>NC_064615.1:903646741-906146741 GCF_023898315.1 Schistocerca nitens
ACGTTTATGTGTTTTGCTGATGCTGTGAGCATTACAGCTTACTGTTTTCGCTGGTGCGGGATGCACTGCAACCTATATGATTTGTACGGAGGAAATTTCCGAAGGTAGAGGAAGATTAAATAATTTTGATTATGGGACCGAAGGAAAGCTTGGTTTAATGTAATAAGGATGAAGCAAAACATTTGTAATTTAAACTACAGGAGGATTTGTGTCTGTTGTAAGTTCAATATGTTAAGATGAAACTGTTTTACAGAATAGAGGTGACCACAATTTAGCCATTCATGAGAAATGAATCCAGAATAACCACCACAGGCGAAATAACTGATTTGGAAACGAAAGGTAGCTTAAAGAAGGAACGAAATGGGTAAGAAAATGTAGTATAACATGTATAATGAAAATAGTTTTACTCTTCTCAGAGTCATCTGTGTGATTAATTCTTGTGATAACGTAATTTTAGATGAAATTTTCTTACTGTTTTATGTGTGAATATATGAGTATGATAAATGTATAATTGCGAGTCTCTTATCAGGTGTGTCAACTGGTATAAATGTTTTGGCGTGTAAATAACCATTGTTCTTTTTACTGTGTATGTTTAAGGAAAGTTTCTCCATATTTATCATGTGACAAGACATATGCGGCGAGCGTCAGAAAGAGGACGAATTAGAACAATGTTGTAGTGGTATAAACACTGTGTTGAAGTAGCATTGAAGTAGCTTGTTGGATTAACTATTAGTGGATTGAAGTAGAAGTTTTGAGTAATACATGTTTATGAGTAGTTAGTTTGTAGTATAGACAACAGGTGTGCATGTGTGTGTGTGTAAATAACATGTGAACCCTATGCTGTCCTGACCTATACTTGCACAAGGCATAATCCTATTCATTTTAGTGGATTAATAAGTAGCATTTGATTTATTAAAACGGAAGTGAACCACATTAGTGATGTGGATTTAGATATTATATTGTCAGTTCATTTAATTTTTATTTTTATATTGTCAAGTTCAAATGGTTCAAATGGCTCTGAGTACTATGGGACTCAACTGCTGAGGTCATTAGTCCCCTAGAACTTAGAACTAGTTAAACCTAACTAACCTAAGGACATCACAAACATCCATGCCCGAGGCAGGATTCGAACCTGCGACCGTAGCGGTCTTGCGGTTCCAGACTGCAGCGCCTTTAACCGCACGGCCACTTCGGCCGGCTTATTGTCAAGTCATTTAACTTTTATTTTTTTATATTGTCAAGTCATTTAACTTTTATTTTTATATTGTCGATTCATCTAACTTTTTTTATTTAAAAAAAAATTAAGTCTCACTTTTGTTCTTAAAAATTGTGAAAGACAATACTAAGTGGTATTATGTATGACATTTTGTAATCACATAACTGTAATGAACAATTTCTGTGAATGCAGTTGAGAACGTGAAAGCAAACCGGCTAAACTCTTATGAGACAGCGGGAGCAGCGAGAAGGAGGGTTACTTGTAAACTGGCGGGTTTCCCAGCTGGACACACTGTCAACCGGGCCACTTCGGGAGCACGGTCGACCACAAAAGAAGGGTACGCGGCAAACACTTTCCCTTGCACCCGGAGCTAATGGCCGCTGCACCAGTGCGACCCTTCGTGGAGGTGATGACCTGAGATGGCCGAGCGGTCCACCGCGCGGAAATCCATCGGCTGGCAACGCACCACACGCACACGACCGTGACGAGACGGCCGCAGTAAAAGGACAGAAGACAGGGGATAAAGGGGCGTGGAGCATTTTGACACGTACTGTCCAGAGAAAATGGCAGACTTCAACGACGCCTATCAACATTTCCTGACGGATGCCCACTGTCAAGCGACAGTAAATCATGGTTTGGTGTTCTCTGGTCGCTAAGGGTGGCACAAAGAAGAGCAATTAAGTGTCATCCTTGCCCAGGAATATCAAACCAGCGAGCCAATTGAGGATAACTCAAGAATGTAACAACACAAGGGGCCTGGAGCCTTTTGACACATACTGTCCAGAGAAACTGGCAGACTTCAACGACGCCTATCAACATTTCCTGGCGGATGCCCACTGTCAAGCGACAGTAAATCATAGTTCGATGTTCTCTGGTAGCTAAGGGTGGCACAAAGAAGAGCCATTAAGTGTCATCCTTGCCCAGGAATATCAACCTGGCGTGTCAAAGAGGATACCGCACGAATTTGACAACACAAACATGGAACCAAATCGAGATGTACGTGACACGGGCCACCAAGAGAAACTTAATGAGAGGGCAGAGACGGCGGGATTGCACACAACAGATGGACAAAAATCCCTACTGACAGCTACGGCGACGAACCCCCCCCCCCCTCTTATATTGTGCCTCGGAACAGTGGAACTACTGAGTGTGCCAGTGAACAGTGATTATACGGTTCTTAGTCCAATGCATATATGTGTGTTCTGTCAGAGAAACTTTGACTCGTGTGTTTTGCAGGGGTTCGATTTATTGGTGTTTATTAGACTGACTCTTGTATTTTGCAGGTGTTCTATTTATTGTTTTTTTTTAGACTTTGCCTCTTGTATGTTGCAGGTGTTTTATTTATTGGTGTTTTTTTTTACACGTTGACTACTGTACTTTCAGAGCTGTTTTATTACTCAATGTTTGTTTTTGTGTGTTGTATTAGATTTGTGATACTTTGTTTCATAAATTCATTCCTGTGGCATTGCTTCGTTTATCAGTCAGATAGCTATTCATTCTCATTGGACAGTGATCGATTAGCCTTTGCATGGGGCATATTTATAGTGAGAAACACCATAAGGGTAACAATCACATAATTGTAGTTTCAGTATAATGACACAGTGATCATTGTTTGCTAAGTAACTGAAATATAGTAGAGTGATTAAATTAGTGCCACAAAGTTATTTTAATTCTACAAATTATTAGTTTTATAAGATATAGAATTTTTTTGCGATAACCACTTTGTAAAACATGTTTTTTTTCTCTTATCATTTTTTTGCTTTTGCGGATTGTGCATTGTAATGTTCTGCTTTATAATACTGATATTATTTTCATGTAGTTTTTTTTAAATTGCTGTGGCACCTTTGCTATTTTCATAAATTTTACTTGTTAATAAACAGTCATAAATTTTCCTGTGATCAGTTGGCTCTTGCAATGAGCAAATACTGGTGAACTCCATAAGGGTAAAAACCAGAAATTGTTTTCATATTAATGACACAGGAACCATTGTTTTTACTTGCTAACCGAATTAGGTCTACACTATCTTTTAAATAGTTGTCACAGATTGTTTTTTTTCTCTTTGAAATTGGTAGAGTCTAAAGATGTGTTGAAATTTTTGAGTGTTTTTTTTCTCTTTGAAATTGGTAGAGTCTAAAGATGTGTTGAAATTTTTGAGTTTTAGCAAGTAGCTGGTGACCTTTTGCCTTTTCTTTACATTTTTGGTTTAAGTTGGGTGTGAGAAGCCTGCATGGGAATGTCCTAGCATGGCCAGAAAATTCCCTGCACAGTCTTTTCCCGGAGCGTTGGGGTTATGAAAGGTCTCTGTTGGAATCCTTTCATGTTAATTTCTTAAATCTGTTGTCATTTACTGCATAAATTCCTCTTCTAAATTTACAGTGGTATTTCTGACTATCTGGGAGGAGACTGAGCAGTGAAACGTGTTACTTTTACACATAAACAAGAACGATCTGTCACAATACTACACTTTAAAACACAGTTTATATGTAATTCATTTCACACAGTCTCATACGGAACCTACATCCGCTTTCTTTTATATACTGTATATGATTAGATACTGTCATCCCCCTTCCCTTCTGTGTGAAAGAATGAATGAGCAAATGTATTTCTAGTTGCATGCTTTATGGTAGCAGACAAGCCTGTCTGCTAGAGAACAGTAGAACCAACGTCAGAACAGGTAGCTACGCTTTCTAAAAGCAGAGAGGTTTCTATTCTTAGTATGGTCCTGTCCGTCCCTTGTCATGTTGGTATAGGGAGCTGCCTCTCTGGTCACTTCCGTTTGTATTTATGAGGCACCCTCAGGAAGGGACCACGGCAGTCGGTCCGCGGCGAGCGTCTGAAGTGGTAAGATCTCCGGCTAAGCGCGTGTCTGCTAAGTTCGTAGGACAATGGATTTCTTAAGTTCAGCCTAACTGAAAATTTAATCACCTTTATTTCAGGTTTAGCTCTAAAATATCTAATGTTATCTTAAATTGCAACACAGTGTGATTCGAGTGTACAGTTCAGAATATCTTCCAGTAGTTGCTTTGTCACTACTTTGTTAGTAAAGTGGAACCACGTGTTGATCAGTAACTCTAACTAACATCATCAATCTTAAATGCGAATGTGCGTGAGATTATAACGTCTCGTCTTGACAATATTTTTCAGTAAAGCAACTTTTCTTTATGTTCAACCAACGTGGAGTGTACTTTGTGAGACCAGTACCACGTGTTTATACAATTGTTTGACCCATCAGGTTAATAGTAAGACGTTAGTAACCAGTTCGAGGTTTTTCTTTTGTAAATTGCTTTTAGATCTAATTTATTTTAATTAGCAAAATTATTGTGGAGTTACACTCTTTGTGTAAACCAAGTTGACCACGTGAAGCATGTGGTGTAATCATCAAAGTAGCCCTCAGCTATTCTTTTCGGGAAGATTTCACAGAGAGTTAGTATGAATTTAGTATACCAGTGTGTGGTAATTATATGACGGACAGGATTGCGCTACGAACGTAACTTCTTTGGGTGAAAATTGAATCGGTTGGTAGTGGTTAATTTCCTCTTGCATATGTTTCAACGTTCTTCGTGTGTTATTTTATGAATGCAATGTTGTATGCAGTCTCCCAATCTTGGCTCCATATTTGATGTTTTCTGTAAGATTACAAACTCACATTATCACAACCCTAAATAACGCACCAGTTTAGTTATGAATCAAGTTTAATATGCTGAAATTTCAATGATCAATGTTAAAATAAATTTCCAAATATAAACTGATTTATTTCTTTTTATTTAAATTCTCTTTTTATATATATACACTCCTGGAAATTGAAATAAGAACACCGTGAATTCATTGTCCCAGGAAGGGGAAACTTTATTGACACATTCCTGGGGTCAGATACATCACATGATCACACTGACAGAACCACAGGCACATAGACACAGGCAACAGAGCATGCACAATGTCGGCACTAGTACAGTGTATATCCACCTTTCGCAGCAATGCAGGCTGCTATTCTCCCATGGAGACGATCGTAGAGATGCTGGATGTAGTCCTGTGGAACGGCTTGCCATGCCATTTCCACCTGGCGCCTCAGTTGGACCAGCGTTCGTGCTGGACGTGCAGACCGCGTGAGACGACGCTTCATCCAGTCCCAAACATGCTCAATGGGGGACAGATCCGGAGATCTTGCTGGCCAGGGTAGTTGACTTACACCTTCTAGAGCACGTTGGGTACATGCGGACGTGCATTGTCCTGTTGGAACAGCAAGTTCCCTTGCCGGTCTAGGAATGGTGGAACGATGGGTTCGAAGACGGTTTGGATGTACCGTGCACTATTCAGTGTCCCCTCGACGATCACCAGTGGTGTACGGCCAGTGTAGGAGATCGCCCCCCACACCATGATGCCGGGTGTTGGCCCTGTGTGCCTTGGTCGTATGCAGTCCTGATTGTGGCGCTCACCTGCACGGCGCCAAACACGCATACGACCATCATTGGCACCAAGGCAGAAGCGACTCTCATCGCTGAAGACGACACGTCTCCATTCGTCCCTCCATTCACGCCTGTCGCGACACAACTGGAGGCGGGCTGCACGATGTTGGGGCGTGAGCGGAAGACGGCCTAACGGTGTGCGGGACCGTAGCCCAGCTTCATGGAGACGGTTGCGAATGGTCCTCGCCGATACCCCAGGAGCAACAGTGTCCCTAATTTGCTGGGAAGTGGCGGTGCGGTCCCCTACGGCACTGCCTAGGATCCTACGGTCTTGGCGTGCATCCGTGCGTCGCTGCGGTCCGGTCCCAGGTCGACGGGCACGTGCACCTTCCGCCGACCACTTATAAAATAAATAAATAAAATAAAATAAAATATTAATGATTAATTATTCTGTATGTATGATGATTGGTTGTAATTGGTATTTGCATATCTGGAACGTGGACGTTTAATTATTCGGTATCAGACGCTTGACAATGGCTATTTGGAAAAGGCAATGTAACTCGTAGTTGACCGTGAAAGAAAACTGAAATAGTCGGACTTCGTAATTAAATCGTTTCCAAAGACTGCTGCGGTAGGTACGGACTCATGATCTAATCTCAATATTACAATGATTTGCCAGCCATGCCAATATGTCGTACAGAGGTAATTGTCTACTAAACATAAAAAGTTACACAGTTAGTTAAATCAGATATATTCAATGAAATAGCCTACAGTTCATAATCCTACTTACTTTTATAAATATAAATTCATTACAGAATCGAGTGCCTAGTGTGGTTGCAACTCGCAGTATTCTTCTATAACATGAAAATATGGCGGTGTGCCAGACAATAAAATAAAATACGTGCTTCTCGCACCACTTCTACCTGAGCTCTCTCCTCTCTTAATCAAACATAAGAGTAACGTAATTATTCTTTTGTCTTTATCAGCGACACAGCGCTGCAGTTGTGTGCCATAGGCTTTATTTATTAGTCACTGATTATTTATTTAATTAATATTTCGCGTTTCCGCGGAAACTCACGCTCGGCATGCAAATGTGCCTTTATATTGCCCCCTGAATTGCGAGGCGAAAGGACACACCTGCAGGCGAGCAATTCACCTAAAGGCACAAGAAAATCTAAGTTATCTACAACTATTCACATGACTTACATTACACACATTATACAAATTATATACAAAATTTGAATGACGCGGGTGCGCCGTAAAAGTTCTTATGTTGGCAGATAGAGTGCGCGCATGCGCAGAAGCGTCTGTGTGACTCCGGCAGTGCCGTTATATCATACAGTTAGATCACGCGGCACAGTAATGCAGTTCATATTGTTCGTGTGCGCGCGTATCTTAGTCGTTGCACAAAGAAAATATTCAACCAAGATTACATATGAAGACTACATTCTATAACAGGTAACTTAGTTTTAAATTTACAATATTTGTTATATCACAATACAACTCAGATTGTTGAATGTTCTTAGTTACATAGTATTGTTTTGAAATACTTCAAAGAAAAATGTCCGTATGCTTCAGGTGCGACGACCTATTCACATCGTGTCGTTATTACAGTTCATATTCATCTGCTGCACAATAATTTTTTCACAGGTTAGTATCATCGTTGTATAACAACGTGATTAAAACATAAGCGTGTCCATTTCCATTTCCATTATAGTCGTTGTGATGCAGTTCGTTGTGACTAAAAAACATTGTTTATTACAGATCTGACGTGACCCGTTAGTAATTGGTCCACGTGCAGTTCGTTTTTTACATTCCGTGGAAGCTTGGTTGCAGAACCTCGGACGGTACATAGCTGGCGTGGATCCTTGGACAGTCCAGGTAAGAGTGTCCATCACATTTCGAGAACATTTCATTCCCTGAAGTTCCAACCAAAAGTCTTCCACCCGTCGTGTTGTTTTCTGGACAGGCACTTTGTGTCCGTTTAATCCAGTTAACATCTTGAAGTTAGGTTCTGTAGTATTGTCACTAGACGATGCACGAATTATGCACTTCACATTTTCAGTTTTTTGCTGAATATAGCTCACCTAAATGTTCGTAGTTATTAATCAAAGAAATGGTTCATCGCGTTTACATAGGTACGATGCATAATGAATGTCATTAACAGTTTCTTTCCCATAGGTTTCTGCGTAGTTGCAGAGTTAGTAATGTTCATTAATGTCCGTGAACAATGGTTCACTATGCAATGACCTTTTGGCACTCGTTTTGTTCAAATTTCTTTTACATAACATATTTTCTTAGCATAAATATAATACAGTTGCACATAAACATGTTTACATCATTATTACATAGCTATAAATTATCTCATTGTGTCACATTTGATTACATGAATTGCAGATATTTACGTCCTCTTTATCAGTTTTGCTGGGATTTTATCGATGTTTATTTTGTGATGTCATCTGAAATTAAGATAGGTTAGACACAACATTCATTACATCAGTAGGCAAGACCAGGCATTTTCACTACTCAATAAATATTCAAAATAGTAAGAGAGAAAATGTTTGGTTCCTCGCGTTTTGTGCGTGTGTGTATAGTGTCTGTGTGGCCTTGGCTACTGGTAGATGCTTTTCTTGCTGAGAGATGTGCGTCTAATCTATTTCTCGAAGTAAAAGATCGCTTCACAGATGACGTCTGTCGGTTCGTCAGGTGTCATACCAAGTCAGTGGTACCTACAGTCACAAATGTTCCGTGAAAAATTTATGTATCATTCACTGCTACGTAATCATAAATTTTACTTTAATATTCAGTCTTCTCGGTGGTGCCGCGGCGTTGAAAGAAAAGTTCTTCTGTCTTCAACTGCGTCACTGGAACCGCTGAAATGGAAATTTCTAGACTACTTATTATCTATGTTGTGATTTGTTTTAGTTCTTGCCACACAGCAGGTCGTTGAGATAACGGTACGTTATATGTTTTGTGGTAGAAGATCTTGTGAGGCTTAACTTCAATCTTGTACACATACGTGTTGATAACACCTAATCGTTTGGTAAAAACTTGTAAATATTTGGATAACACTTCCTGTAGTTTTATACGTTCATGTACACTGAGAGCTGTAGCTTCATTTATCTTATGATCAAGCAATGTTTTCAAGTCCATTAGCTCTGTGTCAGATGAGTGTGTGTGCGTGTCTTGAATGTCATTGTCAAGTACTAACTGAACCTTGTACCCTGTACAGTGTTTGTCATGCTTTAGAGTTCTCCTGTCCAAATCAATAATAATTACACTGCCTTTATCATTTAAAATACATTTACCTTTGGAGAAGTCTATAATGCAGTCCTTCTCGCTCATAATATCTATTCCTAATATGCAATTTGTCACAAGGTTTTGTACAACCAGGAATGGCCATTGTACGGTTCCATTACCTATTTTAATGTTTACAAAAACTTGCTTCGTAACCCTACATGACTTATTACCTGGTGCAGTAGTTATTTTACAGTTTTGGGCAGGAAACTCAGGCACAGGTTCCAATTCACACATCTTTTTATAGAAATTAAAAGACAAAACGCTCACAGCTGCACCTGTATCTAAGATAATAGTAGTTGGAATCCCACCTACTACACCAGTAGTAGATGCTAAAACAATTTCATTTGTGTTTGAACGACATTGTGTACTGTCTTGCAAAAGTTCATCTGGGATATTGTCATTATGGTTGTATCTTATAAATAAAACAGGTAGTTTTTGTTTAGAATTATTAGGCATATCATTATTTTGTTGTTCAATTGTGGTGTCAAATAACTGATTAACATTGAAGTCGCCCCCCAAGAATTCTTCAGCCACGACCCGGGGCATAGAAGTGACTGTTTCTAGTTTGTTGGATTAGCATTTGTACTAGGTACTGACACAGATTGAGGTTGTGTATCAGGTGTCATTTCTATTATATTCACATTCGGATATTGCCTGTTACGATCTCCAAACTTTTGCGGTTGTTGTTGCTGTTGCGCATTACAACTTACCTGTCGGTCGTAAGGTATGCTCCAATTTTGTCCTGGTGGCTGCTGTGGTAAAGCAATGTTTGAATGAAAGAATTGATCGTTACGAGTCCAGCCTTGACGCTGTCTTGGCTCGTAGTTATTATTATTTCTGTTTCTGTTTGTGTTTTTGTTGTTGCCTATGTATCCGTTGTTACCGTTGTAGTTATTACCGCGGTGCCTTTTGTATGGATTGCCGCATGAAGTGTTATTACTGTTGTAACTATTGTTTGTATTGGAATACGCGTGTTGATTTTGATTTCCGTATTGAGACGGCATGTGAGTTTGCTGTTTTTGTTGTACCGCGTATCCAACTGTGGACGCGCCAGAATTGAGTTGGCAAGCCTGCATGTTTTGCATACCACTAGTATAAACATTGTGGCTGCTGTTTTGCCGCGCGAAGCGCTGATCTTCTAGTAACATGTCAACCGAATCTAAAGCTGTTAGAAAATAATCTGAATCGTCATCCGGGATATGTAGGAGTTTTTCTTTAATGTTGAAAGGCAATTTGGCCTTCAACGCACGGAGTATATCGCGTGTTGCGACTGGTTCGTCTAAAAAGTGTCCCATGTTCAAGTATTTTTCAAAATATCTGCGTAAGTTGCCATTTTTACTGTTAAAAGTTTCAGGTTCTAGAATTTGTCTTCTGAGTCGCTCCTGGACGGATTGCGACCAGAATTTGTTCAGAAAAGCACGCTCAAACTCACTGTACGTGGTACATACGTCAGCTTGACTGTATGCCCAGACAGCTGCATCGCCTTGGATGTAACCGACAATATATGAAATCTTTTTCCGGTCACTCCAAGTGCGTGGAAATGCGTTACTAAAAGATTTAAGAAAAATCACCGGATGAATGGTTCGTTTTTCTGGGATAAAAATCTGAAATTGCCTGTGTTTCATTAAGCTTTCTTCTTCCTTTGCATTGTGATATGGATTTGTTCCACTGTAATTACTGCAATGTTCAGCTGGCGAGTAATTACAATAATGTTGCTGTGGTTTACCATGATAATAGCTTGTATTTGTGTTTGTACATCGTGGTATGTGTTGTAGTCGTGGTGTGTTTTGTTCTTGTGTGTTTGTCGTGTGCGGTATGTGTGTGTCATACTCGAATGTATATTGGTTCCTGAACTGTACATTTTGACTGATATTTTCGTTACATTCAGACTGTGGTCGATCGGTGAATTGTGTCATTGGTGCAGTGACGGATTGTACTGCGTCACTGATCAGCTGTTTGTTATTAGTAATGTATTGCGCTACGGAGTCGTGCACAATTGTTGGTAAATTTTCACGTAGGCATCTATCAAAATGTTTGTCTTTGTTCTCTACCCAATCATGAAATTCTTTATTAATGTTTTGAAAATGAGCTGTAGCATCAGATTGTAAGATGTCAGTCAGGTGTTGTTCAACATTGTCAAATTTATTCTGTACGTCAGTAATTCGTTTTTCAAGGTTGTCGTGTACTGAAGGATATGTTTGAATTTGTTCAGTAAGAACTTCACACGTGACATTAAGATTTTTTACTTGTGTCTGTAAAAGTGCTACGTCAGTTGTAGTCTTTTCTTGTGTCGTATTAAGCTGGGAAAATTTAGTACTGAGTTCAGTCATCTGTTTGGTCAGTATGGCGTCTATAAGTTCCACACGTTTACATAAAGTGTCATTACTCGTCTTGAGTGCTATGAGGTCAGATTTAATTTCGTCATTTTGTGTCTGTAAGGTTGCCATGTTTTCGGCGTTCTGTTTCATTATCATTTGTAATATGTCGGCAATGTTTACCGTTTGCAACGTCTGTGCCCCCGCCGCGTCATTAGACGTGACGTCATGCATTAACATGGGCTCTGACTGAAACTTTGAAATTTTTGTGGTGGACGGCCTATTGTCAAAATTTCCGTCAACACTTGCGTCAATGTTTGATAAATCGTCACTACCGGTTGCTGTCGTAAAGTCATTTTCTAACATTTGTCTCTCGTCCGAGTCGGATTGTGTCTGAATAGTACGTCTTTGCTGTTCCATTTTTGCGTATTGATTTCTAGTCATTACCATGCCACACGTGATTTATGTTTCAAGAAAATATTTGACACTGATTTTAAAATGAAATGCAGTTGAGCATGAATCGCTCGTAGCAACAATGGCTGTCCCGTTAATTTAAAAATATAAACTGAATTTGAGATTATTGGTAATGGCTGCTGGCCATGTTACATCATATCGTACAGAAGTCGGCCATATTGTACACTCGCGTATTGGTATTGTTGGATACGCTATTGTTTAGGGAAAAGTGCTAAGAATGAAATTTGTTACTGAAAACTGTTATGCGTGAAAGAAACACTACAGAATTTACTGAAAAGCTAATACACTGAATTATACGTCTGGTCAAGCCTGCTAATGCAAAGATGCTGCGTCTTACCTTATTTTGCTGGAAGCTTCATTGCGTCTTCCGGCAAAACTTTAGAATTGGAAAATATCTTCAGATTTTCATTATCTCTCATACATTCACGTCCAGGTCCAGAAAGTTGATTTTTGACATGAAACAAAAAGAACAATGTAACAAATGACAAAATAACAAGTCCGACACGCAGTCGCCAATATAAAATAAATAAAAATAAAATTTGGAATAAAATATTAATGATTAATTATTCTGTATGTATGATGATTGGTTGTAATTGGTATTTGCATATCTGGAACGTGGACGTTTAATTATTCGGTATCAGACGCTTGACAATGGCTATTTGGAAAAGACAATGTAACTCGTAGTTGACCGTGAAAGAAAACTGAAATAATCGGACTTCGTAATTAAATCGTTTCCAAAGACTGCTGCGGTAGGTACGGACTCATGATCTAATCTCAATATTACAATGATTTGCCAGCCATGCCAATACGTCGTACAGAGGTGATTGTCTACTAAACATAAAAAGTTACACAGTTAGTTAAATCAGATATATTCAATGAAATAGCCTACAGTTCATAATCCTACTTACTTTTATAAATATAAATTCATTACAGAATCGAGTGCCTAGTGTGGTTGCAACTCGCAGTATTCTTCTATAACATGAAAATATGGCGGTGTGCCAGACAATAAAATAAAATACGTGCTTCTCGCACCACTTCTACCTGAGCTCTCTCCTCTCTTAATCAAACATAAGAGTAACGTAATTATTCTTTTGTCTTTATCAGCGACACAGCGCTGCAGTTGTGTGCCATAGGCTTTATTTATTAGTCACTGATTATTTATTTAATTAATATTTCGCGTTTCCGCGGAAACTCACGCTCGGCATGCAAATGTGCCTTTATACACTGGCGACAACATCGATGTAGTGTGGAGACCTCACGCCCCACGTGTTGAGCAATTCGGCGGTACGTCCACCCGGCCTCCCGCATGCCCACTATGCGCCCTCGCTCAAAGTCCGTCAACTGCACATACGGTTCACGTCCACGCTGTCGCGGCATGCTACCAGTGTTAAAGAGTGCGATGGAGCTCCGTATGCCACGGCAAACTGGCTGACACTGACGGCGGCGGTGCACAAATGCTGCGCAGCTAGCGCCATTCGACGCCCAACACCGCGGTTCCTGGTGTGTCCGCTGTGCCGTGCGTGTGATCATTGCTTGTACAGCCCTCTCTCAGTGTCCGGAGCAAGTATGATTGGTCTGACACACCGGTGTCAATGTGTTCTTTTTTCCATTTCCAGGAGTGTATATATCACCAGTTGTCGTATGACTATTAAAAGATTATAATTAATGTTAGACTGGTTGGGAATTTGGTAAGCTAGACTGGATAACTGGTGAAACAGTTGCTCAGTAATGCAAGGTTAACTTCCCCAGACAGCTCACAGCTTTTAACCCGGTTTTATTGTCTATCAGCACCGCTTTCATAACGAATTAATGTAACAACATTACAACTTAACTGCTGAGGTCATCAGTCCCCTAGAACTTAGAACTGCTTAAACCGACCTAACCTAAGGACATTACACACATCCATGCCCGAGGCAGGATTCGAACCTGCGACCGTAGCAGTCATGCGGTTCCAGGCTGTAGCGCCTAGAACCGCTCTGCCACACTGGCCGGCACACATGTAAACAATAGCCCCTTACAATTTTTAATCA
Source organism: Schistocerca nitens (assembly GCF_023898315.1). Classification (NCBI taxonomy): domain Eukaryota; kingdom Metazoa; phylum Arthropoda; class Insecta; order Orthoptera; family Acrididae; genus Schistocerca; species Schistocerca nitens. The sequence continues at coordinate 903,660,480 of NC_064615.1, forward strand.
ATGGTGAGGCACATTATATCTTTAAGAAAGCAAAACACGCTCCAGACGCTCAGGGGAAATTAAATGTAAACGAATCGTAGATGGTTCTTAGCTACACGGCCTAAATCGGAGAAACTGCTTGTTGTAGTATTACAGGGATGGAAAATGTTATTACCAGGGCTGGTAGGGGATGCAGAGTGTTCCCTTAAGAGCACACAAAAATGTGTGCTCCTCTGGACAATCTGAGGTGGGGAACCTGGGGTCAGAGAAGCTAGCTTAAGGAGATATGGAAGTAAACTTGTCTACCGCTTTGTCTAGCATTAATGTTTTCCAGCTTACGCGTACTGTGATGTTTATTTACATGTACATTCTTCATTTCCAGTAAGGAAACAAGGATGGCGAGCCTGATTACTAGGAAGTCATGATCCAGGTTTTGTTTCCTTTACTTGTCCATAAGGTGGCTCTGTTCTATTGTATTTACATTTTCCCATTACAGAACATGCTATGAAGCAACGACAGACCCATTCATTACTCAGTGCTATTCAGAGACATATAGTACAATACGATGGAGCAGTGGCGGTACAGCCGAGCGGTTCTAGGCGCTACAGTCTGGAACCGCGCGACCGCTAATGGCGCTGGTTCGAATCCTGCCTCGGGTATGGATGTGTGTGATGTCCTTAGGTTAGTTAGGTTTCAGTAGCTCTAAGTTCTAGGGGACTGATGACCTCAGAAGTTAAGTCCCATAGTGCTCAGAGCCATTTGAACCATTTTTTTAGTAGCTTTACAGTTTCGCAGAATTCACTGACATGCATCTTGTGTATGGGGAAGTACGTTGCAGTGCTCTCGCTGCTGAAAGCCTGTACAAGGAACTATTTCCTAACAGGCATCATCCGTCACGACATGAGCACCATTCGCACACTCGATTTTGAACAGGGGGTGCTGGGACGTGTTGCAGCGGACCCCACTACGAACACGCGTCGTATTGCACGTGAAATGGGCGCTGCACATTCTAGGGTGTGGCTAGTACATCACGAACAAAAATTAGACTCGTATCACCCACAACGAGTCCTTGCAATGCTTGTGACTTACTTTACACCAAGGGTCTCAATGTGTCATCGTTGCTCCAGCAATGGATTGATGGACCAGATTTGGTCCAACACGCGCTGTTTACTGACAAGGCCTCATTTGATCGTGATGGTATTTCGAGCAGCAGGAATGGCCATGTGTGGGATGAGGAAAACCCTCATGCTATATTAGATGATGACGATGAAGATGTTTGGTTTGTGGGGCCCTCAACTGCGTGGTCATCAGCGCCCGTACAAAGTCCCAATTTTTTCACAGTCCAGTTTTGCCACTGGCACGAATGATGGTGATGATGATGAAATGATGAGGACAAGACAACTACCTAGTCCCCACGCTGAGAAAATCTACAATCTGACCGGGAATCGAACCCGGGACCCTGTGATCCAGAGGCAGCAACGCTAGCCACCAGACCACGAGATGTGGACCGTGCTGTAGTAGAGTCACGCCATCATGTACGTTTTGCTGTGAATATCTGGGCCGGCATCGTAGGCGACAATCTCTTTGGGACATATCTTCTATCTGACTGTGTGAATGCCCACCTGTACTTGAGGTTTTTCCAATGAGTTCTACCAGAGTTGTTGGAGAACGTATCCTTGGCTCCTCGTAAGAGGATGTGAATACAACATGACGGTGCACCGCCTCACTTTAGTGTGGATGTCCGCAACCATCTCAATGCTGTACTTCCTGGTCGCTGGATTGGGAAATCCTATTCCATATCCTGTGAGGTTACCTGACCTGAATCCCCTTGATTATTTCGTATGGGGATATCTAAAGGCACTTGTGTATGAGATGGAATTAGTTACAAGAGCTGTAGATGCCTGTGGCGTGTTTCTTAGGGTGCGTCAGAATCTTGTTTGCCGATGTCATGTTTGCATTGAGGTTGATGGCCGTCAGTTTCAGCATACAGTACAAACGGTACGTTCATTGTGTCAGTGATGGTATCTGCAGTTAACTGTAAGTAATGTAAATAAAAAAGTACACAGTAATGTGTTTTTATTCCTATTATCTCCTTAAGCTGGCTTCTCCGACGCCAGGTTCAAATGGTTCAAATGGCTCTGAGCACTATGGGACTCAACTGCTGAGGTCATTAGTCCCCTAGAACTTAGAACTAGTTAAACCTAACTAACCTAAGGACATCACAAACATCCATGCCCGAGGCAGGATTCGAACCTGCGACCGTAGAGGCCTCGCGGTTCCAGACTGCAGCGCCTTTAACCGCACGGCCACTTCGGCCGGCTCCGACGCCAGGTTCCCTGCCTCAAATTGTTCAGTGGACCATCCTCTACGTCCTGTTAAATGTTTGCACACTTACGGAAACAACCTGTGTAAGTGGCTTGAAGAGCATCAGCTGCTGAGTGAACTTTGCGAAGCACATACACTCCTGGAAATTGAAATAAGAACACCGTGAATTCATTGTCCCAGGAAGGGGAAACTTTATTGACACATTCCTGGGGTCAGATACATCACATGATCACACTGACAGAACCACAGGCACATAGACACAGGCAACAGAGCATGCACAATGTCGGCACTAGTACAGTGTATATCCACCTTTCGCAGCAATGCAGGCTGCTATCCTCCCATGGAGACGATCGTAGAGATGCTGGATGTAGTCCTGTGGAACGGCTTGCCATGCCATTTCCACCTGGCGCCTCAGTTGGACCAGCGTTCGTGCTGGACGTGCAGACCGCGTGAGACGACGCTTCATCCAGTCCCAAACATGCTCAATGGGGGACAGATCCGGAGATCGTGCTGGCCAGGGTAGTTGACTTACACCTTCTAGAGCACGTTGGGTGGCACGGGATACATGCGGACGTGCATTGTCCTGTTGGAACAGCAAGTTCCCTTGCCGGTCTAGGAATGGTAGAACGATGGGTTCGATGACGGTTTGGATGTACCGTGCACTATTCAGTGTCCCCTCGACGATCACCAGTGGTGTACGGCCAGTGTAGGAGATCGCTCCCCACACCATGATGCCGGGTGTTGGCCCTGTGTGCCTCGGTCGTATGCAGTCCTGATTGTGGCGCTCACCTGCACGGCGCCAAACACGCATACGACCATCATTGGCACCAAGGCAGAAGCGACTCTCATCGCTGAAGACGACACGTCTCCATTCGTCCCTCCATTCACGCCTGTCGCTACACCACTGGAGGCGGGCTGCACGATGTTGGGGCGTGAGCGGAAGACGGCCTAACGGTGTGCGGGACCGTAGCCCAGCTTCATGGAGACGGTTGCGAATGGTCCTCGCCGATACCCCAGGAGCAACAGTGTCCCTAATTTGCTGGGAAGTGGCGGTGCGGTCCCCTACGGCACTGCGTAGGATCCTACGGTCTTGGCGTGCATCCGTGCGTCGCTGCGGTCCGGTCCCAGGTCGACGGGCACGTGCACCTTCCGCCGACCACTGGCGACAACATCGATGTACTGTGGAGACGTCACGCCCCACGTGTTGAGCAATTCGGCGGTACGTCCACCCAGCCTCCCGCATGCCCACTATATGCCCTCGCTCAAAGTCCATCAACTGCACATACGGTTCACGTCCACGCTGTCGCGGCATGCTACCAGTGTTAAAGACTGCGATGGAGCTCCGTATGCCACGGCAAACTGGCTGACACTGACGGCGGCGGTGCACAAATGCTGCGCAGCTAGCGCCATTCGACGGCCAACACCGCGGTTCCTGGTGTGTCCGCTGTGCGGTGCGTGTGATCATTGCTTGTACAGCCCTCTCGCAGTGTCCGGAGCAAGTATGGTGGGTCTGACACACCGGTGTCAATGTGTTCTTTTTTCCATTTCCAGGAGTGTACGTAGATGCTGCCTACTTGTACGAACTGACATACTTTGAAAAGGGCCTCGTTGAACGTCAAACATTATGGGAACGCGGGAGTAGGCATACTCGTCGTCAAGTTTCTGGTCGACAACCTTTGACCACTACAAGGTGGTATCGTCGTATTGCGCACCAAGCACATCGTCACCCCTTCATTTTTGAAATGATAATTAAATCAAGACCCCACGCTGCCGACAGGCGTTGATATACATCAACGGGGACAGATGAAACTGTGTGCCCCGACGGGGACTCGAACACAGGACCTCCTGCTTACGTGGTAAACACTCTATACATCTGAGCCATCTGAGGGACTTGTCCCTTGCACGCTCCCCGTGGGACCCACATTCCAAATTAATGTCCACACACTACATTCGTAGTGCCCCTGCCCATTACACTCATTACTTGCGGCAGACAATCTCACCGAGTCCCGCAAGAGTTCGGGCATTACGTGTGCATCCGCTTAGAAGAAGAAGGTCAATGGCCGGTTAGCCTTAATTATACGAAGATGGTATCTGTTCTTTCGCCTGCAATCCCGGAATAAGTAATTGAAAGCATGCAACATTCTGTGTCACTCTGCGCTATTGGTTGGAGACAGGCAGTAGCCGGATTCGGCAAGTACATGGCCGTTAGCCCCACAGCACAGTTTTTGGAGTGGTACCGTGACTGAGAATCATGGACTGCTGACGAATGATGCTGCACTGTGTTCAGCGATGAATTGCGGTTCTCCACTGTCCCAGATGACCGTATGGCAGAGATCTGGAGAGGTTCCACTCCTCCAATGTTTTGGAGAGGCGCAGAGATGTTACTCCTGGCCTCATGCTGTGGGGAGACATCGGGTAGGACTTCAGGTCACGACTGGTAGTGATTAAGGGAACTGACGACACAGTGATAGATCACGGACATCCACATGTGTTCCCTCCCATATGATAATATATAACGCATATATATTCCTAAGAAATGTCTGCTTGATGTGAGGTACTCCCGTGGCCAGCAAGATCCTCAGATCTGTGCGGCTGGCCGGCGTGGACGAGCGGTTCTAGGCGCTTCAGTCTGGAACCGTGCGACCGCTACGGTCGCAGGTTAAAATCCTGCCTCGGGCATGGATGTGTGTGATGTCCTTACGTTAGTTAGGTTTAAGTAGTTCTAAGTTCTAGGGGACTGATGACCTCAGAAGTTAAGTCCCATAGTACTCAGAGCCGTTTGAACCATTTTCAGATCTGTGGCTGAGACAACATGAGTCGGACCAACCCGGACATCAACACCTTTCTAGCACCAGTATCGAAGATATCAACGACCATTTACAACGGCTGGTCCCGGCGGAGGTTCGAGACCTCCCTCGGGCATGGGTGTGTGTGTTTGTCCTTAGGATAATTTAGGTTAAGTAGTGTGTAAGCTTAGGGACTGATGACCTTAGCAGTTGAGTCCCATAAGATTTCACACACATTTGAAACATTTACAACAGCTGCAGCCTAGCTTGACTCAGGAGAGGATTTAACGGTTTTATGACACGCTGCCCAACTGACAGTGCGAAGATCGAGGCCGTAGGGGTGCAACGTCTTCCAGATAAGTGGGCAAAAACTTTCAAGACTTTAATTTTTTGGAAATTTGATTCGATTTTGTACCACTGAAATATCATGACGCAACCTCTCAGTTCGAAAGTTTCATTTCGTGTCCTTTTTCCCATATGGATGCATCACTTCTTAGTCAGGCAGTGTATTTTGAAACTACTGACGAGACTTTTGAACATGGCTCCCAGAGAATCTCAGCTACTACTTCTACGTTGATAAATACATTTAATTCCGCAAACTATTTCTCTGATTATGTAGATCACTCTCGTCTTTATCGAGTGTGCAGCCCTTGATCTGGATCGAGCTATGGAAACTGTCGGCACACTAATAACCGAAGCGCTTCATGATGTGTTCAGTTTTTATTTTTTTAGAGACATGACTACGTTGCCAGTAAAAGTAGCCCATAATTAGCCGAAGAAAGTAGATCTATATTTTTACACAGATAAGACCAAACGCTCCATTTAAAAAAGTGGAAACGAGAAATTGATGGCTATTTGAAAATGTGAATACCACTATGTGTATCCTTCCTTCTGTCTGTGTGAAATCGCTAACTTTTTACTGTCTCTATGATTTCTTGTTGTTTACGTTTTCTATGTCTTACATCTTGCAATAAATCTCCATGGCTGTGCTGACGCGAGTGTAGACTTCATCTGGTGTGGGTGTGATTGTTGCAACACACGATCCACTCTGATCCTTCTTGTCATCTCTCACGGAAATAGTAATCATTGTCTCTAATAAAGTCCTTACCTGGATGGGCATCTCCTTGAAGCGTGGGTATTGTCTCAAAAGAACTAACAGGTTTTTTTTTTTTATTTGTAGCAGTCAACTGCCCCAAACTCCTGAACCGCGATTCATCACTGAATGCAATGCAGCACCATTCATCAGCTGTCCATAACTCTCTGTCTCTGTACCACTCCAAAATACGTCGTTTGTGTTGTGGCTTTAACGGCACCCTATGCATCCAAAGGTATTTCTCGTATCCAGCTGCTGCCTTTCTCCTACCAATGATGCAGAGTGACAGAATGTTTCATGGTGTCCATTAGTTATTCTGGGATTACAGGCGCAAATGTGAAACGGTTACGACATGCTTGTTGCGCAATACGACGACACTAGTTTCTCACACATGAAACTATTCATAATGCTTGTCACTTACTGCTATCATAAATAAGAGTTAAAATTTCGAGATTCATTAGTTTTAACCAAGAATTCTGTGTAATGACTTTCCCTAGGAAAAATTACCAGTCTATGGATAGCTAGATCAAACGGCAATACATTGCCTATACCGGGTATGCAAAAATTGCAGTTATAATATTTCTAACAGAAACTCTTAAGTTATGGCTTTAAAAGAAAAATGCCCTGCACGTTCCAAAATAGTGCTAAACGGTCATGTTTTAGAAGAAACTTCATTTTTCACAAAATTTTTTGTACCACGAGGTTAAGAAAGGTAAAGCATTAATCAACATGAACAGCACAGCGCTATACTAGAATAATCGACCAGTGGGTATACTACCTCAATAGACCTATTGTTCTCCTTATCAGCACCGTCAAAGGCCTATGTCCTTCCCTTCCCCTCCCCCCTTCCCATGCCCTCCCTTTCCGCCTCCCTTACCCTCCCCTCCCCTCCCGACCCTAGGCCAATCGTGTGACTCTCATCACTTGCGTTCTGTTTACCAAAGTGAAACGTTCAACATCGTGACCAACCATCAGACGAACTCATTACTTGTGACATGTCTCTCATCCTATCTGCACTCTCGCCCTGTACATAGACACCTGACATCTGCCTCTAACTCTTACGCAATTTGGTTTTTGCAATTTGTAGTGGAGTATTGTGTCCAATGCAAGCACTCAAACCTATTACTGCCCTCTTCCATTACTACGCATTATTTGTTACAATTTTTCTGATTTCTCCCGGTATTACAAAATAACCACTTTTCGAGAAGACATACATAAATAACAAACTTTTAATGTTTAAATGTTACAACAGTGCATTATCTAAACAAATTGCAATGAAATTCTATGTTTAGATAACTGAGAGCCTACTGTGGTCTTGGGAATCAATACTCAACATCGATTAGATGTATGAAGATGGTATCTGTTCTTTCAGATATCTCCGAAAGAGCAGATACCATAGGTGATCTTGCAGCTCCCGAAGAATGAAATTACGAGGGTTGGAACTTTAATAGAGGCAAATATTTATTTACAGCTCGTACAAAATAGATACGTGTTTCAAAGTTTTACTGATCTTCAAAGTAGTCACCAGCATTGTGAACAAGCCGTTGCCACGATGTGGAAGTCGTAGGACACTCTTAGCAGTGCCAGTTGAGTTGACAGCTCGAGCGGCGCGGTCTAGTGCCCGACGAATTTGTAGCAGTTCTGAAGCGATTGCCGTGAAGTGTTTCCTTCAGTTTAGAAATCGAGTTGAACTCACGAGGGCTTAAGCCAGGAGAGTGTAGTAGGTGGTATAGCACTTAGCAGCCTCATCAGTCAAACAAATCAGTTAACAGCTTGCACTGAACGTGCATGAGCATTGTCCTGCAAAATGATTGTCAGGTCCTGCAGAAAGTGTCATCACTTCTGTCTCTAAGCTGGTCGTAGGTTTTGTTCCAAAAATGAACTGGATAGAGACAGAAGTGATAACACTTTCTGCAGGACCTGACCATCATTTTGCAGCACAATGCTCAAGCCCGTACAGCGCAGGCTGTTACTGATTTGTTTGACTGATGGAGCTGCTAAGTTCTATACTACATACTGCACTCCCCTGACTTAAGCCCTCGTAAGTTCAACTCTATTTCTAAACTGAAGGAAATACTTCACGGCATTTGCTTCAGAACTGCTACAAATTCTTCGGGCACTGCAAATAGTATCCTACGACTTCCACATCGTTGGCAACGTGTTATACACAATGCTGGTGACTACTTTGAAGATCAGTGAAACTTTGAAACACGCATTTATTTTGAATGAGTTGTAAATAAATAGTTGCACTATTACAGTTCCAACCCTCGTACAATGAAATCCAGAACTTTAGGTGCTTACAGGCGTTGATAAATATCAACGGGGACAGTTGAAAATGTGTGCCCCGACTGGGTCTCGAACCCTGCTTACATGTCAGATGCAACCTGAGTGCGGATGCACTCACATTGCCCGAACTCTCAAGGGAATCGGTAGACTGGCTGCTACGAGTAATGAGTATAGTGGGCAGGGGCACTACAAATGTAGTGTGTGGACAGTGAGTTGGAAGTGTGGGTCTCACGGGGAGCGTGCCAGAGATAAGTCCCTGCAGGCGCACTATCCTCTGTGTCCTCGTTGGCTCAGTCGGATAGAGCGTCTGCCTTGTAAGCAGTAGATCCCGGGTTCGAGCCTGATCGGCGCACACATTTTCAACTGTTCCCGTTACTATTTATAACCGCCTCTAAGCAGCTAAAGGTCTGGATTTAATTGTACTTTCATTCGATTAGATGTGTACTAACCTGGTGCTTAGGTGTGTTAAATACAATGTCCTACACACTGTGATGTCTCCATCAGGTTGACAAAGAGGAACTTTTCTAGAGCCACGTCACATACTGCAGGCCACAAACAAAAAACGTCGGTACATTACACTGCTGTTACCACTATCACCACTAGGATAGGAGTGGGGGAGATACGCACTTTACTTATAACAAGCAAAAGAATATCCTCCATGACCCACACAATAAGTGCACGTGACTACTCTGCTGCCCATTAGGTCCGCAGTCATTCACTCTGCCAGAGTCCAACCACTGCCAATGTGGCAGCCTGCAGCCACTGCATGCTCTCGCCATCCAGCTCGGCCAGAGATTGGAGTACAAAATGATCCACTGTGGGCAGAGGCATGTCACAGCTGCCAGAGTTCCTAGCGGCTTCCAAATAGACTGATGGAAAAAAATCACAACACCAAAAACTGAATAATATAGAGTAATGAAATTCCGGGAATAATTTTGACTAGGTAACATGTTTAAGTGATTGACGTAGGCTGATGTAAGCACGAGATAAGCCATTGCAAATGTGAAATCCTGGTACATTAATAACCGATGCAACAGCCACAATGTTGAATGCAACCATGTAAACTTGCGTGCGTTGTCCTGTACAGCTGCCGATTATAAGTTTGCAGGATGGAGTTTCGTACCTGTTGCACTTTGTCGGTCAATAGAGGGTCGATTGTCTGTGGATGACGCTGGAGTTCTCATCCGATGATGTCCCGTATGTGCTCGATCGGAGACAGATTTCGTAATCGAGCAAGCCAAGGCAACGTGTCAATACTCTATCGAGCTTGTTGGGTTACAACGGCGGTGTGTGGGCGAGCGTTATCTTGTTGGAAAACATCCGCAGGAATGCTGTTCATGAATGGCAGCACATCAAGTAGGATTACCAAACTGACCTACAGATTTGTAATCAGGGTGTGTACGATAATCACAAGAGTACTCCTGCTGTCATACGAAATTGCACTCCTTTCCATAGCTCCAGGTGCAGATCCCTGTGTTACGATGGTGACGGGCCATCAATTGGTCTCCTCCTAACCAACCCACAGCCATCATTGACACTGAGGCAGAGCCAGCTTTCATCAGAAAACATAACAGACCTCCATCGTGGCCTCAAATTACCTCTAGCTTGACACTAGTGAAGTCGCAAATGGCGGTGGTTTGGGATTAGTGGAATGCACGCTACAGTGTGGCTGGTTTGGAGCTATCCATGAAGTAAACGAGTTGTAACAGTTCGTTGTGTCACTGCGGTGTCAACCGCTGCTCATATTGGTGCTGCAGATACAGTACGATGCGCCAAGCCATACGCCAAACACGATGGTCTTCCCTCTCAGTTCACAACGTTTAATCTCGAAGTTAACTAATGCTCATGACCGTTATAGCGTGCATTTAAATCAAAACTGATTTGCATCCTCATAGTGGCCCTAGTAACGCCATTCTTATGCAACTGACAAGAAATTGAATAGACATCATTTTCAGATTTAGAAACAATCGGACAGCTAATTTTTGGTGATATGATTTTTTTCGGTTTGTGTATTACCTACAGTGTTGCTAGACGGCTGTTATGTCGATTTATTTCAGTGATTACAAAACCATGGTGAAAACAGATATTGGGTAGGTCAGGCAGCTGGTAAATAGTTGAAACGTCCCCTTTGAAAAATTATAAAGGACTGTACTTAAACTATTCTGATCATCACTAAACTGACACACAATATTTTTAGTGCAACACAATCTGACTTTCAATAATCCCTTCAAAAGAATCGCCCTGACTAACATTAACCTATACCTTTCACAAATCACTTACCTCACAAAAATCTTCGTTACTCGAACTACTGCAATACAGCGAGCGCCACTACTGCCAGCTAAATAAAAGATTCAAACTACGGAAGGCACTAACTACTGATAGGCATAGTTAGCAAATGAAAGATTTTAATAGAGAACAAACAATGTATTTACCTTAATAGTCATAATATATATAGAAGTTCATGACATCCAGTCTTACAAATTTCAAAACTCCGCCATCTCTCTCCCCACATCCACCACTGCTGGCGGCTCACCTCCAACTGCCGAACGCTATGCGCTGTTAACATCCAGCTGCCCAACACTACAATGGCAGACAACAATGCAAACTAGCCACAGACTGCACACAGCACAGCCAGTGATTTTCATACTGAGCGCTACGTGGCGTTACCAATAAGGAAACCTAAACAGCCTACTTACATAGTGAGTCGGCCGGTGTGGGCGAGCGGTTCTAGGCGCTTCAGCCTGGAACCGCACGACCGCTACGGTCGCAGGTTCGAATCCTGCCTTGGGCATGGATGTGTGTGATGTCCTTAGGTTAGTTATGTTTAAGTGGTTCTAGGTTCTAGGGGACTGATGACCTCAGATGTTAAGTCCCATATTGCTCAGAGCCATTTTTTTTTTGTTTTTTTGTTTTTGTAAATAGTGACGTGGTCGAATAAGGAAATGAACCAGAATGGTTCGCAGGAGAGCTTCTGTGAAGTTTGGAAGGTAGGAAACGAAGTACTGGCAGAAATAAACCTGTAAGGACGGGGCGTGAGTCGTGCTTGGGTAGCTCAGATAGTAGAGCACTTGCCCGCGAAAGGCAAAGGTCCCGAGTTCGAGTCTCGGTACGGCACACACTTCTAATCTGCCAGGAAGTTTCAAAGAAATGAACATTTTCAATACGTTGTAGTCCACTTGCAGGGAGTCGGACTCTCATCCAGCATAACGGTAAAATCATGAGCCTGTCATACGTGTAGTTCAGGAGTATGTTGAAATGATGGCAGTGCTATGTTCTCCAGTGCCAGCGATCTTGCTGTAGGCTATGTGATACTGGAGTCACCAGAGGACGGACGCTGCGACACATGTGGACAACGGGAACGCCGCCATGACCTCGATGGTGAGAGGCGCAGCCAGCGTCAGGCATTCAACTGGTGTCGAGTAGAACAGACGCCCGCACGGCCGCGGAACATTGTGGCGGCGGCAGAGGCTGGGGACTCGCATGTGCCTAGAAATGGACGGCCAGTGACGGGTATGCTGGACAGACACTAAGAGAATTTGTTCAGTAGGAAGCCAAGATCAAGACCATGTCCGCCACGGTAGCTGCTTGGTCAGCGGAGCAGATTGTTAACCGAAAAGCGCAGGATTCGATTGCTGGCCGGCTCGGAGATTTTCTCCGCTCAGGAATTGGGTGCTATCTTATCCTCACGTTCGTATCGTCATAACTGATATTCCACTATTGAGATAGCTTTAAAGAAATGTCCCGAAAGCCAGTAAATTTTTGGAAAAGTCCAAGATCCTCGCCGAATTGGCATGCGCATCGACACAGGATGGACACAGTCAACACGGAAGGCCTGGTGTGTCGACAAAAATCTGTTGGAGCGGGTGCCTTTTCTGCCGGTCGCACACACAGCATTGCACGAGGGAGAGCAACGGCTTTTGAAGTTAATGTTGGTATCCTGGTGGGTTGTCGTTGAGTTTTAATCACAGGACACGTAAATGAAACCAGGTATAGCACACGGGAGTTGTGAGCGTTGAGTTATGACTTGATGTGGTTCAAATGGCTCTGAGCACTATGGGACTTAACTTCCGAGGTCATCAGTGCGCTAGAACTTAGAACTACTTAAACCTAACCAACCTAAGGACATCACACACATCCATGCCCGAGGCAGGATTCGAACATGCGACCGTAGCGGTCGCGCAGGTCCAGACTGTAGCGCCTAGAACCGCTCGGCCAACTCGGCCGGTTGGTTTGTTGTGGCTGTTGTATGTGGGGACGCGCAAAGCGAACATTGTCTACTGTACGCAGGGCTCGCTAATGTGAATAACATGTCTTAAAGGAAGCCGGGTTGTAAGCAGTTCGCGCCATCTGTAAGACTGTGCAAAAATTGAATGTATTTTAAAATCTTGTTCCACTTGTAATTTTTTCGTATTCTGGGTTCTTAATGTTGATTCAATACGGATCTAGTTATTGAAACTGTGGTTCATTCATCTGTATTTTGAACTGCTATATTCTCTTAGATGCATGAAATCTTTACTCAACATATGTCTGAAAAGTTCGGTGAATGGTCTCAGAAAGTAAAGAAACAAGAATCACAAACAAAATACCTTTACTGATCTCCAAAGTAATCACCATTATAGGTTTTTCCAGGCAATTTTCAGCAGTCGATATATGTTTCAAAAACTCATGACAGTGAACTTCATTAACTGGATTTTATTAGTACTACCAGTTTCAGCCACAAGCCATCATCTGGTACAAAAATCACTTAAACATTTTATTTATCATGAACACTGAAACACAAACCATTGAATATTTTAACCCATGCGAAATATGTAATACAAAACTCATCATAGCATTTAGAAGTGCAGCAGTCGAACTATTCACATGAGATGACAACAACTAATACTCAAAATGTTCAAATCTGTCTGAGTTCTTAAGCGACCAAACTGCAGAGCTCCTCGGTAGCTAGACTTACACACTACTTAAACTAACTTAAAATAACCTATCCTCATAACAACACACACACACACACATACCCGAGGGAGGACTCAAACCTCCGGCAGGAGGGGCCACGCAGTCAGTGATATGGCGCCTCTAATCGCATGGCCACTCCGTGCGGCCAACAAATACTGGTACTTGTTCTTGTTGTAAGGTGGCATGGTCTCCTGACCTTCGTTTCTTACATATTCCGTCCTCACAATCATACTCTGCACATCAAGACGCTTCATTTGAACCCAAACTCGATAAGGTAGAGTCAATTTTGTATGAATTCATGTAAGCGACATGCAGATCTAATAAGTAAATCGCAAGTGCACACCGAGGTTGCAAAAGTCGACGTTGGCGTACACAACATGACAACCACAGGAATTTTCGTTCTAGGGAGGTGGTCAGCCTGCAGGGAGGCCATTCCCTTCAGAGGGGAGGGTCATCGCACACCTACTTCGGCCGGAACGACCGCCCACAGAGAGGATAGCTTTTGCCAGAGTGAAAGGATAACAACCCCCGTGTTTGACTTAAAAGCAAATTCCGCTACATTGTGTGGGAGCGCCCAGAAGACGCATTTTTCGACAGACTGACTGCGTAGTTACGGACTACTCACAGGAAGGCAGTATATGCCTAACGCAGATACTACATCTTTCCCCATTTGTCGACTTAAACAAAACGTCATTCTCCTATTTAAAAGAGCAACGCTGATTGGCGGAATATTTCTGACGCAAAGAGCCAGAGGAGTGAGGGAAGACAGCAAATGATATACCCTTCCAACTTTTCCAGTAAAAGGGGCCGTTCCATTGTCGCTCTTGGAGTAGGAACACAAAGAGTGAGGAACAAAGTATCTCCTCAGTACTTCACTGGGAGAGCACCTCTGTCATTAGCGAATCGTAGTGATACACTATATTGAGTCGCTCGTGATTAAGCGTTGTTCACTGTGTTGGCGCCCACACTTATTGTGAAGTGTGAACACAGACAGAGTACTAGTTAAAAGCCTGCGAGCGAGTATTGAGTGGCATCAGGGTGGACTTGTTATCTGACCCGTGTACCACGCCAATAGTTAGCCTAGGGGCCGATAGGGCTCCTTCACTTCATCAAGGTGTAGGGAGAGTTTGATTGGCGAAGGTCAATCCAGATAGAAAGAGATAGTTGTGTTATTTGTCAGCAGCGAGCGACACAGGCAGCAGTCATAGCAGCTCACGGTATTGTCCTCTTCAGCACATGCGAGCCCCATCTGTCCTCCATAACAGTACACTCAATTACATTTCTCACGCGACAGCCTTCACCGTACCTAGAAAATTTATTCAAGTTGCATAGTCGCGGCTCTCAGCCATTCTGCCGAGTAAATAACATTCTTAAAGAAAAGGGAGAAAAGAACCTTTCCATACTTTGTAAATTAATAGCATTCCTATCCATAAGAGGCAGTCTACTGTCCCGTAAAGAACCCACAAATTTATTAATTTATAAGGAAAAGTTTCACTTGATTTATCGGAATTTTTTTTCAATAAATAATATTTTTCGTTCGTTTAATGTTTTTCTTACACTAACTATCAATACTCCAGTACCAAAATAATCCACTAGTTACGTAAGAATATAGAATATTTTTGTGTCTTTTCCTTACAGCGGACGACTCCAGAAAATATTTGTTGCTGAACGTTTTTCATGCAGTTTTTGTTGGTACATTAGGAGCGTCTGTCTGACTTCTGTAGTAGTGTGAGGTGGAAATTATTTCTTGCAGGAGCCAAAGTGTACTTGTTGGATCAATCCATTGCGCAACTTGACAAAATAAAACCCACACACTCACATTGTCATCTCATATGAGTAGGACGATCGCTGCACTTGTAAATACTACAATGAATTTTGCATTAAGTGTTTCATGTGATTTAAAAAATTCAATTCTTTGTGTTTCAGTATTCATGAAATGTTTTCAGTGACTTTCGTACCAGATGATGGCTTATGGCGAAACCGGTAATAGTAATAAAATCCATTTAATGCAGTTCAGTGGCATGAGTTCTTTGAAACGTAATCATCATTAGCTACAAAACACTTCTGACATCAGGCTGTAAAGCTGTTGGAAATTGTAAACAAACGTATCTGCATCATTACAGGAGATGACACCAGATGCCGGCAGCTGTGGCCGAGCGGTTCTAGGCGATTCAGTGTGGAACCAGGCGACTGCTACGGTCGCAGGTTCGACTCCTGCCTCGGACATGGATGTGTGTGATGTCCTTAGGTTAGATTTAGCCGGCCGGAGTGGCCGAGCGGTTCTAGGCGCTACAATCTGGAACCGCGCGACCGTTACGGTCGCAGGTTCGAATTCTGCCTCGGGCATGGGTGTGTGTGATGTTCTTAGGATAGTTAGGTTTAAGTAGTTCTAAGTTCTAGGGGACTGATGACCTCAGAAGTTAAGTCCCATAGTGCTCAGAGTCATTTGAACCATTTTTTGACACGACATGCCAGTAGTACGATCCTGAAACCAAGCGACAGTCAGTGCAAAGTGCTCATCGTGTTACCCACCTCCCAGAAAAATCAGCTGACAAAATCCAGGATTAAGACTACGTTGACCGCCATTTTCGACTGCAAGGGTTTGATCCATCACGAATTTCTATCCGAAGGAGAGGGGAGGCGATGAAAACCTCGCCACTAACTGTCGCTTGATCTCCTGATGATATTGTTACCACCAAGTGTCATCTCCCGTAATGATGCTGATGTCCAACAGCACTTCGTGGGATTCCACAAGAAGCCCTTCGCTGAAAGTTTCCAACACCTGTACTACAGATATCAGAAGTAGATTGCAGCAAATGATGATTGCTTTGAAGGCCAGTAAAGGTATTTTGTTTGTGACTCTAGTTTCCTTTCTATTTTGAGACCATTCACTGAACTTTACAGACGCACCTTGTATACATGGCTTTCGGAAATACCCGTTACAAACTTCTACGACTTGTAGAGTGGAGTGAGTACATAGTAATTTGAATAAAAACTCATGGTCAGGAATGTAGTTGACTAGTGTACTAGCAGTTGATGTCTAGTTGACTGGTGAAACATAGTAGTAGTCAGGTAAGTAATAGGTAGTAGCGACATTACTGAGTTTTCTGTTATACGTAAGTGAATATTTTCTATTAGGATAAGTGACAGTTTCATAATTATTGAAGCAAAGGAATTACAGACATTGGCCGCGAGCAGGCGGTTGATTGAAATGACTGGAAAAAGCTGAAAATTTGTGCTCGACCGGGCTTCGAACCCGGATCTCCTGCATACTAGACAGATGATCTGTCCACTTTTTTTTTTTTTTTGCATTTGTTCGGGGTGGACGTCCCATGACGCTTGTTCAAATTCATCGTTGATCAATTAACTCAGTTTTTTTATTACAGAGGGCAATTAACCCTCTGACCGAACACGTTGAGCTACCGTGCCGGCGTCGACTAAGCCCTCCGGACACAGAGACTCCAAACTTCTCAAGGCCTCCGCGAAAGTGCGTGTCTAGGTTCCAATCCTGGTCTATCTCAAATATTTTTGTAATGTCATTTCAAGCTGTAAACTGTGCATACGAAAGTAAAGGTAAAAAATAATTATGAATTTTAACATTAATACGTGCGTTGTCAACTATAACGACTAAAGCCGGTTTCGACTCCCAGTCAGAAACTTACTGTCATTTTAGTTTTAAACTTGACACTCCTAACAATTGGTGAAAAAGAATTCTATATTTAACGTCCATCCAGGTGTATGACATGTGTAGGTGTAGCTCTGAGTCAGCACGCAACTTTTCGTAATATAATAAATTCAAACAAACACACGTCTGGCTTTTGGTTAAATAAATCGATACTTAGCGACTATTCGTGGCTAGAAAACAACTGCGACAGGCGCTGGGATCAAATTCTCGTAACGCAAAACATTTTTTTCCTCGCCATTCCACTTTCAGTCATCTCGGTACTAGTGAAAATTTCGATATCCAGCATGTAATTGTGCTTAGTTAACAATACGTAATTCGAAACCCCTTCCAGCATCAAAGTTTACGCTATTCCATTTCAGGTTTAAACATGTGCACACTTGCTTCTTGTGAATGAGACCATATTTAAGATCTATCTTAACAGACACAATAGTTGCTGGATACGAATCCTGGAACCAGTACCGTACAAAAGTTTTCGACATTTAAAGTTCAAACTTGCTTTACAAAATGCCATTTATTACACTGAATTTTATTTTACAAGCTTCAGTGACCGCGTCTTCTAACTTGTTTCCTAGTATTTGCATTATCAAAGTATTTGCATCGCGACTCACTGCCACACAGAGGAATGCTATCTAATGGTCCCTTGTAGTAACCATTACGTGTAGTCAGACGACTGTACGTAAAAAAAAAATATTAGAACTGCAAGAAAATAACATTTTATGTGTTGCACACGAATCAGGCGGAACGCAATTTTGGTCGTTCGAATACAACTGAGCATGACAGTACATTCTTAGAGAAAGCGACGTGTTGTAGTTTCTGAAAAACATAGTTAATGCGGCAGGTTTCAATTACATCGTTGTGCTGGAGTTTTAAAGAGTTTGGTTTTTTTTAAATTGAGGACAACCGCAGCCAAACTTCAACATTTTGAATTAAGTGATCCTCACTGTCTGTAAAAGACTCTTTATTGCAAGTCAACGACCAGTTTGGCGTCAATTGAAGACCCATCCTCAGTTGATAGAGATTCCTTTTTAACAAGTCATAGCGGAAAAATAACTGCGTTAGAGCGACTCCCAATCATTCACGTCAAATCATAAATATCGCGATAAAAGCGGTAGCCCATAGTTAAAATCAAGGGGATAGCAGAATTGTACCAAGCACTGCAGAGCGGTCAGTACTGTCTTGTCCGCTGCCGCTCAATCACAAAATGGTTCAAATGGCTCTGAGCACTAGGGGACTTAACATCTGAGGTCATCAGTCCCCTAGACTTAGAACTACTTAAATCTAACTAACCTAAGGACATCACACACATCCATGCCCGAGGCAGGATTCGAACCTGCGACCGTAGCAGCAGCGCAGTTCCGGACTGAAGCGCCTAGAACCACTCGGCCACAGCGGCCGGCCGCTCAGTCACCTTCCTACTCGTGGCACTGTTCTGCTGTCCCCTCCGCTTTAACGGTAAACTTCTATTATGAATATTCTGAATAATGACGATGGTGGTAAATCAGTACTACTGACAAAAAGCTGTGTTACGTCGAAGCGACTGTCATTTTTTATCATCGGTCCGAGACGCCGTTCTCAACAATGAAATGTCGCGCGATACGTCACGAGCAGTTGCCTGGCAACATTGAGATCTTATTCGCTACGGGTAAACTCGTTCTGAGTGGCAGCTTGTGCTGTATTAAGTGTTACGTGCTGTTTAAATAACACCGTATAGAGATATTTGCTTCCGGGCGGTCCTGAACACTGTCGAGTTCTAACAAGAAGATAGAAAGCCAGTATCAGACGGGGTTCTGTTGAGGAACAAGTAAGTGAGCAGCCACAATCTATTCTGTCTGTGCATATCTACACAATGATGTTCTGATGAGCGAGTGCACTAATTACTGTGGAACCCTGTGAAGTCAGTTATTCAAATTATCATTTGCCTTTTCTTTTTAGTGTTTTCAGCTCCATTTAACTCATTAAACCGCTTCTTTCTAATGATCCAAATTGACGTCCAAGCTACTAAATAGTTTTATTAAATCGTCTGACTTCGTACTTCATTAATGGCTACGATATGTATTGTGTGTAATCATTTTAACTTCAGCAAGCTTCATGTTTCTTAGCTTTCTGTACATTCAGATCGACTTTTTTCTTGTCAAGTATACTTGGTGGTACTCGTGTTATTGTACAACTGTATCAGATTCCGTTCTAAATATTAGCCGCGTGGTCTAGGGCGCCCTGTCACGGTTCGCGCGGCTCCCTCTGTCGGAGGTTCGAGTCCTCCCTCGGGCATGGGTGTGTGTGTTGTCCTTAGCGTAAGTTACTTTAAGTTGGATTAAGTAGTGTGTAAGCTTGTGGTCCCATGATCTCAGCAGTTTTGTGTCACAGGATCTTACCACAAATTTCGAAATTTCTACATATACCCATTACCTCTCAATTTATAGAAATGTAAGTTTTTTATATTTTGTGTTACTTCATTTATCAACTGCAGTGATATGTGCATAAGTTGCATAACTGGTAACTGGCTCTGTATCTAGTACACGGTTGTAAAACTATGTGATTAAAACAAGCAGAAATTTGAATATCTTACGCAGCAGAGATTAAACAGAGTGTAACCTTTTCCTTCTCTTTCATGAATGAATCTGTCACTCTGCAGTGATGTGTTTGCTGTAACAGAACTCCCAGTCAAGCTGAATTAGTGTGCAAGGCACTGACTCGAAACACGAGCTGTATCGTCCGCCAGCGACACTGTTACCAGCTGAGCTATCCTGGCTAAGCTTAAACTTCAGTTTCATCATTCGTCGCTCCAACATATCGTCACAGAAAGAAAGTTTTATATTTGTTCCTGTGCTTTTTCCAAGTAGACGTTTACTCACCGTCGTCACCAAAAGGGAAAAAGCTCTGTTAGAATATGACACACCGTTTTCATATGGCAGGCAGCAAACAGACTCTGTTGCTTGCTTTTGTAGATGTCCGTCACTTACTGAGCGGTTTAATGTTTATTTGTGCTGAATTCAATGCTGTCATGTCATCTATTGTCCACTACAAAGTGCTGTGTGATATGTGAGACAGTAGACAATATGGGTCTAGTGCAACACCTTTTCACACCCTTGTCTTTCAAACCGGAGTACTTTTTACAAAGAAGATTCTTACGTTTACCTCTATAAGAACTGAAGGATAGTCATTAACTGTGATTCTTGACTTCTTCTCTTGCTGTTCTCATATTTCCCGAGTGCGCTTGACGTGTAGCCATTGACGAATATGAGGTGAACTTTAATATCAGTTAGAAATGCTCGTATTATTTAACAGACGTTGCGACGAACAAATTCATTCATTAATGGCTTACTACTGAGTGTTCACCCGAGTTCTTTCCATTTAATGCATAAAACGGAAACAACAACTCGAATGTACACCCGGAAGTACACCATTAATCAACCATGCCGAGAAAAACTCATTTATAATGGAAAGACACATCAATGGGGCTATTGATCTTCCTTTCTTTCCCAGTACTTTCATCACAGAAACTAGAAATGAGGACACAATCAATATCGTAAAAAATCTATTTTCGTGTTACTGATAGCACAAAATTTAACAGCCTACCACGACAAAAAAATAAATCAGTCCATAATACGTTGCACAGCTACTAGACGGCATCGTTGTTGTACCGCTGTACAGTGAGCTCAGATTTAACCGTGATAAGAACTGTTAGTCAACGTAAGTAGCAGTCTATTCTGTGCTATTTTTCAAATGCGATTGTTTTTCAAATGTTAATACTCTCACAGGCATATTTCCTGGCACGTTATCACTCGTGTAGTGCAAAAATATGTTTAGATGGTAGTAGTACGACAATGAGCTCACTAATATAGAGAGAGAACGGAAATCCAACATAGCGGCACGGAGATGGACGCTACACATGGACCACTTACTCCATGCGGCACTACTATGGTTCATTTTCTAAATGAAATAATTAATGCAATTTGTGAGCTTTTCCCGCATCCGGACTGCTACCCTAGTGTCGTCTGAGTTACATGATTGGAAAAAGTTTCGAAAACATGCTCACACTTGCACTTGCGACAACACTAGAAGCAGATGGATAGGGGGGAGGAAGGATTGGCAACATGAAAGGCATCCAGACACACCCTGTATCACTAACGTTGCCATATTCAATTAAAAATGCCGACCATCTTAACACAAGTGATAAATGTATCACTTAGGAGGCCACATGAGGTGTCTTTTCGTATTATGGGTTGACTTTAATATATTGCGAGATACCAAGTCTTTAATCGTTTCCATATAATAATAGTTACCTTTTTTTCCTAATCTCCTGGTCGCCGTCTTGTTTTGTCTTGATGTTGTGGTTCTGCTAGTCAGTGCCACGTTTCCGATTGCAGAGGGGCGAGGGTTATAAGAGAGCTACTACATTTAAATAACTCCCTACGAAATCACAAACCACTGTTTCCATAATCCTTCTATATTCAAGTAAGTTATCAAGTCATGACAACTAAATTAACAAAGCATTTTAGACAACAACTTCATACATTATGTTTCAAAGCTTCAATAAAACCGTAAGTTCTTACGTAACTCTAAATGACCTGCATGTAGTCTAAGTAATAACATTCGTTTTTCTTCAGTGCTTGACCATTGTCGTCAGGTCCCTTTCTTCTTTGGAGTCCACAGCACCCCCAAAGCACGACTGCAAACTGGGCAGTCCAAAGTACACATCCGTTGTCGCTTTCTGCGCTGTGCCCGCATTTTTCTTTTCATATCTACACGTAAATTCCAACAAACCCGAACACAGTAGATGCTCTTTACTCTACTGATAATTAAAATCACGTTTTACGCACACACATCTTTCATCGGTCTAGTACAAGAAAAGTAAGATGTCTTTCCGTGCTTATAGCAACGTATACCACTACAGTATTAATAAACCCCTGCTTAGTACTCAATAAAGTTTCCCACAAGCATTTCATTGAATTTGTTCTTGGACTCTGTAAAGACATTTATAGAGATCGATACTACCGCTCATTTATGAAAATGTGCTGCTATTGAATATTTTTTGAGTTGGCAATGGCTGAGAATTTATTCACATACAGAAACCGTTACATAGTTGTTTATCCTACACTCCCACAAATGCAAATTTAGGAATTAATTAATCACTATCAGTTCAGAGTCAGAAAGCAGTGTCATTTATTAGCTAACTTTCGGTGACTTTGAAATGTGTCACGAACCACATGCAGGTATAGATAGAGCATTCATAAGAAAATTTACGAGTTATGCGAAATAACTTCATTTCGTATCGAAACAAACGTGAAAAAACACTCTGGATTCGTGAAATTAATTACATTAATTATGCAAATTTATCGCAGAAGTATGATACTGTTAAAATATGGCATCGTTTACACATTTCTATAATTGGTATGTGTGCTGGTTGATGATCAGATTCGATAAGAGGCATTGTGAACGTGCGGTAAGAATTATGGACAGGATCGGAAATCACACATAATAAATATACGAATTGTCTAGTGCCCCTTGATACTTTACAGAAAGTACTGCGATACAAAACTCAAGCAGACTACTTAGTTTTGGAGTGGAATCAACTCCCAACGCATCGAAGCACCACTCACCCTCCAATCCATCCCACCTCCCTCCCCTCATCCTGACACAAAGACAAAGGCACAAACACAAACACACAGTCTTCGTAGCAACTGCAATTCTACTTGCATGGATTAAAAGAGATAACATAATTCTACGTTCGCATTAAATTAGTCTAAGATCTTGGTGTAGGTGAACCAAATTTTGAGTTTTAATTATTCAGACAGAAGGTCGGAAACCAATATTTCAAATGATCAGGTTTTTCATGACTTTTCTACCGAATATCAGAAGTCATATCAACCAAAGCGGAAAAAAGAACATTTGAAAATACAAGAAAAGAGACACAAAATGCACGTCTAACGAATTTAAAAAAGCACGATCAATAGGTAGTCTTGCAAGGCGCCTGACGATTATGCGACGCAAAGAAATGGAAATCGTGTTATTTTCGATCGGTGGTTCACTCCTTTATATGAGTCTCCCCCGTCTTGATTTATACAAAGCGCAATGTTTTTTGTTATTGAAACTGGTGAAGCTCGCTTTTAGACTAGTGTTATTTGACAAGATTTCCGATATCAATGAAATGTAAAGGAGTCCACATACCGACACTGCTAATGAAGGTGAACGACACACTATAAAGGAGCTGTTGTCGTTGTTCCAGTCCTAGACTGATTTAACGCAGCTCTCCGCCCTACTGTATCCCTTTCATCTGCACGTAACCGACACAGCCCAAATCCATTTGAGCCTACGTACTGCATTCAAGCTTTGTCCGTCGTCTACAATTTTTTTAGTTAAGTTATTCTACAATTTTTCCCCGATTCGATTCAGTACGTCCTCATTAGTTATTCGAGCTTAAGATTTAATTTTAAACTCTCTTCTGTTGCACCACACTTCAAAAGCTACTATTCTCTTATTGACTCACCTACTTATCGTCCATGTTTCACTTCCGTACAAGGCTGCACTATAGAAAATACCTACGGAAGAAACTTCCTAATACTTAAATTTACATATGTTAACAATTTCCTCTTTTTCATAAATGCTTTTCTTGCTATTACTAGTCAACATTATATATCCTCTCTCCTTCGACCGTTATTAATAAAATCCATCAGTAACACTGCCTGACAGAAAAGTGAAGCACTAAGAAAGGGAGGAAAAAACGAAACGAAACTTTACGGGCTAGAAGAGTATGTGACATTATTCCTGTGATTACAAAATCGAGACTAATTTACAAAGAACTTTTAGGTATGATTCTACTTATTGGCATAACTTTATACCCCCTGTGGCCTGGATTATGCACTGACTATCTTGGAGTGAGTGTCATAAAGCCGTTGAATCATCACCTGAGGCAAGATAGCCCACAACTGTTGTAGCTGCTCCTTGATTCATCAGATACTGGCCGTGGAAGGGTGCTGGCCCACACATGTTCTATTGGGACATACAAGGCGATTTTCTTGTCCATAGGAAGGACATCTATTCCGAATCCCAGCAATTGTTCAAGTTTTCGCCACTAGTGGGCGCAGGAGCCGCGGAAAAAGGAAGTTGAAGGTGGCAGGGAAAGAAAAATGCAAGTTGACGGTGGTGAGGAATTTAAAAACGAAACAAGGGCTTGGTGAGAAACTTAGAAAATGAAATATGGCTGCACTAGTTGTAAGGGGACAACCGTCCCTTAAGTATTGAGTACCATATATCTTTTGCCTCACGCAGGTCGCAGTAGTACTATCGATAGTCAAGCGCCCAGTGCGCCAAGTAGTCAGTGTTGAGACTCCGAGCAAAAAATGGTTCAAATGGCTCTACACACTATGGGACTTAACATCTGAGGTCATCAGTCCCCTAGACTTAGAACTACTTAAACCTAACCAACCTAAGGACATCACACACATCCGTGCCTGAGGCAGGATTCGAACCAGCGACCGTAGCAGCAGCGCGGTTCCGGACTGAAGCGCCTAGACTCCGAGCAAGTACGAGTGTGGGTCAAATGAAAACCTTAAATATTTTTTAAATATTATTTATTGTGCAGAATTGGTACAAAGCTGTATCACTTTTCAACATAATTTCCTCCAGGTTCAATGAAAGTCCTCCAGCGCTTACAAAGCGCATAAATGCCTTTATAAAAAAATTCATTTGGTAGTCCGCGCAACCACTCACGCACCATGTGGCGTACCTCTTCATCAGAACGGAACTTCTTTCCTCCCGTTCCGTCTTTGAGTGGTCCAAACATATGGAAATCACTTGGGGCAAGGTCTGGTGAGTATGGTGGAAGAGGAAGACACTCAAAATGCAGGTCTGTGATTATTGCAACTGTTGTACGGGCAGTGTGGGGCCTTACATTGTTATGTTGCAAAAGGACACTTGCTGACAGCAATCCATGTCGCTTTGATTTGACTGCAGGCCGCAGATGATTTTTTAGGGGATCTGTGTATGATGCACTGGTGACAGTGGTCCCTCTAGGCATGTAATGCTCCAAAATGACGCCTTTTTTCGTCCCAAAACAGAGTCAGCATAACGTTCCATGCTGATGGTTCTGTTCGAAACTTCTTTGGTTTTGGTGATGAGGAATGGCGCCATTCCTTGCTCGCATTCTTCGTTTCCGGTTGGTGGAAGTGAACCCAGGTTTCGTCCCTAGTAACGATTCTTGCAAGGAAGCTATCACCTTCTCGTTCAAAGCGCCGAAGTTCTTCACAAGCATCAACACGTCGCTCTCTCATTTTAGGAGTCAGCAGCCGTGGCACCCATTTTGCAGACACTTTGTGAAACTGGAGCACATCACGCACAATGTGGTGTGCTGACCCATGACTAATCTATAAACATGCTACAATGTCATTCAGTGTCACTCGGCGGTTTTCCTTTACTATGGCTTCAACTGCTGCAGTTTTCTGTGGAGTCACAACTCGTTGTGACTGACCTGGACGAGGAGCATCTTCCACTGAAGTCACACCATTTGCGAACTTCCTACTGCATTCGTAGACTTGCTGCTGTGACAAACATGCATCACCGTACTGAACCTTCATTAGTCGATGAATTTCAATAGGTTTCACACTTTCACTACGCAAAAACCGTATAACAGTACGCTGTTCTTCCCCGGCGCAAGTCGCAAGGGGGGCGGCAACCTTTACACTAATACTGCGACGGTACGTGTGCATCTGCACTGTGCTGCCACCTACAGGCCATTCTGCACGCTGTTTGTAGCACGCTTACCAACTTACAGGATAACGGCGCGAAATTTCGATTTGTTATTACAAATTTAAGGTTCTCATTTGACTCACCCTCGTAAATTGTTGACTGGTAAACGAGCAGAGAGGATTTCGGTGGGACGGCCGACCGCACTTACAAGTGTTTAACGGCAGTGTGTGTCACCCATCGCCGTGGGCCTGACCTCAGCATATACGTAAATGGCATTAATTGAGTGATTTGTTGATGTGTTTAGATGTGATTACGCGACAACCTCGCCGGGCACCAACGAGTTGGATTGCAGTGAGGATTGTGCTTTCAGTGCCACGTGGGGAATATTGGCTTGTGACGATATTAACAGGCGACCTATGATGAGTTAACCGTTATTATTTTTCAGACGAAGGGAGTAACTGCCTCAATTGTGCTGTTTAGCAATATATATAGAACCCTGACTACAAAGTATGTACCGATTATGGCTACCTGACATCCTAATTAGCTTTGTTGCATTTGATACAACTCCCGTGCAAATAGTAACCGATCAGCCTTTATCAGTTGCACACGGCCAAACTATTCTAAACTGTTAGGGTATAATCCACTGGTTAATAACAGAGAATTAATAAGGGGTTGTTTCGTAGTTCAATACCCTCTCCCCACCCCTCTCCAACATTTATCAGTGTAGAATAAAAATGAAAGTCAACCGCGGCATATACTTTTAGTGGGCGTTAAAATTAAATCTCAATGCAGCCGCAGAGCAGGAAGCTTGCCTGTGCTCGAAAGTATCTGAATGATCTGCTTTATCCACCACATTTAAAAACAAGTATCCAAAATATTAGATGGAGTGTGGTTCAAAAATGGCTCTGAGCACTATGGGACTTAACATCTGAGGTCATCAGTCCCCTAGAACTTAGAACTACTTAAACGGAACTAACCTAAGGACATCACACACATCCATGCCCGAGGTAGGATTCGAACCTGCGACCGTAGCGGCCGCGCAATTCCAGACTGGAGCGCCTAGAACCGCTCGGCAGATGAAGTGTGTATCTTGTGATATTTACAAACCTAAAGTACGTCAGCGATGCCACAGACACACACACAGACCCACCCACCCACACACACACACACACACACACACACACACACACACGCGCGCGCGCGCGCGCGCGCGCACGCAGGCGCGGATATACACATGTAATCTTCAAACTAATATCTAAAACATCACTGTGAACGCCCAAAGTAAGCAACTTAAAAAATGGCTCGAAGCACTATCGGACTTAACATCTGAGGTCATCAGTCTCCTAGACTTAGTACTTAAACCTAACGAACCTAAGGACATCACACACATCCAAGCCCGAGGCAGGATTCGAGCCTGCGACCGTATCAGCAGCGCGGTTCCGACTGAAGCGCCTAGAACCGCTCGGCCACGACGAACGGCGTAAGCACCTTAATGCTGTTTTTATGCCCAAATACGTGTTACTAAAAATAACACACTGTAAAGAAATTTGGCATTTTAAGTTACGCCTAAATCCGGTTCTGTGGCAAAGCTGACCTGACTGAGCTTATGACTGCAGGAAACACTTGTCGGATAAAATCAAATATTTCCTCATCTAAATTGTGGCATGATGCTTGTCAGGCGTTACAGTGGTATCTCCACATCTAAAATACGTAAATATTGTAGTCATTTCAGTCTTAGATTCATAGAACAAACTGTTATCACCCGCAGTTTTGAAAAGTCTTTCAGTATTGTTTCAGCTAGGCAAACCATTTCAGGGAGCGGTGGTCAAAGGTAATGCATCATATTCTTCATAAGAAAATATAATCGATGATTTTGATTGGTAATTACTGCTTTTTATTATAAATGATCGGGTCTAGTAGAGCTTATGCACAGCAACAGCTTTCGAGGATGGCTGCAATATATACAGTCTGGAACTGTTGTGCAAAATGTATCTAAAACTGTATTCCCTACAATCAGCTACTATTGAGTACATAAAACAAAAATTGAACCAAACTACGCAAAGTAAAAAACACACACAACGAAGCCGAAAGACAAAGAATGTGGATTTTAGGAAGAAAAGAAGAACACGTTTTGACGAAATTTTCTTTATTATGCACGGAGAACTTCTGATACGTTTACATTCATAAGGATACGATCGAAGGCAATGCTGGAATAAGGCTGAGATGAAAGATATTTGAAGATGACGGTTCAAAAAGACGGAGATGGAAGGCCGATAACTCGAAAATATAACTTTGGTACCAGTACAAAATTGTTTATAATTTATCGAAAACACACACACTCGCGCATGCATACGTTGCTTGTCATAATATCCAAACGAAAATAGCGCATGCATACGTTGCTTATCATAATATCAAAACGAAAATACAAACTTTTGCAGCAAAATAACATTACGTTTGTTTTTCAGAACGTAGAAGACTTCTAGCACAAAGACACATGGTGCTACATTTTTAGTGGCCTGGATATCGGCATTACTGATAAAAATTTACAGGTTAAGCTGAATTCGTTAATGATCGAAGTTCGATTATTGTACCACACTTTGCAAGCATAATGTACGTTCAAGTTAAAAGGTTCCACATTTATACCGTCTATGTCACTTACTAAAATTTACACTGTTCGATTATTAGCACTAATGAAATAACAGTTTAGTATCGAATGTTGTTCGCCTTCTGTGTCATGAAGAAAGTCATCTAAATACATAAAAATTGTTTCTATAACATTGAAACAAAAACATGGACACTACCACAAATCTAACTTGTAGCTTAAAGTGTATTTAGCGGCGAAAATTATCAAAGTAAACAATTTTATCTCCACAGTGTTGGCACTGACTACATGTTATGCTTGCAAAAAGCCATTTTAGCTCGATTATCATTCACCCACACATCTTCCCATGCTTGCAGTGCACTTGCGACAGCAATGTGATCAGAATGTGTACAACAAGCAGATGCTTTTTGTTGATACATCGAACAGCGGTTGTCCAATGAAAACCTCTGGGAATGTGGGATGTAGTTCCCCAAGTCTCATCTTCCCATCTTGCCTTGGTTCAGTCGATAACTCGGCAAGGATTTGGCACAATGGAGCAAATTCATCCTTATTTATCTAAGCACTACATTTCTCTAGGAAAGACTTAATGTTATTATATGCTGCTTCCCGTTCTGCAAATGAATTTTCACTTTATTTTCTGTAGCCATTGTAAATTTCAGTCAATAATTGATGTTTGTCAAAAATCCTCTTCAACGTGTGTATGTTACTATCACGTAAATTATAGCCTACCGCTGTCGAAGCTACCAAGAAAACTAATCACTCCATTAATTCATATAAGTTATTCCAGTGTACATAGTCGATATCTGTTGGCAATTCATTTTAGATTATCTTCGAATCATGAACGTCGTCTTCTTCATAGTAATTATCCCATGCTTCTTCATCAGCAACGTCTTCCTCATTGTATTCATCCTCTTCTTCTTCCATATTATCATCTTCTGCTGAATTATAAGTTCTTGAAATCTTGTCTCTTGTGTTTCCTCTTCTTCCCACATTATTTCAAAGTGGGTGACTCCACTAAAAATTTAGTAACTTATTGCAACAACGTTGCACTAAATTAGGATAGGGTATAAATATTTCGTTACATGCGGCAGCTGCAGACTAAATTGTGTCTTCTTAGTGATTATTGTTGCGGTCTGTAGTCAATCAGAGGATGGGAGTGAAAATCTTAAACGTTTACAGAAGAATAATTTGAAATTGCAAACCGTAGAACTGATTTTTCGCTGCGGTTTCACTCGTTTTTTTTATCGTATGATTAAAGCTCTCGTAAATAAAAAATCAGAGAAAGAAACCAGTGCGCAACAACTTTTTTTTGTGAACTGCGAACTCGGTTTCACCGTTCACTTTCACGGTAATTAGCTATAAATCTCAGGGAAAAAAACGTCAACAGAGGTGATTTCGTAGTACGTTAGAGCTGTAAAAGATAAATACCGGACACAATGCAGATGTTAAATGACCTGCAGACGGCAGACTTATCAGCTGCCGGCAACAGAAAATTCGTTAGGGCCAAAAAAGTATCCGGCTGCTTTTATTTATTCGTGGCGACAGTAGGCCTGCAGTTTATGGCATTCAGACGACGTTTACTCGATACGAGAAATCGTACGGAAATGAAGTACTAGAGAATAAGAGCACGAAAGTGTAGTACCATAGAAAAAAAGGACAGACACTACATATATACAATTAAGGCGATGACGATCAATTATCTCTTCATTTCAGATGCACACCATGTCCGAAAGGAGAGACACCAGATATACATAATTAATGTTTTAAACATAGCTGCACAACAGCACGTAATAAAATTATAAACAGCCGACCAGTTGCAATGGATAAAGAATTCTTTACCTAGGTTTCGACAGATATAAATTTGTCTTCTTCAGAAGGTGGCCTAAGGACAATGAACATCATAGCTTACATTAGAAAAGTAAGAAACGTAAGCCAAGAATAAATTTTAACACAAATTAGAGAGCTCTTGCATTACAGAAATATGATAACGACGAATGGTACTTACAATTTTACATTAGTAAGGACTAATGTATAATCGCCGTTTTTACAAATGTCGGCATAGATCCATTTGTCAAAATGAAATATAGCCCTAGAATTAGGGTTTGTCACGTAAATATAAATTAGTACATGGATCTTGCAGAGCTCACAACCGACTGAGTGTAATCGGCGAGCTTAGTTACTCTGAAACCAGGGCAGGTGGCGCTCGTGGCGAGAAACATGTGCCAAGGCAACGTGTAAATTATCAGTATTAATAACGTCCTTAGATAAAGTAACAATAAAAAGGAAGGCCTTTAACAGCCCCGTTATAACAGTATGGGAGCATTGGTACAAATAATGCAGTTATACATCAAAAAAGCAGGTGGCGCTTACGCCGAGAGAGTTACGCCCAGTGGCATATACAGCCAAAATATAAAAATTACATTACTATATTAGTGCAGCCCACAAACAGTATAAATGTCAGACCTTTAAAATTGACAATAATGGCTCTTGTCAAGAAAGAATTACGAACACTGGTACATAATCCAGTTAATACACATTCGCAGGGAACCGAAGTTTTAGAGTCAGACAAAATCACATAATGGCCGATGTAGTAGCAAACATACATCGTGAGAAAGCCACATTACATCAGGGGTAGTGAGCTTAAAGCATTGAAGGTGCATCATAGCTTCTTTGAGGACTTATCTTAGAAGCTAGATTAAGGAAAGGCAAACCTACGTTTCTAGCATTTGTAGACTTAGAGAAAGCTTTTGACAATGTTAACTGGAATACTCTCTTTCAAATTCTGAAGGTGGCAGGGGTAAAATATAGGGAGCGAAAGGCTATTTACAATTTGTACAGAAACCAAATGGCAGTTATAAGAGTTGAGGGGCATGAAAGGGAAGCAGTGGTTGGGAAGGGAGTGAGACAGGGCTGTAGCCTCTCCCCAATGTTATTCAATCTGTATATTCAGCAAGCAGTGAAGAAAACAAAAGAAAAATTCGGAGTAGGTATTAAAATTCATGGAGAAGAAATAAAAACTTTGAGGTTCGCCGATGACATTGTAATTCTGTCAGAGACAGCAAAGGCCTTGGAAGAGCAGTTGAATGGAATGGATAGTGTCTTGAAAGGAGGATATAAGATGAACATCAACAAAAGCAAAACGAGGATAAAGGAATGTAGTCGAATTAAGTCGGGTGATGCTGAGGGTATTAGATTAGGAAACGAGACACTTAAAGTAGTAAAGGAGTTTTGCTATTTGGGGAGCAAAATAACTGATGATGGTCGAAGTAGAGAGGATATAAAATGTAGACTGGCAATGGGAAGGAAAGCGTTTCTGAAGAAGAGAAATTTGTTAACATCGAGTGTAGATTTAAGTGTCAGGAAGTCGTTTTTGAAAGTATTTGTATAAGTGTAGCCATGTATGGAAGTGAAACATGGACGATAAATAGTTTAGACAAGAAGAGAATAGAAGCTTTTGAAATGTGGTGCTACAGAAGAATGCTGAAGATTAGATGGGCAGATCACATAACTAATGAGGAGGTATTGAACAGAATTAGAGAGAAGAGACTTTTGTGGCACAACTTGACTAGAAGATGGGATCGGTTGGTAGGACATGTTCTGAGGCATCAAGGGATCACCAATTTAGTATTGGAGGGCAGCGTGGAGGGTAAAAATCGTAGAGGGAGACCAAGAGATGAATACACCAAGCAGATTCAGAAGGATGTAGGTTGCAGTAGGTACTGGGAGATGAAGAAGCTTGCAGGGGCTAAAGTAGCATGGAAAGCTGCATCAAACCAGTCTCAGGACTGAAGACCACAACAACAACAACATTGGGTGATGTTGGACAGAAACAGGGGAAACTAATACAATATAAGGCGAATGGGTAGCTTTGACAAATTGAATAGGAAGGCAGAAAAGGAACACATAGACATAAAGACGACGCCTAGTAAAAATCATTGTATAGCCCAAGGGATGGCCGCGCGGCATTAGCCGAGCGTACTAAGGCGCTGCAGTCATGGACTGTGCGGCTGGTCCCGGTGGAGGTTCGAGTCCTCCCTCGGGCATGGGTGTGTGTGTTTGTCCTTAGGATAATTTAGGTTAAGTAGTGTGTAGGCTTAGGGACTGATGACCTTAGCAGTTAGGTCCCATAAGATTTCACACACATTTGAACATTTTTTTTTAACCCAAGGGATGCGGAATTGAGGGAAGGCGAAAATAAAAAATGCCGTAAATGAATCAGACGAAAGGGAATACAGACGACTTAAGTATGCGCTTGGTATCCCGGCCAGACTCATGTATGTCTAATGAGGAGTTGTCGATAGTCGGAATGGTCTGCAACTCCACCTTAAGCAGCATGCGCGTCGTCCACATTAGGCAGTGTTTCTTGAATTGTTACTGTCCCTGGTTTGACCACGTGGGCCGTCCCCGGTGGTCTAGCGGTTCTAGGCGCGCAGTCCGGAACCGCGCGGCTGCTACGGTCGCAGGTTCGAATCCTGCCTCGGGTATGGATGTGTGTGATGTCCTTAGGTTAGTTAGGTTTAAGTAGTTCTAAGTTCTAGGGGACTGATGACCACAGATGTTAAGTCCCATAGTGCTCAGAGCCATTTGAACCATTTTGACCACGTGGACTCCGAATTCAATCGCTTGCTAGCTCAAATCTGAATCTTACTTACTCGGCCTACACGTGAATTCGCCTTGTTGTAGCGCTTTTATCGGTCTCTCCGCACCAGTCTGACTGACACCCGGTGTCTTCGCCACGTGTTGCTATGCACCTCACACAACCCGAGCGTTTTTCGTCGGGGCTATCATCTCGTTAAACAAGATGTAACAATGATATTAACAGAAAGTACAAAATGACAAATCAGGAGTGGCTAGAGTCTGTAGAAGCATTCGCAACTAAGGGAAAGACAGACGCTGTCTACAGGAAAACTAATGAGACCTTCGGTGTGAAGAGAAGCAGATGTGAATATACAACGCGTTTATACCAGGGAAACAAAGTTGAGGAAAATATTATAGAAAAAGAAGAGACATAAGGTGAACGTGACGTAGGAGGTATGGTATTGCGATAAGTATTTCACAGAGCACTGAGAGACCTGAGTGGAAATAAGGCCCCTAGAGCACACGAACTTCTGTAGCAGTGCCTGCACTACATGCTTCGAGATTTTAAAGGTAGCATGAATAAATACGGTGAGCGAAAGGTTATTTACATCTTGTACAGGAACAAGACTGCTGTTATAAGAGTCAAAGGACATGAAAGGTGAGCCATAGTTGAGAAGGGAGTGGGACGGGGTTGTAATGGTTTAAATGGCTCCGAGCACTATGGGACTTAACTTCTGAGGTCATCAGTCCCCTAGAACTTAGAACTATTTAAACCTAACTAACCTAAGGACATCACACACATCCATGCCCGAGGCAGGATTCGAAACTGCGACCGTATCGGTCGCGCGGTTCCAGACTGTAGCGCCTAGAACCGCTCGGCCACCAGCGGCCGGCTGGACACAACACCTTAGTCTTAAACTAAACCCTAAAGTGTGACAGATCATTGTCTTATAAAACCGAAAGTCGATTAACGGACATTTTCTTGAAACAGTTGTCCCAATACTTCTTAATGGTATCAAATTAGTGAAAATTAGCGTGTCGAAAAACAATTATATTTCTCGGCATAACCTTGAATGAATATCTATTCCGGGAACAACAAATTGTTGCAGCATGCTGGAAATCTTTCAGCTGCCTTCGCGCAGTTCAAAAATTTTAAAAAAAGTCTTCCACCTCAAATTATATACAATTTTATCCCTGTCTTTAGCCCTACCCAATCTTTGTAGTGACAGACTGATCTGTATTGTAGCCTGAGGTCTAGGTTGGGTTGGAAGTTGACAGTTTTGTTGCGAGCTGGCTGCTGGCGAAAACAACGAATGTGGATACGAAATGTAGGTTGTGACGGAAACTGATCAGTAGTGTAAACAGAGGTCTAGGTTATCTTGAAAGGTGACAGTGTGGTTGTGAGTTGTAAAACCGGTATCGAACGTATCAGTTAATCCATCCTATCAGCTATATCGTAGCCCCTCTGTCCGTTTCTTGCATTGCGGCTTCAATACCTTCCCCAGTCTCCTTACTGACCATACCTCTGTCAGATATTCGGCTTTAATCTCATCTACTCTTGTAAAACTATGGTATTTCTTTATTTCTGGAAACAGAAAAAGGTCACATGGAGCCATGTCTGGTGAATATGGAGGCTGCGGCTTTATTATAGTATTGTTTGTCGCCAAAAAGCTATGAACAAATAACGAAATCCGAGCAGATGCAGAATCGTGATGAAAAACCATGAATTGTTTAACAGTTCCTCTCCCAGTGTCAAGACCTCGCAGACTTAAGCTTTGTAGCATTTAACCTGCAATATTGTGTAGTTAAATTAGTGATTGCTTAATATTGTCCATTGGGTAAAGTGTAATTTCAACGTTAAGAAATGAGTTTGATGCACAACACTTTATGCAACTGTATATTATCTCTGCCTATAATATTTGGTTGCCTGAAAAGTAGCGTCCTTTGGAGATGATAGTCAATTTTTTCCTGAAGATGACTCAATAAGGCGAAAATTAGTTTGAAATAAACAAAAATCGGTGGAACAAAAATGATGTACTTGTTATTCATCCTTAAATATGGAATTGGTCTACCAAAAAATAATGGAAGAATCCGTAAATAACTGTACAGATACTTCTTAGAGAAGCTTACCAAAACAAAACAAAAAAATCGAGAATCAAACTAATACAACATGCAAAATTACAAAATTCCCGTTACTTTTTGTACAAATGGTGTTTCGAGAGCAATACTATTGTAGAAGGTAGTAGTGTAGACTAACTCGAATTAAACATCGTATATAATGTTCGTCCGATTTTTATTGTTGCAGGAATACAGCTGCTTCCAAAGAAAAGTTTTCATTTACTGTGTTGATATCCCAGTTGCTGTGGATTTATGTATCGATTTTCATCTTCGTTTTGAAGTTCACATCTTGAACTTGAGTATATGTAACTGTACTGTTTAAGTGTGCCGCACGTGTTACAAATGCCGAGAATGCCCATATGGTACTTCCGTAACGCCATGACAAGACGGCAGCCTATTTCATAACCGCAGACTACCAGACCCAAGAGTGTTTACACGTGTTTTTAGTGAACAGCATGAGAATCGTGCAATGCCAAGCAGTCATATTTCTTGACAACGTGAAAATGCACCGAATTTGAATGAAAAAGAAAACGTAATTCACCTGGAATAATGTTGATCTTACACAGGCACATACAGAACTCTTACAGGCATTAGTGGTCCGCACACAAGAATAAGGTGGCCGTTACGTGGACAAGGCATCTATCCTTATCACTTACAGTGGATTCAACAACATCTAGTATATGAAGATAGACAACGGAAATTTTGTCGTCGCCTGTTGCAAATCCCGGAGTAATACGATTAATATCTTTGTTGATGAAACCATTTTCACTCATGATAGTATCAGTGGCACTCTTAACTCACGTCAGTGGTCCGACAAAAACCCACATGCCTTTTTGGATGTACACTTTGAAGAACGTTTCTCTGTAAATGTGTGTTGTGGTATGATGACAGTAGGTTGATTGGTTCTGTTATGTTACCGCAAGCGCCGGCCGGAGTGGCCGAGCGGTTCTAGGCGCTTCAGTCTGGAACCGCGCGACCGCTACGGTCGCAGGTTCGAATCCTGCCTCGGGCTTGGATGTGTGTGAGGTTAGTTAGGTTTAAGTAGTTCTAAGTTCAAGGGGACTGATGTTGAGTCCCATAGTGCTCAGAGCCATTTTTTTTGTTACCGCGTGCTTATCTGGACTTCCTTAAAAATAAGCTTCAACATTATTGGAAAAGGCTCCTTTGGTGTTTTTTCCAGCATGACGGGACACCTATATATTCTAGTCGCAGATGACACATGACCTAAGTCTAATATTGCCCAGTACATGGATCGGCAGAAAAGGTCACGAATCTTGGTCACCAAGGTCCCCGCAACATAGCCCCCTAGACTTTTGTCTGTAGGAATTATTGAAAGGCGTAGTTTACAAAGAAAAAGTAAACAAAAGAGTAACTGATCGTTCTTATTATGAATAGTACTGCCATCATAAAAGGACGTCAAGGCAACCTCAGAAGATCTACACGCGGCGTTGTCTAGGGAATTCGAAGGTGAACTGAAGTTGGCAATGGAATTATGAAAAATTTATCAAAACAGAAATTTACGAAAATCAGCTTTGAATTTAATGGCTTGCCCTTGCTCAACACCTTCTGTGACGACCTTTCAGACCTCCCACATTTCAAAGGCCCAGGAAAAAAACTACAGTAGATTTGATAATGAAATTGCACCACATGCTAGAGCATCTCAAAGAATTTATATTCCCGGATCAGACGTGCCAACTGTTGTCGCCAGAGTGCAGCACGATGGCATGAAATGAAAATGACGACCACAATTAGTGTGCAAAGAAATTATCGTATGTTATATGGATATAATTCATCAGATGTGAAAAAAAGTAAGGAATGGTATCGAAAGTTTCTGGAAACGAAGTATTCTGAAAGAGACTGCCGGAGCACGTCATTGCGCTTCAGAAGTGGACTATCGATGGGCGTTTCTAACAAGCCCATTTAGGTCATTTCGGCAGGTATTTGGGCAACTTAATGTACCCAGAGCAACACTGCATCGTGTAGTACGCCCGCTTCTTCGTATGTATGCTTACAAAGTGCATATTCTGCAACGTCTGATGCTGAACGACAAACCATCCCGACAACAATTTACAATAAATATGCTGCAGTGTATAGACTTGAATACCAGCTCCCAAGAAGGATGTTTGTTCTCAGATGAGACAGCCTTTCACGTATCAGGAATGGCTATTCGGCATAATGTTCGGATTTGGGACTCACAAGATCCGCACGCTATCATTGAACATGTTCGTGATCATTCTAAACTGAACGCCTGGTGTGGGCAAATGCGTGACAGGATTGTTGTACCGTTCTTCTTCGCAAAAAGCACAGCATCTGGGTCAGAGTCTCTAAACATTTTGGAGCAGTTTGTATACCTTTAGATACAAGACATGCCGCAAATGATCGTTTTTCAACAATATGGAGCTCCGCCGCATTGGTCAAAGGCTTTTTGCAACTTCCTGGGTACGAAATTTTCCAGTCACTGGAGCGGGCGCGAAGGACCTGTTGCCTGGTCACCACGTTCTTCCGATATTACCCCTCTGGTTTACTTCTTGTCGGGATTCGTAAAGGAAAGCCTGTATGGACGAAAGTTGTTAACGTAATGCGATTGGAGCAGTCTCAGAGGGCATGTTATGAAGAACATGGCAAGAAACTGAATACAGAATCGATATTCTTCGTGCTACAAATAGCTCACTTGTGGAGAGCTATACATGATTATTAAATAAATTCGTTGAGAAGCTCTAGCACATGAGCATATGGTGCAATTTCTTTATATTTACTGCAGCTTTTTACCTGGGCTTTTGAAACGTGAGAGATTTGAAAGGGACATCCTGTATTTGTTAGGATTATATTCTAACATCCGTGTTTCTGTAAGCAATAGAAGTTGGACATATGTTACATAGAACGTTTTATTCGAATTAGTGTGTACCGCAGCCTCCTAAAATATTTACTAGTCCCCCTGAAACAACCTGCATAATTCCTGCAACGTCGCAGCTAAATGTGCAGTGCCCCTGCTGTGGCTCGCGGCGCGGCTAGCCCCTGGGAGGCAGACCACCCCGCCGGACGGGAGCCGTAACTCTGGGCTTATCTGGCGCGATGCTGTATCCGGTATGCTGCTCCTGCCTCTATCCACCTGCTCCGTAGCGCTAGGCACCCCGCTACGCAGGCGGGACCGCTATCGCTACCTGCGTCGCTATTCACCTGCTCCTCCTTTGTGTCTGTACATTTAGAAATGGTTCCGCAGTGCTGGTTAGTATCCACGTGGAACTATTGTTTCGCAGTTAGAAATACGTACTTCCACCTCCACAAGACACTGGACGATGCATGGCGTGCGGCACTTCCCTGTTCCATAAACAAATGGGACGAGGGAAAAATGATTGCTTAGATCCCTCTATTTTTTAGAAGTGGAACCTTTTATAACGTGCACATTTATTGTGCCCCTGCCCCCTCCCCCCCCCCCCCCCCCCCGGTTTCTTTCTTTAGCATGTTACAATGCAACATTCTGTTAATGGATTAGGCGTATTTGCAACAAAAATGGAAGTATTTCAAATAATATTTATTTGCTCGGAAAATCATTTCAAAAGTTAACCCAAAAATTAGTAAGTAATCTACATTTCAAATAACAAAATCGAACAGGACTTTTAAAATTAAATTTTAATAAGATGTATGATATTGATCTAATTTTTGCAGGTACGCTTAATATTGGACTTTACGGGTGAAAGTTAATGTTCGAAGTTGTCTGTTGCGGTATTTCTTTTTTTTATTTCCATAAATAACTTGAGAACCTGTTTCACGCATATACCTCGTCAGTCCAAAAAGTTTTAAGCCTGGACTAATAAAAAATAGAGAACAGTTAAGATGATGGTTTTAATGCTTCCCTTGTTCTACATAGTCTCCACTACTTGAGTTCAATGCACAGAACGTCCATACAACTATGTGAACTGTCAGAAAAGTCCTTCATTCATGTGTTCTTCAACTTGCGCCTCATATTGGCTAGAATGTCAGTTATATGTCACATTGGCTAGAATGCTAGATATATCGTCAAGGTGTTGAAAGTTCATGTGAATTTCTGCACTTTGCCATGCGTCATTGCTTTTGTTTCGAAGTCAATGTGTGCGGAGCAGACTCTGTGCACACTTTTCTCTTCCTCAAAACATTCCGGAGGATATCTTGAACACTTGATTTGGAGCTGTAGCTCCTTCGCAATTTTTGACGCAACGACCTTTCTTCATATCCTTGTTTTTAGCTGTCTTCTCTTCCGTCGACTGGGATCGACAAGTAGTCGTTTTTAACTCCTCTCTTTGTCTTCGTGTTCTACAGTTTTGACGTTGGCGCGCATGACCCTAGTTGTTTTGCGTCCTAAAACAAAACAAAATAAACAAACGTTGCCACGCTGCGGCCGCGCGCCCAATATATAACACTACCTGCGAACATCTGTTGTTTACAGTTGTTAGTTCAAGCTACCACCGTAGTCACTCACTGCGCTGACGTCGCTTATAAACCAGTAATAAAATCAGTCTGGGAACTTCTGGACGGGCAGTGCGTGTAGTTCTCAAATGGTAGAAGTACAAAAGGGCCTATTGTGAGAACTGAGGATATTCATCTTTTAGAGAGCACCAGAGTTTCGCTGACGGAATTAGTTTAAATTTTTTCTTCCAACAATGATTTTGATGTCAGTTCAGTAAAAGTTTCACTTTCTTTTGTTTGCCTGGTCGAGTGCAATTACAGCAAAGAGATTTTTAATTCACAATTCATTTTGATATTTAATCTGCTCTTCTCTTGTAAAATACTGATGGAAGTGGAGTGATACGGAGTGCAGTGGATGTGGGTGCACTATGAGACAGACTGTGGTTGTGACTTGAATAGCCTGCAACAGTAACGCCTTGAACAGGTATTTCCTCGTTGTTGAATTTGCTGTCTGCAAAGTTGTTTGTCTCTCTGATAAGTACAGTCTTACCCACTGTTGGTGCCGTTTTCGTGCAGACTACACCAATTAGTGAGCGGAAGTGAGGTTTCGTTGTTATATTGTTTTTTAACTTCATAGAGGTGCTGGTTGTGCTTGTTTTCTATTTTTAGGCTTCGTCCTAGAATGTTATGAGAAAAGTCATGTAAGTTTCGCAGAACTCTTCAGTGAGCTGCACGGAATGCTAAGGTTTTGGGGAACACGGTTTAAAGAAAGCTGGTGTGGCACAACCCCAGTCTCTTTATTTTGCCCTTTCGAAGGAAAACGGTAGGATTATTGTGGTCTAAAGTTCTGTAGTGGAATAAATCATAGGAGAAGGACCACAAGTTTGGATTGGGAATGAATGGGAAAGGAAATGGGCCACATCCTTTTCAAAGGAACCATGCCATGGCTTTCTTTAATAGACCTAAGGAGACCAAGAAAAACCTAAAACTGAATGACTAGTCAGGGATTTGAAAATATGCTCTCCGGAATGGGAGTCAGTGCTTTAGTCACCACACCACCTCGCAGGGTTTTGTACCAAGGATCTTTAAGCGAGATCGACATCGAAGACAGTTGAGTCGTCTTTGCGTACCTACTGCAAATACTGGATCTCCAAGATTTCTGAACAGGTTTTCGCAAAAGTATCGTCTTCTTTTCTCAAAATATTCCTATATGAAGTGACGGGGCGTTTCTGTAACACAGTTATAGTGATCGAATCGGCTGGCACCCTACCAGCTGCTCTTGAGTTGCTTCGGTGTCGTCCTTTAATCCGACCTGGTGGGGATCCCAAACACCCTAGAAGTAGGGCTCGTTGTTATACATGGAGGACAGTGTACCTAGGAACACATGATGTTTCCTTGTCGCTGTTTCCGTCTATGACTGATTTTAGAGTCACATGAAGCAAGACGCACTAGAAACCGGCATAAGAAGTTCCCGCCATCTTTTACTGCGTTTTTTGTTGTGAGTTATGAGGTTGTGCTTCGTACAGTGTTTCTAAATGTTACGAGTTTTGCATGCTGTATAACGTATCAAAGCTACTTGAAGGATATTGTTGATTCATCGCTTACAGATTTTTGTAGTAAGTACAGTTCTGTATATTTTTAAAATACACTCCTGGAAATGGAAAAAAGAACACATTGACACCGGTGTGTCAGACCCACCATACTTGCTCCGGACACTGCGAGAGGGCTGTACAAGCAATGATCACACGCACGGCACAGCGGACACACCAGGAACCGCGGTGTTGGCCGTCGAATGGCGCTAGCTGCGCAGCATTTGTGCACCGCCGCCGTCAGTGTCAGTCAGTTTGCCGTGGCATACGGAGCTCCATCGCAGTCTTTAACACTGGTAGCATGCCGCGACGGCGTGGACGTGAACCGTATGTGCAATTGACGGACTTTGAGCGAGGGCGTATAGTGGGCATGCGGGAGGCCGGGTGGACGTACCGCCGAATTGCTCAACACGTGGGGCGTGAGGTCTCCACAGTACATCGATGTTGTCGCCAGTGGTCGGCGGAAGGTGCACGTGCCCGTCGACCTGGGACCGGACCGCAGCGACGCACGGATGCACGCCAAGACCGTAGGATCCTACGCAGTGCCGTAGGGGACCGCACCGCCACTTCCCAGCAAATTAGGGACACTGTTGCTCCTGGGGTATCGGCGAGGACCATTCGCAACCGTCTCCATGAAGCTGGGCTACGGTCCCGCACACCGTTAGGCCGTCTTCCGCTCACGCCCCAACATCGTGCAGCCCGCCTCCAGTGGTGTCGCGACAGGCGTGAATGGAGGGACGAATGGAGACCTGTCGTCTTCAGCGATGAGAGTCGCTTCTGCCTTGGTGCCAATGATGGTCGTATGCGTGTTTGGCGCCGTGCAGGTGAGCGCCACAATCAGGACTGCATACGACCGAGGCACACAGGGCCAACACCCGGCATCATGGTGTGGGGAGCGATCTCCTACACTGGCCGTACACCACTGGTGATCGTCGAGGGGACACTGAATAGTGCACGGTACATCCAAACCGTCATCGAACCCATCGTTCTACCATTCCTAGACCGGCAAGGGAACTTGCTGTTCCAACAGGACAATGCACGTCCGCATGTATCCCGTGCCACCCAACGTGCTCTAGAAGGTGTAAGTCAACTACCCTGGCCAGCAAGATCTCCGGATCTGTCCCCCATTGAGCATGTTTGGGACTGGATGAAGCGTCGTCTCACGCGGTCTGCACGTCCAGCACGAACACTGGTCCAACTGAGGCGCCAGGTGGAAATGGCATGGCAAGCCGTTCCACAGGACTACATCCAGCATCTCTACGATCGTCTCCATGGGAGAATAGCAGCCTGCATTGCTGCGAAAGGTGGATATACACTGTACTAGTGCCGACATTGTGCATGCTCTGTTGCCTGTGTCTATGTGCCTGTGGTTCTGTCAGTGTGATCATGTGATGTATCTGACCCCAGGAATGTGTCAATAAAGTTTCCCCTTCCTGGGACAATGAATTCACGGTGTTCTTATTTCAATTTCCAGGAGTGTAAGTAGCATGACGTGTGGGTGGTTAAGTCATACCTCGTCGATACGGCACCATGTTGGACCTTGAAACGAAAGGTTTTCTACCATGGAACACGTGATATTTGCAGATTAACAGAGTTTCTTAATGTCTTAACAATTTTCCTTATCCTGAAAATAGAAATTGGTGTAAGCTGCCAACAACTTTTATTTCAAGCTGTTTTTCCTTGTAACTGGTTTTAATAAAGTAATTCTTCTTAATTTTATTTTACATATTGATTATTTGTGTCATTACTGACAGAGCTACAATGTCATTGGCCAAACTCAAAGTTTTTATACCTTCTCCCTGAACTTCAGTGAGCCTTCTGAACTTATCTCTACTTTTTACCTATTTCAAAAAAGTTGAGGTTATGGGCCTGTCAGCAAGTCAAAAATTCTGCACGGACTGTGTCCACAAACTCATCTCTCACTGAGAGAAATGCGTTCGTTGCGAGGGTGGCTATAGTATTATAGTATTGACAAGATTTTCTCGTTTGCAGCATCGTTAAATATCAATAGAATATTTGTTCTTAGATGCCTTTAAAAGCTTTTGACAACTGAAAAGAACCTTGCATTTCTGGAGAAATATTTGTAATGCCCACAGAAAGTGAATGCTATCATTTGAGAATGGATTAAGAAAATATATTAAACTTCCATTACAGGGATGGCTAGAGGCGAAATTCCGAAAACTGCTCCACGGTACAATACTCGCTCGTATTCAATAACTGGACGCATAACCGTTTTACAGCTGATCTCTTCCACAGGTACGCTACACCTTCGCACAATATAAGGTTCCTCACAAAATGCAGAAGACCATTGCCTTCCCTACAACTGATCTTACGTGCTCGTTCCATTTCATAACGCTTAGCAAAAATGTACACCTATATATTTAATTGACGTAACTGATTCGAACAATACAAGAATAACTTTCCTACACATCCTTACTGACGTACATTTCTTGTTATTGTTACGGTCTTCGGTCTAAAAAGTGGTTTGATTCAGTCCTCTGCACTAGCGTTTCCTGTTAGGTCTCTTTATTCCTGCATAACTACTGCAAACTACATTCGTTTGAATCAGTTTACTGTAATCAAGCCTTCGTTTCGCATTATAGTGTGTACCCTTCCAACAGAAACACTACCATATCGACGATCCTTTGATGCCACAGGACGCATCCTATCAACTGATTCCTCCTTTCAGTCAAGCTGTGCCACAACTTTGTTTTTCCCCAGTTTGATTCAGTACTTCTTCATTAGTTATGTAGTCTACCCATTTAATCTTCAGCATACTCTCATAGCACAAGTTTCTATTGTCTTACTGAATTGCTCATCGTCCACATTTCAATTCCTTACAAGGCTACACTCCATGCAAACAGCTTGAGAGAAGACTCTCTGATACTTAAATATACATTCGGCCTCAAAAAATACCCTTTTCAGAAACGCCTTTTTGTTACTAGTAGTTCGCATTTTATGTCCTCGCTACTTCGACTATCGTCAGTTATTTTGCTGTGCAAACAGCAAAATTCATCTATTACTTTTATTGTCTTACTACCTAATCTAATTCCCTCGACATAGCCTCATTTAATTCGGCCACCTTCCATTACTCTCGTTTTACTTTTGTTGACATTCATTTTATAACATAAGTTATTTTGCTGTGCAAACAGCAAAATTCATCTATTACTTTTATTGTCTTACTACCTAATCTAATTCCCTCGACATAGCCTCATTTAATTCGGCCACCTTCCATTACTCTCGTTTTACTTTTGTTGACATTCATTTTATAACATCTTTCTAAGACACTACCCATTCCGTTCAACTGATCTTCCAACTCCTTTGTCATTACTGACAGAGCTACAATGTCATTGGCCAAACTCAAAGTTTTTATACCTTCTCCCTGAACTTCAGTGAACCTTCTGAACTTATCTCTGCTTTCTTTCACGGCTTGCTCAATGCGCATGTCGAATAACATCGGGAATAGATAACAACCCTGTCTCACTCTCTTCTCAACCACTGATTCCCTTTCGTGCTCTTCGACTCTTATTGCGGCAGTCTGGGTTCTGTACAAGTTTTAAATACCCTTTCGGTCCCTGTATTTTATCGCTTCTATCTTCAGAATTTCAAAAAATTTATTCGAATTAATATTATCAAAAAATTTCTCTACAGCAACAAATGCTGTAAAGAAATAGTTCACCTTTCTTCAGTCTGTCTTCTAAGTCAGTGTAGTCTCACTTGTTTCAACATTCTTCCAAAACCCAAACTATCTTCTGTCAGTCTTCCATTTCACCTCTAAATAATTCATGTTAGTATTTTGCAAACCCTG
The DNA here is from genome assembly GCF_023898315.1 of Schistocerca nitens. Taxonomy (NCBI): domain Eukaryota; kingdom Metazoa; phylum Arthropoda; class Insecta; order Orthoptera; family Acrididae; genus Schistocerca; species Schistocerca nitens. The sequence goes on from NC_064615.1 coordinate 903,705,350, forward strand.
ACATTAAACCGACGGTTCGGTAATATTCACACCTGTAAGCGTCTACCTTCTTCGCAGTTGGAACTATTACATTGTTCTTGACGTCTGAGAGTATTTTGCCTGTCTCATATGTCTTGCATCAATCTCAATAATTTTGAGGATTTGCCATCTATGCCAAGTGTCTTGTTGTGACATACGAAGGTGTGCTGAAACGTAATGTCTCAGAATCTTTTATTCTGTGCTCAAGATCAGTTGATGTATTACATATCATGCATATTACGACTTTCCCCCTTCGCTCACGTAAGTTGCAACTTTCTGCCACTACAGGGCTCTGAACTGTAACGTGTGTAACTAAACATGTCGGCGTACTGCGAGATCCTGAGAAAACTGAAAACGTAAATTCGAAGAGTTGATTCATGCAAGGAGCACCCTCTCCTTTAGTATGTCAACGACAGATCACACCAGTACTTCGACATTTGAAACAATTCGATGTCTTAGGTCCACTGTCATCGATCATTGACTTGGCCCCATCTACTTTTTACCTATTTCAAAAAAGTTGAGGTTATGGGCCTGACAACAAGTCAAAAATTCTGCACGGACTGTGTCCACAAACTCATCTATCACTGAGAGAAATGCGTTCGTTGCGAGGGTGACTATGTTGAGAAATAAATATTCAGACATGAAGAATAAAGATGTAGAATGTTAATAAAGTTTGTAAGTTTGTTCTATTAAAAATCTTCAAGAGTTTTCATTTTAAAGAAATGTTGAGGCATTACCTTTCAGCACTCCCACGGAGGCCTTTCTGTGCTCTGACTGTTCTCGCAGTATCAGGTCTGCCACGACAGTTTTATTCACTTTCTCTTCCCTTTCCACATCAGTGTCTTAAAATTTTTTCTTCTAAATATCACCGTTCTTTAAGACGTATATTTGCTAAATGTTTCAGATATTCCCACTAAAGCAACATGCAAACATTGTGTTAATGGAGTAGCAATTCTGGTTCTTGAAGCCATTACTTTATTCCTACGGATTACACTTGGGCTGAGTGAGACTGTAACAGCAGACATGTGACGTCAGAAAGTTAATAAGGCAGCCGCGAGAAGTGCCGCAACTTGATATGGCTCTCGTGGGAAACGGCAACAACAGGAGCTACTTGCGTTCTGACTGCGTGCTGTGGTGAACACTAGAGGGGATTATCCTATTGTCTCTGGGACAATCCGCTTATTTTTATTTATTAACAATGTCGTCGTTGCTGTTGTGCTCTTCAGTCCAGAGACTGGTCTGACGCAGCACTGCATGCCACTCTATCCTGTGCAAGTCTCTTCACCTCCGAGTACCTACTGCAACCTATATCCATCTGAATCTGCTTACTGTATTCGCCTCTTCGTCTCTTTCTACGGTTTTTGCCCTCCCCGCTTCTCTCCAGTACTAAATTCGTGATCCCTTGGTGTCTCAGAATGAGTCCTACCAACAGATCCTTTCTTCCAGTCAAATTGTACTGCAAATTTCTCTTCTTCCCAATTCTATTCAGTACCTCCTCATTAGTTACATGATCTACCCACGTAATCTTCATCATTCTTCTGTAGCACTACAAGTCAAAAGCCTGCATTCTCTTCTTGTCTAAAATATTTATCGCCCATGTTTCACTTCCAAACATGGCTACGCTTCATACAAATACTTTAAGAAAGGACTTTTGACATTTCAATCTATACACGGTCTTAACAAATTTCTCTTCTTCAGAAACGCTTTCCTTGCCATTGCCAGTATACATTTTATATCCTCTCTACTTCGATCACCATCAGTTACTTCGCTTCTCAAATAGCAAAACTCTTCTACTACTTTAAGTGTCTCATTTCCTAATGTAATTTCTTCAGTCTCAGCTGATTTAATTCGACTACATTCCATTATCCTCATTTTGCTTTTGTTGATTTTTCATCTTATATCCTCCTTTCAAGACACTGTCCATTCCGTTCAACTGTTCTCCAGGTCCTCTGCTGTCGCAGTCAGAATTACAGTGTCTTCGGCAAACCTCAAAGTTTTTGTCTCTTCTCCGTGGATTTTAATTCCTACTTCAAATTTTTCTTTTCTTTCCTTTACTGCTTGCTCAGTATACAGATTGAATAACATCGAGGATAGGCTACAACCCTGTCTCACTTCCTTCTCAATCACTGCTTCCCTTTCATACCCCTCGACTCATAACTGCCAACTGATTTCTGTACAAATTGTAAGTAGCCTTTCGCTCCCTATATATTACCCCTGCCACCTTCAGAATTTGAAGTCATCATTGTCAAAAACTTTCTCTAAGTCTAAAAATGCTAAAAACGTAGGTTTGCCTTTCCTTAACCTACTTTCTAACCTAAGCCGTAGGGTCAGTATTGTCTCGCATGCTCCTACATTACTACGGAATCTTCCCCGAGGACGGCTTCTATCAGTTTCTCCATTCGTCTGTAAATAATTCCTGTTAGTATCCTGCAGCCGTGACTTATTACACTGATAGTTCGGTAATTTCGCGCCTGTCACCACCTTCTTTCTTTGGGATTGGAATTATTATATCCTTCTCGAAGTCTGAGGGTATTTCGCCTGTCTCATACATCTTGCTCACAAGATGATAGAGTTTTGTCATGGTTGGCTCTCCCAAGGTTATCTGTAGTTCTAAGGGGCTGTTGTCTGGTCCCGGGGCCTTGTTTCGACTTAGATCTTTAAGTGCTCTGTCAAATTCTTCACACAATATCATATCTCTCATTTCACCTACGTCCTCTTTCATTTCCATAACATTGCTCTCATGTACATCACCCTTCTATAGATCCTCTACATACTCCTTCCCCCTTGAGGCTTTCCCTTCTTTGCTTAGGACTGGTTTTCCATCTGAGCTCTTGATATTCATACAGGTGGTTCTCTTTTCACCAAAGGTCTCTTTAATTTTCCATACCCCTCGTGATATATGCCTCTACATCCTTACATTTGTCCTCTAGCCATTCCTGCTTAGCCATTTTGCACTTGCTGTCGATCACGCTTTTCAGACGTTTGTATTCCTTTTCGCCTGCTTCATTTACTGAATTTTATGTTTTCTCCTTTTTTCAGTTAAATTCAATATCTCTTCTTATGCCCAAGGATTTCTTCTAGCCCTCGTCTTTTTACCCACTTGATCCTCTGCAGCCTTCACTATTTCAATTCTCCAATGTATCCATTCTTCTTCTGCTGTATTTCTTTCCTCTGTTCTTGTCAATCGCTCCCTGATGCTCTCTCTGAAACTTTCTAAAATCTCTGGTTCTTTCAGTTTATCCAGGTCCCATCTCCCTAAATTCCCACCTTTTCGCAGTTTCTTCAGTTTTAATCTAGAGTTTATAATCAATAAATTGTGGTCAGGGTCCACATCTGCCCCTGGAAATGTCTTACAATTTAAAACCTGGTTCCTAAATCTCTGTCTTACCATTACATAATCTGTCTGAAACCTTCCAGTGTCTCCAGGCCTCTTCCACATATTCAGCCTTCTTTCCTGATTCTTAAACCAAGTGTTGGCTATCATTGAGTTATGCTCTGTGCAAAATTCTACCAGATGGCTTCCTCTTTCATTCCTTACCCCCGGTCCATATTAACCTACTAGTTTTCCTTCTCTTCCTTTTCCTACTATCAGATTTCAGTACCCCATGACTATTAAATTTTCGTCTCCCTTAACTATCCGAATAATTTGTTTAATTGCATCATAAATTTCTTCGATCTCTTCATCATCTGCGGAGCTAGTTGGCATATAAACTTGTACTACTGTGGTAGGCGTCCACAATAAAGCGTCCACTATGCTGTTCGCAGTGGCTTATCCGCGTTCCTGTTTTTTTATTCTATATTAAACCTACTCCTGCATTACCCATATTTGATGTTGTATTTATAACCCTGTATTCACCTGACCAGAAGTCTTGTTCCTCCTGCCACTGATCTTCACTAATCCCCACTATATCTAACTTAATCTATCCATTTCCCTTTTTAAATTTTCTAACCTACCTGCCCGATTAAGGGATCTGACATTCCACGCTCTGATCCGTAGAACGCCAGTTTTCTTTCTCCTGATAACGGCGTCCTCCTGAGTAGTTCCCGCCCGAAGATCCGAATGGGGGACTATTCTACCTCCGGAATATTTTACCCAAATGGACGCCATCATCATTTAACCATGCAGTAAAGCTGCATACCCTCGGCAAAAATTACGGCTGTAGTTTCCCCCTGCTTTCAGCCGTTCGCAGTAGCACGACAGCAAGGCGTTTTGGTTGGTGTTACAAGGCCAGATCAGTCAATCGTCCAGACTGTTGCCCTCGCAACTACTGAAAAGGCTGCTGCCCTCTTCAGGAACCACACATTTGTCCGACCTCTCAAAAGGTACCTCTCCGTTGTGGTTCCACCTACAATACGGCTATCTGTATCGCTGAGGCACGCAGGCCTCCCCACCAACGACAAGGTCCATGGTTAACCTTCAGATAAAGTCCGAAGTGGCATGGGTGACCCTCTCATAGAGTAGTATTATGCCGTAACTAGAACATGATTCCACAGCTAATTCTGAATAAACAATTGACTCCCTTAGAAATCATGAATCGCTTCATGCGTCATCATAATGGTAATGAATGACCATCCAGCGAAGTGGTTCACACCAAACAGCCAGCGTTAAGTCTGACGACATGAAGTTAGGATGTGTGCGGTTAAGCTCGGTCATCTGTGAGCGAAGCAGGCTATATTATGAGTTCAGGAATATTTAATTTGTCTGTTGATAGGGCAATAATATTCATCCTTCAGATGCAAAGTGGTAAAATACTGAATTTTGACTAGTGAGAATGATCAGTCACTAATTGTGTGAACTTACACGTGTTGAACAATGGTGTGGAACTCAATTTACTATTTTCTCTAATGGAATATGTTTACAATAAAATGTAGCTGGCTTCTCCACAAACTTCTGACTGCATTGTTTAGGTGAAATAAAGAACTAGGCCAGTTTCCTGTTAATTCCATAAAATTCTTAAGTCAAGCAATGGACTCAAGACGTATGCGCTAGCTACATGTGTTACCTCTGTGCTGCGGGAATGAAATCACAGGTGCTGCTTTTAAAAAATGCAAAGCACTGCGTTTTCTGTAATAATGTTATTTTATTTTGCTACCGTGTTCGGCTCTGAAATGTCATCAACGGCAGGAAAATTATCACAGATGTATCACGTTTCATACATGCTGTGGTAATTTTCCTGACGTTGGTGACTATCCAGAGCCGAACCTGGTAGCAAAATAAAATAACATTATTACAGACAGCGCAGTGTAATGCATTTTTTTAATTTGTAGATCGCCTAAGGAAAATGTTCAGTTGACAGCACTTTGGTTTCCTGTTCTGATGCAAGATACAAGTAGGCACCTCTCACGCCCTGCTACTCCAGTAAAAACTGCGACAGTAACTTCCTATCTGTGGTAACAAAAAGAAGGGAACAGTGCACTGATTGTGCAATCACATGCCTTTCACTAGTCATACGTGGCATCACTTGTGAGGAAAAGGCATACTACTTAATTTTACCACAGCGAGCATAGAAATATGAGGGGAGTACAAAAAATAAGTTGCACATTACTGTGGAAGGGCAGGTAACGTTTACTGAATGCTGCACTACATTCCAAAGTGGCATAGATATATGACACTGTTTTTCAACATAGTCATCAAAAAGCTATATACGACGGTTGGAACGTATCAGAAATCATTCTATTCTTCGCAGAATCCACCCCTTGGTGACACAGGCATTTTAGAACCATTGCGTGAAAGTCCTAATCATTGGAAAACCTCTTTACTCCACATTGATGTTTCAGCTTGCCAAAACTGATAGAAACCGTGTGGTTCAATACTGGACTTCCCGATCAGCCTTAGTCAAATTGTTGGCCCGTTTCACTTTGGCTGGACCTGTCTGCATCGCAGCAGATATGTGTGTGCAGGAATCCCGGTACATATATTCTGTTTTGGCAATGTGCCACTTCTGATTCTGAATGCTCATAACTTACTTTCTGTAGTCCCTACGTATTTTTTATCGTTGTTACAAACTTGAGGGGTACGTTTTACTTCAAAGTTCCTGTGTGGCATGGAACAGCCCGCACACAGCCTTCCTTATGATACTGTTCACAACGTGTGTTCCCTGAGAGCTATGCAGTATTACAGTTGCGAATCGATTGTCTACTTTAGCATTATTTTCTTTGACAGTAAATCCATTTGCTGTAAAAGTGAAAAATTATGAAAATTTTTCTTTCAAAAATTCAGTCTTGATCACTCTACGTTTGCTTCAAGAACATAGGTGACCGATTTCGGTCATATCACACGACCATCATCAGACCCATGGCAACCTTCGAAGATGGTAGGTGGAGCACTCTTCACAGCTGCTGTGACGTCAACTGGTCTGGCAGTCCTTTGAGACTGATGGAAGGGGGAAAGGAAGTGTAGTCTACGGGGCGCAAATAGCCAGGTTTTATTCATCCAATGTTTGAGGATTAGAGTGATTACTGACTTGCAACAAACTGTAAACATAATTTCAACTGTTGATGACGCCGACCGCAGTACCTTATTCTGCCTGTTTACGCATCTCTGTATTTGGATATGCATGCCTTCACCAGTTTCTTTGACGTTTCAGTGTATTTGTGACCTGTCGTCTTCACCCATTATTGATGTTTTTCTTAGGCTGCTATGTAATTAAGCTAAAACAAACATTGCCAGAGAGGAAGAAGTGATAAGTAACAGTTAAAAATCCGAGGAATTACTGGGTATAGAGCTCGAGACTTTCGGACTTGGAGATTGGCACTTTACCACTTTTTTTTGTCTCTCCTGGACGTATCACTAAAGGGGGTAGGAACCAAGAAAGTGGAGGGAGAGGACACACCGGGGAGCGAGAAAGGATTTGTGTATGGGTTTTTTATTTTTATATTTTTTTTATTATTTTTATTCATTTACTTTTGTATTTTATTATGTACCAGTGTTCCAGGAGTCGCTCGCGCCTTCGGTTGGCTGAACTTCCAAATGTGTCTTCTCGAAATTTTTACGGAGTAGTTCGTTCAGAGAATAATGTCAGCAAAATAAGCATCGGCATCTCATGGCTTGAACGTTACGGTTCTAAGGCAAGCCATGAAAGGCGCTCCATAGAAAATTTTGCGAACACTGGCACAGTGTCGATCATTAAGATACGTCCAATAACCCAGTTCCGATTTTTCGTTGGGGCCAAAACGGCAGCGAACCGTATGGCCGCGTATCCAGTTCACAGCGTAAGTTTTCGTTGCGGGATAATGAATCACGTCTGGGAATAAAAGCGTCGGGAAAGCGATCTGAGCAGGTGTCTGTCGGGTAAAGAAAGCCGAGATAGACTACTCGGGCCTCCAGACGCCATACGACGGACTACACGAGAATTGGTGGTCATCTGTGTAGTCCACACTGCAGTGAACACACAGGGGCGTGTCAGCGAGTCGGATGTGGTACAAACGAGACTGGTTGATCTGTTTGCCATTGATGGTGATATGTCAGGCGGATTAGAAGCTGCATTAATCGTTTTCCATACACGATGCCATGTGACCTGGGAAAACTTGCGTTCGATGGGATTGGGGGACCTTTGTATTTGTAATGCATCATGTACAGTCTTTGACTGTAGTATTTGTGGAAGTGGCTCTAAGCACTATGGGACTTAACATCTGAGGTCATCAGTCCCATAGACATAAAACTACTTAAATCTAACTAACCTAAGGACATCACACACATCCATGCCCAAGGCAGGATTCGAACCTGCGACTGTAGCAGCAGCGTCGTTCCTGTCTGAAGCGCCTAGAACCGCTCGGCCACAGCAGCCGGCTATTCGTGGAAGTGGTAAGGAGTGGAGGACATATTTAATTCTAGAAATAAATGCCGAACTTAATAAAAGAGGGGTGGAATGTCTGATAACAAGACTGAGGCTGACATGGAGACTGGCATATATTCATGAAAAAGCAGTCCAGTGACGCTCACAGCCAGTGGCACTGGACTTCCGTTTGGCAGCTAACAAAAGGTGCCGTAACCCTGTCCGGCACATGGAATAAGCCAACCCCGCCATTATCCCATGGAAGGGCAATGGAGGCGTACTTAACTTTGAATAATATCGCTGTTCAAACAAGGGGTCCTACTGCCATCAACATATGATGGGCGGGATTATCAGGACCGGAAACACTGATACAGTGTGAGGGACGTGAGAGGTATGGTATACATTCATATACCACGCACGCTGTAAAATGTCGAGGGATCTAAGCCAGTAATCAGCGAGGCCAGTCCTGATCATTTGGAGGAGATGTCTGCTGTTTGTTGCCGCCGAACAACGAAGATCATTCGTAAAACTAGTGCCCAGCCAGTGGACGGTGGTGGCCACAATTACAGGAGTGGTACATCTCTCAGGTACGCCCTCACCAATGAGCAGAACTTGCAATTTGGAAACGTTCAGAGAACTTCTCGAGGCCTCACCATATGTCGCCACCCATGTCAGTGCCGCATGGACATCATCTTCACTGTGTAGTTAAGAGGAGGAGATCGTCAGCATACTTCATACAACACAAGCATGTCCATGCAGTGACAGACCCACCAGGCATTGGCGTAGTCCCTGGAGTAGGGGTTCCAACGCCAAATCGTACAGCATCGTGGAAAGTGGGCCACCCAATCGTATAGAGCGCTCAATCGCTAGAGTCGCAGTGAGGCGTCCTTCATATAATCTTGAAATCACGCGTCTCAAGAGGCACATGACCACTGTTACCTGTGCTACAGGACCATAAAAGAAAGGTGTGATCAACATGTCTGAATGCTTGACTAAAGTCAAGCGATAGCAATGCACCTGGTAGATGTCAGACCTGACGAATTTGATCATGTCCTATCTCTTACGCACATTATTGTCACTACCCAGGAAGTATGATCAAAGGACATGATGTATCATGCTGCCTTCTTCAGTTGTGATGCCAACAAAAAGATGAAAATTTTCATCTCTCTGTTGACTAGATTGATGGACCGCTAATCACATATCTGTGATCGCCCTTCTGGTTTAGGGATGAGGATAATGACCTCATCTAGGACGGTGGCTGGGAACTTCATTGTCGGGGACATCAGTTCACGACAGATGGAAGTCCAAGTAGGTACCAACAGATAGCTAAAACTCTTGTAAAATTCGTGGGGGAAACTGTCAGGTCTGGGAGACTTACTGGCAGCTCCCACCTTGATAGCATCTAGGACTTCATCCATGGTCACATCGTCCTGAAGTTCTTGAGCCATATCCTCCAGTATGGTGTTCACAGTGAGTGCCACCACCTCCTAAATTACGGTTGGGTGATGCAGTATGGCAGTGTACAAAGGGTGAAATGGGAATATAAAGCGTGACCAATGGCGCATTGTGTGGTATTTTGTTGTTCTTCTGCATTGGTAGCCGGACGATGTGGCCGAGTGGTTCTAGGCGCTTCAGTCTGGAACCGCGCGACCGCTACGGTCGCAGGTTCGAATCCTGCCTCGGGCATGGAAGTGTGTGATGTCCCTAGGTTAGTTAGGTTTAAGTAGTTCTAAGTTCTAGGGGACTGATGACCTCAGATGTTAAGTCCCATAGTGCTCAGAGCCATTTGAACCATATTTCTGCATTGGTGAGGTTGTGTTTTAGAGCTCGATGACAATGCTGGTGTTCTGTGAGGAGATGGTACATCGTCGATGTTTCGTCAGGCACATGGTCATGGATGTGGAACCAGACAAGTGTCCCTTCCAAGCATCGTCATATGAGTGAAATGATCCACACTTTAGCATGATGCACTGTCACCTGACAGATGAGAGAGAATGCCATCAAAGTACAGTGACATAGGATCACATGGTGTTAACATTCCGAGTCTTGATGTCTTTCCCATACCCCAATCAATGCCCTGCATAGAGCCGGTTCCACACTGGATTACCACCAGGGTAGGGTGGATGTTAAGGTGGGGGCGACGTCGACAACAGAGGGCCCATGCAGCCTCAACGATCCGTCGGCAGTCAGCGGTAGTTATATGGGCAACGTTTGATTTCCACAGGCCTTGACTGAGCCACACCAGTTGGCAGGAAAGGGTGATATCACAGATGTAGGCCTTTTAGTCAGAGTAAGCCAGAGGCCACACTTTGGCATGTTGTTACCAGCAATGTAACATGTGAGGTAGATATGTTCTAGGCGATTGGACAAGTGCACTGTATAATATATGAAATTCACGCACGTGTCGTGAATCTCTGTCCATGTGTTGATAAGCTGAAGTTGGTCAATGATGACAGAGAGGGCCACACATGGGGAATGTCATGAAAGTTGATCAGTAGGCCCTTGTGTGCTGCTGAAGCCCCACTGAGGAGCAGATCATTCAGGGGATCCTCAAAAAGCAGCGTTACCTCTTCAGTAAAGAAAGTGCGTCACCTACAACATCGAATGGTGCCATATTTTTTAGGTCCAGTTGACGAACAGCATGAGCACCGTACCCCTATCATTACCAAAGTACATTATGTCTTCAGCAGAGAGTTCTGCTTGAAGGAGGAAGGCCACTCTGCTACTGTTGTCAGTGGCATGGGAGATGTGGGACTTGTAGCCGGTGGGAAAGTAGAAATCAACTATGACCGCTCCTTGGAGGAGGACAATGTCGACATCAACAGCATAAATGGTGTCTCTGAACATTGCGAGTTTATATGGGGACCGAATGGTAACCATATTCATCACAGCGATGCGGTATTGTTGTGGACATGCACTCGCTATCGGCAGGGAGGGTTCTGTGGAGATATCCAGTGCAGCCACTGTGGCCACTATCACTGGGTGAAAACTGGGTCGGGAGCCACCATGGGGCACTCCCCAATGGGTGGGACCACATTCTCACCTGCTCCATCATCGATGTCGTCAGCCCAGGAAATCGAAATAGGTGGCTGGCGACTGTTGAGCAACGGGGATAAGGGTGGTGGTGCTGCCACAGTGGGATCTGGGGAACCTTCCTCAATGGGATCCGTCATTGTCGGTCGGTGTGTGTGTGTGTGTGTGTGTGTGTGTGTGTGGTTTGAGGTTTTCGGGCGCTAAACAGCATGGTCATCCGGGATCACAGGCAGTGGAAAGGACGCTCCCAAGATGGGACATTGTGACCAGCCACTCCTGTCGTTGGGGAGCTCAAAAGGAGATCACTATCTGGTAAATGGTCCACTTCCTGTGATGCCATATGGAGGAGTATGTCACCAGAGGGTGCTCGACTGCGCTTCTTCTGTTTTCGTGGTGACTGTTGCTTTCAGAGGTGCTGTTCTGTGTTGGAATGTGGCCGCTCATAGTCTGACGTCGTGCCCATCTGAAGGAAATCAGGGGTAGGCTCCACACTCGGTTCAATGTCCATCGCCGGCCGGTGTGGCCGTGCGGTTCTAGGCGCTTCAGTCTGGAACCGCGTGACCGCTACGGTCGCAGGTTCGAATCCTGCCTCGGGCATGGATGTGTGTGATGTCCTTAGGTTAGTTAGGTTTAAGTAGTTCTAAGTTCTAGGGGACTGATGACCACAGATGTTAAGTCCCACAGTGTTCAGAGCCATTTGAACCAATGTCCATCACGTTGGGCGGGTGGTTCATTGAGCTCTGGAGAGTTGTGGGTCTCGTCGCCGTCAGAGAAGATGGTGTCAGTGAGGTCTCGTCCACACCATCGTTCCTGAGGGGAAGTGCATCCTGAAGTAATGCACCCAGGTTGCCCACATCTGAGGCATAGGTGTCTGGTTAAAAAGTGACCATCGCTTTGGGAGCTGTGTCAGCAGTCGGAAACTGGAGCAAACGGCGACAGAGATAATCGGCCCTAACATGGCCCTCCTTTTCACATCATGCACATCTCCATGTCACCATACATGATGATGCCTCGCACACCAACTGTCAGCAGATAGGATGATAGCTTTGGACAGTTCGAGCTTGATCTGTCATACACTATTTAACATGTGAAGATCTGCCATTTCGCCGCGAAGTGGCCCACAATGTTGCCATGGGGCCGGAGAGCTCAACGACCGCGTCTTGGGGCACCTCGAATGCGAGCTCAAACACTCGATTTGTTCGAAGACCGAAACCTGCGTGGTCTACAGTCACCTCCCCAATATTCTAATCAGAATGTCTGAATTTTTGTCCGTATGCATGCTGTCGAACTACATCAGCGCATGTTTCTTCTGTCGTCATTTTAATGTAGACGATGCTGCCACTGATAGAGAAGTAAAAAGTATCACGTCTTGTTGGTCCAGGCGTAGGTCCTAGTAAATGAATTGTTCTATTTCATGAGCGGGTGGTCCTTCATGTTCGGCATGGAATGTAACTTTAAGTGTCATTCGGCAGCGAGAGTGCCACATGGGGTACAACATTGATGGACGCTATACAACGCAAATACCACGACGAGAAAGTAAACAACTCCATCAACGTAGCTCTGCCCGGCGTGCGGAGCGGGTCCTCATGCGACCACGGCCGTAAGCCAGCCGTTTCCACTGAGCTACCAAGCCACACCATAAACTCGTATACTTCATTAGTTTGCTAATTCCGCTTAATGTTTCAGTGGGCAGCTAATGTCATTAAGTCCGCATTCACTTCTTAAGCCCCGAATATCGTTGCACCCAGTACTTTTAAAAGAGCACTTAACGTAATTTTGACAGTGAATTCGATTGCACACAAAGCCGATTTCTAGCATACCTCATTTTATACCCACCAGGAGCCATAAAATATTGGCGAGAATTCTCAGAAGATTGATAAGTGTGATTAGTTTTTATCGGCGAAAGAGGTCTATCGTTTAGGGTGAAAAGCAGACGCTTTGGTCGCCGAGAAACGGTAAGCTGTCGGACTATTAGAGCTCACAGAAGAGTACTATGAATTTTTAAGCAATCACATAACAAACTATGCAAAGCACGCAAATGTTGACACCAACTACTGTCCATCGACGATTCGCGAGGGAGTTGTGCAGCTAACAGATTAAATGGTTTTCAGTCAAGTTATCTGTTGAATCATGCATCGAAAATACTACTCCATACTACTCGACTCAGCTCCAGACAAGGGTCACGTTGATAAGCTTAGTTAAATTTTCCGGATATATAGAGGGACACTCTCCAGTTGGAGCACCCTGACGGAAAAATATCAACATCACGATGGTGTTGTACGGCACTAACGATAGTTGGTAGGTGTGTTTCTACGTCTCAAATATGATGTCTATTCAAATTTCGCACCAGTCGCATAAGAGTGGCTCTAGTAGGGCTAATACGAGGAAGCGAATTAGGTTTGCTTCAAATACACGCTGTAACAGTCAGGTCGTAAGTCTTCGTTACCTTTGAGAATGGATGTTGTTTGTTGATGTCACTCAAGAATGCCTTTAAGGTGACAAAGACGCCATTATCAACACCTCACTGAGTGTGAACGAGGTCATGTAATAGGGCTACGAAAAGCTGGCTGTTGCTTCTGCAGAAAGAATTGGCAGGAACGTAACCACTGTCCATGATTGCTGGCAGGTCACGAGAACGTATGGTAGCAAGAAGATCGGGCTCCAGACGGCGACCTGCCACCAACTATAGGGTAGACCATAATGTTCGGTGTATGGCTGTGACGCATCTGCAGCAGCAATCTGAGCAGCAGTGGGCACCACAGTAACACAACGAACTGTTACAAATTAGTTACTTCAATGACAGCTCGAAGCCAGACGCCCTATAGCGTGCATTCCACTGATCCTAAACTTCCTACAGGTATGGCTTCAGTAATATCATGCGACAACTCATTGGAGGGCAAGGTGGAGGTCTATTGTGTTTTCTGATAAAAGCTGGTTCTACATCAGTGCCAGTGGTGACCGTGTGTTGTTTACGAGGGGGGCAGCTGAGAGCTTGCGCCCAACCTGTCTGCATGCTAGACACACCGGACCAACACTTGGATTTGTACTCTGAGGTGCGATTATGTATGACAGCAGGAGCACTGCCGTGGATATATATACACTCCTGGAAATTGAAATAAGAACACTGTGAATTCATTGTCCCAGGAAGGGGAAACTTTATTGACACATTCCTGGGGTCAGATACATCACATGATCACACTGACAGAACCACAGGCACATAGACACAGGCAACAGAGCATGCACAATGTCGGCACTAGTACAGTGTATATCCACCTTTCGCAGCAATGCAGGCTGCTATTCTCCCATAGAGACGATCGTAGAGATGCTGGATGTAGTCCTGTGGAACGGCTTGCCATGCCATTTCCACCTGGCGCCTCAGTTGGACCAGCGTTCGTGCTGGACGTGCAGACCGCGTGAGACGACGCTTCATCCAGTCCCAAACATGCTCAATGGCGGACAGATCCGGAGATCTTGCTGGCCAGGGTAGTTGACTTACACCTTCTAGAGCACGTTGGGTGGCACGGGATACATGCGGACGTGCATTGTCCTGTTGGAACAGCAAGTTCCCTTGCCGGTCTAGGAATGGTAGAACGATGGGTTCGATGACGGTTTGGATGTACCTTGCACTATTCAGTGTCCCCTCGACGATCACCAGTGGTGTACGGCCAGTGTAGGAGATCGCTCCCCACACCATGATGCCGGGTGTTGGCCCTGTGTGCCTCGGTCGTATGCAGTCCTGATTGTGGCGCTCACCTGCACGGCGCCAAACACGCATACGACCATCATTGGCACCAAGGCAGAAGCGACTCTCATCGCTGAAGACGACACGTCTCCATTCGTCCCTCCATTCACGCCTGTCGCGACACCACTGGAGGTGGGCTGCACGATGTTGGGGCGTGAGCGGAAGACGGCCTAACGGTGTGCGGGACCGTAGCCCAGCTTCATGGAGACGGTTGCGAATGGTCCTCGCCGATACCCCAGGAGCAACAGTGTCCCTAATTTGCTGGGAAGTGGCGGTGCGGTCCCCTACGGCACTGCGTAGGATCCTACGGTCTTGGCGTGCATCCGTGCGTCGCTGCGGTCCGGTCCCAGGTCGACGGGCACGTGCACCTTCCGCCGACCACTGGCGACAACATCGATGTACTGTGGAGACCTCACGCCCCACGTGTTGAGCAATTCGGCGGTACGTCCACCCGGCCTCCCGCATGCCCACTATACGCCCTCGCTCAAAGTCCGCCAACTGCACATACGGTTCACGTCCACGCTGTCGCGGCATGCTACCATTGTTAAAGACTGCGATGGAACTCCGTATGCCACGGCAAACCGGCTGACACTGACGGCGGCGGTGCACAAATGCTGCGCAACTAGCGCCATTCGACGGCCAACACCGCGGTTCCTGGTGTGTCCGCTGTGCCGTGCGTGTGATCATTGCTTGTACAGCCCTCTCGCAGTGTACGGAGCAAGTATGGTGGGTCTGACACACTGGTGTCAATGTGTTCTTTTTTCCATTTCCAGGAGTGTATATATATACTTCAGACATCATAGCGCCTACAGCACATTGGCATCCACTTCACGTCCAACCAACACGGGATGCCTGTATCACAGGGCGTATATTCACCAGGAAAACCTACGTAGTCTGTGTTGTCAACACAAATATTTAGCGGCGGCCACTACACAACACCAGGTCTCCACCAACGGCCGCCTGGGACCGCTACCCTTTCGCGGAGCCTGCAGGACAGCTTCACCAGAGGTCGCAGCTACCCCAAGAACTACTTTGATACGCCAGGCACATGATCGTAAATAGTTCCGGCAGACACATCCGCCAAACGGGCTTTATAGGGCGGCGCACTGCCGGCAGAGGGCAGTTCGACACACCGCTTGGAAGGATACAGAGCTGCCACCCCGTCAGCCATGGCCAGACACCTCTTCTAGCTGGCCGCTCTCTTGTAGATGGACTTGGTACAGTCGACGAACAACTTGACATTGTAGAATTGTTTGATTGTGAAGAGTGAGTCTTTTCTATTATTGTTTGTTATTTTATATTTGCGACGACCCACAGTTATGATCGAGTCAGTTGTTCTTTTGGAGACTGTATAATTGTTTCGTTTTGGTGAGTCCAATAAATTGTTTTCGGACTTGTGTTTTCCGAATTTCTATTCTGCTAGCGCAGATACTTCATATTCTGCATTATCAGCTCATATGAAAGAATTTTCATTTTATTCCCAGTAATTCAGCACAGTGTGTAGTTTTATGGAATCATTAAGTGAAGCTGGGAAAAACTTTTTCTGTTTGACTTTCGGTCTGATGCACTTTGGTTTGTTAGCAGCGCCCAGAGCGGTGGAACTATATTGAATGCAGCCAAATGCGGGTTCTAGAGCTCCATATATAATTTTTAAACCGGTAAATTTATTTTCTCAAGAGATTTTTTTGTTTAGTCCCCTTATTGGGGAGCGGTCCTAGGTGCTTCAGTCTGGAACCGCGCGACGCTACGGTCGTAGGTTCGAATCCTGCCTCGGGCATGAATGTGTGTGATGTTCTTAGGTTAATTACGTTTAAGTAGTTCTAACTTCTAGGGGACTGATGATCTCAGATGTTAAGTCCCATAGTGCTCAGAGCCATTTGAACCATTTTGAACCTCAATGGGCTGGTTCCCCCAAGTCGAGTTACATGAACCTTAGCGTCCACTTTCCGCTGTCTGTGAGACATTTTATTGCACTGCACTAGAAGGAAGTGCAGATCATGTACAATCTAGAATTGTACTTGAGAACATCTCGGTTGCTCTCAAACTACAGTGGATTCCTTGCAAGAATCCACACTCCATTCGTTGCTGTTTACGAATCGTGGTACATAATTTAAGGGGCATTAGACAACAGCATGTCCCCATTTCTTACGCCACGAGAGACCAAAATATCATCGATTTTAAAATTGTGACGCAGTGTGGTGCTCAATAGGGGACTCGTGATGAAATATAATGAACGTTACACGGAAAGCTGAAAAAGAGAGAGTTATAGAGAAGTGATATATATGAGTGTGTGATAAACCCCTTCCCTCAAAAAGATGTCTCTCCTTCATACCTCATCTGTGTCACCACAGATGATGTGTCACTGATCTTATTTGTACTATTTGCTTCCACCGCCCAGAGTGGAATTCATAAGTTCTAATAAATGTTCACCAACATGCAGCCTTCTACAGTTGTTGTCCCCTGCGTAGAAAACAGCACGTAGCTCGTGAATCCGTTACCTTGAGGCTGTAAGAAACTCTTATCGAGGAACTGTTATTTTAAAAATAAATTTCCAATCAGTTTGTTTATATGAGATGCCACTCGCTTTTTATTAGCAGAACACAAGAAACTGCACAATTACATTCCACTTTAAGAGTCACAAATAATTTCTGTCCTTCAACAAATTAATGAACAACGTATTTCTGTAATTACTGTCACACTGTTCTCAACTGTATGTTCCAAATAACCACACATAGCTAATAAAGTCTTAACTAACACCGACCGCGACGGACAACATGTCTGTCCTCCGACACTGCCGAACCAGCTCTATTAACAAAATGGTTCAAATGGCTCTGAGCACTATGGGACTCAACATCTTAGGTCATAAGTCCCCTAGAACTTAGAACTACTTAAACCTAACTAACCTAAGGACATCACACACACCCATGCCCGAGGCAGGATTCGAACCTGCGACCGTAGCAGTCCCGCGGTCTCTATTAACAAACCATAGATTACTAACAAAGACTTAGCGACACACTACTTTCTGTTTTTACAGTTTTTCTTGAAAGAATAATATCGTTCACAGCCCTAGACGAGGCAGCGGATTTGTGGAGCTCTGTGAGGTAAGTGAGCAATGAGCGACAAAGAAATCGTGTCGCTTTAGTTGAACAAACGGGTTTAGTAAACAAGATTTATTTGTTACTACCATTCACTGCCCTACACACGCGCGCGTGCATGTCTGTATGTATGTGTGTGTGTGTGTGTGTGTGTGTGTGTGTGTGTGAATGGCAAAGAGAAAGAGAGAGAGAGAGAGAGAGAGAGAGAGGAGACAGGTAAGAAGAGCCAATCTGTTTACATTGTGGGTACGAAGGGCTTTCTCAGGACACAGAGGAGGCAAGATGGGCTTAATTGCCCGGGCCGTTCTCATCGGGTATGCAGATTGCAGCCTTAGACCTGTGGGATTGGGTGAGGTAAGTCGAGAAGGAAGCAACAATGGTGCCTGAGAATCTCTGAGACGTTAAGACTCTATACGATAAGTGGGTCTTCTAGTCTTATTAAATTGTTTCTTAACAAAATTACGACAGTGATGAAAACAGGGTTATAAGTGACACTAAAACATGAAATGAGTTTACCATCAGAAATTTGCCTCCGGCGCAGAACTCGCACAGAGAAGAAAACTGCCACTCACACTCTTTGTCATCTAACGTAGATCATAAGTTTAAAAATTTAGGATATTTCCCAATGTAAATAAAATAATGACTAACGTCATGTGGAGAAGAGCGCTACAAGTTAACGATTAGACAAGATAATGACTTAGCTTAAGAACATACTTCTACGCGACACCACCGTACGGATACTAGTGACGCTTCACACATTGAGACTTAAAAAAAAAAAAAAGAGCACAGTGAAAACACTGATGCCAGGTCAGTGTGCTTCGGGTACTTCCCGTGTACGTTGCTTGCCGTGTTATAACATCCAACATCAGCTCTTGAGAAATACCAGAGCAGAAATTTTATTATTCATTGCTATACATGACTATTGATACATCACTTGTTTCTTACAGCTAGATTGAACAACGCGATCCCTTCGTTGCCGGCCCCTGTTTCGACTTCACGTCAGTAAGGGGGCCTGAAATGGCATAGTGAAACGCAGAAACTGGTCGGATAAATAAATTACATTCAGAATGTAGTCGGCTGAAGGCGTCTTTATTTTTCATCTTGTATTAAACAGCCGAGATTCCTCAGCCATCTTGTACAAAGATGAACTTACACAGAAAAAATTACGCCAGACGCAGCAATACAGCCAGTCTGTTTTCACTTTGGGGAACAAAGGCCAGCGCCCGTAATACTGACGACGCAGCAGAAAGGTAGAGTGATCGTAGCTATGGCAGGCCAGTTGCTGCACCTTCTGCCGGCTGCCTTCTTTTGGTATACATATTCGGAAGCAGTGCCTCGGAACAACATGTACGCGTGGAACCTTTAAAAATACCCATCATTTTTAGCCAAAGTCATCTCAGTGTGGCAGCGTCATTTGTGGGGGGAGGACCATGTCAGGCGATGGAGTGGCGTGGTTCTACAACCAGCCAGTTAGGCTCCACCACCAATGAGACTACAGTGGGTTCTGACTCCACCTCCGTGGACTTGGCACCTTCCCATTGGTGGGGCACCTTCAGGCTCAATTCAATTGGAGTCTGGCTTCTGCCCTGGAGTGCAGTCGTCCATCACCAGTGCAGTGCGACTCCTCCGCTGCTTGCAGATGTGCAAGCAAACTGATGCTGTGTGGTTCTGCTCGCAAGGCGGACACTACCCCAGGAGGTGTAGAGTCGCACCAAGACGCTGCACGTGCTACCACGGAAGTCGCGCATCAGCATACTGTCGCAGCCGTCAGCGGACCGCTAACCACCTGCTGCATCAGCTCTGCCACACTCGCTGCTGTCACCACACGTCAAGGGGCATTGCCACTACGGAATGATGCTACGAGTGCTATAGCTTGCTCTTTAATAAAATGTGCGACTGTTAATGATGTTTTCTTGAGCCACCATCCGTCAACAACATGACGAGAACACATTGGCTCAACTAAAGCCAGTCACTTGTAATGGGGCAAGAAAGTCCCTCACTAGCTTTCTTGGTCAGTGTAAAGGATACGTGGCTCGTAATAGATAAGTGCAGCTGTTAAATGTTTTCTTATTTGCTCATCGTAAGGCGTTTGTTTATCTGGCGTCTACAAACGAAGTTTGTTCCTATGTTAGATGAACGACGCTGGAAATAATCGACGACAGTGGCAGTCTTCAACCACCCAGTAAGCCGTAAGAGTATCTGGTCGACCTCGCCATCCAGTCAGTGGCTACAGGGAACAAGAAGACGCCTCGCACATCGACTCTCAACGGCTACGATTTTTGAAAAATAAAATAGACGTCATGTATTTTTGTATTGTATACAGTTAGTCTATGTTATGCTGTTAGACAAGACAGTTACGATATAATATATTCTATGCCACGAGTAGTCATAATTTATATTACGTGGTTCACTTTGTATGAGGAGAATGAAACAAAATTATCAAGAAGTGTGTAAAATTTCTATAAAGGAAAAAAGTTTGATGTCGTCTGAAATATTTGAATCTATTAAGAGATTTTTCTAACTGTGATGAATTTATAGACAAATAATGCAATTCGTTCGCTATGTAGTTGGCAACGAGCAGCATCGCAGATATTTGTGACAGTCCATTTAAAGCGAAATTAGCTCTAATTACAGCAGTCTCTGAAAACAGATTGCTCCTGAATATTTGTTTGACTGACATTTTAAGTTGGAAGTGACATTGTAATTGGTATATGGAGAGATTATTTATGTGTGGTTATTTTGACATTTTCTGAAAACGCTAGTGACGTGAGATCCAGAGGCAGCGTAACCCGCTGATTCATTCAGGAAAGGAGTCTCTGGTGAATCGAGCTTACGCAAATGTTTGTGAAAATGAGATATTAACTAACTCAAATGGACTTCGACAACATACACAGTATATACTGATGTGCCAGAATAGTCTAGGATGCGTTTAATTATGTACGCGTATTGATTTCGCTAATAGTGTTCATAACTCGCTGTCAAAGATATACAGGGTGTCCCATTTATCTTGACCACCCTAAATAACTGTTTCTCCAGATGCAAATTACAAAATGTTTCAAGCAAATGTTCTTTTAGCCGTCAGGGGGACATCACTCAGCATGATTGCCTTCGTTGTAATATTGTTTCTTACAAAGATATGAACTGCGGTATGACTTTTTTTAAATGGCATCCTTTATTTTTTATTCGGTAATTGATTTCCTCTGCAAAACACCTATTCAAAAATGTATCACAGTGTACCATTCCCTGAAACACAACGTTATTAATAACGTAACACAACACTGACTCTAAGCCCGGGATCACAAACTCGTCCACTTCCTGGATTTGTCAGAAAACAAATGAAAACCAAGTAAAAAAACATAACACAAAATTGACGCCGGCTGGAGTGGCCGTGCGGTTCTGGGCGCTACAGTCTGGAACCGAGCGACCGCTACGGTCGCAGGTTCGAATCCTGCCTCGGGCATGGGTGTGTGTGATGTCCTTAGGTTAGTTAGGTTTAATTAGTTCTAAGTTCTAGGCGACTGATGACCTAAGATGTTAAGTCGCATAGTGCTCAGAGCCATTTGAACAAAATTGACTTTGACTATCCTTTACCATTACCCAGGAGTAGAGCATTCAAAGGTGCTCAGAGTCGTGTGATCCTGTACACTGATACACTGGTGCACCCGTTGAATGTGTTGCCTGCTGAAGAGAATTACAAGCAAGCACGATATGTTCCTGCTTGTTCTCTGGAGTTAGAATATCGCGATAGACAATATCTTTAGTGCATCCTCAAAGAAAAAGTCCATAATATTTAAATCAGGAGACATAGCAGGTCAAGTAACTGTTCCTCCTCGACCAGTCCATCTGGCAGGATACCTTCGGTTGAAAACACGACGTGCACGCATGGCATTATGTGCTGGACATTCATCGTGTTTATGCCACATAAGCATTCTGGTTCTTAGCGGCACTTCATCCAGAAGAGGAGGAAGAATTCGTCTGAGGAAGTTGGCATACGCTGTGCCGTGTAGACTACCATTGATGAAATAAGTGCCAATAATTGTAGTACCAAGCATCCCACACCAGACGTTAACTCTCCATTGACGCTGATGTTCCACCTGTCTAAGCCATCGTGGTTGTGTCTGGACCAATAATGTATGTTCCTTATATGTACCTGTCCTTGGTTTGAGAGGGAACATTCAGGAACATTCATCAGTAAATAGAACATTGGAGAAGAAGTTCGGGTTGGCGTGGATTTGCTGCTGTGCCCACTGACAGAACTGTAAACGATTCTGGAAATCATTCCCATGTAATTCTTGATGTAGGTGTACCTGATAAGGATGGAACCGGCGACGTGTAAGAATACGATGTACACTGGTTTTAGGAATGCCAATCTCATGTTCAAGCTGTCGTGTGCTCACATGTGGATTCATAGTAACGGAAGCGAGAACAGTATCTCCGGGAGCTTCGTCTGTGCGAGTGCTACGATGATTGCGTTGTCGCGGGTTGAAGCTTCCCGTTTCGTGAAGCGTCGCAACAAGACGAGAAAACAAACATCGGGAAGGTGGGTTCTTGTTAGGATATCGCTCTCTGTGCAGTTCCGCTGCCTGCGTAGCATTTCGCCTACCGTCAACAACAACAACAACTACTACTACTAATACTACCACTACTACTACAGCAATAAAAGAAACGTTATGTCGATGCAGTTTGTAGGGAAGACAGCCTTTACTGAGTGCCTACTCTACACAATAGTACTTAAAAGGACCAAACTACTGTGCTAAATGTACCCGTACATAAGAAAACAGTGTTGCAATTACTGTTCTGCTAACTTACACTCCCCACAGACGAGTAACATTCCTACCTCCTCTTCGTTGGCGTACATTCTACTCACACAACTCTTCAACTGACACCGGCCGGGTAGCCGAGCGGTTCTAGGCGCTACAGTCTGGAACCGCGCGACTGCTACGGTCGCAGGTTCGAATCCTGCTTCGGGCATGGATGTGTGTGATGTCCTTAGGTTAGTTAGGTTTAAGTAGTTCTAAGTATACGAGTCTGATGACCTCAGAAGTTAAGTTCCATAGTGCTCAGAGCCATTTGAACCAGCAACTGGCGATGGTTGATGGAATGACGAGTGTGCATTCTACTTATGTTTACATTTGTCCTCTGTCAACGTCAGCACATGTATGTGTTCCACTACACCGAGTACCTGCACTAAGCGTCAACGTCAATGTTGTGTTATGTACGAGATTAACAACGTTGTTTTTCAGTGAATGGTACACTGTGATACATTTTTGAATAGGTCTTTAGGAAAGGAAATGAATTACCGAATAAAAGATACAGTGTGCCATTTAAAAAAATCATACCGCTGTTCACATCTTTGTAAAAAGCAAAGCTACAACGAAGTCCCCCTGACGGCTAAAGAACATTTGTTGTGTCACCGCCAGACACCACACTTGCTAGGTGGTAGCCTTTAAATCGGCCGCGGTCCGTTGGTATACGTCGGACCCGCGTGTCGCCACTGTCAGTGATTGCAGACCGAGCGCCGCCACACGGCAGGTCTAGAGAGACTTCCTATAGTCTGTCTGTAAACTCAAGAACGAGCAGCGCTTTTGGTGGGGGAAGTGGCCTTTCGCGGAAGAACCCTGCCACCGGCCTACAGGGCCACCCAAAATCAGTTACCCGTTACCTGTCTAGCTGTTTAGTTCGGCGTGCAGTGATATACGTCGTTTCTGTTCGTGGGATCTTAGTTGCCAGTGTCAGTCAGTTGACTTTGTGTACTCACTGATACACTTCAGTATCCGGAAGTGATGGATAATCGTCTAGCACTGCAAGAAAATGTGCAGAATACTAAGAAGAGAAGGTATTTGCGGAGTAACGAGCGTTAGATCGTCTCTAACGTTATTACAGCGTGTGTTAAGGAGGCGATACAAAAGGAACTGTTCGGTAATATTTCCAGTCCCAACCAAAGGGCTACAGCTTATGCAAACTTCAGCCTCGCCACAATAGGAAGCATAATTTACTGGAATCGCCGCGAAGGAAAACTACCCTGACTCTGCTCATACACTATAAAGTTTATTTTGGTAGAAATGTACTACATGGTAGTAGAAGTGTTAAACAGTTTTCGAAGATAAATATAAATGTGCTCCAAAGCAATAAATATCTTTATCACTAGTTGTACAAAACCAGGAATAACTTGAGAAGTTCATGGTAAAAATCAACTAACTTTTCGCTAGTCGAACGTGATTCAATCACGTAGGGGGCTGATGACCTCAGCAGTTAAGTCCCATAGTGCTCAGAGCCATTTTTCGTTAATCTACAACAATGTCATCCTCTTCAAAATATTACCAATTACATGCTATATACTCATGCCAGTGCTTTTTCCAGTTCCTAAAACACTTTAGAAACTGTTTCCTCGGGATAGTTCACAGGTCTCTTAACTGTGCATTTTTAATCTCATCCATTCCTGTAAAACCGCTGTCCTTTAAGGCCTGCTTTCAAATATTTACACCACTTGTATGCTCTTGGTTTACTCATAAGAGACTCACCAAAAGCAATATTTAACATTTCTGAAAATTTGATACACTTTATACCATTCTTATAACAAAATTTAGTACAGATTCTCTAATCTATTTTTATACAAAACAAATAATAGTTGATGCTACCAAAACACATGAACCTCTTTAACAGCTGACAGCAGAGTAAATACCCAATATGCATAACATTGTACAGATACTTTTCAGACATGTTTACGAAGACAGTGACAGAAAAAAGTAGTGCAAATCGGACTAATACAACACGCGAAATTATAAATTTCTGGTTACTTTTTAAACACTTTTCGTGCTGCAGCTTTCAATGCAGCCCTTCAAAGAAAACTTCTACCTTCTATTAGAAACACAAAGTAAGAACAAGCCTCAAATTCTACAGATTGATTGCACTATATCTGGTTCGTCTTACGAATAGAGAAACATTAATTAACATGAATAGGCATTCGGTTCTATGTTTGTAGTAGAATCCTGACTTCCATTCTTATGTTAATATTATTTACTCTATAATGTTTTCTTTCGAAGAAGCTATCGTGTTTTGTATTCCTTATGGTTTTAATGCATTTGTCTAAAAATAAACGCAGCCGGGACGTATCGGTTCACGGCGTCGCCACAGATTTAAAGCGCGCGCCGCGGCAGGGCCGGTACTGCGTTGTGAAACAGCCTGTAGAAGCGCCCTGTGACGTAGCAGGGTAGGCAGAGTGGGGACTGGCTAGCTCGCTCTTCAGTTTACCGACAGACTATAGCACTCGCCCCTGTTGTACAGCCGACTTTGCTAGCGATGGTTCACTGACAAATTACGCTCTCATTTGCCGAGACGATAGTTAGCATAGCCTTCAGCTACGTCATTTGCTACGACCTAGCATGGCGCCATTATCATTTGCTATTTATCTTGTGATGCATGTACCGTCAGACCGATGTTTACCAATTATGGATTAAAGTTAAGTATTCCAGAAGCTACGTACTTTTTTTACTAGACTCAACTCCTTACTGTTCCAGACCTCACGCCAGCCTGCGTGAGCTTAAACGCGTGCCTTTCGGCTATCTCATAGTGGCTTGGCTGTCTTGCCAAGTCACAACAGTTTGGCGACGAGCCAATTCGCGTTCGGACCTACACTACCCTGAATTACTTGTGTAATGGCTTCGCCACAATCTCCAGATGTACTGTCCGAATTTTATCGCTTACAGAATCAGCAGACGCAGGCCTTATTGGATGCCCTTGGACCGCTCGTCCAGGGTCAACGTCCAATGCACAACGATGCGGCGGCCGCCGCTCCACCGCTCACGCAGCCACAACACGCAGTTGTACCACCTTTTCGTCCTTTTGATGCGGCACTGGAAAGCTGGACGGAGCGGTCACGCTAATTTGGATTCCATCTCGCCGCCTACAGAATTCAAGGTAATGAGCGGCAGCCTTTTTTGTTAGCATCCGTAGGCGTCCAGACATACCGTGTGATTGTGAAATTATTTCCCCGACGCGACGTAGCAACTCTGTCCTACGACGAAATTTTGTCTACATTAGATGCATATTTCAAAGAATCAGTCAATGTAGTTGCAAAAAGGTATACCTTCTTTCGTACCAAACGTACGGCAGGACAGACTAATCGGGAGTGGGTTGCAACCTTGCAAGGCCTTACTAGGGATTGTGCTTTTGAGTGTGAATATGGACTCCCTTATTCAGATACTATGGTACGTGATGCAATTGCACAGAACGTTTCTGATGTTCGTATACGGGAACAGATTTTGAAACTGGTCAATCCCTCCCTTCAACAAGTGATGGACATATTGGATCGGCAGGACACACTTGACTTTGCTCAGGAATCATTTGAAACTTCGCCACCCGTGTATCAGGTTAACCGGCCAGCCGGGCGAGCTGCACGGAACAGTAAACAGTCCTCGCGCCCAGCCGCGCCAAAGCCGCCTGGCTCTCAGCCATGTGTACCGCGCCAGCACGCAAATGCGGTGAAATCATGCCCGCGGTGTGCTACTAGACATTCGCGTGAGAATTGCCCGTCATGCCACGCTATTTGCTTTTTCTGTAATAAAAAAGGATATGTTCAAAGTGTTTGCCAGAAAAAGCTCAGATCGGACACTCACAACCATTCCAGGCCCTTTGCTTCGCGCCGGAATCGGAATCGAACCAAGAATACTCAGGCTCGTGAACCTTCACCCATGGAAATTCATGTAGTTCATTCCACTCCGCCCAGTGCCACTCTCTCTAACAGTGACTGTGTTCGTCCCACAAATAGTGTGCGTCGACATCGCCGGAAATCCCGTCAAGTCGCAAGTGATTCTGTATCAGTGTCAGTTCACGTTGCACGAGACAGTCGCTCTTGTCGTCAACAGGACAATAAACTTTTTGTAGACTTGGACATTAACGGCAAAGTGATACCATTCTAGCTCGATACCGGAGCTACAGTTTCACTGATCAATCAAGACACGTACAAACAGCTGGGCACACCTCCGTTGCGTGCCGCAAATGTTAAGCTAACTACATATTCAGGTCACGGGCTCCCTGTGTTAGGACAGTGCAGCCTTCTTGCAACATACAAGGGACAAACAAAACTTGTGTCATTTTACGCCCTTCGTTCTTCTTCTGCTGTGAAGTTGTTTGGTTTCGATTTGTTTCAGTTGTTTAACTTGTCTATAGTAAATCAGGTCCTATCAGTGAACCAGACTGTGCCTTCAGCCAGTGTTTCTCGTCTATGTGAAGAATTTGCAGACATTTTTGCACCGGGCTAAGGTTGCGCTAAGAACTATAAAGCACATTTGGAACTGAAAGTAAACGCGGAACCGAAATTTTTCAGAGCGTGCAATGTCCCCCACGCATTGCGTGATGAGGTCGCAAGAACATTAAATGATTTGGAATCACAAGGTGTAATTGAACGTGTGCAGGCTTCTCTCTGGGCATCACCCTTAGTAATTTTGCAAAAACCTTCCCGAAAATTGAGACTTTGCGTGGACTTCAAGGCAACAGTGAATCCCCAACTAGTGATAGCAACCTTTTTTTTACCCCGCCCGGAAGATCTTTTTGACAAACTGTGCCCGGGTAAATATTTTTCGAAGTTGGACCTAGCAGATGCGAACTTGCAAATACCGGTGGACGAAGACTCCCAGCGCGTTTTGGTGGTTAACATGCATCTTGGTTTGTATCGATTCAAACGACTGCCATTCGGGTGTGCATCCGCCCCTGCATTGTTTCAGCAATATCTACAAACTGTTTGTGCGTCGGTCCCTACTGCAGCAAACTATCTGGACGATATTGTGATCTCTGGAAAGACGGAAGAAGAAAATTTAGCCAATCTCAGAACATTATTTCAGGTCTTGCGACAAAATGGTCTTCGCTTGCGGAAGGACAAATGTGTGTTTTTTGCTCGTGACGTACCCTATCTGGGCCATGTACTCAATGCCCAAGGCATACATCCCAGTCCAGAGCACCTCCGTGCCATACAAGACTTGCCTTCGCCGCAGAATTTGAAGCAGATACAGAGTGTGCTGGGAAAAGTAAATTATTATCATAAATATGTGCGCCACGCCTCTTCCATTTCAGCTCCGCTTCATCGCTTACGCCGTAAAGGTGTTCCGTTCGTCTGGACGACGGAATGCGAACGCGCCTTTCGCCAGTTGAAATCGGCGTTGCTTTCCAATACTTGCCTTAGGCCATTCGATTCCCGGAAGCCCCTTTTGTTGATGGTAGATGCCTCGGATTTCGGGATCGGTGCTGTGCTTGCGCACAAAGATGGTTCGCACGATCGCCCTATTGCCTTTGCGTCCAAATTGCTCTCGTCTGCGCAGCGAAATTACCCACAGATCGAGAAAGAAGCATTGGCTCTCGTATTTGGTGTTACAAAGTTTCATGATTTCTTGTATGGTCGTCACTTTACCATCATCACAGACCACAAACCTTTGACATCGCTTTTTCATCCGACCAAGCCTGTACCTCCACGTACAGCGCAGAAATTCTTTCGCTGGTCTATTTTCCTCTCGCAGTACCGCTACGATATCTTGTATCGGTCCACTGCTAAGCACGGAAACGCCGATGCATTGTCCCGTTTGCCTGTTGCTGAGGATAGAGCATTCGATTCCTCCGAACTTGCTTGCATGTTTATTGATTCGGAAACCGATGACGTGGTCGACTCGTTTCCGATTGATTTTCGTCGTGTAGCTACAGCCACAGCTGCCGACCCTGTCCTTGCTACCGTTCTGCGTTTTGTTGCTACGCAATGGCCCTTGTCAAAGTCATGGATTGAGGATCCGTTGGTTCGCCGATTTTTTGCTCACAAGGAGAGACTTTTTGTACGACGTGGTGTTTTGCTGTTGCGTTCTGATAATGATCAGTCCAGGGTCGTGGTCCCTCGTTCGTTACAGTCTGTCTTACGGCTTCTCCACCAAGGACATTGGGGTATAGTGAGAACGAAACAACTTGCTCGTCAACACTGTACTTGGTTCGGAATCGATGCTGCGATTACGCATATGTGCTCTTCTTGCATGGCGTGTGCCGAACAACAATCCGCACCACCGCGGAAATTCTTTGCATGGCCAAAAGCCACTTCCCCTTGGCAACGCTTACACATCGATTTTGCTGATCCCTTCTGGAATGCTCGATGGTTGGTTTTTGTCGATTCCTTCAGTAATTTCCCTTTTGTTGTCCGGATGTCTTCCACGACGTCATCTGCCACCATCCAAGCGTTATCTGCTATCTTTTGCATTGAAGGTTTTCCACAGACTATAGTTTCCGACAATGGCCCACAATTCATGTCCGCAGAATTTCAGTCATTCTGCAAGGCCAATGGTATTCAACATCTGCGTCCGCGCCGTTTTCGCCACAGTCAAACGGTGCCGCTGAACGATTGGTCAGGACTTTCAAGTCACAGATGTTGAAGCTGCAAGAGTCACATTCTCGGGAGGACGCGTTATTGCTCTTTTTGTCCTCATATCGCTCTCAGCCCCGAGATGGTCGTTCGCCGGCTGAGTTGCTTCACAGTCACCCTCATCGAACCTTGATGTCTTTGCTACATCCGCCGCATCAGATTCCTGTGCAGCGGCAGACATCAGCTATTGCCCCAGGCGACGTTGTATACTATCGCAACTATCGAGGTTCACAGCGTTGGCTCGAAGGGCGCATTCTTCGTTGTCTCCGCCGCGCTATGTATCTGGTTTTGGGGGCCTCTGGTGAGGTGCATCGGCATCTCAATCAGCTGCGCCTCTGTCGTTGCACGGGATCTGCCGCTCCCCGTCTGCTTTCAGCGACGGTGCCGTCCGGTCAGCGCCCTGGGGACCCATTTACTGGCTCGCCTCAGCCCCAGGTGTTACCGACGCTGCCTTCCATTTTGCTCCATGGCGACGCGCCGCCGCCGCCACCGCCGCCGCCGCTGCCGCCTGTTCTCCCGCCGGCGCCGCCCGCAGTGGACGCGTCGCTGCACCCGCCGGGCGCCTCCTTGGGTCACGCGCCGCCGATCGCTTCCCGTGACCAGTTGTCCTCCGACATGGAATTCTTGCCCGCTCCGGACCATATGTCGTCTTCGCCCGTCGGGTGCCCCGGCTCGATGGAGATCGACCTATCGGCCCCTCCTGTCTCTCTAAGGGCGCATACACCGCATGTTGGCGTGCACCCTGAAGCAGGTTTTCAGGCGTTTCCTAGTTCCCCTCGGACCGAATGGCAGGGTGCGGGTGGCACAGCCTCGCCTGTTGTTAGGCTGCCCACCTCGTCGCATACGTCAACATGGGGTCCTCTCCACGGTGGGCGGAAGCCTTATGCCACAACCGTCCGCCGATTTTCGGGGGAGGAATGTGGTGTCACCGCCAGACACCACACTTGCTAGGTGGTAGCCTTTAAATCGGCCGCGGTCCGTTAGTATAGTCGGACCCGCGTGTCGCCACTGTCAGTGATGGCAGACCGAGCGCCGCCACACGGAAGGTCTAGAGAGACTTCCTAGCACTCGCCCCAGTTGTACAGCCGACTTTGCTAGCGATGGTTCACTGACAAATTACGCTCTCATTTGCCGAAACGATAGTTAGCATAGCCTTGAGCTACGTCATTTGCTACGACCTAGCAAGGCGCCATTATCATTTGCTATTTATCTTGTGATGCATGTACCGTCAGACCGATGTTTACCAATTATGGATTAAAGTTAAGTATTCCAGAAGCTACGTACTTTTTTTACTAGACTCAACTCCTTACTGTTCCAGACCTCACGCCAGCCTGCGTGAGCTTAAACGCGTGCCTTTCGGCTATCTCATAGTGGCTTGGCTGTCTTGCCAAGTCACAACAACATTTACTTGAAACATTTTGTAATTTTCATCTGGACAAACAGTTATTAAGGGTGGTCAAGATAAATGGGACACCCTGTATGTAGGTTTGGAGGTAGCCATAGCAACTGGAGATACAGAGGTGAAAATTCTGTGTATGCGACTCAAATTAACATCGCCCTACTAATCTGGTACATTCATCTCTATACCTGCCCACACAGAAACTGCAAAACCACTGAATCCGTATAATATAATAAATGTTTATGTAGAGCAAGCGGGCAGCGACCTTGCGTCGGTGTGTACTGCTGTCGACAGAGTACTTCAATGCGTCACACTAGAGCTTGCGCCGATACAGAAGAGGTCGTACCACCACACAGTGTAGAGGTCACCCACCTCGGGCTCTACATTGCCATAGATGTATTGGCAGTGTTGTTCTTGCATTGTGCTGTTTGAGATAGCCATAGGTCTTTTCATGAGCTGCTAGTTCTCGGAAGAAAAACTGCAGTATATTATTCGCATATCTATCTGAAGTTATATTTGGTGCAGAAAGATTGGTTCAATCCAGTAATTCTTGTTGTAAACCACTGTGGCGTTTCCTGTGTTATTCAGTGGTTTGGTATTTAACTAATTTCTAAATGGAAATGATAATCTTATTTTATTACATTGAGTAATTACTAAATAATTTTTCTCCCGGCTAAAGATTTCATCAAGTTGCTAAAGAAGAAGTGTTGTCTGTAAGTTGTGTAAGTGTCACTAAATCACAGTTCATAACAGATTCCTTACAACTATTGATTATGATGGAAACAGTTATCTTCAGAAAATGATCATTAAAACCACCGAATATCAGCCGCGCACAACACTGACGTATGTTACCTGAAACAATATTCTTCACAACTCGTGCGTAACTAATTTCGGCTCCCTACATCAGCTATAAAAGTTTCTTATAAGGATCGTGCTATGAGCACTGTTTTTAAAGAACCAATCTGATTCGAATCATTTTCATTAAAATGAGTTCGGGACCACCGGTGCACATTTATTTTTACACATTTGTATTACCTTCGGCATTTATTCTGCAGAGTTGCGTAATTTAAATTTGAATTTGCCGCTGAGATAATTGTTAAGATGGCGGAAGACAATTGATAGAGACTTTCTATTGTTAGAGCAAATAAGTAAATATTTAAAATGCTTATTAAACGCTATAAAATCTACTTTCGTATTGTGCACTATTTAGACTTCATTAAGCAAACATTTGATTTGTTTCTAAGGAAAACACAGACAAAAACGCGATACAAATCGCTATCATCAATGGCTGCGCTCCTTGCAGCGTAAAGAAATAATTAACACAGATAATGCTTGCTGAGAGAGGAATTAAAGTTACAAATAATTATTCACTCATATTTATAATAATAATAAACTCTATTCTCAAGTAATAATTAACAAATAATTACAATTTCTTAACAGACCTTTGTTTGATGTGCGTCCGCAACCTACAAAAGTCAACCAACAAAAGGTAAAAACAAAGGAAGACAAACGCAGGTCATAAAAGGAGTTTACAATTATCATTGTCTTTGTATGATACACATCGATATGTCCAATTACATCGTAGAATATTATATAAATAATTAATATTTATCATCGTATTCACTGTTTTTCCATACGTCGAATAGATAATGTTTATAAGTGTTAGAGGCATAATTTCCTCTCGTCGCACTGTAGCCAAACATTTATCACGTGGATGTTACACCACACTCGTGTTTTCACTTCAGGTAAGGACTGATGTGCATATTCAGAACTCGGACAGAGATCGTTCCATTGAGCAGCTGAAATGTAGTACGTCATTTTCACTTGCGTTTGTTCCACTCTAAGATCAGAATTGGGTTATCAGCCATTATTATGGGACCAGTCAATTCGGTAATTAATTGGGCTGCACGATCAAGTGCATATCTTTAACGTTATTGGCAATGGTTCGTTTCTGGATTTCGTTTCTGAGTGAAGGCATTTTCGTGAGCATGATATCGCTTGCTGGGAAGAGACGAGGGACGAACAGAGGTATTTTGCCTAGCCAGGGAGAGGAAAGCATTTATGACCTCCAGGTATTGAAACGCTGACGTTAGCACATTCTAAAAGCAACTGGAGGCTCGCTGGATGGATGGGTGCGAGGAGACATTGCCTCTGGCGCGGTATGAGGTCTGCATTAGCATGACGCCTTTCACGCAGCAGGGTACATTGCGAAGCTATTCTGTTGTGTTGGGCGGATTTTGCCAAACGGGGCGTGAGATACTGGCAGAGCGTCGCCAGAGAAACTTTATGGCCTGAACACAGGGCGAACATTCCTGAAATGAAACGGCGACGCCACGTCCCGTCCCCTTTGCTGGGCGACTGCTCACGAAAAAAAAAAAAAAAAAAAAAAAAAAAAAAATCTGTTAAAAGAGAAGTGAATGTAGGTTAGAGTGGTGGGGGAAACTCTGTGGCGTCCGCCGTGGGGACTGTCTGCTAGAATTGTTAAGCTGGCGTCGGCTTACGCCAGCGTTCCTCTGAAAAAATGCAGACGGGACAGCCTGCGATTGGGTACGCGCTATGCCATGTTAGAAGCGACGCTTCAGACTTGTGTGGACGGGGATTTTCTGATGCTAGAACGTGTGTGATTGGCGCAGAGATGCGGAACAATGGTCGCATTGGTGTTCTAACACTTTTTTCTGACTGATCCACGTGGAGTAATGTCGAAATTTCATACAGAAAACACTTCGCCCTTGGTCGACGTGCAGTAAAGACACTACGGCCGTGGGAATGGGAGAGTAAGGACTTCTCCCCGTGTGCATCGCAAGAAAAGGAGACTTCGGCCCGCAGAGCCTTCGAGTAAAGACGCCGTCTACGGGAGCCTACTTGGGCAGAGTTCTAGAGCAGGCAGCTGTCCGTTCGAGATGTCTTCTGAGACAACGCACAGCATCTTGCACCTTGTGTTGGGTGCAGGTGAGATCCTCGCAGCTTAATCAGAGTAATTTCACTCACAAGTTTGTTCACGCGTCAAGCTGAGCCGTTTATAAAAGCGACAGCCACTGTACTTGCAATTAGGCGTCACCAACCTGTGAAGTTCAACTACTTTCACTTTTATATTATTTTGTTAGATACCGTTATCCGTTCATTTCATCAAGGGGACAGTAGCGAAAATCCTTCCTCCACTCTCTCCACTTCGCCAATCCTTATCAATTTTACTCGGTGTATGCTAGTTAAGTTTATCAATCAATGTACTTATCACATTCCAAACTCGTCTTTGTTTGGAAATAAACATTTTAGTGATTCTTAGTACGGTCTATACTTAAAGTAAGTGGTATCTTGATATCATTGTGAGAGGCACACACATGCCTTGCTGATACTGTGGCATCAAGCAGTCAGGCCTGCAAGATGAGTGATCTGCCAAACGAGTGGATTCATTCTTATTTATCGAGTAACATGAACTCTTGTACTCACAATTAAGTTACAAATTATCCTCCTGTATGAATAATACGCAACGGAAACGCACATCTGACTATCAGTGATTTACAGAACTCTGACTGTTCACTACGCACTGGCAATACAACATTTTCTTTTTGTCTTTTATTTAACGGCTTTTATCAACACGTGGCCACCGCACTGACTATGAATGGCGCACACATTATAAATTCGGGACATCATGACAACATACAATTCGAAGGAAAAGTCCACCAATCTTTTTCTTTTCACTATCATATTTTTTCCGATAAATTCTATAACCTAAACACACAAATTCTATAACCTGCAACAATAACACATGAGAAATTCCGCCCAGTGGGCATGGCTTTACATTGGTGATTCTCTACCTTATGGTCTCGTAATTATTTAACGCTACAGTGCACTTTCTGGATAGGATGGTGGATCTTTTATTATATCTCACACTTCGACTCTCACAATCATCATCACGAAACTTTCCTCCAGATCGAGCGGTACAGAAGGAACAAGCATAACCCACTAATCTTTTGAAACTACCTTGCTACTCTCCCATGCAAATCACACATACCCAAATTACATGACATACACCACACTACAACATGGAATACAATACAATAAATAGTCACAACACTATCACTTTCAGCTTTCCCACTTCAATTAGTATTTATCCCAGATTCACACGACACTGCCCCACTTTGTAATTCTACTTTCCTACTATGAACTCTGGAGATATATGCACGTCTTCCTGTGCAATGCAAGCCAAGTGGCGTTGCTGGATAGACGGCCGACTCACCTTGCTTCTCTCTCAGAGCTTGAATCTAGCGTCACACGAAATCATATCACGCAAAGTAATATTAAGAGCATATTCATCACACACGCGAGTCCTCAACTGATACCATGGACGAGTACTTCTCTTTATCCTTTGTCTCATACACAGATTGAGACTCACACAGTACTCACCACGTGGAAGTACTCGTCTCTAATTTCAAGTCCTGCACACGCCATTTCTTAAATGTTTCAACTTATAGTACACACGCTAGTAATTCAGCTTAACTTAAGCACACGGAAGTATTTCAACTTATTGCTACACGTGGTTTCATTGTGACCGTTGGTCACTTCCGAAGATTACTACAATCCCATTAATATTACCTGCCTGACATTTAATTCTCCCCACAAAAGTTCCTGAAATAGAGAAATTATTATTTCAAACTACTCTTAAATATTGCACATGCATACCATGTCTCCACTCTTTTGTCTTTACGGAGCACAACTAAAACAGGTCTTAACAGCACAAGATCCAGCGGCAGAGTGCTGAAAACAAGGCCGTTCTTCAGGTTCTCTCGCACCTCTGTCGAGGTGGCGGAAGACCATGCTACCGTATTGGTCAGCCACATTTCAGGCGCTCAAAGCTCGGGTAAATTTCATCTCTTTGGTCCCACCAAAGGTGGCCAAAGGATCGTCTCAAAGATCACTATCTGCAGTTAGCAGACGACCATACATTCATTCATTTCACAAATCTCACCAAACTGGATGTAGGGATTTATTTTGTGGGAGTGCACATGTGATCAATTAAATAAATAAATTGTCATTCTTTCCCACACTGGTATCCGGCTTCGCTGTATTAATTGAAATTGAGTTATTTTACAAAAAAAAAATGTGTTGTTCTGACAAAAATAATGAAGTATGTTGTACCTATTTTCAATGTCGGGCAGTCCTGTACCCTTTCACCACCGGCTACCCATGCAGAAAAAAATGGCACGGTACTATCCTTGCAATGCGAGGGTAGTTCCGAACATTTTTTTAAGAAAACTGTATTAGAACAAACGTAGCAAGTCATCAAAATAACCAGGAGGAGACCTTAGCCCCTGGTGACCTCAAATAGACGACCAAATGCTGTTACTTTACCAAATTATTGACACAGTTGTTCCATTATTGTACTCTCCACAATCCAGAGTAACCTACACATACAAATTTACAACAATCCACATGACAAATAAAACATTACATCATACAAATAAAAAATAATGTTGAGATAAAAATTTGCTTAGTTACTGGGATCTTCGTTATTTTTATGAGTAATCCAAACTTCACTAATTCTATGACAAATAAAAAAAATACTAATTGTACTCATGAAATTTTAAATAGCTCACCGTCCAAACACAGAACAAGTAATCTGACATTCATAAATTGCGTTGTAAAAATCTTTACACGGCAATGTTTAAATACAAAACAAAATTAACAAAAGAAAAAAATTGCATACACTAGTTACACGTAGA
Organism: Schistocerca nitens; assembly: GCF_023898315.1. NCBI lineage: Eukaryota > Metazoa > Arthropoda > Insecta > Orthoptera > Acrididae > Schistocerca > Schistocerca nitens. The sequence continues at coordinate 903,741,521 of NC_064615.1, forward strand.
AGTCAGGCTCCATATCAGTACTCTAAAACATACATCAAACCCACAGAGAAATAAAACTGAGAAGAAAAACAATGAAATATACCACAAGTTACATACTGGTTACGTAATATAGTCAACCTAAGACATCATGTCATAACTCGTTAACTATCATCACTTAAGCAATTGCCACCACTACTCGACTGTGAGTTTAACCTTATCCTTGTCCACCAGTACAAATACCTGCTGCTGAGCTAGTCACTCTATCAACTTTGATCAATACATGCAGTAAATAGTTTAGCAATAAGTGCTTGAATCCACCAGTAGCTCTCGTATCTTACTCTACTGCTCACTTCTCTGTTGTTACACATTTGGACGACAAGAACTTGCATTTCGACTAGCCTTCGTTACACTTTAATGTGAAATATCACCACTGTGATAATGAAAATAAGTGGCTTCAGTCAACACACCAACAAGATCATTACTGTCCACGACAGCAAAATGCATCAATTAATTCCGATATTTGTTGTGCAATGCAAACTCTTGTCCCCTGTGACAACCTTACTGACCTATGCAACAAGAGCCGCTACGTTAGTATTACGCCACTGGCTAATAACTAAAGCATCATTGTACCAAATTTTCTAATAAACATGCTACGTGAACTGGTAGCCGAGAACAAAAAAAAACACTAACTATTCTAAACACAAATGTTAATGAAATACAACTTGCTGTCCCTTCAGGAATGAAACATATAAAAAATTTAAACAATTACAAGTACAAATACATTATTCCCTATCTTGTGAGTCACACGGAATCATTTCACTCTGTGATTTTCTTGGGGTCAAAAAAGTTGCTGACAGGTTCCCCAGAAACACTGTCTCGGTGTCAAAGCTCTCCCACAGTTACCTGGACGAAAGTATTTAAGTCACTCAAATCGGCATTTTGAACATGCACTGAACAGTAAACTGTATCTCACATTAAACACAAATGTCATAGTCACTCTCAGAGTACCATCCACACGAATCTGGTCGCCCAAAAATGGCCCTACAACTACTATTACCCACGGTTCTGTCCTTTCAGTTCATGGTGTAATTAAAAGTCGTAAGTTCCAACAAACAGCACTTATTCCCGCACCAATTAAAGAAATGTCTCCTACTACAAATGCAAATGTCAATGTCCCACTTTAGTTTCTTGCGTTCATACAATAATTAGTCACCAAACGACAGTATACCAAGCGTCCCACATGCAATTCACAAAGCACACTTAACAAGTCATTGCCAAAAGTTTATAGATCCCACCGTTCAGTGGTCAAGACAAAACAAAACGATCGTCCTGTCTGCTAAAGACAAAATCTTTTCCACCACTCACAATGTGGAAACACCAGTCCTTCACTTTCCACCTTATGGAGACATATGAGCAGTCATCTTGCTTCACGGCTCCACAGTCCAGTACTAGTTAATAGTTGCTGGTAAAAAATGCCCGCCGGACTCTGCCGCGCGTCGTTCATTCTGCCGTGGCGCCGCCGCGCGAGCCGTTGAGCAGAAGAAACCACCCACTGTTGCCTCCGCGGGATACTTTCCCCAGTCGTAAGGGTGGCGGAACTTATGAATGGCCAGTGGTACATGCGTGTCGCCCCAGGCCGTTGACCTGCTGTAGCGGGCGCGTGGAGTGTACCCTGACCGGCAGTGGAGTGGGGAGCGCACCGGCTCTGTTGCCGACGTCTGTTTGGCTTATGTGGTACGGGCGCGTTCTGGGTAGCCCCTCGGCGCTACGACACCCAATCAGTCAGACCCTTCCGTGCATCTCGCAACATTACAGACAAAAGGATATTCTTACAGTATTTAAATGCTCATTGATTACATTTATGATCTATTAGATACATTGGTAATAAAAGAATCTTTGTTCCAAAAAACGTAAAATCATACACCCTAGTTTTCTACACATACAACATCAACATTTATCCCTTTTCTAAATACGGCCCACACTTGTGCTATTTATTGTACCTGTCGTCCCTCATACAAAACATGAAAGTGTAAAAAAAAAAAAAAGGAATAAGAAACAATCTATACAGCTCATAATTACAATATCAAATAGTAGACTACTCTAACATCCTATCACAGTGAAAATATTAGAAACCGTTGATTCTAAAACTACAATATACAGTGAACCTTTGTGCTTGTGACAGACTGAAATTAATACCCCTTTAAAATGTTCTAACAAAAAAATAAGAAATAATCTACACAGCTCACAATTACCCACCACATGTTATTAAATAGTAAACTGCTTTAACATCCTAACACAATAAACATTTTAGAAACTGATGACTCTAAATCTACAACATACAATGCACCTTTGTGCATGTGACAGACTGAAATTAGTATCTCTTTATATATTTTACCTTTTTATTATATATAACAACATTTCTAGGACATGTATGAACCATCCACATGATGTCAGATCCTGACCTGCCATCGAGGTTCATCCAAATCAAACAACAAAGCACAATAATGTTTTAGTTATGGATCGGTAGCATCCCCTTTACAGGAGTGTGCGCATTGATCACACTACTCTACGACTCTCACTCACCAGACATCACATTTTCCTTCTCATTCAATCCATTAATACACTAACAGAATAGGTCTAGAAGTCAGCTAACCTTAACACCACCACACTCACGACAACATGCCATACCTTTGCTCCCTTATACTCATAACACCACCACACTCACGACAACATACCATACCTTTGCTCCCTTATACTCAACCACATAACACATGAAGCTGTTTCGGAGATAGCATTCCAGTCTCCGAATTCGTCCTTTCACTCTGGCACCTCTTTCCATCCGCTTACCTCTGCATTCACTTTACCGATTATTCATCCTGCTAAATATCACTTTAGAATTGCGACATTTCATCTAAGAACAAAAAATACGCAAATTATTCGTCCTGCAAAATAACTGTACACATTCTTGGTACCGTTTTGAATAGTTATACTGGCACCAGGCTTCAACAACAACAACAAAAATTACTTTTTTTTTCATGTTGCAAATGTTATGGTATGAATTAGATTTACACTTATATTACATCTTACGTCAGTATTCCACAACGTTCACCATCTGGGTCTCATACTCCCTTTATGTCCTTTCACGTTGTGCAGTTGTCCTCATCTCTTCATTCGCATTTCGGCTCTCCGTCCGTCGATTACTCCATCATTTCCTGGTCTTCCTTCGCCATTCGCATCAATCTCGATTGCAGCATACACAGGCCTCTCTGTAACATACCTCTAAGACATTTCCACATTATTAGTTCTACTCACCTTTATTTACCACTGTTTCATCACGTCGAATCTCTCTTTATTAATCACACTGCTTCACGTCGCTTCTCTCCTTAAATATCACCTTCATCCACTACTATTTATCACGTCGCTTCTCTATCTACCATCTTTATCCACTCATTAATCATCACGTCGTTTCTGCTTGATCCTTATTCATATGACAAAAAAAATGCGTACAATACCACTCTGTCGACTCCTATTCATGCCTCATTCGACCAGTCTATTCCGTCATACTTCCTGACATTCCGCCTGAAAATTCTTATGTTCGATTTGACCCTGCACAACGTTACACACCACAAATAAATACACTGACTATCTACCATAACTTGCCTACTTTCGATCTATCCTTAACTTTTCCATAATTTGATGTTAGAAATGTGACGAAGCCCACACAATTGTTTTCCCTTGATCGTCTCAATTGTGACAATGATTGTCCTGTCGTGAACGCAATCACTGCCTATCCTCTCTTCGCCCATCATTTTGATTCTCCCTTCTTCTTCCATCTGTGTCCCATCTTCTATTTTCCCGGTTTGACGGTCGATATTTCCACGAATTCTGCCCCCTATTTCCTCGCCATCTTCCATTCCCGTCATTCCTCTGATTCCATGCTCTCCTGCCATTCTGATAGTTTCTGCCGTTCCTATCCTCGACTCTGTCTGACCTATGAGTCGTGTCTCTGTTCACGATGTTCCTCTCATTACCCAGTTCCTGTAACAAGTGCTGAAATGACGCAGAATCGTCTAGGCCTCTGCCTGCTATCGCTATATCTCTGCGCAATCTCACTGGCAACTTCGTTATACAGATCCTAATGAGCTCCCCAGGTTCGTATGGCACATCAAATGGTTCAAATGGCTCTGAGCACTATGGGACTCAACTGCTGAGGTCATTAGTCCCCTAGAACTTAGAACTAGTTAAACCTAACTAACCTAAGGACATCACAAACATCCATGCCCGAGGCAGGATTCGAACCTGCGACCGTAGCGGTCTTGCGGTTCCAGGCTGCAGCGCCTTTAACCGCATGGCCACTTCGGCCGGCTATGGCACATCCAAATATCTATTTCGTCTCAGCATTTCCTGATAGCACGCCACTGGATCTCTTATACTACCTTCATTACAATTTGGCATCATCAATATGCTTTGCTTAACCTGGTCCTGCTTACTTTTCGGCCAGAAGTCATTTAAAAACTTGTCACAAAATATCTTGTAGCTACTACAGTCTTTAATAACTTCCTGCATTTTCGCTCTAGCCTCGTCCCTCAAATGGTTACACACAAACTTCATTTTGAGGAGCGGTCCCCACGATGCAGGTAATGAATCTTGAAATTGAGACAGCCACAGACATGGATGTTGGTAGTTATCAGGATCCGGAAAACAAGTGAACTTTTGTACCGACACGAAGTGCCTCCTACATTCTTCTTCCACATTTATGTTTTCCGACCTTGGGCTATACCCAGCTGGGTTTGCCACCTGTTTTATCCGACACAACCGTTCTTCTAACTCTCTGACTTCGTCTTCCTCTTTCTGCCTATTTTCTTTTTTTGAATTTATCTCACTCTCCCTCTGCGATCTACCTGGTGGTGTGTCACCTCCGCTACTGCATGCTAATTGCAACTGTGCTAGTTCTTCCCTATGTTTCCTATTTATTTATAATTGCGCCTCTTTAAACTGTAATAGTGATTGTATCTCTTCCAGCTCGGCATAAACCTCTCGCTGCGTACTGTCAGAGCCTGTCTCGCCTCTTACACTGACCTTTTCTACATCTGCACTAATTGTATTCATTCTGACCACTACCTCCGCAACTTCATCCCTGTATTTATTTAGCGCCACTTCGTGCTGGGTGACTTGAGCTTCCACGCTGTCTAATGCCCCTTGTTTATCTGCAAGTAAGTCCTCCACTACCTCTTTGATTCGCTCATCTGGCAACACGTCCCTACATTCTGTGATATCTCTCTCTATTGCAATTATTCGTACCTCCAAATTATTGGCTTTTTCTTTCACGGCGTCACATACTTACTTCAACGCACCCAGATTCTTCTCCCCCTCATCTAACCGATTATTAACTGTGGACAGACGCTCATCGATAACTGAGAGTAGCTTCCTCATTGCCTCTTTATTTCCCTTATCCATTGCTTCCAATCTTTCCTTAGTCTCCCTATCTCTTTCCTTATTATCTTTATCCATCGCTTCCAATCTTTCCTTACTATCTTTATCCATCGCTTCCAATCTTTCCTTATTATCTCTATCCATCGCTTCCAATCTTTCCTTATTATCTTTATCCATCCTCTGTAAAAACTGAGGTAGCACATTGTCATTTGCTACTTTCGACGCGCTCACCTCGTTCGCCTGAGAGGCAGTAGCTTCGCTAAGGGTAGCTACACTTTCGCTGCATACCTGACCTAGTCCCGGCTCGCCCGCGTCGTCGGGAAAAGCCCCCGGTTGCGGACAAAGCCCGCCGCTTAAAGGATCACCTCGCCGTGGTCCGCTGACCAATTCAGCCCCTTCCGAGTGTTTGCCGTTCTCGCTCATTAACCCATGGTCGACAGCTACTTCCTGCCGCACTGCTACGTTCACGCCAGAATCACTATTCTCCATGGTGACTACACTTTTCGACTGCGACCTAGTTACTACTGACATTACGCAAAAAAAATTATACAACGATCTTCCAACCTTAGATGACGTAGCAAGTGACTACATAAAAAAAATAAAAGATCCTCACCAATCCAGAAAGAAATTGCAAACAAAAAAAAAATTTACTTCTTAGCGCTATTACAATACATTCCATAAAAAAAATCTTAACAGCAAACCCTAACAGCAGAATCCTGGCAGGGTCGAAATTATGAGAGGCACCCACATGCCTTGCTCATACTGTGGCATCAAGCAGTCAGGCCTGCAAGACGAGTGGTCTGCCAAGCGAGTGGATTCATTCTTATTTATCGAGTAACATGAACTCTCGTATTCACAATTAAGTTACAAATTATCCGCCTGTATGAATAATACGCAACGGAAACGCACATCTGACTATCAGTGATTTACAGAACTCTGACTGTTCACTACGCACTGGCAATACAACATTTTCTTTTTGTCTTTTATTTAACGGCTTTTATCAACATGTGGCCACCGCACTGACTATGAATGGCGCACACATTATAAATTCGGGACATAATGACAACATACAATTCGAAGGAAAAGTCCACCAATCTTTTTCTTTTCACTGTCTTATTTATTCCGATAAATTCTATAACCTAAACACACAAATTCTATAACCTACAACAATAACACATGAGAAATTCCGCCCAGTGGGCGTGGCATTACATTGGTGATTCTCTACCTTATGGTCTCGTAATTATTTAATGCTACAGTGCACTTTCTGGATAGGATGGTGGATCTTTTATTATATCTCACACTATCACTTTCAGCTTTCCCACTTCAATTAGTATTTATCCCAGTTTCACACGACACTGCCCCACTTTGTAATTCTACTTTCCTACTATGAACTCTGGAGATATATGCACGTCTTCCTGTGCAATGCAAGCAAAGTGGCGTTGCTGGATAGACGGCCGACTCACCTTGCTTCTCTCTCAGAGCTTGAATCTAGCGTCACATGAAATCATATCACGCAAAGTAATATTAAGAGCATATTCATCACACACGCGAGTCCTCAACTGATACCATGGACGAGTACTTCTCTTTATCAAAAAAATGGTTCAAATGGCTCTAAGCACTATGGGACTCAACTGCTGAGGTCATTAATCCCCTAGAACTTAGAACTAGTCAAACCTAACTAACCTAAGGACATCACAAACATCCATGCCCGAGGCAGGATTCGAACCTGCGACCATAGCGGTCTTGCGGTTCCAGACTGCAGCGCCTTTAACCACACGGCCACTTCGGCCGGCTTCTCTTTATCCTTTGTCTCATACACAGATTGAGACTCACACAGTACTCACCACGTGGAAGTACTCGTCTCTAATTTCAAGTCCTGCACACGCCATTTCTTAAATGTTTCAACTTATAGTACACACGCTAGTAATTCAGCTTAACTTAAGCACACGGAAGTATTTCAACTTATTGCTACACGTGGTTTCATTGTGACCGTTGGTCACTTCCGAAGATTACTACAATCCCATTAATATTACCTGCCTGACATTTAATTCTCCCCACAAAAGTTCCTGAAATAGGGAAATTATTATTTCAAACTACTCTTAAATATTGCACATGCATACCATGTCTCCACTCTTTTGTCTTTACGGAGCACAACTAAAACAGGTCTTAACAGCACAAGATCCAGCGGCAGAGTGCTGAAAACAAGGCCGTTCTTCAGGTTCTCTCGCACCTCTGTCGAGGTGGCGGAAGACCATGCTACCGTATTGGTCAGCCACATTTCAGGCGCTCAAAGCTCGGGTAAATTTCATCTCTTTGGTCCCACCAAAGGTGGCCAAAGGATCGTCTCAAAGATCACTATCTGCAGTTAGCAGACGACCATACATTCATTCATTTCACAGATCTCACCAAACTGGATGTAGGGATTTATTTTGTGGGAGTGCACATGTGATCAATTAAATAAATAAATTGTCATTCTTTCCCACACTGGTATCCGGCTTCGCTGTATTAATTGAAATTGAGTTATTTTACAAAAAAAAAGTGTTGTTCTGACAAAAATAATGAAGTATGTTGTACCTATTTTCAATGTCGGGCTGTACTGTACCCTTTCAATTGTTTCTGAGATGTCATGTTACTGGTGGAAATAATTTAATTAATTAGAGAGAGACAGATGTGAAGTACAGCAGTCAGAGAGTCTAACCACATAACAATTTGCATTTAATTCCCTTGTGCACAGATTATAGGTCATTGTTTGGAGGTAGTTGTTCTGTGCCGAAGTAAATTCTGTGATAGAAATTAATAGTAGGTATCCCCCATGCCTCATTTTAAATATCGCACTTTCCACAGTCACGATTATTGCTAATGGTAATTTCGCGTATAAATCCTCAGAATGTGTCAGAGAACTTTACTCTGCACCGTTGCTATGACGTTTTACTAAATTGAGATGAATGATGCGCAGTCTTGCTTAATAGGATGTCAGAGATACAGTACAGAGTATTACGATTCGTTTATTTCACTTGAAGTTGGGAACCCCAACTTGGGTGTGCAGTCGTGGTAGCTTACATTCCCTGGGATCAGGTCTGGAACCGTCGGACACAATGCGCGCCAGAAAGACCAGCGGTACCTCTCTGTTCCGAAGTAAAGTTCGGGTCCTCAGGTTGTTTTATGGAAATGCCCAAGGCGGAAGACTGTCAGGTGTGAACAACTGACACCTCCCGAGAGAGCAGGGTGCCCCCAGAACATGGGATTTTTCCACTTTTAGCCAGGTGAAAAGGAAACCACAATTCATGGATTTCTTCCACTTGAAAAACTGGCTGCCCAGTGATTAACAGCAACAAACTGTCGAGTGGACAGTCAAAGAGAGACGAAAAATAGTTGTAAGCAAGAGGACTGCTCGTAGGGCGGAGTGTAATGTTAGAACTTGAAACGAACCCGCCATTGACAGGAGACAGCAAAGTCTGAGTCGAGTGGACATTTCCGCCCTCTGAAAAACTAGTGGCTAACCACAATAATGGATAGGAGGGGGAAGTTTATATATGTAGCAACAACGCTGATTCGCTAAAGTCCACCCCACGTAACTTAAGAGACAGCTCTCCCCATAAGCCGAACCGAAAAAGGTAAATGTCATAACTTCACAAACGTCTCCTGTTGGTGCTGTCGACTTCGACTGTTGTTGTTGACCTCACCCGAGAAGCGTCGCTCCGCGACACCTGCCTTAGCTGTCTACCGCCGCGGTCCAGAGCAGCTCTCGCGAGATAATGAGCTCACACCAGGCGCCGCAATACTTCACAACTTGCAGCCACCTCACGCTTCGGCACCTCAACAGATCGCATGGTGTGACCGACCCACCAGCAGTGAGGGCGTAGGGAATTTTACTCGACGAGCAGTGGTCAATAAGCTTCAGTTATCCCGCTTTAAAATCCAAATGCAGACTTGCATTTTCTAATGACTTGATCACAGCTGTAGTTTATTCGGTGCATTTCCATCAGATTCATCTCTGAGTTGCGCATTACATTCAGTTAGCTGTTCTCACTGTTTTCACAGTCAATCACAGGTACTCACTTAAGTTTATAGTCAGATAGCGTTTTTGAGCGTTTGCTTTACTTTGAATTCACATTACACTTCGAGAACCTTTAACATTTCAATGCCAAATTGTATATCAGGTGCCATTAACGCTAATTTAAAGTCAGATTGCGTATCATGTGCCCCTACTCTTACTCCAACCATATTTAAACACTTTGATAGTAATATTATACGCATTTAGTTCTTGAATGCATGTAGTGAATAAATTATATTATGTATCAATTAAACAACATTCTCCCCCCACTCATTCAGCAAAAAAAACCCTCCTACACCGCGACTTCACGTACCGTGATGGGTATAGCCGTTTACCTTCAGAAAAAGAGAGCATTTCAGGATCAACCTCTACATACACTACTGGCCATTAAAATTGCTACACCACGAAGATCACGTGCTACAGACACGAAATTTAACCGACAGGAAGAAGATGCTGTGATATGCAAATGATTAGCTTTTCAGAGCATTCACACAAGGTTGGCGCCGGTGGCGACACCTACAACGTGCTGACATGAGGAAAGTTTCCAACCGATTTCTCATACACAAACATCAGTTGACCGGCGTTGCCTGGTGAAACGCTGTTGTGATGCATCGTGTAAGGAGAGGAAATGAGTACCATCACGTTTCCGACTTTGATAAAGGTCGGATTGTAGCCTATCGCGATTGCGGTTTATCGTATCGCGACATTACTGCTCGCGTTGGTCGAGATCCAATGACTGTTACCAGAATATGGAATCGGTGGGTCCAGGAGGGTAATACGGAACGCCATGCTCGATCCCATCGGCCTCGTATCACTAGCAGTCGAAATGACAGGCATCTTATCTGCATGGCTGTAACGGATCGTGCAGCCACGTCTCGATCCCTGAGTCAACAGATGGGGACGTTTGCATGACAAGAACCATCTGCACGAACAGTTCGATGACGTTTGCAGCAGCATGGACTATCAGCTCGGAGACCATGGCTGCGGTTACCCTTGACGCCGCATCACAGACAGGAGCGCCTGCGAAGGTGTACTCAACGACGAACCTGGGTGCACGAATGGCAAAACGTCATTTTTTCGGATGAATCCAGGTTCTGTTTACAGCATCATGATGGTCGCATCCGTGTTTGGCGACATAGCGGTGAAAGCACATTGGAAGCGTGTATTCGTCATCGCCATACTGGCGTATTACCGGGCGTGATTGTATGGGGTGCCATTGGTTACACGTCTCGGTCACCTCTTGTTCGCATTGACGGCACTTTGAACAGCGGACGTTACATTTCAGATGTGTTACGACCCGTGGCTCTACCCTTCATTCGATCCCTGCGAAACCATGAATTTCATCAGGATAATGCACGACCGAATGTTGCAGGTCCTGTACGGGCCTTTCTGGATACAGAAAATGTTCGACTGCTGCCCTGGCCAGCACATTCTCTAGATCTCTCACCAACTGAAAACGTCTGGTCAATGGTGGCCGAGCAACTGGCTCGTCACAATACGCCAGTCACTACTCTTGATGAACTGTGGTATCGTGTTGAAGCTGCATGGGCAGCTGTACCTGTGCACGCCGTCCAAGCTCTGTTTGACTCAATGCCCAGGCGTATTAAGGCTGTTATTACGGCCAGAGGTGGTTGTTATGGGTACTGATTTCTCAGGATCTATGCACCCAAATTGCGTGAAAATGTAATCACATGTCAGTTCTGGTATTCTTACACATTTGACCCACTTTCATTAGATAAATTTGTACACGATTTTCGTGTTGATGCCAGATAAAAATCGGGGCTCTACTGACAACGTAGCGGCCGCAAGTTACCCGCACACGCCAGTCGCAGCCGCTGCCACAGCGAGAGCGCCCCGGCGATTTGTGGGCTCGGCGCGGCTCATCGGTCCGGAAGTATCGGCCGCGCTGTGTGCGCTCCGCAGCGCGGCAATCCGGCCGTACAATGGGCCGCCTGATGAAGGGATCCATCACCGGCACGCAGATGAGCCCAGCTGCAGGCCGGCCGCGCACTCATTTAACGGCGCGGCAGACACAGACTCCGCCTCACTCTGTTAAGGCCGCACAGTACTCCCGGAACGCGGTTCCGAATACGTGAACAGTTTAGGCGTGGCGCGGCCATCCATTTATTTGTTTTATTACTTTTGTAACGTGGAGCAGAACTACAGAAAGATGTGACGCATCTTAAACCTGCGAAGGCAAATATACGAAAATATTAACAATGTAGTGTAAAGGTACAGCAAGTTGTAAGGTGACTATAATTTCGCACCTTACAAGCACTCATCCACATACTTTGCCGTGAACTACAACCACAATTTGATATCATTTGATAGGTTGTACATCGTATATATGAATATTCAATGGAGACTGACATTGTCACCTATGCCTTGTAAATAAGTGTTAATGCGTATTGCATGAAAGGTGGCGGAGTGTCTTTATTAACAGTACGGTGTAATGAATGATTGCATATACTAGTAGAAGTTGGAACGCCAGTGGCGATGAAACGGCAGGCAGATCTCAAGCTCTGAGTCGAAGATCCGCACAGGTGTTGGTCCTGCTTAAAAACAGGAAATAGCTAGACGCACGCCATCGCACCTGAGCTCTGGAGTACAATAGGGTGACGGCCGGCTGCTATTGCAGCAGAACCAGAAGGATAACTGGAAACTCTGCAAATCGTGGACGCAGGTGATAGGAACGAAGAAGCGGCACCTCGGAAACCACGTAGGCTGGGTTATTTCCAAGGATTTTTACTCAGAAGCGTACCATTGTACGAGTATAGGTTTTTCCTCTCAAACTTTCCGCGCTGGACGACAAAAGACTAAAATATGGTTGATCGGCGTTCGGAAGAACCTATAGAGAGGGAGAATATTCCGTGGTTTCGGGAATATGATTCGTTTTCGGAATTACAAAGGTGGGGACCCGAGCATTGCTCGGAAGCCAGTCGTGGAGAGACGAGGTCTTCCGTTGTGAGCGCCCGTGTGTGACGGTCGCTCGGTATCAGCTTTGTTGGTACAGACGGACTTGCTGTCTTTGCTCTCAGGAGAGTTTATAGTTAGAACAGTTAGGCACTGTATTGTTGTGAACATATACGATTCTGGACTTCACCTCCGGGTTGGAAGTCGTCGCTGAGTACGCAGCATTCAGTAATTGAGAGCATTTCTTCTGTCTATACTTACCTTGAGACGTTGTCTGAACTCCGTCCTTGTGGCTGGGAGTTCGCATTTCTCGTCTGTAGAACACAGAGAGGAGAAGACAGTATTAGAGTATATCAGTCAGAGGACCGCCTTCTGCCGTCCTAGGGTTTGAAAAAAGTTTATTTGTGGCTGGAGTTCTTCCATCGTCGCAGACGAGTACGAGAATCATCACTTCGACGCAGCAGACGCAGTACGTACGTTGATATCGCAAATTGCTTCGGCTTATAAGGGCTATAAAAGTTAGACAGCTGTTATCACGTTAGTTTATTTCCACTGAGGTTCCACACCACCACAGATCATCTTTGAAAGTAGTGTCTTCTAGTGTTTGGTACGTAGATGATGCCAGTCATTTCGCTTTCTTGATGTTAGATCGCACAGTCATAATAAGGAGCAAAGTTGGGCAATTGATTAATAATTTTAGTTAGGAAATGTAGACAATTGTACTTAGAGAGTTGATTTTAATCGATAATAAATATATATTGAACAACTATGTTTATCATTTAGTGGTATTAGTTGCCTTCATCATACATTTATGTTTAGATTGTAATTTTTGTATAAAAAGAGGATCAAGAGATCCTAAGATCTGCTTCAGGGGGTAGTCAGACAGGGCCAAATCATCATTTTAGCGTTTATTATTTTCCGTTGCGCACATTCATTTTACACCCGCCTGGAGTAGCATCTTGGAAAGTGAACAGTTAGAGACTTTTTTAATTTCACAGTTCCTTCACAGCTCCATGTCCACGAGGCTTAACTATGCAGTAGCTAAAGCGGACATCGGGAAAACAGGCACATCGAGGTCATCTCGCCGTCTTTCAGCATTGTCAATTAGTGATAATTTAAAATGGTGTAAAAATTCCGAAAAATAATACTGGACGTCAGTTTTCAGTCTAGAATATGTTGCCTACAAAAAAAAATAAAAACTAACATTTGGACTTAAAAATATATTAACATTCTGAAAGTTTGTAGATGCATGTGACATATATTTCATCGTGAAAACATGTAAGTATTCAGAGATAAAAAATAAAATACCGGAAGAGATGTGAAACAGTTCCGTCTGTACCAAAAAATCTCGTCGCTGATGAATTTGCATTATGTTGGACCTTGTAGAAATTTCCACCGAGAAAGTTGGTAAGAAAACTATAGAATTAATTTTGATAACATCCGAGACATCATTATTGTGTCGTGTCACCTGTGAACGCATTTCATTCGCGAGAGACCAAGTGCGCGGCAGCGCGCAAGTACTTGGATGTCTCCGCCGTGGTTTGTCTTCCGAAGGCTCGCCTTAATACGGCCGAAAATATTCCATGCCTCCCGAATTTATTTTATTTGCACCTCTTACTGACCCTTCGACACAGCAGCCACCATTCATATGGCCCATATACGCTAACAAAAGTAACTGCAAGCCACTATTTCCATTGAAGTCGAGCAGAATACATTTGTGAGTACGGTTCTGTGAAAGCCAAGTTTAATCGAAGTACTCTACAAGACTACTGTCCTCAACAAGCAATAAGCGCATTGCACAAAAAACTTCCTTCCTGCAGCTACAATCGCTATGCATTCCATTAAAAATTTTCGTCCACCATTACACTTTCTGGTTTTAACCAGGCAAGTAACGAAGACTAACAACAGAGGTCTGTGAGCTAGAATGGTTTTTGTCACCGTGATCACCCTGTAATTTTCTAGCAGTCGGGTACTCCACCCGTCGTGGTATTTAAGTACAGTTCTACGCTCTAACCTTCGTATCAAAGTCATCTAATCCCGTAAATTTCTATTTTCGTATACGGTCCTTTCTTGGAGAATCAAAACCCATGCACACAAATGATTCAAATGGCTCTGAAAACTATGGGACTTAACATTTGAGGTTGAAACGTTCCCTTTTGAAAATTTTAAATGACAGTGCTGGTAAACCTCTTACGTTATTCGATTTTCAAATAGCTGAGCAAAACTGAACGTACTCAGACATTTCTCTCTTTACTTATTCTGATCATCACTAAACTGACACACAATATTTTTAGCGCAACGCAATCTGACCTGACTAACAATAATCTATACCTTTCATGAATCACTTACCTCACAAAAATCTTCGTTACTCGAACTACTGCAATACAGCAAGAGCCAATACTGCCAGCTAAATAAAGGATTCTAACTCTGGAAGGCACTAACTACTGATAGGCATACTTAGCAAATGAAAGATTTTGATGGAAACAAACAATGTATTTACCTTAATGCGGTTCAAAAGTCATTATATATATATATATATATATATATATATATATATATATATATATATATATATATATATATTGTGTTTGTTTGTGTGTCTATCGACCTTCCAGCGCTTTCGTTCGGTAAGTCACATCATCTTTGTGATATATATATCAGTTCATGACATCCAGTCTTACAAATTTCCTTTTTCTGACGGACACACGTCCAGATCGTCCGCTCTCAAAATTCTGCCATCTCTCTCCCCACTGCTGGCGGCTCACCTCCAACTGCGCAACGCTACGCGCTGTTCACATCCAACTGCCCAACACTACAATAGCAAATATTCCAACAATGCAAACCAGCCACAGACTGCACAGAGCGCTACGTGGCGTTACCAACGTAAAAACTTAAACAGCCTACTTACAAGGTCATCAGTCCCCTAGAATTTAGAACTACTTAAACCTAACTAACCTCACACACATTCATGCCCGAAGGAGGTCGCACGGTTCCAGACTGAAGCGCCTAGAACCGCTCGGCCACACCGGCCGGACCCATGCTCACATGTAGAGTTTTTGCTGGCTGTTAACATGCACCACAGTCGATTCCGAAGAAAAAGGTATTCTTGTCATTTTATGAACTCGCGCAAAAATATTATTCCTGGTTTCTTCACTTTTAGCCAGATCAGTAAAAAACTTCAGTCCATTCTATATGACAATTTTAGATTGTTTTAGAATGTCTTTACGTCCTCTACACAGGCCTTAGCGTCTCCATTTCTCTCACTACCAAACACATGTCAATGCACCGTTCCACAGAAGACTGAAAACGCTCCTGAACACGCGATATCGGAAGGAAATATTGAGCATTCAGCTGGCGCTTGTTTACTGAGCTGCCAACGGTGTGGCAACAAAGCTATGAACAAAGCTACACACGTCAAAAAAGTATTGCGTGACCCAATTCGCAGAACTCCTGAAGACAGACGTTGACTGTGGATATTGTATCACAGACTCAGTCCCTTTGACTATCCAGAGACGTCACTAAACTCGCCCAAAGATATAAACAACCATGCATGAGCAGCGCCTATTAGACGGAGGGGGTCCGACAGCTGATCAGTCCCAATCATTCCACCAGGAAGGAGGTACACGGCTCGTGTTGTCTGTAGTTCAACCACGCCTAGACGGTCAATACCGCGGTTCGATCACATCCTCATTGTTACTTTGTGCCAGGATGGACTCTCATCACGGGAAGTGTCCAGGCGTCTCGGAGTGAACCAAAGCGGTGTTGTTCGGACATGGAGGACATATAGAGAGACAGCAACTGTCGATGACAGGCCTCGCTCAGGCCGCCCAAGGGTTACTACTACAGTGGATGACAGCTAGCTACGGATTATGGCTCGGAGAAATTCTGACAGCAACGCCACCATGTTGAATAATGCTTTTCGTGCAGCCACAGGACGTCGTGTTACGACTCAAACTATGCGCAATAGTCTACATGATGCGCAACTTCACTCCCGAAGTACATGGCAGGGTCCATCTTTGCAACCACGACACCATGCAGCGCGGTAGAAATGGGCCGAAAAACATGCCGAATGGACCGCTCAGGATTGGCATCACGTTCTCTCTATCGATGAGTGTCGCATATGCCTTCAACCAGACAATCGTCGGAGACGTGTTTGGAGGCGACCCGGTCACGCTGAACGGCTTAGACACTCTGTGCAGCGAGTGTAGCAAGGTGGAGGTTCCCTGCTGTTTTGGGGTAACATTATATGGGGCCGATGTACGCCGCTGGCGGTCATGGAAGGCGCGGTAACAGCTGTACGATACGTGAATGCCATCCTCCGACCCATAGTGCAACCATATCGGCAGCATATTGGCGAGGCATTCGTCTTCATGGACGACAATTTGCGCCTCCATCGTGTACAGCTTGTGAATGGCTTCCTTCAGGATAACGACATCGCTCGACTAGAATGACCAGCATGTTCTCCAGACCCTGCCGAACATGCGTGGGATAGACTGAAAAGGGCTGTTTATGGGCGACGTGACTCACCAACCACTCTTAGGGATCTACGCCGAACCGCCGTTGATGAGTGGGACAGTCTGGACCAATAGTGCCTTGATGAACTTGTGGATAGTATAACACGACGAATACAGGCAAGCATCAATGCAAAAGGGCGTGCTACTGGGTATTAAGAGGTACCGGTGTGTACAGCAGTCTGGACCACCAAATCTGAAGGTCTCGCTGTATGGTGGTACAACATGCAATGTGTTGTTTTCATGACCAATAAAAAGAGTGGAAATGATGTTTATGTTGATCTCTATTCCAATTTTCTGTACAGGTTCCGGAACTCTCGAAAACCGAGGTGATGCGGAACTTTTTTTAATGCGTGTATATGGCGGGCGTATCACAGCACTTAGCGCCTGTGGACTGCACGCAGTGGGTGTGATCTTCAGGTGCCTAATTTCGTGACGGACCATCTAATAACGGGACATTCGTCTGGCTTTAACGACCGGCTACCCAGTCGATTATTTTTTCTTCACTCGAATGAAACATTGGAATGAAAGTAGTACTGCGGCCCGTTTTTTACTCTCTCGCCGGGTTTCAGTGGTTTCACGTATTTTGAAACAACCGACTGACACAAGTCTGTGACGGTTATAGCAGTTATTTATATGTTTCCACTCAGTCTCCAGGTTTGAATGATTTAAGTCACATATTTGTTCAGTCTTTTCGTTTGCACATGAACCATGACTAGGGATGCCAAGTTTTACGTTATCAGTACTGTTTGCATGCAGTCACAACAGAGCTACGCGTATAACTATGTCACTCCGTCAAGAGCTTCACTCCGCTGTCGTTATATACACTATGTGATCAAAACTATCCGGGTGCCTCCAAAAACATACGTTTTTCATATTACGTGCATTGTGCTGCCACCTACTGCCAGGTACTCCATATTAGCGACCTCAGTAGTCATTATAAATCTGATTTAAAGTAGTTGTCACGTCAAGTACTGGCTGGAGGCAGCCGCCTCAGCGCATCGCTACCTCCGGCGATAGAAAATCGTTTTAAAGCCTGTATCTTCTACAAAAAGTAAGGAAAAAATTTCAAACCCACATATGATGTATATCTCTACAATGTCTCTCAATCTGTCAAATATCTATTCTTAATTTTAATTAGGACAAGAGTTACGTTATTTGTTTGAAACCATTTAAATTCTCGATTTCGCAAACAGCTTCTAACTTATCACATCATTACTGAAAAACTATTGGTGTCACAGCAAAATATTTTTTCCATTCATTACCAAAATAATGCACTCGGCAAAGAATCCTTAAAAGTTTTCGTAGTGCATTACGTTTCCTGTATATAAATTTCTGAAAACAGCGTTTTTAAGCAACCCTATCAGTACTGAACTCGAAACAAGTGTGACGTTTAAAATCTCTATCTCCTATAAATATTATGTAAATATTTTGAAATTTACGTACAGTGTCTGTCTCAGTAGTATCTATAAGCATATCAAATATATTTTCTTAATTTTAATTAGGGCCGTTGTCACATTAACTATTGAAGTGTGAGAAATTTTCGTGTCCGGAAAAATTTTCTTCTTTAGATTGCAAATCTCGAAAACTATTACACACATTGATTAACATCTTGGTGTATAAACAAAATGAAATAGAATTAAAATTCACTCTGACTTACCGTAAGGAGATGACGAGAGCTGGCCAAACAGTATTTCTTAGTCTCACACCAAGAATAAGAATTAATCGAAATAAATTCACAAACACAATATTTAATGGCAGTAAGTACACTACACACTTATCAGACAATGCGAAAACACCGCTTAATTCAGAGTCATAGTCATTGGAACTATCCGTGTCGCTGCTCGTGTTGACAGATATAATCAAGTCTTCGACACGTTGTTGTGAGATACCTTCATTGTTCCATGCGTCCTGTATCACTCCTTTCACGTGATGCGCTACTTTCTGCCAGTTTTCCTATGTCACAATTTCAAATGCCTCTTTCAAAAGGCGTTCCACTTCGGTTAATGTGAATTTCTTATTTTCTGCAACAATATGCCGTTTAACCTGAGCCCAAATCAACTCTATTGCGTTGAAATGGCAATGGTAAGGAAGCAACCTGAGCACTTTAAGCCCGTATTTTTTTGCTACTTCATCCACAATGTAAATCGGGTTCTTTGGCTTGTGTTGCGATACAAGTTCTAATAATTCTGCCCTTGTCAAATTATTGTCGAACTGTACCTTATGTTTCTGTAACCAGCTAACAATGTCGTTTTCCTCGTTGCCTTTGTGGGTGCTTTATCTTGTATTACTGAGTGGTAAGGAGCGTTATCCATAACAATGATAGGGTTTTTTGTTAAGTTCTGGAGCATACAGTCTTCAAACCATTTCACAAAAGTATTGTGGTTCATCTCTTCGTGGTAGTCGGAGGTCTTATTTGATTGAACTAAACATCAGCAGACGATTTGGAATGAAACCTTTTGAATTTCCATCATGTGCTTCAATTATTCTTTTTCCTCTGCCGATCGGAGCTGCCATACTACCGCTGATGGTACCGTCTGTCCAGCCTTTTTTTTTTAAACTGTGCCCTGCATTCACCCACGTTTCATCAAGCCAAACGATATCATCAAAATTTGTCCCCACTAATTCTCTAAGAGAGCGGCATCGCCATGCTGCAATATCTTGGCATTCCATTAGTAACTTTCTGCCAGAGATGGATTTATAGCGGAATCCTAACATTTTCAGGACTCGTAACAAAGACGATTTACTACCCTGAAACATGTCAGCCCCTGTGAGGGTAGCATGTAGTTTTTTGAGTGTTGGATACTCCTTCCTCGAATAAAATGCGAATATTTGACGACGAATGGCATCTTCCTGAAAAGAGTAAAGCTTTGTGACCCTCTTCTCTAGTCGCCTCTCTGGTCGCCACCTGGGAAAATGTGTCTCCAATTTAGATGATTCACTTGAGCCTTCTTTCGTGAATTTCCCCTTGCAGATTCTTATTACTGATCGTTCGCTAACTTGCAGAGCAGCTGCAGTTCGCTCCACCACCTTATCCAAAGGAACGAGAGGCCCTCCTGCATCCCTCTCTCTCTCTCAAAACACACGTATTCACGCGCCTGACTGCGTATAACGACGCCATGTCCGCCACATTTGGGAAGTTTCCGAGGAGTGTGCAGCCTCGGCCTCCCTCTCTTTCGACTGCTTTCATCAGACATCGTAAACACGCGAAGCTACAAGTCACTCAAATCTCTCACCCGTACGTCTACAACGGCTTGATGAGGACTGGCTGGCTGGCACAATGCCTTAGTCAGCTCAGAAGAGCGAAGTGGCAACGCAGTGGCAGCAAACAGCGCCGGCTGCCATTGGTTTATTGGTGGCGGGAGCCCTGCAGCCCGTTGCCTGGCAAGTGACAACTACTTTAAATCAGACTTGAGAGCAGAATGGGGCGCTCCACATAACTCAAGGACTTCGGCCGTGGTCAGGTGATTGGGTGTTACTTGTGTCATATGTTTGTACGCAAGATTTCCACATTCCTAAACATCCTTAGATCCACTGTTTCCTGAAGTGGAAACGTGAAGGGACACGTACAGCACAAAAGCGTACAGGCCGACCTCGTCTGTTGACTGACAGAGGCCGTCGACAGTAGAAGAGGGTCCTAATGTGTAATGGGCAGACATCTATCAAGACCATCACTCAGGAATTCCATACTGCAACAGGATCCACTGCAAGTATTATGACAGTTAGGCGGGAGGTGAGAAAATTTGAATTTCATGGTCAAGCGGCTGCTCATAAGCCACACATCACTCCGATAAATGCCAAACGACGCTTCTTTTGGTGTAAGGAGTGTAAACATTGAACGATTGAACAGTGGAAAAACGTTGTGTGAAGTGACGAATCACTGTACACAATGTGGCGATCCGATGGGACGGTGTGGGTATGGCGAATGCCCAGTGAACGTCATCTGCCAGCGTGTGTAGTGCCAACAGTAAAATTCGGAGGCAGTGGTGTTATGGTGTGGTTGTGTTTTCCGTGGAGGGGGCTTGCACCCCTTGTTGTTCTGCGTGGCACTATTGCAGCAGAGGCCTACATTGATGTTTTAAGCACCGTCTTGCTTCCCACTGTTGAAGAGCAGTTCGGGGATGGCGAGTGCATCTTTCAACACGATCGAGCACCTGTTCATAATGCACGGCCTGTGGCAGAGTGGTCACACAACAATAACATCCCTGTAATGGACTGGCCTGCACAGAGTCCTGACCTGAATCCTATAGAACACATTTGGGATGTTTTGGAACGCCGACTTCGTGCCAGGCTTCACCGACCGACATCGATACCTTTTATCAGTGCAGCACCCCGTGAAGAATGGGCTGCCATTCCCCAAGAAACCTTCCAGCACCTGATTGAACGTATGACTGCGAGAGTGGAAGCTCTCATCAAGGCTAAGAGTGGGCCAACACCATACTGAATTCCAGCATTACCGACGGAGTGCGCCACGAACTTATAAGTCATTTTCAGCCAGGTTTGCGTTTACTTTTGATTACAAGAGCGTATCTAGGTAGCAAGGAAGGTCGTTCAGTAACAGTATATGTTCTTTTAGCTCAAAAGTATTTTGTAATTTGCTTCAGTGGTACAGTATTCATTAACAATTGTTACTTAGGCTTCAAACAGTGTTGCTTTATTTGTAGAGACAACTTACACCATGCCCAAACAGAAAGGATACTCGACTGATGTGACTAAAGGTGTTTTACATTGCTTGGAGAACGGGAAGTCGCAATCTAGCGGTGCTAGAGACTATGGCAGAGTCGACGGCAAAAACAGGAAGGAACAGTGGACAATAAGACAAGGCCAAGCCGTCTCCGATAAACAACAGCCAGAAAGGACAGAATGATTAGTATTCAGTGGTCTGCTGATCCAAGGAAATCGGTTCGACAAATTAGGGATCATGTGGAGCACTCATCATTCACTGAACCTTTACGTCGCTACTATAAAACGTCGCCTAGTAGCAGATGATTTAAACGGTAGACGACTCTCACATAAATCACTCATAAATTCAAAAAATACTAAGGCCAATATAGAGTTTGCAAAGTAACATCAAACTCATTTTTCTGATGGCAGGTTGTGGAGGGAGGGTGTGGGCCTATACAAGTAGACCAAAAAACCAAAGGGACAAAAAAAAGTACCAGGTACCGGCCATTAAGCACGGCGGTGGCGGCGTCATTGTGTGGGGAAATTTTGCTAGACGTGGGACTGCTCCTCTAGTCCAAATGGAAGACAAATGGAACGTTTCCTATACAGTGACATTTCAGAAAAGACATGGTTCAACATGGGAGAAAGAATATGAGATGTGATAGATGTTTCACAGCAGAATGATTCAAAACATACCTTAGGCCATTTAAAAATTTTCTTTGCAAGCACAAATTCAAACTTTTTGAGTGGCCATGTCGGAGCCCGGATGTAAACTCAACTGAGCACGTCAAATTGGCGCCAAGCAACGTGGGGCCACAACACTCAACATTTATTATAATTGTTGTTTATAGGTGTAATGTACCATAATAAAATATTAATACGTATGTTATTCTCTTTTCATGTGAGAATCTGACACGAGCGTCCTCAGCTACTGCTTGCAACACTTCAAATGCCAATAATTCCAATATAGGGTGCCCCCTATGAACCATGGACCTTGCCGTTGGTGGAGAGGTTTGCGTGCCTCAGCGATACAGACAGCCGTACCGTTGGTGCAACCACAACGGAGAGGTATCTGTTGAGAGGCCAGACAAACGTTTGGTTCCTGAAGAGGGGCAGCAGCCTTTTCAGTATTTGCAGGGGCAACAGTCCGGATGATTGACTGATCTGGCCTTGTAACACTAACCAAAACGGTCTTGCTGTGCTGGTACTGCGAACGCCTGAAAGCAAGGGGAAACTACAGCCGTAATTTTACCCTAGGGCATGCAGATTTACTGTATGGTTAAATGATGACGGCGTCCTCTTGGGTAAAATATTCCGGAAGTTAAATAGTCCTCCATTCGGATCTCCGGGCGGGGACTACTCAGAAGTATGTCGTTATCAGGAGAAAGAAAACTGGCGTTCTACGTATCGGAGTGTGGAATGTTAGATCCCTTAATCGGGCAGGTAGGTTAGAAAATTTAAAAAGGAAAACTGATAGGTTAAAGTTAGATATAGTGGAAATTAGTGATGTTCGGTGGCGGGAGGAACAAGACTTCTGGTGCGGTGAATACAGGGTTATACATACAGAAGTAGGAGTAGGTTTAATAACGAAAAAAAATAGGAGTGCGGGTAAGCTACTACAAACAGCTTAGTGAAATCATTATTGTGGCCAAGATAGACACGAAGCCGACGGCTACCACAGTAGTATAAGTTTATATGCCAACTAGCTCTGCAGATGACGAAGAGATTGATGAAATGTATCATGAGATAAAAGAAATTACTCAGATAGTGAAGGGAGACGAAAATTTAATAGTCATTGGTGACTGGAATTCGATAGTAGAAAAAGGAAGAGAAGGAAACGTAGTAGGCGAATATGGAAAGGGGAAGCCGCCTGGTAGAATTCAGCACAGAGCATAGCTAACACATGGTTCAAGAATCATGAAAGAAGGTTGTATGGATGAAAGCGGCCTACAGATACCAAAAGATTTCAGATAGATTATATAATGGTAAGACAGAGATTTAGGAACCAGTTTTTAAATTGTAAGACATTTCCAAGGGCAGATGTGGACTCTGACCACAATTTTTGGTCATGAACTGCAGATTAAAACTGAAGAAACAGCAAAAAGGTGGCAATTTAAGGAGATGGGGTCTGGATAAACTGAAAGAACCAGAGGTTGTAGAGAGTTTCAGGGAGAACATAAGGGAACGATTGACAGGAATGAGGGAAAGAAACGCAGTAGAAGAAAAATGGGTAGCTCTGAGTGATGAAACAGTGAAGGCAGCAGAGGATCAAGTAGGTAAAAAGACGAGGGCTAGTAGAAATCCTTGGGTAACAGAAGAAATATTGAATTTAATTGATGAAAGGAGAAAATATAAAAATGCAGTAAATGAAGCAGGCAAAAAGGAATACAAACGTCTCAAAAATGAGATCGACAGGAAGTGCAAAATGGCTAAGCAGGGATGGCTAGAGGACAAATGTAAGGATGTAGAGGCATATATCACTAGGGGTAAGATAGATACTGCCTACAGGAAAATTAAAGAAACCTTTGGAGAAAAGAGAACCACTTGTATGAATATCAACAGCTCAGATGGAAACCCAGTTCTGCGCAAAGAAGGGAAAGCAGAAGTGTGGAAGGAGTATAGAGGAGTATAGAGGCTCTATACAAGGGCGATGTACTTGAGGACGATATTATGGAAATGGAAGATGATGTAGATGAAGATGAAATGAGAGATATGATATTTCGTGAAGAATTTGACAGAGCAGTGAAAGACCTAAGTCGAAACAAGGTCCCGGGAGTAGACAACATTCCAATAGAACTACTGACAGCCTTGGGAGAGCCATCCCTGACAAAATTCTACCATCTCGTAAGCAAGATGTGAGACAGGCGAAATACCCTCAGACTTCAAGAAGAATATAATAATTCCAATCCCAAAGAAAGCAGGTGTTGACAGATGTGAAAATTACCAAACTATCAGTTTAATAAGCCACGGCTGCAAAATACTAACACGAATTCTTTACAGACGAATGGAAAAACTGGTAGAAGTCGACCTCGGGGAAGATCAGTTTGGATTCCATAGAAATGTTGGAACACGAGGCAATACTAACCCTACGACTTATCTTAGAAGATAGATTAAGGAAAGGCTAACCAACGTTTCTAGCATTTGTAGACTTAGAGAAAGATTTTGCCAATATTGACTGGAATACGCTCTTTCAAATTCTGAAGGCGGCAGGGGTAAAACACAGGGAGCGAAAGGTTATTTACAATTTGTAACGATACCAGACGGCAGTTATAAGAGTCGAGGGGCATGAAAGCGAAGCAGCGGTTGGAAAGGGCCTGAGACAGGGTTGTAGCCTGTCCCCGATTTTATTCAATCTGTATATTGAGCAAACAGTAAAGGAAACAAAAGAAAAATTCGGCGTAGGTATTAAAATCCATGGAGGAGAAATAAAAACCTTCAGGTTTGCCGATGACATTGTAATTCTGTTAGAGACAGCAAAGGACTTGGAAGAGCAGTTGAACGGAATGGACATTGTCTTGAAAGGAGGATATAAGATGAACACCAACAAAAGCAAAACGAGGATAATGGAATGTAATCGAATTAAGTCGGATGATGCAGAGGGAATTAGATTAGGGAATGAGACACTTAAAGTGGTAAAGGAGTTTTGCTATGTGGGGAGCAAAATAACCGATGATGGTCTAAGTAGAGAGGACATAAAATGTAGACTGGCAACGACAAGGAAAGCGTTTCTGAAGGAGAGAAATTTGTTAACATCGAGTATAGAGTTAAGTCTCGGGAAGTCGTTTCTCAAAGTATTTGTATGGGGTGTAGCCATGTATGGAAATGAAACGTAGACGATTAATAGTTTCGTCGTGAAGATAATAGAAGCTTTCGAAATGTGGTGCTACAGAAGAATGCTGAAGATTACATGGATAGATTACATAACTAATGAGGAGGTATTGAATAGAATTGGGGAGAAGAGGAATTTGTGGCACAACTTGACTGGAAGAAGAGATCGGGTGGTAGAACATGTTCTGAGGCATCAAGGGATCACCAATTTAGTATTGGAGGGCAGCGTGGAGCGTAAAAATCGTAGAGGGAGACCAGGAGTTGAATACACTAAGCAGATTCAGAAGGATGTAGGTTGCAGTAGGTAGTGGGAGATGAAGAAACTCAGGGTGATTCACGAAGATGTGCAAATATTTTAATACGTTATTCTACAAGTAGAACTAAAGAAAAAAGTTCATATAAACACAGGTCCTCAAATGTTTAGTTACGTACTTCCGGCTAATAAAAGATTTTGCCTGACATTTAGCAACTTCGCTAATATGAATCCATTGCAATACTGTAGGAGGTTAAAGTAAAGCACGATTTCCATTTATTTTGTTGTTATTCGTCTGGTGAATCTAATAAAACATGTCCCAAACGTGTATCTGCAGTAGTTTTCCAGAATATCCAGAGAAGCAAAGATCATTATACAAGTAAATTTCTTTACTTTCCATTTAGAATGTATAAACGTTTATGTCATTGTTGGCAACCGTTAATGAGTTTTCTCAATCGTTTCCCCAACCTTGAAACGAGCTAGTTTTCTGTATTTTTTAGTGAAAGAACATAATAATAACAATGTATTTAAGTGAAACCACATAGTAATTGTGGTAGTTTGTAGATTATATATGAAATAGGGGTGCCTTTCAACTTTACGACAGAGGAATACGCCGATATGGTGTTTATTTATGGCAAATATGATGAGATGGTAATGCTACGACTGCAGTTAACGAATATTGCGTACGTTATCCAACTCGGAGGATTCCGAATGCACGAACCATTAGTGAAGTATTTCGAATGTTACGGGAGACAAGTTCTCTAGTTGCGTTCATAATCGGCACGAGCGCTCGGTGCGTGAAGACGATGCTGAGGATATTATGGATGCTGTTAACGTAGCCCGGGTATCGCTATACGACGTATCTCTCAACGTATCGCATTTCACAATCTAATGTATGGCGTACACTGATGTGTACCCTTACAATAAACAAAGAGTGCATCACTGCAACGCAATTTCCAGCAGCGATGTAGCATAAATGTCTGGTGTAGTATAATCAACTCACACTTTATTGTACCATTCATTTTCCCAGGATGATCTAACTGGCGAGACGTACTTACAGTTCCTTTAAGAAGAAATGCCCCGCTTGCTCGAAGGTGTTCCAGTTTCTACGCGATTTGAAATGTATTTTCAACATGACGGCGCGCCTCCACATTTCGCTAACGCCGTTACTACATATTTAAATGAATATTTTCCCTAGAAATGGATTAGTCGTGGTGTACAGGTCTGTGGCTACCAAGATCGCCCGATTCAACACCAATGGATTTTTGTGTATGGGGATGGATGAAAGACATAATTTGTGAGCACAAAGTCAATACAACTGAGGCATTACTTGCTCGCATTATGAAACCAATAAACGAAATTAAGAACAAACCAGTGAATCTTCTCATACACTCGCAGCTAAGTGCATTGAGATCCGTAGACATTTTTGATCATTTATTGTGAAATTGTTGGTACAACTTCCATAAG
Source organism: Schistocerca nitens (assembly GCF_023898315.1). Classification (NCBI taxonomy): domain Eukaryota; kingdom Metazoa; phylum Arthropoda; class Insecta; order Orthoptera; family Acrididae; genus Schistocerca; species Schistocerca nitens. The sequence goes on from NC_064615.1 coordinate 903,768,624, forward strand.
ACTGAACTTTATTTTTTCTGGTTTACCATGAATTCACGTGTACTCTGGTATTCATGAAAGCAGATTATCTGACACATTCATACAGTTTCAGTTAACGTTATTACCATCATTTCTCCAAAATTAAATTCTCTACAACTTCTGTTGAAAACTTTGTGTAATTGTCCAGAATTAAAAAAACAAATTGGTCCAAGTATTTAATAAATTAAAAATTTTATGAAATGACTTCTTTGCTTCTCTATATGTTCTGGAAAACTGTTGCAGATACACGTTTGGGACATGTTTTATTAGATTCACCAGATCAATAACAACCAAATAAATGGAAATCGTGCTTTTCTTTAACCTAGTATAGTTTTGCGATGGCTTCATATTAGCGAAGTTGAGAAATTTCAGGCCAAATCTTTTATTAACCGCCGCCGCAGCTAAACATATTCGGACCTATATTTACATGAACCTATTGCTAACACAAATTCAAACAACTGCATGTACGGTTGTTGGACAGGACCAGGAAGAATATGAGCATGTGGTACTAGGTGAAAGCGGTTCTTTTTTTTGGGAGAAGATGATGATCGATTCATTTGATTCATACTTCCTTATGTTATATATGCTTTATATATGCTCTTTCTTTCTGTCTCTCTGAGGGGGTGGTTTTATAATCCCGGCATTTGCCTTACAGGTAAGGGAAACCCCTCTAAAACCTCACCTGGGATTATTGGTTTCAGTTTAGATTGTCTTCTTGAACTCTTCTTTAATTCTAATTTAGTCTTCTTCTAGTAAGTGTCCAATATTATCTTCTGGTCCTGTCTGTAAATTAAGTTCGTCAAAATCTTCTTGTGTGTGTCTAATGCAATGTATTATGGTGTGTGTCGGATATTTATATTGATATTTGGGGAAGTCGAAAGTGATAATGTTTTCTTGTAGCAGCTCAGTTGTCAATGTGCTGGAGTGCAGTCTGTTCAGGCCAATCTTGCTTGCCAGTTTGATAAGTCGACTTTTTAGCGTTGTGATTTTTGCTGTGTCATAGACTTCACTGTTTCTTGTATAGGTGCCAGATCTTGTGGCTAGTCTTAGGATGCGCCTCTCTGTACTTAGTATCCTATCGGTTTGGTATGTGTTTGCTATCCATACTGGTGCTGCGTATTCTAGTACTGGTCTGATGAGTGACTTATATGTATATACTAGTGTGTCGTTTGGGGCACCGTTGAATCTGCCTTTGATCAACTTAAGCAGTCCTTCTCTCCTCCTGGTTTTTGTAATCACCTTATCAATGTGTGGTTTCCATGAGAGGGTGGAGTCCATAATGAGGCCTATATAGTTTGCGTTTTTTGTTCCTTTTATTTCTTGTCCCCATAACTGTAGTCTGACATCATCTGGTTTTTGTTGCCGGTTTTGAGTGTAATTTCGGTGTCTGAAAACCACCAGCTGGCTTTTAAGGGCATTTGGTTTAATTAGCCATTGGCTGAGCCATTCTTCTAGCCTTTGTAACCTCCCCACAGAAATTTTAAATGACAATACTTAATAGAAATGGAGCCAAGCGTAACCTTCCCGCAAAAATATTAATGACAAAGACAATTAAATGATAACTAGCAATCTGACCCAAGTACAAGCTCACATAAAATAATGAAACATGATCCCATGACAATGGAACTACAGTGATAATCAAAACTCAATTTAACCGAAATGTCGGTCTTTGGCCCTGTGCAAAAATCAGAATTAATTTCTTACCTTAATAAAACTGCATGTCAAAATTCTGCTCTTATTCTGTGCCACAGCTTGCAGCAGATGCATCGCAATATCAAAAATTTTTTTTTTTTGAAGTTAATTGAAAAATTTTTTGTTTAAAGGAAATGGAAGGAAATCGAATGATTCTTTGTTAAAAAATTGCTTTTATATCAAAATTATTATTGGGGCGATTCTTTAAAGTCAATTACAATGAATATACACTAGATTATCTGATGAGCGCAAAGCTGCATGAATACTTATTTAATAAAAATATACCTCATCCTGAATCTCGACCATTGCGGTGCCGACGCCCGCCGACTGCTCTGGGCTACCACTACTGAACTCTCTTGCAACTAGACCGCAACTCTACTCGGCTACAACTGCCGACAGACTGCTGTACTGCACTCGACAGACAGCTCACTACTACTGCCTCTGGTCAGAGATTCTGTGCCTCACCATCGCTGCTTATAAAACGTACGCGTTTCATAACCCTCCACTGGGGGGGGGGGGGGGGGGGGGGCAAAAATTTGGCAGCGATGGTGAGTCATTTGGACTTGCCATCGTAACAAATTTTTCTTTTAATTAATTAACATTTACAAAATATTTGGATGTAATACATTAATTAAATGTTATGCGCATGCACCGATTACAAAACATTACAGACAAGACAAAATATAAGTACAATGAGTAGAGAGCGTATCAGAAAATCAGAAAAATGTATATACAAATTATTTGACAAATAACAAAGTGCACACGCACTGTAAGATTCTGTAGCATTTTCAGAACAAAATCATGTTGACAAAGGACATGAGTGCACATGCACTGCAGTGGAGAATATATCAGCAAAAGACGAAATGTATATACAATGAATAACAAATGACATAAAACATATCACGAAATCATAAAAGGTATACAGAATAAGCACAAATCATATTGAAAAATGAGAAAAGTGCACAGGCACTGAAATTCAGTAGAAAACACCTAAGTGCACGTGCACTGAAAACTTTTGAACATTTTCAAAAGAAATAAACGCAAGGGTAGAAAAATCATCAAATCACAAAAAGTATATACAATATAGATGACAAGAGTGCACACATACTGCACTTCAGAACAAATCGAAAATGTCTTTAGTATTTTCACAACAAATAAACAATGGCAGAAAATCATGTCGACAAGTGACACAAGTGTACTCGCACTGGAGTTCAACAAATCGAAAAAAATGTATAGGCCATGAACATAAATGATGTTAGCTAAAATGATTTTCACTATTAGGATAGGAAAGGAAAGGATTGCATCATGGTTGTAGCACTTTAGTTTGCACACAGCTGCACTGAAAGTCCATATCTTTCCACAGAATCACAACACTAAGTGATACAATCTGCAGTTCCGTTCCCAGAAGTATTTATCAGCGTATCAAGACACTGAAACGTCGTAGTAATATTCCATGCTATCATTTGGCAGTATGCCAGGTATACCAAACAGTGGGACCATAATAACGTCTTCGTCGCTTACGGTGGTGGACAGCATGTCGTGTCAACACCACGCTCGTAAGAGGCACACCAACGTAGAATTAGTGCAAAAACCAAATATAGTGCTCCATGATAATGAGGATGGACAAGACAAATGGATGTTACAATAATTCCAGGTAGTTAGGTCAGAAGGTGAAGGACATTATATCACAGACTAGTTTTGATTACATTAGTAGTTTGCGGTATCCATAGCCTAGTTATTGAACATTTCTGTACCATTTATGTAGTATTACAGAAAAATGTTCATTAATTGTTTTACAGACAACATTGTCATTGCTCATTTCAATACCGTAATCAGTAGCATTCATTTCCTAATTACAAAGCATTATTAATTAATCATTGGTCATTTCAATACAGTAATCGGTAGCATTCTTTTCCAAATTACAAAGCATAATCAATAGCATTCAATTCCTTGTTACAAAGCGTAATTAGTAGCATTAATTTCCTAGTTACAAAGCATTAGTAATTAATCATTGGTCATTTAAATACAGTAATCATCTCAATACAGTAATCACTAGCATTCTTTTCCCAGTTACAAAGCATAATTAGTAGCATTCATTTCCTAGTTACAAAGCGTAATTAGTAGCATTACAAAACATAATCAGTATCATTCATTTCCTATTTACAAAACAATGAATAGCATTCATTTTCTAAATACAAAGCATTATTAATCATTGGTCATTTTAATATAGTAATCAGTAGCATTCTTTTCCCAGTTACAAAGCATAATTAGTAGCATTCAATTCCTAGTTACAAAGCATAATTAATTAATGTTCATTTCAATACAGTAATCAGTAGCAATCATTTTTCAGGTGACATTATTCATAGCTGATCAGCATTACACAGAGTTCTCTTAAACTGCTATCATTATTTGGGACTGGTAATACATTTTTGTTAGCAATGCATTGCGTTGGGATCGATAATTAATTGCTCAGGCATAACAATATTTGCTTTTGACCTATTGCTGCAAATGAGGATAGGTAACGTCATTCGTCATGAGTCAGCTGTAGCAAGGTTATGAAACAAGGCAGTATATGTGATCACATTTATAAAGTATAGACACAAATGGGTAAAAATAAAAATGCAAGTATTAGAACGGTATAATAAGTAACAGGTTTAATAAGTATCATGAAAAGCTTCTGCTGGAAAATACAAAATGGATTATTAAGCTGAAAGAAGAAACGTAGACTATGCTGAAAAGTAGTGAACTTCGAATTAACAAGTAGTGAAATGTGTATAAAAAATGTGTTCCATAGCTGTCCTTTCCAAAATCTTCAGTCATCCTACTATGCAATATAACACCTTCTGTCAAAGCAAACTGCAACAAATACTTAAATAACTACATAGCATAAATTCATAACTTCAACATTATCCTCATCTGTAAAGAAAAACTTCATTATCCATATCATCATAACTCCATCATTATCATCATCACCTGTAAAGAAAAAACTTCATTATTCATAGTAGCATATTCTTCATCATTATTCTTCATCAGTATTCATTATCATCTGCAAAAAGTCACTTCATTACTCATTACATAACTATTCCTTATTTCTATCATATTTCATCACTTAAAACTAAGATGTGTAGTTCTGTCTGACAGCTTGCATCAATCGCCTTGTATTCTGAAAGAAAAAAATTAGTTAAGACTGCTATTCTGCGATGTGTATAGTATATTCTTGTTAATGCTTGTTAATTCTGATCCATGTACTCGTCCTCATAAGGTTTTGTATCTTCTTTCATCTATTCCGTAGTTGAAATTCCCATTTCTGTTTAATTTATTTCCTTTACGCATCATTCTTTCTGAAACTGATGAACAAAGATTAATGTCTTGTATTTAAATCATATACCCATTAGATAATGATTGGTTAATGGTGACACAATTAAGCATACAGCATAACATGACAGAAAACGTAATATGTCAAAAACATGGACAGTGTTCAAACGCAAAAATGTACAGAGAATATCACAATGCAGCAGCAAAAAAAAGAAAAATGTAAAACAGTCACGATGTTGAGATATCATAGGGCAAAAATGTCAAAGTCAACTGGTGTGTGTTATACCTTAACTAGTTCACAGTGCATACAAACAAAACTTGAAAACAATCGTACATACATAAGAAAGACAAAATGTGACATTCGTTGTGTTCAGCTTGTATGTAGTGTAGTTAATAGAGGCGATAATTAAAGACTTCAATGGAGAGAGAATTTGATAAAATTAATGCGTCACTACAGAGAATTGCATAATTATTCATAAAATGCGTAAGTTCATCTGGAAAAATATGCACGGTCTAGTGTGTAACGACAAGAAGAGCGACCTGCTAACCTTACCTTGCCGGGCACTTGCCAAGAAAAAATACGATAATCATCAATAATTGTTCACATAAATATCTGGAAAATGTATTACAGTGTGATAAATCATAAAGTATGTTCATTCAATAAACGGTTTAACATTGGAGATATGGTGATTGCCTTTCGATTTTCTGGTTCTCAAAGTTTCGACGTGTACAACATTGGGGTGAGGAATGCTGCGAATCCGATATGGACCTGCGTATAGAAGTTCAAATTTACTGCACTTACCTTTTAATTTGCTGGATAAATAGTGTGTACGTACTAATATCTTCTGTCCAACGTGAAAGTCTCGGCGTCTACAAACCTGTTTTTGCTGTCTTCTCCGGCGCTCTGCGGCACGTTTGATGTTGTTCAGCGCAATGTCAATTATTTCGTGGTGTCTTAGTCGACGTGATCTAGGAAAATTTACTAACTCTTTGATTTTGTTTGGTGGTTCAACGTTTTTCAGTATAACAGACGGAGATAGCATAGTAGATTCATTTGGAATGGAATTAATTACATCTTGGAATGAGTGTATGTGTGTGTCCCAATTAACATGTCTTTTGTGGCAGTATATTCTACACAGTTTACCAATTTCTTTCATTAATCGTTCACAAGGGTTCGAAGAAGCGTGGTACTTGGATATATAGATCGGAGAAATGTTTCTAGCTCGTAACATGCGTGTCCATATAGCACAACGAAATTGTGATCCATTATCTGAAATTACTCTCATCACATGCCCTACATGAAATAGAAAATGTTTTACAAATGCTTTCGAAACAGTTTTAGCAGTAGCTTTGCGTAACGGAGTGAAGGTAACAAATTTTGACGTGAGTTCAACAGCGACAAAGATGTAGCAAAAACCTCTGTTAGTTCTCGGAATTGGACCAAAAATGTCTACTGCGGCCATATGTCTTAATTTAACAGGTACAATGGGGTATAATGGAGGAATATGTGAAGTGGTGTCAGACTTAGCTTTCTGGCAAATTTTACATGACGCTAAAACTCGTCGTATACGTTTTTCCATGTTCGAAAAATAACAGTTCTGTCTCAATATAAGAAAACATTTTCTTGCTCCGTAATGTGCGTAGCTTAAATGCGTGTACCATATTAATTTGTTAAACAGTTCGTCAGGAATGCATAATAACCAATTGTTGCTGTCAGGATGAGAGCGGCGAAACAGAATGTCATTGCGTACAGTGTAGTGGTTCCTAATCGTAACATTATTCTTATCTTGCCAAAGGTGTTTAATTTCTTTCCACACATTGTCTTTGCTTTGCTCTCGTGCTATGTCCTGTAATGACGAGGAAATAAAATTTTCAAATGCTACTTGCTGAATGTACATGACACTGAAATTTGCTTTGCAGAAGTTGGTTGCTACGTCTTGCTGATTGTTGCTGAGAGAACGGGATAATGCGTCTGCTATTACATTTTGTGTGCCGGGAATGTAAACAATCGTAAAATTAAATTCCTGTAAATACAGTTTCCATCTGCTTAACCTGTCGTGAGTAAATTTAGCCGAAAGTAAGAATTGTATCGCTCTGTGGTCTGTATAAATGGTGGTATGTCTGCCATAAAGAAAGTGCCGAAATCTCGTAAAAGCCCATACAACACATAACGTTTCCAATTCTGTGACGGAATAATTTCGCTCAGCAGGTGATAGAATACGACTTGCAAACGCGATGTTTTTAATTACTGTTGAGCCATCTTCTTCAATTTCCTGAAAAATGTGTACGCCTAAAGCTGTGTTGGAACTGTCGGTGGCAATAGAAAAATTTCGAGTAAGATCTGGGTGCGATAAAAGTGGAGCATTCAACAAAGCATATTTCAAATAACATTCTCGTGAACAAAATTCTGCGTGTCAATAAGTATTGCTTACGTTACTCAAATAGGCTACCTATACTGTGTCTGGTCAAATTCTGCCGTACGTGCTGTTATTTACGGGACGATGCTGTGGTATTTTGACTATTTAAACTGCTCTGTTATTTCTTACTGACGTGTTACGCTATAGATGACACCTATTGTCTGTTTCATTCATGATTATATGTTGTTGCTGACATTCTTGCTGCTGAAAAGATCGACTGCAATGAAATGTACGCTGAAAATTGTGCTCGTTAATTTTACGTCTGTCATAATAGTCACTTCTATACGGCGCATTACGATACGAGTCTAAATAGTGTGTTGTCTGTACGTAGTTATTTCTTTGCTGCTGTGTGTTACTATTTATTGTAGCTGGGACTACACGTGCACGCGGCGAAACATTAAAGCTTGGTTGACCTTGTAGACTGCATTGTTGGTTAGGTATGTTAACCGGTTGACTTTCATGCTGTTGTGGTGGAAAACGTCTATTGTTACAAAAATGTGGTTCCTGTTACTAATAATTTTATACACACTGATGATTACGATTTTATCTGTTATCAAAATTACGCTGGTGGTTCTGAAGTGCCTACTGAAAATTGTCACATTCGGTAAAAATTTGTCACATCGGGTTTTCATTACTCATTTTTCTTAATTCTAGGAAGAGCAATAGTTAAAGAGCTGTTTTAATAGATATAAAGGATAGTAGGAGAGAAGGCAGCAGTGCAGAAAACTAAAGATGAAACAGCACTACTACAGCTCGGGGCCCTATGCTCGCTACGGCACATATTCATTAAAGCGTAATGAATCCCCTGAGGTCTATTACGCACTGCAAATAAAATTTAACTTTTGCGTCACAGGCAATGGCGGTATAAATTCAGAAGAAAATTGTAGTATCCATGCTAATTGTCGTTTCTGTATTACACTCAATGCTGATGAAAATACAATGGCAAATTGTCGTATCGAGTTCAAAGCTAGTTTCTGCGTTACAGATAATAGCTGTGGAAGTACAGAAATAAATTGTCGTATACAGCTCAAAGCGTGTATCTGTGCTCTGTCATTATTAAATTCCTTAGATTTTCTTACAAATGCAAATTGCTCATAATCTACGTTCTCGTCACTGAATTTGAGAACACGTTCAGGTTTGTGTGAGAATCTGTTTGTCTGTGTCATTTCGTACTTCAAGTTGCGTAGCTTTTCAGATTTTAAATCGCGTGGCTTTCCGGATTTTAATTCGCGTAGTCTCTGTAAACTCCTCAAATTATACGCACTGCGTGAGTCTGACAATTGTTCGAAAAGTGGCATCTGCTGTGATGTGTTATTAACTGAAATGTTTTTCATCTCTGTTACTTCTTGCTGTAAACTTGACAGTTTTCTACGCAAGGTGTTATTAGACGAATCGATCTCATTAATTGTCTGCTGTAGGTTTTGAAATTCAGGTGTTTGGTTAAATGAAACCGGTGAAGTATCGTCTGATTTATTGTCATTAGTGCTTTCGATGACATCAATACGACTGGCCAATTCATCACATTTTTCAGTCAGTATTTTTACCTGATCATCGGTTTTAGTGTCAGTGGCATTAATCTGGTTTTGCAATTTACGTGTAGTTTCGTTCAGTTTTCTAACGTCAGCTTTGACGACATCGGAATCCTGTGTTAGTTCTAATTGTTCGAGTCTGTCGGTCACTGTTTGAATATCTATTGTGTGTGTATCTGTTTTTGATTTAAGATCCGAAATTTCGTCACGTAATTCTGTGTTCGACTGTTTGAATGTATTAATTTCGTCGGACACTGTGGCAATATTATTGTCTACATATGTTTTTGCCTTCGCAAACATTTTACGTTTGTCTTCCTGTCTCTGAGCAGTGATTGTTTCCATTACTTGACGTTTTACTTTATTTTGATCATCAATAAATTTGCGGAAACGCGTATCACTGTTTTGTACGTGAAGACTAAGACGTTCGTTAATTTGAGTGTTCTGTTGTTCGAATTTCGCGTCAATCTTTTCATCCATTGTGCGCTTAAGTTCTGCTGTCATTGCTTTAAATTCGTCCCGTAATTGTGTAGCTTTTTCAGAGCATTGTTTAGCGACTCCGCTAATTTCGTCTCTGAGTGTTTCTGTTGCAGCTGTTTGCATTTCCCTTAATTCCAGAGCAACAGACCTAATTTCTTCGCTACTTTTTCTTGAACAAGCCTCAATTTCCTCGCGTAACTGCTCCTTAGTGTCATGACACTGCGCGGCAACGGCTCTAATTTGTTCACTAAGTTCCCTGGAATTGTCGTCTAATTTTTTATTAAGCTGTTTGTTCTGTTCACTAAGTTGTTTGAGATTTTCGTCATTGTTGTCTAATTTTTCACTAAGTTTGTCTTGTTTTTCACTCTGTTGTTTCTCCATTTGTCGTAAAAATGCCATAATTTGATCCAAGCCAAAATTGCCGGCGCTATTCTCCGTGCCGTTTAATGCTGGATCTGGAATTGTCTCGCTTTCTGTAACCATTTGGTTATTCTGAGATTTACAAAAAGGTTTGCCAGTCGAATTTACACTGTCGGTCACTATTTCGGAATTAAATGGATCCGTCGTACTTTCAGTACACTGTCCATTTTCATTAGAAAAATTTCTCTGTACGTTACTTGAATTTTCCAAACCGGGTGTGTTAACCTGGGCAGCGCTCATTACAACAGAGCGTCCCGCGTCATCGATCGTCGTCAAATCAACAGAGGACATAACCGAGTTCGTTTGTTCATCATTAAGACAAAAGTCATCATTATTAATGGTTGGAACGCACTGGTTGTCAGTGAACGCAAGATTGTCATCACTATACTGCGTGTCACAATTACTATCGGTCACGTTGTTTAAGTCGGTAAATTCATTCACTACACCTCGCGACGTACTATTAATAGTCTTTCGCGGCATTTTTACAATAGTCACAATTAATCACAAAACAAATAAACACAATGCAAAATCAACACACAAATACAACAGAGCAACGAATTGCCGATGATCTGAGGAAAGAAAGTCACAAATTAGTAAACGCGTTGCGCCAAATTATAATTATATTTAAGCAAATAAGAGCAGATATCTGACTGTTTTTCAAAAGATTCTCACGAAATACGATCCTGGACTGGGTGTCGCCAAGTGTAACCTCCCCACAGAAATTTTAAATGACAATACTTAATAGAAATGGAGCCAAGCGTAACCTTCCCGCAAAAATATTAATGACAAAGACAATTAAATGATAACTAGCAATCTGACCCAAGTACAAGCTCACATAAAATAATGAAACATGATCCCATGACAATGGAACTACAGTGATAATCAAAACTCAATTTAACCGAAATGTCGGTCTTTGGCCCTGTGCAAAAATCAGAATTAATTTCTTACCTTAATAAAACTGCATGTCAAAATTCTGCTCTTATTCTGTGCCACAGCTTGCAGCAGATGCATCGCAATATCAAAATTTTTTTTTTTAAGTTAATTGAAAAATTTTTTGTTTAAAGGAAATGGAAGGAAATCGAATGATTCTTTGTTAAAAAATTGCTTTTATATCAAAATTATTATTGGGGCGATTCTTTAAAGTCAATTACAATGAATATACACTAGATTATCTGATGAGCGCAAAGCTGCATGAATACTTATTTAATAAAAATATACCTCATCCTGAATCTCGACCATTGCGGTGCCGACGCCCGCCGACTGCTCTGGGCTACCACTACTGAACTCTCTTGCAACTAGACCGCAACTCTACTCGGCTACAACTGCCGACAGACTGCTGTACTGCACTCGACAGACAGCTCGCTACTACTGCCTCTGGTCAGAGATTCTGTGCCTCACCATCGCTGCTTATAAAACGTACGCGTTTCACCTTTTTAGGTATTTGGTGTTTGTGAGTTGCAGTTGTTCTCTCGTGACACCAATATACTGTGTCATCAGCATATAGTGCAAGGCCTTCATTCCAATGGTTAGGGCGAGGTATGTCTGCTGTGTATATGCTGTATAGCAGCGGTGACAGTATGGCCCCCTGTGGTACACTGGCTTCTGGTGAGAAAGTATTTGAAAATTTGCCTTCTACTGAAACAGCTGATGGTCTATTGTTTAGGATGGTCTTGATAAGCTGGACTAGTTGTCTGGGTACGCCAAAGTCTATTAGCTTGTGGAATAGGCCATTATGCCACACACTATCGAATGCCCTTTCGATGTCAAGATAGAGGGCTGATGCACAGTCTAATCTATTGATGGCTTTTGTTACATGGTTGACTAGCCTCAGGATTGGGTCTATCGTAGAGTGTTGTTTCCTAAAGCCAGATTGAATGTTCGGTATTATATTTTGTTTCTCCGTATGGTGTTGTAGGCGGTTTTGTAGGATGCTTTCGAGGCATTTTCCTATTACGGGTAATAAGGTGATTGGCCTGTAGGATGTCGGTTTGTTGACTGGTTTCCCCGGTTTAGGGATCATAATTATTTTTGCTGTTTTCCATTGTGTCGGAATTTGTCTAAGATTTAGTGCAGCATTGAAAAGACAGTGGAGTGATGTGGCTAGGGCTTTCTTTGGTGCCAGTCTTAAGTGTTGTCTGGTTATCCCGTCCAGGCCGGGGGCGGAGTTTTTGCCTTTATTTAACGCTAGTTCTATTTCTTCGTCTGTTATTTCTTGAAGGAGTGAGGTCTGTTCTTTATCGAGTACCTCTGGGGCCGCTATTATGTTTTCTATTTGTTTGTCGACTTCATTTTTGTGAGAGAAGTTGAAAAGTGGGTCTTCTGGTATTTGATGTGTGTCCATACGGACTTTTCTGAAAATTTCCGCTTTTTCCTGTCTGTGATTATATTTCCTTCGTTTTCAAGTGGTGGGTCGTTTCTTGTTTTAGCGCCAGTAATTCGTTTGAAGGTGTTACAGAATCTTGTTGATTGTTTACGGTCTAAGGATTTGGCACGTTCTTTCCCATTTTTGGGCTCTGATTTCCTCCAGCTGCCTCTTGACTAGATTGTTAAGCCTGTTCCATTCTATTCTATGTTCGTCTCCTTGCGTTCGTTTCATTTGTCTGTATGTTCTTCTCTTTAATTTGATGGTGGCTAGTATATGTTCTGGGATTCTGCTGAGGCCTGGTTTAATCCTTTTTGTAGGTACAGTGTCTCTTTCCGCTTGTGTTATTGCGGCTATTACGATTTTGTTATATTTGTTTAGTTCATCTGCTGTGATAATGGGTTCAGTTCCTGGTAAGTTTGTTTCTAGGCTTTGCTGGTATTTTTTGACATCGACGTTTTTGATGTCGTAAATTATTTTTGTATCTGTGTGAATGTTTGTGGCATTGAATAAGGTTGTTCTTATTAGAATAGGAAGATGGTCTCGCTTGTTATACTGTTTCCAACAAAATGGGTGGGTATTTGTTTTTCAATTGAGGTAGTGAAAAGAATATGGTCAGGAATGGAGGATCCTCTGTTATTGATAAAGATTGGTTGCCTATTGTCCACTCTTTTGATGTTACTTGTTTCAAAGAGTTTTTCCAATGTGCCGGCCGCGGTGGTCTAGCGGTTCTGGCGCTGCAGTCCGGAACCGCGTGACTGCTACGGTCGCAGGTTCGAATCCTGCCTCGGGCATGGGTGTGTGTGATGTCCTTAGGTTAGTTAGGTTTAAGTAGTTCTAAGTTCTAGGGGACTTAGGACCTAAGATGTTGAGTCCCATAGTGCTCCGAGCCATTTGACCCATTTTTTTTTTTTTCCAATGCTCTGCCATTTATGTTGGTATCTGTATCCCCGAACATGGTTGAACGTGCGTTAAAATCACCCATGATAATGTTTGTGCCTAGGCTTGCGAGGCATCTGATGAAATCTTCTCTGATGTTTGCTTTTGGTGGGGTGTACATTGTTGTTATATAGACCGTTTTCCTGGTTTTTTTTTTTTTTTTTGGGTTCTGAGTATAACACCCTGTATGTTTTCAAATGTTTCTGGGATATCTATCCGAGTGGCTGGGAAATCTTTGTTGTGTAGAACAGCTACTCCTCCATTCCTGTGTCTTCCAGTTTGCGGGTTGTCAAACCTGTGGCAGGTGAAGTTTTTGATGTCTATTGGAATGTTAGTTGCCTTCGTGTCTGCTATTCCTAGCAGACTGATGTTTTCACTTTCAATTAGGTGTTCAATGAGGTTCTTTTTCGTTCTCATCCCATTTGAGTTAACGAAGGCAATGACGGAGCCTTCGGTAGTGTCTTCTCTATCCTTGGTAGCCATTTTGTCCCTGGTGAAACTGTGGGGTCTTTTTTTTTGGGGAGGGGGGGAACTGTGTTGCTTTTCTACTGTTTTCCGCCTGTTTGGACGACTGCCGGTGCTGCACTTTCGTCTGATTGCGCAGGGGGTATCTTCAGAGTCGTTTCACGAGGTTGCGACTGGGCGTGTCTTTCGGGCGTTAACTTCGGTGGCGCGATTGAGGAATTATATTCTGTTGGCATGTCACTTATATGTATGTGCAAAGAGCTCCAGCTTTGTGTGACTGCAATTTTTCTGTTGAAGAATTTCTTGGCTATGTCGTTTATGGCTGTTTCAACTTTGCCCTTTCGTTCAGGTAGTATGTTGATGAGAGCAGTGGTGACAGCTCTAAGGAGGTCGTTGATGTGTACGTATTTCTCGTCGTCGGAATTTGCCTCTTTTTCAGCTGGGGTGTTGATGCAGCGGACTGGGGCGGTGGTTTCAAATGATGCAGGTTCCTTTGGTCTCAGCGGACATCTAACGTCGTTTGCAAGGTGTTCTCCTCCGCAGCCTTGACATTTGGGTGTGGAGTCTTTTGCGGTGCAGCTGCTGCTAAAATGCTGACCGGCTCATTTACTGCAGACAGGTGGTTTTTTGCAGTTGCTGGTTAGGTGTTCATAACTGTGGCACTTGGCGCATTGCGCTGGTTGGGGAGGGGGGAGATTTGATGTCTCTACCTCGTGGACCTTGCAGTGCATTTTGAGGTTGTTTGCTAGAAGCGAATCCACCGTTGCCTGGTCGCTGGTGATCACTCGCATTTTTGCGATTGGGTTTCCTGTCGCCCTGGAACGGATTCTGACCACTCTTTCGAATTTTAGATTTATTTCTCTGAGCGCCTCTTCTACGTCGCCTTCTGTCACATCGAAGTCAACTTTAGTGATTACGACACTTAGGCTTGGTGAGAAAGACTTTGGTCTTGTTGATTCTTGGTTTATTTCGGAGAGCTTGATTGACTGATTTCTCATTTCGGGTCTACAGTGTGTTTTGAGCTTTTTGATTGTGAGTTCTTCGAGATTTAGATTTCGGCTTACTAGGACAGCGCTCCCGTTTCTGTTAAGTTTGGTGTCCAAGATTTCCGCGGCAAGATTGACTTGCTTTAGTTTTGTGTACAGAGACTTTGTGGTTTCCTCTTTCTCAAGGTTTGTCAGTCTCACTGCGTATTTCTGGGCATGGGTGATTGGCGGTTCTTTCTCATCCGACGAGGGGTCGCTCGTATGACTTTTTCTTCTCGATTTTACTTTTGTGAAGTAACCGTCGTGTTGATTGCCTTTTATAATTACGCTGATGAGGGGTTGACTGGGGTCCAGCGTTTCCTCAGTAAGAGGGGGCTGGTGCGGCTCTTCCACAATTTGGTTTGTGTGCTGGTATGGTTCCCCTGTGGTATCACTTGTGTGCGGGTGTTGGTCTTCGGTGTTTTCGTCCGTGTGATTTTCTGGCTGTTGAGTCATGAGGTTTGGTGGTTCCGTGTCCGTTTGTTTGTTTTGCTCCCGTTTCTGTCTTGGCCTTTCAGTTAGCTTCGACATGTTGGGTTTTTGTGTGGCCTTTCTGTCTTGTGTTTATAATCCTACTCGCGGGTTCTATCCCTTGCCCTGATCCTATGCCTTTGCCTCAGTAAGCGCGGGCTGGCCGACGTGAACGGGGCCCTGACTTACTATTTTCCCTAACTATCAGTCCCTATTCGGGCTGTCCGGAAGACTCTCCTAGCACTACTCAGAAGATAACATCGACAATTTGCTTAGCTTGCCCTGATCCTAAGCCTTTGCCTCAGTAAGCGCGGGCTGGCCGACGTGAACGAAGCACTCCTAGCACTACTCAGAAGATAACATCGACAATTTGCTTAGCTTGCCCTGATCCTATGCTTTTGCCTCAGTAAGCGCGGGCTGGCCGACGTGAACGAAGCACTCCTAGCACTACTCAGAAGATAACATCGACAATTTGCTAAGCTTCCCGAACTATCAGTCCCTATTCGACTATTCGACAATTTGCTTAGCTCCCTATTCGACTATTTGCTTAACATCGACAATTTGCTTAGCTTGCCCTGATCCTATGCTTTTGCCTCAGTAAGCGCGGGCTGGCCGACGTGAACGAAGCACTCCTAGCACTACTCAGAAGATAACATCGACAATATGCTTAGCTCCCTATTCGACTATTTGCTTAACATCGACAATTTGCTTAGCTTGCCCTGATCCTATGCTTTTGCCTCAGTAAGCGCGGGCTGGCCGACGTGAACGAAGCACTCCTAGCACTACTCAGAAGATAACATCGACAATTTGCTAAGCTTCCCGAACTATCAGTCCCTATTCGACTATTCGACAATTTGCTTAGCTTGCCTAGCAGACTTCAACTGACAGCACCTTTAAATCTCAGTGCTTCAGTATTCCAGCTGCGAGTCTAATATTTTCAAATATAATTTTTCTTTTAGATATTTTGTGTACAAATTTCACCCGCTTAGCTACTGTTATTTGTATATGTGTTAGTTATAAGATAATTTTTGGGATTTATTGTTATTGTCAGTGATATATTTTTGTGCAATATTAGTGTCACATATGGTTAGTCAGAAGAAGTAAATAAAGTCGAATGAGCATGCTGATGCAGAAATGGCATCAGACCCTCAAATAGATCAACCTTCGCACACTTCAGTGCAAGTCCTCGATAATATAAATATTGATGATGACGATTCATTACCTGATATTCCGAGTGAAAATGCAACTGAGAAGTTGTCGATACAGACGGACATTCCTGCAGTTAGACCTTTAGAAGTGAATGATAATATTTCTACCGGGCAAGGGGCAGAAATTGGAAATCCTCAAGCTGTGCCACTACCGAATGGTAAATTGTTAGCATTATTATTTGAAAAGTTCAATATCATGGAACAGGAAAAGGAAAAGCGAAGGCAAGAAAAAGCTGTAAAAGAACAACAGCGCGAGCTCAGAGAGCAGGAGCGTGATAGGGCATTCATAGAACAAATAAACAATATCTTTATCCAACGAGACACGGAAATTGTCCAGAGAATTAACCAGGTGTTAGTCGATCGCGATACAATAATTATAACTCAATTCAACAACGAAATCAATTCAATAAAGACTAGTATTAAACCATTGGCAAACGTACCAACTAAAGTGAATTATCTTCAAACCGAAGTAGATAAGTTAGAAACGCATTTCAAAGCTTTGACCACTACTGTGGAGTCAATACTGAATTACATCCACACAGAAGTACAGAAACAAGTCCGAACGGAATTAACCAAGGCACTGAAAATCACAATCTTGAAACAATGTCAGCTCACAGCAGTGAGGAAGCTGGTACTGACAGGCAAAAGAACATTGAAAATTTACCGACAATCTCTATTGCAGTGCATAATAGACCAAGTTTCGGTAATCAGTTTGTATTGCCCCAACAATTAATTTCACCAAAAAACCCGAATTATGAAGCAGAGTGTACTTGCAATAAAGTCAATACACCACCTGCTAATGGCAACAACTCCATGCACTTAAGTACATTGATGCATGAAGAGAGCTTGATTAAACACCGCCAATTCCAAAGATTCAACGAGGAGAGTAAAAAGAATATTCATCCCGTAGGTTTTATTAGAAACTTTAGAAGTGTTTTTCCAAACTCTTGGACGGAGGAACAGAAAATCCAGTTCGTGGTTTCACACATTTTCGGTGACGCATCGCTCTGGGCGTTGAACGCAGCTGGAACATGCAAAACATTTAACGAATTTGAGTAGGCCTTTGTCGACCAGTTCTGGTCAGCATCGACACAAGAACGAGTGAGGAAGATTATATAATGCAGAGATATATAACCCTAAGACAGGCTCTTTGAGAAAATATATTGAAAAACATATTAACATGACAAGATTCTGGGATGAACCAGTAACCACACGAGACCTGTTACGAGTACTGACGGCTAGATAGCCAATAAATATTATAGAGAAAAAGTTTAACGTCACAGATACCGATCTTCTGGAATTTTTATCTATGATAGACTCGTCATACTCACTCCAAGAAGGCGCCAGAAAGAATAGTGCCAACTGCGTTAACGGTAAAGGTTGCTGGGACGGAAGCAATGGAAATAGAGGTAAAGGCAGTCCCAAGAAGACCTAAAACAAAACCCATGGTAATGGAAAGTATAATAATAGTAAATTTCATTATAGCCAAAAATCTGATCACCTCAGTAATAATAATAATAATAATTACCAGGAAACCAATGACTACCAGCATTCGAATGGTAATCAAAGGCAATATAGTAATGAAAATGACAACAATAATAATAATTCTAATCGTAAAATACGAATTGAAAATAAATTGGACAGGACGCACACGGATAAACCAAAAACATGCGTGGTGACAATGAATACTGGCAACAACCAGGGCCAAGTTATTGGCAACCGCAGCAAAACTTTATGAATTCGGTCAGCCAGTAAATTACGTACATGCCGAATAACCAGTATCCACAGTGGTGGGACCCGAGTAGACCACGGCCGACTGTAGAATCTCGAAATGTGAAAATAGTGGAGGTATCCTCGGAGCCGAAACAATATACCAAGGTCAACAAACTAATCTCGGACCCTGTAGGCCTTCGCCACGAGATCGAGACTAAGAATGAAGAAAAGAGAACGTTAATATGATTCGCTATCAGGAGGGCAAGAAAATCGAAGATGAACTTTATCAAGAACTTGACGTCGCTGACAAGGAAGAAAAAGAAAGTATTCAGACAAGGGGCAATGTAACCATCAGTGGTGTAACAACCATTATCCTCCTAGACACAAGTGTATCGTTGATGAACGCACAATTTTTCAAGCAGGTAACGCAAATAAAAAGGCTGCCAATTTTGCCTGTTACGAAATGAAAACTTACAGGAGCGCTGGGAAAGAAAGCACAAATTATAAGGTATCAGACACAGGTAGAGATTTCCTTTGGAAATGATAGCATTATATACGCGTTCCCATTAATGTAAAACTTATCAAATACAGGTGTTACAGGGCCTTAAGTTTTTACGGGACAGAGAGGCTATAATAGAACTCGCCTGGGGAACATGTGTACTTAAATAGTGGCAGCGACTAATAACGTTGAAGCTGAATAGGGAGTTCAGTATGAGCCTTCCGCTGACAAGAGGATTAGACGTATCTGTCGGCAAACAAAAATTGTTGGTATTAGAGTATGATCATGTACAATGATACATACTAAGCGAAACAATGACGCACCCAATACCGTGATTGACATCGGCGCAACAATAGAGGAGACGTTGAAAAAGACATCTTACACTGACTCTTCACTGGCTGAGCAGTTAATAAAATTGCTAGATAGCATGACCTGCCCCCATGAACCATGGACCTTGCCGTTGGTGAGGAGGCTTGCGTGCCTCAGTGATACAGATGGCCGTACCGTAGGTGCTACCACAACGGAGGGGTATTTGTTGAGAGGCCAGACAAACGTGTGGTTCCTGAAGAGGGGCAGCAGCCTTTTCAGTAGTTGCAGGGGCATCAGTCTGGATGATTGACTGATCTGGCCTTGCAACACTAACAAAAACGGCCTTGCTGTGCTGGTACTGCGAACGGCTGAAAGCAAGGGGAAACTACAGCCGTAATTTTTCCCGAGGGCATGCAGCTTTACTGTATGGTTAAATGATGATGGCGTCCTCTCGGGTAAAATATTCCGGAGGTAAAATAGTCCCCCATCTGGATCTCCGGGCAGGGACTACTCAAGAGGACGGCGTTATCAGGAGAAAGAAAACTGGCGTTCTTCGGATCGGAGCGTGGAATGTCAGATCCCTTAATCAGGCAGGTAGGTTAGAAAATTTAAAAAGGGAAATGGATAGGCTGAAGTTAGATATAGTGGGAATTAGCGAAGTTCGGTGGCAGGAGGAACAAGACTTTTGGTCAGGTGAATACAGGGTTATAAATACAAAATCAAATAGGGGAAATGCAGGAGTAGGTTCAATAATGAATAAAGAAATAGGAGTATGGGTAAGCTACTACCAACAGCATAGTGAACGCATTATTGTGGCCAAGATAGACACGAAGCCCATGCCTACTACAGTAGTACAAGTTTATATGCCAACTAGCTCTGCAGATGATGAAGAAATTGATGAAATGTATGATGAGATAAAAGAAATTATTCAGGAAGTGAAGGGAGATGAAAATTTAATAGTCATGGGTGACTGGAATTCGAGACTAGGAAAAGGGAGAGAAGGAAACATAGTGGGTGAATATGGATTGGGGGAGAGAAATGAAAGAGGAACCTGTCTGGTAGAATTTTGCACAGAGCATAACTTAATCATAGCTAACACTTGGTTCAAGAATCATAAAAAAAGGTTGTATACATGGAAGAATCCTGGAGATACTAGAAGGTATCAGATAGATTATATAATGGTAAGACAGAGATTTAGGTACCAGGTTTTAAATTGTAAGACATTTCCAGGGGCAGATGTGGACTCTGACCACAATCTATTGGTTATGAACTGTAGTATAAAACTGAAGAAACTGCGAAAAGGTGGGAATTTAAGGAGATGGGACCTGGATAAACTGACTAAACCAGAGGTTGTACAGAGTTTCAGGGAGAGCATAGGGGAACAATTGACAGGAATGTGGGAAATAAATACAGTAGAAGAAGAATGGGTAGCTCTGAGGGATGAAGTAGTGAAGACAGCAGAGGATCAAGTAGGTAAAAAGACGAGGGCTGGTAGAAATCCTTGGGTAACAGAAGAAATATTGAATTTAATTGATGAAAGAAGAAAAGATAAAAACGCAGTAAATGAAACAGGCAAAAGGGAATACAAACGTCTCAAAAATGAGATCGACAGGAAGTGCAAAATGGCTAAGCAGGGATGGCTAGAGGACAAATGTAAGGATGTATAGGCTTATCTCACTAGGGGTAACATAGATACTGTCTACAGGAAAATTAAAGAGACCTTTGGAGAAAAGAGAGCCACTTGTATGAATATCAAGAGCTCGGATGGAAACCCAGTTCTAAGCAAAGAGGGGAAAGCAGAAAGGTGGAAGGAGTATATAGAGGGTCTATACAAGGGCGATGTACTTGAGGACAATATTATGGAAATGGACGAGGATGTAGATGAAGATGAAATGGGAGATACGATACTGCGTATAGAGTTTGACAGAGCACTGAAAGACCTGAGTCGAAACAAGGCCCCGGGAGTAGACAACATTCCATTGGAACTACTGACGGCCTTGGGAGAGCCAGTCCTGACAAAACTCTACCATCTGGTGAGCAAGATGTATGAGACAGGCGAAATACCCTCAGACTTCAAGAAGAATATAATAATTCCAATCCCAAAGAAAGCAGGTGTTGACAGTTGTGAAAATTGCCGAACTATCAGTTTAATAAGTCAGAGGTGCAAAATACTAACACGGATTCTTTACAGACGAATGGAAAAACTCGTAGAAGCCGACCTCGGCGAAGATCAGTTTGGATTCCGCAGAAATGTTGGAACACGTGAGGCAATACTGATCCTACGACTTATCTTAGAAAATAGATTAAGGAAAGGCACACCTACATTTCTAGCATTTGTAGACTTAGAGAAAGCTTTTGACAATCTTGACTGGAATACTCTCTTTCAAATTCTAAAGGTGGCAGGGGTAAAACGCAGGGAGCGAAAGGCTATTTACAATTTGTACAGAAACCAGATGGAAGTTATAAGAGTCGAGGGGCATGAAAGGGAAGCAGTGGTTGGGAAGGGAGTGAGACAGGGTTGTAGCCTTTCCCCGATGTTATTCAATCCGTATATTGAGCAAGCAGTAAAGGAAACAAAAGAAAAATTCGGAATAGGTATTAAAATCCATAGAGAAGAAATAAAAACCTTCAGGTTTGCCGATGACATTGTAATTCTGTTAGAGACAGCAAAGGACTTGGAAGAGCAGTTGAACGGAATGGACAGTGTCTTGAAAGGAGAATATAAGATGAACATCAACAAAAGCAAAACGAGGATAATGGAATGTAGTCGAATTAAGTCGGGTGATGCTGAGGGAATTAGATTAGGAAATGAGATACGTAAAGTAGTAAAGGAGTTTTGCTATGTGGGGAGCAAAATAACCGATGATGGCCGAAGTAGAGAGGACATAAAATGTAGACTGACAATGGCAAGGGAAGCGTTTCTGAAGAAGAGAAATTTGTTAACATCGAGTAAAGATTTAAGTGTCGGGAAGTCGTTTTTAAAAGTATTTGTATGGAGTGTAGCCATGAATGGAAGTGAAACATGGACGATAAATAGTTTGGACAAGAAGAGAATAGAAGCTTTCGAAATGTGATGCTACAGAAGAATGCTGAAGATTAGATGGGTAGATCACATAACTAATGAGGAGGTATTGAATAGAATTGAGGAGAAGAAGAGTTTGTGGCACAACTTGACAAGAAAAAGGGACCTGTTGGTAGGACATGTTCCGAGGCATCAAGCGATTACAAATTTAGCATTTGAGGGCAGCGTGGAGGGAAAAAATCGTAGAGGGAGACCAAGAGATGAATACACTAAGCAGATTCAGAAGGATGTAGGTTGCATTAAGTACTGGGAGATGAAGAAGCTTGCACAGGATAGAGTAGCATGGAGAGCTGCATCAAACCAGTCTCAGGACTGAAGACAACAACAACAACAGATAGCATGAAGTATTTATAGATCGACCAGGTATTATAAAAGGATATGTTTATGACATGAAAGTCTATCTCCATAAGACCTATTGTGGAGCTTCATACTCGGTCCCTCGACAAAGAAAAATGAAGTAATAAAGGAAATCCGAAAAATGCAGGACTTGGGTATTATTGAAACATCAAATTCACCATATAGCAGCCCCATGTTGGCCGTAACCAAAGCAAATGAATGTACACGTTTAGTTCTCGACGCACGAGACATCAACAAGACCATTGTGCCAGTGCGGGTGACGCCTGCGAATCTCGAAGAGGAAATTCAGAAGTTCTTTGGTAAGAAATATTTGACTTCACTTGGTCTGCGTTTCTCGTTTTGGCGGATCGTATTACCTAAGGAATCTAGACAATATACTGCTTTTGTGTTTGGAGGTCGAAGCTACCAATTCTGTGTTCTTCCCTTTGGCTTGAATAATATTGCTAGTGTGTTCATAGCAGCCCCAGATAATGCACTAGGACTCCAGCTATTAGATCAGGTCACAGCATATGTGGATGACCTTTTGCTAGAGATAGACACTTGAGAAGAACCCCTTGATTTATACAGAATGTGCTGGACAAGTTTCTAGCAAGAGGAGTAACTGTAAATTAAAAAAAAAATCCAAGTTTACACAACAAGATATAATATTCTTGGGTCACATTATATCGCCTCAAGGGATAAGACCATATCCAAGCAAAATGGAGGCAACTGCGAATTTTCCGTACCCATGGACGAAAAAACAACTCAAAAGTTTCATTGGGTTAGCATCCTTTTTTCGAAGATTTCTGACGACTCAGCAGCTTAACAGTGAAGCGTTACTGAGCCTGTTAAAGGAAAATGCACAATGGTGCTGTACATCGCAGTGCAGGGAAGACTTTGACAATATCAAGGAGGCACTCATTAATGCACCGATTCTCCATCAGCCGGATATGTCAAAGGATCTCTTCATTGCATCGGACACCTCAAATTATGGAATCGGGGCATGCCTGTTTCAAACTGAACAGTTAGATGATAAACTGGAAGGCGAAATGATCGGATTTGCCAGTTGGATACTAACCAAATATGAACGCTCCTACACAATGAGCGAACTTGAGGCGTTCGCTGTAGTACTTGCTTTTAAAAAATTCCGTTTCTGTGTATACGGGGAGCATGTTAACGTCCTGTGTGATTATTAGGCTTTGAACTTTATGTTAACCTTCAGGTTACTGCATGGACGTTTAGCTCGATGGATTTTAGCTCTACAAAATATGACTTTGAAATCAGGCACGTCCATGGACCTGATAATGGAGTTTCCGACGCATTATCCGAGCCACCGCGTTTACCAGAGTTTGCAGCCTTAGTTGAAAACTGCACAGAATATAAGATCTTGCTGGTAATGGACAAAGCTTGTAGTAAAAGGTATCTAGCGTTGTAGAAAAAACAAGCAATGCCAAGAAAGTGATCCGATTTGGAAGAACATCAAAGACATATTGCGTCAGCAGAATGACAGTGCTTTCCACCAATATTATCAGTTAATCAATGACATTCTGTTTTAAAAATCAGACAATGCTAACAGTAGTTGGCAAGTGTGTATTCCATCAGGCCAGCTTAAAGACATTGAAACCTGGTAATAAAGGAAGGCAGGATTCGGTTACGATTGTGGACGGGCCGTAATTAGTTACTATTAGTTTCCTTTTGCAATTACACACATTTATTTTAAAACGGTAATTCCAGACTCAGCAATAAATAAAGATATCACACGTTATTAATGACGAAAGGAACAACTGTGTAATTAATACCGCTTTCAGTGCGTCACAATTTGACAAATGAGAGTAAAATACAGACACAGCAAATAATGTTTTAAAAACAAGCCAGTGTGATCCCAATTACAATTTTAAGGCAAGTAACCACAGTCACGGCTGAAGGTCTTTAACGCCAAGAACGGCACTTATAAAAAATTTAACAAATATGCTGTAAGACAGCAATGCAATAGCAAGGTTAATTTAAAAAGACAGGCAACTGGTCACCAAATGGGTGAGACAAAGTGATGGTAAACTTGGTAGCACAACCATTTAAACCTGCTGTAACGCCAAGAATGGCAATTATACAAAAATTTAAGAAACATACAGTAAAACAGCAAATACAATAATAAAACACAAGGGCCAGTCACAGACGGTGCACCAGTAATCGACCCCTGAGTAGGTCTGGCAAAAAACACTTTCTTGGAGCGTTTTCTTTTTCTTTTGGGTACGTTTTCTTTACGCGGTTGTCTTTGCCGTTTGCTCTCGTGAGCTTTTGTCTTGTTAGGTGGTCCGAACATGGACATCTGTCCCATAATCTGGTAAAAATTCTAGCAAGAATATGACTGAATGAGTGTAATTGAACATAGGTAAAATGTATGCCATCAAATATGGAAATGTACTGGTATCTAAACAGTTCAGTGAATCCTAAGGTCAGAACAACGTAGAGGATTCCAACGGTCATCTTGTCATTTTTGTTGTTGTTGACAGTATATGACCTTTGTTATCATGTTATTACAATATGGAACAATGTGAACATGAACAAAAATCATTACTTCGTAAAGTGTCAGTTGTATAGAAGATCGTCTTTTGTGTGGTTTATGAAACACTAGCAGTTATCAGGACAGTGAAGCGTTTCTCACAAGTACTTTGAAAGTCTAGTGGACACGTGAAAAACTGTCTTCTTTTAAGGAAAGTGATGAATAGTGATTATAGCTGTGATCAGTGAACATATGAACGCTCATAGAGTGTTAATGTTAGCAGCAACGACATGGACGTTGAAAAACTGTTAACAGTATCAAAACTGATACAAAATTCCAGACCTCAAATAAAGCTGTTACGAGTCATCTTCGCTTGTCAAATGTTATGAGACAGACTGTACTGACAGCCGCGTGGCAACAATAATGCAACGCTCGCTCCGCATCGCCTCGAGCGAATGTTTGCATACTGCACAAAATAAACAAAGGACACGATGGACACCAGACTGAAAACCGTACAGTTTCGTACATATGCATAGCTAATTAAAGCTGACAATGAATCACTACATTCAAATGAACAGTGTTAAGATGCAGAACATCGTCCGAAAACAAACTGTATGAATCGATGCGAATGAAAGGGATCTTGAAACGAACACTTCTTCCACAGGATGAATTTAGTAATTACCTTGTTACTGACCCCCCTTTTCAACATTTCATTTACCCATCTTGTACGAGAGGGACGTGGAACGAGGGAATCAGGAACTGTTGCAGTAATACTTCCAGAGAGCAACAGATCCAGTCCAGGGCGCGGCCGACGGCAACCGACGCTCCATCCACACAGTCGAGGGCGTTCCAGCAGCGGTCTCCGTCTGCCTTCGATCAAGAGGCTCGATTCGAGGGCGGCTACCCGACGTCGTCGGGGAATCGTCATATGAACTTTTGTTATTTTGAACAACATCAACTCGTAATTTTCATGTTAAACCTTGTTGAAAGAACCTTTTGACCGCTGATACAGCTAAACACAGACATAAATAATTGTGCTCAAAATATTTTCTTTTATAATCATGTCAAGCCTGACACATAAGAGTAGGTAACTATATTCTCTTGAAGCCTCTTCGACGGTTTTGATCCCGGTTTTTCGGATACAGTGATTCCAGAAGGGGGGGGGGGATGAGTTAATCCGGGAAGTCTCGGCCGCATTTTCCAAGATTTTATGGTTACTGGAGTCATTTACACAATCTTATCAACACTAATTGTGTCATGTGTTACTCAATGTTATGTCTGAACAGTTGCATAACGAGAACAGTGTGTTAATGAAGTGAAAGTGAACAATAAGAGACGTAGATATGGTGGTCTGGAAAAAAATACAATCCATAAACTATTTCTTTTTTTCTCAGCCCAAGGGGCGATGTAGTACTCACGCCTATATTTGATTCAAAATAATATTCGCAACAGCATTGTATGTGGAATGTGACTGATCCTATTCTCGTAATACTAATAAAAAGGCCTTCATCGTTAGCAAAATAATAAATAATTTAATATTTTGTAAAAAATTGTATCTCAGCAATACCCATGTCAAAAGATAATGAAAATCTTAATCTTTTGTTATCTATGATTTTGTAGAAAAATTCTTCTTCTTGTTGTTCGAACTATTGTACTCATAGGATGTGGTTGGTGTCTGGTAACACAGAAGTTTGCAAAAAAAACTGTACTAAAATATTGTTATGTTGCTAACCGGTATTTGAAAATAGAGTTTATGGATTACTGGTATGAATCTTCTTTGTTTGGAGTTTTATTCTCGTCCTGTATAAATGTTACGTTTTCTGCTCAGCTACCAAAGAGCGCAGCCATTAGCGCTATAGATCTACAGCGCAGTTTATTGGTAAATGGTGAATATTAATGTGTCTTGTAACATTGAGAAATATTTTCAAATGTTAGTGCGTATAGTGAAAGTGAGAAAAGATTTAATATATATTACTTATTACCAGTAAACACAGCCTGTGGCAGAATCGGTAAGTGATTGTCTTATGTTAGTCACCACCTTAATGAAATATTGCAGCGGCAGTTTGAAACTGATTTTCTATACTGACTTAAATGTTGTTGGTTATAATTGCAATAATAATTGTGTATTAGTTACTGAGTACCCACTCCAAGGTAACAAATTCCAGTTAGACTGTGAATACATCTAACTTTTATGAATTCAAACACCATCTTATGCGATATAAATTCTTATCTGCTGATATATGAAGCCTGGTAATTTCGAAACAACTTTTATGAAATATTTTGACAGAAAATACATTAGTGTTGTGTACGTGTGGTATTGTGTGACAAAACTGTTCGTTTTGCTCAAAGAAAAGTGTTGCCACCTCGGGGTAACAGCAGCGTTAAATCTGATAAACGATCTGCAACTAGCGAAGAGTATCTTAAATAACAGCATTGAAATTACTAAAAATCATTAATCTTGTCTAGTTCAGATTACTTGTCATATATATAGCTTGTTTGTTGGTTATAAACGATTAGTTTTGTGAATGAACTTAGTGAATTTTACACTGCCTGACATTCAACATTGCTACACGTTCCCAGGTGGAGATTTCTTTAACAAAATAACGTTCATTAGCCGGGAAAAGCAGTGATTAAATAAAACCTCATGTTACATTAATAATAAGGAACTAATTTTATTGTAATCTTGCTGAACCTGTACGACACAACACACACACAATTACACCACACGTCACTGTCGGAAGTATGTTTTCGTGAGAATTGTTTCCGATCTTCCTTTAATATTCGTTGAATCTCCTTAATTTATACACTCCTGGAAATTGAAATAAGAACACCGTGAATTCATTGTCCCAGGAAGGGGAAACTTTATTGACACATTCCTGGGGTCAGATACATCACATGATCACACTGACAGAACCACAGGCACATAGACACAGGCAACAGAGCATGCACAATGTCGGCACTAGTACAGTGTATATCCACCTTTCGCAGCAATGCAGGCTGCTATTCTCCCATGGAGACGATCGTAGAGATGCTGGATGTAGTCCTGTGGAACGGCTTGCCATGCCATTTCCACCTGGCGCCTCAGTTGGACCTGTTGGAACAGCAAGTTCCCTTGCCGGTCTAGGAATGGTAGAACGATGGGTTCGATGACGGTTTGGATGTACCGTGCACTATTCAGTGTCCCCTCGACGATCACCAGTGGTGTACGGCCAGTGTAGGAGATCGCTCCCCACACCATGATGCCGGGTGTTGGCCCTGTGTGCCTCGGTCGTATGCAGTCCTGATTGTGGCGCTCACCTGCACGGCGCCAAACACGCATACGACCATCATTGGCACCAAGGCAGAAGCGACTCTCATCGCTGAAGACGACACGTCTCCATTCGTCCCTCCATTCACGCCTGTCGCGACACCGCTGGAGGCGGGCTGCACGATGTTGGGGCGTGAGCGGATGACGGCCTAACGGTGTGCGGGACCGTAGCCCAGCTTCATGGAGACGGTTGCGAATGGTCCTCGCCGATACCCCAGGAGCAACAGTGTCCCTAATTTGCTGGGAAGTGGCCTTGCGGTCCCCTACGGCACTGCGTAGGATCTTACGGTCTTGGCGTGCATCCGTGCGTCGCTGCGGTCCGGTCCCAGGTCGACGGGCACGTGCACCTTCCGCCGACCACTGGCGACAACATCGATGTACTGTGGAGACCTCACGCCCCACGTGTTGAGCAATTCGGCGGTACGTCCACCCGGCCTCCCGCATGCCCACTATACGCCCTCGCTCAAAGTCCGTCAACTGCACATACGGTTCAAGTCCACGCTGTCGCGGCATGCTACCAGTGTTAAAGACTGCGATGGAGCTCCGAATGCCACGGCAAACTGGCTGACACTGACGGCGGCGGTGCACAAATGCTGCGCAGCTAGCGCCATTCGACGGCCAACACCGCGGTTCCTGGTGTGTCCGCTGTGCCGTGCGTGTGATCATTGCTTGTACAGCCCTCTCGCAGTGTCCGGAGCAAGTATGGTGGGTCTGACACACCGGTGTCAATGTGTTCTTTTTTCCATTTCCAGGAGTGTATAATATCAAATATGAATTATCCATGCAGATAGCATATATCCCATTGAATTTATCTTCTGAGTCACTTTTTATGAGTCAAATGATTTCTTCTATTCCCACGCCACTGTACGTTTCTGTATTTTGATCGAAACACAAGGTTAACTATTAAGAAAACGCCTAATCATAAACTTGAACAAAAACTGAACTCATAGTTTCTTATTGGCACCCAGTAAAAAGCAAATATCGGAACGTTAATAACAGTGATGACAGAAAATAACGGTGTGAAGTCAACAATAATGATTTAACAATGCGATAATGATGGAATATTTTCATTTGGCTGCCCGCACAGACTGCTTTCACTCAAAAGAATGAATGAACAGTTCAACTAAACGTAAAATTATAACAGAGTGAATCGATTGTTTTGATTCGCTTGCTCCCACAGGCTGCTTTGACTTAAAAATCCCCCATTTATAAACGAATGCTTCGGATCTTCCATTCGCAGGTCAAAGCGGTTTAGGTGGCTTCAGATTTTTCTTTATATAGGTGCGTGCCTGTAAGTGTATTGCTGGTTCAAACCCATCTTCCAGGCCTTTTCCAGCAATGTTCAATTAGAGCTCCAACATTCTTACAAATGGCAAGATCAGATTTAAGTCTGGTATACGGAAGGTGAGAGGGTACTTTATTAACTGGAGAGTTTTTAGGATCTGATCTGCTGCTTATCTTACTTCATTTTCTTTTCAGTGATCCGTCTTCCGACTTTGAAGAGATAAATCTTATACGTTGCCCCAAGTTAACTATAGAAACCCCATGAAGATTCGTTAAGTAGTTTCGGAGATCAGTGTGGTCAAAGAGACAGAGACAGTTTTTAAAAATAGTCTTGTTACATTCTGTTATACCTCCTACATCACTGAAAATAAGTTTTCGGCAGTTATTTTCGATGTACAGACGCGTCAGTTTTACAATTTTATTATTAGTATAGATATATTTTCCAAAGCTCTCTCTCATCTACTCTAATACTGAACCTCGTATGTCTTCCAAATTCACACTCTATCACATCAACACAGTTCCCCCTCTCGTAGTAGCCGTCGTCATACTATTTTAACCTGTCACGTTTCTTTTTTGCGTTTAACGATGGAATTCGTTTTGCACTCTTAATGTTGACGCTTTTGCTTCTAATTTACGTGAAAGTCTATCTAGTATTATCAACAATAGTACTCGGTCTTCTAGGCGCTTCAAACAATTTAACCTACGCTGTCTTTCGACTGGTTATGTCTTGGCAATTATCAAGTGCTCACTGCAGAGTGGCTGATGGGTTGGGTTGATTTGGGGGAAGAGACCAAACAGCGAAGTCATCGGTCTCATCGGATTAGGAAAGGCTGGGGAAGGAAGCCGGCCGTGCCCTTTGAAAGGAACCATCCCAGCGTTTACCTGAAGCGATTTAGGGAAATCACGAAAAACCTAATCAGGATGGCCGGACGTGGGATTGAACCGTCGTCTTCCCGAATGCGAGTCCAGTGTGCTAGCCACTGCGCCACCTCGCCCGGTGATCTGGCTGATGGGACTTCCCTTAATATAAAAGTACAGCGACAATACAAACTGCATAATGCCGTGAATTTTTCGAGGCACACTATCTGGCTATATTTCTGACGCGAGTAGTGACCACGTGTTTGACAATATCGCTGAGTAATAGCTGAAGCGATATATTTCCGAGAGAGACGCTTATGCAGGGGACACAGTAGCACCACGAAGGTGGGGGAAAGGCAGCTAATGGAAGTAGATGTAGCTCTTATACTTTTGGAGTCCACGATGGGAAAAATACCGCAATCAAAAGAGAAATTGTAGGTGCTGAGTCAACCATCCGAGTACAAAGTTATACCAGGAGTCCCAGAAGGAATGGTTAGTATTCAGGGATATGGCAGGAACGCTCATTTGAAGCAAAAAACTTCATATGGATTAATGCCGTATTCCGAATGGTTTCTTAGATGGAGGACATTTAAAACACATTTTTATTTATGGAATTGATGGCTTTACACAGAACTCGATTGAATCGTATTTAACAAACAGCGTGCAAGAATTTCTGCTCAATAAGTCAAAATTGGCTCTGAGCACTATGGGACTTAACATCTCTGGTCATCAGTCCCCTAGAACTTAGAACTACTTAAACCTAACTAACCTAAGGACATCACACAACACCCAGTCATCACGAGGCAGAGAAAATCCCTGACCCCGCCGGGAATCGCTCAATAAGTCAAACAATGTTGAAAAGATAGGAAACTACTCGCTAGGGAGAGGTCACAAAGGGCGTACCACAGAGCACAAAATACATACCGAGCAGAGACCACAGTAGGGTTACAATAAAACGTCAAAGAGTTTGGGTCGGTAAGACACATACTTGGGCGCCACTAGCCCAAAACCAAATGTACAAAAATTTGTTCCGTCTCGGAAACCTTTCGGAATAGGGCACGCGTCCATATGAAGCTTTCCGCTGCAAATAGGCGTTCCTGTCATAACCCCGAAAGTTGACCGTTCTTCCCGAGACACAGTGTGTGCCACATGCAGGCATTCTCCAGCGCTGCGCCAAATTTTTATGATCGGCGTCACATAGGTGGCGCACATGCCTGGAACCTCATTATGCTTCCGGCACACGACATACAAATAGTCCTATCCATCCGCCGATAGTTATATATGCCGTCACGGAAGCCGCTGATACTAAAGGACTACATCCTTCATCCGCACAAAGAGTAGTTCGCAGGTACACATTCTTCTACCGACCACAGATTGAAGCTGCGGCACCGCTTCACTCGGTCAGTTGTCGCACATCCAGCAGTGATCGTAGCGCTCCGTTATCATCGTCTGTTGTCTAACTGCTGCCGCGCGGAGTGGCCGCGAGGTTTGAGGCGTCATGTCACGGACTGCGGGGCATCTCCCACCGGAAGTTCGAGTCCTCCCTCGAGCATGGGTGTGTGTGTTGATCTTAGCATAACTTAGTATAAGGGGGGTAGGACGTCAAACGGGCCGAGTTGCAGCAGGAGAGGCACCACAGGACATTTTAATTTCCACTGTCTATACTTTTACAAATAAATTCATAAAACTTTGTCAACACGACCAGGAAGGATTCAGGATTCAAACTCATAGCAATGTAAGTTCAAAAGTATAACAAAATAAATTTTTATGTTTGAAATTTCATTATTTTTTCACTTACTATTGGCTGCATTTGTTGCTATAGGTACAGTTTTCTTCACAAGTAAGAGAGATTCTTCGATGAATTTTGCACAGCATACAAACCATACTTACAATTCATCGAAGAATCTCCCTTACTTATGAAGAAAAGTGTACCTATAGCAACGAATGCAGCCTATAGTAAGTGAAAAAATGATGACATTTCACATCTAAAGAAAATATATTTTGTTATATTTTTGAACTTCCACTGCTATGAGCGTGAATCCTGAACCCTTCCTGGTCATGCTGACAAAGTTTTATAAATTTATTTGTAAAAGTATAGACAGTGGAAATTAAAATGTCCTGTGGTGCCTCTCCTGCTCCAAGTCGGCCAGTTTGACGTCCTACCCCCCTTAAGTAGTGTGTAAGTCTAGGGACCGATGACCTAAGCAGTTTGGTCACTTAGGAATTCACACGCATTTGGACATTTTTTTGTCTAACAACTTATCGCCTGACGAAGCCTTCTAACAAACTGTCACCGACAGCAGTCCAGACTGAACAACAATTAGAGTAAATAATTATCATTCAGTGAGCGAGGTTAGATCAGTGTTCAGGACCTTTACTCCACTGTCACGCTTTCTCATCAAGCAGAAGTTCAGTATTTATTATGTACAATTTTCTACAAACTATTGCTAATTTTTTCTCATGGTGTATCCGACATTATTTGTACTTTTGTCTGCTAGCGGACTATGATCCGTTAGTTGCTGTACTCAAGCACGCCATCTCAATGTATCCAACTACGTTCTGTGGTAAGGGGTTCGCTTCCTTCGACCACTGCGTTAGGGGCAAACTTATTTGGAACGTTATATTTAACTAGTGAACTGATAATAGATATCAACAGAACATTCGCTCTGAATATCTCGTCAATGAGACTGATTCAACCTTTGGTTAGACTCGAACTAATATGGCAGAGTATACTCCAATGGAAAAACTGCGGGGAAGATCAGTTTGGATTCCGTAGAAATGTTGGAACACGCGAGGCAATACTGATCCCACGAATTATATTAGAATTTAGATTAAGGAAAGGTAAACCTACGTTTCTAGCATTTGTAGACTTAGGGAAAGCTTTTGACAATGTTGACTGGAATACTCTCTTTCAAATTCTGAAGGTGGCAGAGGTAAAATACAGATGGCAGTTATAAGAGTCGAGGACCATCAAAGGGAAGCAGTGGTTGTAGCCTGTCCCCGATGCTATTCAATATGTATATTGAGCAAGCAGTAAAGGAAACAAAAGAAAAATATGGAGTAGGGATTAAAATCCATGGAAAAGAAATAAAAACTTTGAGGTTCGCCGATGGCATTGTAATTCTGTTAGAGACAGCCAAGGACCTGGGAGAGCAGTTGAACGGAATGGAGAGTGTCTTGAAAGGAGGATATAAAGTGAACATCAACAAAAGCAAAACGAGGATAATGGAATGTAGTCGAATTAAGTCAGGTGATGCTGAGGGAATTAGATTAAGAAATGCTTGCAAAGCGGCCAGAGATGGACCAACGCGTTATTGACCTGCTCAATTTGTGAAGCTGTTTCTCTTCAACAAATTATCCATTGTCTTCTGAAATTGTAATCAATGGATAATTCGTTGTTTTTTTTTGTCTTAGAGTGTTTTAGTTGTTGAGAAATTTTGCTTTATGAGAAAAGTTTTTCTAACCAATCAGAGTGTGCATTTTGTATTCTCTCTATTTTTGCCGTCGTAAGATATTTTGCCGCTCAAGTAGCAAAACTCGTCTACTACTTTTAGCATTTGATTTCTTAATATCACTTCTTGAGCATCACTTGATCCGGAATGGAGAGTGTCTTGAAAGGAGGATATAAAGTGAACATCAACACAAGCAAAACGAGGATAATGGAATGTAGTCCAACCTCCTTGCCTAGGGACACCAGATGAAAGTTGATGTCGTTAAGCCCTGAATGAAAATTGCGCAACGGATAACTGGGGAGGGGAGCTTGAGAGCGCTACGTAGAGAGCGTGCCCTTTCTGTAAGATCCTAGGGAAGGGGCTGGAGGGGTCACACGCTAATGTGTGGCTCCCTGCACCTGCATTCTATATCTTTTATTTTAAATGAATTCCTTTAACTTGACTTCTTTGTGATTTATAAGGTATGTTAAAGATTGATGACAATTGATTACCTATTTATTTTAAACATTATCACTCGACTTTACAGCGACTGCAACAATTGTTCCATTTTACAGATATTACAATTTTACAACTTATAGCTCGGGTATATTATATACTAATCTGCACGCACATTTCTATGGGCAAGACGGAATTGCGTTGGCCAAACGTATACCACCGAAGTCTTCCAATATTTTACATAGGACATCCACTATGTGAGGAGGATAACGGGCAAACTGGGGACCAGATACATTAACACAGGCGGCCAAATTTCCGAAATTAAACGAGAACATTCATTTCCTTACACAGTCCGAAGCTGGAAATAAAAGAATTAGTAAAAATATTCAAATACATCTCTTCCATGCGTGAACATTGAGACAGACGCACTGAGGGCACGTCTACTCACTTACCCGTCTTCCATAACACTCCAGAATATGGCGGGCACCCAGAGGTCTTCCTGGGCCCCGGTGGAGAGGGTGGTCGAACCACTTGGCCGTGACCAACCTCTCCACCCCAAATCTTGTGACACTGGAAAGTCTTTGACTTTTACCTGCCTGTGCTGTCTCTCTGATCCCCTACCCAGGAGTAAGGTTGGCACTACTGTACTACAGAACTACTTCCCAACTAAGATTTGGCCACGCTTTACGGAAAGGTGTGAGGAGGATAAGGAAAGGTAATGTGCAGATTCACATTCACGTACAAGAAATGCATAGTACACGACACATATAAATACGTATTATGAAGCCTGACACATTTCTTTCCACCCGTCCACATGGGTTCTGTTGCACCCGCGACCGGCCGCATCGTGTAATAAAATTGGCAGCGGTGCCGCCTCTGTTTGTATTTCCCGGTGCGAGCGAGCAGCGAAACCTGCTGCTTATGGAGCGGAAACTACTGTACCGTTTCAACTTTGACATAATGCACTCCCAAATATACAGAACCCTGCTCTGACCACGACTGACACTTGAGAATATCGCACAGGAGCCCGTGATAAAATACAACAGCATTTATTTTCAAGCAAGTACGAAGCGTGTTTTTTAAGTAAGTACCGTTTTGAAATTTAAAAAAGACGTGCTAAGATATCTCAATAATTTTATTTTTACGTGAAAGTCTGTACCTTAATCTACTTTTCTACATAATTCCCGTCAGTTTTTGAGTACCCTCCTCATAGAAGTCTGCCGCCTGACTTGTTAACAACTGCATCACCACTGTTTTGACTTCGTCATGAGGACGCTGACCGCCCAGGTGTTTCTTCAAGTGCAGGAACAGATGGTAGTCACTGGGCGCAAGATCGGGGCTGTACGGAGGATGATCTAGAGTTTCCCATCGAAAAGATGTGATGAGATCTTTGCTCTGATTCGCCACATGCGGACCGGCATTGTCTTGCAGCAAAACGATGCCCTTGCTCAACTTGCCACGTCTTTTGTTCTGAATTGAACGGCGCAGATTGTGCAATGTCTTGCATTGATTGTCTCATTATTAGGTAAAAATTCCACAAGCAATACTCCTTTCCTGTCCCAAAAAACTGGGCACATGATTTTCCGGGCAGAAATTGTTTGCTTAAACTTCACTTTACTGGGTGAATCTGAATGCCGCCATTCCATGGACTGTTGCTTTGGTTCTGGTGTGACGTAGGCCACCCATGCTTCATCTTGAAGAAACACCTGGGCGGTCAGCGTCTTCAAGACGATGACGAAGTCAAAACAATGGTGATGCAGTGGTTAACAAGTCAGGGGACAAACTTCTATGAGGAGGGTATTCCAAAACTGGTACAACGTTATGACAAGTGCCTCAGTATTGACAGAAATTATGTAGAAAAGTAGATTAAGGTACAGGCTTTCATGTAAAAGTAAAATTTTTGAGATATCTTAGCACGTCTTTTTTTAATTTCAAAACGGTACTTACTTGAAAAACACGCTTCGTATTTCTCGCTGTTTTTCCATATTTTTGTCCAACCTCTGTATCTCTTTGCCTTGAACACTTTTATGTTGATTCACAAATGCAGCGTAAGATGATGATATGCATGCGTGTGTCATGAAAGTAGCTTAGCGCTATTTAATTGTTATCGTCGCTGTTCTGTATTTTAAAGCTGACACTTTTTAAGTGAAGTACGTTTGCAGAAGATGCGCTATTCTGCAACGTGACTGGGCATGATAAAACTATAAATCGAAAAGCATTAACTTCATTCGATAATAACTATTCAGCTGCTTCGATTTATTCATCATCATTTTAATCTCTACAGAAAATCAGTACGAGAATATCGTTAAAATAATATTGATCGTTTATATATATATGACGGTAGTATCTGT
Source organism: Schistocerca nitens (assembly GCF_023898315.1). Classification (NCBI taxonomy): domain Eukaryota; kingdom Metazoa; phylum Arthropoda; class Insecta; order Orthoptera; family Acrididae; genus Schistocerca; species Schistocerca nitens. The sequence continues at coordinate 903,805,088 of NC_064615.1, forward strand.
TCCCGAAAGAACAGTTACCGTGGATGACCATGCAGCTTTACTAGAAATGAAATGATAATCAAATGGACACCCTAGCTGCAAACAGACGTTGATGTACTTCATTGGGGACATGTTGAAAATGTGTGCCCCGACCGGGACTCGAACCCGGGATCTCCTGCTTGCATGGCAGACGCTCTATCCATCTGAGCCACCGCGGGCACAGAGAATAGTGCGTCTACAGGGACTTATCCCATGCACGCTCCCCGTGAGATCCACATTCCCAACATGTCCACACCACTACATTCGTAGTGCGCCTAATAGATGTTTGCCAATCATACTCATTACTCGTGGCAGATTAATCTACCAAGTCCCGTACGAGTTCGGGCATAGCGTGTGCGTTCGCACAAGAAGGTCAATGGCCGGGAAGCCGTATTTTAACTATATATGACGGTAGTATCTGTTCCCGAAAGAACAGTTACCGTGGATGTCCATGCAGCTGTTCTTTCGGGAACAGATACTACCGTCATATATAGTTAAAATATGGCTTCCCGGCCATTGACCTTCTTGTGCGAACGCACACGCTATGGCCGAATTCGTACGGGACTTGGTAGATTAATCTGCCTCGAGTAATGAGTATGATTGGCAAACATCTATTAGGCGCACTACGAATGTAGTGGTGTGGACATGTTGGGAATGTGGATCTCACTGGGAGCGTGCATGGGATAAGTCCCTGTAGACGCAGTATCCTCTGTGCCCGCGGTAGCTCAGATGGATAGAGCGTCTGCCATGCAAGCAGGAGATCCCGGGTTCGAGTCCCGGTCGGGGTACACATTTTCAACATGTCCCCAATGAAGTACATCAACGCCTGTTTGCAGCTAGGGTGTCCATTTGATTATCATTTCATTGATCGTTTATTTGCACGAGGTTGACATCTTACGTACTCATATTACTTACCTCTTTCTCACGTATAAGATTTTCCAGATATGTATGACCATCTGTCACATATTAACAACTGGTCGCCTCTTTTTGCTCGCCATCAACATTCCGCGAGTAAGACGAACCTGTTGGCATTGGGCGGCTGCAGTGGCGCGGAGCGAGTGACAAAGAACAGGTGCGCCCGAAATGTCTAAAAGCATTCAGAAGTTCGTACCTGCGTACTATCAGGATTACGGCCAAAATTTCGGCGCGGGAGTGGTTTCTGTGCTGATACTTTGCAAGCATAATTTTATCTCCTTAAAATGCGAGGTCAAGTTCTTGTTAGACTCTTTTTCAACTACTGCTTACAATTTATGTTATTCGAATCTTATAGCTTACAAGGAAGGTTTACGTGTGGGCCACCGATTTTGATCAAGTTTTGCAAGGACGCTCTACACTGAAAATAGAGACCAGTGCTTCAACCTTTTGCTAGACAGTCCCTAGTTTCTGAAAAAAAAATCGTGGTCAAAGTTGATGACGGAAAATCATATTTTCAACACTATACATCGAATTATCGTCTAAAAATAAACGCTTTTTGTTAATCTAATATGGGGTCCAACGCTAATAATGTTCGAGTTATCCACGTTTTTGTGTTTTCATGCTGTAGCTTGTATCACCATCATTCAGTATGTCGACCGGAGCGAGTTCGGCGTTTAAGCGGTCAAGACACTATGGTATACTACGAAACTGCTGGTCCGTGTTCGATTCTTCATGGTGGAATTTTTTCGATTCGATATTTTTTTCGGTGTATCTGATAATGCACTGTTAATAGAAAGACATTTCATGCGAATACCTACGCCGTCCGTGGTGGCCGGGCGGTTCTAGGCGCTACAGTCAGGAACCGCGCGACGGCTACGGTCGCAGGTTCGAATCCTGCCTCGGGCATAGATGTGTGTGATGTCCTTAGGTTAGTTAGGTTTAAGTAGTTCTAAGTTCTAGGGGACTGATGACCTCAGAAGTTAAGTCCCATAGTGTTCAGAGCCATGAGAATACCTACCTTTCCGTTTTTTGAAGTAAAACCTTCGGGAGCTGTGATTAATAATCAAATAAGTAGCCTATATATAATGTACTGGCAGTTATTTTCATCGTCATTCATGATACGTTAAATAGGGCTTTCGTAGATGATTATGCTCAACCGACTTGCACCGTGGAAGAGATGCCATTCAAATCTATTTGAATGCACGACTTCAAAATCATGTGACATCACATCAGAACAGATAATTACAAGACAGAGCAGATGCTATCAAAATTCATGCGTTGGTCCACAAGCAGTTGTTCTCGCCTGTCTTTCAAGACAAGCTTTTATACGCTTGATACGCATCTAAATTGATAATTGATAGGTCTGGTTCTAGCTAAATGAATCAGATGTTTTCCATCAACAATGCACCTGAAAACATGTCAATGCGGCGCGAAGCGAGAAATACTTTTTTCTCTGTTTCTATGATACATTTCACTCCACTGATTGCGAGAAAGCTCACCAATAGACGATCATTTGGTAGATAATATACTTCAGGTGTATTTTTGTACTATTTATCAGATGAAACTTGCTGTCACTACATTATAATATATTATTTACTATTTGATTATTAATTACACCTCCCGACGATTTACTTCAAAAAAGCGGAGAAAGGTTTTCCGATTATCAGAATCTTGTCAGAAAAACCGACAAGAATATAGAATTTAAAAAAATGCCAGGATCAATAACTGAATACGAACTTGCTGTTTAGTCGTCTAATGCCTTGATCGCTCGACCGCCGATCTCGCTCTGCAACACTCGTTGAATGACCGGTACCCAAGCTACAGCGTGAAAACATAAAGATGTTAATAACATAACTGACTTTGGACCCCATATTATACTAACAAAAATGTTTTTTTAGACGATCTTTCGATGTACAGCATCAACTTTGCTCTTGATTTTCAAAAACTAAGGACCATCTAGCAAAAACCCGAAACACTCTTTATTTTAAATATAGAACGTCCTTCCAAAAACGGTGGCTCAAAATCGGTGAGCCAGATGTTAGGCCCTCCTCTTGTTCCATAACTACACTGGTGTCTAAAATTAAAGCAACAAACTCCTATTTCCCCGACCTATGTGTAATTCACGATGTAATCATACGAACTGTCAATAGACATTGCTACGATCGTGTTCTGCACGGAAGATGGCATTCCGGTCAACGGGCAACCGCGCTAGCAATGACGTCAAGGCACCTAACAAGCGTGGTAGTGTTTGCAGGGCAGTTCCACATGCACAACCGCTGTGTACACAGTGGCAGACGCATACAGACTCTACTGTGGAGGGCCATGGAAAGAATGGAAGCAGGAGAGTCGCAAACTGATGTGGCCCGATAGTTTAATGTGAATTGTCCTGTTGTTTCTCGGATGAGGCGACAGTTTACAGAGACCGACGTGTGACATCAGAAAGAGTGGACCGTTATTTGGCTGTAAGGGCACGACGGTACCATCTTAGTACTGCACTGCAACTGGCATCTGACCTCGCAGGATGCCCTGGCAGTGTTGTATCGAGGCAAACGGTGTACAGAAGGCTTCAGCAGAGTGGCCCTTATTATTGGACACCTGCTGTCTGTTTACCTCTGGCGTCTCTTTACAGAAGGGAACGTCTAGAGTGGAGCCGTCAACATGCCACCTGGACTGTCGAACGGTGGACCAATGATCTTTTCACAGATGAGTCTGTATTTAGTCTGGAGAATGATTCTCGACCGATTCGCATCTGGAGGGAACGTGAAACACGATTTCAGAACCCAGGCGTTGTGGATAGAGACCGATATCTAGGAGGTTCCCTAATGGTGTGAGCAGGGATTATGTTGACCACTCGAACACCTGTTAACGAAATTGTACGGGTTAATCAGCAAGATTTATATGCTATCAGGTACCGTGAGGAGATCTTAGGATCTCATGCGCGGTTGTTGCGAGGTGCTTTGGGCCCGGACTTCGTACTGATGAACGATAATTCTCGACCTCATAGAGCACAGGTGGTTAATGTTTTCTTGGAAACGAAAGATATTGCACACATAACGTGGACTGCTAGTTCCTCCGATTTGAATCCCGTAGAGCATGTCTGGGATGCATTAGGGAGACGGGTTGCAACACTTAGCATCCACCAATCACTGTCCATGACTTGGGAGCAGCTCTGCAGGAAGAATAGGCGTTATTGCCTCAACATGAGATTGATGACATCATTCACAGCATGTCCCACAGTTGTCAGTCTCGTATTGGTTCAAATGGCTGTAGCACTGGAGGAAAATGTTAAAATGTGTGTGAAATCTTATGGGACTTAACTGCTAAGGTTATCAGTCCCTAAGCTTACACACTACTTAACCTAAATTATCCTAAGAACAAACACACACACCCATGCCTGAGGGAGGACTCGAACCTCCGCCGGGATCAGCCGCGCAGACCACGACTGCAGCGCCTTAAACCGCTCAATCCCGCAAGGCAGCAATGGAGGAAGAATGGGCGTTATTGCCTCAACATGAGATTGATGACATCATTCACAGTATGTCCCACAGCTGTCAGTCTCGTATTGGTTCAAATGGTTCAAATGGCTGTGATCACTGGAGGAAGAATGGGCGTTATTGCCTCAACATCAGATTAATGAAATCATTCAAAACATGTCCCACAGTTGTCAGTCTCGTTTTGCTTCAAATGGTTCAAATGGCTGTGAGCACTGGAGGAAGAATGGGCGTTGTTGCCTCAACATCAGATTAATGACATCATTCACAGCATGTCCCACAGTTGTCAGTCTCGTTTTACTTCATATGGTTCAAATGGCTGTGAGCACTGGAGGAAGAATGGGCGTTCTTGCCTCAACATGAGATTGATTACATGATTCACAGCATGTCCCACAGTTGTCAGTCTCGTATTGGTTCAAATGGTTCAAATGGCTGTGAGCACTGGAGGAAGAATGGGCGTTGTTGCCTCAACATCAGATTAGTGACATCATTCACAGCATGTCCCATCATTGACAGTCTCGTATTGGTTCAAATGGTTCAAATGGCTGTGATCACTGGAGGAAGAATGGGCGTTATTGCCTCAACATCAGATTAATGAAATCATTCAAAACATGTCCCACAGTTGTCAGTCTCGTTTTGCTTCAAATGGTTCAAATGGCTGTGAGCACTGGAGGAAGAATGGGCGTTGTTGCCTCAACATCAGATTAATGACATCATTCACAGCATGTCCCACAGTTGTCAGTCTCGTTTTACTTCATATGGTTCAAATGGCTGTGAGCACTGGAGGAAGAATGGGCGTTCTTCCCTCAACATGAGATTGATTACATGATTCACAGCATGTCCCACAGTTGTCAGTCTCGTATTGGTTCAAATGGTTCAAATGGCTGTGAGCACTGGAGGAAGAATGGGCGTTGTTGCCTCAACATCAGATTAGTGACATCATTCACAGCATGTCCCATCATTGTCAGTCTCGTTTTGGTTCAAATGGTCCAAATGGCTGTGAGCACTGGAGGAAGAATGGGCGTTGTTGCCTCAACATCAGATTAGTGACATCATTCACAGCATGTCCCATCATTGTCAGTCTCGTTTTGGTTCAAATGGTTCAAATGGCTGCGAGCACTGGAGGAAGAATGGGTGTCATTGCCACAACATGAGATTGATGACATCATTCACAGCATGTCCCACCGTTGTCAGTCTCGTATTGGTTCAAATGGTTCAAATAGCTGTGATCACTGGAGGAAGAATGGGCGATATTGCCTCAACATCAGATTAATGACATCATTCATAGCATGTCCCAGAGTTGTCAGTCTCGTATTGGATCAAATGGTTCAAATGGCTGTGAGTACTGGAGGAATATTGGGCGTTACTGCCTCAACATGAGATTGATGTCATCATTCACAGAATGTCCCACAGCTGTCAGTCTCGTATTGGTTCAAATCAAATGGTTCAAATGGCTCTGAGCACTACGGGACTTAACATCTGAGGTCATCAGTCCCCTAGAACTTAGAACTAATTACACCTAACTAACCTAAGGACATCACACATATCCATGCCCGAGGCAGGATTCGAACCTGCGACCTTAGCAGTAGCACGGTTCCGGACTGAAGCGCCTATAACTGCTCGGCCACCACGGCCGGCTCGTATTAGTTCAAATGGTTGAAATGGCTGTGACCACTGGAGCAAGAATGGGCGTTAAAATGGTTAAAATGGCTCTGAGCACTATGGGACTCAACTGCTGAGATCATTAGTCCCCTAGAACTTAGAACTAGTTAAACCTAACTAACCTAAGGACATCACAAACATCCATGCCCGAGGCAGGATTCGAACCTGCGACCGTAGCGGTCTTGCGGTTCCAGACTGCAGCGCCTTTAACCGCACGGCCACTTCGGCCAATGGGCGTTATTGCCTCAACATCAGATTAATGACATCATTCACAGCAGGTCCCACCGTTGTCAGTCTCGTATTGGTTCAAATGGTTCAAATGGCTGTGAGCACTAGAGGAAGAATGGGCGTTATTGCCTCAACATGAGATTGATGACATCATTCACAGCATGTCCCACCGCTGTCAGTCTCGTATTGGTTCAAATGGTTCAAATAGCTGTGAGCACTGGAGGAAGAATGGGCGTTATTGCCTCAACATCAGATTAATGACATCATTCACAGCATGTCCCACAGTTGTCAGTCTCGTATTGGTTCAAATGGTTTAAATGGCTGTGAGCACTATGGGATTTAACTTCTGAGGTCATCAGTCCCCTAGAACTTAGAACTACTTAAACCTAACTAACCTAAGGACATCAGACACACCCATGCCCGAGGCAGGATTCGAACCTGCGACCGTAGCGGTCGCGTGGTTCCAGACTGTAGCACCTAGAACCGCTCGGCCACCATCGCCGGCTCTCGTATTGATGCCAGAGGTAGTCACACCCCATACTGAGCACACTAACCAGCTGTCGGAATGTGTGTGCAAATCCGTTAAGTTGGAAAGAAACGAACAACATTTTTGTCTACTGTTATGCATGTCGCAGTTGATTACATTCTGTATTCTTTACATTGTTTCTACTTTACTATCAACCGTTTATAATATTTTGTGGCAAAATAAACGCAGTCTTGCAGAATTTACATTTCTTGCTTTAATTTTGGACAGCGTTGTATTTCTTCGAAGTGATGATACTTCATAAGTACTCCTAGCGCAGGGCCGTGCTTTTCACTCGTCGCACCGTCTGGAAAAGTGGCGAAGCGCCTCGTTAGAAATGCTGCGTTTCCGGTGTTTGTGGCGCCGATTTAGCGTCTTACAGTCGAGACGCGACCGGGAGGCTCGGTGGCGCGGTAAGTGCTGTTGCCCGTGCTCGTGTCTACGGGCTGTTCGCGATGCGGGATGTGAGGGGGGCCGTGCGCAGATTATCGACCCGTGGCGTGGCGTGGCGTGGCGTGGCGAGGCCTAAGCTGATGCTGTGGCGGCTCGAGACGCGCGCTCTCCAGAGCGGCAGGCCGCGGTTAAAGTGGAAAACACGCGCCGGCCGCCGACGCCAACCACCACGCCGCGCGGTGGGCGCCGCAGCAGCTGGTGCAGCCGAACGTGCCCTTCGGGGCAGCAGGCATCGTGTTTGCTGACTGGGTAACGTTCGTGACGTCATAAGAACGGCAGCCAGGACGTTCAGAACGAGCCGGTAGGTACCTCTGCATTCTTTACTGCTTGCTCGCCGTACCGTGTCCCTTCGCAGAGGTAATACACACATCAAAAAAAGTTTTGCATCACCCCGGTTCCCTGAACTCCTGAAGACAGACGTTGACTGGATATTGTATCACAGGTACAGTCCCTTTGACTGTTCAGAGACGTCACTAAACCCACCCAAAGATGTAAACAACCTTGCATGAGCAGCGCCTGTTAGACGGCGGGGGTCCGACAGCCGATCAGTTCCACTCATTCCACCAGAAAACGGAAATCCAATGAGGTTCCAGCAAACGTGGAAGAATACATAGTGCAGTGTTTACATCAGGTTTATTCTTATGATGAACGGATTATAAGTGTTGTATTAAATCACGAAAAAATGCGTCATTACGTTGCGAGTGCTATCTACAACTCCTTAGAAAAGAAAACTAACACCCACAGTGGGTGTAAACACTTCTCAAAAATATGTTTCCCCGGCACCACTCCTCTTCCCCACTACAGTTGCTTCACTCACACATCCTGCACCCGCATTTAAAATCAGCCAAGTTAAAATGTGTATGCATTATGCTTATTGTTTATAAATCATTTGATTGTTGGTCTCCTTACTTCTGAAATAGCAGAAATTGGTGGACTTCAGACTACCAATACTTTGCGTCTGACTACTGCCAGTAATAATAATAATAATAATAATAATGCATGGGCCCTACGGTAGTGTAGTAGCCACAGCATAAATACAGATGCGTTGTGATGTCAGTTAGATTGTTTATTGTTGCGAAGCGAATAACGAAGCAATTTATGGTCTATTGTAAGAACTACCTACAGACTGGAGAAAGTATTTTCATGAGTATTAAAGCATATTGATGTATGTATATGTATCAGTTTTACTATCTTAGATACATGGTACAGAACATGAATGTCGTGGATGGACTACATGGGGAAGATGTTCATACATTCGTTTCACAAGTTGTAACCTCTACCTCATTGTTTCGTGCGTTAACAGTATTTGAAATAAAACGTTTAATTATTATTAGCATATTTAGTTAGCATCAGTCTTACAAAATAATCATATTTTGAAAATAACTTAATTTTCTTACTGTAACACAGTTCAACCTTTTTCTTTTTACGCCCCAGGAAATTTCATTTACCCCTCAGGGTGTGATTACCGCTGTTGCAGAGAAACTGTGAAGACAGAATAAAAATGATGAACACTCTTTAGGAATATTACTTTAAACACAACTTATCTTCAAGGCGATTACTTGCTTCATTTTCGATCTTTCGTGAAATTTGCAGCCTTGGAGATTGATGTAATGTCAAAAACATAGCTTTAATTACTAGTACTGCAGGAGAAAAAGGACATTCAGGAGGGAAAACGAATATGGAAAAGACATCATTACACAGAGGTAATCATTTATTCTGAAAATGTAACTAACTTCCGTCGACTGTAGTTTACAAGACGACTGGTCTTCATTTTAGAGTAAGAGTCTATGAAAATATTTCCTCCAAATATTACAAGTTTTTGAAGTGATTTCTTTCATATCTTTGCCACACATACACGTTTCAAGTAGAACCAGTCGTCCTTCCCAGGAGCTGTTTAGACGTTTCTCTATAATTTACACTGCTTATGAACCAACTTTCGAAGTCTTCAGACACACATGTTTGAAACAATTCGGAATATTATATCAGATGGTTGATTTTAGGCACCTCTGAACAAATTTCGTAATCCGCAGTACAGCCCGATACACGACATTTACATCCCATTTCAGATACTTAGCACATGTAACATAACAATATATTCTTTTTGAAACACGGAAAAAAGATTTATGTATTCTGTGATTTATCTAAATCGCTTCTGCCGGACCGGACGCGGGGTGGTTCCTTTGAAAAGGGCACAACCGATTTCCTTCACCTTCCTTTCGTAATCCGAGCTTATGCCACATCTCCAATAACCACCCTGTCGACCTGATGTTAACTTTAATCTTCCTTTTTTCATATCGGTCAACAAGGAACTTGTCGAAGTACTTCGGGTCTCACGAGTGCACACAGCAGTCTCCGACGGGGAGCGAGTAACTACACTCCTGGAAATTGAAATAAGAACACCGTGAATTCATTGTCCCAGGAAGGGGAAACTTTATTGACACATTCCTGGGGTCAGATACATCACATGATCACACTGACAGAACCACAGGCACATAGACACAGGCAACAGAGCATGCACAATGTCGGCACTAGTACAGTGTATATCCACCTTTCGCAGCAATGCAGGCTGCTATTCTCCCATGGAGACGATCGTAGAGATGCTGGATGTAGTCCTGTGGAACGGCTTGCCATGCCATTTCCACCTGGCGCCTCAGTTGGACCAGCGTTCGTGCTGGACGTGCAGACCGCGTGATACGACGCTTCATTCAGTCCCAAACATGCTCAATGGGGGACAGATCCGGAGATCTTGCTGGCCAGGGTAGTTGACTTACACCTTCTAGAGCACGTTGGGTGGCACGGGGTACATGCGGACGTGCATTGTCCTGTTGGAACAGCAAGTTCCCTTGCCGGTCTAGGAATGGTAGAACGATGGGTTCGATGACGGTTTGGATGTACCGTGCACTATTCAGTGTCCCCTCGACGATCACCAGTGGTGTACGGCCAGTGTAGGAGATCGCTGCCCACACCATGATGCCGGGTGTTGGCCCTGTGTGCCTCGGTCGTATGCAGTCCTGATTGTGGCGCTCACCTGCACGGCGCCAAACACGCATACGACCATCATTGGCACCAAGGCAGAAGCGACTCTCATCGCTGAAGACGACACGTCTCCATTCGTCCCTCCATTCACGCCTGTCGCGACACCACTGGAGGCGGGCTGCACGATGCCCGGCGTGAGCGGAAGACGGCCTAACGGTGTGCGGGACCGTAGCCCAGCTTCATGGAGACGGTTGCGAATGGTCCTCGCCGATACCCCAGGAGCAACAGTGTCCCTAATTTGCTGGGAAGTGGCGGTGCGGTCCCCTACGGCACTGCGTAGGATCCTACGGTCTTGGCGTGCATCCGTGCGTCGCTGCGGTCCGGTCCCAGGTCGACGGGCACGTGCACCTTCCGCCGACCACTGGCGACAACATCGATGTACTGTGGAGACCTCACGCCCCACGTGTTGAGCAATTCGGCGGTACGTCCACCCGGCCTCCCGCATGCCCACTATACGCCCTCGCTCAAAGTCCGTCAACTGCACATACGGTTCACGTCCACGCTGTCGCGGCATGCTACCAGTGTTAAAGACTGCGATGGAGCTCCGTATGCCACGGCAAACTGGCTGACAATGACGGCGGCGGTGCACAAATGCTGCGCAGCTAGCGCCATTCGACGGCCAACACCGCGGTTCCTGGTGTGTCCGCTGTGCCGTGCGTGTGATCATTGCTTGTACAGCCATCTCGCAGTGTCCGGAGCAAGTATGGTGGGTCTGACACACCGGTGTCAATGTGTTCTTTTTTCCATTTCCAGGAGTGTATTTCAGAGGAGTTTAATAATTCTTGACTGCGTGTTTAAACGCTTGCAAGTTTTCGATAGTACACGACGAAATAACGACCTTTAGTGGGCACTTTTTCAAATAAATATTGATTTCGCTTCGGCCCTGCAGGGAGCCGAGCATTTGCAAAGTGTGACGTCATAAGTTCGTTGCAGGGCCCGTATTTTTCGTTGGCCCCGGTGTTCGTTGTGTTTTCTGACGCGGTGCGGCCATTACAGCTTGTGAAGTCTATACTACACGGCGTAGCTGCGGTGCGTAAGTGACTGCTTTTACTGCGCTTGACTTTTTACTCACACGGCAGGCATGACTCAATCATTTCATATATCCAGAAGTTTTTCTGTGTCGTGCTGCTTTCCTTTACCAGTATATTACGTAGCTCAGTGTAGTTGTGTCATCCAGCGTACTTGTTGGTTAGTTGATGGCGATTTGTGCTGGTAGAGCGTATCTCGTGTTGTGGCAGCAGTTCATTTTTAGCGTACAGTGTAATTGTGGGTGCCCCGTTATTAAGTTACTCGGACTGATATTGTGGTATGTGTTCTTGGTTGGTACACCACTCGTATTTCATCAGGTCCGAACGAGATTATGGTTTAAGGTTATAGTATCAACTTAGAATAAGTTTTTTGCTCCTATATTGAACTGTAGCCAATTTTAACGAATTATTCCTCTGCAGAATGTTGTTTACTTGGTTTGATAATAACTACCAAGGATTCCTGTTCAACCCGTTAAGCTCTTATTTTACAATAAATGGTTGTCAACAAAGGATATTTTAAATAAAGCCCATTCTCACACAACCCCCTGTTCGAACCCCACTCCACACAGGCGTTTTACACGATGGGAAAAATTCATCTGGACTGCCACCGGACCTACGGTAGTAATTAAAGCCACAACTGACAGCTGTAGACCATGTGAATTGCGGACCACCTGCATCTCTTCATGCCTGATATCTTCCACGACGACAATCGCATGTTATAGCAGGATAGGTTTCCGTGTGACAAAGCCAGAATCATGCTACAATGGTTTGAGGAGTGAACTCGTGTTGATGTCTTGGCCACCAAAATTGCCTGACACAAAGATCGCCTGACCTGAAGCCAATAGGACACATCTGGGATGCTATCGAGGACCAGCTCCGCCTTCACAAATCACCAGTCTGTAATTTAACGGAATTGCCAGAGCCTTGCATAGACATCTGATGCCACATATCCCCAGAATTTTATGGACTACTTGTGAATCGATGCCACACAGAAGCGCTGCTGTATTGCGTCCGATAGGTGGGCCAACACGGTATTAAGCAAATGCTCACAACGTTCTGGTGCATCATTGTATGTAGCCAAGTATTTCGCCAAACGGGTAATGGTGAAACCTGACGTAGAACAGAATCGCCGTTGGGTCCGTTGTGCAACTATTTGGTACAAATTAGTCGAAGCAAAATTTCGTTCACACAAATTTTCCTAACAGGGCCTGAGGCAGAACAGATACTCCCTAGGGTCACAGAGGCCCTGAATTGGCTTTCAGGCTTGTGTAAATATTGGCCCTGCTAATAGGGAGGTTCTAGCTCCAATCACTCCGTTTTATTTTTGCCATTTAGTTTGGATTTCAGCCTTAAGTCACCAATGGGTACTCGCTTGAATAGAAGTGAATTGATCTTAGTAGATAGGGACGGTGAACCAGTGTTCATGACTAAGGGTTCACACGGACATTGATGACGGCCAGTAAGTAAGTAGCAGAAAAGAAGTAGCAGATAGTTTTCAAACTGTAACACTTCTAAATCATGCTTGCATACTAAATCCATTTCTTACGTAAACCAGTAATTCATCACACGTGTATGGCACTGATTACGTTGTTTTCAAAAAGCTCAGAGGATGTCTGTCTGGAGGAAACGGAATCGTGACTTTGGTGTAGTTGTTAGAGTAATTTGTCGATTCTCTATTGATAACTCTCCATTATTCAAGTAAAAGGTTCATTACCAACCACATAAAAATAACGCACTGTCTCAGCAATTCAAGCTAGTTTTCGAAACAAATTTCAAGAAAAATGATCTTAGTTTGATTTTTGACATAAACTTTTTAATATAATGTACCTGTACTGCGTAGTATGCCGCTAAGGCATAAGTCTATTTGTTCCGCTGCGTTACAGATTCATTTTTTTTCCTTTGACGAGATGCTGGTATTAATCCACTCATCAATTTTATGGAAATTAATTGCGCTGCGGTCAACATATACAGGACTGCGACTGAAATAAAAGCTGGAAATAAACTCTCATGCAATTAACTTCTTGTGTACACATGGAATATGACTGAAATCCGCTTTCGTCGCATGAGAATCTCATTACGTTGGCACTGTGACGCTCAAGCCTGCTGATTTCATGTCCTGAAAGCACATTGCCATTTTGCATCCTGTCAATGAACAAGTATGCTAGAAGAATCTAATATTCATTAAATTATTATCATTCTTCAAGATTATTTCCTTCATTTCCTGATATTATATTTTAGAGAATCGTTCTCCAAATAAGCCGCTATCAATTGTTATAGTAAGTGGAACCACATGTTGCAAACGCAGCATTTCAAAAATATGGTTCCATAGCAATGAAAACAAACCTACTGCAACTGTCAGAAAAGCCCACTGAGTCTGACCATCAGAACCGACTCGGAACGACCTGGGATCGAACTGAGACACCGCTCATCTTCACGATTTGGCAAGCTCGGCACGTTACTGCAAGGCTGCCTCACTGTGCGCCACCCAACCTGAACTGACTTGCACAGTGTTTGTATCCCAGGCGGCGTAAGTGAAAAGAGCGTGCCATTGTTAAGGGGCAAGATAAATATTAATCAAACTAATATCCTACCCAGTATCATACTGAGGAAATGCAGTGACTACGTCCCTAATTGCACGGCGTCCACATATTTGTACGGACATTGCTCGAAATTGGAACCTTAATAAATAAAATATTTAGAAAATACGGCAAAGGTATTCCGAAATCAGAAAAGAACACAGTACTGTTAACTGAGACAGCCTTCGCTGACATAAACACATTCATAAAATGACATATACACTACTGGCCATTAAAATTGCTACACCACGAAGATGATGTGCTACAGAAGCGAAATTTAACCGACAGGAAGAAGATGCTGTGATATGCAAATGATTAGCTTTTCAGAGCATTCACACAAGGTTGGCGCCGGTGGCGACACTACACGTGCTGACATGAGGAAAGTTTCCAACCGATTCCTCATACACAAACAGCAGTTCACTGGTGTTGCTTGGTGAAACGTTGTTGTGATGCCTCCTGTAAGGAGGAGAAATGCGTACCATCACGTTTCCGACTTTGATAAAGGTCGGAAAGTAGCCTATCGCGATTGCGGTTTATCGTATCGAGATATTGCTGCTCGCGTTGATCGAGATCCAATGACTGTTAGCAGAATATGGAATCGGTGGGTTCAGGAGGGTAATACGGAACGCCGTGCTGGATTCCAAAGGCCTCGTATCACTAGCAGTCGAGGTGACAGGCATCTTATCCGCATGGCTGTAACGGATCGTGCAGCCACGTCTCGATCCCTGAGTCAACAGATGGGGACGTTTGCAAGACAACAACCATCTGCACGAACAGTTCGACGACGTTTGCAGCAGCATGGACTATCAGCTCGGAGACCATGGCTGCGGTTACCCTTGACGCTGCATCACAGACAGGAGCGCCTGCGATGGTGTACTCAACGACGAACCTGGCTACACGAATGGCAAAACGACATTTTTTCGGATGAATCCAAGTTCTGTTTACAGCATCATGATGGTCGCATCCGTGTTTGGCGACATCGCGGTGAACGCTCATTGGAAGCGTGTATTCGTCAACGCCATACTGGCGTATCACCCGGCATGATGTTATGGGTGCCATTGGTTACACGTTCGGTCACCTCTTGTTGACACTGACAGCACTTTGAACAGTGGACGTTACATTTCAGATGTGTTACGATCCGTTGCTCTACCCTTCATTGGATCCCTGCGAAACCCTACCTTTCAGCAGGATAATGCACGACCGCATGTTGCAGCTCCTGTACGGGCTTTTCTGGATACAGAAAATGTTCGACTGCTGCCCTGGCCAGCACATTCTCCAGATCTCTCACCAATTTAAAAGGTCTGGTCAATGGTGGTCGAGCAACTGCACAATACGCCAGTCGCTAGTCTTGATGAACTGTGGTATCGTGTTGAAGCTGTACACGCCATCTAAGCTCTGTTTGACTCAATGCCCAGGCGTATCAAGGCCGTTATTACGGCCAGAGGTGGTTGTTCTGGGTACTGAATTCTCAGGATCTATGCACCCAAATTGCGTGAAAATGTAATCACATGTCAGTTCTAATATAACATATTTGTGCAATGAATACCCGTTTATCACATGCATTTCTTCTTCGTGTAGCAATTTTAATGGCCAGTAGTGTAGAATCAGAATTGTCATCACGGACCTATATCTACACAAGTTTAACGGAGAACACACCGGAGAGAGAAGATGATAACTAGATTTAGGCAACTAAGGGGGTGGTGGATGGCAGACCTGGATGAACCTTACCGTGTGGCTAGCGCTGCTGCTCTGTCGTATCGCGAAATGCTCGCAATCGCCAAACGTCCAAAACAACGATCGAAGCCAGACTTCATTACTATATTCTGTTCAAAGTAATGAATAGTTCGACTTTACTTTAGCCTGATGATGCATACCTATAGCCAAGACTGCGGGCAAAACGGTAACTAGTGATCCTTGCAAGTCCTCTTGGAAGCAGAATGGGCTAGTTTGCAGATGCGCTTGGCGCAACACTGTAGTGACAGATGGAAATGGGTGTGGCGGCAGCAAGCAGCGACCGGTGTAAGTCGGCGCAGTACTCGTCACATCGCTCCCTGACGCTGACATCCGTGAGCCCTTCCTTGGCTCAGGGCTGGCGCAGGTTAAGCATTGGTTCCTGCTAGTCCTCCAGGTGTGATGGTCTTGTAGTTTCTCTTCATGAATTCGTTTCTGGTGATGAAAAACCAAGAATTTTCTTTGAGACATCGCTACCAGTTCTTTGGCGGGCGAATGGTATTGGTGATGATGATGATGATGATGATGAATGGGTGATGTCATAATTGTAGGAAGGGAAAGCTAGTGAGGTCTTGGCAGGGTGGTTCAGCACCTAGCCTATGTCCTTCTCCTCCTCCTTCTTCTCTGAAGGCTTCTCGAGCTCGAAAGCTTCCACTGGGTGGCCTTTACCTCGTCATAGTTGCCCTTTTCGTCATTACAGTTCACCTATTCTGCATCTCGGTGACCTCGTCCGCATTTTTGATGAGGCGCTCTCACTCATTAGGAGTGAAAACTATATGGAAGTTGATGATCTTCACTGTTTGCAGTGGGAGGATGTTGAGAAGCATCCCTAACTGTTCAAGGGAGAACGGATAGGGCTGATGAGGGAAAGGAAGTCTTGTTAGTCAGGAGAAGTGAACAGGTAAGGGTTAAGTTAATTGGATTAGGTGCCATCCTGGAAGGATGTGGCAGTCATCTTCCGCACTGGTCCCACAGTCTCCTTGCGTGGGAGAGGGAGGCAGGCGGGTGGTGGTGGTGCGACAGGCGCTCTAGGGAGCGACGATGACTGGGCGGTTCTGGGAGTGGCGGCCTCTGAAGCCGGCAGACCCCATGTGCGGACAGTGTTTGGAGCAGCCTGCTGCGTAGTCACTGGCCCCTCTGTATTGAGGACGACTAGTGCAGGCGACTCTATCTCATGTGTTGCTTCAGCCTGCTGAGTGACCGCTGGCACATCCAGGGAGGGGGTAGCAGGAGCAGGCGTCTCCGTCTCCAGTAGTCCAGCAACGGGGTACTTTTTCTTTGCAAAAAAGGAGGAAGAAGACTTTATTCTTTTATGTTGTGTATATAGTTGAGAGTATGTTGAATCCAAATTTTCGACCTCCAAAACCCTCGCGACAACAAGAATTTTTGGCACATTTTTTTAGGTTTTCGAGTATTACTCGGAAACTATGCATCTTACTCAAAATTTAATCCACAGCAGAATGAAAGACCATTAAATTTTTCATCGAATGACGTACTTCAATGTCAAAATTGGTGCACCCATTTGGCCATAATGAGCTGTCAAAATCCGTTCGTTTTTACCAACTTTGCTAAAAAGCTGGCTCCAACACTTGTTACTCAAAAACGGCTACTAGAAACGTAAAAGTCAAGTTATTAAAGCTGAAGAGCATGAAGTTTCATGTTACAAAATCATCTAGTTTTTCAGTTTAAGGCACTGTTAAGCGTTCATACACCTGGCATGGGGATAGCAACCTCTGCTGTGTCCATGTCAATAGAGGGAGATCCTACTGGACATTTCATTTGATTGAATAACTTTGACTTACAAAAAAGCAACAAAATGGTATTAATTTGGCTTTCAAGTGTGTGAATGCTTCATAATGACTACAACTGTTAAATTAGATGATTTTGTAGACCAAAATTTCATTCTCTACAACTTTGATAAATTGTCATTTTTCATTCAGAGTAGACATTTTTCAGTTACAGGCGTTGGAACAGACTTTTCATCCGAGTTGGTGAAAACTGACGAACTTGACAACTCATTACAGCCAAACAGCTGCATCGAATTTAACACTGAAGTATGTCATTCGATGAAAAATTTAATGCTCTTTCATTTTGGCACGGGTAAAATTTTCAGTAGAATTCATAGTTTCCGAGTAATAGGTGAAAACCTGAAAAAAGTGCCAAAATTCCTTGGTTTTTTGGCCATAAAGAGTTGTCCCGAAGGTTTTGGAGGTCTAAAACATGGATTCAACATACTCTCAACTACATACACAAGATAAGAAAATAAAAACTTCTACGTCACTTTCTGCATGCAAAGGGCCTTTTTTGTCACGCAGTCACTGGACTATATGGTCACCTCAGCAGCTTCAACAATCTCTGCAGTGGCGAACGAGCTGATTGTCTACGTGGCAGGGTACAAACCTACGTTCAGCCCTCGTATGGTGGTGGGATAAACTCGACAGTCAGCCACATCCGTTTGTTCAAAGACAGGAGCTGTCGTTTCTCAAATCGGAAATGACTATGTCTTTATTTAATCTCTTCCATGCACTCTCCAAGTCGTTACAGACAATGGGGGAGATGGCGGCCTCGGTGCAATTTTAATATCAAATTAATTAAATTAATCAATTAATCAGCCGACCCCCGCCCTTCACCACCGCCACCCACCCCGCCCACAACCACGCACACCCCCACCCACGCATGTCGTCATCTGTTTTTCTCAGCCTGCACGTGTGCCCCAGCCCCTCCTCCCCTTCCTCCCGGTTGTCCGCAGCTCGTGGTCGTGCGGTAGCGTTCTCGCTTCCCGCGCCCGGGTTCCCGGGTTCGATTCCCGGCGGGGTCAGGGATTTTCTCTGCCTCATGATGACTGGGTGTTGTGTGATGTCCTTAGGTTAGTTAGGTTTAAGTAGTTCTAAGTTCTAGGGGACTTATGACCATAGATGTTGAGTCCCATAGTGCTCAGAGCCATTTGAACCATTTTGAACCCTTCCTCCCCACCCCACCCTCACCCATCCCCAACCTACCCTATTGGCAGGAATTTCAAATTTTGGCGGGAATTACGAATTCTGATAGGAATTTCTTTGTCCCAGGGCTGTTCTGAAATCCAACCCCCCCCCCCCACACACCCACACCCACCGAGGAATTGGCGGGAAATTAAAACTGGCGATACCTTTTCTGGGACTCGAACCCTGGTCCTCCTGGTGAAAAGCCCATTAAACCACCAAAGGCGCTTGTAATTGACGGGAAATTATAATTGACTGTGCCGTTTCTGGGACTCTCAACTATACAGTGCCCTAGTGCACCCCCCAACACAAGGAAACTGTCCAGATTCGGGTGAGGAAGGTTAGGTTAGTATACTTTATTTATTTTGGCCTAGAAAATGAAGTACAGATTGGCCCTAATTACGTAATTAATCACAAAGATTGGGCCTAATTACACAACTTATGCGTAGCGCAACACAAGGACGACATAAAAGCGCAATACAACCCAAAAACTGACGATGCCATACAACTGGTTTTATCCTGCTGGGAAAAAAGGGAAATTTACCAGCATAATACTCACCATCAGGAGAACGGTCCAGATGGTCCGCAACACTCGCCTTTCCACCATCTGGCCGCCGCGTTAAGGCGCTGCTCCTACGCCAACGCAGTAGCACGTATAGTCAACTAAACAATAGGAGATTAAAGGATGGCCACCTCACGTGAAACTTGGGGGCTCATTAGCTTGGCTCCAAATATTGGCTTTTTTAGAATTTATAACTTGTATACAAATAACTTTTCTTAGTTTCACACATTAAAATACAGTTGTTTCACTAGTAAACACTACAGTCTGGTTTCTAAGGAATCCACTGTAGATGTGGCCCAGGTTCGAACTCATACAGAACTGTCTCTCCTGGTGCTGGTTTCATAACAGGTGCTCCTGGCACCTCCGGGAGGTGTGACTCTCGCCTCGTCGGATTGGCACCTGTGGTGATGCTGCTTGGATGTGCAGTATCTTTGCAGTGGTCAATCTCTGTGCAACATTATCCGCTATTGGTGGCACCAAAAGTGACGATCCAAGTTAACTTGCTTGTATGGGAGAAGCAGTGATAGGCTTTTTTATTGTGGGAGGGCCAGGGAACAGCATCGACAGAGATCCTGGGTACAGTATAGAGTGTGACCTGGTAAAGATTGCGTCGGCATCGAGACACACCAATGTTGAATTTGTATCTGTCCTGAGACGCCATGACCGGCCTCATTTGAACTCTTCTGTTGGGAGAGTTAATTTGGAGTTGGAACGGCTGCTTGGGTCGGGTGCGGGGGCTCATATTGGTGTGGTTCCTGTTGATTATCTCAGTAGGCGGGACTATACCAGGCACGGCCTACATCTCAACAGGAAAGGGAAGGGGAAACTGGCTGGGGTAATAGCAGGAAATTTAAGGGGGGGAGGCACTGCCATGAATGGTAAAATACCAGTGTTTACAGGTGTTGGAGCAGCACCTTTTTTAGGATAGGTAAGACAGAAAGATGTCAAGTTCTACGAGAGGTCAGGATTGAAACAAATCTTCAGTTTAGGAAAGAAATTAAACAGCACAATTCTAGCACATTGGATCACCAATCACAGCTATCAATTATAAAATTTCACCAATCACCAGAAATTTTATCTCCACCAAGTTGTATCTCAGTCCTAGGTAATTGCATTGATGAATTAAAGTCACCCAACCCAGTTGACATAATCTGCCTCTCTGAACACCGTGTGACCACTGGTATAGGAACTAGGCCTAAGCACAATGAGAAACTCAGACAGGAGAGTACTGCAAATGTTAGAATAAGGAAAGGTTCTCATAAAAGAATAATTAAAAATAATGTAAGTATATTTCATCAAAATATTGGGAGTTTAAAGAATAAAGTAGATGAGCTTCTGGTTTGTTTAGAAGATTTAGAAGCTGAGAATGAAATAGATATACTATGCCTGTCTGAGCATCACATTGTTACTGATATGGATAAGGTAAATGTAAGTGGATATAAGCTCTCTGCACATGTAATGAGAGAAAATATGGAGAAAGGAGGAGTTGCCATATATGTCAAAAGTTATCATTGTGCAAAAAGTATAGACACAAAAAAGTTTTGTGTAGAGAAACATATAGAAGCATGTGCCTGTGAGCTTAAATTAAATAAAGGCACATTTATAATTGTAACTGTATATAGGTCCCCATCAGGAAATTTTCATCTATTTCTGAAAAATTTGGACTCCTTGTTGTGCTATCTGTCAGACAGGGGGAAGCAAATTATTATTTGTGGGGACTTCAATGTAGATTCTCTGAAAGAGGGTAATAGGAAAAATGACCTTGAAGTATTACTCGGTTCTTTCAATTTGACACCCGTTATTGATTTTCCTACTCGGGTGGTAAAGGATAGCAGCTCACTGATAGATAACTTCTTTATAGACCAAGATAAGTTTTAACCAGATAAATGCTCAGCCTGTTGAGAATGGTCTTTCTGATCATGGTGCACAGCTAGTTACAATATGTGACATAGCTCCATTCAGCAATACTAAACAGTCCTCCAAAGTAGTACGTCCAGTCAACGATTTAACAATTGCAAATTTCAGGGAAAGCCTACAGCAGTTAGACTGGGATGAGGTGTACCGTGAACCTGATGCCAATTTCAAATATAATTTATTTCATGACATTTTTGTAAATGCATTTGAAAACTGCTTCCCCAAGAAAATAGTTAAATATACTCGTAAGAAACCTTGTAACAAACCATGGCTTACTAAGGGTATAAAAATATCTTGTAACCGGAAAAGGGAAATGTATCTGACAGCAAGAAAGAGTAGTGACCCAGAAACTATCAAAAATTATAAAAACTACTGTGTTATATTAAGAAAAGTTATTAAAAAATCCAGGAGTATGTGTATCATGTCTGAAATCAGCAACTCTGATAATAAAATTAAAACAATTTGGAATATTATTAAAAGAGAAACAGGTCAACCAAGAGCAGAGGAAGACAGTATTACCATCAAATTGAATGAAAACTTTACGAACAAAAAGTCAGAAGTTGAAAATATTTTTAATAATCATTTTCTAAATGTTGTGGATATGGTAGGATCCAGGTGTTCATTAGAAGATGCTAGGCTGCTAATGGAAGAGGCTATACCTATGCAATTTGATACAATTGAAATCTCACCCACTTCTCCCTCTGAAATTAGGAAAATAATAAACTTGCTTAAAAGCAAACACTCACATGGAATTGTGGCATTTCCAGCAAAATACTAAAAGCTTGTTCTCAACAGATAAGTAAGATTCTCAGCCACCTGTGTAATAGCTCTCTGGAACAGGGCATTTTCCCTGATAGACTGAAATATGCTATTGTTATACCTTTGCATAAAAAGGGGGATAGATCTGATGTCAACAATTACCGTCCAATCTCCCTTCTAACAGCTTTATCCAAAATTTTTGAGAAAGTAATGTATTCAAGAGTAGCTTCACATATCTGTAAAAATGAAGTACTAACAAAATGTCAGTTTGGTTTCCAGAAAGGTTTTTCAACAGAAAATGCCATATATGCTTTCACCAGTCAAATTTTGAATGATCTGAATAACCGAACACCACCCATTGGGATTTTTTGTGATCTCTCAAAGGCTTTTGATTGTGTAAATCATGAAATTCTGCTAGACAAGCTCAAGTATTGTGGCATGAGTGGGACAGTGCACAAATGGTTTAATTCGTACCTAACTGGAAGAGTGCAGAAAGTTGAAATAAGTAGTTCTCGTAACATGCAAAGATCAGCACATTCCTCAAACTGGGGAACTACCAAGAATGGGGTTCCACAAGGGTCAGTCTTGGGTCCTTTGTTGTTCTTATTATATATTAATGACTTGCCATTCTATATTCATGAAGAGGCAAAGTTAGTTCTCTTTGCTGATGATACAAGTATAGTAATCACACCTGACAAACAAGAATTAACTGATGAAATTGTCAATACTGTCTTTCAGAAAATTACTAAGTGGTTCCTTGTAAACAGACTCTCACTGAATTTTGATAAGACACAGTACATACAGTTCTGTACAGTGAATGGTATGACGCCATTAATAAATATAGACCTTAATCAGAAGCATATAGCTAAGGTAGAATATTGCAAATTTTTAGGTGTGTCCATTGATGAGAGATTAAATTGGAAGAAACACGTTGATGATCTGCTGAAACGTTTGAGTTCAGCTACTTATGCAATAAGGGTCATTGCAAATTTTGGTGATAAACATCTTAGTAAATTAGCTTACTACGCCTATTTTCACTCATTGCTTTCATATGGCATCATATTTTGGGGTAATTCATCACTGAGGAATAAAGTATTTATTGCACAAAAGCGTGTAATCAGAATAATAGCTGGAGTCCACCCAAGATCATCCTGCAGACATTTATTTAAGGATCTAGGGATATTCACAGTAGCTTCTCAGTATATATACTCTCTTATGAAATTTGTTATTAACAACCAAACCCAATTCAAAAGTAATAGCAGTGTGCATAACTACAATACTAGGAGAAAGGATGATCTTCACTATTCAAGATTAAATCTAACTTTGGCACAGAAAGGGGTGAATTATACTGGCACTAAAGTCTTTGGTCACTTACCAAATAGTATCAAAAGTCTGACAGATAACCAACAAGTATTTAAGAAGAAATTAAAAGAATTTCTGAATGACAACTCCTTCTACTCCATAGAGGAATTTTTAGATATAAATTAAGAAAAAAAATATTTTAAAAAAATAAAAAAATAAAAATAAAAAATAAAGAAAAACAAAAAAACACAATAAAATAAAGTTGTTATATTAACTTAAGTATGTTGTTAAATTAACCTAATTATGTCACGTATTGGAAAATTCGACTCGTTCCACATCATTACGAAATATCGTATTCATGATCCATGGAACTAGTATTAATCTAATCTAATCTAATCAATGGTGGAGGCGGTTCCAGTAGCAGTGAAGTCAATGACGTCGCAGGTGGTGGCAATGGTGCGGGCAGTGGCAACATCCTCATTTGCAGCTGCAGGTGCCACACCAGTGATGGCACCACTATGACCTGCTGTGCCCCATCACACCTTGTGGCTGCTGGAAACTGTGATTTGAAGACAATGATGGCCATTGCCATGCAAGGTGTCATTCACTGTGGTGTCACTGGAGCTGGCGGACAAGTGTTGATCTGACTGCCCATCTTCTTGCAAGACCAGCTTATAGGTTGATAAATCTTTCTCGACTATTTCTCTCTTTCTTTCTGCAAAACTCTGTAGCAAAAGTGCTTGTGCACTGTTGCCAGATTTGTATGAGGAATTTGTTTAGTTTGACAGGAACCAGTAAAATGCTGTCACTGCAGCTAAGTGCCACAGATCTCAGGCAGGGTGGGAATTCTATGGAAACGATTCATCAGAGGGGTTGTAAACTTCACCCATCGCCAGTAGACATTGCCCAGTATGGTCCCCCTCAACTTAAGTACTATGAACACTACAGGACCATAAACTAGTCCTATTATGTCTGGAAACAGGTTACAGTCGGTGTGCTCTACTAGTTTTCACTTACAACATTGAGACATGAGCTTTTAATGCAATAACCATTGAAATACTGAGGATTTCTCAGTGAGCGAAGGAGAGATGAATATTGCGTTTTATATGACAATAAACAAATGGATAAGCGAAAGCAACATAGTGCAAGGTGTAGTTATGACTGTAGTGAAAATACACCCCTGGAAATGGAAAAAAGAACACATTGACACCGGTGTGTCAGACCCACCATACTTGCTCTGGACACTGCGAGAGGGCTGTACAAGCAATGATCACACGCACGGCACAGCGGACACACCAGGAACCGCGGTGTTGGCCGTCGAATGGCGCTAGCTGCGCAGCATTTGTGCACCGCCGCCGTCAGTGTCAGCCAGTTTGCCGTGGCATACGGAGCTCCATCGCAGTCTTTAACACTGGTAGCATGCCGCGACAGCTTGGACGTGAACCGTATGTGCAGTTGACGGACTTTGAGCGAGGGCGTATAGTGGGCATGCGGGAGGCCGGGTGGACGTACCGCCGAATTGCTCAACACGTGGGGCGTGAGGTCTCCACAGTACATCGATGTTGTCGCCAGTGGTCGGCGGAAGGTGCACGTGCCCGTCGACCTGGGACCGGACCGCAGCGACGCACGGATGTACGCCAAGACCGTAGGATCCTACGCAGTGCCGTAGGGGACCGCACCGCCACTTCCCAGCAAATTAGGGACACTGTTGCTCCTGGGGTATCGGCGAGGACCATTCGCAACCGTCTCCATGAAGCTGGGCTACGGTCCCGCACACCGTTAGGCCGTCTTCCGCTCACGCCCCAACATCGTGCAGCCCGCCTCCACTGAATAGTGCACGGTACATCCAAACCGTCATCGAACCCATCGTTCTACCATTCCTAGACCGGCAAGGGAACTTGCTGTTCCAACAGGACAATGCACGTCCGCATGTATCCCGTGCCACCCAACGTGCTCTAGAAGGTGTAAGTCAACTACCCTGGCCAGCAAGATCTCCGGATCTGTCCCCCATTGAGCATGTTTGGGACTGGATGAAGCGTCGTCTCACGCGGTCTGCACGTCCAGCATGAACGCTGGTCCAACTGAGGCGCCAGGTGGAAATGGCATGGCAAGCCGTTCCACAGGACTACATCCAGCATCTCTACGATCGTCTCCATGGGAGAATAGCAGCCTGCATTGCTGCGAAAGGTGGATATACACTGTACTAGTGCCGACATTGTGCATGCTCTGTTGCCTGTGTCTATGTGCCTGTGGTTCTGTCAGTGTGATCATGTGATGTATCTGACCCCAGGAATGTGTCAATAAAGTTTCCCCTTCCTGGGACAATGAATTCACGGTGTTCTTATTTCAATTTCCAGGAGTGTAGATTCGGACAGGCATGTAGCCATTTGAAAGGATGATAGCTGCATGAAAGTAGTTTTTTTCCTCAATTCAAAGATATGAGAGTGTTTTTCTATATTCTGAACAAAACACAACTGCAACTGAAATGGAGAGTTGTTATATGACTTTGGGAAACATGGCAAGTGACGTGGTTGCCTATACAAAGTTTGTCTGGAAAGTAAAGCCAGTAAGCCCATAAAAACTAATCTATAGATCAGAAAGGTACAATGAATGCATCAACATTTTTCAAAATACGATACTCATGTGTCAATACATTTTTGCCAGCGAGATTTCGGTGTGTTGTAGGCAATACTGGAAGGGGCTGGGTTGGGTGACTGTTAGAGCTTTTATGCTCTCGAAACAGTGCCCATTCAAAGGGTGTCTGGAGCTGGTGAAAAAAAATGAGTCTGCGGAACACGTTTTGGACTGTAGAGCGCTGGGAAAGTGTTTCCATGACGTTTTAACCAGACAGTGCATCACCAAGAAGGCGTTGTGGTTGGGCGCATTGCCTTGGGAGAGCTTTCAGGAACTAGTGATGTATCGTATGTTGCACAAGACACTTTTTTCCGCTTTCTAGCACTTCCACGTAAAAGGCATCCTTGGCAGTCTATATGATGGGTACGAACTCATGGGGGACAAAACTGCTTTCATCGGAAAAGGCAACGTACATTGCCTTTACTCTGGATCTTCTCATACATGCCATCTTACGGCGTGGTGACTGTGAGGTGTGCCCCTCGCAGCTCTCTTTCTGCATCTCAGAGTTGTGTTCGAAAATCCATGACTTATCGTCAGTTATAACATCGTCCAGAAGTTCTCCACAAACGGGTGCTTGGTTGAACTTGTAGTCATTGTTCAAAATCTTTAGGACAAGTTTTTCAAACAGTTTCTTCAGATTAGATTCAGTTTTCGTACCATAGACCCAAAAAATGAGATGATTCTCGTGGGTGTGGAACATGTCAGAAAGTATAACATAAAATATTTGAATATAATACTTACTACCCTGATAATTTGTCAGGAGATTGTCGATATAGATGAATACAATGCGGTAAACTGGAACAGCTAATATTTACAGAATTAACACACTGTCAGAATGAAACATTGTTATGCACTATTCATAAATTTATCATACAGAAAACACCTAATCTTGACTGTTGTGAATAAATGCTGTCAAAACAGAAATCTAGCAGCCATCTTTACTTAAGCGAGCTTAACAGTCTCTGTTAAGATATTCATCTATAGAGTAGGAGTTGCCTATCAAAATGTCTTTCAAACTCTGTTTAAACGTGCTTTACCTGAAACCAAGTTTTTAATGGTTGCTGGCAATTTATTGAAAATGTGTGTTCCTGACTATTAGACCACTTTTTGGACCAAGATAAGTGATTTTAGGTCTTTATGTAGATTGTTCTTATTTTTAGAATTGATACTATGTATTGAGCTATTGGTTGGAAATAGAGATGTATTACCTGCAACAAATTTCATTAAGGAATAAATATACTGAGAATCAGTGGTTAGAATACAAAGTTACTTGAACAGGTTCCTACATGACATTCTTGAATTTACACCACAAATGATTTTTGCCACATGCTTTTGCAGCCTAAAAAGTTTTGCTTGGATGAGTTGCCCCAGAACACGATCCCATATGACATAATAGAATAAAAGCAAGTGAAGTATGCAAGTTTTTTTTGTTATATTTATATCTCATACATCTGACATCATTCTCATTGCAAATATAGACTTATTTAGGTGCTTCAGCAATTCTGTGGTATGCCCTTCCCAAATGAATTTATTATCAAGTTGTAATCCCAGAAATTTAAAAATGTCAACCTCTTCGATCTGCATGTCTTCATATTTTGTACACTTGCTGGAAGGAAATCTTTTACAGGTTCTGAACTGCATATAGTGGGTCTTCCCACAGTTACCTATTTCCCTCCCAGTTATGCTTCTCTTTTCTTTTCCTTTCTCTATGAATCACTCCACCTCCTCCTCACTTATATTCTTCAATTGTATGTTATCACATTCATCTTTCACTCCTCATCCATCTCTTTCTCCATGCCCATTTCTAATAGCACTCATAACTAAAAACTTACCTTATTGTGCTCTTTAATTATTGTTGTATTTACCAAATAAGAATATAAACTGGGTACATATTTTTCTTATTTGTAAGATTTTAACTTTTGTTTTTCTAAATTTAGTATAACATGCTCACTGTAATAAATGAAATGTAAAATATGTAGAAAGCCTGGTTAGGTATAAGAGAAGACCTAATGGACCTAATCTTGCCAGGTTAAATAAATAATCTTGATGTTCCCATGCCCACTGTAATCATAATTGTCAATGTCATTGGATCAGCAATGGAAGACAAATGCACCATCTGCTGCAGAGCTCCGTATTAAAAAATGTGCACTGGACAGTGAGGTATGAAATACAGTACTTTTACCTTCACCAGCATTATACTCTGTTATCATATCTGCCACAGATAGCTGCCTATTCTGGTTTACAGAGTGGGAAAGGCAATGAAGTATAGATGTCCAACACCTTGTTACACACTCATGGTTTCACTGTCTTTCAATCACTTTCCACAGATGTAGATGACTTCCACAAACATTGTATTTATTTGAAACATGAAACTTTCACTTATTTACTGTTGTAAAATTAAATGAAGGTTTTCTCATTTCAGAGTGATTACTGCCAGTTACATTGCAGCAACATACTGTTTTGTTTATATTATGGTGTTTATGTTTATACTGTCATGTTGTCCACAGAATGAGGTATCATGCGAAAGATGGTACACCAAGACAGCATCACAAGTAAAGAAAGTTGCAAGGAAACACTGTAATGAATCAGAGATATCACTGCAGACGTGACCCCTAGTATTTCCTTACACCACTACAGCTGAGGAGTTATTTGTATCCAAGTACAGGGCTGCTCAGCCCACACTCTGTGTAATCAGTGATCAGCTATAATAATCAAATTTAATCTAAACTTCTGAAACTGTCTGGACTGCAAAGACATGTTTCTTACAAAGTGACTGGTTTCAATCATCACATGTTCATCTTAGACCTTCAGAATCATACAGATTGACAATGACTGTACTCAAGAGCAAGAATTGCTGACTGGCAATAGTCGAGTAGTCAGCAGTTGACTATCAGCAGTTCCTGTTGCACATACAGCCATTATCTATCATACAGCCATTATCCAGCAATGCTTTACAAAATAATAGTATCCAACATTAAGACTAACAATACAATGTTGCACAGATATAGCTGTGTGTGACTAGACAGTTGCACTGAACATTTTCATGTTAAAGACAATGATATCTGAGGTGACACTGTCATTCTGTATTGAAATGCTAATGCTGTAGCTGGCAGTGACAGCAACAGTTTCATATTACCTGTGTGAACACACATAGTTGTTCCAAGGTTAAATATTTACCATGCTCAACTTTCAATAAATTACTTATACACTAAAGATTCAAAGACTCTGGTACAGCTGCTTAATATCATTTAGGGCCCCATGAGCACACAAATGTGCCGCAACACGATGTAGCACAACTCTACTAATGTTTGAAGTAGTGCTGAAGGGAATGGACATCATGAATCCTACAGGGCTGTCCACAAATCCATTACAGAACAATGTGGTGGAGACCTCTTCTGGACGGCACATAGCAAGACATCCCAGATATGCTCAATAATGATCATGCCTGGGGAGTTTGGTGGCCAGCAGAAGTGTTTAAATTCAGAAGAGTGTTCTTGGAACTACTCTGTAGCAATTCTGGACGTTTGGGGTGTCACATTGTCCTGCTGGAATTGCCCAAATTCGTCAGAATGCACAATGGACATGAATGGATGCATGTGATCAGACAGATGCTAACAAATGTGTCACCTGTCAAAGTCATCTCTAGGCCTATCAGGGGTCCCATATCACCCCAACTGTACACGCCTCACACAGTTACAGAGCCTCCACCAGCTTGAACAGTCCCCTGCTGACATGCAGGTTCCATGGATTCATGGGGTTGTCTCCATACCCATATACATCCATTCGCTTGACAGAATTTGAAACAAGACTCATCCGACCAGGCAACATGTTTCCAGTCATCAACAACCCAACGGTGGTGTTGATGGGCTCAGGTGAGGCGTAAAGCTTTGTGTCATGCAGTCATCACAGGTACATGAGAGGGCCTTCGGCTCCAAAAGCCCATATCGATGATGTTTCGTTGAATGGTTTGCACGCTTACGCTTGTTGATTGACCAGCATTGAAATTTGCAGCAATGTGCAGAAGAGTCGCACTTCTGTCACACTGAACACGTCTCTTCAGTCACCGATGAGATTTGATGTTTTACCGGATTCCTGATATTCATGGTACATACAGTTGTGAAATGGTCATACGGGAAATCTCAACATTATCACTACCTTGGAGATGCTGTGACCCATAGCTCATGCACCGACTATAATACCGTGTTCAAACTCACTTACATCTTGATAACTTGGCAGTGCAGCAGCAGTAATTGATCTAGCAAATTCACCAGACATTTGTTGTCTTACATAGGCATTGCTGCCCATAGTGCTGTATTCTGCCCCTTTACATATCTCTGTATTT
Organism: Schistocerca nitens; assembly: GCF_023898315.1. Classification (NCBI taxonomy): domain Eukaryota; kingdom Metazoa; phylum Arthropoda; class Insecta; order Orthoptera; family Acrididae; genus Schistocerca; species Schistocerca nitens. Next base: position 903,835,240 of record NC_064615.1, read on the forward strand.
GAATGCACATACCTGTACCAGATTCTTCGGCACTTCAGTGTAATTTGTGTGTGTGTTGTGGTATTCGTTAAACCATTTTCTGAACAAGACTTGCTACATTAATTCACAGTTATGGGTTCTCCAGCCATAACTGTGACTTACTGTAGCAAGTCTTGTTCAAAAAATGGTTTACTACATCACTTTAACATTGTGTGGCCACTTAACAGAAGGTTATTAGTTTCACATCCATCTGATGTACCACCTCCACTGCTATAAAGAGCCAGCAGTATACGTGTTTATGGATATACAGATGAACTGAAAATCTTACTTCTTTTCTCACCTATAATAATGACAGAGTATCATACCTTTCCTTGATCTTCGATCTCTGCTAGACTTATGAAGTCTAAGAAAAAGAAGCTTGAGCATAGTAACAAGCACTACCCTCTAATCCTCCAGGCTCACACATCTCAATTGCAGTTTCTGTTCCCTCAGGCTAGCACCATGTGTGCAGCTGCATTTAGATTTAGCCGGTACCCAGTCAGCTGTTTTCATAGGCCACCTACTAATTCTGTTCCTTCTGGTTAGTTCTGTGTATGGACAGACACATTGAGACAGCTACCGATCACTGTAAAAATCTGAAAGACTATGTGTTCTCCATTAATTTTGGTCATCTTTGATTATTTCTATATGTCACCCCGTCCCTGCCTAAAGGTGCTATAGTTATCTAACCAAAACAGTACTATTTCCCCACATATGAAGCCATATGTGTACCAAGACTGGAGGAATTCATAAGTTTATGAAGTCTGATTTAAATTGCTCCATATGTCCCAGCCTTGTGTTACTTCTTTTCTTTTGGTAGTGGTGTAAAGTATTGTATACAGTTCTCTCTCTCTCATGTACAGGATGGAGCAAAACTGTGTCACGAAATTTTAACCCTAGATAGATGATACCAGTAGGAATCAAACTGACTAATGTTGTGTAGGTCGACAATGCACTATTTTTAAACTACAGAAACTTGGTGCCAATAGGGCAATTGGAGTGTGTGGCACCAAGTTTTCATAGTTTTCCCACTCATGTACCAAGTTTAGTTAAAATTGCTCAAACCATTGCAGACTTATTGCCTCCTGCCCCTCTTATCTAAGTGTGGTAGATGTGTCTTACATGGCGCACAATACTTTTAACCCATAAGTTGTAAGTGCATGAAGTTTGATTGAAATAGTTCTAGCTTCACAGACTTTTTGTCTTCTCCACAACCTTATGCAATTGCCATTGTGTGCTACACCCACAGAATTTAATTCTAGGCAGTTACGTCATACCTGTATTCCAGATTGAAATGCCTGGAACATTTTAACCATAGTTGCCATCACTTTACCAGTTCCTAGTTTGCTAGGGACAAATAGTGTCTATGACACTATTTTTGTTCCCCTGCATAAATTTACAGATGTTCAGTTGAATATATGGGCTTTTCAGTTTTCGATCTGTACTAGAACATACAGGATGACAACTATTGAACTATATGAAATTAAAATCATCATAACTTCTGAAGAGTTTGGGTTAGCACATTCAAACTGCCTGGTTGGACACAGGGCATGATGGGAATTAGTATGTGGCACATTTGGGGGACTGAAAATCCACATTTCACAACCCAGAAGTCTCTTGACCGTCAACGGCTAACATTGTGGAGTGCAACATCCAGTCGTGGAATAATTGGTGCAATATTCCTTGATGACACAGTGACTACTGAGCGGTACGTAAAGGTTTTGGAAGAAGATTTCATCCCCATTATCCAAAGTGACCCTGATTTCGACAAGGTGTGGTTCATGCAAGATGGAGCTCGACCCCATCGAAGCAGCAGAGTTTTTATGTCCTGAAGGAGCACTTTGGGGACCACATTCTGGCTCTAGGGTACCCAGAAGACACTGGCATGAGCCTCAATTGGCCGCCATATTCTCTGAATCTAGATAAATGCAACTCCATTTTGTGGGCTATTAAAGACAAGGTGCACAGCAATAAACCCCAAAACCATTGCTGAACTGATTATAGCCACTTAAGAGGTCACTGACAGCCTTGATGTTCCAACACTTCAGCGGGTCATGCAGAATTTTAGTATTCATTTGTGCCACATCACTGGGAGATGAAGAAGCTTGCACAGGATAGAGTAACATGGAGAGCTGCATCAAACCAGTCTCAGGACTGAAGACCACAACAACAACATTGTGCCACATCATCGTCAGTGATGGCAGGCATATTGGATGTCACAACCTAAATTCAAATATCTGTAGCGATGTTTATGTGTAGAATAAAGTGTGTGCATGCTGTAATTTGTAACTAATTAATGTTTTCTTTATATAGTTCAATAACTGTCACCCTGTACATACATACGTAAATGATGGGTCATAACTGAGAAAAATATTTCATGTTCACACATTGACCTACGACCATAAAATAGATTTTCCATGGTTCTGTGCAACTGAAACTCATAAAATTAAGCTTACATTTGAATGTTCGTTTGTTCTTGCAGTAACGCAGAGGAAAGAGCTGCAAGTCTGTACAACTTGCCACACTGTCAACAATAGCCATGCTTGGGCCATCAGCTGTTCCTTCTGTTAACATGGAATGAGTCCATAAAAAGTGTCAGTGACAGCAACATTTGTTTTAAAAGTTCTTATTAAATTGCTTGTAGTCTAAAATGATGTTGTTCTTTCCATTATTTTCCGAACACTACTGACTAATAGAAACAGGGCCTCAGTTTGTCGGCTGTTCATCCAATGTGAGAATGAAATGTCGTGATTTTTTTAAGTTATTCAGTGTCTCATTACATGGTTAACTTAATTTTGTGAACATTATGCCCAGGAGGGAAAGGAACAGGAAGGTTCTTGACTTGCTGTGCACAACAGCACATGGTTCTCAGTACAAAGTAATGGCAATTGACATCTTCATCATACTCAATCAATAATTAGCACTGTTTTACCACTACGAGAAGATGAGAAAATGTAGAATTCCATGTATCCATCAGCTTATAGTAAACATGTTTAGTTTCTACAACTTCTGGCCAATATGCCATCCCATGAAACCACAATTTCCTACATAACTATTTTAGGAAAGTACACCATATTATGTCAACAATTTATTATTTTTTTCATTAAATACAACCAGTGTAGAATATCATATGCACAAAATAATTACTAACATGTTGTCATGATCAAAATTCGAATAAATGGTAGTCAATTTCATACTATGATGTAACACACCTCGTCCACTGTTTGCACTATGGGACCAACAGTTCCTAAGGATATCATTCGCCATAATTTACAACCACCACACATGTACAACTACTAATCTTCGAAACATTTATCACAGTTTTTTTTTGCTTCTCACAACAAACTCAACATGCAAATGTTGAGCAATAAAATCACGAACCATCAACATATATTACATTTTTAAAGAAAAATTATCGTCCATTCATATTACTAATAAACTAAATATCTATTCGTCCATTCGTCTGCCATATCTCGTTTGCTTACAGTCTGGCGATTGTCATATAGCCAATAGAGCCAATTCAATGCTCCACTAAATGAAACACAAAAAAAATAAGTACCAGAAGGTGAGATTCTTTTGTTCGCTACATACGTCACTGTTCAGCTAAAAAGTGTTAAATTAGGCAACTTTCATTAAGCTGAACTGATTCATCATACGACACAAAACAGACATAAACTTTCAAAATCCATGAACTAACAATATTACATTAGTAGATACTCTATCATGATGTTGACTGTGCGAGTATATTCGGCACTCATAACAATTTTGCTGAATTGTTATTTATGTAGAGGTACGATTAGGAAGCGAAACTAAACTAACAATTCAATGCTGCCTTTTGTTGTGATAGTTAGTCAGGATGCCAAAACAGGGTTGGCCTCGCTATAGTGATTAAAAGAATGAAAAACATAAATAAATAGTCATACTACTTAAATTGTGGATACAGACAGCTGCTATTTTTGCCAGAATTCTCACAAATGATTAATACATCTTAATTATGGTTATGTTCTCTTATTTGTCAAATTTAGGAAGTATTCCCATAAATATTGGGGTACACTAAAGGCTGTGCGTTCTATGCACGGTCAATGACAAATTCCTTATCACCCGAATTTGTTTTCATTCACAGAATGAATAGAAACTGAAGATTTGTTCTGCCATTGCAGTCTGCTGTTGGTATACATATTTTAGGCCGTTCTGATGTATTACTTCCTGAGAACATAAGATCTGAAAGTGGCACAAAGGAACAGTTAAATAATTTAAGGTCAGGTACTGTGCGTCTTTTGGAAAATAACACATTTTCCTCATAGCATATTTTACAGAACTCACTAAATTTTGCCTATAAAACTATTTGCTACAACCTAATTCTTTTTATTGTTGTTGGAACATTTCGGGTGAAATCATTTTGGGTATCAGGTTGTGTCATCTTGCTGCCTTCCAGCCATTTACAAAGAAAGACAATGTTTCAACTGTCTTTACAATGGTCGCTTTCAGGACAACGAAATATCACTATCGTCACACTGTGGAGAACTGCTCCAAAGATGGCTGAACTGTCAGTACAGTTTTGTGGATTTTCTTTAGTGTAACAAAATGATGCAATCAAATCTAATACCCAAATAGATCTTAATCGAACTCACTCTGACCCTGGAAACCTGTGCACTTATGAAGGAAATCTATTTATCCGTGAGTGTAATAATGTGGCCGTACTTCATCAACATGGTGTGTGTAAAATTAAACTCCTCTCAGAACTTGCAGCGACAATCTCTAATGGCTCTTCTGCACCACTTATGCAGCAAAAATGGAATTTGTCGCACTGCTTTTTTTCCGCCTGTTGTTATCCACCAAAATGCAGACTGCTTGTTGGCCAGGGTGAGTTCGTCTCTAGCCGTCTCTGTGACACAGCACTGTAACAATGGCGCCATATGCGATGAGCAGAAGACTCCACGACATGGGCGCCCTGCGGCCGGCGGAAGACTCTGCTGGAGGTTTGTCGGCCCCAACTCCTGGCGACACCTGCACATTCTCTGTTGCACTTCGGTCGCCTCCTTCTGGCACTGCAAAATAAAATAGTGGAGATGCAGTAAGACATGGCTATAGTGTATACCAAATATGGAAATTTTGTAGAAATAATATCGATGTCCCACAAAATATTCATACATTGATATTATGCTGCTGATATATCGACAATATTTATACATTTATATAACTGGAACCCAGATAATTGTGAGCTTGCTGTAATACAAGAGCTAACATCCCACTAAAACAAGTTTACAAAACACAGAAACCTAGACTACGTCCACCCTGCGGCAGGCTATGAGAATTTGCATCTGCCTGATAAAGGCAACCAGTTGAGCATGAAGAGCATACGATGACATTGTGGGATGTGATGTAGTCTGGATTTCACCGCAATCACACACATTGATCCTATCAAATTGGAAGGTATTACTAAAATGACTGATTCTTCCTACTCCAAATTTGATTTGAGTGATAAATTTCCAAGGCTTCCATTCGTCCTCTGTGCCACAGACATATTTTGTAGAGGTTGGGTCAATACCTGGGAAATGTCCAAGTGCTCAGTTCATTTTTGCTTCCTTCCTGTTTTGGCTATTGTAGTGATTTCTCTAGCAGTGCTCTTTCTGGGTTTGAAATGTTAAGCTGTCATAGAGTACATGATTTGAGATGTGGCATCCTTATATATATATCATGTCTGCTATGACATAGCAGCACTATTGCAGCCAGTATGTGGCAAATAAACTTATTAGAGCCAAGATTCAGTATTGCACTCATATGAATCCACAGCTTGTCTATATTGTAACTACTTAATTATTTTCCCATCCATTTAGACTTCTTGGGAGTCTATAAATTCCACATGTATTACACATACACTACTGGCCATTAATCGACAGGAAGAAGATGCTGTGATACGCAAATGATTAGCTTTTCAGAGCATTCTCGCAAGGTTGGCGCCGGTGGTGACACGTACAACGTGCTGACATAAGGAAAGTTTCCAACCGATTCATCATACACAAACAGCAGTTCACTGGTGTTGCTTGGTGAAACGTTGCTATGATGCCTCGTGTAAGGAGGAGAAATGCGTACCATCACGTTTCCGACTTCGATAAAGTTCGGATAGTAGCCTATCGCGATTGCGGTTTATCGTATCGAGATATTGCACTCGCGTTGATCGAGATCCAATGACTGTTAGCAGAATATGGAATCGGTGGGTTCAGGAGGGTAATACGGAACGCCGTGCTGGATCCCAACAGCCTCGTATCACTAGCAGTCGAGATGACTGGCATCTTATCCGCATGGCTGTAACGGATCGTGCAGCTACATCTCGATCCCTGAGTCAATAGATGGGGACGTTTGCAACACAACAACCATCTGCACGAACAGTTGGACGACGCTTGCAGCAGCGTGGACTATCAGCTCGGAGACCATGACTGCGGTTACCCTTGACGCTGCATCACTGACAGGAGCGCCTGCGATGGTGTACTCAAAAACGAACCTGGGTGCACGAATGGCAAAACGTCATTTTTCGGATGAATCCAGGTTCTGTTTACAGCATCATGATGGTCGCATCCGTGTTTGGCGACATCGCGGTGAACGCACATTGGAAGCGTGTATATGTCATCGCCATACTGACGTATCACCTGGCGTGATGGTATGGGGTGCCATTGGTTACACGTCTCGGTCACCTCTTGTTCGCATTGGCGGCACTTTGAACAGTGGACGTTACATTTCAGATGTGTTACGACCAGCGGCTCCACCCTTCATTCGATCCCTGCGAAACCCTACATTTCAGCAGGATAATGCACGACCGCATGTTGCAGGTCCTGTACGGGCCTTTCTGGATACAGAAAATGTTCGACTGCTGCCCTGGCCAGCTCATTCCCCAAAACTCTCACCAATTGAAAAGCCTGCTCAATGGTGGCCGAGCAACTGGCTCGTCACAATACGCCAGTCACTACTCTTGATGAACTGTGGTATCGTGTTGAAGCTGCATGGGCAGCTGTACCTGTGCACGCCATCCAAGCTCTGTTTGACTCAATGCCCAGGCGTATCAAGGACGTTATTACGGCCAGAAGTGGTTGTTCTGGATACTGATTTCTCAGGATCTATGCACCCAAATTGCGTGAAAATGTAATCACATGTCAGTTGAACAGACACCTCGTGCAAAAGGTTTAAATGAAAACAGTTTCAGGCCCCTAACTTAGAAACTTATTTTCAAATAAGTCACTCTTTTGATATTTTTTAAAATCTGATGTATTGTAGACACCTATGATACGTGGTCAACATACAAAAGCTAAATCCAGATACAGTGAGATTCAATGAAATAAAACAGATGATAAAACAATCTAGTTAGATGAAAGTGGTAGGATTCTTTATCAATAGCAAATACGAGTAAAATATGAGTTGCTGTAAACAGTTCAGCGATGCGATTACTTTCATCATAACTGAAACAAAATCAGTGGCAATAATGATAGGAATATATCATAAGTCACTTAGGAACGAATAAATAGCAAGGAAGCTGAAGCGAAATAGCTGAAGGAAATAAGTGAAGGTAGGAAAAATTAGATCTCTGAACTGAAAATCCGCAGACGAAAAGTCTAACTAAATTTCGGAGAATTTAAAGGCAAAGACCAAAGAAAATCTAATAATTAAAGTAGAGAAGAGACGAGATAGGAGAAAAGAGTGGAATGAAGGCCTCTGCAAGAGAATGTAATTGTCTGTTGATGTCCTAGAAGAAAACCAGGGTGTTGATTTGGAGACCACAAAGGCTCCAATATTACAGAGAAAATTTGACAGTACTATGGAAGATTTTTGATAAAACCAGTCAAAAGGCCGACGAAAACAAAATCAGCCTTGGTTTGATTACGAACCAGACTGCCCACATGCTAGGCACACTGAATAAAAAAATCCTGTCATTCCTTGGGGACATCATGCTATCATGCCTTGAAAAGGCCACAGTTTGGTGAGGAAGTGTGTCCACAATTTTCATGAGGTATACCTTGCACGTGCTATTCAAAATAGCCCCAGACATTTGTTATGGTGTTAAGATGTGGAGATTTAGCAGGCCAGTCGAGATGCAATACAGTGCCTGACTGCTCGTCAAACCACGAACGTATGCGTGCATCCCAATAAACAAGGATGTTGTCATCTTGAAAGACAGCAGTGCCTTGAGTATACTCACCATGGAGATATAGAAGAAAGGGCAACACAGCATCACTGAGATTGTTCAAATAAATATCATGATCCGTTTTCACAGAAATCTAAATGAGTGGCCTCCAATCATGTTACCAGAAACACCCCCAAAACATTACAGAACAAAATCCAGTCTGAACTATACCCATCACACACAGAGAGTTAAATGCATCATTCGGCACTTGCTGCAGTCTATGCTCTACATCATTTGCAACGGCACAAAATCGTGCCTCATCGGACAACACTAAACGCCGCAGTCAGCCACTGTCCAGTTTCTGTATTTTTTGGTCCACTGAAGACATGTAACTTCTTGAACCACTGTGAGCAACAGCCTTTTTCTAGGCACCCTACTGGAAATGTCCATTGCATGCAGCTCCCTTGGCTATGTTCACTCTGAAAGTGGCTGAGATGAACCTGTAGTCACTGACAGCAGCAATTCCTCTTGAGTTCGAAACTATCACTGACAAGGCTTAACACTCCTCTCCAGCTGCATTAGGATCTTTTTACGACTTCTGTTCATTTGATGTCTTACAGGGCTGCGAGAGGCACATCATTCCTTGTAGACACTTTGAATACACAGCGTTACAATAATCCCAAATGACCTACAGGCCTGGTGCCAGTGTTTCAATGAACGCCACTACAGCTACTTGCTTGTCCCTGAGCCAGTGGGCCGGCTATTGTGACCGAGCGGTTCTAGGCACTTCAGTCCGGAACTGCGCTGCTGCTATGGTCACAGGTTCGAATCCTGCCTCGGGCATGGATGTGTGTGATGTCCTTAGGTTAGTTAAGTTTAAGTAGTTCTACGTCTAGGGGACTGATGACCTCAGATATTAAGTCCGTAGTGCTCAGAGCCATTTGAACCAGTGGCGCTCGATGTAGCTAGATGGTGACCCATCCAAGAACTGAGGTCTGACATTGCAGGGAAGTGGTGTTTCCAAAATGTCACCCCGTGTTGATAAACCATCAGTGCAGGCAGCTTCATTCACTGCATGGTCATGGGCACGCCCATCCAACACAATAGCTCTTTTCTACCATTCTCTCACAACTCCAACTCACACTGTGCGGAGAATAATGTGGCCTTTAGATGCGCAGTTGGCAGGGCACGTGTGGGGAGAATGGTAGTTGACGGGGTTGCAGGCAGGCGCTTTAGGAGAAATGCTGAGCACTGGAGGCGAAGTGCCATTCGAAACTGAACCCTAACCACACATATTTTGTAAATATTAAGTGGAGCCTCTCCACGCCCACACTTGCATGTTGACAATTCAAAAATATCTGCTTTGTTTAGTATCTAAAAAGAATTCCGCTGAAAATGCAACGAAAGCAGAGATTTATTTTCACCTGGCTTGTTAACCGTTTGTAACTTTCAGAGAAGCGTTATTAGTCGGAAATTTTGAGTAAAATCTACATTTCTCCTATTGCTACGTTAAAATTTGCTTCTCTTCCCAAAACACGGCTGGGTTTACACAATGTCACCTCACTAACACGTGCACATGCAATTGTGAAAGAATTATGAAACAGTGGTTTATTAAGTGAGGAACTGAGGAAAATTAAGGTAAATAGCTTGCTATAAGGCGCATCCTCAGTATCAAAATAAACTTGCAACATATTCACTTGTGTTATAAAACCCACAGCATTTCTCATTTGACCATCTATAGATGGCCCTTTAAAATTACATTTTCATCGAAAACAAGTCTGTAGCTTCTGGAATAACAAGGTAAATAATGAACTTCTGCATAATAACTATATGTGAAAATACTCCCCTCTTTGCATGCTACCATTTGGCTAAATCTCATTTCGATATCTCAAACAATTTGTGAAACATAAGGAATTTTGTGGATATTTTATTCTGGCTTTTTCACTGGTGCGTGTGATCCAAAATGTGTGTGCCACATTCCTCCATCCTAATCTTAAAAAAATGGAAAAAAAATCAGTATGTTAGCTACAATTCATACACAGCGATATGTTGCGTAAAAGGCACCAAACGCAAAATCATAGCAAGCCCCATTTTTCGTTGTAAGCTTTTTCGAATTTTGCACAGCGTCTTTCTTAAATGCAAATATCACAGCGTCTTTCTTAAATGCAAATATCACAATAACTATGACCATTAACGAAATGACGGGCATGTCATCATGAAGCTGACATATAAAGCTATACGTAATAGCACTCCGTCTTCAGGCCACGAGTGGCCTACTGAGACCATCCGACCGCCGTGTCATCCTCAGTGGAGGATGCAGATAGGAGGGGCCTGGTGTCAGCATACCACTCTCCCTGTCGTAAGATGGTATTCTTGACCGAAGCCGCTACTATTCGGTCGAGTCGTCCTCAATTGGCATCACGAGGCAGAGTGCATTCCGAAAAATGTCAACAGCGCATGGCGGCCTGGTTGGTCACCCATCCAAGTGCCGACCACGGTCGACAGCGCTTAACTTCGGTGATCTCACGGGAACCGATGTAACCACTGCGGCAAGGCCGTTGCCAAGCTATACGTAATGCATAAGTGAAACATTTTTACCGAATAGTTTCTGTAAAATCGTTTGAGAAAGATTGTAGGGTGTGCAACTCGATTCTGTCATTGCCAACTGGCTCTACGGCATACAAATAATGTCGGGCTCCCCTTAGAAACAAACGAATGAACTCGCCCAGCGCTTTGGACGAAAACTGATTACTGTGCACTGGCCACTGTATCCTGCGTGGACTCCACACAGACAACAGTTCATTTGGATGACTTATGGCGGTGGTGGTAGCAGTACTGCACCATCTGCAATGCTTCGAAGAGACCGGTGCGCTCTTTTTGTCTCGTTGACTTACATTTTACACTACTGGCCATTAAAATTGCTACACCAAGAAGATATGCAGATGATAAATGGGTATTCATTGGACGAATATATTATAATAGAACTGGCATGTGATTACATTTTCACGCAATTTCGGTGCATAGATCCTGAGAAATCAATACCCAGAACAACCACCTCTGGCCGTAATAACGGCCTTGACACGCCTGGACACTGAGTCAAACAGAGCTTGGATGGCGTGTACAGGTAGCTGCCAATGCAGCTTCAACACGATACCACAGTTCATCAACAGTAGTGACTGGCGTATTGTGACGAGCCAGTTGCTCGGCCACCATTGACCAGACGTTTTCAATTGGTGAGAGATCTCGAGATTGTGCTGGCCAGTGCAGCAGTCGAACATTTTCTGTATCCAGAAAGGCCCGTACAGGAAATGCAACATGCAGTCGTGCATTATCCTGCTGAAATGTAGGGTTTCGCAGGGATCGTATGAAGGGTAGAGCCACGGCTCGTAAAACATCTGAAATGTAACGTCCACTGTTCAAAGTGCCGTCAGTGTCAACAAGAGGTGACCGAGACGTGTAACCAACGGCACCCCATACCATCACGCCGGGTGATACGCCAGTATGGCGATGACGAATGCAGGCTTCCAGTGTGCGTTCACCGCGATGTCGCTAAACACGGACGCTACCATCATGATGCTGTAAACAGATGCTGGATTCATCCGAAAAATGACGTTTTGCCATTCGTGTAGCCAGGTTCGTCGTTGAGTAAACCATCGCAGGCGCTCCTGTCTGTGATGCAGCGTCAAGGGTAACCGCAGCCATGGTCTCCGAGCTAATAGTCCATGCCGCTGCAAACGTCGTCGATCTATTCGTGCAGATGGTTGTTGTCTTGCAAACGTCCCCATCTGTTGACTGAGGGATCGAGACGTGGCTACACGAACCGTTACAGCCATGCTGATAAGATGCCCGTCATCTCGACTGCTAGTGATACGAGGCCAATGGGATCCAGCACGGCGTTCCGTATTGCCCTCCTGAACCCACCAATTCCATATTCTGCTAACAGTCATTGGATCTCGACCAACGCGAGCAGCAATGTCGCGATACAATAAACCGCAATCGCGATAGGCTACAATTCGGCCTTTATCAAAGTCGGAAACGTGATGGTACGCATCTCTCCTCCTTACACGAAACATCACAACAACGTTTCACCAGGCAACGCCGGTCAATTGCTGTTTGTGTTTGAGAAATCGGTTGGAAGCTTTCCTCATGTCAGCACGTTGTAGGTGTCGCCACCGGCGCCATCCTTGTGTGAATGCTCTGAAAAGCTAGTCATTTGCATATCACAGCATCTTCTTGCTGTCGGTTAAATTTCGCGCCTGTAGCAGGTCGTCTTCGTGGTGTAGCAATTTTAATAGCCATTAGTGTAGAAAGGAACAGAGAGAGAGAGAGAGAGAGAGAGAGAGAGAGAGGAGTGGTGCTCACCTATGGGCGCGTCCCCAGAGCCGGAGCCCTCGTCGGGCCAGGCCTCCGCGGAGTCGGCCTCGTCGTCCCACGAGTCCCCCGGCTGCTGGCCGCTGCCGCTGCCTCCCTCGTAGCGGGTGAGCGCCAGCGCGGACGGCGCCTCGGCCACCTGGCTCACCACCACCTGCCAACACCGCCACCAGCGCCGTCTCGAGAACACAGTTACGCAAACAGGACGCTTCCGCACAAAACAAGGCAAGACACACAAAGAAAATCTTACTCAATGCAGCACCGCTGCTCAGAGGCCAGCTGGAAAGAAAAAGCATTTTGTTACATCACGAGAAATACAGGGCTATTACAAATGATTGAAGCGATTTCATAAATTCACTGTAGGTCCATTCATTGACAAATGGTCACGACACACTACAGATACGTAGAAAAACTCAAAGTTTTGTTCGGCTGAAGCCGCACTTCAGGTTTCTGCCGCCAGAGCGCTCGAGAGCGCAGTGAGACAAAATGGCGACAGGAGCCGAGAAAGCGTATGTCGTGCTTGAAATGCACTCACATCAGTCAGTCATAACAGTGCAACGACACTTCAGGACGAAGTTCAGCAAAGATCCACCAACTGCTAACTCCATTCGGCGATGGTATGCGCAGTTTAAAGCTTCTGGATGCCTCTGTAAGGGGAAATCAACGGGTCGGCCTGCAGTGAGCGAAGAAACGGTTGAACGCGTGCGGGCAAGTTTCACGCATAGTGATGTGAAAGATTCAGTGTTTAAACCTCCTCTACCAAGAAACGTGCTAGAACTGCGAGCTCGCATCAACAATGCTTTCGAACTCATTGATGGGGACATGCTGCGCCGAGTGTGGGAGGAACTTGATTATCGGCTTGATGTCTGCCAAATCACTAAAGGGGCACATATCGAACATTTGTGAATGCCTAAAAAAACTTTTTGACTTTTTGTATGTGTGTGCAAAGCATTGTGAAAATATCTCAAATAATAAAGTTATTGTAGAGCTGTGAAATCGCTTCAATCATTTGTAATAACCCTGTATTGCAGAAGAAAAGAAAAATGTCTTCTCAGCCAGACAGTTCGGAGTGGGTCAGGTTGAGAACTGACCACACCTACAGGTTCATCAGTATCCTCCGAAGACACAGACGAAGGTAATGGCACCGCCCTGTGAACTCTACCGGCCGGGCGGCCGAGCGGTTCTAGGCGCTACAATCTGCAACCGCGCGACCGCTACGGTCGCAGGTTCGAATCCTGCCTCGGGCATGGATGTGTGTGATGTCCTTAGGTTAGTTAGGTTTAGGTAGTTCTAAGTTATAGGGGACTGATGACCTTAGAAGTAAAGTCGCATAGTGCTCAGAGCCATTCGAACCATTTGAACCCTGTGAACTCTGCATGATTAAATACGACGATCCAAAGCTGGCAGAACTACGTGACTAGATTCAGTGTGAAGGCAATGGCAGGGAATGGTACCATGACTAATGTGTTAGTGCAGTGATGAAGACGGTATTTACTTCTGGAAAAACATGTTAATTTTTGATGATATACAGGTATTTTTGAACTGACTCTATTAACTAGTTTTATGACGCGATTCACCTTTCTCGAAGAAGGCGAAAAGGTCATACAGGCCATTCCCCATACTGCAATTTGGTTCCACTCAATGTAAAAATAAACTGTGCAAACTCTTGACACAGTACGATAAATAGAAAAAAAAATGGAAGACCGGAAAAACGTGAAAAACCATAAGTTTCTCAAAAGATTACGTTTAACGTGAAAAATGCAAGTACTCCGTTAATGTAATCGAGTTATTTACTTCCTTTATAAATAAATGCGTTCTCATTTCACAGATCGCATTGGTCAGGTGACATGATGGGTCACCTACACCACAGACGGACGCGGTGGCCGAGCGGTTCTAGGCGCTTCAGTCCGGAACCGCGCGACTGCTACGGTCGCAGGTTCGAATCCTGCCTCGGGCATGGGTGTGTGTGCTGAGAGAGAGAGAGAGATTTTAGAGGGCAGACCAACTGAGCCCCGTTTGTTCCTATGACCCAACCTACATCACTCCAGTCGTTTTTCACTTGTGAGGGAAGCAACTGTTGCAGCAAGAACAATGAATTCGTGTTCAGTTTGTTTATGAGTGAAGATTCATTTGATCGAGTTTTAGTCGCATGAAGTAACCGGAAGCAAACTTCTGTCTGTGCACACGTAAATAAACTGTATCAAAGTGCTCTTCTTGATGAGGCACCATCTCGTGCTCCACCTGTTATTCGTCAGGCAAGAAGAATGGTGAAATCTTTTTATTGCTTCGAAATATTTATCCTCCTTTATGAATTTGAACTATTCGCACATGAAGATAGCCGGCCGCGGTGGTCTAGCGGTTCTGGCGCTGCAGTCTGGAACCGCGGGACTGCTACGGTCGCAGGTTCGAATCCTGCCTTGGGCATGGGTGTGTGTGATGTCCTTAGGTTAGTTAGGTTTAAGTAGTTCTAAGTTCTAGGGGACTTATATTCTGAGATGTTGAGTCCCATAGTGCTCAGAGCCACATGAAGATATTGTGATATTTGTATTTTCTTTGTCAGTATGTCGAAGGGTGGTCCTGTGCCCCATCTGCAGCCGAAGCACCTATTTAGATTTCAAGATTATTTCAAAACTTTTGTAAAGTCCGATTTTTGACATATCGCTCGAGTGATCTCGCAAAAAAACGAAAAATCATTTATAGTACCTACGCACTGAATCTGTAGCCTTGCCATTCTTTGACTCGAATGATTGTCGGCGTCGAAAATAAAAGCGGTCACTTTACTGAATCGTTAGCCAGGACCTTCAGACTAAAATAATAAAAGAATACAAGTATAAATCGATCAACTCACAGAAACCATAAAAAACAGGAACATTGTAATAAATCAAAAGTAGCTTTTACCAGCTTTGATTTTAGTGACGATTTCTATAAGGCGTATTCTTCAATGTGGGATTAAAATCAAGTATTCATCAACTCACTATACGTTACACGAAATGTCGGGCGAACTGCCGGACGTACGTAACTTGCTGCCACGATGTTTCGGCGCAGAGTCTTCTGTCCATCTTCAGGACTTTACCGTCGAGAATAAATTGAACTCCCCTATTTAACACCTTGCCAGCGCAATCGTGGCGCAAGCAGTCGTCACTGCGCATGAGCTGCCTGTGCTCACGCGCTTCTGCTTCGAGTCATTGTGCTGCGTCCAGCACCCTCCGTAGTGAAAACTATCTTCGTGCTGTGGATGTGATTTTACCATATGAAGATGACAGATTGCGCTGGCAAGGTGTTAAATAGGGGAGTTCAATGTATTCTCGACGGTAAAGTCCTGAAGATAGAGAGAAGACTCTGCACCGAAACATCGTGGCAGAAAGTTACGTGCGTCTGGCAGTTCGCCCGACATTTCGTGTAACGTGTAGTGAGTTGATGAATACTTGATTTTAATCCCACAGTATCAACATAGATATCGCGGCGTAACACCACCCACCGGTAAAACCTGCCTGTGGCAATAAGCCGAACGTAACGGATCAGCGTGACTTGAGAAGACGTGCAGGATGCCTCGCAGACGTATGCGCGAACCGTACCGTCAGATCAGCGAGTTTGAAAGAGGGCGCATTATTGGCATGAGAAAAGGGATGCTTCCACCCGGGAAATTGCTGCTCGTGTGGAACGAAGTGTTTCGGCAGTGCAACCTGTGTGTGCAGAACGATTCACGGAAGGCCGTAGAACACGACGACGTGGGTCAGGTCGCACCACCCAGACCACTGCGTCTTTCACTTCTCCGCCTACCTTTGACGAATGTGCAGAAACATCCACGACGGCAATGGTGTGTGGAAGACATGACTGGGTACATAAGGGCATAAGATAGTGTTTTCAGACGAATCCAGGTTCTGTTTGTTTGAAAATGATGGCCGCATTCTGGTTCGTCACAGACAGGGGGAACGGCATCACAACGACTGCATTCACACGAGAAACACAGCACTAGCTCAAGGCGTTATGGTGTGGGGTGCTATTGGGTGCAACCACAAATAACAGTCGGTGCATGTCCAGGAGACTGTGAGCAGTGTAGCCTGCGTGAATGACATGCTGCGACCTGTAGCCATACTCTTTCTCTCTTTCTGCACAACACCCCCGAAACCATTTTTTAGGAAGAGAATGCACGACCACAGGTTGCTGCCAAACACGTGCCTTCTTGGTGTCACAGGATGTCAGCCTTTTTTCCTGGACCGCCAGGTCACCAGACTTGTCGCCAATCGGAAATGTGTGTGATATGGTGAAATGAGAGGTGCAGCGCTGTGACCCAATGCCAACCACCACATATGGACTTTAGAACCAGGCGAATGCAGCATGGATGGCTTACCACAGGACGCCATTCGCGCCTTATGCGCGTCGATGCCATCACGCATGGAACAAGTTATCAGGGACCATGCGTACTAGGTACCAGGACATGTGCTGAACCGAGGTGACTGAAATGCTAATCATTTCTGCAGAACTTACTAACGTACATGTCTTGTGAATATGAACGTCCTCTCTCTAGTCTTCAAGCTGATCTGTTCTTTTTTTCCGAACGTGAGTGTAATAGCCTCAGTGTGTATAAAAGACAAGAGATTATACGAGGGTGAGTCAAATGAAAATTTTAAATATTTTTTTAAATATTATTTGTGCAGAAGCGGTACAAAGTTGTATCACTTTTCAACATAATCTCCCCCACGCTCAATGCAAGTCCTCCAGCGCTTAAAAAGTGCATAAATTCCTTTACAAAAAAAATTCTTTTGATAGGTCGCGCAACCACTCATGCACTGCGTGGCGTACCTATTCATCAGAACGGAACTTCTTCCCTCCCATTGCGTCTTTGAGTGGTCCAAACATTTGGAAATCACTTGGGGCAAGGTCTGGTGAGTATGGTGGATGAGGAAGACACTCAAAATGCAGGTCTGTGATTGTTGCAACTGTTGTACGGGCACTGTGTGGCCTTGCATTGTCATGTTGCAAAAGGACACCTGCCGACAGCAATCCACGTCGCTTTGATTTGATTGCAGGCCGCGGATGATATTTTAGGAGGTCTATGTATGATGAACTGGTGACAGTGGTCCCTCTAGGCATGTAATGCTCCAAAATGACGCCTTTTTTTGTCCCAAAAGAGTCAGCATAACCTTCCCTGCTGATGGTTCTGTTCGAAACTTCTTTGGTTTTGGTGATGAGGAATGGCGCCATTCCTTGCTCGCTCTCTTCGTTTCCGGTTGGTGAAAGTGAACTCAGGTTTCGTCCCCAGTAACGATTCTTGCAACGAAGCCATCACCTTCTCGATCAAAGTGCCGAAGAAGTTCTTCACAAGCATCAACACGTCGTTGTCTCATTTCAGGAGTCAGCTCCCGTGGCACCCATCTTACAGACACTTTGTGAAACCGGAACACATCATGCACAATGGGGTGTGCTGTCCCATGACTAATCTGTAAACATGCTGCAATGTCATTCAGTGTCACTCGGCGGTTTTCCTTCACTATGGCTTCAACTGCTGCAATGTTCTGTGGAGTCACAACTCGTTGTGCCTGACCTGGACGAGGAGCATCTTCCACTGAAGCCACACCATTTGCGAACTTCCTACTCCATTCGTAGACTTGCTGCTGTGACAAACATGCATCACCGTACTGAACCTTCATTCGTCGATGAATTTCAATAGGTTTCACACCTTCACTACGCAAAAACCGAATAACAGAACGCTGTTCTTCCCTGGTGCAAGTCACAAGTGGGGCGGCCATCTTCATACTGATACTGCGACGGTATGTGTGCATCTGCACTATGCTGCCACCTACAGGCCGTTCTGCACGCTGTTTGTAGCACGCTTACCAACTTACAGGATAACGGCGCGCAATTTCGATTTGTTACTACAAATTTAAGGTTTTCAAAAATGGTTCAAATGGCTCTGAGCACTATGGGACTTAACATCTGTGGTCATCAGTCCCCTAAAACTTGGAACTACTTAAACCTAACTAAGGACATCACACACATCCATGCCCGAGGCAGGATTCGAACCTGCGACCGTAGCGGTCACGCGGTTCCAGACTGAAGCGCCTAGAACCGCACGGCCACACCGGCCGGCTTAAGGTTTTCATTTTACTCACCCTCGTATTTAACTATTTACTTGTTACAACAGTGGTTTCTTCTTGCTAAGTGAACTGAATTAATAAAAATTAACGGTGGCAGGTTGTTTTAATGTTAGGACTAATGTTCAAAAGTTGATGAGATAATGGTTCAAAATTCGAAGAGTGTAGTGCTGTACCCGCGGTGACCGTAGGCTCCACGCGGCACAGCAGAGTCAGCTAGGCTGCCTGCGAAATAGGCGTACGCGCCGAGATGACACCATAGTTTCGACACGGCTTACAAAGGGCGAAGTCTTCGCTGCACTATTTTTCTGCACCGGTGACATGGACGAAGTTAGACATCTGCTCACTACCGTTCTTTCTGCCACGTATTCAGGGGGCTACATGTCCCTGAAGAGCGAAGTGGAGAGTGCACCGGAGGGTAACTAGAGACTCAGCAAGTCTAGTATTTTCGGGACCGATATCCTGCCAGCTAGTACAACGAGGGACGCTCGCACACCACACTTATCGCTCAGAGAATGGGCTTCTTGGAAGTGTCACTTAACCAGTCTAGGACCCGTTACAACGTTATTACTAGCCGAACACTGCATCTGATGTCGGTGCTCATCAGAAGAGAGTTAAATACTGCGTATACTTTATTCAGTAGTAAATCTTGTGAACTCTTACTCAGAACAGATATAAAATTCAAATTCTCTGTTTACTCACTTATTACTTTAAAAACGTCTTTGCCTTTGGTAGTTCACGGAATTCCCTCGCAACAGAGGTACTGTAAAGCTATGTGTCCTTCAGCAACGAAACGAATAAAAGAAACGAGCTGAGCTAGGTCACTTACATCATCAGATTCATCTCGCTGAACTGCAAACATTAAATTTGTTTCACGAACTCTAGTTATAACAGAATGATCAATGTTTTTATGCATATACTGAATACGTCTTCCAACTATATTATCAGCCAAGGCTCTTTTTAACATCTCGTTCATACTGAGGTCCAAACACTGTTTCCAGTACAACACTGGAAGCAATTATCTCAGCTAGAAGACCTTTCTGAGAGACCTCGAATTTCTTAGTACGTATTGGACTCTGCTGATTCTTCTGTTTTAGGATTTCTTTGAAATAGTCAAAACTTTTAACTTTTAAACGGCTGTGGTTTGTTAGTTGATTTGGTAGGAGGGGACCAAACATCGAGGTCATCGGTCACATTGGATTAGGGAAGGTGGGGGAAGAAAGTCGGCCGTGCCCTTTCAAAAGAACCATCCTGGCATTTGGCTGTAGCGATTTAGGGAAATCACGGAAAACCTAAATCAGGATGGGAGGACAGTGTGCTAACCACTGCGCCATCTCGCTCGGTAAAACGTCGGTGTTTTGTAGAAACATGGCGCAGCAATTTATTCGTACCACTCTTGCGCTGAAAAAGTTTTATACCACATATCATACATTCCGGTGTAGGATGTCCGTCATTTCTACACCACGTGAACGCCATTTTTAAGTATTCTTCATTTGACAGGCTCACCTTTGTGTTCTTGCTACTGCACGAAGGCACGGAACAAACAGAATTTCGGACGCATTGTTTGAGGGTTATTCTGCGTCTAGTACATCTACTGAAGTTCCGGTCTCATTGCATGACTGTTGCCCTACATCTGATGTTTCATAAACCGTCAACAGTCTCTTTCTGGCGGTAAAGTTATCTACTTCTGATGACTTCTGCAAATTATATCACTTTGAAAGAAGTAAAATAATGACACATATCACGAACGAACAGGAAAACATACTACCGAAAAAGTGTACTATCTGCCACTATCGCCGGACCGATAGAGAGCGCCAACGTACAGCAGCAGCAGAGAGACATACACTGACGAGCCAAAACATTATGAGCACCTGCTTAATAGCTTGTTTCGCCATATTTTGAGCGAAATACATCACTGATTCTGCGTATCAGCAGTCCAACATTTTGTTGATACGTTTCTCCAGGTACGTGGCATTACATATCTAAGCACAGGTCATGTAATTCGCGTAAATAGCGAGTTGCTGATTTGCTTACGCGGTAACGGCGCCAGATAGCGACCCAGATCGGTTCCACATGACTCAAATCAGGCGAATTTGATCGCCGAGACATCAACGTGAGTTCACTATAACGCTCCTCAAACCGCTTAGCACGTTTCTGTCTCTGAGACGCGGACAAATCTGTCGCCGGGGAAAACATAATCCATGAAGAGAGGCAGCTTTCAGCGTGTCACAGGTCCCATGCAATCGCAGAAGAATGTCTCCCACAGCATAATACTGTTCCCACCAGGCTGCGTCCGTGCCGCGCCCCACGTTTCAAATCGCCGTTCACTTCGATGACGGCGTTTGTGGAGACGACCGTCGACCTAGTGTAGGAAAAGCGTGACTCACCCGAAGAGTCATCAAGTTTCATTGATCGACGGCCGAACCCCGATGTTGCCGTGGCCACTGCAATCGTAACTGACGATGTCGTTGGGACATCATGTGAACACGTAGGTGTGGTCTGCTGCGCAGCTCCACGTTCAACAATGTACGATGAACGGTCTGCTCCGCAGTTGTACGTGCGCCGGCATTGTGCTCTTTCCACAGAGATGCCACAGATCACCGTCTATCCTACTTCAAGGAGCAGACAAGCCTCCGAACCTGACCTACGATGAAGAGTCGTGGACTTCCAACCATTTAGCTCCCAGTCGTAGTTTCACTATCCTTCTACCTCTTTCCGCAGATGTTCACGACAGTAGCACGTGAACATTTGACCAGCTTCTCCGTTCTTGAGACACTTGTTCAAAGGCTTTGCGCAATAATAATCTCCCCTTTGTCAGAGTCGCTTATCTCAATGGATTCCCCATTTGCAATCCATATCTTCGCTATGGAGATCCTCCGTCCGTCTCTGCTCCGCTCTCGTACTTTAGTTACCGCGTCACGTGCCTGCAACACCACCAGACGGCATCCAGCGTCGCGGTGGGCAGTGGTCATCATGTTTTGGCTGATGGGTGTTTAGTTGCCTTAATTGGTGTACATGCACAAAGTAGTGGGGTACAACATACCGATCACTCGTTCTATACGTGATGTCTGGTTACAATAAGTGAAGAAAAGGATCTTTTGTGTTACTTTACCACACGTTTTTCATTTGTTTTACATTTGAATTTACTAGTCTTGCGACACCCTTGATGCCACTACTCGATACCGGGATGTCCGGACATACAGTCTGGAAAGCTCTCCTCTAGGGGGTCGTCATTTATTATATAGATTTTGGCAATGATATTGACACTTAAAGTAGTAAAGGAGTTTTGCTATTTGGAGAGCAAAATAACTGATGATGGTCGAAGTAGAGAAGATATAAAATTTAGACTGGCAATGGCAAGGAAAGCGTTTCTGAAGAAGAGAAATTTGTTAACATCGGGTATAAATTTAAGTGTTAGGAAGTCGTTTCTGAAAGTATTTGTATGGAGTGTAGCCATGTATGGAAGTGAAACATGGACGATAAATAGTTAAGACAAAAAGAGAATAGAAGCTTTCGAAATGTGGTGCTACAGAAGAATGCTGAAGATTAGATTTGTAGATCACATAACTAATGAGGAGGTATTGAACAGAACTGGAGAGAAGAGTTTGTGGCACAACTTGACAAGAAGAAGGGACCGGTTGGTAGGACATGTTCTGAGGCATCAAGGGATCACAAATTTAGCATTGGAGGGCAGCGAGGAGGGTAAAAATCATAGAGGGAGACCAAGAGATGAATACACTAAGCAGATTCAGAAGGATGTAGGTTGCAGTAAGTACTGGGAGATGAAGAAGCTAGCGCAGGAGAGCTGCATCAAACCAGTCTCAGGACTGAAGACAACAACAACAACAACAACAACAACAACAACATTGGCAGCTGGTGATCGGATGGCCTTTCTGATGGCACTGATCAACCTTTTTTTCTTCCTTTTTTTTTCCTTTATTGGATTTCGAGTCGCCCTGGCAGCAGCTTAGTACGCTGCTTTTCAGCCTACAGAATTTTTGAAACATAAGAAGATAAGAAAAAATAAAAGCAGGCGATAAAATGGTGAAGTAAATTGTAAAACGGCGGAAGATTGTGGAAAGTTAAAACATAAAACAAATGGTGGGCGATGATAACAAAATACACAGGAAGCAGACAGGGAAAATAGTAGACAATTAAAAAACACGGCGACAGTATGGTTTCTGTTCACAAGAGATATAAAAATCACACCCTGCGATAGTATCATGTCCGTTCGCAAAACTTTGGAAGAGACGCACAACACTTAACAATCACTGGAAACACTGCACTAAAATGTCAGCACGAAGATGATACATCACAGGCAAGGGCAGATGGGGAGGGGGGCACCTGGACAGATGAGGGGGGGAAAAGGGGGGAGGAGAGGAAAAACGAACGGTGGGGGGGGGGGGCGGGGGACCGACGAAGGGAGAGGACTCAGAAGGGGAGAGCAGGGCAGATGTGAGAGGGAATGGGGAAAGGCAGAGGAAGGACTCAGGGCGAGAGAAGGGAGGCAGAGGGAGAGTAGGTGGGGAAAAAACAATATGGTAGGGGGGGGGGGGGAGAGGGAGCCCAGGAAAAGGACAAAGGAAAGGAGAGGACGTGAGGATGAGTTGATAGGAGGGATAAATGGAGGGAGAGAGGGCAGCATCTTGGAGGGGGAGTTGACAGAAGCCACCTTGGGAAAGGAGATGAAGGGTGTGGAGATGGAAGGTAGGGGGGACACAACAGTGAAGGTGCAGCAGGAGGCGGGGAGGGGAGAGGAGAGGAGCAACTGGGGGGGGGGGTGAGGGGGATCAAGGTGGCGGGAGGTGTAGAGTATGTGGAGTATGTGGATATGTTCGAGGAATAGGAGCAGATGGGGGAAAGGAATCAGGTCGTAGAGGATCCGTGTGGGGGACGGGATCCGCTCAACTTCCGGGATGGATGGAATCTATCTGCGTTTCGTTTCATGTTCAAGTGCAAGAACGTTTTCGAAATGTTTGCGCACCTTGTATCTGAGGCGGGACTTTGGTACCAGCCCGGTTATTACCTAGGTGGATGTGGGAAACCACCTACCATCATATATTACAAGGACGTAAAATAATAGCTTTCCAAAATACGTGTACATACTTCTGAGTAGGGGACCCGCAGATTGTTAGTGGTATGGGCGCCGCGCGACTTGAAAACCCGCCATGTCTCTGTTGCACTGTTGTGAGAACTGATATCTGAACAGAACGGGGGAGGGATGAAATACACGTAATTCTGTGACAGTCACAATGTCATTACTTCATACACAACCCGTTTCGTTGGTTACACTTTCATCACCAGGTGGATGGCATTTTTTACGTTGTTTTCTTAGTGGCAAAATCGGCGATTTCTTGCCGTGGTAAGTGACATGGCCAAGAGATCAGGTTGCGACTTGCGAACTTAAAGTCAGCAGTGTGTATGTGTGTGTGTGTGTGTGTGTGTGTGTGTGTGTGTGTGTGTGTTGCATTCTGAAGCGTAAAAACCGCGTAAGCTGCTCAGTGGATATAATTCATTCACATTTCCACGTCAGATGCAGTGCACGTACCGTTGTTCTTGTACTCGCAAGTCACAACGTAACCTGTTGGCCACCTCGGATGCTAGTGCTGCAAAAAAACCGCCGATATTTTCCATTACAAATAGCCGCGACTGGTTTAAATTCAAACAAAAAAATTAATTTACGAGTACTGGAAAATATGAACAAAATATGTAAAACAAGAAGACGGTGGCTTGTAGCTAGAGACAGGCTACCGAGCAACGAGCAGTACTAAAATTCCAAGGATAAAATCAACTTGGTTCGTGTAATAAATGCGCGCTATTGAGCACGCTATCGTACACATACGGCGTGTCGAGACTTTACCTGCTTTATATGCCTGAGTTGGTCGCTGAGCTCTGCAATGCGCATGTCCGGCTGGTGGGGCGTCCACGTGATCTCAGGGTTGTACTTCTGCGCCGTAATACTGGACGCCACCACGGTCTTCGTGTACCTGCCGACACACACAAATATCTTGACAATGAAAAAAATAACTGTCATGTTCGTGCGTCATCCGTCTACATGTAGAACTTATGCAATATCAAAGAGTAATCAACACCGCAACTCTTTTCGAGAGTTGAATTTTAAATTTCCTGAGGTCCGCACAACCAAGCGAAGGCCAACAATGTCCCTAGAGTTTTAGACACAACGTAGAGGTTTAAGGGGCTCCGGAAAGGCTCAAAATCATGAAAAGTTCAATTATTACTTTTTTGCGTTTTCTGAATCTGCAAACTATTACCTTTTAATAGATATATAATTTATTCAATTCCGAAGACTACAACTATTTTTAAATTTTTTTTGAAATGTGTTCTACATGGGCGTGACCCACTGTGGCACTGTTAAACTGCTGTCAAATGGTGTTATTATTAACGTCCGTGTTCATCAGGTACATTTTAGTGATGTGAGATAAAGTATGTGTTGTGGCTAACCTGTGATGGTTCAATATATATCGCTGGTGTGATTGTCGATTGTTTCATGTTTATTTACTCTGTCGTTATCTCGAAAATATTCGTAATTAATTCTGTTTTTTGAGTCTCTGTTTTGTTGAAGAATAATAATGAGTAAAAGTAAAGTTATTAGAAATCCTCTGAGGGCTTTTAAGAAAAGGAGAAATGTTGGAAAGCCAAAGGTATGTGTTATTACTGTAAACAATAAAGACGATAACCAAGTGAGTGAACCTAACCTCTCAAGTACACCTGCCCATAGCAGTCAAAGTGGGAAAGAAAATACTTCACAGAAGAAGCTTGGTTCAATGAGTGAAAACTATGAATGTTGCAATTTTCAGAGACTTAGCAGCACCTGAACTGTTGAAAAAGTGTATTCACGGAAAAACTCAAAACCCCAATGAAAGTGTAAATAGTGTTATATGGTCGAGAATCCCCAAGACTGTATTTGTTGGAATAGAAACACTTCACTTTGGTGTGTATGATGCTGTTGCGACTTTCAATGATGGCAACATTGTAAGGTGCAAGGTATTTAGAAATATGGGAATGAAGATAGGTTCTAACATGGTATGAGCGATGCTTGCTTTAGACCAGGAACGCCTTCGGCCTGCAGACAGGGCTGTAAAGAGTCTAGAAATACAAGCAAGAGTAAACAGGAGGAGGAACAAGAGGAAGCTGGAGGATGAGTTTGCAGAGGATGAAGATAATCCATCCTATGGACCTGGAATGCACTAAAAAGTTAATCCAATCTTTGTCGCTCGATTCCCAAAACTTTTATTTTCTCATACTAATTACATGTTTTCTAAGGATCTTCCAAACATATTTGTTTCAAACTTTCAGTAAATGTTACACAGTAGCTTCTGCATAATTTAACACAGCCTTTTTCCAAAAAACTGTATATTTTTGAATATATAAATAAAAAATTGCAAAAAAATTTTGTGAATTTTCATAACAATTGAAAAAAAAAACATCTTTAATAACTGAACTAAAATTTTGTAAAATCCCTGTGTTAAGTTGTAGCCCATATTCCAATAAATAATCTGTAAAAAGTTCAACTTCCTACCTCAAATACTTTGTGAGGAAAGATGTAATTTATAAGCGTTATTTTAACATTGCAAGTATAGGGCGTTCCGGAGCCCCTTAAGAATGGTGCTCGATTTCTCCTGGAAGAAACAATGCTCCCACTGCGAGACGTAGCACAAATTCCGTTATGATAGGTGAGGAAGGAACTCAGCCGTATGCGTTTCAGAGAAGACACACCAGCATGCGTCTCATTGGAGAACGTCAGTTCGCTTTAATTAGTTAGTCAGTTACATTCTCCACAGACTATCTGAACGATTCTTTTATCAAAATGATGCGGAACGATCCAGTTTACACGATATATATACACGATTAGTGTTCACATTACTAAACACATAATTATTATTAGTCCCACTCATGCAAATACACTTTTTTAATTTTTTTATTTGTTAATGGCTACTAGTTTTTAAGCAGAAATTTGTCAAAGGAATAGGAGCTGTCCAGGAGAAATTATTTTAAGTTAGATTTAAAGCTTGCTTCGCTACCTATCTCACATTTTATGTTACTGGGCAAATGATCAACAATTTTTGTTGCTGTCTGAGGTGTCATAAATGAGTAAAAAAAATTGTAAATTTGTGGTAAGGACTATGTGACCAAACTGCTAAGGTCATCGGTCCCTAGGCTTACATACTAAGTAAACTAACTTAAACTAACTTTTGCTAAGGACGACACACACACCCATGCCCGAGTGAGGACTTGAACCTCCGACGGGGGAGCCGCACGGACCGTGACAAGACGCCATAGACCGCACGGCTACCCCGCGCGGCCAGAAATGAATAACAAAGGTGATTTTCCCCTCTAGTGTTGTGGGTATGGACATCACTGTTTTCAAATTATGATGGATTATTTGTGACGAATTTCATTAGCGAATATATGTACGGTGACGGCGCAGTTAAAATGCCTCGAACACCACATACAAGCTCGCTTTTGTGCAATCAGCACTTTCGTTCCAAGTGACGAGTTAGTCACGTATTACCCAACAAAGCGAACTGCGCACCTGACTGTGGTGTCAGAACTGACGCGTTTACGCTACACTTGTACTTCCAAATGCTATGCGTAACGTAACTATTAAGCAGTGGCCACCAGCTTTATTTGACAATACTCCTGACATATCATCACTGTGATAACATTTACTCGCCCTGCAATGTATATGAATCCATCGGTTCGCATATGATCAGTCTTTTACTTTAGCGTCTTTTAAAACATAATACCACAAAAGGAAAAAAAAAATCCTCAGACTTCCCCTGATAGTCCCGAAGTCCAATTACGTGCAACGGATCTACGAAGTTTTCGCAATGTTGTTATTTCTACGTATTGTTCATGATATCGCAGAAATTGTTGACTGTATCACACTTATTCATATTCTCTGAGGTAGATACTTCAATCCCACATTATTCAGCATCGTGAGGACATTTTACACGATCACCTTACGTGATTGCATTCGTTTGACCTGAAACGTGGCTGCACTCTGTCTCGTCAGCAAGTTAGTTCCACTATGGGAAGATCAACAGTTCGCTTTATCGAGTAGTAACTGGTAAGTAACGTATGAATGCACCTCAGCAACAGCAACAACATATCTATTGAAGGCATAAAGTCGGCATACGAGCAAGCGATGATATTTAGCAATTTATTAATAAATATCCGCCTTGATCGCACATTATTATACAGGTTGTTTAACTAGCACAGGTACAAATGAAAAGGACGAGTTGAGAACAGCGAAAATAAGCAAATAATCCTAACAAACACAGGTCCGGAAACCAATGGTTTCCTCAATATCACATATCTACGGTGCACTCATGCTAACGTCACAATACTGTTAGCGTCTAAGGTTACTTTTATTTCGCAATGGCACAAGTGAGGCGTAAATTACATCTACATCTACATTTATACTCCGCAAGCCACCCAAAGGTGTGTGGCGGAGGGCACTTAACGTGCCACTGTCATTACCTCCCTTTCCTGTTCCAGTCGCGTATGGTTCGCGGGAAGAACGACTGCCGGAAAGCCTCCGTGCGCGCTCGAATCTCTCTAATTTTACATTCGTGATCTCCTCGGGAGGTATAAGTAGGGGGAAGCAACATATTCGATACCTCATCCAGAAACGCACCCTCTCGAAACCTGGACAGCAAGCTACACCGCGATGCAGAGCGCCTCTCTTGCAGAGTCTGCCACTTGAGTTTGCTAAACATTTCCGTAACGCTATCACGCTTACCAAATGACCCTGTGACGAAACGCGCCGCTCTTCTTTGAATCTTCTCTATCTCCTCTGTCAACCCGAACTGGCACGGATCCCACACTGATGAGCAATACTCAGGTATAGATCGAACGGGTGTTTTGTAAGCCACCTCCTTTGTTGATGGACTACATTATCTAAGGACTCCCCAATGAATCTCAATCTGGCATCCGCCTTACCAACAATTACTTTTATATGATCATTCCACTTCAAATCGTTCCGTACGCATACTCCCAGATATTTTACAGAAGTAACTGCTACCAATGTTTGTTCCGCTATCATATAATCATACAATAAACCATCCTTCTTTCTATGTATTCGCAATACATTACATTTGTCTATGTTAAGGGTCTGTTGCCACTCCCCGCACCAAGTGCCTATCCACTGCAGATCTTCCTGCATTTCACTGCAAGTGACGAACTGCCCTATTTTGATCTTATCATCATTACGGATACGGTACCTAAGTACTGGTAAATAGCGTTTCGACATCAAGCGTATCAGTCGCGGCCTGCCAGGTCCCCTGATGTAGACACGTTGGATTTTTTGTTTGCCGATATTTAACCCTTTCGCTGCTGTGGGCGTGTATACACGTCGTGCTACGCCGTTCCCCAGGTGCAGTGGACGCGTATAGGCGCGCCACTTGGGATTTCCTAAAGTGCTACGGACGTCTGTAAGCGTCCTCAACTGTCGAACTCTCACTGCTGTAGATAAGTTAGTTCCATACCTCGGCGAATAAAAAAATCTCGAGTATTTATCATACAACATGCCTCATTGCATGCTATCATTGTCAAAAAAAATTGCATCGATATCTTGAACCGTTTATGAGATAGCGATTTTATGAGCGCATGATTCCGATGCGCAAGGACTTGAATGGGAGCGTCACGTGCGACCGTCTTTCGAATTTAATACCCAATATACACTCCTGGAAATTGAAATAAGAACACCGTGAATTCATTGTCCCAGGAAGGGGAAACTTTATTGACACATTCCTGGGGTCAGATACATCACATGATCACACTGACAGAACCACAGGCACATAGACACAGGCAACAGAGCATGCACAATGTCGGCACTAGTACAGTGGATATCCACCTTTCGCAGCAATGCAGGCTGCTATTCTCCCATGGAGACGATCGTAGAGATGCTGGATGTAGTCCTGTGGAACGGCTTGCCATGCCTTTCCACCTGGCGCCTCAGTTGGACCAGCGTTCGTGCTGGACGTGCAGACCGCGTGAGACGACGCTTCATCCAGTCCCAAACATGCTCAATGGGGGACAGATCCGGAGATCTTGCTGGCCAGGGTAGTTGACTTACACCTTCTAGAGCACGTTGGGTGGCACGGGATACATGCGGACGTGCATTGTCCTGTTGGAACAGCAAGTTCCCTTCCCGGTCTAGGAATGGTAGAACGATGGGTTCGATGACGGTTTGGATGTACCGTGCACTATTCAGTGTCCCCTCGACGATCACCAGTGGTGTACGGCCAGTGTAGGAGATCGCTCCCCACACCATGATGCCGGGTGTTGGCCCTGTGTGCCTCGGTCGTATGCAGTCCTGATTGTGGCGCTCACCTGCACGGCGCCAAACACGCATACGACCATCATTGGCACCAAGGCAGAAGCGACTCTCATCGCTGAAGACGACACGTCTCCATTCGTCCCTCCATTCACGCCTGTCGCGACACCACTGGAGGCGGGCTGCACGATGTTGGGGCGTGAGCGGAAGACGGCCTAACGGTGTGCGGGACCGTAGCCCAGCTGCATGGAGACGGTTGCGAATGGTCCTCGCCGATACCCCAGGAGCAACAGTGTCCCTAATTTGCTGGGAAGTGGCGGTGCGGTCCCCTACGGCACTGCGTAGGATCCTACGGCCTTGGCATGCATCCGTGCGTCGCTGCGGTCCGGTCCCAGGTCGACGGGCACGTGCATCTTCCGCCGACCACTGGCGACAACATCGATGTACTGTGGAGACCTCACGCTCCACGTGTTGAGCAATTCGGCGGTACGTCCACCCGGCCTCCCGCATGCCCACTATACGCCCTCGCTCAAAGTCCGTCAACTGCACATACGGTTCACGTCCACGCTGTCGCGGCATGCTACCAGTGTTAAAGACTGCGATGGAGCTCCGTATGCCACGGCAAATTGGCTGACACTGACGGCGGCGGTGCACAAATGCTGCGCAGCTAGCGCCATTCGACGGCCAACACCGCGGTTCCTGGTGTGTCCGCTGTGCCGTGCGTGTGATCATTGCTTGTACAGCCCTCTCGCAGTGTCCGGAGCAAGTATGGTGGGTCTGACACACCGGTGTCAATGTGTTCTTTTTTCCATTTCCAGGAGTGTAGTTTGCACAGGATAGAGTATCATGGAGAGCTGCTGATACCAGTCTCTGGACTGAATACCACAACAACATGGTTCAAATGGCTCTGAGCACTACGGGACTTAACTTCTGAAGTTCAAAAATGGTTCAAATGGCTCTGAGCACTATGGGACTTAACATCTGTGGTCATCAGTCCCCTAGAACTTAGAACTACTTAAACCTAACTAACCTAAGGACATCACACACATCCATGCCCGAGGCAGGATTCGAACCTGCGACCGTAGCGGTCGCGCGGTTCCAAACTGTAGCGCCTAGAACCGCTCGGCCACTCTGGCCGGCTTAATACCCAATAACTTGAGGACTAAATGAGATATCGTTCCGCTCACAATTTTAAACGAAATTCCGATGTATTGTTTACATTTCATTCACTGCAGTATACCAGCTACACTCAACCATATGCAAATGCATTTTTACCTCTGCAAACTATAAAATTTCGTACAATATTTTACTTAATTTCACGCAGTAACCGTGACGGATAACTAATAAAAAATTCAGAACTTTATCGCGTGAAGATATCAGACTTTAAGATGTACAAAAATCAAATTTTTTCACGTAATAGTTTTTGAAAAATCGAATGATTTCATATCGGCCGGAACACCGTCTCTGCACCAGCATTCGGCGAGGCGTACAGCAGTAAAAAAAACAATCGCCTCAGCACGGAATGCAGAGAGAACGTCAGTAGCAGCGGAAAGGTTACAGACTTTGATGTATTCCAGCCTTGTTGATAGTGTGGACGAAATTCGGGAACGCACTGTGGATGGTTGTCGATGCATTCGGAACACGCATGAGATTTCTGGGCCGGCCGCGGTGGCCGAGCGGTTCTAGGCGCCTCAGTCCGGAACCGCGCGACTGCTACGGTCGCAGGTTCGAATCCTGCCTCGGGCATCGATGTGTGTGATGTCCTTAGGTTAGTTAGGTTTAACTAGTTCTAAGTCTAGGGGACTGATGACTTCAAATGTTAAGTCCCATAGTGCTCAGAACCATTTGAGATTTCTGAACGTGTACAGGAATCGATGAGGAGACGTGCTGAATCCTACCTTCACATGAAGGGTGAGACCTGTTGTAATGTGTTTGTCCTTCAAATGCTGTAGTTTGGATCCTCAGTGTCTTTATTATAAGGTGCTCATGTACGCAGTCATAATTAGTCGTTCTAGGGAAACCACTGGTTTCCGGACCCACGTTTACTAGGATGATTTGCTTGTTTCGTTGCCTTCTACTTACCCCTTTCGTTTGTACCTAAATAAACAAACCCCCTGTATAATCTACAATCTTGTCAGTTTCAGCTTTCTGCCATCATCAGGTTTGTTAAAACAAAATGGAAAAATATTAATGGAACAACAGTAGGTTCAATTTGGGCTGAAGGGCAAGACTACAGGAAAAAAAAAATTTAACGGCGGATAATAAGGGTAACCTAGCTGACGATCATATCATTATTAATAATCTGAAACGAGTATCAACGTCAAATGCTTAGCCGGCCAGAGTGGCCGAGCGGTTCTAGGCGCTACAGTCTGGAACCGCGCGACCGCTACGGTCGCAAGTTCGAATCCTGCCTCGGGCATGGATGTGTGTGATGTCCTTAGGTTTTAGTTCTAACTTCTAGGGGACTGATGACCACAGCAGTTAAGTCCCATAGTGCTCAGAGCCATTTGAACAATTTTTTTCAAATGTTTAGTAAACGCATGTACACGAACTAGTGAGCGATTGCCTGGGGGGTGCCTTATACTTACGCCACAGGCGGCATCGAGAGCGGGCCTCCTACCGCAAGCACCCTCACAGGGAAGTACGACGTTCCATTTAGAGGCCACGAGGTGGCGCCGTCTAGATTATCCTCTGAATGTTCTATGGACTCAGACTCTTCTTCACACGACGTCTTTTTTATGTGCTTTGTGATGCTAAAAGTTTTTATATAAGTAGATTTTATACCATTATTACACATTTTATGCTTATTTCAAGTATGGATATGGTATTATTAGAATCAACCATCGCTAGCACTTGTTCAAAAAGCAATCGTTTCCTTATAATATACCTGTTACTGTTATGGGGGTTGAACCCCTCTAACATCCTCCACACCTACAAATCCTTAATCCGCCCCATCCTCTGTTATGACGGTCCCGCCTGGATATCCACCTCCCCAAAATTCTAAAGTCCCTCCAGATCCTCGAGCGCCGTGCACTCTGCCTCTCCTTCCACATACATCTCCCGTCCCCCATGTGGGACTACATTCCACCTGATTCCTTTCCCCCATCTGTTCCTATTCCTCGAACATATCCGTATACTCTACACCTAATGCCGCCTTGATCCCCCTTCATCCCACCTGGTTGCTCCTCTCCTCTCCAACCCCTGCCCTCTGCCACGCCTTCACCGTCCCCCCCCCCCCTATCCTCCACCTCTACACCCTTCATCTCCTTTTCCAAGGTGGCTTCCATCAACTCCCCCTCCTGGATGATGCCCTCTCTCCCTCCATTTATCCCTGCTATCAACTCTGATCCTCATCTCCCCCTCCTTTTCTCTGTCCTTTCCCCGGGTTCCCTCTTCCCCCCCCCCTTCCATCCTGTTTTTTCCCCCACCTACCCTCTCTCTGCTTCCCTTCTCCCACCACCCCGAATCCCTTTTGCATTCCCCTCCTCTCCCTTTCCCCACTCCCTCTTGCGTCTGCCCAGTCCCCCCTCTTATGAGTCCTCGTCCTCTATCGGCTCCTTCCCCCCCTCTTCGTTTTTCCTTTCCTTCCCCCCCCCCTTTTCTTTCCCATCATATCTCCAGGTTCTCCCGTCTGCCCTCGGCTGTGGTGTTTCATATCTGTGCCAACTTTTTAGTGCAGTGTTCAAATGAGTGTTCAGTGTTATGCGTCTTTCCAAAGTGTTGCGAACAGAAATCATGCTGTCGCTGGGTGTGATTTTTATATCTCTTGCGAACAGAAACCAGACAGTCGCTGTGTTTTCTAATTGTCTGTCTATTATTTTTCCTGTCTGCTTCCTGTGTAATTTATTAGCATCACCAACCTTTCGTGTTATGTTTTAAGTTCCACAATTTTCCCCCATATTACCATTTCATTCACCGATTTTATCGCCTGTTTTTATTATTTATTATCTTCATTTTTTAAAACAAATTCTGTAGGCTGAAGGGCGGCGTACTAAGCTGCTGCCAGCCCGACCCGAAAAGCCAAAGCCGTTAATACTGTGAACACATATCCATCCACACATACTATAAATCTAAATGTACGTATGTGTCTGTATGTTCCACACTCCTACTAAACCACAGGACCGATTTCAACCAAACTTGGCACACACATCCCTCGATGTCAGGCAACAGTCGTTGTAGGGCTAAGAATCACCTACCTATCGTGGTTCAGTAGACATGAAGTCATAAACAATGGGATGCTTGAAAAACTGTCACATCATGCTTGACATTTAAATGTGTGACTACCGTGTTACTAACTGTATTTGCAATAAATTTCGCAGGCATTATCTACATATGCCGCTAAATCCACCTACAAAAGTTTGTCATGCTACCACACAGACGGGTAGTTCAGGAGATATGACGGTTTAAACACTAAGATGTGTGAAAACTACCGCACTGAGCATAATGTTTAGAGTTGTTGCTTCTTTTCTACTAACTCTATTCGCAAAACATTTTACAGACAATGGGATGAGAAGTTCCGCCTTATGCAAGACACCTTATTTGTTTTGTTTCACCCACACATGTTTCAGGACTTTCGTGCAATCGTCATTGGGTTCAATTTTTATTTTTAACAGTAAAATTGTTGTTACATACTAACATTTGTGTTGTTTACAACATTATGTAAAAGTTGCATTTATAACTTAATTGCCGAAAAGTGGGCGTAAGCATTAATAAACATACCTAACATGATGTTATTGTCCATGTTAACTAATACTTACACCCATTTTTCGCCAATAAAGTTACAAATGCAACTTTTACATAATGTTGTAAACAACGCAAATGTTAATATGTAACAACAATTTTACTGTTAAAAATAAAAATTGAACCCACTGAGGGTAGCACAAAACTGCTGAAACATGTATGGGTGAAACAAAACAAAAAAGGTGTCTTGCATAAGGCGGAACTTCTCATCCCATTTTCTTAGCAGGCACGGATACAACAAGAAGAACTGCACCACAAGATGATTATTTTACAGACAGTATCCACATACGCCGCTGAATGTACCTATAAAATTATATCATTGTATGACACACAGATCAGGAGATATGACGTCATAAGCACTGAGATACGTGGGGAAAAAAAATACCGCATCCTCCATGACGTTTTAATACATTTAAGCTTTATTGCAAAGACACTCCTTCAGTATAGTTAATTTAAGGAAATCCCTGACACCTAGCAGTGCATTTGACAGCTTTCAACTGTGAAGTGCAAACGGCTTTAGGCGAAAACAATAGGCGTCTATGGAGCTATGAAGAGAC
Organism: Schistocerca nitens; assembly: GCF_023898315.1. NCBI lineage: Eukaryota > Metazoa > Arthropoda > Insecta > Orthoptera > Acrididae > Schistocerca > Schistocerca nitens. The sequence goes on from NC_064615.1 coordinate 903,870,436, forward strand.
ATTACCATAGAGACGTTTACAAAAACGCGAAATTGCGTTGTAGACACGGGAAGCAGCTGCGCCCGGAGTACAGAAACCGTCCGGGATATTAAACTTACACATTTTTACATTAAGCATTTTTCTTTGTACGACAGCTTCATAATTGCAAAGGTCTTTTCACGAAAACAAAGAAATGAAATTTTTTCTACACTCCTGGAAATTGAAATAAGAACACCGTGAATTCATTGTCCCAGGAAGGGGAAACATTATTGACACATTCCTGGGGTCAGATACATCACATGATCACACTGACAGAACCACAGGCACATAGACACAGGCAACAGAGCATGCACAATGTCGGCACTAGTACAGTGTATATCCACCTTTCGCAGCAATGCAGGCTGCTATTCTCCCATGGAGACGATCGTAGAGATGCTGGATGTAGTCCTGTGGAACGGCTTGCCATGCCATTTCCACCTGGCGCCTCAGTTGGACCAGCGTTCGTGCTGGACGTGCAGACCGCGTGAGACGACGCTTCATCCAGTCCCAAACATGCTCAATGGGGGACAGATCCGGAGATCTTGCTGGCCAGGGTAGTTGACTTACACCTTCTAGAGCACGTTGGGTGGCACGGGATACATGCGGACGTGCATTGTCCTGTTGGAACAGCAAGTTCCCTTGCCGGTCTAGGAATGGTAGAACGATGGGTTCGATGACGGTTTGGATGTACCGTGCACTATTCAGTGTCCCCTCGACGATCACCAGTGGTGTACGGCCAGTGTAGGAGATCGCTCCCCACACCATGATGCCGGGTGTTGGCCCTGTGTGCCTCGGTCGTATGCAGTCCTGATTGTGGCGCTCACCCGCACGGCGCCAAACACGCATACGACCATCATTGGCACCAAGGCAGAAGCGACTCTCATCGCTGAAGACGACACGTCTCCATTCGTCCCTCCATTCACGCCTGTCGCGACACCACTGGAGGCGGGCTGCACGATGTTGGGGCGTGAGCGGAAGACGGCCTAACGGTGTGCGGGACCGTAGCCCAGCTTCATGGAGACGGTTGCGAATGGTCCTCGCCGATACCCCAGGAGCAACAGTGTCCCTAATTTGCTGGGAAGTGGCGGTGCGGTCCCCTACGGCACTGCGTACGATCCTACGGTCTTGGCGTGCATCCGTGCGTCGCTGCGGTCCGGTCCCAGGTCGACGGGCACGTGCACCTTCCGCCGACCACTGGCGACAACATCGATGTACTGTGGAGACCTCACGCCCCACGTGTTGAGCAATTCGGCGGTACGTCCACCCGGCCTCCCGCATGCCCACTATACGCCCTCGCTCAAAGTCCGTCAACTGCACATACGGTTCACGTCCACGCTGTCGCGGCATGCTACCAGTGTTAAAGACTGCGATGGAGCTCCGTATGCCACGGCAAACTGCCTGACACCGACGGCGGCGGTGCACAAATGCTGCGCAGCTAGCGCCATTCGACGGCCAACACCGCGGTTCCTGGTGTGTCCGCTGTGCCGTGCGTGTGATCATTGCTTGTACAGCCCTCTCGCAGTGTCCGGAGCAAGTTTGGTGGGTCTGACACACCGGTGTCAATGTGTTCTTTTTTCCATTTCCAAGAGTGTATATTCCATTACAAACACAGTTCATTTTTTGTTTCCTTTTATAATAGCGAATCGGTACAAGGAATACACGGACAATTCCGGGCATGTCAGCTATTTACATACTAGAACTGACATGTGATTACATTTTCACGCAATTTCGGTGCATAGATCTTGAGAAATCAGTACCCAGAACAACCACCTCTGGCCGCAATAACGGCCTTGATACGCCTGGGTATTGAGTCAAACAGAGATTGGATGGCGTGTACAGGTACAGCTGCCCATGCAGCTTCAACACCATACCACAGTTCATCAAAAGTAGTGAATGGCGTATTGTGACGAGCCAGTTGCTTGGCCACCATTGACCAGACGTTTTAAATTGGTGAGAGATCTGGAGAAAGTGCTGGCCAGGGCAGCAGTCGAACATTTTCTGTATCCAGAAAGGCCCGTACAGGACCTGCAAAATCCGTTACAGCCATACGGATAAGATGGCTGTCATCTCGACAGATAGTGATACGACGCCGTTGGGATCCAGCATGGCGTTCCGTATTACTCTCCTCAACCCACCGATTCCATATTCTGGTAACAGTCATTGGATCTCGACCAACGCGAGCAGCAATGTCGCGATATGATAAACCGTAATCACGATACGCTACAATCCGACGTTTATCAAAGTCGGAAACGTGATGGTACGCATTTCTCATCCTTACACGAGGCATCACAACAACGTTTCACCAGGCAGCGCCGGTCGACTGCTGTTGGTGTGTGAGAAATCGGTGGGAAACTTTCCTCATGTCAGCATGTTGTAGGTGTCGCCACCGGCGCCAACCTTGTGTGAACGCTCTGAAAAGCTAATCATTTGCATATCACAGCATCTTCTTCCTGTCGGTTAAATTTCGCGTCTGTAACACGTCATCTTCGTGGTGTAGCAATTTTAATGGCCAGTAGTTTAATGAACTGCGAATAAGGCGGATAACTGTTAATGAAGGAATAATAATAATAATAATAATAATAATTCCATCGTAGGGAACAGAGTAATTTGATGGTATTTTTTTTATATTAAAGATTTTGACCTGTCTCAAACAGATTAGCGGTGTGCAGATGCAAAAGCAATGTTAACCCCTGACTAACTAGCTCACTAACATAAAAATATTACAAAACGAACACTGACGGGAAAAAGGCAGGTGTTGCTGCTGTCATTTCCAGATTCTGCTCCACCTGACCAGGTTGATACACTTTTCGAATATTCTCCTTTTCTGTTTGGTGAAACAATCTCGGCATCGTACGTCTTAAGACGAACTACGCAATGCCACTGGGCATCGCTTTGCGTAAAGGGCGAAAGCAGGCAATTTACAGAAATGTTGGCTGCAGTGAGAGTGGATTAGAGGGTCCGCGCTGAAAAGCCGAGACGACGTCTACGCTGAATCTGGAGGGCTTAACGAAAGTACACCGCTGCAGAGTAATCCTCTTCCCCCGGCAAGCGGTGCACTCCAGCGCGATTTCTGTGCCGTATTTCCGCCTACCGCTTGCACGCAGACTTCCCGCTACAGAAAACTTCATTGGGTGGCAGCTGACAGTTTCACTGCAAGAGCTTTGGTACCTCAAAAGAGCCCCGTGCATCTATATTTACTTTTGTATCTACATGATTTCTTACAATTCACACTAAAGTGATTAGCAGAGGGTACATTTTCAGACTCTTTCTTGACCGCTGCATTCTCGAATGGCACGTCGCAAAAACCAACACACAAATCTTTCCGTGCGAGATCCGATTAATCTTACTTTATTCAAAATGGTTCAAATGGCTCTGAGCACTATGGGTCTTAACATCTATGGTCATGAGTCCCCTAGAACTTAGAACTACTTCAACCTAACTAACCTAAGGACATCACACAACACCCAGTCATCACTCTTACTTTATTACGATGGTCATTTCTCCCTGTGCAGGTGGGAGTCAACAAAATATTTTGGCATTTGGAGGACAAAGTAAGTAATTGAAATGACGAGAAAATATCTCGGCAGTATTAAAAACCCCTATTTTAATCATTTCCACCCCAACTTACGTATCATATATGTGTTGTTCTCCCCCCTATTTCGAAATAAAACAAAACGAGCTGCCCTTCTTGACACTGTTTTCGTGTCCTCCATCAATTCTATCTGATGCGGACCCCCACACCGCAAAGCAATACTCCAGAAGATGACGGATAATCATAGTGAACGCAGTCCAAAAAAAATGTGTGTGTAATCTTATGGGACTTAGCTGCTAAGTTCATCAGTTCCTAAGCTTACACACTACTCAACCTAAATTATCCTAAGGACAAACACACACACCCATGCCCAAAGGAGGACTCGAACCTCCGCCGGGACCAGCCGTACGCAGTCTATTTAGAGGATTTGTTTCACCTTCTAAGTGTCAGTTTTCGGTTCGCTTTCCCAAAAACATTATCTATTTGATCGTTCCGGGTTTGAGTTGTTCGTAATTTTGATCTCTAGGTATTTAGTTGAACCGACGACCTATTGTGTAATCGAAAGGCGAAACAAAGACTGCCCTTTGTTGGCAGAACACTTAGAAGATGCGACAAACCCACTAAAGAGATAGCTTACATTGCACTTGTCCGTCCTCTGCTGGAATATTGATGCGCGATGTGATACGCGAGTTGGGGTGGCAGTCACTGAAACAAAGGCGGTTTTCTTTGCGGCAAGATCTATTTACGAAATTTCAATCACCAGCTTTCTCTTCCGAATGCGAAAATATTTTGTTGACACCCACCTACCTAGGGAGAAATGCTCATCACAATAAAATAAGAGAAATCAGAGCTCGAACGGAAAGATTTAGGTGTTCCTTTTTCCCACGCGCCATTCGAGATTGGAATGGTAGAGAAGTAGCATGAAAACGGTTCGATGAACCCTCTGCCAGGCACTTACATGTAAATTGCAGAGTAACGATGTAGATGTAAAAATCTGATGGACTCTTTTTAGTACTCATGTGGAGGATCTCACACTTTTCGTTCTTTAGAGTCGATAGTCACTTTTCATACCATACAAATCTTCTAAGTAATTTTGCAACGGTTTTTGATCTTCCCATGACTTTACTAGATGGTAATCGTCAAAATCATCTGGAAACAATGAGTGAGGGCGGCTCAGATTGTCTTCTAAATCGTTTATATAAATGTCCCATAAATGTTGCGACAAATTTCGAAAAGTTGTAGAGGGTGCCGTGAGGAACAAATCAAGGATGGGAATCTGTGCTGGAAACGTCATACAACGACGCTACAGAAAGCCGAAGTTATTGGCGCCAGTGCCTGCCACTGGGTTACCCCTTCGGAAGTGATGGTGACTGATCGCCATGATCGACAGTGGAGAAGAAGGGGTCAGTTACTGTACAGAATGGTCTTCTCTCCTATGAATGTGATGATGATCTCGGGCACAGGTTTCCATCCGCAGCTTATTTTTCTCCTGGAACCCTCTCAAATCTCCATTATCTTTTGGTATATAGAAGTACAGATGGAAACCATGTGCAAAACCGCCATCCACCAAGGCAACAAAGCAGCGCAAATTTTCGGCACTGCTGACAAGTTAAGGAATAGGTAAAAAGTGTGGTCAAATATATCAAAACGTCAACATTTGTTTGGGATATACGTATACCACGAGTACCTGCGACGCCACTCCACAGTTAATTCGCACCCTTTCGCCATGACGCATTGATTCATCGTGCGTCTCGAAGATACATTAACACAAACTGTGCACTCTCTGTACGGTATCAAACGACCGAGTGGTTCGACTTCAGCTCGCACACTGTTCGCTCCTTTGTCAGACTGTCGCATGTTTACGGGTCACGTAACGGGCCTGTGCCTGTATGGCTATTCACTTTTTCAATTACGAGAGGGCTGAGGCGGCGGAAAATGTGGAAGAAAGTGGTTGAATAAGCTGTTTAAAGGGAGGCGTCAACTTTGTGAAGTTCGCCGTAATGTGGGATGATCTAAATAATTTTTTTTTTCTCTGGATTTACAATGTGAGTACATTTTTCCAGCACCTATTCTAGATTACAGTAAGTCACTAATTATTGTTCTCCACTCTTCTCTATTTGTCCATAAATCTTCAGGAATGTTGTTCTTCCTCATTGCTGACTGAACTCCCTGTATCCATGTATCAGGTGGTCGTCCCCTTTTTCTTCTTCCAATTGGTACCCAGTCGATTATGCATTTTGGTAGCCTTTCCTGTTCCATTCGTCTGATGTGTCCATACCATTTAAGTTGTTTGTGCTCGATGAAATCAATAATTGAATTTTTACATTTCATCTTGTCTCTGATTACTTCATTTCTTATTCTTTCTCGTCTTGATATTCTTGCTGAACGTCTCCATAAATCCATTTCTGTGGCTAATAATTTTGATTTCAGTTGCCATTTTGTTGTCCACACTTCTGAACCACATGTAATAATGCTCCTAACTATTGTTTTAAAAATCCTTATTTTGTTATCAGTTGTTATGTGTTTGTCCCAGAGAATTCCATTCAATAAAGAGATTGTCGTCTTTCCAGAATTTATTCTTGATCTAATTTCTTTGTCCTGTTTCCCATCATTTGTAATTTTCACACCTAAATATTTATATTCCTCAGTAGCTGTTATTGTTCCCATCCCTTCTTCTAATATTAAGTCTCCATTCACTCCACCAATTACCATGTACTTTGTTTTATTCACGTTTACATTTAGACCTGATTTTTTATATTCTTGAATCAATTTTCTGGTCATGTACTCTATGTCCTCATAGTCTTGGGCTATAATCAGTTGGTCATCTGCAAATTGTAACGAGTATATTGTTCTATCATTTATTGGTATTCCCATAGCGTGACATTTTTTCTTCCAATTCTGTAAAGTTACTTCTGTATATATTTTATACAATGTAGGTGAGATGCTACATCCTTGACGTAATCCTTTTGTGACTTGGAATCCATGTGATAGATATTTACCAATTTTTATTTTTGAAATAGAATTTTTATATAAATTTTGAATTGCTTTAATTATTCTTGGATTTATTCCTATTGATATTAAAGCTTTCCATAAACTGGATAAAGGCACACTATCATAGGCTTTTTCTATATCTATGAATACTAAATGTATAGGTTGTGCCCGAACCATTTTTTTTTTTCAATAATTTGTTGTAGGCAAAAGTTATGATCAATTGTTGATCTTCCAGCTCTAAAACCTGCTTGTTCTTCAGCCTCCTTTTCTTTGTATTCTTGTTCTACCAAATATTTAATAATTCTTCCATATAATCTACTGAAGGTATTGGTCACTGTTATTCCCCTATAATTTTTACACTCATCTTTCGCTCCTTTTTTATGTATCACTGAAATATATCCTACTTTCAAATCATTTGGGACATCTTCCCCATTTAAACATCTTTCGAAAAGGTTTCTTAACAATTCCATTAATTTCTTTGTTCCTAATTTTAATAATTCTGCAGGAATACCTCCAATGCCTGTAGCCCTTCCATTCTTTAAAGATTTTATTGCAGTTTTTATTGTCTCTATTTCCAAACGGATGTAATTCTCTGCTTGTATATCTATCATTTCATTATATTCAGGGCCGGCCGAAGTGGCCGTGCGGTTAAAGGCGCTGCAGTCTGGAACCGCAAGACCGCTACGGTCGCAGGTTCGAATCCTGCCTCGGGCATGGATGTTTGTGATGTCCTTAGGTTAGTTAGGTTTAACTAGTTCTAAGTTCTAGGGGACTAATGACCTCAGCAGTTGAGTCCCATAGTGCTCAGAGCCATTTGAACCATTATATTCAGGGTTTCCCAAGTATTCTTCCCAGGTTTTCTGTTAATAAACTTTTAAAATATTTTTCCCAAGAGTCATGAGTAATATATTTAATATGTGTTGTTTCTTTGGAATTCCTTCTTAAATTTTTTATAGTTTTCCATGCTTCTGTGTTTCTTTTACCACCAATATAGGATTCAATTTTTTGACATGACTGTTCCCAAACTTTGTTTTTTGCTTCTGCAACCTTTTTCCGGATTTTCGCTTGTTGTGCATTAAGCTTTATTTTATCTTGAAGATTTCTGGTATTTAACCATTTTAAATATTTTTCTTTCTTTAATTTCACTTCCTTTTTAATTTCTTCATTCCAGTAGTATAATGGATGGTTTGTACGTGTTTCTTCTGTTTCTCCTAAAGCTTCCTTGGCGGCTTCATGTAGTTTATTTACAATATAATGATATTGATCTTCTGTATTATCAAACTCTGTTTCTACCAGTTTTTCATCTAATCTCTTTTGATATAAAAATATTGTGCTTTCATTCTCAAAACTATTCAAATTATATTTAGGAATTTTGATTTCTGTTTGTATATTTTCTATAGGACAATTTCGATTTTCTTCAGTGCTTTTTCCTCTGAAGGGGAATAAAAATTTGGAATTTACCAAATAATGATCGCTAAGAGTTACCCCTCTATATACTCTTATGTCATGTATTTTTATCCTCGTTTGCTGTTTAATTATAATATAGTCTATTATTGATTTTTGATTCAATGTATCTTTATGCCATGTGTATTTATGTATTTCTTTATGTTGATAAAAGCCATTTAATATTTTCAATGAATTTTGTTCACAGATATCAATAAGTCTATTACCATTATCATTTATAACATTTTCTCCAAATGGTCCTATAATTTAATTTCCAATTTTACTTCCAGTTCTACTGTTAAAATCCCCTGCAATAATAATCTCCCTGGTTTTCCCGATATCCTCTATGATTCCATTTAAATTATTATAGAAATCATCCTTTTTACAAATTGGTTCATCTTCACTTATTCCATATACTCCTATAATAGTAATTTTGTATCCATGAATATCAATATTAATTTTAATCAGATTTTCATCAATAGGTTCCCAGTTTGTGACCATTCTTTTGAATTTGTTTTTCATCAATATCGATATCCCCCGTTTTGCTCTTTGATTTTTTGGGACACCACTATAGAAATGTGTATATGATCCTATTCTTTCAATACCTCGTCCTTTTTTCTTAGTTTCTGGGAGTATAATAATATCTTGATTTATAGCCTCCATTTCTTTAATCACTTTTCCTACTTTATTTTGTAATCCTTGTATATTCCATACACCAGTCCGTTTTCTTAGCCTTTTTCGTCTCCTATTATATCCGTCCTGCTGTAATCTTATAGGCTTTTTAACCAGTGAGGTTTTTCCAATGAATGGGGAGTTGGCCCATCGCATTAACCCCCAACCTGGAGGACCAGGTAATTTTTGCTCAAGGTTTTCTTCCTTTAGCCTTTGGTAATCCAATACCTAAACTACAAGGCAGTAGTTGCTAGTTTTGGTCCACCCCGGGTATTTTATTTCCCCGGTACCCTCCATATCTGGTGGGCATTCCCCTATCCGCCACCTGGGGAGGCGCCCGATGGGAGACTAGCAACTCCAATAATTGTCGTGATAAATACTGGTGTTAGATTAGAATGACGTGTGAAATATTTGTTTACATACTGACAAGAGTAGGTCCCACGTTAGAGAAGATGAACAGCTTTCGAAAGGCCACACCTCCAGCATTAAAATAACCTGCGGTGTCTCTTATTTAAAAAGAAGAATTATTTGTTCTCTAATCGACAAGACGTAATAATAAGGATTCTACTTTCTGTTGTGTAACGAAATGGAAGGAAGCAAGATTAGCAGTTTAATGTCACGTCGACGGCGAGGTCACTGGTGACAGAGCACTGGGATTATGGTGCATATGGAAGGATATCGATCACACCCTTTCATAGAACCCACCTCGGAACGCACCTTAAGCGACAAAGGAAAATATTTAGAGAAATAAGGAAACAGTTACATCTTGAAAGCCACCTGGTCCTTACCAATGAATTATGTTTCGATAAATTATCTGTGTTGCTGACAGGTTAAAAAGCACGCTAGTGATCTATAGCACCATCATACACTGAGGGGACAAAAGTCATGGGATACCTTCTAACACCGGCGTACTGCAGCAAGTCGATGTGGCATGGAGTCCCCCGCAGAAACATTCAGCCATGCTGCCACTACAGCCGTCCATAATTGTGAAAGTGTTGCCAGTGACGTCACATAAACGTTCGATGGGATTCATGTCGGGCGATCTGGGTGGCCAAACCATTCGCTCCAACCGTCCAGAATGTTCTTTAAACCACCTTCGAACAATTGTGGCTCGGTGACACGGCGCATTGTCATCCATAAAAATTCAGTCGTTGTTTGGGAACATGAAGTCCATGAATGGTTGCAAATGCTCTCCGAGTTGCCGAATATAACCATTTCTCGCCAATGATCGGTTCAGTTGGACCAGAAGACCCAGACCGAACCATTATGGAGCCACAACCAGCTTGTACACTGACAACTGGTGTGCATGGCTTCGTCGTGGTCAGCGCAACACACGAACTCTACCATCAGCTCTTACCAACTGAAATCGGGACTCACCTGACAAAGCCACGGTTCTCCAGTCGTCTAGGGTTCAACCGATATGGTCACGAGCCCAGGACAGGCGCTGCACCCGATGTCACAATGTTAGCAACGGCATACGCGTCAATCATCTGCTGCCACAGCCCATTAACGCCAAATTTCGTCACGCTGTCAGATCGGATACGTTCATCGTCCGGCCAACAATGATTTCTGCAATTATTTAACGCAATGTTGCTTGTCTGTTAGCACGGACAACTCTACGCACAGGTCTCTGCTCTCGGTCGTTAAGTGAAGGACGTCGGCCACGGCGTTATCCGTTGTGAGAAGTAATGCCTGAAATATATTTTCGACAAGCTCTTGGCACAGTGGATCGCGGGAGATTCAAATGGCTCTAAACACTATGGGACGAAACATCTCAGGTCATCAGTCCCGTAGACTTAGAACTACTTAAACCTAACTAACCTAAGGGCATAACACACATCCATGCCCGAGGGAGGATTCAAACCTGCGACTGTAGCAGCAGCAGCGCGGTTCTGGACTGAAGCCCCTAGAACCGCTCGGCCACAGCGGCCGGCGGATCGCGGGAGATTGGATTTCCTACAGATTTCCTAAATGGAATGTCTCACGCGTCTAGCTCCAAATACCATTCTACATTCAAAGTGTGTTAATTCCCGTCGTGCAGCGATAACCGCGCCGGACACTTTTTCTACACGAATCAGCTGAGTATAAATGAGAGCTCCGCCAGTGCACAGCCCTTTTATACCTCGTGTACGCGATATTACCGCCATCTGTATACGTGCACATCGTTATACCATGGCTTTGGTCACCGCAGTGTATAACTAAATTCTTATACATGCTCTTACCAGGCAGAAAAACGGATTTTCGAAATACGCCTATTATTTACGAAGTACTTAACTGGAATGAAATGACATGGAATGATACAGCAGATGTCCGCCTGCCCGCATCTCGTGGTCGTGCGGTAGCGTTCTCGCTTCCCACGCCCGGGTTCCCGGGTTCGATTCCCGGCGGGGTCAGGGATTTTCTCTGCCTCGTGATGGCTGGGTGTTGTGTGCTGTCCTAAGGTTAGTTAGGTTTAAGTAGTTCTAAGTTCTAGGGGACTGATGACCATAGATGTTAAGTCCCATAGTGCTCAGAGCCATTTGAACCATTTTTAGATGTCCGCCTGCTTCGCTGAGTGGTAACGTGTTTGCCTACCTCGCAGTGGGCCCGTCTTCGATTCCCGGCCGGGTTGAGGAGGAGGGGGAGATTAGTGTTTAACGTCTTGTCGACAACGAGGTCATTAGAGACGGAGCGCAAGCTCGGGTTAGGGAAGGATGGGGAAGGAAATCGGCCGTGCCCTTTCAAAGGAACCATCCCGGCATTTGCCTGTAGCGATTTAGGGAAATCACGGAAAACCTAAATCAGGATGGCCGGAGACGGGATTGAACCGTCGTCCTCCCGAATGCGAGTCCAGTGTGCTAACCACTGCGCCACCTCGCTCGGTGGTCCGGCCGGGTTGAAGATTTTCTCCTATCGTGGACTGGGTGTTGTTCTCATCATCATTTCATCATCACCGACACGCAAGTCGCCCAATGTGGCGTCATCTGACTTGCAACTCTGCAGCCGAACTTCTTCGCGTGGGGCCTCCCGGCCATCAGGGCCACACGATCGTTTCATTTCGTGCAACAGATAAATTATAAATCCAGGTGCAAATGCCGGACTGACATAAATATTCAGTTGTCTGTAAGTTTATATGTGTAAAGATAAAGGTGCCGTCTGTGGCGCTGGTCCGTGAATGGACTATCGACCTCATTGCAGCCCTTCTATCCACCGCGGCACTAGTAGGAGGAGGAGCAGCGGGCCCCTAGCCACAGCCGCCTTTTACTCCCGGGAGAAATTCTGGGTACTCACTCTGATAGCAGGTTAAGTGGACCTGCGGCCGTCCCGCAGACTTTCCATCGAGGAACAATCACCTCGCCCCTATCCGGGACCGAACACGGAGTCTGGCGTATTAAGTCTTGAAAGTGTCCACGGGTTTATTGCCAGACTCTAAAATCAACTTGATTCCATATTTCGACGATCCAACTATCCGCCATCATCAGCAGAACGCTTTTGCTGCTGTTGAGTCCCGCTGAGTTGCAATCCATCATATGAACGCAGTGGGGTAGTTACGACTCTGGTATGCAAAGCACGTTCCATTTCCGACACTGACAGTTTAGCCCAAGAACCTGCACATTTTATGGCTGTTTCTACGGAAAAGGTTACTCTGAGAAGCACATTCGTCAGGCTATGAAGTATGGACCCTCCCCAGTGGCCGGCCGTTGTGGCCGAGCGGTACTAGGCGCTTCAGTTTGGAATCGCGCGACCGCTACGGTCGCAGGTTCGAATTCTGCCTCGGGCATGGATGTGTGTGATGTTTAGCTTAGTTAGGTTTAAGTAGTTCTAAGTTCTAGGAGACTGATGAGCTCAGATGTTAAGCCCCATAGTGCTCAGAGCCATTTGCACCATTTGAACCTCCCCGGTGGTGCATGAAGAGGAGCACAGATCTGTGGTCTTTATTGCTTATTCTGGGGGCAGATCGTTTAAGACTGGAAGAATTTTAAAGAGTTTTAACATTGAGAGTGTTTTTCGTCAACCGGAAAGATTAGGCACTACGCGGCTATGTGAAAGATGATTTGGAGCTTCCGAAGCCTGTCATATACAAAATTCTATGTCAGCGTGAGAAGGCTTACACCGGCCATTCGATTCGCACAGTTCAGGACAGGTGCATCGATCATCGCCGTCATACGAGGTTACAACGGCCGGAAAAATCAGCAGTAGCTGAACATTGCTTAAACGAGGGACGCGGGATGAAACTTGAAGGGACTGTGATAGTTGCCCACACTTCCGGTTTTTGGAACAGTGTTTATAAAGAGGCAATTGAAATTAGGTTGGTAAACAATTTGATTAACAGAGACAATGGCTTTCCTCTTAGCAGGACGTGGACCCTGTGCTATTCCGCGTCGAAACAGAACGTTCTTCGGTGTGGCCAGTTCGAAGTTTTGAAAACAGTCTTTGGGTGCGGTGTATCATTGCCGTCGGTGTTCTACTACGGGGAGCGTGACCCGCCCAGTACTGGAGGACAGCAACTGTGATGGGCGGCGCATGCGCCTTGTATGGTGCAGAGGACTCTCTAAGGCGACGATCTGAAGCCTCGGCATCAGTTTTCAGCGCGACTCAGCCGCTGCAGCAACAGCATTCTCCTGAAGATGACGGACAGTTGGATCGCCAAAATGTCGAATCAAATTGATTTTAGAATCCGGCAGCAAAACCGAGGAGACTTTCAAGACAGAGGCTAGTGCTCTGCCCGCTAGTTCACCACGGCCACTATGTATTCATAAGTAATACGTAAACGTGCCATATAATAGAAGGAAACAGCTTCAAGAATTTCACCATGTGGGGGTCGATATAAATTATAATCGCGATAGCTACTAAAGCTGCTTTACATGACTCCAGTTGTATGTAGCTGGTTACGAGATCAAGACTGTACCGATAGTACCAAATTTCACCCATCATCTCTCACCAAGGGACAACGCAGTGGCTGACGACCTGTGCTTAATGACTGAGAGGAGCGGCGTTTAGGAAGAGCTGTAAGTGCTAACAGACCGGCAACACTGCGTGAAATAACCGTAGAAATCAATGTGGGACGTACGTATCCGTTACTAAAGTGCGACGCAATTTGGCATTGAATGGCTGAGGCAGCAGACGACCAGTGCGAGTGGCTTTGCTAACAGCACGGCATCGCCTTCAGCGCCTCTCCTGGGCACGTGACCATATCGGTTGGACCGTAGACAACAGTAAAACGGTGGCCTGGTCAGTTGGTAAGAGCTGATAGTAAAATTCGAGTGTGGCACAGGGGCCTTGAAGTCATGTACCCGAGCTTTCAAGAAGGGCCTGTGCAAACTGGTGGTGGCTCCATAATGTTGTAGACTCTGTTTACATGGAATGCACCGGGTTCTCTGGTCCAACTGAACCGGTCGCTGACTGGATTTGGTTACGTTCGACTACTTCACTTCCTGCCATTCATTCCCAAACAACGATGTAATTTTTATGGATCACAGTGCGCCACGTCATCAGGCCACAACTGTTCGATGTTGGTTTGAAGAACATTCTGGACAATACGTGAGTGATTAAGCCACCCGGATCGCCCGACATAAATACCATCGAAGATTTATGGGATATAATCGAGAGGTCAGTTCGTGTACAAAATGCCGCGCCGGCAATACATTCGCAGTAATGGACTGATATAGAGCCAGCGCGGCTCATTACTGGTGCAGGCGACTTCCAACGACCTGTCGAGACCATGACAAGTCGAGCTGCCGCGCTGCGCCGGGCGAAAGGAAGTCCGACACGATATTAGGGGGTACTCCATGACATTTGTCACCTCAGTGTGTAAAGCGTGTCGGGGGGAACGCGGGAATCAGTGCAGTGGTAATGCGGAAACGGAGCGATTTATCCAAAGGGCATGGTCATTGGCATTCGGGTCAACGGTGGAAGCATGTCCGAAACAGCTACGTTTTTAAACTGTTCGCGACCAGCCTTGGTCAAAGTATACTGTGCATGGCAAAATGACACTATTCGAAATCCCTCGGGCATGGGTGTGTGTGTGTGTGTGTGTGTGTGTGTGTGTGTGTGTGTGTGTGTGTGTGTGTGTTGTTATTAGCATAAGTTAGTTTAAGTAGTGTGTAAGTCTAGTGACCGATGACCTAAGCAGTTTGGTCACACACATTCGAACATGTTTTTGCTATTCGAAACAGGCGCCGAGGGATAGGGAGGATCAGATGGTCAGAGAGAGGGGGGAGACGGAATTAGGTGGGGAAGGAGGAAATGGACAGAGGGGTAAGCAGCAGACACACAGGGGGAGGGTAAGAGCAGATAGAGCGATATGAAGAGGGAGTGGCAGGAGGAGATGAACATAGTTTGGAGATGGAGGATATGGACAGATATTTGGGTGGTTAGATAGAGAGAGGAGTAAACCCGCCAGGTTAGCCGAATGCGCTAACGCGATCCTTCCTGGACTCAGGTAGGTGCGCCGGCCCCGGATCGAATCTGCCCGGCGGATTAACGACGAGGGCCGGTGTGCCGGCCAGCCTGGATGTGGTTTTTAGGCGGTTTTCCACATCCCCCTAGGTGAATACCGGGCTGGTCCCCACGTCCCGCCTCAGTTAGACGGCTCGCAGACATCTAAACACTTTCGCACTATTCCATGGATTACACTAGTCGCAGACAGTTGGGGTACACTAATTCCTTCCCGAGGGGTACGGGGTGGCGGCAGGAAGGGCATCTGGCCACCCCTTCAACTAATATTGCCACCTCCGATTACCTATACCGACCCTGTGTATCCGCAGGAAAAACGGCACAAGCTGAAGAAGAGGAAGAAGCTAGAGACAGGAGTAAGGAGGAGATGGTCTAATAGAAGACTTAACTAAATACATACCTGAGCAACGATATGCACTCAGTTAGTTAAAATAATAAAAAAAGAGGAAAAGGAAAAAGAGTTTTATTGTGACTTGAAACTCACTTCCCCTTTTTACCTATTTTTAATCTATAGTCTCTGTCTCGTTTGTGGATTCTGTTTTTATTTAACAGACATTTGTGTCACTTTTCTTCTTTCTGTGCACACATTTCACAACCACATGATATAGACCTCATATATTAGTATCTTTGCACTCCCTAGCCTCTTGGTCTGTTTACATCTTTGCCGCTCTTGTGATCCATTTATCACGCCTGCCACACGAAGTTTAAAGTTAAGTGTTTTTAACATTATCTCAAATGGCTCTGAGCACTATGGAACTTAACATCTGAGGTCATCAGTCCCCTAGAACTTAGAACTACTTAAACCTAACTAACCTAAGGACATGACACACATCCACACCCGAGGCAGGATTCGAACCTGCGACCGTAGCGGTCGCGCGGTTCCAGAGTGAAGCGCCAAGAACCTCTCGGCCACTGCGGTCGGCTAACATTATCTCACCAGCTTTCTAGCGTGTATGTAACATGGGTATGTCTTCATTCCACCACCTGGGTCTTGGGACGCAAGCTGTATATAACAATGGGGGCATAGCGGCACCTTGAAGGGCACCCCAGTGAAATGGTTCAAATGGCTCTGAGCACTATGGGACTTAACATCTGTGGTCATCAGTCCCCTAGAACTTAGAACTACTTAAACCTGACTAACCAAAGGACATGACACACATCCATACCCGAGGCAGGATTCGAACCTGTGACCGTAGCGGTCACGCGGTTCCAGACTGAAGCGCCTAGAACCGCACGGCTACACCGGCCGGCACACCCCAATGAAGTTGGCTATTAATTATACTATTATACGTGGGAAATTGTATTTTAAACAGTAGATAAATTCACACTACCACATGCAATTGCGTGTTACAGCTTTTCTTGTTTACTGGGTTAAAACATTCCACGTAAGCAGCTATGGAACTTTCACTTTCAACGGTTGTAAGTTTCATAACTACATGTATAATATATGAGGACAAACTGCTAACAGAATACTTGAAAATGAGCACGTGCCGACATTACGATCCGATAAATGATGTTTTAACAGCCTAAAGCGGAATGTTTTCAATTAAAAATTTCACGAAGGCTGGGGGCCCAATCGTATTCAAATTTCTGTTTGCATTACTCTCTCTCTCTCTCTCTCTCTCTCTCTCTCTCTCTCTCTCTCTACTGTCGTTCACACTCGCTTTCTCTTTTTAAATTGCTCTAACGCGTCCCCGCATAAAATCCGATTCGAAATTTTGTTCTAACTCGGTATATCTGTCGACACTGTTAATCAAAAGAGGGCTTATCCTTCCTGTTTACAGGAGTAAGTAAACCTGTTAAATTTTTGGAACGAAGTATCACCAACTGTATGTGGATGACTGTATGGCAGCAATTAAACAGCAAAAGACGACCGAAAACCGTAGTACTAGGCAGCCGGTGTGTTCGTAACCTCGTGGACACGGACGTATATTTGCTGGTGCGTGCGCCTATGCCACCACCTAGCGGTAGGTCGCCGGCTATTTACTGCGCCGCTGACAGCAGATAGGCCGGCCAGCACAGCACACGCCGGCCGGCCACACATTTCGCTGTGCCCGACACCACAAGGACAGATGCGGCATCGCCATGCGGCCCCTCCACACACACTGGGTTCTCGCTTTGTCGCGGGTCGCAGCATCTCGCAGCAAGCGAAAATAAAACTTTAAAAAAGAAGAGAAGATCGCCTTGCTGTTCTTCCTGAAATAACGAGCTTGATCGCGCGTGTAGCATGTTGTCCTCCTCAGAGGTAAGGACAGCAAGTCTACAACATATTTCAGATCAAAGATATAAACAGACACCACAAAACATCGAGGGACGGCAGGGGCTTTCTAATGACGTGGTGCTATATACTTCGCCAAAGCGCACAGCAGCACTTGGTCCGCGACATAATCAGAATATTCGCGTTCTAATGAACGACTAATAATATGGGACGGGACAACCGACTGGAATAGGTCTTAATGTTTGTAATGGGTATCATATAACTTTCATATGCATGACTACAACGGATGTTCGATTCGACGACCATTAATATTAGGAAATTTCGAGTTGAAATAGTTTAAACTTCGAAATTTTAATGTTGTTACTGCAGTGACTGAAAAATTCTACGATCACTGCTAATGACGAAATGGACGCTGTTCGAAAAAAAAGAAAGGCTGGCTACTTGCTACAGCTGTCAATAATTTTTCTGTCATTAAAACGAATCTTTTGCTGAATACGCATAACGACACATTTGCGACTCGTCAAACGGGATGAGGAGGGGGATGGCCGAAGAAATATTTTAAAACGAACAAAGGCAGGAAGATCGGCTGTTGTTCTATCTCAGCGTGGACTAATTCCTTTCACCGTTAGTGTGTATAGTGCAGGCAACACGTTTTGCATTATGGGAAACGGAGAGAACAAATTTGACTAATGGAGTCACCGTTAGCAAACAGCACAAGAACATAATAATTTGCAAACTGGAACACAGCCGGACATACCATCACAGCACAGTTATTATTTGAAAGATGGACTTCCAGACCCTGAACAAGGTCCATTAGAAGTACAAAAAAAAAAAAAAATGGTTCAAATGGCTCTGAGCACTATGAGACTTAACATCTGAGGTCATGAGTCACCTAGAACTTAGAACTACTTAAACCTAACTAACCTAAGGACATCACATACATCATTCCCCGAGGCAGGATTCGAACCTGCGACAGTAGCGGTGGCGCGGTTCCAGACTGTAGCGCCTAGAACCGCTCGGCCACCCCGGCCGGCATTAGTAGTACACCGACGAGCCAGACCATTATGACCACCTACTTAATAGCTGGTTTGTTCTTCTTTGGAACGAAATGCATCACTGATTCTGCATATCAGGGATCTGACAGTTTGTTGGTAGGTTTGTGGAGGTATGTGGCATCAGATGTGTACGCACAGATTATGCAATTCGCGTAAATAACGGGCTGCCGTTTCCCGTATGCGGTGATGGCGCCCCGGTCTACGCACAGATTATGCAGTTCGCGTAAATAACGGGCTGCCGTTTCCCGTATGCGGTGATGGCGCCCCATAGTTACCCAGATAGGTTCCACAGGATTTCCATCAGGTGAATTTGGCCGACGAGACATCAATGTAAGTTCACTTGAATGCTCCTCAAACCACGGTTCTGGCACCGAGACAAGGACAAGTATACTGCTGAAAGGTAACATCGCTGCAGGGGAAGAAGTCAAGCATGAAGGGATGTAGGTGGCCCGCAGCTATCAGCGTGTCTTCGATTACTACAACAGGCGCCACACAAGTGCAGCAGAATGTCTCCCACAGCATAGTACTGCTTCCACCAGCCTGCGTCCGTGGCGAGCTGCGTGTTTCGATCCGCTGCTCACCTCAATCACAGCGTTTGTGGAGAGCAACATTGATCATATGGTTCAAATGGCTCTGAGCACTATGGGACTTGACATCTGAGGTCATCAGTCACCTAGGCTTAGAACTACTTAAATCTATTTAACCTAAGGACATTACACACATCCGTGCCTGAGGCAGGATTCGAACCTGTGACCGTAGCAAGCGCGCGGTTCCGGACAGAAGCGCCTAGAAACGGTCGGCCTCAGCGGCCGGCTTAGCACCATTGACCTAGTACACCAAAAATGTGATTCACCCGCAGCACCAACACGTTTCCACTGATCGACGGTAGAATCCCGGTGGTTGGGTTCCACTGCAATCGTAACTGACGATGTCGTTGACTCAACATGTAAACACGTACGGGTGGTCTGCTGCGGAGCTCCATGTTCGAGGTACGATTAACGGTGTGCTTCGAAACACTTGTGCGTGCACCACCATTGTGCTCATGCACAGAGATGCCACAGATCACCACCTACCCTATTTTAGTGAGCAGATCAGCCTCCGAACCCCACGTTCTGGGAAGAATCGTGGACGTCCAACCCTCTGGCGCCTAGTGGCAGTTTTACTGTTCTCCTACTTCTTTCCATAGGTGCTCACGACAGTAGCACGTGAACATTCGACCAGCTTCGCCGTTTTCGAGACACACGTTTTTAGGCTCTGCGCAATAATAATAATCCCTTTGTCGCAGTCGCATATCTCAAAGGACTTCCCCATTTGCAGCCCACATCTTCGCTAGGGTGGTCCCGGGCCCGCGTCTGCTCCGCTTACATAGTTTCGTTACCGCGTCAGGTGCCCGCAACGCCACCAGGCGGCATCCAATGTCGCCGTGGGCAGTGGTCATAATGTTTTGGCTTATCAGTGTATGTAATAACATCATCAGTACTACGTAACCAAAGACACAAAAAACTGAAGTTAAATACGAGGTGCATTCAAGTTCTAAGGCCTCCGATTTTTTTTCTAATTAACTACTCACCCGAAATCGATGAAACTGGCGTTACTTCTCGACGTAATCGCCCTGCAGACGTACACATTTTTCACAATGCTGATGCCATGATTCGATGGCAGCGGCGAAGGCTTCTTTAGGAGTCTGTTTTGACCACTGGAAAATCGCTGAGGCAATAGCAGCACGGCTGGTGAATTTGCGGCCACGGAGAGTGTCTTTCATTGGTGGAAAAAGCCAAAAGTCACTAGGAGCCAGGTCAGGTGAGTAGGGAGCATGAGGAATCACTTCAAAGTTGTTATCACGAAGAAACTGTTGCGTAACGTTACATCGATGTGCGGGTGCGTTGTCTTGGTGAAACAGCACACACGCAGCCCTTCCCGGACGTTTTTGTTGCAGTGCAGGAAGGAATTTGTTCTTCAAAACATTTTCGTAGGATGCACCTGTTACCGTAGTGCCCTTTGAAATGCAATGGGTAAGGATTACGCCCTCGCTGTCCCAGAACATGGACACCACCATTTTTTCAACACTGGCGGTTACCCGAAATTTTTTGGTGGCAATGAATCTGTGTGCTTCCATTGAGCTGACTGGCGCTTTGTTTCTGGATTGAAAAATGGCATCCACATCTCATCCATTGTCACAACCGATGAAAAGAAAGTCCCATTCGTGCTGTCGTTGCGCGTCAACATTGCTTGGCAACATGCCACACGGGCAGCCATGTGGTCGTCCGTCAGCATTTGTGGCACCCACCTGGATGACACTTTTCGCATTTTCAGGTCGTCATGCAGGATTGTGTGCACAGAACCCACAGAAATGCCAACTCTGGAGGCGATCTGTTCAACAGTCATTCGGCAATTCCCCAAAACAATTCTCTACACTTTCTCGATCATGTCGTCAGACTGGCTTGTGCGAGCCCGAGGTTGTTTCGGTTTGTTGTCACACGATGTTCTGCCTTCATTAAACTGTCGCACCCATGAATGCACTTTTGACACATCCGTAACTCAATCACCGCATGTCTCCTTCAATTGTTGATGAATTTCAATTGGTTTCGCACCACGCAAATTCAGAAAACGAATGATTGCACGCTGTTCAAGTAAAGAAAACGTCGCCATTTTAAGTATTTAAAACAGTTCTCATTCTCGCCGCTGGCGGTAAAATTCCATCTGCCGTACGGTGCTGCCATCTCTGGGACGTATTGACAATGAACGCGGCCTCATTTTAAAACAATGCGCATGTTTCTATCTCTTTCCAGTCCGGAGAAAAAAAACCGGAGGCCTTAGAACTTGAATACACCTCGTATTTTTGCTGTATAACCACATCCTAAGCATCTGAGAGACTGTTCCCGAAAGCAGGATATACCCTCTCTCAACAATGCACTAGAGTGAGGGGGAAACTTTTCTCGAATATTTTTAATGTGTAGACAAAAAGCAGTGGGACGCATCAAGTTAATTATTGTATTTATTACTTAATAAATATGCTATTAGATGTATTTGTATGCTGCTTACTACGCTATTCTCGTAAATTCAACATCGATGCTAAAAACTTCGATGTTTTGCCGCAAACTATTACCGGCCATCGATCTCTAAAGTTCGATAATGATACCGAAATAGACAGAGATGATCCCTAATGAGAACGAATGTGAGGTATGCGAGGGGTAGTCATAAAGTTTTAATTGTCACCGCTAACGATAATGTTACATAAGTATTACTTTCATTTGTACTTAATCAGACACAATTTAAGTAAGAAATTAGCTGTCTCCGACGCCATCGGCGATCTTCACATAATAAGCCGAATGCAGTTTTTTTACTCCAAACATCACAAAACCACATAACTATTTTTCCAGTACTCTGAGTAGGCCTCGGATTCTCTTGACGCAGCTGAAACACTTCCGTTGCTGCCGAAAACGAATTACTGCACGACACTCAACTTTATCAATGGGCCCTGCCATTTTGTTTGCATTGTGTTAGGCTACTCGGGCGCGAGCATTTTAGTGTAACTTTATTTTTTTCGAGGTTATAAGAAAACTTAATAACAACCCCCGTATAGCTTTGCATTTTGTATGAAACGTAAAAATTTCCTTGCAAAGGTGTGAATTTTTTATTAAACCTTCTACGGTAATTTCTTTTCGATGTCAATTTGTTTGTGACTGAACAACATTCTTATGAATCCATGTTACCCCCGCCCTTTAAGGGATGCACAGAAACCTTGTGAACGTCCGAATGAAACCTGAAAGACCAAGCACCGCGCAACCTGTTACGAAACAGACTACAGACGAGTAAAGAGTATTAAGAAAAGACGCCTAGGCGAGATATGGAATTAGGTTGGTAAATGTATGCGAGTTGTCTCCTTCAAATTCTCTTAAAAAGGGAGTGTTCCATAAACGAATCTTTGCTTCGGAACCTCTATCGTTTACGCGTGGAAGGCGTGTATACGTGCTGGTATTGTTAATGATAATATTTATGAGTATTATACTACGTGTACTGATCCATACACGGCAGTGTTATTTTAGACAAACTCAGTCATCCCACATCGCAGTAAAGAAAATTCATCTCTACCACAATACTTTTATTTATAATGCTATCATCTCCGTAAGAGTAATCCTACGAAACTGGTAGCATTACAAATAAAAGCCATCATAAAGAGGTGTAATTTTATTTACTTCGTTTAATAACTGCTGCCGTGAATCACAACATGAATCATATCATTTCATATCACGTGTGCTTCTGATGGGATCTATATATGTCAAACTGGTAGAATGGCCGATAACATATACAACGTATTAATCTGGAAGTATGGGAGAAATCACTCCACATTTACAGAGCATTTCCGGCAACGTAAGCGCAAGCCACTCTCTAGAATAGAAGACATGAAAATAATCAAAATAAACACAAAAAAACACTTCCACTCTTGCAACAAAATTATCATATATAAAAAACCAAATCGGAAAAGAAAATCCTTTTGAATGACCAAGCACACAAGATAAATAATTCACTATTCACATTAATAGATAAAATTGAAAAGTAATATACCAACGATTTGTATGGCACTGCAGATTTTTCTTGTAAGAACGGTTACTGTGTGTACAAAGTCGTACACAACTCTAACCGTTCTTATAAGAAAAATCTGCAGTTTTTGTCAGACAAATAGTGTCATACCCCAGCACGCGACTTACGAAATATGAAAACTACAAAGCAAAAGGATCGTGACGTGAAAACCTGTTAAATGATTTATAAGTGAATGCCACAGTTGTGAATGACCACATGAGAGGAAACTCAATTTTGGCTCGAAAAACGAATAACTGTATGCAATAATTTACTAACGCAAAAAATTATGGAATGTACTGCTCTCTAATCTAAAGTTATTGCATATAAAAACAGAACTGTATAATTCCACATCCATTGAAGATGGCTTAATATAAAAAGGGAAATGCGTGTGCAGCATAAATTAATACAGACTGCTGCTACAAAAAAGTTTCAGTCTATAAAACGAATAACGTTACTCCAAAACATTGGGATGTGCGGTGAAAGTAATGTACGTAACATCCGAAGAAGTAATACACAAAGGAATTAAACACGTTAGCTGCCAGCAGGCACTGATTTATAACAATGGAGGAAGTTGAAAATTTGTGCCCGACTGGGATTCGAACCGGGTCTCTTGCTGCATGTGCCGCTGATTCGCTACCCATTACGCCATCCTGACACAGTGATCAGCACAACCGCACGGATTACTTTAGCACGCCTCCCATCAGGCCCAAATTCTCAACTTTGTACCAAATGTTCATATATGTGTCAATTCCTAAGCGACCAAACTGCTGAGGTCATCGGTCCCTAGACTTACACACTACTTAAACTAACTTATACTAACAACAACACACACACACACACCCATGCCCGAGGGAGGACTCGACCCACCGGCGGGAGGAGCCGCGTAATCCGTGACATGGCGCCTCAAACCACGCGGCCACTCCACGCGGCGCACCTGCTCATTAGCCTCATTACTCGCGGCATCTCGTCGGTTCCCGTACGACTTCGAGCTTGGTATGCATCTGCTTGCCTTAATTATATTAAACCTGCAGCCACTATGAATCAAGACACAAAGGAATTAAAGACGGTATGTGTCTCACTGATATAAATTAATGCCCACTGGCACTAACGTCTTTAAATCCTTTGTGTCTTAATTAATAGTGGCTGCAGGATCACAATGGTGTCTGTTCTTTGGCACATTTCCGAAAAAACAGACATCACATACATTCAGCGAACTACGCAAATTACCGGTTATACTGTCCAGTCGGTTCATTTTGTCGTCCTCTCTTTTCGTCGTTTGACACATGGGGTTCCGCTAATTTTGAGGCGCACACTACGGTAGCGAGTCTCTGGGCTCTAGGCAGAATACCACTCTGCCTCTCCCGAGACACAGCATCATCTGATCTGCAGAAGCGGAGGAAAAGTCGATTAAAAAGACCGCAGCGTTAAACCGGCAGTCCTGTTTGCCGGTGCCCCTGGGACGACGTGGAGGCTTAACGACAGCGCACCACACTCCTGCCGAATATTCCGCCTCCCTCTAGCATAAAGAGGCGCTCTCGCGCGACACCTACTAGCGTTTTAGCCTACCTCCTGCGCTCCGACGTACAATTTAGAGCACCGTTCGACTTTCGTGTACTACTTCAGTTGTTACGTCCGGATCACGGATTTACTTCATACCTTGTATACTTTTAGAAATCCACTAGGACAATATAACGTGCAAGTAGTAAGGCGTATTTACACTCCTGGAAATGGAAAAAAGAACACATTGACACCGGTGTGTCAGACCCACCATACTTGCTCCGGACACTGCGAGAGGGCTGTACAAGCAATGATCACACGCACGGCACAGCGGACACACCAGGAACCGCGGTGTTGGCCGTCGAATGGCGCTAGCTGCGCAGCATTTGTGCACCGCCGCCGTCAGTGTCAGCCAGTTTGCCGTGGCATACGGAGCTCCATCGCAGTCTTTAACACTGGTAGCATGCCGCGACAGCGTGGACGTGAACCGTATGTGCAGTTGACGGACTTTGAGCGAGGGCGTATAGTGGGCATGCGGGAGGCCGGGTGGACGTACCGCCGAATTGCTCAACACGTGGGGCGTGAGGTCTCCACAGTACATCGATGTTGTCGCCAGTGGTCGGCGGAAGGTGCACGTGCCCGTCGACCTGGGACCGGAGCGCAGCGACGCACGGATGCACGCCAAGACCGTAGGATCCTACGCAGTGCCGTAGGGGACCGCACCTCCACTTCCCAGCAAATTAGGGACACTGTTGCTCCTGGGGTATCGGCGAGGACCATTCGCAACCGTCTCCATGAAGCTGTGCTACGGTCCCGCACACCGTTAGGCCGTCTTCCGCTCACGCCCCAACATCGTGCAGCCCGCCTCCAGTGGTGTCGCGACAGGCGTGAATGGAGGGACGACTGGAGACGTGTCGTCTTCAGCGATGAGAGTCGCTTCTGCCTTGGTGCCAATGATAGTTGTATGCGTGTTTGGCGCCGTGCAGGTGAGCGCCACAATCAGGACTGCATACGACCGAGGCACACAGGGCCAACACCCGGCATCATGGTGTGGGGAGCGATCTCCTACACTGGCCGTACACCACTGGTGATCGTCGAGGGGACACTGAATAGTGCACGGTACATCCAAACCGTCATCGAACCCATCGTTCTACCATTCCTAGACCGGCAAGGGAACTTGCTGTTCCAACAGGACAATGCACGTCCGCATGTATCCCGTGCCACCCAACGTGCTCTAGAAGGTGTAAGTCAACTACCCTGGCCAGCAAGATCTCCGGATCTGTCCCCCATTGAGCATGTTTGGGACTGGATGAAGCGTCGTCTCACGCGGTCTGCACGTCCAGCACGAACGCTGGTCCAACTGAGGCGCCAGGTGGAAATGGCATGGCAAGCCGTTCCACAGGACTACATCCAGCATCTCTACGATCGTCTCCATGGGAGAATAGCAGCCTGCATTGCTGCGAAAGGTGGATATACACTGTACTAGTGCCGACATTGTGCATGCTCTGTTGCCTGTGTCTATGTGCCTGTGGTTCTGTCAGTGTGATCATGTGATGTATCTGACCCCAGGAATGTGTCAATAAAGTTTCCCCTTCCTGGGACAATGAATTCACGGTGTTCTTATTTCAATTTCCAGGAGTGTATTAGACGATTTAGAGAAAATCGCAAGAGATATTTTAGGCCTCAGTGAAGTACCGGTGCCTTGTGATCCTGAGCACGAGATGGCGGCGATCAAGTGGTTAGCGTTCAAGCTCCGTATTCGGTGGATCGCTGGATCAAGTGCTTCTCATTATTTTCTTTTCTTTCTATTTAAATTTTTTTCGACACTAGTCCTATTCGTGGATGACGACTAGTCATATTATTTCGTACATATTACATTTGAAAGATAATACACTAATGACCATTAAAATTGTTACACTAAGAAGAAATGCAGTTGATAAACGGATATTCATTGGACAAATATATTATAATAGAACTGACATGTGATTACATTTTCACGCAATTTCGGTGCATAGATCCTAAGAAATCAGTACCCAGAACAACCACCTCTTGCCGCAATAACGGCCTTGATACGCCAGGGCAATGAGTCAAACAGAGCTTGGATGACGTGTACAGGTACAGCTACCCATGCAGTTTCAACACGATACCACAGTTCATCAAGAGTAGTGACTGACGTATTGTGACGAGCCAGTTGCTCGGTCACTATTGACCACACGTTTTCAATTGGTCAGAGATCTGGAGAATGTGCTGGCCAAGGCAGCAGTCGAACATTTTCTGTATCCAGAAACACCCGTACAGGAGCTGCAACATGCGGTCGTGCATTATCCTGCTGAAATATGGGGTTTCGCAGGGATCGAATGAAGGGTAGAGCCACGGGTCGTAACACATCTGAAATGTAACGTCCACTGTTCAAAGTGCCGTCAATGCGAACAAGAGGTGACCGAGACGTGTAACCAATGGCACCTCATACCATCACGCCGGGTGATACGCCAGTATGGCAATGACGAATACACGCTTCCAATGTGCGTTCACCGCGATTACGCCAAACACGGAAGGGACCATCATGATGCTGTAAAGAGAACCTGGATTCATCCGAAAAAATGACGTGTTGCCATTTGTGCACCCAGGTTCGTCGTTGAGTACACCATCGTAGGCGCTGCTGTCTGTGATGTAGCGTCAAGGGTAACCGCAGCCATGGTTTCCGAGCTGGTAGTCCATGTTGCTGCAAACGTCGTCGAACTGTTCGTGCAGATGGTTGTTATCTTGCAGACGTCCCCATGTGTTGAGTCAGGGATCGAGACGTGGCTGTACCATCTGTTACAGCCATGCGGATAAGATGCCTGTCATCTCGACTGTTAGTGATACGAGGCCGTTGGGATCCAGCACGGCGTTCCGTATTACCCTCCTGACCCACCGATTCCATATTCTGCTAACAGTCATTGGATATCGACCAACGCGAGCAGCCATGTCGCGATACGATAAACCGCAATCGCGATAGGCTACAATCCGACCTTTATGAAAGTCGGAAACGTGATCGTACGCATTTCTCCTCCTTACACGAGGCATCACAACAACGTTTCACCAGGCAACGCTGGTCAACTGCTGTTTGTGTATGAGAAACGGTTGGAAACTTTCCTCATGTCAGCACGTTGTAGGTGTCGCCACCGGCGCCAACCTTGTGTGAATGCTCTGAAAAGCTAATCATTCGCATATCAAAGCATCTTCTTCCTGTCGGTTAAATTTCGCGTCTGTAGCACGTCATCTTCGTGGTGTAGCAATTTTTAAGGCCAGTAGTGTATATTCTGACATTGTTGACTCTGGAACGTGGAATGTCAACCGTATTCTCACATTGTTTCAACCTCGGACGCGGTATGTAAAGTGTGCGGTTGCCACGGCGACGTGACACACACTTTGCGGATGTCACAGTAGGCCGTCCGCTTTGCGGACAAAGCCAACCGCGGACCTGTGGGGAGCGCCAGAGTTGTCTCATGGCTTATTAATGGCCGGCAGGCGGTAGCAGCCTCCGTGGTCGCGCCGGCCACGTCACGTTAAAGTTTCACTCGCGGGGCGCCGATTCCGAAGCGGTGTCAAGACCCGCCCGCAGTGGACAACTTTTAATTGGGAATGGTCTGCGCCAGGGTCAGGCTGTGGCGGTGAGCCTGTACGGAAAGCCCGTCCTCCACAGCTGCTCGCGTAGGGGGAACTGACACACGTCGCGCTGTAACTTTGGCCTCAGCCAGAGTTTCACAGACTTTCCTCAGCTCTGGACAACCTGCAGGCAAGCAATGTAATCCGTATAAATTTTTAATTTGTGGTGCGCGTACTGTAAGACCTTCGGTACACACACCATCAGATTATTTGACTTATCGCTCTAACGAAGTAGGCGAGTGTCAGCAATATGTCTCGTGGTCTTATCGTGGCGGGTTTATCTTCTGCCGTTAGGTCAGACGATAGAAATGCCACTTGCACGCTTAGAGTAGCAGATTGACGGTGACTAACTTTAAACAGAGCTTGATTAATTTTCACACACATTTATTAAAATAATAAATAACATAGACTTTACGTAACTTGATTCTGGATGCTGTTTACAATTGCCAATCTGAAGTTCCTTTGGTCTTGGTACGTTAATCTTATTCTCACATATATCTGATACTTGACAAAGTGTCTATACATTTCTCTTCATGGCTATGTACAGGAATATGATAATCTTATTAGGCACAGACTGAAACTTGACTATAGACTGGTACAGACTAATGCAGACTCGTTATAATACCTCGCGCGTTCATGTATCACTGCGCGAGTGTGATCCGCGAGGAGAAAAGGTTCTACGTTAGCAACAATCTCATTGGCTGCGTTACATATTAATACGCGGATCGGCAGAAGCAGAATTTGATCCGTCTCTAAGACAGCGCCATCTCGTAGTGCGGAGACGGACGAGCGCTGCGCCTGCGCTGTTGTGCTTAGCGGGGCGCGCTCTATTGGGAAAGTTGTGTACGCGCTGACTACGGGGAACTATGTACACAACATAATTATTATTATACTGAAGCGCAAAAGAAACTGGTATAGGCACGCGTATTCAAATACAGAGATATGTAAACAGGCAGAGTACGGTGCTGCGGTAGGCAACACCTATGTAAGACGACAAGTGTCTAACGCAGTCGTTAGATCGGTTACTGCTGCTACAATGGCAGGATATCAAGATTTAAGTGAGTTTGAACGTGCTGTTATAATCGGCGCACGAGCGATGAGACCAGCATCTTCGAGGTAGCGATGAAATGGGGATTTTCCGTACGACCATTTCACGATTGTACCGTGAACATCAGGAATCCGGTAAAACAATAAATCTCCGACATCGCTGCGGTCGGAAAAAGACCCCGCACGAACGGGACCAACGACGACAGAAGAGAATCGTTCAGCGTGACAAAAACGTGCAATATTTCCGCAAATTGCTGCAGATTTCAGTGCTAGACCACCAACAAGTGACAGCGTGCGAACCATTCAACGAAACATCATCGACATGGGCTTTCGGTGCCCAAGGCCCACTCGTGTACCCTTGATGACTGCACGACACAAAGCTTTACGCTCGCCCGGGCCCGTCAACACCGACATTTGGACTGTTAATGTTGCCTGGTCGGACGAATCTCGTTTGAAATTTTAGCGAGCGGATGGAGACAACCTCACGAATCCATGGACCGTGCATGTCAGCAGGAGACTGTCCAAGCTGATGGAGGCTCTATAATGGTGTGGGGCGAGGCGAGTTGCAGTGATATATGGGACCCCTGACACGTCTAGATACGACTCTGACAGGTGACACGTACGTAAGCATCCTGTCTGATCACCTGCGTCCATTTATGTACATTATGCATTTCGACGGACTTCAACAATTCTAGCAGGACAATGCGACATCCCACATGTCCAGAATTGCTACAGAGTCGCTCCAGAAAGACGCTTCTGAGTTTAAACACTTCCGCTGGCCACCAAACTCGCCAGACATGAACATCATTGAACATACCTGGGATGCCTTGCAACGTGCTGTTCAGAAGAGAGCACCACCCCCTCGTACTCTTACGGATTTACGGACAGCCCTGCCAGATTCATGGTGTCAATTCCCTCCATTAGTCGCGTCCATGCCACGTCGTGTTGCGGCACTTCTGCGTGCTCACAGGGGCCCTACACTATATTAGGCACGTGTACCAATGTCTTCGGCTCTTCAGTGTATTTCGTATGGCATCATAAGCCTACAGAAAATGATGTTTAATTTGTACACTATAAAGGGTGATACAAACCTTTAGCGTCAACATTTCACAAAAAGCAGAAGATCTTAAACTGCGTATTTTGTGGTTAGAGCCGTTGAAGGAGAATGAATACGGCGTGTGTCCTAGTTCCGCTAGATCTGCTTGTGTGAAATTGCTAACTGTAAGGCTATCTTAAGACGAGTTGCAGCATTACGACCCTAAAAGTCCCAACAACAACCGTGCAGAAAGTAAAAGAGCACTGCTGCAGCAGGCGGCCTACACGCTAATGTAACAGTATGTGTCTGACACTCGTCAAAAAATGGTTCAAATGGCTCTAAGCACTATGGGACTTAACATCTTAGGTCATTTGTCCCCTGGACTTAGAACTGCTTAAACCTAACTAACCTAAGGACATCACACACACATCCAGCCCGAGGGAGGATTCGAACCTGCGACCGTAGCAGCAGCACGGTTCTGGACTGAAGTGCCTAGAGCCGCTCGGCCACAGTGGCAGGCTGACACTCGTCATACTGGCGGTGGAGTAGCGAGGGAACCAAGTTTTGTGCTAGGTTTTGTGTTTGCGGGCGATAATTCGTCGAATTCGACCCCAATACCGAGAGGCAGGTTCACGGTCGCTCCTCCACCAGAACGCCACAGCCCACAAAGCGAAGACCGTGAGCGAGTTTTTGACCAGCAAACGAGACGCAGTCCTGGATCACCCGCCGTATTTGCCGGGTTTGGCTCCAGACAACTTCTGATTGTTCGGCAAATTGAAGTTGGTTATGAAATGATAACATTACGACGCAGTTAAGGACATGCAAATACTGTTCCAAAAAATGACTAAAGCGACTGTTTCAAAACCCTTCAAAACGATTTCAGCTGTGTTCTGATTCAGGGAAGGATTATTTTGAATAAATGCAATGATTTTGTAAACATAATCCATGACTTTAATTTTCATGGCTACTGTCTTAACGGAATTGGGACACACTGTGTACTTTAGGAGGTGATAGTCTCACAAATTATGCAGAAGAACTTCTATGAATCTTGGAAGGAAGGAAGGATTCAAATGGTTCAAATGGCTCTGAGCACTATGGGACTTAACATCTTAGGTCATCAGTCCCCTAGAACTTAGAACTACTTAAACCTAACTAACCTAAGGACATCACACACATCCATGCCCATGGCAGGAGTCGAACCTGCGACCGTAGCAGTCCCGCGGTTCCGGACTGCAGCGCCTAGAACCGCACGGCCACCGCGGCCGGCAAGGAAGGAAGGAAGGAGATGGTGTATTAGCAGTTAAGGCAGGTCACGAGTTCTGCTTTGAGAGGTCAGTCAGTCACCGGCACTGTAGCTCAGCGGCTAGCCAACATCTTTAATAACAAGAAAACTGACTGAAGGTCTCATCGATAGAATGTAAAGATGTCATGCGACATCCGAAAAGAACCATTGACGACAGAACGACGAAGAAACAGATCGGGAAGAAAGTTGGTAGAGTGAAAATTCACTCTGCAATATTCACTGTCAAAAACGACAAAATTAACAAAAATATATTTAATATCATGTTATCTGTAATTTAGCCTTCAAAAACTAAAAGCAAAAAAATATTCACTGAAATAATTAAAGAATTGTTTTCACGTAAGACACTGTAATTTACCTTAACATAAATTTCCGTTTTCCCAGATGTGATTTTAACAATTCTTAGCACATAGGAGGGTTTCTATAAAAGGTAAAGTTTGACTGCACTTACAGTAGGAATTCTTGAGTGATGGTAATGCGGGTAGACAGGGGGGAAAGGCCGGGTCGGGGGGAACAGGGAACATGTGGAGGGGTGGCGACCATCTCAAAGCAGTAAGGGGACGCTTAGAAGTAGTAGCAGCAGGTTTAGTCCGTGGGCTACTTCCCACAAAAACGATATCACTGAAGGTTGCGTACTTTGTTATAATCCGAAATAACTCCAGTCACATACTTTAATGGATAATCAGTTTCACCGTCGAACTATTGTGAATTCTCTTTGGTTAATTAATAACTGTTTTTCATTTATGCCAACTGTCTTATACGTGAATGTGTATATTTTTGTTGTATGAATGCTACGCCCGGAGAGATTAAAATATGTGTAAAATCAGAGGAATGATCATTCCAAGGAATGTGGAAGAAGTGAAACGAAAAGAGGGCTGGCTGAGATTTTCTGGGTCTGGAATGTACGAAAAGGAAGATTTAAACGACTCGAGGACTAACAGTTAGTGGCACAGCTCTATCAAGGCGAAGTAAAGAACATTGATTCCAAATGATGAAAGTTATTGAGAAAAAAATTGTTCAAATGGCTCTGAGCACTATGGGACTTAACATCTATGGTCATCAGTCCCCTAGAACTTAGAACTACTTAAACCTAACTAACCTAAGGACATCACACAACACCCAGCCATCACGAGGCAGAGAAAATCCCTGACCCCGCCGGGAATCGAAACCGGGAACCCGGGCGTGGGAAGCGAAAGTTATTGAGATTTTAAAGCGATCTATCAGCACAGAGAAGTTGATACGTGAGTTATAAATGACGGAAGAATGTGGTTTTGCACTGAGTTACAGAGAATTAATATGAATTGATGGAGAGTATTTCCGTGAGTGCACGTCACATCTATAGATGGCGCTCTTACATAGGACGCTGCAATGAGATATCTGAAATTGTTACTTGAAAATATTTGTGCCACCTGGATATTCCTTCATATTCGTACTTTTCTCAAAGCCTGTTTGATTAAAGCCAATTTGTCTCTCACGGCGTCAATACTTTTCTTAGCGTATATTAGTGTAAAACCAAGAAAGGTCGATAGCCATCTTGTTAGCAAAATCAAACGAGCCAGAGATTCCAGCATCACTCGCAATCTTGATACATTACAATTTAAGAGAGATTTCTCGGCATGTACCGGGTCATCAAAAAGTCAGTATAAATTTGAAAACTTAATAAACCACGGAATAATGTAGATAGAGAGGTAAGAATTGACACACATGCTTGGAATGACATGGGGTTTTATTAGAACCAAAATGCAGGATGGCGCTCCACCCCATATTGCTAGACGCGTGAAAGACCTCTTGGGCTCGTCGTTTGGTGATGATCGTGTGCTCAGCCGCCACTTTCGTCATGCTTGGCCTCCCAGGTCCCCTGATCTCAGTCCGTGCGATTATTGGCTTTGGGGTTACCTGAAGTCGCAAGTGTGTCGTGATCGACCGACATCTCTAGGGATGCTGAAAGACAACATTCGACGCCAATGCCTCACCATAACTCCGGACATGCTTTACAGTGCTGTTCACAACATTGTTTCTCGACTACAGCTATTGTTGGGGAATGATGGTGGACATATTGAGCATTTCCTGTAAAGATCATCATCTTTGCTTTGCCTTACTTTGTTATGCTAATTATTGCTATTCTGATCAGATGAAGCGCCATCTGTCGGACATTTTTTTAACTTTTGTATTTATTTCTTTTTTGTTCTAATAAAACCCCATGTCATTCCAAGCATGTGTGTCAATTTGTACCTCTCTATCTACATTATTCCGTGATTTATTCAGTTTTCAAATTTATACTGACTTTTTGATCACCCGGTTTTTTTTTGGCAGCGAAAAACATTAAGCAAATCTTGAAAAATAAAACTGGTTTTACATATAGGTAACAAGAACTTACATATAGTTCAAAGACTTCCGTCCCTTATGCACACACACACATGCACGCGCGCGCGCCCACACACACAAACACTCGCATATTTATCTGGCTTTCCTGTAGAACAGGTACACATACCAGATCCACACACACAACATACATACACGCAATGTTAATTTTTTTCTGGGATAATGGACAACATCGTTCCACATACTGACTAAAATAGTTCAAATTCTCCATTCCGACCAAAACATTCTGAGGCTTCCTCTTGCTCATCATGACAGAACTACAAATACTTTCCCAAATATGATCAATTGGGATTCCCTTTCGCCACTACCAGCCATCTGGGATATTTGGATGAAATCAACGAAGTTCTACGACAAAAAAGTGACTATCAGGATTCTTAACTTGCACGATACCTTCCTATCGGTATGTCAAACGACAAAATATTTTGGAACCAGTGACAAATTCATTAAGCTCCATTAAAGCAGAACGCAACATCCGGACGCGAGATGCGACAGCGACGGCGGGCGGAAGATTGACTGGGGCTTACCCCCTCCCCTCCCCCCCTCCCCCCTCCCCCCCACGACCACCACCGCTGTAGCCACAAGCCCCACTCACCACCGAGCACGTCGCGGGGTCGGCCACATCCGAACTCTGGATCGGCGGGCACAAATACCGCCATGAACCAGCAGACACATCTTTACATCATTCCATCATCCACCTGAAGATGTCAGAACGGTTACCTGCCGAAACATCGTGGACATTCGACGATTGGATCCGGCAGTACATACGAAAACCCTGGCAGCAGGATATACGCCGGGAAAGCCTCAGATTTAAAAAACAGCTAACGCAACGCTATATTACAGTTTTAGTTACCAGAAACTATCATATTTCATGTAGTATTGCGTCCACTTAAATGAGCGTTGTGAATGCGGTTTTGCCATCGGAGTAACGGTATGTACCGGGAGAACATTAGTAAAGAAGTAAAAGTAAATAACAGTTACGTGAGGAGCTACACTCGGAAATCTAGAACGGCGGTGTCCAGATGTCGACACGAGCCTACGATTCTGCGCAGAGGTCATCAATGCTACAATGCTATCCCCCCTCCCCACCTCTGAGCTATAGTTTTGAAGAGCTACCGATTCTTTTTCTTTTTTCCAAAAGGGCCACGACCTGGACTTCCGCAGGCTTAGCTACAGAGTGAAAGTGCGTGGGCGCTTCACACACACACCGTAGGAATTCCAATTTACTCTCCAAGTATGCCTTCGCGGCCCCTCAAAGGACGCCGCCATCCCGCACCCCCCTTTTCTTCCGCCACGCAGCGGCAAGTGTCTCTGAAACATGAAGGGGCGACAAGTCACGTGATACTTCACAAGCCGCTGCGTCCGCCGCTCTATAGATCCGCCAGACCCCCGTACTGACTAGACAATCCGCAGCACAAGCAACCACGCACAGTGTCTCACTGTCGCGAAAGTATGATCAAAATACAGCAACCCCAAAAAACCATAGTTAGAAAATTTGGGCCGCTAGGTCGGCTGTACTATTGTTAGTTTGCAATGTTCTGACCCACAAACACACGAGCAACGGATCGCAGCAATCGGTGACCACGTTGCGCGATCTGTCCGTAGATCCCACGTGCAAGCGCATATCGCCGCAACCGATCGCTGATCGCTCGTAATCCCGAATCAATCTGATGAACTGCAGGCGATGAATAGCTCATGTGTGGTAATATGGCTGTCGTTTGTCTCGCTCATTTGTTCCCAGCCTTTCTTAGACCCTTACCCTGAGTGCAATCAGACATTAGCTACTATCCCCGCCTTTCGCCCTATGCCATCTGTTGCCCCTCCCCCTCCCCCACATTATTACCAACTTCAGCACCTAACTAAACTGCAGAATAAAAGCCTTTCCTTGAAGGCTTTTATTTTAAAAACGATGAAAGATGAATGATATTTAGTTTGCGTGCACGTGTTTGTGTTTGTGTGTGTGTGTGTGTTTGCAGGCCGAAGTGGCCGTGTGGTTCTAGGCGCTGCAGTCTGGAACCGCGAGACCGCTACGGTCGCAGGTTCGAATCCTGCCTCGGGCATGGGTGTGTGTGATGTCCTTAGGTTAATTAGGTTTAACTAGTTCTAAGTTCTAGGGGACTAATGACGTCAACAGTTGAGTCCCATAGTGCTCAGAGCCATTTGAACCATTTTTGTGTGTGTGTTTGTATGTGTTAGAATGAATAACGAAGGAATTCGTAGTGCATCGTAAGTGTTACTGACAACTCCTCAGAAAAGAAAGCTATCTATCCACAGTCAGAGCACACAGTTGTTATAAAACACGCTTCCCCTGCAATTCTTCTCATTGCAGCACTTGATTGAGCTGCCCACTGCAATCCCATTTAAAATGAAACAAATTCATATGTGTGCACTATACTTACTTTTCGTAAAACATTTCATTGCTGCGCTGCTTACTTCAGAACTGGCAGAAAATGGATGACTTCAGGCTGTTAATGCTTTGTGTCTAACCACAATAATAATAATAATAATAAAAGTGTGGGTGGATTATGTGAGGAACCTGTAACGTCGGCCGCATTAATACAACTAATTGAAAAATAGTAATTATTGATGACTTGTGTAATCAATATTCGAATCTTACAAAATTGTGATAATAGTAACGAACTTTTGAAAATAATTTATTTTCGCGACTAAAACAGAAACGTGTCTTTTAGTTTTTACCCCTCAGAAAATTTCATTCTACCCCTCAGGGAGTAATTACCCTCCGGTTGGCAACCACTGGGCTATCTGTTAAGCGCGGTTGTATGATTTTGTTTAGTATCGCTAGCGCAGGAGTTCCCAAACTTTTCCTCTGACGGGACACTTTGAGACTCCTGGTATTTTGATTGAACAGCTTGTTTCTTTTGAAGGTTAATAAAAAGAACATTTTTTACTCACTCATTACTTCCATTTTTAATAATAACTAATTAAAGATATCATGATGCAATTTTGAAACTTAAGAAAAACGTCTAAAAACAGCGCTATGTTTTTATTAGTTTTATGAGGGCTAGTATCTGTAGCGTCATTGCAGTGCGAGCTATGCAGGAAATTTTCAATCAAAACAACAATGCGTTTGGCATTGGCAAGAAATTATCTGTTCTACTGGATTTTTCAATGCACGAATTTAAAATTAGATAGTTGTTTTCTGCTTGCAACTAAGTAATATCACATTTTATTGCCTCTTTGGATGCAACTGATAGTATTCTCTGTGTTATTGGTCGTGGCAAAATTCAGACAGCAATTTTGGACAGAGCAGATACAGTAAAAACTTGAAATTTTACGGTTTTTTTCTTTAATAAGCAAGTATGTCGAACTCACGATACGAATAACATGAAAAAAAACACATAGTAAGACTTAGAAAAAATCAGTCTTCTTGAAATGTCAATCAAGGAAGAGTGAAAAATATTCAGTTAAAAGAAGTACCTTGAGTGATGGATTTACGACTTCACGGAAAAACAAAGAGGTGGCTTTGAAACCCGCTTTAGAAAATAAGTTTTCCGATAACATTCAGTGATAAACAAGAAATAATATTTCCGTTCAATGAAACCTTCGAAGAAGAGAGTGGATTCAATGAAATGTTTGTAAACGTTGGGCCGTTGAGAATTGAGGCCGAGCACTGCTGAGCAGTATTTACTATACGTGTGATAAGTGTGTCGCTAGAGGTTCAACAAACCTTTTAATTTAGGCCCATTCTGTACAAATCTTTAACTTAACAACTTTATTATGTAGTTTTGCTTATGTGAGTCAACTTTCTGCGAACATCGAAACTCATTACTAAGATGTCTAACTTGTATTTACTTTAGTATACAGTTTATATATATTTACAGTACAATTAAAACTTCTTTATGACAAAAATTGCTCTTTTACAAATTACTATCACGCATCCAAGTTGCTGACAAGACAGATAGGTAATACAGGGTGTAACACTGTACGGAACATAATTGCTGGAGACATTCATCACAAGAACACGGAGAAATTATGTTATATGAACATGTGTCTGGAAGCGCTTTGTCTCCATGTTACAACTCATTTTCCCGAAATCATTAATCATGGGAAACACAAAAGAGCAGAGTGTCAGAATCATGGGGAACATGCACCCTTGGTGACGTCTGGTTATGTTGTGTGCCTCCAGTGTTTTATTTTACGGTCTACTGCCTGTCGAATGTCCGGAACAGTTCTGAAGCGAATGTCAAGAGCCGGTCGGTTGTGGCCGTGCGGTTCTAGGCGCTGCAGTCTGGACCCGCGCGACCACTACGGTCGCAGGTTCGAGTCCTGCCTCGGGCATGGATGTGCGTGATGTCCTTAGCATAGTTAGGTTTCAGTAGTTCTAAGTTCTAGGGGACTGATGACCTCAGATGTTACGTGCCATAGTGCTCAGAGCCATTTGAATGCCACGAAGTGGTTCCTCCATCTTCAGAACCAAATCAAAGTCGCAAGTACTTAAGTCCGGGGAGTATGGTGGATGGTACAGTATTTCCCAGTCCCATCGACCGAACAGAACAACCACAGCGTGCGCTTTATGCGCCCGCGCATTGTCATGCAAAATGATGGATGGGTTGCGCAGAAAGTGTCGCGCTTCTTTCGCAAAGCTGGCCGCATGTGATCCTCCAAAAACGAACAGTAATACTGTGCATTGATGGTCTGCCGTGGAGGAACGTAATGCGTTAGGGTAACACCATCACAGTCGTAAACGAGGGTCACCATAACTTTAGACCGCTCCATTCGCATTATCAACAGAACAGGCTCTGCTAACGGTATACTACGCCTTCCACATCGCTGGCAACGGGTTCTACACAACGCTGGTGACTACTTTGAAAGACAGTAACAGGTGCAAACATCTAACTCTTTTGTATCGGTAGTGAATAAATAGTTGCCACTATTTAAGTTCCAACCCTCGTACATGTCCCTGTTGCCATGCGACGTACTTGATTGATTGACAATGAGATTTTCACTCTGCAGCGGAGTGTGCGCTGACATGAAACTTGCTGGGTGATTAACACTGTGTGCTGGACCAAGACTCGAACTCGGGATCTTTGCCTTGTGGTGGCCATCATTTGCTGCACACAATTGCAATCTCTGGAGTAATGAATGTCGTACACGCCGCAGTACATTTGGTGCAATTTCGCCGCAGGCTGCCACAATACGTTGTTTCATATCCTCTGGGGTTGTAGGCACATCACGGTACACATTCTCCTTTAACGTACCCCACAGAAAGAAGTCCAGAGGTGTAACATCAGGAGAAACACGGTCGTCATCGTAAACATGTCCCTGCAGATGCTGCTCGCTGACCGTGGCCCGTGTTTGTTACAACACGCAACTGAACGTCGGAGGTTTCAAGCGTCAACTTTAGGTTACAATATCTCCGGATGTAATTAACATTTTACAATGCAACAAACGGCACTGATTACGTATTTGTTTATATGTTCAGATGCGCTAACAAAACTAACGTGGTTCCATTTAAAAAACGTAGGTTTGTGTTAAAAAACATACTTCCGTGCATTTTTTGTATGGTTTGTATTAAACAATTACACTAGCTCCTCTCCTCACGTTCGGTCTGTGGAATCGGTTCGTTAGTATTTGATGTGGTTTACGAAATATATCCAGCGGTAACGTTAGGTGACTCACCCTGTATAGTAGTAGCACTGGACTACACAGTAGTATCCTGGTAAAGCAATCTTGTGTAGCGGGGTCGAAGCTGGACATTGACTGCGGGCAATAT
Organism: Schistocerca nitens; assembly: GCF_023898315.1. NCBI lineage: Eukaryota > Metazoa > Arthropoda > Insecta > Orthoptera > Acrididae > Schistocerca > Schistocerca nitens. Next base: position 903,910,022 of record NC_064615.1, read on the forward strand.
CGCTTCGGATATTTTCAGTGATTTGACGCTCGTGTGTGGAGTCCGTTAACCCGCTGACAGTGGGCAGCTTACTTACATTGTTGTATTTCAGGTTGAACCACATGGCCCCACATACGGGCGAGGGATCGCAGCGTTCTGTCGCAAGCGGTAATGCTGGAATCGGTTGCTCGCCTCGAGCCCGTCACACAGGAGCGATCCGCCAAGCAATTTCAACCAGTATTACCAATACCACTGCGTCAATCAGATCTGCTATGAAAAATGAACTGCATGTTTAGCATAGTCGCAGTTGATCTCCGTTTCCACGCGAATATTTTCAAAAAATAAATTTAAAGAAACGAGAATTGAGATGCTTTTCTTGGCAGCTGTAGGTTATTTTACAGGATTTTTTACGTTTTTCACTGACGCCAAGTGCATTGTGTAGATCTTCCCAGTGGGTTAACACAATTCGTTTTTCTTTTATTAGTACTCAATTCTTTTTTCATTCTTTAGTCTTATGGTTTAACTTCAAGTATTTACATATTTGTTTTTCAATTACGATGTGACTGTAGAGATGTTGTCAATGGCAGCACTACTGATTACCGTAAGTGTTGTTACGAAGTGCATGAGGGAGGGTTAGGTTATATGCAGCAGCAAGGGACTGTACATCTGAAAAACTGATTTGCCCTGAGCATTTAAATTAAATAGTCAACTTAATATTACGGCACTGCACCATTCTGTTTAGGTGTTAAAAACTTTGGTAATGGGTGTAAATGTTTCATAACTAATTCAAAACCACCAGATGGAACCCAGTGTATCGTGACTATTACTATAAACTTCCCAACAATTCTGCTTCTACAGCACAAGCTTCAACATTATAATCACCACAAAATCAGAGAGTGTATTTTCTACTATTTTTTAATACAAGCTCCGGCCTCCGATTCGCTTCTCAGAGTGTCTCGTTTGAGCCATTAGATATGGTTTGTGAAAGCTTGCTACTGTGAAAACAATAGGCAAGGTTAATAAATATCTTTCGGGCTACCAGTCACTATTTTCTTTTGTTTGTACTTTACGTGACGGCTAACGATTTTCATTTTCAAGTGCGTTTTTTCTCCGTGTCCTACTCCATTCTTTCATCAGCATCATTACGAAAAAAAAAAAAAAGGAATAGTAAGCAGAGATAAACGCACTTGAAAATGGGAATCATTTCCCGAAGCGCGTAGTGTATAATTTAAACAAAGGAAAATGGTGACTGGTGGCATAAACGTTATTTATAAACAAACTCATTACTTATCACAGTAGTTAGCCAGATTCCTAGATAACTATAAATCCTTTCATTTCTTTCACACACTGGACTCGCACTCGGAAGGACGACGGTTCAATCCAGCGTCCAGCCATCTTGATTTAGGTTTTCCGTGATTTCCCTAAATCGCTCCAGGCAAATGCCGGGATGGTTCCTTTGAAAGGGCACGGCCGACTTCTTTCCCTAATCCGATGAGACCGATGACCTCGCTGTCTGGTCTCCTCCCTAAAACAACCGAACCGAACCGATTTCTTTCACAAAGTTTTATTCAACGTGGTCAAAGAGAAACGAAACAAAAATGTACTAGAGAACCAAGTAGCAGCCGTATTGCATGCACAAATCGAATGCGATCTGTCAGACCACCTGGGATTTTCATGATATCAGCAACCGATCGCTGCGTTTTGGCCGCACACGTACGATCCACAAAGCGATCGGTCGCCCACGCGACGAACTGCTGCGTCCGTCGTTCGCTTGTGGGGTCCTTTACTCTTAAATTCTCTATCGCGAGCAATGGGTCTGGCTAACAGGGCGGAGAAAAAAAAAACCGGAAGGGAGATAGGATTTAACGTCTCGTCGACAGCGAACAAAGTAACGCGTCTTTCAAGTCAAATGCCTTCGTTTCGTGTGCTCGGAACATGAAATTATGAAATCGAGGCTGCTGCATACCAGTCCCTATTTAATTCTTTAATCGTATATTAAACATTGTTCTTTAAATTATCGTTCGTACTGAAAAATGAATGAAAGACTGATAAAGAATAATGAAAAGCGATAGAGATATTCCATGACATCCCGCAATATTTGGAATCCTGCTACGAAGTATTTTCTTTCTGAACAGCGTAAAATTTAACTTCAAGTTATTATTCCAGCAATAAGCCGCATTTCAAAAAGTACGTGCCATGTTTTCAATTGTCCGGTAAAATATTTTCTTCGTGAACAGCGTGTGAAATTGAACTAAAAGTTACTAGTGCCAGTTACAAACCTAATTTGAAATGGTAATCGCAGTACGCCGTCATTTGAACATTTTTCCGAAAGTCGATTAAACAATGTAACACGTAGCCCAAATTAATACATATAGATCATTAATCGATAACTATAGCATAATTATGTCAACACGAATGTCTTGTATTTTGTTAAGTCAATAAAGGGTGTTCAGAAATTCCCGTTAGAAACTTTTAGGACTTGTAGAGGGGAGTGAGTACATAATATTTTGGCTTAGAACCCATGTCCCGAAACGTACTGTTTCCATGCTACAGCCATTTGATAACGCGACCACTTTTACAATTAATTGATCAAGCGTGGCCCATTACATCGCTCATTAATAGCCAAAGAAATTGCACATGTTCTCGCTGACGGGCTCTCTTCAAAGTGATACAGTACGGCCTCTTCCAGTTCGACTGTGCGGCGTCTCCTTGGAGCACCACATTCACGTCTGTTGTGGTTGACGGTAGCCTCTCTCGAAGTCGTTGCATAATAATGGTGAAAAAGGTACGCGACGGAGTCGGACGTTGTGCAGCACGATCTTGACAAAGGCGGCGAGCAGCGTTTCCATTACCGCGAGCTTCGCCATTCGGAAGGATCATGTCGGTGTATTGGTCAACGTGTACTCAGCCGTGTTGTTCTAACACTCACAGGTACATGAGTGAGGCTCGAACCAGGTCAGAGAAGTGGGACAGACGTCAAATGACATCAGCAGATCCGACGTAACCACCCACCACCATTACTGATCTGTTGCATACCTTCCTTCAGAATTGTTTTCAAACGGCTGTAGCACGGAAACGGTACGTTTACGGACATGGGTTCTTATTCAAAATATTATTAATCACTCCCGGTACAAGTCATAGAAAATTGTAACGAGAATTTCCGAACACCCTGCCTAATAAACTAAAGAGTGAGAAAATAATGAGAAAAAGAAAGATCAAAACTTGATATAATATTTATGAAAGTAACACAATATGGAATACATACTACACATTAATTTTAATTTCAATTTCATTTGGTGACAATGTCAATGTTACAATGAAATAATTATTCATTTTGATGATAATTCTCCTACCAAATAAATCGGAAAATTCCTTAACAGAAAAGAGTGGACGTTTAATTAGCGTGCCGGGAAATATGAGGCAGATTATTTCAACCCTATTGAGCGCCAAGTAGCAAGGGGCACCGAATGGTAATTATTAAGGCATATTTCCCTGTTTTTTTTTTCGAAAACGAGAAAAAAAACATAAATTGAAGACCTATTCAACAAGTCAGAACGAAAGAGAACGGATCTCCTTCATCACAGTTCTGATGAATTACCACACGCTGCACAAATGCGTCTCTGAGCTTCAGCAAAATTGGACGCTTTGAAATTTGTACAAGAGGTTTCGTCGTCCAGCCCATCCAAGGTATTAAAACAGTAAAGCAAGAAATGTCTTCTTCGTATCATCAAATTTCCATACGGTTACTGCACAACTCTTATTGACCAGCATATTGCCCATTTCGCTGTAGTTAAAGGGGACGCTAGTTCTACAAGGGTAAAGAGACGTAAGTGTTGGCACTATCGTCGCCAACGGCGTCCTAATTCAGCGTTATTCGTTGCTAACAGGGTTGGTATCCTGACGCATTCAGAACACTTACCGCGTCGCTTGCTGTCAGCTTGTGTGGAGAGAGCGACAAGGAGAGAAAGAGGTAAGGGAGAGAAAGAGATAATGGAGAGAAAGAGGGCGCAAACGCTCTAAAGGCGACAGTAATCATGCAAATTTCGTTTGCGTGCTGGAGATCTAATCCGCCTTTTGGAACACCCGTATCAGAGTCTCCTTACTCGGTAATCCCACTGCTGAGTTCCCCAGAAAATTAAATTTGCTTCTTTTTTTTTTTTTTAAAAAAAAGTAGGGAAAGAAAATCCCTGGTGATCACGCCGCCGGGCGTACTTACCACACGAAAAAGTTTCCTCCTTCTTAATGAATTCGCAAAGTGTTAGTGATAATAAACTTTTAAGAGTAGTTCCACTCCTTATACAGGGGATGAAACCCCAAGCCCTAATACATGGCTTTTCAGAAGTTCTGGTGCAAGAAGGTACGAATAAAAAGACAGCTTGCAATGTAGGATTTAACGGGGCGTCCATTCAATACTGATACCACAGAACTTGATTTAATTAACTATATTGATATAAAGTATATTCTACGTCTTTGCTACATTTTCTATTGGATTTAATCAGGATTCTGTATGACCAAAATAAAGTACACTACGTGAATGCGGAGGTTTGGGGTGACCAGAAACAGTCTGAAAAGCTTGTAAGGGTCCAGCAAGGTAGATTGTGCCTGGAAATAACTGCAGAGAAAAAATTGCGCCGTTTCCGAGTTAATTAGCATTGAAGTTAGCCAATCAGGCCGTTGCTGTCGCAAATTTAAACAGCCCGCCAGATACATTTAGTGTTAGTTGTTGGTTCTGGCGAAAGGGACCAAACTGCAAGGTCATCGGTCCCATTGGATTAGGAAAGGATGGGGAAGGAAGTCGGCCGTGGCCTTTCAAAGGAACCATCCCGGAATTTGCCTGAAGAGATTTAGGGATATCACGGAAAACCTAAATCAGGATGGCCGAACGCGGGATTGAACCGTCGTCCTCCCGAATGCGAGTCCAGTGTGCTAACCACTGCGGCAGCTCTCTCGGTAATTTTAGTTGTTCTTACAGCGTAGACGATAGTGCGTGAGACTGCTCAGCCTTTGACTAGGGTTCGATTCTTAGTACAGCCCCATGTCCAGTTTTATCATTGCTCTCTTGTTCGGTTTTAGGATACCAAACGAAGAACACGTTTGGCGACAGTCTCTTGTGGGCCGCTTGAACTGGCCCGCGCAAGGGGCTGATTGGCTGTCTTTAATGCTAATTAACTGGGACTCGGCGCAACGTATCGAATTATTTTTCTTAACAATCATTTCTGAGCACAACCCACCCTGCAACACCCTTACAAATTATCTGAGTGTTTCTGACCACCTGTATAAATCCTTTCAAACGACAAAATATTGTGTGTCGGTGCAGTGCAGTGTGCTAAAAGTCGAACGGCTGTGTATGAAAGAACACAGAAAAATAATGCAGGAGACAAAACACTGACCACTGAAGATACTTTTAAAAAGCGAAAAGCGTCTAGTCTACATAAGACGTCATACTGACGCAAAACACGGAATATCTCCCACATTAGTTTCAGATACTTGTTCCGTAGTTTCATTGATATAGCTGACTCAGCAAAGCTCTTTTATTAACGATATTCCTCTCTTGTTCCAGTGTGCTTTCGATGTTTTCCATGTTTCAGCCATCCTGCGTAATCTTACATCTCAGGTAAGTCGTTATTCTCCTTTCTCCGGCCCTTCATCAACCACGCCTTTGCTTTGTTTATCCGTACACCATATTCTGTGGTTAAGTATGCTCTCCATTCCTTTCAACAGTTTTTCGAAGTCTCCCTTACATCGGATCAGTAGCGCTATTATCTGTTGTCCCTGCACTTTTGTTCCTGTTCTGAAATTTTCCTTCACTTCTTTCAGTGACGTACACGCCGAACAATAATCACGATAAACTGGTATCCTGTCTTACGCACTTCTTATCGTTAACTTATGTTTCTTGACCTTGAACCATTACATTATTTTTTTTTCCTTTATTTCATTCTCCTCGTCCCCTATAAGTGGACGCAGCATTCCGCTTTACAGCCAAGAGCTTTGGTGGAGACATTTTTGAACATTTATTGTCAATGTATTGTGAAATTGTATTCACACTGTACAACTTCTTTAACATTGAGCTTTGGTTTTTCGGTTTAACATGAATTCACGAGTGCTTTTATTAAAAAAGCAGATTATCGGAGTCATTCATACAGTTTCAGTTAACATTTTTACCATCGTTTTTCCAAAATTAAATTCTCTACAACCTCTGTTAAAACCTTAGTGCAATTGTCTGCAATTTAAAAAACAAATTGGGCCAAGTAGTTAATAAACTAAAAATTTTACGGAATTACGTCTTTGCTTCTCTGGATGTTCTGGCAAACTACTGCAGATACATGTCTGGGACATGTTTTATTAGATTCACCGACCAACAAATGGAAACCGTGGTTTCTTTAACCTCGTACAATTTTGCGATGGCTTCATTTTAGTGATGTTGCTAAATTTCAGGCAAAATCTTTTATTAGCCGTAACTCCGTAACAAAATATTTGCATAGCTTCGTGATTCACCCTGTGTAATTCAGGAGACATGACCTCATAAAGATTGGGCTCCGTAAAATCGAAACTGCAGCGCGAAATAAGCTAGATATACAGGGGAAATAAGTGTACAAATATGTGATAAATATATTAATTATATGTGAAATACATGACACATGTGTATACGGGGCAAAGCAGTGGGGAAAAAATATCCTCCTACGGTCCTGAATCGATTTCAACCAAACTTGGTACACATATTACTTAGTATCTGGAGAGATACACTTTGCACCTATGAACCGGCAACCTACTGTTGTGGTGAAAGAGCTAACGTGGAGTGAAATGGAAGGTCGAAGAGTTGCACAGACCCAGAGGAGGAAGGTGGACATGCGCACAGATATGAGCAAACAGGAGATAAACGAGAAAACTACAAAGAACGGAACTTGTCTAGCTTGAAGGGGGAAACCAGATGGCGCTATGGTTGGCCCGCTAGATGGCGCTGCCATAGGTAAAACGGATATCAACTGCGTTTTTTTAAATATAAACCCCCATTTTTTATTTCATATTCGTGTAGTACGTAAAGAAATACAGGGTTATTACAAATGATTGAAGCGATTTCACAGCTCTACAATAACTTTATTATTTGAGATATTTTCACAATGCTTTGCACACACATACAAAAACTCAAAAAGTTTTTTTAGGCATTCACATATGTTCGATATGTGCCCCTTTAGTGATTCGGCAGACATCAAGCCGATAATTAAGTTCCTCCCACACTCGGCGCAGCATGTCCCCATCAATGAGTTCGAAAGCATCGATGATGCGAGCTCACAGTTCTGGCACGTTTCATGGTAGAGGAGGTTTAAACACTGAATCTTTCACATAACCCCACTGAAAGAAATCGCATGGGGTTAAGTCGGGAGAGCGTGGAGGCCACGACATGAATTGCTGATCATGATCTCCACCACGACCGATCCATCGGTTTTCCAATCTCCTGTTTAAGAAATGCCGAACATCATGATGGAAGTGCGGTGGAGCACCATCCTGTTGAAAGATGAAGTCGGCGCTGTCGGTCTCCAGTTGTGGCATGAGCCAGTTTTCCAGCATGTCCAGATACACGTGTCCTGTAACGTTTTTTTCGCAGAAGAAAAAGGGGCCGTAAACTTTAAACCGTGAGATTGCACAAAACACGTTAACTTTTGGTGAATTGCGAATTTGCAGCACGAATGCGTGAGGATTCTCTACCGCCCAGATTCGCACATTGTGTCTGTTCACTTCACCATTAAGAAAAAATGTTGCCTCATCACTGAAAACAAGTTTCGCACTGAACGCATCCTCTTCCATGAGCTGTTGCAACCGCGCCGAAAATTCAAAGCGTTTGACTTTGTCATCGGGTGTCAGGGCTTGTAGCACTTGTAAACGGTAAGGCTTCTGCTTTAGCCTTTTCCGTAAGATTTTCCAAACCGTCGGCTGTGGTACGTTTAGCTCCCTGCTTGCTTTATTCGTCGACTTCCGCGGGCTACGCGTGAAACTTGCCCGCACGCGTTCAACCGTTTCTTCGCTCGCTGCAGGCCGACCCGTTTATTTCCCCTTACAGAGGCATCCAGAAGCTTTAAACTGCGCATACCATCGCCGGATGGAGTTAGCAGTAGGTGGATCTGTGTTGAACTTCGTCCTGAAGTGTCGTTGCACTGTTATGACTGACTGATGTGAGTGAATTTCAAGCACGACATACGCTTTCTCGGCTGCTGTCGCCATTTTGTCTCATTGCGCTCTCGAGCGCTCTGGCGGCAGAAACCTGAAGTTCGGCTTCAGCCGAACAAAACTTTATGAGTTTTTCTACGTATCTGTAGTGTGTCGTGACCATATGTCAATGAATGGAGCTACAGTGAATTTATGAAATCGCTTCAATCATTTGTAATAGCCCTGTATGAATGTTTTAGTTGGACCACTTTTTTCGCTTTGTGATAGATGGCGCTGTAATAGTCACAAACATATGGCTCACAATTTTAGACGAACAGTTGGTAACAGGTAGGTTTTTAAAATTAAAATACAGAACGTATGTACGTTTGAACATTTTATTTCGGTTGTTCCAATGTGATACATGTACCTTTGTGAACTTATCATTTCTGAGAACGCATACTGTTACAATGTGATTACCTGTAAACACCACATTAATGCAATAAATGCTCAAAATGATGTCCGTCAACCTCAATGCATTTGGCAATACGTGTAAAGACATTCCTCTCAACAGCGAGTAGTTCGCCTTCCGTAATATTCGCACATGCATTGACAATGCGCTGACGCATGTTGTCAGGCGTTGTCGGTGGATCACGATAGCGATTATCCTTCAAGTTTCCCCACAGAAAGAAATCCGGGGACGTCAGATCCGTTGCACGTGCGGGCCACGGTATGGTGCTTCGACGACCAATCCGCCTATAATGAAATATGCTATTCAATACCGCTTCCACCGCACGCGAGCTATGTGCCGGACATCCATCGTGTTGGAAGTACATAGCCATTCTGTCATGCAGTGAAACATCTTGTAGTAACATCGGTAGAACATTACGTAGGAAATCAGCATACATTGCACCATTTAGATTGACATCGATAAAATGGGGGCCAATTATCCTTCCTCCCATAATGCCGCACCATACATTAACCCGCCAAGGTCGCTGATGTTCCACTTGTCGCAGCCGTCGTGGATTTTCCGTTCCCCATTAGTGCATATTATGCCGATTTACCTTACCGCTGTTGGTGAATGAGGCTCACACGCCCGTTGGGCATTTTGATCACAATAGCCATACATCAACAGGATATCGATCTTTTCCGCAGTTGGTAAACGGTCCATTTTAACACGGGTAATGTATCACGAAGCAAAGACCGTACGCACTGGCGGAATGTTACGTGATACCACGTCCTTATAAGTTTGTGACTATTACAGCGCCATCTATAACAAAGCGAAAACAGTGGTCCAGCTAAAACATTCATATTTCTTTACGTACTACACGAATATGTAACAAAAAATGGCGGTTTCTGTTTTAAAAAACGCAGTTGATATCAGTTTGACCTATGGCAGCGCCATCTAGCGGGCCAACCATAGCGCCATCTGGTTTCCCTCTTCAAGCTATACGAGTATCGTTCTTTGTAGTTTTTTCGATTAATGCTTATTTCGTGAGATATTTGGCCCGGTCACTATCAATGGACCACCATATATATATATATATATATACTCCTGGAAATTGAAATAAGAACACCGTGAATTCATTGTCCCAGGAAGGGGAAACTTTATTGACACATTCCTGGGGTCAGATACATCACATGATCACACTGACAGAACCACAGGCACATAGACACAGGCAACAGAGCATGCACAATGTCGGCACTAGAACAGTGTATATCCACCTTTCGCAGCAATGCAGGCTGCTATTCTCCCATGGAGACGATCGTAGAGATGCTGGATGTAGTCCTGTGGAACGGCTTGCCATGCCATTTCCACCTGGCGCCTCAGTTGGACCAGCGTTCGTGCTGGACGTGCAGACCGCGTGAGACGACGCTTCATCCAGTCCCAAACATGCTCAATGGGGGACAGATCCGGAGATCTTGCTGGCCAGGGTAGTTGACTTACACCTTCTAGAGCACGTTGGGTGGCACGGGATACATGCGGACGTGCATTGTCCTGTTGGAACAGCAAGTTCCCTTGCCGGTCTAGGAATGGTAGAACGATGGGTTCGATGACGGTTTGGATGTACCGTGCACTATTCAGTGTCCCCTCGACGATCACCAGTGGTGTACGGCCAGTGTAGGAGATCGCTCCCCACACCATGATACCGGGTGTTGGCCCTGTGTGCCTCGGTCGTATGCAGTCCTGATTGTGGCGCTCACCTGCACGGCGCCAAACACGCATACGACCATCATTGGCACCAAGGCAGAAGCGACTCTCATCGCTGAAGACGACACGTCTCCATTCGTCCCTCCATTCACGCCTGTCGCGACACCACTGGAGGCGGGCTGCACGATGTTGGGGCGTGAGCGGAAGACGGCCTAACGGTGTGCGGGACCGTAGCCCAGCTTCATGGAGACGGTTGCGAATGGTCCTCGCCGATACCCCAGGAGCAACATTGTCCCTAATTTGCTGGGAAGTGGCGGTGCGGTCCCCTACGGCACTGCGTAGGATCCTACGGTCTTGGCGTGCATCCGTGCGTCGCTGCGGTCCGGTCCCAGGTCGACGGGCACGTGCACCTTCCGCCGACCACTGGCGACAACATCCATGTACTGTGGAGACCTCACGCCCCACGTGTTGAGCAATTCGGCGGTACGTCCACCCGGCCTCCCGCATGCCCACTATACGCCCTCGCTCAAAGTCCATCAACTGCACATACGGTTCACGTCCACGCTGTCGCGGCATGCTACCAGTGTTAAAGACTGCGATGGAGCTCCGTATGCCACGGCAAACTGGCTGACACTGACGGCGGCGGTGCACAAATGCTGCGCAGCTAGCGCCATTCGACGGCCAACACCGCGGTTCCTGGTGTGTCCGCTGTGCCGTGTGTGTGATCATTGCTTGTACAGCCCTCTCGCAGTGTCCGGAGCAAGTATGGTGGGTCTGACACACCGGTGTCAATGTGTTCTTTTTTCCATTTCCAGGAGTATATATATATATATATATATATATATATATATACACACACATATATATATATATATATATATATATATATATATATAGAGAGAGAGAGAGAGAGAGAGAGAGAGGGGGGGGGGGATAGGAAGAGATGGACAGAGAATGGAAACAGGAGGAAATGTAGAGACGGGGGTGGAGGATGGGGAGATGGACAAATATGGAGAAGAAGTGGTAACAGATTAGGGAGGAGGACAACTACAGGCAGACGAAGCAGATGGACAGATGGGTCAGGAGCAGATAAACAGAGAAAGAAAAGAGAAAGAGAAGAAGGACAGAGACAGGGTGGAGAAAGGGACAGAGAGGGAAGGGGAGGAGATGGACATAGATAGGGGAGGAGGAAATGGACAGAGAAAGAAAAGAGGAGGCGACGGCCAAGGAAAGACGAGGGGATGGCCAAGGAAAGAGGAGGAGGGTCAGAGAAGGGGGAGGAGATGTATAGAGAGAGAGGTAGGAGAAGATGGACACAATGAGGGAGAAGGTGGAGTTGGAGGGGGTCAGCAGGAGGAGATGGAATAGAAGAGAAGACGTTGCCCATACAAGGAACTGCCTATCAGAAAGTTCTTTAACTGTCGTAAACTCCAGAACGCTATCTGCATGACATTCAATGTGCTCTGCCAGCTTTTGTTTCCAATTATTGACTCCTGTCTGTACTAATGTTAACTCTCTGAAGTCTGCGCAGAGGCTGATTTTGGTCGTACTGTTATATTCATGTCTCCCACTATTTTTTGAGAAAAGAAAGCTTTCTTTACGTCCGTGGATGCTAGTGTAACAATGCCTATAAGGATATTAGCGACAATGCTACATTACTCCTGTCCACATCTGTGTCTCTTACCGGCCAATCATTCATGTCCCTGCAGTAGGATATTGCACTGCGAGAAATAAAAGATTAAATATACAGTTTAAATGACGGATCACGAAGTATACTTTTGGTTGTTGGAATTGTTGCTTCTTCAAAAGCAAATTCAAGCTACACCTTCATTTAGAAAACTCCCGTATGACACAAGACATAATGGATTTCTTCGCATTGAAACTTCAGGTGTGCACGAATTATTAAACCGACCGTAATCTCTAGATGGGTGCAATTTTATCTCGGATGTAGTGAAACACACACTCTTCTACGCACCTGCATTTCAAGAGTGTTGCCACACTGCGCCCATCACGCAAGAACGATAATTAAAAAAAATATCATCAACATGCAAAGGTTATTGTACTGCTGGATACTGCATGACTGCTGGTACTCAATTCCAAGCTAAAGAATAAGCTAAAAAAAAAGTTAAATAATGTGAGGAAATAGTTTCTTCAGCCGTGATGTGATGTCCATTCTGTAGTCCATTAACAAACGCAGTGTCAGAACTGCTTCTCTAGTAACTTTTTTCTTACTGAAAGCAACCTGATCTTCGCCGTACGTCTTCAACATAAATTATCTAGTCCTAAGAAACAGCATTTAGCAAAATTCACTCCGTTACGAAACGAATTTATGTGCGTACAGAATGGCAGTTTCCGCAATCTGCTGCAATTAAATATCTCCTTTCTGCCTCTCCTGACTATGCAGCGAAAAAAAATTTTTAAGCACTACTCTTCGGGAGGCAAAAGCAACTTTGCAGCACAGGTCGTCGATCACAGGTATGATCGCCGAAATGAAGATGGGAAGAGCGGCGCGTTTTAATTAAAATGGAGCCACTGCCTGCGCGCGTTAGTGGCTCTCTGTAGAACACGCTTCGAATAAAGGACGAAAGCTCGTCGTAATTCGCGCGAGTGTTTGCAACAGCGGGCGGCAACAACGCATCAGCGACGAGCGTCTTAATTAATTTGCGTCCTGGGGTCTGGGCTGTGACAAAGCTGCGTGATGAGTGCTTTCAGCCTAATTGTCCTCTCCTCTCGTATGATTGTGAGGCTACTTTCAACGCCTTCCTGCGCAGAAAGCGAACTGCTGTATTCCCTCGCGGAACACACTGCATGTGTAATCAGCTGCAAGATAAGCACCGTGGACATCGTTTGCAGACTACGCGATGATACAATGTCCCTTCTTCTTACAGGAGACAGAACTGCTCGAAATTAAACAAAGTACTGCAAACATGCATCAGGAAAACGAATACTTGTATAAACACGGACCATCCCGACAGCTGAAGTCTGTGCACCAGTGTTTATCTTTCATAATTTGTAAGCTACACCTAGTGAGTCCGCAAATGATTGTATGAGCAGGTTATGTCGCTAGACCAATAATTCCACAAATACACGCTTTCGAAGATAATAGTTTCTCACTAAAGTTATATAAACAAAGAATCAATCATGGCAAAACAAGATCGATCGCGAACTGCCACAAGGAAATCTCATAGAAAAAAAAGGGAAAAGAAGACAGTGAGCCCATTACACGAATACAGAGTCCACTTCTCTCCCATATATATATAAGCACGCATATATCCGCACAAACACACAGGCAGACAGAACTGACATCAGCACACACAGTCACAGGGGGAAAAAAACTGAAAGCAAAACCTGAGAAAGCTGGCAGCACATACAGAAACGAATGGTTTTCTAGACAAAGAATACGGCAGTTAAATTGCTATATTTCGAAAACAGTGATCACAAAGAAAACTGCAGATTTTCAACCAGTTTGCCACATGAGAGAAAAATGTCTGGAATACAAATAATGAGTTAAACGCTGATCTGTAAGTGCTTCTCCATTTTATGATAAAAACTCAATAAACTGTTTTGAATCCATAACCTATACGTGCGAGCGATAACCTATATTTGCAAACGAAAAAATCGTGTAATATATCAGGACACTCCCTGAAGATGCCTTTTAATTACGGTGAAACGCGTCTGGATGCAGAAGATAAAACAAAACACCTAATGTGCAGCATGCAGAAGTCGTTTTTCTTTTGAACTACTTTAATTTATATACAGCTGCTGCGAAAATGGCCACCATAAGAAAATTGAAAAAATATAGACTGCTCGGTGCACGACGTTGCTTCCTATAATACTAACGATGATGATAAAGAACAAGTATAAAATGGAAACAATGTTTCAGGTTCTTGAGAACAAGCAAGCAGATTCATGAAATTGTTATTAGGTTCCCAGCTAATCAGTCGCTCGGAAATCGCAATATATTCGGAAAAATAATATCAATATTATATGTGAAGGCATGGTTATGTTTGTTATTATATTGTTTGTATATTAATTTGACACATTCACCATTCCTATTCTATTCCAGCTGCGTGCTTACAGTGTTTCCCGACGTTTGAATGTTCGCGCAACGGAAAACTGATGTGTCTTGCTGACTAGATAACATCTCCTGTGCGATAATCCTGTGCCGTAGTTTGCTGACGAGATCACGTACCTGTGCTGACATAGAAAAGAAAATCGAGCTGCCGCCATCTTGATTTCAGTGCTGCCGCAATTTGCAGCTTTCGTATTTGCACTTGCGTAGTAAGAAAGTTGAAAGTACGGTTTGTTGTCCTTCAGTGAAGTGCGACATCGGTGTATAAAGCCTTTACTATATGAGGGCGTACTGAGAGGTAATGCCGCCGAAATTTTCATGTGAAAACTCTTAACACTTTTTAAATAATACAAACATTACCAACATTTTACATCTTTATTCTTCATGTCTATACCTATTTATTTCTCAACATAGTCACCCTGGCGACAAGGACATTGCTCCCAACGAGTTTCTTGATACCGTCACTGTAGAATGTTTGATTTTGCTGACCGAGCCACATCCTCACCTCTCCTTCCACCGCTTCATTACTACCAAAGTGAAACTCTCTGAGGTGGATGGCGTCAAGTCGGAAATCAATGTAGGATGATTGATGACAGTGAGTCAAAGGCGTGGATTGCTGCATACGCCGCAGCGCTCGTGTGCACTCTGCCATTGTTATGCTAAAGGAGAGGGGTCCCAATGTGCGGACGAACTCTTCGAATACGAAACTCGATTACAACCTGCTATTTTTCACGCATCGACATACATTGGTGTCCAAAAGTAAAGCAACAAACTGAAACTTTGCAAGGTTGCGTTTATATTGCCAAAAACTACATTACTGCCCATTAAAATTGCTACACCACGAAGGCACGAAATTTAACCGACACGAAGAAGATGCTGTGATATGCAAATGATTAGCTATTCAGAGCATTCACACAAGGTTGGCGCCGGTGGCGACACCTATAACATGCTGAAATAAGGACAGTTTCCAACCGATTTCTCATATACAAACAGCAGTTGACCGGCGTTGCCTGGTGAAACGTTGTTGTGATGCCTCGTGTAAGGAGGAGAAATGCGTACCATCACGTTTGCGACTTTGATAAAGGTCGGATTGTAGACTATCGCGATTGCGGTTTATCGTATCGCGACATTGCTGCTCGCGTTGGTCGAGTTCCAATGACTGTTATCAGAATATGGAATCGGTGGGTTCAGGAGGGTAATACCGAACGCCGTGCTGGATCCCAACGGCCTCGTATCACTAGCAGTCGAGACGACAGGCATCTTATCTGTATGGCTGTAATGGATCGTGCTAAATACTGCATTATCGGGCAACAACAGTCATATTATGTGGCAGGTGTCATTAGAGCACAGTTAATAGTCATTTCATGTAATAATGAAAAAACTAGGCACTCATCTGTTTGTGTTTCCCACGCTGGACTCGTCGTAAAATCATGGCTCAATCGTTGCAAATCTAGGTGGTTATGATTCCAAGCTCGGATGCAAAGAGGCCTAGGTTTTATCCTCCTATATTCAAAAGTTTAGTAGTTGCGCTTCACAAACCATTCTTGAACCTTACACTTTTACTGGACACCCGCATCTCGTGGTCGTGCGGTAGCGTTCTCGCTTCCCACGCCCGGGTTCCCGGGTTCGATTCCCGGCGGGGTCAGGGATTTTCTCTGCCTCGTGATGGCTGGGTGTTGTGTGATGTCCTTAGGTTAGTTAGGTTTAAGTAGTTCTAAGTTCTAGGGGACTGATGACCATAGCTGTTAAGTCCCATAGTGCTCAGAGCCAACTTTTACTGGACAATGGTGATGTAAAAAAAAATAATCAGCACTCCAAATTTAAATTACACTTCTTTTAACTTGCATTTTATTGTAATATCACGTAAACACAAAATATCACTTCACGATACAAAACATACTTGAAAACATCTCTCTCACAGTCACTGTTAAAGTTCACATTTTATAAGCGGACTACGTTATGCGTCTTTCCAACATGACGTCCAACACTTGACCTTTTCAAGGTCCGACTACTTAACAACTAACTAATAATCGCTTACGCGCCCAAAAATCAGAGTTACAAGTACGTCAAAGCTCATAGTGACAAAAGGAATAAGAATAATATCATTGCAATATAAACATATCGATGTATCACAAATGAAATCAAATCTGAATGTTGTCTCAGAAATATGTCAACTACTTTACAGAAACACAGTAGAATATTACTGGTATCGAGAGGTTCAGGTGAGGTGCCGTAATGGTTACGTAATTCAAGTACCATTACAAGGTACGACATTGAGAAAAAAAATGTTTAATGAAAATTGCTCCGTTTTGTGGTTTTTAGTGTGCTGAATCCTAATATGAAAACGAAAAGCTGTATCACCCACAGCTGTTTCACATTCAACGCTGAATAATTAAAAAAACGCAGATTTTGTAATTTTTAATGGTATACGGAACAGTGGCGGATAGAGAAAAACATCAAGGAGGGGGCACTAAAGATATTTTGAGCTATCTTTACTTTTACCGTAATAAAAAAATAATCTAGTCACATGCAAAGCTGAAGAAAGTTTTATTTAAACTGCTTATACACATATACAAGACCATGCCATTTTACGATATAAAAAAATTGCAACTGTGCTTCCTCTTCCTTAAATGTGCGCCTATTCTTTCTGGCAAATTGCTTAATTGCATCGTCAATAGGAAAATCAATGTCGGGGTGAGTGTTCAACAGAGCTAAGCCATTAAGTCGGGGGTGACCGAGGGGTTCTAGGCGCTACAGTCTGGAACCGCACGACCGCTATAGTCGCAGGTTCGAATCCTGCCTCGGGCATGAATGTGTGTGATGTCCTTAGGTTAGTTAGGTTTAAGTAGTTCTAGGGGACTGATGACCTCAGAAGTTAAGTCCCATAGTGCTCAGACCCATTTGAACCATTAAGTCGATCCTCCTTCCTTTGTACGCCGAAATGTTGAAAAACTTCTTTTTACTGTAGCAATAGATGCAGGTAGAAAAGCAAATATTTTGTACAGCGTGTGCAAAGTAGGATAGTCAGATGTAGGACAAACAGACAACGCTTGCATAACAGATTCACGATCATTAAGGGCGTTTATGCTCGTTTGCTTGTATTGAAGAATCTCTCCCATTAAAATACGATGACGCGGACGCGCGTGCTACATAGGAAAGTCGATTGACGAAAGAAACGAACGAATAGCGAGCGGGCTGAATGGGGCGGGTGGCAATGCGGGCGGCCCTGCAGAGTCTCTAGTATGCCCGTAGATCACGTCACGTTGCACAGTGCACAGTAAGCACGTAGAGATGCCTAGAGCGATAGAAACTCCCGTCAAAGGCTGTCATTCGATTTCTTCATGCCAGAGGGCTACGCCTGATTTCATTCAACCCACATAATATAACTGTCAAGCGTCTCTTTCGTGGCAATGCTCGATCGCACACTGCATGTACAACAAAGACGCTCCTACAGTGTTTTCGATGGGAAGTGTTTGATCACCCACCTCACATCCCGGAGTTGGCTCTCTTTGATTTCCATCTCCTCGCTCACATGAACCGCTGTCTGTGAGACGGCGGAAAGCATTGGTGGCTGCTTTGTATGACGAAGGTATGGAAAGCTGGTACCACACTACGACAAATGTCTAAGTCGGAGTGACGATTATATGGAGAAGTAGCTGGAATGCGTAGGTAAATGTTACGAATAAAATATTTCACTGTGGTTTCCATTTAGCGACCGATCAGAAGTTGAAGAAAAAAAAAGCCTTTGTAAGTCTCATATGCTAATTCAATTATTAATATGTTGAAATTTAAGTCGAAGTGGGTGCACTGGTTAATATATCGTACCCACTACGATAAGCTCTCTGATTCTTCTTCCTTTTGGACAAGAACCTAGTCGATACAAAAACATTCTATTATCACCTCTACACATTAAGTTGAGCGTTGTGAGATCTTTTAATCGGTTAGGTAGGTTAGAGTATTTGAAAACAAAACTGTATATGTTCAAGTTAGATATAATGAGAATTCATGAAATTTGGTGACAGGAAGGACGTGTGATCAGCTCAGTACAGGGTTATCAGCGCAGAATCTGACAGGAGTAATGCAGGAGTAGGACTAATAATAAATAAGAAAATAGGAGTGCGGGTAAGATACAATCACGAGCATTGTGAACGCGTTACTACAGCCAAGATAGACAAAAAGCCGGTGCAGTAGTACAAGATTAAGTGCCAACTAGCTTCACAGGCGATGAAGAGATTGAAAGAATGTGTGATGAAAAGGAAAGGTAAAGTTCTGCATTCTGGGCCCGACGTTCCACTCGGAACCGACCGACCGCCATGTCATCGTATGCGAATGGCGTCACTGGCTGCGGTATGGAAGAGCATGGCGTCAACACACCGCTTTTTGGGTCGATGTCGTGCTACTTCACCTTGAAACCGCAACTAATCGGTCGCGAAGCTCCTCAGTTGGCCTGAAGAAGCTAAGTGAACCCAATACCAGACCTCCCACCAAAGAAAAACACCTGGCAGTATCGGGTATAGAACCCGGGTCTCCCGCCTAGCAGTCAGCCGGACTGATTGCTGAACTGCCGAGGCGGACACACGAGTTATGGTGAGCTAAAGTAAATTATTCAGATATTTAAAAACAGACCAATGTAAAGTTTTTTTTTTAATTACCGGTACCAGTTACAAACTTTGTCAACTATTGTATTAATTATTTATTTAGCGACATGTTTCGAGGGTTAAACCTCATCTTCAGGCTAAATGGCATTACAAAAACAACTTTACAATAACGTCATATTGATACTAAATAGTCTTTTCGTAAATACTGTGGTCATCCTGTGGAAGAGGAGAAAACTTAGTAAGAGGCGAGGTCGCTTTGTAAGCTGGACTGATGTTTGCACGAAAATGTTGTGTAACGTCACTCACTTTGTTCTTATGGCGTGGCAGTCTCGTTGTGATGTGTTGCGGTGTATCCATTTCCGTCTCTCACTTGGTCACTGTTCACAAATTGTCAGCAATATAACAGTAACTGGGAAACACTATCACAAACAGTTCTGTAGTGAAGTGAACAAGAACAGTTTGCGATCGTGTTCACAAGTTACTGCTATATTAGTCCTGCTTGTTTACATGTCTCTGTATTTCAATACGCATGCCTATACCAGCTTGTTTGGCGCTTCAGTATATATTAGGCGCTTAAAGGAAGAGAAAGAGAGGGGGAGATAGAGAGAGAGAGAGAGAGAGAGAGAGAGAGAGAGAGAGGGAGAGAGAGAGAGAGGAAATGTAAGCCAATACACGTAATCCATATGTGGTAGAGAGGTATGTACGCGTTTATTTCTCAATAACACCGTTTTTTCATTCAAAAATTCATTACAAATACATGCGTTTTGCCAGTTGTTTAGTTGTAAAAAAGTTACGTAATACCAGAATCATCATAGAATTTATGCGTATAGTGTTTCCAAAAACATGAGATGAACCAAAATGCACAAAAAGTAATAAAAATATTTTTTCGCTAGGCTGTCTATTGAGTTTAGTATTCTACTCCAGGTATTTCTCTGACACGATTTTCAAGTAGTTTTCAAGAGCATTAACGCACCGCACAGACTAAAACGGAGTAAGCGAGGTGCTAAATATTTGAGCTCATCAACAACCATGGCTGATAATGTAGTGGTAATCAGGCCGCCATTTAAAATTGCTTGTGACACGTGATTTGGATGAAAGTGTGAATCTCTTAATTTCTCACGTAATTTGAGATAAATATATAAATGTTTTAGAAACATAAATAAATTAGGAATTTCTTTAATGCAAACGCACATTGATCGAAACAGTCACCTGACTTAAAGAAAAACTTGTGAAAGTTCACTCATTACTCTGAAGTCACTGTCACATGAGAAGTTCCGAAAGTAAACTCTCTTCGCAGGCTGACAAGTTGTCAGATCCAAATATATCGAACTTTTTATATCTTCTGCCAGTGGGAGACAATCAAATACTTCTGCACACTAATTGATTGAAGGCTAGCTACGTTAATGGCGGAAGTACAGTTGCTGGTGTTTCGAAATAATGTAATATTATAGCACATAAAATACAGATACAGTTCCCAAAAACGTACTTTCACACGCAGGAAGTAACCTTCAAAAGCACTGGAAAGTGACATAATGATAGAGAAAGGCGTCGTGTGATTGTCTTGGTATGGTGAGAATACAATGAATAATACGAAGAAAGAATTTGGCACATCACAATAAAAATGAAATGAGCGTGTGGCATCGGTGGCCGGGAGGCCCCTAATCGGGGAAGTTCGGCCGCCAAGTGAAAGCCTTACTTCATTCGACGCCACGTTGGGCGACTTTCGCGCCGGTGATGAGGATGAAATGGTGATGAGGACATCACAACACCCAGTTCGTGAGCGGAGAAAATCTCGAACCCAGCCGAGTACCGAACCCGGGCCCGCTTGCGTGGGAGGCGAGCACGTTACCACTCAGCTAAGCAGGCGGACACACCACTATATAAGAAATATGAAAAAAGAATCGGATATAGATTTTGTTTGCTGTGAACTTAAGGTCACTTGCTAGTGAATCTGCTTGAAAAATTCAAATTTTCTTTTTTCCATCTTAAATTAATATTTAGAGTTTTGTGAACAAAATGGTAGTTAAATCAATCGATTCGGACATCGGGAACATCTTTTAAAAACAAATTTAAATGTATGTCGGTATGCGGCAACGACCGGATTTCCGCTGCGGTCTGATGTCAAATGGCGTCATTATTATTTGCGTTGATCTAGAAGCGTGAAACGCGGAAAGAAACAAGGTTTCACAATACAGTTGAAGGAAAGTAACGGAAAGTGTTTAATTTGTAATTACATAAGACGAAAAAAGAGCTTTTCTGTGAGTTCTTTTAATCCGTTTTTCGGTTTGTATTTCCGTCTTTGAGAGCGTTTTTCCCTGGGAAAGTAAGCGTGTATCAAGTCGAAATTGATATCACGTACTAAGGTCGGTGGTCGCTTGGGGGTGTCAAACGTTTGAAGCTTGTAAGTGAAGGCAGCGAGGAGTTACGGTAATTTATGCGTTCGCGATGTGTCTAATTTATGCGATTATCTCACCGTCACTTGTTTAGACTTGTCCCGTTGTAACGGGACAGCTAGCAAGCGGAGCGCAGCGGAGTCGCATGTAATGCAAAGTCACTGGCTAAGTCGGAAAGTAAACAGGGAAGACGTGAAACGAAAATTTCCGCACGAAAAATGGACCCCTGAGGCAACCAAAGAGGGCAGAATAGCACAGAGGAGCAAGAAAAGGAAGAGAGAAGACGAGGAACACACAAACCACGAACTCTATGTAACTGGAGGGCTTTAAGAACAACAGAGATGAGTAACAACTGAATTTCCCAAGAATCAAAATGTAAAGTCACCCACCAAGTCGGGAAGCAAACAGGGAAGCAGTGAAACGAAAAATTCCGCACGAAAAATGGGCCCTTGAGACAACCAAAGAGGGCAGAATAGCACGGACAAGCAAGAAAAGGAAGAGAGAAGATGAGGAACACACAAACCACGAATATTATGTAACTGGGGGGCTTTAAGAACAAGAGACGTGTACCTTTAAACTGAATTTCCCAAGAATAAAATTTTCTGACAAGCTTATTTTATGCAAAAAAAAAAACCTATTGAGCTAGAGGTCTGAAATTTTTTATGATATTTCAGTCTACCTTTTGGAGAAAAGTAGACTACAGACACCAGCCTATTATCACCAGGAGGAAAAATATACCCGTATTAATTATAAAAAATTATCTTAATTTTGAGTGTCTAATTTATGTATTTATAGTATAAAAACTATTGATTGAAATCAGTTGATTGTAGTGACCTTTTTAGATAACCATGTCATAAATGTGTGCACAAAGTTTTAAGCATCTAGGAAAAGTAGTTAATAAGTGTATAGACTTCAAACATAGACTGGCAGGAAAAATTATAAATTACTGACCGACATAAATGTTTATATAATAAAGTATATATGGAATCTATACTGAATATTATTATACCAAAATCTTCATCCTTAAAACACTTTCATTCTCCTAAAATTTCTTTGTATTCAGAGTTCACATTATGTAGTTAGACCCGCATAAACTTCATGAAAATTTTTTACTGTTTTTACAGCCATTCACTGGCAAGTAACCTTAATGCATCAGTTACAGCTTTTAATACTTAAATGCTTGGGCCTGTTGAAAAGTAATGCCTCCAAATATTTTATGTGAGAACTGTTAAAACTTTTAAATAAAATAAACGTCATTAACAATATACATCCTTATTCGTCATGTTTACATATTCGCAGCTGTCTGCCGCTTCAGGGCTCAAAACTATAGCGTGTTGCATGGCGGCGTATAACATACACTACTGGCCATTAAAATTGCTACACCACACAGATGACGTGCTACAGACGCCGAATTTAACCGACAGGAAGAAGATGCTGTGATATGCAAAATGATTAGCTTTTCAGAGCATTCACACAACGTGCTGACATGAGGAAAGTTTCCAACCGATTTCTCATATACAAACAGCAGTTGACCGGCGTTGCCTGGTGAAACGTTGTTGTGATGCCTCGTGTAAGGAGGAGAAATGCGTACCATCACGTTTCCGACTTTGGTAAAGGTCGGAGTGTAGCCTGTCACGATTGCGGTTTATCGTACCGCGACATTGCTGCTCGCGTTGGTCGAGATCCAATGACTTTTAGAAGAATATGGAATCGGTGGGTTCAGGAGGGTAATACGGAACGCCGCGCTGGATTCCAACGGCCTCGTATCACTAGCAGTCGAGATGACTGGCATCTTATCCGCATGGCTGTAACGGATCGTGCAGCCACGTCTCGATCCCTGAGTCAACAGATGGGGACGTTTGCAAGACAACAACCACCTGCACGAACAGTTCGATGACGTTTGCAGCAGCATGGACTATCACCTCTGAGACCATGACTGCGGTTACGCTTGATGCTGCTTCACAGACAGGAGCGCCTGCGATGGTGTACTCAACGACGAACCTGGGTGCACGAATGGCAAAACGTCATTTTTTCGGATGAATCCAGGTTCTGTTTACAGCATCGTGATGGTTGCATCCGTGTTTGGCGACATCACGGTGAACGCACATTGGAAGCGTTTATTCGTCATCGCCATACTGTCGTATCACCCGGTGTGATGGTATGGGGTGCCATTGGTTACACGTCTCAGTCACCTCTTGTTCGCATTGACGGCACTTTGAACAGTGGACGTTACATTTCAGGTGTGTTATGACCCGTGGTTCTACCCTTCATTCGATCCCTGCGAAACCCTACATTTCAGCAGGATAATGCACGACCGCATGTTGCAGTTCCTGTACGGGTGTTTCTGGATACAGAAAATGTTCGACTGCTGCCCTGACCAGCACATTCTCCAGATCTCTCACCAACTGTAAACGTCTGGTCAATTGTGGCCGGAGTATCTTCTGTTTCCAAAACATCAACCACGTGTGCTGTACGAGGTCAAGCATTATCGTCCATCAATACGACGTCTGGGCCCACAGCACCTCGCAACAGCCGCATATGACGTCCCAGGATCTCTTCACGATACCTGACAGCAACTAAACGTTGACGATTCACCCGTACAATTTTATGAATAGGTATTCGAGTGGTCAATATAATCCCTACCCACGCCATAAGAGATTCTCCTCGATATCGGTCTCTTTCAGCAATGTTTGGATGCCGAAATCATGTTCCACGTTCCCTCCAGATGCGAAGTCGCCGAGTGCCACTCTCCAGACCAAATCGTGACTTATCTGTGAAAAGAATATTGGCCCACTGTTCAACTGTCCAGATGGCACGTTGACGACTCCACTCTAGACGTTCCCTTTTGGAACACGCATCAGAGGTACAAATACAGCATGTCTCCAACAATAAAGACCATTATGCTGAAACCTTCTGTACATCGTTTGCCTCGATACAAGTCAGATGCCAGTTGCTGTGCAATACTAAAGCGGTATTGTCTTGCTCTTACAGTGAAATAACGGTCCTCTCTTTCTGATGTCAAACGTGATCGGCGCTGCCTTGGTGTCCGGATGCAGTTTCGCTCTCTCTAAACTGTCACCACATCGGAGAAACAACAGAACGATTCACACTAAACAATCGGGCCACGTAAGTTTGCGACTATCCTGGTTCCATTCTTCCTATTGCCCTCCACCGCAGAGAGTCTGGTAGGCGTCTCTTCTGTACCATAATGCACCGTCTGTGAGCGTGTACACAGCGATTGTAGACGTGGGACTACCAGGCGAACACTACCCCGTTTGACAGGTGGCCTGCCGCGGTTGTCCGTTGTCCACCGACAGGAATGCCATCTTCCGTGCAGAACACGTTCGTACGGACATCTGTTGGCAGTTTGTATGATTATATCGTGAATTAGACACAAAACAAAGAAATCGCGGTTTGTTGTTTAATTTTGAACACCTGTGTAGTTACGCTACTAGCCATTAAAATTGCTACACCAAGAAGAAAAGCAAATGACAAACGGGCATCCATTGGACAAATATATTACACTGGAACTGACATGTGATTACATTTGCACGCAATTTGGGTGCATAGATCCTGAGAAATCAGTACCCAGAACAACCACCTCTGATACGCCTGGGCACTGAGTCAAACAGAGCTTGGATGGCGTTTACACGTACAGCTGCCCATGCAGCTTCAACACGATGGCCGAAGCATGATTCGAACCTGTGACCGTAGCGGCAGCGCGGTTCCAGACTGAAGACCCTGGAACCGTTCGGGAATATTGATATTATACCGCCAACAGTTGTCTCGTGATGTTGTTGACTCATATACATGAAAAAGCAATTTACACACGTGTAATGGAGAATACATAACTCTTTAAAATTCTCAGAACATTAGAAGATGGTTCCGTACAGGGACCAGAGCCAGAAACCTTCCCTTTCACAGTCTATGCTCTTTACTGGCTGTGCTATTGCGGCGCGACTCGCGACCCACCCTTGGAACTTTTACTTCTGTCAGTACCTCTCGTTCTTTACAAGGTACACAGAAGTTTCTCTCACACAGATTACCGGACTGGCTCTCCTGGATTATAGGATATTGCAGTGAAAGGCTTGGACACGGCCTAGGCCCTATGAAACTGCATTTAAAATGAATCTTTCGTTCTGTGCCGGAGTGTGCGCCGTTTAGAAACTTGCTAAGCAGATTAAAACTGTGAGGGTAAGTTGTGAGTCGCACTCTGCTAGCTTAGTTTTGTAGAGGTATTGCCAGAGTAAGACAAGGTCCGGGTTCCAATTCTTGTCCAAACACGGTTTTCTTGCCTGGTTTGATGCAGTCCGCCCGAATTCGTCCCTCATTTGCTCAAAAACAGTATAATTCCTCCACTTTACTTCGTGGTCACCAACTTCGAACTTAATTTTATCGCTGATCTGATTTTTGCTACTCTCTACTTTCGTCTTTCTTCAGTTTACTCTCGAGTAACAGTGTGTGCTCATTAGACTGTTCATTCCATTCAGCATCTCCTGTAATTCTTTCTCTTTCACTGAGGGTAGTAATGTCATCAATGAATCATAGATACCAATACCGTTTCATTCAGAATTTTAATCCTCCCCCACCTTTCTAACCCCAGGTGTTCGTCCCTGGTCTTCTGATTAATAAAGTTAGAAAGTTTCAAAACGCGCGCAGTCTGCTGTAGAGTGAAATGATCATT
Source organism: Schistocerca nitens (assembly GCF_023898315.1). Taxonomy (NCBI): domain Eukaryota; kingdom Metazoa; phylum Arthropoda; class Insecta; order Orthoptera; family Acrididae; genus Schistocerca; species Schistocerca nitens. The sequence continues at coordinate 903,936,039 of NC_064615.1, forward strand.
GCTACTCTTTGCTTAAAGCTCACAAGCCAATGGTCCAGTCCGACATGTCGAAATCTATCCAGAAATTTTTCACGTGCGAAGAACACACCAAAAGCTGCAAAGGCGCACTGTAAATATTTTTTTAAAAAACGTTTAAGTTACTCTTTGCCGAAGAACCACTTAGAGCAGGGGTTTGTACAGCCTTTCCTACCTTGTGCGGAACCGGCGAATAAGCAGATGCAGCCGTGACAAGAGAACGCAGTGCTGCTTAGCGCGAAATCCGCAGTTCACACACGCGAATTTTAAGCACTTGTATGTGTAATTGTTACAAAAGTGACTACCAGAGGAAAGGAAATGTAGGCAGTGTATGATATTACATTACAGACGACTTCCGTCAATCGGGTCTTTAAACTGTTGACAGTAATTATTTTATAATAACTCCCGTAACACGGTTCTTATGATAATTTTAGGTAATGTAGATTTTGCCAACTTCTTTATTCCGTGATCGTCACAAAAATGGGAAGTAATTACTGGATGACTAAAACGAACATCTTCCTTACACCATTCACACCTATTAAAAGAAATATTACTCCATTCAGTCATTTCACAGTAATTACTAGTTCTATTTAGACAGAATTGAGATGGTATAAGAAATGGTTGTGGCCGTTGTTCTACATATTGAGCTGCATACCAGGCATATTTGATCAAATTCGGAAAATGTGTTGATGCGAACTGACAAAGGTTTTCCGTGATTTCCCTATATCACTTCAGGCAAATGCCGGGATGGTTCCTTTGAAAGGGCACGGCCGATTTCCTTCCCCATCCTTCCCTAACCCGAGCTTGTGCTCCGTCTCTAATGACCTCGTTGTCGATGGGACGTTAAACACTAATCTCCTCCCTCCTCGAACTGACAATGCACAAATGACTTAAGTTTAACGATACTGTTGCGCTAATAAACCTGAAATGACAAATAGCTATCAGAACATATATTTTCCGACAATTTTCTGAAAAATACTTTACGCTGATGAAAAATTTCCTCGAGAGGCTAGTGGTCCCCGAAAACAGATAAAAGCTCTCTAATGTTTCAAGACTGCGCAACAAACTTCACTCGAAATGATAAAGTGCGGCTTGCACGTAGTTCTTGCACAAAACCTGACTGACTGACTTGATGAACGGCATTTTAGGGGATAGCAAGAAGCTTTGTCGTCACATTAGCTACAAATTTCTCTATAATATTACCTATTAGTTACACGTCCTGTGCTGTACATGTTTACTTGAAGTACCCTTCGTAATTTTTGTGTCTTCCTTTCGTGTAATTTCCTGAATCCGTTTAACCAGGTTGAAGAAACTTGGAAATCAGCAACATTCATCTCATTCACAATATTCAGAGGGCCCAGTCTCGTAATTCTCCCACAGTAATGGTGCATTGACTCTCGCAAGTAGTACTAAACTTTCCGAATAGTTTCTGATTCATCCTTTTGCGATTTCCATTTTGGCGCATATTTCATGTAAATAATAAATTTCAGCTATCAGTCATCCTTTGGAATTTTTATTGGCAGATCTAGATTTCAGCTAGAAACTAGCCATTGTCAATGCACTATCATTTTTGATCAATGCATGTAATGCCTGTTGGTCGGGCTTCATCCAAAGTTCGTAGTATTCAATGAACTGTGGATGAAGCCTGACCAACAGGCATTACATGCATTGATCAAAAATGATAGTGCATTGAGAATGGCTAGTTTCTAGCTGAAATCTAGATCTGCCAATAAAAATTCCAAAGGACGACTGATAGCTGAAATCTATTATTTACAAATAAAAATAACAGTCGCTGCGTGCAACAGCCTCTGAATGGAGAGTAACCTGATGCACATTCCATGCTTTGTGTATATCTTTGTTCCATTTATGCAATTCAAAAAAATGGTTCAAATGGCTCTGAGCACTATGGGACTCAACATCTGAGGTCATCAGTCCCCTAGAAATTAGAACTACTTAAACCTAACTAACCTAAGACATCACACACATCCATGCCCGAGGCAGGATTCGAACCTGCGACCGTAGCGGTCGCGCGGTTCCAGACTGAAGCGCCTAGAAACGCTCGGCCACACCGGCCGGCTATGCAATTCACATTCAGATTTTACGAAACTAAACTGGCTTTGCACACTGCTTAACTTTAAGTTTTCTCTCTCTGCTTCGTTTAACCAAAACAATTGCAGCCTTTTCTTTGCCACTTAAAGCTAATATTGTACATGTTTTGTTTGGGCTGGGAAGGTGTTATAGTTTTGTTCAAAATGGTTCAAATGGCTCTGAGCACTATGGGACTCAACTTCTGAGGTCATTAGTCCCCTAGAACTTAGAACTAGTTAAACCTAACTAACCTAAGGACATCACAAACATCCATGCCCGAGGCAGGATTCGAACCTGCGACCGTAGCGGTCATGCGGTTCCAGACTGCAGCGCCTTTAACCGCACGGCCACTTCGACCGGCTAGTTTTGTTCTGGACTGTAATTAGCACAAATACCGTTATTCAAACCACAATTCACGGAACTGTCAGAGGTATTTTCTGGTTCTTCTAATTATTATCCCACAATTTGTAACGAAATGTCGACATCATTCGAATGAATGTCAAAGAAATTAACAAACAAATAACACACATGTAGGTCTTCAGGAGAAGTAGGTGATTTCGACTGCATACCACATTCTTCATATATCATCTTTGCAAGGTGAAAAACATTAACTGGATTCCACATTACTGTGAGACTCTGGAACCTGCACTAAGACTGATACCATTAGCAAGGATACATGAAAGAACGAGTCGCAAAGGCGACTGTAAATTATTATGGATATTTAATGAGTTGCAGATTCGATCGAACAGCAACTGTGAACAATTACGTCAGAGAAACTATCAACAGAAACTGAAATTCGCTTTACAAACTGCGATCGCGGAGCGCCATGTTACCTGTTTACCAATGCGCTGTAAACAAGAGCTGGGCGCCTGCCGTGTTGCGCGTGCGCCGTCTGCTACAGTCACGGTAGTGGTGTACAATTGTAGAGCTACGAATTTGGCAATTCGCAACGTTTTTTTAAATACTTGGAGTGCGAGCAGATAATATTCTGACACTGTGTTTCCTCCTCTATAAAAAATTTCAGGGTAGGTTTCAACATGTCGGACTGGACTGTCCCCTTGTCGGAGTTTGGAGAAGTGACAAAGAGATACACTTCGGCAGATAAGATGCAATAGGGTGACTGAAAAGGCAGAGAGTTATGCCTACGGAAGACAAAGACCTCTTCAAATTCTCGCACACGCCTGCGATGCGCCGATGCTATTGAGAGTGTGGTGAGAGGTGTACTCACTCTCCGATGCGCTGGCCGTTCCAGCAGTCGGCCGTGTCACGGGTCTCGGCGAAGCTCTCGTCGGAGCAGAGCGATTCTGCCAGGTTGGCGTAGAAGCCGCGGCTCTTGCTCAGGCTGGCCAGGAACGGCTGCAGCCTGGACGATAGCGTGCCCGTCGCAGGGGCTGAAAACACAGGCCGCCACTCAATTCTATCCGTGCTTCTTTTAAACAATCGACATATTGTCAAATGGACGCTTGCGATCTTACAACTGTTTCGATGGTTTTGTACAGCAGGTGTCACAGCATAAAAAACGAGAACATATCCGCAAAGTGTCAAGCAAAAATAAAACAAACATGTGGGGCATACACTGAATTACTGTGTAATAAACGGTCACCAAAAACAGTCGTTACATTTGCAGGCACTGTTATCTCAAAGCACACTGTCGAATTTACTAATGTGATCGAACAAAGATGAACATTGTAGGCTATCAGTCTCTTTGGCGTATTCTGTGGTTGGCTCCAGAGAAGTGATGAAGGAACTAAACTAGAGTTAAAAAACTAGAAACCCGCCTCGATTGCGAAAAAAGCACCTAGTGTTAACCTAGGTTTCGGCGTAGATAACTAAACCTTCTTCAGAACAATAAAACCCACGACGTCTTTAGATTACGTCCCCCTCCCCCCCCCCCCCCAGGCTAACTATTGGCTTTAGGAATAGTTTTTAAGAGTTCCTCCTGTTGTCATAGGTAGCTTCATATGTTTCTTTCCTAGCATAAGCAACCGTGTGCGGTTATTTTTAGGTTTCATCTCCTATGTAGTTCGTCACTTATTCTATCCATTCCATTTTTTGATATACGTTGATCCACGGTTGGGAATATATGGGCTATTTAGCCCCGACCCACGTATAACCTTTCTCGTATTCGTATGCGCATGCGCTTTCAAGTAACTTCCCTTGTCTTGCGCATGTGCAAAGGTAGCGGGTCGGGCTTGTAAGTGAGCGACCATTTGTAGCTGCAGTTTATGGCGGTGGTGGTGGTGGTGGTGGTGGTGGTGGTGGTTCAAAAATGGCTCTGAGCACTATGGGACTTAACATCTATGGTCATCAGTCCCATAGAACTTAGAACTACTTAAACCTAACTAACCTAAGGACATCACACAACATCCAGCCATCACGAGGCAGAGAAAATCCCTGACCCCGCCGGGAATCGAACCCGGGAACCCGGGCGTGGGAAGCGAGAACGCTACCGCACGACCACGAGATGTGGGCTACAAGGTGGTGGTGGTGGTTAGTGTTTAACGTCCCGTCGACAACGAGGTCATTACAGACGGAGCGCAAGCTCGGGTTAGGGAAGGATTGGGAAGGAAATCGGCTGTGCCCTTTCAAAGGAACCATCCCGGCATTTGCCTAAAACGATTTAGGGAAATCACGGAAAACCTAAATCAGGATGGCTGGGGACGGGATTGAACCGTCGTCCTCCCGAATGCGAATCCAGTGTGCTACCACTGCGCCACCTCGCTCGGTAGGTTTATGGCGGGTCATGGCCCATCGAACATAGGCCGATGGGAGGTGGAGCGTACACCATTAAGTTTAGTAGTGGTTTTGACTATGTACATATGTACTGTTTGTTTTTTCCTTTTTTCGTTTATAAATGTATAGCTATGGTGTTCTTTTCATCATTGACAAAGGTTTTCTTAGGCACTTGTGGGTTTTATCGTTCTGAAGAAGGTGTAGTTATCTACGACGAAACCTAGGTTAACACTAGGAGCTTTTATCGCAATCGAGGCGGGTTTCTAGTCTTTGTAATATATTTACCAACAATTGCTGACGCGCTGCGATGTTGAAGGTTCTTAAACTAGAGTTACATAAACTCAAAGCTCTCATATATCTTTGGGCGGTCGTTCTACGTTGTAAATACGTAATGTAAACACGTATGTTAGAAAATTTAAGAGTGGCAGTAGGGGACTGTTACACATCTTATACAACATGAAATATAAGCTTACCCTAGTACATCATATGTCAGTTGTAAAGCAAATTATGTAACCATCTGTCAGTGTATTATGAAGAGGACCAATGGATATAATACGAACGTTCTATGAAAGAGCCTATGAATGTTTACTATACAAACATTCAGCACTATAATGTAACAATATATTGCAAAGCAATTGTCTACATACTTACACTAGAGAAAATATTAGACTTGGATACAGGACAAATGCATCATATAACCAAGTTTAATATATTTAACCGATGACGTCGCTTATAGACGTCTGATCATGGCCTAAGTGGAAGCAGCAACAATCTCAAGACTCTCATACAGGGTGAGTCACCTAACGTTACCGCTGGATATATTTCGTAAACCACATCAAATACTGACGAACCGATTCGTCTCCGCACGCAGACCAACTGTAGTACACCGTGTTACCAGACGTCTGTGATAGTGTAGTGTTGTAGGAACTGTGACCATGGTGTATTCGAACTCTGAAAAGGCGGAGATGATACTCATCCATGGCGAGTGTCGACGAAATGCAGCTGAAGCCTGCAGGGTGTATGCAGAACGGTACCCGGACAGAGAGCATCCAACATGCCGCACATTGCAAAACATCTACCGCCAACTGTATGCAACAGGTATGGTCGTAGCACGCAAACGGATCCGTAACAGGCCCGTCACAGGAGAAGCGGATGCAGTTGGTGTATTAGCTGCTGTTGCCATGAACCCACACATGAGTACACGGGACATTGCGAGAGCCGGTGGACTGAGTCAAAGTAGTGTCATGCGCATACTGCATCGTCGCCGCTTTCACCCGTCTCATGTGTCGGTACATCAGCAATTACATGGTGATGACTTTAATCATCGAGTGCAATTCTGTCAATGGGCATTCTACCTGTTTACCGATGAAGCGGGTTTCACAAACCACGGGGCAGTGAATCTACGGAACATGCATTACTGGTCCGTGGACAATCCTCGCTGGCTCAGACAGGTAGAGCGACAGCGACCGTGGACTGTAAATGTATGGTGCGGAATCATTGGCGACCACCTCATTGGTCCTCACTTCATTGCAGGGGCCCAAACAGCTGCAACATACATCGCGTTTCTACAGAATGATCTGCCAACGTTGCTCGAAAATGTCCCACTGGAAACGCGTCGACGTATGTGGTATCAGCATGATGGTACACCTGCACATTCCGCAATTAACACTAGGCTGACCCTTGACAGGATGTTCGACGGGCGTTTCATAGGACGTGGAGGACGCATAAATTGGCCAGCCCGTTCTCCCGATCTTACACCTCTGGACTTCTTTCTGTGGGGTACGTTAAAGGAGAATGTGTACCGTGATGTGCCTACAACCCCAGAGGATATTTGTTGGTTGGTTGGTTGTTTGGAGAAGGAGACCAGACATCGTGGTCATCGGAGTAGGGAAGGATGGGGAAGGAAGTCGGCCGTGCCCTTTCAGAGGAACCATCCCGGCATTTGCCTGGAGTGATTTAGGGAAATCACGGAAAACCTAAATCAGGATGGCCGGACGCGGGATTGAACCGTCGTCCTCCCGAATGCGAGTCCAGTGTCTAACCATTGCGCCACCTCGCTCGGTCCAGAGGATATGAAACAACGTATTGTGGCAACCTGCGGCGACATTACACCAGATGCACTGCGGCGAGTACGACATTCATTACGCCAGAGATTGCAATTGTGTGCAGCAAATGATGGTCACCACATTGAACATCTATTGGCCTGACATGTCGGGACACACTCTATTCCACTCCATAATTGAAAACGGAAACCACGTGTGTACGTGTACCTCACCCCTCATGGTAATCATGGTAATGTACATGTGCGTCCGTGAAAAAGACCAATAAAAAGGTGTTAGCATGTGGACGTAATGTGCTGTTCCAGTCTCTTCTGTACCTAAGGTCCATCACCGTTCCCTTTGGATCCCTACGTAATTCGGTGCTCTCCGATACACACGATCGAACAGCGGACGAGTGGTACTCAAGCGTCAACTTTAGGTTACAATATCTCCGGACGTAATTAACATTTTACAATGCAACAAACGGCACTGATTACGTATTTGTTTATATGTTCAGATGTGCTAACAAAACTTACGGGGTTCCATTTTAAAAAACGTAGGTTTGTGTTAAAAAGCATGCTTCTGTGCATTTTTTTATGGTTAATCAATTGCACTAGCCCCTCTCCTCACGTTCGGTCTGTGGAATCGATTCGTCAGTATTTGATGTGGTTTACGAAATATATCCAGCGGTATTGTTGGGTGACTCACCCTGTATATATTTGCTGTCTTTATCTACAGCTTTTACCCTCTACAGCTCCCTCTAGTACTACAGAAGTTATTTCCTAATGTCTTAACATTAGTCCTACCATCCTGTCCCTTCTCCTTGTCAATGTTTTCCATATATTCCTTTCCTCGCCGATTTTCCGGAAAACTTCCTCATTCCTTGCCTTATCAGTCCACCTAATTTTCAACATTCTTCTATGACACCACATTTCAAATGCTTCGATTCTCTTCTGTTCCGGTTTTCCAAAAGTCCGCGTCGCACTACCATACAATGCTGTGGTCCAAATGTACATTCTCAGAAATTCATGAGTTATTTTTCTGCCTAGGAACCAGATTTCTTTAACTTCATCTACTTCGTCATCACCAACCCTGATGTTTTATCGCTGTTCTCATTTCTACTACTCCTCATCCCTTTCGTCTTTTTTCGTTTACTGTCAATCCACGTTCTGATAAGGCAAGGAATGAGGAGGTTTCCCGGAGAATCGGCGAGGAAAGGAATATATGGAAAACACTGACAAGTAGAAGGGACAGGATAGTAGGACATCTGTTAAGGCATTAGGAAATAACGTTCTGTTCATTCATTCAACATAGCCTGTAATTATTCTTCACTTCCACTGAGGATAGCAATGTCTTCAGCGAATCGTATCATTGATATCCTTTCACTTTGAATTTTAATTCCACTCTTGAACCTCTCTTTTATTTCCGCCATTGCTTATTCGATGTATAGGTTGAACAGTAGGGGCGAAAGGCTACATCCCTTTCTTACGCACTTTCTAATCCGAGCACTTGTTTCTTGGTCTTCCACTTTAATTGATCCCTCTTGGTTCTTGTACAAATTATACACTCCTGGAAATGGAAAAAAGAACACATTGACACCGGTGTGTCAGACCCACCATACTTGCTCCGGACACTGCGAGAGGGCTGTACAAGCAATGATCACACGCACGGCACAGCGGACACACCAGGAACCGCGGTGTTGGCCGTCGAATGGCGCTAGCTGCACAGCATTTGTGCACCGCCGCCGTCAGTGTCAGCCAGTTTGCCGTGGCATACGGAGCTCCATCGCAGTCTTTAACACTGGTAGCATGCCGCGACAGCGTGGACGTGAACCGTATGTGCAGTTGACGGACTTTGAGCGAGGGCGTATAGTGGGCATGCGGGAGGCCGGGTGGACGTACCGCCGAATTGCTCAACACGTGGGGCGTGAGGTCTCCACAGTACATCGATGTTGTCGCCAGTGGTCGGCGGAAGGTGCACGTGCCCGTCGACCTGGGACCGGACCGCAGCGACGCACGGATTGTAAAGACCGTAGGATCCTACGCAGTGCCGTAGGGGACCGCACCGCCACTTCCCAGCAAATTAGGGACACTGTTGCTCCTGGGGTATCGGCGAGGACCATTCGCAACCTTCTCCATGAAGCTGGGCTACGGTCCCGCACACCGTTAGGCCGTCTTCCGCTCACGCCCCAACATCGTGCAGCCCGCCTCCAGTGGTGTCGCGACAGGCGTGAATGGAGGGACGAATGGAGACGTGTCGTCTTCAGCGATGAAAGTCGCTTCTGCCTTGGTGCCAATGATGGTCGTATGCGTGTTTGGCGCCGTGCAAGTGAGCGCCACAATCAGGACTGCATACGACCGAGGCACACAGGGCCAACACCCGGCATCATGGTGTGGGGAGCGATCTCCTACACTGGCCGTACACCACTGGTGATCGTCGAGGGGACACTGAATAGTGCACGGTACATCCAAACCGTCATCGAACCCATCGTTCTACCATTCCTAGACCGGCAAGGGACCTTGCTGTTCCAACAGGACAATGCACGTCCGCATGTATCCCATGCCACCCAACGTGCTCTAGAAGGTGTAAGTCAACTACCCTGGCCAGCAAGATCTCCGGATCTGTCCCCCATTGAGCATGTTTGGGACTGGATGAAGCGTCGTCTCACGCGGTCTGCACGTCCAGCACGAACGCTGGTCCAACTGAGGCGCCAGGTGGAAATGGCATGGCAAGCCGTTCCACAGGACTACATCCAGCATCTCTACGATCGTCTCCATGGGAGAATAGCAGCCTGCATTGCTGCGAAAGGTGGATATACACTGTACTAGTGCCGACATTGTGCATGCTCTGTTGCCTGTGTCTATGTGCCTGTGGTTCTGTCAGTGTGATCATGTGATGTATCTGACCCCAGGAATGTGTCAATAAAGTTTCCCATTCCTGGGACAATGAATTCACGGTGTTCTTATTTCAATTTCCAGGAGTGTATATTCCCCGTCTTTCTCTACAGCTTGCCCCTATTTTTTCTCAGAATTTCGAACATCCTGCACCATTTGACATTGTCTAACGCTATTCCCAGCTCGACAATCCCTGTAAACGCGCCTTGATTTTTCTTTAGCCTTCATTGTTCTCTTTTCACTGCTCAAGTCTCTCCTCTGCTGTTAACAGTGGAATTCGCATTGCACTCTCAATGTTACCACCCTTGCTTTTAAACTCACCGAAGGTTTGTTTTGACTTTTCTATATGCTGAGTCAGCCCATCTGATTATCCTTTCTTTTTCGATTTCTTCTCATGTTTCATGCAGCCATTTCGCTTCAGCTTTCCTGCACTTCCGAGACTTGTATTTCTGAATTTCCCTGACCATTTTTGTACTTCTCTCTTTCATCGATCAACTGAAGTATTTTTTCTGTTACCTGTGGGTTCTTCGCGGTTAATTTCTTTGACCCTACGTTTTTCTTTCCAATTTCTGTGAATGCCCTTTTTAGTGATGTCTATTCCTCTTCAGCTGAACTATCTACTATGCTGTTCATTATCGTAGTATCTATAGTCTTGGATAACTTCAAACGTATGTCTTCATTCCTTCGCACTTCCGTATCCAGTTTCTTTGCGCATTGATTCTTCTTGACTAGTCTCTTAAACTTCAGGCTACTCTTCATCATTTCTAAATTGTGATCTTGGTCTATACCTGCTCCTAAGTACGCCTTACAATCCAGTATCTGATTTCGCAATGTAATTTAACTGGAATCCTCAAGTATCTCCCGGCCTTTTACAAGTATAGCGCCCTCCTCTTGTGATTCTTGAACAGAGTATTCGCTATTACCGTATGAAATTAATTGCGGAACTATACTAGACTTCTTCCTCTCTCATTACTAATACCAAGTCCATAACGCCCCGCACCCCTTTCTTGTACTCCTTTCCCTACAATCGCACTACAGTCCCCAATGACTATTAGATTTCTATCTCCATTTACGTACTGAATTACCCGATAAATATCCTCATATACTTTCTCAAATGGTTCAAATGGCTCTGAGCACTATGGGACTTAACATTTATGGTCATCAGTCCCCTAGAACTTAGAACTACTTAACCCTAACTAACCTAAGGACATCACACAACACCCAGTCATCACGAGGCAGAGAAAATGCCTGACCCCGCCGGGAATCTAACCCGGGAACCCGGGCGTGGGATGCGAGAACGCTACCGCACGACCACGAGCTGCGGACATATACTTTCTCTCTTTCTTCATCTTTGACTTGCGACGTCGGCATGTATACCTGAACTATCACTGAGCTATTCACAGTAACTCACTCTCCGTCCTTTCTTGTTGTTCATAACGAATTCTACTCCCGTAATATCATTTTTTGCTGCTGTTGATATCTATACTCATCTGACCAGAAATCTTTGTCTTATTTCCACTGCACTTCACTGATCCCACTCTATCTAGATTGAGTCTTCCATTTCCCTTTCCATATTTTCTAGCTTACCTACCAAGTTCAAATTTCAGACTCGTAAACATTATCCTTTCGTTGATTATTCAGTCTTTTTCTCATGGTCACCTCCCCGTTGGCAGTCCCCTCACTAATATCCGAATGGGGAACTATTACGGAATCTTTTGCCAATGGAGAGGTCATCATGACAATTTACCTTATTTACTATATACATTACACAAAAGCAAGTAAGGAAGAAATGTGTCATTGTTACGAATTATAAAGATTACACACTACAGAGAGGTTCGGAATTTGCCGTTGCACACTGTAGCAAGCTCTGGCGATAAGGAATTTAATGCCACGACCTTTCCTCCTCGTCGGCCGAATACTGCTGGTGAAAATTTCTTCCACCATCAAGATTCGAGTAGCGACCGCCTAGTAGTAGCCGTGCGTGTGGGAGTGCCTCGGCAACCTCGACTACAGTCGCGACAATCAAGTGTAGGCGGAGGCTGCGTGCTCACCGTGGGCCGCGCCCTGCTCCCGCTGCGGCGCGTCTCCGCCCGCGCCGCCCCCGCTGCCAGCGGCCGCCTCCTCCGCGCTGCCGCCACCACCGCCACCCACCTGAGGCTCCTCTGGGACAGCCGCCCACCGGTACGGCCCGCACGACAGCTTCACCTGCACAAGTGTACGCCACGTACAAAAATGTTACGCCGCAGCAAAAAAGCGCTCTGACAGGCACGAGCTGCACTGTACAGCCGTCAACATTAAAAGTGCAGAAGAAATGATCGAACGGATAGGTGGAAAGGGTACACTGAGGACCTCGAGCGGAAGAAAGTTTTTGCTGGCGTGGTAGAGCAACTGGGTGTCGGTTTGGATGACATACGGCATTCAATGTCTACACTGTGCAACACAATTAACTGTGAAGAGAGTCCTAGGTCCCTGTGGGCAGGCTACGCTGCTGCCCTTGCGACTGCCAGTAGTCATGCGAAAACGGAGAGCCGTCAATAGGTTGCCTATCTGCAGGCGCCTAGGACTCAGTCACAGGTTGTCTCTATATAGGTATGTTTTTAAAGAGCTCAACATAGGTCGGCGAGTGGTAGCGAGGGTGTTGCCAAACTGGGTCGTCTTCGATGTATCAGCGTCGCAGCGCCCCGTAATCACGCCGCAGGAGGACATGAAACAGGTGGGCTAAAAAAGCATTAACACTGTTTGCTGCTGTAGATCGCGTCCAAATTTCTTTGCATGGTTTTCAACGGTCTCCAGTGGTCCTACCCTACACACCACAGCAAAAACTGCACTCCAAAGGCGCGCTGTAACGTTCATTGGTGTTCTCAGAAAAGGGTGGAATCGTCCGGGGGGTTTCAACAGTGTCAAAGAACGTCGTCCTGTTGCTCGCCATACTGCCATCTGTAGTTTTCTACTGAAATGTGTGGGAATAAATGCCCCAAGGAAAGGGGTAGTTTCATTGGCGCCCTTGTACCACCCGCCTGAGATCTTTTCGTCGAGATTCTATGCGGTAGTGTGTCTGAAATGTTTTCCTCGGACACTCAAAAGAAAACTTCATGATTTCAACGCTGGGTGTCACGTTGCTCACGTCAGTCGCAGAGGCGTCAAAAGAAAGGCTGGAATATGGATAAGGGGGGGGGGGGGGGGGGTGACGACCCTCTCATTGTGTGAGACGTCCACGGTCACATTGGGAAGAGCTGTGGTGAAATTTTGTGCCAATGTAATATCAACGACCTAGCATAAGCATCTGAGCTCCGAGCTTTTTTTCCGCATGTGTCAACACCGTGCTACCTCAAGCGTCGCAGAGCCCGAGAGTGACGTCGAAGGGTACCATGCTTTTACACAATTACAGAGGAAGGTTGTAGGCACGTTTGAGTCAATTTTCAAACTTCTACCTTGCAATCGGAGACAATAACGGCGTTTGGAAAATGTAGTCCTTTAATACTGTTACACAGTGAATGTTACTAACAGCTAACAGGAGTCGCGATCACAGTGGTGCCTGTCTAGTGGCTTCCAGGGGTAACAAAAATTTGATTATCAGTAGATCATAGAACTAGTGAGCGAATTTAAAAATTTAAAATGCTGTCATAATCTTCTCGCAGAGAACTGTACCTTACGTTAAAGGTTCACAACAGTAAGACAAGTAGTATAATTAGAAATTCTGCATACGTAACCCACGACGTGAGAATTCACTCACAGAGAGAGGTTCCCAGCAGTGACATAGACATTTTGAAATCATCTATACAATGACATAAGTTAAGGTCCCAGGTTTGATACCCTACTGCCAGCCGGCCGGGGTCGCCAAGCGGTTCTAGGCGCTACAGTCTGGAACCGCGCGACCGCTACGGTCGCAGGTTCAAATCCTGCCTCGGGCGTGGATGTGTGTGATGTCCTTAGGTTAGTTAGGTTTAAGTAGTTCTAAGTTCTAGGGGACTGATGACTTTAGCAGTTAAGTCCCATAGTGCTCAGAGCCATTTGAACCCTACTGCCATTCACCCTGGTGGACCATCATTTGCCAGTAATCGACGAAAAAAAAATTCGGAATTTCGCGTGATGCTCTTCAACTTTAACAAAAGGACTTTTAACAGACTGTTTATACAGCGTGACGGTTATACTACAGGCCTCACGTGCAAGAGGTCGTGGGTTCGGACTTTGTCGTTTGCTTTAAATTTTTTATGTTTAAATCTCTATCGAAATTACTTCCATCATCATTTTTATTCAGTTAATTAGATTAAATGTAATTTTTATCTCTATTCGTTTGTCACATTTTAATCAACATATTAACTTTTTCAAATTGCTCTCAGTTTTTTCTTCCTGTCTTTTTCCACTTGAGGTCTTTATGCATGTGAATTTATTAGTATTTATCTATCACAGTATTTAAACATCTGAAACTGCCGATGCATCGGTTAAAAAAAACAAAAGGTGAAATAATCTATTTAACGCTGACTGTGCAATTGTGTCAAAAATGTATTTTTGTTACAATATGTACATTGTTTTGGATGGTTAAGATCATGAAAAAACGTTTAAAACAGGGATTATTACTCCATTATGGACAAAGTAACGCATATGCAGATTTAAACGAAAGAATGGATTATAAATAACAAAATGAGGAATGGAAATAATGAATGCAGTAACATGGACAAACATTTAGGATGATACAACGGAAAAAATTAAATCGGAGTTAATACATAAAAAGTAATTAAAATCATATGGACAAAGATTCCCTGTGGAAAAAGAATGATAGGACGAAAAAATGAGACCAATTTGAAAAACTTAATACGTTGATTAAAATCATGTGACGAAGAAATAGAAACAAAAAATTAACTCAAGTCATTGAATAAAAATAACAATCAAAGTAATTTCGTAAACATTTAAAAATAAAAAATTCCAAACAATCTGATGAGTTTCGAACAAACAACCCCTTGCACAGGGCGCCTGTACCTTAACCGTTACACTGCTTAACCTGTCTGTTAAACGCCCCTTTTTTAAAGCTGAAGAGCATCAAGCGAAATTCCCAATTTTTTTTCGTCGGTTACTCGCAAACAAGAGCCCAAATAGAGTGAGACGCTGCAGGGTGTGAAACATGGGACCTCCCTTGGACCAATAAGGCGCTACGCATAATAAAATTCCTTCGGAATTTCTCAGTTCATTTAGAGAAATGGCAATCAGACAAATACTCGTTGCAGTGCATAATCTATCAGACTGGAGACATACCATCGGACTTTCGGAAAACACTCCACACAATCCCGAAAGACAACAATGACCGCCGAATGCCAGCTGGCAGCTAAAGTGTTTAATTCCTTTGTGTATTACTTCTTCGGATGTTACGTAGTTACTTTCACCGCACATCCCAATGATCTGAGCAGCCGGCCACGGTGGTGGACGAGCGGTTCTAGGCGCGTTAGTCCGGAATCGCGCGACTGCTACGGTCGCCTGGGGCATGGATGTGTGTGATGTCCATAGCTTAGTTAGGTTTAAGTAGTTCTAAGTTCTAGGGGACGGATGACCTCAGATGTTAAGTCCCATAGTGCTCAGAGCCATTTGAACCATGCGCATGCACACACCGCAACTGTCGTTTGGAATCGTCAACAATGCAATTCGCGTCCGTGGTTCGACATGCGCGAACCGCTATCGTTCGTGGATCGGACTATGTGTGCCTGATTACGTTATGGTGTCCCGCTATCTAAAGCATAACACATCTGCGAGAACAAACTGTTAACGTATCCGTATGGGAGTTTATTCACTCGCAGACTGCATTGTTGGAATCTTAAACTGCATGCACCACAATACAGTCCTCAATTATTTATAACTTCGCCGTTTTGACTGCTCTATTAATTATATTTGGAGGTGACCGACATGATATTGACTATTGAATATGAAATATTTTTCTGAAGATGTTTAACAGATTTCCATGAAAAATATCAATCGGGAACGCCACAGCTGCCAGGGATTTTTCCTCGGTGGGAGGAATGGAACGGAGTGCACTGCGCCTCGAGATACCAGCTGTGGAGCTGCTTGAGAGGGAAGTGGCGGCTCCAAGGTCTGCAAAGCCAAAAACAGCCAGAGAACGGTGTCTTGATTCCACGCCACTCGAAACCACATCCGAATGACGTCACTAGCAGAAGTTGACACGTCAGCCGCTCAGTCTCTATTGGCCATTGTAAGACCAGCATGGCGGAGCTGCCAGCGTACTGGCGACTGAGGTGTACATGGGGGCCAGAAGAACAATCGATACTACTTCGTATGGAGTACTTTCAGCTCGATATCGATACATTTATACTCGACTCTCTTCAGATGCTGATTTTGCTCTTTCTTCTTCTGTAGTGGTCAATCCAAGGATTGGTTTGCAACAGCTACAATGGAAGCTTGTCTCCATTCTGTGCGTCTTTCAACTTTTCTCTTCATTTCTTTATAGGTTTTACATCCCACATCTTTCACGATTTGATCCATGTACCTCAGCCGTGGTCTTCCTCTTGGTCTTTTACCCTCGACATATCCCTCTATGATTGTGTTCAGGAGTCCTTTATGTCTTAATAGATGGCCTGTAAATTGCACTCTTCTTTTAACAATGAAACTCCAGAAGCTTCTCTTCTCACCTGCTCTTGAGCATGCGTCTATAGCACCACATTTCAAAAGAATTTAGCTTCTGGTCTTGCTCTGTCCCGAAAGTCCATGTTTCACACCCATAGCATGCCACACTCCACACATATGATTTCGAAAATCTTTTCCTGATTTCAAGGCTGACGCTCTTAGATGTTAAGATGTTTAACTTCTTGTTTAAAGCATCCTTTGCTTGAGCAATTCTACTTCTCTCTTCTCCCTTGCTCCTTCCATCCCTGGTAATATTACTGCCCAGATAAGTAAATTTATCAATTTGTTCAAGCAGTTCATTGCCTACATTAACTTGGACTTTCACTTGATCTTTTTTGTCGCATGCCATTACTTTTGTTTTTGCTTTATTAATTCTCATATTATATTCTTCCTCCATAACTTTATCCATTCTATTTAGTAGGATTACAAGATCTTCACTTTCAGCTAGGACAGCTATATCATCGGCATATCTTATCATATCTATTCGTTGGCCATGAATTGCTACACCTGTCTGTGAATTTTCCCATACTTTTTTCAGCGCCTCTTCAATGTATAGGTTAAATATAACAGGGGATAGTGCGCAACCTCGTCGGACACCTTTCCGTATCTGCACCTCTTCTTGTTTTGTCTCGTTTTTGTACAGGTTCCATATCATTTTTCTATCTTTATAGTCTATTCCTACTTTTTTGAGTACCTCAAACATCTTTTCCCATTTAACATTATCAATGGCATTGGCAGATACAATTGTTCGGTATCCTCCCTCCCTCCTGATGGATATCGTGCCAAATTCTGTCCGACTGGCGCATTAGTTGTCAAAATCCCAAGATGGTTGGAGGGACCCGCCGACAGTGCCCAAAACATTCCCAATTAGGGAGAGATCTGGCGACCTTGATGGGCAAGGTCGAGTTTTGCAAGGACGAAGACAAGAAGCAGAAATTGTCGCCGTGTCCGAGCGGGAATTATCTTGCGCAAGTGCAAGCCCAGGATTGCTTGCCATGAGGGACAACAAAACTGGGCGTAGAACATCGTCGGATAACAATCAACGGGGTCCTGCTATGAAAAGGTACCCAAATCATCATTCACGGCTGTCGGTCCATATAGCGGACGACAGTCATTTTGGTATCTCATGCTGTCCAGGGCTTCTCCACACACGTCGTCGGCCTAGAATCTTATTGAATGGAGAAGAACTGTCTTCAGTGATGAGACCCACATGGAACTGAGCCCCGATGACCAGCGATGACGTGTCTAAGGACGCCCCAGACAGCCGTGGGATACCAACCTTACTCGCCTACGAATACGGTCCGACAGCCAGGTGTGATGGTCTGGGTGCCTTTCCATTTCACAACAGCGCCCCTTCGATTGTTCATCCGTAGCAGCCTTACGGGACGGTAACTCGACGATATTCTACGCCCCGTTTTGCTGCCCTTTATTGCCAGCCATTCTGGGCTTATATTTCAACAAGTTAACGCCCGCTGGAACACGGTGGGAGTTTCTACTGCTTGTCTTCGTGTTCGCCAAACCTCTTCTTGGCTAACAATGTTATCAGATCTGTCCACAATAGAGAACGTTTGGAGTGTTATAGGAAGGGCTCTCCAAAGAACTCGCGATTTTGACGCTCTAATGGGCCAACTGGACAGAATTTGGCACCGTTTTCCCTCCGAAAGACATCCGACAACTCAACGAATGCCAAGTCGTATACGTGCTTGCATAAGGGCCACAGGTGGAACAACACGTTATTGACATGCATAATTTGTGAATTGAATAAACCAGCCAAGTTTTCTGAAATTGTAGCCATTTGCTTTACTATACGTGTACATCATAACTACCGATTTCCGTCACATTCGGATGATTCCTTTGTAGTGTGTCTTTTTTTTGTATATTTACCCAAAATTTGGACGCACCGGTACGGTTCCAATATTTTCAACAGTTGAACGCACCGTGTTCGTGCGACTTCAAACATTTGCGATGCTTCGTCAACCCTGACAACGTTTCTTCGCAGTTCGCTCACCTGCAGTCTCCTTGTTATAACGATTCCACTTGTTCGTTTTTGAATTGCTGTTTAGAACAATTATAAGTGAAAGAATTACTGAATCGGCACGCAGAATAGGAGGAAATGTTTGTATCTACTCTAATCTCTTTACATTAGACAAGTATCGTAAGCTTGATGAGTATGATATTTTCCCTGCAATAGTACTCATGTATTAGTACTTTCCGTTGGACAGCATGTTCCCAGATGGACACCTATATACAGGGTGTACATAAAGTCTGGGAACACTTTCAATTATTTATTGCACAAGAACTAAACATTGTCAGACGTCATATATATTGCATTTTTAAGAGAAAGTCTGAAAGTTGTTTTATAAACATTCGATATGCGAACCAAGAGTGACCCGGCAGACGTCAATACGGTAATCGAATTCTTGCCATACCCGTCCCAGCATGGCATCGTCGACTGTGGCAGTCGTTTCCCGTATTCTCTCCAGGAGGTCTGCTACATGATGTGGTATACACGGTATATACCCCAGATCTTTATGTGCCCACAGAAAAAATTCCCACGGAGTGAGATCTGGTGATCGGAGAAGACATTTCATGAAACAGCTGTCCCCTTCTGTAGCACGGCCGATCAATCGATGCGGCAGTTCCGTGTTCAGATACCCACGAACTTCACAATGAAAATGGGGTGGAGCCCCATCCGGCTGAGAGATGAACGGAGAGTCCGATTGCATTTGAGGCGTCAGCCATTACTGCAACATGTCCAAAGAGGAATATCCAGTGACAATGCTCTCGACGAAGAATAATGGCCTGTACAGTTTCCCCATTGGGGAATCTCATTAAAATTTAATGCATTCGTGTGGATGCTTTGTACCCCAGATTCGACAATTATGGTTGCTCACTTTCTCATTAGTGTGAAAACTGGCTTCGTCGCTAAAAATTAAGCGATCAACAATTCCATCCCTATTCTCATTCAATTGTTGCAACTGCTAACGAATCACAAAACGCTTGTCTTTGTCGTCGTCACTGATCTTCTGCACTAGCTCCAGTTTGAATGGTTTCATGCCATTGGAGCCATTTCGAGTTCACAGGATGCACGACGCACCAATTTCTTTGGACTCATGAATATCTCTCGTGCGCCCTCCACATTCACTTTACTCACACTGGGACGTCCGCTTCTCTTCATCTACATCTACATCTACATGACTACTCTGCAATTCACATTTAAGTGCTTGGCAGAGGGTTCGTCGAACCACAACCATACTATCTCTCTACCATTCCACTCCCGAACAGCGCGCGGGAAAAACGAACACCTAAAGCTTTCTGTTCGAGCTCAGATTTCTCTTATTTTATTTTGATGATCATTCCTACCTATGTAGGTTGGGCTCAACAAAATATTTTCCCATTCGGAGGAGAAAGTTGGTGACTGAAATTTCGTAAATAGATCTCGCCGCGACGAAAAACGTCTTTGCTGTAATGACTTCCATCCCAATTCGCGTATCATATCTGCCACACTCTCTCCCCCACTACGTGATAATACAAAACGAGATGTCCTTTTTTGCACCCGTTCGATGTCCTCCGTCAATCCCACCTGGTAAGGATCCCACACCGCGCAGCAATATTCTAACAGAGGACGAACGAGTGTAGTGTAAGCTGTCTCTTTAGTGGACTTGTTGCATCTTCTAAGTGTCCTGCCAATGAAACGCAACCTTTGGCTCGCCTTCCCCACAATATTATCTACGTGGTCTTTCCAACTGAAGTTGTTCGTAATTTCAACATCCAGGTACTTAGTTGAATTGACAGTCTTGAGAATTGTACTATTTATCGAGTAATCGAATTCCAACGGATTTCTTTTGGAACTCATGTGGATCACCTCACACTTTTCGTTATTTAGCGTCAACTGCCACCTGCCACACCATACAGAAATCTTTTCTAAATCGCTTTGCAACTGATACTGGTATTCGGATGACCTTACTAGACGGTAAATTACAGCATCATCTGCGAACAACCTAAGAGAACTGCTCAGATTGTCACCCAGGTCATTTATATAGATCAGGAACAGCAGAGGTCCCAGGACGCTTCCCTGAGGAACACCTGATATCACTTCAGTTTTACTCGATGATTTGCCGTCTATTACTACGAACTGCGACCTTCCTGACAGGAAATCATGAATCCAGTCGCACAACTGAGACGATACCCCATAGGCCCGCAGCTTGATTAGAAGTCGCTTGTGAGGAACGGTGTCAAAAGCTTTCCGGAAATCTAGAAATACGGAATCAACTTGAGATCCCCTGTCGATAGCGGCCATTACTTCGTGCGAATAAAGAGCTAGCTGCGTTGCACAAGAATGATGTTTTCTGAAATCATGCTGATTACGTATCAATAGATCGTTCCCTTCGATGTGATTCATAATGTTTGAATACAGTATATGCTCCAAAACCCTACTGCAAACCGATGTCAATGATATAGGTCTGTAGTTCGATGGATTACTCCTACTACCCTTCTTAAACACTGGTGCGACCTGCTCAATTTTCCAATTTGTAGGTACAGATCTATCGGTGAGCGAGCGGTTGTATATGAGTGCTAAGAAGGGAGCTATTGTATCAGCGTAATCTGAAAGGAACCTAATCGGTATACAATCTGGACCTGAAGACTTGCCCGTATCAAGCGATTTGAGTTGCTTCGCAACCCCTAAGGTATCTACTTCTAAGAAACTCATGCTAGCAGCTGTTCGTGTTTCAAATTCTGGAATATTCCATTCATCTTCCCTGGTGAAGGAATTTCGGAAAACTGCGATCAATAACTCCACTTCAGCGGCACAGTCGTCGGGCACAAGCAACCCGTCGAAACGAATTGTTGTGCCAGTGGTAAATGGCCTTTCTTGTTGGTGGCTTCTTACCGTACTCGGTTCTAAACATCTTTTGAACAGCTGTAGCGCACTTGTTTTTTGTAGAACTCCAACACACAGAAAGCTCGCTGCACACATGAACTCGCCAAGTTTGCAACTAGCGCTGACTATCGGCAAATTACCAAACTATGCTGTGGCGGTATACATGGAAAAAAAATTCAGGGTTTCTCTTCAAAATGACAGACGTATGATACCTGTACAATGTTTGGTTCTTGTGCAATAAATAACTGAAAGTGTTCCCGGACTTTATGTTCACCCTGTATTTAAGTATTTTTTCAGCGCACACAGTCTGCTACCGTGCGTCGTTGGAAGTGATCTCACTACCGCTGTAATCAAAGCAGGCGGACGGAGGAATCGCCGTGCTATTTTCATACTCCCCTATTAACATCCGATGTCTCGCCGACTGCGAGTAATCTGGTCCCGACGTTCCAATTGTACTCCCGACAGAAGCCGATAAAACTCATTTCCCTCTCGGCACTCCTTAAAGTGCCTGCTACAGATTTCAGAGTAGCGCTCCACTGAGCCGGCACAGATGAGCTCCATTACCCGTCTAGCGGCTGCTTCCAGCTTCCGCGTCTGCGAAAATGCCGACAGGCCAGCGAGACACGAGAATTCCGCCGGCCCCTCAAAAGATAAGCCCCTAACGAGCGCCGGCCGGGATGGCTTTTCATTTCGTACAGGAACGGACGGGTGGAATCAAAATAAATAAACAGATGAAGGAACAAGTTCTTACATCGCTGTGCTGTTACAGACGAAAATTAGAAGACTCTCCATGAATTTCCAGCAAACGAGGTGTTGACACCGGCCATTAGCTTCCGGGACTCCAGCACGACACAATCCCCTGAAATCAGGGAAAAAGTTACCAGCGGAAAAATGCTCCTATCGATGCACAAAAAGGCATCCTCCTTCTTAAAAATCTCTGGCTGTAAAATGGCGTACCAGCTGCCTCATTTTACCTTCCTCAGCACCTTTAAGAACTTTTCCCCAAAAATTTTGACACGCGAACACATTCGTTCTTTTTAACAAGCAACTCACCTCTCCCTCCTACAACCCCCATAAATGTAACCCATCCGCTCCCACTTGTCCATTCTCATTCACTCATTCAGCCCAACAAACTGTCATATCTCTTTCCGTCTCTCTCACTGTCACAGTGTCCTGTCTCACAGCCACAGTCTCCTTCGTTCTGTCCAACTAATAATACCTCCTCTCTTGCTTTCTCTTACTGCTAATATATCATTACTTCCTTCCCACTGCTGCTGTCTCTTCTCAATGCGGCTATCTCTCTCTTCCTCGTTGTCACTGCCATATAGACTGTCTCCCATTATCACTATCTCTCTTCCACACTCAATTTTTCCGTCTCTTTATTCCTCTCCCACTGACACAGTCTCCTTCAATCTTCTCCTAACACTGTTCTATCATTGTCAACTACGTTCCACTGTCACTGCGTCCCTCTCTTTATCTCAGACTACCATTGTCTCCTTCACTCTTAATACGAGGGTTGGAGCTTAAATAGTGGCAACTATTTATGCACAACCGGTACAAAAGAGTTATATGTTTGCACCTGTTACTATCCTTCAAAGTAGTCACCAGCGTTGTGCAGAACCCGTTGGCAGACATGTGTAAGGCGTAGTATACCGTTAGCAGAGCCTGTTCTTTTGATGGTGCGAATGATGCGGTCTACTGCCTGTCGAATCTCTGGAACAGTTCCGAAGCGAATGCCGTGAAGCCAAAACTGAAACGCCAATCCAACGAATGGCGTCATTATCGGTCGCCGCGAAAGTCGGAAGTGCGTCAGAGCCCCAGTATGGTGAAAGTTATGGTGATTCTCGTGTATGACTATGATGGTGTTATCCTAACGCATTACGTTCCTCCACGGCAGACCGTCAATGCACAGTATTACTGTTCATTTTTGGAGCATCACATGCGACCAGCTTTGCGAAAGAAGCGGCGACACTTTCTGCGCAACCCACCCATCACTTTGCACGACAATGCGCGGGCGCGTAAAGCGCAAGCTGTAAATGCTCTGTTCGGTCGGTGGGACTTGGAAGTACTGTACCATCCACCACACTCCCCGGACTTAAGTCCTTGTGATCTGATTTGTTTCCGAAGATGAAGGAACCACTTCGTGGCCGGCGTAAATGGCAGGCGGAGTTTCAGTGCGGTACAACACTGACATGAATGGAATGCAACATCCTATATTTTTCTGTTTACCTTAGAAATATGCAGACAAGGAAACAATACTTCAGAAATTACAGGAAACTGATCTTGTCAGTATTTTTATTAGCAGGACGCGTTTCGGCAGCATGCTGTCACCATCAGATGCATTTACAGTTACTTTTACATTGTAATTAATATTAAACTTAAATTTATCCATGCTGTACGGATGTTATTTCAGGGCTGCGACTGTTTTGTAAGATTTTAATGAAATAATATATACTGCAACAGTCACTTGTTACTAACATTTTATTAGCACGACGCGTTTCGGCAGTATTCTGCCATTATCAGGTGCGAATTCCATATCTGTTCTAAGAAAGCACAAATTTTCAAATACAGGGCTATTACAAATGATTGAAGCGATTTCATAAATTCACTGTAGCTCCATTCATTGACATATGGTCACGACACACTACAGATACATAGAAAAACATACAGAGTTAAAAACATACAGGCGGCCGGAGTGGCCGTGCGGTTCTAGGCGCTACAGTCTGGAACCGAGCGACCGCTACGGTCGCAGGTTCGAACACTGCCTCGGACATGGATGTGTGTGATGTCCTTAGGTTAGTTAGGTTTAAGTAGCTCTAAGTTCCAGGGGACTGATGATCTCAGATGTTAAGTCCCATAGTGCTCAGAGCCATTTGAACCATTTTGAACAGGCATAGCACCGTGGGTACCAAGAAACAGTGCGACGCTGCAGCACTTGAGATACGTAAAATACAGACTGCCAAATTGTTTCATACGAGGGTACGTCAATTATTATCCGCAATTTAGTTACATTATTGTTTATTTTGGTAGTACTGTCGTTTTACGTTGATTACGCATGCTTTGTTTACTTTTTAATAGATCTTCTCAGTTTTCAAGCTGCTAGGTTAGTTTCGTTGTCGCTGCCGTGCTGTTAATCATGGCTGCTCCGCTGTCTATTTGCACCAAAGAAGAGCAACGTTCAGTGATCCGTTTTTTGTGGTCTGAAGGCGTTCAGGGGTCGAAATTCATCGAAGACTTTCGGTACAGTATGGGAACAGTAATTTGCCACAACGGAGTGTCTACGAATGGCTTGAAAAATTTCGAAATGGTCGAACAAGTGTTACGCACGATGAAGGAGCCGGACGACCGTTTACCGCCACAAATGAAGAAGCCACTGAGCTTTCACGTGAAATGATTCTCTTAGACAGACGATTAATATTGACGAAGTGGCACATCGTATGCAAATTAGTCTCCTGTCTACGAAATCATCTACAACAGACTTGGGTTTCATAAAGTTTGTGCAAGATGGATCCCAAAACAACTCACACAGTTGCATAAACAAACACGCTTGGACATCTGAAAAAACATTTGGATCGCTATGGTAACAAAGGGGACAACTTCTTAGACAGGATCATTACTGGTGACGAAACACGGATCCATCATTACGAGCCGCAGAGCAAACGGCAGAGTATGGAATGGAAACATCCAAATTCGCCGTGGAAGAAAAAGTTCAAGACCCAACCGTCGGCAGCAAAACTGGTGCTTACGGTTTTTTTGGACGCACCAGGTCCTACTGGAACATTATGGGGAAAGGGGCACAACAATAAACAGTGTCCGTTACAGTGAGATGCTTACTGCCAGGCTAAAGCCTGCAATTCGAAGCAAACGCCCGGGATTGCTGTCAAAAGGTGTTGTGTTGTTGCACGACAATGCCCGTCTGCATACTGCAGCCCACACTGCTGAAACGATCCAGAAACTCAAGTTTGAAGCACTGGATCATCCTCCATATAGTCCCGATTTTGTCCCTTCTGATTATCAATTGTTTGGTCCACTCAAACAGGCATTAAGGGGCCGTCGATTTGCCTCGGACGAAGCAGTGAAAGAAGCGGTGGATTCCTGGCATGAGGGCATCAGGAAGCTTGTACAACGATGGGCCAAGCGCGTTGAAACGCAAGGAGACTATGTCGAAAAATGATGTTCATGTAAGTTTGCTTTTTGATTACAATAAAATTTTATAACTGCTTTGCGGATAATAACTGACTTACCCTCGTACATCGGTCGGTGGAGATGAAGTAAGTGAATGTCATCGAGGGACAATGTATTAGGGCATGATAGAAGCAGCGTATAATCTCTATAGTTAGCAGAAACTTTAAATATCGCGTCCAGTTAACACGGACAGAATACCACCGGTAGTGTTGGAAAAACGTCATCTACCAGTGGGTGTCAAGCAACTGCTGCTTATGATGACGATAACTAAAACATCCAACGTAAGAGGTTTAGATAGTAACTGTCAGAAATCGATCACAAACTAATCGCGAGTGTTCTCTTAAGTAGCTACCCGCTACTTCATTCTGTCGCACTCGCCACCAACCATTGAGCCCGCCTCTGTAATTCCAGTTTCTCCAACTTCCCCTCAGAGGCGCCGCCTCCGGAATAAGCCCGTATACGGTGGCTGCGAGTCCCGGCTACAAAAACAGAGCTCCGCCCAGATGGGAAAAGTTGGCACGCTAATCTCGCGTGAGCATGCCAACAGTGTCGCGTACGTAACACAGTTTTAATGCGGTGTGACCGAAACACTGGGCGTGACGGTTGGTTATTCTCTGGTAATGGATCTGAAACACATTTGAGAGGAGTAGAATATTTGCATTCTGTTTAATATGTAAGCGTATTATAAGTCGCAATAAACGCCCAGTAACATGCGTTACTATCGTCGTGCACGGGAAACAGCATTATGGTTGAGTCTTGAACTACAGGCTGTTTCACGTACGACGTAACTGTAGCGCCTGACGTTATAATTACGTAATTAAAGAAATTGTAGCACCTGGAGTTGAAAATTAATCCAGAAACTATTTTAATTAATGAATATTAAAATCTGCATATCCATTTTACGTACGTTGCGAGTGCGGCCTTGAGACCATAAATAGATAATGATGAAACATAGACAGAGCTATTTTTGGATGATTGTTGCAACTCGATACCTACATAGTTACATTATATGGCTCCGAGCACTATGGGACTTAGCTTCTGAGGTCATCTGTCCCCTAGAACTTAGAACCACTTAAACCTAAGGACATCACACACATCCATGCCCGAGGCAGGATTCGAACCTGCGACCGTAGCGGTCGCGTGGTTCCAGACTGTAGCGCCTAGAACCGCACGGCCACTCCGGCCGGCTGTTACATTAAAAGGTACTAATTTCCGCAAAGATTCGGATTTCTCTTAAAGCTGAGTCTTTGTACGAACTTAAATGTTTCACGCCCAGGAATATACCTGAAATGTGAAGTTGGCCATTTGAAGACACCAGTTCCAGGCTACGTAACGTTCCAGAGTGGTCGATCTTGAACTGCTACAAAAGACACGGCGGCCTTTGTGGCCGAGCGGTTCTAGGCGCTTCAGTCTCGAACCGCGCGACCGCTACGGTCGCAAGTTCGAATCCTGCCTCGGGCATAGATATGTGTGATGTCCTTAGGTTAGTTAGGTTTAAGTAGTTCTAAGTTCTAGGGGACTGATGACCTCAGATGTTAAGTCCCATAGTGCTCATAGACATTTGAACCATCTGAACAAAAGACACAGTTACTTTAAACCTAAGAAGTGGTGCCAAATTGGTCTGTCGACTTGTTTCCTTTACAGCAGGGGGTTTAAACAGCACCAAAGGCTAGCAGTGGCTCTCACTTTTTAAAGCGTGCTAGACAGTTCACCACATGATCCCATGATAAGCACGTTCTGTCTTTAGACGACTTGGAACTACATTGGAACGTTGCAGCAACGTTCCGGAGTGCTGACACTTATGGTTTAGAAAGGCTGCCGGATCCCTTCCAGCAAACCATTCAGCCACCTTGTTGCTCACTAGTGGCGACAATTCGAGTAATAGGTAATACACTACTGGCCATTAAAACTGCTACACCACGAAGATGACGTGCTACAGACGCGAAATTTAACCGACAGGAAGAAGATGCTGTGATATGCAAATGATCAGCTTCACAGAGCATTCACACAAGGTTGGCGCCGGTGACGACACCTACAACGTGCTGACATGAGGAAAGTTTCCAACCGATTTCTCATACACAAACACCATTTGACCGACGTTGCCTGGTGAAACGTTGTTGTGATGCCTCGTGTAAGGAGCACAAATGCGTACCATCACGTTTCCGGCCTTGATAAAGGTCGGAATATAGCCTATCGCGATTGCGGTTTATCGCATCGCGACATTGCTGCTCGCGTTGGTCGATATCCAATGACTGTTAGCAGAATATGGAATCGGTGGGTTCAGGAGGGTAACACAGAATGCCGTGCTGGATGCCAACGGCCTCATATCACTAGCAGTCTTATCGGCATGGCTGTAACGGATCGTGTAGCCACGTCTCGCTCCCTGAGTCAACGAATGGGGATGTTTGCAAGACAACAACCATCTGTACGAACAGTTCGACGACGTTTGCATCAGCATGGACTATCAGCACGGAGACCATGGCTGCGGTTACCCTTGACGCTGCATCACAGACAAGAGCACCTGCAATGGTGTACTCGACGACGAACCTGTGTGGACGAATGGCAAAACGTCATTTTTTCGGATAAATCCAGGTTCTGTTTACAGCATCACGATGGTCGCATCCGTGTTTGGCGACATCGCGGTGAACGCACATTGGAAGCGTGTATTCGTCATTGCCATACTGGCGTATCACCCGGCGTTATGGTATGGGGTGCCGTTGGTTACACGTCTCGGTCTCCTCTTGTTCGCATTGACGACACTTTGAACAGGGGACGTTACATTTCAGATGTGTTACGACCCGTGGCTCTACCCTCCATTCGATCCCTGCGAAACCCTACATTTGAGCAGGATAATGCACGAACGCATGTTGCAGGACCTTACGGGCCTTTCTGGATACAGAAAATGTTCGACTGCTGCCCTGGGCAGCACTTTCTCCAGATCTCTCACCAATTGAAAACGTCTGGCCAATGGTGGCCGAGCAACTGGCTCGTCACAATACGCCAGTCATTACTCTTGATGAACTGTACTATCGTGTTGAAGCTGCATGGGCAGCTGTACCTGTACACGCCATCCAAGCTCTGTTTGACGCAATGCACAGGCGTATCAAGGCCGTTATTACGGCCAGAGGTGGCTGTTCTGGGTACTGACTTCTCAAGATCTATGCGCCCAAATTGCGTGAAAGTGTAATCACATGTCAGTTCTAGTATAATATATTTGTCCAATGAATACCCGTTTATCATCTGCATTTCTTCTTGGTGTAGCAATTTTAATGGTCAGTTGTGTACTATGACACTTCGAAAATACTCTAAAAACAAAGCACGAAGCCATCCATTCTGCCACTCAGCTGACGCTAAATATTATGCTGCCGTAGCATCATCATTTCACGGAATCTCTATCTTGACCGCGTTAATTTTCTTATTGTGTATTTCAATATTTCTTGTCTTTTAATTTTTCCTGTTTACTGAGTAGCTACAGCCGGTCCAATATGCTGTAACAGTTGAACAGTTTATGCACACTTCGCCATTCATTTCGTCGCTATCACACCAAATGAATAAGTGATTCTTACATCTTTAACATAGGACTCGATTCACCACACCTGTTTATCTGAGTCTGCCGACGACTCTTACTTGCACAGCGTTGTCAACTCCCCGTCCGACATTAATTTCCATTAGTAGCTAGATCATAAACACAGTGATTAAGCAGCAGGCGAAAGTTAATTACGTCTGCAAGTATGGGAAGAAACTGTACACACTGCACTTAAACATACAATAAAACATGATTGTTGTTACAGAACAACACCTCTCTCCAACACGTCCCAGAGCCTGATGACAGCGCTACGTTAGGTGAGGTTACGTTAGGTTCAAAACAGTAACTTCGAAATGACTGATGTATGGGAGAAATGGCTCAAATGGCTCTGAGCACTATGGGACTTAACCTCTGAGGACATCATTCCCCCAGAACTTAGAACTACTTAAACCTAACTAACCTAAGGACATCACACACATCCATGCCCGAAGCAGGATTCGAACCTGCGACCGTAGCGGTCGCGCGGTTCCAAAGTGTAGCGCCTAGAACTGCTCTGCCACTCCGGCCGGCCGATGTATGGGAGACTTGAAAGTTGTAAGGAACAGACCAATGGCTTAGTTTCATTACGTACTGTACTGTCGATATACTCAGATAATAGGATAACACGATATAGTCAAAAAATAGATTACAAAATTTGTAGTACGGACTATGGGACCAAACTGCGGAGGTCATCGGTCCCAAAGCCTACACACTACTTAATCTAACTGCCCGAGGGAGGACTCGAACCTCCGACAGGGTGGGGGGGGGGGGGGGGCAGCCGCGCAATCCGTGCCAAGACGCCCCTGACCGCACAACTATCACATAAGGCAATTTTTTTTATAAAAAGCAGTAAAGTGTGCTTTCAGTTCTATTCAGTTATAAAAACATGTGATGAGGAATTATTTCAAACTGAAAAAGAAAATACTACAAGGATTTAATAATTATATTTTCCCAAAGAAACATGAAATTATTATTATTAATCTTATTTTTATAGCTTTTTGAGAATAATTTGGAAACATTTGTAATGTAAAGCTTACAAAATATTAATAATACATAGCTTTGACCTTTGAATGTAAAATCGATACTTAAAAATGAATATCTTTCTACTGCGAGATTGGCATATTTGTCACTCTTTATCTAACGTTTAGCGCGTGTTAATGGTGTTGTTTTGGAGAGAAGTGACATTTTATAAGATCAGTCCGATTTTATTATATGTTGAAGCGTAATGTGTTGAGAATTGCTAAACATGAATATCATTGTACTGCGACACTTGCATCTTTGGCCAGTCTTTGTCTTTTTTGGCGTGTGCAAATGCTATCGTGAAAAAAAGTGATGTTCTTTTTTATTATATTTAAGAGCAACGTGTTGATATTTGCTGGCAGAAGCAATAAATACGGAAGAAAACAAAACCTCCACAACGTTTTATTACAAAACTTAATTAAAAAACTTTACAAAATTAGATTTCTTCTTACAAAACGGGAACTTACACAAATGGGCAGTGAACGCCAAAAAAAAAAAATAGTAATCTTAAAGAAGACTGCATAGCAGAGACAAGTTAAGCAAAGTTATTTTTCGAATATGATGATGTTTGGAACTTTATAAACATGCCCCTCCCCAGAATGAGATTTTCACTCTGCAGCGGAGTGTGCACTGATATGAAACTTCCTAGCAAATTAAAACTGTGCCGGACCGAGACTCGACCTCGGGACCTTTGCCTTTCGCGGACAAGTGCTCTACCAACATTTCCCAGGCTGTGGCTAGGCCATGTCTCCGCAATATCCTTCCTTTCAGGAGTGCTAGTTCTGCAAGGTTCACAGGAGAGCTTCTGTAAAGTTTGCAAGGTAGGAGACGAGGTACTGGCAGAAGTAAAGCTGGGAGCACGGGGCGTGAATCGTGCTTGGGTAGCTCAGCTGGTAGAGCACTTGTCCGCGAAAGTAAAAGGTCCCGAGTTCGAGTCTCGGTCCGGCACATAGTTTAAATCTGCCAGGAAGTTTCATTCCCCTCCCCGTTTGTTCTTTGTCATACGTAGTTTACAGCCATGCCCGTCACTGAATATCTGCAAACTTTTTGTCAATACTGATTTCAAAACCGCCGAAACGAACGGAGGTGGTCAGGAAGTGTTACATCTGACGGCGGCAGGAATAAGAGTAAGTACAGAGACAAGCACTGGGAATGAGAAGTGAGCAACGAACACCAACACGAAAACGAGCTAGAGAGTGTACGTAGAGACGGGATGGGGTGGGGTGGGGTGGAGCTCACCTTCCTGTCGAGCCCCGGGCGGGTCTCCATGGCGATGATGATGGCCTCGGCGACGTGCGCGTCTATGGAGCGCAGCGCGTCCTCTAGCGCGGCGTGTCCCTGCACGGCGGCCGCGAGGCGCTCCGCGGCCTCCACGTATCCGTTCCACGGCAGGTCCAACTCGGCGGCGTGCTGCGTCAGGCAGCCGCGCACCACGTTCAGGCAGAGGCCCGAGCACGGCTTGGCCTGCGCCGACAGCCCGCTGCAGCGCGAGCAGTACGACATGCGCAGCAGCGCCGACTGGCACCGCGACCACGACTCCGCCCCGCCTGCCAAGCACCGACACACACTGCTCTGTAGTACAGCGCTACAGGCTGGTTAAAATAAGCATCACTGACGTTGAAAGGTAGCCAAAAGAGTTGGAAAGAAATAAGTCGCCAGGTGCGGATGGAATCCCAGTTGGTTGGTTGGTTTTGGGGAAGGAGACCAGACAGCGAGGTCATCGGTCTCATCGGATTACGGAAGGACCGGGAAGGAAGTCGGCCGTGCCCTTTGAAAGGAACCATCCCGGCATTTGCCTGGAGCGATTTAGGGAAATCACGGAAAACCTAAATCAGGATGGCCGGACGCGGGATTGAACAGTCGTCCTCCCGAATGCGAGTCCAGGAATTCCAGTTCGGTTTTAGCAAACATATGTCATTCCCAGAAAGCTCATTTCGAGTCGTGAGTTCCTTATTGGACTGTTGATTTTTTAAAAATATCGGCAGTCCCATGAAACGATATTTAAAAAAAGTCGCAATCAGCCGTCGATAGATCGAATAAAGGTATCGATACATCGGCCTAAAAAGTATCGACGTATCAACATATAAAAATATCGGCTACATATTTTAAATATACTGTCGGTGTTAGAGCTATATAAGTATTGATTTATTACTAGATATTCTGAACATCAACAAGCTATCAGCCAACTTACCCTCCTTAGAGCAAGAAGTGAAAGGAAAACGATGTACGTTGATGCTTGGTGAAACCACTTTGCTAACGATGGTAACTGCACGTAAGTGGCATAGTAATCCCAGTTCGGTATTACAGAGAGTACTCTTCGGCATTCATGCGGAGGATCCCGGTCCGATTACGGTTACGGCCATGTAGGATTGAAACAGGGTGCACTCACGAGGAGAACACGGCAAGTGCCATAGCCCGATTTCCCAGAAACTTCGCACAGTGGAAGAGGGGCCAAAATAAGCGAAAACTAGTCTCGGGTTATCTGTAAACACTCGAACGTTTCTGAGAAAACGACGGTCAAAGTTTTCGAGGTACTTTATGTGCCTTTCAGCGAGTAAGTAGTTCGACCAAAGCAGTGGCACAATGACACATAGTTACACGTTTGCACCCCATGTACGAAACCCGACTATTTCTTTTCATTTACTTACCCTATGTCTGGTGAGTGAATTTAAAAAAAGAAACAGTAAGTGAATGATCCATGATCAGTTGCAAGCGCCAATTTCCGAAAAAGTAATCCGTCGTTTACAGCGAAATTATCGCCAAAGCGTGAAATCTCCAGCACTGTTAACGACGTATCTTTACCAAGTGAGATCCATACGAAGAAATCTCGCTGTGCAGAAACGGCCTTCGCGTAATCTTCGTGTTGTTTGGAATTTGTATGTTCCAAATGTTTCTACGATCGGTATCTTCCGCGGGACTGAACGAAATCTTCATCAAGAAAAAATATAATAATCAAGAACTGATATCAGAATATAAGAATATGAAGATTTAAAAATATCGTAACACATATTACATAATAAATATATGATATTGTAAAACCCAATTGTAATTTTATAATTAACATGACGTCCTTTTATCCTTTAAATGATAAGAAACATTCGTGTAGCAACCTTCTACAGACTTTGGTCGATTATTGAATAAAATAAAATAAATGAAAACAATAATCCAGTTTCGAACCCCGGATGCAAAAGTGAGAGGCCGTGACGCTAGCCACAAGCAGTTGGGCCGACATTACCGTCCCTTAAAAGGCTTCTAAGGCACTTCGAAAACATTGATGGTCGTTTTCTCAGAAACGGCCAAGTATACGGGGTGGTCCACTGATCGTGACCGGGCCAAATATCTCACGAAATAAGCGTCAAACGAAAAAATTACAAAGAACGAAACTTGTCTAGCTTGAAGGCGGAAACCAGATGGCGCTATGGTTGGCCCGATACATGGCGCTGCAAAAAATCTGTCATCATCCCGTAATTTCTCTCGTGCCCAGTGGCAGGACCGTACACGACGTTCAAAGTCGTCGCCATGCAATTCCTGGTGCACAGAAATATGGTACGGGTGCAATCGATGTTGATGTAGCATTCTCAACGCCGAAGTTTTTGAGAATCCCGATTCTCGCGCCATTTGCCTGCTACTGATGTGCGGATTAGCCGCGACAGCAGCTAAAACACCTACTTGGGCATCACCATTTGTTGCAGATCTTGGTTGACGTTTCACACGTGGCTGAACACTTCCTGTTTCCTTAAATAACGTAACTATCCGGCGAACGGTCCGGACACTTGGATGATGTCGTCCAGGATACCGAACAGCATACATAGCACACGCCCATTGGGCATTTTGATCACAATAGCCATACATCAACACGGTATCGACCTTTTCCGCAATTGGTAAGCGGTCCATTTTAACACGGGTAATGTATCACGAAGCAAATACCGTCCGCACTGGCGGAATGTTACGTGATACCACGTTCTTATACTTTGTGACTATTACAGCGCCATCCATCACAAAGCGAAAAAAAAGGTCCAACTAAAACATTCACATTTCTTTTCGTACTACATGAATATGTAATAAAAAATGGAGGTTCCTATTGTAAAAAACGCAGCTGATGTCCGTTTGACGCATGGCAGCGCCATCTAGGGGACCAACCATAGCGCCATCTGATTTCCACCTTCAAGCCAGACGAGTTTCGTTCTTTGTAGTTTTTTTCGTTTGATGCTTATTTCGTGAGATATTTGGACCGGTCACTATCAATGGACCACCCTGTATATAGATAACCCGAGACACGTGTTCCTTATTTGGACTCCTTTTTCCACTGAGCCAAGTTTCTGGGAAATCGATTTGCGGAACTTCGCCCGCATCTCGTGGTCGTGCGGTAGCGTTCTCGCTTCCCACGCCCGGGTTCCCGGGTTCGATTCCCGGCGGGGTCAGGGATTTTCTCTGCCTCGTGATGGCTGGGTGTTGTGTGCTGTCCTTAGGTTAGTTAGGTTTAAGTAGTTCTAAGTTCTAGGGGACTTATGACCACAGCAGTTGAGTCCCATAGTGCTCAGAGCCATTTGAACCATTTGCGGAACTTCCGGTGTTCTTCTCGTCAGCTTCGTGAAGCCAACTGAGGAAGTACTTGATCAAATAATAGCGGTTCCAGGTCACGAAAACCGACAACGGCTGAGAGAGCGGTGTGCTAGCTCCGCGCCCCTTAATGCCATTGGTAGATAATGAGACGGCGGTCGGTCGGTACCGATGGGCCCGTTAGGATCTTTGGACGGTGTTTAAGTTTACTTTTCGTCAGTGGCCCCTTATTTACTTGCATTATCGCGAATCTTTAGGTAAGTCCTATTTATAAGAAGGTTAAATAAGTGGCAAACATAGAATGAAGGCTTTCACGATCGGATGACATAGCTGCCAGTAAACCTTTCGTGATTATCTCTACTCATCACGTGTTACTTCGACCACGCCCCGTTCGCTACAGTATGTATGTCGCTCTCGGACGTCCGACCGGCCAGTCGGCAAGACTTAGTGGAGGAGCGCCTCTGAGGATGTCCAGCGCAGACCTGGACGAAACGTCAGGAACAGAAGAGTTTCCTGGACCACGATCTCGCATCCCGAAAGGTTTAAAAGCATAAATGGCAAACAGTCTTACAAATGGGGCAGCCACAGTAAAAACAATTATACATACTGAAAGGAACGCTCAAATTAAAATATAGGTTTATTGGTCTGCTATTACCCTGACTCCGCATGTTTGACACGGAGGCTAAGTCGTCCTTTAGCCCAGAACGCCAATTCTGACGTTGCTCTATCGCTTCTCCCTTGGCACTTACATTTTCCAGCCGTTAAGGGGAGTCTGTCTCTCTCCATTCGTTCCACGTGTTCTTTCCATTTTCTCCTATAGTCTACAATTTTATCATTTAGACTAAAAATTTTTAGTTTTTCTCCAATATGTTGATTCCTTAGTCTCTTCTATTGCGCAACCTTTAACTCGCCCAGGAATTTCGATCCTTGTGCCTGAATACGGCTTTCTTGCTTTTAGCTTACCACTAAGTTCTCGCTTCCGCAGGGCATTGTGAGGACTGCAATTATTTTATAGAATTCAATTTGAGTATCTTTCCTAGTTTTATTTTTAAGGTTTCTTTTAACTGTTTCGCATACCCGCCTAAATTTATTAAGCTTAATTTGTATATCCTTGCTGTAGCCATATGTCAACTCAAATGGTTCAAATGGCTCAGCACTATGGGACTCAACTGCTGAGGTCATCAGTCCCCTAGAACTTAGAACTACTTAAACCTAACTAACCTAAGGACATCACACACATCCATGCCCGAGGCAGGATTCGAACCTACGACCGTAGCGGTCGCGCGGTTCCAAACTGTAGCGCTTAGAACCGCGCGGCCACTCCGGCCGGCTTATGTCAACTCACATCCTAGGTAAGTGAAGTGTTTTACTTGCTCTAAAATCTGTTGACCTACCATTATTTTGGGTCTAATGCGTTCTGTCCCCAATGATGGCCACCGTATAAGTTTTTTCTGTCGATATCTCCATGTCAAATTCCCATTTATTTGTTTCAGAACGTAAATTCCTTTCTGAACATACTCTTCTTAATGTGTTAGGATCACTGCGTCGTCAGTATATAGTAAGTTACTTAAAAGAATCGTTCTGCCTAGGTATAAACCTTTTTAAAATCCTGTTTTCCATATGTGCATTATTTTATGTATGTGAATGTTAAACGTAGTTGGGGAGATACAGCAGCCTTGTCATACTCCTTTTTAGTAGTATTTTAATCATTTTTCTGTTGACATCTACAATTATAATCGTGTTCGATACATACTTCTTATCGCGTTTATTAGATGTTTTGAATATCCACGACTCGTCATTACCTCACAAAGTTTCATCCATATAAATTGCAGGTGATTCAAGAGCTGGGAACACTGACAGTAAAAACAGACTCTCCAATGTACTGACATTCTTACAATGGTTAACCGAGAATCACTGTTCTCTAACCACTGATGATCTCCCATGAACCATACTTTTCTCATAAATGGATATGTTAATTCTTTTGTGACGATAACGCCAGACTTGTAGCAACAGTGAATGCCACCCGCTACTGCAAAAGTTGCATAATTTGCTCATTTTTGTTTTGCAAGAGGAGGGTTCTTGAATAAGCGACTTAGCAGGATGGTACAACGGCTCACATAACACGCCAAAGTACAAAAAATGGAAATGAGCGTATGGCATCGTTGGGCGGGAGTCCCCTATTCGGGGAAGTTCAGCCGCCAAGTGCAAGTCTTATTTCATTCGACGCCACTTTGGGCGACTTGCGCGCCAGCGATGATGGTTAAATGATGACGAGGACAACACAACAGCCAGTCTCCGAGCAGAGAAAATCTCCAACCCGGCCGGGAATCGAACCCGGGCCCGCTTGCATGGGAAGCGAGCACGTTACCACACAGGTAAGCTGGCGGACACGCCAAAGTACAGCTACATTTTGACAAATGTTTCCAAATAGTATGGTATTTCGGTTTAACAATATAATGCAGTTGTCCCGTTTCCGTGGTTGACCAGCTTTGGATTACTTTCTTTCGGATTATGTGGAGGAACGGGTTTCTGCCAATCGCTTGCTACAATTGACGAATTGTAGACTGCCATTCGCCGTGAAATAAGCGCCATTCCACTGGATATGTTAAGGCATGTTGTGAAAGCTTGGGCGACGCCTTCAGCTGTGCAACCAGCCAGATGGGGTACATTTGAAGGAACTTATTCTCAAGGAGTAATGACGCGTCTGCCGATATATGTTACGTGTTGTTGTTGTTGTTGTTGTTGTTGTGGTCTTCAGTCCTGATGCAGCTCTCCATGCTACTCTATCCCGTGCAAGCTTCTAAATCTCCCGGTACCTACTTCAGCCTACAGCCTTCTGAATCTGCTTAGTGTATTCATCTCCTGGTCTCCCTCTACGATTTTTACCCTCCACGCTGCCCTCCAATACTAAATTGGTGATCCCTCGATGTCTCAGAACATGTCCTACCAACCGATCCCTTCTTCTAGTCAAGTTGTGTCACAAACTCCTCTTCTCCCCAATTCTATTCAATTCCTCCTCATTAGTTATGTGATCTACCCATCTAATCTGCAGCATTCTTCTGTAGCACCACATTTCGAAAGCTTCTATTCTCTTCTTGTCTAAACTATTTATCGTCCACGTTTCACTTCCATACATGGCTACACTCCATACAAATACTTTCAGGAACGACTTCCTGACATTTAAATCTATACTCGATGTTAACAAATTTTTCTTCTTCAGAAACGCATGTTACATGTTATGTTATGTTAACCAGGGACCTAGAAACGACGGATCCGTCCCCGCCGCAGCCGCAGTGGTCCGCAACCCCAAGACGACTACCGCAGTCCACTTCACCCCTCCGCCGCCCCACACCTAACTAAGGGTTATTGTGCGGTTCGGCCCCCGGTGGACCCCCCAGGGAACGCCTCACACCAGACGAGTGTAATCCCTATGTTTGCGTGGTAGAGTAATGTTGGTGTACACGTATGTGGAGAACTTGTTTGCGCACCTATCGCCGACATAGCGTAGCTGAGGCGGAATAAGGGGAACCAGCCCGCATTTGCTGAGGCAGATGGGAAACCGCCTAAAAACCATCCACAGACTGGCCCGCTCACCGGACCTCGACACAAATCCGCTGGGCGGATCCGTGCCGGGGACCGGCGCTCATTCCCGCCCGGAAAGTCGTGCGTTAGACCGCACGGCCAGCCGGGCGGGCTATGTTACATACTGTAGTTCATTGCCAATTTATATACCTGTATTTCAAAGCTGCAGTCACCATGTAACATCGTTTGAAGTTGGTAGATACAGTACATGCCAGTCTGTATTAAGATGTGGTTTATTATAGGCCTGCACCTTCTTAATAGACGGAAAATAAATTACGAATTCGTGGATAAAAAACTTTCCGATAGCGATACCATATGTCTTGTCTGCACGGTCCTTTCTACAGACAGTCCGGTCTTGCACCAGAATGGAATGCCATTCACTTATAGGATCGGTTGCAGGCACGCGCAGCTGAAGCCGACTTCCCGGACATCGGTTTTGTGTTACGGGCAGCCTACAAATACGGCGCTGCCCGTCCCGCAGCAAGCAAGCAGCGGGTAGTGGAATTTTCTTTTCCGTGTCATCGGATTCAACGCACGGGAAACACCTGAAAACAAGCGCGACGATACGTGACGTTCAACTGTCCCCATCATCTCCGATTTTCCTGCAAAACACGTCCACAATGATACACTTTAAGGACATGTTATACTACGAAAGAACTCGTGAACAATCCACTACGTTCAAGATTAAGATTGACATGTATGAAGGGAGTAGTGGGGAGAGGCTCTGAGAAAGACATGGCACGCATCCGGCTATTCTCACAAGACAGAAGCTACCACACTTTTACTTACCACTGAAACACTTACCGCCTACAACAAGCTTCAGGAAGCCTTGTCCTGCGGAACCGATCGTTGCGCGGAGATTTTGTTCAGCAAAAAAGCTCGACATCGCTCTCTTGCCCAGGGTATTGGCGAACTGTGTCATTTCGGGCTTATGTATCTGCATTGTCACCGATTATTCTTGATTCTAAGGTTCTTGATAAAACGCCCAACATGTCAAAGCGAAAGGGGGAGGTGATTCGCTTCAGCGTCGAAGTAAGTGATTAAAGTTAAGGCCGAAGATTATGGTGCAATATTTCTCCATAAACAACAGCTCTCCATATACGAAATCGATGAGCTGACGAGAAGGGCATTACAGTGTCACCTTATCACTGCCACTTCAACCCAACAGAATTGAAATGGATCCAAACTAAACGTTACGTTGTTTGCAATAATCAAAAAGGTACTCTGCAGTCGAGGCTCTCAGCAACGAAGCTGCTATGAAATTAATTTCTAAAGAGCGGAAGGAAGCCTTCAGTCATCCGCACCGCTTCCTGGGAAAAGCATGGGGGGACGATGTTATTGTTGAAAATTCAGTACCGGAAATGATCAAGTCATTAAATAATCGTGGTATGTGTAATAGCTACAAGAGTAATTTCAGTAGAGATTTTCCATTGTCATCAGAGAAACGATGCATAGGGGTATTGAGCTGCATTTTTTGGTGTGTGTAGTTTAAGTACCTGCATAGCAAAAGCATATTTTGCTAAGGTCTGACTATGAAGGCTGCTATCGACAATTGAGTCCAAATGAAGTTTATTTCAGAAACACGATCATAATCTCGCGAAAGAGATCTCTCTCACTGTTTATACAACAACAGTTTAAATACTGGGGAAGTGTACTGTGCATCACTACTGCCTTTTCTTTCAAACCTATAAGCTGCCTACTTCGATAAACAACCAAAATCTTATTTATGTTAGAAATAAGGATGAATTTGTATCACAAAACATAGTAAAAGGTTAATTATAAAAATTAGTGTGTTTTCCAAATCAAACCGAACAGGTCACTGCTCATCTTTTGAGGCAAATGAGAATTATTGTGCGTCAATTTAAAATAAATTATCTCGTGTTGAAGATCTACGACAGAGTTCTCTTCCGTAGCAAGCAAATAAAAATTCGATGTATCTCAAGATTTTGTCCAGAAAATGAGTTCTCCTTCATTCAATAACAAAAAGGTTTCCCGCATCTCTTACAAACATTCTATGGCAAATAAAAATTAAAGTGTGAACATAGTGCAGTTGTTCCAGAAGACACTGACGCCATTTCCATTTCTGTACGTCTTGTATTTTGCGCATTTGAGCAAGCTGAATCAAGTTCACGATTAAGTGTGTGTTCTGAGCGAGACACGACAATTCTCCCTCGTGTCTCCCAGTGTTCCCACCCAAGATCGTATCAAGTCATTTCCAAAAGACTGGATAACAGGCACGCAAACTCTACCAATAATATGCGTGCTTGCGTATAGATAGCGCTCGATGTAAATGTGCATAGGTCGTCACGCGTGCCGAGATAGTCCGTGCAGCTGTAGTAACGGTGTGTTTCGGATGGCGCAGTGGTTAACGCACCTGTCTAGTAAATAGGATGTCCCAGGTTCGAAGCCCGGTCCGGGTTCGCATTTTCACTAGTTGCCGCTGATCCCGCGTAATGGTCCGATACAGCTTACAGCAGTGATCCCCTTCGCTTTCCTTTCCTTTCCTTTCCTTGCTTCCCCTCTACACCTTCAATTTACACAACATGTGTGCCTATTAGCAGGTGTACGTTTATTGCTGTTATTGTTTTTGGAATAAGGACGCTTAACATTAGTTCCCAGGCTCTTATGTTTAAACGCAAGGTGCTCTTGAAAAGTTAATTGAATGGTCTCAGAAAACAACAGAAACAAGAGCTGCAAACAAAACAGCTTTGACAAAGGTTTCTTGTGGAATCGCTTGAGGCACTGCGATCATTGTTGGTGGACATCCCATCATTACCGGAGATTCGACTTGGTGCTACCAATACGACCCGGAGACCAAGTGACAGTCAATGGCATAGTGCCCATCGTCTGCGTCGCCTCCCAACAAAAGTCAGCTCACAAAATCCAAGATTAAGACGAAGGTCATCGCCTTTTCGACATCATGAGTATCTAACCGCAGGGATGCGGCAAAGGCGATGAACAACATGCCATTGACTGTCGCTTTGCCTTGTATTCGTAGCAGCCGGTCTCATCTCTGGTAACGGTGCGGATATCCAGCAACGCGTGACCACGGTGCTTCTAACGATTCCACAAGAAACCTTTGCTGGAAAAAAAAAAAACCGGTTCTGAGCACTATGGGACTTAACTTCTGAGGTCACCACTCACCTAGAACTTAGAACTACTTAAACCTAACTAACCTAAGGACATCACACACATCCATGCCCGAGGCAGGATTCGAACCTGCGACCATAGCGGTCGCGCGGTTCCAGACTGTAGTGCCTAGAACCGCTCGGCCACACCGGCCGGCTTTTGCTGACAGTTTGCAACAGTTTTACAGCTACGTTGTAGCTAGTGGTGATCACTTTGAAGACTAATAGCAGTTTCCTTTGTTTTCTGTGACTATTCATCGACTTTTTCATACGCACCTTGTATTTCATATCTATTACACGCCAGTGCGCAACTCCTCTCTCGCCATGAAGACGGCGAGGGACTACACGTGACAGATGAACCGTTGACGAGCTACTAGAGCTCTCTCTACATTCACATTCAAGGCCAAGGATCAAGCCACACAGGTGGCTGCCGTATTTCTTGACTCCCGCAAAATATATGACTCTGTACCACACCAATGTTTAACGTACAATTGTATGGTGTATGAAGCGAAATTTGTCACTAGACTGACAATTTCTTGGTGGGAAGAATGCAGCGTGTTACCTTGGAGCCGGCCTGAGTGGCCGTGCGGTTCTAGGCGCTACAGTTTGGAGCCGAACGACCGCTACGGTCGCAGGTTCGAATCCTGCCCCGGGCATGGATGTGTGTGATGTCCTTAGGTTAGTTAGGTTTAATTAGTTCTAAGTTATAGGCGACTGCTGACCTCAGAAGTTAAGTCGCATAGTGCTCAGCGCCATTTGAACCATTTTGTTACCTTGCATGTAGAGTCGTCGATAGATGAACTAACTTCAGGCGAGCCCAGGGAACTGTGTTGGCGTCCTTGCTAGTCATGCTGTACATTAACGACCTGGCACACAATATTAATGATAATCTCAGAATTTTTACAATTCAAACAGTTATCTGTAATGAATCTGGAAAATTGTGTAGCCCGATCCTGATAAGATTTGGAAGTTGTACAAAGATCGGCAACTTGCTTTAAATTTTCAGAAAAGTAAACTTTTGCACTTCCCGAGAGGCATAAACGTAGTGTCCCACGACTACAGTGTCAATGACGTCCGCCCCTGGTAGCTGAGTGGTCAGCGCAACAGACTGTCAATCCTAAGGGTCCGGGTTCGATTCCCGGCTGGGTCGGAGATTTTCTCCGCTCAGGAACTGGGTGTTGTGTTGTTCTAATCATCATCATCAATTAATCCCCATCAACGCCGAAGTGGCGACAAATCGAAAGACTTGCACCCGGCCAACGGTCTACCCGACGGGAGGCCCTAGTCACACGACATTTACATTTAGTGTCAATGACGCACAACTAAAATTAATCAAATCGTACAGAGACATATTATAACTATTAGTAAGGATATGAAACGGCATTATCACATATCTCCATCTACATGCATTCTGCAAGACACTGAATGGTACCACTACTAGTCATTTCCTTTCCCGTTCCATTTGCCAGCACAGCGAGGGAAGAACGGCTATCTATATCCCGCTGTATGAGCCCTGATTTCTCGTATGTTATCTTCGTGGCGCTTATACGAAATGGGGGGCAGTAGGATCGTTTTGCAGTCAGCTTCAAATGTCGATTCTCTAAATTTTATCAATAGTGTTCCTCGAAAAGAACGTCGCGTTCTCACCAGGGATTCCCACTTGAGTTTCCGAAGCATCTCAGTCACACTCGCGTATGGTTCGATCCTATCGCTAACAAATGTAGCAGCCTGCCTCTGAACTCCTTCGGTGCCTACCTTTAATCCGACCTGGTGCGGATCCAAACCACTCGAGCAATAGCGTCCCACATGCGGTCTCCTTTACAGATGAGCCAGACTTCCCTAAAGATTCTTCTGATAAACCTACGTCAACTATTCGTCTTCCCTAGCACAGTCATCGACTGTTCGTTCCATTTCATATTGCTTTGCAACGTTATGCCCACGTATTTAAACAACGTGGCTGTGTCAAGCAAAACACTAATAATTCATCAAACCAGCTAGAAATTTTGTTTACCTCA
Source organism: Schistocerca nitens (assembly GCF_023898315.1). Classification (NCBI taxonomy): domain Eukaryota; kingdom Metazoa; phylum Arthropoda; class Insecta; order Orthoptera; family Acrididae; genus Schistocerca; species Schistocerca nitens. The sequence continues at coordinate 903,979,372 of NC_064615.1, forward strand.
TCTTGTAACATCCTATAGTCACTCATCTTCGACATCTTCCCGTACAACAAAGCATCATCAGTAAACAAGCGCAGATTGCTGCCCACACTGTCCGTCAGATCATTTATATACAAAGAAAATAACAGCGGTTCTACCACAATACCCTGCGGCACTCCTCAAGATACTCTCGTCACTGATGAACACACGCCGTCAAGGAAATCATACTGGATTGTCTTCGAGTCACTCACATCTCTGGGAACCTATTCCATATGCTCTTTCCTTCGTTAACAGGCTGCAGTGGGGCACCGTGTGAAATGCTTTTCCGAAATGCAGGAATATGGAATCTGGCTGTTGGCTTCATCTACTGTTCGCAGTATATCATGTGAAAAAAGGGAAAGCTGGGTTTCACACGAGCGATGCTTTCTGAAACAGTGCTGATTCGTGTACATAAGCTTTTCCTTCAGATTGCACCATCTATCTTATGTTTAACGACATTCAAAGGAAAATAACCAATAAATCCGCAAGGTGTCGAAAGTTACGGTGTTCACTTGTGCTCTTACAAAGGAGTAACCACTGTACAGGAGTCACCTGCGGTTCTTTTTTGTTTCCCCTTTCACTTGAGACTTTGCGAGAGATTCGCAATAAATGCAAGCTAAGTAAAGGGCCAATACCGTAGAGTACTCTTCATAAAACCGAATTAGGATTCCATCCGGACCTGGTGACATACTCGCTTCGAACTCTTTCAGTTGTTTCTCTACGTCAGGGATGTTTATTACTACATCATCCATACGGGACTCTGAGCGATGGTCAAGCGACGATATGTTTGTACTCGTATGGTCCCGCTGCGCGAACGATATCTTGAACGCGGAATTTAAGAAATCTTTCACTTAGGTTCAGTCAAGTAGTGAACTGCGGTTGATTGCTAGGAGACTGAAAACGCAGTGCGTCTAGAAAGATGACTATTTGTCAGACCGATGGCAAATAGGACGATTTGCTTGTTACTGTGCACACACCCCAGACCAGAGGCAGGCAGCCAGAGCAGGGGAGTGAGTACCTGGGTTGGCGGTGAGCAGGCGGTCGGCGTCTGCGAGCACGGCGGCGCCGAGCAGCAGCGCCTGGCGCAGCAGCCGGGCGGCCCCCAGCGCGCCGCGCAGAGCCCTGGCCAGCCGCCGCGGCGCGCCGCCGAACGGCTCCAGCTCGGGCGCCGAGGCGCTCAGGCACGCCGCGTAGTCGGCCGACAAGTCGCGCTGCGCCTTGCGCCCCGACAGCGTCTGGCGGTAGACGAGCGGGAAGAGCCGCCAGAAGGCGTCGCCCACCGCGTCCTCCAGGTCCTCCGGCTCGTCCTGCCCCGCCGCCGCCGCCCCCGGGGGCAGCAGCGGCTGCTCCAGCTGCGCGGCGAGGCGCGCGTACAGCCGTGACACCGGCTCACGGGCGGCGGACGGCGACCGCGGCAGCACCACCGCCAGCAGGGACAGCGTCCGGTTCTCCGACTGCCGCAGCAGCTCCGACACGTGCTCTGCAACACACACAGCCGCACCGTGCGTCGTCACCGCCTGCGTCAGCAACATGTAGGCATTCATTTCCTTCCACCTCCGTAGTGAAGCTGACGTTATTGTGTATGCTGTTCAGGGGGCAGAGGATTCTTCAAACTTTTCTAGAACACACTGCAAGACCACGAATGTATCGTCCACATGTCACGGGAACACATGCATCCAACGTATTAAAAACAGCGGCAACCAAAACTATGTACATTGAATCTTAAAGGACTAGTTTAGCGAAATGGTTGAGAGCAGTCAATTTTCTGATTTTTATATACTTGTTTAAGCTGATAAGATTAAGGGCTTCAGCATGACTCTTACATTAAACCGTGGACCTAAATGCTTACGCCACCACTTTCAAAATAAAGATAATATAACAGTAATAACGAGGCAGTATTAGAAGTGACGGGATGTTCTGTAACAATATTTGTATAACTTATTTCAATACACACATCATGTTCACATTTAAGTTGTTTACTTTTATTTTCAGATGGCTGGTTTCGATCTTCTAAGAGGTCATCTTCAGGTCTTACATTCTTTGATTACCGTATTCCACGCCTGCACTGATTGGCCTGTCCCACGCCAACTGTTCCTGTTGTCATCAAGGAATGTAAGAGTTGAAGATGATCTCTTAGAAGATCGAAACTGGTCATCTGAAAATAAAAAAAAAATTGAATGAGGTCACGACTGTATGTACTGAAATAAGTTATAATACAGGGCGTATCAAAAGGAATCATCCGATTTGGTACGCCTATATTTCTGAAACTGATAAACGTATACAATGAATTTTGTTTTTTGATGAACGGGGAACTCAAAACTTTTTTTTTTCATACCTTTTCATAGGTGTTCACTACGCCCCTTGAGACGCACAGCATATGTCAATGCGGTATTCAAATTGCTCCCACACTGGACTTAAACTGAGTCTTTTATAAACCCCCACAAGAAACAATGAGTTTTAGTCAGATACGGTAACCTTGGAGGCCAGTAATGTACGGCTGAATCATCTGGTCCAGTGCGACCGATCCATCATTCAGTAATCCTTTAATTTAAAAATTTTGTATGGTTTCTTACGTAAACGTCAACGCAACACACGCCAGACCGACATTAGGGGCATGTCGAGTTGCACAGCGATTTGCCTTTACAAATGGTTCAAATGGCTGTGAGCACTATGGGACTTAACTGCTGAGGTCATCAGTCCCCTAGAACTTAGAACTACTTGAACCTAACTAACCTGAGGACATCACACAAACCCATGCCCGAAGCAGGATCCGAACCTGCGACCGTAGCGGTCGCGCGGTTCCAGACTTTAGCGCCTAAACCGCTCGGCCACTCCGGCCGGCATTTGCCTTTACACAAACAACCTGTTTCTCGGAATTGTTCATGCCATCGTCAAAAGCTCTGTGCTGTAGGAGGATCCACGCCATACCTAGTACGAAAGTCACGCTAAACAGCTATTACTGACCCGTACTGCGTAAAATGTAGAACACAAAACGCTTTCTGTTGTCCTGACATCATTTTTACTGGAACTGAAGTGGACGCACACTGCTGCTATCTAGCGGGATCCATGAAAAACATTGCCCACGCACATACACTATGTGATGAAAAGTATTGGACACCCCCTAAAACACACGTTTTTCATATTAGGTGCATTGTGCTGCCACCTACTGCGAGGTACTCCATTCAGCGACATTAGTAGTTATTAGACATCATGAGAAAGCAAAATGGGGCGCTCCGCGGAATTCGCGGACTTCGAACGTGGTCAGTTATTGGGTGTCACCTGTGTCATACATCTGTACACGAGATTTCCACACTGCTAAACATCCCTAGGTCCACTGTTTCCGATGTGATAGTGAAGTGGAAACGTGAAGGGACACGTACAGCACAAAAGCGTACAGGCCGACCTCATCTGTTGACTGACGGCGACAGCCGACAATTGCAGAGGGTCGTAATGTGTAATAGGCAGACGTCTATCCTGACCATCACACGGGAATTCCAGACTGCGTCAGTGTCCATTGCAAGTACTATGACATTTAGGCGGAAGGTGAGGAAACTTAGGATTTCATGATCGAGCGGCTACTCATAAGCCACACATCACGCCTATAGATGCCAAACCTACGTCTCGCTTGGTGTAAGGAGAGTAACCATTGGACGACTGAACAGTGGAAAATGGTTGTGAGAAGTGACGAATCACGGTTCACAATTTGGCGATCCTATGGCAACATGTAGGTATGGCGAATGCCCGGTGAACGTCGTCTGCCAGCGTGCGTAGTGCCAACAGTAAAATTCGGAGGCGGTGCTGTTATGGTGTGGTCGTGTTTTTCATGGAGGGGTCTTGCAACCGTTCTTGCTTTGCGTGGCACTATCACAGCACAGGCCTACATTGACGTTTTAAGCACCTTCTTGCTTTCCATTGTTGAAGAGCAATTCGCTGATGGCGATTGCATCTTTCAACACGGTCGAGCACCTGTTCGTAATGCACGACCTGTGGCGGAGGTGTTACACGACAATAACATCTTTGTAATGGACTAGTCTGCACAGTCCTGACCTGAATCCTATAGAACACCTTTGGGATGTTTTGGAGCTCCATCTTCGTGCCAGGCCTCACCTGTCAACATCGATACCTCTCCTCAGTGCAGCACTCCGTGAAGAATGGGCTGCCATTCCCCAAGAAACCTTCCAGCACCTGATTCAACGTATGCCTGAGAGAGTGGAAGCTGTCATCAAGGCTAAGGGTGGGCCAATACCACGTTGAATTCCAGCATTACCGATGGAGGGCGCCTCGAACTTGAAAGTCATTTTCAGCCAGGTGTCCGGATACTTTCGATCACATAGTGTATCTCAAATAACATAATAGTTATGATTTTATTTAAATCGAATGATTCTTTTTGATACACCCTGTATTATAAATAATGCTGTTTTTCCTAGAACAATATTTCAAAAGATTTGCATAGATGAAATCTCAGGTTATCAGCCTATTCTATTCGTATGGGCGTGTTGTCGAGACGCTTCGACGCGTTTTCTACTCATCTTCAGGCAAAGTGTCACATCAACGGCGACATAGTGAAAATGTCTATACACGCTCTCACCACCACCAATTTCCAGTGTGGTGGATAGTTCTATGTTCAGATAGACGGATTCACTACGGCAACTTCCCGGAACACTTCGAGCGAACAGCTCTCGAAACCGCGCGTCCGAAACCAAAGACGTTCTACACACATGTGGACGACACATTCGTGGTTTCTCCGTGTGTTCAGGAACACCTACAAGAATTCTCTCCCACCTTAACAGCATACACGACAGCGTCAATTTCACTCTGGAGATGGAAGGAAATGTAATGCCTACCGCTCCTAGACATTCTCATAAAGAAGAACCCTGATGAGAGGCCGGGACAGTCCATCTATTCAGCGCAACGCAGATCTGTGCACGCCACCTCGGTACAAGCGGCAAGGCCATAAGGGAAAAAAGTCTGCTACTGAGCGAAACCTTTCGCAAAAAATGGCTACTCGAAGTCACAAATAAGACGCGCTGTCCATCCGAACGAGAAGAAGGAAGTAAAACAATCCAAAAGAATAAAAGAAACACCTCGCGTTGCTTCCACACACAGGGCCACCCGCAGCCAAGACTGCAATGACAATGGAGACACACAACGTAAAAACCATTTTCCGCTCTACGGTTAAGTTCAAGAATACTCTGGCGTCAGTCCAGCTGGGACTACGGGCACCTGGCTCCAACTATACCAGTTGCCAGTGTGGCAAGCAGAATATCAGGCACACGCAGCGATGCATCTCGCAGTGCTGTTCAGATCATGATGTTTGGTTTGGTTTGTAGGGTGCTCAACTGCGCTGTCATCAGCGCCCATACGAAGTCCCAATGTTCACACAGTCCAATTCTTGACTCAGTCCAATCGAGTCACTGTCACGAATGACGACGATGATGATGAAATGATGAGGACAACACAAACACCCAGTCCCCAGGCAGAGAAAATCCCCACCCGGCAGGGATTCGAACCCGGGATCCCCTGATCCAGAGGCAACAACGCTAACCCCAAGACCATCAGTGCGGACAGTGTTCATAACGTGTCAGAAGCGTTCGCTGGGCCACACCTACAAATCTATGAACACAGCATCAACTAAGGGCACCTTCATTTTTGGACACACAGAAATGCTTTGCCGCGTCAATGTTTCTGGGATTCGGTCACCAGAAAGAGGCAGTGGAAATACAAGTACATGACGATCTTGTCGCTTGGGACCACGGTTTCCAACTGAGCTCCACGTGGGATGTGGCGTTAGCAAAAATTCATCAGGAACGCTCTGATGTGAAAGCGGGGGAGGCAGCGGCCGAGACACAGGCAGAGCCATGACACGGTGCCTGGACCCCCCCCCCCCCCCGGCCCGGTCGAGTCCCACAGCCGTCGCCGATATTTCTGGAAGCAATCGACTGCCCCACCCGCAGGTCCTTCGGCAGAGGAGTCTGCGGTCCAGCGGCTATTGTAAAATACCACTTTGTAAGGCTGATCTCAGTACATTTCCACCACTCAGAATGTCGAACAGCTAAATACTTTATTTTTCGGAAGCCTTAAGAAAAGAATGAATTTATATGATGAGTTTTCACTTTGCAGCGGAGTGTACGCTGATAAGAAATTTCCTGCCAGATTAAAACTGTGTGGCGGGCCGAATCTCAAATTCCTTTCTTCCGAGAGTACTAGTAGCGCAAGTTTTGCTGGAGAACTTCCGTGATGTTTGAGACGTGGAAGATGAGACAGTGGTCTAGAAAAATTATGTATGCGAGCTTTTGTCTTGTGTATGAAGTCGGAGCCAGACTTGTGAATTCAATACAGCACAAGATTACATCCTTCCATGTAAATACGGGAGAAGATATTAAACGAAGTGTATTTTAATTCTCAGCTTAGACCTGGTGTGTGCGTGTGTATGATTAACAGAATCTTTGATAGTATCATATTAGGAGATGTTATAGTTTGTCTGCAACGCCTGAAGAGCAAAAGCTCTTTATTTTAACTATGGAAAGTGGCGGTGCCCCGTAGGACTATATAAGGTTTTTTTGAACATTAAGCTTAGTGGGGCGATAGTAAAGAAGTTGTGGACAATAAGATGATATTCACCCAACACCATGCCAATCGGTCAATGACTTTGGACAGAATATAGGTACTCGTGTTTCCTAATTTGTATGGAGGAAAAGTAGCGGCTTCTTTTTACATAAAGTAATAGTTGCCAAACGTGTTAACGTCCGCAGCTCATGGTCTTGCGGTAGCGTTCTCGCTTCCCGCGCACGGGGTTCCGGGTTCGATTCGCGGCGGGGTCAGGAATTTTTCTTGCCTCGAGATGCCTGGTGTTGCTGTGTCATCTTTATCATCGTCATTCATCCGCATTACGGTCGGAGGAAGACAACGGCAAACCACCTCCGCTAGGACCTTGCCTAGCACAGCATCGTCCACTACGCTCCTCGGAGTATGGGACATGATCATCATCAAGTGTGTTAATGAGAACGCATTGCATGTGGCGTATCTCGCAAGAAAAATCAGTAGCACCATAAAACTATCAATATGTGAAAAAGTTGTTTTCAAAAAATTACATTGACCTGGCTACAGTTATAATTATTCTTACAGCGCATCAGATACGATGTATGAGGAACGATCAAAAAGTTTCAGTTCGAAGGCCATACAGTCTAGCGTCAGTATGCCAGCCAGGCCAATTCGCCGAGAGCACTGAGGTAATCAACCCAACGACGCACCACGTTGAAGATATACCTTTGGCAAAACACCGTGCCCTGCTGCGTGAATAACTCTGTAACGGTCTGTTGCACATCCGGCAGGAATCGACGGCCGTTGAAGGCCTTTTTTTTCTGGAACCGAAGGGGTGATAGTCGCATGAGGAGAGATCAGGACTATAGGGCGGGTGCTTCTGGTTACGACGTTTGCGATATGAGAACGTGCGCTATCAAGAAGTACAGCACCCCTTGGCGCACCATTCCACAATGGTGGTTTTCGATGGACGTACTGCCCCATATACATTCTTCATTCTGCGACGGACGTTTGCCTGTGTTTCTCCTTTGACAACCAAGAAAAGAACAGCAACACGTTGTTCCTGTTTGGAGGCATTTGGTAATAACGTCGCCATACTTCATGTTTCCGCCATTTATCACATGTTGGAAAGACACGAATGCCACACTAATTCCTTTCGTTCGTATCGTACTTATATACCCGCATCGGAGCCGCGCTATGTTACATAAATGCTCCAGCAACGCCCTCAAACGGAAATGTTTTGATCTCCCCTCATACAAAAGTCGTACAGGACAAAAATTATTACCAGGTCGTGAGGCATAATTGGCTCTGTGTCTTCATGGCTATTTTAAGTACTCCAAAACAAAAGAACAGAAAACGACGGTGTCTGATACTATACAGGAACGCAATGGACTTAAATTCGACACTGCGCCTGAAGATCACGTGTAGGGAACATTGCCACAACACGACGCCACGATTCAGCTGAAACCCGAAAAACCCAGCATTCACATACATGTAAGCCTATTTTGAATAACAGTACTACAAATTAACAGAAATAATAGCAGTAACACTATTGTCACTACTTCTGCTACTATTACTAACCTTAGTAACAGTGACAGAAGAGGACACACATTGCGTTTCTGGGTATGCAGAAGCTAGATAATATAGCACAGTGCGATCTAAGAAAGCAATTCAGAGGCACTGTTCCTACTATCGACTTACGAAAATGAGAAAGTTCCGGTAGGAAGAAAGGGCACCTAATTGTAAAGGGGTAAAAAACTGGTTCAAGAACAATAGCATGCACTAAGTCATTTAGGAGATAGAGTATTAGCTGTGTTCCAAGGCTGCAGATGTGACTCATATGTCTGATACAGGGAGGGATATCATCCTTGTACCGAAAAGGAGTTAGAGAAGGCGACTACGTAACGGAATAGGACCGGCAGGATTCTGCTCCGACTGTGCTGTTGAGACACGACTATATCGTAGTACTTTTAAGGAATCAACCATACCTACCACAACGCCGCAAGAAATTAATGCCTGTATGGTACAAAAACTTCTGTTATGATCATTACATTAATTTTTAAGGGGTGGCACCAAAGTTATTGAACCTTTGGACTAACGTAACGCTATATATAAGGGAGCGTGATGAAAAAAAAAAATCTGTTCGCCACAAAAAGCAATTATTCCCACGTATGTTGCTGCAATAACGCACTAGCTCTTCTGCCCGTCCTGTCAACATCACCATCCGCATTACAGATGCCGCTTCGAATAAGCTGAGTCGGAAATCATGTTAGTTCCCCGCAGCCCGAGTAACAAATAACTCCGTACTGGTCGTCTCTCTCTGCAGCTACTGTGCGACGATGGCTTCCATGACAGCTTCCCACAGCGCCACAGCATGCCAGCAAGACAAGCAACCATACTACGTGCAGTCTATTCACTGGTACATTTGGTGCAGTTACGGGCAGCTACCACCACTACGCACAACCAAAACTGACGCGTTATTTATCAGCACTTAACTGTTCTTGGGGATTTCAGTCAGAAGACTTGGTTTGATGCAGCTCTCCATGCTAGTCTCATGCAGACTCTTCACATGTGCGTATTGCAATCTACATCCATTTGAGCATGCTTACTGTATTCGAGCCTCGGTCTCCCTCTATGGTTTTGAACCTTAAGCTTCCCTCCATTACCAAATTGGTGATTCCTTCATGATTCAGGATGTCTCCCGTCAACCGATGGTTTCCTTCAATCGAGGTGTGCCATAAATTTCTGTTCTCCCCAGTTCGATTTAGTATCTCCTCATTAGTTATTCGATCTACCCTACTAACCCTCAGCATTCTTCTGTAGTACCACGTTTTAAAAAGTCGTAGTTCTCTTCTTGCGTCAACTGCTTACAATCCACCTTTCACTGCCGTACAAGACTACTGTCCAGATACCTTCAGGACAGGCTTCCTAGCCGGCCGGAGCGGCCGTGCGGTTCTAGGCGCTACAGTCTGGAACCGAGCGACCGTTACGGTCGCAGGTTCTAATCCTGCCTCGGGCATGGATGTGTGTGCTGTCCTTATGTTACGTTTAATTAGTTCTAAGTTCTAGGCGACTCATGACCTCAGGAGTTAAGTCGCATAGTGCTCAGAGCCATTTGAACAGGCTTCCTGACTATTTTATATAGTAACAATTTCCTTTTTTCCGGTAATGTTCCTATTCTCAGTTTGCATTTTATATCCTCCCTACATCGGCAATCATCAGCTATTTTGCTACCCATCTATTACTTTGAGTGTCACGTTTCCTACACACATTCTCTCTCTATCGTCTGAGTTAAAAGGTTCAAATGGCTCTAAGCACTATGGGACTTAACATCTGAAGTCATCAGTCCCCTAGAACTTAGAACTACTTTAACCTAACTAACCTAAGGACATCACATACATCCATGCCCAAGGCGTGATTCGAACCTGCGACCTTAGCAACCGCGTGGTTCCGGACTGAAGCGCCTAGAACCGCCCAGACACCGCGGCCGGCTCGTCTGACTTAACTGGACCACATTCCATCAGCCTCGTTTAGGTTTTCTTGATACTCATCTTACGAGGGGCGTTCAATAAGTAAAGCAACCATTTTTTTCTGAAAGCAGGTTGGTTTTATTCAGCTTTCCAATACACCACATTATTTCTCACTTTTTCTGCTACTAAACCACATTTCTCAACATAATCTCCGTTCAATGTGACGACCTTACGCCACCTATGAAGGGTCCGTATGCCCGCATGGTACCACTTACTTGGCGACGTCGGATCCAACTCCTTGCGGCATTAGTAACCTCCCATAGTCGACGTACTGCTTCCAGCAGTGTGCATTCTTCATTGGTCAAAACAGATGGAAGTCGGAAGGTCCGAGTTCCGGGGTGTCGGACGGATAAGAAAGAACAGTCGAACGAAGTTTTGTGAGCTCTTCTCAGGTGCGCAGACTTGCTTGAAGCTTCGTATTGTTATGGAGAGGCAGAAGTTCGTCTACATTTTTATGGCGAAGAAGACGTTGAAGTCGATTCTTCAGTTTCCTGAGGGCTGTTGTGTGCGACCAGCCGGCACGAAGGAGTTCGGACACGTTGGCGCGAGCTTTTTGTGATGATGACATACGCCTCGCCCAACGAGTCACCGTGCTTTTGTTGGCTGCCAGGTCTCCGCAGAAATTCTGCAAGCGCCTACGAATATCTGCAATGTTCTGGTTTTCCGCCAAAAGAAACTCTGCATGAAATGTCCCTCCGTTACATACACCATTTTGAAGGCTACGTATAGCGCCGCCACCTATGGGAACTTCAAGAAAGTACAAGACACTATTCATTCCTATCAATCGATCTTCCAGTTCTGTATGATCTCCTTCATTTGCTGTACTTTTATATTTTATCCTTTCGTCAATGGACCAGCAGGTAACTACGAAACAAACATTGTCGTAGAGCACGGTGACGTTTCTATAAACCGAGCAACTCCTACTTACTCATGTGCTTTCTGCAAACACCGATCGTGTGGAATCCCATGCGCTCTGCTCGTTCACAATGCCTACAAGGTGTTTATGTTGGTAACGCCACGTAGCACTCTATATGAAAATCACTGACTGTGCTGTGTGCAGTCAGTGGCTGGTTTGAACTGTTGGAATTTGCTATTGTAGTGTTGGGCAGTTGGATGTGAACAGCGCGTAGCGTTGCGCAGTTGGAGGTGAGCAGCCAGCAGTGGTGGATATGGGGAGTGAGATGGCGAAGTTTTGAGTGCGGATGATCTGGACGTGTGTCCATCAGAGAGAGTAAATTTGTAAGACTGGATGTCATGAACTGATATATATATATTATGACGTTTGAACACTATTAAGGTAAATACATTGTTTGTTCTATATCAAACTATTGCATTTGCTATCTGTGCCTATCAGTAGTTAGTGCCTTCAGTAGTTTGAATCTTTTATTTAGATGGCAGCATTGGCGCTCGCTGTATTGCAGTAGTTCGAGTAACGAAGATTTTTGTGAGGTAAGTGATTCATGAAAGGTATAGGTTAATGTTAGTCAAGGCCATTCTTTTGTAGGGATTATTGAAAGTCAGATTGCGTTGCGCTAAAAATATTGTATGTCAATTTAGTGATGATTAGAATAAGTAAAGAGAGAAATGTCTGAGTACGTTCAGTTTTGCTCAGCTGTTTGAAAATCAAATAACGTAAGGGGTTTACCAGCACAGTAATTCATTAATTTTTCTAAGGGGACGTTTCAAAGGCAGCAGACAACGGAGCATAGGCTGACTTCCAGAAAGCCTTCGCTGCACTCTGCGCCTATCTATTCTATCTATCGCTTGCGCCTTGTCCCGCTGTTACACAGGGTCGGACATGGTTAACCGGATTTGGCATGTTAATTCTAAGGGGTGGCCGGATGCCCTTCCTGCCGCCACCCCGTACCCCCCAGGACGGAATTAGTGTACCCCAGCTGTCTGCGTCGAATGTAGATCGTGAAATAGTGTGAATCTGATTCAAATGTCTGTGAGTCGTGTAACTGAGGCGGGATGTGGGGACCAGCCCGGTATTCACCTAGTGGCATGTGGAAAACCTCCTAAAAACCACATCCAGGCTGGCCGGCACACCAGCCGTCGTCGTTAATCCGCCGGGCGGATTCGATCCGGGACCGGCGCGCCTACCCGTGTCCAGCAAGCAGCGCGTTAGCGCTCTCGGCCATCCTGGCGGGTTCGCTGCAGTCTGCACCGTCACCTACTAAACAAAACACACGGGACGCCGGCCGGTCTGCCCGCCACCTGCGTGAGCCGCTATCTCCCGGCCCGGGCCCCAGGCAGACAGCACGTCTGGCGCGGCGCCGCTCAGTGCAGCCTCCTGCCCCCGGCTATCTTATCTGCGGGGCGAGGCTGCTCTAGCACCAGCTGCGCCGCTCCGCGCAACTTGCCAACTCGTCTCGCTCCGTGACGTCACCAGCGATAAGGCGGCGCTTCTAGCTGTCACGTCAGAACCGCGCCGGAATATATTAGGTCACCCGGCAGCAAGGGCCGATAGGTACGGTGCGTATTGAGCCCCTCTATTCACAGAATGTGATCGACGCTATCCACAATCACAGCTAGATAATACAGGGTGATTCAAAAAGAATACCACAACTTTAGGAATTTAAAACTCTGCAACGACAAAAGGCACAGCTAAGCAATATCTATCGGCGAACTAAGGGAGCTATAAAGTTTCATTTAGTTGTACATTTGTTCGCTTGAGGCGCTGTTGACTAGGCGTCAGCGTCAGTTGATGCTAAGATGGCGACCGCTCAACAGAAAGCTTTTTGTGTTATTGAGTACGGCAGAAGTGAATCGACGACAGTTGTTCAGCGTGCATTTCGAACGAAGTATGGTGTTAAACCTCCTGATAGGTGGTGTATTAAACGTTGGTATAAACAGTTTACAGAGAATGGGTGTTTGTGCAAAGGGAAAGGTTCTGGACGGCCGAGAACGAGTGATGAACTGGACTACAGTATCTGGAGATGTTAGAGAATTGGCTGTTCCCTCAGCTCGAACAAGAAGCACAACAATTCATATTTCAGCAGGATGGAGCGCCACCACATTGGCACTTATCTGTCCGTAACTACCTGAACGTCAACTACCCGAGGCGATGGATCGGCCGCCAGGCAGCCCGTGACAGAGCACTTCATCACTGGCCTCCAAGAAGCCCTGATCTTACCCCCTGCGATTTTTTCTTATGGGGGTATGTTAAGGATATGGTGTTTCGGCCACCTCTCCCAGCCACCATTGATGATTTGAAACGAGAAATAACAGCAGCTATCCAAACTGTTACGCCTGATATGCTACAGAGAGTGTGGAACGAGTTGGAGTATCGGGTTGATATTGCTCGAGTGTCTGGAGGGGGCCATATTGAACATCTCTGAACTTGTTTTTGAGTGAAAAAAACCTTTTTAAATACTCTTTGTAATGATGTATAACAGAAGGTTATATTATGTTTCTTTCATTAAATACACATTTTTAAAGTTGTGGTATTCTTTTTGAATCACCCTGTATAAGCGCGGCTATGGTTATCCGCGGCAAAGATTACATTGCTGAAAAATAAATAAATACATAAAATCATATGACATTATTGGCTGGAACTCACCACCCCCACTGGGGTTGTTCGGCCGCCTGGCGAAACTCTCTTTTTGACGCCACTTGGACGACTTGCACGCCGATGAAGACGAGATGAAATAATGCCAACCCAGTTCCCGACCGAAGAAAAATTCCAACCAGGCCAGGAATCGAACCCGGGAACCACAATCTAGAAGTACCAACCGTTTTCCTTTCTATCTATTTTTCTATCTATTTCCTCGTCGTTTTTCTTCTGTGCGGAGGTAGTTTTTATGGGGGAGCGGGTGGGGGGGGGGCAAGGGGGGGGGGGGGCTGGTGCCCAGTCATCAGAACTAACGTGCAAGCAAACAATAGACCACCAAAAAAATGGTTCAAATGGCTCTGAGCACTATGGGACTTAACATCAGTGGTCATCAGTCCCCTAGAACTTAGAACTACTTAAACCTAACTAACCTAAGGACATCACACACATCCATGCCCGAGGCAGGATTCGAACCTGCGACCGTAGCAGTCGCGCAGCTCCGGACTGAGCGCCTAGAACCGCGAGACCACCGCGGTCGGCTAGACCACCAGCTACAGACAGCTGATATCACCTACGTGATCATGAATATCCGCCTATATACGTGTGGATATCCGCAATAATAATTTTTTGGTTAAAAGGTGGGTGTCGTCTGTAGGAATCAACATGGATTCCGCAAACAACAATGGTACGCGCCCTCTCTTCGTCCACGAGAACCTCGAGGCAATGACGCCCAGCTTTGCACCGTCCTCTATGACCTTCGGAAGGCGTTCGATGCAGTTTGGCGCTGTCGCCTAATGAATAAAACATGAGTATACGGAATATCAGGCCAGCTTGTGATTGCACTGAAGGGTTCCTAGAAAACAGTGCTCAGCATATCATTCTTAACGGAAGGAATTTGCAAACGTAAAAGTAACTTAGGGCTTACTCAGACGAGTGTTATAGGATTATCACCATATTGTATATGGCTGGATAATGTCAGAAATTCCATGAGGCGTTTCGCTGATAATATTGTCGTATGCAGAGGAGCTGCAACGTTAGAAAACTGTAGCGGAACTATAAAAATAGATGCAAAGGATCGACGCGTGCTGCAGGAACTGGCAGTTGACACTAAACAAAAAGAAAATAACCCATTGCGCATAAATAGGCAGACACATCCATTACTGTATGATTATATATTTGAGCCGTGCTGCGGCTCGCGTTGGTGCCGTGTGTAGGTTTCTGCCAGACCGTATCGTTTAGGTGGCATGGTTGCGTTGTTTGTCTTCTTTTCTTCTTCACTGGCGCCACTCGGTTTCGTAAGCGTTGCCGGTCCGCTAGTGGCAGCAGCGGCGCTTATCGATATGTAGTTCTGCTGCCCTGTCTTTGAGGATGCCTCGTGCTTCTTCCGTGTAGTGCGAGAATGGAGTTAGGTTGGGGACGAGGAGCAGCGAGGTCCGCGCACAGCCGGGACCTCTGGCGGCGTGAATGGACTGCCGGATCGAAGGGCAGTGGTCACGAGGGTGCACGACCACGCCGAAACCGGATCCTGTATTTTTAAGTTGAGTGGAATCCGCGTAAAGAAACCTCCACCATTATGAAATCTCGCGTTTCTCCAGAGATTTGGGTTCGTGTTGCTGCTCGTAGTGTCGCCAAGGCGAAAAGCAGCGAGTGGACTACCTGGGGAGGGCGGATCTGATTAGCCTTCCTAAGCTTCTAATTACTATTTATTATTTTCAGCTTCTTACATTGTTAATTTTTCCGTCTTGTGGCCGCTAACGCCCCAGTTACCTGCCCTGGGTTTAGGATATGTAATGGCAGTGTACATTCCCTCGCCTTGCAGCCGCTGTCCAGTGAGGCGTATAAGTTTGACAGCTTCTTGATTGTAGGTTGGGTGGCGTAATTTTACATCTTGCATTTGTTACAGGGTAGTATTTTCGGAAGAATTCTTAAAGAATATCATTTCCATTCCGCACAACTTATAGGTGTCGATTATAGTAGCTATGACGAAACAACACAGATTATATTTATTATTAACGAAATAGTGTTATTTAGGTTAAGTAAGTTGTACTGACATTGTAGGATCCTGATTATGACTTGTCCGTTCGAATCAGGTGCGTTTACAAAAATGGTTCAAATGGCTCTGAGCACTGTGGGACTCAACATCTTAGGTCATAAGTCCCCTAGAACTTAGAACTACTTAAACCTAACTAACCTAAGGGCATCACACACACCCATGCCCGAGGCAGGATTCGAACCTGCGACTGTGGCAGTCCCGCGGTTCCGGACTGCAGCGCCAGAACCGCACGGCCACCGCGGGCGGCGGTGCGTTTACAGGAATATCGTTTTCGTCCATTACGGATCTTATCTTTGTATGATTTTTTTTTAAATATTAGGAGGCTCTGGCGCACTGTCTGAATATAACATCCTTCATCACTTGAACAGCCTCATCGATGCTGTTTTCAACGATTCCGTATCGCTATTCCGTATCAAGTCGCAGCTAACATGCGACGTCATGGAGAACGATCTGTCCCCGCAAGAAACCGTTAGTAGATATCCTTTACCGTCCTCCGTCGAACTAAATCCAAAGTGCCTACGTGACTGAAATCAGTCGTCAGCGCAGCCACAAGCGTGTGAACTTCCGCTGTTCGTCTGCCGGTCATCTTATCTTACCAGATAATTAAGATCCCTTACACATATTTGGAAAGCGTACAATGGCTAAGACTGGCTTAAATATTTCACGAGAATAACAGTGTCGGAGAAGTGTTTAACTGGGCAGTTTCTCTGCTGCATTACTCTCATCACATCAAAGACGCCGAAAAATAGGACCAAAACGCTCATGTATTTACCGTTAACATCAAAAATCTAACGGAAATGGAAGTACAAAAAAAAAAATTGGACGTGCGCGTGAACGGTGAGCAACAAGACAGCGGCAATGTGAATATGTACAACGCCCGTTCCATGTAACTTGTTCTCGGAGGGGAAGAGGATTGGAAATGAGAATAATTTTACGCACATTGGAAGTACTGTGGCAAGTGACTAGAGTCTTGGGGCTCTGAACAGGGTAACCGAAGGATCCATCTACAATCTAGTACGAAGACTTTCTGAGTTAAGGAAGTTCCTCTGAGAGCTAAACAGACCATGTTCAAAAATTTTCTTCTGCCTGTCATGTCCTGTAGCCTGGAGAGCACATAAGTCAATTGTCTGTAGATAAAATTAATAACTTTGATCCCCCCCGCAGAAGACAAGGAGAGAGAAGTTCAGAAAGGGCACATAAGGGGATACCTGAAAATGACAGTGACCATAGCGTAACGGCTGATTATAGCAAGCCTGAAGCGGTTTGGTGCGGACTAAGCGAATGCTGGACAAAGACCAGCTAGATATCGAAGAAAAATCTGGCTGGACCAAACTTAAAAAAAAAAAAAGATAAGTGCAAGTATGACTCACGCACCGAGGGTTCCGCACGAACTTAATTATGTATACAGACAGTTCATTCATCCCGGGAATCGAGAACTTTCCTTGTACACTTCGTTTTGTGTTATTTTTTTCTTTTTTTTAGTATTCTCAACCTTTATTTCTTTGGATAAGATTCCACAGCCGTTTTCAAGCTGCAGTTTGCTTTTCGCGGCGTTTGTGAGGATAGTAACATCTTTTAACGCTGTTTTGTTAGGGGTGACAGTTATCAGGACGGATCCTAGGACTTTACGTCCTTTGTTGCTTTTTACTTTCTTTGTCGTAAAAACAGGAGCAGCGTCATAAGGACCAACAGCCGAAGAGGTAGATTTGTTCGGCTGAGGCTGGTGAATTAAAGGGGCTGACAGATCAGCTGCTCCCAGAATAGGGCTATCCGAAGTGGATGGGAGGTCTTGAAAAGGTCGTCCAAACAGTTTTATCCCACCCTGCACGAATCGCCTTGTCAAATCTGTTTCGTTGCATTTCTTCTTCTTTCCCTGCGGGATATATTTCGGCCTTGTTCTCGGATTTCTAGAACGAAAACCGCTCAAGATAGTCACACAGATAAAATAGTTCACAAGCTGGCTCTAGCCAAAATTTAGACCATTTGTAATAGACCGAAATTAGGCCATTATTACTGCATAATTTCTAGCTTATTTACAAAATAACGAAAAATAGTAGTTATCGAAACTAAAGACAATCTAAACGCCAAGATTACGCTTAACCCGATATGCTAGAGAGGCGATTATTCGTGTATGAAAAAATAATGAATGCGTACCTGCTCAAGTTTTAAGATGGTCGAAACTGAGTTTAGGTTGACTACAACCGTATGTGACAATAAGTGCCGAAGTGGTTTACTGATGATCTGAAGTGGCTTGAAGCGCTGTTTTGCATTTTACATTCAGACCCTAGCCGAAATCTGGACCACTTTCACATAAAGCTGCACGTCTTCAGGTGGTTAAACAAGACAGAACCAGGACAGTACCCGACTGGAGGCTTGTAGCGTGATACGATGAGTGACTGTTTTACCTTTGAAATGATGCTGTGCATCGGATCCTACGATGGCCCGTTCAGGTGTTCCACCCACAGTGTGCGGAGGGTGTAGTTCAGGACGGAGGTAGTTCTGTGATGATTGGAGGTGTTTTTTACATCATGACTTGTGCCCACCCATTCAGGTTGCCGTGTACATGACCAAGCTATTTATTTCGACATTCTCGGTAACCTCTCTTTTACAACTTAATGATGAGTAACGGATCTTCCAAAACGATAACGGCCGTATTTGCAGTGATACACGTATACGATCTGCTTTGACGGTCAGGCACCTCTTCTAGCCAGCTAAAGCACCCTGCCTTAATCCCACAGAAAATATCTGGAACTATTTAGAACAGCGAATGATACATAGAAATCAACATCCGCACAGTTTGGTAACTCTAGGTGATCTAATGATCAACGAATAGCTTCAGCTGGATATGGCATATCGTAAAGTACATACGGACTCTCTTCTTCGCCGTACTGTGGCGATTGTAAAGGCTGCACATGGTGTTTAACAGTATTAGCACACTCTAAAGGCGCATTTACAACTCTGCGACTTTCTGTGCGTACTAGGCGCATGCAGCCGTTGCACGAAGACGCAAGGAAGCGGGTGCACCAGTGCGAAGTCACGCATGACCCTGCGTTGTGCGCACAGACCACCGTACACAAGCACAGAAGTCTCCCCATACCAGAGGGGGAGACACGTGCCTCTCTACTTGCTTCTTGGCGAGCACAGCCGCAAGCGGCCTTAAAATATACAGTCGCGACACTCACTACTCTGAAAATTGTTACCGTCTGGCATTTGGAATGACACTAGAACCCCTAGCGACACGAAACCAGGTCGTAAGATTAATTTTTATTTTTTATTATTTTTCTATTTAATTAACGAAACAGTTGCTACATTTTTGCGTTCCAAGCGTTCCATGCTTCAAGAAGCGTGAATAACCGTAAAGTGCATCTAAAAACAGAGGAATCTCACTGATTCACTTACGTAAGTTACAACTATCCATGAAGAAATACTTTTGTATAGGTTTATAGCTGCAGCTGAAAAAAAAATATAAATACATATTTCACGCGTGAGTAGCATATGTTTACACTGAGGTGACGAAAGTCATGGGATAGCGATACGCACATACACAAATGGCACTAGTATCGCATGCACAAGGTATAAACAAAATGGCAGTGCATTGGCGGAGCTGTCACTTGTACTTAGGTGATTCACGTGAAAAGTTTTGCGACGTTATTAGGGATGCACGACAGGAATTAACACACTTTGAACGCTGAATGGTAGGGGGAGCCAGACGCATGGGACATTCCATCTCGGAAATCTTTAGCGAATTCAATGTTCCAAGATCCACAGTTCCAAGACTACTTCTCACCATGGACAAGACAGTGACTGACGGCCTTCACTAAAAGCGCAGCGGCGATTGCGCAGGGCTGTCAGTGCTGTTAGACAAGTAACACTGCTTGAAATGAATCTGGGACGTACGACGAAGGTATCCTTTACGACAGCATGGCGAAATTTGTCATTAATTGGCTATGGCAGCAGACGACCGACCCGAGGGCCTTTGTTAACAGCACGACATCGCCTGCAACGCATCTCCTGAGCTCGTGACCATATCGGCTGGATCCTAGACGATTAGAAAACCGTGGCCATGTCAAACACGATTTCAGTGGGTAAAAGCTGATGCTAGGGTTCCATTGTGGCGTAAACCACACGAAGCCATGGTCCCAAGTTGTCAACTAGGCACTGTGCAAGTTGTTGGTGGCTCCATAATGGTGTGGGCTGTGTTTACATGGAATGCACTGGGTTCACTAGTGCGATTGAAGATGGTTATGTTCAGCTACTTGGAGACCATTTGCAGTCTTTTATCGATTTCACGTTACCAAAGTACAACGGAACTGTTATGGATGACAATGCGTCATGTTACCGGGCCTCAGTTGTTCGCGATTCGTTTGAAGAACATTATGGGAAATTCGAGCGAATGATTTCGCCAGCAAGATCGCCAGGCATAAATCCCATCGAATTTATGGGACATAATCGACAGGTCAGCTCGTGCACAAAATCCAGCGCCGGCAACACTTTCGCAATGATGGACGGCTGCTGAGGCAGCGTGCCACATAATTTATGCAAGGGAGTTCATGCCACGTCGAGTTGCTGCACTATGCAAGGGTAAAAGGAGATCTGACACGATGTTAGGGGGTATCCCATGAATTTTGTCGCCACACTGTATGTTGTTGTCCGTCCTTAATTACGAAATGCACTTTCCTTGACACGTAACAACTTTGTATGGAATCTAATGATTCCCACATTCTTAGACTTCACTCGACCTTCAAAAGACGAACATTTTTGTAGACGTAATTACTTTCGCTTCAAAAGCGAATGTGTTGGAGATTCTTGATGTGTATGGCTCAGATGTAGCAACAACTGACGAATTGGTGTCTTCTGTGCAAGGAATCAGTTTTATTGGTTTTGTTGTTTTATTACCACGACTGTATGGTTTTCCCTTCAGCTACAGTTATGGTGGTGTATTTCGTTTCACTGGTTTGAGCAGAAGGGTAGTGAAGAAAACTTCTCGTTGTTGAGTAGATGCACAACCTCTTTCTGCAAACCCTCGTGTCTTCTGCTGTTTACTGGTCTTTTTTGTTCTTGGATGGAAATGACATTTTTCATTAAAAGTTTGTATGTTACAAGAGAATCGTATATAAACTGCCCTGTACTGTACGGTTTCATATCTCCCAGGATCCTTCGGAAGCTAAATAAAGATAAATATGTGAACATTTTTGTCAGAGCTGATTTTTACGGCTCTACATACGCCCCCTATTGTAAACACTAGGTTACAAATCAATATAAACCATATTATTCCCACTCATCCGATATCGTATCCAAAAGTGTAGCTTTCTGTCCGCTTGGCGCGCTTCTGTCGTAGTGTACAACAAAAATTAGCAGGAGTCTCGTGACTGTTTTGTGTTAGACTGTGGTATTAGCTTGATGGTTCCGTGGGTGAGTAATTTCTTGTGGTCTTGTAATAAACAAGACCAGAACGGCGCAGAATAACGCGTTATCAGCAACGCACAGCGCACCCCTCTGGAGAACATCTTACTTCCAGAGCAACAAAGACTGAATTAGAATCAGGAAAAAAAGAAATCATATGCACCAATCGTTCCGTGACTAAAGCAGTTTGCCGGGCCCGACCCGCATCCCCTATTACGCATACATAAAGCAGTCGTTAGACGCACATTGTCTACCATAACCGCAATACTACAAAGCGTCGGACAGCAAACACAGGGGGGAAAGAAACTCACGCGATCCAGACATTGCAGGGAAGGATGGTATCCAATCACAGCCCGTAGAACTAAATGTTCACGGCTCCATTTGTCCCTAACATAGGGTAACATATTCTTCCGGAAGTGATAACAGCTAAACGACGCAGCGAGAGTTCGTGACCCCTCCGATTTCACCGACGGTGAGGGTAGGTACAAGTTATAAACAGAGGGGACAGGAGCGAGCACGCGATACAATACCGGAGAGAGGGCGGTGGGGGACATGTAAGATGGAGAGCCATAATCTGAAACGAGCAATTTTTCGTTAACAGTCGTTGCTATTAACGTCTTACAGCTATCACTGAAAGTTTTAATGCTCACTGCCAACTTAAAGCTGGCTGGAAAAGGGAGGTAGCTTCATCCTAAGAGTATATGCACTAATTCTTCTTGTTCCAAGCTGCGGGCGATTCGCCTGTTCCAGTCACACAGGAACTTTTTCCCAAACCGTGCTTAGTCTTGCAATGTCTCTTCTATCATTAGGTTTACGTGATAAAACGTTTTTTCGTATTATTCCTTATTTTTTGGTATTCTTCATTCTTGCATTCTACTTCTGCATCCATACTCCGCAAACCACCTGACGGTGTGTGGCGGAGGGTACCCTGAATACCTCTATCGGTTCTCCCTTCTATTCCAGTCTCGTATCGTTCGTGGAAAGAAGGATTGTCGGTATACTTCTCTGTGGGCTCTAATCTCTCTGATTTTATCCTCATGGTCTCTTCGCGAGATATACGTAGGAGGGAGCAATATACTGCTTGACTCTTCGGTGAAGGTATGTTCTCGAAAGTTTAACAAAAGCCCGTACCGAGCTCCTGAGCGTCTCTCCTGCGGAGTCTTCCACTGGAGTTTATCAATCGTCTCCGTAACGCTTTCGCGAGTACTAAATGATCCCGTAACGAAGCGCGCTGCTCTCCGTTGGATCTTCTCTGTCTCTTCTATCAACCCTATTTGGTACGGATCCCACACTGGTGACCAGTATTCAAGCAGTGGACGAACAAGTGTACTGTAACCTACTTTCTTTAGCCGCGCGGGACTAGCCGAGCGGTCTAGGGCGCTGCAGTCATGGACTGTGCGAATGGTCCCGGCGGAGGTGTGAGTCCTCCCTCGAGCATGGGTCTGTATGTTTGTCAGGATAATTTAGGTTAAGTAGTGTGTAAGCTTAGGGCCTGATGACCTTAGCAGTTAAGTCCCATAAGATTTCACACACATTAGCACATTTTCCTACTTCCTTTGTTTTCGGATTGCATTTCCTTAGGATTCTTCCAGTGAATCTCAGTCTGGCATCTGCTTTACCGACGATCAACTTTATATGATCATTCCATTTTAAATCACTCCTAATGCGTACTTCCTGATAATTTATGGAATTAACTGCTTCCAGTTGCTGACCTGCTATATTGGAGCTAAATGATAAGGGATCTTTCTTTCTGTTTAGATGTGAGAGCCATATTCTCCTCCCACATAGTCATTTTTAAATCTATCCAGTTCTATCCAGCCATCCACGGATCACGGCTATCTCGTTTCTGACCGCTCTATCTTACTAATAATGTCACCCGTGTCTCTAAGTCGTAAAGCAAAACCGACACAGCCATCACTTTATATAATTTCAGCCATGTTTTTCTCGTTTCATAGACAACGTTTTTTTCTGAATGTTGCGCATATGGCTCGGCAGTTATTCAGCTGATGATCGTTACCAAGATCAGTGATGTAAGTAAATCACAGCCAAGATTTTGGAAGAGAGGCACTTGCTGAAGAGTACAGAATGGCACTGCCTGCGTTACTGAGAAGTACGATGCGCTCTTCCTTCTGACATACATCCAAATAAGACAGGCTCTGCTATTTCTATGTATTCGCCGATACCAGGCCCTCAACTCTGAATTATTATGCCTTTCCTGGACAGGGATATAAGTAGCATACGCGCGCAGGTTGTGACACATGGTCGACGGCATATGAAGTTTGGATGTAGGCGTGACTCGTGCACGGATAGCCGAAGCGCTTAAGGCGACCGCTCGCGAAGAGCATCAAATCCAAGTTCGAGTCCCGGTCCGGCACAAATTTCCACTGTCGTCATTCCAACATACACCACACGTGGTTCATATTCGCAATTGCGAATACATTTCGTGTACTTGCTGAAGAAGTCAATTATCTAGGGTTATTTTTGATCGGACTGGATATTTGCTTCTAACAGCTGCCTTAGTATTTTGTGCAGAGATTCCCGTGTTGTACACCAAGCAGAGCTGCTGATGTTAATGTACAGAACTATGAAGGCCATACATTCATAACATGGGAGCATATCCTCGTTTAATCATTATGTTCCATAAGCGTGATCCTTTGAGTCTATTAAAAGCCTTTGCATGATCAATGAATGCAAGGCACGTCTCAAGGTGAAATTAGTATTTTCAAGGAAAATATGTCGTCTATGCATGAACGACCCTTTCTAAACAGAATTTGATCTTTATATGTGCTATTCGTTAAACTTATCTTGTATTTAAGAAAAAGCTCTATCTTTCCGTTCAAGAGAAAAAAAGAGAGAGACAGACAGACAGACAAGAGTTCCAGTGCTATCTGTTAGCTTGTTACAAGAAAGACGTTAACCCTTAGTTCCGTCGAACTGCAGTCCACTGTAGCAGTAGCCCTTGGGTGGTCTGAGTGGGGCATGTCAACGACAGTTCCTGCCTCTCTGTCTCCTCCACGTCCGAACAACACCGCTTTGGTTCACTCCGAGACGCCTGGACACTTCTTTTGTTGAGAGCCCTTCCTGGCACAAAGTAACAATGCGGACGCGTTCGAACCGCGGTATTGGCATAATTGAACTACAGACAACACGAGCTGTGTACCTCCTTCCTGGTGGAATGACTGGAACTGATCGGCTGTCGGACCCCCTCCGTCTAATAGGCGCTGCTCATGCAAGATTGTTCACATCTTTGGGCGGGTTTAGTGACATCTCTGAACAGTCAAAGGGACTGTGTCAGTGATGCAATACCCACAGTCAACGTCCATCTTCAAGAGTTCTGGGAACTGGGGTGATGCAAAACTTTTTTTGCTGTGTGTGCAACAGTTTCTTTCCGTTTACTTAAAACCTGAAACACGAAAGGCTCCTCGCTTCAGTTCTACACAGGTATGTCAGACCTAGACCAGGCACGTAACTGCATGCTGTTGGATCTTCTAATCGCAAGATAGTTCTCGTGGCGTCGATCTAACAATTCCTTGTTGCATGTGACCAGTGGAAGATGGCATTGCATGCTTACGTGTAGCCACGGTACTCCAATTGGTTTACAAGATTTTTGGGCCCAAGCCTCCCTTGACCCGAACATAAACTCCTTTCGCACAAGGCTGCCGACGCGAAGTGTGGCGTAAATAATCCAAAGTTTCGAAAAAAATGAGTAAGAGTAGTTACTTCTTTATTAAATAAATGAAATGATCCTATGGTATTATTGGCCAGGAGACTCGAGTTCAATCAACTTTTAATCTTATTACAACTTATTCTTATTACGAAATGAGTGGGCAGGATAAGCTTGTTCATCATTAGCTCTTCAAATCTCGGCACAAGATTAGATATGCGACTCGCATCTCTTTCTCCTCACTCATTCGCGATCTGTACTTCCTACTGGTGATTGACAATGGTGGAAAACCTACACCACATAAGAAGAATGTTGATGTGGCATCATAAATATGGTATCAAAACACTTAGGGCCTTGTTACCTAAAGGCAGATACTCCTGCTTCATTAAGTTCCAAACCTCGAACAGTGAGATGGAACTAGCTTCTATTTTAGTGTGGAATCTGAAAAAATAGCAAAAAATGGCTCTTGTTCTTCAGTGGTAAGTGATGACGGAAGTTGTGTACGGAAAGATCTCTGATCCAGCAGAGCTGATCAGTTAATCATCCATAGGGTATACTTCAACTTTTACTCCATTGAGAGTCAGCGTCTTCTAAACCCGTGTGAAAACGTAATGTACACTAAGAAAAAAAGAAAAAAAAAAAAAGAAAAAGATCTCCGAATGAGACGGAAATCAGTATATGTGATGTACACACAAACAAATGATTACAGTTTCAGAAAAATTGGATGATTTATACCGTGTTGGTCCACCTCTGGCCCTTATGCAAGCAGATATTCGGCTTGGCATTGATTGATGGAGTTGTTGGATGTTCTCCTAGGGATATTGTGCGAACTGTCGAGTTAGATCGTCAAAATCTCGAGATGGTTGGAGGCCCCTACCCGTAATGCTGCAAAACGTTCTCAACTGGGTTGAGATCCGGCTACCTTGATGACCAAGATAGGGTTTTGTAAGCACGAAGGTAAGCAGTAGAAATTCTCGCCGTCTGTGGGCGGACATTACCTTGCTGAAATATAAGACCAGTATGGCTTGCCACGAAGTGCAACAAAACTGGGCGTAGAGTGTCGTCGACGTGCCGCTGTGCCGCGTATGACAAAGAAAGGCGTTCTTCTATGAAAATAAATGGCGTCCCAGACCATCAATCCTGGCATCCCACCGCTCTCTGGGGCGTCTCCAGATACGTCTTCGGCCTGGAATCTCATTCTCTGGAGTAGAATTCGTCCCGCTTCGAACTGAGCCCGATGACCCATTTTGTTGCTTTTCATCACAAGCCGTCGTGGGCTTACATTTCAGCAAGCTAATACCCGACCACACACGGCGAGAGTTTCTACTACTTGTCTTTGTGCTACCTAAACCTGCCTTCGCAACTAGTTGGCCGGATCTCTCCCCAATTGAGAACGTTTGGAGTATTACGGTGATTCTATCTAGCGTGCGAATTAACAGTATTTGGCACGACATCCCGCAGGAGGACATACAACAACTCTGTTGATCAATGCTAAGCCGAATATTAGCTTCTATTAGGGCCAGAGAGAGACTAACACGTTACTGTCTTAGTGTATATACACTCCTGGAAATTGAAATACGAACACCGTGAATTCATTGTCCCAGGAAGGGGAAACTTTATTGACACATTCCTGGGGTCAGATACATCACATGATCACACTGACAGAACCACAGGCACATAGACACAGGCAACAGAGCATGCACAATGTCGGCTCTAGTACAGTGTATATCCACCTTTCGCAGCAATGCAGGCTGCTATTCTCCCATGGAGACGATCGTAGAGATGCTGGATGTAGTCCTGTGGAACGGCTTGCCATGCCATTTCCACCTGGCGCCTCAGTTGGACCAGCGTTCGTGCTGGACGTGCAGACCGCGTGAGACGACGCTTCATCCAGTCCCAAACATGCTCAATGGGGGACAGATCCGGAGATCTTGCTGGCCAGGGTAGTTGACTTACACCTTCTAGAGCACGTTGGGTGGCACGGGATACATGCGGACGTGCATTGTCCTGTTGGAACAGCAAGTTCCCTTGCCGGTCTAGGAATGGTAGAACGATGGGTTCGATGACGGTTTGGATGTACCGTGCACTATTCAGTGTCCCCTCGACGATCACCAGTGGTGTACGGCCAGTGTAGGAGATCGCTCCCCACACCATGATGCCGGGTGTTGGCCCTGTGTGCCTCGGTCGTATGCAGTCCTGATTGTGGCGCTCACTTGCACGGCGCCAAACACGCATACGACCATCATTGGCACCAAGGCAGAAGCGACTCTCATCGCTGAAGACGACACGTCTCCATTCGTCCCTCCATTCACGCCTGTCGCGACACCACTGGAGGCGGGCTGCACGATGTTGGGGCGTGAGCGGAAGACGGCCTAACGGTGTGCGGGACCGTAGCCCAGCTTCATGGACACGGTTGCGAATGGTCCTCGCCGATACCCCAGGAGCAACAGTGTCCCTAATTTGCTGGGAAGTGGCGGTGCGGTCCCCTACGGCACTGCGTAGGATCCTACGGTCTTGGAGTGCATCCGTGCGTCGCTGCGGTCCGGTCCCAGGTCGACGGGCACTTGCACCTTCCGCCGACCACTGGCGACAACATCGATGTACTGTGGAGACCTCACGCCCCACGTGTTGAGCAATTCGGCGGTACGTCCACCCGGCCTCCCGCATGCCCACTATACGCCCTCGCTCAAAGTCCGTCAACTGCACATACGGTTCACGTCCACGCTGTCGCGGCATGCTACCAGTGTTAAGGACTGCGATGGAGCTCCGTATGCCACGGCAAACTGGCTGACACTGACGGCGGCGGTGCACAAATGCTGTGCAGCTACGCCATTCGACGGCCAACACCGCGGTTCCTGGTGTGTCCGCTGTGCTGTGCGTGTGATCATTGCTTGTACAGCCCTCTCGCAGTGTCCGGAGCAAGTATGGTGGGTCTGACACACCGGTGTCAATGTGTTCTTTTTTCCATTTCCAGGAGTGTATATTCATCATGCATCTTTTTCTTCCATAATAGTAAGTTTTTTTTTTCTGAAGGGTGAAATTTTATCTGACAGTTGCAAAACGTTAGACTCATTACCACGAATGGATACATTCAATGAATTGAGCTATTCAATGATGTCACAAAGATACGCCCGCTTCGAGTCAAAGTAGATGTCTACTATCCTCTCGGAGATCTAATGCTTATCTCGAACAACATCTTTTCAAAACATCCGCACGTGAAAGCCAACAAGAGTTACCCTAATGTAACCATTTCTTTTGTCAACGCACGTCTGCTGAAAACATCTCGAGTTAAGTGATCGACTTTTAACGAAGTGTACCATTTCGATCACTGATTGAAAATCTTCACGAAGGACAAGGCTCGTGATCTCTGATGCCAGTGCTTCTCGATGAATAAAACATTGTGTTAAAATAGCACGAGGAGCCTCTTTTCGGATCAGAGATTGCAATCCGGTGTAACAGCCAGCTGTACTACAACTTTTATCTATACACACGCCTACAGATTTTCTAAATAATGTTTTCTTCCATAAAAAAAAAAGGTTCAAATGGCTGAGTACTATGGGACTTAACTTCTGAGGTCATCAGTCCCCTAGAACTTAGAACTGCTTAAACCTAACTAACTTAAGGACATCACACACAGGCCGCCAAGGTGGATGAGCGGTTCTAGGCGCTACAGTCTGGAACCGCGCGACCGCTACGGTCGCAGGTTCGAATCCTGCCTCGGGCATGGATGTATGTGATGTCCTTAGGTTCCTTAGGATTAAGTTGTTCTAAATTCTAGGGGACTGATGACTTCAGATGTTAAGTCCCATAGTGCTCAGAGCCATTTGAACCATTTTTTTCGGGGAGCCCGGGTTCAGTTCCGGCTGGGTTGGTTTTCTCCGCTCAGAGACTGGATGTTTGTGTCGTCTTCATCATTACCATCATTTCATCCTCATCCACGCGCAAGTCGCCGAAGTGGTGTCACTTCAGAAGACTTGCACCAGGCGGTCAGGTTTACCCGCCTGGAGGCCCTCACCACACGACATGGCATTTCGTCTTTCAAAACCTTCACGTACCGTTCGGTAGTCACCGTGCATTGCACACCACACAGTCAAATGTAGAGGGTGAAGACTTCTCGACCGCGAACTGCGGATTCTCAGTCCCCCAAATAGGCCAATTTTGCTTATTGATGAGCCCATTCAAATGAAAGTGGGCTTCGTCGCTAAACCAAACCATACTAGTTCCCATCAAGCCACGCGGTCAACCGTGCAGTTTGAACGTCCTAACGCAAAGCGTTCAGAAGTTATGACGATTTTATATCATGTAGTTGAATAATTATCACCCTGCATATTATCGACACGCTTGTGAAACCAGTAAATAGAACCTCGTCGATTACAAGCCTCTACATGTTACTGTAGTTTAGAGGACTTGCAGAGGAACTGCTCCCTACCAACATAACATCCAGTGTGATCCCTAAGTCAACAGATGGGGACGTTTGCAAGACAACAACCATCTGCACGAACAGTTTGACGACGTCTGCAGCAGCATGGACTATCAGCTCGGAGACCATGGCTGCGGTTACCCTTGACGCTGCATCACAGACAGGAGCGCCTGCGATGGTGTACTCAACGACGAACCTGGGTGCACGAATGGCAAAACGTCATTTTTTCGGATGAATCCAGGTTCTGTGTACTGCATCATGACGGTTACATCCGTGTTTGCCGACATCGCGGTGAACACACATTGGAAGCGTGTATTCGTCATCGCCATACTGGCGTATGACCCGGCGTGATGGTATGGGGTGCCATTGGTTACACGTCTCGATCGCCTCTTGTTCGCATTGACGGCACTTTGAACAGTGGACGCTACATTTCAGATGTGTTACGACTCGTGGCTCTACCCTTCATTCGATCCCTGCGAAATCCTACATTTCAGGCCCCTGCACGGGCCTTTCTGGTTACAGAAAATGTTCGACTGTTGCCCTGGCCAGCACATTCTCCAGATCTCTCACCAATTGAAAACGTCTGGTCAATGGTGGCCGAGCAACTGTCTCGTCACAATATGCCAGTCATTACTCGTCATGAACTGTGGTATCGTGTTGAAGCTGCATGGGCAGCTGTACATGTACACGCCATCCAAGCTCTGTTTGGCCAGGCGTATCAAGGCCGTTATTACGGCCAGAGGCGGTTGTTCTGGGTACTGATTTCTCAGGATGTATGCACCCAAAATGTAATCACATGTCAGTTCTAGTATAATATATTTGTCCAATGAATACCCGTTTATCATCTGCATTTATTCTTGGTGTAGCAATTTTAATGGCCAGTAGTGTATATTTTCAGAAACATATGTCCTGTGGAAGCTGTCTGCTTACACTGTCAGTCTGACAAAATGCTCTCCGAATTTTCGTTCAGTGAAAGCCCTCCATATATTCTGATGGAATCCCATGAAACTGGTTGTGAGGAAGCAAGTAAACGTTTGTCGGTACTAACGAGTTTGTCGCACAATGTCTCCGCCTGCTCTTCAGCCTTTATAAAACTCTTACGCAGATACCGAAATTCAAAAACATTATAATGTGTTTAGAGAGATGACATTTGCCGCTTTCAGATACGATCTAAGTTATCGTGCTCCACCCAGCCGCAAATGACAACGTGATTGACATACGCTCTAAGGAGGTAGCCACGCCCTAATAACAACCATATTTACTAGTATTACAACCAGTCTTCTGACGTGCTCGTCCCACTGACGCAATATTCCGAACGTGACGCGCGCGACACAGACCAGATATTGATCACTAAAACACAAACTAAAAACCCAACGCTTTCCTCAGAACGGAGACGCGGAAATACTACCGCCGAGCAGCGTGTGAATACGCACTAACAGGACATTTATTCTTTGTGCACAGGTCTGTTTGTCGGACACTGATCTACAAAAGTAACCAATGAAAGACGTATTTTCCGTAGTGAGTAGATTTCTTTATGTTCTGTGATTGTAAATTAGCGCCGTCATATGCGGGATACCACTAAGCATATTAGTGGCCAAGAAAGCAAAACCAGATACCGTTGTCATTTTCACAGAACACATGGTAGAGTACGTGGTGTTGAGAAGCTCTCTAATTTGCAGCCCGGTAGCAGTACCGAAATATCGCAGCGTTTCAACGACCCGTACGACTTTCTACGACAGCAGATTCTAGTAAGTATGAGGATTTGATGGATGCGATCAGTTTCGCTTTAGGAAAGGTAAAGACGACTGAGTGGCATTTCTGACATGGCGCTTGATAATCGAGGCAAGAGTTAAGAAATACCAAGACACTTTTACAGGACTATACAACGACGTAAAATGGTACTACATGATTGAAATTCTCCGTAAAACAGGCGTAAGCTACAAGGTAGACGAGTAATATGCAGCGTGCAAGAAGGAAACGGGAACAATAAGAATGGGAGGCCAGGAACGAAGTGCCCGGTTTGAAAAGGATATAAGACAGAAAGTGCACACCTGGCAGGGAAGACTAAATGCAGACTTATACAGGTAAAATGGGCATTGCAGGCAAAAGAACTGCAGTAGTATCAAGCGTACGTCTCAATTCCAGGACGAAATTTCGGAGAATGTACGTTTGGAGCACAGGATTGTATGGAAGTGGATCATGGACTGTGGAAAAATCACAAATGAAGAGAATCGAAGAGTTTGAGACGTGGTGCTAGAGATGAATGTTGAAAGGAGAACGTTCTCCGCAGAACTGACGACGAAAGGAAAAATATGGAAAACGCTGACAAGAAAGACAAGATGATAGGACATGTATAAGGCATCAGGGTACAATTTCCATAGAACTAGAGGAACCAGCAGAGATAGAAACTGTAGGGAAAGACAGGGACTGGAATAACCAAAAAAAAAAAAAAAAAAATGTGCTCATCGTGTCTAAGTGAGATGAAGAGGTTGGCACAGCAGAGGAAGACGTGAAGGCCCCGCATCGAAGTACTCACACGACTGACGATAAAAAGTAAATAAACAGACCATCAGAAAGCCACCAGCGTGCAATATGTGCTGTACAACTTGTGTTTACGTATCGCTAACCCTTTTCTTTGCTTCCTAAAGCGACTGTTCGTTAGTCTGTGAGTAGCATCTCCGTTTTGCTGCCTGCAATTTTGACCAAGAGGGAAGTGCTCAGACTGAAAAAGGTGAAATCACAGAAAACGTGAATCTGTATGGCTGGCTCGCTGTGGGTTAGAACCATCTTTGCCCCTAATACTGAAAATAAACTGTTCAAACAGAAAATATACTGTACATTTCTTGTGTTTTCAGGATTAACATCGACGTTTCTGGGAAAAAAACGAATTGTCTGTATCAATACGGACCCTTAAACCACATATTATTTTTCTGCATACATGGTCCTAGCAGAAGAGTTAAAGTATACAATGAATGATTGCCAGCGAGACGGCATGTACAGGGTGCTCCATTGATCGTGACTGGGCCAAATATCTCACGAAATAAGCATCAAACGAAAAAACTACAAAGAATAAAACTCGTCTAGCTTGAAGGGGGAAACCAGATGGCGCTATGGTTGGCCCGCTAGATGGCGCTGCCATAGGTCAAACGGACATCAACTGCGTTTTTTTCAAATAGGAACCCCCATTTATTACATATTCGTGCAGTACGTAAAGAAATATGAATGTTTTAGTTGGACCACTTTTTTCGCTTTGTGATAGATGGCGCTGTAATAGTCAAACGTATAAGTACGTGGTATCACGTAACATTCCGCCAGTGCGGACGGTATCGTGTTGGTGTATGGCTATTGTGATCAAAATGCCCAACGGACGTGTGTTATGTATGCTGCTCGGTATACTGGACGACATAATCAAAGTGTCCGCAACATTCGCCGGATAGTTACGTTATTTAAGGAAACAGGAAGTGTTCAGGCACATGTGAAACGTCAACCACGACCTGCAACAAATTATGATGCCCAAGTAGGTGTTTTAGCTGCTGTCGCGGCTAGTCCGCGCATCAGTAGAAAACATATTGCACGAGAATCGGGAATCTCAAAAACGTTGATGTTGAGAATGCTTCATCAATATCGATTGCACCCGTACCATATTTCTATGCACCAGGAATTGCATGGAGACGACTTTGAACGTCGTGTACAATTCTGCCACTGGGCACAAGAGAAATTACGGGACGCGTTCTATTTAGCGACGAAGCGTCATTCACCAACAGCGGTAACGTAAAGTGGCATAATATGCACTATTGGGCAACGGAAAATCCACGATGGTTGCGACAAGTGGAACATCAGCGACGTTGGCGGGTTAATGTATGGTGCGGCATTATGGGAAGAAGGATAATTGTCCCCCATTTTATCGATGACAATCTAAATGGTGCAATATATGCTGATTTCCTACGTAATGTTCTACCGATGTTACTACAAGATGTTTCACTGCATGACGGAATGGCTATGTACTTCCAACATGATGGATGTCCGGCACATAGCTCACGTGCGATTGAAGCGGTATTAAATAGCATATTTCATGATAGGTGGATTGGTCGTCGAAGCACCATACCATGGCCCGCACGTTCACCGGATCTGACGTCCCCGGATTTCTTTCTGTGGGGAAAGTTGGAAGGATATTTGTTATCGTGATCCACCGGCAACACCTGACAACATACGCCAGCGCATTGTCAATGCATGTGCGAACATTACGGAAGGCGAACTACTCGCTGTTGAGAGGAATGTCGTTACACGTAAATGCATTGAGGTTGACGGACATCATTTTGAGCATTTAATGCATTAATGTGGTATTTACAGGTAATCGCGCTGTAACAGTATGCGTTCTCGGAAATGATAAGTTCACAAAGTTACATGTGTCACATAGGAACAACCGAAATAAAATGTTCAAACATACATACGCTCTGTATTTTAATTTAAAAAACCTACCTGTTTCCAACTGTTCGTCTAAAATTGTGAGCCATATGTTTGTGACTATTACAGCGCCATCTATCACAAAGCGAAAAAAGTGGTCCAACTAAAACATTCATATTTCTTTACGTACTACACGAATATGTAATAAAAAATGGGGGTTCCTATTTAAAAAAAACGCAGTTGATATCCGTTTGACCTATGGCAGGGCCATCTAGCGGGCCAACCATAGCGCCATCTGGTTTCCCCCTTCAAGCTAGACAAGTTCCGTTCTTTGTAGTTTTTTCGTTTGACGCTTATTTCGTGAGATATTTGGCCCGGTCACGATCAATGAACCACCCTGTATAGTCTGGACGGCGAAAGAAAATGGTTCAGAGCTGGCAGCGCTGTTGATTACGGGTATACTTTTTTCACTTGATACTAGGCCATTCGTACGCCTGTATCAAAGAGCTTAATTTTACCAAAAATTTTGCTTCTATATCTGTGAATTAATATTTCGTTTTGATAATAAAAAAATTAATACAATTAAAAGAAACGCTACTAGCGAGAATCGAACTACCGACTTCACGACTAATTCGAGGAGTGTTCAGAAGAAAAATTAGGAAACAACTCTGCGGGTAAAATTGAACTCTTTATTCAAAAGTAATCAACTGCCGAGCAAAGCTATCACACTGTTTCACGAGCTGAAGGATTCTCTGTTCCCAGAATTCCTGTGACAAACAGAAGCCAGTCCTCCATTGTGTCTTTCAATTCGTCGTTCGAGTTGAAGTGCTTCCCTTTGAGACTTCCTTTTTTTTCCGCGGACGAAACATAGAGGAATCGCATGGCGACATGTCTGCGATGTGGGGCGGATGCTCAAGCAACTCCCACCTGAAGCTGGTCATTACTGTTTGTGTGATGTGGGACACGTGTGTACGCGCATTATAGTAGAGCAGAATCGGTCCCTCCGTGAGCGGCCCAGCCTGTTTGCCCTTGATGGGCTTGCGCAGGCTACGGGGTATCTTAAAGTACGCGTCACTGTTAATGGTTTTTCCGTGCTCGAGGAATTCAATGAGTACCGGACTCGGACATGGAAAAGCGCGGTGAGCATCACCTTACCTGGTGTGCGTACAGCTTTAAATATTTTGGAGGCAGGCGACGCCGCTTACGTCCATTGCCTAAATGTCTCACTGCTCCATCGCAAAGCAGGATATGCAAAATTCAACCGGTTTGATTGTTACTATGCTTCGTACATTTTCATTTGAACACTCCTTATAGATTAATACATGACACTAGCTTGGTAGTAAAGGATGTTGTGTGCAACATTGGCTCTGTTTCAAATAGTGCACATCATGACATAAGTTCATGGCTTGTAGAAAATAAACTAACACTAAATCACAGTTGTTGTTGTTGTGGTCTTCAGTCCTGAGACTGGTTTGATGCAGCTCTCCATGCTACTCTATCCTGTGCAAGCTTCTTCATCTCCCAGTACCTACTGCAACCTACATCCTTCTGAATCTGCTTAGTGTATTGATCTCTTGGTCTCCCTCTACGATTTTTACCCTCCACGCTGCCCTCCAATGCTAAATTTGTGATCCATTGATGCCTCAAAACATGTCCTACCAACCGATCCCTTCTTCTAGTCAAGTTGTGCCACAAACTTCTCTTCTCCCCAATCCTATTCAATACCTCCTCATTAGTTACGTGATCTACCCACCTTATCTTCAGCATTCTTCTGTAGCACCACATTTCAAAAGCATCTATTCTCTTCTTGTCCAAACTGGTTATCGTCCATGTTTCACTTCCATACATGGCTACACTCCATACAAATACTTTCAGAACGACTTCCTGACACTTAAATCTATACTCGATGTTAACAAATTTCTCTTCTTCAGAAACGATTTCCTTGTCATTGCCAGTCTACATTTTATATCGTCTCTACTTCGACCATCATCAGTTATTTTGCTCCCTAAATAGCAAAACTCCTTTACTACTTTAAGTGTCTCATTTCCTAATCTAATCCCCTCAGCATCACCCGATTTAATTTGACTACATTCCATTATCCTCGTTTTGCTTTTGTTGATGTTCATCTTATATCCTCCTTTCAAGACACTGTCCATTCCGTTCAACTGCTCTTCCAAGTCCTTTGCTGTCTCTGACAGAATTACAATGTCATCGGCGAACCTCAAAGTTTTTACTTCTTCTCCATGAATTTTAATACCTACTCCGAATTTTTCTTTTGTTTCCTTTACTGCTTGCTCAATATACAGATTGAATAACATCGGGGAGAGGCTACAACCCTGTCTCACTCCTTTCCCAACCACTGCTTCCCTTTCATGCCCCTCGACTCTTATAACTGCCATCTGGTTTCTGTACAAATTGTAAATAGCCTTGCGCTCCCTGTATTTTACCCCTGCCACCTTCAGAATTTGAAAGAGAGTATCCCAGTTAACGTTGTTAAAAGCTTTCTCTAAGTCTAGAAATGCTATAAACGTAGGTTTGCCTTTTCTTAATCTTTCTTCTAAGATAAGTCGTAAGGTCAGTATTGCCTCACGTGTTCCAACATTTCTACGGAATCCAAACTGATCTTCCCCGAGGTCCACTTCTACCAGTTTTTCCATTCGTCTGTAAAGAATCCGTGTTAATATTTTGCCCTGTGACTTATTAAACTGATAGTTCGGTAATTTTCACAACTGTCAACACATGGTTTCTTTGGGATTGGAATTATTATATTCTTCTTGAAGTCTGAGGGTATTTCGCATGTCTCATACATCTTGCTGACCAGATGGTAGAGTTTTGTCAGGACTGGCTCTCCCAAGGCCGTCAGTAGTTCTAATGGAATGTTGTCTACTCCGGGGGCCTTGTTTCGACTCAGGCCTTTCAGTGCTCTGTCAAACTCTTCACGCAGTATCTTATCTCCCATTTCATCTTCATCTTCTTCCATTTCCATAATATTGTCCTCAAGTACATCGCCCTTGTATAAACCCTCTATATACTCCTTCCACCTTTCTGCCTTCCCTTCTTTGCTTAGAACTGGGTTGCCATCTGAGCTCTTGATATTCATACAAGTGGTTCTCTTCTCTCCAAAGGTCTCTTTAATTTTCCTGTAGGCAGTATCTATCTTACCCCTAGTGAGACAAGCCTCTACATCCTTACATTTGTCCTCTAGCCATCCCTGCTTAGCCATTTTGCACTTCCTGTCGATCTCATTTTTGAGACGTTTGTATTCCTTTTTGCCTGCTTCATTTACTGCATTTTTATATTTTCTCCTTTCATCAATTAAATTCAATATTTCTTCTGTTACCCAAGGATTTCTATTAGCCCTCGTCTTTTTACCTACTTGATCCTTTGCTGCCTTCACTACTTCATCCCTCAGAGCTACCTGAACAGTCCAAATTTCTAGGAGTTCAGATAGATAGTAAACTGTCGTGGAAAGCCCACGTTGAGGATCTTGTTCAAAGACTTAATGCTGCCATTTTTACTATTGGAACGGTATCTGAAGTGGGTGACAGTTCACACGAAAAGTAGTTTACTTTGCTTATTTTCATTCGCTTTTGTCGTATGGTATTATATTTTGGGGTAACTCTTCCCATTCTCAAAGGATATTTTTGGCTCAGAAACGGGCAGTTCGGGCAATAAGTGGTGGAAGTTTGCGAACCTCTTGTCGACCGCTGTTCACGAGTCTGGGTATTTTGACATTGGCCTCTCAATATATACATTCTTTACTGTCGTTTCTTGTTAACAAGATCAGCTTATTCCGAAGAATTTGCAGCTTTTACTCAGTCAATACTAGGCAGAAATCCAATCTGCTTTTGGATTGCACTTCCTTGACTCCTATGTAGAAAGATGTGCAATATACTGCTACATCCATTTACAATAAGCTACCACAAGAATTCAAAACTCTTAGCAGTAATCCACGCGCTTTCAAATCGAAACTAAAGAGTTCACTCTTTCTGTTCTGTCGAGGAGTTCCTTGAACATTTAAGCTGATTCCTATGTTATATTGTTGATTGTGTTGACATGAACTTTTGGCCTGTCTTTTTTGGGTTCATAAGCATTTTCTTTTATCTGTTACCGCTTTTATATTGTAATTTAATGTACCGACACGTTCTATGACCTTGGAGATTTGCTCCTCAATTTGATCCTACGGAACTTGGCATGTAAAATAAATTCATACTGGCGATTTCATCTCTCCTCAGATCTTGACGCAGAAATGTAAACAAAATCGCGTTTCGTGATTGGTCGTGACATACATGCAAAACAAGCAACGCCAATCCCATATTTAATTGTCAGGATCTTCTCTTGCCTTATGATTCTTTTTTGTTTTGTTTTGTTTTTAAGGAAAGGGGTACATATCCCATTTTTAACATATTCTTTTGTTTCTTTGTTCAATGTCATTTTGCTTTTTGATGGGACGATATACGCAACCCCGGCATTCTCCTTACAGTCGGGGAAACCCCGCTTTAAATCTTCAGCTTGTAACTCAGCTCTGTGACGCCCTCGAGGCACGTCTTCAACTCGTGGCAGCGTGTTGCGGTGTAAAAATACGTACAGCCTTGTCACAGGGCAGAGAGTTTACTTGGGGCCGCAAGCCATAAACAAACGAAAGCTGCCGGTAGCCGGGGGGACAAGCAGAGGCTGCAGCAGCAGCAGCAGCGCCCGGGTCTGGAGAGGGGAATCCCCGTGAGGTGGGGGGGGGGGGGGGAGCGGACAGAGGGCAGCACTCAGCGCGCCAGATAAGACACTGAGGACTGACCCGCCGCCCTGCTTATCGCTGCCTGCCCAGCACAACTAATTACCGGCCGACCGCAGCGGACAGGTACGGCAGTAGCCCGCTGCCAGCTGCGTTCACTGTGCTGACTGTCTCACGAGGAATAGTTACCACTGTAGGGGGTGACCATATAGACTACTTCGAATAACACATTCCGTACAACGTGTGTTCAGTTTCTACTTGTTACGGAGATAAGTTTTCATTCCTCGTGTCGGTACTCCATTTCCTTCAGGTTTATACAGGGTCTCTCTCCTAAGAGTCGTCAGATGCGTTTTCTCTAGTGCTTCAGCAAATATTTGCAATTTCGTTTTTGCAACGTGTAGCTGGAGTCGGCTCAAACAAATAGTGCTCGCCACGTCTCGAGTGGCGCCCAGTGTCCTCGGAAAGCGTCGGTTTTGTTCCCCGTTAAAAACAAAACTATTTTCATACCCAGTCGATAAAGCGGTCCCAGATTAGTCAAGCATGCAGCGCTAATGAAAAGGGGGAAGGCCATAGACACGGCCAACCGATTCGGCTCAAATTTGGCAGGTCACATGTGTGAAACCTAAAACGAAGGATTTCAAGATATTTTGGCTCAAGACCCTCCCGTTTTTGAGAAAATCACCCCTAAAGGTTATGATTAGCAATCGACTCAAAATTGACGGCATCGATAGATCATTGGAAATGACCATTTTTCATCATCAGGTGTGGGTTCCCCAAGCGCATACTTTTCCAGAACTCGACGAAAGAAACTTTTACAACGGTCGCTTATGTACTCAGATGGTAAACGCTTTTCGCGGAGAGCGCCAATAGCAGCCGGCACGCTAGCTCAGCGTGTTCGGTCAGAGGGTTACCTGCCCTCTGTAATAAAAAACTGAGTGAATGGATCAAGCATCATGCGACGTCTGTCCCGAACAAATACAACTAACAAAACGACATAAAAGAAGCACAACGGCCAAGGTAATTGGCTGGGAAGCGGAGAACCCAGGTTCGAATCTCGAGGAAACTGTACGGTTTTCATTTTTTTAAATTGTAGTTTTCAAAATGGCTCTAAGCACTATGGAACTTAACATCTGAGTTCATCAGTCTCCTAGACTTAGAACTACTTAAACCTAATTAACCTAAGGACATCATACACATCCAGGCCCGAGGCAGGATTCGAACCTGCAACCGTATCAGCAGCGCGGTTCCGGACGGAAGCGCCTAGAACCACTCGGCCACAACGGCCGGCAAATTGTAGTTTTTCGTATCAGAATTCGTAGGGATCGGAGGGTTTACAATGATATCGTGCGCAACTCAACAGGGAATAATAACAGTAATAAGGTAGGCAAACTAATTTCCCAAACGACGTGAATTAGTAAATAATTAAACTGTTAACCCTTGTCACATGAAAACAACTCCGAGTAAGAGTTGCTGCGAATTCCTCACGAGGGACCACAGATAGCGCACCGCGCGACGCTTGTTTACAGCGAGGCGCGGAACAGAATGCACGCGGGGAGAGTTATGTTGCACCGGTTGCCTGTTCGTCACATCATAGTTGTGAACCTCAAAGACCGAGGGTGTCCAGCACGAACCTTATAGAAGTCACTGGGAAAGAGTTGTTTTCCGTCATTAAGCTGCTGCGGACTTCGAGGACACACGTAACGATTTTTCGTCGTTAATCCGCCGAATAAAATGTGTTTTGTGAAAGAATACAGTGATCTTCCGTAAGTAACATGACTTGTACGGTATGTAGTTTGAAGTAATTATCTCGTAGTCGGGAACCTGTTACAGACGACGGCAAGCGGGATTTTACCGACACTGTGTTTTGGTTTGTAAAAGTGTTGCAAGACAGATGTATTATCAATCCACTACCGGAAGCAGGCAGTTCTGTTTCTCGGCGTTCCAGATTCATAGGAGCGGTTATCATCGAGCGATTTTTGGAGCTGACGAACGAAATGACTTTTGTTGATACGAAAACGTGTACCATGAAGGCGTAGCAGGTGATTGAGTGGAAGATATCACGACTAGTCAATCGCACAACGGTCATAATACTCTGGAAATGTCCATCGTCGGTGGCAATCTGTGCTTCATCTGTTCCCGATGAGTATTACGAACCAGTTACTAAACGACTGAACTACGGTGCTATATCCTTGGATGTAAAAGTAAAGGCTGTGGCATTAGCCAGGAATCATCCAAATTGGAATCTACAAACACTGCAAAAGAATGGAGCAGCAACAGCTCTGAAAAGGAAGGAGGACCTAAAATTGTGGGAAAATGATATCGTTAAATGAGGGGCAAGATACGACAAATACCAGGCCGTAAATAAATGGACATGCGAGAGATTTGTCGATCTCGTCGTCGTAACGAGAATGCAACAACGAGAATACTCCAGTAGTGGGCTGCAGGTGCAGCACTTCAATATACGGCCAACGAGGATTTTACGTTTGCTGCATCATTTTCTTGGGCAAGGAATTTCAAATCGGAATATAAAATTCGTCGACGACACGTCACTAAATACGTCTCCCACAAGGAGGCAGAAAGTGGCAGCTCTTTTCAGCACGCAAACGGCGTCACTTATGACCGGCTGTAATCGTGATTACATGATCAACACCGATCAAACACAATGCCAGTATCGGGTGAACATTCGACGCACGTTCGCGCATAGAAAAACGAACCCTTGTCGCATTTGGTTGAGAAAAAAAAAACTAACATTCGAACAAGGCGCAATATACCGCCACAGCCTCTGGAAAAGTGTTGCCTAAGGTTTTCCTGTGTTTACAAGAGACGAATGTTACATTTGGTCCTCGGGTTATAGAGTAGGTCAATCGCTTAACCGACTCGTTGAAAATGTTTACATGACTTGCTCAAAAAATGTTCAAATGTGTGAAATATTATGGGACTTAACTGTTAAGGTCATCGGTCCTTAAGCTTACACACTACTTAACCTAAATTATCCTAAGGACAAACACACACACCCACGCCCGAGGGAGGACTCGAACCTCCGCCGGGACCAGCCGCACAGTCCATGACTCTGCGCCTGAGACCGCTCGGCTAATCCCACGCGGCCATTACTTGCTCCAGATCCGGGAAATTGACAAATGCGACTTACAGAAAATTTCTTGAGAACGTATTAAAACTATACGTTGCTGATAACAAGTTTTGTCTAATACTGGATCCCTGGTGTGGACAAACTAATGTATGGTACTGTGTTTATAGACGACGAGGGTCAACCGACGCGCACGGTAAAAGTAATACCGCCAAACTGCACACCTGTGTGCCAGCCGTGTGATGTTTATTTCTATTACTTTTGAATGCATTATGGGAACAGCAGTGATCAATGTCTTATAAATACCGCGCGACTGCTACGGTCGCAGGTTCGAATCCTGCCTCGGGCATGGATGTGTGTGATGTCCTTAGGTTAGTTAGGTTTAAGTAGTTCTAAGTTCTAGGGGACTGATGACCACAGATGTTAAGTCCCATAGCGCTCAGAACCATTTGAACCATTTTGTCTTATAAATAATTACTACTAAAAACAGTCTTGATCACGATTTATTTAACAAGGTGACCGGTTTCGACCACTACTGTGGTCATCTTCAGACCATTGAGTAGGAACCTCTTTCTGTTGGAGAATCACTACTCACAAGTGATTCTCGAACAGAAAGAGGTTCCTACTCAATGGTCTGAAGATGACCACAGTAGTGGTCGAAACCGGTCACCTTGTTAAATAAATCGTGATCAAGACTGTTTTTAGTAGTAATTGTTTATTTCAATCACCAGGATAAAAACTTATGTCGAGGCTTCAGAATTACTATGTGCTTCT
This sequence comes from Schistocerca nitens, assembly GCF_023898315.1. Classification (NCBI taxonomy): domain Eukaryota; kingdom Metazoa; phylum Arthropoda; class Insecta; order Orthoptera; family Acrididae; genus Schistocerca; species Schistocerca nitens. The sequence goes on from NC_064615.1 coordinate 904,021,542, forward strand.
GAAACCCAGCGGAAATTGCACAATCCCACGGATGCAATAACTATTCAAGGCATAATTTATAAACAACTTTCAGCACCGATTTTTCAGGCAATGATACGTATTCGTGGTTCAAATGGTTGAAATTGCTCTGAGCACTATGGGACTTAACTTCTAAGGTCATCATTCCCCTAGAACTTAGAACTACTTAAACCTAAGCACATCACACACATCCATGCCCGTGGCAGGATTCGAACCTGCGACCGTAGCGGTCGCGCGGTTCCAAACTGTAGCGCCTAGAACCGCTCGGCCACCTCGGCCGGCCGTATTCGTGGTACACATCAGAATTAATTCCCGGAAAACGCATATTTTAAATGTAAACAAAGTTTCTTTTCCGCCGACTCTTTGGAAGGAATAGTGTAGCTGTCGAAAGATTGCATTCATTAGATGTTCTTGGTGTCGCGAGTATATTTGTTTCGAATATTTATATGACGAGTACCATCCATCTAGTTGTTCGAAGAAGTGAGGACACACAACAGTGATTGGAAGAGCCATTGTAATGTGACCAGGAGTAACATTTTAGTTGTTTACTATCCCAAGAGGTTTGAGAAATTTATTTGCCTAACTTTTTATCATTCTTTGTTGATATACTTAACTTATTAACTCTCCTATCCCTATAAATTGAGATACGGAAAAATACAAACGAGGAGAACTACATCCGCTAGGCTTCCTCGAGGTTCGATCCCGGGTTCTCCGCTTCCCAGCCAGTTACCTTGGCCGTTGCGCTATCGGCGAGCTTGGCGAAAAAGCGTTTACGATGGGGGGGGGGGGGGGGGCGGCGGCATAAGGGGCACTTGTAAAAGTTTCTTTCCACGACTTCTGGAAAAGTGCGAGTTTGCGGACCCCACATATGATGATAAAAATGCTCTATTTATAATTATCCATCGATCCCGTCTATTTTGAGACGACGGCTCATCATAACCTTTAGGGGTGCTTTTCTCAAAAACGGGAGGGTGTTGAGCCAAAATATCTTAAGGGTCCTTCGTTTTAGGTTGTACACAGGCGACCTACCAAATTTGAGCCGAATCGGTTGGCCGTGTCTTAGGTCTTCCCCTCGTGACTCGCTGCTGGATTGCTGTTTATATTTCGTATTTTACTGTCTCTGTTAATACATATCGATAAAACAAATATCGCACAAGACCAGTCTGGGACCTAGCTATCGAATGGATACGTAAAATTCCGCTATAAAAGTCATTTTGTTTGCAATGGGGAACAAACTGGCGATTTCCGTCAAGAATGGCACCGCATGATCACATTCCACATTATTACGAAGTGTCGCTTTCACATTCTGTGGAACAAGTATTAATGAAAGGTAATGTAATGTAATGAAAGACATGAGCATTGACTACAATTACACGATGCATAAACGAAATTCCAAATATCTGCTGAAGCGCCATAGAAAATTCACCTGACGACTTTGAGAGAGACACTGTATCTCGACAGTCATTTTTCGACATGAAAGCATCTATCCGCTCGCTCGTCGAACTTTCTTGTGCGACATATTACCGCCAGATTTGAATCACAAATAACTGCGAGACTAATAACGCGCAAACAGTTGGTGATCTCACAAAGGATAGATCACGTCTGCACGTGTTTGTCGCGTAGTATGTGTTTTGCATGTGAGGCCATCGTACCAGGGTAGGCACATGAGCGTGACTATTACGAGTTAGTTTTGTGTAAAGTTATAAATCAGAGCACCGTCGAAATGCGTTTTGTTTGGACACTAAATCCGGTGCCATCACGAAGAGCGTGCGGAGCATTACTAGTACCCAAAGTGAGATAATAAAAATATCCGCCAAAATGTATGTGAAAATCGGTATGAAATTTGAAGCTACAAAATAATGAAAGGTGCCGTCGCATATCACTCGTATTGTACTCGAAATAATAGAAAACGAAAGTCAGAGGAAGACTCGCGTCGAAAAGAATCCAAAAAATACCTGGAAAGTCCTGTGAAAAGGGAATGCCAGAGCTACGGGCAGTGTCGAAAAGGAAATGGAATCACAACGCGAAGAGATTACGTAGCTGGCCCAACGGGCACATAGCGGCCAGTGACAGTCCAAACATGTGATTTATGTGTTCTGTAACAATCATACAACTCTGGGTAACCCTCGTATTACAGAGAGTGATAGTTAAATTATATATAAGTACGAAATAACTGTTATGATTTTATCGCGACGTGGCCACAAAAATCTCCTGCTCGTACCCGAATTGCACACACAGAAACTTTTTAATTTCTAGGCGTGCAGTTGTGTTTGAGTTTGCGTAATTGAATTTTTCTATTGTGATTTGATTGTACTGAATTGTGTAAGCATGCCGCATATGCTGATATAGCACATGTGTATGAATTTTGTAAAGGAAATTCTATTGATACCTGTGCAGAATACGGCACACGGTTTCCTAACTGCAGAGTATCAGATTCAATAGTGTTTTACTCATGCTCTCGTTAAACTGCGTGAGAATTCTCCAGTGCCCAGCAGTTATATCTCATTAGACATTGCAAACGAACAGAGTGGATGAAGTAGAAGCAATTATTTGATTGGTAAAGCGTAGTCCTCCAATAAGAACGCAGAGAATTTCTACACGTAGCGATGCTCCACATACAAGAATATGGCGGACATGACGCATCCACGGTCTCTATCCTAATAATGTTCATTCAACACCTTCAAAGTTATACGGATGGAATTTGTCGTTGATTAATTAATCCCATTAATATCTTTTGTTGATGAAGTCACTTTCATTCGTGACGTTATCAATAACATTCCCAACTCACGTCAGTCGTCTGACGAGAACCTACATGACTCTGTAGACACATTTTCAGCAACGCTTCTTTAGAACCATAAATGTGTGATGTGGTAAGACAGACAATCAATTGACTAGGCATGTTGTGTTATCGCATGGTCTTGCGGTGCCCCGTTATCTACGCAGACTTTCTCGAAAACGAGCTTCCAGCATTACTGGAAGACGTTCCTTTGGCCACAAGGAAGGGTATTCATCCAGCATGGCGCGACCCCTCCACATTCAAATCGTCAGGTGACACATCATCGAAACCTGGCATTTTCCGATAGATGGATCAGCAGTAATGGTCTCAATTCCTGGCCACCAAGGACTCTGACCTTCCCCCTTAGATTTTTGTCTGTTGAGATGGTTGAAAGGCGAAGTCTACAAAGAAAAAGTCAACACGAGAGATGAGTAATTGAACAATGAATAAATTTTCACCTGCCACGATCACTAAAATCATTTATTCATATAGATGATCGGTTTCGGCAATTCTCTGTTGCCATCTTCGGATCCATGTTTACATCATAACACAATCTTCTCCTTCCGTACAGGAAGTGGTGCTATGTAATGTATGTCCATGTTGGTATTGGGAGCTATACTAGAAGTCGGAATATCAGTTTTAAAACAATAGCTATGAACACACATATTATTGCGTCAGCTACAAGTGCTCACACTCACCAATGCTTTACAACTGACACATTCCTCGTGATTCAAACACCTAAGTACATCAGATGGTGCAGTAGTCGTACAAATCAATACTATCATCTTACATTAGATTAAGGCATGTATCTATTATTCCATACCATCATATACGCCTAAATTATCATCATAACATATAAGCCAAGTCAGTATTCTACATTTAAAAAACTTGTCTGCAAAATCATGTGGAACATCCATAAAACGTAATTTATACATAAACCTTTTTGTGTCGCTTCAGAAAATTACAAAAAATTATAAACATTCTTAATAGTCCTCTACCAAATTTTACAATACACAAAATTACTACCAATACGAAAAGATATAACCACTTAAAAGCTCTCTATGTAAAGCTAATGGTGTCATATGTAGGTTCGTTTTAACGCACCCAGGAAGAGCTCAGTATCTACAGACACAGATATGACATTTCATCAAGCATACATTCAAGTTCTGTGTTCTAACGATGGAGCTATTTAACGTATGTGCTTCTGTTTTCCAAGACAACACGTCACTCGAGGTCTAGGTGGAATCTCGTCACCTGACCTCTATGTGGAATCTAATCACAAACATTAAATAGCTCCGTTGTTGGTACACATACGTATTCTTGATGAAATATCATATCTGTACTTGTAGATATCGAGCTATTCCTGGGTGTATTAAAATCAATCTACATATGATACCATTAGCTGTACATAGAGAGCTTTTAAGTGGTTATATGTTGTAGTATTGTTTGTGATTACGTTTAAAAAAATGTTTAAATGGCCCTGAGCACTATGGGACATAACATCTGTGGTCATTAGTCCCCTAGAACTTAGAACTACTTAAACCTAACTAACCTAAGGACATCACACACATCCATGCCCGAGGCAGGATTCGAACCTGCGACCGTAGCAGTCACGCGGTTCCGGACTGAGCGCCTTAACCGCGAGACTACCGCGGCCGGCTGTGATTACGTATACAGAAAAATTTGGTAAAGAACCAATAAGAACGTTTGTTAAATTTTTTAAAATGATATAAAATAATTATGTGTAAATTACGTTTTATGAATGTTGCACATGATTTTGCAGACTTTTTTTTAATGTAGGCTCCTGAGTTGGCTTATATGTTATGATATGTGATTGTGTGGAATAACAGGTGCATACTTTAATCAAAATGGTTCAAATGGCTCTGAGCACTATGGGACTCAACTGCTGTGGTCATTAGTCCCCTAGAACTTAGAACTACTTAAACCTAACTAACCTAAGGACATCACACACATCCATGCCCGAGGCAGGATTCGAACCTGCGACCGTAGCAGTCACACGGTTCCGGACTGCGCGCCTAGAACCGCGAGACCACCGCGGCCGGCGCATACTTTAATCTAATGTAACATAATAGTATTGATTTGTACTACTGCTGCGCCATCTGATGTACTTAGGTCTATGTATCACTAAGAATGTTTACGCTGGGATCAGAAGGTTGTAAAGTGGTGGTGAAAGTCAGCACTTGTAGTTGACGCAATACTATGTGTATACCTCAGGGTATCAAAATGGTTCAAATGGCTCTGAGCACTATGCGACTTAACTTCTGAGGTCATCAGTCGCCTAGAACTTAGAACTAATTAAACCTAACTAACCTAAGGACATCACACACATCCATGCCCGAGGCAGGATTCGAACCTGCGACCGTAGCGGTCACGCGGTTCCAGACTGAAGCGCCTTTAACCGCACGGCCACACCGGCCGGCCTCAGGGTATCAACATGGTCATAAATTGTATAGCACCACTTACTGTACTGAAGGAGAAGATCGTGCACTGATGTAAACATAAATCCGAAGATAGCAACAGAGAATTGCCGAAACTGGTTATCTATATGAATAAATGATGTTAGGGATCTAGACAGTTGAAAATATATTTAGTGTTCACAGCACTACAGATCGCCCCCATGTTTGAAGTGTTTATAGATGAATAAGTGGTTGTTCGCTTTACGGATAATAGCACCCTTATAAGTGAATGCTAAGGCGACCTCGGAAGAAGGAAAAGGAGGAAGACTGGGTTTAACGTCCCGTCGACGTCAAGGTCAATAGTAACGGAGCACAGGCCCGGGATGTGTCAAGGATGGGGAAGGAAAATGGCCGTGCCCTTTCAAAGGAACCCCCCGGCATTTTCCTGGAGCGATTTAAGGAAATCACCGAAAACCTGAAGCTGGATGACCGAATGCATGTCGTCCTCCCAAATGCGAGTACGGTGTGCTAACCACTGCGCCACCTGCTCGGTGCAACCTCAGGAGAGAAATACGTTGTGTTGTCAACAGCACAGTAAACTGTATAGAAGTCTGAGCTGGAATTCATGAAAATTAACTCTGAATTTATTCATTTGCTTTTCTTCACGTCTCCTATTGTTTGGACTACATTCTAACAGCTGTGTCTTTGTAACAAATAAAAAATGTTATATGGAATGTTTCACCTGAATTAGTCTATACTGTCAGCTCCTAAAATATTTTTTGTTCCTACTGAAACAGCCAGAATGCTAGGTGTGGTGCCGTCCGCAGAGTGAGGTCTCTCGTAAAGGTACCAAAAGTAAAGAAACGCTGCCACTCGCGCACAAACGAATTGGAGAAGTCGGCGTCGACACGGCCCAAGTGTTTCCTTACACCGCCGCAGCCGCCGAAAGTTATTTATGTCCGAGAGCACAGTGCCATTCAGTCCACTCTCTATGTACGAGTAATAGCCGAGTATCTATGTAATCAGTGACCATTCGTAATCATAGCTTACGACAACAGTATCGTCTTACAACAGATACGGCTGCTTGCGAGTAGAACAATTATTCAGAACTTTATAAAAATCATTGTACTTTGATGTGAAACAATCATTCTGCACGACGAAATGGTCGCCGCAGTTTTCGGGAAGAAGTAGAAAACTGACCTTCAAACTCACTTCCACAGTCACCTCAGGATTTCTAGTACGTTCTTCGTCGCACTTCCTTCTCCAGTGTACAAAGATTACCGACTATACGAACTATCCCGATATTAGACTATTTTTATTTTCTTTTTATTGGGCTATTACGCCACCAATGTAGTAGGCTACTTCGTTAACGTTATTAATTTAAACGCACCAGTGAGGGTAATGGACAAAAAATGACTTTTGTAAGCGGTACACTAAAATTATTTACATTAACAATTCGATCCAAACTTACCCTTACAAGCACAGTAGTTTCGTAGTCAGAATGTCTGAAGAATACAACTACTTTTTTTGTGCTGTTAAAATTTACAAAATTGTTGGGAACAATTTTCAGAAACTTCAGTTTTACAATTTGTAAGTGCTAGACGAAGCCGGTGGCGTAATAGAGCCAGTCAGTGAAGACCAAGCAAGGTCGCCAGTGGGAAATAATTCGTGCTAATATTTGTACAGTGATGAGAGAGAGTGCCATGAACAACATGCTAGAGATGGTTAGGTTAGGTTAGTGTTGTTTAACGTCCCGTTGACAACGAGGTCATTAGAGACGGAGCGCAAGCTCGGGTTAGGGAAGGATGGGGAAGGAAATCGGCCGTGCCCTTTCAAAGGAACCATCCGTAGTTGCCTGAAACGATTTAGGGAAATCACGGAAAACCTAAATCAGGATGGCTGGAGACGGGATTGAACCGTCGTCCTCCCGAATGCGAGTCCAGTGTGCTAACCACTGCGCCACCTCGCTCGGTCAACATGCTAGAGATCCTGACCGGTTGGGTATGAGTGTGGTAGTGGAGGTGCGTTCGAAGGTCACTTTTGTACGAGTATGTTTTTGGCGAATAACTCGAAAACTACGGCCCTTGGCGAAAGCATACCTCAGTACAAAATTAACTACATTAAAGTTCCTACAATGAAAATCTATATTGCAGATTGCATAAAACCAAAGCGGTAGGGGCAGCTGAGACACCCAGTAGACAAGCATCATTGACATCGATCTGCAGCAGGATTCTGAAACATGCACTGTGCTCAAACATTATGATATACCTCGAAGACAACGATATACTGACACACAATCAGCACAGATTCAGAAAACAGCGTTCTTGTAGTACACTAGTGGCTCTTTATTCACACGAAACAATGAGAGCTATCAACAGAGAATCAAGTTGATTCCATATTACTAACCTACGAAAGGCATTAAGTGATGTTTTTGCACAAGCAGTTTCCCATCAAACTGGAATCATCACGTAGAAAATGTATGGGGAAGGCGAATCACAGACTGCGTTTTATTGGCAGAACACTTTGAAGATGCAATAAGTGTACTAAAGAGGCTGCATCACTAAGCTTCCGTGCAGGTGAACACAACCTGTTTTTCTTACTGCTCGCTTTTGTGCAGTCACTACTTTCTTCCTAAGTTGTGTGTTCCCCACTACAGATGTTATGTAAGTAGTTAGTCCTCGAAAATACAATAAATGTGTTAGAAAGTTGATACGTTTGTCTCCAAGACTAGGAATTATACGAAGAGCAAATTTAGCTGAACTTAACTGTTTCAGCAGTTCAGTAACATGCTTCTTTCATGGATACGTACACCCAAAAATTTAGAGCATTCTACTCCGACTCCTGTTCATGAGCTACGTCAGTTGTTGGAAAGGCTCTGTCGCAAAAAACTGAATTAGTGTTTTTTCTCCACTTATCGATAGGGCACAGATGCCCAGCAAGGGCGTTCGCAGAATTATTTAAAATGGGATCGCTAGACTCGTCCGATAACTGTTGTTCATGTGTCTTCAATCCAAAGATTGGTTTGATGCAGGTTTCCATATTAATCTCCCCTGTGCAAGATGCTTCATCTCCGAGTAACTACTGTAACTTATATCCTTCTGAATCTGCTTGCTAAATTCATCTCTTAGTCTCCCTTTTCTATTTTTACCCCCCCCCCCCCACACACACACACACATACACACACCTCCCTCCAATACTAAATCATTGATTCCTCGACGTCTCAGAATGTGTACTATCACTCGATCCCTTCTTCTTGACAGATTGTGCAACAAATTTGTTTTTTCCCCAATTCTGTTCAGTAAATCCCCATTAGTTATCTAACCATCTATTTTTCAGCATTCCGCTGTAGCACCATATTTCAAAAGTTTCCATTATCTTCTTGTCTAAACTGTTTATCGTCTATGTTTCACTTCCATATATGGGTAAACTCCATAAAATACTTTCAGAAAAGATAACAAACATTTAAATCGATATCCGATGTTAACAAATTTCTGTTCCTCTGAAACGCTTTCCTTGCCATTGCTAGCCTACATTTTATATCATCTCTACTTCGGCCCGCATCAGTTATTTTGCTGCCCAAATAACAAAACTTGGGTACTGGTTTAGGTCTCTCGTTTACTAAACTAGTTCCCTCATCATCACCTGACTTAATTCAACTACTATCCTTATTTTGCTTTTGTTGATGTTTATCTTACATCCTATTTTCACTTCAACTGCTCTTCCGATTGCTTTGCTGTCTCTGACAGGATTACAGTGCCAACGGCAAACCACAAAATTTTTATTTCTTCTCCCTGAACTTTAATACCTTCTCCAAAGTTTTCTTTCGTTTCCTTTGTAGCTTGGTCAATGTACGGAGTGAATAACTTGGTCAATGTACGGAGTGAATAACATGGGCAATAGGCTACAACTGTGCCTCACTCCACTGTCAACGACCGCTTCCCTTTCAGGCCCTTCGACTTTTATAATTGCCGTCTGCTTTCTGTACAAGTTGTAAATAGCTTTTCGCTCCCTGTGTTCTACGCCCGCTATCTTCAGAATTTCAAACAGAGAATCCCAGTCAACACTGTTAAAAGCTTTCTATAAGCCTACAAATGCTATAAATGTAGGTTTGCCTTTCTTTATGTATCTTCTGAGATGTCATAGAGTCACTATTGCCTCACGTGTTCCTACATTTCTCTCGAATTCAAACTGATCTTCCTTGAGATCGACTTCCGCCGCTTTTTCCATTCCTCTGTAAAGAATTTATGTTGTTATTTTGCAACCCTGACTTATTAAACTAATAGTTTGGTAATATTCACACCTGACAGCATGTTTGTTTTTTATTTGAATTATTACATTCTTCTTGAAGTTGGAGAGTATTTCGCCTGTCTCACGAATCTTGCACACCAGACAGAAGAGTTCTGTCGTGGCTGGCTCCTCCTCAGCTATCAGTAGTTCTGACGGAATGTCGTCTACTCCCTGGGGCTTTGTTTCGGTTTTGGTCTTCCAGTGCTCTGTTACAATCACAATTCTAGATAACATTATTGGGAATTAGCGATCTGTCAGTTAAGAAAAATTAGTAAAAAGCAGTCTCGATCGCACCGATAGTTATTACAAATACTACCGGTTTCGGTCTCTAAAAGCAGGCCATCTCCAGATAATGCACCATCCGGCTAATGATGATGACGCTTGGAACAGCTGTGCCGACACCAGTCGCGACTGTCTTTTACTAATTTTATTCTCTCAAATTCTTCTAGCAGTATCACGTTTCCCATCTGAATTTCATCTACGTCCTCTTCCATTTCTATAATATTGTCTTCAAGTTGATCTCCCTTCTATAAACCCTCTGTATACTCTTTCTACCAATCAGCTTTCCCTCTTCGGAGACGGCCGCTGTGGACGAGCGGTTCTAGGCGCTTCAGTCCGGAACCGCGCTGTTGCTACGGGCGCAGCTTCTAATCCTGCATGGGCATGGATGTGTGTTGTGTCCTTATGTTAGTTACGTTTCAATACTAAGTCTAGGGGACTGATGACCTCAGATGTTAAGTCCCATAGTGCTCAGAGCGATTTGAACCCTCTTCGGATACACACAATGCAGAAAGACTAGAGTTTTAAAGTTCCGTTGAAGATGCGACGACGATATCATTACAGACATGACAAGCTGAAATAGGAAAAGGATGGGTATGGGCATTGGGAAACCCGCATTTCAGGAACAGTTGGCTAGGGGCAATTTATCTGACCGTGGACCCGAACAGCAAGTAAGCTCCAGGCGTGGTTCGTGTGGGGCAGCCACTTGACACCGTAGCCACACGCGAACGACTAAGGCCGCTGCCGATTAATCGGGCAGCAGGTCTGCGGGCCGAGTCTTGGCACTTGATTCGCGCCGCCTTCGTAATACGTGTCAACTGGGCGGGCGCGAACGCTGGCTCTTGCCTCCCGCACTCCGTATCCGCTGCTATATGTACAGGGTGTTCCGCAATTCCCATTACAGGCTTCTACAGGTTGTAGGGGGGACTTAATACATAAAAGCCACAGTACAATCTGTGGCGGAGGGTACTTCGTGTCAGCATTAACGATTTTCTGTCCCCTTTCTTTCGTTTACTGAGCGAAGCAAATATAAATGTGTATGTGCGCCTCTGTATGTGCCCTAATTCCTCTTACCTTTTACTCATGATCCCTAAGCAAGATATACGGTGTCTTCCATACTCATCAATTCTTGACCATCTTCAGCTCCATCTCAATCTCGCTTTCCATACCCGCTTACCTTTCCCAACACAATTTTGTCTACCACCACATCAAATTCCAGTTTCTCCTTTCTCAAATCAAACTGTTACGAACTTCATTAATCTCCTGCCAACGCTAACCCCGGAGAGAACTGTTTCGCTCCTTATCTCTAACACTAGCACTCTGACACATTTTCACCATGTTGTTGTTGTGGTCTTCAGTCCAGAGACTGGTTTGATGCAGCTCTCCATGCTACTCTATCCTGTGCAAGCTTCTTCATCCCCCAGTACCTACTGCAGCCTACATCCTTCTGAATCTGTATAGTGCTGTCGCAGGTTCGAATCCTGCCTCGGGCATGGATGTGTGTGATGTCATAAGGTTAGTTAGGTTTAAGTAGTTCTAAGTTCTAGGGGACTGATGACCTAAGATGTTAAGTCCCGGCCGGCCGGTGTGGTCGAGCGGTCCTAGGCGCTTCAGTTCGGAACCGCGCTACCGCTACGGTCGCAGGTTCGAATCCTGCCTCGGGCATGGATGTATGTGATGTCCTTAGGTTAGTTAGGTTTAAGTAGTTCTAAGTTCTAGGGGACTGATGACCTAAGGTGTTAAGTCCCATAGTGCTCAGAGCCATTTGAACCATTTGAGCCATTCATCTCTTGGTCTCCCTCTACGATTTTTGCTCTCCACGCTGCCCTCCAATACTAAATTAGTGATCCCTTGATGCCTCAGAATATGTCCTACCAACCGATCCCTTCTTCTACTTAAGTTGTGCCACAAATTTCTCTTCTCCCAAATTCTATGTTCACATGTGTGAAATCTTATGGGACTTACCTGCTAAGGTCATCAGTCCCTAAGCTTACACACTACTTAACCTAAATTATCCTAAGGACAAACACACACATCTATGCCCGAGGGAGGACTCCAACCTCCGCCGGGACCAGCCACACAGTCCATGACCGCAGCGCCTAGACCGCTCGACTAATCCCGCGCGGCCCCCAGTTCTGTTCAATACCTCCTAATTAGTTATGTGATCTACCCATCTAATCTTCAGCATTCTTCTGTAACACCATATTTCGAAAGCTTCTATTCTCTTCTTGTCTAAACTATTTATCGTCCACGTTTCACTTCCATACATGGCTACACTCCATACAAATACTTTCAGAAACGACTTCCTGACACTTAAATCTATACTCGATGTTAACAAATTTCTCTTCTTCAGAAACGCTTTCCTTGCCATTGTCAGTCTACATTTTATATCCTCTCTACTTTGACCATCATCAGCTATTTAGCTCCCCAAATAGCAAAACTCATTTACTACTTGAAGCGTCTCATTTCCTAATTTAATTCCCTCAGCATCACCCGATTTAATTTGACTACATTCCATCATCCTAGTTTTGCTTTTGTTGTTCATCTTATATTCTCCTTTCAGGACACTGTCCATTCCGTTCAGCTGCTCTTCCAAGTCCTTTGCTGTTTCTGACAGAATTACAATGTCATCGGCGAACCTCAAAGTTTTTATTTCTTCTCCACGGATTTTAATTCCTACTCCGAATTTTTCTTTTGTTTCCTTTACAGCTTGCTCAATACACACTTACCATACACACCATAAATTAATTCCCCCCCCCCCTCTCACTCCAATCCATTTCTGAACGCAACTTTTACTGAATCGTGCTCTCGGACAACAAAAACTACATCCCACCCTTAACGTGCATCGTCAGAGTCCTCATTTCCTTCAAAAATGGTTCAAATGTCTCTGAGCACTATAGGACTTAACGTCTAGGGTCATCAGTCCCCTAGAACTTAGAACTACTTAAACCTAACTAACCTAAGGACATCACACAACACCCTGTCATCACGAGGCAGATCATTTCCTTCCCCACACCCGTTCACCGAGCGACATGACGTAACAGTTGTAGTGGACTGACAAGGCAGCCAGTCCACAGTGACGGGTAGCCGAAAGGGCACACGTACACACACGCCGACTGGCGCGAAGTCTGGAACAGGATTCGTAATGAATGTGATAAAGAAAAGAACGTAGCTACTAGAACACTTAACTTTTATATCGTCCTTTGGTATACAGCATTCTTGATGATACAAGTGAGACTATCTTGAGATACATGCAATGGTACAAATGGCGCCTTGCTAGGTCGTAGCCATTAACTTAGCTGAAGGCTATTCTAACTGTCTCTCGGCAAATGAGAGAAAGGCTTCGATCAGTGTAGTCGCTAGCAATGTCGTCGTACAACTGGGGCGAATGCTAGTACGTCTCTCGAGACCTGCCGTGTGGTGGCGCTCGGTCTGCGATCCTGACAGTGGCGACACGCGGGTCCGACATGTACTAATGGACCGCGGCCGATTTAAGCTACCACCTAGCAAGTGTGGTGTCTGGCGGTGACACCACAACAGTAAGACACTGAACTCGGATCGGGCCGTACAGCGGTTCAAACCCCGTTCGTCAACATGAATACTGCTTTTCCGTATCCTCTTCAAATTGCTGCCGGCCGAAGTGGCCGTGCGGTTAAAGGCGCTGCAGTCTGGAACCGCAAGACCGCTACGGTCGCAGGTTCGAATCCTGCCTCGGGCATGGGTGTTTGTGATGTCCTTAGGTTAGTTAGGTTTAACTAGTTCTAAGTTCTAGGGGACTAATGACCTCAGCAGTTGAGTCCCATAGTGCTCAGAGCCATTTGAACCATTTTTTTTCAAATTGCTAAAGACAAACTTCATGAGGCATCGTTTGAGAAGGGCATGGCCGATTTCCTTCTCCCAGTCAGAGCTTTCACTGTGTCTCCATGACCACACGTAGCCGATGGGACGTTAAACAGCAATCTTACTTTTCCTTCTTTCATATCCCTTCCTCTCTTTCTCCACACACTTTGCACGCTTTCTCCGTCCTTTCCTTTGCCTCGCTACACGCTGTCCTTTCCTTCCTTATGTACTGTCGTTTTCTCCCTCATATCCCATTCTACTTTCCCTTTATCCTCTCCATAACCGTGGCCTGACTTCCAAGCTCCCAAATCCAATGTTTTCTTAGCAATGAATCCTAGGCTCCATAGACTATTAGTCCTGACCCATATCACAACATCCCTTCTCCCTTTCACTGCTGCCCCACATCCAACACTTAAGAAAATTGTGCAGCCCTCTATAAACCTACTTATTTTTCCCATTATGTTTCCTTCGAATCATTACCGAGCTCCGCTTCCATCTTCACTTTAGTCCTCTATCACGATTCTTCAAGAGCAACAAGGCAGTCAACATGCATCAAGTTTTAACACATTACACGCTTAATATCATCGTAATACGTTTTAAAAATGCAAATATTTATCTCTTTTATAGTAACTGATACCCGAATAATAGAAGATAAAACTTTCACCATCAGTCAGAAATGCTTCTATTAAAATACACTACGGATTTCGATTTCTGTATGTTCACCATCATGGTTTAGTATCATTACGTTGTCACTGCTTGTACATGGTAGTTCCCACTACTGCTACATACATACATACATATTTCACGGTGACATAACCGTAAGGGATAAAACTGAACTGAAATTACTTCTGAGCGTGTTTAGTCTGAAGCGCAGAGTTTTTAGCCACTGACAGTACTATGACAGTGTTGACTGGAATGCTCTCTTTGAAATTCTGAAGGCAGCAGAGGTAAAAAACAGGAATAGAAAGGCTATTTAAGACTTTTACAAAAACCAGACGGCAGTATACGAGTCGAGGGGTATGAAAGAGAAGCAGTGATTGAGATGGGACTCATACAGAGCTGTAGCCTATCCCGATGTTATTCTATCGGTAATTGAGCAAGCAGTAAATAAAACCAAAGAAAAATTTAAGGTAGGGAGTAGAGTTTATGGGAAAGAAATAACTGCTGTTGAGGTTTTCAATGATATTGTGATTCTGTCAGAGACAGTAAAGGACTTGGAAGAGCAATTGTACGGAATGGAGAGTGCCTTGAAAGGACGATGCAAGATCAACAAAAACAAAACAAGGATAGTGGTCGAATTAAATCAAAGGATGATGAAGGAATAGATAAGGAAACGAGACACTTGAAGTAGCTGAGTGTAGTTATTTGACCAGTAAAATAACTGGCCGAAGTAGAAAGGATATAAAATGCACACTGGCAATGTAAGGAAAAACGTTTCCGAAAAAGAGAAATTTGTTAACATGGAATACGGATTTACGAATTCGGAAAAATTTTCTGAAAATATTTTTGTGTGGAAGTAAAACGTGGACAATAAACAGCCTAGGCAAGAAGAGACCAGAAGCTCTTGATGTGTGGTGCTACAGAACATTGCTGAAGATTAGATGGGTAGATTACGTAACTAATGACGAGATAGGCCTACTGAACAGAATTGGGGAGAAAGGAAATTTGTGGCACATTCTGGCTAGAAGAAGGGATCGGCTGGTAGGACACATTCTGAGACATGAATGGATCAACAATTTAGTATTCGAGGAAAGTGTGAGGGATAAAAATCATAGAGGGAGAACAAGAGATGAATATAGTAAACAGATTCAGAAGGATGTAGGTTACAGTAGCTATTCGGAGATGAAGAGGCTTGCACAGAATAGAGCAGCATGGAGGTCTGCATCAAACCAGTCTTTGGACTGAAGACCACAACAACACAGTACAACTTCACTCCTGAAGAATATGGAAATGGAAGTAACGAGAGAGAGAGAGGGACGAGAAGTTCGATGTTTTATTCCATAATGATTTGGTTCAAGAGAAGGTACCTAGGCTATACAACAAGGGTTGGGCATAAACAGTAAATAAATGTACAAGAAGCGCCTCTGGTTTTTCTAGCTCGAATGAAACGTGGAACTGAGCTTTATCTTGAAGAGCGGCGCTGTTTTTGCGGTGCTGTGGTTGGCAGCAGCGCTAGACTTCCCAAGCAGCACCTCGCCCCTCTCAGCCGGAGGTGAACGATGCCCAGCAGTTTATCAGGGCGGCAACCACTGAGTTGTTTGTGCGCTGCAGTGCCGGCATTCGTCTTTAGTGGTAACCTTTTTCTAAGCAATAGACTTCTCTAACGTTAACTGTTTTCTCCTCAAAAGTATGCGCTTGCCTTCCCTCGTAAATTAACAATCCACTTTATTTTAATTTTTTTTTAAATTTTACCCTTCCAGTCCCTGTAAAATAAGGGCTACTTACCCTCTGAGGCAATTTCGGAAAGCTCCTTTTCTGCCAAGTTATCCAAGTATTTAGTAGTAACATAATGCTTTCAGAAGTCAGAACTTTACATTGCGTGATTCAGTTGCCTATGCACCGTATTTATTTTTATAATTGAAACAAGTTGACCACATTTAAATGGTTCAAATGGCTCTGAGCACTATGGGACTTAACTTCTGAGGTCATCAGTCCCCTAGAACTTAGAACTACTTAAACCTGACTAACCTAAGGACATCACACACATCCATGCCCGAGGCAGGATTCGAACCTGCGACCGCAGCCGTCGCGCGGTTCCAGACTGTAGCGCCTAGAACCGCTCGGCCACTCCGGCCGGCTGACCACATTCAACTCGACGTAATCTGGTACATCAGCAGTGATGTGTGCACGATGCGTGGTCAGTAGATCAAAGAAACTAGAACCGGTTCTTATTCCGACAGTACAGTTGTTACATCATAGACTATTCTCTGTAATCTGTATGCAAGAGATAGCATGCGTACCTAGTATGTTCCAAAGCGTGAGACTGCATAGACAACTGAATCACGCAATGTAAAGTTCTGACTTCTGAAAGCATTATGTTACTACTAAATACTTGGATAACTTGGCAGAAAAGGAGCTTTCCGAAATTGCCTCAGAGGATAAGTAGCCCTTATTTTACAGGGACTGGAAGGGTAAAATTAAAAAAAATTAAAATAAAGTGGATTGTTAATTTACGAGGGAAGGCAAACGTCGCGCATAAAAATCAGATTTACCAGTGCTCATACCTTGCGTTCTGTTAATGATAAAGAGGTACGGCAAGTATTTTGGATAGAGACCATTTCATTTGTATACTCAACATAAGGATCGTCTCAGCATGAATATTGCACACTTCTTCCTGCTTAAGCAACTGGAGCAAATCTGTTGGTTCTTTTTTGCATTTCATGTGGTCTACGGTGACGGGACTTACGGGGGCACCATTCGTTCATGGCAGTTCCACGGAAAACTCCACAAAAAGGGTTTGTGACTATGTCCTCCTACCGGAGCACAGAAAATGCTAAGTTTTTCCTGTTTATTTAAAACACTGACTGAGAAGTGGGGTACCAACTGCTTCATTCTACGTACTCACCACCTTTAAAAACGTTCCCAAAAATTTTGGCATGCGAACAATTCGCGGTTTTCTATGCTCAGAGAGAGGAAGACAGTGGCAGTAGGAAGGAGACGAAAAATAAATAAATACTCGAGTATAGTAGGCAGTAGTTGTGTAATGGAAAGAGAGAAGCGAAGAATGACAGTGTGAGAGAAAGAGAGGGACACAGTGTCAGTGGAATGTAGTTGACAGTAATACAACAGTGCTAGGAGACATTGTAGGAGGAAGTGCTAGGGGGAGGGGGGGCAGGGATAAAGAGAAAGAGGAAATGGAAGTAGGCGAGCGCCAGTGATGATGAAAGACAGGGTATAAGTCAATGACAACAAGGAGGAGAGAGATAGTGACAGGGAGAAGAGACAGCAGGTAGGAAGGAAGGAATGAGATATCAGCAGTAAGAAGGAGCGAGAGGGAGACAATGACAGTGAGAGAAGACTATAGTAGTAGGACAGAGCGAAGGGAGCTGTGGCTGTGACAAAGGAGACAATGACAGAGAGATACAAAGACAGAATGACATTGAGTTTGGGCTGAATAAGGGAGAGAGAAGTCTCTGGCTCTGAGCACTATGGGACTTAACATCTATGGTCATCAGTCCCCTAGAACTTCGAACTACTTAAACCTAACTAACCTAAGGACAGCACACAACACCCAGCCATCACGAGGCAGAGAAAATCCCTGACCCCGCCGGGATTTCGCCGGCCGCGGTGGTCTCGCGGTTCTAGGCGCGCAGTCCGGAACCGTGCGACCGCTACGGTCGCAGGTTCGAATCCTGCCTCGGGCATGGATGTGTATGATGTCCTTAGGTTAGTTAGGTTTAAGTAGTTCTAAGTTCTAGGGGACTGATAACCACAGCAGTTGAGTCCCATAGTGCTCAGAGCCATTTGAACCATTTGAACCCCGCCGGGAATCGAACCCGGGAACCCGGGGGGAGAGAGAAGGGGAGTTATGAGAGACTTATAGCGATGGACAAGTGGGTATGTGAGTTCCCCTAAATGGAACTTTTAGTAGTTTGAGGTATATGTTAGAAAAAGCGCGAATATATTCGCATGCCAAAAATTTGGAGAAATTTTTGAAGAGGTAGATGGTACCCCACCTTCCCGTCAGAGGTTTTTTTTTTCTCCCATAGGAGCGTTTTTCCGCGGATTATATCTACACTAAGTAAGCCACCTTACCGCGTATGGCGGAGGGTACTCTGGAACCACGATCTGATCACCGTTCTCCGCTCCATAGGGGAATGGTGCGTGTGGAGAGCGACAGTCGATAAAACACTGCATGAGCTGAAATTTCTCCGATTTTCTCGACGTGTATTTGTATAAGGAAGTAGCAACTATGTTTCCCTACTCTTTTTGGACCGTTCGATCTCGGCATTTCAACAGCAACCTAACCTGTGATAAACAACGTCCCTCTTTTAACGACTGCCACGGGAGTTTGTTGAACATCTCCGCAACATTCTCGCTCTTACTAAACGGTACCGTGACGAAACGCGCCGCTCTTCGTCGGATCTTCTCTGTCTCTTCCGCTAGTCCTACTTGTGAGGGTCACAGACTGATGCACATTACTCAACGATCGAACGAACGCCTGTTTTGTAAGCCGCTTCCTACATTGATGAATTATATTTCCTTTAGATTCTTCCAATGAATTTCTGGCTGGCGTCTGCTTTTCCTACAGTTCGTTTTATGTGATCATTCCTAGGTGTTCTTTCCGTTGTCACTATTTACAGTGTTTTATCTCCAATGGCGTAATCGAACAAACGTGGGTCTCTTCGCCTATTTACGTGCAACATGGTTATAGACAACAATATCGACTGCAAACAGCCTCATGGAGCTTTCGAGAGAACCTGTTCGTTATCTCAGATCTCGCTTAACAGTCTGCAGCGTAGTACTGTGTCAAACACTTTGTGGAAATCTGGGAATCTCGAATTTGACTGTTGCCGTTCATCCATGTTTCGCAAGGCATCGTGCGACAGAAGTGCATGCTGTGTTTCGCAGTAGTTATTTCCTACATCTCTGTTGACTCGTGGACAGCCGTTTTCCTCTCTAAAGGACATTTATTATATTCGAACTTAGAACATGCTAAAGAATTCCGCAGCTTCTCACTCCTTCTCGTATAGATCAGCAAATGATGGGCCAATAACGTGCTCTATTTCCACAGTATTTTGCATATTCCTTTTTTTTAAAAAACGAAATGTTTGTAGAATAATGATTCGCTTCAGTTGCTAGTAATTTTCTTAATTTATTCCACGATCGGTTTCGAAGCTTAAAGCTTCATCTTCAGCTGACACCAACTGTGAACAAGACAAGGGGTACTAACGTACAAGTACTGTGGAGCTGGCATACTAAAATGAAAGCTACAGTTATAGAAAATGGCGTACTCACGTAATTATGAAAACATGAATGTGTGGCGGTCGGGCCAGTCAGTCACACCAGACACACGACAAACAAACCCATGGGACTGGAACAAAAGCGTTAACTTTGGGGAGGGTTCCGGACAGAAATGAACTCAGTAATACTGTAAATAAATAAGTAACTGAACTAGCGCATAGTACCAGCAACCACAGCGCCCCCTAGACAGCACGACACGGAAGTGACTAGTGATGGGTTAGTTAACCTTTGGCACAAGACAGAAATTAACTGAGCCTTACCCTGTACGTCGGTCATTTCGGTTCCTACTCCCCAACCTTTAGAAGGTATATCTCATCGCAATCGATTTAATATGCTACCAGGCAAGATTAATCTGACAACATTACGTTTCCAGAATGAGATTTTCACTCTCCAGAGGTGTGTGCGCTGATATGAAACTTCCTGATAGATTAAAACTGTGTGCCGGACCGAGGCTCGAACTCGGGACCTGTGCCTTTCGCGGGAAAGCGCTCTACCATTTGAGCTACCCAGGCACGACTCACGACCCGTCCTCACAACTTCAATTCTGCCAGTACCTCGACTCCTACCTTCCAAACTTCAAAGAAGCTCTTCTGCGAACCTTGCAGAACTAGCACTCCTGGAAGAAAGGATATTGCGGAGACATGGCTTAACCAAAGCGTGGGGGATGTTTCCAGAATGAGATTTTCACTCTGCAGCGGAGTGTGCGCTGATATGAAACTGCATGACAGATTAAAACTGTGTGCCCGACGGACACTCGAACTCGGGATCTTTGCCTTTCGTGGGCAAGCGCTCTACCAACTGTTTTCCTGAAATCGCCACGTGAACTGAAAACATATATCCTTATACATCGTATGATTCTTCTGTGCAATGTTATCATTCGTTGAGGAGAACGAAAAAAAACTTATTGCCGTACAGAACTTCAATTTTTCGTAAGAAGATAAAAGGATAATATTCAGTAGCTCAATGCCTCATTCCGCCTGCTGGCCCCGCCTCCCGTGTGTAGACTTCGTCGACCTCGCAGAGCTAAGTTTACGCTTGCCAGAGGTAAATAAACATTTTCAAACGTAAGCAATTTACACAGACCACATTCAGCTGCGGAGTACGAAGGTTTTTTTCTCGCGGCAAGGACCATCGCTCATTAGAAACATTTACCTCTAAGTACTACAAAGAGTACTTCTGTTGTCGAACAACACACCACGACGTATTGCCAGTAACAATTTTAATGTAAGCGGAGCAATGTGCTCGGGGTTTTCAGTATTTTAACTGTAATTCATATATAAATAAATCTGTGGCTTAATGGCAGCGTCCATAATTATATCGTTACAAGTTATGTTGGACGCCTCATTCATGAATTACAACTCTGTTAAAAATTAAATCAGTAACTGTGCAAATTCAGTCGAAGCATAATAGCAAAAATGAATTATTTTATACAACAATAGCGTACACTTCAGTCGTAACTAATGGTCCCCTTGCGTGAGATATTCGTCATACTTACTGAGTGTAAACGACTGTAACGAAACTACGTATAGGGCTGCGCCATGTTTTTTCGTCATTGTTCGAGTAGAGAGAGAACAAAGCTCTCATGAAATTACACAAAGGATTTTTGTCCGAATTTTCATAGACAAAGTAGAAAATGAACAAATGGCGTATGAAACAACCAGCGTGAAATCCAGTTTAAGAAACCGACTTCAATGTAATCAGGGTAATTAAGAAACTTAATTAGTGAACTGAAGGAAAACTGAAATATTTTGTAAATGAACTGTCAAAAAGTTTATGTATTCAAGGCCTAGCTATTTTGCGCATAAAAAGTTGCATTGGTGTAGAAATTTTGAAATTCTTACATGTTAAAAATCAAATTACTGCATAAATTTATACATTCTTAACAATAATAGAATACCGATCGAGATTTATATATACGAAAGCGTCCAATCATTAATGCAATACATTTTTTCTGGGCCAATTTCGGATGAATAAATGCGGATATTGTGCAATATTCCCGCCTCAGACCCTACAGTTTCATGTAGCTCCGATAGGTAACGGCACTATACGTAGCCTCCATAATGGCATCTGTAGCAAAGGTGCTTTCCAAGCAGAGAGCTATTATTGAGCTTCTTTTGGCGGAAAACCAGAGCTTGCTGAATGTCTACGGAGAGTTGGCTGTGAACAAAAGCACGGTGAGTTTTTGGGCGAGGCGTCTGTCACCATACCAACAAGGTCGCGCAAACCTGTCCGATCTTCCGTGTGCCGGCCGCCCGCACAAAGCTGTGACCCCTGCAATCTTGGAACGTGCGGACACTCTCATTCGAGGGAATTGACAGATCACTATCAGACACCTCTCTGCACAACTGGACGTCTCTGCTGGTAGTGCTGGCGCACTCGTCCACCAGTTGAGGTAGTCAAGGATGTGTGCCCGCTAGAGTCTTCGTCGCTCATAACGAGCAACGAAGGCCCATCTGTGTGGGAATTGCTTGCGCGTTACAGGGAAGGTTCTGATGCAGCAAGACGTGATCGGACGTCGGCCAGTAGAGTGGTACCACGTGGGCATACCGGCTCTCGCAGTAAGGTGGCGTAAGAGCGTCGCACGGAATGGAGGTTATGTTGCAAAATAGCTTTTTGTAGCCAAAAGGGTGCGAAATAATTTGGTGTACTGAAATCCTGAACAAAACCAACCTGCTTTAAAAAAAAGTTCAATTACTTACTGAACACCCCTTCTATTATATTTTATGCTTTCTGTGCAAAATATGAAAATTTTAATAAAATTGAAGGACGGTAAAATGTTTTGTGCAATGATTTACCTAAAAGCAAGAAGTAAAATAAATTAGACCAACACCTGGCGCACCTAATTTGCATCATTCAAAGGTGCGTCAAATGTTTCTCTAACCAGTTTCATTTCTTACTTTTAGACAAAACATTTCACAAAACATTTGACCACTTTTCTCATGCTGCGTATATAGCGATGTGCTCGTACTGGCACATCGCCCACACCTATAGAAGAAAAACATGGTGGCCGCCTTGCTTAACGTCCAAATCCGGTGGAGACGCTGCGGAGAGGTTTGGCCTGCCAAAGAATTCGAAATAGCTAACTCCGTGTTGCTTGAAATAAGGAAAAACACCT
Source organism: Schistocerca nitens (assembly GCF_023898315.1). Classification (NCBI taxonomy): domain Eukaryota; kingdom Metazoa; phylum Arthropoda; class Insecta; order Orthoptera; family Acrididae; genus Schistocerca; species Schistocerca nitens. The sequence continues at coordinate 904,044,238 of NC_064615.1, forward strand.
TTCTTTTTAATTATTTTTTTTCCTTTTTTAATTTTATTTATTTATTTTTGTATCACTTTTCGCAGGAGAACTTCTGGGAATTTTGGAAGGTATTAGGCGAGGTACTGCCGGAAGTACAGCTGAGAGGACGGATCGTGAGTAGTAATAATAAAATTCCGAGAGCATACGTTCCAAGAAAAGGACTCTGATAACTCTGTCGGTAGAGCACTTTCCCGCGAAAGGCAAAGGTTCCAAGGTCAAGCTGGAAAGGGGGAGAAAGATGGTACCTGTAGTACCGGCCGCCATTCACCATATAGTGTAGAGATTGCGAGCAACCTCCGTGGTCGATCATGACTCCGCCCTACCATTGGGTGTACTGTCGCCACCATAAAATTACTCGGTGATACATCGCGCAGGTAGCAACTGTTTGGATAAACTACTTAGCAGTTCCGTTTAGAAAATAAACCGACCTTCTGTTAATTACTACCCAACGGAGATATTATTGGCATGCGGTTGGCAGCACTGCCGCGCGCATTACCTCTTTGTAACCACGTGTTCACAGAGTGTTGATAGCTCGTTTACTTTTCGTGATGTTATTTGTGTGCTGCATGTGTGCTGAAGTGCTAGTGGTGATTTTGGTAACAGTGATTTCTGAAATATGCGATTTTTTGAAGCAATGAGGCAGTGTAAAATTTTGCTTGAAACTGGCGAAAACGTTTAAACAAACGTTTCAGCTTTTGAAACAAGCTTATGAATATGATGTTCTGAATGGTACGCAATGTTTCAAATGGTTTCTACAATTGCAAAGTGGTCGTATGCCGACTGAAGAGTATCATCGACTATGAGGGCCTTCCACTTCAACTGACGAGTCACACGGTCAATAAATCAAAGATCTGGTGCGTGCAGATCGCCGACTGACCGTTTTGCAACGGTTACGTGAAAAAATCCACGGAAAGAGACCAGAGTTATGACGAAACAACTCATCTTTTCTTGCAGCACCACAGAACGCCTGCAAGCTCAGGTCTGTGGATTCGTCAGGTTTGTGCCAAACATCAGATGCCTGTTCTTCTACTGTCCCCTTACTCGTCATACTTGTCTCCTTGCGATTTCTTCTTATTTTCGAAATTGAAGTCAATGCTGAAAGTACGATGTTTTCAGAGCAGCCTTAAATGCCATCTGAAATGAAGCTATCTGGGACTGATTCGAGAAATAAAAAGATCGCATGGGAAAATTGTGTTAATTGGGGTGGGGGTGGTAGGGGGGAGGAGTTTAAAGTTATAAAGAAATAAACTTCGTTTTTTTCTGAACAGACTCGTAATAGGACTAAACCCCAGGCAATCATGGTTTATTATGATTCGTAATGTGTCCCAGCGGATACCCGAGTCAAAACTGCTGACTTCTTAGAGCACTGAATTTGAGTATTAGATTTTCGGCAACATTCGTGACATCTTCAGCTGTTTCTGGCTCGATAACAAGCCAACAAAAATTTGGAAATTTGTGGTAAGTTCTTATGCGACCAAACCACTCAGGTCATCGGTGCCTAACATTACACACTACTTAATCTGACTTAAACTAAGTTACGCTAAAGACGACACATACACCCATGCCCGAGGGAGGACTCGAACCTCCGACGGGGGGCGCCACGCGGGCTGTGACAAGACGCCTTAGACCGCACGGCTATCCCGCGCGGCAACACGCCAACAATTGTTTTATAAAACTTTTACTTTAAATGTAATTACACACCGAATTAATACAGGGAATTATTAAGATTTCTCCATAGCTTCATACCTGCGGCTCTTGCCTATTTTGTTATTAAAATATTCCAAAAATGGCAAATGGCTCTAAGCACTATGGGACTTAACACCTGAGGTCATCAGTCCCCTAGACTTAGAACTACTTAAACCTAACTAACCTAAGGACATCACACACATCCATGCCCGAGGCAGGATTCGAACCTGCGACCGTAGCAACAGCGAGGTTCCGGACTGAAGCGCCTAGAACCGATCGTCCACAGGGGCGGCAGAATATTCCATTCTAGCGCTTAAAATGAAAGCGTTTGGTTTTTCGCCGTGACTGTCACGACGATAAGATGAAGAGAAGCCGGAGAGAGTACTTTTTCTCTGTATCGAATATTCACTGGTATTGCTGAATTTTGTGTTAATAGGGAGATATAGAAATATATGTGGAATTCATCTGATCTGTATTCGAGGTCGCTAACACGTGCATTTATCAAAATGAAATTTTCACTCTGCAGCGGAGTGTACGATGAGATGAAACTTCCTGGTAGATTAAGACTGTGTGCTGGACCGAGACTCGAACTCGGGACCTTTGCCTTTCGCGGGCAAGTGCTCTACCGACTCAGCTATCCGAGTCCTTTTCTTGGAACGTATGCTCTCGGAATTTTACTAGCAAACCACACCATGACGCAAAATGCCTCACTTGCAACGTCTGCCACTGCAGTTGGATGATCGTACGCGTGACGCTTTCGCGGTTAGTGAATGAACCCGTAATTAAAAACTGCTGCTCTTCTTTAGATCTTCTCTATTTCATCTATCAATTCTATTCGATACAAGTCTCAGACTGATGAGCAGTCTTCAAGTATTGGTCGAACGAGAGTTTCGTACGCTACTTGCTTTCCTAAAGACCTTTCCAATGAATCTCAGTCTGGCATCTGCATTTCATGCGATTAGTTTTACATCGTCGTTCCCACTTTAAATAGCTCCCTACGTATGCTCCCACTATTTAATGGATGCAGCTGTTTCCATAATTTTTCTATATTCGTGTAATCAAACAGTAATGGCTCTTTCGACTTATTTATGGGTAATACCTTACAATCGTTCATGTTGAGGGTAAACTGCCGACCCCTGCACCAAGTGTCGATCCTTTTCAGCTTTCCAGACATTTCGCTGCAATTTTCGGTCGTTATGACTGTTGTTTATTCGACATCATCCTCGAAAGCCTCCGTCTTTCCCACATTTACTAGGTCTTTTAGACATGGTGTTTCACAATTTCTATTGCAGGCTTTTAGTGGTTGTAGAGGGGACTTAGTAGATTAAGTTTTAATAAGGAACCCACGTACAGAAATGTGCAGTTTGGATGTTAGATAAGCTTGAATATCGGATCACTTTCAAATCTCCCGCTTGACGATACACACGCGGCAGAAATAATGAGCTCTGACCTGTATACCCTAAAGGAGCCTATGGCATAGGCAATGTTTCCAGCACTCGTCATAGAGTCTTGTTCAAAATCGAGGGTGAGGTGCGTCCATGGAACATTACAGTCAACACTCCTAGTTGCGAACGAAGCAGTCTGTCGCAACTGTTATTGTAGTCAGATGAAAAGGGTGTGTGGTGTTACAATTACAACAGGGGGTGACGGCAGCGCCTTCTTTCCAGCTCGTGTTCTTGCCGTAAAGCGGCAGCTTGGAAAGTGATCCGAACTTCAAACTTATTTTAGATCCACGCGGAACATTTACGGACATGGGTTCCTTATCAAAACTAATAACTCCTACCTACAATATAATCCCTAAAAGCCTGTAATAGGAATTGTTGAAGTCCATGTATATACTGTGAACGGTGAGGTTAAGTTCAGATGACGGAAACCATATAGTCTGCGTGTTCAAGTCTACCTCCACCAACAAAACAGTTGTTACATTAAGCCTGAACGCTATCCATTGATGGAGTGCGTCGTCATTGTGGGTAGCATTTATATTGTCGAAATTTTCGTCTAAGGTGTCTTAGTTCTTAAATGCATCTCTCATCTGAATATAGCTGGGAAGTAATCGCTTTTAGAATGCCCTCGGCACAACCCAGGCTGATATCTAATGGGCGATGTAATAATTTTCATTTATTACACTCCACACCCGACGTTCACGCTATACCAGAATTCTTTCAAGATATCTGAGTGCTGAAGTTGGTAATTAATTAAATATCTTTTTTTTTCACTAGCCAGCAGCTTTCCGTCGTAATGTCTCATCAAATTTTTCATCAGCCTTAACCCTTCTTCATCCACGAGAACTGTTATGTAAGGAAGTGCCATGTAGTTTCTTTTTTCTTTTTGTTAAACGTCTTGGTGTCAGTATATTCAAATATTTTTCAGTGATTTTTTCGTATCGAACAGAATCTCAGTTGCTGTCTTTTTCATAAGCGCTAATGTCTACCGACACAAACCGATAGAGTGAAACAGCGCCGACAGTACTAGAGGAAAAAGTGTTTGTAAGTGAAGTACAAGAAACTTGAGTGTTCTGGATTTTGTATTCTGATATGATTACCATACAGAGCTCCGACACAATGAGGATGGTTTGCGTACTGTTTAAACCCTTGAGAAATTTCAACCTATTTTTATTCACCTGGTGTTGGAAATCCTCATAAAGATAATTTTGCATACTTGACGAATTATTCTACATATAGTGGATTATCGAGTTTTATATGAATAGTAAGAGTTCCCCGTTAAGCATCCTCTTGCAAGATAATCTGAAACCGAACAGACTGCGAGAGAGTGACTTCATGCTCTATCGCTTTGTTATCTGAATTCATTTGAAATTCGATCGTGCTTTAGCGTGCGTCAACACGTGTTAGATCTGTACTTTGCTTAATACTTCTGTGACATTCTGTTGGCGTACACTTCAAGTTACTATTACGTCTGAAGATTTCTGTCCGTTAAGAATGATATTCTTTGTTGTATTTACTAGGAATATGCAACTTCTCAGAAATAGTCTTGTTACAAGAAAAACAAAACTCCTAATATCTTAACTCCCCATTCCGCCCAGTTATCATATACAGATCAGTGGTATGGACGTTGACAGAACGTCATAAAAATGCACTAAGAATCCTTGAGCGGAAAATACTACGCAAAACCTATGGTCAAATAAGGGAGGAAGAAGGCTGGAGAATACGCTACAACGCCGAATTACAAGTGTTAATACAACGTAGGGACATAGTAATATTTGTGAAATCACAGCGAATACGATGGCTAGGACACGTGGAGAGAATGGCAGAGGATATAAGACGGTTTGACGACATAGTAGTGAATCTCACTACTATGGGAGTCCGGGGATGGAAAAAAGCAGCAAATAACCGAGAAATGTGAGGAAGATCGTTGAAGAAGCCAAGGCTTACCAAGGGCTGTAGCGCTACTGAAGAAGAAGATTTGCTAGGAATTCTTCAAACAAATTACAAAGATGGTCTGGTATTCCATAAAGTCGCATTTCGTTCATTAGGGATTAGTGTGGAACTGCATATAACGCTTCCGGAAATCACGAAACACGGCATCAACCTGGGCACCGCTATCTAGTGCCTTCAGGGTCACGTGGACGAAGAGAGTGAGCTAGAATTCACGCGATAGTTGCTTTCGGAACCCCTGTTGACTCCAGAAATGTCGTAATATGTTAGCATAAAACGTGCTCTAACACTCAACAACAGACTGACATCAGCACGGCAGGCCTTCATTTGTCTGCGTCTGTTCGGCTACCCGTCTAGTAAAACTCCTGCCGACGCGCAGACAGTGCACGGCAAGGCGCGCGCAGATCCTGGTGGGAGTTGCAGAGCGGCAGGTGACCTCGAGGAGGCGGTCTCTCCGCCAAAAGCGCGCGGCTCGCTTCTCACCGCCCACGCTGCTGCAGCCGCTTCCAGCGCGACCTGACGCCGACTCCAGCAAACGGCGCGCACTCACCTGGAACACGCAAACAGGAGGCGTCAAGTCACTCGGCACTGAGAACAAAGCGCTATAACGTAGCGGCGCATGCTGTTAAACATTGAAACTAGTGGATGACAGATCACACTCGCTAACTGCTTAGCAGATTAACATTCCGAAGACCTGAAAGAAAAACTGAGGGCGTACTGATGCAGATCAGTTTGAGTACAGGAAAGAAAAAGGTACCACACGTGTAATTCGGAAACTACTTACTAAAACTATTAACTGGCCGAACACAGCATCAAATTTCATCAATTATACAGGGTGTTTCAAAAAGGACTTCACAACTTTAAAAATCCATATAAATTTACTGAAAAAAGATATAGAGCTGGGTTTAGTGTTATTTTGTAGGGAAACACATCAACTTTTTTCACCTTACACTAGAGATGTATGCAGCTTCCGGCGTTTATCCTGCACACATTCCATCGGAATTCAATTTCTTCCCAAACTTGCTGTAGCATTGCAAGTGTAACTCGCTCAGTGGCGCCGTAAATTCTTCATCTAAGTTCAGGTAGAGAAGCCAGCACAGCAGGTACAAACACGATATCCTTCATGAATCCCCCACAAAATAATCGAGTGGTGTCAGGTCTGGAAAACGTGGGGGGGGGGGGGGGGCGGCATACAACTGGCGCATCACGACCAATCCATTGAACTGAGAAAATCAGCCAGGTAGTGGGCTGGTGCACCATCTTACAAGAAGTAAACATTTCGTTCTTGGTCATCCACATCGATCTGTGGTATCAAAAATTGTTGTAACATATCCAGGTACACTACCCTGTTGATGGTTGTCTCACGGATAAAAGAGGGGCTGTACACTTTGTCCTTGCTCAATGCACAAAAAACGTTCAGTTTAGGGCTATCAAATGGTTCAAATGGCTCTGAGGACTATGGGACTAAACTTCTGAGGTCATCAGTCCCCTAGAACTTAGAACTACTTAAACCTAACTAACCTAAGGACATCACACACATCCATGCCCGAGGCAGGATTCGAACCTGCGACCGTAGCGGTCGCGCGGTTCCAGACTGAAGCGCCTAGGGCTATCACAAACATGCTTCAATGTTTGATGTGGATTTTCACTGCCCCAAGTCGATTTCGTAGGGCTGTTGACAAAACGTTGTCCCAATCGCTCAACGACGTCGTCACATGTGCTTGGACGACCTGATCATTTCCCATGTCTTACCGAGTATCCTGTTTCTACAAAACATTTATGTCACTCCTAAATTGTAGGCCTACTAAGAGGACCTTTAGCGTACTTCGTACTGAAATTACGCTGAGCTGTTATCGCCGTCTTCGATTCTTCAAACCAAAACACACAGCTAGCACACTCAGGTCCAGTGAAGGCAGCCATCTTCAACGCAACTGCCGCTAGCGCTCCTTACGGTGCGATTCGGCACTAGCGAACTACGCGAGAGAAAACTTGATGTATTTCCCTACAAATTGACACTACAATCTCCTCTTTAGGTACTATGAATTAATTAAAATGAATTTTCAAAGTTGTAAAGTGCTTTGTGAAACACCTTGTAACTGAAAGCTCACAGATAAAATATTGATCGCCACTTAAAAGGACAAACTAGTCGGTTTGGAACACAGTAGATCAGTGTTTCCCAACCTTTTTGAGATCATTACCCCTGAGTGTAATGAGATATTTTTAAATATTTTTACTGGCTGAGATCTACAACCGTACGTTATTTTGTTACAGGATGTATATATAGCAACATCGGTTGCACAAAAACCGATGTAGCTACATACAGGGTGTTACAAAAAAGTACGGCCAAACTTTCAGGAAACATTCCTCACACACAAATAAAGAAAAGATATTACGTGGACATGTGTCCGGAAACGCTTAATTTCCATGTTAGAGCTCATTTTAGTTTCGTCAGTATGTACTGTACTTCCTCGATTCACCGCCAGTTGGCCCAATTGAAGGAAGGTAATGTTGACTTCGGTGCTTGTGTTGACATGCGACTCATTGCTCTACAGTACTAGCATCAAGCACATCAGTACGTAGCATCAACAGGTTAGTGTTCATCAAGAACGTGGTTCCAAATGCGGAGTTGGCAGATGCCCATTTGATGTATGGATTAGCACGGGGCAATAGCCGTGGCGCGGTACCTTTGTATCGAGACAGATTTCCAGAAGGAAGGTGTCCCGACAGGAAGACATTCGAAGCAATTGATCGGCGTCTTAGGGAGCACGGAACATTCCAGTAGAGAAGTTGCTGCTGTACAAGGTAACGTTGACCATGTCACTGTATGGAGAGTGCTACGGGAGAACCAGTTGTTTCCGTACCATGTAAAGCGTGTGCAGGCACTATCAACAGCTGATTGGCATCCACGGGTACACTTCTGCGAATGGTTCATCCAACAATGTGTCAATCCTCATTTCAGTGCAAATGTTCTTTTTACGGATGAGGCTTCATTCCAACGTGATCAAATTGTAAATTTTCACAATCAACATGTGTGGGCTGACGAGAATCCGCACGCAATTGTGCAATCACGTCATCGACACAGATTTTCTGTGAACGTTTGGGCAGACATTGTTGGTGATGTCTTGATTGGGCCCCATGTTCTTCTACCTATGCTCAATGGAGCACGTTATCATGATTTCATACGGGATACTCTACATGTGCTGCTAGAACATGTGCCTTTACAAGTACGACACAACATGTGGTTCATGCACGATGGAGCTCCTACACATTTCAGTCGAAGTGTTCGTACGCTTCTCAACAACAGATTCGGTGACCGATGGATTGGTAGAGGCGGACCAATTCCATGGCCTCCACGCTCTCCTGACCTCAACCCTCTTGACTTTCATTTATGGGGGCATTTGAAAGCTCTTGTCTACGCAACCCCGGTACCAAATGTAGAGACTCTTCGTGCTCGTATTGTGGACGGCTGTGATACAATACGTAATTCTCCAGGGCTGCATCAGCGCATCAGGGATTCCATGCGACGGAGGGTGGATGCACGTATCCTCGCTAACGGAGGACATTTTGAACATTTCCTGTAACAAAGTGTTTGAAGTCACGGTGGTACGTTCTGTTGCTGTGTGTTTCCATTCCATGATTAATGTGATTTGAAGAGAAGTAATAAAATGAGCTCTAACATGGAAAGTAAGCGTTTCCGGACACATGTCCACATAACATATTTTCTTTCTTTGTGTGTGAGGAATGTTTCCTGAAGGTTTGGCCGTACCTTTTTGTGACACCCTGTATACATCCCGTACCAAAATGAGACATTTATTAGCTAGTACCTACCTGGCCATCATCATCAACATTATTGCTTAACTAAAGTTTACACTGAAAAAGAATTCTCTTCGAACACATTTTAGAATGGCGAAAGATAAATGTTACTTAGTTTTTGTCGATATTCCATTAAACCTCACCAACTAACGAGAAACTTTATTCCTAACAACCTTTCCTTTATAGAATGATAAAGCACAGTGTATTACGCATGCCACCTACAGCCCCTTCTCATTGAAGAAAACTAATTATCCACACTCATGGTATGCACTTGTCAGAAAACGTCATTCATCTGCACCACTCCTCTCCACAGCGACACTTGCTTCACCCATACCCAGTATCCCCATTCAGAATCAACCAAGTTAAAATGTGCGCATTATACTTGCTTTCTGTAAAGTGGTCATTATTTCTGAACTGACAGAAACTGGAAGAGTTTAGTCTGCCAATACTTTGAGTCCGACAAGTACCACTAATAATAATAAGAAGAAGAAGAAGAAGAAGAAGAAGAATGTCAATAATAACACAGTGTAATAGTCAATACTGTTGCGTTGTGCTGGTCCATTGTGGGAACCACCTGCAATTAGAAGAAAACTTTACTAACATCATCTCCGCTTTATGTATTAGACATATACTGATTTATCATATATATTTAAAATATATCACTCTATGTCCGTCTGGAGGTTTGTTAGAGCATAGTGAAACAATTGACGTAAATCGTCTTTCAGGATTCTTGGTAACAACTTAAATTAACGACTTGTCCTTATACAGTAAGAATATACATACAGGGTGCGGCACGTAAAACCAGTCCGTCGCACGCAACCTTAATGTTCCAGTGCGTGCGCGCGTGCCAATGATAATGGAAAATGAGAAACGCCGTCCAAACAGCCGCGCACGAACTAATCATTCCCTCTGATGTACCGACACTGCGCGGAACTATGTTGCGTAAAGCAGCTGCAGCCGCAGCCAGTGAAACTCGCCGAAACCAGTTCAGAAAAAGGCCTCGTTGTGTGAAGCTGGGTTACTGTGAGTGTGTGATAGTGCCGTATTCGTTAGCCGAGCGTGTTGCCATTGTTGAAGCGTTCATTCGCACTGGATCTTTTGTGAAAACAAAGAATTTGTTTCAAGAGAAATTTCCAGGACGTAGTGTGGCAGCAAATGACACCGTATAGGAACTGATTGAAAAATGGCGGCGTACAGAATCGGTTCAAAATTCTCCCAGGAGCAGACCAACACCTGTCAACACATCTGAATTAAAGAGGCAGGTGCAGGAGATAATGACAAGAAGTCTCCGTAAGTCAACCAGGAGATTTAGTCAACAGGTTCATGCGAGTGACGAAAGTTTCAGACGTGTTTTAAGGGGCCTGAAGTTAAAACCGTATCGGATATGTGTTGTGCATGAACTGAAGGAGCCTCACCTGCAGAAAAGAGTGCACTTCTGTTCATGGCCCTTTTGACAAATGTTGCCAGTGGTGTCTTGGACTCTCTAAGGCTCATCATACGCAATACATTGCATATAATTTTATGCTCGTGTGTGGACTTTACGGGCCGGTTTTACGTGCCGCACTCGGTATGTATCGTGTGAACAATGACGTAAATCGGGAATTACTGCAAGAATGTTTCCCCATAATACATTATATATACCGTATAAGAATTAAAAATGTATAGCCTATGTTCGTCCGAATTTTTATAGAGCAGCGGGTAAAAAATTGAAGTAAATCGATTGAGAACTGGTAACAGCGTTAAACAACGAGTATTGTGTAAAAATATGAAATAAGTCAGTCAAGAACTTTCCAAGATTTTTACTAAAAACCTTTCACATATCCTATGGCCGTCCGAACGTTTATTAGACTGTCGTGTAAAACTTTGAAGTAAACTGTGTTAAACTACAACTTGTCTTTATATAGCAGAATAGATGTGCATGGCGTTACTCTTTCCTACTTCGTGCGTTCACGTCGAAATGCCAACCATTTGCATATCCAAGCTCTTAGTACACCTTACGCCAATTTGGCATTTCATCATTTTGATTTGCACCTCTTTGTGTTGGCCGTGTACATATTTCGGCACCACTGCCCCATCATCAGTGGGTTTTCGTTTTTATTATTTATTCATGTACACCAAATGTAAAGAATAAATAAAAACGAAAACTCGCTGACGATTGCACAGTGGTGCCAAAAAATGTTTGGGTACTGAGAAGAAACGGTGTTTTGCATAACTGGCGGACCTCACATACAACAATTTGGCATTTGTTGCATGCTGCTATCGTGGTGCTGCAGCTGAAATTATACATATACAAATGATTCATTCGTTTTCAAAGTTCTGTATTTTGCAAAGCATCATATGTACAAATTTGACTGATGCATGAATGCAACCGTAAACTGACCGAGTCTGCATTGCGCAACCGTTTGGCGTTACGAGTGCACTACCTTGACAAAATGGTTACAAAGCAAAAATAGAGTTTTTGTTAGTTTCCACTATGCCAGATGTTTATCCGTTACAACAGTGGGCGAGCATTAAGACGGAAATATGGAGAAGAAAGCCATGTAAATAGCGCATTATGCATCATGATCGACAGTTTAGGGATATGGGTGTCTCTGTAAACGGAAAAGTATTTGCCGACCACTTCTGAAAACGAATCAATAATTTATCGTGTCCCTGTATTTTGCTTGCAGGCGCAAGTGGTTCAGGAGTAGTGGGATGGAAGCGCATCAGGGTAATCGCATCCTCGGCGTAGAAGACTTATGTAAAGTGTGCACTGTTGCCAGCCCACTGCCCTGCCCGCACCACAGTGCATAGAAGTAATGGTCTGTGGTCTGGACAGAGAGCGCGCCACACCGTGGGAAAGGCAGCTGCGGCTAACAGCTTACCTTCGGCCCAACACAAACAAGGGTGCCTGCTTTAGGCAAACGGTATCCGCCTCCCGTCCGACAACAGGCCCAAGCAGCGGTCTGCCCTCACTACGCCTGCTGCTGCTCCGTAAGAACGGATTTATCCAGTCAGTGACTGCTTGTGATTCACACACACACACACACACAGACGCCCAAAGAAACTGGTATAGGCATGCGTATTCAAATACAGAGATTTGTAAACAGGCAGAATACGGCGCTACGGTCATCTAAGTCTATATAAGGCGACAAGTGTATGGCGCAGTTGTTAGATCGGTTACTGCTGCTACAATGGCAGGTTATCAAGATTTAAGTGTGTCTGAACGAGCGGGACACAGCATCTCCGAGGTAGCGATGAAGTGGCCGGCCGGAGTGGCCGTGCGGTTCTAGGCGCTACAGTCTGGAACCGAGCGACCGCTACGGTCGCAGGTTCGAATCCTGCCTCGGGCATGGATGTGTCTGATGTCCTCAGGTTAGTTAGGTTTAATTAGTTCTAAGTTCTAGGCGACTGATGACCTCAGAAGTTAAGTCGCATAGTGCTCAGAGCCATTTTTGATTTGTAGCGATGAAGTGGGGATTTTCCCGTATGATCATTTCAAGAGTGTGCCGTGAATATCAGGAATCCGGTAAAACATCAAATCTCCGACATCGCTGCGACCGGAAAAATATCCTGCAAGAGCGGGACCAGCGACGACTGAAGAGAAGCGTTCAACCTGACAGAAGTGCAACCCGTCCGCGAACTGCTGCAGATGTCAATGCTGGGCCATCAGTAAGTGTCAGCGTGCGAAACATTCAACGAAACATCATCGATATGTGCTTTCGGAGCCGGAGGCCCACTCGTGTACCCTTGATTACTGTACGGCAAAAAGCTTTACGCCGCGCCTGGGCCCGTCAACACCGACATTGGACTGTTGATGACCGGAAACGTTTTGCCTCATGGGACGAGTCTCGTTTCAAATTGCATCGAGCGGATGGACGTGTACGGGTATGGACACAACCTCACGAATCCATCGAATCTGCATATCGGCAGAGGACTGTCCAAGCTGTTTCAGGCTTTGTAATGGTGTGCGGAGTGTGCAGTTGGGACCCCTGATATATCTACATAGGTCTCTGACAGGTGACACGTACGTAAGCATCCTGTCTGATCACCTGCACCCATTCGTGTCCACGGGACTTGGGCAATTCCAGCAGGACAATGCGACACCCCATATGTCCAGATTTGCTAGGAAGTGGCACCAGGAACACTCTTCTGAGTTCAAACACTTCCGCTGGCCACCAAAGTCGCAGACATGAACATTATTGAGCATATCTGGCATGCCTTGCAATGTGCTGTTCAGAAGAGATCTCCACCCCCTCGTACTCCTGCCGATTTATGGACAGCCCTGCAGGATTCATGGTGTCAGTTCCCCCCAGCACTATTTCAGACATTAGTCGAGTCCGTCCGACGTCGTTTTGCGGCACTTCTGCGTGCTGGCGGCGGCCCTACACGATATTAGGCACGCGTACCAGTTTCTTTGGCTCATCAGTATATATAATTTCGTCACATTATAAACTCTCGGTGTAATATCGGCAATAAAGTGTGACAAGAATGTCCGCCTCCTTAGCGTCTTTGGCTGCCATGCAGCGGGCCTAGGCTCGCTTTCCTGCCGGGACGGAGATTTTCTCTGCCCAGTGACTGGATATTGTGTTGTCCTCATCATCATTTCATCGCCATTGAGACGCAAATCGCCCATTTTGACATCAACTGAAAAGACTTACAACGCGGAGGCCGAACTTCTCCAGGCGGGGGCTCCCGGCCATGAATGCTATACTATAATTTCATCTGTGAAGATGAATTATAATGTGTATTCAGTCAATCGTCATACATGGGTTCTATCCGGATGGATTTACTGTAGTACCCGGTATGTTGCGAGTGTAAAATGACATCAAAGAGATAGAGCATACTTGTGTCCATGGGAAAAAGTTAAATGCACTGTATAGAATGAAAAATTGAAAACTGAGTGAACAAAGCTGCTAAATTTGGTGTTGAAGCCTTTGCAAACATTGCAGAATGCTCAGACATGGGTCTTATAGACTCAAATGAATGATTTCTGATGGAGGAAGGAATCGCCGTTTGTTCGTGTTTGTCAAAAAAACTAGTCAGTTGACTTGTGTGACCTCAATGAAGTTTTCTAAAATACTTTTATTCGTTAAATCTTTTTGTTTATCTGTGATCAGTCGCCACGGTATTTCTTTCATACTCGGTAATGAGGCCAATTTTGTGCTACTTAAGAGTCGTGGTGTATTCATACTGTAACTTAGGGGACTGTCTAAAGGAAAGATGAATTGCTTTCCATCTGCTGTACTGCTCTATCTTCCTGTGATGATGGTCGCTACGACCGAGACCGGTAAAGCGTATAGAATAATTGGAACAGCTGACGGCTAAGATGCAGACCGTCGAAAAGGGTACATTGGGCACATGTATGAGAGTGAGTGATTGCGTGTTATCGTGGTAGAAGAAGAAATGTATTTTGTTTTCGAAAACGTTGGATACTCAGTGTAAAGTCGCAGATTGACAAAGCTTTCGAAGATTTGCGATTAAACAATGCAAAAGGGATAAATAGCATTCCTTCGGTTCAAAAATGTCTCAAATGGCTTTAAGCAGTGTGGGACTTAACATCTGAGGTCATCAGTCCCCTAGACTTAGAACTACTTAAACCTAACTAACCTAAGTACAGCACAAACATCCATGCCCGAGGCAGAATTCGAACCTGCGACCGTAGTAGCAGCGCGGTTCCGGACTACAGCGCTAGAACCGCTCGGCCACAGCGACCGGCCATTCCTTCGGAATTCCTAAAATCATGGGAGTAGGCCTATGTGGCAACCAAACGATTATTCAAATGTGCCGAAACTATTCAACCGGAGACACACACCCAGACTTTTCGACACGATCCCATACAGAGCAAGCGCAGATTAACCAGAGATTTACCGCAGAAACAACTTCACAACTGACGAGTACAAGTTTCATAAATAACATGCAATGTAAAGGAATATTGAGGCTATGTTGTCTTACGATAAGTTCGATTTCAATCAAGTTAAAGGCGAGAGAGAATTCTGACGTCGCGCTTGATTATACGAGGGCTATTCCGAAAGTAAGGTCCGATCGGTCACGAAATGGAAACGACTATGAAAATCCGATAAAGCTTTGCACAGATGTGTTGGATAGTGTCTCTAGTATAACCCCAGTTAGCATCACGTCGCTCTTCTCATTTCTGAGCTCGCAGTGAGTGCGTAAAGATGTCTAGAAAATAGTGTCTGCCGCCAAGTACGGGGGCCTGGTGAGAAATTTCCCCTGAAGCTATGCAGCTAACATTACATAACTGTCGTGCTGTTTCGTCTTCAAGACAATTCTCAGCCGCATTCTGCAGGGGCAATGAAGATGCTCCTGCATCGTTTTCAAATGGAAATGTGAGATTACCCACAATACAGCCCGTAATTGTCTCCCTCTGAGTGTCAGCTCAGGTCACATGAACCGCTGGTTATGAAGACAACATTTCGGCACAAGACAACGAGCCGTAGGCCAGCGTAGAGAATTGGCGGAGAGCACTGGCGGCTGCCTTCTGTAGCGAGGGTATGGGAAAGTTGGTACAACGCTACGATACACGTCTAAGTCGGGTCGGCGACTATGGAGATAAGTAGCTGCAAGGTGTATCTAACTGTTGCAAATAAAACATTTTTGATTTTTACCGTGGTTTCCATTTCGCGACCTATCGGACCTTACTTTCGGAATAGCCCTCGTAGATGCAAGATTTTTAAAAAAATATCAAGAGACTGTCGAGAGATTTTTCGATCTAGAATCATTGGTCGTTAATGTGAGGTGGAGCAAGATGTTTGAAACCCATTCTCGCCTTTTACGGCACCCTCTAGTACCACACTCATTAATACGTGTTCCACCATCTTGTTCATTCTTCTGGTTACTGTTTTGCGCGCATTCCTTTCTTTGTCGATACTGGAGAAGACTTCCTCATGTCACAACATATATTCTCAGCAATATATTCCTCAGTTAAAGTCTTACATTTGATACTAGTATACTACTTTGGTTGGAATTTTAATAGTGGCAAGTATTTATTTATAACTTATACAAAATACAGTAGATACGTGTCTCAGAGTTTCACTGTTCTTCAAAGTAGTCACACCAGCATTGTGTATATAATACGTTGCCAACGATATGGAAGTCGTAGGACACCCGTAGCAGCGCCAATTGTGTTGACAGTTCAAATGATTCAAATGGCTCTGAGCACTATGCGACTTAACTTCTGAGGTCATCAGTCGCCTAGAACTTAGAACTAATTAAACCTAACTAACCTAAGGACATCACACACATCCATGCCCGAGGCAGGATTCGAACCTGCGACCGTAGCGGTCGCTCGCTTCCAGACTGTAGCGCCTAGAACCGCACGGCCACTCCGTCCGGCTTGTTGACAGTTCGAGTGGCGCGGTCTCTTTCCCGACAGTCTCTGTAACAGCCTCAAGCGAATGCCATGAATTGCTTACTTCAATTTAGGAATGAAGATGAAGTCACAAGGGCTTAAGTCCGGGGAATGTCTTGGGCGGTATAGCACTTCCTATCCTCATCGGTCGAACAAATCAGTCACAACGTGCACCATGCACGAGAAAGTGGCGCCGCTTCTTGCTCTCCGGTTGTCACATGCTGTGTTCAAAAAATGAACAGCTTAGAGGAAGAAGTGGCGACACTTTTTGCAAAACCTACCCAACATTTAGCAGGACAATGCTCGAGCGCATATGGTGCGAGCTGTGACTGGTTTGTTCGACAGACGGGGATGGGAAGTCTTGTACCATCCACCACACTTCTGGACCTAGACCTTTGTGATTTCAACTTGAAGGAAGCCCTTCACGCCATTCGTTACAGAGCTGTTACAGAGTTTTTCGGGAAAGAGACCGGTACACTCAAACTATCAACACAACTGGCGCAGCTAGAGGCAACCTACGACTTCCTCATCGCTGGCAACGAAGCAGACACAATTCTGGGAGTACTTTCAAGGACACGACAGAACTTTGAAACGTCTATCTATTTTGTATAAGTTGTAAATAGATAGCTGCCTCTATTAAAGGTTCAACCCTCGAAATTTTGGAGAGGATTGCCCTCTTTGCCTGCGCTAGTTTGCTTTTTATATTATCTTTGATTCGTCCAAACAAATAGCAGAATTGCCACATTTCATCTACAACATGGTTGACAATTTTTATGTTACGTTTATCGCCAACCTCACTTTTGCTATTCCTCAATACTTTCATCTTTCTTCGGTTTACTCCGAATCCATACTGTTTGCTCCTTAGACTGACCAATCGGTTCAGCAGACGCTGTAACTCTTTTTCACTTTCTTCACACTCTTATCTCATGGTTTTCCATTCTTACTGTTCCCTCTTGGCTGTTTTACGTACAGAGTTTTAGGGGTGTAAGTGGAGATATTTCTACCTATTACTGAGGACAGTGCACAGAAAAACATTACATCGGTATTACGGTTTGGTCGTTTTGGTACAGTACATAAATGATGTTGTAAAGGGTATGATTACCTGCAGTGTTGTCAGCAGTGGTATTGCCAGCTCTGGTAGAGAAAGAAACATAAAAGAATCTTTGAGAGAGAAACTGGGAGCCGACAACTCCTCTTCGTTCTTTTGCACATAATCAGAGCCGAATATCGTTCAGTGTTAGTCTACTGAATATTCTATATCCATAAAAAATTAAACTGCATTTTATAAGTAATAAAAATTAGTTGATCGCGTTATTTCTGCGCTCATAAGTAACCAAAGAAATTATTCTTGATGCAAGTACAGTTTACATGCACAAACGGACCTATTGTTATTTTGTAACTAATAGAACATTCTTGATCATGATCAAAGGCAAAAGTTTCCTATTATTATTGACAAGTCCGAAAATTGTTTATGAGTAACAGACGCAAATTTTATATAAGCCCGACGAAGTACTGAAGCGATGTTTGACATATGTTTTGTTCAAATGGCTCTGAGCACTACGGGACTTAACATCTGAGGTCATCAGTCCCCTAGAACTTAGAACTAATTAAACCTAACTAACCTAAAGACATCACACACATCCATGCCCGAGGCAGGATTCGAACCTGCGACCGTAGCGGTCGCGCGGTTCCAGACTGAAGCGCCTAGAACCGCTCAGCCACGCGGGCCGCCCATATGTTTGTTGTAGTTTTTTTTTCAGTCTTACACTTCTTGTAGGAAGTGGCAGTTTCCAGCGCTATTGATAAAGCTGTATTTTCTTTATTTTTACTTCCACGACATCCCTCAGTTCACGTTACAAGTAAAACAATTTTCGGATAAAACCAGAACTAAACAGTGACTGCGTTAATGTTGCTATAAGTGCTATTTATTTTTTAAGTGACAGAAGGATGACTATGTAGAATAAAAATGTTCTGTACGTCAATTTCTACACGGTTCACCACTTGCGGTTTCTAGGGGAACCTAGAAGAGACTGATCGCACACGCCAACAAAGCGATCGAAATGAGGTCACGCCCGCTAGGTATGCAACACACCTATTGTACAGGTGTCGCAGTTAACTGACCAAATCTACTAGGAAAAATTCCGTAGTACACTCTTACGATAGTCTATAGTAGCCTACAGCAGTTTTACTACTCTAGGCACATGCAAAGCATTAATATTTATTTTCCCCTGAGTGGTCAGGTGTAGAGAGTGTGGACATAAGCACGCTAAACGGTTAGTCTATACTGACAGGCGTAGTCCATTTCGCGGTACAGTTACGACAGTGCATAAAACATTAATTAGTAAATCATCTGATGTGTTTGCAAGAAGACTGTCAAATGCAGAGAAAAAACGACTGACACACTGAAGTGGATACAATTAAGGTACTAATGATCAAAATATCTGTTCCTTCACCCCTAACACCGTTGTATATTACCTGTCTTTCTGCACAGCATGTAGCCGGCCGGGGTGGCCAAGCGGTTAAAGGCGCTACAGTCTGGAACCGCGCGACCGCTACGGTCGCAGGTTCGAATCCTGCCTCGGGCATATATGTGTGTGATGTCCTTAGGTTAGTTAGGTTTAAGTAGTTCTACGTTCTAGGGGCTGATGACCTTAGAAGGTAAGTCCCATAGTGCTCAGAGCCATTTTTTTGCACAGCATGTATCTATTTACTGAGGATTCCAAATACCTTACACCATTTTGCATTGTCGAGCACTTTTGCTAGATCAATAAAATCAGTGAAAGTGTTGATTATAAGTATTGCATCCATAATGAAACATAACGACCGATCTTCCTCTCTGGTGTCTTTACCTTTCCTGACACGAAACTAGTTATCATTTAACACACCCTCAGCTTGCATTTACATCTTTTGTACATTATTCAGTAACTTGGATGCATGAGCTGTTGGTCATATAGTATGGTCTTACAATTATCTGTCAATCTTCCGGACTGTGTGGATCAGTGATAGCCAACCAGGACCCTAACGCCCACTAGTGGTGAGGGATAGGCAGTGGGGGTTTTAAAAGAGATGTCATTAGGTTTTCATAAATCTCTGACATAAAATATTCGATAAGTAATTGTTATTGTTTGCTTTAACTTGCCATTCGTTATTGTGAAGCTGGTGGGTGGTTTTACTAGTAACAGAGACCCAAAAGTGGCGGAAGGTGGAAAAATGTTGACTACCCCCGGTGTGGATGATATTCATACAAGAAATGTTATCTACCGTTCCTGCGTTGTTTGCTCGGAAGTCTGCGGAACTAAGGAAAATTAAAAGTAAAATCAGCTGTACAGGTTCAAATGGCTCTGAGCACTATGGGACTTAACATCTGAGGTCATCAGTCCCCTACAACTTAGAACTACTTAAACCTAACTAACCTAAGGACATCACACACATCCATGCCCGAGGCAGGATTCGAACCTGCGATCGTAGCAGTCGCGGGGTTCCGGACTGAAGCGCCTAGAACCGCACGGCCACCGAGGCCGGCAGCCGCACAGGAATTGAGCACGATATTCCTGCATGGGGTAGATCGCAATGGTCACTCAGAGTAACTCATTTTATTTCAGATATATTTATAATAATTTTCAAGAAACTTTCTTAAAAACAGGGAGCTATGAGGTTGACAAGACGAGAGAATGGTGACGATTGCTTTGGTTTTTATGACCCAGTGGAGAGGATTACATGCGTGGGAGCTTATCTGTGAGCTAGTAATTGGTGGCGCGACCGGTGCTGGCGCGGGGTAATTATCTCGTATGTCGGTCGCACTGCGGCCATTAGCAGCAATTAAAGTCCGGCAGCCAATAATGAAGCAATAAAGTGCCGTGTCATCGCGCTGTGTGTTCCTTCCTAACGGCAAACTGCGGCTGGCGATTAATCTAGTCGGCCAGGAAATACTTCACGTCCGAAGCAAGAGCAACGCTGCGTCCGGGTCCACAATAAATCTCCAAACTAAAGCATTACGCTTTATTTCCAATCCTTCTCCGTAACGGTACACATAGTTCCCCTCCTTTTACCCAATGGCATGCAAAGCGCTTGGACATACAATACGGTATCTACCAAAACGGAGGGTAAGGTTTCAAGACACATTCGTCAAACATCAAAGTAGAAAATACACTACTGGCCATTAAAATTGTTACACCACGAAGATGACGTGCTACAGACGCGAAATTTAACTGACAGGAAGAAGATGCTGTGATTAGCTTTTCAGAGCATTCATACAAGGTTGGCGCCGGTGGCGACACCTACAACGTGCTGACATGAGGAAAGTTTCCAACCGATTTCTCATACAGAAACAGCAGTTGACCGGCATTGCCTGGTGAAACGTTGTTGTGATGCCTCGTGAAAGGAGCACAAATGCGTACCATCACGTTTCCGACTTTGATAAAGGTCGGATAGTAGCCTATCCCGATTGCGGTTTATCGTATCGCGGCATTGCTGCTCGCGTTGGTCGATATCCAATGACTGTTAGCAGAATATGGAATCGGTGGGTCAGGAGGGTAATACGGAACGCTGTGCTGGATCCCAACGGCCTCGTATCACTAGCAGTCGAGATGACTGGCATCTTATCCGCATGGCTGTAACGGATCGTACAGCCACATCCCGATCCCTGAGTCAACAGATGGGGTTGTTTGCAAGACAACAATAACCTGCACGAACAGTTCGACGACGTTTGCAGCGGCATGGACTATCAGCTCGGAGACAATGGCTGCGGTTACCCTTGACGCTGCATCACAGACAGGAGCGCCTGTGATGGTGTACTCAACGACGAACCTGAATGCACGAATCGTAAAACGTCATTTTTTTCGGATTAATCCAGGATCTGTTTACAGCATCATGATGGTCTCATCCGTGTTGGGCTTCTCGATAACCTCTTGTTCGCATTGACGGCACTTTGAACAGTGGACGTTACATTTCAGATGTGTTACGACCCGTGGCTCTACCCTTCATTCGATCCCTGCGGAACCCTACATTTCAGCAGGATAATGCACGACCGCATGTTGCAGGTCGTGTACGGGCCTTTCCGGATACAGAAATGTTCGACTGCTGTCCTGGCCAGCACATTTTCCAGATCACTCACCAATTGAAAACGTCTGGTCAATGGTGGCCGAGCAACTGCCTCGTCACTATTCTTGATGAACTGTGGTATCGTGTTGAAGGTGCATGAGCAGCTCTACCTGTACACGCCTGTGTTTGACTCAATGCCCAGGTGTATGAAGGCCGTTATTACGGCCAGAGGTGGTTGTTCTGGGTACTCATTTCTCAGGATCTATGCACCCAAATTGCGTGAAAATGTAATCACATGTCAGTTCTAGTATAATATATTTGTCCAATGAATAACCGTTTATCATCTCCATTTCTTCTTGGTGAAGTAATTTTAAAGGCCCTTAGTGTACTAGGCTGCTGCATAAGTTCGTAACGCGTTTCCAAAAGTTTAACAAACACAACAGATACACATAACAGAGACTTTAGTCATCAATAATGTATTTTCTTTCACTGTTTACAACAGTCTGTCAACGTGCTTTCGAGGCGAAGAACTCGTGCATTCATCCACGAAGAGCGCTTTCATCCGGAAGGCAAGTTCTTGAAGGTTGTTGGATAGAGAGCGGAAAACGTAAAAATCTGAAGGCGCACGATCAGGTGAATAAGTTGGGTGCGGAATGACTTCCCAATCCAACTCCTGTACAGTGATTTTTGTCAGTCTAGCATAATGCGGGGCGGGCGTTGTCGTGGAGTAGCGTAACTTCACGCAGTCTTCCTGGTCTGCAAGACGTCTCAGTTCTTGTCATTAATGTCAGCAGTGATGGATACACATTGGGGAAGCAATTCGTAGTACAACACACTATCACCGCTCCACCAGATGCATAACATCTTTTGTGGATACGCATTGGTCTTTGTATGGGGAGTTGCTACTTTGTTTGAGCTCATCCATTCCTTTCTTTTCCTTGTTGTTGTTGTTGTTGTTGTTGTGGTTTTCAGTCCAGAGACTGGTTTGACGCAGCGCTCCACGCTACTCTATCCTGTGCAAGATTCTTCATCTCCCAGTACCTACTGCAACCTACATCCTTCTGAACCTGTTTAGTGTATTCATCTCTTTGTCTCCCTCTACGATTTTTAGCCTACGCGCTGCCCTCCAATTCTAATTGGTGATCCCTTGACGCCTCAGAATATGTCCTACCAACCGATCCCTTCTTCTAGTCAAGTTGTGCCACAAACTCCTCTTCTCCCCAATTCTGTGCAATACCTCCTCAATAGTTATTTTATCTACCCATTTAGTCTTCAGCATTCTCCTATAGCACCACATTTCGAAAGCTTCTATCCTCTTCTTGTCTAAACTAGTTATCGTCCACGTTTCACTTCCATACAAGGCTACGCCGGCCGCGGTGGCCGTGCGGTTCTGGCGCTGCAGTCCGGAACCGCGGGACTGCTACGGTCGCAGGTTCGAATCCTGCCTCGGGCATGGGTGTGTGTGATGTCCTTAGGTTAGTTAGGTTTAAGTAGTTCTAAGTTCTAGGGGACTTATGACCTAAGATGTTGAGTCCCATAGTGCTCAGAGCCATTTGAACCATTTTGAACCACACAAGGCTACACTCCATACAAATACTTTCAGAAACGACATCCTGACAAATCTATACTCGATGTTAACAAATTTCTCTTCTTCAGAAACGCTTTCCTTGGCATTGCCAGTCTACATTTTATATCCTCTCTACTTCGATCATCATCAGTTATTTTGCTCCCCAAATAGCAAAACTCATTTTTAAACGTCTCATTTCCTAATCTAATCCCCTCAGCATCACCCGATTTGATTCGACTACGTTCCATTATCCTCGTTTTGCTTTTGTTGATGCTCACCTTATATCCTCCTTTCAAGACACTGTCCATTCCGTTCAGCTGCTCTTCCAGGTCCTTTGCTGTTTCTGATAGAATTACAATGTCATCGACAAACCTCAAAGTTTTTATTTCTTCTCCATGGATTTTAATTGCTACTCCGAATCTTTCTTTTGTTTCCTTTACTGCTTGCTCAATAAACAAATTGAATAACATCGGTCATAGGCTATGACTCACTCCCTTCCCGACCACTGCTTCCCTTTCGTGCCCCTCTACTCTTATAACCGCCATCTGGTTTCTGTACAAATTGTAAATAGCCTTTCGTTCCCTGTATTTTACCCCTGCCACCTTCATAATTTGAAAGAGAGCGTTCCAGTCAACATTGTCAAAAGCTTTCGCTAAGTCTACAAATGCTAGAAACGTAGGTTTGCCTTTCCTTAATCTATTTTCTACGATAAGTCGTACGGTCAGTATTGCCTCACATGTCCCAACATGTCTACGGAATCCAAACTGATCTTCCCCGAGGTCGGATTCTACCAGTTTTTCCATTCGTCTGTAAAGAATTCATGTTAGTATTTTGCAGCCGTGGCTTATTAAACTGATAGTTCGGTAATTTTCACATCTGTCAACACCTGCTTTCTTTTCCTTATGTTAGCATAAAGACACCATTTCTCGTCACCAGTAATGCCACAGGATGGGAATGGTAGGTGTCGTTCAAGAGCTAATGATGATGAGCAAGAAGAGCTGCACAGACAGCCACCCGCTGATTTTAGCTTAGAGCATGCGATACCCATACGCCCGAGTTTTCAAGCTTCCCGATTACATGCAAATGTCGCACGAGGGTGGAATGATCACAGTTTATCACGTTTGTCAGTTCTCGAGTACATTGATGTGGATCATTGTGGATTAATGCGTGTAAACGATCTTCGTAAAACCCCGAAGATCTTGCTGAACATGGAGACTCACTAATGCCTAAACAATCCTCCTTCAACGAGAAAACTATTTTCTTGTCGTACTCTGTCCAGTGGCATTATCCCCATACACGGCGCAAATGTTTCTGGCTTCCTTCGCTGCTGCCACCCCTCTATTCAACTCAAATAGAAGAATAAGGCGGAAATGTCACGATTTCTCCACTTGGCACTCAATATTTTACGGTCCATAGCTCCACTCACTACCTCCAAATGACAAGATGACAGTATATAGACCCAGGTAGCAACACTGAACTACAAATGAAAAGTTACAGTAGATAAATAAACCCATAGCAAAAACGCTACGAACTTATGCACTAATCTGTTACATGGACATGGGAATGGATACGCTCTATCTCCATTTTAAAACACACATTCTACAACTCTTCATAGAGCATTAATCACGGAATGGGATGTACTATCACGCCATATGAGATTTGTACATGTTATGTTCAAAATACCCCCCGTTAGCATTGATACATGCATCAAACATGCGGGCATAATGAATAGCGAACGGGCTGATATTGTTGTTGTAACGGTAATTGAAGTAAGTTTGTGTGTTTGTGTGTGTGGGGAGAGGCGGAGGGGACAAAACTCGTACAGGGTGACCAAGGCTTGAATTCAGTACTTATGTTCAAATTGAAGTAGGCTGCAATAGTTATTCGGAGACGAATAGGTTTTCACGGAGAGCTACGTCATAACTATCTTGAACTGAACAGCAAAACAATAGCGCGTGAAAGATAGTCTCATGTGATTTCCTTGTATGTTACGCTCCTGTGTGTTAACTCTGACGAATGTGCCGTGATGAGCTGTAGAAACTGAGGCTAATGTGAAAACACAGCTTTCTCTGTACGTTGATCGTTTGTTTTTTCTCCCTGTACAATCACAGCTGAATCCTGAATAGCAACCTATTCAATCCTTATTTATATTCTTTGGGTTTGGATGCTCTAACAGCAGTCGTGCTTACCGACTAATTTATGGGAAGTAGGTTCTGTCTTATTGTGCGAACAGTACAATTTTTTCTAGCTCAAATATGTTTCGGCACATCTGTGCCATCAGAAGTAGGTCATGCTTTAGTGGTCTGAAAAATACAAGTTTTACAAGGTGATATGACGTTTCGAGTTATATGCGAAACATTCGCAGACTAGACTGCTGATATTTGTTTCACATACAACTGGAAACACCTTATCTACGTGCAGTAATCCCTCCAGGATATCTGATGATGGATAAATTAAAAAAACACGTCATATGGGCAATAAAGTTATTCCTTGCCTGATGTCTGACTTTTACCATTGGCACGCAGTAAGCCTGAATGCAGAACCACTGATTGTTTTAATTTCAAGTTTCACGTCGATTAACAAATTGCAAAAGAAATATTTTTAATGAGTGACGTAATTAAAAATTAACAATTTACCGATTTTTTCTTTTACTTGTACTGTGAAACCTAACTTCTTGCCAAATTTCACCATTTTAGATCGACCGAAAGTACTCTATAGGTTTTGATAAGTAATTTTGCGAGTATTAAATTGTGTGATATAAATAGCCCTACCTTTCGACTGCGTTGACGTCGTATCTTCCATTATTTACACCGCCAAGGGACCATAGGCCTTAGTATGTGAGATAAATTTCAACTTCGTACGTCTACTCGTTCCTGAGAAAAAGGGTTTTAGCGCTCTGACAGACAGACGGACAACAGATAGATGTATAAGGGTTCCGTTTTTACCGATTGAGGCACGGGACCCTCAAAAGTATTTTTTTATTTATTTTACAAATGTAGATGCTTTAGTGGCTGTCCTGTCATGTAACAGAGGGGGACAAAAGCGAACTAAACTGCTTAGGAGGATCGGCAAAGACCTGAATGCTGCAAACGAAGACGTGCGTGTGGCCCGATGGACAGGCAGTTAAGCTAATGCTAGAGCAAGGTGGTGCTCTAGCCGGTATTATGAGGCATCGAAAGGAGTCCAAGAAATTCAGGTACACCGTGACAGGTGACTCTCGGCTTTGCTAGGAACGCGAGTCTGCAGACTAACGCTGGGAACGATTTATCACGGCCGAAATAAAAATAACTTGCAGTAAGGTGCTCCAACGCACGTGGCACAAGACGACGCGGAGAAGTAAGGAGAGACCGCTAATCCCAGCCGAGTGCAGCTATCAATTTCACTGCAACCAATCAGGAACATTTTTATCGGGAATTTTGAGAGACACGTGGTAATGTCATGCAGTGGACGTGGCAATATACTGACTAGGAGATATCTGGGTGTACCACCAGGGGGACTGTTGGGTGTACCACCAGGAAAGATGGTACTGCACTACTCGATGTGTGTGTGTGTGTGTGTGTGTGTGTGTGTGTGTGTGTGAGTGAGTGAGTGAGTGAGAGAGAGAGAGAGAGAACGTAAAGAGAGAGTGAAAAGAGTGAGTAAGAACTACAGTAACAGCCCTGCAACTCCTGTTATCGCTGTAATTACCGTGCCAGTGAAAAGCTGTTATGTCAGAAACTACTTGTTTCAGGACACTTAAAAAGCTAGTGGGGCGAGTACCTTATCTAATGTTAACTACAAACAGGTACCTTCATTTCTGTGTAGGGCGGCACGTGTACTGGACCTAATGAACTCCCAGGCGACTCAGAAACTAACGATCATCTTGTTAATAGTATCAGCAACGTGGGTAATATTTACTTGATATACACTCTAAGACAAAAAAGAACGACGCACCACGAAGAAATTATACGAATGGGACGGAAATCGATAGATGAGTTGTACATATACAAAGAAATGATTACAGTTCCAGCAAAATTGGATGTTTATCAAAGAGAAAGTGATACGCCCGCTAAACCCGGTGGGCAGAACAGGTAATAGGATTGTGGAAAATGCCAAGGGTTGAGGTCAGTTTCTGCTTCTAATTGTCATTTATTGTAATTTAATAACCTTTACAACCAAATCTTTACAACCTTTACAACCAATCTTTACCGAATGCAACTCTTTCACGCCTGAAGGCCTCCAACAAGAAATCTTAACAAGATAAAAATCCAATTAAGATGGCAATAAAATAATTTAAAGAAGCAACATATGCAAGGAGCAATACCGATTGCTCAGGGCCACAATTAAACTTCAAAATATTAAAATGTATTACCATAAGCTTCAAAGGCAGAAGGCCGCGGTGTTTAAGCTTGAAAGATAAATTTAAAAATTAATTTTGCAAATTTTAAGAAAACAAACTAATAACCATAAGCCTAAAACAAATAAATAAATTCCAGTGGCACTCAGAAGGCCTCTACGGAGGTCGCTCTGCCCTCGTTCACTTAGGTGAGACAGGTGGTGAGCCCCACTATGCTTGATCTGTCAGAACCCAAACAGGGGACAGCCACGGACCGACCGACACAACGACTTGCTTCCCATCAATCAGTACATGAGAACTCAAACCAGCAATGTTACAAACGGGATAATCCACAATGGAGTATGTATTAGCTGTCAAAATTACAAACCATGTTGGACAGCGACAACAGGTGAGGAAAGGACGCTGCCTGAAATTACGTTAATGGCCAGGGCAGGTAACCGGAACACTAACGGCCACAAGACAGAAAATTCCACTGGTGCATTCGAATCGTAGTCGACCAAAATAGCATGACGGCTAAAACTCAGCAGTAGAACCACTCGGTGTTGCCCATCGGAAAACCTCCCCAACAGCAAACCACCGAATCGAACGACCACGACATGAATAGACGTGGCTTGGGTAGCTGAAACCACTACTCAACTTTGGCGTCTTAGGTCGATGAAGCCACGAAGCTCGTAGCGATCGGATAGCTCCTCACACGCTCCGACACCGCGCAGGGGCTGCCAACGGCTCCAGCCGACTGCACCGCGCGAAGATAACTTCCCTCGTCCGCAACAACCGAACGACTGACTCCAGACCCCCCCGACGGAAACAATATGCAACAAACCAAAGATGGTACACGGCGCAAATATCGATACACATCACTGCTGCCACACGTAGAAGAAAGAAGAACCACGACGTAGCCGTGACAATGGTGGGAAACTATACACAGATAGACAGCGAAGTTCACGAAAACGCATACTGGGAGAGAGCACGGCTCAGAAAGAGCTTCACAAATTGAGCAAATCAACAATGCGTTGGTCCACCTCTGGCCCTTAAACAAGCAGCTATTCGCCTTGGCATTAATTGACACAGTTGTTGGATGTCGTCCTCATGGTACCATGCCAAATCCTGCCCAATTGACGCGTTAGATTCTCAAAATCCCGGAGTGGTTGGAGGAACCGTTTCACAATGCTCAGAACGTTCGTAACTGGGGAGAGATCCGGCGACCTAGTTGGCAAAGCAGGGTTTGGTAAGCAAGAAGACAAGCAGTAGAACTCTCGCCGTGCGCGGGCAGAAATTGCAGTGCTGACATGTAAGCCCAGGGTGCCTTACCATAAAAAGGACAACAAAACAAGGCATAGAACATCGTCAATGTACCACTGCCGTGTAAGGGTGCCGCGGAAGACAATCAACGGAGTCCTGCTATGAAAAGAAATGACATCCCAGACCTCCACTCCTGGTTGTCGAGTCGTAGGACAGATGACAGTCAGGTTGGTTCCCAACGCTGTCTGGGACGTCTCCAGACACATCTTCGCCGTTCATCCAGGCGCAGTTCGAAGCACGACCCCTCAATGACGACAGTTCAACTCCAGTTAATACGATTCTAGGCCGAAGACGTGTCTGGAGGCGCCCAGGGCGGCTGTGGGACGCCAACCTGACTGTCGCCCGTCACACGGATCGACAAATAACACTGATGGTTCGGAGTGTCATGTCTTTTCATAGTAGGACCACTTTGGCAGTAGTCGGCGGCACACTTACAACACAGCGGTACATTTTGTTTTCCTTAATGGCAAGCCATACTGAGCTTACGTTTCAGCAAGACAATTCCCGCCCGCAGACGGTCAGAGTTTCTACTGCTTGTCTTCGTACTTCCCAAACCCAACCAAGGCCCGAAAGGCTGTCGGATTTGTCCCCAATTAAGAGTGTTTGGAGCATTATGGGAAGAGCCCTCGAACCATCTTGGGATTTTGACGATCTAACGCGCCAAGTGGACAGAATTTGGCAAGATATTCCTCAGGAGGACATCCAGCCAAAGGTGGACCAACGCGTTATTGACTTGCTCAGTTGGTGAAGCTCTTTCTTTTGAGTGAATCATTCAGTTTTTCTGAAACTGTAATCACTTATTTGTCTATACCTGTACATCACACCTACTGATTTCCGCCCCATTCGGATAATTTATTTGTCTTGGAATGTATGCATGGCTTGATGCCTGACGATTAGCACCAGTGGTCCGAAACGCTTCGACAGTCAATTGATGTCACAAGATCAATAATCCTTCGCCTTTACTATAACACATTCATCGAGAACGAATCTGCCAAAATGACAGTGGTTACAGAGAATCCTCAGTGTTTTTGCGAAGTAAGAGATGACGCGCAAGAGATACAAAGGGCGTTCAAAAAGTTTTGCACAGTCGTCTGTAATTTTTTTATTTTTTGCAGGAGGAGAATGAAATTGTTTGCGAACATACTTGGAATATTTGGCTATAAGTTGGCACATAAAAGTATTTTCTTTTATTTACAGGTGAGCGATAATGGATCGTGAAGTAGATGTCAGGTTGCGACAACGGTCGGTGATGGAGTTCCTCTTCAAGATTGGCGATGACTCTGCCACATCGATTCACAGCAAGTTGTTCCCTGTTCATGGGGAGTACACAGAGGATTGCAGCAGTATCCAGCGGTGGTTGCAGAGATTTAAATATTTCTCTCTACTGAACAATCCACGGTGTGGTAGACCCTCGACGGCAGTGAGTGACGCGAATAAGGACAGATGTGTTACCAGGTACAGTCACTAGGGTACAGAAAAATCTGTGCACGTTGGGTGCCTAGATTATTGACAAGAGAAAGAATGTGTGCGAAGGTCTCATGAAGACCTTTACTGAAGAGTGGAAACACTGCTCTGACGGCGTCATTACCCAGGATGAAACATGGTTGTTTTTGTCCGAACCTGAGAGCAAAACACAATCCATGGAGTGGCGTCATCCGGGTTCCCCTTGGAAGAAGAAACCAAGACTTTCACGAACAGCAGGGCGAAATGTGATGGCCTCCTTCTTCTGGGATCGGTGTGGTGTCATTTTCATTGACTTTTTGGATTCTGGCTCCACAATTAGCTGAAACCGTTACTGTTTGTCATTGGACAAGCTGCGACGTGCCATCAAGACTCACAGACCACAGCTTCAGGGTCAGCTCATCGGACTACACCATGACAATGCCAAACCCCGTACAGCCCTTATGACGCAGGAGAAAATCAGGAAAATGGGTTGAAAAATTGTTCCTCATCCTCCGTACAGTCCGGACTTTGCTCCGTCTGATTTTTACCTCTTTGGTCGTCTGAAGGCCCACCTGCGCGGTAAAACATTTGACAGTGAGAAAGACCTTATTTCCTGTGTCAAGCGATGGTGTAAAAGTCAATCCCCAGAATTTTACCAAAGAGCATTTACATCATGGAAAGAACGTTGCGCCAGATACGTCACAGCCGACGGAGGCTACATTGAGTAGGCTCAATGTACAGCTAAATGTTCCAAGTACATGGCTATTGCAAATGATGGAAGCGATTTCATAAATTCACTGTGGCTCCATTCATTGACATATGGTCACGACACACTACAGATACGTAGAAAAACTCATAAAGTTTTGTTCGGCTGAAGCCGCACTTCAGGTTTCTGCCGCCAGAGCGCTCGAGAGCGCAGTGAGACAAAATGGCGACTGGAGCCGAGAAAGCGTCTGTCGTGCTTGAAATTCACTCACATCAGTCAGTCATAACAGTGCAACGACACTTCAGGACGAAGTTCAACAAAGATCCACCAACTGCTAACTCCATTCGGCGATGGTATGCGCAGTTTAAAGCTTCTGGATGCCTCTGTAAGAGGAAATCAACGGGTCGGCCTGCAGTGAGCGAAGAAACGATTGAACGCGTGCGGGCAAGTTTCACGCGTAGCCCGAGGACATGCTGGAAAATTGGCTCATGCCACAACTGGAGACCGACAGCGCCGACTTCATCTTTCAACAGGATGGTGCTCCACCGCACTTCCATCATCATGTTCGGCATTTCTTAAACAGGAGATTGGAAAACCGATGGATCGGTCGTGGTGGAGATCATGATCAGCAATTCATGTCATGGCCTCCACGCTCTCCCGACTTAACCCCATGCGATTTCTTTCTGTGGGGTTATGTGAAAGATTCAGTGTTTAAACCTCCTCTACCAAGAAACGTGCGACAACTGCGAGCTCGCATCAACGATGCTTTCGAACTCATTGATGGGGACATGCTGCGCCGAGTGTGGGAGGAACTTGATTATCGGCTTGATGTCTGCCGAATCCCCAAATGGGCACATATCGAACATTTGTGAATGCCTAAAAAAACTTTTTGAGTTTTTGTATGTGTGTGCAAAGCATTGTAAAAATATCTCAAATAATAAAGTTATTGTAGAGCTGTAAAATCGCTTCAATCATTTGTAATAACCCTGTATGTTCAAAAAACAAAAATTAATTCTCCTCTTGAAAAAAATAAAAAAATTCGAGACGACTGTGCAAAACTTTTTCAATGCCTTTCGTACATAGTACGAGGGTCACTCCAAAAGAAATGCACACTATTTTTTTTAAAATCCATCTTTTATTCTACATGTTTGAAAGTTTTACAGTCCTTTAGCAACAATATTTTCATTTCTCAACATAATTTCCATCCCTTTCAACTGCCTTACGCCATCTTGGAACCAGCGCCTGTATACCAGCACGGTAAAAGTCTGGACCAACCTGCTGGAGCCATTGTTTGGCAGCGTGCACAAGGGAGTCATCATCTTCAAACCTTGTTCCACAAGAGAGTCTTTCAGTTTGCCAAAGAGATGATAGTCACATGGAGCCAGGTCAGGACTGCAAGGTGGGTGTTTCGGTGTTGTCCATCCGAGTTTTGTGATCGCATCCATGGTTGTTTGACTGACATGTGGTCGTGCATTGTCATGCAACAGCAAAACATCCTGCTTTTGCCGATGTGGTTGAACACGACTCAGTCGACTTTGATGTTTTTTCAGTGTCGTCACATATGCATCAGAATTTACGGTGGTTCCACTTGGCATGATGTCCACAAGCAAGAGTCCTCTGGAATCGAAAAACACCGTAGCCGTAACTTTTCCAGCAGAAGGTGTGGCTTCGAGTTTTTTTCTTTTTTTCTTTGGTGAATTTGCATGATGCCCCTCCATTGTTGCCTCTTCGTCTCTGGTGGAAAATGATGGAGCCATGTTTCATCACCTGTCACAATTCTTCCAAGAAATTCATGTCAACCATTCTCGTACTGTTCCAAAAGTTCGCTGCATACCGTTTTTCTTGTTTCTTTGTGAGCCACTGTGAACATCCTGGGAACCCACCTGGCACCCACCTAACCTAACCTTTTTTAACGCCAACACTTTCAGTATTCCGCAAAAATTTCCTTCCCCTATCCCAGCTTAGCGTGACAGTTCGTTCATTGTGATGCGTCTGTCAGTAGTCACCATTTTGTTAACTCTCTGCACATTGTCTGGAGTGTGTGCAGTACGAGGCCGCTGCGAGGACAATCTTCAATATTGCCGTGCCCGCTTTCATCACGTAACCTGCTTGCCCGCCGACTAACTGTACTGCGTTCGACAGTAGCATCTGCATACACCTTTTTCAACCTCTTGTGGATGTTTCCCACTGTCTCGTTTTCACAGCACAGGCATTCTATGACAGCATGTTGGTTCTGACGAACGTCAAGTGTAGCAGCCAACTTGAAGACATGCTGTGACGGCGCCACTCACGGGAACAGGTTGAACTAAGTTTGGAAACAAGCGGGAAGGATGTATCTACACACTGTAAAACTTTCACACATGCAGAATGAAAACTGTATTTTTACAAAAATAGTGTGCATTTCTTTAGGAGTGACCCTCGTATAATGAGACGCGGCGTGGTTGCAGACTGGGGACACGTTTCCCGTTACAGGCAGACACCGGCGGGACAGAAGAGCCCGCCCTGAATGGGCGGCAGAGGACAGGCCTCTTGCTCCCTGGTGGGCTTCTGCAGACGCAGCAGACCGCCCCCGGGCGCGGGTTTTGTCCCTCGCCATTAGCGCCTTTCTTCTTCTACCTGCTCGCTGCTCCATTCAGGAGCCTACCGGACACAACTGGCCGCGCGGAAAACCCAGAGCGGGCGCCCTCCTAAAAGATCACCAGACGCGAACCTTTAACACGTCCTGCTCCCAAAGCACCACTACCTCAACGCTCTCGAGCACACAGATTTTGTCCGCCGGTAGCTGAGTGGTCAGCGTGACAGACTGTCAATCCTAAGGGCCCGGGTTCGATTCCCAGCTGGGTCGGAGATTTTCTCCGCTCGGGGACTGGGTGTTGTGTTGTCCTAAACATCACCATTTCATCCCCATCGACGTGCAGGTCGCCGAAGTGGCGTCAAATCGAAAGACCTGCACCAGGCGAACGGTCTACCCGACGGGAGGCCCTATCCACACGACATTTCATCTTTTTTGCTCCGTTCCACCTACAAGAGGTGTGATGAGCAGTTTCCAGCGGGTTCATGCGTATGCGCAGAGCTGAAGCCGCGTATGAGCAGCCCCTTCGCCGACTTCCGGCTACCTGAAGTACGAGCAGTAGCAGCACGTAGCCAATTGCTAGCCGGAAAAATTTTTCTGGCACGCCGAATCTGCCACATTAGCGCAGAACAATCTAAGTTAAAATGGAGGGGGGGGGGGAGGAATCACCACGTGAGCTGTTTCAACGTTCTGTGATTTTGCTGTTTTCGTTTGCAGCTCTCGCCTCCAATGAAAACATAGCGGATTTCTGTGCTGGGAGCCATCAAGTAAATTAAAACACATTCACATAATCACGGAAGATTGAAATGTTGGTTTCAGTTTTCTGATTTTATTTCCAGGATATCAGCAAGAAAGCATTAATCGTCTTGCAGTGCAATGAAGTTACCTTTGTCGGTTTCCTAAAAAATCATGGCTTTTATTAACATTTTCCGCGGAGACAGTCAATTTATTTGAAATCAACTGTTTCGTTCCGCACTATGGCCTATTTTCCAATGTTTGTTCAATTTCATGTGCACTATTATTTGGTCATAGAGGATCAGAAAGTGCCAGACTATTTACACTGTTGAGCCAAAACATTATGACCATTGTTTAACAGCGTGTTGTATTTTCTAAACACAGTACAACAGAGATTCTACAAGTCCTTGACAGGATTTCAGAAGTATGTGGCCGCAGACGTCGACGCACAGGCCAAGCAAGTCCCGCAAATGATGGTTTACGGCCGGCCGCTGTGACCGAGCGGTTCTAGGCGCTTCAGTCTGGAACCGCGCTGCTGCAACGGTCGCAGGTTCGAATCCTGCCTCGGGCATGGATGTGTGTGATGTTCTTAGGTTAGTTAGGTTTAAGTAGTTCTAAGCCTAGGGAACTGATGACTTCAGATGTTAAGTCCCATAGTGCTCAGAGCCATTTGATTTTGATGGTTTACGTGCACGAGGCTGGCGCCCGATAAGTGTTCCAATAGGTACAGATCAGGCACATCTGCTGGCCAAAACGTCAATCTGAGTTCACTATAACGCCCCTCAAACCACTGTAGCACGATTCTGACCTTGGAACACGGACAGTTATCCTGCTGGAATACGTCATAGCCGTAGGGGGAGACTTCAACCATGAAGCGATGCAGCCGGTCCGCAATAATGATGTTCACGTAGTTCACTGCTGTCTTTATGCTTTCGATTACCAGCACAGATCTCACGGAAGCCCAACTCCATGAACTCCACAGCATAATCCTGCCCTCACCGGCCTGCATCTGTGGGGCGGTGCACTTTTAGTGTAGCCATTAAGCTGGATGACGACGTATAAGGACCCATCCATCGAGCTGGCGATACGTTTCTATTGATCCACGGTGAAAGCTCAGTGATGCTGTGCCCATTGCAATCGCAATTGACGATGTCACTGGGTCAACACAGGAGTCGTGTGATGTGGAGTTCCATGTTCGACAGTGGCCTCTGAACGGTGTGCTCCGAAACACTTGTGTCTGCACCAGCATTGTACTCTGTCGTCGTATCTGCTACAGATCGCTGCCTGTCCTGGGTTACACAGTGGGGGCTCCTCCGAACATGTTTTATGATGAGACTTGATCGTCCAATACCATACGGCCTACTCGTTATTTCACCATCCTTCTACCACTTTCCATAGGAGCTCGACACAGTAGTACGCCAACAGGCGACCAGGTTCGCCGTTTCAGACATTCTCGTTTCCACCCGCAGCGCATCAACAATGAGCCCTTTGTCAAAACCGCTTATCTCAGTAGATTTGCGACCCACATCTTCACTATAATGACTACCCGTTCGTCGCTCTTCCGATTACATTCTGTCATTTTTCGTGTCACTTGCCCGCAACACCACCAGGAGGCATTGAATCCCGTGGCGGGTAGTAGTCACAATGGTTTTGCTCTTCAGTGTAGAATGTCCAATACGCAAAACAAAACAGTTTAAACACAAATATGTATGTATTCAGGCCACTGATGACGCCTTTAAAGTAACAAAGACGAAACGCATAAGGTGCGAAAAATTCGTTCAGTTATAATTAGATGGACTTAAAGTGATTATTATCAGTTCGTATGATGTTTATTCAACGTTGCCTTTGAAGGTCCTAGCAACGGCTCCATTTCGAAAGCATAATAAACATATCATGTACACTAACAAGAGAGTGTCCTGAGCGGGTAAGGACTGTTGTCTAAATGATCAGCCACTTCTGGTATCGATCTGCAACACAGTAGGTAGAGAAGCTGGCTGCCCCGGTCCATTTCACGAATAGGGAACACAACTGCTTTCTGTTTTTGCTCCAAAACCAGTAGAAACAGGGTAATTCCGTGATGATGTTACGAACTTTTAGGGGTGATGGAGGGGTAAATGTATCAATTTGAAGTCAGGAACCCTAGTCCAGAAACGGGCGAGTCGAAAGATATAAGCGAATAACCATTCAAGTTACGGCTTAGCCTCGCGCAGCGCTCAGACTAAACGCCACAACTTCCGAACCCTGGTCATGACGTACAGAATTCTCGCTGAATGCTCCCCATTAACCTCAGATAATTTCTCCTGTTGATGGACCTTCAACGGCGCACCTACCTTGATGTCACAGAGGCCGAAAATCCTAACTGTACGGTACAGTAATACAGTAATAATGAATTCCATTTACCTGCACAGCTTTCACAAGCTGCTACATTTACAACACTTGTTCAAAATGACGTCCCTTAGCGACATTGCCGGCAGGGCATCGTTGCACAAAGTTCTGTCGTCCACGTTATAATAACCCCAGTGTCATAAATGAAAAGCACCAGTTTGCTTTTGTTCTGCAATATTGTAGAACAAAATCAAACTGGTGCTTTTCATTTATTATAATGTTGTTCTACCAAGAACCGACGGAAGATTCTGTTAACATGAACCCCAGTGTGGTTTGAGCAGTGTCGCAGGCTGCGAGAATTCTTGCTAGGGCCTCCTCTTCAGTCTCGACAGGTGTCTTGTACACAAGATTTATCACATGGTCCGACAACAACAAAAACGGGGGAGGGGGCGGGTGGGGGGGGGAGAGCAAGTGAACGTGCTGGCCACAAAACAGGACGTTCATTGTCTATCCACTTTTCAGGGAATACCTGAATGCTCTCAGACAAAGCCGGCCAGAGTGGCCGAGCGGTTCTAGCCGCTACAGTCTGGAACCGCGCGACCGCTACGGTCGCAGGTTCGAATCCTGCCTCCAAGGCAGTTAAGTTTAAGTAGTTCTAAGTTCTAGGGGACTAATGACCTCAGCAGTTGAGTCCCATAGTACTCAGAGCCATTTGAACCCTCAGACCAAAGTAAGGTTAGGCTCCTTAACGTTGGAGCCTCTACACTTCAGTGCTCGTTGGGATCGCCTACCCTATAGCAACAGTACCACTGACAAGAGGTATCACAGCAAATATTCACTTATAACTTTCAACTCTGTCCTTTCCGGACCAGCGTCATCTACCTCAAATTGAAGCATTACGCTTCTCCATCGTCCCTAAAAGTTTGTAACGTCATTACGGAATCAGCCTGTATTCAGTTTACATGATTTGAAGCAGGTATAGTCCGGTATGACTTCACAGCATTAGCCGGTTACGCAAACGCCACTGCTAGACGGCTGACGTTCTATTATTGTATTCAATGAGCTAGTAAACTTCTGAACCTCGACATCTCCGAAAGCTTTGAGAACAGCGTCGTACTAGAGAATTACTCGGTAGACATAAGTGTGTAGTACAACAGTTAGGCGTATCTTCCCACATTCGTACTGTTATGTGAAGGTATTTTAGGACAGCACCTATTGTTGTATCTTTGGTCGGAAGATTAGTTACATGTAGCACATCATGCTAGTCTATCCTACACAAGCCTCTGCAGAACTGCTGCAACCTACATCTGTTTCAAAGTGCTTATTGTACTCAAGCCTGGATCTACCTCCACAATTTTTGCATCCCCCCCCCCCCCTCGCCAACACACACACACACACACACACACACACACACACACACAATTCCCTGCATAACCAAAATAACAATTCGTTGATGCGTTAGGACGTGTCCTATCAATCAATCACTTCGTTTAGCCAACTTGTGCCATAAATTTCTATCTCCCCCTATTCCATTCATTACCCCTTCAATACTGACTCGAAATACTTCTGTAGCACCACACTGCAAAAACTTCTATTTTCTTCTTGTATGTATTGCTCATTGTTCCAGATTTATTTCCGTACAAAGACTACACTCCAAACATAAATATTCGGAAAATACTTCCTTAACATACCAATTTACGTTAAATGGTAAAATAATTGTCCTTTCATGATAAACAAAAAAATGGTTCAAATGGCTCTGAGCACTATGGGACTTAACAGCTATGGTCATCAGTCCCCTAGAACCTAACTAACCTAAGGACATCACACAACACCCAGTCATCACGAGGCAGAGAAAACCCCTGACCCCGCCGGGAATCGAACCCGGGAACCCGGGCGTGGGAAGCGAGAACGCATGATAAACAAAATTACATTAAAAACGCCTGGTCTGCCAGGAAGTTTCATATCAGTGCACACTTAGCTGCAGAGTGAAAATTCATTCTGGAGACATTATTGGTACCGTTTGTATTTTTATATTTTTATTTTTCCACTCCGGTATCGAGTTACACGCCCTTCGTCAGCGGTCCTATACAAGATACGTTATAATAGAATACATGATATATTATATCCTATGGAGTAAGTGTTACAGAATTAGGGACACGTTCTATTACTATGTATCTTCAGCAGGACCGCTGAGGATGATCGTGAAGCTCCATACCGGTCTGGAAAAATAAAAACACGAAAAAAGCAGCCTTGACCTTGTCTGTATATATAAATAAAATCGTTTGTCAACTCCACGAAGGCTTCAGGACACCGTGAATACGAAACATTCTCCAATGATGACACGCTTTTCTTGCTATTCTTGATTTTACTTAGACGTTAAAATGTTCCCCTATTCTCAGAAAGGCTATTGTTGCTCCCGCAAGTCTACCTTTTATATTCTCTCGACTTCGACCATCGTCACGTACCTTGCTGCTCAAATCACAAAACTTGGCTTCTACTATTAGTGTTTCATTTTCTAATCCGTCTTCCTTCAGCTCGTTTAGTTCTACTATACTCTTTTTCGTTTTTATTTTTGTTGATTTTCATCTTATAACCTCTTTTCGAGACAGACCCATTCCGTTAAGTCACCTTATGTATTGTTAGCCATCTTCGAAGGAATTACACTGTCACAGGTAAACCTTATATTTTTAATTTCTTCTTCCTGAATGTTGCCTCCCCTTTCCAAATTCTCTGCAGTTTGCTTCACTGCTTGCTCGGCGTACAAAGTGAATAACAAGTGGATAGAACTGCTTCCCCCCTTTCATGTTCTTAGTTGTTGTACAAGGTGTAAATAGCCTTTCGCTCCCTGCACTTTACACCTGCTACCTTCATAATTTCAAAGTCAGTATTCCAGTCAAAAATGTGAAAAGTTTTATCTAAGTTTGCCTTTCAATAACCTATCTTCTAAGATAAGTCACAGGATCAGTATCGCCCTGCATGTTCCTCTTTCCACTTTTTCGTAAACCATTCGTGTTAGTATACTTGCAAGTTAGTTGTTGCGGTATCGTCTAGGGATCGTGGTGACACACCAAGGTTGGCGACTCATATCGATACCACAGACGCTTGCAAACCACCACGACGAATCGGAGGCGCTACCGAAGACCAAACCTCCTCTCTCAGTGCTGCAGTGTCCTCGTACTGAGGTCAATACAGTGTCGAGCATGCAAGATGGCTCTGAGCACTATGGGACTTAACAGCTATGGTCATCAGTCCCCTAGAACTTAGAACTACTTAAACCTAACTAACCTAAGGACATCACACAACACCCAGCCATCACGAGGAAGAGAAAATCTCTGACCCCGCCGGGAATCGAACCCGGGGGTGGGAAGCGAGAACGCTACCGCACGACCACGAGATGCGGGCAGCATGCAAGAGCTCTCCCGAGTTCGAGGCCTCGGCTACAGCAGTCGGCTTCAACTAGTAGGACAGTGTTAGTCGAAGGCTCAGTGGAACATGCAGTTGTGTTAATGTTGAACGTTGTACTTCAAAGAATAGTTAAGTGATGCTCTGACAGTCAATGACAGTTGTAAATTATCCAGTAATCCTGTGCAAAGAAAAATGTCGTAGTTAAGTAACTTTTTTATTTATTTATGTAATAAAGTGGAGTAATATTTCATCTGAAACTTCCTGACAGATTAAAACTGTGTGCCGGACCAAGACACGAACTCGGGACCTTTGCCTTACGCGGGCAAGTGCTCTACCAACTGAGCTACCCAAGCACGACTCACGACCCGTCCTCACAGCTTCAATTCTGCCAGTATCTCGTCTCCTGGCAGAGCACTTGCCCGCGGAAGGCAAAGGTCCCGAGTTCGAGTCTCGGTCCGGCACACAGTTTTAATCTGTCAGGAAGTTTCACATCAGCACACACTCCGCTGCAGAATGAAAATCTCATTCTGGTAATATTTCATCTGTTATGGTTAAAAATGAACCTTCTATCAGGGCAGTCAGAGAACCATTAGTTATGGTCGGACGATTGTAGATTCGCCTGGTCACAACATTTATCAAGACGCACATCGGTATTTCCTTCCGTAACGCTTGAACCGTCGAGTACGGCCTCGCGGCGGCTGATGATTTTCAGAGATATCACACAGGCCTGGCGCGGGAGCCCACGAGAGCGACCTGGGGGAACACGTGACGGCCAGCCGTGGAGCCGCACGCGTCGTGTTTACCGCGAGAGTAAACAGCGGCGGCCGGACACGACGTATCCACAGCAGGGGCGGTGCCGGCCTGGGCTAATATTACACTGCACAGGCTCCGCCGCAAGACCCAGCCACTGTAGCGGCGCTGCGTGTCCGTCTGGAGTGGGCCGCCGCTGTCATCAACTCAGCTCTAACACTGCCACTGGAACCAAGAAACTAAACGACTGATGCCTACGCGGATGGCGGTCAGTTCAGTCTTCGTTATGCCCCGAGAATCATGAATACCTACATCTGTACTCCGCAAAACCACAGTGAAAGGTATGCCGAGGGTGCCTCTACTGTGCCAGTTATTAGGGCTTCCTCCCGTTGCATTCACGTACAGAGCGCGAGATTTATATGCCCCTGTGCCCGCTGTAATTACTCTTGTATTCACGATCTCCAGGGGAGCGCTATGTAAGGGGTTGCGGGATATTCCTAGATTCTACATTTAAAGTTGGTTCTTGAAACTGTAAGTGGGCTTCCTTGGGCTGATTTGCATCTGTCTTCAAGTGTCTGCCAGTTCATCTCCATGACACTTTCAAACAGGTGAAACCAACCTCTGACCATTCATGCTGCCCTTCTCTGTATACGTTAGATACCCCCGTTTAGTTCTATTTGGTACCAGTGCCACACACTTGAGCAATATTCTAGGATAGATCCTTTGTAGACTGACTGCAGTTCCCTAGCGTTCCATCAGTAAATCGAAATCTGCCATCTCGTTTAGGTATGACTGATCTTATGCGATCGTTCTATTTCAAATCCCCTCATATCAGGCACTTGACCGCCTTCAACCGTAATCACTGGATACTACACGGTCCAGTCACAGTAATGTGACCACTATTTATTTATTTATTTCATTAACACTACTGAGTAACCCACCGCCTTGAAATGTAAAGTGGGTCGGATGCTTCTGAATCTAATAGCAAAGCCGGCCGGGGTGGCCGGGCGGTTCTAGGCGCTACAGTCTGTAACCGCGCGACCGCTGTGGCCGCAGGTTCGAATCCTGTCTCGGGCACGGATGTGCGTGATAGCCTTAGGTTAGTTAGGTTCAAGTAGTTCTAAGTTCTAGGGGACTGATGACCTCAGCAGTTAAGTCCCATAGTGCTCAGAGCCATTTGAACCATTTTTTCTAATAGCAAAGATTTCTCATTGTTACAATCTTATTGGTCTACAGTAAATAATGCTGTTTTTAATCATATAAAAAACATAATATATAAAGATTTCTCTGAGGTTACAGCGAATTGAATGCTTAACAGTTGTTAAAATTGTTCCATATAATTTGTTACTACCTAGTTGATGAGAATATAATTTATATAATGAAAATGTCAAAGGAAAAGAAATAAGAAAACGTAACACAATGAGGGTGGTGAAAATAATTTGTAGTATCTAGAGGGAAGTGATGTGCTGTATTTGGATGTGTAATACAGTCTAAGTAGCACGTTGGTTAGTAATGGCCTATTTCTATGAATTTCAGATGAGAAGGTCTCGGTACAACCTCGAGCCATTCTCATCTGAAATGGTTTGCGCTAATGTATGTTTACACAGATTATACAGATTAAATGCTGATTGAGCTCTTCATACAAAGAATACATGAATTTTAGCTGTACATGAGAAATACACTTATGTTTGTTATTTGTTAGTAGAAATAGAATATAGTTCATTGCTACTTGAATGCATTATTCCTTAAATAACTTAGTACATTTCTGATATATGAAATTCATTTATTATAGCTTTGAACAGAGAAGAGGATATACTTCTGTCTGCACACAATAAGACGAGCAATACATTACTGCTTGCGGCCGGAATGGTGGCCAAGCTGGTTACACCCGTTCATGCAAGATTCACCCAACCTATTAGTAACACACAAAGGGCATTATTACTACGCAATAAAAACGTACTACAGAATGTGTGAAATCAATTTTGTGGTTATTATTGTTCAAGCATACTTAAATTAACATACACTTCTTAACAGTACATGGCCGGAGAAGGGAAGATCAGGAAGGAAATGACAAGTGAAGAATATCAGACAACAGACGAGTATTAATTTATGTCTTACAATCATAAGCCCTTTTTTCTTATCTGTCATGACAAATAACACATTTCAAAGGCAGTTTATTATATCTACTCTAAAGGATAAGAGAAAAATAAATAAAAAATATATTGTGTCTGCCTGTTCATGTGATTGCCGATAGGTGT
This sequence comes from Schistocerca nitens, assembly GCF_023898315.1. Classification (NCBI taxonomy): domain Eukaryota; kingdom Metazoa; phylum Arthropoda; class Insecta; order Orthoptera; family Acrididae; genus Schistocerca; species Schistocerca nitens. The sequence goes on from NC_064615.1 coordinate 904,086,940, forward strand.
GTGAACTACGACGTCGCATACCAACGACAGGAACTCCAGACAAGCTCGCAGATGCATCGGATTGGTCTGCATGTTTGTGGTATGTCCGGTAGAAGTCACATTGGTCATTTATCAGAGAAAAATGAAAAATTTGATACTAAAGATGACTATAAGAAGTACCCCAACGCTGTATGGGATCGTTCCACGTTACATCGCTCCGTCCGCATACTCCCAGGTATTTAATTGATTTGATTGTTTCCAGTGATTGCTCGGTAATTTCGAAATCATCCAAGATGCAACTGAAAAGTTTGGTAAAGGAAACAGGAATTACAAATAAAATTACTTTACTGGCCTCCAAAGCAATCACCTTTAGCTACAGCACACTTCTGAAACCGGTAGCGAAGCTATTGGGAACTGTCAGCAAACGCTTCTTGTGGAATCGCACGAAGCGCTGTGGTCACGTGTTGCTGGATATCCGCAACGTCTGCGTGTTCAACTTTCTCGCTCAACCCAAAGACGACTGTTCTTAAGCACCCTCCTCAATCTCCAGATTTGGCGCTGGAAAACTACTTCTTGTTTCCCCAGCTTAAGTTAGTCCTGCAAGGCTTACGCAACGCAGACGTTGAGCGTGAACACGGTGCTCCGGGTGTTTCCACAAGAGGCGTTTTCTGACAGTTTGCAATGGCTTCAGAACGGATGTCTGAAGTGTGCTGCATCTAATGGCGGTACTTTCAAGGCCAGTAAAGGTATTTTGTTTGTTTAAACTCCTGATTCGTATATTTTCTGAAACCATTCACCGAACTTCTCTGACGCGCCTTGCATAATGACAGGACTTTCCGCTAAATGAGTAATTCGTTGCACTTGTTTACGTTGAGGGTAACTGCCGCTTACTACAACAACTGTCGATCCCCTGCATGTTTTCTTGTACTTCGCTACAATTTTCTAGCGTTGAGACTTCTCTGCAAATAGGTAAAAGAAATAGTGTTGAAAGTGGATGCAATTACGAAGGCAATAGTAATATAACTAGGTAAAAAGACAAGGCCCAACAGAATCATAGGATAACACACGAGATACTTAATTTAATTCACAAAAGGAGAAAATAGAAAAAACGCAGTAATAGATAACGATCATCCATTTGCACAGTTGAGTCGAACTCAAATGAACACCATTCCATACCGAAAAGACCTAGGTAGCCAAGAGCTACAGATAAGTAAACCATTAGTACGTTGTCATTCAATGGACATAATAAATCCATAGCCGGAGGTCAGCGCAGATAACACTAACCACAAGCGTGAGTACTTAGTCCGTATCCGCTAGTCTTATTTATATCCGCCGATATTAAAACTTTGGAAACCACTTTAACCTCGAGTTGACTTATCTTGAGTGATAATTATTTGAGAGAAGATGAACTTCTTAGCCAAGATCGCTTTTAAACAACCTTTACTATCGATTGCCGGTTTCGGCAATCATGCTTACCATCTTCAGATCCCGATAAAAAGTTATTACGTGTCTCCTGTACCAGCTGCACTTGTAGAAAATGCAGTTGGTGTAGCTGTACCTATACTATCAATACCTATACTAGCTGCACTTGTACAGCTGGTATAGGAGATGCGTAATAACCTTCTATCGGTGTCTGAAGATGGTAATCATGCTTACCGAAACCGGTAATCGAAAATAAAGGTTGTTTAAAAGCGATCTTGGGTAAGAAGTTCACCTTCTGTCAGGCAGCTAATGTAACCTTTTCGGATTGTCGGAGCTCTGCTGATTGCTGAAGATTTCAATGGATAGAATGACCTAGCATAGCCTTCATATCGGATCAGCGACAAATAATTTTGAAAAAGCATGTTTTATTGGCTTCACTGGTTTTGGCCATCACGCACACCTTCAGATTGCTACTCCTGTTTTAGTACAATGTCCGTATCATTAGTAGTATGTCTTTTGCTCCTGTTTAGCCATCCCAAGATGTTGATGATAGCCGAAAATTGGTCGTGGTAATAAAATAAAACATTCTGTGGCTGGCTGCAGTCTCCCTCTACAATCTGTAATTGAATAACAAATCTGGAGTTCAACATCAAGCATGAATACAATAACACAACCTTCATGTCGCTTTCTGGCAGCCGAATTATACAGATTTAAGGGAGCTGCTGGTACGACGGAAGCAGGATGTACGTGTAATTGCACGTGGAAAACGAGGGAGAACGGCATGTTGACATCTTTCGCCCGTGCAGACGCCAATAATGCATTTTTTTCTCTCCCGGACACTGCATATTGTACACACTTTTCTATGCAGATGATCAGGTCGTTGCAGCAAACAATGAAGAGGACATATTTCAGACGCTTAGGAAGTTCTTGGAAGAATGTAGAAAATAGGCTCTGAAAATTAATTTTGAGAAGACACAGTATCTGTGTTGTACAGAAGAGTGAAATAACTTTGATATTAGCGTACATCGTATTAGAGTGTGAAAGCGTTTAAGTATCCTATCATGTGATGGAAGATGGGACAGAGATATCCAACAAGAATCAGATAGGGAAGGGGGCTATCCAAACAGTAAATCCTGTACTTTCAACCTCAAAAAAGGTTAAAGGTTAAAATGAGTTTATACAAATCCGTTGTGGAACCAATAACAATCAATGGGAGTGAGTGCTGGGAACTCACAGAAAGGAAGAAGAGAGACTCAGAGCTATGACTCGAGAAGAGCTTGTTGAATTTCTCGACGTGAGAACGTAAGAAACGAGGAAATACGAGAGAAGATGCAGACCCTTACACCATTACAAATACAAGAAATGCAGCTAGGATGGTTTGGATGCAACTGTACTTGGGCTCGTTCACTACCTATTTTTCACATAGCTCATCTACAAAGGGGGTTGGTAGTGAACGGTTGCATTTGCGCCCCTACTATTGAGTCATATATTGGCTAGCTTTTGAACAGCAGTGAATTGAATACACAAATTTTCTATACCACAACCTAGCGAAAATGAGATATACTATACACGTTCAGATTGAAACTTATTTATTCAAAGAAACACTTTAACTTTGTGGTCATTCATTTTTAAGTTCACAAATAAATCCGATCAGTACAAATAATAATCAGTGCAATTCGTACACTGTTTGTCTCACACATACACACTTTCACGTTGTTCCTTCACATACACTGACGTCCATGGTTACACTCGCGGCACTTTGCCGCTCCCAACTTACCACCACAACGGACAACGACCAAAGATCCGATTTTCCCGCTCATATCCACAGTCCTGAGTCGGTTCACGTGACAGTACATAAGTCAAAATAATCTCTAAACATGGCCACAATTCGTTTACAATTTTTATAAGATTTCAGTACTTCAACCTAAATACATTATATAATTTTACACACATTTATCACCACAATTTTATAATTCGTTACAATTAAAAGAAAAACAAAACACTATGCAACGGAACTACAACGCTCATAAAAACACAAAACAAGTATTTCCCGGTCTATTTTGCCCAACATACACTACTGGCCATTAACAATGCTACACCAACAAGAAATGCAGATGATAAAAGGGTATTCATTGGACAAATATATTATACTAGAACTGACATGTGATTACATTTTCAGGCAACTTAGGTGCATAGATCCTGAGAGATCAGTACCCAGAACAACCACCTCTGGCCATAATAACGGCCTTGATACGCCTGGGCATTGAGTCAGACACAGCTTGGATGACGTGTACAGGTACAGCTGCCCATGCAGCTTCAACACGATACCACAGTTCATCAAGAGTAGCGATTGGCGTATTGTGACGAGCCAGTTGCTCGGCTACCATTGACCAGACGTTTTCAATTGGTGAGAGATCTGGAGAATGTGCTGGCCAGGGCAGCAGTCGAACATTTTCCGTATCCAGAAAGGCCCGTACAGGACCTGCGGTCGTGCATTATCCTGCCGAAATGTAGGGTTTCGCAGAGATCAAATGAAGGGTAGAGCCACGGGTCGTGACACATCTGAAATGTAACGTCCACTGTTCAAAGGGCTGTCAATGCGAACAAGAGGTGACAGAGACGTGTAACCAATGGCACCCCATACCATCAGACAGGGTGATACGCCAGTATGGCGATGATGAATACACGCTTCCAATGCATGTTCACCGCGATGTTGCCCAACACGGATGCGACCATCATGATGCTGTAAACAGAACCTGGATTCATCCGAAAAAATGACGTTTTGCCATTCGTGCACCCAGGTTCGTCGTTGAGTACACCATCGCAGGCACTCCTGTGTGTGATGCAGCGTCAAGGGTAACCGCAGCTATGGTCTCCGAGCTGATAGTCCATGCTGCTGCAAACGTCGTCAAATTCTTCGTGGAGATGGTTGTTGTCTTGCAAACGTCCCCATCTGTTGACTCAGGGATCGAGACGTGGCTGCACGATCCGTTACAGCCATGCGGATAAGATGCCTGTCATCTCGACTGCTAGTGATACGAGGCCGTTGGGATCCAGCACGGCGTTCCGTATTACCCACCTGCACCCACCGATTCCATATTCTAACAGTCGTTGGATCTCGACCAACACGAGCAGGACTGTCGCGATACGATAAACCTTTATCAAAGTCGGAAACGTGATGGTATGCATTTCTCCTTCTTACATGAGGCATCACAACGACGTTTCACCAGGTAACGCCGGTCAACTGCTGTTTGTGTATGAGAAATCGGCTGGAAACTTCCCTCATGTCAGCACGTTATAGGTGTCGCCACCGGCGCCAACCTTGTGTGAATGGTCTGAAAAGCTAATCATTTGCATATCACAGCATCTTCTTCCAGTCGGTTAAATTACGCGTCTGTTGCACGTCAACTTCGTGGTGTAGCCATTTTAATGGCCAGTAGTGTATTTTTCCTGCTGCTGTGCTTTAAATTTAAATTACGAACTACTTGAAAGAGCTCCACATTATCCCCCGTTACCTTACAAGGACACGTCTGAAGAAAGGAAGAAGATAGATGGCCCAAGTACTTTCACGGCAACCTACTGGAAGGAGAAGAAGAGGAAGGCCACGAAAAGGGTGGCTAAGTAGGTTCCAAGAAACGATGGAGAGAAGATGAATACAAGAGGATGTGGAAAAATGGCGAGATCGAGGCGTTTGGCGACAGAGATGCTTGCATCGGCAGCTGTAGGATCCCCAGATCTACGTCCCGAATGGGTAATAATGGTGACTTAAAGTGATTACTCCTGTTGTTATCATGAGGTCACATGCTGTGTACACTGACAAAGGTAGCAATGTTGACACCGTCCTTTAACCATTGATCAAAAAGTAGTAACATGGCCGATATTCGTATTCGCGAAGGTGCAAGGTGTCCACAACAGACGCTGATTTCAGATACGGCGCACATTCACTGTGCTGTTTCGCCCAACAGCCTTTCCTTCTGTTATCAAAGCAGTAGTCATCCGAGTAGTAGCGCCGAAAAAGAGATCGCAGTGAGGGGGGGGGGGGATTGGGGCGGGGGGGGGGGGCGGGACCTGCGCCAGCGAGGAGGAGCGGGCTGTCCCGTGTTGCGGCTTTGAAGAGCGCGCCACTGTCGTGTGCAGCGCCGCAGTTGCGCCCTCAGTGGTATTTCGCTTCGGACGCGGCCCGTGCGCCATTGTCTCTCCGTTCCTTTGGAGATCGCTTTATGCCGCACGCAGATGAGAGAAGCGACACGTGACGGTACATTTCCATCTCGGCGGGCGCGTTTTATCTCGAGGACAATGCCGGCTCCGAGTATAAGAGGCGCTGGCGGGCAGGCAAGCAGGAAAGATGAAGCCGCACCGACTCCGCGTTGATACACGGCGACGGCTGAACGCCACTCCCATTCTGCCTCGTGCATATATCGGGTCCATCAGTTTCGTAGCTCAGCCTCGAAAGAATCCATTCCGTCGTCGGAGATGAAGATTGCCTCCGCATAGTTCCAACAACGCGCGATGGATGTGTGCGGAAGGCTGACGAGAAGTTTTCGCATTTGCTCGCTATCTCGTGTGAACACAGTCTGGCGTCGGTGAGATGGTGGTTGTGGTGGAGGTGGGGGGGGGGGGGGACGTCGAGGCGGGTGATGGTTGCAACCATAAGTAGCAAGGCTCCGGGAAATGCACAGGTGGAAGGTGGAAGAAATCTAGCCACACTCGTGTTGCACTTTCTGTATACATCTCTAACATCCCCTCACCCACGATTCATTAAAAATTGACAATGCGTTTTAACCCTTATTTGGCACAGACAGAAATACTGCGAAGAAAAAGTATTAAGTTACTGAAATCAGATGTATATAGTTTGTGAATAATTTTAAACGCTTTGTTTCAACGTCAACTGTATCACTGCCACGAAAGGTGGTGCATGGGTGCTACAATATACGTACTAGAATGTAGTTCCTATGGCTGAAATAACTGTTTGCATTTTGCACTACTGCATGTGATATGTCAAAAAAAAAAAACTGCTCTTTGCTACAAAGCCCAGAACAATTCCATATTTTTCGCAATTTATAGTCGACTATCCCTGAGGGCAAAGTTTACGTAATCGCTTTTGGCCCATACTCTTGCCATTGACCGAAATTATTGTATCGTATATCACTCACTGCAGTTTTCTTCTTCTTCTTCTGGATTCGTTGTCCATCCAATACTCACCCAGGAAAGATAAGTCCATTTGCAATATACCAGGTAATGTGATGTCCTTAGGTTAGTTAGGTCTAAGTAGTTCTAAGTTCTAGGGGACTGATGACCTAAGATGTTAAGTCCCATAGTGCTCAGAGCCATTTGAACTTTTTTTTTTTTTTTTTTTAAACTGCTACATCGGTAACTGATGCTCGCATAGCATTGCAAGATGTCTGCTAAAGATGTACACTGTTCAGAAACTTTTCACCAGAAACAATGTTATAGCGCAGCATCATTACACATCCAAGGACGAATCTTTAAATATGTTGTAGAAAACAGTGTACAGTTTTGATGTTGCCTGAGAGCAGCGGAGCCAAATAAAAGGTTAAGGAAAGTTAGTTTTTCACGCATTTCAATGTTTATGACGCCGTATATCCTGGACTACGTGTTGTAGAAGGATATAATCTCAACGGAATATGTGGACACTGTTTGTAAAACGTGTTGCAAATAGAGCTAAAAGCTAAGAAGTAATAAGTTAAAACGTCATGCCTGCATGAATAGCAAATATGTAGTAAGTTCTCGTTTTTACTGATATCTTGAGATTATAGCACGTCTTACATCAGAGACGTGATTAAGATTTATTATAAAACAATATTCGTTCTATACATGTTAATGAAGTTTAACTTCTGCTATATAATGTTTTGTTTTTCTCTGCTTGTTTCGTGTGTGATCGGGAGGAGACGTAAGGATGATGCCGATTTCAGGCGCAGTGTTGCTTTCGAAAGATCAAGACAACACTGCCGCACGACCGAAGCCACGCCGCGGAAGAATAGAACACCGTCATTATGGGTGTTTCCTGCGCTCACTATTCGCTTGTATCATAATTTGTTGAAATGAATTAACAACGTCTTGTAATAAGATTCAGTTCACTTATTATCTACAATTACTTGAATTCATACGAAGCTGTGCACTCTATATACGTAGCAGACTGTTATGTGCGTTCACTAGAGATAATAAACCGGTGTCAAGGGATCTTGATTTACAACGAACATACTGTAGCTGTGTTCCGAGTCTTTATTTAAGAGATGCCTGTTTTGAGAGAAAGTTGCTTTTCTTAGTGCTATCAAGAATATTATACATAATACATACTGGCCATTAAAATTGCTACACCAAGAAGAAATGCAGAATAAACGGGTATTCATTGGACAAATATATTATACTAGAACTGACATGTGATTGATTGCATTTTCACGCAATTTGGGTACATAGATCCTGAGAAATCAGTACCCAGAACAACCACCTCTAGCCGTAATAACGGCCTTGATACCCCTGGGCACTGAGTCAAACTGAGCTTGAATGGCGTGTACAGGTACAGCTGCCCATGCAGCTTCAACACGATACCACAGCTCGTACGCCAGTATGGCGATGACGAATACACGCTTCCAATGTGCGTCCACCACGATGTCGCCAAACACGGATGCGACCATCATGATGCTGTAAACAGAACCTGGATCATCCGAAAAAATGACCTTTTGCCATTCGTGCACCCAGGTTCGTCGTTGAGTACACCATCGCAGGCGCTCCTGTCTGTGATACAGCGTCGAAGGTAACCGCAGCCATGGTCTCCGAGCTGATAGTCCATGCTGATGCAAACGTAGTCGAACTGTTCGTGCAGATGGTTGTTGTCTTGCAAACGTCCCCATCTGTTGACTCAGGGATCGAGACGTAGCTGCACGAGCCGTTACAGCCATGCGGATAAGATGCCTGTCATCTCGACTGCTAGTGATACGAGGCCGTTGGGATCCAGCACGGCGTTCCGTATTACCCTCCCGAACCCACCGATTCCGTATTCTGCTAACAGTCATTGGATCTCGACCAACGCGAGCAGCAACGTCGCGATACGATAAACCGCGATCGCTATAGGCTACAATCCGACCTTTATCAAAGTCGGAAACGTGATGGTGCGCATTTCTCCTCCTCACACGAGGCATCACAACAACGTTTCACCTGGCAACGCCGGTCAATTGCTGTTTGTGTACGAGAAATCGGTTGGAAACTTTCCTCATGTCAGCACGTTGTAGGTGTCGCCACCGCCGCCAACCTTTTCTCAATGCTCTGAAAAGCTGATCATTTGCATATCACAGCATCTTCTTCCTGTCGGTTAAATTTCGCGTCTGTAGCACGTCATCTTCGTGATGTAGCAATTTTAATGGCCAGTAGTTTACTTCTTTGATAATTACATGAGACGGAAAATTATGAATCTTATATTTCTGACCGTCTATAAACTACGATAACTGAATATTTATACAAGAGATAACCTTATATTGAAAGGAAGATAGTCTAAAGTGACATAAGAGATTAAAAAAACAGTGAAAATTATTCTGAGTCATAAAGATTTTCAGAAGGTTACGTAATGTACGAAGTTAGTTTGTATCTGAATCAAAGATATAACGACAGACGTTTACGTTCTACAATATGCTTGGAGGTATAAATAAGGACAGCTGATGCCGCAGACCTACACTGTACTTGCTTTGAAGCGAGCGTCACCGTGTTAGATGCCCCGAAACTTTAGCAGACTATTGTTTACGACTGCTTCTTGTTCTTAATTCGTGTGCACGCGACAGCTGCTTTAAACAATAAATGTTACAGTGCTTTCGTGAATAACGCAGTGTCAGGTACGCATTTTCAGGTGTTTTTCTTGCCTTACATGCATGTCTGATCCAGTAGTACGACGCGTTTGATCTCGTTAATGTAACTTTCTTTTTGTTGTACTTTTCGAAAAACCATGAAGAGAAAGAAGCATGTAATCCAACATGTTCCTGAATATGGACTATCGAAACTTATCTGCGGTCTATGTTCTCTTCCCGAAAATGCGAGAACCTATGTTTGCTCTGTTTCCAGTCTTTCTTATCACAGCGTTCGCCTAAAGAGTTTTTCGAGTTGGACTATTAGCAAATATAAAATCAAATGACAGACACAAAAACACTACAAAGTAAGTAGCGCAACCAAAATACATATACATCAAAGAAATATCGCTTGAACAAGTCCACATACGAATGATATGTGATTCCCTTACACTTCAGACTATAATCAGAACGATTAGTACACCCGTAAATGTTGCAAAGTGTCATTTTTGATAAAATTCTTTCACTAGAATATAACATTTGAGGTAATTGACATGGCGGACGTAGGCTTCAAGTTTGTGACGTCATGAGAACTTTCCTTATTATACCTCCAAGATAACACGCAGGTATAAAGACCATTATCTATGACTTTCGGAGCAACGAAAATACATCGCTTCTAAACTACAAAGAATTGCTAATCCTTATGACGTAATTTGCCCTTCAATATGAAATGAAGAGTTTGCGTCCCTGAAAAGAAAACAAGTTACCTCGAAAACAGCTTCGGATAGATGAATGATACTTCATACACGCCTACGGTCGATAGACGCTTAACCGAGAATCGGCGAAGTAATAAAACCAACGAATACTTTCTTGTTAAATAAGGACAAAGCATAATCATCTATGTTGGCTTAATTCCGAGATAAAATGAGTTAAAAATCATTACAGGTGTCTTTGGCTCTGAGCACTATGGGACTCAACTGCTGTGGTTATCAGTCCCCTAGAACTTAGAACTACTTAAACCTAACTAACCTAAGGACATCACACACATCCATGCCCGAGGCAGGATTCGAACCTGCGACCGTAGCAGTCGCACGGTTCCGGACTGCGCGCCTAGAACCGCGAGACCACCGCGGCCGGCACAGGTGTCTTTGACTAACAACAAGCGTAAGAAAAAAAACCATTTACCTTTCATCACTTTGTGGGGGATGTCAACGAGAACAAGTTTCGTAAAAGTTTGAAATTAAGTATAAAGTTAATTGGAAAACTCTAAGTGCTCTCATTCTCAAATATTGGATAAATGTAGTCTGGGTAATTTGCGCGCACTGAGTTTGCGCTGCCCGAAGACACACAGGCCTACACAGTACTAACTACTATACACATTTACTCTAATATAACGCCTCTTAATCCATAGATTGACAGCATTTTAAACTTTTAAATTCGATCAACAATTATCTGAAATATTGAAAATCAAAACTTTGTTGCCCGTGGAAGCAAAGTTAGATACGCAGCCTGCAATTAGAACAGTGCACCGTTGACCGGGTTAGCCGTTTACTACCATAGACTGATAACAGATAGCGACTGATATGAACCGGCTGGAGATGGCAAGATGATTAAAATGAATTGCAAAATGATTAGGCAAGATAGATGTTTGGCGCGAAAATTGGCAGTTGACCAGAAACAACAAAAAATTTTGAGATCGTCCACGTTAGTACTAAAAAGAAAATTTCGTTAAATTTCTGTTATACTATAAATCACATTTCTCTGCCTCGTGATGACTGGGTGTTGTGTGATGTCCTTAGATTAGTTAGGTTTAAGTAGTTCTAAGTTCTAGGGGACTGATGACCATAGATGTTAAGTCCCATAGTGCTCAGAGCCATTTGAACCATTTTTTTTATAAATCACACACACTTAAACATTGTCGATTCAGTTAAATATTTAAGGATGACAATAAAGAACAACTTAAGTTGGAACCATCACACAGCAAATATTGTGGCGAATTTCCTCATTCATGTACTCAACTCATAATGGGCGATTCATTTTTACTTAAATCTCATCCTGTGCGGCTCTTCACTATCCTCAAGATTCTCATACCTGCGGCTTGTATTTTTTGACATCTGCCTTTTTATTTTTGTTTCCATACATGGGTAATGGTATCGCCATAATTTTATAAAATTTTATGCTTGCATCTTCCTGGGTTTTGTAGATTTCTGTTTATAGTTCCACATATTGCTTGAAATTTGTGCACATTCTTCCCAGTTTCACTATCATAATAGTGACTCGTGTCGTAGGCCAGATATTTCAAATGTCACATCTACTCAACTTCGTTGTCAGTTACTGTCTACAATTGTACTCCACATTTATCATTATTTTATTCTTCCGTAAAATATTACGAGCTGCGAGTGAGAAACGTGTAACGTCTCCAGCTGTCATTTGTCACAATGCCTCTCTCAGCGGTACTAACGTGATGCCCTTGTGGCTTGTGCGTGACCGTTGTTCAGTTAAAAGCAGCCACAACATTCAATCACGATTAATTACAAAATAATGAAATTAGATTGTTCACAGCACATTTTTAATATAGCTTTCATTACACAAAATTGTTATGTCAACTGAAACTAGCGAACAAACAGCGAATAAATTACACACATATTTCAAATGACTGAATTAATAACAGTACTCTCAGAATACAAAAAAACAAATTTATGATCATGAGGGTATGTTCGAAAAACAAGGGTGAGTCAGTAGATTGGACAACAAGAGCTTTCACAAATGTATAAATAACCCGTGTGATTTAAATTCCAAACCTAGATATAAGAGACAATCAAAGCTTTCAAATGCCGCCGCCAGATACAGGTTGGAGTACTGCTGTTCTTCGAAATACATTTAAGAGAGAAGCGTTGGGGGATACAAGGTCGGCCATTATAGTGCAATAAGTAATAAGGTTTCGCTTTTAAATAAAATATTCATCGCCAACTAGTGGTAGTTTACGGAGCAAGTGTAGTGTCACGGAAAAAAGATCAGCTTTTGGTCTCAGGAATTAGACAAAAATAGAACAGATGTGCGAGACGGCCGAAGGGGACTTCCACCTCAGATGTGAACGTGTGCCGTGTCGAAAGGTTGATTTGATTCAAACCTATCGTCGCATTCATGCGAGGCAGACCGCACACAGACTCAACATCTCCATCGACAGTGTAGTGGTTATCGTGCACAACTCATTGGATCCAGATTTTCTTAAACGCTGGTTTCGACTGAACGGTATGCCGATGGAACAAATGCTTGGACAACCTTGGTGGCTATGTGGGAAAATAATATGTACGCATGCATCAGTAGCTTTGGGTGTATCTTTGATTTCCTAAATAAACGTTTTGTCGCAGAGAGCCGATTACCTTCGTTCTTTAACAACCCTCTTACAGTATCCTCTCTCTAAATACCTTACTTTCAATACGCCTCCGACAAAATTTCTTCGCCAGAGAGGAAAGAAAGTACAATAAATTTAATATGATACATTTCGCCGGGAGTCCTTTTCAGGTGCGTTAGTCCGCCTAGTGCAAGTTTTTCATCTGATGTCACTTCAACGGCTTGCGCGTCGGTACTAAAGAAATAATGAAGAAGACAACACACACAACCGGCCCAGACTGTAGAAAATCCTCTACCAGGCTGGGAACCGAGCCAGAGACCCCATGATCGAGAGTCAACACGGTTAACCACAAGACCACGAGCTGCTGACAAACAAAGTGCAGTAAGTTGTAAAATGCCTGCAGCCTACAGCTAATTTTGGTTCTTCAATATGTACATGTAACTTTTCCAATCCTCATTTCATGAACACTCAAAACGAAGGTTAGACAGACGTTTCTCACGAACTCTGATAAAAGCTACTAGCTAATCACACGTCGCGCGACAGTTTGAGAATATTGCTGTAACAGACTCATACCGAACAACACATGAGCTACCACCGATAGGTGATTAACTGTGTCACTTTCTCAGTGACAACCTACATGACTCACGCTAACTTGCACATTCAGTTATGGTCAACACATCAAACTTGCTGAGCTGGCGCGTTGCTGGCGCCCGTTCCCATCGATTGTCTTTTGATCGTTGAGTCGACTTCGATGCTTGTTTGTCTTTTGACATCTTTGGCGGGGGGGGGGGGGGATTTTAACTGCAGTGCGCGCGCTCTGCTGGTGGCTGGTGTGCGGGTATCCGCTGTGTGAGGTGGAGTGACGTGGGACTTGTCTTTGTATGAAGCACGGCGAGAGGCCGAGTCGACACGACGAAGGAGCGTGGCCAGCCGCTATTGCGAGTGTAACCGTTACAGTGCATATCTTCTGCCCATAGTGTTTGGGATTTCCTCGAGGTTGGAAGGACAAGTTCCGTCGAGTTGGTTATAAGTTACACAGGCCGAATGAATTGAAGTCGTCGAGTTGCTTCGGCGGGTGGTGATCATGTTAACTAAATATTCCAGTGTACTAAAAACTATTTGGAATTGATCCAGTTGCTTATCGGCAACGGCCCTGCCGCAGTGAATACACCGGTTCCAGTGAGATCACCGAAGTTAAGCACTGTCGGGCGTGGCCGGCGCTTCGATGGGAGACCATCCAGCCGCCATGCGCTGTTGCCATTTTTCGGGTGCACTCAGCCTCGTGATGCCAATTGAGGAGCTACTCGACCGAATAGTAGTGGCTCCGGTCAAAGAAAACCATCATAACGACCGGGATAGCGGTGTGCTGACCACACGCCCCTCCTATCCGCATCCTCATCGAAGGACGACACCGCGGTCGGATGGTCCCGATGGGCCACTTGTGGCCTGAAGACGGAGTGCTTTTCTGAGTGCAGTTGCTTATCACTGAATTTGGTGTCGTCATTTGATACCTTGACGGCAGTTAAGGAAGTGTAACGACGCCACCAAACAGACATGAAACACGGCTAAACACGTAGCTAGAAGTGTAACTAAGTAGTGCATAAGTGTGTGTTTGGCGTTCCAAGCTACGCTGGAATATTTTTCCCATTCTACCTGTTATGTGGTAATTCTAGCCTGGCTTTTAAATGTCCGCCGAGATTATTCTTGCTATTCTAACTTTTATGCATTTATTTTAGTGGTGGTTTTAAGGGATTGGCTAACCAATTTTTTAAGAGCCGTGACTGCCAAAGTAAGTCACTGAGGTTAATTCTGTTGGTTTCATTTGTGGAGTATATCATTGAAAGATATTGGTAACTACTTGTGTAGTTAGGATTGTGTATCTCATACCTCAGAATATTGTCTGCCGCTGATGCGTTTTATGTTGCAAATAATTGGCAGTGGTTAACGCGAGCAAACTGGGATCGCACTACCACGGTGGCAGAGTGATATTTAAGGGCTTGCCCCCCCACCCTCCCCCCCACTCCCCCACCGCGTCTCGGGTTATGCTGTTACTGTCCTGTAATTCCATCCTTTTGGTGGAGAGTTACGGTTTCTGAAGCTCAATCGCAGTGCAAAGTTGAGTACCTTTTTATTTCATTTCCTGTCCTGTATTTTTCTTGTATTGGTTAAAATCTTTTTGTGTGCTCGCGTCCATCACTAATTCTCGTGTAGAGTGGAAGCGGCCCGTGTTAAGTGTTTCTTGGGGATATCTTGTCGTTATAGTCAGATAATGAAATCATACGAACCTGGTATATGCAAGTCGTATTGTTCTAATTAATGAGAAGTTGGCCGAGTAAACTTTAAAAATTTTGGGGCTTGTTGAACTCAGAACTCTGATGTGAGTTAGTCATGTTAGTGATATTTTATAAATGAGGATTTTATGAACCTTGTATTAGTTAATGAAAAGTTGGGCGAATAAACCTTAAAATTTTGGTGTTTGTTGAATTCAGAACTTTTATCTGAGATAGTCACGTTACTCATATTTTACGAACATGCTTTTATGAATATTGTGTTTGAATTATGAAAAGTTGGCCAAGGAAGCCTTAAAACATTACTGTCTGTTGAACTCCGAACTTGGATGTGATGAAAAGAGAGATAAAGGGGTTTCCATGTAAGTGATGAAGTAGATATGATTTATTTGTCAGTCATACTGAATTCTAGTATAAAGATACTAGAAGGTATCAGATAGATTATATAATGGTAAGACAGAGATTTAGGAACCAGGTTTTAAATTGTAAGACATTTCCAGGGGCAGATGTGGACTCTGACCACAATCTATTGGTTATGAACTGTAGATTAAAAGTGAAGAAACTGCAAAAAGGTGGGAATTTAAGGAGATGGGACCTGGATAAACTGACTAAACCAGAGGTTGCACAGAGTTTCAGGGAGAGCATAAGGGAACAATTGACAGTAATGGGGGAAAGAAATACAGTAGAACAAGAATGGGTAACCCTGAGGAATGAAGTAGTGAAGGCAGCAGAGGGTCAAGTAGGTAAAAAGACGAGGGCTAGTAGAAACCCTTGGGTGACAGAAGAAATACCGAATTTAATTGATGAAAAGAGAAAATATAAAATGCAGTAAATGAAGCAGGCAACAAGGAATACAAACTTCTCAAAAATGAGATCGACAGGAAGTGCAAAATGGCTAAGCAGGGATGGCTAGAGGACAAATGTAAGGATGTAGAGGCTTATCTCACTTGGGGTAAGTTAGATACTACCTACAAGAAAATTGAAGAGACCTTTGGAGAAAAGAGAACCACTTGCATGAATATCAAGAGCTCAGATGGAAACCCAGTTCTAAGCAAACAAGGGAAAGCAGAAAGGTGGAAGGAGTATATAGAGTGTCTATATAAGGGCGATGTACTTCAGGGCAATATTATGGAAATGGAAGAGGAGGTAGATGAAGATGAAATGGGAGATACGATACTGCGTGAAGAGTTTGACAGAGCACTGAAAGGCCTGAGTCGAAACAAGGCCCCCGGAGTAGACAACATTCCATTAGAACTACTGACGGCCTTGGGAGAGCCAGTCCTGACAAAACTCTACCATCTGGTGAGCAAGATGTATGAGACAGGCGAAATACCCTCAGACTTCAAGAAGAATATAATAATTCCAATCCCAAAGAAACCAGGTGTTGACAGATGTGAAAATTACCGAACTATCAGTTTAATAAGTCACAGATGCAAAATACTAACGCGAATTCTTTACAGACGAATGGAAAAACTGGTAGAAGCCGACCTCGGAGAACATCAGTTTGGATTCCGTAGAAATGTTGGAACACGTGAGGCAATAGTAACCCTACGACTTATCTTAGAAGAAAGATTAAGGAAAGGCAAACCTACGTTTCTAGCATTTGTAGACTTAGAGAAAGCTTTTGACAATGTTGACTGGAATACCCTCTTTCAGATTCTGAAGGTGGCAGGGGTAAAATACAGGGAGCAAAAGGCTATTTACAATTTGTACAGTAGTCAGATGGCAGTTATAAGAGCAGAGAGACATGAAAGGAAAGCAGTGGTTGGGAAGGGAGTGAGACAGAGTTGTAGCCTATCCCCGATGTTATTCAATCTGTATATTGAGCAAGCAGTAAAGGAAACAAAAGGAAAATTCGGTGTAGGTATTAAAATCCATGGAGAAGAAATAAAAACTTTGAGATTCTCCGATGACATTGTAATTCTGTGAGAGGCAGCAAAGGACGTGGAAGAGCAGTTGAACGGAATGGACAATGTCTTGAAAGGAGGATATAAGATGAACATCAACAAAAGCAAAACGAGGATATTGGAATGTAATCGAATGAAGTCGGGTGATGCTGCGGGAATTAGATTAGGAAATGAAACACTTAAAGTAGTAAAGGAGTTTTGCTATTTGAGGAGCAAAATAACTGATGATGGTCGAAGTAGAGAGGATATAAAATGTAGACTGACAATGGCAAGGAAAGCGTTTCTGAAGAAGAGAAATTTGTTAACATCGAGTATAGATTTAAGTGTCAGGAAGTCGTTTCTGAAAGTATTTGTATGGAGTGCAGCCATGTATGGAAGTGAAATATGGACGATAAATGGTTTGGACAAGAAGAGAATAGAAGCTTTCGAAATGTGGTGCTACAGAAGAATGCTGAAGATTAGATGGGCAGATCACATAACTAATGAGGAGGTATTGAATAGAATTGGGGAGAAGAGGAGTTTGTGGCACAACTTGACAAGAAGAAGGGACCGGTTGGTAGGACATGTTCTTAGGCATCAGGGGATCACAAATTTAGCATTGGAGGGCAGCGTGGAGGGTAAAAACCGTAGAGGGACACCAAGAGATGAATACACTAAGCAGATTCAGAAGGATGTAGGTTGCAGTAACTACTGGGAGATGAAGCTTGCACAGGATAGAGTAGCATGGAGAGCTGCATCAAACCAGTCTCAGGACTGAAGACCACAACAACAACAACATACTGAATTAATTATGCGTCCATGGGCATGGTTTAAATTAATGTAAGTGGTTGAAAGAGAACGATATGTGGAAGATATCTTAAAAGATTTTTGTTTTCTATAATACAAGCTTAATTGTAATTATGGTTACTGTGGATGTATTATGAGCAATGCGTTTTTAATAAAGAAGTGTGTGGCAACTACAACTGATTTCGATTGTGGTTTCGGTTTGTCCTTAGGGAACACATCCCACTTGCCTCTTTGAGGTGGAGATAAGATCTTGTACTTATGTTCACAGATGATGAAAACATAGCTTCATGAAGTCTTCCAACAATTTATAGCCGCATATTCTTCTTGTGTTATCACTTATCAATATCACCTTACCGGCGTCTTCGAGTTGGCAATGAAACTTCAAGTTTCCGCTGATAGTGGTCGGGCGGGATCTGTCGGACCCAATGGTGCGCACCCGCTGAGTCACATCTCCAGCGGCTCTCGCTGCGAGCGCCCTCTGCCACCGTGATACAGGACGGCCGGCGGAAGCCAGACGGCGTACTGGCGCTCCGAACCACTTCACTACTCAGACGCCGGCTACTCGCGACTCCGGCACCATCGTCGAGCTTATTTCACAGAGCCTCATCCTTGCTGATACTGTGACTGCTGGATTCTGTTTCTTGCTGCATTACTTGCAATGAGTGTTCTTATGTTTGGAGAAATACAAGTTTAGTAAATCTTTCGTTTACTGTTTACTGTTTTATCTTGTGCACTAATCATATCTGCTCCTGTCCAGGTTTTCTACGACAGTTGCTGTGCCACTCTGTAGCCCACCTCTCCTTACCATTGTTGGCGAAGTCGTACATAACAGTTCTTAATCCGAATCCTGTCCACTATTAGCTTGTTTGCCTTTATTTTTCTTTTTGTCACTAATGGTTTTTTGAGTATGGAGTCCCCTGTATCGAGAAGAACCAGTCTTTTTTTAATCTGTTCCGTTACGTTGCTAGATCTAGTATTTTAGTGTTGTCTACGATTTCTTTAGCTGGAGTTTCCTTTTTCCTAGTACATTCTCTGCCACTCTAATGGGGTTCCCCCTCAAAGATTACAGTTTCCTTGCTTATCTAGGCAGTTCCGCTACTAAGTTCTTCAGCTTTATTCGTTAGCAATTTCTGTCGTAGTGCTTAATTTTATAATTTAGAAATAAACTACCGGCCATTAAATTTGCTACACCACGAAGATGACGTGCCACAGACGCGAAATTTAACCGACAGGAAGAAGATGCTGTGATTTGCAAATGATTAGCTTTTCAGAGCATTCACACAAGGTTGGCGACACCTACAACGAGCTGACATGACGAAAGTTTCCAAACGATTTCTCATACACAAACAGCAGTTCGCCGGCGTTGCCTGGTGAAACGTTGTTGTGATCCCTCGTGTAAGGAGGAGAAATGTGTACCATCACGTTTCCGACTATGATAAAGGTCGGATTGTAGCCTATTGCGATTGCGGTTTCTCTTATCGCGACATTGCTGCTCGCGTTGGTCGAGATCCAATGACTGTTAGCAGAATATTGAATCGGTGGGTTCAGGAAGGTAATACGGAACGCCAGGTGGATCCCAACGGCCTCGAATCACTAGCAGTCGAGATGACAGGCATCTTATCCGCATGGCTGTAACGGATCGTGCAGCCACGTCTCGATCCCTGAGTCAACAGATGGGGACGTTTGCAAGACAACAACCATTTGCACCAACAGTTCAACGACGTTTGCAGCAGCGTGGACTATCAGCTTGGAGACTGTGGCTGCGGTTACCCTTGACGCTGCAGCACAGACAGGAGCGCCTGCGATGGTGTACTCAACGGCAAACCTGGGTGCGCGAATGGCAAAACGCCATTTTTTCGACTGAATCCAGATTCTGTTTACAGCATCATGATGGTCGCATCCGTGTTTGGCGACATCGCGGTGAATGCACATTGGAGGCGTGTATTCGTCATCGCCATACTGGCATATCACCCGGCGTGATGGTATGGGGTGTCATTGGTTACACGTTTCGGTCACCTCTTGTTCGCATTGACGGCACTTTGAACAGTGGACTTTACAGTTCAGATGTCTTACGACCCGTGGCTCTACTCTTCATTCGATCCCTGCGAAACCCTACATTTCAGCAGGATAATGCACGACCGCATGTTGCAGGTCCTGTACGGGCCTTTCTGGGCACAGAAAATGTTCGACTGCTGCCCTGGCCAGCACATTCTCCAGATCTCTCACCAACTGAAAACGTCTGGTCAATGTTGGCCAAGCAACTGGCTGGCCACAATACGCCAGTCACTACTCTTGATGAACTGTGGTATCGTGTTGAAGCTGCATGGGCAGCTGTACCTGTACACGCCATCCCAGCTCTGTTTTACTCAATGCCCAGGCATATCAAGGCCGTTATTACGGCCAGAGGTGGTTGTTCTGGGTACTGATTTCACAGGATCTATGCAGCAAATTGCGTGAAAATGTAATCACATGTCAGTTCTAGTATAATACACTCCTGGAAATTGAAATAAGAACACCGTGAATTCATTGTCCCAGGAAGGGGAAACTTTATTGACACATTCCTGGGGTCAGATACATCACATGATCACACTGACAGAACCACAGGCACATAGACACAGGCAACAGAGCATGCACAATGTCGGCACTAGTACAGTGTATATCCACCTTTCGCAGCAATGCAGGCTGCTATTCTCCCATGGAGACGATCGTAGAGATGCTGGATGTAGTCCTGTGGAACGGCTTGCCATACCATTTCCACCTGGCGCCTCAGTTGGACCAGCGTTCGTGCTGGACGTGCAGACCGCGTGAGACGACGCTTCATCCAGTCCCAAACATGCTCAATGGGGGACAGATCCGGAGATCTTGCTGGCCAGGGTAGTTGACTTACACCTTCTAGAGCACGTTGGGTGGCACGGGATACATGCGGACGTGCATTGTCCTGTTGGAACAGCAAGTTCCCTTGCCGGTCTAGGAATGGTAGAACGATGGGTTCGATGACGGTTTGGATGTACCGTGCACTATTCAGTGTCCCCTCGACGATCACCAGTGGTGTACGGCCAGTGTAGGAGATCGCTCCCCACACCATGATGCCGGGTGTTGGCCCTGTGTGCCTCGGTCGTATGCAGTCCTGATTGTGGCGCTCACCTGCACGGCGCCAAACACGCATACGACCATCATTGGCACCAAGGCAGAAGCGACTCTCATCGCTGAAGACGACACGTCTCCATTCGTCCCTCCATTCACGCCTGTCGCGACACCACTGGAGGCGGGCTGCACGATGTTGGGGCGTGAGCGGAAGACGGCCTAACGGTGTGCGGCACCGTAGCCCAGCTTCATGGAGACGGTTGCGAATGGTCCTCGCCGATACCCCAGGAGCAACAGTGTCCCTAATTTGCTGGGAAGTGGCGGTGCGGTCCCCTACGGCACTGCGTAGGATCCTACGGTCTTGGCGTGCATCCGTGCGTCGCTGCGGTCCGGTCCCAGGTCGACGGGCACGTGCACCTTCCGCCGACCACTGGCGACAACATCGATGTACTGTGGAGACCTCACGCCCCACGTGTTGAGCAATTCGGCGGTACGTCCTCCCGGCCTCCCGCATGCCCACTATACGCCCTCGCTCAAAGTCCGTCAACTGCACATACGGTTCACGTCCACGCTGTCGCGGCATGCTACCAGTGTTAAAAACTGCGATGGAGCTCCGTATGCCACGGCAAACTGGCTGACACACGGCGGCGGTGCACAAATGCTGCGCAGCTAGCGCCATTCGACGGCCAACACCGCAGTTCCTGGTGTGTCCGCTGTGCCGTGCGTGTGATCATTGCTTGTACAGCCCTGTCGCAGTGTCCGGAGCAAGTATGGTGGGTCTGACACACCGGTGTCAATGTGTTCTTTTTTCCATTTCCAGGAGTGTATATTTGTCCAATGAATACCAATTTATCATCTGCATTTCTTCTTGGTGTAGCAATTTTAATGGCCAGTAGTGTAGTAAATTTTAAGTGATTTCTATGACTGTAAGAACATGTGTAAGAAGTATTGGATTTAACCTGGAAAACGTAAAACTCATAATTTTTTCTTTCTGTGGGTGTTCTTTTTATTTATTTATTTATTTATTTATTACACTTTCACTGTAGCAGTTTCTCATCCTTCCATCCAGTTTGCACTCTGTTATTCGGTAAAGATCTCCCTCTAAATATTTATTTACTATCGTGCCTTAAGGTACAAAGCATTTTGACACCAGTTTATACGATGATGGTTTGAGAAGTTCTCGGAACGGAATAGGAAAAAAGTACTTACTTCAATGATACTTTTTTATTTTTCAATGTAATCTCCTTGTAGATTAATGCACATGGTCCAGCGACGTTCCAGTGCCTTGATCCCATCTCGAAAATGAGTTTCTTCCAGTCCTACAAAATAGTTGTCAACTCCGGCTATCAATCTTCGTTTGAAGTGAATCTTCGTCCACGAAGAAAAATTTTCAGTCTTGGGAAGAGATGAAAATTTGACGGAGCCAAATCAGACGAATGTGTGGCAACAATTCATACCTTAGCTCGTGTAATTTCGCCATGGTGACGGCACATGTTTGTGATCCGGCGTCAAGAGTCGCGGCACCCATCTTGCAGATAATTTTTTCATTTCTAATTCTTCAGTTAAAATGTGATATACCCTTTCAGACAACATCTGGCAAGCACGAGCAATTTCACGCACTTTCAATCGGCGATCTTCCATGACCATTTTCTGCACTTTTGCAATGATTTCTGGAATAGCGACACATCGTGGCCCACTACTGCGCATATCATCGTCTAAGCTCTCCCGAACAAATTTAAATTCATTCGTCCACTTGGAAACAGTTGAATATGAAGGAGCAGAGTCCCCCAGTATATTCTACAAAGCGGCATGAATGTCCTTTGCTTTCATACCTATCTTTACGAAGTACTTAATCACTGCTCGAATCTCGATTTTTTTCCATCTTCGCAAAGCACTACGCGGGAACAACAACAGAGCCGCGTCATCGCCACAGCTCTCTTCCAAGAGCACTGACGTGGCACGTGTTTACAGGCAACAGTCCAATGAATATCACGTGAACAACTCGTTGCGCTAGCGCTGACCTCTCATCGTGATTTTGGCTGACCTGAAACTGAACGCGTCAAGCACATTCCTTATCGCCCTCATCAGGTCTGTCATGCCGCATGTGGTTGGAGCTGAAGAACACTGCAGCAGGTGGCTGATAGACTGCACAGCACCACACATGCAAAAAAACTGACTCCGCAGAATACGAGAGCACACTCTGTTAAGAGCCTTCCATGTTGTCCATTCTCGGAATGACCAGCAGGGAGCTCTTCCTTCGGAAGAACGCGTTTCTCAAACTGTTGACTTTTCCTCCGCCACTTTGAGATTCTTCTTACAGTGGTTTACCTGTCACAGCTTGCCAAGAAGCTGTTTCTTGATTTCATCCGAAGATGTGCTGGCTGCCGGCCATATAAAGGCTGGCTTCTGTAGTTACAACCTTGCTTTTATCGTGTCTAGCAGCTATCTAATTTCAGGAGGGGCTATGCCAATAAGGCAGTGGAGTTTATTACGGGTGAAGGCCTTAAACAACTCGTGATAATACGACAGGTCTCATTAAGCGCCTTATCTACGTTTCTGGCACGGTTGGACTTGTACCATGCTGGACATGCATATTCAGCACCGAAATAACACAGCACTAACGCGCTAGGTCTCACGGCGCATGGGTGAGCTCCCCATCTGGCACCTGTCAGTTCCCGCAATACGTTATTTCTGGCTGGACACACAGGTCTGAATTATGGCCGTTATTTTTTAAACGTTTGGTGTAAGGCAAAAGGACCGCTTGGTACATGTTCTACAATGATATACAGCGGCCCAAAGCGAATAGTTTCCTGTTTTAAGGGAGAGAAACCAGATGGCAGTTATAAGAGTCGAGGGGCATGAAAGGGAAGCAGTGGTTGTGAAGGGAGTGAGACAAGGTTGTAGCCTATCCCCAATGTTATTCAATCTGTATATTGAGCGAGCAGTAAAGGAAACAAAAGAAAAATTCGGAGTAGGTATTAAAATCCATGGAGAAGAAATAAAAACTTTGAGGTTCGCCGGTGACATTGTAATTCTGTCAGAGGCAGCAAAGGACTTGGAACAGCAGTTGAACGGAATGGACAGTGTCTTGAAAGGAGGATATAAGATGAGCATCAACAAAAGCAAAACGAGGATAATGGAATGTAGTCGAATTAAGTCGGGTGATGCTGAGGGAATTAGATTAGGAAATGGGACACTTAAAGTAGTAAAGGAGTTTTGCTATTTGGGGAGCAAAAGAACTGATAATGGTCGAAGTAGAGATGATATAAAATGTAGACTGGCAATGGCAAGGAAAGCGTTTCTGAAGAAGAGAAATTTGTTAACATCGAGTATTGATTTAAGTGTCAGGAAGTCGTTTCTGAAAATATTTGTATGGAGTGTAGCCATGTATGGAAGTGAAACATGGACGATAAATAGTTTAGACAAGAATAGAAGCTTTCGAAATGTGGTGCTACAGAAGAATGCTGAAGATTAGATGGGTAGATCATATAACTAATGAGGAGGTATTGAATAGAATTGGGGAGAAGAGGAGTTTGTGGCACAACTTGACAAGAAGAAGGGACCGGTTGGTAAGACATGTTCTGAGACATCAAGGGATCACAAATTTAGCATTGGAGGGCAGCGTGGAGGGTAAAATTCGTAGAGAGAGACCAAGAGATGAATACACTAAGCAGACTCAGAAGGATGTAATATGTAGTAAGTACTGGGAGATGAAGAAGCTTGCACAGGATAGGGTAGCACGGAGAGCTGCATCAAACCAGTCTCAGGACTGAAGACCACAACATTGACGACTATTTTGTGTAGCGAGGTAAGTTTGGAAATGTTGTCTTGCACTCTCTGCCAAGCACTTAAACTTCAACTGCATAGTAATCGCGTGTGTATGTAAAGGATTTTTTAAATTACCGCTACCAGTCACCAACTTTGTCAACTATTGTTTTACTTATTTATTTAGCGACATGTTTCGAGGTAAACCTCATCTGCAGGGTAAATGGCATTACAAAACCATCTTTAAAATAAGGCCATACTGATGTTACATAGTCTTTTCGTAAATGCTAGGGTCATCTTTTCGTAAATGCATTTACGAAAAGACTATGTAACACCAGTATGGCCTTATTTTAAAGTTGTTTTTGTAATGTCATTTAGCCTGAAGATGAGGTTTACCTCGAAACATGTCGCCAAATAAATAAGTTTCCTTTAATTTACGTCTATGATCACTAACTGTTCGATAACAGATTACCGGTTTCGGTCTTTAATGACCATCATCAGATCTGTTTCAAAAAAACTAAGTCCTAATGTTTTAGTTTTCTGAAACAGATCTGATGATGGTCATTAAAGACCGAAACCGGTAATCTGTTATCAAACAGTTTGTGACCATAAACGTAAATTAAAGGAAACTTATTACTTATACGGGTCACTGTTTTTTCGCGACGATGTCGCAGCTTGTGAAAATAAATAAGTAATACAACTGACAAAGTTTGTGACTGGTAGCGGTAATTTAAAAAAAAAAAAAAAAAAAAAAAAAAAAAAAAAAAAAAACTTTACATATTTCTTGAGACAGTCACGGTCGAAAAATAGTCAAAATGGCTTCAAAATCGTGTAGATGTTGATGTGCACACAAGACACTATCCAGTCGCTGCATTTTCCTCTCCTTCCGCTCCGCTGAATGAAAGAAACTAAATCACCAGCGCACAACGCGTGTACGAGCGGCAGTAAATATTTCCAGCACGGCGTGTGGAGTTCTAGCAAAAAGCAGTAGTACTCGCAGGAGGTGGCTCTGTTCTGCCTCATTAACATGTTGAGGGCGCAGCGAGGAGTATGCGAACGGTAGCTGGTGAATTAATTTCACGCCACAACGCCAGGAGGCGTTCCAATGGCCAATTATGCACACCGGACGGCAGCTGGCGCAAAAACCAGCTGACAGCCGGTTCGCCCAGAAGGCGCTCGGCCGACCGATGTCTGCTGTCTGATCGCAGCGACCAGCAGCTACTCAGCTGAACCTTCACAGAACACGTTGTCTTATTTAGTTGCAAACTGTTGTTGTGATCTTCCGCCCGAAGACTGGCTTGGAATAGCTGTCCACGCTAGTCTATCATGTGCAAAGTTCAACTGCTCACAGAGTTCCATTGTGGGCTGTAATTATCATATGGCACCGAAACTTGGTAGATACTGTAGTGCGTTGATGCGGAACTGTTTTACGACGGGAAAAAAATTAGTATAATTTTGGCCACCAGATGCAAATCTGGCGCTGTGACTGCAAGAAAGACGTGATGAAATGTTTCCATAAGTAACGGATTACGAACCGGTCGTGAACAGTTGATCAACATTTCCGGTGGAATGTGAGTAATGTGTTCCTGCATACTTGCCTTCAGATCAGGTAGAAACCGAGCGCGTCCTTGGTAAACGCGTTCTTTTAGTCACCGCTAGAGCCAAAAGTCGCATGGATTCAGATCAGGTGTTCTTGCAGACCATGCATATGTAAAACATCTGGACTTAACACGTTCGTAGAGCATTGAGCAGATCTTTCACTTAGCGAGCGACATGAGCGGTTGCCCCATCTTGCATGAGAACAGTGGTTTCCACACAGTTGCGCTCTTCCAAAGCAGTAATCACACGCTGTATATGGAAGTCTCGGTAAACTTGACAGGCTCTCTCGGTGTATTCTTCTCAAAGAAGAACGGACCTATAGTAAAGGAGCTTGTGAATCCACACCATACAGTCTCATACGGTGAGTGCAATGGCTATTCGTGCACAACAAGTGGTTTAGCAGTACTTTAGCAGTACCCCAGAGTCGGCAGTTCTGTGTATTCGTTGCACTCTGTAGTGCAGAATGTGCCTCCTCATTGCATAGAATATTGCCCTGCCACATTGATTGTCATATGTAACTGGCGGATGTTTGAACCTTGTCGGCCGGCCGAAGTGGCCGTGCGGTTAAAGGCGCTGCAGCCTGGAACCGCAGGACCGATACGGTCGCAGGTTCGAATCCTGCCTCGGGTATGGATGTTTGTGATGTCCCTAGGTTAGTTAGGTTTAACTAGTTCTAAGTTCTAGGGGACTAATGACCTCAGCAGTTGAGTCCCATAGTGCTCAGAGCCATCTGAACCATTTTTTTTTTTTTTGAACCTTGTCTTCGACTGCACTTTCTGACATTTACTCTCTCTTAGTAAATATTCTCTTATTAAATGTCTGTCGTCGTTCCTTCCACGAGCTGCACTTGTGCCTAGTTTGTAGCATTTCACCAGTTACTTAAATATTACGCACCATGTTAATCAGATCTGTTTAACACTATACGTCATAGGCCTGCTGCTCTATGTAAGGCAATTACTGTACATAGTTTCGTGTGTATGTAATAGATTCGAGTATTTAATTCACTAATGCTAGATTTGATTTTAAAGAGTTCTAAAGCCGAAAACGGAAATATTTTAAATACATCAAAATTTGGTCAGAAATGTAAATTCTTCAGTCCACTAATATATTATCCAAAACATATGGTAAGTATACACAGGTTGAGGAAATATGATGTACCAACATAGTTAGTACGTACTTCTTATGTTTTTGGCGACCTGTAAGTGCCATTCAATTGCGCAAAGTTAAATCGTTGAGAAACTTCGGTTCGTTAGTTTTGTTACACGACATAAATGATGTAGTAAATGGTAGGATTACCGGTAGTACTGGTAGCATTGGAAGGGAAACAGACAAATGAATTTATAAGAGAGGAACTTCGAGTTGACGACTACCATTTTTTTTCTTTGTTTGTTTGTTTGCTTGCTTGTTTTGCAGATAATTAGAACATTCATTGTTCAATTTTAGTTCACTGGGTATTTTATATCCTCACAGAATAAACATGTAATTTTATAAGTAACAAAAATTAGTTGATTACGTAACTACTGCGCTTTTGTGCAACCAAAGGAATTACTTTTGATGCGAGTTGAGTTTACATGCCAAGCATAAAACAATCTATGTAACTACTATTAATATTTTGTAGCAAAACGAACGTTCTTCATCATCATCAAAGGAAAGAGTATCCTGCTATTACTGATAAATGAAAAAGTTTTTCATGAATAACAGAAACATGTTTTGTATAAGCACCACGAAGTATTGAAGAAATGTTTGATATATTTTTCTTTTGCCATAATTTTATTTCATTTTTAATTAAATGAAATAGCGTTTTCTGGCACTATATGACAGCCTGTATTTTTTATTTTTATTGTAACAGCCCTCTGTTTCACATTATAAATCAACGATTTTCGAATGAAACTTGAATTAAACAACATTGACATTTTCAATTTTGCTATAAATACTGTTTATTTTTAAACAACAGACACGTGAATAACTATGCAGAACACAAATGTTCCGTAGGTTACGCTGCCCGTTATATATCCTCACTCAGTTTCTGGACGGTTCACCGGTTTCTAGGGGAATCTATTAAGTCACTGATCGCACGCGTAAAAAAGCGGTCGATATGGGGCAAAGCCCGTTAGAGAGTCTGGCAGAGGTTTTATCCAACTACATTCACACTATTTTTCCACCGCCCCAATACCGAAGAGCGCGCGGATAAAACGATGTCTTAAAACCTTTCCGCGCAACTTCTGATCTCTCTTATTTTATTACGATAATCAATTCTCCCTACGTAGAAGGGCGTCAACAGGATAATTTCGATTCGGCGAAGAAAATTGGTGTTTGACATTTTGTGAAAAGATCTCGCCGCAACCAAAAATGCTTTTGTTTTAATAGCCGGCCGGAGTGGCAGAGCGGTTCTAGGCGCTACAGTCTGGCACCGCGTGAGTGCTACGGTCGCAGGTTCGAACCCTGCCTTGGGCATGGATGTGTATGATGTCCTTAGGTTAGTTACGTTAAAGTTCTAGGGGACTGATGACCTCAGAAGTTAAGTCCCATAGTGCTCAGAACCATTTGAACCATTTTGTTTTTGTATTTGTTTTAAAGATTGCCACCCCAGTTCCCGTATCGTATCCGTGACACTCCCTCCCCTCCTTCGCGATAGAACAAAATGAACTGCTCCTGTTTAAACGTTTTCGATATCCTCCATCATTCATATCCGGTAATGATAGCACACCTCACAGCAATACTCTAGCACAGGTCGGACAAGCATACTGTAGATAGTCGCTTTAGATGATCCGTTGCGTCTTTTAAGAGCTTCTTTGGTTTTCGTAATTGTAAATCCTAGGTATTTAGATGAACTGACAGTCTTTATACTTATGTGATTTATCGTGTACCCGAAATTTAACGGATTCCTTTTGGTATTCATGCGGATGAGTTTACACATTTGGTTATTTAGAGTCAACAGCCAATTTTTTTACAGTACAGATAGCTTACCTAAATCATTTTCCAATCCGTTTTGGTCTTCTGATGACCTTACGAGACGGTAAATGACAGCATCATCTGCCAACAATGATAAGGAACTTTCTTAGGGAACGCCAGATGTCACTTCAGTTTTACTCGATGACTTTCCTTCAATTACTATTGACCTTTCTGACAGGAAATCGTGTATCCTATTGCACAGCGGAGACGATACTTCATAGGCACGCAATTTACTTCTGAGGAACGACATCAAGAGTGTTTCAGGAATCTAGAAATACGGAATCAATTCGAGATTCCCTGTCGATAGCACTCGTTACCTCATGAGAATAAAGAGCTGGTTGTGTTGCACACGTGCGATATTTTCTGAATCCGTTCTTTGCGTCAATAGATCGTTTCCTTCGAGTTAATTCATTATGTTCGAAAACAGTAAATGTTCCAAAATTCTACTCCATAACGACATTAGTGACATGCGTCTGTAATTCAGCGGAACACTATTTCCTACCTTGTGACCGGAGCAACTTTTCCGTCTTTACGTACGGATCTTCCGTCGAGGGAGCGATTGTATATTCTACATCTACATCTACATACATACTCCGCAATCGACCATACGGTGCGTGGCGGAGGGTACCTCGTACCACAACTAGCATCTTCTCTCCCTGTTCCACTCCCAAGCAGAACGAGGGAAAAATGACCGCCTATATACCTCCGTACGAGCCCTAATCTCTCTTATCTTTGTGGTCATTCCGCGAAATATAAGTTGGCGGCAGTAAAATAATACTGCAGTCAGCCTCAAATGCTGGTTCTCTAAATTTACTCAGTAGCGATTCACGAAAAGAACGCCTCCTTTTCTCCAAAGACTCCCAACCGAGCTCCTGAAGCATTTCCGTAACACTCGCGTGATCATCAAACCTACCAGTAACAAATCTAGCAGCCTTCCTCTGAATTGCTTCTATGTCCTCCCTCAATCCCACCTGATAGGGATCCCAAACGCTCGAGCACTACTCAAGAATAGGTCGTATTAGTGTTTTATAAGCGGTCTCCTTTACAGATGAACCACATCTTCCCAAAATTCTACCAATGAACCGAAGACGACTATCCGCCTTCCCCACGACTGCCATTACATGCTTGTCCCACTTCATATCGCTGTGCAATGTTACGCCCAAATATTTAATCAACGTAATGTGTCAAGCGCTACACTACTAATGGAGTATTCAAACATTATGGGATTCTTTTTCCTATTCATCTGCATTAATTTACATTTATCTATATTTAGAGTTAGCTACCATTCTTTACACCAATCACAAATTGTGTCCAAGTCATCTTGTATCCTCCTACAGTCACTCAACGACGACACCTTCCCGTACACCACAGCATCATCAGCAAACAGCCGCACATTGCTATCCACTCTATCCAAAAGATCATTTATGTAGATAGAAAACAACAGCGGAACACTACTATTACTGCTAAACTTGGAGCTATTTAACAGCATACTGTGAAATGAACCTAACTGCCGTGCTTTCTGGACCGGAAGACTTGCCTTTATTAAGTGCTTTTAGTTGCTTCGCTACAGCAAAGGTACCAACTACTAAGCTACTCACGGTGGCCGCTGTGCTTGATTTCCACAGTACGCTCCTTTTACGTATTCGTTTATACTAAAAGAATAACCATGTGTACTAAGGATAATTAGATTTGTCATCATCTGTGACCACTGATACTTCTGTTTTTCCCCATAAGAGAATTTTGTACGTCACCACTTCTAATCCTAACAATTGGATGACTGAGCTTCGTGTGTGCTACCCGTCACGACCTGTCCAGAATTCCACGGTACACTATAAATTCCAGTCGTAACCGGTCGTGTTGCGCATTGCGTGAAAGCTAGGTAGTCATCAGTGTAAAGTGAAGTTTCTACGCGCCAGCCGCTGACATCCTGTTCCTGGCATTCTGCGATTAGTGAGCTGGGTACCGCCTCCTTGCGAGCGCTTCACACACGAAACCGGTCGTGGCGACCACTAAATAATACAGCCGTTGAAAATATTAACTGGCGCCGAGTATTTAGTACGGACTCCTGGACGTGCCCACGGACCAGACAGTCGTTTGCTTTCGATGGGCGGGCTTCCCAGCGCTGAACCGCTTCGTGACACGGGCATCGCTCGTCTCTCGTCTGTTTAGGGAACTCATTATACGCGATATTATCTAAATAACGCAGGCTACCTGTACGGAATCAGTTGTTTTGTTTTTGCTGTTCTTATGGCTCTTTACTGCAGTTCGCTAAAAACAGGTTACCAGCAGGCACATCCTAGTTCAGTAATGGACACGGCGGGCGCAACTTATTACGATTAAGTAAGGTCGACTGGCTTTGCTTATACTTCCAACGCGAATTTCCCAACAGAGAGCGCTTTTGTGCACGTTGCTACTTGACCTGAAATAAAATGCACGTATGGAACCAGTTTATGCAGCTGAGACAGTGGCCCTTGGATTTTGCCGTCAGTACATCTGACGCCAGCACAAATGTTGTAAAAATTTAAAAATCTTGTACTGAATCGGACCTCGTCCCTAGGTTGTCAGATTGATGATTTCATGTGTAACAGAGCAATTAGCTTGTCTATTTTTTTATCGAGTGATCAGTCAGCCACATTAACCTGTAGTGCTGGCCACCTAGCACGAATTAATCATTCCGATACGGATATAAAAAACCACCTCCATGTCCTACACATTTAGGCTACTGGATAAAGATAGGCCTTCTGGAACAGTTAGAGATTTTCACCAATAACCATAACTCAAGCTACACCATCTTAAATGAAGAAACTGACTTAATAAAACAAACCATTTTTTCGGAATTTTAAACAATCTTTAATCTTGCAAAACAGGCATTTGCTGTATAACAGACGCATACACGCACGAGCGCCCCTCACCCGCCCGCTTATATCGAGCGAGGTGGCGCTGTGGTTACCACACTGGACTCGCATTCGGGAGGGCGCCAATTCAATCCCGCGTCCGGCCATCCTGATTTAGGTTTTCCGTGATTTCCCTAAATCGCTTCAGCCAAATTCTGGGATGGTTCCTTGGAAAGGGCACGGCCGACTTCCTTCCCCATCCTTCCCTAATACGATGACACCGATAATCTCGCTGTTTGGTCTCCACTCCCAAAGCAACCCAACTCAACCCCATCGCCCGCCCAATTAACATCTCTCTTTCTCTCACACAAATCCTCGACGAACACCTCCTTCCCAAACGTGCAGGTAACTTGACATATTCATTAAGTGTTGCCACCAACATGCTAAGCTCACATGTCTTCGTAGTTCATAACCAATACGGAATAAGCAAGAATCAACCTGCTAAATACAAACATCAAAAAAAGTTCCGGAACCTGTACAGAAAATTGGAATGGAAATAAAATAAACATCATTTCTGCCCTTTTTATTGCTCCTGGAAACCAGACATTGCATTTTGTACCACCATACAGCGGGACCTTCAGAAGTGGTGGTCCAGATTACTGTACACACCGGTACCTCTTAATACCCAGCAGCACGTCCTCTTGCATTGATGCATGCCTGTATTCGTCGTGCCATACTATCCGCAAGTTCATCGAGGCACTGTTGCTCCAGACTGTCCCGCTCCTCCCTCAGAGTGGTTGGTGAGTCACGTCGTCCAGAAACAGCCCTTTTCAATCTATTCCAAGCATGTTCGATAGCGTTCATATCTGGAGAACATGCTGGCCACGTTAGTCGAGCGATGTGCACGATGGGGGCGCAAATTTACTGTGTCTAAGGCGTTCAGCCTGACCGGGTTGCCTCCAAACAAGTCTCCGACGATTGTCTGGTTGAAGGGATATGCGACACTCATCGTTGGAGAGGACGTGATGCCAATGCTGAGCGGTCCATTCGGCATGCTGTTAGGGCCCATCTGTACCGCGCTGCATGGTGTCGTGGTTGCATAGATGGACCTCGCCATGGACGTCGAGAGTGACGTTACGCATCGTGCAGCCTATTGCGCACAGTTTGAGTCATAACACGACGTCCTGTGGCTGCACGAAAAGCATTATTCAACATGGTGGCCTCTCTGCCTCGTGATGACTGGGTGTTGTGTGCTGTCCTTAGGTTAGTTAGGTTTAAGTAGTTCTAAGTTCTAGGGGACTGATGACCATAGCTGTTAAGTCCCATAGTGCTCAGAGCCATTTGAACCAACATGGTGGCTTTGCTGTCAGGGTTCATTCACTGCAACAGTAGCCCTTGGGCGGCCTGAGCGAGGCATGTCATCGACAGTTCCTGTCTCTCTGTATTTGCTCCATGTCCGTACAACAGCGTTTTGGTTCATTCCGAGACGCCTGCACTCTTCCCTTGTTGAGAGCCCCTCCTGGCACAAAGTAACAATGCGGACGGGATCGAACCGCGGTATTGACCGTCTATGCATGGTTCAACTACAGACAACACGAGCCGTGTACCTGCTTCCTGGTGGAATGACTGGAACTGATTGGCTGTCGGACCCCTCCGTCTAATAGGCGCTGCTCACGCCTGGTTGTTTACATCTTTGGGCGGGTTTAGTGACATTTCTGAACAGTCCAAAGGATTGTCTCTGTGATACAATACCCACAGTCAATGTCTATCTTCAGAAATTCTGGGAACCGGGGTGATGCAAAACTTTTTTTGGTGTATGTATAATTTCAATAACCGGATATGAAGAAAAAATGCCATTTTCAACGCTTTGTTCAAAAGGTTTGTTAATTTTGTCGTACTTAGTATCATTCAAGATCAATTAGAACTTCCGGAAAATACACTTTTTGTTCTGTTTATAGCCTATAAAGGATAGTTGTTGCCTGAGACAAAGTGTGAGGAATGTTGTGTAAATAACCTCACCGGCGAACATTGCGTACGTTCAACGTGATGTGGAATCAAATAACTGTAATGTCATCAAGCCGACTTTGTGATTTCCCTTGAGATGTATGCTGGACCTGTATTTATCCACTTGGCTGGAAGCTGTTTTGAGTGTTGGGCATGCTAATGTGTTGTGTTTGTGGTGTTTGCATATTTCTGTCCACCCCACGTATCGGAGACGTACCAGCCTCTCATAATAGCTCCAGCTGTAGTGGACGAAATGTGAGGCGCAGAAACACAATATCGGCCGCGGCCTAATGCCTACGAAACAAAATTCACCAGTGCAGTTGGTGCGTCCGAGCCCATTGGCGTAACGTGTGGATACTTCCGTTTAAAGCTGTGGGCTATCGAGAAGCCGCACGGCGCAAACTGTAGCGCGTGAGACAAGCCAGAGATTAGTGGCAGTGTTGGTGGAGACCCATACAGTACCTCTGACGGTGTCGGCGGCGGAGACGAGCAGCCCCTGCAGCGACCTGGAGTTGTGGTGCAGCAGCGCCTCGAAGTCCTTGCGCACGAGCCGCAGCAGTTCCTGCTCCATCTGCGCCGAGCAGCACGACCGTTCGGCGGTGCACACGTTCAGCGCCATACCTGCAACCGACAATGCACAAGCGGGGTTAGTACCCCTCCCACTCACCGTCTCTTCTCACGAAGCACACTGCATAAGCCAGCTCTCACACCTTACACTTGCACTGCACTAATCTTAGCGGGCCTGACTTCCGGACGAGAAGGTCCGGTAGTATCGGACACGTAACCTTACCCGAAACTGTCTTTGATGACTGCCGTTCTGCAGCTTATGCTGGAATTGGTCAGGGGCACATTCTAGTATACAACACGATACATATAAATAAATTCATATCCCGACCCAGTAACATTTTTCGCACAGCATTTATTTTTGATTTTCGGTTACAACCAAACAAATGTTAATGTATAATTAGTTTACGTACAAATGTAAAAATACGTACAGAAATACACACACACACACACACACAGATATATCCATATATTGTTCCACACCGCCTTAATTACAGGAAGAATTTTCCGAGGACATATGTCTGTAGCACACCGCAACTCCCCGAGTTACTAGAGGGAACCGTAGAGGGCAAAATTCGCTGCAAAAACCAGAGATTGGAATATGTTCAACAAACGACCGAGGACGTGAGAATCAGGTGCTTCTCTGAGATGAATAGCATGGCACTGAAAAGGAAATCGGGGCTGACCGCCTCAAATAAGTCAGATAAATGAGAAATCAAATAAAAGATGATCACACGTAAGCGTAGAAACGCGTATGAGTTACGTAGAATCCTTGTAAATGACCCAGGTATTGTAATATTTTCATTCACATTAGAAAGCGCTGTCCTCCACAACATAGTCGTTAATAAATGAAATGTCGTTATTAGACCCCACCCAAACCTTTATGTGAGCTAACCAAGGATCACAGAGCACATAGCAAGATATCCAAGGGAAGAAGTACCCACTGAACATTCAAAATGTTCAAATGTGTATGAAATCTTATTGGACTTAACTGCTAAGGTCATCAGTCCCTAAGCTTACGCACTACTTAACCTAAATTATTCTAACGACAAACACACACACCCATGCCCGAGGGAGGAATCGAATCTCCGCCGGGACCAGCCGCACAGTCCATGACTGCAGCGCCTAAGACCGCTCGGCTAATCCCGCGCGGCACTGCACATTCACAGAACTTATATGGGATCGAGAGTGCTGCGCCCTTTATGTGCGGCATCCCGACTATATTTTTCTAGTAAGGCTTTAGGAGCTAAAAATTAATTATGGAGGTGCCGCGCGCATTCATGAGAACTCCGGCTCCCGATGTCACGCCGAGTAATGGAAGAGTTAAGCAAGGAAAATTAAAAAAGTTTGCCGCACCTCCTAGCGAGTGACATCAACCGCTCCGCTAAATTACTAGGAACCGCCATTTTTCCCAAATATTCATTAGCTTGCTATGAATATTTATGGCAGGAAAATATTTTGCTGTAAGAGTTAATTCGGTCACTGGGTGCAGTTATTCATTAAACTCTTGTTGGCTCTCCAAGCTCCCAAAACGCAGTATTTTTTTAACACGCAAAATAAACATTTTTTCTTATTTTTCTTTTCTGTTCTTCGCATATTGGCTGCACTTGGTGTGGCTGCCTTGTGAGGCGCAGCGATATCCGTGGTTTTAGAGTTTCTGGGGAATTTTCTCACCGGATACCACTTTTTTTTCAGTCGTTCCATAGGGACCTGGCTAGACATCCAATTTCCAGAATCATCGACGGGAAATTACATGGCAAATTCGCAAGACAGACGCTGAGCAGACGTAATGGGCTACCGGCGATGGACTCGTTTTGGAAAAACTGCACTCACACTTTTAGACTGTGCTTTTGTGGGCGTATTTTCCCGATAGAGTAAAACAAAGGGTGTATCTAACTGCACTCTTGATCACTGACACAAACGCTATATCACATGTTCGACTTGCGCCCGTAATTCCTTTCACAAACTCGCACGATTAGTTTTCCATGACGTACTTCAGGAACATAGGCTAAGTTCTTGATTATGTCGCACAGTCATCATAAAACATACAGAGTTAAAAACATACAGGCGGCCGGAGTGGCCGTGCGGTTCTAGGCGCTACAGTCTGGAACTGCGCGACCGCTACGGTCGCAGGTTCGAATCCTGCCTCGGGCATGGATGTGTGTGATGTCCTTAGGTTAGTTAGGTTTAAGTAGTTCTTAGTTCTAGGGGACTGATGACCTCAGAAGTTAAGTGCCATAGTGCTCAGAGCCATTTGAACCAACCTAAAAACATACAAGATCATATACGCAAACAACACCATGTTGTTGTTGTTGTTGTCTTCTCCTACAATTTTACCCCTCTCCCTCCCATCCCAACCCAGTTAGGAAGCTGACGAGTCGTTGGTGCGTCAAGACGTGTTATATCAACAGATCGCTTCTTTTATTCCAGTTGGGCATAAATTTCTTTTCACCCTAATTCGACTCAGTACCTGCTAATTAGTTATCCGATATACTCACCTAATCGTCAGCATCCTTCTGTAGCCAACATTTCGAAAGCCTATATTCTCTTCTTGTCCGAATTGTTTATCATCCACAGTTTAGGACAGTATGACAGTACACTCCAGACAACTACCTTCATAAAAGACTTCGTAACATTTTAATTTATGTTAGATGTTAACAGATTTTTCTTTCTCAGGGAAGTTGGTGCCCCTCTTGTAATCTTCTTTCAGGACACTATCTATTCCGTTCAACTACTCTTCGAAGGTCCTTGCTGTCTGTGAAAGGGTACCTTGATAAACCAACATTCCTTTAAGGCCTTGTTCCTTTGCTATGGAAGAGCTAGATACTCTCGGAGTTCCACTTCCACCGCCGCAAGAAAATCAGACAATAATTTGAAAAAGTCCAATGTCATCTACATCTACATGTATACTCTGCCTGGCAGAGGGTTCATCAACCCATCATCCCAACAATTCTCTATTATTTCGCCGCGAGGGGTACCCGTGCGGTCTAGGGCGCCTTGTCTCGGTTCGCGCGGCTCCCTCCGTCGGAGGTTTGATTCCTCCCTCGGGCATGGGTGTGTCTGTTGTCTATAGGGTAAGTTAGTTTAAGTTAGATTAAGTAGTGTGTAAGCTTAGGGACCGACGATCTCAGCAGTTTGGTCCCATAGAACTTACTTTCCTTCTATTATTTCCCACTTGAACAATGCGCGGAAAAAAAATGAACGCCTACATTTTTCCGTGCGAGTTCTGATTTCCCATGTTTTATTATGATATCGTTTCTCCCTATGTAGGTCGGCGTTAGCAAAATATATCCGCATTCCGAGGAGAAAGTTGGTAATTGAAATTCCGTTAGAAGATCCTGCTGCAACGAGATACCCCTTTGTTTTAATGATGTTCAACGCAAACTTGCATCATGTCCGTGACACTCTCTCCCTTATTTCTCGATAACATAAAACGTGCTGCTCTTCTTGGAACTTTATTGATGTATTCCGTTAATCCTATATGGACGTTGGGCTCCATAAGGTTCCCTTTCTATGCAGCGACCGTGGAATATAAAATTATAAAGAATGTAGCAACCAGTCGCGGAAACATGATTTATTTATCTCGTTGCAAATCGATGTCGACTGATATCAGTCATCATCGATGCATTTTTCTAACGGATACATTCCATAAGTAGAAGTACTGTCCTGGCAGATTTCTATCATGAAGTGACACATCATGGGTCATAGTGTTGACCTATGAAGTGTCACTATGATGTGTGTAGAAAAATGCACCGATGATGACCGATATCAGTCGAAATCGATTTGCAACAAGATAAATAAATTATCTTTCCGCAACTGGTTGCTACATTCTTTATAATTTTAATCCTGTATGATAAGGATCCCACACCGCGCAGCAGTACTTCAAAAGAGGACGGACAAGCGTAGTGTAGGCAGTCTCTTTAGCGGATCTGTTGCATCTTAAATGTTCTGCCAATAAGTCGCAGTCTTTAGTTCGCCTTCCCGACGACATGTTCTATATGCTCTTTCAAATTTAAATTGTTCGTAACTGTAATTCCTTGGTATTTAGTTGAATTTACAGTCCTTGGATTTGATAGGTTTATTGTGTAATCGAATTTTACGGATTCCTTTTAGCACTCATATGGATGACATCGTGTGCGGTAGCGTTCTCGCTTCCCACGCCCGGGTTCCCGGGTTCGATTCCCGGCGGGGTCAGGGATTTTCTCTGCCTCGTGATGGCTGGGTGTTGTGTGATGTCCTTAGGTTAGTTAGGTTTAAGTAGTTCTAAGTTCTAGGGGACTGATGACCATAGATGTTAAGTCCCATAGTGCTCAGAGCCATTTGGATGACATCGTGCTTTTCATTATTTAGAGACAATTGCCAATTGTCGCATCATACATGTATCTAAATCGTTTTGTAATTTGTTTTGGCATTCTAATGACTTTGCTAGATGATAAACGACAACATCATCTACAAACAACCTAAGACGGCTGCCCAAATTGTCTCCTAAATCGTTTATGTAGATAATGAACTGCAGGAGGCCTATAACGATACCTTGGGAAACGCCAGAGATCACTTCTGTTTTACTCTATTACTTCCCGTCAGTTACTACGAACCTCTTTGAATGGAAACCACGAATCGAGTCGCATAACTGAGGCGATATTCCAAACGCAAGCAAATTGATTACATTCCGCTTGTAAGGTAGGATGTAGCCTACAGGCCTGCACCATAAAAATTTAAAATAAAATAAAAAGGTCTTTGTTTTAACAGTGGTCTTGGAGTCATCTTAAATTGTAAAAAACGTCAACGTAAATATTTTCTAAGGACTTTCCTGGCTGTTTCAGTGGACAGCTGATGAACTCCGCATCGGCCTCTAAAACATCGGATCAAACTCGCAATGGCTTCCCGTGAGACGCGTGTCACTGTAACCGAAAAAAAACGAAATTTTTTAAAAGGATAGTTAACGTAACGTTGGCAATTTGAAGAGTCTCCGATTTTGCAGAAAGCTGATTTTCTGCCTAACTCATTTCATACAAACCAGGAATCATAGACTTTAATTTTCCTGTTTCCAAATTTGGATTCTTGTGCTCTTGAAGCTGGATGCAAAAACCATTTTCAAATAATTTTTTTCGTTAAATAGATACTGCAAGACTTCTTAGAATCTACAGCGCCTGAGAGACAGCTTACTGACTCACGTACTAACGCCAGTAGAGAACAAGTGAAAAAAAAATTAATTTCCTATTACAATGTTATCGCGGCTATACTCATCACTATAGCTGGCTGACAAAGTAAAACAAAACAGAGTAGGGCTATTAGTCTAATAAGCTTTCTTATACCTTTCCATATAAGTTAATTTGTAATTCCAAAAGAGCTAAAGCCCCATAGGCGGGTCATTTAGCACTGACCGGCTGTCTTATCCTCAGTGTAAAGCGTCACTTCAATGTGGTCGGGTGAGTCATGTGGCCAGCACACCACTCTCCCGGCCGTTGTTAGCTCTCCAGCCTCCGAAGCCGCTACTTCTCACTCTAGCAGCTCCTCAGTTGGCATGACGGGGCTGAGTACATATCGTTCCAGTCATTCCATCAAATAAAACCTATGGCAATACCGAGAATCTAACCCATGTCTACATAGCAGTGAGGTACGCTGACTACTTAGCTAAGGAGCCTACCTAATCTTCAGGATGGTCTTAATTAAACTTTCGTTATTTGAGCCACTGTAGATGGAGAACTTTTTACCGTAAAGTTTTTTATTTATTTTATTTGTTATTTTCTTTTAGTCCGTTATCTATACACAAAAACATACCGCATCAAGTGCCTTGAATACAGCATATATACGGACATCAAAAAAAATTTTGCATCGCCTCGGTTCCAAGAGTTCCAGAACCTGTACAGAAAATTGGAACAGAGATCAACATAAACATCATTTCCGCCCTTTTTATTAGTCATGAAAACTACACATTGCATGCTGTACCACCATAAAGCGAGACCTCCAGAGGTGGTGGTCGTGATTGCTGTACACACCGATAGCTGTAATACCCAGTGTCCTCTTGCATTGATGCATGCCTGTATTCGTCGTGGCACTGTTAGTTCATATTGTCCCACGGCTCAACGGCGATTCGGCGTAGATCCCTCAGAGTGGTGCGTGGGTCACGTCGTCCATAACAGCCCTTTCTATTCTATCCCAGGCATGTTCGATAGGGTTCATGTCTGGAGAACATGCTGGCTACTCTAGTCGAGCGATGTCGTTATCCTGAAGGAAGTCATTCACAAGATGTGCACGATGGGGGCGTGAATTGTCGTCCATGAAGACGAATGCCTCGCCAATATGCTGCCGATATGGTTGCACTATCGGTCGGAGGATGGCATTCACGTATTGTACAGCCGTTACGGCGCCTTCCATGACCACCAGCGGCGTATGTCGGCCCCACATAATGCCACATAAACAGCAGGGAACCTCCACCTTGCTGCACTCGCTGGACAGTGTGTCTAAAGCGTTCAGCCTGACCGGGTTGCCTCCAAACACGTCCCTGGTGGAAGGCATATCTGACATTCATAGCTGAAGAGTACGTGATGCCAATCCTGAGCAGTCCATTCGGCATGTTGTTGGGCCCATCTGTACCGCGCTGCATGGTGTCGTGGTTGCAAAGATGGACCTCGCCATGGACGTCGGGAGTGAAGTTGCGCATCATGCAACCTATTGCGCTCAGTTTAAGTCGTAACACGACCTCCTGTGGCTGCACAAAAAGCATTATTCAACATGTTGGCGTTGCTGTCACGGTTCCTCCGAGCCATAATCCGTAGCTAGCGGTCATCCATTACAGTAGTAGCCCTTGGGCGACCTGAGCGAGGCATGTCATCGACAGTTCCTGTCTCTCTGTATCTCCCGCAAGTCCGAACAACACCGCTTTGGTTCACTCCGAGACGCCTGGACACTTCCTTTGTTGAGAGTCCTTCCTGGTACAAAGTAAGAATACGGTATTGACTGTCTAGGCATGATTGAACTAGAGACAACATGAGCAGTGTACCTCCTTCCTGGTGGAATGATTGGAACTGATCGGCTGTCGGACTCCCTCCGTCTAATAGGCGCTGCTCATGCATAGTTGTTTGCATCCTTGGGCGGGTTTAGTGACATCTCTGAATAGTGAAAGCCACAATGTCTGTGATACAATATCCACAATCAACGTTTACCTTCAGAAGTGCTGGGAACCGTGGTGATGCAAAACATTTTTTGATGTTTGTAGTATTTTAACATAATTTCAAATGTGTTAGTAATAACTAAGCATTATACTGTTTGAGGGGAAGAAATCTACATAGAATATCTACTTAAAAAGAAAGGTGATAATAATAATTATGAAAAATTTTAGTTCCTAACTTTTGGCCGTCTGGCGCACAGGTATATATTCATGCGGAATCCAGAAGGCACACGCTACTGATCTGCTTGACTATACAGCGTTGATGGATCACAATTTTTTTTACTTCATAAATCTGGACTACAGAACTACACAACACTACACCGCAACGTATGGAAACCCAACTTTATAGGAATGATGATCGTACTGCGCTACAGGATTTGTGTTAGTAGTTTCAGTATCATGACTTGCCGTTAGGCGCTGGTATTGGTAGGGTTGCACAGTTGCAGACAGTCAGCATGGGTCTGGAAAAGGTGAGCAAAGCTTTAGCTGCTTTTACAAAACAACAGCAGTAGTGTTGCTGCTTTTCGCCAATATCGATGCATTAAAGCAATACGGAGAGGTCCTTCTTCCGCCCGGTATTGAAGAACATGATTCGGAAGTTGGAATTAACTGGCGATTTGGGTATTGTTCCTGGGAGAGGCCGACGATCGATTGCGCCACAAATTGTGGACCAAATTACTGTTGCATGGCTGACAGTGGGAGACGCAGTGTGCGATCTTCAAGAGGTGCACCAACCGTGTCACGGCAACTGAACATTCTATGGACCACCGTTTGAAAAGTGCTGCGAATAACTGTAATCTGGTATCTCTGGTTAGGTTCCAGACTCTCGTGGATGCAGATGATCGTCACTCTGAGCAACGTTAATAACCTGGAAAGTAAACAGGGTAGGCAATTAACAAGTGTTACCTTCTCATGTAGA
Source organism: Schistocerca nitens (assembly GCF_023898315.1). Classification (NCBI taxonomy): domain Eukaryota; kingdom Metazoa; phylum Arthropoda; class Insecta; order Orthoptera; family Acrididae; genus Schistocerca; species Schistocerca nitens. The sequence goes on from NC_064615.1 coordinate 904,129,362, forward strand.
AATTAAAATGTGTTCCTTTAATGGCTTATTCGTTATTTCTCTTCTCCATGTCCTTAGTAATGCTTCCACAAAGTTTCATTGTCCTACGATCAGTCGTATTAAACACTGACCTACAGAATTTTCCCTCACAAAGACAACTCAAACTTAACCTATTCATTTATTACCCACAATATGCAAGCCCAACGCAATCTGACTGCTATACTACACTGACAACATGACTTCGACTAATTAACACAAAAGAATGGCCCCCAATCGCCAGAAATCATAACAATAATACAAATGCAAAAAAATGAAATTAAGAACTATGAAACTACCTCCACTCTGCCTAAACTCATTTCAATCACGAATCCCAACAGTGCAAACCCCATTCTTTTTTTATAAGTCACTTACCTCACAGAAAATCTTCATAACACGAACTACTGCAATTAACCCAGTAGCAATTACAGCCAGCTAAATAAAAAGATTGTAACTACTATCGACTCTAACTACTAGGAGACATATGGTTACCGAAAGAAAGATTTTGTTGAAGAGCAAACAATGTATTTAGAAAATTTTATCGTATTCATGTGACATCCAGTTCCAAAAATTATATAGTTGTCGATAATTCCACTGCCAAAACACTATCAACCAAACATCCATCATCTACATTTACTTATATATTTTCTTATAAACATATCACTTCATCTCGCTTTACAATGCATGTGCTACCAACACAGAGTCTCCACTAAGGATATCATGTCCATACACATCCCTGTCCACTCGCTAACTGCTAGTCCGTCCAACCACAGAGTCTCCTGCCGAGGGTGCAGAGCGCTGTCAGCGATATTAACGCAGTCTACAGCGCTGCCAACATACAAACAGGCTACTTACAGTTATCACGGTGAGTTGTGGAAGTTTAATCATAACAACCCTGATCTTTACAGACCGCCAAAAGTACTAACTAATCGCGATAAAAAGAAAGAGTACTATAAAAAGAAAGAGGACTATAAATACGGTGGTGCCAAACGAATATTCTTTCGTTGTTTAAACTCATGAATTCGGTAAACCATAATTTGTAGAGTAAAATTTTATAGGACTGAACAATAAACCTTAAATGCTGCGTTCTAGGCTATTAATTCGAAAAGTGGTCTAAAATGCTTAGTTACCACAGAATTTCCCTTGGTGTGGTCCGCACTACAGGTTCGGACTAGCCGTCTGTAGATGCTAAATAGGGCCCTGACTCTACAGGGTTGGCGGCTTATGCACGAGGTGCATTCAAGTTCTAAGGCCTCCGATTTCTTTTTCTCTGGACTGGAAAGAGATAGAAACATGCGCATTGTTTTAAAATGAGGCTGCGTTCATTGTCAATACGTCCCAGAGATGGCAGCACCGTACAGCAGATGGAATTTTACCGCCAGCGGCGAGAATGAGAACTGTTTTAAATACTTAAAATGGCGACGTTTTCCTTACTTGAACAGCGTGCAATCATTCGTTTTCTGAATTTGCGTAGTGTGAAACCAATTGAAATTCATCAACAGTTCAGACATGTGGTGATGGAGTTATGGATGTGTCGAAAGTGCGTTCGTGGCTGCGACAGTTTAATGAAGGCAGAACATCGTGTGACAACAAATCGAAACAACCTCGGGCTCGCACAAGCCGGTCTGACGACATGATCGAGAAAGTGGAGAGAATTGTTTTGGGGGATCGCCGAATGACTGTTGAACAGATCGTCTCCAGAGTTGGCATTTCTGTGGGTTCTGTGCACACAATCGTGCATGACGGCCTGAAAATGCGAAAAGTGTTATCCAGGTGGGTGCCACGAATGCTGACGGACGACCACATGGCTGCCCGTGTGGCATGTTGCCAAGCAATGTTGACGCGCAACGACAGCACGAATGGGACTTTCTTTTCGTCGGTTGTGACAATGGATGAGACGTGGATGCCATTTTTCAATCCAGAAACAAAGCGCAAGTCAGCTCAATGGAAGCATACAGATTCACCGCCACCAAAAAAATTTCGGGTAACCGCCAGTGCTGAAAAAATGATGGTGTCCATGTTCTGGGACAGCGAGGGCGTAATCCTTACTCATTGCGTTCTAAAGGGCACTACGGTAACAGGTGCATCCTACAAAAATGTTTTGAAGAACAAATTCCTTCCTGCACTGCAACAAAAACGTCCAGGAAGGGCTGCGCGTGTGCTGTTTCACCAAGACAACGCACCCGCACATCGAGCTAACGTTACGCAACAGTTTCTTCGTTATAACAACTTTGAAGTGATTCCTCATGCTCCCTACTCACCTGACCTAGCTCCTAGTGACGTTTGGCTTTTTCCAACAATGAAAGACACTCTCCGTGGCCGCACATTCACCAGCCGTGCTGCTATTGCCTCAGCGATTTTCCAGTGGTCGAAACAGACTCCTAAAAAAGCCTTCGCCGCTGCCATGGAATCATGGCGTCAGCGTTGTGAAAAATGTGTACGTCTGCAGGGCGATTACGTCGAGAAGTAACGCCAGTTTCATCGATTTCGGGTGAGTAGTTAATTAGAAAAATAATCGGAGGCCTTAGAACTTGAATGCACCTCGTACTATAAGTGGTTGTTGTTTCCCGTAGGTCGGTGACAGCGCTCGCGGCCACTCCACACACACGGAAGACCGGTTAAGCGATAGAGTAAATGCACTTCTCTCGGCAGCTCGATGAACTGGTCAGCTCTCACGAAGCAATAAAAAAACTGCGCTACAACGGGATGAATAACGATGTAGGCTGTGCGCTACATCGCTGACGTGGAAATGAGAACGTCAAGTCGGTGACAGCCGGTGTCGGGGGGAAACCAATTAACTACACCGGTATATGCACTACACGCCTTCTCTGCCGATCCGCAGCCATCAGTCTCCTAGTCAGCTGCAGCACTGGCCACAAAAGGAGAAACCAGCCAGCTTGTCTCGCCGCAAAAACGTAGTCCGCGTTGCGGCAGTCGCTCCAAAACTGAATTATGTCACAGCCTCCCGACAAACCTGTACATAATTTTGCTGCAATCCTCTGCAGTGAGAGCTGCGTACCAATTTGCCTGGCGCTGCAGTCGAACATAGCCACTCTGCGTCAGGTAATTACTTTCCTGCTTGCGAGGAGATCTCGTACAACTGTAGCGTGCGTGGCGCAGGGTTCTTCGTACTATTACGACCGATTTTCTGTCCTGTTCCACCAGCGTGCGAGAGAATAATGACTTCCTATATGTCCACGTATATAGCATTTGTAGGGTTACAGAAAGCTTTTGACAATGTTGACTGGACTGCGCTCTTTGAAATTTTGAAGGTAGGAGAGATAAAATACGGGGAACGAAAGTTCATTTAATAACCCAGGCAACAGTTAGATTGAAAGACAATAAAGAGGCAATAGTTGAAAAATGGCTAAGAGAGGGTTGTTGCCTGTCCCCCGTGTTATTCAATCTGTTCACTGACCAAGCAGTAAGGGAAATTGAGGGAAAATTTGGAAAGAGAATTATTGTTCAGGGGGAATAAATGAAAATTTTGATATCTGGCGATGGTTCTATCAGAGATGGCAAAGCACTTGAAGGGAATAGTCTCCTGAAAAGAGGTTACAAGATGAACATCAACAACAGTAAAACAAGGGTAATGGAAAGTAGACGAATTAAATAAAGTGATGCTGAGGGAATTGGATTTGTAAAAGGGATTTGCTGTTTGGAGAGGTACATACCTGACGATGGCAGAAGTGCAGACTGGCGATAGCATAAAAGAAAGTTTTGAAGAAGAGACACTTATTAACATTGAATATAATTGAAGTGATATGAAGGTTGTTGGCTGGCGTGTTCCCTTGTACGGAAGTGAAACGTGCACGGAAAAACAAGTACATACAAGAGAGAGGAGAACCGTTTGAATTATGACGCCGCTGACAATCAGACGAGCTGAAAATGTGAACGGATAATATAAGAAATGAGGAAGTTCTCTGCAGAATAGGTGAGGAAAGGAAAATGTACGTAACGCTGATTACAACCAGGGATACAGTGATAGGACATGTGTTAAGACACCAGGGAGTAACTTCCAATGTAAAAGAGGAAACCACAGAGGGTAAGAACTGTGGGGGAAGACACAGGCTGGAATAGGTCCCAACAAATAGCTGAGGACATTGGGTGTTACGTGCTAGGCTTGAGATGTTGGCAATGGAGAATAAATCGTGGTGAGGGATATCAAGCCATGTCAGAAGACATGGAGAAAAAAAATTATACTGGGTGTTCCAGGTGAAATTGTCAATATTCAGGGATAAGAAAGATCATTTGAAGCAAAAAAAAACTTCATACGGACATATCTCCTACTCCTAATGGTTTCCCAGACACAACATATTTCATGTACATTGTTATTTATTTCCTGTATTATTCAGCACATCGTTATTGTTTACAACGTACCTCAGCAGTGTAGAGGACGTCGAGACGAACAGTTGTGGCTATAAAGGCGGGAAACTACTTCAAACTGGCCCGCAGAATCTAAGCTACAGCGCAAGCGGGTGGCGCGAACAGATTTTCATTATCCTTTCGCCCTCTTCGCGCAAGCTATTAGTCCTACAGAATAAAATGAATGGGACCTTTAGGTGGGAAATTTAACGTAGTTTAATTTTGTACTGCGTCATGTTTTCACTGGCCTTTTTCCAAGAAAAACGCACAAAAATGACATTAAATATATTCTCTCTCGGAAACCACTCTGAATAGGGTATATACAAAAATGAAATTTTGCCTCAAATGAGCGTTCCTGTCATATCCCTGAAAACTGATCCTTCCTCCTGCGACACCGTTTATAACTCTGTACGCGCCCAAATCTTTTGATGTTCCCTGTGCGATATTTAAGGTGCTGGCAGCATAACTGTCGCACTACCTTCCACCAATATCGGGGTCAAATTTTACGAAACTAGGTTTTTTGGATGACTACAGCTCACTTCTTAACATTGCCACGTAAGCGAGGAAACAAGATTAGTAGCCAAGCATCGTTCACGACAACGCCACTGAAGATTGATATCAGATAGGGTAGGGGAAGGTTGCGGAAGGAAGGCTGAAGTATATTTTTGAACGGAATGTTCTCCCATCATTTGCCTTAGGCGATTTTGGGGAAGCACGGAGAATTTAAATCCGTGTGGCCGGTCGGGGATTTGAATTGCTACCCTCACGAATGTGAGCATTGCTCGCCTTATAACCCAAACTACGGCTTACGGCTTCCATTGCCTCTAGCATTGCTGTTATACCTTCGGAAGACGATATATCGACTCGCTACGCTCCTGCTCTCTGTATTCGTTCTACTTCTCCCTTCACATCTACAGGATGACGACTCTAAACACTGTAGCAATCAGAATCAGTCGCACTAGCGTCTTGTAAGGGAGTGCCTTTCCAGGTACAAACTCAGAACCTGTCCAACAAATCTAAACATTTCAATATTCCACTCTCCTTCCTTACAACAGACTTCATATGTTCGTGCCATTTGACCAATCTCTCTAAATATTTGCACTATGTAACGTGTTACACATATCTTGTAATCGGGCGTTTTTGGTTACTCTCTCTTTGTTATAAACGTTGTATCGCGTTTATCCACATTTAAATAGAGCTGCCAACAAGCGGGAATTTTGTCCAAGCCTTTCAGCTGTTCCTTACTATAGTCCAGTAACGACACTTTCCTCTAGAGTCTAGACAACCGCATCATTTGCGAACAATCTGATGGCGGTGCCGAACGTACACTATAAATCATTAATGTGTATTTAAAACCATACCTATTCTAACTCCATGCGAAGAGGCCCAAGGGTACCGACCGACCGCCGTGTCATCGTCAGATCAGTCCGCAGTTCGTGGTCTAGTGGCTAGCTCTGGATCATGGGATTCCGGGTTCGATGTTTACTCTGCACGGGGCTGGGTGTTTGTGTTGTCCCCATCATTCAAATGGCTCTGAGCACTATGGGACTTAACATCTGAGGTCATCAGTCCCCTAGAACTAAGAACTACTTAAACCTAACTAACCTAAGGACATCATACACATCCATGCCCGAGGCAGGATTCGACCTGCGACCGTAGCGGTCGCGCGGTTCCAGACTGAAGCGCCTAGAACCGCTCGGCCACAGCGGCCGGCTGTCCGCATCATTCCATCATCATTCGTGCAAGTGGCTAGATTGGACTGTGTACAGATTGGGAATTTGTAGGGGCGCTGACGACCGAGCACTTGAGCGCCCCACAAATCAATCATCGTCATCATCATCATCGTCAGGTGACTAAGAGACATCGGATGAGGATATGAGTGGCGCGGAATCAGCACTCCGCTCTCTCGGGCGTTGGCAGTTTTCGTGATGTGAGGCCGCTAGTACTCGGCTACCATCGGGTAGCTCCTCAGCGGGTATCACGAGGCCGATACCCGGATCAAAATAACAAAATGATTGATAGCGAAACACAGCTGAACGTGGAAGGGGGCAATGTTGTCGGTTCGCCGGTGCATGCGCGCGCAGTGTGACTGTAGCAGCAACAGCTGTGCAGATCCTTACTGTACTGCTTCTCACGCTGCCTTTTAATTTGCGGTACTAAATTCGCTTTACAAGATCGTAATATCGTTGTGGCTTAACAGACTCAATCCCGTGTATAAAATGATACCATGCTTCTATTATTTATATATCGCAACAAATTCAACAGGAAGCACTCTGTCTTTTACAATAATCAGTTTGGCTAAAATGGCTCTGAGCACTATGGGACTCAACTGCTGAGGTCATTAGTCCCCTAGAACTTAGAACTAGTTAAACCTAACTAACCTAAGGACATCACAAACATCCATGCCCGAGGCAGGATTCGAACCTGCGACCGTAGCGGTCTTGCGGTTCCAGACTGCAGCGCCTTTAACCGCACGGCCACTTCGAATAATCAGTTTGAATCACGTTTAGTATGGCTCTGAGCACTATGGGACTCAACTGCTGTGGTCATTAGTCCCCTAGAACTTAGAACTACTTAAACCTAACTAACCTAAGGACATCACACACACACATGCCCGAGGCAGGATTCGACCTGCGACCATAGCGGCCGCGCGGTTCCAGACCGAAGCGCCTAGAACCGCTCGGTCACAGCGGCCGACGGTTATTTAGGTTTAAGTAGTTCTAAGTCTAGGGAAGTGATGACCTCGTATGTCAAGTCCCATAGTGCTTAGAACCATTTGAATATTACCTCCTACACACACTTCACTTTCACATGCTCCCTTAACAACCGTTTCTGTGTGGGCTTACAACATTACTCCACTTCTCTGGCGTTATTTGTGCCACTGTTTGGATTTCTGCCACTGTGAAGCCTTTGTTATTTGTTGCCACGTGTTGTTTAATCTGCGCCCAAATCACTTCGATGGCGTTGAAGTAGCAGTGGTATGATGGAAATCTAAGAACCCTGTGGCCAAGTTCTTTAGCTACCTCGTCCATAACACACATGCTACTTCCGTAAGTTCCACCTCACATAAATCATCGTGAAATTTAACATTGTGGCGCTTGGGCGATTTTAGAAAGCTGTCGTGGTTCATCTCCTCGTGGCAGTCGCTTGTTTTCCTCGATTTGTAAACGAGGAGACGGTTAGAAGCGAAACCAGACACAGTTCCAACGCCCCAAGTCAACAGTTCTTGCGCTCTTGCCCACGGGATCGGTAGAAGTTCCATGTATGCTATCATCTGTCCAGTATTTTCTGACGGAATGACCGGCTTGTATCAATGTTTCGTCGAGCCAGAAAATGTCTTCAAACGGCACTTTAACGACATTTCTTAAAAATCGACAACGCCACACTACAATGTCACCTCTCTCCATTGTAATTTTCCGTCCATTAACTTTTTTGTACCGAAAGCCGAGGGCTCTGACAACCGTTACGAAAGTCGTCTTGCTGCCTCTGAATAACTCTGCCTCGCGAAAAGTAACGCACAGCTCTTTTTATAATTGGATGTTCTTTTTTCTCACAATATCCATACATGTAGCGACGAACAGCATCTTATTAATAAGAGTACAGGTTTGTTACTCTTGTTTCTGTTCTTCTCTCTTTGCTGGGTGATCGCAGTTTGCATGAACCAGGTTCTTCCCTTCTGCACAGTATTTCTCCTTAGAAATTTTGACGACAATATAAACTGCTGGCCACCGTAAATGCAACACCAAGAAAGACAAGAGGTAGCACAACAAGATTTATTTTGTAGATAACATGTTGACCAAGTATCAAATGATTACGTTTACAGACGTCTGTGACATGTGGTTCCTGTCAGAATCAGTAGCCAGAGTAGCCGCCATTGTTGGAGATCACCGCTGCCACACGTCTCGGCATTGAGTCAAAGGGACGTTGGATGTGTTCCTGGGGTACAGCAGCCCAAGCAGCTTCCACACGTTGCCAAAGATCATCTGGTGTGGCAGCTGGGGATGTAGTCTGGGTCACTCGTTGAGCAACCATGGACCACATGTTTTCTATCGGCGAAAGATCCGGAGAGCGAGCCGGCCAGGGAAGCAATTCAATCTGGTTATTGACGAAGAACCTTTGGACAATGCGTGCCACGTGTGGTCGCGCATTATCCTGTTGAAATATGGCTGTGGCCGAGCCCTGAAGGTAAGGAAGGACAACTGGCTCCAGCACCTCGGATATGTAGCGCCGGCTATTTAAAGTACCGGCAATGCGTACTAGCGGCGTGCGAGAGTAATATCCAATACCGCTCCATACCATAATACCCGGTGCAAGACCAGTGTGGCGGTGCATAATGCAGCTGTCCGGCATCCTCTCTCCACGGTGTCTCCACACTCGAATCCGACCATCGTGGTGCTGCAGACAGAAGCGTGCCTCGTCAGTAAAGACAACGTCATTCCATTCTGCCGTCCACATCCGTCTGTCATCACACCATTGGCTACGGAGACGTCTGTGGTTCTGCGTCAATGGTAGACGAAGCAATGGACGTCTTGCGGACAGACCACTCTGCTGTAAACGGCGTCGAATGGTACGCGCAGACACTGGATGATGCGTTACAGACGCAACGTGCTGTGCTATGGTTCGGGATGTCACTGAGCGATCCGTCACTGCCATGCGCACAATTTGCCTATCAGCACGTGCAGTGGTGCACCGAGGTGAGTGCGATCGACCACGTCGGTCCGTCGTACCCTCCTGCATCCAACGGTCACATATCCGCATTACAGTTGTTTGGTTTCGTCCAACACGACTAGCGATTTCTCTGTATGATAATCCACACTCTCGGTAAGCCACTATCCTTCCTCTGTCGAACTCGGATACTTGATCAAAAGGTGTTCGCTGTTGTCTACGAGGCATAACTGATCGTCTTGTGAAACAACCACAAGGTAAACACACGTGCCGAACGTACACTCGTCGAAATCGCCAAGCCTTAAATGGCGCTATGAGGTGGCGCCACAGGCGCGCGTGATGTGCGTCTGCGCTGAAATTCTAATCAGTTGCATATCTCATCGCTGCAAACCCATGGTGTAAATTTCACTTGATTCGGATGCTTCCTTCAGGGTGTTGCATTTATGGTGGCCAGCAGTGTATAATGAAATCTTTACAGCGTCTGCAGTTCTTTCGACTACCTTCGTTACAGGCAATACTGTTGCATCAGTGTCTCTCTCCTTCTCTAAATATCCCCCACCCCCCCACCCCCTATCGAGCACACAAACTCACGTGTCTGACCACGCAAAACATGAGCACATCGCTGAACGTTCCGTTTGGCCGCCACACTTTTTTGCACGCTTCCAGTACAAGCTTCAGACATTCCGTAGCACAAAACAAACTCGCCGCACAGAGAAACAAAGCAGACAACAATTCGGGTCACAACTGTTTACGTTACCAGCTACGAGCGTCGTCTGCAACTGGCTACAGCAGCCGCTACCTGAAGGAGCACAGAGATTTGACAACGATCGACGTAACAAGAGGTGCGGCCAAGCGCGTTCTCTCGTTGGCTGTTGCTATTATAGCAGCTAGACGTCAATCACTTTGTTATTCTGATCCTGGTGTAGTGCACCCCAGTAGGTCAACAGCGCACGGCGGCTCTGATGGTCACCCATTCATGTGCCAATCACGCCCAACGGTGTTTAACTTCGGTGATCTGTCGGGAACTGGTGTATCCATCGCGGCACGGCCGTTGACTCGTAATTCTAACACAGCTTTCAAATTTAATACAGAGTGACTGTGCATTGGTTACCTGACAGTGAGAGGAGGCTGGAAATGTGATAAAATTTATTAAATTGCCTACCCTCGTTTATCTCAGTTTTCATTATTTTAAAGTGGTCTTACGTCGCTCCCATATATCTTGCTGGAAAGCTCGATTTTTTTTTTCATGTCCTCTTGGACAGTTGAGAGCCACATTTCAAGAGGTTCCACTCTGTGTCTGTTATAGACTTACATGACGGAGAGGGTTTTATTCGTGAGTAATCGCTCGTTTCAACGAGATGTGGCCCTACACCTCTTTCCAATTTTGTAAGCTTTTTATGTAATGTGAGCTACATTAAAACAACTCCTTATATGTCCGATACGGAATGTATCCTTAACGAGCTAGTTAGCCTCGATATAAAAATTTCTCCGCGTCGTAGCTGTCACTCCTTGAAATTATGTCACTGCTATCCGCTAAACCTGTACATGATTTTCCAGTCGTTCTCTGCGATGGAACTTGCGTGTTAATACACCGTCCGCCCAAAACGTTCCCAGATCGATTTTATTCCTGGGGTATAAGCGACATCTCTAACTACAGCGGCAGCTTGAATCGACAACTGTGAATAACAGATGTGCATTCGAACAGCCCGTTGTGACCAGGCGGTGTAAAGTAGCGGACGGGCGGCCGCAGAATGTCAACGTTGTTGTGTCGCAAATCGAAATGGAGAAACATCTCCAAACCAAATGCACAAGACATTTCCAAAATGTTTTCAAGAAGGGGGAAGTGTGTGCAAAGTTTGACCCGCACATGTTGACTCCCGAACAAAAACAACGACCCGTGACACGGGTTGATTGAAATGCCAAACGTGGACAATTCTTTCGTGGGAAAAAAATCATTATGGGTGACGAGACTTGCTATTATCAGTACGAACCTACCACAAAATGAATATGTGCAAAACTTTATATGAAGAGTCAACGCTTTCACGTCATAACCGACATTCAATTCACTGTGGCACTCAAGTTGAACACAATGCGAAAGGAGGACTTTTCTGACAGTTTCAGATGGCTGTATGAACGTTCTGTGCGTTGTACTCAAGAGGGGGAAGACTATGTAGAACACATGAAGCAAACCGCCATCTTAATTTTTCTCTCTTTTATTAATCCCGTCTCGAAACTTTTTGACCTCACGGGCTGTATAAAAAATTGTCCAGCTGCGAGTAGGACCCGTGCCAGGGAGGTCCGAACAAACTTAATAATGTACACACATCAAAAGAAGTTTTGCATCACCCCGGCTCCCAGAACTCCTGAAGATAGACGTTGACTGTGGATACGGTATCACAGACACAGCCTCTCTGACTGTTCACAGATGTCACTAAGCCCGCCCAACGATGTAAACAACCATGCATGAGCAGCGCCTATTAGACAGAGGGGGTTCGACAGCCGTTATACAATAATTTGAACCAATTATGGTACAATCTTCCTGTCGTTTATGCTAGCTAAAGATGATAATGGTCATTGACCGAAACTAGTAGCGAATTGTACAAAATGAATGACAGCTGAAGGTTTCACCATGAATTTTAACAATTAGTTATGTAAACAGACAGTTCATCAAACCGCGGAATCGAGAATCTCGACAACTGTTGCCTGTTATGGACATTGATACTGACAAGATAACGGACCCGGGAATTCCAAGACTTTCGAGAATGATTTAATTTTAAGTTTGAAGGTATGAGAAATGCCAATTTTTTTTTCTATTATAATTATAAATTAACACTTCTAGGGCTATTTTCCTTCATTTGTACAGTCAACCCTAGCGCTTTGCTAAATTTTATGATTTTAGGCCAAAGGGAAGTACCATTCAGGTTTTGACGAGTGAGTTTGCGAGTATCAAAATGTGTGACATTAGTGACCGTATCTTTTGATCCATTGACTTGGAAGCTTCCATTTTTTATACCATAACGTACATTAGAACTCGTCATGTGATATAACTTCCAAATTTAAATGGATATCCGTTCCCGAGGAAAAAAAGTTTTAACAGTCTGTCGGACAGACAGACAGGACAACGAAGTGATACTATAATGTTTCCGTTTTTACCGATTGAGGTTCGCAACCCCCAAAACGAAAAAGACTGCTGTCTAGAGGAAAAACAGCAAGAAAAGATCCTTTATTCTCTGTAAGAAGAATTAAATTTCAATCCTACAGCCGCCAAGAGCGCCAGCTTAGGACGCATTAACGAGGCGGAGCTGTTGGGGGCTTTTGTGGTCGGCGCGTATCTGCGGGCTCGGCAGATGGCGTAGCCTGTGGGAGCCCCCAAACAAACGCCGCCCGCGCACGCGGCAGGCAGAGTTTGTCCGCGACGCAGAACTTGCTGCGTATGTGCGTGCGTGGGCGGCCGACGTTCATTACGGAGCCGGCCGCACGCACACACACACGAGAGAGAGAGAGAGGGAGGGAGGGAGGGAGGGGGAGAGAGGCTGCGGCGCCCCTTAACGACGCGACGCCTAACAGCTGCCCCGTAAGCAGGCCACTAGAGGTTCGTGCTAACCCCACGTACCCCTCAAGATCCACGACTATAGCACATGTTTGTCTGGGTAAGAGAAGCCTACTCTATCTGTCATATCCTCCAAGAGATAATAGTTACTAACCGGTGACAAAAAAAGGCAGTCTAGTCATTATGTTGGACAAACTGTCATCAACGTTCACGAAACGGAGGCATTAGCTACCAGAACCATTAACGGTTATGGTAAATAATAAAACTTTTGCAGGAACCGCGCGATCGCTACGGTCGCAGGTTCGAATCCTGCCTCGGGCATGGATGTGTGTGATGTCCTTAGGTTAGTTAGGTTTAAGTAGTTCTAAATTCTAGGGGACTGATGACCTTAGAAGTTAAGTCCCATAGTGCTCAGAGCCATTTGAACAATTTGAAACTTTTGCAGTGTTGTATCCCGGATGCATTAAAGGATGAACTCCGATTCTGAGTTACGCCGCAGCGACTTGTGGACGAGTCTCTCAAATCTCACATCGGCTATGCCGGTCTCCTATCACGTGGGCTTATCACGAGCATAGCAGTTACCCGGCACCGATTCGTATGAATAATCGTCAGGAAATGGGATTCATCCAAAGGACTACCGGGGTAAAACAGTCTCGGTAGTCTAATTTCGTCTAGAGGAGCTAGAGTGCGCTCGGACTGACAAGGGTTTATCAAACCAATGTCTGTTATAGTTTACTGAGGTTGCTATTGTTATCGGGCGCCCATCACATAGTCAGCCTATAAAAGTGAGCCAGTTCGCAGTTATAACTTACTGGACTGTTTCTAAGTAAGCTACGTCTGTTATGCTTTTTCCTTCAAAATCAACGTTTATTCTACCTAAATAAGCTTGCCCTTAGCTGTCTTCGTATACGACGCAGTTGAGAATAATTTATTTATGGTAGACACCGATTATTTTCACAACAGACATGCGTTTGGTCTACTGATATAGTGCGTACCGGCCCAGTCGCTTTTTACTCTTCATTTGACGGCTTCTACGACATGTTTTGTCTTTCTTGTTTGCAAATTGCATTTCATTATGTACGGAAAACGGAGAGACAAAACTGGTCCACGAAAAATACGCATCCATCCTTAACTCCACTGGGTCAAGCTTCATTACCTTTAGCTCGCAAAATGTTACACCAATACCCACAGCTACACCAGGGCTGAAATGATTGGCAAGAAAGGTGAAACCGCTTTTCTCGCATTAGAGAATGAGATACAAGAAGCAGTCAAAAAATCCCTGGACGCTAAAGAATGTCACGCTGCTAACTCGATAAGAGAAGAAGAAAGTGAATGGAAAAGGTATTCAGTGAAAGAATAGAAAGACAAAAGCAAAAGTAACTGACTCTACAGTAAAGTAAGCTACAAAGATGCGGCATGTATATATTGCAATAAACTATATTCCACTTCAGCTGAGGATTGGATTGCACGTCACAAGTACACGCAGTGTGCTCGTAATTCATGCGCTGGCATAGATGGTGAAAACGATGGTGCCCCGTTTATGCGTACGATGAGTCACTGAAGAAATTAAAAAAGAAATGGGCACCCATTCAGACCCGCATACAGGAACGGACTTGAAGACACTTTCTTAGTTTACTGATATAAAAAACGAAATGTTATATTCTTTTATCTTCATTTGGAAATAGTCAAAAATGTTTGAATAAATGGTTCCAAATTTTTTAAAAAGCTTTTTATCGTTGAGACCTCAAAAATTTGCTCCAAACGGGCGGGTTCCCCTATTCTCGAACGAACTGGGACCCTTACCAAGAAGGTTCAACAAAAGCGGTACAGAGAATCCAATTAAGTGTGGCATGGTTCGTCAAGGGATCCTTTAGACGCCGAGAGAGCGTTACGGAGATGATCAACGAACTGTGGCAGTCGCAACAAGAGGCGTTTTGTATCACAGAGAGCGTTACTGTTCAAATTCCGTAGGCGTACTTTCGAAGACGAGTCAGGTGAGTTCCTCCAATATATGTCTCGCCAGATGATCATAGCTATTATGGAAGTTTACAGACAGTCGTTCTTGCCACGCTCCATTCGCAGATGGAACGCAGAAAGGGGGAAAAAAAATCATCGTTCCAGATGTAACCTCCGCCACACACCGTAAGACGGTTTTGATGTAGATGAAGCCGATATTTGCGATTATCGCTGAAAATGTCGTAAGCAGGCTTTTCGTTATATATTCCTTCCCTCAACAATTCTGCAGAGAACCTTCTCATTCCTTACCTTATCAGTCCACCTAATTTTCAACATTCGTCTGTAGCGTCACATCTCAAATACTTCGAGTCTTTTCTTTTCCGGATTTCCCAGTCCATGATTTCACTACCATACAACGCTGTGCTCCAAACGTACATTCCCAGAAATTTCTTCCTCAAATTATGGTCTATGTTATACTAGCACACTTTTCTTGGCTAGGAATGCCCTTTTTGCCAGTGTTAGTCTGATTTGCATGTCCTCCTTGCTCTGTTCGTCATCGGTTACGTAGCTCCCTAGGTCGCAGAATTCCACAACTTCATCTACTTTGTTATCACCAATCCTTGTTTAGTTTCTCATTGTTCTCATTTTTATATTTCTCATTACTTTCCTCTTTCTTCGATTTACTCTCAATCCATATTTTGTACTCATTAGACTGTTCATTCCCTTCAGCCGATCCTGTAATTCTTCTTCACTTTCACTGAGGGTAGCAATGTCATCAGCGAATCGTATCACTGATATCCTTTCACCTTCGATTTCAATTCCACTCTTGAACCTGTCTTTTATTTCTATCACTGCTTGTTCGGTGAAAAGTTTGAACAGCGCATGCGAAAGACTCCATCCCAGTCTTACATCCCTTTTAATCCGCGCACTTCGTTCTTGGTCTTGCAGTCTTATTATTCCCTCTTAGCTCTTGAACCTATCGTTTATTACCGTCTTTCCCTATAGCTTACCCCTATTTTTCTCAGAATTTCGATCATTTTGCAGTATTTTACATTGCCGAACGCTTTTTCCAGGCCTCTCTATGCATCGGAAAATTGCGAGGTAATCTGTAACTGAAATACCTCCGTTAACACTTTTTCCATCACGAACTACCTCTTTCGACAACGTATTTGCCATTTCATTGCTTCGGATCTGCCAAATTTTCGAGTAGATGCCCCTTCGGCTATAATTATTACACTCGGGAAATTTCTCTTTTGGCTGCGCCATGCTGAATAGGCTCCCTTCTACAACAAACACATCTGTTATGTCAGCAGGAATCGAGTCTAGCATCTTTCCATCGGTAGTAAGAAATGTACACCACCAGATCACTTGCCCTCGTCACCACCGATTTCGTCCAGATTTATGGTATATGCAGAGCATGGCCAGAAAAGTAAGTGACAGAAGTAGGAACTCCAGATGGCCAAGCGTGTAGAAAAAAATTGCATTTTCGGCGCGGCTCGAGCGACGATGTGAGCGATTTATGTTAGCGTAATTTCTAGGAAGCGGTTGGCGCACTTGAAAGAGTGCATAACGCTAATCCGAGGATTGTGGGGTCGAGCCCCATTGCGGAAAAATTTTTGTTTTATTTTCAACTTTTACATTATTTACATTGCAAATAAACTGGAAATAATGCTAAATATACTGCATTTCTTAATATCTTCACACAAGGAATGAAAAGGAATGGAACTGCACATAAATTCCCAGTAAAGGATTGTACGGTATACACGAGAAATTCGTATATAAATTTGCCGCCCGTTGTGGCCGAGCGGTTCTAGGCGCTTCAGTCCGGATCCGCGGTGCTGCTACGGTCGCAGGTTCGAATCCTGCCTCGAGCATGGATGTGTCCTTAGGTTAGTTAGGTTTAAGTAGTTTTAAGTCTAGGGGACTGATGACGTCAGATGTTAAATCCCATGGTGCTTAGAGCCATTTGAACCATTTTTTTTTTTCGTATATAAATTTACATTCTTCTATTATTTTACAGATGACATGGTAAAAACAGAGGGAACCTGTAGTTCGCGTCGAGCAAACTGAGGGTTGAATAAACGTCTAAAAGAAAGCAAACAGAAGTCTCATATGCTTTAATTACAATCTGTTCTTGGAAACTTATTTGCAGCGTCCTGGTGGGCAGTGGAAGTACAGTCATCATCATCATCATCATCATTGACTTGAGGCCGTATTCCCGCCGCAATGCGGGGTCGGCTTTGTTACTATCGATTTGGCAGTATTAGTTGCAGAGGGTGGACGGAATGCCCTTACTGCCGCCACCCCGAACCCCCCAGGGTGGAATTAGTGTACCCAGCTGTCTGCGAGTCGTGGAACTTAGGTGGAACGTGAGGACCAGCCCGGTATTCACTTAGCAGGATGTGGAAAACTGCCAAAAACTACATCCAGGCTGGCCGACATACCGGCCCTCATCGCTAATCCGCCAGGCGGATTCGATCCGGGGCCGGCGCGTCTATCCGAATCCAGGAAGCAGCGCGTTAGCGCTCTCGCCTATCATGGCGGGTTGGGCAGTGTAAGTACAGTCTTGCAATCAAAAATTGGTTCAAATGCCTCTGAGCACTATGAAACTTAACATCTGAGGTCATCAGTCCCCTAGAACTTAGAATTAGTTAAACCTAACTAACCTAAGGACATCACAAACATCCATGCCCGAGGCAGGATTCGAACCTGCGACCGTAGCGGTCGCGCGGTACCAGAGTGAAGCGCCTAGAACTGCTCGGCCACTGCGGCCGGCTATTTGCAATCCCAAATTTTCTTTCGCTGAAACTTTCCACGTCTTTTATGAAGATATTAATAAATACGATATTTTGAAAAGTATTTTGGTTCATCTGCAGTTTTAATAACGTAAAACACGAAAATAAAAAAAAAGTTTCGAGGCAGGGACTCGACCCACGACCCACCTATTAGTGTTCTGTAACCTTTTCAGCTGCGCCAACCGCTGCCTGGAAACTAAGCAAACGTAATAAATGTATCATGTCTCGACCAACCGACAAAATTTTTTTTAAAAAAAAGCTCGTTTGGCATTTTGGTGCTCCCCCTTCTGTCACTTTCATCCAAACCCTGCATATACCACTAATTTGGACGAAATCGGTGATGAGTACGCGCAGTCCCCTTGTAAACCACGATGCTGGACTGGTGTCTGAGCCCCACTCAAGTCCGCTGTGGAAACCACTGTTCCACCAGGGCTGTACTCGTCAAACATCGAGCATGTTTAATGTTGGTGACAGTCCGAGGGCGCGTAAGTAGAGACAGAGTAGCTGGAGTGCAGGACGAGATGGCGCTTGGAGCCTGAGGCGCCGCCCTGTGAATCTGCCGCTGTTTATTAGAGCGGGACGGCCTGGTGGCGAGAGGTCTCCCGTGACGGCAGTCTTGTTAACAGAGAAGACGCAGCCAGCTGCACGAGACACATGTGGGAGGCGGATGCTGTCAGTGGCGGCAGTATACAGCGAGGATCCGCTTTTTCTATCGCGGGAGAAGAAAAAGAAATATTCAGAACTGGTCATGCTTGTCGACAGGGAGTTATCCGCGATCCTTATTTGTAGGAAATACACTCGTTTTCCGCTTGCCGATTGCATTTTTTATTGCTTCAAACTGACCGGTTTCGTGCAGTGTTGCCCATTTTCGGATCATGTGTCGTACTTTAACCAGTCTTAATGGGACACTTCAGTTTGAGTGTAGGACAGTGAAAAATATATATACACTCCTGGAAATTGAAATAAGAACACCGTGAATCCATTGTCCCAGGAAGGGGAAACTTTATTGACACATTCCTGGGGTCAGATACATCACATGATCACACTGACAGAACCACAGGCACATAGACACAGGCAACAGAGCATGCACGATGTCGGCACTAGTACAGTGTATATCCACCTTTCGCAGCAATGCAGGCTGCTATTCTCCCATGGAGACGATCGTAGAGATGCTGGATGTAGTCCTGTGGAACGGCTTGCCATGCCATTTCCACCTGGCACCTCAGTTGGACCAGCGTTCGTGCTGGACGTGCAGACCGCGTGAGACGACGCTTCATCCAGTCCCAAACATGCTCAATGGGGGACACATCCGGAGATCTTGCTGGCCAGGGTAGTTGACTTACACCTTCTAGAGCACGTTGGGTGGCACGGGATACATGCGGACGTGCATTGTCCTGTTGGAACAGCAAGTTCCCTTGCCGGTCTAGGAATGGCAGAACGATGGGTTCGATGACGGTTTGGATGTACCGTGCACTATTCAGTGTCCCCTCGACGATCACCAGTGGTGTACGGCCAGTGTAGGAGATCGCTCCCCACACCATGATGCCGGGTGTTGGCCCTGTGTGCCTCGGTCGTATGCAGTCCTGATTGTGGCGCTCACCTGCACGGCGCCAAACACGCATACGACCATCATTGGCACCAAGGCAGAAGCGACTCTCATCGCTGAATGGGACACGTCTCCATTCGTCCCTCCATTCACGCCTGTCGCGACACCACTGGAGGCGGTCTGCACGATGTTGGGGCGTGAGCGGAAGACGGCCTAACGGTGTGCGGGACCGTAGCCCAGCTTCATGGAGACGGTTGCGAATGGTCCTCGCCGATACCCCAGGAGCAACAGTGTCCCTAATTTGCTGGGAAGTGGCGGTGCGGTCCCCTACGGCACTGCGTAGGATCCTACGGTCTTGGCGTGCATCCGTGCGTCGCTGCGGTCCGGTCCCAGGTCGACGGCACGTGCACCTTCCGCCGACCACTGGCGACAACATCGATGTACTGTGGAGACCTCACGCCCCACGTGTTGAGCAATTCGGCGGTACGTCCACCCGGCCTCCCGCATGCCCACTGTACGCCCTCGCTCAAAGTCCGTCAACTGCACATACGGTCCACGTCCACGCTGTCGCGGCATGCTACCAGTGTTAAAGACTGCGATGGAGCTCCGTATGCCACGGCAAACTGGCTGACACTGACGGCGGCGGTGCACAAATGCTGCGCAGCTAGCGCCATTCGACGGCCAACACCGCGGTTCCTGGTGTGTCCGCTGTGCCGTGCGTGTGATCATTGCTTGTACAGCCCTCTCGCAGTGTCCGGAGCAAGTATGGTGGGTCTGACACACCGGTGTCAATGTGTTCTTTTTTCCATTTCCAGGAGTGTATATTACGACTCGTTACACAGTCACTATGACAAATGGTGTGAATATAGACGATACTGCCCGAAACCGGTCAGTTTGAGATAATAAAACAGCGATGATCGACACACGGAAAATAAAAGTATTTTCAATTACATACTAATCGGATGTTAGAGATGGTTATAAGAGTTTCTGGTCAGATACTAGTAAAAAAATTTCACCAATCTGCGAGCAACGCGACAAAATATTCCGCAACGTCACAGATCTTCTTCATCCGTGTCTAACTGGGCCTACTTTCCATGTCCAATGATCCTGACGTCTATGAGACATCAAAATCAAATCTGAAGTTATTCGGCTAACATACGCTGAAGACAAAAAAAATCTGGTACACCTGCGTAATATAGTGTAGGGCCCCCGCGAGCACGCCGAACTGCCGCAACACAACGCGGCATGGACTCGATTAATGTCTGAAGTAGTGCTGGAGGGAACTGACACCATGAATCCTGCAGGACTGTCCATAAATCCGTAAGAGCACGATGGAGTGGAGATTGCATCTGAACAGCACGTATGTTTCAATGCATCCAAGATATGCTCAGTGATGTTCATGTCTGAGGAGTTTGGCGGCCAGCGGAAGTGTTTAAACTCAGAAGAGTGTTTCTGCAGCCACTCTGTAGCAATTCTAGACGTGTGCGGGGTCGCATTGTCATGCTGAAATTGCCCAAGTCCGTCGGAATGGACAATGGACATGAATGGGTGTAAGTGATGAGACAGGATGCTGACGTAGGCGTCACCTGTCAGAGTCGTATATACAGTGTGTTAACTGTAAGACGGCAGAGTTGTGAGGGGAGTGCGGGGAGAGCAGGAAGCAAGCATTGGCTGGCGAGGGGCGAGGAGCCGTTGGGAGGGGGACAAGGCACGCCTACCAGTTGCAGTGCTGGCACTACAAATTGCGCGTCATGCTTACACGAAAGCAGACGAAAGGCTTGGAAGTAAAACTCGCTTTAAATGTTGTTCGTAAACGAAACTGAAATCGTCATGTATATTGAAATCTATGTACATAAAAATGAATGTATGTATGTTTGTCTACTATGCGCTCACAAACCATTCATCCACTTGCAATGAAACTTTGGTGAGTTGTTCTCCGAATGCCCGAAAAGAGTAATAGACAATGTTTCAACAGTTAGGTTACTGTTGCATGCGTAGCGCAATTGATTAGGTAAAGGCTTGTCATGCAGCAGACCCGGGTTTGATTCCCACTGCTCGAAATTTTTTATTTCATTCCCCGCAATGTTAAACTATTAATTATAAAATTTAAATATACTTAAACAGGTCATATAGTATAACGTAACTGTCAATATATATATATACAAATGAATGTATGTATGTCTGCCCTCTGTGCGTTTTGCATTTGGAAACGTAGTGTAATATGAAAGTGTTTCGAAATAATACAGTAACCAGTGGTGTTTCCATACAAAGCAATACGGTAGCAAGGAAAAATGAAATATAAGGTAATTCGGACGAAATAGGGGGCTCCTTCAAAGTGATCGCGAACAAAATACCTGAAATGGAAACTCACCTAATCTTGCTAGACGTTTCTGGTGATACGCCAGGATGATTCTTGGAAAACTGTTTGAATCTTCCAATGCTACGCATGCTTTGTCTTGTGTATGTAGCAGCTCTCACTGAAGATTTGTAAATGGGGTGAAGCAATTTTTTCCGCTCCCTTTCCCTTTCGCAGCATTCAATCACACGCAATATAATTTTGCGAGCATCGCTACGTAATATTGGTTTCCTTCTAACCGTAGGCCTACCGGTAGGGGTTGTTGGCGACTCCCGAGATGGGCCAGCAACTGCCTCTTCACTCATTTTGATAATGTTTAGCACAACTGCACAATAAAAACACGCAGAACAGTACAGCGCAAAACAATAACGAAGCGACACAGTCAGCTACGTAATGTTGGCAGCAGTCGAAACAGCGTGCCAACGGAAGCCTCCCGACGTTTACCGATTTCTACCGATTCAGGACTAGGGAGAGGTCTGCCATCTAAAAGTTTACACACTGTACTCGTACGTGTATCACGGGTCCCATATCACTCCAACTGCACACGCCCCACACAATTAGGTAGCCTCCACCAGCTTGAGAAGTCCCCTGCTGACATGAAGGTCCATGGATTGATGAGGTTGTCTCCATACCCGAACACGCCCATCCGCTCGATACAATTTAAAACGAGACTCGTCCGTCCTGGCAACATGTTTCCGGTCATCAACAGTCCAATGTCGGTGTTGACGGGCCCAGGCGAGGCGTAAAGCTTTGTGTCGTGCAGTCATCAAGGGTATACGAGTGGGCCTTCGGCTCCGAAAGCCCGTATCGATGATGTTTCGTTGAATGGTTCGTACGCTGAATTGGAAATTTGTGGTAAGGTCATATGGGACCAAATTGCTCAGGTCATCGGTCCCTATGGTTACACACTATTTAGTCTAACTTAAACTAACTTACGCTAAGGACAACACACATGCCCATGGAAGGACTCGAACCTCCGACGGTGGGGAGCCACACGGACCGTGACAAGGCGCCTGAGATCCCGCGGCTACCCCGTGCGGCCTCGCACGCTGACACTTGTTGATGGCCCAGCACTGAAATCTGCAGCAATTTGCGGAAGGGTTGCACCACTGCCTCGATGAACGATTTTCTACAGTCGTCGTTGGTCCCGTTCTTGCAGTATCTATTTCCGACCGCAGCGACGTCGGTGATTTCATGTTTTACCCGATTCGTAATATTCAAGGTACACTCGTGAAATTATCGTATGGGAAAATCCCCACTTCATCGCTACCTCGGTGATGCTGTGTCCCATGGCTCGTGTGCCCACTGTAACACCACGTTCAAAGTCACTTAAATCTTGGTAACCGGCCATTGTAGCAGCAGTAACCGATCCAACAACTGCAACAGTCACGTGACTTATATAGGCTTTGCCGACCGCAGTGCCGTATTCTGCCTGTTTACGAGGGCAGTTCAATAAGTAATGCAACACATTTTTTTTCTGAAACAGGGGTTGTTTTATTCAGCATTGAAATACACCAGGTTATTCCCCAATCTTTTAGCTACACAACACTATTTTTCAACGTAATCTCCATTCAATGCTACGGCATTACGCCACCTTGAAATGAGGGCCTGTATGCCTGCACGGTACCATTCCACTGGTCGATGTCGGAGCCAACGTCGTACTGCATCAATAACTTCTTCATCATCCGCGTAGTGCGTCCCACGGATTGCGTCCTTCATTGGGCCAAACATATGGAAATCCGACGGTGCGAGATCGGGGCTGTAGGGTGCATGAGGAAGAACAGTCCACTGAAGTTTTGTGAGCTCCTCTCGGGTGCGAAGACTTGTGTGAGGTCTTGCGTTGTCATGAAGAAGGAGAAGTTCGTTCTGATTTTTGTGCCTACGAACACGCTGAAGTCGTTTCTTCAATTTCTGAAGAGTAGCACAATACACTTCAGAGTTGATCGTTTGACCATGGGGAAGGACATCGAACAGAATAACCCCTTCAGCGTCCCAGAAGACTGTAACCGTGACTTTACCGGCTGAGGGTATGGCTTTAAACTTTTTCTTGGTACGGGAGTGAGTGTGGCGCCACTTCATTGATTGCCGTTTTGTTTCAGGTTCGAAGTGATGAACCCATGTTTCATCGCCTGTAACAATCTTTGACAAGAAATTGTCACCCTCAGCCACATGACGAGCAAGCAATTCCGCACAGATGGTTCTCCTTTGCTCTTTATGGTGTTCGGTTAGACAACGAGGGACCCAGCGGGAACAAACCTTTGAATATCCCAACTGGTGAACAATTGTGACAGCACTACCAACAGAGATGTCAAGTTGAGCACTGAGTTGTTTGATGGTGATCTGTCGATCATCTCGAACGAGTGTGTTCGCACGCTCCGCCATTGCAGGAGTCACAGCTGTGCACGGCCGGCCCGCACGTGGGAGATCAGACAGTCTTGCTTGACCTTGCGGCGATGATGACACACGCTTTGCCCAACGACTCACCGTGCTTTTGTCCACTGCCAGATCACCGTAGACATTCTGCAAGCGCCTATGAATATCTGAGATGCCCTGGTTTTCCGCCAAAAGAAACTCGATCACTGCCCGTTGTTTGCAACGCACATCCGTTACAGACGCCATTTTAACAGCTCCGTAAAGCGCTGCCACCTGTCGGAAGTCAATGAAACTATACGAGACGAAGCGGGAATGTTTGAAAATATTCCACAAGAAATTTCCGGTTTTTTCAACCAAAATTGGCCGAGAAAAAAAATGTGTTGCATTACTTATTGAACTGCCCTCGTACATATCTCTGTATTTGAACACGCATGCCTACACCAGTTTCTTTGGCGCGTCAGTGTATATTCCTAGGCACGCTATGTCGTTAAATTCTGTACTCAAAGTGCGGCAACGTTAGTTAGTTCCCTAACTTCCACCGAGCGAGGTGGCGCAGTGGTTAGACACTGGACTCGCATTCGGGAGGACGACGGTTCAATCCCGCGTCCGGCCATCCTGATTTAGGTTTTCCGTGATTTCCCTAAATCACTCCAGGCAAATGCCGGGATGGTTCCTCTGAAAGGGCACGGCCGACTTCCTTCCCCATTCTTCCCTAATCCGATGAGACCGATGACCACGCTGTCTGGTCTCCTTCCCCAAAACCAACCAACCAACCCTAACTTCCGTTCACACGCAATGTTCTTAAAATAGTATCCAGTAACATAGTTATTCTGGATTATATTTCAGGTTGAGAATTGCCTCTGAGACAGAACGCTCACACTTCGCAAGAAAAAGTGCCTCTGCGCACGAATAACACCGATTTTGTAGCAAACTCACTCCTCCTTCGGTTTTCAGGTCTCTAACCAGAGTACACGTCGAAGCTCATCGCATGTAATGTACTGAAAAAAAAAACTAGATAGCCATCGAAATATCTTCGGCTATAAATAACTTAGACGACTGTTAGGGAACTTCCCTATGCGCTTCAGTCTGGAACCACGCGACCGCTACGGTCGCAGGTTCGAATCCTGCCTCGGGCATGGATGTGTGTGATGTCCTTAGGTTAGTTAGGTTTGAGTGGTTCTAAGTTCTAGGGGACTGATGACCTCAGCTGTTAAGTCCCATAGTGCTCAGAGCCATTTGAACCATTTTTGAAGGGAACTTCCCTAAACATTGCGGCAAAAACGAAACCAATAATCGTTACGTACATGTGAACAAAACACGGGTCCTATGGCGGATCCTTAAAAACACGCATTTCTAGTAAGCTTGAAAACAGTACATAAATAAATGAGTAATGTTTTTTAGTACTGTAACATTATGTTTTAATTTTTTTTTAAGTACAGAAACGTTTGCGACATTAGCAAACTGCTCCCAGTTAATGAACAGAATAATATGACTAGTTCACTGGGAACTACAACTCTTCTGTCTAACACAAAATTGAAATGAGATTAAAGAATTCATCGATTACTGAATGGAAATAAAATGAGCCGCAAGAATAGCTGTAATTGGTGATTTCCTTATTGTCACAACCAGTTTCGCTGCATTAAAAGAGCATCCTCAGGTGAAAACAGTGTCACATTAGCGCACCAAGACGCCCCCAACGTTTGTAGTCAAAAATCAAACCCCTGAGGAGGGGAAGTCGTCAAAATAAATAAAACTGGACAACGGGGCAAATAGTGCGGTGGGACACTTGTGTTGGTTGGAAGGGTAGAGCACGGAAGGCGCCACAAGAAACGCACAAGTGTAGTGGAGTATAGCCGAAGTAAATTACTTTATGTCGAGAGTATTATGTTACGAAATGAGATACTAAAACGTAAAACAGATCTTATGAACACGAGACAATAAAATGAAATACACCATAAAAATTGCGGTGATGAGACAAACTTACGGCAACTTTAAATATGATTCTACGATAAGTATTAAGAAAGCTACAACTTCGTTTAATTATGTATATTACACTGCACATTAAAAAATTAATAATAATAAACCACCGGAGCGATCACGTCATATCAAGTGAAAGTTGACGGCATCAGAAAACACCCAAATAGGCTACATTTCAAATATGAGTGTATATCAAAAGTTACAGACGACCTTATAAAATATTAATATGTAAATGTGCCACAGCCATTACTACTTCACAAGTTACATGTCATTTGGAGACGACATGAGTTACCTAGTTTCTCGCTTCTCATCCCAGATATAGACTAATTACAGTTAATTATCAGATATACTTTCAATGATTATTTATGTATGTGGCCATTAATGAAACCTATAGTATACCACCATAGAAGTGCGAACAATAAAAAGTAAAACAATAATAATAATAGGGAAGGTATCTGGATGGCAGAAGGACTCACTTTCTTCAAGCGGGTCAAATGTACTTTGTAGTTTTAACGTAATTGTTTCGTGTTATAATACTGGATGTAAGCATGTTTATGAATTTTGTTAATAACTTACATAGCACAGGCTCACTGTTTAAGTTTGCACTGAGCTTAGGAGAATTAATTGATTTTGATAACTGAGTGTAACACCTATAAGAGCTTCAATTTTATTTGTGGGACCACATAGCTGAGAACTCTAACAAGGCTGCTGCACTTAATACTGAGACTCGCGTGTGACGAACTTGTTTGCTTGTTTTTGCAGTTATTATTGAGAATAACGAACCACAGTTTTGTAGCATGATTACTATTGAGAAACTGTGCTATCGAACTTGGAATATTTTGCTTTCTAATTTCGTAATTAATGGGCTGGTGAGCGAACTTTCCACGCATATGTTATGTTTACGTTGCTCTGTTGCACTCCGTTAATTATTATTTATCTTTGTTTTCATCTGAATCCGCAAATGTGTAAGGCCACCATTCGCAAATATTCAGATTTTTATCAGTAAACATTTATTTGATTTAAACGATAATTAACCTGTTTCGACAAGTTTATTAACCGCATGGGATTTAGGTACGCAGTTTAAATTCATTAATGAAACTGCATACTAAATTACGAGGAGCGTACAATAAGTAATGCAACACATTTTTTCTGTAAGCAGCTTGGTTTTATTCAGGATTCCAGTACACCATATGACTCCGCAATATTTTGACTACAGAGCCCTATTTTTCAATATAATCTCCGTTCAATTCGACGGCCTCACGCCACCTTACTGGCAGGACCTGTATGCCCGCATGGTACCACTCTACTGGCCGACGTCGGAGTCAGCCTTTTGCTGCATCAGTGACCTCCACATCATCCACGTACTGCTTCCCGCGGAGTGCAGCCTTCCTTGGGCCAAACAGATGGAAGTCGGAAGGCGGAAGGTACGAAATGAGGTAGCCCAGTCTAGTGAATTTTGTGAGGCCCTCCCGACTGCGCAAACTTGGGTGAGGCCTTGCTTTGCCATGGAGAAGGAGAACTTCGTTTGCATTTCTGTGGTGACGAACACGCTGAAGTCGCGCCTGTGACGATGCTCGACAAAAAATTGTCACAATCAGCCCCGTAACGTGCAAACAATTCTGCACATATGCTACTTCGTTCCTCTTTCTAGTTTCCTGTTAGGCGATGCGGAACCCAGCGGTCACACTTCTTTCGAGTATCCCAACTGGTAGATGAATGTGTCACCACTACCAAAAGAAACGTCCAGTTGACCAGCGAGGTGTTTCGATTGTGATCCGTCGATCCAAAGAAATTCAATGACAGCTCTCTGCTTGGAACTCATCTCCGTTGCAGACACCATTCTGAGGGCTACGTATAGCGCCGCCACCTATCGGAACTTTGTGTAACTACAGGGGCTGAAGCGAGAATTTTCCACGATGTCCCGCATCAAATTCCGCATTTTTCATCCGCGATTGACCGAGAAAAAAAAAAGTGCTGTATTACTTATTGAGCTCCCCTAGTGCTGTGGTCCAAGGGCCAGTTCTTTAGTAAACTGAAACGAGGTAAGCTAGGAGTCTAGGTCGTAAATTGTTCACACCAAGCAGGCTTTTAAAACCGCCGGTGCAGTCGAAAGACCATCCTACCCTTCCACGGTCCCAACGTACCCTCCAAACCCACCTTTACCAATTCACCACTTGGTGCAACCAGTGGCTTCTTATTATCAACCCCTCCAAGACCCAGGCGATCATCATAGGCCGCACCACCCTCTCCTCCTGTCCCCATGATATCTACCTAACCATTAACGGCCGTCCTATCCACCTCACTCCTACCCCCAAATACCTTGGCCTCACACTCGACCGCCACCTCACCTGGACTCTCCATCTCCTCACAATCCAACACAAAGCCCACAACAGACTCTGCCTCCGGAAACTCCTATCTGGCCGGACATGGGGACTGCATTCTTCCACCATTCTTCCACCATCCTTCACCCCTACAAATCTTTGACCTGCCCCATACTTAGTTATGCAGTGTTGCTTGGATTTCTGCCCCTCCGTGGTTCTATAAAGCCCTCCAAATCCTAGAACGCCATGCACTCTGCCTCACCTTCTTTATCTGCCTTCAGTCCCCCATGCACATCCTCTATGACTTCATCCCCTTCCCCCACCTTCTCCTTTTCCTTGACCACATCTGCATCCTGTATATTGTCTGCTGACTCGATCCCCCACCCCCTGGTGTCCCCCTTTCTCTCCACGCCCAGCCTGTTGCTGTGCTTTTGCCATTGTGCCCTGCTCTCTCTCCATTCCACATCCTCCACCTCCTTTCCCAGTGCAACTTCCAGCACCTACCCCTCTCGGATGAATGAGCTTCGCCTTGAGTTATACCCCTCCTACATACTCCAACCCCACCTTTCTCCTCCCTCCTCCTCAGGGCTCTGTACCCCCTCCCATACCCTGAGCGGCTTTCCCCCTCCTACACCCCCTCCCACCCTCTCCTGCATTCCCCTTCAGCGTCTCTGCATTCCCTCCTGCTTTGTCTTCCCTCTTCATCTCCCGCCCTGCCCGTCTTCTTCCTCTTGGTGCGTCCCCTGCCCCCCTTTTTCATCTTCCTCCCACCCCCATCCCCCTCCCCTCTTTTTCCCTCCCCTCCGACCTACAGTCCCTCAGCAGGTCCCTAAGTGTCTCGCTCTGTGTGATTCTTATACTGTGGCCGACTTTTAACTTGTGTTTGATTCTTGTGATTTTAAATGCACAACGAATTGCCAGTGGTGTTCTTTTAACTTTATGTCGACATTTTTCCTGTCCCTCCTGTGCATGTCACCGTATTAGTGCATATTTTAACCCCCATCATCTCCATTTGTTGTGTTTTTTTATGTCCCCCTTCTGTCACCCCCTGTTTTGTAGGCGTTTCCCCTTTCATGTATGCTGCACGAGGGGCGTTTGAAAAGCCCATGGAAAAATAAAAACTACTTACATGTTTGGGGTAAACCTTTTTTATTTTTCGACATAGTCTCTTTTTACACTTATAAACTTCGTCCAACGCCGTTCTAATTTTTTGATCCCTTCCGAATTATAGGAATTGCCCAAGTCTGTATAATACCTATTAGTTGCAGCACTCACCTCCTTGTTTGAATAAAATCTTCATCCTGCCAGCCATTTCTTCAAATTGGGGAACAAATAGTAGTCCGAGGGAGCCAAGTATGGAGAATAGGGTGGGGGGGGGGGATGTGAAACGAGATGGAATCCTATTTCCATTAATTTTCGAACAACTGCTGGGATGTGTGCTGGTGTATTGTCGTGATGGAAAAGGACTTTTTTGCAGTCAAAGTGCCGGCGTTTTTCTTGCGGCTCGGTTTTCAAACGATCCAATAACGATGAATAATATGCACTTGTAATAGTTTTACCCTTTTCCAGATAGTCGATGACGATTATCCCTTGTGAATCCCAAAAGACAGTCGCCATAACCTTTCTGGCGAAGGAATGGTCTTCGCCTTTTTTGGTGCAGATTCTCCCTTGGTAACCCATTGTTTAGACTGTTGTTTGGTCTCAGGAATACAGTAATGTATCCATGTTTCATCCACAGTGACGAAACAACGCTTTAAGTCCTGTGGGTTCTTCCTGAACAGCTGCAAACCATCCTTGCAACACTTCACACGATTCCGTTTTTGGTCAAGGGTGAGCAATTGCGGAACACATCTTGCGGATGCCCAAATGTTTATGCAAAATATTAAGTACCCGTTCATTCGAGATGCACCTTAACTCATTTGTCATCCATCACCATATCATGTGTTTTATCAATGATTTCTGGGGTTGTAACCTCTACAGGGCGCCCAGAACGTTCAGCATCACTTGTGCCCATACGGCCACTCCGAAAACTTTGAAACCAATTACAAACTGTTCTAATGGAAGGTGCAGAGTCACCGTAATGTTTATCAAGGTTCGTTTTAGTCTCCTGAGGCGTTTTGCCTTTCATGAAGTAATGTTTAATCACCACTTGAAATGCTTTTTCGTCCATTTTTTGACAGTCTCTCGACTTCCTCGATTCACACGAATGCCAAACACAAAGAAATGGACCAATATGGCTGAAACTTGGTGTGCGTTCTTTCCAAAGATGCTACTATCTAAACATGACCTCGATAAGTGCCGGTGGTGTCATCTCTCGGACTTTGCACGGACTTTCCAAACGCCCCTCGTACAAACGTTTGGCTGAAGAGTGGTGGACTGTGCCACTGCCAGCCCTCCCCTGCCCATGGGGCAGAGGAATGAAATTACAACAAAGAAAAAAAATCGAATGAGCAAGGCTAGAATAAAGCAGGCATTTTCAAACGGATGTTGGTTGAATTAGTTATACATAAATCAACAGGATTGCACATGGCGGACTCGTGTGGAGAGCTCCAGAAATACAGTTTTCGGACTGAAGAATATAACGACGATTGTTTCTGAAACATGTCAAATGTAATATGAGAAAAACGCGGTAAGACGAATGTGGGATGCGAGCTGGCTTTTATAAGAAAGGAAACATTATCGAGAACATTTAAAATTAATTTTATATAAAAAAACATAATTAGTTAAACACTGTTGAGTGCGATTGATTACCTTTTCATGTTAATTAACTGAAATGATACAGAGATCACTTATAGAGGCGATAAATAACATGGTCTAATTTGTCGCTTATGAAAGAGTATTTCATTGGGCGCGTGAGGTACATCCCGCAATTAATCAAAATAAAAATAAGCAGCCTTTAATAGACAGTAGTAAAATCTGCGGAATATTTACAAACGCTTCTGATGCCTCGTCCGCACTAAACTTAAGACATGATGAGGCCCGTTAGCAAGCTGGAAGCTACAGTGGCTTAACAGCTTTCAGCAGCTTTTTTCATGTGTGCATACTTCACTCTACTGTCTGTCTGTCACAATCTGTGCGCCTTCGTATCGGTGCGGCTTTTCGCCGTTTCCCGAAATGGCTTCAGTCAATTGCCACTGTGGTTTCTTTGAAGAGGACATGTCTCAGTTCCTTAGACGTCCCGTTCCAAACCGCCGCAGCCTGTAATGGCCTCGTTGCCGCGATAAACTAAGACCTAATCTTCCTGCCTTCCCAGCTATTTACGGCTTTTCTGCGCAGCCCATTTTACGCCAATATTTAATTCGCGTCTAAAGGCGTTATGCCTCGTACAGAGCACACGGCGAGGCAGCACGTTTTTACGCCATCTTTCTTTTCCCTTTTCCTCTCCTCTTGTGAGACATTCTTTGCTTTTCCTTTCCTCGCACTGTGTGGGCGACTTCCTCTTTACGTAAACTTTCCGCTCATATGCTACAGATATTCCTTCTACTTCTCATAAGTTCCTTCAACACCAGAA
This sequence comes from Schistocerca nitens, assembly GCF_023898315.1. Lineage (NCBI taxonomy): Eukaryota > Metazoa > Arthropoda > Insecta > Orthoptera > Acrididae > Schistocerca > Schistocerca nitens. The sequence continues at coordinate 904,160,792 of NC_064615.1, forward strand.
AGCACTACGTTCTAAAAACGTTAAGCCGTATGCAGCGCAAATACGTCCAGTAAAGTTTCTCGGTTTCGGCAGATTCTCTCAAATAAAAATCTCGTGTCTTTCTACACAGTAAACAAACGTGCAGCTTTGATGTTTACTCGTGAAGTGCGCAACGGTTCCCAAAAATGCATGACTTTAAATCCGAGCTTAATTCATCAGGTAGAGCTGAGAAACGTATGTACTGCCAAGAACTCATCTGCATCTGGTACTATTACAATCTGTCTGTCTTGTTCTTGTCGCTGTGCATGAAAAACACGATTACACTATAACATAATTGTATATCTCGCACCTTCTGAACGATATATTTTGGAAGGACTGGATATTCATTATACTTCAACCGAAGCCAACAAATTCACAGAACTTCTTTCCTATATCCTAACACTTGGTTAGGTTGTTCCATGCAAAGAATTAATATCGTAGTTTGTTGCAACTTTCGAGGGTTGACGTTAACACAGTATCGGGTTTTGAGGATCAATGTACAATATTTTTTCAATAATGACGACGATGGCGGACCTCATTGTTCAGTGTCAAGACTACATTAGTCACATACAACCTTATCGATGTTTTAAAGTCACGTTATCGTGTTTTTACCAAGTTATTCGACGACGGAGAGTAAATTTTTGAACGTCATAAATGCAGAGATACACTCGTGCTGAAATGTTATAAACATTTATTGTCTGGTGGAAATCATTTCTTGCCATTTATACTGGTTGCATATATAAAGCTGTAAGCTTCACCCTCTTTTATCTGCTGTACTGTCACTAATTATGCAGAAAAGGCATCGGTAGCATTAACACAAAAGGAGCAGTTTACTATCAGGCGAAGTACCTCATTCAATAAAGATTCACCGTGCGCTTCACTTAAACAGGAACACACCTGCAATAAACTACAACTCAGTTTTAACTTAATTGGTGAGGGTATTTAAATGTGAACATGGCGACTGATACACTGCTTTTAGTGACAGTTAACACAGACACGCTCCTGTAGATTTCCAGTCACGCAGTTATTCGCCATTACTAATGTTCACTCCTTAAAGCGTCTCTGCTGTACTTACTGTTTGTTACCTTTAGAGTAATCCGTCTGGAGATTACCACTACTTTCAACAGTAGGTAGAATCGCCTTATTAGAGGGAGTGGTACATTCCCATCCTACTGTCTGACTTGGATCCCGAATAGTGGTGCAATGTGAAATGTTTTTCGCGTTAACAAATCTTTGCCAGAAGTAAAACAGCAGCAACTGACCCAAAACAATCTCAGCAACATACGAGGGTCGTACCTCAGATCTTCAGATTTGAAATCAAGCATGGATGCACTTTTAGATATATATTTTTTAATTAGTTCTTGTATTTGAACACGGAATATCAATGTTAATACGTGTAATGTCCCTACGTAATGTAATAAGATTGTAATATTGCGGCTGCGAGTACCAGCGATCATGCGCGACCGTAATTTAATACGACAACGCTCTTTGCTCTGACGACAACGCTCTTTGCTGAAAAGAAAGAGAAGCATCTATGTTTCTTTGTAATTGTTGGAGATAAGAAATGCCGATTAGACATTGTGCCTTTCTGACGTCAGATAAGTTTGCATATAGAAGTAATTTGAAGTGCAGGGGTCAACATGTAATCGCGATTATCAAGAATAAAAATTGAATTTGAGGAAAAAGGAAGGTAAATATCTTTACGAACCTTTATTCGATGTTAGATCCTCGGACTTTCATAAAAACTATTAGTGTGTTTTAGTATAGTGCATAGTGATTTCTTCGCGAATTAGCAATACTGGGCGCATCTGCTACTATCACGGTCCGAACGACGCGCAATATTTCGCCGTCAGCTTGTGTATTCAAGTTCCCTAAGCGACCAGTTTGTTAGTCAGATGATATCATACTGCCATTGTTGTTGAAACTTATCATTCTGAAAGTGTTTCCAGAAAAGAAAATCTTAAGGCGACTGTGAATATTGTAGCTGCTAAGGGAGACGGCGTCTTCATCGCGAGTTGGAGCAGTTTTTTCCGACTTTGCCTGGCGTTCTCTGAGAACCAGAGAAGCAGACACCTCCAACCGCCAACTCATCCTGTATCTAACCAGTTCTCTCTTTCCAGCAGCCACGAAGAAAACACATTCATCTATAATCAAATTTTTTCACAGATTGTTTGTATTAGACAGGTAAAAATTTTATAATCTATGCATCTAGGCAAAAAAAAAAAAATTCATAAGAGAGTATTTTTTTATGCAGTATCTGTCTTATCTTTGTCGAAAACAAAAGTCAAAGAGCAAGTTAATTAATATTTTTTTGCGTAGCAGTTTCATTTCATACGATTCAGTATGCATGAGTGACTGTATAAAGAATATCAGAATTAACATTGATACACTGCTTTTTACATAATACAAAAAATTGAAGAAGAATGTTTCCATTACAGTGAGAATACATGTGTAAATAAATTCCTAGTTACAATTGGCAACTATAGCATTCATAGCGTAAAGACTGGGAATCATCTTCACAGTCAGTCCTAAAAGTGGTAGCACATCTGTGTTTTCTTGCGCATCCTGAGGCTCCCCTTTATGAGTGTCCTAGCCTTCATTAACCATTCTCTAGTTACGGAGACGTTTCCCCGTGACGTTTCGGAGTAGATGCTGACTGCAGAAAAAGTTTGAAAAACAATTTTTTTTTTCTTTTTCTGATTTGCTTCAGCCCGTATCGTCATCTCGCCAGTACATGTACGAGTCCGGTTTGCTGTCTTCTTTTCAACAGAATCTTTTATTTATGTTTCTTTTTGTTTCAACATTTCCTAGTAAAAATAATGTATCTTCTTTCTTTGTGGTTAGCTTTTCGTAAACATGGGATATTTGGCGTTGATGTTGAGGACGCACTAAGGGAAAGACAAAACTAAAAATATTCGTCCAACGTGGAGCCCGGACCATGGACTGAGGTTAAGAGTCTCATGCTCTACCGACGTTTATTACAATATTTTTGCATATAACATTATTCATGGATTTTGGTGAAATTCAGTTACATGACTGCCCCATGCCGAACAGAATACACATCAATTTAATGAGCACGTGATTTCCATCAGTGGTCAATACCGTAGTTCCGGTTGCAGATTGCTGTCCCGTTTGAATTTTATTAAAATTTATACCACTTCCTTTTAAAAAAAGAATCCTTTTTCTGACTGGTTTAAGGGGGCCCGTCGGTAATACCTTGCGTGATCCCAACTCCTCATCTCAGAGCACCACTTGCACCAAATGTCCACAATTATTTGTTGGAAATATTCTGAACTTTATTATACCTAACACTCTTTACTCTCTACGGCTCCTAGTACCACAACTTATGAAATACAAATTTTAACATATTGCCAAAGTTTCTATTGTGACCACGTCTAGTATATTCTTTATAGAAATCAGATACGATACGACATTTCTAATCCTCGATTGAGTCTAAGCCTTCGTTAAAGATCGCATAAGTAACAAAATGGTCGTATAGTATCACATAACAGCATTACCCTCCTGCTTTGCGAAATACATGACATCTGGTGCAGTCAGTTCCGCCTTAGAGATGTATATCTCAGCACGTTTTTTAGAAATGCGACCTGTTCCTGAGATTCAGAGCCATACTTATAACCTGTCATATCTAGAGTTCCATCGCTGAAATGCTGTCGCAATAACATCGCTTTTGATAAACAGAATAAATCTTTTACACGTGGCCCGGGCAAGAAGTTGTGCGTAACCGAAATCCTGGATTATCAAAGGGGCTAAGAGCCTAAAACAAGAAATCGAGTAACTGTTTAATTAGTCATTGTACACATGTACGTAGGCGATTATATTCAGGTTGAACTAAACATTTTATTAAAAATACTTTTGTGACCATCTGTACACCGCAAAATAAATACAGGTATTCTTCTTAACAAAACATCGTTTCACACTTAAGTTAAGCGCCTGTTAACGGCTACGTGCAATACACGTCGTCGACTTAATTGACATCGCAATGCAATTTCATACAAGCGTACATGAAATAATTTACTAACCCAAGTCACATAACATAAATTTTGTCTTCCAAAAATATTACCGGGGGCCGAACCGCACAATAACCCTGAAAGAATGCTTCCTTGTGGGAACCGGAGGGGTGAAGTGGACTGCATTAGTCGTCGTGGGGTTGTGGACCACTGCGGCTGCGGCGGGGACGGAACCTCTCCGTCATTTCTAGGCCTCCGGTTAACACACAATACAAGGTCTATTAAAATCTAAGTGGTGTGCGTCCCGGTGTTCTGCCGGGTAGCTGTTACCATTTTAAGCAGAATACATCGACGTCATACAGCCGTCATCTTGACGTGCTGCGAATTTTTCTGTTACGTGTAATCGCTGCGTGGATGGAGTCCAGGCAGATAGTACACATTAAGAGCAAACCTCGCAGCACCTCAAATAGACGGTTGAGTAGCTCCTAGATATATTGTGCTTAAAATGGAAACAACAACTCGGCAGCACACCCGGAAGCATATTTTTTATCAATCGCGCCGAGAAAACCTGAGAGATCATATCAAAATTTATTTACTTCCAATCAACCGAATTTCTCCATGCGCAAAAAATGTTGGGGTCTACCCCGGACAGCTGCATAAAAAAAACTAGAATCCCTCCGTACGTCCTCTTAAACTAGGAAAAAACCTGGGGAAACCTGGACGTATGGCAGCCCCATTCATACCGCCAAAACGCCTGGCGAAGTTCCCACGATATACAACTGTGAGCAGATTGTTCACGCATGCATGTTGTTATAATGGTCCAAAATCGCATGACTGCCCGCGCTTGGCCATTTCTCTTCTTTCCTTTGAAGGGTTTCAGAATACATACTATAACCTGCAATTACTACCTTACCTTTTTCTTGTGTGGACTGTGATCACACGTTCAGTAGCAATGAAATTAACTGCTTACTTCTCATTCATCCACATTCCTTTCTCCGTGCACACACGTGCCTAGAAAGATTCGCTATCAAATACGAGAACACGACTGAAATATTCACGTCGCTCGTATTGCCGATACAGAATTCTGACACGCGTCCGAAGTTTCGCACCTTCGCTCTCAGGCAGAGATGAAAAATTCACTTTCATTAAAACTTGCAAGGAACTTTCTACGAGCGGCGAAACGTCAAAGGGCAAGGAAACAGCCAACCGTCTAACTTCATCCCACGAAGAAGTCAAATTAGCGATATTCCCACGAACGAACACGAGGCCCCAATGTCGCGCCTTGGCGTTCGGAAGTCGAACTCGGTCAAGAGGACGCAGTCGCCTCTGTGGCATTCGTTAGGATGTAAAAGTTCTCCCCCGCCCTCCCCCTCTCCCCCCACCATTGCCATTCCATCCAGGGAGTCCAGTCGTATCTCAGAACAAACTTTCCGCCTCTCTTTTACGCCTCGTCCTTTCTTTTCGCGCGGGCCTCGCCCTGAAGTTAGCCGACCGAGTTGCCAACTTCGTGGAACACACGAAGCTCTTCACCTAGCCTGCCAGCTTGTTTCGGACCGTGTGAAGTGGTGCTGCCCTCTGTGGAGTGACGACGTTAGGCGCTCCGTTGCTTTTGTTCGACATCCACAACGCGTCCTTGAACTTCCCCTACCGAAATAAAATTTTAGTTATAAGTGAAGATCTAACAAGATAAGGTCTCTGGACAAAATATTAGTCACTTCTTAAATAATAGAACCCAGTACGTTGTCCTCGATGGTGAGTGTTCATCGGGGGTGAGGGTATCATCTGGAGTGTCCCCGGAAAGTGTGGTAGGTCCGATGTTGTTTTCTATCTACATAAATGATCTTTTGGGTAGGGTGGATAGCAATGTGCGGCTATTTGCTGATGATGCTGTGGTGTACGGGAAAGTGTCGTCGTTGAGTGACTGTAGGAGGATACAAGATGACTTGGACACTATTTGTGATTGGTGAAAAGAATGGCAGCTAACTCTAAATATAGATAAATGTAAATTAATGCAGGTGAATAGGAAAAAGAATCCCGTAATGTTTGAATACTCCATTAGTAGTGTAGCGCTTGACACAGTCACGTCGATTAAATATTTGGGCGTAACAATGCAGAGCGATATGAAGTGGGACAAGCATGTAATGGCAGTTGTGGGGAAGGCGGATAGTCGTCTTCGGTTCATTGGTAGAATTTTGGGAAGACGTGGTTCACCTGTAAATGAGACCGCTTATAAAACATTAATACGACCTATTCTTGAGTAGTGCTCGAGCGTTTGGCATCCCTATCAGGTGGGATTGAGGGAGGACATAGAAGCAATTCAGAGGCGGGCTGCTAGATTTGTTACTGGTAGGTTTGATCATCACGCGAGTGTTACAGAAATGCTTCAGGAACTCGGGTGGGAGTCTCTAGAGGAAAGGCGTTCTTTTCGTAAATCGCTACTGAGGAAATTTAGAGAACCAGCATTTGAGGCTGACTCCAGTACAATTTCACGGCCGCCAACTTACATTTCGCGGAAAGACAACAAAGATAAGAGAGATTAGGGCTCGTACAGAGGCATATAGGCAGTCATTTTTCCGTCGTTCTGTTTGGGAGGGGAACAGGGAGAGAAGATGCTAGTTGTGGTACGAGGTACCGCTACGCACCGTATGGTGGATTGCGGAGTATGTATGTAGAAGTAGATCGCACTGATCGCTTTGGAGCCCTGTACATTGCCTAGCTCTGGTGAAAGGTGGTCACAGACCATCCACGGCCGACGTCATGGCAACGAAGTAGTATCAATAAGAGGTAGTCAAATGAAAATCGAACACGCGCCACAACGGAGCATGGAAAAGTTCCATTCAAGAGTAATCACCACAGCCTTAACATATTTATCCCAGTGGGAAACAAGACGATCAATTCCTGCTCCGTAGAACGCGCTCGGTTGCTGACGGATCCACAACCGCACCCACTCTTGCTGTTCCTCGTCCAATGAAACCGGCGTCCACGCATATCTTTCTTGAGATCGCTAAAGACGTGAAAGTCACACGGTGAATGTACCAGGCTGAACAGAGGGCGTTCCAGTATTTTCCAACCAAATGGCTGAAGCATTGCCTTCGTACCATTCGCAGTGAGGGAAACGGGATTTATCGTGCAACCGAATGATTCCGCCTGATAGCATTCGAGGACGTTTTGACTTTATGACGCGTCGCAGTTTCTGCAGTGTCTTCACAGTGCTGCGCATTTATTGTGGTTCCACATCCGCAAAACCCGACAAACAGTGGACCCCTGCAGTCTAAGGAGGCCATCATGACCTTACTGGACTTTGTATGAACAGTTTTGTATTTCTTCTGTTAACTCCGCCGTTTTCCCTTAGGTTCGATGTTATGGCACCAGTAATGTCCTCGACCTTGGGACCATAATCAATGTTCGGCACTAGAAGCATACTTTACTTTACTGAAAATGCGATAAGTCATAGAGCCAAACAGCTAAGGAATGTTGTCTGATGGAATAATCTTGTTTCACGACAACGCCTGCACCCCAAAACACGATGGCTACCCTTGGTTGGGAAACACTGTAAATCCTCTGTACAGCCCGGATCGTTCACAGTGTGATTTTCATATCTTTAGCGACTGGAAGAAAGACCTGTGTGGACGGGGCTTTCGGTTAGGTGAGGGAGTGCAAAAGTGGGTGCACTTGCAGATCCGTCAGTGGCCAACCGCGTTCAGCGAAACATGACATGATCGTTTCGTCTCCAAATGGGATAGATGTGTTATACCATGTGGTGATTACTTTGGAATAGAACCAGACCCAGAATGTGAATGAGTCCTTCAGTAACGTTGTGTGGTGCCGTGTGGCTAAAAATGTATTTGTTGGCCTTATGAGTCTAAAGTTAGCAGTGTCTGATGCTGTAATAACTTTTAATGATGGGAACTATTAAGGACTTAAGGTTCTGGAGAAGTTAGGTAAATGACTGCGGGAAATGGGTGAGCTTCGTGTACGTGAAGCAGAGTTAGCTGCTCAGCTGGTAACAAAGGAACCAAGAAAGAACAGGAGGAGGCAAGCACTGTGCTGGTGTGACAGTCAGAAAGAGACTACGGGCCAGGACAATTCTAGTGCATAAAAGACGCAAAAATGTAAGTTTGTATAAGAATTTGAAATAAAAAAGTTTTAAACCTCAATACCGCTGAACTACATTTTTTGCTATAAATGGCCCGTTTTCTAAAAGAGTACTGATGTTAGAGACATGAAATTTTCACAGCTTGACAAGTGTGAGATCAACACGTGGAACTAGAATAATTAAATTATCCTGAGTTGTTTTCTTTTTACGTTCATTTATTTATAAAATTCTGTCAAAAAAGGAGTGTTAGAAAAAACAGGATAACATGCCCCAGAATACAATTTTAGTAATAATTCTAGTTCGGTGTATTTAGAAAGGTGCATTCAATAAATATGGAAAATTGTAAGTTGGTGTCTTAAAAAGTTTCCAAGATAATGGGTCACAAAATTGGATAACTTAACATTGGCGGTATAGGACATAAATGTCCCCTTAATCTGAATGAACAAATATAGAGTCAATAATAAAGTTGCGTTCACGACCTACACTTGGCGTCCAACATAAAGGTGGCATGAAGAGAACCTCTTGCAACACAGGAAGTTATTGCTGTTATCGAGGTGGCTTGCTAGCACTCAGCATCTGAACACAGTCATCACAGGGCCAACTAGGGTTTGGGAGAAACTGATAACACGCGTTAACAACACTTGGCAGTATTTCGTAAAAAGAAATATTACACTACTAACTCGTATTAAGACGATGTGGGGCAATGTTGTTAAAAGTTCACTTGCACCTCTAAGCGTGACCATTGGTCTAGTTCTGAATCCAGTTACCGATGACAGACTTCATTATGGCTCTGAGCACTATGGGACTTAACATCTATGGTCATCAGTCCCCTAGACTTAGAACTACTTCTAAGGACATCACACAACACCCAGTCATCACGAGGCAGAGAAAATCCCTGACCCCGCCGGGAATCGAACCCGGGGACCCGGGTGCGGGAAGCGAGAACGCTACCGCACGACCACGAGCTGCGGACAGAGACTTCATTAGCAGAACGTCCGCTTGGGCTCTGCTAGCAGTGACGTTAGGTTAAGTCCTGGTGCTATCTTGAGGCACTGTTGATACACATACTGCGATACTCAGCGGATACTGGATGCACGCTGCAGCACTGTGGCAAAGGGCTGATTGAAGCCATATGTATGGTTATATCTGTGATTGGTGGATGAATGTCCGTTTGAGACGTGAGGCGAAAACATGATACATTTAGAGTCCTGCGCGCTCATTTTGGCGTCGCACAGTTACTACGGCGGATGGATAGGACTATTTGAGCGTCTTGTGGCGGAACTATAACATATTTGCTGTTATGCACGTCCTGTACGGAGTCTGACCTTAACTCTGTTGCACTACACTGGAGGATGGCGCCATGTGGTGCCCGCTCGGTGTTTGGGTGTGTAGTCTCTTCTGGCGGACACTACAATTAAATTCACACGGATTGTAGCGGCACCACCGTTAGGTTAGGGAAAGTTAGTTTTGTGCGAAATTCAGTGCACGAGTTACAGCCAGGTGCGGACCGGATTGCAGTTGGTTACGCATACCAGCAGTTGCGAAGGCAAACAGAGGCCACAGGGGCGTAGAACTGCCAGAGAGGGCACACACAGCAGTTTCCATGGCGCTAGTCACAGGCAGAAGGGGGCCACTGGCCAACATAAGTGTTACGCGTACGTGACGCAAAGCGGCACACAGCCGAGCGTAAATAGGTGCCTTTTTCTAACGAGATTCATTCAAGTGTGGCAGCTCTGCTGGACGGAGAGGCGTGTCACACCACCGGGCTACACGCAGCAACAGATGGGGCGACAGTGTCGCAGTCCACAGTGGGTCGTTGGTCGGACCCTCTGAGGCCGACGGGGTCCGGAACCAACCAGGGCCGCAACTCTTCGGCTCGCTACCGCGGGCAGTCGTCTCAGCTCCCGACACACGCTGGAGACTTCCCGAGGCGAGGGCCACAGATTCGGACGCCGTGTTCCCAGTTACACCAGCGAGGAAGAAGCAGCGGAAAGAACGAGGACAGTGGCCGCTGAGTGGGCTGCTGGCGCAGTCATCCTCTGCAGCTGGCGTACAGGGCCGGCTCGACACAGCTGCGCGTTGCACTGGGTCGCTGGGGCGGCGCCCTCGGCTTTGCGGGGCCCTGCGACGCAGACCGAGGTGAATGGAGTACTGCAGTGGAAACAAATAAATCATTTGGAAAGTTCTCGCCGAGTTTTAATACGGCACTTCCTGGCACCCACCCACTACATTTGGTGTCTTCCCGCCACATTTGGCGTCTGATAGCACAACACAGATGTTCAAAACTTAAGGGGCTCCGGAACGCCCTATACTTGCAATGTTAAAATAACGCTTATAAATTACATCTTTCCTCACAAAGTATTTGAGGTAGGAAGTTGAACTTTTTACAGATTATTTATTGGAATATGGGCTACAACTTAACACAGCGATTTTACAAAATTTTAGTTCAGTTATTAAAGATGATTTTTTTTCAATTGTAATGAAAATTCACAACATTTTTTGCAATGTTTTATTTATATATTCAAAAATATACAGTTTTTTGGAAAAAGGCTGTGTTAAATTATGCAGAAGGTACTGTGTAACATTTACTGAAAGTTTGAAACAAATATATTTGGAAGATCCTTAGAAAACATGTAATTATTATGAGAAAATAAAAGTTTTGGGAATCGAGCGACAAAGATTGGATTAACTTTTTAGTGCATTCCAGGTCCATAGGATGGATTATCTTCATCCTCTGCAAACTCCTCCTCCAGCTTCCTCTTGTTCCTCCTCCTGTTTACTCTTGCTTGTATTTCTAGACTCTTTACAGCCCTGTCTGCAGCCCGAAGGCGTTCCTTGTCTAAAGCAAGCATCGCTCGTACCATGTTAGAACCTATCTTCATTCCCATATTTCTAAATACCTTGCACCTTACAATGTTGCCATCATTGAAAGTCGCAACAGCATCATACACACCAAAGTGAAGTGTTTCTATGCCAACAAATACAGTCTTGGGGATTCTCGACCATATAACACTATTTACACTTTCATTGGGGTTTTGAGTTTTTCCGTGAATACACTTTTTCAACAGTTCAGGTGCTGCTAAGTCTCTGAAAATAGGTTTTATCACCTCCATTATTGCATGAGGCAGACTATGCTTATGAGTGTACACTTCACCAGTTAGCAATCCTTTGTTATATTTACACCAACTGTCTTCTTCTTTGGGACACAAGCTATGTTGGGGATTTTCATCGTCTTTATTGTTTACAGTAATAACACATACCTTTGGCTTTCCAACATTTCTCCTTTTCTTAAAAGCCTTCAGAGGATTTCTAATAACTTTACTTTTACTCATTATTATACTTCAACAAAACAGAGACTCAAGAAACAGAATTAATTACGAATATTTTCGAGATAACGACAGAGTAAATAAACATGAAACAATCGACAATCACACCAGCGATATATATTGAACCATCACTGGTTAGCCACAACACATACTTTATCTCACATCACTAAAATGTACCTGATGAACACGGACGTTAATAATAACACCATTTGACAGCAGTTTCACAGCGCCACAGTGGGTCACGCCCATGTAGAACACATTTCAAAAAAAATTTAAAAATAGTTGTAGTCTTCGGAATTGAATAAATTATATATCTATTAAAAGGTAATAGTCTGCAGATTCAGAAAACGCAAAAAAGTAAAAATTGAACTTTTCATGATTTTGAGCCTTTCCGGAGCCCCGTAAGGGCAAAAGAAACTTTCGCCTATGTGTCACTGCCAAGTACCATAGTTCTATGAAACTTGGATCACGCATAGAAAGAGCTCATACAGTACAGTACAAAAGGTAAATGAAAGAAATATGCAATGAGACGAACAGAAAAGACACAGTTATTAAAAGACAATAATTACATTGAAGTTACCGCGAATTTATGATGTCTCCTAGATATTACAAAAAGCGGGACGTAGTTCTTATTAGGGTGTGTGATCACCACGGATAGTAAGGCGTGCTTTGTAACGTACTCCCAACTTGGCCACAAGGTTGGTGAGTAGTTCTTGTGGTAGGGCGTTCTATTATTCCACCAGCGCGGTAGGCAGCTGCTGAATGATCGCTAATGGATGTGGACGTGCTGCAGTAGTCTCCACAACGCATCCCACACGTGCTCCGTGGTATTTTGGTCGTGGGAACGGCCAGGCCAGTTCATTCAGCGGATACCCGTTTCAAGAGCTGCTCCAACTGCGCTGTTCGATGTGGTCGCGTCTTGTCATCCATATAATTGAAGTTAGGGCTAAAAGCACACTTGACACGATGCACAAGGGGAGGGAGTGTTCATTGTGACAATAACGTTGACTCATGAGTGTACCACGTTCAGATATTTGGAGGTCTACATGCACATGCACCATTATGCCTCCCCACACCATAACACTTCGTAACCGCTCTTTAGAGAGTGGTAATACAGAAACGAGTATTAGATTACATTCTGTAATACGAAATGACCTAAGAGCCAAAAAACGGTAGTAGTATTTCAAAGTAATAGTTAAAATTTTTACAATGAGTAGATATTTGAAATAGAGTAACGCAAAGCAGTACAAAGGGAATTCAAGGAAGACATAACAGAGCTGCGTTTTGTTTTGCATGTAATATATAAACCAATGCGCAGCATTGTAGGTCTCTTGAGTTTTTGTTTTTAGCGGTGGCAAGTGTGTTCGCAGTTCTTCCGTGGTAGTCGGAATTCTGGGATTAGAGGCCTAATTAAATTGCATTCTTAGAACTGGATTAAACATTGGAGTGGTGGAGAATAGATTATTTTTGGATAAATTCAGAGACGGAGTCAATTAGAGGTGATTGGGTGTACGAACATTGATATTCAAGTGAACGGTGATTGTAAGTGTTAAACGAAATGCATCGATCGTATACTTACGAGTTTGAAGAGATTTATTGACAAAACGGAAACTTTTATGTTGAATTAGGACTTTATTCGCTGTATGCGAATTATTAAAGAGTATTGGGACCGAAAACAGTTTGGACCTTATCACACTAGTATCTTTGCCGTTCGTTGTCAAGCAGATTCCGCTAATAAACGAAAATTGAAAAATAGTGCCCGTTAAAAGATTAAACTTGTGCTGAACAGACACTGAAAGGATTCGAACTCATAATTAATATCGTGTCGTGGGAATTGAGAAGCTTGGACATTGTAAGGCCCAGAGACACATTTATAATTTATCGGACATTAATGGCAGTTTCATGGGAAAGCATATCTTTGGTGGTAGGTACATGAAGGAATGTAGTACTGACTGACTGTTATCATACCGAAACAGTACACAATAGGATCAGCTCTCCTTTCATTGATCCCCCGGTGCCATCTCTAATTAATTTAAGAACTTAATAGTGTGGTGGTGGTGGTTGTTGGGATGTTTAAGGGGGACTAAACAGCTAAGGTCATCAGTCCCCCACTTAATAGTGTTTCAAGGGTTATCGGAGGAAGCTGATAAACCTTTTTTACTAACAGATTCAATTGGATTCAACGAATGCATGCTAAAGTAACTAAATCAAATTACTCAGGGAAACAAATTAGTAAAAATAGGCTGGAACTCAACTGATGTCTTACTAAAGAGTAATAAAAAAACCTGTCTTTGGATCCGCCGTGGTTGAAAGTGTATGAAATATCTCTGGAAAAACGCGATCAATTTTTAACTACTAGTTCACACGAATAGATTCACAACGTGATTTAGAGATGTTTTATGCCCGACCCACACGGCAAGGAGTGGTTCTTAACTGGCCGGGACAATAAATACACAAACTTCTGAGATCAGCTCCGCTCCCGAAGGGAGGGGGGGGGGGGGGGGGGACGGCGAAGCGATATCTGTGCAGTCGCGACGGCGGTGGGTGTGTATTAAGAGTTCCCACCTCTCGCCATATAAGGGCACTTACCGAATCTGCTCTCATCCAAGAAGAGCACGCGACTCCACTCCTCATTGGTCAAGTACCTACGTTCTTGGCAACATCGCAAACGAAGCCGCCGATGTGCGTGTGCCAACGGAAAACAACATACTGGTCATAGGTAAAAGTAAACACACGCACGCTTCGCCGTGCCACTGTCGAGTGTGAAATCGCAGTCATGTTAAATGTGATTGCAACTGCACCTGCTGTTTGGCGTGCATCCCTTATCGCCTGTTGCACAATATCGCGGTCACCTGCTGCTGCAGTTGACAGTGGTCGACCATCTCTTCTCTTAGGGGCAGCAGTGCTGTGGTTCGGAAAGATACCCATGCACGCGAAACAATGCTGTGGGGAATGTAGTATCAACGTTCGACACCACACTTGTTAGGGGTTGCAGTTATCAACCGCGGTCCGTACTAGTATCGCAAACCCGCGAGTCAAGACTAGCGCTGCTCCGCGGCTTGCAACAAGTCTCTAGCGTGCGCTCGGCCACTCTGCTCGGGACGTCAAGTAGGAAAGTAGTATAGCCTTCAGCTGATAGGAAGCAACCTCGACCAAGGCGCTTAGTTAAAGTATGGCCTATGTGATGCCTCTATAGCTCTCTGTTTGTAATAATATTCCTCCTGACTATGAAGACTTCTGTACCACCAATTAAGTACAATATATTACTTTTTACCACCGACTTCTAATTATTTTAGTCGTTGTAGACCCAGACCATGCAGCCAGATCCTTATCGCCTTCACTGACAAACCTGCTGTATATGCAAAGAAGGGATTTGTATGTGTCTATTTAGCATTGGCCACCAGTCATTCACATTGGCGACGATTCGATCGTCGTCAACATAACAGGGAACACCAAACTCCTGGACTAGACTCGTAACACTTCGTCCTTGTTCTAGTTTCCCGATGATTCTTCTCTGTGTGAAGTCATCCAAATGTTGTCTCCGGGTCCATGTTACACTAAAGAACACCACTGCTCGCTGACTGACACACACACACACACACACACACACACACACACACACACACACACACACACACACACACAGTCTGCAAAAGAGATTGGTTACAAATCACTCGCGCACGCATACAGATAAGGGAAGCACGAATGGTCACAGCTTTGTTTAATCTCTGGGAGAGTGTCACAGAGATACTGAAGAAACTGAACTGGCAGACTTTTGAAGACAGACATAAGCTATCCCAAGAAAGTCTGTTAACAAAGTTTCAAGGACCGGCTCTAAATGATTACTCTAGGGATATACTACAATCCCCTATGTATCGCTCACACAGGTATCGTGAGGATAAAATTAGAATAATTACTGCATGCACTGAGGCATTCAAACAATCATTCTTCCCGCGCTCCGGATGTAGAGGCTTATCTCACGAGGGTAAGATAGATACTGCCTACAGGAAAATTAAAGAGACCTTTGGTGAAAAGAGAACCACTTGCATGAATATCAAGAGCTCAGATAGAAACCCAGTTCTGAGCAAAGAAGGGAAAGCAGAAAGGTGGAAGGAATATATAGAGGGTCTATACAGGAGCGATGTTCTTGAGGACAATATTCTGGAAATCGAATAGGATGTAGATGAAGATGAAATGGGAGATATGATACTGCGTGAAGAGTTTGACAGAGCACTGAAAGACCTGAGTCCAAACAAGGCCCCGGGAGTAGATAACATTCCATTAGAACTACTGACAGCTTTTGACAAAGTTGACTGGAATACTCTCTTTCAAATCCTGAAGGTGGTAGGTGTATAATACAGGGAGCGAAAGGCAATTTACAATTTGTACAGACAGCAGATGGCAGTTATAAGTGTCGAGAGTTGTAGCCTCTCCCCGATGCTATTCAATCTGTATATTGAGCAAGCAGTAAAGGAAACAAAAGAAAAGTTCGGAGTAGGCATTAAAATCCACGGAGAAGAAATAAAAACTTTGAGGTTCGCCGATGACATTGTAATTCTATCAGAAACAGCAAAGGACTTGGAAGAGCAGTTGAGCGGAATGGACAGTGTCTTGAAAGGAGGGTATAAGATGAACATCAAGAAAAGCAAAACGAGGATAATGGAATGTAGTCGAATTACGTAGGGTGATGCTGAGGGAATTAGATTAGGAAATGAGGCACTTAAAGTAGTAAAGGAGTTTTGCTATGTAGGGAGCAAAATAACTGATGATGGTCGAAGTAGAGAGGATATAAAGTGTAGACTGGTAATGTCAAGAAAGCGTTTCTGAAGAAGAGAAATTTGTTAACATCGAGTATAGATTTAAGTGTCAGGAAGTCGTTTCTGAAAGTATTTGTATGGAGTGTAGCCATGTATGGAAGCGAAGCATGGACGATAAATAGTTTGGACAAGAAGAGAATAGAAGCTTTCGAAATGTGGCGCTTCAGAAGAATGCTGAAGATTAGATGGGTAGATCATATAACTAATGAGGAGGTACTGAATAGAATTGGGGAGAAGAGGAGTTTGTGGCACAACTTGACTGGAAGAAGGGATCGGTTGGTAGGACATGTTCTGAGGCATCAAGGGATCACCAATTTAGTACTGAAGGGCAGAGTGGAGGGTAAAAATCGTAGAGGGAGACCAAGATATGAATATACTAAGCAGATTCAGAAGGATGTAGGCTGCAGTAGGTACTGGGAGATGAAGAAGCTTGCACAGGATAGAGTAGCATGGAGAGCTGCATCAAACCAGTCTCAGGACTGAAGACCACAACAACAACAACATCTCGTCCTGAAGTTTGCAGAGCAGTGCACACTCAGCTGGTGTATGTCATGGGATAACAATACGCACATATAGATATGGCGGTAGTATCGCATACTCAAGGCACAAAGGGACAGTGCATTGGCGGAATAGTCATTTGTATTCAGGTGATCCGTTTGAAAAGGTTTCCGACGTAATTATGGCCGTGGAATGATAATTGGAGCTAGACGCAGGGGACAGCCGATCTCGGATACCGTCAGGGAATTCAATATTCCGAGATTCACAATGTCAAGAGCGTGCGCCGAGAATACCAAATTTCACGCATTACCTCTCACCAGGAAAACCGACTGGAAAACCGTGGCCTGCTCAGATGAGTCTCAATTTCAGATGGTACGACCTGATGATAGGGATCACGTGTGGCGCAGACTCAACGAAGTCATGGACACAAGTGTCATGAAGGCACTCTCTAAGCTGGTGGTGGCTCCGTAATGGTGTGTGCTGTGTTTACATGGGATGCAAAGGGTCCTCTGCTCCAACTGAACCGACCATTTACTGGCATTGGTTATGTTTGGCTGCTTTGAGACTATCTGCAGCCGTTCATGGACTTCATGTTCCCAAACAACGATGGAATTTTTATGGATGACAATGCGCCATGTCACCGAGCCACAATTATTCGCAATTGGTTTGGAGAACATTCTGGACAATGCGAGTGATTAATTTGGCCACCCAGATCGCCCGACATGAATCGCACTGAACATTTATACGGCATAATAGAGAGGTCAGTTCATGCAAAAATCCTTCACCGGCAACACATTCGCAGTTATGGACGGCCACAGCTGCAGCATGGCTAAATACTTCTGTGGGGGACTTCCATCAACACCGTCGGAGGGTCGAGTCCTCCCTCGGGCATGGGAACGTGTGTTGTCCTTAGCGTAAGTTAGTTTAATTAGTGTGTACACCTAGGGACCGATTACCTCAGCAATTTGATCCCATAAGACCTTACCACAAATTTGAAGCCGGCCCATGTGGCCGAGCGGTTCTAGGCGCTTCAGTCCGGAACCGCGCTGGTGCTACGGTCGCAGATTCGAATCCTGCCTCGGGCATGGATATGTGTGATGCCCTTAGGCTAGTTAGGTTTAAGTAGTTCTACGTCCAGGGGACTGATGACCTCAGATGTCAAAGTCCCATAGTGCTTACAAGGGAACCTCCCCATCGCACCCCCCTCAGATTTAGTTATAAGTTGGCACAGTGGATAGGCCTTGAAAAACTGAACACAGATCAATCGAGAAAACAGGAAGAAGTTGTGTGGAACTATGAAAAAATAAACAAAATATACAAACTGAGTAGTCCATGCGCAAGATAGGCAACATCAAGGAAAGTGTCAGCTGAGGAGCGCCGTGGTCCAGTAGTTACCGTGAGTAGCTGCAGAGCGAGAGATCCTTGGTTCAAGTCTTCCCTCGACTGAAAACTTTAATTTCTTTATTTTCGCAAAGTTATGATCTATCCGTTCGTTCATTGACGTCTCTGTTCACTGCAATAAGTTTAGTGTCTATGTTTTGCGACCGCACCGCAAAACCGTGCGATTAGTAGACTAAAGGACGTGCCTCTCCAATGGGAACCGAAAACATTTGATCGCAAGGTCATAGGTCAACCGATTTCTCCACAGGAAAACACGTCTGATATATTCTATACGACACTGGTGGCGGCATGTGCGTCACATGACAGGAATATGTTGTCGACCCACTTAACTTGTACACTTAGCGAATGGGTAAAAAGATTCTTCTATCTTGCCCGTTTTAGGTTTTCTTGTGGATGTGATAATCACTCCCAAGAAAAGTGAAGAGTCTGTCACATAAACTGAAAATAAAAAATTAAACTTTTCACTCGAGGGAAGACTTGAACCTAGGACCTCTCGTTCCATAGGTGCTCTCGCTAACCACGGGACCACGGCGCTCCTTGACTCCCAGTGTCCTTGATGTTGCCTATCTTCGCATGGACTACTCAGTTTGTATATTTTGTTTATTTTTTCATAGTTCCACACAACTTCTTCCTGTTTTCTCGATTGATCTGTGTTCAGGTTTTCAAGGCCTATCCACTGTGCCAACTTATAACTAAAACTGAGGGGGGTGCGATGGGGAGGTTCCCTTGTTAGAGCCATTTGAAATTTGAAATCCATCGACTTGTTGAGTCCATATCACATCGAGTTGCTGCATTACGCAAGGCAAAAGGAGGTCCGACACGATATTAGGAGGTATTCCATGATTTTGTCACTGTATGTCAGTGTATGCTCTGTTATTTGGGGGTTCAACAATAACTGCTTTATTGTAAAGCAGCCCCATTGTCTGATTTCTTTTGCCTACATCCATACTGTTTGCCTTCCGATCTAGTACTGCTGCGTGATTACCGTCGCGACGCCGTCGTGTGTGTAGGCCACTGAGACTATTTTTGACGCTGCCAGTTCGCTGCGAACACAAGCGTCTGTTACTCGTTCTGAGCACAGAGCCGGAAGTGTTGTACGAAAGAGCACTGCTTATCCGTCAGCTGCGCCTTCATCGCAAGCCACGCCGCATCACTCACTCGTCTCCCATTACACACGGGATGAACTAGTGCTCGTCTAGCGGGCTCGCGACTGCACTTATACTGCAGACAGCGCAGCGAGTGCTGGTGTGCACGCGGCGGTGACGTCAGCTAATGAAGACGGCGGGCTAAAATTACGGCCGCTCCTCCACGCGATAGAGCAGCAGCAGCAGCGATGCACCGCCGTATCCATTCCGCTAATGAAGTGCGCGCGCTATTTTTAGCGGCGCCTCGCTCGCTAATGCGCCCGCCTTCTGACGACTGAACCACTTATCTCGCACGGTTCGAGCCTGCCAGTGCACACAATGATACATTCAGCTCCGCGCCCACTGGCGGTTTGCCAAGAAGGTACGTGCTTCTCGACAGTAGAAGGCAGCTATACTTTCATTTTAACCTACATATACGACCGGAAAAAAGCGTGTAAGAAACAGCTACGTTCAGGTCACATTGCTCACACACCAAAGGAGAAATAATAATTATAATTATTACTATCATCATCATCATCATTTTCTCACACACCCGGATGGCCGCGATCGGTGCTTCCGGGATCGGTGAGGCGTGCCGGCCTGTGAACGAATCCACCCGCCGGATTAATGTCGACGGCCAGCGTGCCGGCAGGCTCGATGTGGTTTTTTTAGGTGGTTTCCCACACCCAACTAGGAGAATAACGGGCTGGTTCCGAATTCCTGTCTCAGTTACACGATTAGCAAACATTTCGAAAACGTTCTCACATTAACACACGCATAAAATTAGACGCATACAGATGGGGTAGGCGAATTCCGTCCCCTTGCGTGAGTTTCGGTGTGTGTGTGTGTGTGTGTGTGTGTGTGTGTGTGTGTGTTTGTGGGCGGGGAGGGGGGGGGGGGAGCTTAGTAACAAGAAGGCCATCTGGCCACCTTGTACCACTAACACTGCCATATCCAGAATAACATGCCGACTATCTGAAGGCACGGGATACAGCCAGCAAAAAAAAAAAACTCCTGAACAGGCGAACCGGCAGTCGTGTCATCATCAGCTCATAGGCGTCACTGTATGCGGATATGGAGATGCATGTGGTCAGCACACCGCTCTCCCGGCCGTATGCCAGTTTCCGAGACCGGAGCCGCAACTTCTCAATCAAGTAGTTCCTCAGTTTGCCTCACAACGGCTGAGCGGACCCCACTTGCCAACGGCGTTCGGCAGACCGGGTGGGCGCCCATCCAAGTGCTAGCCCAGCCCGACAGCGCTTTACTTCGGTGATCTGACGGGAACCGGTGTTACCAAACAGCCAGCAAAAAGGTGGTGTTTATTATTATCTTCTTGGAGACATTATGCGTCTATGCAACTATATAAAGTGCTGCTTGTTTTTGCTATGAGCGCTTAGAATCCTCTGAATACCGTAATACATGTTACATAATGTTTTCATATCTTTTAGTTTATTACAGTTTTTTCTTTGTTCTCTTATTGTTAGATAAGGAACAACGTTTTCGGACGCAACTTTCCTCGGGTTAAATCACTGATTGGTTCTACATACGATTTCTTGAGATATTATGACGTATATTTAACCTGGGTTTGTACCTCGTTGGCCTGCGCACACCATGAGTCCCTTCGCGAACGCATTTCGCTCGAACTTTTCGATAAACAATAACTTTCTAATGTTATCATAAATAGAAGTCTGATGGGTCTACCTCCACTGTTTATTGTTGTACTTTCTAGCACAAAAACGTCTTTAATCTTGGGAACTATGGTGGGATACTGTACTCCTCATTTATTATTCTTTTAAATATTTCTCACAGATGGCACTACTTCGTTATTTGAGATTCCAGTTAATCTTTAAGCAGGTAGAGATCTGTCGAGTAGCAGGTTCAAACATATTTGAAGTGGTTGTGTTTTTCATGGTTCAAATGGCTCTGAGCACTATGGGACTTAAGATCTGAGATCATCAGTCTCCTAGACTTAGGACTACTTAAACCTAACTAACCTAAGGACATCACACACATCCATGTCCGAGGCAGGATTCGAACCTGCGACCGTAGCAGTAGCTCGGTTCCGGACTGAAGCGCCTAGAACCGCTCGGCCACAGCGGCCGGCATCTTTTTCATGAACAGCATTGTTGGGACACCAGTATGATGTTACTGTACGTACATCTTTCCCCATTACCGTCTTTATGAAGTTTTAAATACCGATACAAAAGTGTGATAGAATTCCAACAATTACAACACTAAGAACAACAACAACAACACTAATAATAGACCTTATAATCGTACGTTTTACAGGTCCAGGTGGTAAGAGAGTCTTTTTGTTATCAATCATATTTGGTGGAAATAGCAGGAAAGAAGAGATTCTCAGGATACTTTACTGTCAAGGGTAAAGTGACGTTGAAGGAGGAGACTAATAGGACGCAGTGAAATAGACGTACACAAATGCAATGATGATAATCATGTTCAAGAGAAAGTGATAGTCGATGATGAACTGTATTTTGGATAAGGACCTCAAGTTCCAGAGGTACAAACAAGCCCAAAAGAAAATACTGTTAAAACAGGACGCTATTGCGTTTGTGGCCGGTAGAACAACAGAAAAACAACAGTTAAGTGTGAAGAATGTAGCAGATTGAAGCACACGTGGTGTCTATATTCCTTGGTTGAATGTAAATTATCGAGTGAAAAATAATTTCACTATTCGCTGCACTGTTAACGATGATCTCACAGCAATAAAACATTAATTTCACCCATTACAACAGTGACAATTTTTTGACAGTGGGGTATACAGTTCCCGAGAGTAGTATTCACGAGTATTGCATACAGATGTCGTAATGCAGGATGCAAAGTGAATCCGGGTATAGGGAAGCTATCAACCCGAAATGAGCTTCAGTTTCTGTCAAAATAATTTCAAACTTTAATTACTGACTTGTCATTCTATTTATAATAACAGGACACTGCCCGTTTCTTGTCATAAGAATACTTTGTAGTGAAAATTGAACTCAGCGTGCCAGCATCCCGCGCTGACTGTCGGCGGCATCAGAGTAACCCTCTCGAATGGCTGCACTCCCGTTGCATTGTAGAGTTCACAGGGGATGGCTTACCTGTAACAGAACAGATAATTTATTATTACCATTTGTTGTACACAATCCATAACTAAGACTTACAGTAAGAATGGGAAGTGGTCAATTTTTTGGATATTTACTTGGAGTCGGCGGCGACTACAGTACAACGAAACGTAAAAAGAGAACGAAGTAATCAAGGGAAGATACGTTTCTCCGAGACATATTTCTGCATTAGGCCTTACAGGACGGCGTTAACTCCATAAAGTAGGACATTTCTATGAAGTAAGACATTAAGGCATTTTCGACAAGTGCGTATGACGTTAGGGCACACAGTACAGAGACATACCTCCCAATCAAACACGAAACTGTTATGAAGCGCTGTTTACCCTCCGTATGTGGAAGAAATTAGGATATACATATCGAGGAATATTATTATGGTTGATAACGTAGATCTAGCTATGAACCATCCTATATTTATACACGCTATGATCAGAAAAATGTTCCACTGACCCGCTGACTGGTATCCCAACAAGATTCAGAATATGCTCCAAATGAAGCCCCCAAGGCAGGCTACAACGCAGTGACTTTGCCATTCGCTTTTTGGCACGCATGTAAATGGATGCGTGTGGCCTGAGAATAGTCTTTGGACGGACGTTCCACATTTTGGACAGCACGGTGCCGTGAATGCACAGAACTGCTCCACCTGTTGTACAGGAATATCCGCTGCACTCAGCTTATGTGACTGTATAGTGTGGTTTCACAAACTCCAATCTCGGTTATTTTTCTTCCAGGACATGACACCTCGCGGCCCTGTTAGGTGCACATTTGCATAAGGACCTCCTTGTGCACACGTGATTCAAGCTTTGCAAGAACGCAACTATGTCCACATTACTACACTACACTCATGCTCATAAATCAAGGATAATGCTGATACTTGGTGAAACAACGCTCTGGTGGGCGGTTTTCGGGTTTATGTCACCTCGGGGTATGACCATGCGGTGCATTTGACCTGCGGTCGTCACACGGCGCTGACAGCAGTCCACATACGCAGAGGACTGTTGGTGCATGTCAGAGTACGGTGCAGCGAGTAAGTGTGCAGACGTTTTCAGACGTGCTAATGGTGACTGTGTGTTGAAAATGGCTCAGCAGACAGGAAACGTGTCCAGGCGTTACAGTACGGGACGTCCACAGTGTACAACACCACAAGAAGACCGTTATCTCACCATCAGTGCACGCAGACGCCCACTGAATACTGCAGGTGGCCTTGCTCGGGATCTTGCCGCAGCCGCTGGAACAGTTGTCTCCAGACACACAGTCCACATACGACTGAACAGACATGGTTTATTCGCCCGGAGACCTGCAAGGTGCATTCCACTGACCCCTGGTCACAGGAGAGCCCGTAAAGCCTGGTGTCGAGAATACAGTAGGCTACATGGTCATTGGAACAGTGGTCCCAGGTTATGTTCACGGACGAGTCCAAGTATAGTCTGAACAGTGATTCTGACCGCGTTTTCATCTGGCGTGAACCAGGAACCAGATACCAACCCCTTAATGTCCTTGCAAGGGACCTGTATGGAGGTCGTGGTTTGATGGTGTGGGGTGGGACTATGATTGGTGCATGAACACACACCCCTGCATGTCTTTGACAGAGGAACTGTAACAGGTCAGGTGTACCCGGACGTCATTTTGCACCAGCTTGTCCGCCTTTTCAGGGGTGCAGTGGGTCCCATCTTCCTCCTGATGGATGATAACGCACGGTCCCACCGAGCTGCCATCGCGGAGGAGTCCGTTGAAACAGAAGATATCAGGCGAATGGAGTGACCTGCCTGTTCTCCAGACCTAAACCCCATCGAGCACATCTGGAATGCTCTCGGTCGACGTATTGCTGCACGTCTTCAAACCTCTAGGACACTTCAGGAGCTCCGACAGGCACTGGTACAAAATGGGAGGCTATACCCCAGCAGCTGCTCGACCACCTGATCCAGAGTATGCCAACCCATTGTGCGGCCTGTGTACGTGTGCATGGTGATCATATCTCATACTGATGTCGGGATACATGCGCAGGAAACAGTGGCGTTTTGTAGCACATGTGTTTCGGGACGGTTTTCGCAACGTATCACCAATATCGTGGATTTACATACCTGTGTTGTGTTTGTTCCCTATGTGCCTATGCTATTAGCGCCAGTTTTGTGTAGTGCCCCTTTGTGTGGCACCGCACTCTGCAATTATCCTTAATTTCTGAGCACGAGTGTATTTCCATCCAAGACGGGAAGACACTATATGTTGCTTGACAGGTGAAAGACTTGCTTCGAGAAACTTTCAGTAACGACGTTACCTTCTGTAGGCAGTTTGAAGATGTTTGGCTTCCAGATCCTCCGACCTAAAGTCATGTGACTTCTAGTTGTGGGGACTTCTGACAGCTCGTGTCTATCAGAGATGTATCATCACTGCTCCTGATATGAAATATAGAATATGACGACATGTCGCTCTGATTGCACCGAATGTACTGTGAGAAATTGCCGACCATGCCGTGTTACAGATGCAGCATGTTTTTGAGACCATACTGAACACATGTGGTTACTTACGATCGTATCCTAATGAGTGTGCCAGAACCACCGTTATCATGTGTTTGATCGTCCCTCTCCTTTTCCTGCACCCACACCACATTCTGACTGTTTATAGCGCCACATTTTCACCTCGTGGTAGAAAGTGGAACTATTATTTTTTTCAGCGTACTCCGTGAGTGCGGTGATTAATACCTACAATGTTCCAGCACCCTGCGATGTTGCAGCCCACACTGCAGCACCCACAACACCTTCAGTTTAATTGCAACCATCCGGTACAGCACATCCATCCACCCACCATCGCACTGATCCCACATGAAGTAAGCTCCTAGAATACCGCTTACGATATTACAGCCTTCCACAAAACAAGGTCTCTGTTACTTGTACTGCCGTTTGACAGAGAAGAACTTGCAGATGACCCAGTAGATAGAGGTTTAGTGTATTTAGGTGTGAGAAAGTGGAAGTTAGGGAATTTGTGAACCTCTTCTTGTCAAAGTGCCGTGGGGGTTTGTTGCCCAGAAGACGGCTGTCATAGTACCTCTGAAGGGCGAGGAAGCAAATCCTTCCGCAGTGCGTCTTTTGAATCGGTGGGGACGCGGTGCGCAGACAGGCTCAGGGAGTGTTTATTTCCACTAAATGCGTCAATACTATACGAAATTCAGAAATGAGTAACTCACGTAACTAACGCAAGAAACGCACATGAACAAAGTCCACGTAAATTACAACATTCACAACACGCTGCACTGCACAGCTACATGGGAAACTGACTCTAGGTCAGCTGTAGCGATCTGAAGGGAAACGCCACCCCCCCCCCTCCCTCCCCTACCCACAAGCGTTACCAACTGTCCAGTTTACAGGTAGGCGACACATGAGGATGAGCTCAACCGTGTATCAAGTAAATGTTCCGTACTTACAAAGGCACTTCTTCTAACTGATTACGTAGGGTATTCCCTAAGAAAATAACCGTCTGGCCGCACTGCGGTGTTATTTTATAAAATTCTTGAAATGCTAAAATACTAAAATAACCGGCGTTCATCTGGATATAGAATAATCAGGTTGGGAGTGGATGTTTCAATGCATTGCAAAGACCATCGTCACGTATCTTAGAATTTCATTTGCCCTATAACGCCACTGATCGATGTTAGGAGAGGAGGAGTGGATGTGTGGCATGCTATTTGTAGGTTGCACGGCTTGCTGGCAACTGGCAGCCAGCTACCAATCAGCGTCAAGCTTCGGCTCGACGTGTTTTCCAGGCGCTACTTGCAGAGAAACGACGGGGAACGCAGTGTGCCTGCCGGCGCCCACACTGCAGACCAGCACCACTTCACCACGTTAACAAAGAATTTGGAAATCAAATAAAATTATTTTAGTTCGCCCTTATTTATAAGAGGCAACGGCCTTGCCGCAGTGGATACACCGGTTCCCGTCAGATCACCGAAGTTAAGCGCTGTCGGGCGTGGTCGGCACTTGGATGGGTGACCATCCGGGCCACCATGTGCTGTTGCCATTTTTCGGGGTGCACTCAGCCTCATGATGCGAACTGAGGACCTCCTCGACCGAATAGTAGCGGCTCCGGTCAAAGAAAACTATCGTAACGACCGGGAGAGCGGTGTGCTGACCACACGCCCCTCTTATCCGTATCCTTATCTGAGGATGACACGGCGGTCGGATGGTCCCCGTGGGCCACTTGTGGCCTGAAGACGGAGTGCTTATTTATAAGCGTCCCTTATAGGACAAAACTTTGAAAAAAAGAAAAATCTAGGATAATTGCAGATACGTCACGTCTCAATGCGACGTCTGACCTCAGTGCTAACAGCTATGGCTTGGTTATCTAGTAACGAGAATTAGAAACAAAAACGAGTTGTATGCAACACGTACAGCATAAACATAAAGAAAGGAAACGATCACTATGCAATGTAAAATTTATAGTGTGGGCCTGCAGAACTGAGGGTGCAGGTACATAGCAATCAGTGCGTCGGTAAAAACCAGGTGGGAAGAGGTGTCACGGAGTGTGACTACCCCCTTCACTCGTTTTAAGGTTTTAGTCCTTCCATGAGTTTCAGAAATCTTCAAGCAACACTCCTAGCATCACTTTCACACTTTCCTGCTGATGTTATCTTTATCTTGTGTAGCTATCGGGCAAAGCCTTTTGTATTTCCTCTTATTGGACCGTGAGATGTGGTAATCTTAGTTGGATCATACAGAACGTCGAACAAGACACTGCACCCGATTTCCTGTACACCGGCGTCAACTCAATCAAGAAATAAAAATTAGTTTAAAGTACTGCAAGAAATGTACAGCAAGTACAACTATAAGAATCCACAGTTGCGACCAAGGCTAAACTGATGAAACCAACACCACCATGGCCAAACGATAGTGTTGTAACGCCATACCCATGAGCGAACGTAATGTTAGGCAGACAACGCCAAAAGAATTGTGTGGCTCGTAAAATTAGCAATTTCTGAGTTGTTACTTGAATGAGTAATTAATAGGGAAAAGACATATAGGTCGTGAAGTGGAAAAAAGACGAAAACAATGAAGAACGCGTTTCATTTGGCACGTAGCATGTACAACATAACACATTTGTAAAAAAAAAAAGCTGCTCACGTCTTTGAAAAAATGCATTATTTTGAGGGTATGAACTGTTAGGAACATCTGGAGCATTTTTAATTGAGTAATAGTCATTTAGTAAAACTGACACATATTTTCAAATAAGATTTTTATACAAAAACAGTGAGGCATGTGCATTACAGTCGTTTGTATTCATACCATTTTCTGTAAGAGTACAACGAAAAATCTGAGTGACTAGAACATTGTTTAATGAAACTTCTTTCAAAAGACCTTCACTTTCAGATAATTATGTGTCACAATATACATCACACTCAGTATTGGAACTACACAGATACATCGATATAAAAATAGTACACTCTTCTTTCATCATTTTCACCCAATTTTTATGTAAAGATGCAGTTACTGAAGGCTGTTATTAGAATATTCATTACGGCTCGCTACACTAATCTTGATGGTTTCCCGCGATGCTGCTGCCCCCAACGTCCTCATTTTTTCTTCCGGTCTCTCTCTGGATAGTCCTGCAGCTGAAGACAGGTGCGCTGGACAGACCGGAAAAACGCATGGCACGGCATTTGAAACAAACCGTGGTTTTGAAAGTGGAGCAGTTATGGTATATCTATCTGCGACAGATACTTCCTAGGTAGTGTTATTAGCTTTGAAATGTGTATGACGCATCTGAAAAAGGAGCAGTGAAGTACAGTAATAATACATTAAAGTCACGTCATCCGAACAGTATACCATAATTTAAAACATACATTAGTACATTACCACTGAATAATTGATAACAGTGAAATCCTGCCTTAGAACTGAATGGAGCCATTAGTCTCATTATTTCATCTTTAGGAAACTTGAAAACATGAACCCTGTTTCCTGCTATGCAGTTTCTGTTACCTTTCAGTACGCAGCACTTCATAGCAATAATGAAGACGAAACTGAATAAACGTATATTATACGTTGATTATTATTATAAAGAAGTTGACGGACATCATTTTGAGCATTTATTGCATTAATGTGGTATTTACAGGTAATCACGCTGTAACGCACGTAAAGGTACATGTATCACATTGGAACACCCGAACTCAAATGCTCAAACGTATGTACGTTCTGTATTTTAGTTTAAAAAACCTCCCTGTTACCAACTGTTCGTCTAAAATTGTGAGCCATATGTTTGTGACTATTACAGCGCCATCTATCACAAAGCGAAAAAATTGGTCCAACTAAAACATTCATATTTCTTTACGTACTATACGAATATGTAATAAAAAATGGGGGTTCCTATTTTAAAAAACGCAGTTGATATCCGTTTGACCTATGGCAGCTCCATCTAGCGAGCCAACCATAGCGCCATCTGGTTTCCCCCTTCAAGCTAGACGAGTTTCGTTCTTTGTAGTTTTTTCGTTTGATGCTTTTTTCGTGAGATATTTGGCCCAGTCACTATAAATGGACGACCCTGTATAGTATTAAACTCACAAAAACAAAACTTAATACCTGTAACACATAATATATACCCAGTACACAACCGATTCAACACAAAATATCTGTTGACTTTCGCCGCTTCTTGTTGACGTCACAACTTGCAGTTCTCGCAATTGTACGGCCTTCCCATCTAGGTGGTGGTGCTCCAACCCAAGATCGCATTTACAGGCCACCTGTTAATGAAGTGTCGGATGATGTATGGGAGATCTCTGGAGCAGCAAAGTCAGAGAGTAGCACACACACAGGAAACGGAATACACACAGTAAACGGAATATGATGAAAGTAATGACAAGAAGTTGTCTCTCTCCATCAGCTTAATTACATGACAGCCTAATAAGAACGTTAATGATGGATGAAGACAACAGGTCACAAATATAATTGTGATGCACGGCAACAGAAAGGAATTTCTCTACATAATGACCACTTAAGAGACCAATGAAATAAATACGCCACGAGGGTTTGCAAGCATTTCCAGTACATTCCGGCAAATTAAAAGCGTAGGATACTACGATGGCGTAGATGTGCTGGAACACGTTTGGCCATTAGAAAGAATAGTTGTTTGCATAATAGGCAGACCCGAATTCCCTTACTCTCTATCTGAAAAGTAACAGCGTCGGGAAGCGGCAGTGTTTGCACTGCCGGAGACAGACAGCTGGCCTGCCCCCTGCCCTTCGTGGCTGTGGTCTGCCCCCCGGACAGGGGCGGTTTGCTGTGGCGGTGAGGCGGGTGCCGCCTCGCTTCGTTATTCGCACCGTGCCGCCGTGATGACGCGGCCCTCCACTCCTCCCCCTGACCCTTTCCCTTCCCTTCCGCACCCTTCCCGGCCCTTCACAGCCCTTGCCCTACCCCCATCCTGGCGCGCCTCGCAGAATGCCGCGCGTCATAAATCACCCAGTCGGCACAATGGTGGCACGTCCGCGTCCTGTTGTGTGTGCAGACCGCGCTTTGTCGCGACCTTGCTTTTCGCGGACTCTGCTGTTGGCCCACAAAGGGTCCACACCCGTTACCCTTCGCCGCTGCGCCTCACGGCTTCCTTCGTTTTACCTGCTAGCGTTACCAGGTGTCCCGATTTTTGCGGGGTCTCTCTAATTTTTGGGGCATCGTAACACGATCAGCCGATCAACTGAAGAGACGCCTCGGCGCATTCCCAAACTGTACGTTTCGTAAACGCTCAGCAGCGTGGCTTCCATTATTGTATTTACCCCTAAGCCACAGTGTTTCACCATCCCTCCCTCCTCTCTCTCCATTCCGCCACTTCACTTGGCGCTCCAATTACTACTGTACTTCCTTCACGGTAAATGATGACAGCCAAAACAGTTGCAGGATAAAGATTTATTAAAATTCTTGACCACGGTTACGGTATATCTAAATACACCCTCATCAGAAGTAAAATAAACTAAAATTACATCTTACGATGGAGATTCATAAAACAATTGTGCCAAAGGCGTCGTCAGTAGTTAAAACGTCATGTCCATTTTTTAACTACTGACGACGCTTTTGGCACAATTGTTTTATGAATCTCCATTGCAAGATGTAATTTTAGTGTATTTTACTTCTGATGAAGGTATATTTAGATATACCGAAACCGTGGCCAAGAATTTTAATAAATCTTTATCCTGCAACTGTTTTGGCTGTCATCATTTACCGTGAAGAGTTTCAACAGTTGCTGTTTCAGCCATGTTTAAAATCTTGAGATACTGTACTTCCACTCCATGGCGGCGTCCGCACCTCGTGCCCTCTCACTTGTTCGTTTCGTACTTTCGTTCGTAATGCGAAGTAAAATGCAGGAACCAGGTGAGTTTAAGGTGTGTACACAGCGCCCGTAGACACTCTCTGTTCATCCAATCAGTGGAAATACGACTGGTAATTTATAGAATGCAAGACACACGTATTTAGAAAAACAATTTGAATGACAGACATATTAAGTAACTACATCATCATCATCATCATCATCATCATCATCATCATTTAAGACTGATTATGCCTTTCAGCGTTCAGTCTGGAGCATAGCCCCCTTATAAAATTCCTCCATGATCCCCTATTCAGTGCTAACATTGGTGCCTCTTCTGATGTTAAACCTGTTACTTCAAAATCATTCTTAACCGAATCCAGGTACCTTCCCCTTGGTCTGCCCCGACTCCTCCTACCCTCTACTGCTGAACCCATGAGTCTCTTGGGTAACCTTGCTTCTCCCATGCCTTATTTTAACTACGCTGGGTTCCATTTCTTTCCTGATGTAAAGCCCTACACCCCATTGTGCTAGTCCTCCTTTGACTCCTGACAGGTAGACCTTGTATTCTCCCACTTCCTCTTCTTTCTCACCCCTTACCCGAATGTCACTAACAGCTAAAACGTCCAGCCCCAACTTACTTGCAGCCTCTGCCAGCTCTACCTTCTTCCCAGAGTAGCCCCTATTGATATTAATAGCTCCCCATCTCATTACCATTTGTTTGCCAAGTCGTATCTTAGGAGTCCCTGGTCTGTCAGTTAGAGGTGGGACTCCGTCACCTCCAAAGCTCCGAGGCATTTTGCTCTGATTGTTGCCAGCATCATATTTAAAGTACCAGGGAAGCAGGTTGCTAGCCTTACTTGCCCCGAGTCCCATTGAGTTTTTCCCCTAACGGTTGAGGGACTAACCGGTGGATTTGGTAGTCTTTGCCGTATGAGCACAAAGGTGACCACGAGAATATGTCCGAGATGCCTAGCCTTATTCCAAAGTAACTGGTATCCCGACTGTCGGGACCACTTACTTGGCCACTCATACGTTGCCCGTGGTTCATGAACTAGGACATGACTACAGGAACCCACACCATGAGCCACTACATTAAAAAACTAAACTTACCAGTCAGGCCCTGAATACAGGGCAATATCCACCGACTGCCGTGTCATCCTGTGCCTTGTGGCCTAATACGGATGCTGTATGAAGAGGCGTTGTGTCAGCATACCGCTCCGCCGGGCGTTGTCGACTTTCGAGACGTGGGAGCCGATTCTATTCATCCAAGTAGCTCCTCAGCTGGCATTAAGAGGCTGAGTGAGCCAAGGGAAAAAAAAAGACCGTGGCAGTACCGGGAATTGAACCCAGATCGTCCGCATGGGAGTCAGATCCGCTGACCACATGCTTTTGTCTTCTTTCTTTCGGTCTGCTTCTTTGTCGTTCTTCGTCAGTGGTTCTGTGCGGATATCGACGTCTTTCAGATTCCATCCATGACAAACTCCACTCAGTTTTCCCTTTTTATTATATATATATATATATATATATATATATATATATATATATATATATATATATATATATATATATATATATATATAAAGAAGCGGAATGGAGGGGGGATGGGAGAGATGGTGAAACACTGTGGCTTAGGGGTACATACAATAATGAAAGCCACACTGCTGAGCGTTTACGAAGCGTACAGCTCGGGCATGCGCTGAGGCGACCCATATAGAGAGACGCTGAGTTACCGAGGCGGTACTGTTCGCCTACCGAAGCGGGGAAGCAGCCACAGTCTAACAACCTTAAACATCGAACTGTCTTACTATTAAAGTTTCAATATTTTTCTTAAGAAACGCAAAGCATACAAGTCTTTACTGTGCGTGTTTCTTCATATTGAACCCTTTATTGCGCTGCTTTTTTTAAATTTAGGGTATTTTTTGTAGACACGCTTATGAGTCATATATATATATATATATATATATATATATATATATATATATATATATATATATATATATATATATATATAGAAGTATTCCTGAACTTCCTTGCCATGTTATAAATTAGAATGATAAACGAAACGGACCTCATATCTCTTGTCATTTCTTTAATCCATTATGTTTCCATAAATTTGACAAGAGGCACCGATTTCGATCACTGCGCGTTGTGTAGCCACGACAAGTACTGCTGCTGCAAAAGCAATTAGAACAAAAAATTCCTAACATTGCAGGAAAATTTCATACACAAAGAGATCTTACAATGAACAAGAAAGTAATAAAATGACCAAATCAGTATAAGGAACAACTAATTGGTCATGTTAACCACTATTACAATAACAGAGATGTAGAACATACCCAGGCTAAATTAAAAATTAAAAAAACACACACACAAAACAATACTCAACTACATACACACACAACACAACACAACACAAACAATAGACGACCGAAGAATACAGAGCGACAGATGGCACCATTACATACATAAAGAAAACCAACACACACTGAACATCGGAAGTGACGTGCTATGTCGAACCGTCTTCGTAAAGCACCGAAAATCGGAAATCCTGGGTACGCAAACGATCTAAGTACATCTCCAGGCCGTCACATATGCACAAACAAAACAACAAATCCTAAATAGCCGGCCGCGGTGGTCTCGCGGTTCTAGGCGCGCAGTCAGGAACCGTGCGGCTGCTATGGTCGCAGGTTCGAATCCTGCCCTGGGCATGGATGTGTGTGATGTCCTTAGGTTAGTTAGGTCTAAGTAGTTCTAAGTTCTAGGGGACTAATGACCACAGCAGTTGAGTCCCATAGTGCTCAAAGCCATTTGAACCATTTTTTTGAAATCCTAAATAGAAAAAAATAGTAATTTAACCTCACGAAACTTGTGCTACGAAACAGATGTTTCCCACCCAACAACAAAAGAATAACTAAAAACTTTAATGTACAGGGTGTTTCAAAAATGACCGGTATATTTGAAACGGCAATAAAAACTAAACGAGCAGCGATAGAAATACACCGTTTGTTGCAATATGCTTGGGACAACAGTACATTTTCAGGCACAAAAACTTTCGAAATTACAGTAGTTACAATTTTCAACAACAGATGGCGCTGCGGTCTGGGAAACTCTATAGTACGATATTTTCCACATATCCACCATGCGTAGCAATAATATGGCGTAGTCTCTGAATGAAATTACCCGAAACCTTTGACAACGTGTCTGGCGGAATAGCTTCACATGCAGATGAGATGTACTGCTTCAGATGTTCAATTGTTTCTGGATTCTGGCGGTACACCTGGTCTTTCAAGTGTCCCCACAGAAAGAAGTCACAGGGGTTCATGTCTGGCGAATAGGGAGGCCAATCCACGCCGCCTCCTGTATGTTTCGGATAGCCCAAAGCAATCACACGATCATCGAAATATTCATTCAGGAAATTAAAGACGTCGGCCGTGCGATGTGGCCGGGCACCATCTTGCATAAACCACGAGGTGTTCGCAGTGTCGTCTAAGGCAGTTTGTACCGCCACAAATTCACGAAGAATGTCCAGATAACGTGATGCAGTAATCGTTTCGGATCTGAAAAATGGGCCAATGATTCCTTTGGAAGACATGGCGGCCCAGACCAGTACTTTTTGAGGATGCAGGGACGATGGGACTGCAACATG
This sequence comes from Schistocerca nitens, assembly GCF_023898315.1. Classification (NCBI taxonomy): domain Eukaryota; kingdom Metazoa; phylum Arthropoda; class Insecta; order Orthoptera; family Acrididae; genus Schistocerca; species Schistocerca nitens. The sequence goes on from NC_064615.1 coordinate 904,195,085, forward strand.
GGGCTTTTCGGTTCCCCATATGCGCCAGTTCTGTTTATTGACGAAGCCGTCCAGGTAAAAATAAGCTTCGTCAGTAAACCAAATGCTGCCCACATGCATATCGCCGTCATCAATCCTGTGCACTATATCGTTAGCGAATGTCTCTCGTGCAGCAATGGTAGCGGCGCTGAGGGGTTGCCGCGTTTGAATTTTGTGTGGATAGAGGTGTAAACTCTGGCGCATGAGACGATACGTGGACGTTGGCGTCATTTGGACCGCAGCTGCAACACGGCGAACGGAAACCCGAGGCCGCTGTTGGATCACCTGCTGCACTAGCTGCGCGTTGCCTTCTGTGGTTGCCGTACGCGGTCGCCCTACCTTTCCAGCACGTTCATCCGTCACGTTCCCAGTCCGTTGAAATTTTTCAAACAGATCCTTTATTGTATCGCTTTTCGGTCCTTTGGTTACATTAAACCTCCGTTGAAAACTTCGTCTTGTTGCAACAACACTGTGTTCTAGGCGGTGGAATTCCAACACCAGAAAAATCCTCTGTTCTAAGGAATAAACCATATTGTCTACAGCACACTTGCACGTTGTGAACAGCACACGCTTACAGCAGAAAGACGACGTACAGAATGGCGCACCCACAGACTGCGTTGTCTTCTATATCTTTCACATCACTTGCAGCACCATCTGTTGTTGAAAATTGTAACTACTGTAATTTCGAAAGTTTGTTCGCCTGAAAATGTACTGTTGTCCCAAGCATATTGCAACAAACGGTGTATTTCTATCGCTGCTCGTTTAGTTTTTATTGCCGTTTCAAATATACCGGTCATTTTTGAAACACCCTGTAGTAACAAATCTGTAATTATTATATATTACAAATACTATATATATAAAAACCAAACATGTATTACACACCAATGACGATGCTTCTTAAGTAAAACGAAGCCAAATGCGTATGACACAATCGAAACAGTAATTCATTTAGTTGCATTAGACGAACCACATCCCAAGAAAAGTAATAGAGCTGACGGCGCTGAGGCCGATCTTCTTCAGTAAGTAGCTAAAAGACACGCAACATTCATACTCACCTAGTCGTAAACACAATAAATTATTTTGGGCCAACAAGCTTTCAAATAAGCAGTGCGGTACATGGAAAGAACAACGTAGTTTTATGACTTTTCTTTACGATAATAACGTCTCAAAACTAGAAACTGCGAGAAGAGCCTATTTTGCCTGTAAGAGAGCTTGTATTTTGCCTGTGTGATTTCACCAGTTTATCAACATTCTTCATGAGACATTATAAAGAAATAGTTACCTATCGATTGACAATTTACGTTTCTTTTTAATTGAAAATTACCTTTTTTCTGTCAGGACCTTTAGGTCCATGTCCAGTCGTCGTAGAACCGCCATTGCCGGAGTCCTGATTTTCTGCGAACTGGATCTGACACACTACTATCTGCAGATACAACGCTGCAGTTACTAGCACCATTCCCAAAGCAATGCAACATATTCTGTTATTTTTCGGGAGTGCGTGGAGCATCGCTACTTCAGCCACAACCAAGGCGATGCCGGTTCTGACTTCAAACGAGCCCGCATCTAGTGGTCGTGCGGTAGCGTTCTCGCTTCCCACGCTCGGGTTCCCGGGTTCGATTCCCGGCGGGGTCAGGGATTTTCTCTCCCTCGTGATGGCTGGGTGTTGTGTGATGTCCTTAGGTTAGTTAGGTTTAAGTAGTTCTGACTTCTAGGGGACTGATGACCATAGATGTTTAGTCCCATAGTTCTCAGAGCCATTTGAACCATTTTGAACTTCAAACGAACGTGCTTATTAATTTACTGAGACGCCAAAGCCATTTCACTCGAATTCTGTACAGGGAAGTTCTAAGCGCGCACGTCAGAAATGACACTTGGCCCAATACTGACAGTCACATGCAAAACTTGATAGCGTATTTTACCGACAACTCCAAGAGGGCCTGTTGAATGGAATGAACAGTATAATCCGCACTGATGGACAGAGAACAGAACTAACAAAAACGAAAGTAATGCGGAGTAACAGGGTTGGGTTGGGTTGGGTTGTTTTCGGGAAGGAGACCAGACAGCGAGGTCATCGATCTCATCGGGTTAGGGAAGGACGGGGAAGGAATTCGGCCGTGTCCTTTGAAAGGAACCATCCCGGCATTTGCCTGGAGCGATTTAGGGAAATCACGGAAAACCTAAATCAGGATGGCCGGACGCGGGATTGAACCGTCGTCCTCCCGAATGCGAGTCCAGTGTCTAACCACTGCGCCACCTCGCTCGGTGCGCGGAGTAACAGAAATGAGATTAAAGTAACATCACAAAATGGTTCAGATGGCTCTGAGCACTATGGGACTTAACATCTGAGATCATCAGTACCCTAGAACTTAGGACTACTTAAACCTAACTAACCTAAGGACATCACACACATCCATGCCCGAGGCAGGATTCGAACCTGCGACCGTAGCAGTCGCGCGGTTCCAGACTGAAGCGCCTAGAACCTCTCGGTCACAGCGGCTGGCTCACAATTCGGGACCTTTTAGTAGACGAAATAAAAGAGTTCTGCTATCTTCGAAGTACCGTTGCATATTAATTCAAAGTATCTATAATGGATACCTATTGTGGAGATGTTTAAAAGAAGGAAGAGCATTTTCTTAGGTTTATTAAATAAAAGTTAAGGATACGATTAGTGAAGTGCTTGGTAGGGAGTGTTGCGCTATGTGGTGCCAACACATGGACATGACGACGAAGAAACGAGAATTACTTAGAAGCTTTTGATTTGTGGATGTGGAGAAGAATGGAAGTGTAAAGAGGACAGGTAAAATAAATAAATGAGCTTACGTTATGCAGTGTAAATGAGAAAAGAGGAATACTGGGCCGCGCGGGATTAGCTGAGCGGTCTGAGGCGCTGCAGTCGTGGACTGCGCGGCTGGTCGCGGCGGAGGTTCGAGTCCTCCCCCGGGCTTGGGTGTGTGTGTGTTTGTCCTTAGGATAATTTAGGTTAAGTAGTGTGTAAGCTTAGGGACTGGTGACCTTAGCAGTTAAGACGCATAAGATTTCACACACATTCACACAGGAATACTGGAAACAAGAGCAGAAAGAGAAATTGGCTAAGACAAAGGATGAGAAGAGACTACAAAATATATTATTCAGTAGGAGGAATGGTGAATGGGAAGAGAGCCAAAGGAAGAAGATAATACCAGCTAAAAGACGACATCAAGATAAATTTGTCATATGCAGCTACGAAAAGGGTGGTGGAAAGCTAGGACTGGAAAATACTGAAGTCACCATCATCATTTGTATCAAAAAATATAGCATAATTTTGAAGAAAAAGAAGATGTCCGAAGATGACAGCAAAGTACAGTTGAAACCGGTTATCAACTGAAAATAAAAATTTAAATGACATCTTAGCTCTGAAGCACTTCTTCAAATGATACATCTGCCCTGATCAGAATGTCTGTAATATACATCATTATCATCATCGTCGTCGTCACAATCACCACTACCACCCATGCCCGCTATGTACGATAGCACCTTCACAGCGCTATTCAGCAGTGGTATTCAGCAGATGGCGAGGCGAATACACAGAGCCCTCACACGTCCTCCCACCCCACCCCCCTCCCAGCCGCTCCAGCCAACACCGGCGCTTTCCTTCTCCCTCTTCTTGTCTGGCCGGTGTCTCGCCATGGCGGCGGTGTTCTTTGATGACGTCACGGCTGCCGCCCACGCCGCTCCTCCGCAAATACCTTGCGCCAGTGGGAGGTCGCGAGGCTGCACTGGCTGCAAACGCTTCGGTGGTTCGGAGACGCCTGCCTCTCTGCAGCGTAGCTGGTCGAGTGAAATCCTGACTCCCGCGGTGCTCCAGCTCCGTACGAGTTAAGCTGGAAATACTTAACCGGAGTGGATATGAGGAGGTCAACTGCAACTGCTGGTTTTACTATTACCAGTTACTAACTCTGTTCCCACTAAGGGTTGCATAGGTTTAAACCTCCGTCAGAAGCTGGGTAACATGTGGCACTGTCTTGTGGCAGAAGCCAAAAACAAAACACTACTTTACTACAAGGCTCTACGTTTTGTGAGGATCTGTGATTGCGAAGATCAACGGAAATAAAAATGTAAATACCTCCAGTGCTCACAGGCTACTTCCCTTGTCGTGTTTACATCACATACACTTTCTATACATTAAAGGGAATAAAGATGGCGTATTAGAAGCTACTAAGTTCAGAAAAAAATAAATACCAATATTGCCCACGGTGACAAATTTATACAACAGGATCATTATTGTTGTTCACGTTTAAGCCCAGCTGTACAACGGGCATTTTCAGAGTTTTGTTTTAGTTTTCCTATTTGCCCACTTTACTTTCATTCTCTCGGTACGGGCTCTATTCCGTTAGTTAAACAAAGTGCTGGCCGTGGTGGCCGAGCGGTTCTAGGCGCTACAGTCTGGAACCGCGCGACCGCTACGTCAGTACACCAAATGGACGTCCACTGAGTGGCGACAGGTAGTCTTTTCTGATGAATCGCGTTTTATACTCCATCGGACAGACGGTCATGGCGCGGAACGCCTGAAAGCAAACGCCCTGTCACAATCGTCGTCCAGGTCAGAGGACGTTCCCTGGGTGGTCTCATCATAATTCAACACAACTATGCATCCATCCTTGGGGTCCACTCCCCACATGCAGTTTCAAAAAATGGTTCAAATGGCTCTCAGCAGATCATCAGTCCCCTAGACTTAGAACTACTTAAACCTAACCAACCTATGGACATCACATACATCCATGCCCGGGGTAGGATTCGAACCTGCGGACTCAACCGCCTAGAACCGCGGCCGGCACATGCAGTTTGATGGTGGTGATTAGTGTTTAACATCCCGCCGTCATTAGAGACGGAGCACAAGCTCGGGTTAAGGAAGAATGGGGAAGGAAATCTGCCGTGCCCTTTCAAAGGTATCTGCTTGAAGCGATTTAGCGAAATCACGGAAAACCTAAATCAGGATGACCGGACACAGGTTTGAACCGTCATCCTCCCGAATGTGAGTCCAGGGTGCTAATCACTACCCGTGCGTATGGCGGTCATATTCCATACTGATGTCGGGGTACATGCACAGGAAACAGTGACGTTTTGTAGCACGTGTGCTTAGGGACGGTCTTCTCAACTTATCACCAATACCGTGGACTTATAGATCTGTGAACGTGTGTGTTCCCTATGTGCCTATGCTATTAGCGCCAGTTTTGTGTAGTGCCACGTTGTGTGGCACCACATTCTGCAGTTATCCTTAATTTATGAGCATGAGTGTAGGAAAATGCAGTATACCTGGTACAGTTTACAGTCGCAATCGCATAAATTAAGCCCATCTTCAAGGTGTCTTTTTTGACGTGGTTGTCAGGTTCCGCCAAGCATCGGTGGAGAACTTAATTAATGTCACTTAAATGTATTTCGTTTTACTCAAAATAATTAAAAACGGACTTCGCTGTCTCTTAAACATCACTGACGTTCTGGAAGTGCGGCACAACCTTCTTGTCACATGCTGCCTCATAATCACACTTCCATGCACTCAAAGAATGTTAATCTCAGAGAAATACTTCTTCCCCTGTCGGCTGGCGTTAGTGACAGAGAAGTGTGAACAAAGGGTTGACTGCACCGTAACAGAAAAACCTGTAGAGCTCGACGTTATAGGGAGACAAAGGCTGAGAAGGGTAGTACGGCAGTGGCCCTACTATTGAGAAGTGCGGCGAGTGCCAGCTGAGGCAAGCGGCTGCTGAGAGGAATGCTGTACGCTGCAGAGGGGCTTAAGCAGCAGGCCTCTCTGAAAGGAAGCCGCTACGCTAATGGCCGCCTGCTAAAAGGAAGTGCGACACGCGCTCCATCGACAGTTAGAGCACTGGGCTTTACAGCAGAACCCAAATGGCTTGTGAGTGGACGCTAGCGGCTCGAGTGACCTAGGACACGCATACTGGACGATCGATATCTGCGCGAAGTACGCAGCTAATGTGGATATTGACGACACTGATAAATGGAACGCCGGCCACTGTGGCCGAGCGGTTCTAGGCGCTTCAGACTGGACCCGCGCGACCGCTACGGTCGCAGGTTCGAATCCTGCCTCGCGCGCGGCTGTGTGTGAAGTCCTTAGGTTAGTTGGGTTTAAGTAGTTCTAAGTTCTAGGTTCGCCGATGACATTGTAATTCTGTCAGTGACAGAAATGGACTTGGAAGAGCAGTTGAACAGAATGGACAGTGTCTTGAAAGGAGGATATAAGATGAACATCAACAAAAACTAAATGAGGATAATGGAATGTAGTCGAATTAAGTAGGGTGATGCTGAGGGAATTAAGATTAGGAAATGAGACACTTAAAGTAGTAAAGGAGTTTTGCTATTTGGGGAGAAAAATAACTGATGATGGTCGAAGTAGAGAGGATATAAAATGTAGACTGGTAATGGCAAGGAAAGCATTTCTGAAGAAGAGAAATTTGTTAACATCGAGTATAGATTTAAGTGTCAGGAAATCGTTTCTGAAAGTATTTCTATGGAGTGCACAGTGTGAAAACTTTTAGATGGCAGACCTCTCCCAATCCTGAATCGGTAGAAGTCGGTAAACGTCGGGAGGCTTCGGTAGGCACGCAGTTTCGACTGCTGCCAACATTACGTAGCTGACTGTGTTGTACAAGGTAGCCATTGTCGTCTACTTCGTTATTGTTTTGCGCTGTACTGTTCTGCGTGTTTTTATTGTGCAGTTGTGCTAAACATTATCAAAATGAGTGAAGAGGTAGTTGCTGGCCCATCTCGGGAGTCGCCAACAACCCCTACCGGTAGGTCTACGGAGAACAACTCACCAAATTTTCATTGCAATCGGATGAATAGTTTGTGAGCGCATAGTAGACAAACATACGTACTTTCATTTATATATATATATATATATATATATACATATATATATACATATACATATATATATATATATATATATATATATATATATATATATATATATATATATATATATATTTTAATGTACATGACGATTTCAGTTTCGTTTACGAACAACATTTAAAGCGTGTTTTACTTCCAAGCCTTTCGTCTGCTTTCGTGTAAGCATGACGCGCAATTTGTAGTGCCAGCACTGCAACTGGTATGCGTGCCAAGCCTCCCCCCCCCCCCCCCCCAACATCTCCTCACCCCTCGCCAGCCAATGCTTGCTTCCTCCTCTCCCCGCACTCCCCTCACAACTCACCCATCTTACGAGGTGCATTCAAGTTCTAAGGCCTCCGATTTTTTTTCTCCTGACTGGAAAGAGATAGAAACATGCGCATTGTTTTAAAATGAGGCCGCGTTCATTGTCAATATGTCCCAGAGATGGCAGCACTGTACAGCAGATGGAATTTTACCGCCAGCGGCGAGAATGAGAACTGTTTTAAATACTTAAAATGGCGACGTTTTCCTTACTTGAACAGCGTGCAATCATTCGTTTTCTGAATTTGCGTGGTGTGAAACCAACTGAAATTCATCGACAGTTGAACGAGACATGTGATGATGGATTTATGGATGTGTCGAAAGTGTGTTCGTGGGTGTGACAGTTTAATGAAGGCAGAACATCGTGTGAAAACAAACCGAAACAACCTTGGGCTCGCACAAGCTGGTCTGATGACATGATCGAGAAAGTGGAGAGAATTGTTTTGGGCGATCGCCGAATGACTGTTGAACAGATCGCCTCCAGAGTTGGCATTTCTGTGGGTTCTGTGCACACAATCCTGCATGACGACCTGAAAATGCGAAAAGTGTCATCCAGGTGGGTGCCACGAATGCTGACGGACGACCACATGGCTGCCCGTGTGGCATGTTGCCAAGCAATGTTGACGCGCAACGACAGCATGAATGGGACTTTCTTTTCGTCGGTTGTGACAATGGATGAGACGTGGATGCCATTTTTCAATCCAGAAACAAAGCGCAAGTCAGCTCAATGGAAGCACACAGATTCACTGCCACCAAAAAAATTTCGGGTAACCGCCAGTGCTGAAAAAATGATGGTGTCCATGTTCTGGGACAGCGAGGGCGTAATCCTTACCCATTGCATTCCAAAGGGCACTGCGGTAACAGGTGCATCCTACGAAAATGTTTTGAAGAACAAATTCCTTTCTGCACTGCAACAAAAACGTCCGGGAAGGGCTGCGCGTGTTCCGTTTCACCAAGACAACGCACCACCACATCGAGCTAACGTTACGCAACAGTTTCTTCGTGATAACAACTTTGAAGTGATTCCTCATGCTCCCTACTCACCTGACCTGGCTCCTAGTGACGTTTGGCTTTTTCCAACAATGAAAGACACTCTCCGTGGCTGCACATTCACCAGCCGTGCTGCTATTGCCTCAGCGATTTTCCAGTGGTCAAAACAGACTCCTAAAGAAGCCTTCGCCGCTGCCATGGAATCATGGCGTCAGCGTTGTGAAAAATGTGTACGTCTGCAGGGCGATTACGTCGAGAAGTAACGCCAGTTTCATCGATTTCGGGTGAGTAGTTAGTTAGAAAAAAAATCGGAGGCCTTAGAACTTGAACGCACCTCGTACAGTTAACACACTGTAGCTATGTATGGAAGTGAAACATGGGCGATAAATAGTTTGGACTAGAAGAGAATAGAAAAGCTTTCGAAATGTGGTGCTACAGAAGAATGTTGAAGATTAGATGGGTAGATCACATAACTAATGAGGAGGTATTGAATTGAATTGGGGAGAAGAGGAGTTTGTGGCACAACTTGACAAGAAGAAAGGACCGGTTGGTAGGACATGTTCTGAGGCATCAAGGGATCACAAATTTAGCATTGGGGGCAGCGCGGAGGATAAAAATCGTAGAGGGAGACCAAGAGATGAATACACTAAGCAGATTCAAAAGGATGTAGGCTTCAGTAGGTACTGGGAGATGAAGAAGCTTGCACAGGATAGAGTAGCATGGAGAGCTGCATCAAACCAGTCTCAGGATTGAAGACCACCACAACAACAACAAGTTCTAGGGGATTGATGACCTCAGATGTTGAGTCCCATAGTGCTCAGAGCCATTTGAACAATTTGATAAATGAAACAGATTGTCGGGAAGCAGTGTCGGGGGACACAACACTGACGAGGCAGGACACTGACCACCGCTCGGTACGGATGGTGGTTATCGCTGAAACAACCAGTTTTTGGTTATATCGATTTTTGCCACGCCAGTTTAACCTGACTGTTAAACCTGCTCAAAATAACCGGTTTGTCAAATAACCAATTTTGGGCATTTTATTCCTATTATTTCCTGTAAAAAAACTTTGAAATCGAACAAAGACTCAAAAATTTTGACTACTTCAGTTTCAAAATGCATAGAATCAAAATATTGAATTGTATAAGCACATAAGACAAAACTTAGTCCGTCCTCCGTTCTCTGCTTTTCTCGAAAAGTGATAAGTGGTTGAAAACACCATTATTCTCCTACTGACATTGATTTTTTGAAACTATGCTCAATAATTATGTTGTTATCGGTGATGGTATTACTACTTGAGCAATGCGAATAGTCAGTGCTAAACGGTGAAAACTGGTGTTTAAGAATTCTGTTTTTCGTGTTAATTTGTCCGTTTTACAGGGCTACGAGCAGGTAAAAGCATATTATGTTGACGGAGGCAGCAGATCAGCTGTTTTCTGTTTTTATTGTGAACTATGAACGAATTGCTATTAAGTTTTTAATTTATTACTGTTGCCGTAATTTCTTTCTTTTCTTTCTTTGTATTTCATTCGTAAAATATTCCCATTCGATATCCCAACTGATATACGATGGATGTCCAGCGACGACACTGAGAAACGATAGACCACAAGGGGCAAGTCTTCCACTTTGCATGTACACGTATACCATCTAATAGGCCACGCCACACGGTAACACGTACATTATTTCTTAAAAGACATCATAGTCGCCATTGGCTGTATAAAATATTTATTATTATGATTGCAATTTCGGCCTTATGACCATTTTCAAGTAACACTGCAAAAGTTACCTAAACACAAAAAATACAAAAGTGAAGCACAGGGTGTATATACATAATTAAGCAAACATTTCATTAAGATAGTAGCGCACTTATAAAAATTGGTGAGAAATGTACATTACTTACATTCTGTCAGAATATAAGACTATCTGACACGAGTACATGTCGTCGTCAAAATGCACCCCTTTGACTGTGAGAGTCCCTCGAGATGAGTACGACACTTATTGCATAGTAATATGTTGTTAAATATGTACTGAACTGTCAATGTTACCATCGTTCTAATAATCTATCACACATACAAGTTCAGCTGCATTGACAATATGTGGAGCTAAGTCCGCTGGCGCGAAAATACGTTTACCAGAGATACTGCCTGTGCACGTAGCAAAGATAGTGCACGCCAAGGATACAACTTATGAGCTTTATATCGTAAAGTCTTTCATCTGTCGCATAGAGTAAATATCTCTGGAGTGAGCATTCACATGCGCAGAACAGATTTTGTATTGTCAACATACATTGCCGGCCTGGTCACGTGATCTCGGGACGACGTGTGTTTGTCCGTATAGCGCCCTGTATATTTAGAATGTCACTTCATCCCTAGTACAGACGGATTCTTGTCGTACGTGTCGTGGATTATTTATATATGTTGCGCAAACATTTTAACAGTATCCATTTGATACCGGGAATAAACCAACTACGTAACTTTTAAGGGTAAGTGATATTACACCCTGCTTCTTTGCGATAGGTGTCACAGTTCAGATGCACTTGATTTTTGGTAGTTTTCGGTATGATACCGCACTTTATAGTATTACAGAGCCTGACGTACATTTTTGCAGTAATAGTCTTGCAAAACGACTTCACAGTACGCTAGTACTTTTGCAAGTGTCCGAAAAACACCGAATTTGCCACACATTCTCGATTATATCCCTGCTAATTCGTCCTTTTTTCCTGCTATTTCTGCGTATTTTTTACTCGTTTTTGCAACCTAAAGCACAATTTTTCTTACTGGTGAGACTTTGAAGTATTTATTTAACGCATTTTACGTACTTGCTCCCAGTTTATTACATAAATAGTAGACTGAGTAATCTATATACATAATCGACAAGTCACTGATAAATGAATGGTGGATAGTATTTTTTGAAACAACTAACCATTCCCTTTCCACTAGCAAATTTACGAGAGGAAGCGATTGTTTGTAAGGTTTTGTACGAGTCGTAATATCTAATATATAGTCATAAAATCGTAGAAAAATAGGTCTACAGAATTAAGCCTTAATTATAATGCGTCTCGAAATTTTTAAACATATACAATGTCTCTTACTAATATGACAACTATAATTAGAGCTACATGGTATGTACCCATGAAAAGTTACTATCCCTCCTTTCACATAATTTTCTTTGCATCCGTAGCAACAACAGTAATTCACCATCGCTATTACACTATCAACAAACGGTGAAACACAACAAAAACTCTTGATATTATAAACTTCAAACGCTGCAGACAGCACACACGCACAGCGAAGTCCCGAAAACACGTAACAATCCTGGTTTAATGTTGATAACATGCGCAGAACGCAATGCTCACTCCAGAGATATTTACTCTATGATCTGTCGACACCATACAGCTTTCTAAATAGTGCTATGATTGTAAGGGTCAATAGAATAGGATGGGAATATTTATTCATAACATAGAGGATAATACATGTGTTATTTGTTAATAAGCTCTCCCATTGACTTAAGTGCTCGTAAATGAGACGAAGACAGAGCTCTGATATATAATACTTTGTAAGCGTATACATTTTAAGAATATGAATGGCGTAAAACGCTCGCCAGCAATCCAATTCACTGTGCAGCACCACAAATTGCGACAAAACATCACAATGCCTCCGCATAATGCCATAAGGCCGCAATTGCTATCGTAATAACAAATATTTTATACGGTCAATGGCGACTATGATGACTTTTAAGAAATATTATATGACTGTGATGGCTGATGGCTCTGAGCACTATGGGACTCAACTGCTGTGGTCATAAGTCCCCTAGAACTTAGAACTAGTTAAACCTAACTAACCTAAGGACAGCACACAACACCCAGCCATCACGAGGCAGAGAAAATCCCTGACCCCGCCGGGAATCGAACCCGGGAACCCGGGCGTGGGAAGCGAGAACGCTACCGCACGACCACGAGATGCGGGCTATATGACTGTGAATCCCAACCATGAGAAGTTAATCAAATGGTTCAAATGGCTCTGAGCACTATGGGACTTAACATTTGAGGTCATCAGTGCCCTAGAACTTAGAACTACTTAAACCTAACAAACCTAAGGACATCACACACATCCATGCCCGAGGCAGGATTCGAACCTGCGACCGTAGCGGTCGCGCGGTTCCAGACTGAAGCGCCCAGAACCGCTCGGTCACACCGGCCGGCGAGAAGTTAATCAAAAGAACATTACTGTCTCAGCCATGCTGTTATACCAGTTCTTATATCATGTGCCTGTTGCTCGTTTCTGTCAGGATTGTTATTAAAATACCACTTTTCGTTTTCCCCATTTTCTATAAAAATACAAATCAAAATAATATAAATAAAAATACAAATACAAATAAAAAACGAAAAAAATTTGCACTGCTACTGTAGCTAGTTGATGTTTCGGTTTTTACGCGGTTATCAGTCAAAAATAAACAGCTATTATAACCGAGAACAAATAAATAACGAAAAATTCCGGTTATTCAGAACTAATATAACGGTATCTGTTTTAACCAGTCGGTTTTTTCCATCCCTATTACTCACGGCGAGACTGAAAGCCGCCTAGTTGCGATGCGGGCACGTGACGCGGTAGGGAAAAGAGCATAACCATAGCTGAGACGAATGGAGAATCATTCAAGCAACTGTACGGGCCGCAATGGGAAAATCCAGTGCCACAAGTGACTTTGACAAAGGACAGATTATTGTTGCCCGGCGCCTGGGAACGAGCATCGCGAAAACAGCGAAATTGGTCGGCCCCTATGGAAAGTCGTCGGAAGAAGATGAAACCACGAGAGGCGATAGCGTGTTGGACGTCTACGCCTGACCATAGAGCGTGCCGGTCGGAAGCTCGCCCACTCTCTAAAGCAGGATAGGTGGCCATCTGTGACAGATCTCACGACAGATTACAATGCTGGTACGTTTCGGAGCACACTGTTGGGTGCACATTCTTGAAAACGGCGCTCCTCAGAAGGCGATCCTTATGTGTTCCCTTGTTGACCCACTGAAATCGTCAATTACGATAGCAGTGGACAAAGGATCATCGAGATTGGACCGTGGGTAGTTGGAAACGTGTCGCCTGGTCGGTAGAATCTGATTTCCTGTTAGACCGGGTCGATGACCTACACAGATAGGCAATCACCCAGACGAACGTCTTCTCGAAACGTGCATCGCGCCAAGGGCACAGGTCGCCGAGGGCAATATTATGCTATGAGGAGCGTTCACCTGGGCTTCCACAGAACCTGTGGCAGTAATCGAAGAAACCATTAGACGTAGTACTACGTCGATATCATTGCGGGACATCTGCTTCCCTTCGCGTTTGATTAGATTAGATTCAGTTTTCGTTCCATAGAACCAAAAATGAGATCATTCTCATGGGTGTGGAACAGATCAGAAAGTATAACATTAAAAACAAAATGTTTGAATATAATACTCACTACCCTGACCATCTGTCAGGAGATTGTCAAAATATGCCAATACGTTACAGTAAACTGGAACTGCTAATATTCACAGAAGTAATACACTGTCAGAATGAAACACAGTTATGCACTTTTTTTATCATACACAAAATACCTAATCTTGATTATTGACCAAGCGCTGTTATAATTGAAATCTGCCATTTTTACTTAAGCTGGGCTAACAGTCCTTGTTAAGATACTTATCCACAGAATAGGAGATGCCTATCATAAAGACTCCCAAACTCTGCTCAAATTGTGCTCCATCTGAACCCAAGTTACCAATGGTTGCCGGCAATCCATTTAAAATGCGCGCTCTGAACACTGGACCCCCACTTTATCAAGGTAAGTGATTTTAGATCTGTATGTAGATTGTTCTTATTAAAGAGCTAAAATCACTTACCCTGGTCCTAAAGGGGTCCAACATTCAGGAATATACACCTTCAACAAACCGCCAGCAACCAACAAAACTGGCCTCAGACAAATCACCGTCCAAACAGAGCTTGAAAGACCCCCGCCCCCCGATAGGTAACTCCCTTCACTCCGCGGATACATATCTTAACAGGGACCTTTTGTGAGATTTTTTTTTTTCAGATTGTAGGAAGTTGTCACTATGTGTGTAATGTTGTATCATACAGTTCCTTCTAACATCAGCCTTGATTGATTTGTTAAAAGCACCGACCGCGGTGGTCTAGCGGTTCTAGGCGCTCAGTCCGGAACCGCGCGACTGCTACGGTCGCAGGTTCGAATCCTGCCTCGGGCATGGATGTGTGTGATGTCCTTAGGTTAGTTAGGTTTAAGTAGTTCTAAGTTCTAGGGGACTGATGACCACAGATGTTAAGTCCCATAGTGCTCAGAGCCATTTGAACCATTTGATTAGTTAAAAACAGTCTTGGTTGCAACTTTAGTTTTTTTATTTATCAACTACGCGTTTCATCTTATTTAGGCATCTTCAGGCTGATATTAATTTGGTACTTCGTAGGGCGATCCTTCAGACAGTGTAGCTAAAGGGCATCGTCGAGTGCATCAGGCCAACATCGCCTTCGTTAACCTCAGTAAATACTTTCTAGATGGACATGAGTGACTCCAAGACCTGCATAACGCGTACACGTTCACAGGAGCAAATTATAGGATAGTCTTGATTGAAACACTTTTCCGTTGTTAGAGATCATTACATACATTTCCCACACCTCAGAATTAAGTCTTTTACAACATACTTGGTGATTTCTGGTGCTTCAGCTGTTGGTACAGATTTGGTGACAGCATAACGGACGAGGTACTCAGCGCACACCGTTATCCATTTATTCCTATCTGTTGGTTTAGAAAACCACTCCAGGAGTTTAAATTCAAATCTGGTGAACTGGAACGAGTGGAGGACAATTTGGTCCCCTACAATATATTGTCTAATATATTGATAGAAACCTGGCCAGTGATACCTGAATCCGATTTTATCAAGGGTCTTCACAAATTCCAGCTGGCCAGGTGTCAAAGCACCATGAAATTCTTCAGTATGGCTAGCCCCAAATGAACTGAGAATGTTAGCAAACACTTGCACTGGTTGTAATTTCTTTTATAGACCTGACGACGATTGCATCTTCCAGCACGATAACTGTCGGTCTCACGAGGTCAGATCCGTGATATAATACTTTGAGGATGATGTTGATGTTCTGGCCATCAAATTCCGCTGATCTGAAACCGATGGAACACACATGAGCCGTTATGTGGTGCCAGCTCAGCGCCCACAAAAGCGACGCCATGCAGAACGGCTGCTGTATTGCATTCCTGGCTTGTACCAACATGCTACGAAGCAGGTGGTCATGTTTTGGCTCCTCACTGCAGGCGGTGTTTTGTGTTTTCGCCTGCCTATAGTTTACTTCAAAACACGATATTCTACGCTGTTACTTGCCAGCCATCGGTGAACACTGACATAGGATTTGATATGTCGCACTATTTACCAGTGCATGTTTAGTAAGGCAAATGGGCTGACGACGAAGGTTTGAAACTATTTTGATTTGTTGCTAGAAAGACTGCAGCGGTCAAAGATATGTACACCAAAGGCGTGCAGTCTACCTACATTAGTGAGTCTTGTAGTGGACTGTTAAGGCAGCCAGTCCACAGTGAAGTAGCCGAAAGGGCACGCGTCAACTCACGCCGTCTGGCGTTAAGTCTGGAACAGGATTCGTAATGAATGTGATACAGAAAAGAACGTAGCTACTAGAACACTTAACTTTTATATTGTCCTTTGGTATACAGCATTCTTGATGATACAAGTGAGACTATCTTGAGATACATGCAACGTTACAAATGGTTAATGGCGCCTTGCTAGGTCGTAGCCATTAACTTAGCTGAAGGCTATTCTAACTGTCTCTCGGCAAATGAGAGAAAGGCTTCGTCAGTGTAGTCGCTAGCAACGTCGTCGTACAACTGGGGCGAGTGCTAGTACGTCTCTCGAGACCTGCCTTGTGGTGGCGCTCGGTCTGCGATCCTGACAGTGGTGACACGCGGGTCCGACATGTACTAATGGACCGCGGCCGATTTAAGCTACCACCTAGCAAGTGTGGTGTCTGGCGGTGACACCACAAGTCTAATAAAATAAAGTCGATGTCTTTTTTATCATTCTTGTGATGTTCGCTTGTCATTCATGACTCTGATGGGAGCGGAGGGATTGGTATACAGTAAAAGTCTTTTCTCCTAGGGTACTTCGTGCTGTTGGGAAACTACTTATTTTAAGGATAATCTTAGGGTGCGTAGTTTTTCAGTTACTTTGCTGCTTTCAGAAGGGGATATTTTACAGTCGCGATATTTACCGTAGTGGTGAGTGAAACTCATCTAAAAGATCGCTAGGCGTTGTATTGCTGCTCTCTCGTACCCAGGACCTGAGCTAGTTGAGGATGAAGATGGGGAAGAGAGGGTCGAATCATGTTAATTTTGCGGTGGATGACGAAGTAGTTTTGAGGGGGGTTGGGTTGATTGGGGGGAAGAGAGCAAACTGCGAGGTCATCGGTTTCATGGATTAGAGAAGGACGGGGAAGGAAGTCGGCCGTGCCCTTTCAAAGGAACCATCTCGGCATCTGCCTGGAGCGATTTAGGGAAATCACGGAAAACCTACTTCAGGATGGCCGGACGCGGGATTGAACCATCGTCCTCCCGAATGCGGGTCCAGTGTGCCAACCACTGCGCCACCTCGCTCGGCGAAGTAGTTTTGTGATTCGACGACAAATGATTACATTTCTAACAGTTCAGTATCCACTGCATGCTCTAAGCTTCGAAAAATTGATTCTGAATTCAGAGTCGGGATTCATACGCCCATCTGTCTGGCGTGGTAGGATGCGAGTTCAGTATTCTGGGCTGTGATTGGTTTATAGGAGCAAACCGAGAAGACGCCACACTGATTTACGCGTTTTGTGAAGCGTTAAGTGCCATGTCTGGTGGTTTTCGTATGCATTACTAATTTATGCAGTTTAACAGACGCATCGCCTTGAACATCTCTCAGAAAGCGTCATCGTCATTTTTGATAGGATTTGTAATGCAAAAGCGTCTGGAAACGCGTCGATTGCGAATAAAACGGGAACGAAGTTCATTGCGAGTACGACGTCACATCGTGGGAAATGAACGGTCCCTTTAAGTTTGTATCCGAACGTCACCCTCGAAAAAAAAAGGGTAAAAGAGCGACTCTCAATATTAAACAAACATAATGAGACTTTTCACTCTGCATCGGAGTGTGCGCTGATATGAAACTTCCTGGCAGATTAAAACTGTGTGCCGGACCGAGACTCGAACTCGGGACCTTCTTCCTTTCGGGGGCAAGTGCTCTACCATCTGAGTTACCCAAGCACGACTCACGGCCCGCCCTCACAGTTTTTCTCATTCTGAAAACATCCCCCAGGCTGTGTGTAAGCCATATCTCCGCAATATCCTTTCTTCCGGGAGTGCTAGTCCTGCAAGGTTCGCAGAACAGCTTCTGTGAAGTTTATAAGGTAGGAGACGACGTGCTGACAGAATTGAAACTCTCAGGGCGGGTCGGCATGTCCCGAGTTCGAGTCTCGGTCCGGTACACAGTTTTAATCTACCAGGAAGTTTTAAATAAACATTATTACCAATAGCAGTAAAACGGTGTCCTCAGAGTTGTGACATTTTCGCATGGGAATTAAGAAAACTGTAAAATTTCGCAACATTTATTAAAAATCGCCTTTTCGCGTTATCGTTTACGCGAAATTTACAAGTCCCTGTCTATCCCGCCTGCAACTTATTCCTTCTGTGATAGTATGATGGTTTCGAGCTCCTAACAGGGTGGTGTCTATTGTACTGTCATCGTCACTTGTGTTCTTCATACACTGCATCGCCTTATATGATGGATAAGAGTAAGCGTGGCGGCGCTAATTGAATATTATAATAGTTTCACATACGAATTGAGTATGTTGCATAACAATTTTGCTCTTACGCCATCATGTCTAGTGGTTACTGTACTCATATAATGTTCATTTGTTAAAGTAGTGGCAGCTTGCGCGATTGTGAGAATCTGCCTTCTGTTCTTTCTGTTTCCGCCACATTAGCTGCTGATACCATCGAAACTGAAGCTGCGTATTATAGTAGAGGTGTTACGAACTTTTATTTTCCATTTGGACTATCGCTTTCCCGCGTGCCTAGTTTTTCCGTCATATTAATGAAAGAGATATATAATTAAAGGTCGTTGGTATTAATCCTAGCGTATCCCTTGCTTTTCTTGTTATGTGTCGTTTATGTGTGATTCATAGGTCTCTGCGACTTATGTCGTAATTCCTAGTTATTTTGCATTGTTAGCTGCAATGTTTGTCGTCGGAGTTTCAGTCATGCTTATTCCTGTTCCTGTACTCTTTTCCTGTACTCAAAACAACCAGTTGGCTGTTAAAGTGCGTTGGCCGTCTTTTGTCATAGAGCAAAACAGAGCTCTAGTCCGCCTGCTTGGCTGAGTGGTAACTTGTTTGCCTGCCGTGCATCGGGCCTATGTTCGATTCCCGGCCGGGTAGGCGATTTTCTCTGCTCGCGTACTGGGTGTTGTGTTGTCCTCATCATCATTTCATCATCATCGATACGCAATTCGCCTAGTGTGGCGTCACCTGAAATAAGACTTGCACCCGGCGGTCGAACTTCCTCAGATGGGACTTCCCGGGCAAAGATGCCACCTGATCATTTCATTTTTACAGAGCTCTAACAATAAGTTACGAAGCATTTCGTTGTTCATACGATTCAGCTTAGCCACTGCTTGCAGGGTAAAACCAGCATACAGTGCTGTCTGCACGCGGAACTAGACCTGCATCCCATTTCCTGCGTGACTTGCGATTTCTTAATTGTACAAACATAAATGTCGCGGGCAAGTACTCCCAGGGGCGCGTTATTCAATAGCGGTCAGACTTCCCACATTGGCAGGCAGCATTCTGAGCTTCTGTACGACGATGGCTTGTTCAGCCACTTAGCGGTACTGATATCACATACTATCAGGTGTCACGTGTCGAGTTGGTGATTTCCTGTGTTATCTAACGCTTATCGGGGCATAAGAAGGGGAACCACCGGTGCAAGTCTAGCGTCGGCTTCAGAAATGAACGCGATTAGTATTGCGCATGAAACATAACTCAGAAGTTCCGCAGCATTTCTGTAAATCAGCCTAGTTTCTGTTTACCCGTGCATAAAGTTCCATGGTTGTAATAACAGGTATCGGCACTACTTACGAAAGTACCACACGACCCATTAGTGCGACAGTTAATCATTTCGTGGTTAGAACTCGTTTTGAACATATTTTAAAAAAATGATGGTTGAAAACACCGCTAACAGCCAGTAAAACTTGGTTTTAATTGACCACACTACCGGTTTGACGAATTTAACAGTCGCATGTTCAGGTGCAACTAAAATTATTACTTTAATCTATCACAGGTGAAGGCGATATTCTTAGTCATGGTACTGCCATTCAAAGAATATTGTCAGTATTTAAAAACCTCGATCGAACGAAAGCTTCTGGAAGGTGGTCGTTTGTTCGTCCAGTTTTTTTAATACTGACAGTATTCTCTGAATGGAATTACCTTGACTAAGAACGTTGGGTTCACCTATGATGGGTTAATGTAATAATTTTTGTTGCACCTGAAGATGCAACTGAAAGCCGTAAAATCAGTAGTGTGGTTAATTAAAACCAAGACTTACCAGCTGTCAGCGGAGTTTTCACTCATCATGACCTTGAGCACCTGCGGACGTCCTGCATATATTGTGTGTGTCCAAGTGCGGTCAGTACATCTACATCTATACTCCGCGAGCCACCTTACGGTGTGTGGCGGAGGGTACTTATTGTACCACTATCTGATCCCCCCTTCCCTGTTCCATTCACGAATTGTGCGTGGGAAGAACGACTGCTTGTAAGTCTCCGTATTTGCTCTAATTTCTCGGATCTTTTCGTTGTGATCATTACGCGAGATATATGTGGGCGGTAGTAATATGTTGCCCATCTCTTCCCGGAATGTGCTCTCTCGTAATTTCGATAATAAACCTCTCCGTATTGCGTAACGCCTTTCTTGAAGTGTCCGCCACTGGAGCTTGTTCAGCATCTCCGTAACGCTCTCGCGCTGACTAAATGTCCCCATGACGAATCGCGCTGCTTTTCGCTGGATCATGTCTATCTCTTCTATTAATCCAACCTGGTAAGGGTCCCATACTGATGAGCAATACTCAAGAATCGGACGAACAAGCGTTTTGTAAGCTACTTCTTTCGTCGATGAGTCACATTTTCTTAGAATTCTTCCTATGAATCTCAACCTGGCGCCTGCTTTTCCCACTATTTGTTTTATGTGATCATTCCACTTCAGATCGCTCCGGATAGTAACTCCTAAGTATTTTACGGTCGTTACCGCTTCCAATGATTTACCACCTATGGCATAATCGTACTGGAATGGATTTCTGCCCCTATGTATGCGCATTATATTACATTTATCTACGTTTAGGGAAAGCTGCCAGCTGTCGCACCATTCATTAATCCTCTGCAGGTCTTCCTGGAGTACGTACGAGTCTTCTGATGTTGCTACTTTCTTGTAGACAACCGTGTCATCTGCAAATAGCCAGCCCGCATCTCGTGGTCGTGCGGTAGCGTTCTCGCTTCCCACGCCCGGGTTCCCGGGTTCGATTCCCGGCGGGGTCAGGGATTTTCTCTGCCTCGTGATGGCTGGGTGTTGTGTGCTGTCCTTAGGTTAGTTAGGTTTAAGTAGTTCTAAGTTCTAGGGGACTTATGACCACAGCAGTTGAGTCCCATAGTGCTCAGAGCCATTTGAACCATTTTCAAATAGCCTCACGGAGCTACCGATGTTGTCAACTAAGTCATTTATGTATATTGTAAACAATAAAGGTCCTATCACGCTTCCTTGCGGTACTCCCGAAATTACCTCTACATCTGCAGATTTTGAACCGTTAAGAATGACATGTTGTGTTCTTTCTTCTAGGAAATCCTGAATCCAATCACAAACCTGGTCCGATATTCCGTAAGCTCGTATTTTTTTCACTAAACGTAAGTGCGGAACCGTATCAAATGCCTTCCTGAAGTCCAGGAATACGGCATCAATCTGCTCGCCAGTGTCTACGGCACTGTGAATTTCTTGGGCAAATAGCTGAGCAATGGGTGCTTGGGAAGGTGGTCCTTTGTTCTTTCGGTTTTTTAAATACGTAATGTGCAAGTGTGCTCATTAGATGTGAAAACAACCTTCTGAAACAAAAAGATGTCGATAAACACAAATTTAAAGTCAAGTAGTATGAAGTGGGAGACGGGGAAAAACCAAGCAGGCTGTGTCACCAATATGGCGGCTATTTTGGAAGCTTTTTCATGATACAACTTTTAATTCTCAAATGGGAAGATAGTCATACGAAGTATCACACAGATAGAGAATAACATGAGGAAAACAACGGTAACTGTCCTTTTTTTTCTTACAGCTGACTTGCAAACTGATGGCATCAATACAAAACGAGCGCATTGAGGTCGTTCTGATATCAGGAGAGGGTAGCACACGTGTCATTGCTGATGACGTCATCCACCGTTACCCAGACACAGAAAAGGGTCGCGAAATGCCGGCCGGACTGGCCGAGCGGTTCTAGGAGCTTCAGTCTGGAACCGCGCGACCGCTACGGTCGCAGGTTCGAAACCTGCTTCGGGCATGGATGTGTGTGAAGTCCTTAGGTTATATAGGTTTAAGCGGTTCTAAGTTCTAGGGGACTGATGACCTCCTCTGTTAAGTCCCATAGTGCTCAGAGCCAACTGTCGCGAAATGGTGAGGCAAACAGAATCAGAGATGCTGGCTAGGTGTCAACCCTCATTGGATTGATATATCAGAAGCAGCTGGCGCATCAAAAGTGATGGATGGTGTGGAGTAATGAATTTTCCAGCTCGTTATCTGCTGTCCAAAGACGGAAGTTTTCCAGCTTACTTTCATGACAGTGCTGCCCCAGCTCATTAGAAGCTGTTCGGGAACAGTGTATTTCCAGTTTCCCTGGAGGTGGATAGGCCTTAGAGGTCCGATGGAGTGGTCGGCATGTCTCTCGGATTTAAGTGCATTAGACTTCTAAAATGTTTGACACCACAAACGGTGGTCAAGCCACAGTCACAAAAACAATGAAATTTTTAAGAGGTTACATAACTAGTTTCGACCCACTGAGTAGTCATTTTCAAATGTAATCACAAACCTGGAAAACTGCATTAATAATTGCAACCACATTTCTTTCAAATATTACAAAAAATACACTAAAACTAGTAAACTGAAGCAAAGGTAGCAGAAACGGGTCGCAAGGCGTCATGACAACTTTTGGTAGATTTCTCTCTCTGATGACAGAAGATCTGAAACCTTTCACACCGCAGGGAGGGAGTTGTTGATGCTTCTGCTCGCATCACGGTACGTGGTTCAAGTCCATCGGTAATGGGTGAAGGGATAACAACGACCGTGTTTATCACATTCTGTACAAAACGCGATGCAGATGAAGAGTGAATAAGGCTACGCTAAAATGAAAGGAACTATTGTTTTTCTTGTGAAAGTCCCCATGTGTGTGATACGTCACATGACACCGTTTCCCTTTGCAAATTACGAGTTGCATACAAGACGGAGGCAATCAAAATGCTCGCTATTTTGGTAACATAACCTCACTGGTTTGCCTCCCTGTCCCATCTCACAAGATTTGGTTCTGAGCGGTGTTTCCACACCTATGGACTACGTCCTATATTTGTGTAGATGATGAGTGTGTTTCAAAACTACGCTTCCTAAATAAATTCCTTCTTTTTTCGCTCTTGCTGTGGCTCATCGTGTGAACCCAGACGACATTTCGAGCTCGCATCTCTAACGGGAGTGTGTGTAAAATACACTCTTGGAAATTGAAATAAGAACACCGTGAATTCATTGTCCCAGGAAGGGGAAACTTTATTGACACATTCCTGGGGTCAGATACATCACATGATCACACTGACAGAACCACAGGCACATAGACACAGGCAACAGAGCATGCACAATGTCGGCACTAGTACAGTGTATATCCACCTTTCGCAGCAATGCAGGCTGCTATTCTCCCATGGAGACGATCGTAGAGATGCTGGATGTAGTCCTGTGGAACGGCTTGCCATGCCATTTCCACCTGGCGCCTCAGTTGGACCAGCGTCCGTGCTGGACGTGCAGACCGCGTGAGACGACGCTTCATCCAGTCCCAAACATGCTCAATGGGGGACAGATCCGGAGATCTTGCTGGCCAGGGTAGTTGACTTACACCTTCTAGAGCACGTTGGGTGGCACGGGATACATGCGGACGTGCATTGTCCTGTTGGAACAGCAAGTTCCCTTGCCGGTCTAGGAATGGTAGAACGATGGGTTCGATGACGGTTTGGATTACCGTGCACTGTTCAGTGTCCCCTCGACGATCACCAGTGGTGTACGGCCAGTGTAGGAGATCGCTCTCCACACAATGATGCCGGGTGTTGGCCCTGTGTGCCTCGGTCGTATGCAGTCCTGATTGTGGCGCTCACCTGCACGGCGCCAAACACGCATACGACCATCATTGGCACCAAGGCAGAAGCGACTCTCATCGCTGAAGACGACACGTCTCCATTCGTCCCTCCATTCACGCCTGTCGCGACACCACTGGAGGCGGGCTGCACGATGTTGGGGCGTGAGCGGAAGACGGCCTAACAGTGTGCGGGACCGTAGCCCAGCTTCATGGAGACGGTTGCGAATGGTCCTCGCCGATACCCCAGGAGCAACAGTGTCCCTAATTTGCTGGGAAGTGGCGGTGCGGTCCCCTACGGCACTGCGTAGGATCCTACGGTCTTGGCGTGCATCCGTGCGTCGTTGCGGTCCGGTCCCAGGTCGACGGGCACGTGCACCTTCCGCCGACCACTGGCGACAACATCGATGTACTGTGGAGACCTCACGCCCCACGTGTTGAGCAATTCAGCGGTACGTCCACCCGGCCTCCCGTATGCCCACTATACGCCCTCGCTCAAAGTCCGTCAACTGCACATACGGTTCACGTCCACGCTGTCGCGGCATGCTACCAGTGTTAAAGACTGCGATGGAGCTCCGTATGCCACGGCAAACTGGCTGACACTGACGGCGGCGGTGCACAAATGCTGCGCAGCTAGCGCCATTCGACGGCCAACACCGCGGTTCCTGGTGTGTCCGCTGTGCCGTACGTGTGATCATTGCTTGTACAGCCCTCTCGCAGTGTCCGGAGCAAGTATGGTGGGTCTGACACACCGGTGTCAATGTGTTCTTTTTTCCATTTCCAGGAGTGTATTAGCGTCATTAGAGGCCGAAAAGTCAAGAGGTCCATTGACCTCCTGAGGCCTTATAGCAGTAGTACAAAGACGGTGGGTAGAGAAGCGACGTGGCGGCTGGCACCTGGCGAAGGCGATGGCGCCCCAGGGCCGGAACCCGCCCCTGGGGAGCAGGCGGGGCGCCATGTGCTGACGTGTCGCAGCCGCCCCTGCAGCCGTTTGCTCGCCGTTTCCCACCTGCGGCCCCGCTTACCGCCACCAACGACCGCCCCCTGACGCTACGCGTCGCTACTACGTGCACAGGAAGCTACACTACTGGACATTAAAATTGCTACACTACTGGACATTAAAATTGCTACTCCACGAAGATGACGTGCTACAGACGCGAAATTTAACCGACAGGAAGAAGATGCTGTGATATCCAAATGATTAGTTTTTCAGAGAATTCACACAAGGTTGGCGCCGGTGGCGACACCTACAACGTGCTGACATGAGGAAAGTTTCTCATACACAAACAGCAGTTGACCGGCGTTGCCTTGTGAAACGTTGTTGTGATGCCTCGTGTAAGGAGGAGAAATGCGTACCATCACGTTTCCGACTTTGATAAAGGTCGGATTGTAGCATATCGCGATTGCCTGTTATCGTATCGCGACATTGCTGCTCGCCTTGGTCGAGATCCAATAACTGTTAGCAGAATATGGAATCGGTGGGTTCAGGAGGGTAATGCGGAACGCCGTGCTGGATCCCAACGGCCTCGTATCACTAGTAGCAGTCGAGATGACCGGCATCTTATCCGCATGGCTGTAACGGATGGTACAGCCACGTCTCGATCCCTGAGTCAACAGATGGGAACGTTTGCAAGACAACAACCATCTGCACCAACAGTTCGACGACATTTGCAGCGGCATGGATATCATCTCGGAGACCTTACCCTTGACGCTGCACCACAGACAAGAGCGCCTGCGATGGTGTACTCAACGACGAACCTGGGTGCACGAACGGCAAAACGTCATTTTTTCGGATGAATCCAGGTTCTGTTTACAGCATCATGATGGTCACATCCGTCTTTGGCGACATCGCGGTGAACGCACAGTGGAAGCGTGTATTCGTCATCGCCATACTGGCGTATCACCCGGCGTGATGGTATGGGGTGCCATTGGTTACACGTCTCGGCCACCTCTTGTTCGCATTGCCGGCACTTTGAACAGTGGACGTTACATTTCAGATGTGTTACGACCCGTGGCTCTAACCTTCATTCGATCCCTGCGAAACCCACGACCGCATGTTGCAGGTCCTGTACGGGCCTTTCTGGATACAGAAAATGTTCGAGTGCTGCCCTGGCCAGCACATTCACCAGATCTCTCACCAACTGAAAACGTCTGGTCAATGGTGGCAGAGCAACTGGTTCGTCACAATACGCCAGTCACTACTCTTGATGAACTGTGGTATCGTGTTGAAGCTGCATGGGAAGCTGTACCTATACACCCCATCCAAGCTCTGTTTGACTCAATGCCCAAGCGTATCAAAGCCGTTATAACGGTCAGAGGTGGTTGTTTTGGGTACTGATTTCTCAGGATCTATGCACCCAAATGCACATATCAGTTCTAGTATAATATATTTGTCCAATGAATACCCGTTTATCATCTGCATATCTTCTTGGTGTAGCAATTGTAATGGCCAGTACTGCCTCCGACGCATTTGCACATACCTTTTCTCAGCATATCCCATACGTTTACATACGAGGTCAGTTTAAGAAATTCCGGAACTTTATCCACAAAATTTTGCTACGCTTACCTTTTACTTATTGTGCATGGTCTCCTGCGAAATATTCTACTCCACAACTAATACACCGCTTCCAACACCGTTTCCACTTCTGGAAGCAGTCTTGGAACGCCTATTGCTGGATCGAGCGAAGAGCCGTCTCCGAATTTTCTTTTATCTCTGCTATCGTTTCATATCTTCGTCCTTTCAATGGGGTTTTCAACTTTGGAAATAAAAAAAAGTCCGCAGGGGCCACGTCTGGAGAGCAAGAACGATGAGGCAGAACAAAATATTTGTATTAAAATTGGTTCAAATGGCTCTGAGCACTATGGGACTTAACATCTGAGGTCATAAGTCCCCTAGAACTTACAACTACTTAAACCTGACTAACCTAAGGACATCACACACATCCATGCCCGAGGCAGTATTAGAATCTGCGATCGTAGCGGTCGCACGGTTCAAGACTGAATCGCCTTGAACCGCTCGGCCACACCGGCCGGCTGAGGCAGAACAGTGATTTCGTTTTTTGTGCAATAGTCACACACCAACAGGGATGAATGTGCGTAAGTTTTTTGGTGGTGCAAGAGCCATGAATTGCCTCGACACATTTCAGGCCGTTTCCGCCTCACATTTTGTTGCAGGCGTCGCAATATGTCCCGATAGTACCATCGATTAACAGTTGGTCTCTGAGGTACGCATTCATGATGAACTAATCCTTGAAAGTCAAAGAAAACTATCAGCATCGCTTTGACATTTGATCTGATCTGACGAGCTTTTTTTGGTTTGTAGAACCTTTCGCGACCCACTGAGGAGATTGAACCTTGGTCTCAACATCATAACCGTAGACCCACGCCTCTTCGCCAATTACGATTCCCTTAAGGAACACCTCGTTCTTATTTGTGCGATCCAAAAGCTCTTCACAGACTGTGAGGCGAAGGACTTTCTGGTCTTCACTGATGAGCGTGGGACGAACTTTGCTGCAACACGATACATTACAAGATGCTGTGTCAGAATTTCATAACATGATCCAAATGAAATGTTGATGTTTGTGATACGAGGGTCATATTTAACTTTCGTCCGGCCATTTTTACAAATATCGTTCAAATGTCTCTGAGCACTTTGAGATTTAACATCTGAGGTCGTCAATCCCGTAGAACATAGAACTAATTAAACCTACCTAACCTAAGGGCCTCACACACATCCATGCCCGAGGCAGGATTCGAACCTGCGACCGTAGCGGTCGCGCGGATCCAGGCTGAAGCGCCTAGAACCGCTCGGCCAGTGCGGCCGGTGTCATTTTTACACCGTGTGAACCTTCGCAACCTGGAATACGGCTTAAGCACTCATCACCGTAGACTTCCTGCATCATCTGGTGTGTCTGCGTAAAGGTGTCCCCGAATTTCACGTAAAATTTAATGCCATCTCTAAATTCGCAAATTGTGCGACACAACGTTCTACTCACTAAAGCACTGTATGGTAACCAACAGACACACCACAATGAAATTAATGGCAGTTACACATTAAACACAGGTGTGTGCAGGAATGTCAACCATATTTCATCACTGGCCGAAATTAAGAACGTTCCGGAATTTTTTTGATTAGAGATCGTACTTAAAATGCACCCATTCCTTTAGATGGTGTGACACAAATCCGGTTATGCTTTGGATTGCAAAAGGGCTGTCCTTACGAAATAGCCAATTATACAGAGTGGGCGAAGTGCAACTACCCCGGACAAAAATTTCATGCACCTCAAGGTAGGCAATCCAACTTACATCCTATGTCCCAGGCACGTACAAGTTGGGTTGTCTGTCTTCAGATGCACGAACTTTTTTTCTGGGCCAGTTGCACTTTGCCTACCCCGTACATTCAGTAAGCACATGAAAACAAACTGCTTGCCATTAAAATTTGTAACGGTGTTGTTCTCACGAGCCGGCCGCAGCGACCGAGCGGTTCTAGGCGCTTCGGACCGGAACCGCGCGACTGCTACTGTCGCAGGTTCGAGTCCTGCCTCGGGCATGGATGTGCGTGATGTCCCTAGGTTAGTTAGGTTTAAGTAGTTCTAAGTTCTAGGGGACTGATGTTAAGTCCCATAGTGCTTAGGGCCATTTGAACCATGAAAACATTCCGGAGACCACAATGCTTCCGGCCTGGACCTTTGGACGATTGTTGTACGGTGTTCACTTTCACACGTTTCCCGCCGTACGCGCCAACGGTCATCCGTCCGATGGAGCATACAGCACGATCCATCTAAAAAGGCCACTCAGTGGACGTCCAATTCCAATAATGGCATGCAAATTGCAGGCTTCGCCGCCGACGAGAAGAAGTCAGCATGGGTGTATGAACCTGGCGCCTCCTGGGAATGTCCATATTACGGCAACGTTCTCTGAACGGTCGTTGAGGAGACACTGTTGGCAGTCTCTCGGTTCATTTGGTTGGTCAGTTGTTCAACAGTTGCAGGTGTGTTCTCCTGTACACATATCCGCAGCCGTCGTTGACCCCACTCATCTATGGCCCGTGGTGCATCACAGTTGCCTCGAAGCCAGAGTTGGATTTCGAAACCGCGCGGGGTAGCCGCGCAATCTCAGGCGTCTTGTCACGGTCCGCATGGCTGCCGCCGTCGGAGGTTCGAGTCCTTCCTCGGGAATAGGTGTGTGTGTTGGCCTTAGCGTAAGTTAGTTTAAGTTAGTGCGCAGGCTTAGGGACCTTACCACAAAGTAAATTGGATTGCGTCATTTTGCCATGCACGATATTCTTTAACCAAGACGGCACGCGAACAGTTAAAATTAGCTGTTTCGGAAGTTCTTTTACTTCGGCCGTAAAGAGAATGATCATGCCCTTTTGGGCGTCAGGTAAATCGCTCCCTTTCCGCATTATGACAACG
The DNA here is from genome assembly GCF_023898315.1 of Schistocerca nitens. NCBI lineage: Eukaryota > Metazoa > Arthropoda > Insecta > Orthoptera > Acrididae > Schistocerca > Schistocerca nitens. The sequence continues at coordinate 904,224,166 of NC_064615.1, forward strand.
ACTGCACTGTTTTCCGTATTACATAACCTCCGTTGCTAGTGCTGCCACCTGCCGTCTGAGTGATAACACCACGTTGACGTGGAACATGGGCGGTCGTCACATTGCGACTGGGCCGTGTATATTTCTTGTAGTGTGGGACTGTTACTTTCAACCATTAAATTCGTTTTTAAGGCATTAATGTACTTGCAACAATGCAAGTCATGTGACTGTTTTAAAGGAATGTTTTTAGAAATTTGTTTTTAAGATCTTTGAAGAGTATGACGGTATGTCTTTGGCTGTGGAGTTCCACCTAAAAACTGTGAAAGCCATCTTGTACAGTTTAGTTGTCCACTTCATTATGTTAAGGCTGTGCATTGTGCTTATGTGTGATGTAATTGGGAGGGAGCTGTAGAGGTCAGAAACTGTATAGGAAGACAGAGATTGGAATACATTCAGCAAATAATTGAGGACGTAGGTTGTAGGTTGCATGTGCTACTCTTGGCATAGGAGAGGAATTCGTGGCGGGCCGCATCAAACCAGTAAGAAGACTGATGCGAAAAAAAAAAAAAAAAAAAATCAGTCGGTAGAGAACCTCTCCAAGTTCATCACTCAAATTGGCGTTTGATATGCGCACTTTTTGTGACGCGGCAAACGGCGTTAACTGTTTACAGTTCATTGACACGAACTGTCCGGGAAGCCGCGACAGCCACACGCTTTGCTCATCTGTTCATTAGGTTTCCTATTTACAGGCGTGGCGTAATCCGATGCGACAATGCTGAGCAGAGTGGAGCAGAGGCTGGAAACAGCACAAGCAACAGCTGTAATTATAACAATTCTGCAAACCATTATCAAGTTTCTGTTTACCAGTGGGACACTGACACGTAGCAACATGCAGAGAATTCTGACTGGTGCCCTGACGGTCTCTCGTGGAACACGTACAGGGGTTCGACAAAATAATGGAAACACTGAGAGAAATGCTTGGATGAACATAAATGCAGATGCTGGCCCAGCCTGCAGGTTGAGCTGTTGTACTTGATCACGAACGGCACCTGTGCAAAGTACTCAGTAAGTTTCAAGTGTCACTCATGGTCAGAACAGTGTTCCACGTAGTTGTGTGGACATGATGTCGGAGCCAAGTGAATTCGAACGTGTGCATATTGTTGGCGCTTGTGTGGTGGGTGCTTCTGTGACCAAGGGAGCCGAAGAGGAAGCATACCAAAGATTTATACCGCATTCAGGGAACGCGGAAAAACATTACCCGTTAGCTATAAAGCATACGAAAGTGTGTGTTGAGTGATCGCGGCGGATGGTGATTGAACACGATTTTGACGAAATTAAGAGGAGCATCACTGCAAAATTTGAATGTCCCACTCGCGAACCCTTTCAGCACCAAAACAACACGAACGGTGCGCCAAAGTAGGGAATTTCAGGGCGACCTAGAATTCTGAAAGCACTCATCAGTTACGCAGAAGCCCGTGCCAGGAAAACACGGTGCCGAGGTCATAAAATCTGAAGTACTGAACAGTCGAAGACAGTCATTTGGCTGGATTAGTCTCTTTTCACACTGTTTCCAACCCCTATCAAATTTACGTCGCAAGAGTGAACCACGGCGGTGGTTCGGAGATGATTTGGGCAGGTATATGGTAGTATTCCGTGGACTCCATGGTTACTCTGCGAGATCGAATTACTGCCAAGGATTATGTGACCATTTTGGCTGATCAGGTCCATCCCATAGTGCAGTGTTTGTTCCCCAGTGGTGATGCTGTGTTTTAAGGCGTCAGGGTTACTGTTCAGAAAGCTCGCATCGCCCAGGACTGGTTTTGTGAGCACGAGGGTGAACTGTCGCATTTTCCCTGATGCCAATAATACTGAGCCTTTGTGTACTACTTTGAAGAGAACGGTGTGCGACCGCTATCCAACTCCATCATCGTTGCCTGTATTTGCTATTATTTTGCAGGAAAAATGGTATAAGACTGCAGTGAAAACTATACATAACCAGTATTTATCCATTCAGATACGGCTGGAATCCGTTTTGAGTATCAATGGGTTACCTACACCGTATTAGATACAGTAATGTGTTGTGTTTTTGGCGTTTCCATACTTTTATCCAACCTATGAATGATCCAGCGGTAACTACAGGATTAAGGCCGGTGTCTGTGCCTAATGCCCGTGATCTCTGGGACACTATATATCAAAAACGTGATTCAGGATCGCATGTTGCCCATGCTTTCCTGGCTCACATCGAAGCAGAGGGTGTTCGACTGTTGCCGTCGCCAGCACGTTTCTCCAGTTCTCTCACTCACTGAAGACATCAGGTCGTGGCTTACAGAGGGACTGACCTGCCACTGCGATTGATGAACTCCGACATACCGCTAGAGCAGCATGGAAAGGCGAACTCTTGCGTTCAGTTCGACTCGATGCCCAGTTGGCTTAGAACCACTGTTGCTGCCAAATGCGTACTAAATTTCGTACCTTACAAATTTAATCACGTATTCTTCCAACTATAATGTCAAAAAAATTCGTAGCATTTTTGAGTAACAGCGACCTTGTAAGCAATATAAAATTAAAGAAAAATATCTAGATCGCGGTGGTTATTTTATTTAAAATGACCAGTTTCGGCCTAGTCCTAGGCCGGCTTCAGAATAGCACCATCAGCTGTAGTTGACGATGTCCATAACACTTAGTCGACCTGTTCACTGTGTTTTAAGACGACAGTGCTCCTGTTCAGACAGAACTGCTCGCAGTTTCAGCGACTGAGATCTACTGACTGTTCTGGGCATCGTCAACTTCAGCTGATGTTGCTATTCTGAGGATGGGCTAGAATTAGGCCGAAACCGGACATTTTAAATAAATTAACCATCATCGCATTTCAGGCTGTTTTTTCCACTACTTTTATATACTGTTGAAACATTCCCTTAGCTAACCACCGTTACTGACTAGTGGATTACAACCTAACAGTTTAGGATAGTTCGACCGTGTGCAACTGATAAAGGCTGATCGGTTAATATTTGCGCAGGAGTTGTTTCGTATCAAATTCAACAAAGCTAATCAGAATTTCAGATAGCAATAATCGGTACATACTTTGTTAAGGTTCTATGTATATTGTCTAAATAGTACGAATGAGGCAGTTACTCCCTTCGTCTGACAAGAAACAACGGTTAACTCATCACAGGTCGCCTATTAATCTCGTCACACGCCAATATTCTCCACGTGCACTGAAAGCACAATCCTCACTGCAATCCAAATCGTGGGTGCCCGACGCGGTTGTCGCGTAATCACGGTGCACCAATGAACACTTAAACACATCAACAGATCACTCAATTAATGCAATTTCCGTATTTGCTGGAGGTCAGGCCCACGGCGTTGGGTGACATACACAGCCGTTAAACACTTTTAAATGCGGTCGGCAGTCCTGCCGGAACCCCCCCTCCCCCCTGCATGTTTAGCAGTCAACAACTTGCTTGCTCGGAGTATCAACACTGATTACTCACTGGTGCACTTGGCGCTCGACTATCGATAGCACCTACGGCGAGCTGCATGAGGCAAAGATATATCGTACTCAATACGTAAGGGGCGGTTGACCCCTTACACCGTCTAAGCACAATAAGTGAAATTTCGTTAATTATTAGCCTCTCCCATAATTTTGTAACCGAGCAACGTCAAGGAAATAGGTCAAAAAACGATAAATACCAAAGACTGAAATGATCTTGGGCTTTTTCCAAACAGTTTTTACGCTTCGTTGTTCCACCACACTACCGTCAAATTGCTAATAGACGGGGAAGGAGGTCTTCGCACATACCTATATGGAATCACACAGGTGTCCCACCAGGTACAGTCTCCGTTCTTTTGTTGTTCGTTCTTAGTTGATTCTGCTGTTCCACGATGACGTATATCACTCTACAACTCTCTTTCTCTTGTCGGATATGAAAGCTGTGACTTTTAATGTGATCGCCCAGGTGGGACGGTGAGAGCAGCTTTGAGACTGTTTTCCCCATTTCCATGGAAGTTCGGGGCGCAGCATTGGCGACGTGCTGTTTGCGATCCGGATGAGTCGCCCTGGCGCGCTGCTTTAATTGCGACACGGCGTCAGCGAATCGCGTCTTCTCGAGAGCCGTCGGCTGTTTGCCCTCGCGGGGATTTTATTTGCTCTATCGACTTGTCCCATCCTCCCTGGCTGAGCAGAAGTACGCACGTGACGCTTTGCTCCGTCAGGATTCATTCCCCAAAAATATGATGACAGTAAATACACTGCGCGACAAAAATAAATAAATAAAATTGAAGCACCCTGAAGGCAAGGACGAAAGTAAATGTAACTAACAAAGGGACCTCCCCATCGCACCCCCTCTCAGATTTAGTTATAAGTTGGCACAGTGGATAGGCCTTGGAAAACTGAACACAGATCTATCGAGAAAACAGGAAGAAGTTGTGTGGAACTATGAAAAAATAAACAAAATATACAAACTGAGTAGTCCATGTGCATGATAAGCAGTATCAAGGACAGTAACAGCTCGATAGTGGAGTGGTCCCGTGGTTAGCGTGAGCAGCTGCGGAACGGGAGGTCCTTGGTTCAAATCTCCCCTCGAGTGAATAATTTATTTTCTTTATTTTCGCAAAGTTATGATCTGTCCGTTCGTTCATTGACGTCTCTGTTCACTGTAATAAGTTTAGTGTCTGTGTTTTGCGACCGCACCGCAAAACCGTGCGATTAGTAGACGAAAGGACGTGCCTCTCCAATGGGAACATAAAACATTTGATCGCAAGGCCATAGGTCAACCGATTCCTCAACAGGAAAACACGTCTGATATATTCTACACGACATTGGTGACGACATGTGCGTCACATGACAGGAATATGTTGTCGACCCACCTAACTTGTACACTTGGCCAATGGGTAAAAAGATTCTTCTGTCTTGCCCGATTTAGGTTTTCTTGTGGATATGATAATCACTCCTAAAAAAGTGATGAAAACATAAGAGTTTTTCACATAAACTAAAAATAAAAAAATTGAACTTTTCATTTGAGGGAAGACTTGAACCAAGGACCTCTAGTTCCGGAGCTGCTCACGCCAACCACGGGACCACGGCGCTCCTCAGCTGACATTATCCATGATATTGCATATCTTTCGCATTGACTACTCAGTTTGTATATTTTGCTTATTTTTTCATAATTCCACACAACTTCTTCCTGTTTTCTCGATTGATCTGTGTTCAGTTTTTCAAGGCCTATCCACTGTGCCAACTTATAACTAAATCTGAGGGGGGTGCGATGGGGAGGTTCCCTTGTAAGTATACTCTTAATGATTTACACTCGCTGACGGTATCATCAGCGAGTGTAAATGATTAAGAGTTCGTTCTGTGTGATAGGTAGAATGGCCACGAAAGCGCATTAGTGTTCTTAGTGTTTAATGTTTATTTAAGCTGATCTGACTAGGGCTATCAGATCCTCTCTTACATCGGACCAGGGCTTCACACAGACAGTGTCTGTTACATCATAGTTACCTAAAAATAACAGTTTTAATACGACAACTGGTATTAAAATGACATGTGTGTCTGTTATGGCAGTGTGAGTAAATTTTACTAACTGTGAACTAACAAAGTTAATACTAAGATTAATTTTACTATTACAGCTGCGGCCACTAATAGGAATAATAACAATAATAGTAATAAAAAATGAGAATAACTGTGACATTAATAACAATAATGGCAGATATAAGAAGAATTTATAGTTCTATAAAATACATGTTTTCTGATATAGTGAGTTCTGGGAAAAGGAAATTTAAGGAGGTTGCATCGGCTAAGACTACTGGGAAATGAGGGAGATCAGGTTGGAAAGAGGGATGTATAAAGACAACGAGTGTGTACAGGAACAATGGTAATCTAATTGTTGCTTTAGAAGATATGTCTTTAACGGTCTTCTGAAGCTGGAGATGTTATTTAGTTCCATGATATAAGGCTGGAGATTGTTCCAGAGTCAAGTTCCTGCTACTGAGAAGGACTACGAGAAAGTGGCTGAACGATGGAATGGGACAGAAAGGATTTTGCTCTGATGGGAACGGATGTTTCTGCCGTGTCGTTCACCAAGAGCGTTAAGGTCGAGTAGAGATACGAGGGACAGTGTTCATTGATAAGACAATAGAGAAGAGAGAGGGTATGGAAATCTCTGCGCTTGTCTGCACGCAGCCAGCACAGCTGCGCATATGGTAGTGAAGTGCGATGAAAGAGTCGAACATCACAGGCATTCATAACCAAATCCAACCGCCGTGAGCTTTTCTGAAAAAGACCTTGCCGGATAACACCTCTGTAATCAATAAGTGGTAGTATACGTGCTTGTACAAGCTTCTTTTCCAGGACAATAGGGAGGAACCTATATTTTTGTAAGGCATGGACAGATGCTGATGCCTTCTTATACATTGCGTACATAGGTTTTCATCTGATACTGCTCCTAGGCTCCTTACTGAAGGAGAGGAGTTGATAATAGGAAATCTCGATATTTCGGACTCAATGAGTCTAGAATAACCAACCAGTACCACTTGGGTTTTGGATAGAGTAAGCTTTAACCCTATATCCTGTGCCCATTTTGATAGTGCAAAAAGGTCGGTATTCAAGGATAGGAATGATGATACATCGTTTACGTACAATGAAAAGAGTATAGGACCTAATAACGAACCGTGGGGGACGACTTATAACACTACCGTCTGCTACTGCTGTACCATAACCTTAGAGCTGGAAACAGGTTTTGAAATAAAACTATTTTTGTTAAAGCAATTATGGCTTAAAGCAACAGAGCAGTGTTACCCTCTGAGAGGAATTTTGTTATGTTGACCGTGTTGTACCTAATGGAGGTGGCTTATCGGAAAATGAAAGTCAGAATTATGTAAATATTCGAACAGTAACAAACAAAATTTTGCCTATCTGCACTGTTTAACGTATAAAGAAAACGGTCGCCAGCCTAACTAGGCAAGAGAATGATTAACATTCTCGTTCAAGAAAATAGTTATTAGTAATTTTGACGGATAAACACAACCTATACTTTGTCACACGCGAGTGCAATGAACTCTGACACATACATACGTTTACGGTAAGATTGAAACTAACAGTTAGAGCAGCACAAACTATTTGCAAAATTATAACAGGTATCGAAAAACACTATTACTTTCAGGGCTTATACAAACTGAATGGTCTTTATAACGTTATTATTACTATTCACTGCAGAATCATTAATTGGACATAGGTTAAGCCTCTCTCAGTTAAATACTTTACTATTTAAAATGAAAGTTAATTGGAATCCACTAACAGGTTGCTTCTCACTATCATTTGAATAAAGAAATTATGGTTTTTATAATTAGTGGTCTTCCCATTACTTGTTACCCAGCATTAATACAATATACAAACTGTGGATCCCGTTATATTATTAATATGCACTTCCTATACACAAGAGAGACAAACACTTAGCAAACATGAGTATATAACTTTTCACAATTGCAGTTTTCCACTTTTACTACATTGAGAGACAAAATTAACATATGTAAGATACTGACTCACCTTCTGCGATTTACAACAGGCAGTAATGTGATCATTTACTAAGCAAAACTTTATAAGCCTCAGTCTTAAGAACTTTTAATTTTGAATTTGGCAACAACACATTAATAAGCAGTTTTAATAGGAAAATTATTTTCAGAAAGCATCATTTACTTTAACTCACTCTCTTGCCACATTCACTTTAACTTTATTTTTACTATGTTCAAGAGCCATTAATTAGCAAAACACTGGGCTTTAATATTCTTTCAGTAGGGATACTCGGTAATCACTTTAGTTCAAACGGAGAGGAACCTGAGAGGTGTTATGATGAGGAGAAAAATCAAGGTAGGTACATAAATTCAGATATAAATTACCTTATATTTGAGCACACTAACACATCCATTAAGCTGATCCTTCACTGTACATCATTGTAGCATTCCGATGCAATGATTGCGCAATGTGGTGGCAACTGCATGTTGGTAGGTGGAATTGCAGGTAGAATTGCTGAACTCTGTCAGTTCTTGGTGGCGATGATAGATACAAATTCCAGAATAGTTCCAGCTATTTATCCATCCATCCGAGGCATTGGAAAGTAGCAGAAAAAGCCTCTCTCGGAACCAGCACAATATGCATCCTTTACTAGGCAGTGCACAGTTTGGTAGCTCGTTCCCGACTCGTAGCTCGTTCCCGACTGACTCTTGGTTCCACCTTTTCTACTTAGGCCAACCACAATTTGCGCGCGCTACACAGTTCCGTTCCCGAGGGGAACCAAAACAACTTTTACATACAGAATAACTAAGAACCCTAAGTGAGGATCAGCAGTTTACATAACAGAGAACAAATATTTTAAATAAAACAGAGCCTTTGCACATATTAGCATTTCTACAAAAAATTATTCACACAAAATTACAATTATATACAGAAGGATTTGTTCACTCCAATTGAGACAAAGAATTTAAATGGCAGATACACTATTTTGCATAGAACCAAATCATGACATCAAAGTTCTTACAAAGAAAGGAGTATACAGTTTTGTGTTATTGATTCAAACAAACACATTTACAGAAGCTCAGCGATGTAACATTAAATGAAACAAAAGCAAAATAAATCAGTATAGCATTAGAGCTATGGTGTTACAGACTGACACTGCCTGCTTCAATTGTGACTTTATGGAGCCTGACATAACGCACTGCTGGCGGGACGTCAGGTTGGTACGAGGCCTGGTAGGATACATAACAAGAGGTGAACGGCCTCAGGGGTCACCATGAAGGAAAGGAACATGTCACGTTGTCGTGTGAGACAGCGTTATCAGTACCCGATACAGTTAGAAAGATACCTCAACGGTGATCTCCGCTTGACTGTGTGGTGGCATCGTACAATATCCAGATTTGTAGGACATTCGGATGTAGCAGTGGCTCGATGTCGGACTAATCCTTAAGGCGCCGACTGAGCAAATCTGACCACTGAAAGGGAGAACCACCGTGTACCAAGCACATCGTAAGCGCCTGCCATTTAAGAACAACTAATTAATTACTTCCAACTATCTATGCCGCCCCGCACGATTGTTCGGGACCTAGTGTGGCGGCGACCTGAGGATAGGTCCCATACTTCCAATGTTTTGGAGAGGCATAGCGATGTCACATCTGGTCATGGTGTAGGGAGCCATCGGGTACGCAATCAAGTAACGGCTGGTAGTGACTGAAGGAACTCTGACGACACAACTGTACGTCATGAACATGCTGCGTCCTCACGCGTTTCTTCCCATGTTACAGTATCGGTGTGCTATTCTTGAACAGGACCGATTAGGTTCCTTTCAGATTACGCTGATACAATAGCTCCCTACTTAGCAATCATATACAATCGCTCGCTCACCGATAGATCTGTACCTACAAATTGGAAAATTGCGCAGGTCGCACCAGTGTTTAAGAAGGGTAGTAGAAGTAAGCCATCGAACTACAGACCTATATCATTGACGTCGGTTTGCAGTAGGGTTTTGGAGCATATACTGTATTCAAACATTATGAATCACCTCGAAGGGAACGATCTATTGATACGTAATCAGCATGGTTTCAGAAAACGTCGTTCTTGTGCAACGCTGCTAGCTCTTTATTCGCACGAAGTAATGGCCGCTATCGACAGGGGATCTCAAGTTGATTCCGTATTTCTAGATTTCCGGAAAGCTTTTGACGCCGTTCCTCACAAGCGACTTCTAATCAAGCTGCGGACCTACGGGGTATCGTCTCAGTTGTGCGACTGGATTCGTGATTTCCTGTCAGGAAGGCCGCAGTTCGTAGTAATAGACGGCAAATCATCGAGTAAAACTGAAGTGATATCAGGTGTTCCCCAGGGAAGCGTCCTGGGACCTCTGCTGTTCCTGATCTATATAAATGACCTAGGTGACAATCTGAGCAGTTCTCTTAGGTTGTTCGCAGATGATGCTGTAATTTACCGTCTAGTAAGGTCATCCGAAGACCAGTATCAGTTGCGAAGCGATTTAGAAAAGATTGCTGTATGGTGTGGCAGGTGGCAGTTGACGCTAAATAACGAAAAATGTGAGATGATCCACATGAGTTCCAAAAGAAATCTGTTGGAATTCGATTAATCGATAAATAGTACAATTCTCAAGGCTGTCAATTCAATTAAGTACCCGGGTGTTAAAATTACGAACTTCAGTTGGAAAGATAGAGAGATAATATTGTGGGGAAGGCGAGCCAAAGGTTGCGTTTCATTGGCAGGACACTTAGAAGATGCAACAAGTCCACTAAGGAGACAGCTTACACTACACTCGTTCGTCCTCTGTTAGAATATTGCTGCGCTGTGTGGGATCCTTACCAGGTGGGATTGACGGAGGACATCGAAAGGGTGCAAAAAAGGGCAGCTCGTTTTGTATTATCACGTAATAGGGGAGAGAGTGTGGCAGATATGATACGCGAGTTGGGAAGGAAGTCATTAAAACAAAGACGTTTTTCGTCGCGGCGAGATCTATTTACGAAATTTCAGTCATCAACTTTCTCTTCCGAATGCGAAAATATTTTGTTGAGCCCAACCTACATAGGTAGGAATGATCATCAGAATAAAATAAGAGATATCAGAGCTCGAACAGAAAGGTTTAGGTGTTCGTTTTTCCCGCGCGCTGTTCGGGAGTGAAATGGTAGAGAGATAGTATGATTGTGGTTCGATGAACCCTCTGCCAAGCACTTAAATCTGAATTGCAGAGTAATCATGTAGATGTAGACTGTGCTCGTCCACATATAGTACGCGTATCTATAAACTGTCTGCGTGATGTTGAGGTACTCACGTGGTTACAAGATCCCCAGATCTGACGCCGACAGAACCTAAGTGGCACGATCTGCGACATAAAATCCGGCCCAGTGCCAGTACCCACGATATCATGGACCAGTTACGACAGCTGTGGGGCAACCTGCCAGGAGAGAATATGACGGCCTTACGACTTCCTTCTCAAGAGAATCACCGCATTCACATTCAGCTCAGCGGGGGTGCAACGTCATACTGATACATGGGCTCGTACTAATTTCTTTGTAAATTTGACTCGATTTTGTAATCACTAAAATATCATGACATACCCTCTCAAACCATGAACTTTCAGTTCATTCCTCCTCTCCTTCTGGATGCTTAATTTTTATTGTGAGGCAACGTATTTATACCTGCAGCTTTGTTTCTTCTTCAAGAGGTACCGTTCACGGCAATTCAAAATGAATATAGAGATTACAAACGGCTGTAGCAAACTAACGGATAGCAGCGCAACGATAGGAATTATAAAGAGCGTAAAAGAGTTTTTACAGTGTTCCAGGAACCCAGGAACCTATTCGTAACTACAGAGGAAGTGCTCAGATGTGTCACGCTACCGAGGTATCTGAGAAGATTCTCGAAGACACAGTATGGAAGACATTAGTCTGGAGACTGAGATGAGAAACAGTATGGACTCACACGAGGAAGGTCGAAAGTGGATCTAATTTTTGCGTAAGGCAGCTTCAAGACAGGCACTGCGAATACAGTAAAGATTTAGTAATGGTATTCCTGGACACTGCGTCTGACAGTGCGAAAAGAGCCAGGTCCTGGAAAACTTTTCTGATAACGGGAATTGTAAGGCTGACTATGAAAAGGAGGAAGGAAATGTATCAAGGAAGTGCGATCAATGTAGAAGTCGGAGAAACAAACTGATCAGAGCAGAAAAATGAACTGAAGCTAGAGAGCGCACTGTGTAGTTAGCTAGCTACTATGTTTGCTGATAAGTTAATTGTGAGGGGACGTGGAGAAAAAGAGACATGCACTACAAAATGCGGTAAGTTTCAAGTAACTGGCGAACGTAATAGAAGACAGGAGGAGGAGAGACAAGATTAGTGAAAAGGGAAGCTACGCATATACACTCGTGCAGGGTGTAAGAAGTCTGGTCTGTAGCGAGGACGTACATCCAAAAACCAAATAATTGTTATCAGAGCATATCATTCTTCAGCACTCACTTATGTATCGGAAACGTGGGTAATGAATAAAAGGCAGGCTTGTGATATGAACTTTCTAATAAGCAGGATACGACTAGCTAGAAGGAGAGAGTAAGGCATGAGATGCTGGGAGAAATAATGAAAGAGAAACCCAGGCAGAAGACCATATAAAAGACAAGATTAGGACGGCATGTCCTTATTAGTGGAAGTTGGCAGTATATCGAGACAGGCCCACGAAATGATAATGGAAGGCAAGAGACCCAGATGGATCGTTGGAGCGAAGTAATGTGTGCTGAAGAGTGGGGGGGGGGGGGGGGGGGACAGGGAAAAGTGCCCGCATCTCGTGGTCGTGCGGTAGCGTTCTCGCTTCCCACGCCCGGGTTCCCGGGTTCGATTCCCGGCGGGTTCAGGGATTTTCTCTGCCTCGTGATGGCTGGGTGTTGTGTGTGATGTCCTTAGGTTAGTTAGGTTTAAGTAGTTCTAAGTTCTAGGGGACTGATAACCATAGATGTTAAGTCCCATAGTGCTCAGAGCCATTTGAACATTTTTTTTTTTTTTTTTTTTTTGAACAGGGAAAAGCACAGAACTATTGTTCCAAACAGACCCAGGCGGGAGCTGCAAGCTCTGTAAGATGATGATGATGTATAAGAAATTTCAAAATTTCGATCACTGAACAAGCTCTGGGTATCTGAAGACGGAGCGTGCAAGGTTACGTATAAGTGAGAAGTGTATTCACAGTGCGGAGAATATTTCGTCAGTGATTCAATTAAGGACCTCCCAACGCCAAAAAATTCGCAGGTGGTTCGGCAGTTTGAAGCAACAGGATGTCTGTGCAAATGAAAATAGTACCGGCCGGCGACGTGAATCAGCACCAGACGTTGAAAAAATTGGCCTTTTGTCCGGACGTAGTCCACGGACATCAACGTACGAAGTCAGTAGGCATCAAACAACGATTTGACGCGTTTTTAAAACGAAGCTAACAGTGAAACAGTACATAACTCAAATTTTGTAGCAACTGAAACAGGAAGACTACCCCAAACGCCCAAATTGTACTTCGACAATGGTGGAAGAAACCTAGACAATGTGACCTATGGATTACATTCTATGGGGTTATGTGAAAGACCTTGTGTAAGTACCTCGTTTGCTGCAAACAATTCCAGAAGTCAAAATGCGCTCACGACAGTGACTCCACATATGCTTCAGAATGTATGCCGTTAATGGATTACCGCTTAGATGTTGTCCCCGCGTGACCAAGGGGAGTCATGCTGAACAGGTATAAAATAAAAAGTAAATAAATAAATGAAATAGAAAATAAAAATGAAAAAAGTAAAATAAGAAAAATCGAGCTCTCTCTTTTACACGTACGTTCTGTGTAATATGAAGCAAAAAGTTGAAGCTGTTTCTAACATCTATATTCATTTTGAACTGCCCTGCATAACGGTGGCAAAGAGCGCCTAATAGCATTACCGGAACGTACCTCCACAATTTCCCATCCTCACCCCCTATTCCATTCACAGCGTCTGCGCATTCTGTCACTGTGACCCTTGCACCATCTGAATGCAGCACGTCACCAGTCAATGATCAAAGCTCTTTGTGAAATTCGAGAAGACTAAGTGACCATTCAGACGATCCTTAAAGGACGCAACAAAGCGAGACCAAGCGAATGGGGAAGTCGCGTGTGGTTAGACGCCCACAAAGCGAACGTCATTACTGCAGGCACAGAGAGCTATAGTGGCTTCGAGTGCTAAAAAGTCGGTCTTGCTTTCTCTGCGGCAGCTGTGTTATATTCTGTGGCAGTGGCAATGAAAAACGAAGAAAACGGTCGTTATGTGTGACAAAATGAATGAGCACACGAGATGAGAGGGGAAGCTTGTCATTTCTTCAAAAATAACGTCTTCCCGAGAACGAATACTCGTTTAGAAATTGAGGATGAGCGAGTAGAATAAACGATTCATACTAGACCTAGTGAAGAAGACATTAACGAAGCAGGAAAGCAACTACGGGATGTTTATAAATTAGTTATACAAAAGTTCATCTTTAACTGCGAAAGGCAAAATAACTTACACAAACGTTTCTCACACCATTGAATGAAGTAAGCTTCAAGTTACCGTATACTCCTGCCTAACACAGTTCCCGACATTCCCGCTAGGTGGCACGCGCGAATGAATTATTTTAAGATTCATCATGGAGTCGCATAATGGTGCAGGACGTGTGCAGTGTTGTGGTTTCATGAATCCAAATCCGCTACTACAGTTCAGAGACAATTCAGGACCAAATATTGCAAGCCACAACTTCAAAGCTGAAGTTTTAGTAATTGTTACAATCGTGTGTATCACATTGGACGCCGTGTCAGGGTCGACGAGCAGTCGCTGACGCAGCATTTGAAGAAGTTCGACAGTCTTCCTTTCATAGTCCGTGTAAATCAATGACACGTACCAGATTAAAATTGAATACGCCTATACGATGTGGAAGGTATAACGGAAATGCCTGTCATTCACACTTTCCTTGTCAACTCCTGTTAACTCAGACACTGCTCTGATTGTTAAACGGCGATCTTGTCGAACAAGTTTACCGATTTTTTCAATGTTTGCATCAGTTTTTGCTGACAATGGTCTGCCAGTGCGAGTGTCATCACTGGTGTCTTCGCGGCCATCTTTAAATCGTTTAAACCACTCAAACACTTGTGTTCGCGATAAACAATCATCGCCGTACACTTGTTGTAACATTACAAACGTTTCACTTGCAGATTTTCCTAGTTTGAAACAAAATTTGATGTTAACACGCTGTTCTTTCTGTACACTCAACATTTTCCGACGCACAGACAAAACGTCAACTACTTAAAACAGACGCCACGGGCAGACTGAGTGCAGGAGGCAGATGAAACTCGAGCAGTAGGCGGAGCGAGAGTCACGTGACAGGCCACGCGACTTTCAGCCTTATTGCATTCGTTTTATTGTTTCACCAGTACTAGTCCGGTTTTTTTCTAGCCACACCTCGTACTGCAAAAGTTGAGCAAACAATTTCTTCATTTGTATGGCATAGTGTCCGTTACTAAAGATATTTTAATCAGTCTGTCCACCTACAAAGAGAACATGCTTATTCAGTGCAACCCATTCAACATTTGCAGATCATCTAAAACAGGAATATCACAGGCCAAGCACAATAGAACAAGATATTTGTGGTGTCACCGCCAGACACCACACTTGCTAGGTGGTAGCCTTTAAATCGACCGCGGTCCGTTAGTATACGTCGGACCCGCGTGTCGCCACTATCAGTGATTGCAGACCGAGCGCCGCCACACGGCAGGTCTAGTCTAGAGAGACTCCCTAGCATTCGCCCCAGTTGTACAGCCGACTTTGCTAGCGATGGTTCACTGACTACATACGCTCTCATTTGCAGAGACGACAGTTTAGCATAGCCTTCAGCTACGTCATTTGCTACGACCTAGCAAGGCGCCATATTCTTCAAGAATGTATTCTGAACTGATAATATTGTGAATCATGTACCGTCAAGAGCGACGTTAATCATTAATGGATTAAAGTTAAGTATCAAACTAATTACGTCCGCTTTCTGAATTCTAATTCCTTGTCATATTCCAGACCTCACATCAGTGTAGTCCTTCCCTCCTCACGCCAGCCTGCGTGAGCTAAAACGCGTGCATTTCGGCATCCACTAGTAACACGGTGTTGGCTCTTCTGCCAACCCAACAATATTAGTATTAAAAAAATTAGTAAAAACGGACATCTCTCATTTCTCAAGACAGCTATTACACACACACAGCAGTCCAGACACTATACAATTTCGATGAAGAAATTACATCAAAAATACACCCCTCCATTTCATCTCCATTGTCTTTCTTCCGCTTTTTTCTCTACCTCATTACCAACTCATTCTCATTATACATTCACTCATTATACATTCACTGTTCGTTACCTTTGCTCGCATTTGGCCCACCTTCTGCCCTTCCCCACGCTCCACTTGGATCTTCAACGCCTTCACTACTACTTAATTTAATAAATAATGACATCATTAAAACGATCTCATGCAAGTATGACAAATCACAGATGTATAGAACATTTTTAGATCTCCGAAACTAGCAGTTAAGTTGGCTACACTGCTCACACAAAAACGTACAGAGACATGTTTTGCAGAAGAAGGCAAGAAAATAACAGAAGTGTCGTATTTCACGACAAGACTGTACTAAAGTCCACCACTGAATTTTATCTAAATTCAGCGTCAGTCCATTTGCAGAACACCAATTAGTAATTTTCAAAACATTATTACTTACCGTACATTTTCAAGTGCTGAATTATGATTTATCATTTGCAAAGAGCTTTTTGGACATATGATAGATCATCTGTATACATAAAAGGCAATGCCCCGACTGACTGGCTCATTATCGCCCAGTCCAAAGCACTACCGACAGAAACTTGAAATTCGCAGAGGGTGTAGATCTTATACTACAGGCGTCGTTTAAGAAGGGAGTTTTCGAAATTCCACCCCTAAGAGGGTAAAACAGGGAATGAGAGGGTTTTTGAAGATGTCGCTATTAAGACAATTTTGAAGCTAGACCTACGGAAATTTGTATTTCGTTTCTCGGCCAGAAATAAACAAATACGTGTTCCAGAATTTTTTAGAAATTTATTCCCTATGATGGTGAAATAGTTGTTGAAGTTTTTCTAAAAAAGAATCAGCATGAAAGAGCCAATAAAGTATTTTTAGGCTATATCTATGAAAATTGATATTCGACTTCTCGGTTACAAAAAACAAAAATACGTGTTTCAGTGTTTTTGGAAATTCAACTCCCGAGATGGTGAAACAGGGCCAACCTGATGTACAAACTCATTACAGCCCAGGCCAAACCGCTAAGAATAGAAACTTGAAATTTGGAGAGATTGTGGATCTTATACTGTAGGCATCGTCTGGGAAGGGATTGTTCGAAATTCCGCTCCTAATGGGATGATAAAAGGAGATGAGGTGTTTCGAGAAAGTATTTCATTATGAAACCATTTCTGAAGCTAAATCTATGAAAATTTTAATTTGGTTTATCGGTTGGAAGCAAAAAAATAAATATTTCACTTTTTTTGGAAATTCAACCCCAATGGGTGTGAAACAGAGGATTAAAATTTTTATGGAAATATTTCATTACGCGAGCATTTTTGAAGATAAATGTATGAAAATTTATTTGGCTTCTGTGTCAGAAATTTAAAAAAAATCGTGTTTCACTGTTTTTATGGAAATTCAATCCCTAAGAGGATGAAATAGGGGATGAAAATTTTTAAGAAATTATTTCGTTATATTATAAGAATTTAAAGCTAGGTCTGTGATAACTGACATTTCACTTCTCGGTTAGGTAGAAAGAAATATGTCTTAGGGGCTGAAAGTTTCTGCGGAAAAATCACCACAAGAACGCACAAAGCATGATTAACAAAAACCTTGGACTCGAGCTACCACAACCGCTTCTCGGTCAGAAGTACGATCGGAAAAGACCATGCTTTAATTGGCCCTCCTCAGTGTGAAAAATGCAGAATTTGTGAACAACATAAAATTTGATTAAAGAAAAACAAAAACAAACAACAAAATCTGTGGAGACCATACAGTCTCCGCGGGTGAAGCAGGAGGCGCTAAGCAAGTTTATGTATACTAAGAACAAGAACGGATCCAATATGACCCAATATTCCTGAGTTTCGCTTCGCAGCACTTTGCATCCTTTTTGACAGAATTCACTCGTGTCAGAATTCATTACTAATTACGATACACAGTGTAAATACGAGGGTCACTCCAAAAGAAATGCACACTATTTTTGTAAAAATACAGTTTCCATTCTGCATGTGCGAAAGTTTTACAGTGTGTAGATACATCCTTCCCGCTTGTTTTCAAACTTAGTTCAACCTGTTCCCAGAGTGGCGCCGTCACAGCATGTCTTCAAGATGGCTGCTACACTTGACGTTCGTCTGAAGCAACGTGTTGTCATAGAATTCCTGTGCTGTGAAAACGAGACAGTGGGAAACATGCACAAGAGGTTGAAAAAGGTGTATGGAGATGCCCTTGTCGATCGCAGTACAGTTAGTCAGTGGGCAAACAGGTTACGTGATGAAAGCGGGCACGGCAATATTGAAGATTGTCCTCGCAGCTGTAGGCCTCGTACTGCACACACTCCAGACAGTGTGCAGAGAGTTAACGAATTGGTGACTGCTGTCAGACGCAGCACAGTGAACGAATTGTCACGCTACGTTGGGATAGGGGAAGGAAGTGTTTGCAGAATATTGAAAGTGTTGGCGTTAAAAAAGGTTTGTGCCAGGTGGGTTCCCAGGATGTTGACAGTGGCTCACGAAGAAACAAGAAAAACGGTATGCAGAGATCTTTTGGAACAGTACGAGAATGGCGGAGATGAATTTCGTGGAAGAATTGTGACAGGTGATGAAATATGGCTCCATCATTTTTCACCAGAGACGAAGAGGCAATCAATGGCGTGGCATCAAGCAAATTCACCCAAGAAAAAGAAAATTAAAAACCACACCTTCTGCTGGAAAAGTTATGGCTACGTGTTTTTCGATTCCGAAGGACTCTTGTTTGTGCACATCATGCCAAGTGGAACCACCATAAATTCTGATGCATATGTGACGATACTGTAGAACCTTTAACCTCGACTGAGTCGCGTTCGACCACATCGGCATAAGCTGTTTTGCTGTTGCACGACAATGTACGGCGACATGTGAGTCAAAAAACCATGGAAGCGATCACAAAACTCGGATGGACAACACTGAAAGACCCGCCTTGCAGTCCTGACCTGGTTCCATGTGACTACCACCTCTTTGGGAAACTGAAAGACTCTCTTCGTGGAACAAGGTTTGAAGATGATGACTCCCTTGTGCACGCTGCCAAAAAGTGGCTCCAAGAGTCCGGTTACCGTGCGGGTATACAGGCGCTGGTTCCAAGATGGCGTAATGCAGTTGAAAGAGATGGAAATTATGTGGAGAAATGAAAATATTGTTCCTACAGGATGTATGTACACACTGTAAAACTTTCAAACATGTAGAATAAAAGATGGATTTTACAAAAACTAGTGTGCATTTCTTTTGGAGTGACCCGCGTATAATTAAAATCTGGGAATAAAAAGAAAGTTGCGACAGCAAGTGCAAGTCGCAGTGTCTTCGGCGAAAAGTGCAATATCGCAGCCGTTCTGCACAAATTTGGGTCGACGTAATTTCCTCGTTTGCGTCCCCAGCGAGTTTCGGCGCGGGTTATTTCGGCGAGGCCGGTGTCCAGACGGCAGGGCACGGCGCTTGTACGTGACGCGGAGACGGCGAGGTGACGCAATGGGGGCCACGGAAACCTGTCCGGCCCCCGAGAGGCGCCCAGGCTGCGTAGGCGGCGCGCACCACGCACGGAGGGACGGCGGAGCCGCTTGCAGCCGGCCTGTCCAGCCGAGCCGCTACACCACGCGTCCTCCCAAAACGGTCTGAAAATTACGTTTTTACAGTATACTCGCCATCCGCACTGTCACCACAATGAGCAGAATACAAGCTTACGGAATATCACGCCAGATTTTTCATTGCACTGAACAGTTCCTAGCAAGCGGAACACACCATGTCATTACTGAAAGAGAAAATCTTCTGACGTACAGGTAACGGGTGGTTATACACTACAAGCCTCTAAAATTGCTACACCACGAAGATGACGTGCTACAGGCGCGAAATTTAACCGACAGGAAGAAGATGCTGTGATATCCAAATGATTAGTTTTTCAGAGAATTCACACAAGGTTGGCGACGGTGGCGACACCTACAACGTGCTGACATGAGGAAAGTTTCCAACCGATTTCTCACACACAAACAGCAGCTGACCGGCGTTGCCTGGTGAAACGTTGTTGTGATGCCTCGTGTAAGGAGGAGAAATGCGTACCATCACGTTTCCGACTTTGATACAGGTCGGATTGTAGCATATCGCGATTACGGTTTATCGTATCGCGACGTTGCTGCTCGCGTTGGTCGAGCTCCAACGACTGTTAGCAGAATATTGAATCGGTGGGTTCAGGAGGGTAATACGGAACGCCGTGCAGGATCCAAACGGCCTCGTATCACCAGCAGTCGAGATGACAGGCATCTTATCCGCATGGCTGTAACGGATGGTGCAGCCACATCTCCATCCCTGAGTCAACAGATGGGGACGTTTGCAAGACAACAACCATCTGCACCAACAGTTCGACGACGTTTGCAGCAGCGTGGACTATCACCTCTGAGACCGTGGCTGCGGTTACCCTTGACGCTGCATCACAGACAGGAGCGCCTGCGATGGTGTACTCAACGACGAACCTGGGTGCACGAATGAAAAAACGTCATTTTTTTCGGATCAATCCAGGTTCTGTTTACAGCATCATGATGGTCGCATCCGTGTTTGGCGTCATCGCGGTGAACGCACATTGGAAGCGTGTATTCGTCATCGCCATACTGGCGTATCACCCGGCGTGGTGGTATGGGGTGCCATTGGTAACACGTCTCGGTCACCTCTTGTTCGCTTGGCTCTACCGTTCATTCGATCCCTGCGAAACCCTACATTTCAGCAGGATAATGCACGACCGCATGTTGCAGGTCCTGTACGGGCCTTTCTGCATATAGAAAATGTTCGACTACTGCCCTGACCATCTCATTCTCCAGATCTCTCACCAATAGAAAACGTCTGGTCAATGGTGGCCGAGCAACTGGCTCGTCACAATACGCCAGTCACTACTCTGGATGAACTGTGGTATCGTGTTGAAGCTGCATGGGCAGCTGTACCTGTACACGCCATCCAAGCTCTGTTTGACTCAAAGCCCAGGCGTATCAAGGTCGTTATTACGGCCAGAGGTGGTTGTTCTGGGTACTGTCAGTTCTAGTATAATATATTTGTCCAATGAATACCCGTTTATTATCTGCGTTTCTTCTTGGTGTAGCAATTTTAATGGCCAGTAGGGTAATTAAACTGTAGCTAATCACAGAGGCCCAATGTTGGCTGCAGTTACCGTATGGCAGCGAAAGCTGGGAAGTATTGTAATGCTTTATGCAGAACAGATTTATGCTGGAAAAACAATTAGTTCCAATTTTGGTCACCAGGAGCGAATCTGAAGCTGTGAATCCAAGAAAGACGTATAGAAATGTTGCTATATGTAATGGACTAGGAACACAATTTGTGAGAGCACCGGAGACGTAGACGAGATGCTGCATCCGTTTCTCGCAGCAGTTTCGGTGGAATCTGAACAACGTGTGCCCGTATACTGATCTTCAGATCAGGTAGAGGCCGAATGTTTCCTGGTAAACACGTTGTTTTAGATATCCCCAGGGACAACAATCACATAGATTCAGATCAGGTGATGTTGCAGGCCATACATCTGGGAAATCTCTGGAGATAACAATTTCGTAGAAGGTTGCATCAGGCAGATCTTTCATTGGACGAGTGACATGAGGTGTTCCCGCATCTTGCATGAAAACAGGAGTTTCCACACAGTTGCGCTCTTCCAGCGGAGGAATCGTATGCTGTTCAAGGAGGTCTCGATAACGTGCTGACGTCACTGTACACCTGACAGTCCCTCTGGGTGTATTCTCTTCAGAGAAGAACAGACCGACAGCAAAGGTGCTTGTGAAACCAAACCACATAATCACATACGACGACTGCAATGGCTCTTCGTGCGCAACTCGCGGTTAAACAGTACCCCAAATTCGGCTGTTCGACGTATTCACTGCAGCCTGTAGCGTAAAATGTGTCTCGTCCCTCCATACAATATTGCCCGGCCACATTCATCAACTATGATTCATGCCAGAAACCGAAGAGCAAATTCAGAACGTTTGACGTTTCAGTTTCTGCACCGTCTGGATCTTGTACGCGAACCAGTGAAAAGAGACAGCAAAACTTCCCGTACTATTGACCATGAGATGGACAGTGCTCGTGACACTGCACGAGCAGCAGCACTACCCGGGCGTGTGCCGCATGGTCAGTTACAGAGCAGCAAATCGTCAATAAATTCCCGCCGGGATAGGACTCCTTTCTCATCTAAGTACCACATTAAGTTCACCCGCGTTTTAGAATTTCCTTATCATCTTTATTAAACCATAAATGAAATCGGGCCCCTCCTTAGACATTTCCGTCGCCGATACTTTCCCAATGCGCCTCTGTAACTGCTGCCGCTCACGTAGAACAGTGTCATTAAAAGCGCACGGTCTCTCTTCTCGCACGTTGTGGATACAAAAAGTGCACAGCGCCACATTTGCACCTGGTAGCCAGAACTGTAACTACCTTGTTTCCCACAGTTCTGCATTAACGCATTACAATATCTACCAAGTTTCGCTGGCATACGATAGTTAAAGCCCACACTGGACCCCGTGAGTAGCTTCACTACAATTATAACCACGTGGTATCTACGGGAGAAACCCCAAGAAACTATTACTGTATGAATGAAGTACGGAAGCTCCAAGAAGTTGTACGCGGATGATGCTATCCAATATATAGAAGTCGTCATCATCGTCAAACACTAAAAACAACGCCTTGTTGATGAAGCCATGCCGCTCTGTCCCTCTCCATCTTTACCATTGCAGCTTTACCGCTTATGGTTCTGTTACGTCGACTTGCGCGTCCAATTAATTCACTTTTTTGTCTGTACTATGTTACTCAACGCACTTTTCTGTTTAATTTCTTTTAGCATTTTTACATTAGATTTTCTTTCAGGCCAGGAGAGTTTTGTGGCTCTTCTCCATACACACATCCACCGCGACTTTTGTTATGGAGTTGTTATGTCGAATTGGGTGCCCAGTTAACTTAGTTTTACTTTTCTGTATCATGTTAATCAACGCACTTTTCTGTTTAATTTCTTTTAGTACCTGTTCATTGTTTGTTTTCTTATTTCCACATTGACCGCCCTTCACACCGTGCCTGAAAATATTCCAAATAAATGTGTTGATAAATTTCTTTCTCGTTCCTATATTAAGGTCATTTTTTGCTGCTAAATTACACTTATTTCTGAAGGCTTGCAAAGTCATTGTAATCCTTCTTTCAGGATCAATTACACAGTTCTGTTGTTATCTGCTATTGTACTTCCTAAGTAGCAAACTTCATTTCCGTATTTTACTATTTTATTTCCTGTCTTAATGTTTCCCTTTACCTGTTCAGTTTATCTATCACTATTATTTTAGATTTAGGTGCGTTTATTTTCAGTTTCTGTTTGTCGATGCATTATAGAAAAATCTTTACATGTAACCCATGTTCTTTTCAGAATTTCGCCAGCCGAAGTGGCCGTGCGGTTAAAGGCGCTGCAGTCTGGAACCGCAGGACCGCTACGGTCGCAGGTTCGAATCCTGCCTCGGGCATGGATGTTTGTGATGTCCTTAGGTTACTTAGGTTTAACTAGTTCTAAGTTCTAGGGGACTAATGACCTCAGCAGTTGAGTCCCATAGTGCTCAGAGCCATTTTCAGAATTTCATCAGCAAATCCAATTCAGCGCATTTGTTTACAATTACTTTTGATCCTTTGATGCCCGTTTTCAGCATACTTCCATTATGTTAATATCTATAAATAAAATAAATAAACATGGAGCGATAGGATAGCCTCGGCGGACACCTCTTCCTATTTCAAAATAAATTCACTGACTGCGAATATCGAACAAATTTCGGACGGCTGTCAGTCGTCACTAATGTCTGTTCACTCAGACATGCAAGTCAGTATCACGTGATGAAGAGGGCATAAGACTATAATATCACGGGACTCGGGTAGTCATAGTCTCATTACCACTGGTGCGGGAATACAGGAAGTAAATCTGCGACTATTAAGTGATGAAAACAGGGGACTATGGCATAGGAATGTAGGCAGTGTAGCATACGGATGTTTGGGTCGGTCCGAGAAGCATAATATCACGGTTAGACTCCCTGTCCGACACCAATTCTCACATGTCAGTAATTCTAAGATCATTGCTAGTGCCTTTATAGCTTCCCTTGGTTCCCGGCCGCAAAACTAGAAAATTACAGACAAATGTGTGAGACCCGATAACGATCAACGCTCGGTGCAAGGATTGGCAGCAGACCCTCGGTATAAACAAATGTAATGTATTGCGAATGAAAAGGGCAGTACGTTTCTAAAAACAGCCACATCAGTTAAATATCGGAGCGCATGCGCACACAGCGTGTTTCAACGTGATTGATCTCTTATACAGCCCGAGATCCTCGATCTTTCGTATGGCCTACGATTACATTATTGGTCCTTTTCTGTTACAACGGTATTAAAACCAAATAAGTTAATAGGGCACACCAAGTAGCACAGAAGTAAGAATTCAGCAACCAAAATAGAAATTAGAGTTAATCTCTGCATTACACACACGCGAAACACTGGTGATTAGCTTTGAAGAACATATTTCACAGGGAATTTTATGTCATTGTGGTTATTATAATGTTTCATCAGGCTTTCAGAATTAAGTCAGGAAGCTGAAACAAGTATTTCAGCGCGCAGCTGTGCAGTTACGTCAGTCATGTAGTCATCGGAGAAGAAATTTCACACAAAGAACGGGGACAAACACATTTTGCAAGACAAGTATGCGCCTTTTATCTCCTTTCATTGAACGTAACATACTTTTACGTCACACTTGCTCTGCGTAACACATCTACCACTACGCTTGTACATTCCTTTAAAGAGCTCACTGTGGGCTGCATCAGTACTTTTAGTCTTCCTTCAAGTGGTTCAAATGGCTCAGAGCAATGTGGGACTTAACATCTGAGGTCATCAGTCCTCTAGAACTTAGAACTACTTAAACCTGACCAACCTAAGGACATCACACACATCCATGCCCAAGTCAGGATTCGAACCTGCGACCGTAGCAGTCGCGCGGTTCCGGACTGAAGCGCCTAGAACCGCTCGGCCGCCAGTCTTCCTCCATTTCCTTCCTCTTCGAGCCCTTAGCGTAAGACTTAAAAAAAAAAAAGATAACTGAAACACAGTGGAGCAAAGAAAGTAAACGTAGCAATTCTGCAGAAATAATACCCGAATATTATATGTTTGTTTATACTGAGAAGATCGCCACTTAACTGCATAGAATAAACTGCTATACGACACTACTATCTTGTCTGAGTCAGTTAGCTTGATTTCCCTTATCTGTTGTATTACGCTATCTTTTGTTCTGTGGGTGTGCGCCTTAAACAGGAAGGTTTTCGCAAACGACTCACTTGTGTACAAGGAGTTCACATCATTAGGAAATACAGCGAGAGTTGCAGATGAGCATCGTCTGGTGCAAAGATTGGCGGCTGACTCTTTAACCTAAACAAATACAACGTAATGCTCGTAAGTAGACGGAAAGATATGATATTATCTCTCATGTTTTCTCGGGGTGATTTGATTACTGGAGTGCTTACGGATGTTTAGCCGACTTGCTGTTTTCACTGAACTCTTTTAGGCACGTTCTCAAGTCAATGTTTTCCCTGTTCGACGAAAAGTATTATGAACGATCTGTAGTCCGTTATCGCCTGTTGCTAAGCAAAGGCTCCGGAGTCGACTAAGTTCAAACCGACATGTTTGTATTGATACATGGATGACACATTTCTGGTGTGGCCACATGGAACGAAAAGATAGAGTTCCCAGAATGAGATTTTCACTCTGCAGCGGAGTGTGCGCTGATATGAAACTTCCTGGCAGATTAAAACTGTGTGCCCGACCGAGACTCGAACTCGGGACCTTTGCCTTTCGCGGGCAAGTGCTCTACCAACTGAGCTACCGAAGCACGACTCACGCCCGGTACTCACAGCTTCGCTTCTGCCAGTACCTCGTCTCCTACCTCCCAAACTTTACGGAAGCTCTCCTGCGAACCTTGCAGAACTAGCACTCCTGAAAGAAAGGATATAGCGGAGACATGGCTTAGCCACAGCCTGGGGGATGTTTCCAGAATGAGATTTTCACTCTGCAGCGGAGTGTGCGCTGATATGAAACTTCCTGGCAGATTAAAACTGTGTGCCCGACCGAGACTCGAACTCGGGACCTTTGCCTTTCGCGGGCAAGTGCTCTACCAACTGAGCTACCGAAGCACGACTCACGCCCGGTACTCACAGCTTCACTTCTGCCAGTACCTCGTCTCCTACCTTCCAAACTTTACAGAAGCTCTCCTGCGAACCTTGCAGAACTAGCACTCCTGAAAGAAAGGATATAGCGGAGACATGGCTTAGCCACAGCCTGGCGGATGTTTCCAGAATGAGATTTTCACTCTGCAGCGGAGTGTGCGCTGATATGAAACTTCCTGGCAGATTAAAACTGTGTGCCCGACCGAGACTCGAACTCGGGACCTTTGCCTTTCGCGGGCAAGTGCTCTACCAACTGAGCTACCGAAGCACGACTCACGCCCGGTACTCACAGCTTCACTTCTGCCAGTACCTCGTCTCCTACCTTCCAAACTTTACAGAAGCTCTCCTGCGAACCTTGCAGAACTAGCACTCCTGAAAGAAAGGATATAGCGGAGACATGGCTTAGCCACAGCCTGGGGGATGTTTCCAGAATGAGATTTTCACTCTGCAGCGGAGTGTGCGCTGATATGAAAGGTCCCGAGTTCGAGTCTCGGTCGGGCACACAGTTTTAATCTGCCAGGAAGTTTCATATCAGCGCACACTCCGCTGCAGAGTGAAAATCTCATTCTGGAAACATCCCCCAGGCTGTGGCTAAGCCATGTCTCCGCTATATCCTTTCTTTCAGGAGTGCTAGTTCTGCAAGGTTCGCAGGAGAGCTTCTGTAAAGTTTGGAAGGTAGGAGACGAGGTACTGGCAGAAGTGAAGCTGTGAGTACCGGGCGTGAGTCGTGCTTCGGTAGCTCAGTTGGTAGAGCACTTGCCCGCGAAAGGCAAAGGTCCCGAGTTCGAGTCTCGGTCGGGCACACAGTTTTAATCTGCCAGGAAGTTTCAAAAGATAGAGTTCCTGGAACATTTGAACTCTGTCCGTCCTAATTAACTATGGAACTTGAGAAAAAGGACCATCTACCTTTCCCCGACGAGTTAGTTAAGAGGGGACCGGACGGTACCCTTGGTCACAGCGTGTGTAGAAAACCCCGCACATTGACCTCTATCTCTACGCCTCGAGCCACCATCATCGCCACAGAGTTATTTGGTATTAAAGAAAGACTGGTCCGTAGAGCTCTTAACACTTTCAGAAAAGAAGAGTGTGTCATCAGTCTTCTGACTGGTTTGATGTGGCCCGCCACGAATTCCTCTCCTGTGCCAACCTCTTATCTCAATGTAGCACCTGCAACCTACTTCCTCAATTAATTCCTAAATGTATTCCAATTTCTGTCTTTCTCTACAATTTTTATACTCTACAGCTCCCTCTAGAACCATGCAAGTCACTCCCTAATTCCTCCTTCTTG
This sequence comes from Schistocerca nitens, assembly GCF_023898315.1. NCBI lineage: Eukaryota > Metazoa > Arthropoda > Insecta > Orthoptera > Acrididae > Schistocerca > Schistocerca nitens. Next base: position 904,251,471 of record NC_064615.1, read on the forward strand.
TCAGAGTTTTCCATATACTCCTTTCCTCTCCGATTCTGCGTAGAACTTCCTCATAGCTTACCTTATCAGTTCACCTAATTTTGAACATTCGTCTATAGCACCACATCTTAAATGCAACGATTGTCGTTTGTTCTGGTTTTCCCGCATCCATGTTTCACTACCATACAATGCTGTGCTCTAAACGTACATTCTCAGAAATGTCTTCCTCAGATTAAGGCCTATATTTGATACTAGTAGACTTCTCTTGGTCAGTGCTAGTCGACTTTTGATATCATCCTTGCTTCGTCCGTGATACGTTATTTTTCTGCCTAGGTAGCAGAATTCCTTAACTTCATCTACTTCGTGAGCACGAATCTTGATGTCAAGTTTCTAGCTTTTCCCATTTTTTGCTATTTCTCATTACTTTCGTCTTTCTTCGATTTACTCTCAATCCATATTATGTACTAATTATAGTGTTTATTCCATTCAACAGAACCTGTAATTCTTCTTCGCTTTTACTGAGCACAGGATTATGTCATCAGTGAATCTTATCATTCATATCTCTTCACCTTGAATTTTAATTCCACTCTTCGACGTGGCTGCTACGGTCGCAGGTTCGAATCCTGCCTCGGGTATGGATGTGTGTGATGTCCTTAGGTTAGTTAGGTTTAAGTAGTTCTAAGTCCAGGGGACTGATGACCTCAGATGTTAAGTCCCATAGTGCTTAGAGCCATTTGAAGCATTTCTTGAACAGCACTCTAGAACCTTTCTTTTATTTCCATCTTCGCGTCTTCGATGTACAGATTGAACAGTAAGGGCGAAAGATTACATCCCTCTCTTAAACCCTTTTTAATCCGAGCACTTCGTTCTTGGTCTTCCACTACGTTTATACCCTCTTGACTCTTGTACATGTCGTATATTGGCCATCTCTCTCCATACCTTACCCCTATTTCTCTCAGAATTTCGAACATCTTGCACCGTTTTACACTATCGAACGCATTTTCCACGTCGACAAATCCTACGGGAAATCTTGATTTTTCTTTAGTATTGTTTCCATTATCAATCGCAACGTCAGAATTCTCTCTCTGCTGCCTTTACCTTTCCTAAAGTCAAACTGATGGTCACCTAACACATCTTCAGTGTCCTTTTCTGTTCTTCCGTATATCATTCTTGTCAGCACCTTGGATGCATGATCTGTTAACCTGATTGTGCGATAATTCTCGCACTTGTCAGTTCTTGCAGTCTTTGGAATTATGTGGATGATATTTCTCAGAACATCAGATGGTATATCGCCAGACTCATATATTCTACACACCAACGTGAATAGTCGTTTTGTGCCACTTCCCCCAGTGATTTTAGAAATTCTGGTGGAATGTTATCTATCCCTTCATCCTTATTTGATCTTAAGTCTTCTAAAGCTCTTTTAGCCTTATTCTAATACTGGATAACCTATACCTTCCCTACCGACTCCTGTTTGTTCTTCTTTGACATCAGAGAGAAGAGCGTAGCCAAACATTTACACAACACCTACGAATAGTGTTCCAAGGAATGGGTACTTACATCATCAAGCTTCACGGGCGATGCAGTGAGAATCATAAACGCCTAGGAAAGAGGTTGAGACTGAGATCAAGGAAGAGGAGCTTAACTGCTTTATGCTGACCTAATATACGAAAGTCTCAGTATACTAGTACGGGAACGGGGCATCACGTGTATTTCGCTCTCGTCAACAAAAATAAAAAGTTGCCTCTGAAATGTTAAAGATGACCTAGGTCTCTGGAAGCCGGATGTGTAACCGCATTTCATGGGACTGTGGTTTGTCTTACGTTGAGCAGACTATCAGAACAGTCGAGGAGTGATGCAAGGAGCATCAGCGAAACTCTCGACTAAAACAGCCAAGCAAATCAGCTGCTTCGAATATTATGATGAAATTGAAATAAGAGAAGATCAGTATAGTGGTGTAAACGCAAGTGTCTCAGATAGCATAATTAAGGTGTATATCAAAGTAAAGATGTCGGAAAACCTAATAAAGAGGGCCCTCAGGACATCACATTCACCAGGGATCAGAGATGTAAACGCGGAGAGATTATGCGTTTCACGGAATATCAGTGTAGGTTCTGAAACACAGCAGAGCATCAAACGGCGTAGTCGTCATCGGGATTGGAACTCAACTGTAAAATACGGCGACTGAACAATAACAGTTCACAGTCTGGTTGGAGCCTAGGCAGCGAGTAAACGTAACAGCACACAGCTCGTAACAACTGCAGAAGACGGATGGGTCGATCGTCGAAATATCGTGTATAGAAGAGAAACAAAACTCGGCAGAACACCTGGAGGCACATCATTAAGGTGTGACAGTATTTTACTACGCAATCGACGATCAAAAACCTTACTTTCTGATACACCTTCGGAGTATTTGTAGATACAAAATTTGAGAAACAATGCCCCTCGGAATGAAATACACATATTGCAATGGATCCAGTTACCAGATATTTCATGTTACTTGTAATTTAATGTGAACTGGCACGGCACCTCGCAAACTTTCATACAGAGTCAGAAATATGACTGAAAATGATTTCACTCTTTCGTAAATAATTTTCAAATGGTTCAAATGGCTCTGAGCACTATGGGACTTAACATCTATGGTCATCAGTCCCCTAGAACTTAGAACTACTTAAACCTAACTAACCTAAGGACAGCACACAACACCCAGCCATCACGAGGCAGAGAAAATCCCTGACCCCGCCGGGAATCGAACCCGGGAACCCGGGCGTGGGAAGCGAGAACGCTACCGCACGACCACGAGATGCGGGCAAATAATTTTCGAAAGATACGTCTTCTTCAGTAGATAACTGGCCTGTTAGTGTATTTGATGTTCCCAAAAGATTCCTACGAGATGCCCATTTGCATACCCAACATCTGCCGATCAGTTTTTTCTTCTGTAACGTCACTAGAAGCTCTTCGGCTAAAAGCTGTGCAAATCCCGTACGAATAATTTCATTTTTCGCCATCATGAAAATCGCGCAATTAACGTTTGCAACTTCTTCGGCATCTGGAAGCGCTAATCAGGATGTAAGGGTAGTTGTGGGGGGATGCACATGTGAGAAATTCGTGCCTGTCGAAACCCGGCTTAATGCCTGACGACCACTACCCGCTGCATATTCGTTGAGTGCATAGCCCCACAACGTGTGCTCTGCCCAGCGGAACCACCATTCATCTGTCTTTTGACTTTGAACAGATACGTAGCATAGGGGCTATAGCCAGTCAAGCAATGTACCAGTCCACTCTAAGAGTGAAAACATTTCGTTTTTATCTCTCCCTGGTGTTAGGAAAACATACAATGACGAAAAAAAGTCGCAATAACAAAAATAATTAATGTCGAGTAATGAAATTTCGGGAATATATTTGACTAGGTAACATATTTAAGTGATTAATATTACAAGACCACAGGTTATGAAGACTGCTTCACGCGCTCTGTGTAAACATGCGCACGCCGCTCTGAGGCGCTGTCTTGGCTTGGCAGCAGTTGAGAATGGAGCTCCCGTTGGATGTTACCGTCAAGTGCGAATTGCCAGCAGTTACTCGATTTTTGAACGCAAAGGGCACGGCGCTGATTGAAATCCATCGCCAATTGACTGAAGTGTGTGGTGAGTCGTGCATGGATGTCAAAAATGTTCGTAAGTGGTGTAGAGAGTTTGCAGCTGGTCGGACCTAAATTTACGATGAACAAAGGAGCGGGAGACCGTCAATTTCTGAGGAGACAGTGTTGAAGGTTGAGCAAAGCATGCATGAAGATCGGCGGATCACACTGAATGATCTCTGCACGTTGGTTCCTGAGATTTCCCGAAGCACCGCTCACAGAATTTTAACGGAAACATTGAACTACCGGAAGGCGTGCGCAAGATGGGTGCCACGCCTGCTGACTGAGGACCACATACGGTAACGAGTTGATGCTTCCCGCGCATTTCTTCACCGCCTTGCAGCCGAACGGGACAACTTTCTGGACGCAATTATCACGGGTGACGAAACCTGGGCATACCACTCTACACCTGAGACCAAGCAACAGTCACGCCAGTGGCGGCATCCTTCTTCGCCAAGGCCGCGGAAATTCAAACAAACACCGTCTGCCGGTAAAGTCATGATAACCGTTTTTTGGGATCGGAAAGGGGTATTGTTGGTCGACTTTATGCCCACCGGTACCACAATTAACGCTGACAGGTACTGTGAGACTGACAAAACTCAAACGGGCGATTGAGAACTGGAGAAGAGGAATGTTGTGCAAGGGCGTACATATTCTCAATGGCAACACTCGCCCACACATCGCTCGGCAAACCGTTGCTCTCCTGCAACAGTTTCAGTGCAACATAACCACCCACCCACCCTATAGTCCCGACTTGGCGCCCAGTGACTATCACCTGTTCCCTAAGTTAAAAGAACATTTGGCCGGAAAGCGATTCAGCCCCGACGACGAGGCGAAAGAAGAGGTTCATAACTTTCTGAACAGTATGGCGGCGAGCTGGTATGACATGGGCATACAGAAACTGCCACAGCATCTACAAAAATGCATCGACAGAAATGGTGATTATGTCGAAAATAGCTAAATGTTCAAGCTCTAAACTGATGTAAACCACTGTAGAAATAAACAAGTCTATGTACTTATAAGAAATAGGAGACCTTACTTTTGTGATTACCCTAGTACATTAATAACCGGAGTAACCGCCAGAATTTTGAACGCAAGCATGCCGACCTGCATGCAATATGTTGTACAGGTGCTGGGTTTCAATTTTTGTGATGGCGTTTCACGCCTATTGGGCAGGAACGCTGTTCATGAATGGCAGCACAAGAGATCGAATCACCAGACTGACGTACAAATTTGCAGTCAGCGTGCGTGGCGTGGGATAACCACGAGGGAGCTCCTACTGTCATAAGAAATCGCACCCCAGACCATAACTCCTGGTGTAGGTCCAGTGTGTCTAGCACGCAGACAGGTCGGTTGCAGGCTGTCAACTGGCCTCCTCCTGACCAATATAAGACCATCACTGGCACCGCAGCAGAACCACATTTCATCAGAAACAACAGACCTCCACCTGCCCCCCCCCCCCCCCAAGAGCTCACGTGCGACACCACTGAAGTCGCAAACATCGGTGGTCTGGGGTCAGTCGAATGCACGCTACAGAGGGTCTGCCTCGCAGCTGTCGTTGAAGTAATCGATTCGTAACAGTTCGTTGTGACACTGTGGTGCCAACTGTCGCTCAAATTCCTGCTGGATGTGCACTACGGTGACCCACAGCCATACGCCGAACACCCAACGACGAATCTGGGTGCACGAATGAAAAAACGTCATTTTTTCGGATGAATCCAGGTTCTGTTTACAGAATCATGATGGTCGCATCCGTGTTTGGCGACATCGCGGTGAACGCACATTTGAAGCGTGTATTTGTCATCGCCATACTGGCGTATTACCCGGCGTGAAGGCATGGGGTGCCATTGGTTACATGTCTCGGTCACCTCTTGTTCGCATTGACGGCACTTTGAACAGTGGACGTTACATTTCAGATGTGTTACGACCCGTGGCTCTACCCTTCATTCGATCCCTGCGAAACCCTACATTTCAGCAGGATAATGCACGACCGCATGTTGCAGGTCCTGTACGGGCCTTTCTGCATATAGAAAATGTTCGACTGCTGCCCTGGCCATCTCATTCTCCAGATCTCTCACCAATAGAAAACGTCTGGTCAATGGTGGCCGAGCAACTGGCTCGTCACAATACGCCAGTCACTACTCTGGATGAACTGTGGTATCGTGTTGAAGCTGCATGGGCAGCTGTACCTGTACACGGCATCCAAGCTCTGTTTGACTCAATGCCCAGGCGTATCAAGGTCGTTATTACGGCCAGAGGTGGTTGTTCTGGGTACTGATTTCTCAGGATCTTTGCAGCCAAATTGCGTGAAAATGTAATCACATGTCAGTTCTAGTATAATATATTTGTCCAATGAATACTCGTTTATCATCTGCATATCTTCTTGGTGTAGCAATTTAAATGGCCAGTAGTGTAACTAACAATCACAATCGCTACAGCGTTTATTTAAAGCAAAGATAATTTGCATTCTCATAGTCGCACTACGAGCGCCACTCCAATGTGACTGGCGTGAAATTTGAATAGACATCATCTTTCAGATGTAGAAACACGCCTACCAACTTTCGTTTATGTTACACAACTCCTTCTCGGTGTTGCGATTGTTTTTCCATCAGTGTATACATACTTTGCTGCCTGTGCCTTAAGTGCTCTATCCATTTCGCTACGTATTACAACTGTGGCAGAATAAATGGGACGGACTTGATGTGCTAGTGTGAATTCTAATGAAGCAAACGAACAGAAGACCTTAAATGATGAAACCTTTCAACAGATAAAGGCGAAACGAGTATGGCACGATAAAATCGATTTTATCTAGCAGCGCTTACGTAGACCTAACCTGAAAATGATCAACATCACATTTTCACGCACGTTTGCTGGCCCTGAGGGAACGCCACGCACATCTGCTCTTGAGGCAAAAGTTTTTTAACTGTAAAGTCGCCAGATAAACAACGGCATCAACGAGGCGCTAAAAATGGACGGACAAACACACACACACACACACACACACACACACACATTCACATACACACATTTGCACTGTCTCTCCACGTACAAATGAAATAACCTGGCGAGTCACAATGCTGGCTCATTCCTCCCTCGCTGTTTCGACCGTTATCCCTACACACACACACACACACACACACACACACACACACACACACATAGCCACTCTGCGCTTACGGCCCGGGTGGGGCCGCGCGGCGCCAGCAATGCTACCCACGGCCGCCTGATAGGAAAAAAACAGCGCGCGTTTTGCTTTTATTTCGTGTTCGCTAACTGAGTGTTGTTCCATCGCAGCGACGATTTCGCCCCCTCGGAAGTGCGCCACCTCGCGTTAAAAAACCGGTGCACAGCACTTGTGATAAATGCAGCTTTCGTACGCGCCAATGATTCCCAACGGCTTACACTTTTTTAAAAAAAAAAAAAAAAATCTCCATTTAGGCTCTCCTATGCACATTTAAAACTGAAAAATACTCTGCTGTAATGAATGCATCATGCGCTTAACTTCTCAAGTGTGCGCCCCTTACAGCGTCGAACGGTAATATAAGCGTAGTGCACAATGCCAAATGAATAATACTATTCACTCCATCTGACCCTTAGCACGACCCTTCTAATGCAATCAAGTCACCCCTAATTTACACTTATCGTAAGTTTCACCGTGTAAAAAATTTTTAAAGTACCAAAAACAAGACAATCGTTTTTAAAATTGGGAAACCTAACCCATCACTATTAGGTACTACAGAATTCCTTGACCCCAACAGTAAAAAAAAAAAAAAAAAAAAAAAAAAAAAAAAAAAAAATACTGCATAGTTACTGTTGGGAAAGTTGCTTCATAGACTAATGATTCCATAACTGACAGGGACAGAAGCCCGCATCTCGTGGTCGTGCGGTAGCGTTCTCGCTTCCCACGCCCGGGTTCCCGGGTTCGATTCCCGGCGGGGTCAGGGATTTTCTCTGCCTCGTGATGGCTGGGTGTTGTGTGATGTCCTTAGGTTAGTTAGGTTTAAGTAGTTCTAAGTTCTAGGGGACTGATGACCATAGCTGTTAAGTCCCATAGTGCTCAGAGCCATTTGAACAGGAACAGAAAATACACCGAATACATTTTACAGAAAACGAAAGCCACACTGAAGAAAAAACTAGCTAATCTGAAGAAACAGCAGTTCCCCCCCCCCCACCCCCACCCAAATTCAACCAAAACAGCCGAAAGAAACACATTCTACACATCTTTCCTCAACAACACCGACATAATATTCACTGCAGAAGAAAAGGCAGTACTCAGCAAACATTAAAAGATAACGTTCAAGCTCCAATGGACCAAAAGAACAGAGGGAAGCTCATCAATGTGTCACACAGATTTCAACCATAGCCTTTAAGTAGCAAGGTGACAGAATATCAGCCTGCCATAAAATCAACGAAATTATTGAGAAGGTGATTGCAAAACCATTCCCAGCAAACAAGAAAAGAGAAGAAGCCCTCGCACGTACCATTAAGACTAAATTAAATACGAATAGTGCAATAATTGCAAGAGCTGACAAGGGCAATACAACTATTGTAATGAACTGAGAAACACACATAGAAAAAAACTTTAGATTTCTTTCGAGTCAATAGCATAACAGAAGTACCTAAGTATCCAACAGCAAAAATATATTAAAAAAAGATATCAAGCACATCTCAAACAACGTAAATTTCCTACTTACGAACCAAGAAGCTCTCACTAAGCTGCCGACATGCATCTTGTCTTAAACACAACAGAAGGCACCGAGTAATGAGACCCCCATCAGGTCTATAGAGAACTGTAGGGACAGCCCAACATTCTGACTCAATACAAAGCTCTTCAACATTCTCAACACACTCCGTAATAATAGAACACTTAAAAACACAGCAGGATTTACACAACATGCCAGAAAGTTCCTGATGTAGCCACACTTGTCTCATTTGACATACAAAACCTTTATTCTTCTGTATCAATAGATCAGACACTATTAAAAATTGATGGCAATCTGCAACAGCCCCAAAAAAAAAGAAATCCCTTCCACTCACATTACTGAGTTAATGGACCTGCTGGAATTCACACTCTCACACAACTATTTCAAATCCCACAGTAACAGGTAACTGGTATCAGTAAACTTTTTGTTTCATTCGATATCAGTAACAATCACGGTAAAGTCTAACCTAAAATGTTCGCATTTAAAACTTCGGTATGTTTCCTATCATGCTGTTAACACATTTCCATATGCCTCCATGTTTTTTTTTTTGACATGTTTTTCAGCATGTCCCGTGTTATAGTTCGAAATTCATCCTCAACAGCACAGCGCAGTTCTTCGCTTGCAGCATAACAACGTGCAGATAAATGTATCAAATGACTCGTTTGCAGCATAACAACGTGCAGATAAATGTGCCAAAATGACTCACTACAACGAGTCGTTAGGTGTGGTGAGGTCAGGAGTTCCTGGTGGCCATTTAAAGGGAGCTGGTGTCACTGATGAACCACAACCTACCCACGACGGGCATCTCGTGGTCGTGCGGTAGCGTTCTCGCTTCCCACGCCCGGGTTCCCGGGTTCGATTCCCGGCGGGGTCAGGGATTTTCTCTGCCTCGTGATGGCTGGGTGTTGTGTGCTGTCCTTAGGTTAGTTAGGTTTAAGTAGTTCTAAGTTCTAGGGGACTTATGACCACAGCAGTTGAGTCCCATAGTGCTCAGAGCCATTTTTTTTTTTTTGAACCCACGACGGAGGCGGCGCTCAGTCTTGTCGCAACCATATGCCCCTTTCCTCAAGCTAAGGTATTAGCCATGTTTGTAACATGTGTAAATAATTTGTGCCATTCACAGTCCCTTCAGAAAAGTACGGCTAGAGCAGATGTGATCTCGTTGCTGCCCATATCATTACGTGAGGTGGGTTCCTTTCTAGCTCGACTATGTAATGAGGATTCTCTTTGGCCCAAATGACAATACGTGAGCTGCGATAAGTGGCATGTTCATCTGAAAACACAACGTTGGCACAGTTCACTGTATTTGGAAATTGTGTTAATGCTCGGCATGCTAAAACGCACTCGTTCCAGCGTGCATCCCATAACTCTACGAACGTCCGTCGAAAAGGCCTGACCTGAAGGTCTTTATTTCAGGTGATCTCGCATTGTTGTCCTCAGTATATGCAGTCCTGAAGCACGTGTACGTGTCGATTTCGTAGGAGAGTGTTCAATCGAAGCAGACTCCGGCATGTTTCTTCTCGTGTCTTCTCGCTTCCATTCCGCGGCCTATCTTTAACGCTGCCAAAAGCAAAAGCACGTCTTTCCCGATCCACAAGTGTTGTTTTTCACGGCTGTATCTTATTAAATATTTTCTGGAATGCTCCTGTAATCATTGTCTGCCCTGTGTGTTGTCGTTCGTGCACCCACACATTGCCATTAAGTCTTCCTCAATAGTGCAACTAAAAAAATGGTTCAAATGGCTCTGAGCACTATGGGACTCAACTGCTGAGGTCATTAGTCCCCTAGAACTTAGAACTAGTTAAACCTAACTAACCTAAGGACATCACAAACATCCATGCCCGAGGCAGGATTCGAACCTGCGACCGTAGCGGTCTTGCGGTTCCAGACTGCAGCGCCTTTAACCGCACGGCCACTTCGGCCGGCAATAGTGCAACTATGACCGCTCACATCTGCCATGGCTACAGATTAAAAACTCGTCTGCGACTGCGAGTGCGAAAACATGTAAACATGAATTGCAACAATTGATAAGAAGTAACGTAGCCACCAACACGCACCATAACATTTGATACAAAACAGGGGTTTCAGGGATACGGGAACTTCTCGCCCAGCCTGTGCATTAACTGAAAAGTCGTAGAGGATGGACTCAGAAAGAATATCCAATACGTGAACAAATACTGCTGTGCTATTGCCCGTAGGTGGACGTGCTGACAGTGCGCTCGGAAGTTTCATACAGCTGTAACATTACGACAACGAAATTTTTAAATAAATACCTGTAAACATACACCCACAAAACAGCATCCTTCGCAGCACTTGAAAACTGTATTGAGGGAAGTGAGTTACAGCTGAACGATGACAACTATTGAGAACGTCAACTCAAACAATTATTCATTGAGAACGTTAACTCAAAGACTTATTCAAAATGGACACAATCTTTAAATATTGTGATATTACTTTGCGGACCAAAGGCTTCCTAACCGTCTGAAAGAACAGGTGATATAATGCGGGAGTTTTCTTCAAGGTAGACGGAAATTCATATACAATCCACGAAAGGTCGGAACTGAACGTAAGGTTCTGAAAGAGCCTAAATTTCAGTGCAGTGACCATTGTGCGACTACCAGTCTCTTTGAGGGAGATCGATGGAATCCCTCCTACTACGGCTGTCACCTCATAGTAACGGAAAATGTCGACAAACATTTGTGTTAGGGACTTTGTTGTACGCAGGAACACAAAAGAAGGTGGATATGAATACAGACTTTATGTCGACAAACATTGCGACGGAAGATGAATGGAATGCTGTTAGCATTCATGATGATAAAACTGCAGAGACTACGGAAAAAGAAGGATTAAAAATATGTGCACATGCACAAATTAGAGTCGATAGCCGTCTTCCAGTCTCTTTGGGCACAAAAGCAACAGTGCTCTTGTATTTCAAAAGATGAATGAATGCTAGGTAGTAGTTTTGCGTTTTGAATTGCTTGTGAGCCAGCATTTGGAAGAGTTGGTCCAAATATCTGGTGCGTGGGAGCATTGACAGTGTTCCCCAATAATGCACCGGTACACAAAAGAGTCCACACGAGACTCTTCAACCGAAAACTTTTTCATGGCGCTATGTCTTACTGCATTATAGGCCCAAAGTTCGCTTTACACAAAGCGACAAAAAATGCTTGTAAATTGTATGACGGATGTATGGCGCCACCCTACATTTGGATTAAATTTTGGTTTTACAGTATTTACTTTGTAGATTGCTGTCGTATTCGTTTGGCATCGGCCTATTGATTTAGACGAGTGGGCTTACTTCCAAGGTACATCTATCACAGTAATAAAGTTTCTAACCGTGTGCCTAAGTGGCATGTACCCTACACATAATTAAGTCGCTAAACTCATTAAATCGATGAGTAAGGTCTCCTGAAACAAGAAACAATTTTTATGATACACTGAATTTATCATATAGCAGGATCATGGAAAATGTCCCTACGATGTCTATCATCCACACAACTTTCGCATTCACAAGATTTCATAACTCCAATTGAGTTAGCCATTTATTTATAGATTCTTTCTGGTCGCCATAAAATATACTAAAAAAATAAAAACAAAAAAAGCACGACGCACGACGAAGGAGACATGACAATTGGGCACAAAAAATATTCATACAGGTATATATAGAGAATACAAAATTATAAACTTTGGCGGCCGACGGATGAACGTATGACGCTGCAACGCAACTTCATCGCGCACATGGGGAAGATAGTAAGATGGGGACATGTCGATAGCAGGGCATAAAGTCTTTGCGAATTTCATTCAGTGTACACAGTTGGACAATACCTACGCCTCGCAACAGGCACGTGAACCAAACGTGGAGATGCCAGCATTTGAGAGAGGATACGAGTTGCGCTCTAAGAAACAGGTTGGAGTAACCGCCAAACCGCTTGATATTTGAACAGCGACGATACCACTACTCCATGATGTTGGCAGGAATGGGTGTACCATGGCCGAACACAGCGCCAAGAAGGAAGCGGTGTAAGTAGAGAGATAACAGAACATGAGGACCGAGCAATAGTTACAGAGGCACTCAGAGCCCCGGATTCATCTTTATAATCGATCCGACGTGCAACTGATGCTTCAGTGATCACAAACACCATTAAGAAGTGGCTCACAGAAGGGGGGCGAGCTCACGGCGACCCTTCCGCTGATACCACTCATCTCTGTACACCAACAAGTCCGTTTACAGTGGTGTCTGGCACATCTGGCCTGGAATCTCATTGGCCGCAGTCTAATTGTCTTCAATGATGAGTCCCGCTTCCAGCTGAGCCCCGACGGCGGTTCTGGAGACTCCCAGGACAGCGCTGGGATACCAACCTGACTATCGCCCGCCATACGAGGTGCATTCAAGTTCTAAGGCCTCCGATTTTTTTTCTCCGGACTGGAAAGAGATAGAAACATGCGCATTGTTTTAAAATGAGGCCGCGTTCATTGTCAATACGTCCCAGAGATGGCAGCACCGTACGGCAGATGGAATTTTACCGCCAGCGGCGAGAATGAGAACTGTTTTAAATACTTAAAATGGCGACGTTTTCCTTACTTGAACAGCGTGCAATCATTCGTTTTCTGAATTTGCGTGGTGTGAAACCAATTGAAATTCATCGATAGTTGAAGGAGACATGTGGTGATGGAGTTATGGATGTGTCGAAAGTGCGTTCGTGGCTGCGACAGTTTAATGAAGGCAGAACATCGTGTGACAACAAACCGAAACAACCTCGGGCTCGCACAAGCCGATCTGACGACATGATCGAGAAAGTGGAGAGAATTGTTTTGGGGGATCGCCGAATGACTGTTGAACAGATCGCCTCCAGAGTTGGCATTTCTGTGGGTTCTGTGCACACAATCGTGAATGACGACCTGAAAATGCAAAAAGTGTCATCCAGGTGGGTGCCACGAATGCTGACGGACGACCACATGGCTGCCCGTGTGGCATGTTGCCAAGCAATGTTGACGCGCAACGACAGCATGAATGGGACTTTCTTTTCGTCGGTTGTGACAATGGATGAGACGTGGATGCCATTTTTCAATCCAGAAACAAAGCGCCAGTCAGCTCAATGGAAGCACACAGATTCACCGCCACCAAAAAAAATTTCGGGTATCTGCCAGTGCTGAAAAAATGATGGTGTCCATGTTCTGGGACAGCGAGGGCGTAATCCTTACCCATTGCATTCCAAAGGGCACTATGGTAACAGGAGCATCCTACGAAAATGTTTTGAAGAACAAATTCCTTCCTGCACTGCAACAAAACCGTCCGGGAAGGGCTGCGCGTGTGCTGTTTCACCAAGACAACGCACCCGCACATCGAGCTAACGTTACGCAACAGTTTCTTCGTGATAACAACTTTGAAGTGATTCCTCATGCTCCCTACTCACCTGACCTGGCTCCTAGTGACTTTTGGCTTTTTCCAACAATGAAAGACACTCTCTGTGGCCGCACATTCACCAGCCGTGCTGCTATTGCCTCAACGATTTTCCAGTGGTCAAAACAGACTCCTAAAGAAGCCTTCGCCGCTGCCATGGAATCATGGCGTCAGCGTTGTGAAAAATGTGTACGTCTGCAGGGCGATTATGTCGAGTTGTAACGCCAGTTTCATCGATTTTGGGTGAGTAGTTAATCAGAAAAAAAAATCGGAGGCCTTAGAACTTGAATGCACCTCGTACAGGAGTGATAGACAGGGATGCCATTTTATTTCACAGCAGAATTCCTTTGGTTGTCATCTGCAGCACCCTTACATCACAGTGGAAAGTTGATGATATTCTACGCCCCGTTTTGTTCCCCTTAATGGCAAGCCATCCTGGGCTTACATTCCAGCAAAATAATGCCCTCCCGCACACGGCGAGAGTTTCTACTGCTTGTTTTCGTGCTTGCCAAACCCCTCTTTCCAGCAGGATCGGCAGATCTGTCTCCGACTGAGAACGTCTGGACCACTATGGGTAGGGCGCACTAACCAGCTCCGGATTTAGACGACCCCACGGGCCGATTAGAATTTAACACGATATCCCTCAGGAGGGACTTTCAATCAATGCCCAGTCGAATAACTGTTTGCATGGCGGCCAGAGGTTGACCAACGCGTACTGACTTGCTCAATTTGTGAAGCTGTTCTCTTGAATAAATCATACAACTTATCATTTCTCTGTACATGTACATAGCATCTGCCGATTTCCGTCCCATAGGGTACCGAAATGACCAGATTGAGGTGTAGTTTAAAAAAAAAATTAATTGCTTGAAAATAATCAGCATGATTACGAAACTTAATTACTGATCAGGTTACCCTCCCTTCAGAGACTGTTGCACGCAGCGACCGTTATTTTGATTTGTAAATAATAGATTTCAGCTCTCAGTCGTCCTTTGGAATTTTTATTGGCATATGTAGATTTCAGCTAGCAACTAGCCATGCTCAGTGCTAAGAATACAACAGGTACATAGTTAGATGATGTCACAAAAAAGTTGCAATTAATGGCTTAACTCATGTAGTTTGTATATTACATACCACTATCCTTTTTTGGTCAATGCCTGTTGGTCTGGCTTTGTACACAGTTCATGGAATACTAATTTTTGCGGAAGGCGGGCTGTGTGGAGAACACATCGGTTGGTTATATGGCGCCATTTATGTGAACTACATATAAACCCCAATGGAAGTAAACCACTTCAAATTTAATTACATGAAATGGAAGATAAGTAAAATTCTTACATTGTCGTCCGACTTATTTCATCTTTATCGTCAAGTAATAAATTACTGATTTCAGGGAAAAGTGAAAATTTCACGAACAGCTGCTGATAGGTATCTAAAAGAAGTGTCCAACATATCATCTGTTCAAGGCATAGCTACGTTGCGCATTAAAAACTAATTTGGTGTGATATTTAACTGTCAAAAAGGTTTCCTTCGAATCAAGTTATAAATTTATATTTAGAGAACAGAGGACGGCAGGAAGGCAAATGAGGAGAGAAAAAGATTTATTTCTTCAAGACGTAGCTGTTTTGCGTAAAAAAAAGTTGCATTGGTGTGTTTTCTTATTTTAAAAATGACTTCTCTGGAATCAAATACTAAATTTAGGACATTACAGAGCAGTAGACACTAGGAAGACAAATGAAGAGTCAATGAGTTCATGCTTTCTGAACACAACTTGAAAATAAACGAAAGTTTGAAATCAATATCGGTCAAATGATTTGTTTCAAAAAAGAAATGCATTACATTATAAGAGCTTCTGATGCGTCTTTGAATGATGTTCGAAATCATTATGAGTATATGAGGTGCGTCAAATATTTCTCTAATCTAATTTATTTCCTACAAATCGTTCACGAAACATTTGACTTTTTTCATATTTTTTATTAAATTTTCAATTATTTTATATTTTGTCGCCTGACATTGTATAAAAAACTTCTTATGCTACTTTAATCTTAATTATAGATCTGATGACAATAACTAAAACTTTCGGGCCGGAAATGTCACCGTCACTAAAATATTCCGCGATTTTACGCTACAGTCGAATGGTTTTCACATTAAAACCTAACGTTTCGTTCCTATCTGCAGCGGACGCTTTCAATGGGGATCGTAGCTTCTTTGAGTGTCCCATTCACACCCTGGCTTGCTACCGATTGCAGCAGTGTTCCATTTACGCGTGCTCCCGTGCAGTGGCGTGACGTCACATGATTTGAATACCTGATCTCAATTGGGGGTTGTCTGTTGCCGTCGTCCGGTGTTGCTATCACCCGATGGTGATACAGCAGTCCAGTGGGATCCAGGCGTCATTCAGTTTCAAGCCTTCCTCCTCTATACTGAAATTCCTGGGATGTTTAACGATCTGTGTGGCTTCTCTGTGTACCCTTTCATGTTATCCGCTTGTGGCTGCTAGTATTTGAGTCCTATCAAAGTGAATGTGTTTGTCTCCTGGCTGCAAAGCATGTTCCGCAGCAGCTGATCTGTCAATATCTCTCCTTCTACAGTTACTCTTGTGCTCTTCCAGTCTTTTTTTCTGACCGTTCTGTTTGTAGTACTCAGGTACGCCTCCCCACAACCTGCTTTTTTCCAACAAGGCAGCATATAAACGTTCGTGGATAGAGCAAGGAACATCTGTGAACCGGATCCGCTTAACAAAGAG
Organism: Schistocerca nitens; assembly: GCF_023898315.1. Taxonomy (NCBI): domain Eukaryota; kingdom Metazoa; phylum Arthropoda; class Insecta; order Orthoptera; family Acrididae; genus Schistocerca; species Schistocerca nitens. The sequence goes on from NC_064615.1 coordinate 904,267,931, forward strand.
TTAAAATATCTCACCAACGCATTGCTCAAGAATGGTTATTGGTCCGCTGAGTTAAAAAGAGCGTTAAAATCACCGCACAAAAATCACAGCCATGCACAAGCGCCTGTGATATCGAAAGTTTTTCTGGCTTTCATTAAGGACTTTAATGAGCGCATAGGAAAACTCTTGACGAAACGGATCACATAAAAGCCACCCGGAAGATACAGGATCACCTAAAATTGGTCAAGGATGCTCGCAAACCGCTGGAAAAAGCAGGAATATATAGGATTCCATGTAGTTGTGGAGATGTGTACGTGGCCACTACAAAAAGAAGGTTAAAACACAGACATAAGAGCAACTGTAGAAGGGGAGATACTGACAAATCAACTTTTGCGGAACATACTTTGCAGCCAGGAGACGTTCATTTTGGTAGGACTCAAGTACTGGCAGATACAAGCGGATACCATGAAAGGCTATACAGAGAGGCCGGAGAGATTGTTAAATACCCCAGGAAATGCAATAGGAAGGTGGAGGGGTTGAAATTGAAAGACGTCTAGGATCCAGTGGTGAAGAAGATGTGTACTAGTCTTCACGATGGGGTGACAGCAGAAGGAAGGAAGGAGAACTGAGTTTAACGTCCCGTCGATAGAGACGGAACGTAAGTTCGGATTGTATCATGGATGGGGAAAGAAATCGGCCGTTCCCTCTGAAAGGAACCATCCCGGCATTTGTCTCGAGCGACTTAGGGAAATCACATAAAACCATAAATCTGGAAGGCTCGACGCGAGTTTGAACCGTGTCCTGCCGAATGCCAGTCCACTGTGCTAACCACTGCGCCACCTCCCTCGGTTGGGGTAATAACAACAGCGAACGACGGCAACAGACAACGCCCAATTGGGCTATGGTATTCAAATCATGAGACGTCACGCCACTGCGCGGGAGCACATGTTAACGGAAGTTGCTGAAGTCAATAGCGAGCCAGGGAATGAATCGGACACTCAAAAAGCAGAATTACACATCTGAAGGGAACAACAAGGGTGCGAGGATACGTAATGGTCGTGAAGAAGCGCACACGTGTTGCCCTTGGCTGTCAACCTGCGTCTGTCTCGGTCAAGGTCTCGAGTGCCGACAGCAAATATTGACTTGTCCGGTCGCTTCCGTGAAGAGAGCAGCGGGCAAACAGCACTCTGCAGCGCCGGCTGGCCGGAAAAGTGCCTCCAGCCAGCCGGGGCCGAGCGACACGGAGCGAATCACCTGTACAGTCAGCCGCGTCATCTCCCATCAGTACTGGCCACTAAAACACAGCTATTTCCTTTTTGAAAAACATTATCAACAATTTCTTCTTTTGATGCCTCTCTACTCACATTATTTTTAACACTTTTATCATCTTCAAAACGTACCAACTCTGCTTGAAGTGTGTAAAGCGTGAGGCCAATCTACAGCTACATAAGAACTCCGCAAGTCACCACGTTTGGCGGCGGGGGTACCTCGTACTACTGTTCGTCACTACCTTTCCTGCTCCACTCGCAAATGGAGCGAAGGGAAAAACTACTATCTACGAGGGTTGGAACTTTAATAGTGGCAACTATTTATTTACAGCTCGTACAAAATAGATACTTGTTTCACAGTTTTATTGACCTTCAAAGTAGTCACCAGCGTTGTGTATAACCTGTTGACAGCGATGTGGATGTAGTAGGATACTCTTAGCAGTGCCAGTTGTGTTGACAGTTCGAGCGGCGCGGTCTATTGCACGACGAATCTGTAGCAGTTCTTAAGCGAATGCCGTGAAGTGATTCCTTCAGTTTAACTGACGAGGGCTTAAGTCAGGGGAGTGCAGTAGGTGGTATAGCACTTAGCAGCTCCATCAGTCAAACAAATCAGTAACAGGTTGCACTGTACGCTCTTGAGCATTGTCCTGCGCCGGCCGCGGTGGTCTAGCGGTTCTAGGCGCTCAGTCCGGAACCGCGCGACCGCTACGGTCGCAGGTTCGAATCCTGCCTCGGGCATCGATGTGCGTGATGTCCTTAGGTTAGTTAGGTTTAAGTAGTTCTAAGTTCTAGGGGACTGATGACCGCAGAAGTTAAGTCCCATAGTGCTCAGAGCCATTTGAACCATTTTTTTGTGCGCATCACGTCCAAGAATGACACATTTTCTTTAGAGGTGTCCGCTAAATCCTGCCAGTATGGTCGAATTAGATGCTTCATAGCTGATAGCCGGTCAGGCTTAACCTGTTCTCAGCATCTCACTGTAACCGAACCGGTGATATATACTTAGCTGACAAAAATGCCAGAGGATACCTGTTAGTATCTTGTGGAACCTTCTTTTGACCAGAGTAGTGCAGCAACTCGACGTGGCATTAAAACAGATAGCTGGAAGTCCGCTGTAGAAATACTTAGCCAGTCTGCCTCTATAGCTGTCCATAATTGCGAAAGTGTCGTCGGTGCAGGAGTTTGTGCACCCATTGACCTCTCGATTATGTCCCACATCATGTCGGGCGATCTGGGTGGCCATAAAATCCACTCGAATTGTCCAGAATGTTCCTCAAACCAACTGCGAACAACTGTGAACCGTGACGTGGCGCATTCTCATCCACAAAAATTCCATCGTTGTTTGAGAATACGAAGTCCACGAACAGCTGTAAATGGTCTCCAAGTAGCCGGACATATCCATTTTCAGTCAATGATCGGTTCAGTTTTGCCAGAGGACCGAGTCCATTCCACGTAAACAGCGCACACCATTATGTAGCCACCACCAGCTTGAACAGTGCCTTGCTGACAACTTGGATCCATGGTAAACCCTACCGTCAGCTCTTCCCAACTTAAATCGAAACTCATCTTGCCAGTCTCAGTTTTCCAGTCGTTTAGGGTCCAACTGGTATGATCACGAGGCCAGGAGGGGCGCTACAAGCAATGTTGTACTGTTAGCGAAGGCTATAGCCCATTAATGCCAAATTTCGTCGCACTGTCCTAACAGATACCTTCGTCGTACATCTCACAATGGTTTGTAGTCTGTTAGCAAGGACAACTCTACACAATACCGCTGCTTTCGGTCGTTAACTGAAGGCCTTAGGCCACTGCGTTGTCCGTCGCGACAGGCAATGCCTGAAATTTGGTGTTCCCGGCAAAATTTTGACACTGCATCTCGGAATACGAATTCCCTTATGAACTCCATAATCGACTGTATCATACGTCTAGCTACAACTACCATTCTGAGTCCAAAATCTGCTACTTCCCGTCGTGCAGCCATAACCACGTCAGAAATTTTTTCATATGTATCGCCTGAGCACAAATGACAGTTCCGCCTATGCCTTGCCCTATTACACCTTGTGTACGCGAGACTACCGCCATCTGTATACGTGCATTACGCTAGAGAAGCAGAGTAGGCAGTTTCACAAATGGGTGCGTCAACCAGATATATCACTCACTTTCGACTTGAGAAAGATCTCATCCAAGCGGACGGAACGGTTCTCGCTTTCGCCGAAAGGAGTCAGGCAGTTACGGATGGTTAGTTCTGAAGTGCACTCTCAGTGTTTGCAAATACTTGTACAGTGTGCCGTACCTGCGACGTTAGGTGACGTCACTGCTCCCGCACTTCGTGGTGGTCCAGCGATAAGAGTGCGTCCTGGTGCTGAGAGGCTACTTGAAGATCGAACAACAGGCAGGTTGAGTGAATGTGTCTGTAGCGTTGCCACGAATGACATCAGCTCTCCTGGGTTACATCGAGGCACCATCTGTGAATATTTGTCACCAGAAGAGTGCTTAGTACCGTCGGTGTCAACAAAAATGCTTCCTCTACTTAGTGGCTTCCACAGTCCAACCATCAACCGAGGAAGCCTCATATTACATCCCGAAAATTCTACAGGTCAAAATACGCAGGTACGACTAGTTACAATTCAGGAAGCTTTTCCTGATGGAGCTTCCCAGGCAATCTAACGATGAGAAATCCAGAGACGTGGATCGCGAACTCTCCATTTCCATTGGCAGGGTGCCTCTGTACCACTAAACGACGCTTGTAAAACCGTTAATAAAATGTGTCTGTATTCTTTGTAAAAACTCAGATTTAAAATCGTCACGGAAAAGATCTTTCGGTGGTGGTCGTTACAGAAAAAGAATCACATATTTACAGTTTGTAGTCATGACGTCTAGCAGTTTCTGAAGTGATTTGGAAAGGCATCTCATTAGAAAAGAAATCATCAGATTTTGTTTTGCAATTGTGAAGGTGTACCCATTTTTCTGCTTCCGAACTGTCATCAGGAACACATTTTCATCACCAGAACTGTTCGTTAGGGATGCACAATACGTGCTTTCATACTACTTATAGAAAAAAGTTACTGGCAGCCTCGGGTTGTGAGTTGATGTAACGGTGGAGTATATTGAGGGGTCTGTAGAAGGGAGATGAAGGCAATATTACAAAAATGGAAGAGGATGTAGATGAACGTGAGATGGGTGAAATGATAATGCGAGAAGAATTTGACAGAGCACTGAAAGATCTAAGTCGAAACAAGGCCGGGGAGTAGACGACATTCCGTAAGAACTGCTGATAGCCTCGGGGGAGCCAGCCATGACAAAACTCTCCCCCTGGCGTGCGAGATCTAAGAGACTAGCGACATACTCTTATACTTAAAGAAGAATATAATCAATCCAATTGTAAAGCAAGTTTGTGCTGACATACGTGAATGCAACCGAACTACGTGTAATAATTCATGGTTGCAAAATACTAACACAAGAGGTTGCAAAATACTAACACAAATTCTTTACAGAAGAATGGAAAAACTGGTAGAAGCTGCCTCGGGGAAGATTGCAATGTAGGAATACGCAAGGCAATACTGACCCTACGACTTATCATAGAAGATAGGTTAAGGAAAGGCAAACCTATGTTTATGGCAATTGTAGAGTTACAGAAAGCTTTTGACAATCTTGATTAGAACACTCCCTTTCAAATTCTGAAGGTAGCAGGGTTAACATACAGGGAGCGAAAGGCTATTTACAACTTGCACAGAAACCAGACGGCATATTTAAAGAGTCGGGGGACATGAAAGGGAATCAGTGGTTGAGAAGAGAGTGAGACAAGTTTGTAGCCTATCCCAGATATTATTCAATTTGTTTATTGAGTAAAGGAAACCACAGAGAGATTTGGAGTAGGAATTGAAGTTCAAGAAGAAGAGATAAAAACTTCGAGCTGATTTGACGGCATTGTAATTCTGTTAAAGACAGTAAAGCACTTGGAATAGCAGTTGAACGGAATGGACAGTGTCTTGAAAGGAGGATATAAGATGAGCATCAACAAAAGCGAAACAAGGACAATGGAATATACTCGAATTAAACCAGGTAATGCCGAGAGATTTAGATTAGGAAATGAGACACTTAAAGTAGTAGATGAGTTTTGCTATTTGGGCAGCAAAATAACTGATGATGGTCGAAACAGAGAGGATATGAAATGCACACTGGTAATGCCAACACAAGCGTTTCATTAGAAGAGAAGTTTGTTAAAATCGAATACAGTGGTAATTGTTAGGAACTCTTTTCTAAAGATATTTTCTGGAGTGTAGCCACGTATGGAAGTGAAACATGGACGATAAACAGTTTGGACAAGGAGAAAATAGAAGCTTCTGAAATGGAGTACTACAGAAGAATGATAAACACATGATGGGTAGATCACGTAACTAATGCGGAGGTACTGAACGGAACTGGGGAGATCAGACATTCGTAATACAACTTGACTAAAGGGGGGGGGGGGAATCATAGAGGGGGAAGAAGAGCTGAATGAATACAGTAAGCAGGTTCAGAAGGAGTTAGGTGGCAGTAGTTATTCAAAAATGAAAAAGAGTGAACAGGATAGAGTAGCATTGAGGGCAGCATCAAACCAGTCCTTGCACTAAACACCACAACAACAACATATACCTACGAATGTATGAGCATAGCCAATGGAAGTTCGAAGTGAAAGAATAACCCTAATGTAACAAAAAAGACGTTACTTCGAAATAAAAAGAAACAGTAAAAAAAGACAGTTTGTTCGAAAGGACAAAAAAAAAAAAAAGCCTTACGAAGCACTTTGCTGCACTTAAACTGACAGGATTTGCACCGTGGGTGAGTAATTTGGGAGAGAACAGGGTGAATGCGTCTGGTGATATAAAGTGCGAGGCTTTAATGTAGCAAAAGGGCTGGTGGTTGGGGACGGCTGTAATATGGGACGATGGATGATAGAGAAGCGTGGGATTTGGGACAGGAGCAACTATGATGAAGACCAGGACGGGGGGGGGGGGGGGGGGGGGTAGATCGGAAAAGCTTTCAACATGGCAGGAACGGGCAATGTAATGTAGGATTTCATTGGCTGGGAGAGGGTACCTGTACCTACATACATAGTCCGAAAGCCATTGCACAGTGCGTGGCATAGGGTATATCCTATGGATATTATTCATTTCAGTATACTCTATTTGCGACGTGAGCGAGGGAAAAATGGCTAGCTATATACACCAATGCACGTACCCTAATCTCTATTACCTTATTCTCCTGATTCCTATACGACAGATGCAATAGTGGCAGTATAATCGTCGAACAGTATTCTTCAATTACAGCTTCTTAAAATCTACCCAACAGGGTTTCGTCACAAGTACGTCGTCTTTCTTAGAAGGATTCCCATTTAGGTACTCTGAGCACTTGTGTTATGCTTCCAAATGGTTTATACTGACTTCTTACGATCCTAAAAGCACGTCTTAGAATTCTTTCGAAGCATGTTGTCATGTCAACCTGATAAGCACACCAAACACTCAAACAATATCGTCCATTTGCCTTACTAATACTGATTTTACATTATTCCATTTCATATCGCTTCTTAGTGTTACACCTAAACATGTATGTGATGTGAAGTGTTCAAGACATACACCACTAGTCTTGTAAGCGGATACCATCGTCTTCTGTCTCTTCGTTATACGCATTATCTAACATTTATCGACACGGAGAGTTTGTAGGTGTAGGGCTGACGGTATATGTTGGTATAGCGTTGGAAGTCAGAGGGGAAACAATGGAACTATTGGAAATGAGTTTGCGGAAATGAAGGTTGTTAGGTGTTCAAGGCAAGGGAAGGGAACAGTGATGAAGTCGTAAAGGATTTGTGTAGGGAAGGGCAATCGGATGCGAAAAGCAGTAGACTTTTTTTGTTTAAGTTTTTCGCATTCCCTCTTCCGAATACGTGGGGAATGGGCTAGCTAGTAGTGACCACGTTATTAAAGTAGTGCGGATTAAAATAAAACAATTAATGAGGCTAAAACAGAGATGATGTCTATGAGAAGACGAGGGGTATGTGATATATGTTCTACACCATAAGGAGGGAACTGTAATGTGGGCACGTGGTACAGTGGTGTGCACATAAGAAGGTGTGTGATGGGGCGATGCGCGATGGTAAAAAGCAGTGCACCACGTGACGCTCTAGCCAATAGCGTCATTCTGCCGCGTCCATTGTCGCGTGCGCTCCAGAGAACGTGGTGAGCATTTAGCGTTGATTTTCATGTTAGTTTACATATTGTAAAGGAAATTGCCACGTTAGTATTCATTTGGGTCGCATAAAGCAAACAGAACACGTACTACCATAAGAAGCTACGGCGATAGTTTTCCGAGGATACGTACGAGTATGTTTATAGGGAGAGTCAGAAGCAGAAACAGTGGCCCGGTGTGCCTTTTACCCCTACGTTGCCAGTACTACGGTACACAATGTCTGGAAAGTGCCCTGCAGACGCCACAAGATATTCACCTTCTCCCTCTGCACAGAACGCACCACACAGCAGTCTTCGTAGTTGAGGAATCAGTTAAAGGCATGTACACCATGTGATAAAAGTAACCGGACACCCCGAAAAACATACGTTTTTCATTTTAAGTCCGTTGTGCTGCTACCTGCTGCCAGATACTCCATATCAGCGACCTCAGTAGTCATTAGACATCTTGAGAGAACAGAATGGGGCACTCCGCGGAACACGGACTTTGAACGAGGTCAGACGATTGGGTGTCACTTGTGTCATACGTCTGTACGCGAGATTTCCACACTCCTAAACGTCCCTAGGTCCACTGTTTCCGATGTGATAGTGAAGTGGAAACGTGAAGAGACACGTACAGCACAAAAGCGTACAATCCGACAGAGACTGGCAGAGATCGCCGACAGTTGAAGAGGGTCGTAGTGTGTAATAGGCAGACATCTATCCAGAACATCACACAGGAATTCCAAACAGCATCAGGATCCACTGCAAGTACTATGACATTTAGGCGGGAGGTGAGAAAACTTGAATTTATGGTCGAGCGGCTGCTCATAAGCCACACATCACGCCGGTAAATGTCAAACGACGCGTCGCTTGGTGTAAGGAGCGTAAATATTGGACGATTGAACAGTGGAAAAACGTTGTGTGGAGTGACGAATCACGGTACACAATATGGCGATCGGATGGCAGGGTGTGGGTATGGCGACGCCCGGTGAACGTCATCTACCAGCGTGTGTAGTACCAACAGTAAAATTCGATGGTGTTATGGTATGGTCGTGTTTTTCATGGAGGGGGGCTTGCACCACTTGTTTTGCGTGGCACTATCACAGTACAGGCCTACATTGATTTTGAAGCACCTTCTTGCTTCCCACTGTTGAAGAGCAATTCGGGGACGGCGATTGCATCTATCGACACGATCGAGCACCTGTTCATAATGCACGGCCTGTGGCGGAGTGGTTACAGGACACAAACATTCCTGTAATGGACTGGCCTGCACAGAGTCCTGACCTGAATCCTATAGAACACTTTCGGGATGTTTTGGAACGCCCACTTCGTGCCAGGCCTCACCGACTCACATCGATACTTCTCCTCAGTGCAGCACTCCGTGAAGAATGGTCTGCCATTACCCAAGAAACCTTCCAGCGCCCGACTGAACGTATGCCTGCGAAAGTGGAAGCTGTCATCAAGGCTAAGGATCGGCCAATACTATATTGAACTCCAGCATTACCGATGGAGGGTGCCACGAACTTGTAAGTCATTTTCAGCCAGGTGTCCGGATAATTTTGATCACGTGGTGTATATCTGTAGAAAAATTAACTTTGTCGTTTGGAATACGTAGTACTGCACAGTGTATATCCAGTATTAAGATAACCTGTATTCCGACAAATGCAGTCAAATGGTATCGCATTTGATGTCAGCAATGCAGCATGTAACAAGACATCAGCGATTCAGGTGGTAGAGGGTCAAACTCGGTATAAAGGCAGTCAGCTCTGTGTAGTGTTAGTGTGTGCGTACATGCCTTCACTGCAGGTAAGAAACAGATACCACGTGTTGAGTACATAAACCACAATTGTGGCGTAGCCACACGGAAAACATTAATCATGCGATGAAAAAGCAATAATTGGTCTGTACATGGAAACAGGCCTCTCTGACAGTTTATTCGCCAAGAAGTTGGAGCGTTCAAGTACAATGATTAACAGTTCCGCTAGACTGGCCGCACGATATGGACAGAGCGGAAAAAAATGGGCGAAGTGGAAAATTATCTGAAGCATTAAAGCTGTTATTTTTGCGCAAATCAAGGGCCTCAGACTGTTATTCTTCTCAAATTGTTGGTGATTTACAGTTGCTAGTAACTGCCAGATGTGCACGAAAACAATTTAACAAATGACATATTGCATGGAATAAACAACTGCAGAAACCTGCTCAAACATCCAAAACATAAATAGCATATACTGGAGTTTGCTCAAAAACATATGTCATGGACTTCAGAATGGGATAAGGTGACCTTCACGGATGAGAAGAACTTTGATTTACATGAGTCAGATGAATATCATTATTACTAGCATGATCTGAGAACAGAGTAGAAGCTAAGAATGAGCAGAAGTTTTGGTGGTGGAAGTATTATGATTTGCGCTAAATTTCTGCTTTAAATGTAAAGCACACATTGCTTGGTCGAACACTAGAATGAACTCTAACATCTACACTGAGTTGCTAGTGATAGAATTGATTACTCTATACAAGTACGTAGGGGACGAAAGTCAAATGTTTCAACAAGATAATGCATCTGTGCATGTTTCTGCTACGTCCAAAAAATGACTTGAATTTAAAGATATTGGTGACTTGCCTTGGCGTGCGCGTAGCTCTGATTTGAACCCCACGGAAAACCTTTGGGAAACACTTGCAATGAATGTTTCACTGCAAGATCTACAACGCCCCCCCCCCCCCAAAAAAAAAAGAAAAAAAAAGACAGAGAGAGAAACCGACGCCGAAGAGAATTTTTGAGATAATTACGAAGAACGGAGGTTGGAGAAAGTACTAACAATTCAATAACACAACACGATAGTGAGTGCCTTTACGCCAGTTTCCATCCAGGAAACCCAAATGCCTTATTTCGTTACTCATAGTATGAAAGAAATTTTGTAATTCCGTCATAAGTGTTAATGTCTTATATGTATCTACTACTTTCATAATAAATCGGATACATGTATGTTTCAGATATTGCACTTTTAATTTCGTAGTAACCCTGCCTGCATACTTTCCACTACCGTACACCATTTATAACTGTGATTTGGGTTTAGACTGTGGAAGTTACTGAAGAGTATGTTGGATGGAAAAGGATGAGGGATGTCTTTGTGGGAAGCAGCTGATAGTTGGGATGTAGTAGTTAGCATAGGGGTGGGATACATCTGGAAGAGGAAAGGTTGGGTTGGAATATTCATTTGGGATGGGGTGGGTAGGGTAAGTTTGGTTGTAAGGAGGGACTGTTCTCGGGGATGAGTTTACAGATTAGGAGGGGAAAACGATTGAAATTCCGTCGCGAAGAGGTATGGAGTGCATGGAGATGGACGGAAGCTGGGACATGTTAACAGAGGCGCTGGAGCGTTCTCAAGGATGGAGGAGACTGTAGGGTGTCGGGACTCAAGTTTGTGGGAGACGTAGGAGAGGCGAAGGTGTTCTGAGTGCTGGAGGAGTGGTAGAAATTCGACTAAATGGTAATGTGGATGGGTGTAGAAGGGTAGACAGATACAGAATGGAAAATGGAGTGCATGACACTATATGATTCTTTTTGGGGGGGGAGGGGAGGGGAGGGGAGGGGGGGAGTGGAAAAATTTATAAGGGGCAGAAATCCATGGAACATTGGCAGAGGTAAGGATAGCACTGGAGAATGATACGGGGATTTATTCCTTATGTTCAGTCTGTTATGCACTCTTAGTCTATTGTGGGCTTTCTTCTGGATGGTTAGTATGTGGAGTTCCCAGATCCTCTTATGATCAAGTGTTAGTCCGAGATATTTTAGTGTTTTGGTTAGTATGAGTTGGCGGTTGAAGACTGTGAGGTAGCGGTTTCTTGAGACGGAAAGCTCGTACGGTTTTACCTATGATTATTGCCTGGCTTTTTGGGGAATTGGTGGAAAGGTACATACACAGGCAGCAGATGTTTTTAAAACTGACGGCCGCAACATGAGCTGAGATTGTTGGTTAAAGCTGCTCCTTCCCGTTGCATCCTCCGCAAAAATAAAAATTTGAGCCTTCAGAGCGCACGCCAGTTTCACAGACGCTGCCCCTGAATAAAACGTGTCCCACATTCAGGAATACCTTGCTGCTGACGCCGTTACAGTACTAACGGAAGCACGCCCTATGTCCGCCAGGCAGATAATGTTATGACGACGATGACCCGAGTGCCGGCTGGCGCCGCTAGGAGCGCTGCGTGCGCGCGCCGTCCATTGTCTGAGCGGCGGTTAGCGGATTACGACCGCTAAGCCGCCAAACGGCCCGGAACATGCGCGCTGCGCTAGCTAGCTGACTGCTACAGGAGGGCAGTGTGGGCTGGACTAGGGAGCCGCCCACCTCCGTCCCAACTTACGCGGATTGCGGCCTACACTGCAGCGGTTAGTACCACCAGAAACAACGTCCCTATAGTTCGAATAAAATGACTTTGTGATTGACAGATTTGTAGTAGGGGGTTGGCGGGGTAATGCTTCGGGCGTGTAGTCATCCACGCTCGACAAGATTCTGCATGCACCTGGAGGACAGGCAACACTTCGTGGACGTGGCGCTGGAGAAGGAACTTCAGTTGGCTGGCCCCTGCCACACAAAGTGCTGAAACGTTAACCACAAAGTTATACTCAAATATCTTCAGCGTGTGCCTCAAAATAGAGCCTTTCTTTCATTTTGGAGGGAAAGCCCTTGAGTGTCGGGAATTACGTCCCTTATCCAAATGTAAATAGTGTACAAGATGTGTGAGAAAAGTAATGAGACTGATTTTTTATGTACCGAAATTTTTTAAAATTTTTTTCCTAACAACAGTATTAGCAGAATTTGGACTAGATCAAAAGACAACAAACATCATAAAAGAAACACTCACGGAGACCAAATCCAAAGTAAAATTTATGGGAGAATTGAGCACAGAATTTGAAATAGACACAGGAGTACGACAAGGGGATGTACTGTCCCCAGTGCTCTTCAACTGTGCTCTTGAAAAAGTTGTTAGACAATGGAAAAAAGCAGGTGCACCAGCACACAGACTGGGACCAAGACATAAGGGCATAGAATTACACTGTTTAGCATTTGCTGATGACATGGCACTGATCGCACAAGACATTACTGATGCACAGAAACAGCTAGAATTATTACAAGAACAGGATTACAAATTTCATTTGAAAAAACAAAATTTATGACTGACGTCAAAGGTGCACCTTCTGATCTCAAAATTGGTAATAACTACATCTCTCGAGTAAAAGAATTTAAATATTTAGGTGAATGGATTGCAGAAAATTGTAATGAAAAGAAATCTGTCAGATCAAGAGTCCAGAAAATGGAGACGACGTTTCAGTTAACAAAAAACATTTACAACAAAAAGAGTCTCTCGTGGAACTGCAAAATACGACACTACACAACAGTAATTAGACCCGAAGCTCTCTACGCATCTGAGACACTAAACCTTCAACACAGAACACTAAAAGAGGAATTAGAAGTGAAAGAACGCAAGATAATGAGGGAAATCATAGGACCAAGAACTAAAGATGGGGTACATTATCCAAAACCCAATGCAGAAATATATAAAAATATCTCCAAAATAACAGACACAATGCGCATGAGAAGAATCCAATTCATGGGGCACTTAGAAAGAATGGACTCAAACAGGTTAACGCACAAAATCCATACATTTTTAAAGAACAAAACTACAAGACCGAACTGGTACAAACAGACGGAAAAAGACCTGAGAGAATTAGGGTCTCCAAATCAAATGGTAGAAATGAAATCAGAAAAATCACAAACACACGGGGTTTTGAGGAAGAAGAGAGAAAAACTAACCGACATACATGGTCTACGCAACGAAAGCTAGCCCATTCGTTGTTTATGAAGGAATACTGGGCGAAAAGGAAGGCCAACAAATGTTGATTACCCGTGGTCCTAAGTGATCCATCCGCGAAGAAGAAGTACTGTCCCCTTCAAAGTACAGTATTTCCTTTCGGCAGCTACACACCGTCTGAATCCTTGTTTCCAGTCTTGGCAACAGCGCTAAAAGGCTTCAGCTGGCAGGGCCTTTAACATGTCGCTCATATTCTTTTGCATGTTCTCCAGAGTCCCAAAATGACGCCCTTTTAAGATATTTTTCAATGTCGGGAAAGAAAGTACCAGGGACTCATATGGTCTGTGCAACACCAGGAGTGGCTTTTGAGGTCAAAAATTCCGTGATGGAAGTGGCCGTATGACATTGGGACGTTGTCACGATGCAGTATCCACTTGGCGCGAACCTTTCACATGTGCAAATCTCCGCTCAAAATTTGATGTACAGCGAATGTATTTTGTGCCGAAGAAAAACTTGTGCTCTTTATAAGGAATGTTCCCCAGTGACCTGTTTCAACTTCTCAAAGATCACACTCGAGGATTTCACTTATGGTGCTCTCAAAAATCACGTGATCGCTATATGGAGCTGAAACTCTGACGGAGTATCTGGAAGGGATGAACACACCGGTCTACACAAGCACAGTAACACAAGAAAATGGGCTCTGAGCACTATGGGACTTAACATCTGAAGTCATCAGTCCCCTAGAACTTAGAACTACTTAAACTTAACTAACCTAAGGACATCACACACATCCATGCCCGAGGCAGGATTCGAACCTGCGACCGTAGCGATCGCGCGGTTTCAGGCTGAAGCGCCTAGAACCGCTCGGCCACTACGGTCGGCACAGCAACACAGCGTTACAGTACCGCTCACAGCGTTGTCAGTTTCATTACGTTTCTCACACATTTCGTATAATAGAGAGCATATGAAGGAAGCAGCTTGGTGACTTGAAATAAAAATATTCCATTGGAAATAAAGTAAAAAATCCAATTTGTAACGGATTATGTCAAAGGCTGAAGTACTTAATACTAGCAAGATTGAAAATAACAGAGTTTTTTCTATAGTCTGCATTTCCTGTAGCCTATCAGAGAGGAGTGCATCTACTATAGAACAAAAAATTAGAGCTTGGATACTCGGGAATATGAACATCGTAACGTGGAGTAAGAAAAAGAAGATGCAGAAATGGCACTAATTCAGACTGAAAAATCAGATGTCTCCGAAATAAAAGTTAAAAACTTTCCTTTTCTACTTGTAATTATTTAAGACGAGGCAAAAGACAGCGAAAAGTTACCTACTCGTATAACTTGCAGTTTTTTTATAATTGAAGGGCATAAAAATGGAGCATTGTTGAGAACAGAGCGAGACATGACAGAACCTTGCGCATATAGTAAAGGAAACCAAGGCGAAATGGACATAGAACTGAAATTCACGGAGAAAAAATAAAACCACAAAAGTCTTCTGAGTGCTGTTGAACGGAACTGATAATCTCTTGAAAAGTAATTACACGAACATCAACCAAAGCAAAACTAGGGTAACAGAATGTAGCGATGCTGAGGGAATTAGATAAGCAACTGTGACACTGAAACTAGCTATTTGGGAACCAAACAAACTTATGAAGGGAGAGTAGAGAGGATATAAAATGCACGATGGGAATAGCAAAAAATGAAATGATCGTGTGGCATTGATGGCCGCGGGAAAGTTCGGCAGCCGGGTTGCACGTCTTATTTCAGGTGATGGTAACATAACACCCAGTCCACGATCGGAGAAAATTTCCAACCCGGCCGGGAATCGAACCCGGGCGCACGGCACGATAGGCAAACACGTTACTATTCAGCTAAGGAAGCGGACTGGCAACAGCAAGGAAAGAATTTCTGTATAAATAACAATCTGTTAACATATAAATTTAATTATTAAGTATTTTTGTTGATTATAGCTTTGCACAGAAGCGAAACTTGGATAATAGGAAATTCAGACAAGCAGAGAACAGAAGCGTTTGAAATCTGGTGCTACAAAAGACTGGTGGAGATTATATGGGTAGGTTGAAGTACTAGTGAGGATGCGCTGAACAGAAATGGAAAAAAAAAGAAATTTATGATCCAACGTAACTACAAGAAGGGATCATTTGATAGAATACGGCCTAATGCATGACGGATTCATTAATTTGATAATGGAGGAAAGTGTGAAGGTTAAAAATTGGTTAAGGAGACAAAGGGGTGAATACAGTAAGCAGATTCAAACAGATGTAGGTTGCAGCAGTTATGCGTAAGTAAAGAGGATTGCATCACAGGTGGAGGGGGGGGGGAGCCGGGAGGGGTATGAAAGAGTATGCATTTGCTACGCTATGTAGCAATCGCCGTCCTTTCACGTAAATCCTTCTTGACACTTTGTCTGAAAACGATAAGTCGGAAACTGCCTGAAACCTTGCCTCGAGAAGATTTCATGCTGTATAGCGTTTACAGCTGCAAATCTCTATGCCAGTTCATCTGATGGATAAGGTATCTGAATACGAAAAAGTAAAAAACAAAAATTTTGTAAGTGGCTTGAAGTGAAACTTGTGAGAGAATAAACACACGTGGGTACGGATATCTCTTACCGAAAAGGTTGCAGTGATCGGCCACTCACCTGGAACAAAAGAAAGCAACTTTAGTTCTTCTGCAAGTGCACCTAATTTTCTATTAATTAACGTACGCAACATCGTTATAAATCCTTGAAATTTTATTCAGGCGAGGATAATTTTACGACGAATAGCAAGGAGTCTTACTATTTCTACAAAGTTTTATTCGTCAAAAGACCTCTTAATGGTCGGTTCAGACAAATGTTAATATTATACTTGCTCCAGGATCACGAAGTTATGTACACTGAAGCGCCAAAGAAACTGGTATAGGTATGTGTATTCAAATACATAGGTAGAAAACGGCGCTGCGGTCTGCAACGAATATATAAGACAAAAAGTGTCTGGCACAGTTGTTAGATTGATTATTGCTATTACAATGGCAGATTAATACCATTTAAGTGAGTTTGAACGTGGTGTTTTAGTCGGCGCACGACCGATGTGACACATTTCCGAGGTAGTGATGAAGTGGGAATCTTCCCGTATGACCATTTCACGAGTGTCCGTGAATATCAGGAATCCGGCAAAACATCAAATCTCTGACATCGCTGCGTCCGGAAAAAGATCCTGCAAAAACGGGACCAACGACGACTGAAGAGAATCGTTCAACATGACAGAAATGCTAGCTTTCCGAAAATTGCTGCAGATTTCAATGCTGGGCCATCAACAAGTGTCAGCGTGCGAACCATTCAACGAAACATCATCGAAATAGGCTTTCGGAGCCACCGGAGGCCCAGTCGTGTACCCTTTATCACTGCACGACACAAATCTTTACGCCGCGCCTGGGCCCGTCAACACCGACATTGGACTGTTGATGACTGGAAACATGTTGCCTAGTCGGACGAGTCTCGTTTCAAATTGTATCGAGCGGATGGACGTGAAGGGGTATGGAGACAATCTCACGAATCTACGAACCCTGCATGTCAGCAGGGGACTGTTCAAGCTGATGCAGGCTCTGTAATGGTGTCGCCGGCCGAAGTGGCCGTGCGGTTAAAGGCGCTGCAGTCTGGAACCGCAAGACCGCTACGGTCGCAGGTTCGAATCCTGCCTCGGGCATGGATGTTTGTGATGTCCTTAGGTTAGTTAGGTTTAACTAGTTCTAAGTTCTAGGGGACTAATGACCTCAGCAGTTGAGTCCCATAGTGCTCAGAGCCATTTGAATTTTTTTTGTAATGGTGTCGGGCGTGTGCAATTGGAGTGATATGTGTCCCTGATACGTCTAGATACGACTCTGACAGGTGACAAGCAAGTAAGCATCCTGTATGATCACCTGTATCCATTCATGTCCATTGTGCATTCCGATGGACTTGGACAATTCCAGCAGGACAATGCGACACCCTAAACGTCCAGCATTGCTACTGAGTGCCTTCAAGAACGCTCTTCTGAGTTTAAACAATTCCGCTGGCTACCAAATTCCCCAGACATGAACATTATTGAGCATATCTGGGATGCCTTGCAACGTGCTATTCAGAAGGGAACTCCACCCCTTCGCCTCTTACGGATTTACGGTCAGCCCTGCAGGATTCACGGTGTCAGTTCCCTCCAGCACTACTTCAGACATCAGTTGAATCCATGCCACGTAGTTGTGGGGCACGTCTGCATGCTCGTGGGGGCCTTACACGATATTAGGCAGGTGAACCAGTTTCTTTGGTTCTTCAGTATAAGTTTAATGTACTTCTCTAGAACACAGGATTCTTAGAATTGAGAAATCAAAATAATATTTAATGGCAGTATGGATTGCGATTTGTATAAGCATTGTATTCATTACATAGAGTCGTATTACGTAGAACATAGAAACATACAAAAGCCTTTCCTTAATTCGCATACTATTCTTCAAATAAATAAATATGTTTTACTGCACACTTCCTAAAGTAATCTATGTTGTTCCTTGAGTTTCACGCTATCTCCATACCAAATTTCATCAAAATTGTTAGAGCGCTTTAGTTGTGAAAACCGAACAGGCAAAAACAATTTTGCAATTATAAAAAATGGTTCAAATGGCTCTGAGCACTATGCGACTTAACTGCTATGGTCATCAGTCGCCTAGAACTTAGAACTAATTAAACATAACTAACCTAAGGACATCACACACATCCATGCCCGAGGCAGGATTCGAACCTGCGACCGTAGCGGTCGCTCGGCTCCAGACTGTAGCGCCCAGAACCGCACGGCCACTACGGCCGGCCTGCAATTATAACATTAGTGTGGATGTGTCAGCCCATCCGTAAACAATTTTTAAAATCATAGGGATTATCACAGTTCCATAATAGAGCTACATGACCACAGCGATCTCTGTCCTCGCGACATCTTTTTAGTGACATTTTTCTGTGTTGAAATACAATGAATATGATACAGCACAAGCAACTGCACGAGTTTTTAACTTTCTTAACGACATGATGTTCGAAACAACACACTAAGCTGGTCGTAGATTCTGTATCAAAACTGAAGAGCACTGACCATCCTTTTGCAGGACAACGCTCAAGCACGTACAGTGCAAGCTGTTACTGATTCGTCTGAATGATGGGGCTGCTAAGTGCTATACCACCTAGTGCACTCCCTAGACTTAAGCCCTCGCGAGTTCAACTCGATTTCTAAACTGAAGGAAACACTTCACAGCATTCGCTTCAGAACTGCTACAAATATATCGGGCAACAGACCGCGCCGCTCGAACTGTCAACACAACTGGCACTGCTAAGAGTATCCTACGACTTCCACATCGCTTGTAACGGGTTATACACAACGCTGGTGACTACTTTGAAGGTCAATAAAACTGTGAAACAAGTATCTATTTTGTACGAGCTGTAAATAAATAGTTGCCACTATTAAAGTTCCAACCCTTGTATTAAGGAGAAAAAATGAACACACTATGCTGTACGTGGAATACAATTTGACAGTCGGCGCGGTGGCTGATGAGAGCGACAGTAAAGGCATTTCCCATTTATAGTCGCTCTCCCAGCAGCCACCGCGAGCACTGTCAAGTTAGTTTGTTCGTACAGTAGATGAGTCGGTGTAAGTTGATCCTTGACAGCTGCTGTCGTTTGCTTCGCGAGTCCACCTCAACCAATAGCGCAACGCTATTGTGTAAACGTCGCTATGGCAACGCCCCAGTGTTGTCACAGCTCTGTAGACGGCTACTGTTTGGAGGTGGGGCCGTTAGCGCTTCGCAGTTGAAAAGTCGGCAACAGCGTGCGAAAATTGGGGCATGATTCTGATAACACACAGTTATGACGTTCTGAATGTACAATTTTCAAACTGAAATATTACGTAAAACAACGAAACGACGTGTTCTCGATCTAGGTTTCACAACATATTACGCAGATGTGTCCCCCCTCCCCTCCCCCTGCCATAATCATCCCTCTACTTCAACATCCTGAGAACTGTAGGGCGCTGGTTGTCACTTCGTTGTACAGTACGTCGTGATCGGGTAGGCAGGTGCAGTGGGGCGAAGCGAGTGACACAACTGGCGCACGCGGAAGTTTAGAAAAAGTACATTCAAAAGATCGTAACACAGTGCTATCAGAATTTTGGCCTAAATTTTTCACGCAGGATCGATTGCTGAGGCTGATATCTTCGAAGAGTGCCTTTTTCTCGTTAAAGTATGACGTAAATTTGCCGATGTTCCCTTGTGAGAACGGTGTATGTTAACTTTGTGCGTGAAGAAAACTTTCCGCCTCGGCGGAAACTTTACACTCCGCACGAAAAGCTGTTACTACTCCACAGGCACAGTTTTGGCGCGCAAGCTTCGGTGTGTGCTCTTTTCTGCATGCGCGCTGCGCGCACACTCCAAGCACGAGAGTGCCGCTCCAGAAACAGCAGTTCGGAGCGTGCGTGCAAATGGGGCCATTATGAGCTAGATCCACTCATTGCGCCACTGTAGCGTGTTATACAAGATGTCCATAAATGATCTTCACAACTTCAGATTTTATCAACTTTAAAACTATACTAGATATTAACAAATGGTTTTCAAAGTTCGATACGATAACTCAGAAAGCATCTTTTTTACCTTCCAGGTGACCAATTTTGACGCAAAATTTAACTTGAAAACCTGATAACATGTGAAAGCCATAGGAGAAAATCAGTGTGTGGCCTAGTGCACACAGACTACGTCCGATACCCAATTGCAACGAAACTTTCGAACGAGGTATGGAAAGCAACCACCGTCCCGACCGACTATTCCCGCTTTCCATACGTCATTTATGGAAACAGGTAGTGTCCTCCATAAGAAAGGGGACGGGACGTCCATCTTTTTCACGCGCCAACGTCGACATTGTACCCCTGTATTTGAAAAGCGGACAAAACACGTGCGTAGGGCAACCAGAGAATTGAAAATGCCGGCCGATGCGGCCGAGCGGTTCTAGGCGCTTCAGTCAGTACTAATCAGTGTTTATTCCATTCAAAAGAACCTGTAACTCTTCTTCGCTTTTACTGAGCATAGCAATGTCATCAGTGAATCTTATCATTCATATCTTTTCACTGCCGGTCAGTGTGGCCGAGCGGTTCTAGGCGCTACAGTCCGGAACCGCGCTGCTGCTACGGTCGCAGGTTCTAATCCTGCCTCGGGCATGGATGTGTGTGATGTCCTTAGGTTAGTTAGGTTTACGTAGTTCTAAGTTCTAGGGGACTGATGATCTCAGATGTTAAGTCACATAGTGCTCAGAGCCATTTGAACCATTTTGATATCTCTTCACCTTGAATATTAATTCCACTCTACAACCTTTCTTTTATTTCCATCTTTGCGTCTTCGATGTACAGATTGAACACTAAGGGCGAAAGATTACATCCTTCTCTTAAAACAGCCTTTTTAATCCGAGCACTTCGTTCTTAGTCTTCCACTGCTTTTAAGCCGGTCGATGTGCCGAGTGGTTGTAGGCGCTTCAGTCCGGAACCGTGCTGCTGCTACGGTCGCAGGTTCGAATCCTGCCTTGGGCATGGATATGTGTGATGTCCTTAGGTTAGTTAGGTTTAAGTAGTTCTAAGACTAGGGGACTGATGACCTCAGATGTTAAGTCCCATAGTGCTTAGGGCCATTTTTTGAATTGGTTCAAATGGTTCAAATGGCTCTGAGCACTATGGGACTCAACTGCTGAGGTCATTAGTCCCCTAGAACTTAGAACTAGTTAAACCTAACTAACCTAAGGACATCACAAACATCCATGCCCGAGGCAGGATTCGAACCTGCGACCGTAGCAGTCACACTGCGGTGGATATGCTAGGCACTTAACGGTAACTCGAGAAGGTTTGTTTCTCCGATGAGGCAACATTTCATGTGTCTGGCCACCTGAATCTTCATAACATTCGTATACAGGGTTCACAGCATCCTCATGTCACACGTAGAATCAAAAGAGACGGTCCGATACTCAACGCTGGGCGCGGACTGACGCACAATCGCATTGTTGGTTCGCCAATGTTGGTTTTTGGGGACATGTTACAAGATTTGCTGCGTCACAATTGGAACATCTGCAATCTGATGTCATATTACAGCAGGATGGGGCACCACCCCATTGGTCCAATTTCTAAATCAAATGTTTCCGGATAAGTGGTTGGAAGAGATTGTTCAAATCGATGGCAGTCACGATCCACTGATCTCACACCACTATTCTTACCCTGGGGTACCGTAAAAGATCTGATGTAGCGTACCAAGGTTAGAGACCTACAGCATGCATTCGCAGTGCATTGGAACATGTCACCGTGCAGATACTGAATCGTACGTCGAGAGAAATGGAATTCCGACCAGACATTGCCCGTGCCAGTAAGGGTACACGCATTGATGTACATGAATGAGCAGACAAAACTTTATGAGTTATCCCGTTATCCCATGTTGAAAACCATTCTTCTTCTTCTTGCATTACGGCCTCTGTAGGGCCACGGGTAGCCCCTTCGTGGACTGCATTTTCCTCTTCTTCTCCCAGAACCTCTTCATTCTTTCTCTTCTTCTTTCCCGCTCTTCTTCCGAGATCTTCAGTTTCCGTTTCTCCTGGCGGCTCCACTGTGACATTCTAATCTTTTCCCGTATTCTTCTCTGTCATTGATCTCCGGCATTTTTATCGGTGTATATTTGTTCCTCCAATTTTCGTTTCCTTCGACGTTGATCCCTAATTACAACCACTCCTTCCGAAGATCAACAACCTGCTTGGTTCCTGTCTTTCCCCTTGTCCTCCCTGTTGTTTCCCACACTCTCTTCGTCATTCTGTCCATACTCATCCTAACTACTTGCCCAGTAAACCTGGCCCTTTTTTAGTCTGATTTCCCCGGATATTGTTCTCATGTTCCGGTACAATTATTCCCTAGGTCTTCACATCCACCTCTCTCCACCTCTTTTGGGACCTAGTATTTTTCTCAGTATTTTTCTCTCTTCTTTCTCTAGTTGTTCTGCCCCATTTCTTCCTATTGTCATCGTCTCAGCAGCATATAATACTGCATTCCTCACTGTTGCCTTGTAGCGGCTTATCTTTGCCTCTGTGGATATATTCTTTTTATTGTATATCTCTCTCGTCACGCAGAAGGCTGACCTCATCTTCTTTATCCTCTCTGTTATTCCCCCCTTGCTCCTGTTCCTTCCTGTTATAAATTCTCCCAGGTATTTAAATTTGCTCACCATTTGCACAGTGCCTTCCGGTGTTTCCCAGTCTGCAGTGGTGTTTAATGTCTTTCTCTTGTTATAGGCGATCCTCAGTCCCACCTTTCTGGCTACCTTACTGAAGTTGTAGAGTTGTGTCTTTGCGTCTTCCGTCTCATTTACTATTGCTATGTCATCTACAAAGGCTAGGTAGTCCACTTGAGCCCAGTTGTCCTTTTTGTCCCCCACACGGGTCTTTGATATTCCCATTTCCTCGTTTATTGCTCTCCACTGCCTGATCACTTCGTCCAGTGCTATATTGAACAACAATGGTGACAATCCATCTCAATGTTTAACACCAGTATTGATCTCAAATTCTTCTGATGGAGTGTCGTGTCTACTACCTAAAGTGCCAGCGAGAAAGTTAACGTACTCTCGGTGCGTTGAAAACCATTCGTTAAAATCTAGCACAGTTTTAAAGGTATCAAAGTCTTCAATTTCAAAGGTAATTTATGGACATCCTGTATAATTGCAGAGGTACCTAGTTTCTACTTTCCCGCTTTTCCTTTCCTTCGCCGATACAACATTCCCGACAGTTATGATGAAGGCCGGGGAACCGCGTGGGAGTGTCGTTGCTGCTTAGTCGCTGCACAGGGCAGTCGCCGGCTGACCTTGCGTGCCTGGCGGTAAAATGTGCAGAGGCTGCGCCGGAGCACGGCGGGTTGCCCGCCTCGCAGGCGGACGGCAGACGCTACGCTACGGCTATGCCGTGGTGTCTGGTTGTGCTGTGCCGGTGGCCAGCCCGGGCCAGACGGGCGAGTGAGAGTATATTTAGCAGCGCCCGCGACCGCGCCGTCTGCTGGCCGCGTCTCCCGCTGCAATGCACACGACACTCGCTGACCGTTGCGCCTGTTCGTACATCACTTTCCCCGCGGGAAATTCTCAAATTACACAAGTAACAGCAACGTACATATACCCAGGGTATTCCATACCTTGGCTGGGTGTCTGCTGCAGCGCAGACTACGTCGAGTATGTTGGCCAAGGCACCGGAGGCAGAGCCTACGCGCCATTCCAATCGCAACCTCCGGAGACGATAATTATTTTTAATATAGGCCACTCAACATCATCGTAATCTTTCACTTTACTTCCACATCACATAATTTCTCTAATTTCTCTAGCATTTCCCTAATTAATCCCGCCTGAGATACTGTTAAAACTAGGCAGACTGCCGTCCTGGTACTATTCTATCGCTTTAGCCATAGTCCCGCAGCGATCGCAGGGTCGGCGTGGTTACAACGGATTTGGCAATGTTAGTGTTAGGGGTGGCCGGATGCCCTTCCTGCCGCCACCCTGTACCCCCCAGGCCCGAATCAGTGTATCCCAACTGTCTGCGCCGGCCGCGGTGGTCTAGCGGTTCTAGGCGCTCAGTCCGGAACCGCGCGACTGCTACGGTCGCAGGTTCGAATCCTGCCTCGGGCATGGATGTGTGTGATGTCCTTAGGTTAGTTAGGTTTAAGTAGTTCTAGGGGGCTGATGACCACAGATGTTAAGTCCCATAGTGCTCAGAGCCATTTGAACCATTTGAACCAACTGTCTGCGTCTAGTGTAAATCGTGAAATAGTGCGGACTTGTTTCAAATGTCTGCGACGCGTGTAACTGAAGCGGAACGTGGGGACCAGCCCGGTATTCACCTACGGGATGTGGAAAACCGCCTAAAAACCGCCGGGCGGATTCGATCCGGGGTCAGTGCCGTCCTGTTACTGTTTTAGGTGAAAAACTGAAGCACAGGTAACTGCTATTAAGTCCACACAGACCTTGTAAACGGAGCTGTAGCACCGAAACGCGTTGGACAGTAACTCGAAAATAAAAACATTGAGACTGAAGACGGAATATCATTAATAAAATACATCCCCAACGTAGAACTTACAGGCACGCACTGCGCGCGATGTAATGTCTGTCAATAACTTTACGCAAAAACAGGGATCTAACCATTCACCCAGAGTGCGTTAACTTTCTCACTGACGCTTTAGGTAGTAGACACGACACTCCACAAAATTATAAAATGCTAGTTACGCTGTTGTCGCTGCCTGCTAGGATGGTGAACAGGTCTACAGCAAAACTGAGGCTTGCCCTAATGTCAGGATATGAAACACACGTTAAAACATCAAGTACTGAACGTGTCATTCCACAGGCTCCACATCTTGATGGATCATCCTGTCAAAACCGCGAACTGTGTCTCAATGAACTGTTTATAATACGGCGACCATCACTGCCTTCCATCGGTGCGGTTGCCGTGAGGTTCGCCACGCCTGGGCTGTCAATTTGATTGACAGCAATTTGTCGTTTACCGCCTTTACAATAACCCCTGAGCCACCCGTCTCGCTGTGAGGACAGCGCTACAGTCACAGCACATCCTCTACACGCATCTTTGGTTGCTTTTCTGGCCGTGTCATTTGCCCGTATCGCGACATGTATCACCAACCAGCAGAATATCACCTCTTTTCCTTGTTTTCGATCCGCTGTAAGGCATCTTGCGCGGTCTACACCACATACATTTTTGTTCAGAATTCAGGACTCTGACAGATCCTAATCAGATGATACTCATTCTACTACGATTGATTCTCATTTACTCTTGTGTCTTCCGGACTCTGTATATTTCGGCGCCATAACTTGTCAGTGGTTCTGAGTGGCAAACTTTCTCGGGGAAGACAACCTAGTGTATTCTCCTACTTCGATCCAGCTGTAAAATAACGATAAAGTATTGATACGATTTCAAAATCGAAGGAAACTAAATTCAAAAAATTAATATGGTGTACAATATTTCGTGCACTCTTTCAAGTTGCCCAATTTCGATAGGGAGCTAGTGTCTCAGATCATCGCCGCTCCCTCAAATTCCACGTATACGGTGAGGCATCTGCTTCTGTTTATTTACTTTCTGGTAGCGCTAAAGTCGATGATCATCTTTTTTCATTTTCAGAAACAGTGACTATGGCCTTGTAAAATTGAGAACAGTGTGCTATCGTGAGTTTTTTAAACAATGAGAAATTCGGCGGTTTTTGGATCTAGAATCTGCATCAACATTTCTCTACGGTAACTTGTCAAAATACAGAATACAGTAGATGAAGAATGGGTAGCTTTGAGAGGCGAAATAGTGAAGGCAGCAGAGAATCAAGCAGATAAAAAGAGGAGGGCTAGTAGAAATCCTTGGGTAACAGAAGAGATATTCAGTTTAATTGATGAAAGGAGAAAATATAAAAATGCAGTAACTGAAGCAGGGCGAAAAGGAATAGAAACATCTCAAAAATGAGATCGACAGGGAGTGCAAACCGGCTAAGCGGGAATGGCTAGAGGACAAATGTAAGAGTGTATAAGGACATATCACTAGGGGTAAGATAGATGCCGCCTACAGAAAAATTAGAGACCTTTGGAGAAAATAGAACCACCTGTATGAATATCAAGAGCTGAGATAGTAAACCAGTCCTAAGCAAAGAAGTGAAAGCCGAAAGGTGGAACAAGTATATAGATGGTCTACACAAAGGCGATGTACATAACGGCAATATTATGGGAATTGAAGAGTACGTAGATGAAGGTGAGGTGGCAGATATGATACTGCGAGAAGAATTTGACAGAGCACTGAAAGACAGTAAAAACAGCATCCTGTTAGAACTACTGATAACCTTTGGAGAACCAGCCATGACAAAACTCTTCCATCCGGTGTGCAAGCCGTATGAGACATGCGCAATACCCTCCTACTTCAAGAAGAATATAGTAGCTCCTATCCCAAAGAAAGCAGTTTCCGACAGGTGTGAAAATTACCGAACTATCAGTTTAATAAGTCACGGTTACAAAATACTAACACAATTCTTTACAGACGAATGGAGAAACTGGCAGAAGCCGATCCTCGGGGAAGATCAGTTTGGATTCCGTAGAAATGTAGCAACGCGCGAGGCAATACTGACCCTACGACTTCACACATAAGATAGGTTAATATAAGGCAAACCTACGTTTATAGCATTTGTGGACTTGCAGAAAGCTTTTCACAATGTTCACTAGAATACTCTTTTTAAAATTCTAAAAGTGGCAGGGGTAAAATACAGTGAGTGAAAGGCTATTTACAATTAGTACAGAAACCAGGTGGCAGTCATAAGAGTCGAAGGGCACGAAAGGAAAGCAATGGTTGAGAAGGGAGTGAGACAGGGTTGTGGCCTATCTATTAAACAAGGAAAAAAGGAAACCAAAGAAAAATTTGGAGTAGGAATTAAAATCCAGGGAAAAATACAAATCTTGAGATTTGCCGATGACACTGTAATTCTGTCAGAGACAGCAAAGTACTTGGAAGAACAGTTGAACGGAATGGACAGTGCCTTAAAAGGAGGATATAAGATGAACCACAACAAAAGCAAAACGAGGATAATGGATTGTAGTCGAATTAAATCGGGTTCCCGGGTTCGATTCCCGGCGGGGTCAGGGATTTTCTCTGCCTCGTGATGACTGGGTGTTGTGTGCTGTCCTTAGGTTAGTCAGGTTTAAGTAGTTGTAAGTTCTAGGGGACTGATGACCTCAGAAGTTAAGTCCCATAGTGCTCAGAGCCATTTGAACCATTTTTGAACCATCGAATTAAATCGGGTGATGCTAAGGAATTAGATTAGGAAATGAGACACTTAAAGTAGTAGATGAGTTTTACTATTTGGGCAGCAAAATAACTGAGGATGGTTGAAGCAGAGAGGACATAAAATGTATACTGGCGATGGCAGGGAAAGCGTTTCTGAAGAAGAGAAATTTGTTAACATCGATTGTATATTTAAGCGTCAGGAAGTCTTTTTCTGAAAGTGTTTGATGGAGTTTAGCAATGTATATTGGTGAAACACGGGCGATAAACAGTTTAGACAAGGAGAGAATATAAGCTTTTGAAATGTGGTGTTACAGAAGAATGCTGAAGATTAGATACGCAGATCGCATAACTAATGAGGAGGTACTAAATAGAATTGGGAGAAGAGCAATTTGTGGCACAACTACACTAGAAGAAGGGATCGGTTTCTAGGATACGTTCTTAGGCACCAAAGGATCACGCATTTAGTACTGGAGGTAATTGTTGAGGTTAAAAATCGTAGAGGGAGGCAAAGAGATGAATACACAATTCCTGAAATGGACTGGCCTGCCAAAAGTCGCAACTTGAAACAATGGAAGATCTTTGGGATCAGTTGGAATGTCTAATTTCGGCTCTTGAGGAAGAATGTGCTACCAGTCCTCCACAGATATTGAGGCAGCTCACGAAAGTAACCTAAGCAGAATTCAAGCCGTAATAAGTCGAAGGGCGGACACTGATAGGTGTCCAGATACTTTCGATCAGATAGTGTACATCTACGGGTATGTGGCCGAGGTATTTCTGATACCTAAGTTTCCCCTTTCTACTGTTCCATTCGCGAATGGCGCGTTGGAAGAACGACTACTAGTAAAGCTCCATATGACATCCGGTTTCTCTGATTCTCCAGTCGTGATTACTCCCTGCAACTTACGCTCTCGAAATTTCAACAGTAAATCTCTCTGTTATGCACAATGCCACAGCTTTAGCGTCTGCTACTGGAGTTTGTTGAGCATATCTGTAACGCTCTCGCGCCGAGTAGACGCTCCCGTGACGAAACTTGCAGCTCATCATTGCGTCTTCTGTATCTCTTCTATCAGCCCTACTTGTTAAGGGCCCCACGCTCATGAGTAGTATTCAAGAATCAATAGAACGAGTGTTTCGGAAGGCCACTTTTTCCGTGGGCGAGTTGCGTTTCCTCAAGATTTTGCCAGTGACTCTCAATCTGGCGTCTGCTTTTCCTATGATTCCTACTGAGGTCAGTGGTGGTTCAGACATCCTACAAAAAATGATGCTTATTCCAATATCTCCGCCCATTACATAAGAAGATAACACAATTAAGCAACAAAGTATACCGTAATACATGGAATAGTTGAAGACATAAGCCAACGAAAGTCGGCGGTGCACAAGCATCACATTTTTGTTTCTCGTTTCGTACGGTTTTGCAGCTAACGTTGACGTTTACATGCTTTAGTTATGTCCCTTTGTCTCTTTAAGCTATCCTTTATTTCTTGCAATAAATCAAGTTTACTGCGGTACTTTGCTGTCACCGCTCACTCTAGGCTCTCGCAGCTGCCACGTTGAACTGTTTGAGAAGAGCTTACGAACAACAGATTATAGTTGTCTTTATTTATACACTGGCGCATTTATCTTCGTGCTGCTTCAAAGCGTAGTGGCGCGCCCCGCAACGCTGGACATAATATTTCTGTCCGCTTTCAAAGAACTTCTAACATCTGTGAGAAAGAGGCGGAAAAACCTCTGAGGTGACATTCACAAACAGCGTACGGTGCGCGGGCAACGGTACGCAGCGGTTAATTTAGGCGACCACCGCGAGAATCCTTTGAAACACCACAACCGCGACGTCTTTCAAGGTGGAGCTTCGCTCGTTATCAGGCGTCGCTGTAAATCCACGCTGATAAAACCTTCAACAGTCATTCTGCGCAAATACTAAGCTGAAACACAAGCTCATGGAGAAATTAATAGCCACCCCCTAAAAACAGCACGCTGGCCGCTTTGGAGCACTTGGATGGCAATCACCTGCTGACGTAACTCATGGCAGTGAAGTGGTGTGCCTCTACCATTTGGTTGCAAGGAATCACAGCAGTGAGATTGGATTCATGTGGAGACGCGACAGATGGGAGCTATCGTATTTAGACGTGACGATGGCCACACCGTGAATAAATTTGTCCGGTTTGTTCGCCTATGAACGGGGACGAGCGTCATACCTTGTCAATGATATTCGATTTCAAAGCCGATAGGAACTGCTCTGCTGTTGGTGTATGCAAGGCCATGTCATCGAATTATCGAGCGAACATTACGAATGCAACTACGCACGGTGGAGATTTGGACTCAGCCAACTCGCAAAACGCCATTGCTCTCTCGGCAACACATACTGCTGCACTCCTTCAGTGAAACAAACTACTCAGAGAATAGACAGTAGCTGATTGCAGGCGTGTAGTGCGGCAGGATATATAACTTGCGACGCGAAAGTGCCTATCGAAGTCAAATGAAATACAATGCGGAAAAAAGTATCACTTTGTCGAAGCCCCGGTGTTGCCTTCCCTTGAAAATTTGGCTCAAAGATGCCTATAATCTTCCCCTGTAATGGCGCCTAAGCGTGGCACTCTGCAACGTCACCCTCGGGCTCTGCGAGGCTTCAAACAGCAACGTGTCGACACAAACGAAAAAAGGCCACAGCTCAGAATTTCATGTGAGGTATAATGGGGCACCAAATTACACCACAATTCGTGGACGTGTCACATGATGGGATGGTAATCACAGCCCCTCTTACCCACATTTCACCCCTTCTTTCGACGCCTATACGATGGAGGTCAGCCGGCCGGTGTGGCCGAGCGGTTCTAGGCGCAGGTTCGAATCCTGCCTCGGGCATGGTTGTGTGTAATGTCCTTAGGTTACAAAATTGTTAAGGCTTTCGTGGCCACTTGCTGACAAATTGCCTATTGGCTTCTGTCTCGGGTTCTTCGGCCGACGTTCATCTAATGATTTTTCTGACGTTTCGCCAGCACGAGTGGCTGGCATTGTCAAAGCTTCACCCTCCATTGCCGGTGGTGAACTGGAGGCGAGCTCGCGGGCGCAGACTATATGTACCTGGTGCGCCAACGTCCGAGGGCTTCTCCGCGGTCATTTCCGGTGCGGTTCTCCTCTTGCTACTTGCGACGGTCGTTCGCTGCAGTACAGGAAGCCAGGATCCGTTTACCTTAAGGCTTTCCTCTTTCTTGTTGAAACTGTTCGCGTGTTTTTGTATTTCTACAGCTTCTCTGAACAAGCGCGTGTGATAGTGCTTCTCTACAGCTAGAACTTCCGTGTCGGCGAATTTTATTACGTGGTCGGTCCCATTCAGTGATTGCTCTGCCACGGCCGATTTCTCCACCTGCCCCAACCTGCAGTGTCGCTTGTGCTCTTTGATCCTGGTGTTAATTGATCGTCCAGTCATTCCGACATAAACTTTTCCGCATGTGCATGGTATACGGTATATTCCCGACCTTGCAAGTGGGTCTCTTTTCGCCTTCGCCGATCTAAGACACTCTTTGATCTTCCTTGTCGGTTTGAAAATCGTCTTTACGCCATGTTTGCGCAATGTACGGCCGATTCTGTCCGTCACTCTGGGAATGTATGGCAGAAAGGCCGTACCCGACGACGTACCGAAAACTAAGCGCAGATCCGACGCAGCGTATCACTCGGAATACGAATAGATTAATCAAGGCGTCTTCTCTGCCGGCGGACATACAGAGAAACCTGCGCAACACGGAAGCCCTACCACCTCGGCTGTATGGATTACCCAAGATCCATAAGAACAACGTTCCACTGAGACCGATCGTTAGCGCTCCTGGGTCACCAACGTATAAACTGGCAAAACACTTGGCCTCTCTGCTCCAGCCACACGTGGGGAAGACCGACACATAAATTAAGGACTCAGGACATTTCATTGAGAAGCTGAAGCAACTGAAACTTGCACCAAACGACATCTTGGTCAGCTTTGATGTTGTTTCGTTATTTACGAAAGTGCCACTCAGTGACGCTCTGGAGCACATCGGTTCCATGTTCCCGCAAGACATCAAAAAGCTCTTCCATGCATGTCTCACCACGAGCTATTTCACATGGAATGGCGATTTCTACGAACAGCTGGAAGGCGTCGCCATGGGTAGTCCTCTCAGTCCAGTGGTGGCCAACTTCTTCATGGAACAATTCGAAGCACAGGCACTGGACTCGGCGATTTGCAAACCTAAGGTGTGGTACAGGCACGTCGATGATACTTTCGTGGTGTGGAACCATGGTGAAGAACAGCTCGGTGACTTCCTAAGACACTTGAACAGCCTCCATGCCAACATAACATTTACCATGGAAGTAGAAAAGATAAGAAACTGCCATTTCTAGATGTGCTGGTCATAAGGGAAGGCGAGAACCTGGGACACAGCGTGTATCGAAAACCGACACACACGGACCGATACCTGCACAAACTGTCAAACCACCACCCGAGCCAGAAAAGAGGCATGATTAGTACGCTCGTAACGAGAACAGGACGAATATATGAGCCGCAACACCTCAAACGAGAAATGAAACACCTGCAAACTGTTCTGAGGAGCAATGGGTACTCCACAAACTACATTAGAAGTGTAACAGAGCCCAACACTCGGCGAAGTAAGGAACCAGAAAAAGAAAGGTCGGGTACGGCCTTTCTGCCATACATTCCCAGAGTGACGGACAGAATCGGCCGTACATTGCGCAAACATGGCGTAAAGACGATTTTCAAACCGACAAGGAAGATCAAAGAGTGTCTTAGATCGGCGAAGGAGAAAAGAGACCCACTTGCAAGGTCGGGAATATACCGTATACCATGCACATGCGGAAAAGTTTATGTCGGAATGACTGGACGATCAATTAACACCAGGATCAAAGAGCACAAGCGACATTGCAGGTTGGGGCAGGTGGAGAAATCGGCCGTGGCAGAGCAATCACTGAATGGGACCGACCACGTAATAAAATTCGCCGACACGGAAGTTCTAGCTGTAGAGAAGCACTATCACACGCGCTTGTTCAGAGAAGCTGTAGAAATACAAAAACACGCGAACAGTTTCAACAAGAAAGAGGAAAGCCTTAAGGTAAACGGATCCTGGCTTCCCGTACTGCAGCGAACGACCGTCGCAGGTAGCAAGAGGAGAACCGCACCGGAAATGACCGCGGAGAAGCCCTCGGACGTTGGCGCACCAGGTACATATAGTCTGCGCCCGCGAGCTCGCCTCCAGTTCACCACCGGCAATGGAGGGTGAAGCTTTGACAATGCCAGCCACTCGTGCTGGCGAAACGTCAGAAAAATCATTCGATGAACGTCGGCCGAAGAACCCGAGGCAGAAGCCAATAGGCAATTTGTCGTCCTTAGGTTAGTTAGATTTAAGTAGTTCTAAGTTCTAGGGGACTGATGACCTCAGATGTTAAGTCCCATAGTGCTCAGAGCCATTTTGATAGAGGTCAGAACCGTAACACCCAAGTTAAAATCATGCGGTTTTCTTATACGTAGCCGAGGAAAACATTTCAGATACACCACCGACGATCCGAGGCAGCAGCGGAAACTTGGCAACTGTGTCGCTTTGATACGAGACAAAGGAACAGATCAAGCAGTAAATTAATGTGGGTTCACTACCGACATCTCCTGACAAAGTTACGGGAGACTGTCATTACCTGCCACGCGGGATTAGCCGAGCGGTCTGGGGCGCTGCAGTCATGGACTGTGCGGCTGGTCCCGGCGGAGGTTCGAGTCCTCCCTCGGGCATGGGTGTGTGTGTTTAGTTAGGTTTAGGTTAAGTAGTGTGTAAGCTTAGGGACTGATGACCTTAGCAGTTAAGTCCCATAAGATTTCACACACATTTGAACTGTCATAACCATGTGTGGCGGGAAGCTATGTAATAGTGTGTACTGCTCCATGAGAACGCCACAGCTTATTCTACGTAGGACACAGTCACACATGCTGCTTCTTTGGGCTGTCAAACTTTGCCCCCCCACCCCGTCCGTATTCATCTGACAACGCACTCAGTGACTTCTTTCTCTTTTTGAATGATGAATTGTTGTGTGGCAGGTATTTCCAGGGACGCTTCCTGAGTAACCAAAATGCAGAAACACCCAGGGAAAAATGTATCGCAACGAAGGACGAATATTCCTCCAGTTTCCCAATCAGGGCGCAAATATGCTTACATTGTGTAGCATTTATAGCTCTTGGAGCCGTATTTTATTGCCGGCCTGTGTGGCCGAGCGGTTCTAGGCGCTTCAGTCTGGAACCGCGCGATCGCTACGGTCGCCTGTTCGAATCCTGCCTCGGGCATGGATGTGTGTGATGTCCTTAGATTAGTTAGGTTTACGTAGTTCTAAGTTCTAGGGGACTGATGACCTCAGATGTTAAGTGCCATAGTGCTCAGAGCCATTTGAACCTTATTTTATTCCTACAGATTACACCTGACATGACAGAGGTAATAACAGCAGACGTAAGGCGTCACAAGGTGGGATGAAGCTACTTTGACAAATACTGCTACCTTGAAGTAGGAGCTCCTGGGAAATTGCGACAACAGAGACTACTTGCGTTCTTACTGGCTGCTGCAACGAAAGTTAGAACCGACTATCCTCTTCTCTTTGCACAAAACCGCTATTTTCATTTAATTATAGTAACTAAATTACTCTTTGTGTATAGAGGAGAGGAAATCAGTATAAAGATATTGATATTGGTACGAAAATTATCATTGTCGGCTAGAATAGTTGTGCACAGTGTATATGCAA
This sequence comes from Schistocerca nitens, assembly GCF_023898315.1. Lineage (NCBI taxonomy): Eukaryota > Metazoa > Arthropoda > Insecta > Orthoptera > Acrididae > Schistocerca > Schistocerca nitens. Next base: position 904,301,757 of record NC_064615.1, read on the forward strand.
TAGTATGAGATCCAGTATCTGACAAAGGCAGTCAAATGTTATCGCATTTGATGTCAGTAACACAATATATAACAAGACATAAACGATTCAGGTGGTAGAGGGTGGCACTCATTACAAAGGCAGTCGACTTTTTGTGGTGTTAGTACGTATGTACGTGGCGCTACTGCAAATAGGCAACAGACACCATAGGCGCCACTGCGTGTTGTGTGCATAAACCACGACTGTGACACTGCCACACGGAAAACAGTTATCGCGTGATGAAAAAGCAAAAATCCGTGCTTACATGAAAATGGGACACACTAATCGTCACATCGCCAAAAAGGTGAAATGTTCAAGCACAGTGATTGATGGTTTCGTTAGATTGGGTGAACAATACGGGCAGAACTTAAAATATGGCCTAGGTAGAAAATTATTTGAGGCATCGAAACGGTTCCTTTTGCGCAAAGCAAGGGCCACAAACGACATTCTTCTCAATTTGTTGCTGATTTACAATTGCCAGTAACTGCCACAGGTGTACGACAAATTTTGTCGAATGACAAACATCTTGCATTCGGTAGAGGACTGCAGAAATCTGCTGTAAAACCCAAATATAACTAGACTGAATGGGAATTTGCTGAAAAACATATGGAGTTAAGAACGGGATAAATTGACCTACAGTGATGAGAAGAGGCTTACGATAGGGCTGATAGATTTCAATAATATTCGTATGATCTGAGAACAAAGCAGCAGGTAAGAATGAGCAGAAATTTTGATGGTGGAAATGTTCCGATTTGGGTATCCTTCTGTGCTAAATGTAAATAACGCGTTGCTTGAATAATCACTACAATGAGTCCTAAAACGTACACTGAGATGCTACAGACAGGTCAAAAAGTGGTCTGAACATGAATGTATGAGGACTTAGGGAACAAAACTCTACTATTTCGACAAGATAATGCTTCTGTGCATGTTTCCGCTACAACCAAAAAGTAGTTTGAAGCTAAAGATATCAATGTCTTGCCCTTGACTGCAAGTAGCCCGGATATGACTCCACGTGGAAAATCATTGGCGAATACTTGCAAGGCGTATTCATTGCAACGGAAGACAATTTGAGGCCTTATGTGAGCTGTAAACTGCAATACTAGAAGAGTGGGCGACAGTTTCACTGGAAGAAATATAAACCCTAACAAAATCAATGCCGAAAAGAATTTTGGAGATAGTTAGGAAGTACTACCAATGCAATAACACAACAGGAAAGTGAATGCCTTTAGACAAGTTTCCACCCAGGAAATGCAAACGCCTTTTTTTGTTATTCGTCATCCGAAAGAAACTATGTAATTCCATCACGACTACTTATGTCTCATAGGTATCTATTACTTTCATTATAAATTCGATGCGGTATGCTACAGGCATTATACAGTTACTGTTGTAGGAACCCTGATTTTTTACAGATTTCCACTACAATATTTCAAAATAGCATGATAGACCCTTCCCCCATGAACCATGGACCTTGCCGTTGGTGGGGAGGCTTGCGTGCCTCAGCGATACAGATGGCCGTACCGTAGGTGCAACCACAACGGAGGGGTATCTGTTGAGAGGCCAGACAAACATGTGGTTCCTGAAGAGGGGCAGCAGCCTTTTCAGTAGTTGCAGGGGCAACAGTCTGGATGATTGACTGATCTGGCCTTGTAACATTAACCAAAACGGCCTTGCTGTGCTGGTACTGCGAACGGCTGAAAGCAAGGGGAAACTACGGCCGTAATTTTTCCCGAGGACATGCAGCTTTACTGTATGATTAAATGATGATGGCGTCCTCTTGGGTAAAATATTCCGGAGGTAAAATAGTCCCCCATTCGGATCTCCGGGCGGGGACTACACAAGAGGACGTCGTTATCAGGAGAAAGAAAACTGGCATTCTACGGATCGGAGCGTGGAATGTCAGATCCCTTAATCGGGCAGGTAGGTTAGAAAATTTAAAAAGGGAAATGGATAGGTTAAAGTTAGATATAGTGGGAATTAGTGAAGTTCGGTGGCAGGAGGAACAAGACTTTTGGTCAGGTGATTACAGGGTTATAAATACAAAATCAAATAGGGGTAATGCAGGAGTAGGTTTAATAATGAATAAAAAAATAGGAGTGCGGGTTAGCTACTACAAACAGCATAGTGAACGCATTATTGTGGCCAAGATAGACACAAAGCCCATGCCTACTACAGTAGTACAAGTCTATATGCCAACTAGCTCTGCAGATGATGAAGAAATTGATGAAATGTATGACGAGATAAAAGAAATTATTCAGGTAGTGAAGGGAGACGAAAATTTAATAGTCATGGGTGACTGGAATTCGTCAGTAGGAAAAGGGAGAGAAGGAAACATAGTAGGTGAATATGGATTGGGGGGAAGAAATGAAAGAGGAAGCCGCCTTGTAGAATTTTGCACAGAGCATAACTTAATCATTGCTAACACTTGGTTCAAGAATCATAAAAGAAGGTTGTATACCTGGAAGAATCCTGGAGATACTAATAGGTATCAGATAGATTATATAATGGTAAGACAGAGATTTAGGAACCAGGTTTTAAATTGTAAGACATTTCCAGGGGCAGATGTGGATTCTGACCACAATCTATTGGTTATGAACTGCAGATTGAAACTGAAGAAACTGCAAAAAGGTGGGAATTTAAGGAGATGGGACCTGGATAAACTGAAAGAACCAGAGGTTGTAGAGAGTTTCAGGGAGAGCATAAGGGAACAATTGACAGGAATGGGGGAAAGAAATACAGTAGAAGAAGAATGGGTAGCTCTGAGGGATGAAGTAGTGAAGGCAGCAGAGGATCAAGTAGGTAAAAAGACGAGGGCTAATAGAAATCCTTGGGTAACAGAAGAAATATTGAATTTAATTGATGAAAGGAGAAAATATAAAAATGCAGTAAATGAAGCAGGCAAAAGGGAATACAAACGTCTCAAAAATGAGATCGACAGAAAGTGCAAAATGGCTAAGCAGGGATGGCTAGAGGACAAATGTAAGGATGTAGAGGCTTGTCTCACTAGGGGTAAGATAGATACTGCCTACAGGAAAATTAAATGGACCTTTGGAGAGAAGAGAACCACTTGTATGAATATCAAGAGCTCAGATGGAAACCCTGTTCTAAGCAAAGAAGGGAAGGCAGAAAGGTGGAAGGAGTATATAGAGGGTTTATACAAGGGCGATGTACTTGGACAGTATTATGGAAATGGAAGAGGATGTAGATGAAGATGAAATGGGAGATAAGATACTGCGTGAAGAGTTTGACAGAGCACTGAAAGACCTGAGTCGAAACAAGGCCCCGGGAGTAGACAACATTCCATTAGAACTACTGATGGCCTTGGGAGAGCCAGTCATGACAAAACTCTACCATCTGGTGAGCAAGATGTATGAGACAGGCGAAATACCCACAGACTTCAAGAAGAATATAATAATTCCAATACCAAAGAAAGCAGGTGTTGACAGATGTGAAAATTACCGAACTATCAGTTTAATAAGTCACAGCTGCAAAATACTAACGCGAATTCTTTACAGACGAATGGAAAAACTGGTAGAAGCGGACCTCGGGGAAGATCAGTTTGGATTCCGTAGAAATGTTGGAACACGTGAGGCAATACTAACCTTACGACTTATCTTAGAAGAAAGATTAAGAAAAGGCAAACCTACGTTTCTAGCATTTGTAGACTTAGAGAAAGCTTTTGACAACGTTAACTGGAATACTCTCTTTCAAATTCTGAAGGTGGCAGGGGTAAAATACAGGGAGCGAAAGGCTATTTACAATTTGTACAGAAACCAGATGGCAGTTATAAGAGTCGAGGGGCATGAAAGGGAAGCAGTGGTTGGGAAAGGAGTGAGACAGGGTTGTAGCCTCTCCCCGATGTTATTCAATCTGTATATTGAGCAAGCAGTAAAGGAAACAAAAGAAAAATTCGGAGTAGGTATTAAAATTCATGGAGAAGAAGTAAAAACTTTGAGGTTCGCCGATGACATTGTAATTCTGTCAGAGACAGCAAAGGACTTGGAAGAGCAGTTGAACGGAATGGACAGTGTCTTGAAAGGAGGATATAAGATGAACATCAACAAAAACAAAACGAGGATAATGGAATGTAGTCAAATTAAATCGGGTGATGCTAAGGGGATTAGATTAGGAAATGAGACACTTAAAGTAGTAAAGGAGTTTTGCTATTTAGGGAGTAAAATAACTGATGATGGTCGAAATAGAGAGGATATAAAATGTAGACTGGCAATGGCAAGGAAAGCGTTTCTGAAGAAGAGAAATTTGTTAACATCGAGTATAGATTTAAGTGTCAGGAAGTCGTTTCTGAAAGTATTTGTATGGAGTGTAGCCATGTATGGAAGTGAAACATGGACGATAAATAGTTTGGACAAGAAGAGAATAGAAGCTTTCGAAATGTGGTGCCACAGAAGAATGCTGAAGATAAGATGGGTAGATCACGTAACTAATGAGGAGGTATTGAATAGGATTGGGGAGAAGAGAAGTTTGTGGCACAATTTGACTAGAAGAAGGGATCGGTTGGTAGGACATGTTTTGAGGCATCAAGGGATCACAAATTTAGCATTGGAGGGCAGCGTGGAGGGTAAAAATCGCAGAGGGAGACCAAGAGATCAATACACTAAGCAGATTCAGAAGGATGTAGGTTGCAGTAGGTACTGGGAGATGAAGAAGCTTGCACAGGATAGAGTAGCATGGAGAGCTGCATCAAACCAGTCTCAGGACTGAAGACCACAACAACAACAACATGATAGACCATCTCAGTACTCTACTATCATGACGCAGTTGGAACATAATTTTTATGCTCAATTTTGGTGAAACAACTGAAATACTAAGGAGACACAAATCAGTTCGTGCATCATCGCCGCTGTAACGAATGACTGACCAGCAAAGTAATTCACGCCATAATTTTTTTTTTTTTTTTTGTATATAATAGTCAGTGCTAAGTCAAATGGCAAAGCGTCAGGAAGCAAGCGGCAAAGCTCGATCATATGCGAGTAAGGCAAAAATGGCTCTGAGCACTATGGGACTCAACTGCTGAGGTCATTAGTCCCCTAGAACTTAGAACTAGTTAAACCTAACTAACCTAAGGACAACACAAACATCCATGCCCGAGGCAGGATTCGAACCTGCAACCGTAGCGGTCTTGCGGTTCCAGACTGCAGCGCCTTTAACCGCACGGCCACTTCGGCCGGCTGCGAGTAAGGCAGATTATATTATTAGTTCATGAATGGTTAACTTGTATCACGTCAGCAACATGTATTATTCCGTTAGATAGTGATAAAGGACTTAATTTTGATGAATAATGGATGAATTTGATGGAAGCACGTATGCTTACGCAACATTTAAAAACTCAGTTCACTATTTTCTCTAAAGAATATGTTATTATAAAAACTAGCTGGTATATTTATGAACTACGTACCGATTATTTAGGCAAAAAAAATCCTTAGCCCATTTGACTGCAATTCCATACAGCCTCTTACCAAAAGCAATGGAGTCTAAGTCTACGTACTGCTTCTGAGCTGGAGCAGCGACATCGCACGAAGAAGGCAGGCTGGTGGGACTGTTAAAAATTTTAATGTCTCGGTCAGATGGCAATGTGTAACAAGGATCCTTCCACGTCCTGCTACTCTAGTGCAAAAGGGGATACAGTGCCTAATAAAATCAGTGAAACACCCAGAAGACATAAAAGACATAGATAACAGTGTAACTTCGTACACGTATACATCAATGAGGTTATCAACAGGGACTCATTGGGGATCTCCATTTGGCCAGATAGTCGAATCGTACAATATACATATTTGTGGGGCATTCGGAAGTCACAGTGGGCTGATGCTGGACTGCGTGGGAACGTGAGAGTAGGCACATTTGTAATCACGATTACGGGCGACCACACCTGACCATGACAATGGAGGATCGCCGTATTGTGCACCAAGCACATCGTAACATACATCTACGCCACCCAAAAACACGTAACAGACTGCCTGTAACAATGTGTCATCCCGTACTGCTGATGAATGTAATTACATTGTGTTGAGCAGTGAGTCACACTTCTACACTACCTTGCACAGCCCAAATCGGGGAGAAAGGCGGTGACATCGGGACAGGTCCCATTCTTACAAATTTTTTGAGAGGCACAGTGGCGTTACTGCTGGCGTCATGGTTTGGGGGCCATTGGCTATGACTTCAGGTCACGTCTGTTGCGTCTGAAGGTACAACGATATATCACGGGCACCCCACGATCCCGTGTTTTTCCTCTCACGCGACAGTAACGTGACGCCAATTTTCAACAGGACAATGCTCGTGTAGGCACTCCCGTAACAAGCACGGTCCCCAGTACTATCCCCGATAGCAAATGTGTGAGACCAGCTCGGACGTCGAATACCTCTCAGTGCCAGTCTCCAGGAAATAAACAGCCAGTTACAACAGTTGTGAGCCAGTTTTACAATATGACACCCTTCACAACCGAATCAGCGCAAGCATTCAGGCCAGAATGGGTGCAAGGTCATATCGATACGTGGGCTCATGCCACTTTTTCTTTGTAAATTTGACTCCTTTTTGTAATCACTGAAATAACATCAGATGCCCTCTCAACGCGTGAAGTTTCACTTAGTTTCCTCCTCTCCTTCTCGGCGCTTTAGTTTTCAAATTCAGCTGCTACACAAAGAGAGGCGGAAGATACGCTCCTGTTCATGGAGGACAACAATCAGAAAGGTCCACACGAGAACGATACGTGACTCACTTTCTTTACCTGCATAGTAATACACTGAAGAGCCAAAGAAACTGGTACACCTGCCTAATATCGTATAAGGACCCCACAAGCACGCGGAAGTGCCGCAATACGACGTGGCATGGACTCGACTGATGTCTGAAGTAGTGCTGCAGGGCATTCACACCATGAATCCTGCAGGTCCGTCCATAAATCCATAAGAGCACGAGGGGGGTGGAGATCTCTTCTGAACAGCATGTTGGAAGGCATCCCAGATATGCCCAATAATGTTCATGTCTGGGGGTTTGGTGGCCAGCGGAAGTGTTTAAACTCATAACAGTGTTTCTGGAGCCTCTCTGTAGCAATTCTGGTCGTATGGGGTATCGCAGTGTCCTGCTCAAATTGCCCAAGTCCGTCGGAATGCATTATGTACATGAATGGATGCAGGTGATCACACAGGATGCTTACCTACGCGACATTTGTCAGAGTCGTATCTAGACGTATCAGGGGGACCATATCACTCCAACTGCAGACGCCCCGCACCTTTACAGAGCCTCCACAAGCTTGAACAGTCCCCTTTTGACATGCAGGGTCCATGGATTCATGAGGTTGTCTCCATACCCTTACACGTCCATCCGCTCGATACAATTTGAAATGTAACTCGTCTGACTAGGCAACATGTTTCCAGTCATCAACAGTCCAATGTCGGTGTTGTGTCGTGCAGTCATCTGGCTCCGAAAGCCCATTTCGATGACGTTTCGTTGAATGGTTCGCACGCTGACATTTGATGATGGTACAGCATTGAAATCTGCAGCAATTTGCGGCAAGCTTGCACTTGTGTCACGTTCAACGATTCTCTTGAGTCGTCGTTGGTCCCCTTCTTGGACGATCTTTTTTCCGGCCGCAGCGATGTCGGAGATTTGATGTTTCGCCTGATTCCTGATATTCATGGTACACTCGTGAAATGCTCGTACGGGAAAATCCCCACTTCATCGCTTCCTCGGAGATGCAGCGTCCCATCGCTCGTGAGCTGACTATAACGCCACGTTCAAACTTACTTAAATCTTGATAACCTGCCATTGTAGCAGCAGTAACAGATCTAACGACTGCTCCAGACACATGTCGACCGCAGCGCCGTATTCTGCCCGTTTACTTACCTCTGTATTTGAATGCGCATGCCTATACCAGTTTCTTTGCCGCTTCAGTGTATGTACAGTACATGTGATCCCTCTAGCGCAGATGGTGCGGTCCACAATAAAGTGCGCCTGGTTTGGACTAGGTCAGACTGATGGGCTCTGCGCCAACGCCGCCCATATCTGACGTTGCCGCAACATTTCACAGGCGCGCCGAAGCCTGGTTCGTGACTCAGTTCGACCGCTGTGAATGCGGGTCACGTTCCCCGTGCACTATGCTTGCTCGCAGTGCCCCGATTTACTACGCTTGCACTTCTGTTCTTCACAGCGGAAACTTTCCATCTCTCGTAACTCAAGTATTGGCCACTAGGTGCTACAATATGGCAAGTTCAAACTGTACACTGTACGTGTGGACTAATCAGTTTGACAGCTACCGGACACACAAGGAATGTTGTAAATTCCAGGAAGCCACACTATCTTTTATCGGGTGTAGCATACAGTAATCTTCTAAGCTAGTTAGAAAATAAGATAAATTTTTCGTGTGTCCTCACTAAATATCTGAAATACGTGTTACGTTAGAAAGTCCATGTTGAACGAGATGTTAAGTTTCCTCTAAGAAACGAAAATACGCAGTTGTTAAGCCATCTAAAGACACTCTGTGGGACTACTTCCTGAAACGATACGTACTTTTGATAAGCAGGAATTTCTGATAACGTTCTCAAAATTTTCGAAGTGAACCTAGAATTTAAAAGCGTTAGCACGACAACAACGTGTAACGTGCGCATGCACACGAGCTCGTTTTCTTAATCTATGCCGCTCTATCTTAGTTTTATTTCAGCGCTACCGATACAGCACCAAATATCTGCGAGAGCACAGACTGCTTGGCAACGAGGCGCGCTTCAGAGATAGGAGGACGCTATCTCAACGGTTTGCAGAACCTTATCAATAACAAGTTGGCACAGATGTTTGTTTTGACAGACTGTGTTCGCCAGTCGTTTGCAGTACTGAGTTCCTGAAGTTTTCTTTTGTACATACACAAACATGCGACATCATTTCTTGCTTCAGTATTTCATTTTTCCCGGTGCCACCAATTATCTCACGTCTTCAAAGATTCTTCAAACACTGACACTGCGTGTTATACACTACTGGCCATTAAAATTGCTACACCACGAAGATGACGTGCTACAGACGCGATATTTAAACGACAGGAAGAAGAAGCTGTGATATGCAAATGATTAGTTTTTCAGAGCATTCACACAAGGTTGGTGCCGGTGGCGATACCTACAACGTGCTGACATGAGGAAAGTTTCCAACCGATTTCTCATACATAAACAGCAGTTGACCGGCGTTGCCCGGTGAAACGTTGTTGTGATGCCTCGTGTAAGGAGGAGAAATGCGTACCATCACGTTTCCGACATTGATTAAGGTCGGATTGTAGCCTATCGCGATTACGGTTTATCGTATCTCGACATTACTGCTCGCGTTGGTCGAGATCCAATGACTGTTAGCACAATATGGAATCGGTGGGTACAGGAGGGTACTACGGAACGCCGTGATGGATCCCAACGGCCTCGTATCATTAGCAGTCGAGATGACCGGCTTCTTATCCGCATGGCTGTAACGGATCGTGCAGCCACGTCTCGATCCCTGAGTCAGCAGATGGGGACGTTTGCAAGACAACAACCATCTGCACGAACAGTTCGACGACGTTTGCAGCAGCATGGACTATATCAGCTCGGAGACCTTGGCTGAAGTTACCCTTGACGCTGCATCACAGACAGGAGCGCATGCGATGGTGTACTTAACGACGAACCTGGGCGCACGAATGGCAAAACGTCATTTTTTCGGATGAATCCAGGTTCTGTTTACAGCATAATGATGGTCGCACATTGGAAGCGTGTATTCGTCATCGCCATACTGGCGTATCACCCGGCGTGATGGTATGGAGTGCCATTGGTTACACGTCTCGACCACCTCTTGTTCGCACTGACGGCACTTTGAACAGTGGACGTCACATTTCAGTTGTGTTACCACCCGTGGTTCTACCCTTCATTCGATCCCTTCCAAACCCTACATTTCAGCAGGATAATGCACGACCGCATGTTGCACGTCCTGTACGGGCGTTTCTGGATACAGAAAATGTTCGATTGCTGTCCTGGCCAGCACATTGTCCAGGTCTCTCACTAATTGAAAATGTCTGGTCAATGGTGGCCGAGCAACTGGCTCGTCACAATACGCCAGTCACTACTCTTCATCAACTGTGATATCGTGTTGAAGCTGCATGGGCAGCTGTAGCTTTACACGGCATCCAAGCTCTGTTTGACTCAATGCCCAGGCGTATCAAGGTCGTTATTACGGCCATAGGTTGTTGTTCTGGGTACTGATTTCTCAGGATCTATGCACCCAAATTGCGTGAAAATATAATCACATGTCAGTTCTAGTATATTTGTCCTATGAATACCCGTTTATCATCTGCATTTCTTCTTGGTGTAGCAATTTTAATGGCCAGTAGTGTATTTTACGTTGGAGCTTAAATTTAAGTTAACACCAATAACGTCATCTGCTTCTGAAACCGAGGTCGCTAACGCACGCCTGCGTAGTGGCTCTCGACTCGGAGGTGTAAGTCGGTTCGAATCCTGACGGTGGATGAAATTTTCACTGCCAGTATTTAGCCGGCAAGGGAAGGACGGGCGGTAGCGTAACGTCCCAGATCACCAGCCTCTCCGCTAGTGTACTACGAGGGCAGTTCAATAAGTAATGCAACACATTTTTTTTCCCGGCCAATTTTGGTTGAAAAAACCGGAAATTTCTTGTGGAATATTTTCAAACATTCCCGCTTCGTCTCGTATAGTTTCATTGACTTCCGACAAGTGGCAGCCCTGTACGGAGCTGTTAAAATAGCGTCTGTAACGGATGTGCGTTGCAAACAACGGGCAGTGATCGAGTTTCTTTTGGCGGAACACCAGGGCATCTCAGATATTCATAGGCGCTTGCAGAATGTCTACGGTGATCTGGCAGTGGACAAAAGCACGGTGAGTCGTTGGGCAAAGCGTGTGTCATCATCGCCGCAAGGTCAAGGAAGACTGATCTCCCGCGTGCGGGCCGGCCGTGCACAGCTGTGACTCCTGCAATGGCGGAGCGTGCGAACACACTCGTTCGAGATGATCGACGGATCACCATCAAACAACTCAGTGCTCAACTTGACATCTCTGTTGGTAGTGCTGTCACAATTGTTCACCAGTTGGGATATTCAAAGGTTTGTTCCCGCTGGGTCCCTCGTTGTCTAACCGAACACCATAAAGAGCAAAGGAGAACCATCTGTGCGGAATTGCTTGCTCGTCATGTGGCTGAGGGTGACAATTTCTTGTCAAAGATTGTTACAGGCGATGAAACATGGGTTCATCACTTCGAACCTGAAACAAAACGGCAATCAATGGAGTGGCGCCACACCCACTCCCCTACCAAGAAAAAGTTTAAAGCCATACCCTCAGCCGGTAAAGTCATGGTTACAGTCTTCTGGGACGCTGAGGGGGTTATTCTGTTCGATGTCCTTCCCCATGGTCAAACGATCAACTCTGAAGTGTATTGTGCTACTCTTCAGAAATTGAAGAAACGACTTCAGCGTGTTCGTAGGCACAAAAATCAGAACGAGCTTCTTCATGACAACGCAAGACCTCACACAAGTCTTCGCACCCGAGAGGAGCTCACAAAACTTCAGTGGACTGTTCTTCCTCATGCACACTACAGCCCCGATCTCGCACCGTCGGATTTCCATATGTTTGGCCCAATGAAGGACGCAATCCGTGGGACGCACTACGCGGATGATGAAGAAGTTATTGATGCAGTACGACGTTGGCTCCGACATCGACCAGTGGAATGGTACCGTGCAGGCATACAGGCCCTCATTTCAAGGTGGCGTAAGGCCGTAGCATTGAATGGAGATTACGTTGAAAAATAGTGTTGTGTAGCTAAAAGACTAGGGAATAACCTGGTGTATTTCAATGCTGAATAAAACAACCCCTGTTTCAGAAAAAAAATGTGTTGCATTACTTATTGAACTGCCCTCGTAGATGAAATTCCAGATCTCTCTGTAGTGTGCATGAAATTAGGATGTGTGGCACTGTTAATGGCGATCCGTCCTTCGGGTGGGTAGAATAAGCTACGCGGCTGCCTTGATGCTATTCGAGAGCAGTGTGCTACGTCACCGGGTTTCATCCTCTCCGTTCTCTCATCCTCACAATCATACAACACAAAAAACATGACGCTACGCTATACAAGCACCCTTTACATCGACCCACACTGCATACACACACATATGTCACACCTGCCACACATCCGCCATTGTTGCCGGAGGAGGAATACCATTTTCGACAGGCGACTAATCCCACCATGCGGGATATCTAATCCAACAATGCCATACGACATTAACATGGTAATGTGAAACATCAATATAAGGGACGATTAAAAAGTTTCTTCGAAGTCTGCACAGTCAATAATTGGTATGCCACTCAGGCAAAATCGCAGTGAGCATTTATATACGAGGGTAATCCCAAAAGTAAGGCCTCCTGTTTTTTTATAAGTACATAGACCTGTTTATTTCTACAATGATTTACATCAGTTTACAGCTTGAACATTTAGCTATTTTTCGACATAATTACCATTTCTGTCGATGCATTTTTGCAGATGCTGTGGCAGTTTTCGTATGCCCATGTCATACCAGCTCGCCGCCATGCTGTTCAGAAAGTTATGAACCTCTTCTTTCACCTCGTCGTCGGAGCTGAATGACTTTCCGGCCAAATGTTCTTTTAACTTAGGGAACAGGTGATAGTCACTGAAACTGTTGCAGGAGAGCAACGGTTTGCGGAGAGACGTGTGGGCGAGCGTTGTCATGGAGAATGTGTAAGCCCTTACTCAACATTCCTCTTCTCCGCTTCTGAATTGCCCGTTTGAGTTTTTTCAGTCTCACAGTACCTGTCAGCGTTAATTGTGGTCCCAGTGGGCATAAAGTCGACCAACAATACCAATTTCCGATCACAAAAAACGGTTGTCATGATTTTACCGGCAGACTGTGTTTGTTTGAATTTCCGCGGCCTTGGCGAAGAAGGATGCCGCCACTGGCGTGATTGTTCCTTGTCTCAGGTGTAGAGTGGTATACCCAGGTTTCGTCACCCGTGATAATTGCGTCCAGAAAGTTGTCCTGTTCGGCTGCAAGGCGGTGAAGAAATGCGCGGGAAGCATCAACTCGTTGCCGCATGTGGTCCTCAGTCAGCATGCGTGGCACCCATCTTGCGCACACCTTCCGGTAGTTCAATGTTTCCGTTAAAATTCTGTGAGTGGTGCTTCGGGAAACCTCAGGAACCAACGTGCAGAGATCATCCAGGGTGATCCGCCGATCTTCACGCATGCTTTGCTCAACCTTCAACACTGTCTCCTCAGAAATTGACGGTCTGCCGCTCCTTTGTTCGTCGTAAATTTCGGTCCGACCAGCTGCAAACTCTCTACACCACTTACGAACATTTTTGACATCCATGCACGACTCACCACACACTTCCGTCAATTGGCGATGGATTTCAATCGGCGCCGTGCCCTTTGCGTTCAAAAATCGAGTAACTGCGGGCAATTCGCACTTGACGGTAACATCCAACGGGAGGTCCATTCTCAACGGCTGCCAAGCCTAAGACATAGCGCCTCAGAGCGGCGAGCGCATGTTTACACACAGCGCGTGAAGCACTCTTCATAACAGTGTGGCCAACTGCCACACAAACAGAGTTCTGTACTTATAAAAAAAATAGGAGACCTTACTTTTGGGATTACACTAGTAATCATCGCACCGACGCACCAGGTTGAAGAGAGCCGTTTGGTTGAACGGAGTGTCCTGCTGCGTAAAGAAATCCGCAACTGCCTGCTGCATATCCTCGTCCGACAGGGATCGTCGACCTTTCAAGGCCTTTTTTACGGGACCGAAGGCTTGATAATCGCACGGGGTAGAGATCAAGACTGCAGGGCGGGTGCTCGAGTGGTACCACTTGAGTTGACGTGACTTCTGCGGTACGACATTTGCGATACGGGGGACGTGCGTTATCATGAAGCAGCAGCACGCCTCGGCGCACCATTCCACAACGGAGGTTATCGACAGATATGCTGCCGCATAAAAATCATAGTTCTCCGATGAATGTCTACCGATGCTTGTCCTTCGGCATCCAAGAAAAGAATAACAGCACATCGATCCTGTTTGAACGCATTTGGTAATAATGTCGCCGTAGTTCACGTTTCCGCACTTGCCGCACGCACGTCGAAAATACACAAATGCCACACTAATCCCTTGCCTAACCGTCGGTGCTTATATTCCCGCATCGGCATCGCGCTACGTCGCACATCCGCTGCAGCAACGCCCTCAGATGGAAACTTTGCATCACCCCTCTGGGTGACGTTTACACAGACTTCCATCTGTACTAAACCCGGAGGAACGTCTTCATGGTAAAAACTTTGCTGATGATGAAGATGATGACGGCTACAAGGATGAATGATAGAGTAACTCCGAGTTGTAAGGCAGAACTACTGCAACTCTTATCGAGGTACAGCTTTAGTTTTTAAAGTGCCAATGTGCAGGTACGTGGGAAGGCTTGTTTAATACAGGGTATTCGACTGTGACTAGGTACTGACGAAAGGGGCGAATAAAGGACAATGAAACATCCAAATAACACTAACGAACCTGGGACGCCGGTCGGGGGTGCCGAGGGGTTCTAGGCACTACAGTCTGGAACCGCGCGAGCGCTATGGTCGCAGGTTCGGATCCTGCATCGGGCATGGATGTGGGTGATGTCCTTAGGTTAGTTAGGTTTAAGTAGTTCTAAGTTCTAGAGGACTGATGACCTCAGAAGTTAAGTCCCATAGTGCTCAGAGCCATTTGAACCATTTTTTTGAACCTGGGTCCGGAAACTAATGGTTTCTCTGGTACGACGTATGCCCAAGTACAGGGTTATTACAAATGATTGAAGCGATTTCACAGTTCTACAATAACTTTATTATTTGAGATATTTTCGCAATGCTTTGCACACACATACAAAAACTCAAAAAGTTTTTTTAGGCATTCACAAATGTTCAATATGTGCCACTTTAGTGGTTCGGCAGACATCAAGCCGATAATCATGTTCCTCCCTCACTCGGCGCAGCATGTCCCCATCAATGAGTTCGAAAGCATCGTTGATGCGAGCTCGCAGTTCTGGCACGTTTCTTGGTAGAGGAGGTTTAAACACTGAATCTTTCACATAACCCCACAGAAAGAAATCGCATGGGGTTAAGTCGGGAGAGCGTGGAGGCCATGACATGAATTGCTGATCATGATCTCCACCACGACCGATCCATCGGTTTTCCAATCTCCTGTTTAAGAAATGCCGAACATCATGATGGAAGTGCGGTGGAGCACCATCCTGTTGAAAGATGAAGTCGGCGCTGTCAGTCTCCAGTTGTGGCATGAGCCAATTTTCCAGCATGTCCAGATACACGTGTCCTGTAACGTTTTTTTCGCAGAAGAAAAAGGGACCGTAAACTTTAAACCGTGAGATTGCACAAAACACGTTAACTTTTGGTGAATTGCGAATTTGCTGCACGAATGCGTGAGGATTCTCTATCGCCCAGATGCGCACATTGTGTCTGTTCACTTCACCATTAAGAAAAAATTTTGCTTCATCACTGAAAACAAGTTTCGCTCTGAACGCATCCTCTTCCATGAGCTGTTGCAACCGCGCCGAAAATTCAAAGCGTTTGACTTTGTCATCGGGTGTCAGGGCTTGTAGCAATTGTAAACGGTAAGGCTTCTGCTTTAGCCTTTTCCGTAAGATTTTCGAAACCGTCGGCTGTGGTACGTATAGCTCCCTGCTTGCTTTATTCGTCGACTTCCGCGGGCTACGCGTGAAACTTGCCCGCACGCGTTCAACCGTTTCTTCGCTCACTGCAGGCCGACCCGTTGATTTCCCCTTACAGAGGCATCCAGAAGCTTTAAACTGCGCATACCATCGCCGAATGAAGTTAGCAGTTGGTGGATCTTTGTTGAACTTCGTCCTGAAGTTTCGTTGCACTGTTATGACTGACTGATGTGAGTGCATTTCAAGCACGACATACGCTTTCTCGGCTCCTGTCGCCATTTTGTCTCACTGCGCTCTCGAGCGCTCTGACGGCAGAAACCTGAAGTGCGGCTTCAGCCGAACAAAACTTTATGAGTTTTTCTACGTATCTGTAGTGTGTCGTGACCATATGTCAATGAATGGAGCTACAGTGAATTTATGAAATCGCTCCAATCATTTGTAATAGCCCTGTACAGTCATGTCAATGTTACAACACTGTTAATGTCAAAGGCTACGTTTATTTCACAATACCGCAATAGTCAGCGACTCTGCAGTATTAACGGAAGACACGACGATCAGCTAGAGCACCATGACCACCGACATAATATCAATCTATACCCGTCCAGGCGATAGCAGCGTCACCTAGCGAGGAATGACTGCTAGTCAGACACCCGCACGGTACATCTACCGTGAGTCGAATGGGGAAAACGCACGATCTACCTTAGTTTGATCGAGGGAAGATTGTGATTGCCCGGAGGCTCGGCGCGAGTATTTGGGAAACTGCATGACTTGTCGGATGTTCGAGGAGTGCTGTGGTGAGTGTCTTCAATACGTGGCGAAACCAAGGTGAAACCACGTAGAGACGTCGTGGTATTGGGCGGTCACCGCTTATTACATACACTCCTGGAAATTGAAATAAGAACACCGTGAATTCATTGTCCCAAAAGGGGAAACTTTATTGGCACATTCCTGGGGTCAGATACATCACATGATCTCACTGACAGAACCACAGGCACATAGACACAGGCAACAGAGCATGCACAATGTCGGCACTAGTACAGTGTATATCCACCTTTCGCAGCAATGCAGGCTGCTATTCTCCCATGGAGACGATCGTAGAGATGCTGGATGTAGTCCTGTGGAACGGCTTGCCATGCCATTTCCACCTGGCGCCTCAGTTGGACCAGCGTTCGTGCTGGACGTGCAGACCGCGTGAGACGACGCTTCATCCAGTCCAAAACATGCTCAATGGGGGACAGATCTGGAGATCTTGCTGGCCAGGGTAGTTGACTTACACCTTCTAGAGCACGTTGGGTGGCACGGGATACATGCGGACGTGCATTGTCCTGTTGGAACAGCAAGTTCCCTTGCCGGTCTAGGAATGGTAGAACGATGGGTTCGATGACGGTTTGGATGTACCGTGCACTATTCAGTGTCCCCTCGACGATCACCAGTGGTGTACGGCCAGTGTAGGAGATCGCTCCCCACACCATGATGCCGGGTGTTGGCCCTGTGTGCCTCGGTCGTATGCAGTCCTGATTGTGGCGCTCACCTGCACGGCGCCAAACACGCATACGACCATCATTGGCACCAAGGCAGAAGCGACTCTCATCGCTGAAGACGACACGTCTCCATTCGTCCCTCCATTCACGCCTGTCGCGACACCACTGGAGGCGGGCTGCACGATGTTGGGGCGTGAGCGGAAGACGGCCTAACGGTGTGCGGGACCGTAGCCCAGCTTCATGGAGACGGTTGCGAATGGTCCTCGCCGATACCCCAGGAGCAACAGTGTCCTTAATTTGCTGGGAAGTGGCGGTGCGGTCCCCTACGGCACTGCGTAGGATCCTACGGTCTTGGCGTGCATCCGTGCGTCGCTGCGGTCCGGTCCCAGGTCGACGGGCACGTGCACCTTCCGCCGACCACTGGCGACAACATCGATGTACTGTGGAGACCTCACGCCCCACGTGTTGAGCAATTCGGCGGTACGTCCACCCGGCCTCCCGCATGCCCACTATACGCCCTCGCTCAAAGTCCGTCAACTGCACATACGGTTCACGTCCACGCTGTCGCGGCATGCTACCAGTGTTAAAGACTGCGATGGAGCTCCGTATGCCACGGCAAACTGGCTGACACTGACGGCGGCGGTGCACAAATGCTGCGCAGCTAGCGCCATTCGACGGCCAACACCGCGGTTCCTGGTGTGTCCGCTGTGCCGTGCGTGTGATCATTGCTTGTACAGCCCTCTCGCAGTGTCCGGAGCAAGTATGGTGGGTCTGACACACCGGTGTCAATGTGTTCTTTTTTCCATTTCCAGGAGTGTATATCGGACATCGTAGGCTGGGCAGACTGGTAAAGCAGGACAGGCGGCGACTTTAATGCTGGGCAGAGCACAAGTGTGCCTGACTTCAAAGTACACCGAATACTCCTAAAGATGGGCCTCCATGCATGTGCCAGTGTTGGCACCACGACATCGGCAACTACGACTGAAATGGGCACGTGACCATCGGCACTCGACAGACCGTTGCATCGTATGATGAATCCCGAGACCTTCTTCATCACGCCGATGGTAGGGCGCGAATCCGTCTTCTTCCAGGGGAACAGCTCCTTGACACGTGCAGTGCGCGCCTACGACAAACTGGCGGCGACTGTATTGTGCTCTGGGGAACATTCACGTGGGCATCCACGGATCCTCGTGCAAGGCGCTGTGACAGCCAAGGAGTATTGTATACTGGTTGCAAAACTTGCACACCCCTTCATGACGATCACGTATCCCGACGGCAGTGGCATTTTTCAACAAGATAACGCGCCATGTCACAAGGCCAGGAGTGTGATGGAGCGTTTCAAGTAACACTGTGACGAGTTCAGATTAGTGTGCTGCCCCCTCCCCCGCCCCCACTCGCCACATCTCAACCCGATCGAACACATCTGGGATGTGATCGAACGTGGCGTTAGAGATCATCGACCCCTTCCCCGGAAATTACGGGAGTCAGGCGACTTGTATGTAGAGACGCGGTGCTACCCGCGAAACATACCAAGGCCTCACTGCTTCCATGCCACGACGCGTCGCCGCTGATACCTGTGCCAAAGGCGGACATGGCTAAAAGGTAAGAGGTCATAACACGGAGCCACAGGTGGCCATAATGTTCTGAACGACCAGCGTTTCTTTGTATGACGGAACGCTCCACTGTGACTTTACTTATAGAATTTCGACTCAGTCGTTGCGCGGACTTGTGAACTCCAAAGGACTAAATCTAAATTCACCTCGTATACTCTCGAACCATTTCCCGATTATCACCTTCCTCCACAGAAACGCCTTGTACCAACGGTTAAAGTGACATTACCCAGAGAATACGACTATACTATTCACAGGCCGGTGGGCAATTAGCGATCTTTAGCGGAGCCTGCTCAGCGGGTACAAACCGTGGCCTACGATAAATACAAGCCTCAGAGCACGTCTGTGTGACGTCATCAATGTAGTGTTAATAGCCAGCCGACACAAATGCATGCTGTGTCAAAGATTTCGTCAAACGCCCTTGAGAAAAGTACTTCACTGGAGCTATCACACGATCGTAAAATTTTTCGTCGTAGTTGTTAAGGAATGGATGCCAAACAATTAAGAACAGAATATGGGTGGTGACGAGCACACTGCTTGAAAAGAAAGAGACATGGAAACGATTGTGGGTGACAGTGCTGATAGCAAGAGGAGGAGCTCGAAGTGTTCACCAGAATTGGCTTCGTGAGCTACAGGGCAAGGACACAAAGAACAACGAAAATTGTTTAAGAATGGGCGAACAGACATTTCAATTTGCCCTCATGTAAGTGGCCCCTCAATTTTGTATACACGATGCTCATTGAAGAAATGGCTTTTTTACTTTCATTCCTCATAATCGATGCTTTTGGAAAGCCTAAAACTGTGTCATTCATGATTTAAATAATGAAACATTGCAGTAGTTACGCGTATTTTTTCATGTTTAATAGAATGCTTTTCGAGAATATCTTATCATTATCATTCATACAGGTATTTAATGTACTGTCTGTATGTCTATTGTTCAATCTCTGTTGCCCTGGGTTGTATTTTTACGGTTTACTGCACACGGAGAAATTTCTTTTATCCTATTTTCTGAAACATCACATAAAATACCTATATAAATATTTGTTCTTGGTTACCAGAAAAAATTCTCGCAAAGCGTTGTGCAAATCGTTATTTATATTGAAACGCGTACGTCGCGTATGTATTCAGTACCAGCGATGGCGAGGCATGACAGAATCTCTGACCAGAGAGTTATTTATCGTTGCTAGTCTGCGTGGAGTCGGCAGAACGAGTTGTCAGTTGCGAGTTGCACTCAGTCGGCAGTAGTGAGTGGACGGTTGTACTGAGCGGCTTTGCCGACTCCTCACACACTACTGCAGTCTCGCGCGGTCAAGCGCGGACTAGCAACGATAAATAACTCTCTGGTCAGAGATTCTGTCATGCCTCGCCATCGCTGGTGCTGAATACATACGCGACGTACGCGTTTCAATATCATGAACGTTATTTCTACTAAATATCGTCTTATGGCTAAATTAAGATTTTTAGCAACAGGCGAAAGCTATTCCACCTTTCAATATAGTACTCAAATCCCACAGTGTACTATTTTACGTATTATTCCAGAAACGTGAACAATATATAAAGCACCTAATAAGAAAAGTTTATGATGGTTAAGTTAGTTTATTTAGAACAGAAAAAAATTACATTTATTTCACTTACGTACACTTTGAACACATTTGACTTTCCACACCTCCATATTATATGTAAGCTTAACGTCATCCACGGCGCAACAACTACGAATGCAGCTGTTTGCTGCACCTATTTCTTTGTAAGAAACCGCTTATCACGGTTTTTGTAGTCAATATGGGTGGGGTTGTTTGGGGGGAAGAGACCAAACTGCGAGGTTTAGGAAGGATTAGGGAAGGAAGCCGGCCGTGCCCTTTCAAAGGAACCATCCCAGCATTTGCCTGGAGCGATTTAGGGAAATCACGGAAAACCTAAATCAGGATGGCCGGACGCGGGATTGAACCGTCGTCCTCCCGAATGCGAGTCCAGTGTGCTAACCACTGCGCCACCGCGCTCGGTGTAGTCAACGTGCTTTGTGTTTGAAGAATTTCGCATTGTTCATACTTCGTAATGATCACTGTGGTCGTAGTCACGCACCAAGTACGCTTCATCATTCATCATAAGTACACTAAAGCAAACGAAGTGACACGTGAACAATAGCCCTCTCACTAACTTTTGAAAGCTTCCCTACTACACTGTCAAAGATTACAAAAGGGCTTTGATAAGCATTTATCGTTGGCCACGAACAATACGTTGCGGACGTCACACAGACATGCGCTCAGGCCTGTATTTATCGGTGGCCACGGTACAAACGCGTAAAAAATAAAAAAAGATATAGCCATTGTGGTGAATGCTGACTTTCTCGGCGCATGATCCTTATGAAAAACTCTTGGTCTTGAAGGAGGGTGGGAATATTAAAAAAATTGCGACATTTTGAATAGCGCCATACTCACCAGGAGGTGACGAATACGACACTCGTCAAA
Organism: Schistocerca nitens; assembly: GCF_023898315.1. Lineage (NCBI taxonomy): Eukaryota > Metazoa > Arthropoda > Insecta > Orthoptera > Acrididae > Schistocerca > Schistocerca nitens. The sequence goes on from NC_064615.1 coordinate 904,323,029, forward strand.
ACATTTCGCTTTTCCTACATTACCATCCGACTGCAATCCCGAGAGATTTTTAACACACAGCCACGGTGCGTATACTCTGCCAGCAGACAACAATCAACTCGTAAATTTGTTTGTGACAAGGCGGCTGGCTGTTGTATCTACAGCAGAATGACATCAGACGCGAACAATGGATTCACACATCGCTGACCGCAGCACAGAAAACCGACACAACTGTGTTGCCAGCGAGTTGCGTCGACTCAAACAGCTAGATCAGCATTTAAGCCTTTAAACCCAGTAGTGCGCAGAATCCGTAGGTAGCCACGACAGTTTATCAGTTCTCTTTAGGAACAGAAAATCGCTTTAAATGTTAATTCCCCTACGATATAGATCTCACGAAGTAATAACTGCTGTCGATAGAAGACGTCAAATGATACCAGAAAGCTTTTGACACCGTTCATCACAAGCGGCTTCTAATCAAACTGCATGACTATGGAGTGTCGTCTCAGTTGCGTGACTGGATTCGTGATTTGCTGTCAGAAATGTCACACTTCGTAGCAACTGGCGGAAAGTCATCGAGTAAAACAAATAATATCTGGCGTTTCCACAGGCAATGTTATAGGCCCTCTTCTTTTCTTCATCTACACAAACGATTTAGGAGACAGTCTGAACAGCCCTCTTAGATTGCTCGCAGGTGCTATCATTTGCTGTCTTGGAAAGCCATCAGATGACCAAAACGAATTACAAAGTAAGATATCTCTGTATAGTGCTAAGAGTGGCAACTGATTTTAAATAATGAAAAGTGTGAAGTCATCTACATGAGTACTAAAAGGAATCCGCTAAATTTCGGTTACACTACAAATCATAAGGCTGTACACTCAACAAAATACTTAGTGATTACAATTACGAATGACTTAAATTGGAACGATCACAGAGATAATGTTGTGGGGAAAGCAAACCAAAGAGTGCAATTTATTGGCAGAACACTTAGAAAATGTAACACGTCTAGGACATAGACTGATTCCACTACGCTTGTTCGCCCTCTTCTGGAGTATTGCTGTGCGGTTTGGGATCTGCCATCAGATAGGATTGATGGAGGAAATCAAAAAAAGTTCGAAGAAGGGCAACTCATTTTGTATTATCGCGAAATAGTGGAGAGGGTGGCACGTGTGTGATACACTCAATGGGGTGGCAATCATTAAAACAAAGGCGTTTTTCCCTGCAACAAGTCGTCCTCATGAAATTTCAATCAGCAACTTTCTCGTCAAGAGTGTGAAAATATTTTGTTGGCACCCACAGGGAGAAATGATCATACAATAAAACAGGAGAAGAACTCGCACGGAAAGATTAAATGTTCGTTTTTTCCGCGCGATTTTCTAGAGAGAACCGATAAAGAAGCAGCTTAAAGTTGGTTCGATGAACGCTCTGCTAGGCACTCAACTGTGAACTGCACAGTAATCATGTAGATGTTTATCTCCATAACGTCTCTAAAAACGTCAAAATCTGTTCTTAATTTTAATTAGTGGCAGAGTTAGGTTTTTCTAGAAGCAGGCGGAACTTTCGCATCAAGAAAGGTTTCCTGCTTGTGCTCCATCTCTGACGATTTCGCCGTCAATAGAACGTTAAAACCTTTTTCACGTGGAGAAAACAATCGCTTTTTATAAATATACTCGCTGATGCTTATGTAAGTAAACGATTTCAGCAGGCGTATCCCATGTTTGTGCCAATTTTCATGCTCTGCCTATTTTCAGCAGCACATCTAGGAAGCGACGGCACAGAAGTCAACAGATATCCACAGCGATAACATTCGCTACAACGAGTTTTCCTCGTGGTTCATTTCTAGCGTCCTAGTGAACTGAGGAAAAGAGAGCGAGGGGTGAGGACGAAATAAAGGAAATATACTTTTATGGATTTGGTGTCTGTTCTTTCGGACACCACTGTATTAACACCTTCAGCTATTAACGGGCGTTGATATATATCGACGGGGACAGGTGAAAATGTGTACCCCGACCGGGGCTCGAACCCGGGATCTCCTGCTTACACGGCAGACGCTCTATCCATCTGCGCCACCGAGGGCACCGAGGATAGCGCGACTGCAGGGATTATGTCGCGCACGCCTCACGCTAGACCCACATTCTCACCTCGTATGTGCACACACTACATTCGTAGTGTCCCACCCCAACACACTCATTACTCGTGGAAGACCTTCTTACCAAGTCCCGTAAGAGTTCGGGGAATAAGTGTGCATCCGCATAGAAGAAGAAGGTCATGGCCGGTATTGCCAGAACTACATACTTATACGGATATGGTGTCTGTTCTTTAGGACATGTTCGACATTTTGCTGAAATACTGCATACTGCTTCTCTGCGTCTGTTAAGTGCACAGTAAGAACCAAAGATCTCTAGATATCTGGCACTGTTCAAGGTGTAATTAAAAAATATGAGGCCAGTAATGCACATGCCGCACAACGCACATCTTCTGAGTGTAGAGGCTCTTCATGCTGAGTATGTGGGTTGTCCTGCGACACTAGTATCTGCAACTCTGGGAGTTTACATAACCTAACAAATGAAACCAGGCCTCTTCTGACATGAAGTAAAGCAAAGGATCCAAGTAACCGTCAGCAGTTTATGTTGATAGCTAGTTACAATAATAAACACTAATACATGTATTTCTACTCTTGCACCACACTCACACGATAGAGTTTTAATTTCATATATTTTAGTACACGATACATCAACCTGCGGCAATAATCTCCTTTTCGAATTGCGGGGACTTGTAATATTCATGCCAATTATGTCTGAAGTTTCAGGGCTTCTCCCTGTCGGTCTCCTATTCCTCTGCACGTTCTGAACGAATCACATAGCCGTCCATTTCTTGTACAGATCTTGAATAGCGCTGGTCGTGGTGAGTTTCCTACCAGGATACTTCGCCCAAACTTTTTTTTTAATTCCTTGATGGAGCCTGTCTTTACGGAACACTCCACAATATCAATACGCTGTTCTAATGCAAATTGCTCCATTTCTGTAACATCTCAACAGTACGAGTTTCTCACAACAAATGACGCACGAACACACAGATGCACTCAGCTTTCCGATAAAATGCAGTGTAGCCAACTTTCGAAACAGTGTTGCCAGCCGCAGGGGGTGGCCGCGCGGTTTGAGGCGTCGCATCATGAATCGCGCGGCCACTCCTGCCGAAGGTTCGAGTCCTCCCTCGGGCACGGGTGTGTGTGTTGTTCTTAGCATAAGTTAGTTTAAGTAGTGTGTAAGTCTAGGGACCGATGACGTCAGCAATTTGGTCCCTTAGGAATTCACATACATTTGAACATTTGTTGCCACTTTACAAGCAATTCTACTAGAGGTGATTAACCGGTACGTGAGGCGTACCTATCAAAGATAAACAAAACCCCGCTCAAAGTTTCCTAGAAATGTCAAGCAGTTCTACATTCTCTTATCACGAATGTGCGACTTACTGTTGATAATAGTCACGTACACATCCTATTTTCGTGAAAGATCGTAAACAGATCAAAAGGCGTTACAATGGTCTGTACGTCATATCAAGTTAATCAGGCTTCTTTTCTTTATTGGGTGGGTTTACAGGAACTTTCTGAATGAAGACGGATTCGCAAAAACGCGAATGAAAGTTCATCGTAAACCCTCAGTTGTACTAGAAACTTCGTTTACATTTCCTTCCGAAACACGACGAGATCAAAAGACATGCATTCATTGTTAACTGCCTGTGTACGACATGACTTGTGTCTTGACAGATCTGTCCAACATACAGAACAGTGTTTTGTTTGGTATCAGTCTAGCGAGAGATTACCTTTTCAGTTTCAGTTCTAGGAGGACTGTTACGAAGTAAAATTAATCTTCCTTCCATCGCTTCATAAAATGTCCCTGAATTCTTCCATCGTTGGGTCAGTAGTTTAGGACTGATTTGTGTTTCTTTTAATGGGTATCCGGTTGACATTTCGTAGCCGTCTTTATTGGTACTGATGTACGTTCATATAGGAGCTCTCCTTTTCTTTTTCTGTTCCCTTTCTGAATAGCCTGTAGCTGAGCTCAATGAGCATCTCTTTATACTGGCACTCAATCCATTGTGCATGAAATACATCTCTCTACCATAACAAATAACAGGTCATATTAAGATTTTGTACAGGCGGGAGCGAGTACATTTTATCTTGTTTGTAATTCTTCTACTTTCACAATATTTTAGATTTTTTCATTCAGATATCGTTATTTGCCAGGACTAATGGTTTAAACCCAAGATATGTAAACGTTTTCTAAGATTTTCTTATTTATAATAAATTTGTTCGATTTGCGTTATTTTGCACAGGACATTATTTTCAGTCTTCAGAGGAAGCCTTAATTATGATTTGCAATAGCCGTTCTTAAAAACACCTGAAATATCTTTTTACTGCATTAATATACACGTTATAGAGGAAGGAAGGTAGTCCCCAACTTTGTCCGTCTTCTGTAAAAATCTGTTTCCAGCTCGATAATTTCTCCTCAGTTCTAGCTGCAATTGCCGCCTACCTGTCCATATTGCAAACCTAGTGACATCTTTACTGTAAAACGCAGTCTTGTAGAGTACTGTTAGCAGCTTGTTGTGTTTTACTTTGCGAAAAGGTTTCTTACAGCCCATGACTTCCTTGTTGTGGCACGCTATCCGTAGTAGTACTGCTAACAGCACGCTGCGCTATACATTGCCGAAAGATTTCTTACATCCCACAAAGGCAAAATGTGTTGCAGTGTTGAATTCCCTAGGTTTTCCCACCAAAAGTTTACAAGTAAGTAACCGTCTCAAAACGATCTCTCCTTCCTACAACCATTTTGTTCTTCTCCCAGAATGCTTATGAAGGTTATGAACTGGACAAATCTGGAACCAACTCGGCCAGCTCTTCAGGTTCCGATTGACGCCAGCAAACGCCGGCCGCTGCACGTGTACCGCTTATCTGGACAGATAACACCTGCTGAAGGACAAACAGAGCAAGCGGGATTACCAGAAAACATCAGGCCACGCACTGTCAGACAAGTAATGTTATGGGCGTTTGTGACCTTGATGTGAAAACACAGAAGTGGTATGCTCGTCAAAGAAAGAAATTATTGAAACATTTCTTGTTATGTTGAGGAGTGCATCATAGTCTCACACTGACTAGGGCTCAACGTGCTGCGGAGTCCGTCATGAGAAACTAAGAGGTACGATTGATACTACCATCTTAGAACATAAGGTCTATCGGTGTAATTACATGATACACAGAAGAGCCAAAGCAACTGGTACACCTGTCTAATATCGTGTAGGGCCCACGCGAGCACGCAGAAGTGCAGCAACACGACCTGGCATGGACTCGACTGATGTCTGAAGTAGTGCTGGAGGGAACTGACACCATGAATCCTGCAAGGCTGTCCATAAATCAATTAGAGCAGGAGGGGGTGGAGATCTCTTCTGAACAGCACGTTGCAAGGCATCCCAGATATACTCAATAATGTTCATGTCTCGAGAGTTTGGTGGCCAACGGAAGTGTTTAAACTCAGAAGACTGTTCCTGAAGCCACTATATCGCAATTCTGGACGTGTGGGATGTCGCATTGTCCTGCTGGAATTCCCCGAGTCCGTCGGAATGCACAATGGACATGAATGGATGCAGGTGATAAGACATGATGTTTATACCTATGCGTCACTTGTCAGAGTAGTATCTGGATGTATCAGGGGTCCCATATCTCTCCAACTGCACATGCCCCTCAACATTACAGAGCCTCCAATAGCTTGAAAAGTCCCTTGCTGACATGCAGGGTCCATGAATTCATGTCGTCGTCTCCATACCAGTACACGTCCGTCCGCTCGATACAATTTGAAGAGAGACTCGTCCGATCAGGCAACATGTTTCCAGTCATCAACAGTCCAATGTCGGTGTTGACGGGCCCAGGCGAGGCGTGCAGTCTTCTTGGGTACACGAGTGGGCCTTTGGCTCCGCAAGCCAATATTGGTGATGTTTCGTTGAATGTGGTTCGCACAGTGACACTTGTTGATGATCCAGCATGGAAAACTGCACCAGTTTGAGGAAGGATTGCACTTCTGTCACGTTGAACGATTCTCTTCAGTTGTCGTTCGTCCCGTTCTTGCACCGCTCGCGAGCCGATTAACACACCATGTTCAAACTCTTGTTAACCTGCCACTGTAGCAGCAGTAACCGTCAGTCACTCGTTGCCTTATATTAGCGTTGCCGACCGCAGCGCCGTATTCTGCATGTTTACACATATTTGAATACGCATACCTATACCACTTTCTTTGGTGCTTCAGTGTGGGTTGATTGTTTGATTGCCCTATGCGTTTCATTTCTTTAATTTTTGAATCGTCTTCAGTCACCTGAATGTACGAGGGCATGCTGAAAACTAACACCTCCGAATTTTTAATATTAAAACTCTTGACGGGTTTTAAATAAAACAAAGGTTATTAACATTCTACATATTTGCAGACTTCTGCACCCAGACGCATGACGGCTCTCCCCGTCGGAGGTTCTAGTCCTCCCTCGGGCATAGGTGCGTGTGTTGTCCTTAGCGTAAGTTAGTGTAAGTTAGATTAAGTAGTAGTGTGTAAGCCTAGGGACCGATGACCTCAGCAGTTTGGTCCCATAGCAACTTACCACAAATTTCCAAATTTTCCAGACGGATCCGAACTGTAGCGATAACATGGCGGTGTCTAACGTAACGATGTCGGTGGGTGAGAAAGAGCAAGCTGTGATCGAATTTCGAATTGGAAGAGTTGATCCACACATCGAGCCACCCCCCCCCCCCTCCTACAGCTTGACGATACCAGATCACACACAAGGGCCGAGACATATGCAACAAACAGTTGTTTATGGTGCTGAGCAACAGTCACACATTAATTTTGAAGTGAACACACCGCCGTTTGATTGTATTATTGTTTGTTTAATTACGACCCAGATTTCGGCCTTTTACGCCATTTTCAAGTGATTGAGTTTATGTCATTAACAGGACATGAGGCTCAAAATTGGCCATAAATTAAGAAAAATATTGGCCAATTTTGAGCTTGATGTCCTGCAATATATTTTAATGACATAAACTCAATCACTTGTAAATGGCATAAAAGGAACAAACCTGCGTCGTAATTAAATAAACAATAATACTGTCAAATGGCGGTGTGTACATTAAAAAAATTGCAACAATTCGAGGCCTTGGGTTCACTGTTATCGATCACACACAGTCCCGACTTGGCCTCATCGTATGTTCATCTGTTTCCAAAACCTAAAGAACACCTTCGAAGACTTCACTTTGATGGTGATGAAATGGCGCATGCAGAGGTGACGTTGTGACACTGTCAACAAAGTGAAACATTTTATAGTGACGGTATCAACAAACTGGTCTCTCATTGGGAGAAATGTGTTCATTCCCAGGGTGACTATGTCGAGAAAAAAAGTATATATGAAGAATGAAGATGTAGAGTGTTAATAACGTTTGTTTTAATTAAAAATCTTTAAGAGATTCTACATAAAAAATTTAGAGGCATTACTTTTCAGCATCTGATATTATTCTTGCTTCTTTGACATGTATGTGATGGATACATTATAAAAACATATTGTCCAGACAGATATCAGGATGCAAGAAATCCATAACACCAACGCTAATATTAATGTATTTTATTTACAAATCGGTTTCCGTCCAGGACCATGTCCACGGTACTGTACAAAAACAAAACAAAAGTTGCAGTAAAATGCAGTGGCCAACACTATCTGCCAGTTCGAAAATTACGATAAAAACATTCACAAGAAGGTACGTCAAATATGCAATTGCAGAACCACCGTTACATACCACACGTTTTTCTAAATCCAGGACACATAATTAAAGTCAAGCAGAACAATTCTGAACACCACAACTGTGTGAAATTCAGGCAGAATCACTACCAGTGAAGACAATCAATTGGCTCAGGGTAGTTATCAACAGAATCAAGTATGATCACAGTATCATGGCCAAGCAACATGGAGTACAAAGATAACACAACCATGGAACACATTTGAATACATCAAAGATTACAAGGTCAAAATGTAAAACACATGTACCTACAAGACACAATACTATAATGCATCTTACGTGAAATACATAAAAGATTAAAATGGAAGTCAGGTTCTTTTAGCAGTATATATATACACAATCGGAGGGAGGTGCGTGTGAGGGTGTGGTCTGGACAATACAACTCTTAATTAACAACGAATGTCATATGAACATACAGTAAATTAGGATATAGCTGGTACGCCACTGCAGGGTAAAGTGTTAAGTAAGACAACAAAATCGACTATAAACCAAACCACAATTCTTATAATAATATACCAAATGTGTGACATAGATGTAACTATTGTAGCTAATACGCACAATACGGTAAGTTAGAAGTACAAATCGTAATCTTCTAGATGTAAAATAGGAAGATTGCTGACACAGCTAACATCAGCAGTCTATCTAGGACGTTGGGGAGCAAAATAACTGATGATGGTCGAAGTAGAGAGGATATAAAATGTAGACTGGCAATGGCAAGGAAAGCGTTTCTGAAGAAGAGAAATTTGTTAACATCGAGTATAGATTTAAGTGCCATGAAGTCGTTTCTGAAAGTATTTGATGGAGTGTAGCCATGTATGGAAGTGAAACACGGACGATAAATAGTTTAGACAAGAAGAAAATAGAAGCTTTAGAAATGTGGTGCTACAGAAGAATGCTGAAGATTAGATGGGAAGATCACATAACTAATGAGGAGATAGTGAATAGAATTGGTGAGAAGAGAAATTTGTGGCACAACTTGACTAGAAGAAGGGATCGGTTAGTAGGGCATATTCTGAAGCAGCAAGGGATCACCAGTTTAGTATTGGAGGGCAGCGTGGAGGGTAAAAATCGTAGGGGGAGACCAAGAGATGCATACACTAAGCAGATTCAGAAGGATGTAGGTTGCAGTAGGTACTGGGAGATGAAGAAGCTTGCACAGGATAGAGTAGCATGGAGAGCTGCATCAAACCAGTCTCTGGACTGAAGACCACAACAACAACATTTATGTTAAAGATCTAGCCCTATGTGTCATCATTAGACAGAAGACAAGAAAACTGTAGGGAAGACAGAATACAAGATGCTGTACTAGCATGGAAATAACATTTAAATTTGGCAGCCTGTATAACAACAACGTTATTGACATTTCTTTCATCTTATTTCTTTAAAATCAGTATGTAGATAAGGTACCCTTTCTGGGTGTAGAACCATCCTTACGAATTATTTAATTTCCATTAATACATTTGTAATAAAAGGTGTAACACAAAGGGTATAACTTTTCAGTCTTCGAGTAGCTGTTCGCCGAGATGTCGGCGTTTCCGGACATAGTCGTCGACCTGGTGGCACATGATACGTGATTCATCCCATTAGGCGACACGTTTCATTGATATACGGTCCACTCTCGACGATCACGCGCCCACTGCAATCGTAACTGACGATGTCATTGAATCAATGTGGGAATACGTGGGGGTCGACTGCTGCAGAACCCTTGTTCTACATGTTAGCTGAACGATGCACTCCAAAATACAATCTAAGAAAGAAAAAAAACACACCACGATGGAGCTTGGTTACAGATTTACAGCGGCTGGTCCCGGCGGAGGTTCGAGTCCTCCCTCGGGCATGGGTGTGTGTGTTTGTCCTTAGGAAAATTTAGGTTAAGTAGTGTGTAAGCTTAGGGACTGATGACCTTAGCAGTTAAGTCCCATAAGATTTCACACACATTTGAACATTTGAACAGATTCATATTCATGCAGGTATCGACGGAAAATGCAAAACTGTAAATTTTGGCAACCACTGATGAATGTATCATGCTGCAGGACAGCTTCATCGCGCAGCGGGCAAGGATAGTAAACAGGGGACGCGTCGATTCCAGAGCCGTTAGTCTCTCCGAATTGTATTCTGTGCAGTAACCTAGACAGTAACTATACCTCGCAAACATGCGCGTGAACAACATATGCAGATGATAGCATTTTAGACAGGACGTGCAGTTGACCACAAAGACACCGGTTGGAGTAACCGGCGAATCGCTCGACATTTGAATAGAAGCGATGCCCCAGTTGGATGATATTGGCAGGAATGGGTGTATCATGGCCGAACGCAGCGTCAAGAAAGAAGCGGTCGACTTTGAGAGACGACAGAACGCGAGGACCCAGAAAACGTCAGAGAGGTACCTCGAGTGTGTGTGAAATCTTATGGGACTTGACTGCTAAGGTCATCAGTCCCTAAGCTTACACACTACTTAACCTAAATTATCCTAAGGACAAACACACACACACACATGCCCGAGGGAGGACTCGAACCTCCGCCGGGACCAGCCGCATAGTCCAGACTGCAGCGCCTCAGAACGCTCGGCTAATCCCGCGCGGCGGTACCTCGAGTCCCGGATTCATCATTATTATCGATCCGACCTCCAACTGATACTTTAGTGACTACGAGGACCATTAATAGGCGGCTTACAGAAAGGAAATAAACTCACGACGCCCCTTGCGCCGACCACGATCGACGTCTGTACTCCAACAAGCCCATGTACACTTTCAGCCTGGAATCTCATTGATTGGAGTAGAAATGTCTTCAGTGACGAGACCCGCTTCGAACTGAGCCCCAGTGACGTGTCTGGAGGTGCCCCGGAGAGCGGTGAGATAGCAATGTTGCCGGCCATACGGCCCGACAGCCTTGAGTGATGGTCTGGGCTGTCATTTCTTTTCCTAGCAGAACTTCTTTAGTTGTCATCTGCGGCACTGTTACAACAGAGCGGTACGTCGACGATATTCTACGCCCCGTCTTATTGTCCTTCATGACAAGCCATCCTTCTGGGCTTACAATTCAGCTCCGCCAACACACAGCGAGAGTTTCTACTGTTTGTTTCCGTGCTTGCCAAACCCTGCCTTGGCCAGCTAGGTCGCCGCATCTCTCCCCAATTGAGAAAGTTTACATGGTGGGCAGGGCCCTCCAACCAGCTGGGGAATCTGACGATTTAATGCGCCAATTGGACATAATTTGGCACGATATCCGTTAGGAGGACATCCAAAAACTTCAATCAATGTCCAGCCGAATAACTGCTTGCTTGCGATCCAGAGGTGGACCGATCCGTTGGTGGCTAGCTGAGTTTGTGAAGCTCTTTCTCTTGAATAAACCATCCAATTTTCTGAAATTGTAATCACTTGTTTGTGTGTATCACATAAACCGATTTCCGTCCCAGTCGGATAATTCCTTCGTGGTGTATCTTTTTTTCCCTTAGAGTGCACTTGGTGCCTGCACCAGCATTGTACTCTGACGTGGGATCTACCACCGATCGCCGTCTGTCCTGCTTACAGAGAGGACAAGCCTATGCCCTCCATGTTCAGTGATGACAAGAGGACTTTCAACACCTTGTCGCCTGCTCGTAGTTTCACCGTCCTTCAACCACTTTCCGCAGATGCTACGACAGCAGCATGCGAACAGCCGACCAGCTTCTGTGTTTCCGAGATGCTCGTTCCCAGACGCTAGACCATAACAATATGCCCTTTGTCAAAGCGGCTTATGGCAGTAGATTTCCCCATTCGCGGCCCGTATCGTCGCTAGAATGATTCTCCACTCCTCTCTGCTCCGCTTACACACTTTCCTGTCCGTCCCCGGTAGCTGAATGGTCAGCGTGACGGATTGTCAATCCTCTGGGCCCGGGTTCGATTCCCGGCTGTGTCGGGGAATTTTCTTCGCCCAGGAACTGGCTGTTGTGCTGTCATCATCCTATCATCCTCATCGACTGCAGGTCGCCGAAGTGGCGTCAAATTGAAAGACCGGCACCCGATGAACGGCCAGCCCGACGATTAAATGAAATAAACATTTTCCTCAGCGCGCCAAGTGCCCAAAGCGCCACCAGTCGGCCTTCAGTCTCGCGTTGCGCAGTGATCAAAATGTTGTGGCTCACCAGTGTACGTCGTATCGATGAGCGGCGGCAGTACAAAAGCACCGTGGCGTTGATATAATCATGTGTCTTCATTTCGAAAAAGGGCTCAATAAAATTTTGTGAACAGTTAAATCGCTGATGACAGGAACAAACACTCATGAGATGCAGACAGGGCAACCAAGTCTCGAATATTCTCTTGATATAATCGAACAAACCTATTGCAGCCGCGTTGGCACTGGATTACAGACAGTAGGATTAGACAATAAACTGATCCTTGTGTAACGACCGCAGAAAATATATGCTTGTAACTCCAATAACTGTCTACTCTGGCCACTAGTGAAGCAGCCTGTACAGGGGGTAAACGATAACTGATTATAACGTAGTTCGAGACGAACAATTTGACATGGAACACTTGTGGTCTATCAAGTCGGGAAATGACAAACTGCGTACAAAAGCGCATGTGCGCCGCCCGTAGAGTTACCAGGTGTCAGGTCTTTTACCGTCGCGCCCGGCCAAAAGTACAGAAGGCCAGCTTCTCCAACTTTTGTTAGGCTTTTTAACGACGAAATAGAAAACGCACAACGAAACCCCGTTCCAACCTAGTCACATATGCAAGAAGAATAAGTATAAGGAGTACTACCAAAGATAAACCAACCAATGTTATTCTTATGTTTGTGTCCTAAGCAGAGGCCAACCTGCCTCGCTAGAAAGTCGCTCCTAATGGTCTTGAAACGCACAAGTGCGAACGAGGGTTAATCTGCGCGGCATCTCGGTTAGGAAAGCGTATAGTGTGTGCCTTTTATTGGAGGAGGAGGAAGACAGAGTCGTGAAGAAGGCTGAGTAGTTAGTTGTTGGCATAATTGCCAAATTATAAGGATGTTCACTGTTTTTTTTAATCCCTTTAAAGATGATGTCGCAAAAACTGGCTGTAATTGATCATTAATAAACGACTGAAAATACCTAACTGTTTTTATTTCTCTTTAAAATAGGTAGTCTGGCTTTGAGGAGAAACTGTCTACATCCTCTCGCTCTCTTTACGCCACCGACTCAGTCGGCTGTTTCGTTAACATTACGAAGTTAAACTTCCTCTGGAGGGTAATGAACGAGAAAAAGACTTTTACAAAAGTTGTGCAAAACTAATTACATTTATAATCCGATCTGAACTTAACGTCCCGCGCCCGGGTTCGATTCCCGGCGGGGCCAGGGATTTTCTCTGCCTCGTGATGACTGTGTGTTGTGTGATGTCCTTAGGTTAGTTAGGTTTAAGTACTTCTATGTTCTAAAGGACTGATGACCATAGATGTTAAGTCCCCTAGTGCTCAGAGCCATTTTTTTTAACTTAACGCTTACAAGCACATGAGTTTAGTTGCAAGACAGCCACGGAAACAAAACGATTTGTTAATTTCATGCTGTTAAAAGCTCACAATATGCTGTACTAAAATTTACACTAACGTCGATTTTACATTTTGCAAGTGCAAAAAAGAAAAATCAGGGTAAAAATTTGGGAATCTCTTAACTAAATCGTGAATCAACGCGAAGGTGTGTGACTTTGATAAAAAGTGAACGGTTTACTATCACAGCAACAACGATAGGTAACCGCTAACACTATGCGTTAATTAGCAACTGCAGTGTTTACTGTCACCACAACACAAAGAAAATGCGACATAAGAATGCACCGTCGCAGATGAATTCCAAGTGGAATCAATTTTTTAAGCAAAGGTGCATGGTCTATGAGTATTTACGTGAGGTGTCGTTTGCAATGGAAACTGGATTTTTGTATGTAACTTATAATCAGAAATAAGAAGACACGCATTTTTCATATAAATGACAACTACATGTGTTAGTCAGCACACATTCGACAAGTTATATATGTAAATGACGTAGAAATTCAAAGTGAACGGAAAAAGACGAAAGGAAATAATGACCGCAACGAGACTCGATCCAACGATTACCAGTCTCATGCGCCTTATCCATCCGACGTTTCATGGAAATGCTCTTAGGACATGCACCTTTATTAACTTAATTTCGTTCATCATACTCAATGTGTCAACAGAGCCTGCAGTTCTGTCATTCATGATTTAAATAATGAAAACTGCACCACTTACTCATTTTTTTTATGTTTGGCACAACGCGTTTCGAGAATTTATTCTCATTTTCAAGTGCATTTGTTTACATGAATATTTTTGGTGATGTTCGCAAGTACGATTTTTCTGCCACTCTTGCGTCTTTTTGAGGTATGCATGTGTGATTTTCTGCCTCTCTTATGTCTTTTTCAGGTTATAACAGGTGATTTTCTGCGTATTTTACGACTTTTTGAGGTTATAAGAGACAGAAAATCACACATGCGAACCTCAAAAAGACGCAAGAGGGGCAGGAAGCACATGCGAACATCGCAAAAAAAATAAATAAATAAATAAATAAATAAATTCATGGCACAAATGCATTTGAAAATGAAAATAAATTATCGAAATGCGTTGCGCTAAGTACAAAAAATAAGTAATTGGTGCAGTTTTCATTATTTAGATAATACATGCAGCTTTGTTTAAAAATTTGATTCCACCTGGAATCGAACACAGGCCCCCCACACAGCGAGAAAGAACACTAAAACAGAGCCACACTGCTCGCCGAAAAAATAAATCTGCCTGATTTTAGTAAGTGAAACGCGTTCGGGAAACTTTAAAGTCGATTTTCTTAAGAATTTTTGAGATATTCATCGAAATGCTTCGGGAGAGGTATATTTGAGTTCTCAACTTCACGTAAAAAAAAAAGTAAATAAATAAATCCAATTGCCGTGCATTCCCTAGTTAGTGAGCGCTTCTTCAAAAAGCAGTGATGATGATTATGAACACACTCGCCCTGATAGCTTAGTTACACGATAGCAACACTATACAAAGGCTTGTACTAGCGTCAATAGATCGAAACAGTTTATACAGTGGCGGAAAACCGCAAGAGCGTCATATACCTATAGCAGCAATATCCGAAACATGGCTGAAACTCGAAGAGCACTTTAATCTTGCTGCATACGATATCATTCTACCAGATTTAGGTGGCTTTGGCCGACGTACGATTTTGTTCCACCAAGGTTCGCCTTACACGACCCTTTCTTTACGTCTCGATCTACATGATCAATCAAGCAACCGTCGGCCGAGTCACGCTAATGTTACGTCCTCTGTAATATCAAAGCATATCGAACAACTCGCGCCCAAAATATTGTAGTATGTTATTTCTGTAGCGTGTTGTGTTCTGCATTCTGCTGTAACGATATTGTTTACTTTTATGTTCGTAGAACGGGAGTAAAGTGTTTTTACGCATCGGAATGATACTTTTTTTTTTAAATTTTGATTGACGTTGTACTTCAAGTTATGTTTACTTTTAATAGCGTGGCTGTTATTCTGACATTTCATTTCTAGTTGCAGCCTGTCTGATTTCCGTAGGCTTGTCAGTTCTGCACTGATGTGACAAAAATGATATCTCATTTGATGCACTGAAACTGTATTACTTCCATATTTCGTCATGTGGCACTGGTGTTCCCGCAGACTTGTTAAGCCACGGAATAAAATCTTCAAGGGTTTCTTGCGGCATAAGATCGCAGTGTGAGCGCGACGTTCCTGATAGGCTACTCTCTTATTCCATCTTCTGGCGAAGTGCCGGTGTATGACAGTCCATCCCCTTGTATATCAGGGAGTTATAATTAAAGTACAGCTACTTACAGTGATTCACTGTGGGCCGTAATTATCGTATGGCAGCGAAACTTGGTGGATACGCTAATGTGTTAATGAGAACCAATTAAACTGGATAAAAATTAATACCAATTCTGGCCGCCAGTTGCAAATCTGGCGCTGTACAGCATCTCGTCGACGTCTCCAGTGGAGTATTGAACAAATTGAGTACGTGGCGTTTACGAATACAATCAAAATTATGCCTTTATCAATTGTTTGACCTTTTCTGCCCATGTCCTGTTCCTAACTCGTTACATATGGAACCATTTCTGCACGTCCTTCTTGCATTCACAGCGCCAAATTTGCACCTGGTGGCCAAAATTGGAACTAATTTTTTTTTTCCATTGTAAATCAGTTCCGCACGCATTAGACTATCTCCTAAGTTCGCTGCCATACGATACTTACAGCCCACACTGGACCTCTGTGAGGAGCTGCACTTTATAACCACCCGGTCTGGATCAGCGGTATGTGCTGATCTGGCACAGGTCGCTCCACTACAGTTTTAACAGCGGTCCGGCCGGTTGTTTACGTAGCCGGCAACTGGCGTCGGTCGTCCACCTCTGCCCTACCCGACACAGACCGCTTAATGCTACGAAGGCTTGTTGCCAAGGCGCGCAGAGTGCGAAACCCTTACCTCGATTAACAACGTACGTCAACACTCGTATCTCGATTGCCTCATGGTGTCCCACAAACCATTTGCCGAGACGATGACAGACGTCTTTTCGAAATCGAACATGTTTTTCCTTTACGCTGTGCTCCGCCAGTGGAGATTATTTTCCCGCTCGAATCTTACGTTCCATCTACGTTCAGTGCAACGTAGGGAGACACAGTGCTACGTTTGTTCGATTCACATTCGTACAGATGGTGATAGACCACAGGTGTACAAAGTCCGAGTGCATCTCACGCTGCCTTTTCTTATATGAAAACTGCAGATCGCGCTACTCCTGCCTACATGGTCAGGTTCCTCTGAGAAGGTGTGTGCACCGAGCGAAATGGCGCAGCGGTTAGCACGCCGGATTCGCATTCGGGTGGACGACGGTTCAAACCGCGGGCGGCCATCCTGATTTATGTTTTCTGTATAATAATGTCGTCTGGCTAGGGTCTCCCGTCGGGTAGACCGTTCGCCTGGTGCAGGTCTTTCGAGTTGACGCCACTTCGGTGAACTGCGCGTCAATGGGGATGAAATGATGATGATTAGGACAACACAACACCCAGTCCCTGAGCGGAGAAAATCTCCGACCCACCCGGGAATCGAACCCGGGCCCGTAGGATTGACATTCTGTCACGCTGACCACTCAGCTACCGGGGGGCGGACTATGTTTTCTGTGATTTCCCTAAATCGCTTCAGGAAAATTCTGGGATGGTTCCTTTGAAAAGGCACGGCCGACTTCCTTCACCATCCTTTCCTAAACCGATGAGATCAATGACCTCGCTGTTTGGTCCGCTCCCTCCAATCAACCAATCATCACTTTTGCACACCATCCTACTGGTGTTACCAATGTTAACAACCAGCATAGTACAAGGTTCAATAACAAGTACTCGCTACAACAGAATGGCTGTGTAATGATGAGTCGAAACAGTATGACCACTGGCCAACGTAAGACTGACTGCTGCAGGCAAGTGACGCGGTTAAGTACTGGGTAGTTATAATTAAACTGACCGTGTTCCGACTGCTGCAGTGCAGGCTGTATGCGTCTCAGGACGATGAAACGTCGTAGGTATGTTCATTGATCGGTGCGCTCGTTGCGTATCCGAAAAAATAATAGTTCCATTTCTTGCCACCAGATTAAAATATGGCGCTGTAAGACGCCAGTGGGACCGATGACCATCGCAGTCTGGTCCCTTTAATCCCACAAACCAACCAACCTAAGACGCCAGAACGTAAAATGCTTCCTGTTTTGTTTGTCCCTTTGCGATGCGTGTCCGTTTCTTTTATGAAGTGACTGTTGGTGTAAAGTGTTTAACAAGGTTGAAGTTCTCCGTAAGAAGCACAATGGCTATTGAGAAGAAAGGCCGTGCACTGCTGGTAATATTGTTTCATCAGAACGGCAGCAATAAAAGCGCTGCACTGCGGGAATTTCGTCAACATAAACAGCTCCGAAGAGGCCCACTGTCGATAAGTGGGCTAAAGAATATGAAGAAGAAATCTGAAGAAACATGTGAATTACGTGGTGCAGCAGAGAGAGGGAGGTGGTCCACTTCCATGACATTTGTCTCTCCCCTGATGAACAGTTCAAAGGTTTTTGAGGCGCGTTTTACACTGGTATCCCTATAAGATTCATAATGTGCGCCAGATAAAGCCCCAAGATAGACCACCACGCCGCCACTTTGCCTTCCGTTTTTTGGTACGCACGGAAATGGATGACATGTGGCTGCGTAGTATTCTTTGGACTGAGGAAGCATATCTTACTTTGCACGGTGCCGTGAATGCACAGAACTGTCTCATATGGGGTCCTACTCCGCACACATGTTGTGCAGGAACATCCACTGCACTCAGCTGACGGACTGTGTGGTGTAGTTTCACAAGCTCCTTCATCCTCAATCTGTTTTTCTTCGAGGAGATGTCACGTCGCTGACCTGTTAGGTGTACTACAGTGGTATCTGCACCATATAATGAACTCCTTGTGTAACACGTGATTCTAGCTTTACAAGAACGCATCTGTGTCCACACCACTGTTTTCATGCTAAATGGAGCTACAACATTTGCCAGGTGAAAGAATTGCCATGAGAACCTTCGTTAACGACCGCATCATCTTTAGGCGATTTAATGACGTCTGCCCTTCCGATCTCCAGACTTAAATCCATGTCACTTCTGGTTGTGGGGATATCTGAATGACTGTGTCTATCAGAGATGTATCCGGAGTCTTCCTGGTATTAATGACAGCATACGACGACGTATCTCGCTGATTACACCGGATATTCAGCCGTTGTGGCCGAGCGGTTCTAGGCGCTTCAGTCCGGAACCGAGCTGCTGCTACGGTCGCAGTTTCAAATCTTGCCTCGGGCATGGATGTGTGTGATGTCCTTAGGTTAGTTAGGTCTAAGTAGTTCTAAGTCTAGGGGACTGATGACCTCATATGTTAAATCCCATAGTGCTCAGAGCCATTTGAACCAATTACACCGGATACAAGCCGGCTGGGGTACCCGAGCGGTTCTAGGCGCTACAGTCTGGAAACGCGCGACCGCTACGGTCGCAGGTTCGAATCCTGCCTCGGGCATGGATGTGTGTGATGTCCTTAGGTTAGTTAGGTTTAAGTAGTTCTAAGTTCTAGGGGACTCATGACCTCAGAAGTTAAGTCCCATAGTGCTCAGAGCCATTTGAACCAACACCGGATACACTCCGAGCAACTATCGCCCATGCCGTGTTACGGATGCAGCATGTTGCTGATTCGGGAGACCAAATCGAACACATGTTGTAACTTGTGACTATATCCTAATAAACGTGACAGAATCGCCGTTATCATGTTTTTGATCGCTCCTCTCCTTTTCTTGCACCCACACCAAGTTCTGACTGCCTACAGCGCCTATTTTCACCTGGCGGCAGAAATGGAGCTATAATTTTTGTCATCTTACTCCCCGAGTATACCGATTAATGAACATATCTATGATGTTTCAGAACATCTGTATGATGTTTCAGCGTCTAGCAATGCATACAGCCCGCACTTCAGCGCTCGGAACACCGTCAGTTTAATTATAACCATCCAGTATATAAGCGGAGTATAGACGAATGGGAGATGATAATACTGACGACACAGGTTGCAAATGACTAATGTAATGACGTAAGCGGCACTGATATAGGGCAGATTGTTACAGCCCGACGTCTAGGAACGAGTACCTCGCAGACGGCGAAGCTGATCGGCGCTTCGCGTGATACTGTCGTGAGCATCCATGGAAACTGGTGAAATCACGAGTGGGCGACAAGCCGCTGGACTTAACGCCTACGATAGAACGTGGAGGTTGGAAGCTTGCCCACTCTGTAAACCAGGGCAGGTGGCAATCTGTGGCAGATATGGCGACAGAGTACAATGATGGTGCAGGTACAAATGTTTCGGAGCACACTCTTCGGCATCAGTTTTTGCTTCGCAGCAGGCGACCCGTAACTACTCCGTCAGTCCAAAAAGTTTCGAGACCGGATCAATAAAAATAAGATATAAGCGTTAAAATAAGTTGTGTGTAGTCTCCCCCCCCCCCCCCCTCCCAATTGAGTACAACGCACAGAATGTCAATCTTTCATTGGAATGTTGTTCAATTCACGCGTCACACGGGCTTGAACGACGGTTATGTCAGGAAAGCGTTGATCCGTCATCTGTATTTCTGCACTTTGTCGTGATAGTTTCGTATTGATAACACCAAGTCTCGACACCTGTGGTGATTTTTTCCAAAACAGAATTGCCTGCATGTGAACGCGAAATGTACGAAGGGGAAGGAAAGGGAAAGGATGGGTGGGAAATACTGACAGCTAGCCGAACAAGGTATTGTGATAATGCAGAGCTGAAATTTTGTGCCGGACCGGTACACGAACCCGGATTTTAGCGTTTCTCATGAACGGTTGCCTTATCTGCTTCGCCCAACCTGACAGAGTCCCTGACTGACTCAGATTTCCAAATTAACGCTCGAGTGCAATGCACCGTCCCTCGTCCATTAAACTCTCTACTCGCAAGTACTGATTCCCTTAGGAGTTCGGATGATATTCGAGCTTCCGAGCTGAAACAAACGTCGAGGAGCGGTCACCTACTTTTTCACAAATTTATATATCTGAGTGATGTCTGTTCTGTCGGACATGACGCAAGGAATAAAATCAGTCTCGGAACCCTTTGGACCTTTTGAAATTCCATGTTCAACCTACGATAGCGTCATACGGTTGCAGTGGGCACGGAATCATTGAGTTTGTCCCGTGCACATGTGAAACGTGTTGCTTGCTAGGCTGCATCTGGTATATTTCTTCTCCAGATCGATGCTCACGTCCGGATACGGCTGCTCGAAACATGCACCGCGGCACGGACACAGGCCGATGGGGGCAGTTTTACGCTACGGGGAACGTTCAAATGGTTCAAATTGCTCTAAGCACTATGGGACTTAACATCTGAGGTCTTCACTCCCCTAGACTTAGAACTACGTAAACCTAAGTTACCTAAGGACATCACACACATTAATGCCCGAGGCAGGATTCGAACCTGCGACCATAGCAGCAGCGAGGTTCCAAACCGGAGCGCCTAGAACCGCTCGGCCACAGCGGCCGGCTGCGGAACGTTCAGCTGGTCTTGCATGGGACCTGTACCAGTAATCTAATGCATCACGCCATCTGTGAACGTTATTGCGGATCACTTACATCCCTTGATGCATGACGTCTTCCCCGACGGCGCTGGCACCGCCCAGCAGGGATGTGTCTGTGTCACGAGGACGGAAACCTGATGCAGTGGTTCTCATGAGCAAGGTAGTGAACTCACGTTGATGTTTTGACACCAAATTCGCCTGGTCTGGATCCGATAAACTCACACACGCCCACAAACCATCGGCCTGTAACTTATGGGAAATGCGTCCACTGGTATCACATACTTCCAGAAAGTTACAAAGGACATGTCGAAACCATGCCATGGTCGCTGCCGTATTGCGTTAGTAAGATGGGCCAATATGCCACTGAACAGGTGGGTCATAAAGTTTTGGCTCATCGGTGTAGACTCAGTTGCCATTTACCACCGTAGATACCTCACGACTCGCTACAGTTTCTACCCAGAGAACAGGTTGTTGTTGTAGTACATCAAGAAGGCGGACAGAGACAGCGAAAAACTGGCAATACTAATTAGTCGGCCACGATTAGAGAGCCGGGGCGCGCGCCGCCACGGGTGGTAAGCAGCGTGTTTATGCATGCAGACGCTCGTCTTCCGGCGAGACCCGGTGCCTAACAATGACAGCGTGTCTCGAGGTCGCACGCCGATGTCTCCGCCTTGGGAAAGTTTCGCCGTCATCGGCTGCGGCATGGCGGCGCTGCCGTCTGAAAGACATCCCTGCTTACGCCCTCCAGCGCAACTTCACCCACCAGACCACTGGAGTCCAAATGAAGTGCGCTCCTTTATATACGATTATTTCAAAGCTACACCGAACATCACCTATTTTCAGACAACTGCTAAGTTCGCTACGTTCAGGATAAGAATCACCCTCCTAGCAAATTTTTGTTGTGACTAACCGATTCCACAAGATATAACAAACTTAAACGTTATTTTCCAGTAGTAGTACACAGTTTTCTGCTCTGTGACAGGGATTTCGGCATTGCAAGAAAGAAAACTAAGTAAACAGGACAATTTTTTACTCTGCACGATGTCACAGAGGTGATTCTTCACGGGTCGAAACCAAGTAAATGTCTGAAATGACAATTAAATCAAGACCTTAAGCTGTCGCAGGCGTTGATATACATCAACGGGGACAGTTGAAAACGTGTACCCCGTCCGGGACTCAAACCCGGGATCTCCTGTTTAACATGGCAGACGCTCTATTCATCTGACAAGGGAACCTCCCCATCGCACCCCCCTCAGATTCAGTTATAAGTTGGCACAGTGGATAGGGCTTGAAAAACTGAACACAGATCAATCGAGAAAACAGGAAGAAGTTGTATGGAACCGTGAAAAACATTAGTAAAATATACAAACTGAGTAGTCCATGCGCAAGATAGGCAACATCAAGGAGTATGTAAGCTTAGGATCGCCGTGGTCCCGTGGTTAGCGTGAGTAGCTGCGGAGGGAGAGGTCCTTGGTTCAAGTCTTCCCTTAACTGAAAATTTTACTTTCTTTAATTTCGCAAATTTATCATCTGTCCGTTCGTTCATTGACGTCTCTGTTCACTGCAATAAGTTTAGTGTCTGTGTTTTGCGACCGCACCGCAAAACCGTGCGATTAGTAGACGAAAGGACGTGCCTCTCCAATGGGAACCGAAAACATTTGATCGCAAGGTCATAGGTCAACCGATTCCTCCACGGGAAAACACGTCTGATGTATTTTATACGACACTGATGACGGCATGTGCGTCACATGACAGGAATATGTTGTCGACCCATCTAACTTGTAAACTTGGCGAATGGGTAAAAAGATTCTTCTACCTTGCCCGATTTAGGTTTTCTTGTGGATGTGATAATCACTTCCAAAAAAGTGATGAAAATATAAGAGTTTGTCACATAAACTGAAAATAAAAAATTAAACTTTTCACTCGAGAGAAGACTTGAACCTAGGACCTCTCATTCCGTAGCTGCTCTCGCTAACCACGGGACCACGGCTCTCCTTGACGGCAAGTGTCCTTGATGTTGCTTATCTTGCGCATGGACTACTCAGTTTGTATACACTCCTGGAAATGGAAAAAAGAACACATTGACACCGGTGTGTCAGACCCACCATACTTGCTCCGGACACTGCGAGAGGGCTGTACAAGCAATGATCACACGCACGGCACAGCGGACACACCAGGAACCGCGGTGTTGGCCGTCGAATGGCGCTAGCTGCGCAGCATTTGTGCACCGCCGCCGTCAGTGTCAGCCAGTTTGCCGTGGCATACGGAGCTCCATCGCAGTCTTTAACACTGGTAGCATGCCGCGACAGCGTGGACGTGAACCGTATGTGCAGTTGACGGACTTTGAGCGAGGGCGTATAGTGGGCATGCGGGAGGCCGGGTGGACGTACCGCCGAATTGCTCAACACGTGGGGCGTGAGGTCTCCACAGTACATCGATGTTGTCGCCAGTGGTCGGCGGAAGGTGCACGTGCCCGTCGACCTGCGACCGGACCGCAGCGACGCACGGATGCACGCCAAGACCGTAGGATCCTACGCAGTGCCGTAGGGGACCGCACCGCCACTTCCCAGCAAATTAGGGACACTGTTGCTCCTGGGGTATCGGCGAGGACCATTCGCAACCGTCTCCATGAAGCTGGGCTACGGTCCCGCACACCGTTAGGCCGTCTTCCGCTCACGCCCCAACATCGTGCAGCCCGCCTCCAGTGGTGTCGCGACAGGCGTGAATGGAGGGACGAATGGAGACGTGTCGTCTTCAGCGATGAGAGTCGCTTCTGCCTTGGTGCCAATGATGGTCGTATGCGTGTTTGGCGCCGTGCAGGTGAGCGCCACAATCAGGACTGCATACGACCGAGGCACACTGGGCCAACACCCGGCATCATGGTGTGGGGAGCGATCTCCTACACTGGCCGTACACCACTGGTGATCGTCGAGGGGACACTGAATAGTGCACGGTACATCCAAACCGTCATCGAACCCATCGTTCTACCATTCCTAGACCGGCAAGGGAACTTGCTGTTCCAACAGGACAATGCACGTCCGCATGTATCCCGTGCCACCCAACGTGCTCTACAAGGTGTAAGTCAACTACCCTGGCCAGCAAGATCTCCGGATCTGTCCCCCATTGAGCATGTTTGGGACTGGATGAAGCGTCGTCTCACGCGGTCTGCACGTCCAGCACGAACGCTGGTCCAACTGAGGCGCCAGGTGGAAATGGCATGGCAAGCCGTTCCACAGGACTACATCCAGCATCTCTACGATCGTCTCCATGGGAGAATAGCAGCCTGCATTGGTGCGAAAGGTGGATATACACTGTACTAGTGCCGACATTGTGCATGCTCTGTTGCCTGTGTCTATGTGCCTGTGGTTCTGTCAGTGTGATCATGTGATGTATCTGACCCCAGGAATGTGTCAATAAAGTGTCCCCTTCCTGGGACAATGAATTCACGGTGTTCTTATTTCAATTTCCAGGAATGTATTTTACTAATTTTTTTCATAGTTCCTCACAACTTCTTCCTGTTTTCTCGATTGATCTGTGTTCAGTTTTTCAAGGCCTATCCACTGTGCCAACTTATAACTAAATCTGAGGGGGGTGCGATGGGGAGGTTCTCTTGTGAGCCACGGAGGGCACAGAGGATAGTGCGACTGCAGGGATTTATCCCTTGCACGCTCCTCGTGAGACCCACATTCCCAACTTAATGTCCACACACTACATTCGTAGTGCCCCTGCCCATTACACTCATTACTCGCGGCAGACAATCTTACCGAGTCCCGTAAGAGTTCAGGCAATGCGTGTGCATCCAGCGCTGAAGAAGAAGGTCAATGGCCGGTTAGCCTTAACTATATAAGAAGATGGTATCTGTTCTTTCGGACAGCAGTATCGTCTGTGACCTCGGTGGCTCAGATGGATAGAGCGTCTGCCATGTGAGCAGGTGATCCCGGGTTCGAGTCTTGCCGGCACGGTAACTCAGCGTGTTCGGTCAGAGGGTTAGCTGCCCTCTGTAATAATAAAACTGAGTTATTGGATCAACGATGAACTGAAACGGGTGTCTTGCGACGTCCGCCCCGAGCAGATGCAACGAACGAAAACGAACAAAATGAGATTAAAAAAAAAGTATCGGTCAGGGCACACATTTTTCACTGTCCCCGTAGATGTATATCAACGCCTGTCGAGACAGATTAAGGTCTTGATTTAATTATCATTTCATTCTAAGAGAGCAGCATGGACACTGATGGTATGTGTTCTTTCGGACATGTCCGAAAGAACAGACACTATCTTCATATAAAGTAGACTTCTTGTTAGAGAGATTGCTGCTAATTAAATACTACACTTCATGTTATGGTGGCAGCCGTACTACAACAGGACCAGAATTTCTGAAAAAACACAGACTTTTTTTTCACGTTTCGTTTCTGATAACAAAAGAAATGGTGGTATTACAGCTAATACAACAATCAATGGAGTGATTACTCAGTCTTGTCTGGGCCTCCGACGTAGTTCACTGACTGCGCAAGAAAAACTATCTTATCCATCTGGAAAGGTTCCAGTTAAGTCCAGTGCTATCTAGGACTTGAAAAGACTCCAACGCTATGTGCCTGACGAACACCTACCTTTCTATGAAGATATTCTGAAATGGCCTGTAAAGAACGACAGCCAAGACGATGATTGGACTGTCAAACTCTTAACTATTGTGTTAGAATGATGCATTATTATTGTGAAACGAAGAACTATACGCATTGGCTCAAATGGCTCTAAGCACTATGGGACTTATGTACGTATTGCTTTGTATACGATCAAGATAATGTCAATGTGAATAAAAAGAAGTGTGCGACTTCAGCATCTTTTACGTATATTTTTTAAAGTCATCAGTTTCCAGCTTTTAATGATTAATTACACTACCAAAATATAATATTATAACTTTAGTCTCATCTCTGGCAATCACATTTGCATCATATAGGATAACAATGCCAATAAAGATGCCTTTTATCGTGCAATTTAAACAGTTTTTCTCAGTTTCCCACAAATTTGTGTCGGTTGACTTTTAAAAAAAAATATAAAAGTGTGGCTGCTCATGCTACAGCAAACTAGCTCTTGCAGCCTTATTTTATCTACACACTTGGGTAGGTATATGCAATTGAGAATGGAGAAATAAAGGGAAAGGATGGGTGGGAAACCATGACTTCCAGCCGCACAGGGCATTGCGGTACTGCAATGGCGAAAGTTAAAAATTAGTTTTGTATCCCGGACTCTGACACGGATCCTCCGCTTTTGTAGAACCGTTGCTTTAACCGCCTCGGCCATCCGAACCCGCTTGCCATCTGACCTAAATTCTCAACTTATCGCACACTGCAATGCAGCTTACTTCGTCCCTTAACCCCCTAATATCCAATTGTTGATTCCCGTAGAGTCCGGGGGATACCACTGTATCCGCACTGAAATAGACATCAAGGAACCGCCGCACTCTCACAGAAATGTATACAGGGTGAACATTAATAAAACTGACAAACTGCAGCGACGGATTCCTGGTTGGAAACTGTGGAAAAAAGGTCCTATGAACATGTTTCCGGAAACGCGTCATTGCCACAGTAGATGGCGCTGACGAATGAAAGTTCCTCTGACCACGTGCCGTGTATTCCATGTGTGTTACAAGTTGTGTGACTGACACAGCGTACTGTAAGCACCAGAATGGTCTGGTACTCATGTGGGGAACAAGGAGAGATGGTTTCTGTGTACGGCCAAGCAGATGGATACAAAAGTTGAGAGGCAGCACGGCTATAAGAAAACAAATACCCTCAGAGAGACCAAGCACATTAACACAATTTTCAAGCACTTTTTGGGCGTTTGTGTGACAATGGGTCCTTTCAGATAGCCGAACGCGTAGGGAGGCGGCGGACTGCGTCTACACCAGGTTTGGAGGACCAGGTTCTGCAGGATATTGAGACGAAGCCTAGTATATAAGCTCCAGGCAAGTTGCCAGCCAACATGTTGTAAGTCAAAATGGTTCAAATGGCTCTGAGCACTATGGGACTTAACATCTATGGTCATCAGCCCCCTAGTACTTAGAACTACTTAAACCCAACTAACCTAAGGAGATCACACAACACCCAGTCATCGCGAGGAGAGAAAATCCCTGACCCCGCCGGGAATCGAACCCGGGAACCCAGGCGTGGGAAGCGAGAAACGCTACCGCACGGTTGTAAGTCATAATATGACTATGTGTACCCTGCATGACAACCGCTACTACCGCTATCATCTGCAATAAGTGCAAGGATTATAGCCAGCAGATTTCCCTCTACACGAAGGATTTCGTCGACGGTTTCTGAACAGACCATCACAATTACGGGATTTCTGACATCAGCCCTCTTTAGCAACGAAGCAACCTTCACCGTTGGTTGAGGCACCTCCTCAGCATCGGTTCAGCATCAGTGTGTGGGCAGGGATTCTTGGCGACCACATACTTCGACCGGCCATTATTCCACAACGTCTCAACAGAGGAAAGTAACTGGACTTCCTGCGGAATAATCTACCAGGGCTGCTTGAAACTATGCCTTTGGTAATACGACAGGTTATGTGGCTTCTGAGTGTCGGAGTGCCACCCCACTTCCGCATTACTTTTCGCCGACACCTCAACAATGTCTTCCCCAGACATGCTCTCCTAGATCATCGGGTTT
The DNA here is from genome assembly GCF_023898315.1 of Schistocerca nitens. Classification (NCBI taxonomy): domain Eukaryota; kingdom Metazoa; phylum Arthropoda; class Insecta; order Orthoptera; family Acrididae; genus Schistocerca; species Schistocerca nitens. The sequence goes on from NC_064615.1 coordinate 904,350,596, forward strand.
AACCCCCGGATTTTTACCTATGGTGGCATCTGAAAAGTACTGTGTGTGCTGAACCAGTCCCTGATGTGCAGACCCTTCAACAGCGTGTTCACGACGCCTATGACAGTATTCGGAGAGAGGCCGGAAAGTGCAAAACAGTGCGGCAGTGTGACCGCGTGTACTGCATCCCATGGAGGTCACTTTGAACATCTGTTGTGCTGTGAATGCGATGCAGCTCTGTACTGTGTTCCGGCACTATTTGTTGTCGTTACACGCACACACACACACACACACACACACACACTGTCCATTTCCGGACACATCTTCACAGACCCTTCTTTCCCCTCCATTTCCAGTCAGGAATCCGTCCCTGCAATTTGTCGGTGTTATTAATGTTCACCCATGTATATCTGAGTGGTATCTGTTCTGTCGCCCACCATTCAGATATATACCCTTGATTAGGTTACGCGAAACTTTGTGAGCCTTCAAGATGAGCGCTGAAGATGGAGCGAGCTTTGATGCCTGGGTGTTGCCTCTGCTCGCAAGCTACGGACCAGCCGGGATAAACGGGCCAACGGCCGCTTATTCATTCAGTCTGGAACCGCGCGACCGCTACGGTCGCCGGTTCGAATCCTGCCTCGGGCATGGATGTGGGTGATGTCCTTAGGATAGTTAGGTTTAATTAGTTCTAAGTTCTAGGGGACTGATGACCTCAGATGTTAAGTCCCATAGTGCTCAGAGCCATTTGAACCATTTGGATCGCTTATTCATTAGACTGTGGCGGACAAGCGACGAAAGATCTTGTTTCCACCCGAACGACCAAAGGCAGTGACGTCACGCTCATGTCGGCCGTTCGCGATGTAAGTCGATCGGGGACTACAAGTCGAGCTGAAGTGAAAGTGGTACAGTGTCTGCTGACCACGCAGCAACAGTTTTCATCATGTGATGGAATTCGCGCCGTGCGGGATTAGCCGAGCGGTCTAGGGCGCCGCAGTCATGGACTGTGCGGCTGGTACCGGCGGAGGTTCGAGTCCTCCCGCGGGCATGGGTGTATGTGTTTGTCCTTAGGATAATTTAGGTTAAGTAGTGTGTAAGCTTAGGGACTGATGACCTTAGCAGTTATAAGATTTCACCACATTTGAACATTTTGATGGAATTCGCAAATGCGTAGTAATTACTAAACAGAAAAGAAGAAAGAAACAAGAAGAAGAAACGGCGCACCACGAACGAGCTATGCAAATTTGTCACAAATTGATATTCATACAGGTAAATGCTAAATTGTTAAGTTCAGCGAATGATGGACGACTGTTGACGCTGCAGCGCAGTTTCACGGCGAGGCTGACAAGCATAGTAAACAAGGACATGTCGATACACAGGGCACAAGTATCTCCGAATTTCATTCCGTGTACACAACTGGACAGTATCTATGCCTCTCAGACAGGCAGGTGAGTAATATTGGGGATGGCAACAATTGAGAGAGAACGTGTAGTTGAGGCTTAAAGAAACTGGTTGGAGTAAACGGTGAATAGCTTGATATTTGAACAGCAGCGATGTTACTGTTCGACAATGTTGGCAGGAATGGGCTGAACACACTGTCAACCAGGAAGCGGTCGACGCAGGGAGACGACAGAACAAGAGGATTGCTGTATAATTGTACCGTTTTTGTTCTCTCTCTCAATAGAAGCTAAGCGATGTCAAAGTTAGCGTAAGGAGGGCTATGCGAGAAGCGTTCAGTGAATTCGAAAGTAAAATTCTATGTACAGACTTGACAGAAAATCCTAGGAAGTTCTGGTCTTACGTTAAATCAGTAAGTGGCTCGAAACAGCATATCCAGACACTCCGGGATGATGATGGCATTGAAACAGAGGACGACACGCGTAAAGCTGAAATACTAAACACCTTTTTCCAAACTTGTTTCACAGAGGAAGACCGCACTGCAGTTCCTTCTCTAAATCCTCGCACAAACGAAAAAATGGCTGACATCGAAATAAGTGTCCAAGGAATAGAAAAGCAACTGGAATCACTCAACAGAGGAAAGTCCACTGGACCTGACGGGATACCAATTCGATTCTACACAGAGTACGCGAAAGAACTTGCCCCCCTTCTAACAGCCGTGTACCGCAAGTCTCTAGAGGAACGGAGGGTTCCAAATGATTGGAAAAGAGCACAGGTAGTCCCAGTCTTCAAGAAGGGTCGTCGAGCAGATGCGCAAAACTATAGACCTATATCTCTGACGTCGATCTGTTGTAGAATTTTAGAACATGTTTTTTGCTCGAGTATCATGTCGTTTTTGGAAACCCAGAATCTACTATGTAGGAATCAACATGGATTCCGGAAACAGCGATCGTGTGAGACCCAACTCGCGTTATTTGTTCATGAGACCCAGAAAATATTAGATACAGGCTCCCAGGTAGATGCTATTTTTCTTGACTTCCGGAAGGCGTTCGATACAGTTCCGCACTGTCGCCTGATAAAGTAAGAGCCTACGGAATATCAGACCAGCTGTGTGGCTGGATTGAAGAGTTTTTAGCAAACAGAACACAGCATGTTGTTCTCAATGGAGAGACATCTACAGACGTTAAAATAACCTCTGGCGTGCCACAGGGGAGTGTTATGGGACCATTGCTTTTCACAATATATATAAATGACCTAGTAGATAGTGTCGGAAGTTCCATGCGGCTTTTCGCGGATGATGCTATAGTATACAGAGAAGTTGCAGCATTAGAAAATTGTAGCGAAATGCAGGAAGATCTGCAGCGGATAGGCACTTGGTGCAGGGAGTGGCAACTGTCCCTTAACATAGACAAATGTAATGTATTGCGAATACATAGAAAGAAGGATCCTTTATTGTATGATTATATGATAGCGGAACAAACACTGGTAGCAGTTACTTCTGTAAAATATCTGGGAGTATGCGTGCGGAACGATTTGAAGTGGAATGATCATATAAAATTAATTGTTGGTAAGGCGGGTGCCAGGTTGAGATTCATTGGGAGAGTGCTTAGAAAATGTAGTCCATCAACAAAGGAGGTGGCTTACAAAACACTCGTTCGACCTATACTTGAGTATTGCTCGTCAGTGTGGGATCCGTACCAGATCGGGTTGACGGAGGAGATAGAGAAGATCCAAAGAAGAGCGGCGCGTTTCGTCACAGGGTAATTTGGTAACCGTGATAGCGTTACGGAGATGTTTAGCAAACTCAAGTGGCAGACTCTGGAAGAGAGGCGCTCTGCATCGCGGTGTAGCTTGCTCGCCAGGTTTCGAGAGGGTGCGTTTCTGGATGAGGTATCGAGTATATTGCTTCCCCCTACTTATACCTCCCGAGGAGATCACGAATGTAAAATTAGAGAGATTAGAGCGCGCACGGAGGCTTTCAGACAGTCGTTCTTCCCGCGAACCATACGCGACTGGAACAGGAAAGGGAGGTAATGACAGTGGCACGTAAAGTGCCCTCCGCCACACACCGTTGGGTGGCTTGCGGAGTATGAATGTAGATGTAGATGTAGATGTACCGGTTCGCCTATATAAGGTACGATTTGCCACCACGACAACCACACGAAAACCTAATTTTTTTTCTAATGATAAAACTAAGTAGTTGACTCAGAAGACTTTAGAACAGGTTAATTATGAACCCAGCGATCTCATCTTGTAACGAAACCACACTGGCTACCGTTAAGCACATATGCGGGAGCGGACCATTCTACGTCCCATTTAACAGAAAGTCGCTTGTGTTAGAAGTTTCAGTTTGGAGCGGATGAAAATATGATGTATTCTTAAGATTTCTTTTGCATAATAGTTTCAGCTTATTTTAATTACAAAAAAAAAAAAAATTGTCGCGATTCGAAAGTTCACTAAGGGCGCAAGGAAACCTATTTCCTAAACTGACCGTGTATCGATATGACATTAATAACCATAGTTTGGATCCGTCTGATTGCAACTGAATGAAATGAATTAAAAAAAAAACACACACACACACCAATTTGGATACGTCTGATTACAGCTGAATGAAATGAATTCTTCATACCGTGGCGTTAGCTTTTATTACCTTAAAATCATCTTCAGTAGCCTGAAATATACCAATATTTTGTGTTCACACTCTTATTTTGCATACTGGACGCTACACATTGAGGTTATAAATAGTTGTGACACATCTGATTTTCTATGACGTCGTAATAGTTGAAATTTTTACTTCCGGACTTCGTACATACTGCTCTATTCGTGCTCTTGTTCCCGTTTTATAGCTGCTGTTCTCCTTATTCCCAAACGATATTTCGAAATTTCATTTGCACTGCAGCACAAACTGAACACCCGTTTTCTTCATGTTATCTTTTGGATGTTGTCACCAGCTGTTGAATGTTATTATTGCCAACTATCGAATGTATGTGATGTGATATATCTGTGTCGTCTCTCTCTCTCTCTCTCTCTCTCTCTCTCTCTCTCTCTCTCTTTGTGTGTGTGTGTGTGTGTGTGTGTGTGTGTGTGTGTGTGTGTGTGTGTGTAGGGGAGAGAGAGAGAGAGAGAGAGAGTTGTATTCGTTAGCGCTGTGCATACGAAATCTACGTATGCATGGCAGGAGTATGCACGAAATTTAAATTATTGCGGCGTCATAGAAAATCACAAACTGCCACAACTGTTTATAACCTCAGTGTATAGTGTCCAATACGTGAAATAAATGAGTGTAAACATAAATATATGTATATTTCAGGCCAATGAAGATGTCTTTCAAACAATAAAGGCGAAATGCGTACGGCACGAAGAATTCGTTTCATCCTTTTGTAATTAGATCCAAGATGATAATCTACACTAACAATAAATCTATGAAACCATCGTGTCTGCCTGTTTGTCTTTCGACAGGCTAATCTCCGAAACTACGAGGCGAATTTCGATGGGATTCTCTCAGGTAACTTGAACATAGTTTGAGGTACCGTATATAGGCCCTAGCTCATCAAAATTGGATCACAGAAACAGATATCGTGATTTAATGTTTTACTAAGATTTTCATGTCTGAATACACTAATCTCCAAAACTATTAAATGGATTTTTTTTGGGATTTGCACTGGTAACTTCAGCGTAGCTAGGGGCGCCATGTAAACTATATTTCATCAAAATCGTGTCACGAAGGAAATATTCATAGATATTATAAAAATGTCTGTAGGTGTGTATGTACCTATGTATGTTCCACATCTGCTAAAAGACCATTGGACCGATTTCAATCAAACATCGTAAATAAATCACTTACTGTCTGTAAAGAATCGTTGTGGGGGTAAGAACCACGTACCTATCAAAGGGGTGGGGGTGAAAAAGAAGAGTAGGCCACGATGTGCGAACTCCCATTTTTTATTCTTGTAGTATTTGAGAAAGAGAGCTCTTAGCGGCTTGCAACTAACTTCACAAACCATTTTAAACTCTTACAATTCTTTTTTCTCTCTGACATCTCCCCACGTAATGATGAAAGAGAGAAAGTTTTTCACTTACAACATTTTGGCTATTCACTTTCGCATCAGGTATGGCGTGCTCTTCAGTTTCACATCAGACATGACTTTCAATTTATTACTTCTTTACTATTCACTGTATTCGCGACACATTGTGCATACCGTGTTCACACGTATGTATCTGCAAGTTTATATCATCGTACGGCACATAGTTCAATGAACACACCTTAAGAAAACGTTGGAATATCACAGAGTTTACTGCAATGACTTATTACAGGATACCCACTGAGGTTTGTATAATGCCTTATTAACCAAATAAACACAATTCCTTTTGAAAACAAGAACGATTTTGATTAGGTACCAAAAAATCATTACAAACCAAAGCAGCGTCTGTCCTAAGTAACAAAAACAGTGAAATCTTTATTTCATGATGGTGACAATCAGTCTATAGTAGTGAGTATGTCCTCCCCACACACACAGATGATTTCTTCCACACTGTGAAGCACGCTCTGGATAAGACCATCAAGTTTATCTAGGGTTATGAGGACCCATTCCTCAATGGCAACTTCAGTGAGGTCCTGAAGATTGTCAGGTGGATTCGGACGCTGTGCAGTGGCCACCTTCAACAGATCCCATGCATGATCATTTGCAATCATGTCTGGGAACTGTGCTGGTCAAGGCATTCAGTTGATGTTGGATCTTTGCAGATACCGAGACCTTGCACTGTCATCGACTAGCATGAAGCTGTGACCGACTTCACATCTGTAGGGCCTTACAATTGTTTGCAGGACCTGTTGGAAGTACTGGGGGACCAGTCGAACTCCCGTAGATGAAAATTCGAGAGGTCTACCGTCCGATCATTACTACCGCCCAGAACATTACACTTCCACACGCAAACGTTGGTTGGTTGGTTGGTTGGTTTTGGGGAAGGAGACCAGACAGCGTGGTCATCGGTCTCATCGGATTAGGGAAGGATGGGGAAGGAAGTCGGCCGTGCCCTTTTAGAGGAACCATCCCGGCATTTGCCTGGAGTGATTTAGGGAAATCACACCACACGCAAACGGATGGACTTCCTAAACGTATCGGCATTCCTGAAGTCGTCTAGCACTTCTCCAAACCCTAACACGTCTTGTGTCCGGTCGCAAACCAAACCTGGTCTCGTCAACATGCATGACATTAGTCCGTTCTGCAATGGCCCAATGTTGATGTATAAGACCCCAAGTCTTTCCATTGTGTCGGTTCCGTTGGTTCAGTTCAAAACTTCTCATAGGTCTTCTGGAACGAAGACCACCCTGAAGCAATCTTCTGCGCACTTATATACGAATCCCTATTCCCGGGAGAAGCCATTTCCAATATTTCTGGCAGCTGATGTTGGGCACCTGCGGGCCGACAGTTGGAGAAAACAATGCTGGTGTTGTCATACGAGGGCGATCACTGTGAGATGTATCGTTGACATTTCCCGTCTCTCTGTGCTTTCTCCACACTTAGACACCACTTTGAGTGACATGTAATCGGCAACATTTTGCTGTGTACGAACAGCTGAAAGAAAAGCCACTATCCTTACTCTATCAAAGTGTTGTATGCCTCTACATGGCGTGTTTCTGCAGTGCTGGACACAAACTGAGTGAAGTAGTTGTTGATACTGCACTGTGCGTCGTGTGCCGCTGAAGCAGCGGTATGGGAAACGGCCACTAAGCACGCCAATAGTAAGAACCATCCAGTGTAGAGGCTCCAAATATGAAAGGCATGAAACGCCTAGGTCAATAACACCGGGGAGGAAGTGAGTTCCAAGCAGAGAGCTGTTACTGAGTCTTGTCGGAACCATAGATATTTGGGTTGGAAGAGATGGACACAAAGGGGGGCATCTGAGATGGACAGAGGGGGGAGGAGCACGCTAACAGAACTGAAATAAATACACTGAAGAGCCCATGAAACTGGTACACCTGCCCAATATCGTGAAGGGCCCCCGCGAGCACGCACAAGTGCTGCTACACGACTTCGCATGAACTCGACTAATATCTAAAGTAGTGCTGGAGGGATTTGACACCATGAATCATACAAGGCTGTCCATAAATCCGTAAGAGTACGAGGGGGTGGAATCTCTTCTGAACAGCATGTTGCAAGGCATCCGAGACATGCTCAATAATATCCATCTATGGAGAGTTTGATGGCCATCAGAAATATTTAAATTCAAGAGCGTGTTCCTGGAGCCACTCTGTAGCAATTCTGGACGTGTAGAGTGTCGTATTGTCCTGCTGGAACTGCCCAAGTCCGTCGGAATGTACAATGCACTTGAATGGATGCAGGTGATCAGACAGGATGCTTACGTACGTGCCAACTGTCAGAGTCGTTTCTAGACGTATCACGGGTCCCAGATCACTCCAACTGCACACGCCCCACACCATTATAGAGCCTCCATCAGCTTGAACAGTCCCCTGCTGACAAGCAGCGTTCGTGGATTCATGAGGCTGTCTCCATACCCGTACACGTCCATCAGTGCGATAAATTCGAAACGAGACTCGTCCGACCAGGCAACATGTTTCCAGTCATCAACAGTCCAATGTCGGTGTTGACGGACCCAGGCGAGGCAAAAAGCTTTGTGTCGTGCAGTCATCAAGGGTACACGAGTGAACCTTCGGCTCCGAAAGCCCATACCGATGATGACACTTTTTGATGGCCCAGCATTGAAATCTGCAGCAATTTGCGGAAATGTTGACCTTCTGTCACGTTGAACTATTTATTGTCTTCAGTTGTCATTGGTTCCGTTCTTGCAGGATCTTTTTCCGACCGCAATGACGTCCGAGTCTTTATGTTTTACCGGATTTCTGATATTCACAGTACACTCGTGAAATCCCCACTTTGTCGCTACTTTGGAGATGCTGTGTCCCATCGCTCGTGCGCAAACACCACGTTCAAACTCACTTAAATGTTGATAACCTGCCATTGTAGCAGCAGTAATCGATCTAACTGCGCCAGGTACTTCTCGTGTTATATAGTAGCTGCCGACCGCAGCGTCGTACTGTGCCTGTCTACATATCACTGTATTTGAATACGCATGCCTGTATCAATTTCTCTGGCACTTCCGTGCACATACCCTGGCAACGCCGAGTACTCAGTTAGTCTGAGGTATTGATATAACTTTTCTGGTGATTCCAAAAACTAAGACATGATTGTACAGTACTCAATGCGTTCTTTTCGTGAGATGCTGCTTATTCACAAGCATTCGGTGTCGTTTTAACAGCAAACGCCTCACTGCAGCACTCGTGTCCAACCACAGAGGTGCCGTGGCATTGATCTCGGACGTGAAGGTTAAAATAAGATTCTAACCTACTTGATCCCCCCAAAAACTGACGGGGTAGATCGGACGACCTATGGCAACAGTTGCCCCCGCCACCGTGAACGCAGCCTACCGCTACTGGACAGTGTATTGAGCCGGAACAGAACCCTTTGCCCCGTGTCCGCAGCTCGTGGTCGTGCGGTAGCGTTCTCGCTTCCCGCGCCCGGGTTCCCGGGTTCGATTCCCGGCGGGGTCAGGGATTTTCTCTGCCTCGTGATGACTGGGTGTTGTGTGATGTCCTTAGGTTAGTTAGGTTTAAGTAGTTCTAAGTTCTAAGGGACTCATGACCATAGTTGTTAAGTCCCATAGTGCTCAGAGCCAGCCTTTGCCCCGGGCCTGCCCTGGCTGGCAGAAATGGCACAGCCTTGCGTGGCTGGCGCCGCAGCCGCTACCAGCCTTGTTCGGCTCATTAGCACACACACAATGCCACAGCCAGGCACAGCTGCTGCACGTATTCCGCTCCTCCGTTCACACATGTTCCATTCGCCAGGAAACGCTGCTACCGCATCGCTCTAATACTAACGAGGAGCTGAATTTTTCGGTACGGATACGATGCTGCGTACTGCGCAACAAATGGAGAAAATGCCAATAATCTTTCCTATCATTATTCTCAGGGCTCACACACGATGAGTGCGGTACTTCAACTATTCAGAAGCAGTTTCGATCCACGTTCCTGCCTTGCAAAACTAACACAACACACTTTTTTTATCGGCCGATTCCCGCTGAAAAAATGTGTGGGACATCGCGGAATATTCTCGCTTCAGCCCTTATAGTTTCTTGGAGTTATCCACGTTCCTGCCTTGCACAACTAACACAACACACTTTTTTTTATCGGCCGATTCCCGCTGAAAAAATGTGTGGGACATCGCGGAATATTCTCGCTTCAGCCCTTATAGTTTCTTGGAGTTATCCACGTTCCTGCCTTGCACAACTAACACAACACACTTTTTTTTTATCGGCCGATTCCCGCTGAAAAAATGTGTGGGACATCGCGGAATATTCTCGCTTCAGCCCTTATAGTTTCTTGGAGTTATCCACGTTCCTTCCTTGCACAACTAAGACAACACACTTTTTTTTATCGGCCGATTCCCGCTGAAAAAATGTGTGGGACATCGCGGAATATTCTCGCTTCAGCCCTTATAGTTTCTTGGAGTTATCCACGTTCCTGCCTTGCACAACTAACACAACACACTTTTTTTTTATCGGCCGATTCCCGCTGAAAAAATGTGTGGGACATCGCGGAATATTCTCGCTTCAGCCCTTATAGTTTCTTGGAGTTATCCACGTTCCTGCCTTGCACAACTAACACAACACACTTTTTTTTTATCGGCCGATTCCCGCTGAAAAAATGTGTGGGACATCGCGGAATATTCTCGCTTCAGCCCTTATAGTTTCTTGGAGTTATCCACGTTCCTGCCTTGCACAACTAACACAATACACTTTTTTTTTTATCGGCCGATTCCCGCTGAAAAAATGTGTGGGACATCGCGGAATATTCTCGCTTCAGCCCTTATAGTTTCTTGGAGTTATCCACGTTCCTGCCTTGCACAACTAACACAACACACTTTTTTTTTATCGGCCGATTCCCGCTGAAAAAATGTGTGGGACATCGCGGAATATTCTCGCTTCAGCCCTTATAGTTTCTTGGAGTTATCCACGTTCCTGCCTTGCACAACTAACACAATACACTTTTTTTTTTATCGGCCGATTCCCGCTGAAAAAATGTGTGGGACATCGCGGAATATTCTCGCTTCAGCCCTTATAGTTTCTTGGAGTTATCCACGTTCCTGCCTTGCACAACTAACACAATACACTTTTTTTTTTATCGGCCGATTCCCGCTGAAAAAATGTGTGGGACATCGCGGAATATTCTCGCTTCAGCCCTTATAGTTTCTTGGAGTTATCCACGTTCCTGCCTTGCACAACTAACACAACACACTTTTTTTTTATCGGCCGATTCCCGCTGAAAAAATGTGTGGGACATCGCGGAATATTCTCGCTTCAGCCCTTATAGTTTCTTGGAGTTATCCACGTTCCTTCCTTGCACAACTAAGACAACACACTTTTTTTTATCGGCCGATTCCCGCTGAAAAAATGTGTGGGACATCGAGGAATATTCTCGCTTCAGCCCTTATAGTTTCTTGGAGTTCCGCTGTCGTAGCCTTCAAAATGGCGTCTGTAACGGAAACGCGTTCCAACCAGAGAGCTGTCATTGAGTCTCGTCGGCAAAACAGAGCATCATAGGTACACACAGGCGCTTGCAGAAAGTCTACGGAGACGTGAGAGTGACAAAGAAGCATGGTGAGTCGTTGGGCGAGGCGGCTGTCATCATCGCAACAAGGTCGCGCAAACCTTTCTGACCTGCCGCGTGCCAGTCTTCCGCACAAAACTGACTCCTGGGACGCCGGAACGTGCGGACAGTCTCATTCGAAGTGATCGACGATGAAAACCAGTCATCTCACTGCACAACTAGGCGTCTCTGTTGGTAGTGCTGACGCACTCATCCACCAGTTGGCCACTCAAAGGTGTGTGCCCTCTGGATTCCTCGCCGCCTAACAGAAGACCATAAAGAACAACGAATGTTACGCGACTGACCGCGACTATTTTTTGTCGAACGTCGTCGCAGGCGATAAAAAATCGGTTCAACACTTCCAACCGGAAACAAAACGGGCCGGCCGCTGTGGCCGAGCGGTTCTAGGCACTTCACTCCGGAACCGCGCGACTGCTACGGTCGCAGGTTCGAATCCTGCCTCGGGCATGGATGTGTGTGATGTCCTTAGGTTACTTAGGTTTACGTAGTTCTAAGTTCTAGGGGCCTGATGACCTCCGATGTTGTCCCACAGTGCTCAGAGCCATTTGAAGCCACCTCTCCTCCGAAGGAACAGTTCAAAGCCGCTCCCTCAGCCGGTGAAGTCATAGGGACGGTGTTGTGGGACTCCGAAGGAATTATTCTGTTTGATGTCCTCCCACATGGCGCAACGATTAACTCTGAAGTGTATTGTGCTACTCTCAGGAAACTGAAGAAACGACTTCAGTGTCTTTGTCGCCACAAACTGCAAACGAACTTATCCTCCTCCATGACAACGCGAGGCATCACACGAGTCCGCGCACCCGAGAGGAGCTCACAGAACTTCATTGGACCGTTCTTGCCAGTCCATCCTACATTCCGGATCTCGTACTTTCCGGCTTGCATCTGTTCGGACGATGAAGGATGCACTTCAGAAATGGCTCCGAGCACTATGGGACTTACATCTGAGGTCATCAGTCCCCTAGAACTTAGAACTACTTAAACCTAACTAACCTAAGGACATCACACACATCCATGCCCCAGGCAGGATTCGAACCTGCGAGCGTAGCAGCAGCGCGGTTCCGGATTGAATCGGCAGGCGAAGGATGCACTCCGAGGGAAGGAGAACGTGGATGATGAGGGGGTTAGCGATGCACCAAGACGTTAGCCTCGACGTCGACCAGTACAGTGGTACCATGCGGGTGAAAGGCCTTCCCAGTAAGGCGGTGTAAGTCCGGAGAGTATGTTGAAAAATAGGGTTTTGTAGCCAAAAGAATGGGCAATCATATGGTGAACTGGAATCTTGAATAAAACCAACCTGGTTTCAGAAAAAAGTGTGTTGCATTGCTTAATGAGCGCCCCTCGTAAATAACCAAAAAAGTGAACTGAAGACGAAGAACAGCTGTTGTTTTTTTATTTTTTAAACTGAAAAAGGTTTTACAATAAGACCGCAAGATTTGAACAGCCAGCAGTTTTGGCTGTTGATTGTGATAGGTCGATAGGAGACACAAGATAGTAAACATGGAGCTCAAACGATACGACAATGCATCCTTATTGTTTAAAAAGTGACTGCTGATTTTGTGGAGAAAATCATTTTCAGTAAGTAGTCCCATTTTCACCTCGATGGCATCGTTAAAAGGCACAACTGCCGCATTGGGGGATCAAGTGAGGAACAAATTTACCCCTAAGTGTCACTGTTCGGTGTGCATTGTGGTCTGGAGGAATCACTGGGCTATCATCTTTTTTTTTTTCGAAAACTACGGAAGTATAGCATTAACGGTGAATGGCAAACGTTGTCGTACCATAATATCCAAGATAGTAGTGCCTGAAACTTGAACACGCGCGGTTTTAGCAGGACGGAGCCACTTCCACACTGCCCGTGAAATACTGATGAATTCTCGGGTTTACACCAACAAATCCACGACCACCCAAGCATTAAAGGCAGCGAATGAACGGTGAGCCAACGAAATACCACATTTATGCAAAATCTTTGTTGAAAACTTCGCCGTAAGATTACACGTGTGCCATTCTAGTCATTGTGGCCATTTACCGGATGTAGATATATGGATATGGTGTCTCAGACAGCATATCCATGAATGTATATATTTCTGGCAATACTGGTCATAACCTTCTTCTTCTGTGCGGATGCACACATATTCCCCGAACTCTTACGGGAGTAATGAGTAATGAGTGTGTTGGGGTGGGACACTACGAATGTAGTGTGTGGACATACAAGGTGAGAATGTGGGTCTCGCGGGAGGCGTGCGCGAGATAGTCCCTGCAGTCGCACTATCCTCTGTGCCTTCGGTGGCTCAGATGGATACAGCGTCTGCCATGTAAACAGGAGATCCCGGGCTCGAGTCCGGATCGGGGCACACATTTTCACCTGTCCCCGTTGATATATATCAACGCCCGTCAGCAGCTGAAGGCATTAATATAATTCTAATTTACCGGATGGGTTGTTCCATACATAATTCCCGTATGAGTACATTATGAATCCATAAATACTGCATGGCTTTGTTATAGGAAATAATGTTTTATTTAAAATCCAAATGATATGCTCTTACTTGGCCACTATACTCCGAGTCATGAACAATGGCAGCTCGCGCAGTTCGAGGAATGGACGGGCATTGCAATCGACATTTGCGGTACGAGCATGCGGACGATTTGCACTTGAAGATAGCGTATATCCTGAAAATTATGTCTCTCGTTTGCTTATGTAGAATCTGACGCTTACCCCCAATATCAGCAATGGCAGCTCGCAACAAGTGGAATAAAAATTCACTGAATAACTTTCTACGATCACGTTTAATTCTCTCACTGGCTACGACAATTACTGCAAAGCTCTCACAACGCTACTGAACGCTCATTGCTTGTCGGAGAATGCATGACATAGGTGCGCAGAACAATCCTGAACTCGCCCGCCATCGTCCGTGACTCGAATTATAGCAGCCCAGCTACTTAGGCAATTATATTGTTGTTTAATATGTTTAGAAATTACAGATTCATTTGTTAAGTTTACAGTCGAGTTTAGGCCAATGTCACTTTTTTTCAGCTACATATAATAATTTCGCGGCGCGGTGTGGCCGCGCGGTTAGAGGCGCCATGTCACTAATCGTGCGGCCCCTCACGCCGGAGGTTCGAGTCCTCCCTCGGGCATGGGTGTGAGGGTTGTCTTTAGCGTTAAGTTAGTTTAAGTAGTGTGTAAGTCTAGGGAGCAATGACTTCAGCAGTTTGGTCCCTTAGGAATTCACACACGTTACATTATAATAATTTTAAATAACATATAAACATTCAGACTTTCTTATTTTTATTACTATATTTTCTTTATCATGAGATATGTTTTGCGCTGAGGATGTTATAATTCACGATTATTTTCGCTCGTAGTTATATGGAGTTCATGACTGGAGATGAATAACCATATATCTAAGGACTAACACTGAACAAATTACACGTTAATGAATAAATAAGTGCAGGTGGTTTCTTGTTAAGGAATCAGCTGACTGGTGTGTGCACCTGTGGAGAACCTTCACAACTTGGAATTCACAGAGAAAGGTCCGTCACTTGGAAATATCTTGTGATATGGACACAGATTTTTGGATGTCAGCCACCGTTCGTGACACTTGTGGTTAGGGTAATTCCCAGTTTGACGACTGCCTTATAGTGTTTGACCTGCTTATTGGGAAGCGTGAACAGTTGCGAGCAGTTGGTGATTTAGATCTGTCAGCTCTGAGGCATGATCTTCGCGCCATGGATACGTTAAAACTTTGAGTCTATGGATAGCAGCCCCGTCGTGTTTACGCCCAGTAAACAGGGAGAGTGGTACTACAGGCGTGCCCGCCCGGTTAGCCGTGCGGTCTAACGCACGGCTTTTCGGATTGGGAAGGAGCGCCTGGTCCCTGGCACGAATCCGTCCGGCGGAATTGTGTCGAGGTCCGATGAGCCGGCCAGTCTGTGGGTGGTTTTTAGGCGGTTTTCCATCTGCCACGGCGAATGCGGGCTGGTTCCCCTTATTCCGCCTCAGCTACAGCTACACTATGTCGGCGATTGCTGCGCAAACAAGTTCTCCACGTACGCGTACACCACCATTACTGTACCACGCAAACATAGGGGTTACACTCGTCTGTTGTGAGACGTTCCCTGGGGGGGGGGGGGGGGGGGGGGGGGGAGATCCACCGGGCGCCGTACCGCACATTAACCCTGAAAGAGTGGTTCGGTGTGGGGCGGCGGAGGAGTGAAATGGACTGCGGTAGTCGTCGTGGGGTTGTGGACCAATGCGGCTGCGGCGGGGACGGAGCCTCTCCGTCGTTTCATGGCCCCCAGTTATCATACAATACAATACTATAGGCGTACACTCCCACTGTTCTTACAAGTTCATATGAACAATATCGCACTGAAACTTCCTGGCACATTAAAAATGTGCCGGACCGAGACTCCAACTCGGGGACCTTTGCCTTTTCCTTTTGCAGGCAAGTGCTGTATCGGCTACGCTACTCAAGTACGACTCACGACCGTCCTCACAGCTTTATTTCCTGCCAGTATTTCGTCTCCTATCATCCGAATTTCATAGAAGCTCTCCTGCGAAACTTGCAAGACTAACAACACTCCTGGAAGAAAGGATATGGCCGAGTCATGGCTTAGCCACAGCTTGGAGGATGTTGCCAGAATGAAATTTTCATCCTGCAGCGGAGTGTGCAGTGATATGAAACTTCCTGGCAGATTAAAATTTTGTGCCGGATCGAGACTCCGCTGGAGGGTGAAAATTTTATTCTGGAAACATCTCGCAAGCTATGGCTAAGCCATATCTCTGCACTATCCCTTCTCAAGAAGCGCTAGTATTCCAAGTTCCACAGGAGGGCTTCTGTGAAGTTTGGAAGGCAGAAGATGAAGCACTGGCAGAAGTAAAGCTGTGGGAACAGGTCGTGGGACCTGCTTGCGGCCGGCCGGTGTGGCCGTGCGGTTATAGGCGCTTCAGTCTGGAACCGCGTGACCGCTACGGTCGCAGGTTCGAATCCTGCCTCGGGCATGGATGTGTGTGATGTCCTTAGGTTAGTTAGGTTTAAGTAGTTCTAAGTTCTAGGGGACTGATGACCTCAGAAGTTAAGTCCCATAGTGCTCAGAGCCATTTCTGAATCCTGCTTGCGTAGTTTAGTCGATAAAGCACTTGCCCACGAAAGGCAAAAGTTCTGAGTTCGAGCCTCAGTCCGATACACAGTTCTGAACTGCCAGGAAGTTTCATTTCAGCGCACACTCCGCTACAGAATAGAAATTTCATTCCAGATATATCCCACTACCCTCTACAGCACAACAATTAAATTGACCAGAAAGTTAGATTCACAACACTCACACAACGTCCCTTTGAAAACATTCATTCACAATGTGAACAGCATGAATTCACGTTTCCTGTGAGAAAAATAATGCCCGCTTTAATTCTGAGTCTTCATCTTTGGTAACGATCAATTTTTTTAACCACGCCAATTCGTCAGCTTGTGGTCACTGGTTTGTTCTGGCACATTTTAAAATCTAACCCGTTGACAGACAAATGGCTGTCGGAGCTTATTTGCTAGCTTTGAAATACAATTACACAACGTCCGTCCAAGAAGATCAGAGGGTGACTTTATTCCTGGCGTACAAGCGACGTCGGCGCAGTAATTAGAGTGGCAGCTTCTAGTAACAACTGCAAACAACAGACTTGTATTCGACCAGTCAGTTGCGAGCAGGCAGTTTTAGGTAGAGGACGTGCAGCTATGGTGTGTCAGTGTTGTTGCTCACAAATCGCAATGGAGCAATGAACTGAACATTTCTGAATCAAGTGTTCAAGACATTCTCCAGAATGTTCTGAAGACAAGAAAAACGTATGCGTAGTTTGTCGCGCACATCTCGTTCCCGAACAAAAAACAACGACACGTGGACGCCGGTCACAACATGATTGCAATGAAACACCCGGACAGTTCGTTTCTGGAAAAACTTATTACGGGTGACGAGAATTGGTATTACCAATACGAACCTACCATAAAACGACACAGTGCAGAACGGGTCTCTGACGGTGCGAATTTCTTCTTGGTGTAGCAATTTTAATGGCCAGTAGTGTAGAAGCCATGAAGCATTAAAAACACCATCTTAAGTTCTCTGTTTTTTAACAACGCAGTCTCGAAACTTTCTGGACTGCTAGGTATGTGACGTAACCTTTCAAGTTTTCGCAGAGTTGATATTTCCTTGTACTGTTCACAATAACTGAGGAACTGCTGCCTAAGAATACACTGTCCATATCGTCCAAGGCATATTTATTGCGTGCCCTTCGTTTCTTCTTCGGTGTAGGTACTTCAGTCACATTCCACTTAGCACCGTGTCCCTCCTGCCGTAATTTGTAATTTGCAAACTATCGTTTTACTCATTCAAAATTTATCTTGCACGTTCCGTCGCCTCCTCCTTCAGCACTGTCATTGGTCTCTATTTCTCATCGTCCATAAATTCAGTGATGTTAACAGCATGCCAACGGCGCTGCCAGTGAAGCCATCTTCCGTGACTACATTCAATGCTTGTACTGTGACTCAGCAATGTCGACTAATTTCTACTGGAACGTGGCTGAATCTAGCCACGTGACCAAGTTACTTGCCGTTACGGCTTGGTCTACGGTTGGCTTTGTCGAATAATCGTCCGTTCCTTTTTTCACTTACAATCTTCTGAACCTGTTTCTCAATACTCGTCTGACCACAGGAAAACGCTACGTACAGTCTGCTGTGTCATGAAGTTGAAAGTCAACCTGCATTCTCAGACTAGCAGCAGTGAGTGTCTCCAGTCACGAACGGCCCAAGGCAGCTTGTGTAGACTTCAGTCTCTCAAAATGCGAAATAGCAGTGCTTGTGTTACCAAGAAGTAAGATGCAATGCGTGTCCGAAGGAACAGACTCTGCAGCGACTACAGTCGTTCAGAAATACAGGAACTTTTGATGCAGCCCGCGACTAATTTCTCTCCTGTACCAACCTCTTCATCTCAGAGTATCACTTGCAATCTTCGTCCTCAATTATTTGCTGAATGTATTCCAATATCTGTCTTCCTCTAAAGTTTTTGCCCCCTACAGCTCCCTCTAGTACCATGGAAGTCATTCCTTGATGTGTTAACAAATGTCCAATCATACTGTCCCTTCCCCTTGTTAGTGTTTTCCACATATTCCTTTTGTCTCCAATTCTGCTCAGAACCTCCTCATTCCGTACCTTATCAGTCTACCTAATTTTCAACATTCGTCCGTAGCACCACATCTCACATGCTTCGATTCTCTTCTGTTGCGGCTTTCCCACAGTCCATATTTCACTACCATACAATGCTGTGCCCCAAACGTACATTCTCAGAAATTTCTTCCTCAAATTAAGGCCTACGTTTGATATTAGTAGACTTCTTTTGGCCACGAATACCCTTTTTTCCAGTGCTAGTCTGCTTTTGATGTCCTCCTTGCTCCAAGGTGCTTAAAACATCAGTGTAAGCCTGCGCTGTAATAGTGCCACGCAAAACAACAAGGGGTACAAGCCCCCTCCATGAAAGACACGACTACACCATAACACCACCGCCTCCGAATTTTACTGTTGGCACTACACACGCTGGTAGATGATGTTCACCGGGCATTCGCCATACTCACACCCTGCCATCGGATCGCCACATTGTATACCGTGATTCAGCACTCTACACAGAATTTTACCACTGTTCAATCGACCAATGTTTACGCTCCTTGCCGGCCGGAGTGGCCGAGCGGTTCTAAGCGCTTCAGTCTGGAACCGCGCGACCGCTACGGTCGCAGGTTCGAATCCTGCCTCGGGCATGGATGTGTGTGACGTCCTTAGATTAGTTAGGTTTAAGTAGTTCTAAGTTCTAGGGGACTGATGACCTGAGATGTTAAGTCCCATAGTGCTCAGAGCCATTTGAACCCTTTTTTTTTTTTTTTTTTTTTTTTTTTTTTTTTTTTTTTTTTTTTTTTACGCTCCTTAACCAAGCGTGGCGTCGTTTGTCATTTACCGGCGTGTTGTGTGGCCTATGAGCAGCCACTCGACCTTGAAATGCAAGTTTTCTCATCTCCCGCCTAACTGTCATAGTACTTGCATTGGATCCTGATGCAGTTTGGAATTCCTGTATGATGGTCTGGATAGATGTCTGCCTATTACACATTACGACCCTCTACAAATGTCGGCGGTCTCTGTCAGTCAACAGACGAGGTCGGCCTGTATGCTTTTGTGCTGTACGTGTCCCTTCACGTTTCCACTTCACTATTACATCGGAAACAGTGGACCTAGGGATGTTTAGGAAAGTGGAAATCTCGCGTACCGAGGTATGACACAAGTGACACGCAATCAGCTGATTTCCGCGGAGCGCCCCATTCTGCTCTCTCACGATGTCTAATGACTACTGAGATCGCTGATATGGTATACCTGGTAGTAGGTGGCAGCGCAGTGCACCTAATATGAAAATCGGGGTGTCCGAATACTTTCGATCACATAGTGTACCTTCATTCAGTACTATGTGGCTGTGCTGCCCATACGAAGTTTTGCGATGAGATTGGAAAATAATTTTCCCTGACGCTAGACACAAAGCATTTGCCAGGTTTGTTGAACACTGGTGTGTTGGAGTATAGCGACAATTTGTCATTTGCAACATTGGAGTCTTAAATCTCACCCAGAAGACAGATATGGACTGACAGTACACAATTATCTGAATATAATTCTCGAGATATTTAAGAAACAAAAATGACGATGAGAATTAGACTTTAGTCAGAAGTGTACTGATGGAACAAGACAGATGGAAAAATCATATTAACTTACTAAGAAAACTGTCTTAAAATGCAGACTGTTTCGAGATAACATACACATTGCAACCAAGACAAATCATTGTTTAGAGCTAATTTGTGTGTATGTGTGTAGGTTTTTTTTTGTTGTTTGTGTTATTATTAGTATCATCTTTAAGTGTAAGAGAAGGAAATGATACGCTTTGCATCTAACGCCTAATTTCATGTGTGTGGTGTCATCGATATCGAAGGGCCACCACCAACACCACTAAGAGGAAAGTCTCTGCCTGCCGGAGCGACCAACCATGACACGCTCACGACCACACCTTCGAGGAATCTGTGCGCCACCGCTATCGGCGAGTGTTTACTTCCGCACGCAGAGCTGAACGGCCAGCGTGTCTTTAGCCGAGAGTCTGATTGCTGTGGAGCTTATATTCTCTGCTACGGAGTTGTCAACAAGCTGCAAGTGGACTCGGTACAGCCCATGTATTCCACGCAGAAGGACTCTGCGTGTTACTCAACAGTTATCAGTGACCTCAACGTTATATCCTTTGTACAGTCTATAGATGTAACGACCCACTCACGGGTTGCACCCTCCTTGCAAGTTCATTGTAATACACAATGAATATATTTTAGTTAAGATTGTGTCGCCATTCTTTATTGTTTTATGACATGTCTGTTCCTATCTCCGATCAGTGCTTCAGTTTCACTAACAAAAATTTAATGAATGGCTTTAATTTACAAAATTATTTTAACTAACGATTCATATCATTAACATAAATATCGCTTGTGCGTTTCCTTGTAATACCTTTGAAATGCTTTTAGGAACAACGTAAATCCTGCAGCAATTGTTACAATCTTGCCGTTTCATTTCTCTAATTTACATGACAAGTAATGACACAATATATATTATACAGAAAATGTTCTGTAAACATAACTAAAAACAATTTAAGTTGTTTAAAAAAAATATTTTCCTGTGGCTACAAAATACTTACTGCTGTAGTCAGCACTTTTATCACTGTCGTCGTCATATAATTATACGTAACTCCTTGTTTAATGAAAATAATTTGAAGGATACACGGTGTTGGTTAAACTGTGCATCAACATTTGTAGGACCTTGCAATCCTTTTTATTTCAGTTCAGTAAAAGATTTATTTAAAAAAAGTGGACAGAGTTTTGCATTAGAGTACTGGCGTGTGCGACATGTAGGTGTATTTCTTATATTTTCAGACTGCGTGATCTGGTTTCTTAAATATTAAATAGCAATTACAACAGGACTCATACAAAACTACGTGCCCACTTAAATGTGTCAGTTTTTTTTCTCTGCGTCTAACGGGTTTCCCACAAACACATAATTTACTACCTAATGTTTTCTGCACGATCGTAATTGCACCACTAACTGTACTACGCCTGTCAGTATAGACTAACCATTTGGAGTCAACACTTCAACACGTGATATACTGTTCAGCGGAAAGCCGGCCGAAGTGGCCGTGCGGTTCTAGGCGCTGCAGTCTGGAACCGCGAGACCGCTACGGTCGCAGGTTCGAATCCTGCCTCGGGCATGGATGTGGGTGATGTCCTTAGGTTAGTTAGGTTTAACTAGTTCTAAGTTCTAGGGGACTAATGACCTCAGAAGTTGAGTTCCATAGTGCTCAGAGCCATTTTTGTTCAGCGGAAAATAAGCATTAATGGCTTGCTATCGCCACATGTGCTTGGGTACTAAACTATCTAAAAACACACTACTCCTAATAGCTATAATTATTAGTCTGCAAACATAGTAAATACTGACATAATGCTGTTCAGTACGCTGTCCTGAGTTACCAATAAAAATATGTGCACTTATATCGCTAACACACTGTATATATGTATGCAAGGAAATAGCACTATGGTGTCCAAGTGAAAGAAGTTTGGTTCACCCTCTCGATGCTTGTATGTTCCCAACTTGGATATGGTTAGTGCCAGTGTTAAGATTCCTGACAATGGGATAGACACGAACACCAGTCAGTTAATAAATAATTTGCACCTAGCATAACGGTATATTTGAGAAAATGTAATCTGTAAATCCTGAGATAGTGATTGCGACTCCGTGTTGTGTGCGTAGACTGTGGTGTCACCGCCAGACACCACACTTGCTAGGTGATAGCCTTTAAATCGGCCGCGGTCCGTTAGTATACGTCTGACCCGCGTGTCGCCGCCACACGGCAGGTCTAGTCTAGAGACTCCCTAGCACTCGCCCCAGTTGTACAGCCGACTTTGCTAGCGATGGTTCACTGACTACATACGCTCTCATTTGCAGAGACGACAGTTCAGCATAGCCTTCAGCTACGTCATTTGCTACGACCTAGCAAGGCGTCATATTCTTCAAGAATGTATTCTGAACAGATAATACTGTGAATCATGTACCGTCAAGAGCTACGTTCATCATTAATGGATTAAAGTTAAGTATCTAACTAATTACGTCCGCTTTCTGAATTCTAATTCCTTGTCATGTTTCAGACCTCACGTCAGCGTAGTCCTGCCCTCCTCACGCCAGCCTGCGTGAGCTAAAACGCGTGCATTTAGGCCTCCTCCAGTAACACGGTGTTGGCACTTCTGCCAACACAACATAGGCAGTGTACGGAAGGAAGATAAAGTTACGCGAGTCCAATCATAGGTAAGCAGAAGTTTCCCCTTTTGTTAATGTATACCTTGACTCATTCAGCATCCTTGAAAGTCGACCTCCTTGGTAGAACCTACAGAATGAATAAACATATGTTGGAGGCAGAGTTTAGAGAAAAGACAACAATAGTAAGTGGTGGATAAAGGAAAGCAGCAACAGCACGCAGCAGCGGTCGTGTGTAATAATTTACCACGCATCTGCGGACCAGACACTAGTGCCAGACGCTCTTCGCCGTATAATTGTCCGTTGCCAAAACCGTGAATATGAAAGCACGCACCGTAAAGGACTGCTGCCCCAGACGCGAATTTTATTGGCGTGCCATCCTCGTGAATGGGCGGCCATTAGCTACACCCGCACATTCCGCAGAAGTTAACTCGGCGAAGACGTTCTACCGTGGGAGAGGGTGGGAGGGGGAGCGGTAGAAGGGGGAGAAAAACGAGAAGTAAAAGCAGCAGTTCCGCCGTGGCGCGGCGCGGCAGACGCAAAGATCATGCTAAGCAAAGAGAAGTCTCTTCTGATGCAACAGAATGGTTCAAATGGCTCTGAGCACTATGGGACTTAACATCTATGGTCATCAGTCCCCTAGAACTTAGAACTACTTAAACCTAACTAACCTAAGGACATCACACAACACCCAGTCATCACGAGGCAGAGAAAATCCCTGACCCCGCCGGGAATCGAACCCGGGAACCCAGGCGCGGGAAGCGAGAACGCTACCGCACGACCACGAGCTGCGGACGATGCAACAGAAATCGCTACACCGGCCGTCAGAGAAATAAGCACATCAAGGTCATCTCACCGTCCTACATCACTGCCAGCTAGTGATAATTTCAAATGCTAGTACAAATTACGAAAAAAAAAATTAGTGATATACATTTTTAGTCTAGAACATGATGGAGGAAATTCTTGTCTGCTACTATGAAAAACAAAAAATGCTGACCAACGTTATAAAAAAATTTGAGAAAAATATTTTTTTACTCAACCTGAGGGAAATAACAGAACCAGTGACGTATTTGGACTGAAAATAGTATATGAATATTCTCAAAGTTTATAAATGCATGTGATACATATTTCATTGTGAAAGCATAAAAACATTTCAAGGTAAAAAATTAAATGCCATAACAGGAGCGAAATTTTTCCGTATGTGTAACGAAAAAGGTTGACACTGATGAATTTGCGCTCTATTGAGTCTTGTATAAACTTCCAGTGAGAGAGATTTTAAGTAGGCTGTAAGATTAATTTAGCTAACATCTGAGACGTCATAAAGATATACCATGTGATCAAAAGTATGCGGACACCTGGTTGAAAATTACTTACAAGTTGGTGGCACCCTCCATTGGTAAAGCTGTAATTCATTATGGTGTTGGCCCACCTTTAGCCTTGATGACAGCTTCGACTCTCGAAAGCATACGTTCAATCAAGTGCTGGAAGGTTTCTTAGGGAATAGCAGTCCATTCTTCCCGGAGTGCTGCACTGAGGTGAGGTATCGATGTCGTTCGATGAGGCCTGGAACGAATTCGACATTCCGAAACAACTATAGGATTCAAGTCAGGACTCTGTGCAGATCAGTCCATTACAGGGATGTAATTGTCGTGTAACCACTCCGCCACAGGCTTTGCATTGTGAACAGGTGCTCCAACGTAATGAAAGATGCAAACGCCATCCCCGAATTGCTCT
The DNA here is from genome assembly GCF_023898315.1 of Schistocerca nitens. Taxonomy (NCBI): domain Eukaryota; kingdom Metazoa; phylum Arthropoda; class Insecta; order Orthoptera; family Acrididae; genus Schistocerca; species Schistocerca nitens. The sequence goes on from NC_064615.1 coordinate 904,374,737, forward strand.
TCAACAGTAGGCCTGTGCTGTGATAGTGCCACGCAAAACAACAAGGGGTGCAAGCCCCCTCCATTAAAAACACGATATACCGTAACAATACAGCCTCCGAATTTTACTGTTGGCACTATACACGCTGGCAGATGACGTTCACCAGGCATCGCCATACCCACACCCTGCCATCCGATCGCCATATTGTGTACCGTGATTCGTCACTCCACACAACGTTTTTCCACTGTCCAATCGTCCAATGTTTACGCTCCTTACGCCAAGCGAGGCGTCGTTTGGAAATTTACGGACGTGATGTGTGGCTTATGAGCAGCCACTCGACCATGAAATCCAAGTTTTCTCACCTCCCGCCTAAGTGTCGTAGTACTTGCAGTGGTCCTGAAGCAGTTGGGAATTCCTGTGTAATGGTCTGGATAGATGGCTCTGAGCACTATGGGACTTAACATCTATGGTCATCAGTCCCCTAGAACTTAGAACTACTTAAACCTAACTAACCTAAGGACAGCACACAACACCCAGCCATCACGAGGCAGAGAGAAAATCCCTGACCCCGCCGGGAATCGAACCCGGGAACCCGGGCGTGGGAAGCGAGAACGCTACCACACGACCGGTCTGGATAGATGCCTGCCTATTACACAGTACGGCCCTCTTCAAATGTCGGCGGTCTGTCTGTCAACAGACGAGGTCGGCCTGTACGCTTTTGTGCTGGACGTCTCCCTTCACGATTCCACTTCACCATCAGATCGGAAACAGTGGACCTAGGGATGTTTAGGAGCGTGGAAATCTCGCGTACAGACGTATGACACAAGTGACACCCAATCACCAGACCACGTTCGAAACCTGTGAGTTCCGCGGAGCGCCCCATTCTGCTCTCTCACGATGTCTAATGACTACTGAGGTCGCTGATACGGAGTACCTGGCAGCAGGTGGCAGCACAGTGCACCTAATATGAAAAACGTATGTTTTTGGCGGTGTCCGGATACTTTTGATCGTACACGACAGCGTGTGAGTACTTGTGTGTCAGCTTGATAGGACCGAGAATATTCCGTAAGTCTCGAAAATTTATTTGCAGCTCTTACTGATCCTTCGTCACAGCACCCATTCCCCAAATCGCCTATGTACTCTGCACAAAAGTACCTGTACGTACTTTCAGGCCAGCTGTAGGTACTTTCAGGTCAACATTAGCGTTGAAGTCGAGCAAAAAGATATTTTTGCATGTGGTTTTGTGACACCCACATTTTATCAAGGAATACTACAAGACTACTGTCCTCAGCACGCAGTAAGTGCAGTTTACGCAAAACTTCGTTCTTTCTTGTGCAATGTCTCCGCTTTCCATCCAAAATTTTTGTGCATCATTATACTTTCTGGACCAAAAACCAAGTGAGTGGATAAGACAAATGACGAGATCTCTGACCCAATAATCATTAATTTTTCCACGGAAATCACTCCAGGTTTTACTAGCCGTCGGGTATTGTCCTCTGTCATGATATTGAAGTACAGTTCTATGCTCAAACTTTTTGTCAAATCGTCAGATCCCGCAATTTCCGTTTTCACTCATATCCCTATCTTAGATAATCACATCTCGAGATTCTGATGTTACTACACTGTTGATACGAAAATACCACAAGGTTTTGTCGTCATTTTATGAAGTTGTAGAAAATTTATAGTATTCCTGGTTTCTTCGCTGTTGGCCAGATCAGTAACAAAACAATCTCCAATATACTCGATACGACAGTTTTAGATATAGTTCATTTTTTTTTAACGCACACCGACCGGAGTAACGCTACTCGTGGGTCCATCCTCCTGCATTTCGCTCACTACGAAACACACGACAGTGCACCGTTCCACGGAAGACGGAAACCATACGTGAACACACGATGTCGCACGCAACTCAGAACATTGAGCTGAAAGTGACCGAATGCGCTGTTAACATCGTACACGCTGCAAGAAAGCTATGAGATGGGCAATCACAGCGCTTTGCGCCAGAGGACTCAAAGGAGTGGTTGTGACCTTGAGGCGTCTAATTTCGTGACCGCCACTCTTGTCGACAAGGTTTTGTTATTAACCACCTTCATTCTGCAGTCGTCGTACCTAACAGAACTTATCGTTTTACGGACCCATTAACCCTCTATTGCACAAGAACAGTAAAACTAAGAATTTTGCAATAACAACTTTGGATTTATACTTCATAGTGCCCATGAATGAAAAATAGATGATGATAAACTTTCTAGTATATATATTTTGGAAAATATCACTCTGTATGTTCAAATATACACTGCGCAAATACGGATGTAATGAGTACGTACATATTAGTTCGTATAAGGGACTACATTTTTGGAGAACAGAGTTCAAAATTTATAGTACAACAACAAATTAAGACTTTAAATTAAATTTTATTTAAAAAACGAAAATAAAAAACATTATAAAAGTTGGGTATACATCAGTTAGCAAAATGTCACTACTATGCAGTTACATATTTCCAGAATTTATACATTGTGAAAATTGTAGAAACAATTTCTATCTGGTACAAAACACAAATAGGTGTTACATTTGGTACACATTACTTTTGTTATTTTTTGACATTTATTATATTTACATCTGGCAGATTTTTCACAGTAGTTAGGCCAGTGATCGATTCTGTCCTTCCTGATGTCAGCATTTGCTGTATTTGGCTGCCTTCTCTTTTTGGTGCCACTGCCTGGTGAGCTATCCAGCGATTGTCTCTTGGATTGTTTTCCTGACCAGCATAAGGATTCAGCAATATCAAGCTTGAAATCAAACAAAGCCATCTGGGTTTTCTTTTCAATACTATTTTCATGACAGGCTCTCTTGTAAAGTAGCCAAGCAACAACACAACTCATGTCCAATAAATGGAAGAACAGTCTCATGTAATATTTCTTTGACCTGATTTTCGTTCTGTACAGATCTAATAAGGAGTCAATAGTGTCAACACCTCCCATAAACTTGTTGTACTCCTTCACAATCTTTGGGCATTTTATTTCGATATGTTGCTTTGTTTTTTGTCATATCTTGCAACCTGGCTTTCTGGGTGAGTACCTGAAAAGGTGCCCAGAAGGCTGACACACCTGTTGTCTTGCCATTTCACAAGAATCAGGTCATATCCAGAAACAGATGCAGTGGATTCAACAGATGTGCCTCTTCCCTGCTTTTTCATTTCAGCATCAGATGGCATCTTATTGTTTCTCACTCTATTCAACTGTACTGTTCCCAGACTGTGAATACCACATTTTACCAGCTCAACTTGAAGCTCTGGACTGCAGAACCAGTTATCATAGAACAGTTTATGATTTTTGTACTTTGGTATTCTTTCAGCCAATCTAAGCACTACATTTCCACTGGCGTTTACATTAGGAATATGACTGGGTTGATTGACGGGTCCAGAATAGATTTCGAAATCATAAATAATACCACTGGCACCTGCTATGCAATATATTTTGTAGCCCCACTTTTTTGGTTTCTTGGGATTATACTGTTTCAAGCTACTGTGACCTTTGAATGGCACAATTTGTTCGTCCACTGCAAGGTGTTCTTCAATTGGTATTTTTGATAAATTTTTTCGCAGCATGTCGCTTACCATTCTAACCTTGAACAGTCTGTCAGGTGCAGAATGTTGCTGAGTATTGTCAGCAAAATGTAAATATCTCTTTATTTGTTCCCATCTGCGTAGTGTCATTACATCAGACACTTGTTTCACACCACATTTCTTGTTCCAGTATCTTCTGTTCCCAGGTATAGCAATCAGTGACATGTAGAATGCAATACCAATAAATTGTTCAATTTCAGTAGAGGTAACACTGAAGGTGTTGGCCACATCACACTGCTTCGAATACAGATTTGTTTGTTGACATATGTAGTCAATGATACTTGAGTCAAAAATCTTTTTGAAGTACGTTAGTGGTGAAAATACTTCTGTAGATGGTGGAATTTCTCCAGTCCAAACAGGAGAAGGAAATACAGATTTTACCGTGTTCCTCTTCCAAAGAAGGTTCAATTTCGGCACATTACAACGAGATGGAGATTGTGCCTGAGGAAGATTATCACCAACTTCAGGTTCAACTATCTGCTCTGTGTTTGCAACACAAGGCACTCCCACTTCATTTGGCTCATCACAGTTTTCTTCGCTGCTGCTACTGTCACCTGATTGTGAGCCTGAAAAGTAGAGTGTGAATTACTTGTCATCAGAAACTGAACAAGAGATGGTGCTGGGAAACTATATAAAGCTGACTAGGCTACAATGCTGGTCTAAGTCACAGTCACAATTTTTTAGATAAAAAGCATGAAACACATTTGGGACATCAACAATTGATATATTGTCACGAGAAAAAGAACACACATGAAAAGAACTGTAAAGAGTTGTATATTAGAGCAAGTAAATGTTGCCACTGTAGCGAAAATCCAATCAACTTCTCATACTGATGTAACTCTTTACATGATTTTTTTATGAAAATTGCTGATCAATTTCTAACTCACCTGTAAGCCGTTCAGGAATGTAGGTTTTATCCAGATCACTGTCATCACTGTCAAAACAGTCCTCGTCACTGCTTTCTGGAGGAATGTAGCTTCTCCCTTGTCTTTTTCCGTAAAATAAACGGGTATCCATGTTTCCTTCACGTATTGTCCACTTTTACCTTTACTGCACACTGTTCATTCAGATACACACTCACAAAAGTTTGAATAAAAAGCAAAGAAACAATTATTTCGAAAGAAACAATACGTTTATAGCTTTTGTAGATCCTTCCAATAGAAACACGGCGAAAGAAAAGCTCAAAAGACACGTCACTCATGAATAAATAAATTCAAGCAATCGCACGCCCGGAGACCCACAGCCTTCTAGACATACCAACAATTCTGCGAACTTTTACTCAACTGCCGTAAGCAGATGCTGCCATCTGACGTGATACACGAAAAACACATATGTACATCTGAGTATACAGTGCACGTCAGTGGCACAGTTACATTACATGAGCCAGTACAGAGTTCTGAAAATATGTATATTTAAATATACACAGTGCAATAGAGGGTTAAGTAAATGGAAAAGTTGCTCCTTTCAGCTTATTGTCCCAGTAACAATGCAACAAAAATGGACAGTGGAACATCAGAATTCCACACTACAGATGCAAACAGTTATAGTTTTAATGTTTCGTGGGATTTCACTATTATCCCAGCGAAATTTTGTATTAGAATCTAAGTGGCACAGAGTATAAATATTGATGGAGTGAGTATTCAGGGGCATAGTCCAGAATTTTTATTGCCGATGTATATTTCCTCAGATGCTACGTGAATTCTTTGATATATTAGATTTACTTCAATAGCAGTAACAATTTTCCGCCCTACTAGTACTAATAAATAAATGTGTAAAAATTGGGCAAATATGTGTAATATTACAGTTTAGCTCTTAGCATAAAACGTAACCAAAACAGAATTACAAAAAAGACACTAGCAACCACGGTTTAATGTTGGCGACATCCGGATTGCACAATGCTCACTCCATGGACATTCATACCCTACAGCGAAAGCCACAGATATTTGCGTTCCTTGGTAAAAACAGAATACACTGTGCATAGCATGTTATGTGTTAAACGTAAACCGATGAAAAAATGACCACATACAAATTGTGGTGTCACCGCAAGGCACCACAGTTGATAGGTTGTAGGCTTCAAATCGGCCGTGGTCCGTCAGTACACATCGGAGCCGCGAGTCGCCACTGTCGACGTTAGTAGACCGAGCGCCGACACTCGGCTGGTCTTACGAGACAAGCTAGCGCACTGCCCCAGTTCTACAGCCGACTTTAATAGGAATGGTTCACTAGTTATAGCTTCAGAGGTCTCATTTGCAGAGACGTTAGTTACATAGCCTTCAGCTAAGTCAGTAGCTACGTCCTAGCCAGGCGCCAAATACAGTTTATGCATTGCCAATTGATCTGTATGTGTGAAGCAATCAGAATTGTAAAGAAGTTCTAAGGCGCTGCATTCAAGGGCTGTGGGGCTGGTCCCGGCGGAGGTTCGCGTCCTCCCTCGGGCATGGGTGTGTGTGTTTGTTCTTAGGATAATTTAGGTTAAGTAGTGTGTAAGCTTAGGGACTGATGACCTTAGCAGTTAAGTCCCATAAGATTTCACACACATTTGAACATTTTTTTGTAAAGAAGTGTTCGCAGTTCAGTCTATAACTGCACTTGTAAATATTATTGTACAAAGTCAAGATCGACGTTCACCGCTGATGCTGAATTGAAGCTAAGTATTTAATTTTACTCCTGTCTACTACTTTCTAATCACCTAAGATGTTCCAGATACATCCCGTCAAGTATAGTTCATTGATCCTCACGTCAGCATACGTGATCAACGCTTGCAATTAATGACCACACTTCATGATCAGACTATGAGTCAAATTGTAATGAAAATCGCCCCCCGTTGTTTTGGATCTGAAATACATTTCATACTTTGAGTCCCTCCTTGATTGCACTTGTAAGCTGTTGGGAGAAGAAGGAAATTATTGTCTCCGCTAAATTTCTTACAAGTAGAATGGAACCAAAATACACATACAAATAACTGTTGTGACCTTCGTACAAAGAATATAATAATTCCAATCCCGAAAAAGCAGGTGTTGACATGTGAAAATTAGCGAACTATCTGTTTAATAAGCCACGGCTGCAAAATACTAACACGAATTATTTACAGACGAATGGAAAAACTGGTAGAAGCCGACCTCGGGGTAGATCAGTTTGGATTCCGTAAAAATGTTGGAACACGTGAGGCAGTACTGACCCTACGACTTATCTTAGAAAACAGATTAAGGAAAGGCAAACCTACGTTTCTAGCATTTGTAGACTTAGAGAGAGCTTTTGACTTTGTTGACTGGAATACTCTCTTTCAAATTCTGAAGGTGGCAGGGGTAAAATACAGGGAGCGAAAGGCTATTTACAACTCGTACAGAAACCAGATGGCAGTTATAAGAGTCGAGGGGCATGAAAGGGAGGCAGTGGTTGGGAAGGGAGTGAGACAGGGTTGTAACCTCTCCCCGATACTATTCAATCTGTATATTGAGCAAGCAGTAAAGGAAACAAAAGAAAAATTCGGAGTAGGTATTAAAATCCATGGAAAAGAAATAAAAACTCTGAGGTTTGCCGATGACATTATAATTCTGTCAGAGACAGCAAAGGACCTGGAAGAGTAGCTGAACGGTATGGACAGTGTCTTGAAAGGAGGATATAAGATGAACATCAACAAAAGCAAAACGAGGATAATGGAATGTAGTCAAATTAAGTCGGGTGATGCTGAGGGAATTAGATTAGGAAATGAGACACTTAAAGTAGTAAAGGAATTTTGCTATTTGGGGAGCAAAATAACTGATGATGATGATGGTCGAAGTAGAGAGGATATAAAATGCAGACTGGCAATGGCAAGGAAAGCGTTTCTGAAGAAGAGAAATTTGTTAACATCGAGTATAGATTTAAGTGTCAGGAAGTCGTTTCTGAAAGTACACTCCTGGAAATGGAAAAAAGAACACATTGACACCGGTGTGTCAGACCCACCATACTTGCTCCGGACACTGCGAGAGGGCTGTACAAGCAATGATCACACGCACGGCACAGCGGACACACCAGGAACCGCGGTGTTGGCCGTCGAATGGCGCTAGCTGCGCAGCATTTGTGCACCGCCGCCGTCAGTGTCAGCCAGTTTGCCGTGGCATACGGAGCTCCATCGCAGTCTTTAACACTGGTAGCATGCCGCGACAGCGTGGACGTGAACCGTATGTGCAGTTGACGGACTTTGAGCGAGGGCGTATAGTGGGCATGCGGGAGGCCGGGTGGACGTACCGCCGAATTGCTCAACACGTGGGGCGTGAGGTCTCCACAGTACATCGATGTTGTCGCCAGTGGTCGGCGGAAGGTGCACGTGCCCGTCGACCTGGGACCGGACCGCAGCGACGCACGGATGCACGCCAAGACCGTAGGATCCTACGCAGTGCCGTAGGGGACCGCACCGCCACTTCCCAGCAAATTAGGGACACTGTTGCTCCTGGGGTATCGGCGAGGACCATTCGCAACCGTCTCCATGAAGCCGGGCTACGGTCCCGCACACCGTTAGGCCGTCTTCCGCTCACGCCCCAACATCGTGCAGCCCGCCTCCAGTGGTGTCGCGACAGGCGTGAATGGAGGGACGAATGGAGACGTGTCGTCTTCAGCGATGAGAGTCGCTTCTGCCTTGGTGCCAATGATGGTCGTATGCGTGTTTGGCGCCGTGCAGGTGAGCGCCACAATCAGGACTGCATACGACCGAGGCACACAGGGCCAACACCCGGCATCATGGTGTGGGGAGCGATCTCCTACACTGGCCGTACACCACTGGTGATCGTCGAGGGGACACTGAATAGTGCACGGTACATCCAAACCGTCATCGAACCCATCGTTCTACCATTCCTAGACCGGCAAGGGAACTTGCTGTTCCAACAGGACAATGCACGTCCGCATGTATCCCGTGCCACCCAACGTGCTCTAGAAGGTGTAAGTCAACTACCCTGGCCAGCAAGATCTCCGGATCTGTCCCCCATTGAGCATGTTTGGGACTGGATGAAGCGTCGTCTCACGCGGTCTGCTGGTCCAACTGAGGCGCCAGGTGGAAATGGCATGGCAAGCCGTTCCACAGGACTACATCCAGCATCTCTACGATCGTCTCCATGGGAGAATAGCAGCCTGCATTGCTGCGAAAGGTGGATATACACTGTACTATTGCCGACATTGAGCATGCTCTGTTGCCTGTGTCTATGTGCCTGTGGTTCTGTCAGTGTGATCATGTGATGTATCTGACCCCAGGAATGTGTCAATAAAGTTTCCCCTTCCTGGGACAATGAATTCACGGTGTTCTTATTTCAATTTCCAGGAGTGTATATGTATGGAGTGTAGCCATGTATGGAAGTGAAACATGGACGATATCTAGTTTGGACAAGAAGAGAATAGAAGCTTTAGAAATGTGGTGCTACAGAAGAATGCTGAAGATTAGATGGGTAGATCACATAACTAATGAAGAGGTATTGAATACAATTGGAGAGAAGAGAAATTTGTGGCACAACTTGACTAGAAGAAGGGATCGGTTGGTAGGACATATTCTGAGGCATCAAGGGATCACCAATTTAGTACTGGTGGGCAGCGCGGGGGGTAAAAATCGGAGACCAAGAGATGAATACACTAAACAGATTCAGAAGGATGTAGGTTGCACTAGGTACTGGGAGATGAAGAAGCTTGCACAGGATAGAGTACATGGAGAGCTGCATCAAACCAGTCTCTGGACTGAAGACCACAACAACAACAACCTTCGTACAGGCGCCCTGATTCGTCCATAACTTAACAAACAATCGTTCGAAGGAAGGTTTTATTCAAAACCCTGACGAAATCTAAATCAATAGAATCAGGTGAAATTCTTGTTCGAAGAACGAAAAGTTTATACACAGAGATTCCAGGACGTGAAGCAAGCAGTAAACTAAAATTACAGCAAGGTTTTCTTTCAGTCTAAATGACTTAAAATATGTGTGATCTATACAATAGATTGTGGTTTGAACGAAATATGAAGAAATTTCAGGTAGTTTGGTATTTAGAATGTAAAACGCGGTACTGAAATATGTACTGTTCCTACGAAACTACGCAACAACCAGCAGATTTATTATACCCAACTCATTAATAGCAAACACACTTCACTCTTAAGTAACTACAGCTTTATCTTTCAAGCGGCTCGCAACATTTTTTTCTCTCATCACGCACAATTTTTTTCTGATTATAGAAACGTTTAATACTATTTGCCACGACCTTAGAGATTTCAGACTTGCACCAGACATTTTTGCGCCATTAATGTGGTTTCTGGATATTGTGGCAACATTCCCGACATTCTGAATCCTCCTGAACACTACACATTTTGTTACACCGCTGTTGTAAGTAATTGCGTAAGTGAAGCTAGCACAAAAGGGTGAGTAAACACCAATCTACGCAGGAAGTGAGCTATGGGATTACAGAATCTGGCTTGGATTAAAAAAACAGTATTTTCAGCGTCTGACCAGGATTTCATCAAACGAAACACGACAGTCCAACAGTTCGCTCCAATCACCAGAAACGTTTCCTATTAAAACACTAGCCTGCTTTGTAATACAGGCGTAGACAGGAAAAGATTTGAGAGTATTTTGCTTCGTTAACTGTGAGTTTTTATTCATGCTAAAACAAGTCTAAATGCTTTTTCGTAAATTAAGGTAACAATATACGGTATATAACACTTAAAATACCATCAGCAGTTATTTACTAATGATCATACGAACTCCGTATGTATTATCCACTTCGAAATATAATATTTTTTTCACACTTGCCTTTATCCACTTCGAAATATAATATTTTTGTCAGACTTTCCTTCTTTGTGTTTAATGTAGTTCACCTACGGCAGACCCGTAAAGGCATTTACTTGTCTGCTACCATGCTGCTTATCACAGAGGCGGCACTCACCTGGAACACAAATAACACACACACATTCAGAGAGCGACTAACTACTACACTAACAGAAAAAAAGCAATTGCAGAAATGTGATGTGGAAATATATTTGCATAGGATACTGCCTGAGGTACAGTGATGTCTTAACTGTACGATGGCCGATTGCCAGAGAGGGTTGTGGGGAGAGGAGGAAGCAAACCCCAACCTCCACACAGACGGCCACGGAGTGAGCAGCCGTTCTCGGGAAACAAGCCCCAACTGCTTCCCTCACCGCGTGTTCCTTCACATGTGCTTCAAACTTTCACGAAAGCAGATGTCATGCAAGGAGATTACATCGTTTTAAATCGAAACTGAAATCATCTTATTAATTGACGCGTTTCATAAAGATCCACATCACACAGAAAAAAGGAAACAGCACATAATAGACCGAACCACAAGCACAGCTATGGCCATCTGACCCATTACTGTCGGCCAGGTAATGTTGGCCGCAAATGCTCAACGTTGGGGGAGGGCAATCAACTTGGGTAATTCGTGCAGCAATGCTGACTATAGTGCTACAATGGTGTAATCGTCAACATTACTGCCTAATAAGCAAGAAAACCCGGGTTCGAGTTCCGGCTGTGCCACAAATTTTAATTCATTTCTTTATCTTAGATAAAGATGAGACTTAAATGTCTCTGGGAAAATTTAGTTATAAGATATGTAAGTAGTCTTTTTTACACCGCCAGACAAAAAAACTGCAACACCCTCAAGGAAAAGGACATCTTATTCACAAGTGAGATGGCAGACAGTTCCTCATAGTGGGACTGCATGATAACAAAATCAGACCAAATGAAGCATACATGTCACAGTAAAGGGTGCTATAACAGTCGCATCAGTACTCGGTGTACCCCCCCCCCCCCCCCCCGCCATCAGTATACCCCCGGCGGTAACATAGGCGCCTATCGTCGCATGAAAGCATGAAAACTATCATAAAGGTGCTGACTGGTATGCTGCGATAGACACTTCCAACCATCTTGCACCTTTTGTTGCAATTCGGCAATGGTTCTTGCCAGCCCTGGAGAACGGGTTCCGTTCGTGTTGGCGAGAGATTTGGTGCTCTCGCTGGCCGAGGCGGTTGTCGTACACCACGGACAGCACGTTGCGTCGCAGCAGCCGTTATGTGTACAGTCATTGTCCCTCTGTAAAAGCACATCACCCTCCTGTCGAGGAAATTACAGTAGCTCGGGGATAACAGCCTGTGCATTGTAGCGTGTACTGGTTATTTTACCCTGGAGAAACACCTGATGCGGCCGCGAGCTGTAACTCATTGAAACCCACACCACGAAGCCTGAGATGGGACCTGTGTGTCGTCAAAGAATGCACTTTGGAATAGGCAGCTCACCAGCACGACGACATACACGTATACAGCTATTACACGCATACCGACAGAAACTACTCTCATCACGGAAGGCAACCGAGCGGCATCTAGTCTGCAGTCAACTCCTTCACGGCGGCGGATTAATCGTGCTTGGCGGTGTCCTGGTGTCCTTCATAGCCTGGTCACAGGCACACGTCATCTTAATCTTGCTGCGAGCAGACGGTTCCTCGTCGTCCCTGATGACACACCAGGTACAACATTGATCCGATTTCGCCCTTGGATGACGTTCGATCGGCCACCGCTCCTCGTCGGTCAAGACGTGCGTCTTTAATATGTGGACGACCACAACCTGGTCTGCAGGTGTGGGAATGTTCCACCGACCACCGTTTAAAGCAGCAACACACCACCAATACATTGATCCCAACATGCCCCCTATGAGCAGCAGTCCTTCGATGCGTCCACCCAGCTCCCCGCAGGTCCACAATGCGAATCCATACAAATGGCTGAAGCTGTCCAACTGGAGTACGTACTGCCCGGTGGGGGATGGTTGCACCCAACAATGAATGTTAAGAACAATGTTCAGCCCGAAATTCAGTACAGTTACTGCCTGCAGAGTCAAAACACAGGGTGCACAAACAGGTTTCCTTAGCGCCATCTGACCCCCGACAACCGTCACGAATCACTAACACTACAGCTCCTTAGAACTGAGGTGACAAAAAACATGGCCGGCCGCGGTGGTCTCGCGGTTCTAGGCGCGCAGTCCGGAACCGTGCGACTGCTACAGTCGCAGGTTCGAATCCTGCCTCGGGCATGGATGTTTGTGATGTCCTTAGGTTAGTTAGGTTTAAGTAGTTCTAAGTTCTAGGGGACTAATGACCACAGCAGTTGAGTCCCATAGTGCTCAGAGCCATTTGAACCATTTTTGAACAAAAAACATGGGATAACGAAATGCACATACACAAATGGCGGTTTTATCGCGTACACAAAGTATAAAGGGGCAGTGCATTAGCACAGCTGTCATTTGTACTCGGGTGATTAATGTGAAAAGGTTTATGACGTGATTATGGCTGCACGACGAGGATTACCAGACTTTGAACACCGAATGGTAGTTGGAGCTAGACCTATGGGACAGTCATTAGGGAATTCAATATTCCGAAATGCACGGTGTCAAGAGTGTGCCGAGAATACGATCAGGCATTATCTCTCACAAGGACAACACAGTGGTCGATGGCATTCACTTAACGACCGAGAGCAGAGGTGTTTGCGATGAGTTGTCACTGCTAACAGAGATGCAAAACTACGTGCAATACTGCAAAAATCTATTTGGGACGTATAATGAAAGTATCCGTTAGGACAATGCGGCTAAATCTGGCGTTAATGGGCTATGGCAGCAGACGGCCGATGCGAGTGCCTTTGGTAAGAGCACGACGTCGCCTACAGCACCTCTCCTGGGCTGGTGACCATATCTGTCGGACCCTTGATGACTGGAAAACCGTGGGGTGGTCGGATGAGTCCCAATTTCAGTTGGTACGAGCTGATGATAGGTTTCGAGTGTGGCGCGGACCACAAGTAGCCAAGGACCCAAGTTGTCAACAAGACACTGTGCAAGATGGTGGTGCCTTCCTAATGGTATCGGCTTTGTTTACACAGAATGGACTGGATGTCGATCATTGACTGGAAGTTGTTATGTTCGGTTACTTGGAGACCATTTGCAGCCATTCATGTTCCCAAACAACGATGGAATTTTTAGGGAAGAAAATCTCCCATGTCACCGGGTCACAAATTTTAGCGATTACATTGAAGAACATTTTCGACAGTTCGAGCGAACGGTTTGGCCACCCAGATCGCCTGACATGAATCGCAACGAACATTTATGGGACATAATCTAGAGGTCAATTCGTGCAAAAAATCAGCACCGGCAACACTTTCGCAATTATGGACGGCTATAGAGGCAGCTTGGTTCAATATCTCCGCAGGGGACTTCCAGCGATTTGCGGAGCTGACACCACGAAGAGTGGTTGGACTACGCCGCGCAAAAGAAGGTCTGACACGATATTATGAGGTATCCCATGACCTTTGTCTCTCAGAGTATCACCCCCTGGTGCCACTGAACACGGTCGTTGAGGACGTTACATTTTTCCCGAAAGTGTAATTAAGTAATTTTTTAGCAGTATCCCGTAATAATGCACAGGTATGTGATGTAGTTTTGCACGGGCTCTGAATCGAACAAAAATGGGCTGAAGAAAGCTGAGGACCGATCGATTAGGTCCCTTTGTCAGAAGAAGACAGGTGGCTGGTCATTACTGCTCGTACTCGTCGGAGCTGATCGGGCACGTCTGGACGCATTATAGCACCGACCTGCCGGCGCGTGCGCGGCTGCTGCGAGCTGCGCCAGTGTCCGGTGGGGGTGGGGGCGGGACCGGCAGGAATGCCGCGACAGGCAGCGACCTGTGGCGGCGAGACCGGCTGCCGGCCCCCGGCTCGCAGACTCGGCCTTCATCAGCGGCGGCGCTGCATTCCTCGGCTAACCCGTCTACCTGCCGGCCCCGCCACGCCCCGCCCTGCCCCACACAAAGCGCTCCTCCGCCTCCGACACTCTGTGAGCGCCGCCTGTTTACCGCCCACCACGCTTCCCCCAGGTGACTCACGAGAGCTAGCAAGTAGGAGCGTGACGTATCACAATGAACGGAATTACTCTCTTATCCAGCAGCAAAGACGGGACAAACCGACCGGTTAAAAAGGATACCGGTATTTAGTTTTGAATAACCGCTACTTTTCGGTATTTCTTTGGTCACGCTTATAGCAGCGATTTTATAATTTTTACTAATAAGTGAGTAATAAACTGCAATATAGATTAGCATAGCGGCACTGCTAAAATGTTTTTAAAATAAAATTTTTTTAAAAAAAGGAGTAATTTTAATTCGTAATGTTTGCATTAATTTGAAAAAGTTTTGCATCACCTCGGTTCCGAGAGTTTCCGAACCTGTACAGAAAATGGAATAGAGAGCAACATAAACATCATTTCCGCCCTTTTTATTGCTCATAAAAGCCACACATTGCATGTTGTACCACCGGACAGCGAGACCTTCAGAGGCGATGGTCCAGACTGCAGTCCACAGATGGTTCAGATGGCACTGAGCACTATGGTACTTAACATCTGAGGTCATCAGTCCCCTAGAACTTAGAACTACTTAAACCTAACTAACCTAAGGACATCACACCCATCCATGCCCGAGGCAGGATTCGAACCCGCGACCGTCGCGGTCGAGCGGTTTCAGACTGAAGCGTCTAGAACCGCTCGACCACACTGGCCGGCTGCTGTCCACACCGGTACCTCTAATACCCAATAGCACGTCCTCTTATATTGGCGTATCCCTGTATTCGTCGTGGCATATTATCCACAAGTTTATCAGGGCACTGTTGGTCCAGATTGTCCCACTCCTCAACGTCGATTCGGCGTACATCCTTCAGAGTGGTTTGTGGGTCACGTCGTCCATAAACAGCCCTTTTCAGTCTATCCCAGGCATGTTTCATAGGGTTCATATCTGGATAACATGCTGGCCACTAAAGACGAACGATATCGTTACCCAGAAGGAAGTTATTCACAAGACGTGCATCATGGGGGCGCGAATTGTCGTCCATGAAGACGGTTGCCTCACCAATATGCTGCCGATATCGTTGCACCATCGGTCGGAGCCTTCCATGACCACCAGCGGCGTCCGTCGGCCCCACATAATGCCACACCAAAACAGCAGGTGACCTTCACTTTGTTGCACTCGCTGGACAGTGTGTCTAAGGCGTTCAGCTTGACGGGGTTGCCTCCATACACGTCTCCGACGATTGCCTGGCTGGAGGCATATGCGACACTCATCGGTGAAGAGAAAGTGATGCCAATCCTAAACGGTCCATTCGGCATGTTGTTGGGCCCATCGGTACCGCGCTGCATGGTGTCGTGGTTGCATAGATGGACCTCGCCATAGACGTCGGGAGTGAAGCTACGCATCATGCAGCCTATTGCGCACAGTTTGAGCCGTAACACGACGCCCTGTGGCTGCACGAAAAGCGTTATTCAACATGGTGGCGTTGTTGTCAGGGTTCATTCGAGCCATAATCCGTAGGTAGCGATCATCCATTGCAGTAGTCGCCCTTGGGCGGCCTGAGCGAGGCATGTCATCGACACTTCCTGTCTCTCTGTATCTCTTCCATGTCCGAACAATATCGCTTTGGTTAACTCCGAGACACATGGACACTTCCCTTGTTGAGAGCCCTTCCTGCCACAAAGTAACAATTCGGACGCGATCGAACCGAGGTATTGACCGTCTAGGCATTGTTGAAGTACAGACAACACGAACCGTGTATCTCCTTTCTTGTGGAATGACTGGAACTGATCGGCTGTCGGACCCACTCCGCCTAATAGGCGCTGCTCATGCACGGTTGTTTACATCTTTGGCCGGGTTTAGTGACATCTCTGAACGGTCAAATGGACTGTGTCTGATACATTATCCACAGTGAACGTCTATCATCAGGAGTTCTGGGAACTGGGGTGATGCAAAACTTTTTTTGATGTGTGTAGGGAAGGCGATCAATACTGCCTTAATAACAATGTCGACAGAAACGAGCGACAAACACATGGCATTGAGCGTTGCTGAGACAACAATGTCCTCGTTGGCATCTGTCGCGGCTTGATGTACGAGTGTACATGCAACGTGCGAGACTTGTCGCCATCCGGCTGTACGGTAGGTTCTCGCTGTCGTCGCAGGACATCCCTTCCGTTGCGGAATGGCACCAACCCTCGTCTGCAATTTTTTTTTTTTTTACAAAGTGACATACCAATGAGGTAAATGCCTTCGTTTGCTTTAAAATATTAGATATTGTCTGCCATTTGTATGAAATAATAATGGAGATAAGAAATTATGGTAACAGTAATAAATTAAAAACTTAACCGCTAGCTTCCTAGACATTTCTTCGTCAAACACTGTCCCAGGTGCGGTCTGACAGATCGCTATATTTAAATAGCCATAAAAACTGCATTCAGAAAATACAGTGAAACAGTTGAGTTTTTATGAAAAAGGTTGGATACATTAATACCCACAAAAGATATATCCAAATAAAGTTTAAAGTTTATTTTTACGAAAAAATGCATTTAAACAAAAAGTTGCACATAATATTACACGATAACGTTAATGCAATGCAAACTCAAATACCCTGCACTCTACATTTTACTTTTTGCTATATTTTTATTGTTTAATGTACATGTAATAACAAAAACATCAAAAGCTTCCCATAAAACGTTCAAAAAATGGAAATTACAATAGTGCTTGTCAGGTTCTTAGTTTCCTTCTCAGAAGTTTTCTTTGCACACGCTGGAATTTTTTTGTAGAGAAATCAAGTTAGACTGGCTTCTTGCAACAATGGAAATATAAGGCATCTTTCTCTTCTCTTTTGGGTCACAAGTGGAGCATTCTTCGCTGTTTTACGTTTTTCCAATTTTTTTACGTCTTTTACTCTTGGTTGTGCTACACCCAAAATACTGTGTATGGTTGCACGAAGTTCACAGCGGATGCGATATTTGTTGACTCGCTTTTTATCTGTGGTGGCACTAATACGTTTACAAGCTTCTACAAAAAATTAAAACGGTTCGCCAGAGTATCGTCTTCGCAGGAACTGTGAAGGACAAACGCATTCACCCCACTTATGTCCAACGTGCGGAGAAATAATACCATTGGCCATCAATGGAAGAGGCTTCGACGACCAGCGATATTTGTTTGAACTAAATATCTTTGTGGTAGAATCTTTAGCTAAAGGTTTAGTCTCTACGCTTCTATCTTCATCAGTTTGATCACCTGGTTCCTCCAAGAAATTAACGGGTGGCAAAACAAATTCGTTTGCACTTTCACACTGTTCCTCCTCTCAATTATGATCACTTTCAGTTTCGTTGTCACTACCTAATCCAACATCACTTCCTCAAATCATTTTAAAACATTTCTTTATTAAAAACAACCAGTTTTTACAGACTTCGCTGACATCTTGAGGTCTTAACAAAATCACCTCGTTATGAAAAGTGTTCAATTTAAGTACACTACCGGCCATTAAAATCACTACACCACGAAGATGACGTGCTACAGACGCGAAATTTAACCGACAGGAAGAAGATGCTTTGATATGCAAATCATTAGCTTTTCAGAGCATTCACACAAGGTTGGCGCCGGTGGCGACACCTACAACGTACTGACATGAGGAAATTTTCCAACCGATTTCTCATACACAAACAGCAGTTGGCTGGCGTTGCCTCGTGAAACGTTGTTGTGATGCCTCGTGTAAGGAGGAGAAATGCGTACCATCACGTTTCCGACTTTGATAAAGGTCGGATTGTAGCATATCGCGATTGCGGTTTATCGTATCGCGACATTGCTGCTCGCGTTGGTCGAGATCCACTGACTGTTAGCAGAATATGGAAGCGGTGGGTTCAGGAGGGTAATAAGGAACGCCGTGCTGGATCCCAACGGCCTCGTATCACTAGCAGTAGAGATGACAGGCATCTTATCCGTATGGCTGTAACGGATCGTGCAGCCACGTCTCGATCCTTGAGTGAACAGATGGGAACGTTTGCAAGACAACCATCAGCACGAACAGTTCGACGACGTTTGCAGTAGCATGGACTATCAGCTCGGAGACCATGGCTGCGGTTACCCTTGACGCTGCATCACAGACAGGAGCGCCTGCGATGGTGAACTCAACGACGAACCTGGGTGCACGAATGGCAAAATGTCAGTTTTTCGGATGAATCCAGGTTCTGTTTACAGCATCATGATGGTCGCATCCGTGTTTGGCGACATCGCGCTGAACGCATATTGGAAGCGTGTATTCGTCATCGCCATACTGGCGTATCACCCGGCGTGATGGTATCGGGTGCCATTCGTTACACGTCTCCGTCACCTCTTGTTCGCATTGACGGCACTTTGAACAGTGGACGTTACATTTCACATGTGTTACGACCCGTGGCTCTACCCTTCATTCGAGCCCCGAGAAAGCCTACATTTCAGCAGGATAATGCACGACCGCATGTTGTAGGTCCTGTACGGGCCTTTCTGGATACAGAAAATGTTCGACTGCTGCCCTGACCAGCACATTCTACAGATCTCCTACCAATTGAAAACGTCTGGTCAATGGTGGCCGAGCAACTGGCTCGTCACAATACGCCGGTCACTACTCTTGATGAACTGTGGTATCGTGTTGAAGCTGCATGGGCAGCTGCACTTGTACACGCCATTTAAGCTCTGTTTGACTCAATGCCCAGGCGTATCAAAACCGTTATTACGGCCAGAGGTGGTTGTTCGGGGTACTGATTTCTCAGGATGTATGCACCCAAATTGCATGAAAACGTAATCACATGTCTGTTCTAGTCTAATATATTGTCCAATGAATACCCGTTTATGATCTGCATTTCTTCTTGGTGTAGCAATTTTAATGGCCAGTAGTGTAGAAACGAATACCAAGTTGCTATGTGGATTTAAAAACTGCACATTATAATGTATATAGCATATTACAACATTTATGCGATCTTGGCTTCAGAACGTTTTTAGCAAGGAAAACAGATTGCTGCTTCTGTCTTCTCAAAATGAGAAAATTTAATGATGGTGAAAGCTAAGTAACCTCGCGAGAACGATTGTGCGAAGAACATGAATGGCCTGAGGTTGGTCTGAGCCATGGTAATGCGTCAAAGAAATGCTGATGAAACTGAACCTAAAGGCGCTAAGAGATAGACCCAAATTATCTCGTGAAAGCCTGCTTACCAAGTTTCAAAAACCAGTTTCAATTGAAGACTCTAAGAATATAGTACAAGTCCCTCGTATTGCTTCCGTAAGTATCGCGAGAACGAGACGAGGCTAATTACTGGGTGCATAGAGGCGCTTAAGTAGTCATTCTTATCGGAGTGGAAAGACGCCGCAATAATTGCTTCAATGGGAGTACCCTACGCCATGCATTTTACAGTGGTTAGCAGAGTATGTAGATGCACATGTGAGGAATTAGCAAGAGTTGGCCACTGCATGCATTCGATAGCCTCGATGTTTAAGTAGCCATCAAAACTGGAATCGCTATAGGCATTGACCTGCCAAATATTGCACATCATTGGTGGGAACACAAAATAAGAGGCCGAGGATTGTGGTTCGGGCCGGGCAGCGAGCAGGTCTGCGCCTGTCGCAAGACGCGCATTCCACGGCAAACGGCCAAAGAGCCAGGACCGACAAAAGGAAGCGGCGCGGCGCGGCGCGGCGGGCGTTCTTCAGCCCTGCGAGAGGATTAGCGCGCACCTCCCGGCCCATTGATAACGCACCGGCGCTTCGCCAGACGTTTATCCCTACCCGTACCCCTACGCCCGTCACTTGAAACGACCGCCGTGACCGCCTGGGTGCGCCCTGCCTATGAAAGCAACTTTCTGCTGGCTGGATACTTACTTCCAAGCTGCTACCTCTGAATCGAACCCACTCCCGCAGCCGAGGTCGCTAGTGTGGAGGTACCAGACACGGAAATCAGGGTTACGGCACAAATTTTTTTTGGTGTCGTAACACCACGATTACATGGGGTACACCTTGCAAAAGACGAAAATCGGGTTTCGGAAGCCTATCCACTCTGATGCCTTCCCATGTAATTCAACCAGTGCATTGTTCTCTACGGGGAGAAACCTTGTACGGTGTCCCACAGGGTTCGAAGTTGGTTCCACTTTTTTGCTCATATACACGGTGTTTCAGCACAGCGGTTGCAACTTTTCAGGATAGACAGAGTACACCGAGACGAGAGTTTACCAAACCTTTATCATAGCGAACTGGATAACTGACAAAATGAGAAGCATGGACGGCGTCATATTTCTGCACAGTACTTGTCAGAACTAGAGATGGGTCGTTCGCAAACTAACGGGTCCAAAGGAACGGTTCACCGAGATGAAAAGAAGGATCGAGGAACGAATTCTAAGGAACGGTCTTTCATAGTTCACTTCGGTCGCGGTTTTCTACTTTTAGTTCTCGGGAACGGGTAATAGTCGGTCTCGTTCCCCAACGGCACGTCGGGCGGTCTCGTTCCCGGCTCAGTCCCGTTCCCACCCGGGTTCGATTCCCGGCGGGGTCAGGGATTTTCTCTGCCTCGTGATGACTGGGTGTTGTGTGATGTCGTTAGGTTAGTTAGGTTTAAGTAGTTCTAAGTTCTAGGGGACTGATGACCATAGACGTTAAGTCCCATAGTGGTCAGAGCCATTTGAACCCGTTCCCGCCTGTCTCGGTCTCCCTCGGCCAGACTCGTCCTTCGCGAGACCACTCGTCGCTGCTCATAGCTAGTTCAGTATCGAGTTTTCGTTTCGTTCGCTGCGCACGCCAATTCTAGACCTGTTCCAAACCTTTTTTTTTTTAACTCTGGGCTTCTGGTTCTTTTCGTAATCTATTCAGCGTCCACGACCGGTAATTAAAATGTATTTTATAATTACGTAAATTACATAAAAATTACGTGGTATGTAATGCATACATCTTTTTAGGTAACAATAGGGCAAATCAGCTTACTTCACTATTTAGATAAACAGCAGAAGACATACTTATAAAAAGCAAGTTTTTTTTATTACACATGCAAAGGAAATCGACACGGCACACACGAGTGGCCATTCTCCGTCTTTTTTTGATCCAAGATAAAACAGCATGTCCATTGTTATGGAAGGCATACCGACATACAACCGGATGAAGCCCGCGCTCCATAATCGACTGTCGGGTGTCACATTTTGTAATGAGAATACGATAACTTCTACAATATTATTTCAGTGGTAGAGGGTGGCGCACGAAAAATCTGCCCCGAGTACTAGACTGCTCATTGTCGCCTAGCATTCGTCATCTATTGTTTCGAAGTAGTTGTTTGCATTAGCTTATCTGTTATTTCTTTACTGCGTAATTATTACATATTTATCTATTCTGCTCGTAGCGGTAAACAAATCGTACGTAATTGGCGAGCAGTCTGGACTCGAGGCCGGTTTTTCGTGCGCCACCTTATATTACTTCACTGCGATCAACAACATAACGCTACAGTTGGCTAAACGAGAGGTTTTGCAGAATCAAGAAAATTACTTCTACAAGTGCGTGAGAATTCTGTAATGAAGAAAAACTCTGTACTCGAGAGGGCAGGCAAGTGCCCCCTCTTGGCACCTTCCATCTTCAGTCACCTATACTACTAATTTTCAGTTTTGCGTAAGAACCATATACCATGCCCTTATGAACGGTGAACGAGTAAAAATGAACGATTCCCAAAAAGGAGCGATCCCCAGGGAACCAGTTCCCAAGGATGAACGAGTTTGCCCATCTCTAGTCAGAACAAAAGCTCTGGGCAAGCAGACGAAAAACAAAGTTCAGCATTCCATGTTACAGGTGGTTGAGTAGCAAGCATTTCACAGAAAATAAAGACAACCAATATATTATTCCGCCTCTGTAGCCGAGTGGTCAGCGCGGCTGACTATTATGCAGGGAGCCAGGTTCGACTTCCGGCTGGAGGGGAGATTTTATCCGCTCGGGGACTGGGTGTGTGTTCTCATCATAATTTTACCATCATCATCATCATCATCGACGCGCAAGTAGGCCTTCGGCTGCGTGGCGGGGCGGACGCGTTCAGCACCCCGAGCCGCACTCCGCTAGCAAGTGTTTGTTTACTTGTGCGCGGTATTATGTAGTAGCGTTATTTAGATCGACTCGAAGCACGGTGGCGATGATCAAGCTTATGTTCAACGCACAATACACCCGACCCAAAGTTCATGAAACTGAACATTTTTTGCGTGACATGATGCATTTGTAACCACAAGGTCTGCCAGGAACTCATCTGTCCATTGTCTTCAAAACGGTTTACCTCAAGCACATATACGAAGCGGCTTGTGACACGTTGCTTCGCAGATCCGCCGACGGATTACGCTTTTTCCATTCTGATGGGAACGTGAGTGTGACAGCGGTTGATCATGCTGGTCTGGGAATTCGAATGGTGCGCGTTTTCGAACTCCCCTTTAAGTCAACGCCGCTCTGGTCATGAACGCTCTACGGCTGCATGGCACAGTTCTTAGCCATGTGGAGGAAAAATAGATAACTTTTGAGACGTATCCGTACCGGGTCAAGTTCGTATTGAGCTCTGAAAACATATACCGTTATGTAACTCTGCAGGCTTTCGTGGCCGTTGTCACTGAAGTTAAAGTCTTCTGGGTTATTAGGCCGCGTCATGTTTCTTCTAAAATGTTCGACGTTTCGACCCCTCTGCTGGGATCATCCTCAGGATCTGTGTTCTAGCAGTAGTGGACACCAAAAGATCATGAGGAAGATCCCAGCAGAGGGGTCGAAACGTCGAACATTTTAGAAGAAACATGACGCGGCCTAATAACCCAGAAGATTTTGACTTCATATACCTTTATATTTGTCCAGCGATGGATGTCGCTCAATCGTTATTTATGACAGACAACCGAGGACCTGCTCCAGTTGTGGACAAGAAGGATATGCTCGCTCGGACTGTATCCCTCTCACATATGTGAAGGCGCTGAGGAATGATGTAGATGTTGACCACAACCGGCCCTCATCTCAGGTGAGCCTAAGTTCTGGCCCAGATCCTATATTACAGCAGTCATATTTGATCCAGCACATCTCCATTCCGTCACGCCACAATTACATCGGGGTTAGGAAAAATGACGATTCATTCTTTTGATGTGAAAGCGAGGCTTCAAGGGGATAATACCGACCCGAGCGGAGACGTGCCAAGGCAAACACAAGTCCCCGAAATGGTGTAAGAAGGCGTGGCTGTCCACAGAAGAAGGGCTGCCCTATGATAAATCCTGCCATAAACCCGTACCACACAGTGACCTTTTCAGGATGAAGTGATAATGGTTGATTTGCGTGTGGATTTTCCATTGCCCATATTCGACAATTCTGTGCCTTGACATATCCTGTCAGATGGAAGTGGGCTTTGTCTGTTCACAAAATTTTCCTTGGCCTATCAGTGGCCACTTCCACGTGAGCAAGAAATTCTAAAGCAAAGCTCTCTTGCTGCCAGATCAGCAGGAAGCATCTTGTGCACATGGCTAATTTTGAATGGATAACAAAGAAGTACTATTTTAAGCACCGTGCTCACGGGTATGTCCAATGTTTGGGCAATTCTCACTACACGTTTGCACACCACTACTCATCTCCTCCTGCTTTGCTGTGTTGGGGCTGCACAAG
This sequence comes from Schistocerca nitens, assembly GCF_023898315.1. Taxonomy (NCBI): domain Eukaryota; kingdom Metazoa; phylum Arthropoda; class Insecta; order Orthoptera; family Acrididae; genus Schistocerca; species Schistocerca nitens. The sequence goes on from NC_064615.1 coordinate 904,398,795, forward strand.
AGAGGTGTGCAGCCGGAAGACTAGGTCGGCCCCAACAAGCCACTGTCCGCTATATTAGATGCAACCAATCCTGTCACGCTGCTGCCACTGGTCGACTTGGAGCACAAAACGCATGGAGGTGAGACAGAGGCAGCTATGCAGCGGGATGAACCCACGTTCGAGGTGACTAGTGCACGCCAACCGACGGTACCTGTCCCACAATACTCGTTGGGAGAGTTGCAGGACTAACCGATGCCCCTCGCTGACACTGCGGCGGACGGGCCGAGAACGCTAGGTGACCTTGCGTGTCAACCGCCCCGGTGACTGGGCGGCGATCAGTCCACGGTCACAGTGACGCCGTGACCATTCCTAGCACACCTAGTTAAGGGGCTCCGGAACGCCCTATACTTGCAATGTTAAAATAACGCTTATAAATTACATCTTTCCTCACAAAGTATTTGAGGTAGGAAGAACTTTTTACAGATTATTTATTGGAATATGGGCTACAACTTAACACAGGGATTTTACAAAATTTTAGTTCAGTTATTAAAGATGATTTTTTTTCAATTGTAATGAAAATTCACAACATTTTTTTGCAATTTTTTATTTATATATTCAAAAATATACAGTTTTTTGGAAAAAGGCTGTGTTAAATTATGCAGAAGGTACTGTGTAACATTTACTGAAAGTTTGAAACAAATATGTTTGGAAGATCCTTAGAAAACATGTAATTAGTATGAGAAAATAAAAGTTTTGGGAATCGAGCGACAAAGAGTGGATTAACTTTTTAGTGCATTCCAGGTCCATAGGATGGATTATCTTCATCCTCTGCAAACTCCTCCTCCAGCTTCCTCTTGTTTCTCCTCCTGTTTACTCTTGCTTGTATTTCTAGACTCTTTACAGCCCTGTCTGCAGCCCGAAGGCGTTCCTTGTCTAAAGCAAGCATCGCTCGTACCATGTTAGAACCTATCTTCATTCCCATATTTCTAAATACCTTTGGCTTTCCAACATTTCTCCTTTTCTTAAAAGCCTTCAGAGGATTTCTAATAACTTTAATTTTACTCATTATTATACTTCAACAAAACAGAGACTCAAGAAACAGAATTAATTACGAATATTTTCGAGATAACGACAGAGTAAATAAACATGAAACAATCGACAATCACACCAGCGATATATATTGAACCATCACAGGTTAGCCACAACACATACTTTATCTCACATCACTAAAATGTACCTGATGAACACGGACGTTAATAATAACACCATTTGACAGCAGTTTAACACCGCCACAGTGGGTCACGCCCATGTAGAACACATTTCAAAAAAAATTTAAAAATAGTTGTAGTCTTCGGAATTGAATAAATTATATATCTATTAAAACGCAAAAAAGTAAAAATTGAACTTTTCATGATTTTGAGCCTTTCCGGAGCCCCTTAACTGCGATGTCACAAGTATACTGCATAGGTACCTTAACGCCAACAATATTCGCACCCCAGTAAAGCACAAATGTTAACGGATACACTACGGGCAGCACACGTGGGTATTGTTTCCTCCAAGAAGCCTTTCGCAGGCAAAGCTCCCGGGTTCGAATCTCGGTCCGGCACACAGTTTTAACCTGCCAGGAAGTTTCATATCAGCGCACACTCCGCTGCAGAGTGAAAATTTCATACTGGAAACATCCCCCAGGCTCTGGCTAAGCCATGTCTCCGCAATATTCTTTCTTTCAGGAGTGCTAGTTCTGCAAGGTTCGCAGTAGAGCTGCTGTGAAGTTTGGAAGGTAGGAGACGAGGTACTGGCGAGACTGGGCGTGAGTCGTGCTTGGGTAGCTCTGACGGTTCAGCACTTGCCCGCTATAGCGTCCCCAGTGCCATATTACGAAAAGACTTAAAAACAATATTTATAAAGAAGAGACATTCATAATTTGTAAGAGATTTTTTTTTTTCATGTAGCCGATAAACAATAATTTCTCTGTCGAGAAATGCAAAGAAATGCAATGCAAAGAAATATAACAAAGTGATCTAAAGAGACGACAAGATACGCTCTTTTGTTAGTTTTTTAATCGTCTTGACTTCTTCTCTTGTCTTTATTGTGTATCGACGGACATCTTTCGAGTGCTGGCAAATGTAAGCATATTTGTATGAGTTAAGCATATAATATAATGATTTAATATTATTGTGCACTTTTAATTTGTAAGAGGTGATCCCGATTTCATGTCCGCCTTCCTTGAATTAACCTGCATTCAACTAATTTACAGCTCAACAATCGCAGCAGCCGATGCAGCCAACGACGCCATTACGTGGCGATATTAACTTATGAAAAATTAGCGGAAGCGGAAAACTCGCCCGCTATTAACATAATGTTAATTTTTCTCCACAGCCGCACGAAGTTGCAGAAATACGTAGCTCTAAGACTCTTATTTTCAGTACCATAGCCGAGACCCAGAGCCAGGACTCTGACTACAATACAATGGTTAACGGAGGTAAGAAAAATACTCTCGCGCGTGTGTGGGCCGCAATTGTAATTAATAACTAAAGATCTTTTGCTTTAAAGTGAACTCACTAGCCGAGGAAATTAATATGAAAAGTTTATTACATTGTACAACTTATATGCTCATGTTTTAAGATTCAGCGAGCCTAACATTCATTAACGTAACAAATAATTTAAGATTAATATTGTTAAAAGGAGAACTTCAGGAAAGCATTTAATCGCAAAATCAAAATTACATGGAATATCATTTTTATTAAGGCCCACCACGTAAGTCGGCAACAATCAAAAAATAATAATAATAATAACAATAATAATATATTAAATTACGACGGCCGACGGACGCGAGACCGCGAAAGGCAAAGGTCCCGAGTTCGAGTCTGCCAGGAAGTTTCAGCATGCATTGCTGTCTGCGATGATCAAACACCCTCTTAAGAACCATGTCCTACCTCTTGTAATGGCCAGGTGACCATCATATACATCGCACTAACTTCAGTGTAATTATTGTATTTGAATAAAAATGTCATTTCTGTTCGTCTCATTGCATATTTCTTTCAGTTACCTTCTGTTCCATACTGTGGAAGTTCTTTCTATGTACTGTCCAAGTTTTATAGAACTATGTTACTGGGCAGTGATAGATTATGTGAAAGTTACTTACACCCTCAACCCTTTGGTAGACTTGTCCACTCCAGTGGACAACTGTTAATGATCGCTTCTTTTGATGTGTCGGCAGCTGGGCCAACACCTTGTAGATAGAGGTGGCTTAAAGGGCACGCGAGACTAACGCAGACGGGCGTGAAGTACTGGAACAGGATACGTAATTAATGCTATGAAGAAAAGAACGGAGCTTCTCATATACTTATCTTTAATGTCTTCTTGTACATCTCTATGGTGAACACAAGTGAGACAATTACAATCACTGTAAGGCTAATGGCGCCTTGCTAGTTCGTAGCCATTAACTTAGCTGAAGGCTATTCTGTCTCTCGGCTAATGAGAGAGAAAGGCTTCGTACGTCTAGTCGCTAGCTCTGTCGTCCGTACAACTGGGCTGAGTTCGAGTCAGTCTCTCGAGACCTGCCTTGTGGTGGCGCTAGGTTTGCGATCACACAGTGGCGACACGCGGGTCCGACATGTACTACAGGACCGCGGCCGATTTAAGCTACCACCTAGCACGTGTGGTGTCTGGCTGTGACACCACATCTTTGGCGTTTTCAGTCAGTTCTGAAGCTGCAAATGCACTGCATTTGCAGCCTCAGGACGACTGAAAACGCCAAAGAACCGGCCATTAACAGTTGGCACTGCAGTGGACAAGCGCACTACAGATTTAGGTTTTACATGTCCATTTTCCTTACCGCGTCTTGCGCTCGCAACGCCAAAAACCAGCAGTGGCAGTGGTTATAATGTTTTGACTCATCAGTGTGTATTTTCTGATCAACGCCCGTTACGAATAATATTGTGTCCACTGCTTCCTACAGCCAATGGATAGAAGACGCGCCAAACACGACAGAGGGTGGAGGCGGGATTCGGACGCTGGGCCACGGCCCCCGCTGCCAGCAGGGAGCTGGCGGCCTGCCAGCTTTGACGCGACAGCGTCTGGCGCCGGAGTTGCTGGTCGATCTGCCACTGCGTCTGTCCCTCTCAACTCTGTCCTCGCTATTCTCTGTTTCGGTGTCACTGGCTGGCATGTCGTAGGGCTCTTTCGCGCGAGCGACTTTCTCGTCTCAATCGACTGCTCGTGCGCGTGAGTCTAGACAGCGCGCCTGCTTATTCATAATTATACCGAGACTCGCTTGCCACGAGTAGAGACGCTGTATGGAACAAGAGGTATCGACACTTATACGCAGTATGACAATAAAAGTAGTGTACTCATTAAAGAGTAGAGGCCGGGTGTGTGACATCTTCTGTTGCGAGCTGCACTGCTGCAGTGTGGAATGGGTTGACGCCTGTTGGATACCCAGTGAAAGGTGCTAGTAAAACACTATTAACACATCAAATTAGACCTCAATCTCTGTTTTATCCGTCATCAGCCTTGTCACTGGTTTTATGCGGCCAGCCACGAATTCCTCTCCTATGCACAAACTTTTCTCCTCAGAGTAACAATAGCAACCTACAACCTCAGTTATTTGCTGAATTCAAAAAATGGTTCAAATGGCTCTGAGCACTATGGGACTCAACTGCTGTGGTCATTAGTCCCCTAGAACTTAGAACTACTTAAACCTAACTAACCTAAGGACATCACACACATCCATGCCCGAGGCAGGATTCGAACCTGCGACCGTAGCAGTAGCAGGGTTCCGGATTGCGCGCCTAGAACCGCGAGACCACCGCGGCCGGCATATTTGCTGAATTCGTTCCAGTTGAAACGTCCCCTTAGAACAATTATACACGACTGTCCTTAAACTGATACACAATATTTTTAGCGCAACGCAATCTGACTTTCAAAAAATCCCTACGAAAGAATGGCCCTGACTAACATTAACCTATACCTTTCACGAATCACTTACCTCACAAAAATCTTCGTTACTGGAACTACTACAATACAGCGAGCGCCACTACTGCCAGCTAAATAAAAAATTCAAACTACGGAAGGCACTAACTACTGATAGGCATAGTTAGGAAATGAAAGATTTTAGTAGAGAACAAACAATGTATTTACCTTAATAGTGTTGAAAAATCATAATATACATATGATCCTAGTCTGGGGAGGGCGAGACCTGTGCCAAATTCTTCTCAAAGGAAACCTTCGAAAGCTCACTGTAGGAAAAACTTTCCATCTAATAACCAGCCTTGGGGGGATGGTGCCCACAATAATTTTGTACATTCACCATCAGAAACATTTTCTGTCAGTGGCAATCGTTATAATAGCTCTCAAACAGAATGTGGCTAGAAATGAAAGTCCTGTGTTTGATGATGACTTTTACTCAAGACTTCCCTTTCAGGAAGTTCCAAGTGATGTTCGGGACACATATTTACGTGATGTGGAAGCAATCCGAAGTGGCGTGAATTACGAGGTAGCACTGATGGTAAACGCATGAGACAGAGAAGTGAATCTGAACCTGGTGTTGGAAATGGAGGAATTCCAGCTGGATCATCATGGGAGCCAAAAAGAGCCAGAGACATTTCCCCAAAACTTCCAGAATGTAATGGCCATGTCAGAATGGGTGAATGCACCTCCAGACGAAAGATGTCCTCAAGTTTGTCAGATCCAGTCTGCAGTTACTTACCATCACAAAATCATCCATGCCATCGCCGTGAAGCGAAGCTTCCCTGTATCCCTCTGCAACCGAGCTGTGACGACTTCTCCAGAACTCTTCAGCTTCACTCGAGTGATCGGAGTATCTCCCTAGACTCAGGCCTTCACAATAATTACAGTGGAGAAGATGGTGACAGTTGGAGGTGAGCCGCCAGCAGTGGTGGATGTGGGGAGAGAAATGGCGGAGTTTGGAAATTTTTAAGACTGGATGTCATGAACTCCTATGTATATTATGATTTTTCAACACTATTAAGGTAAATACATTGTTTGTTCTCTACTAAAATCTTTCATTTCCTAATTATGCCTATCAGTAGTTAGTGCCTTCCGTAGTTTGAATCTTTTATTTAGCTGGCAGTAGTGGCGCTCGCTGTATTGTAGTAGTTCCAGTAACGAAGATTTTTGTGAGGTAAGTGATTTGTGAAAGGTATAGGTTAATGTTAGTCAGGGCCATTCTTTCGTAGGGATTTTTTGAAAGTCAGATTGCGTTGCGCTAAAAATGTTGTGTGTCAGTTTAAGGACAGTCGTGTATAATTGTTCTAAGGGGACGTTTCACAGTCTCTGTCGTCCCCTACGGAAAAAAAAGACCATGGAAGTGATTACCACATGTCTTAATAGATGTCCTGTCACCCCGTTCCTTCTTCTTGACACTGTTCTCTATATATTCCTTTCCTTGCCGATTCTGTGGAAAAACTCCTCATTCCTTATCTTAAAGCCCACCTAATTTTCAACATTCTTCTGTAGCACCACATCTCAAAGGCTTCGATTCTCTTCTGCTCCAGTTTTCCCATGCTCCATGTTTCACTACCATACAATGCTGCAAACGTACATTCTCAGAAATTTCTTCCTCAGATTAAGGCCTGATCTTTGATGCTAGTAGACTTCTCTCGGCAATGAAAGCCCTTTTTGCAAATTCTAGTGTTTATGTCCTCCTTGCACCGCTCATCATAAATTATTTTATTGCCTACGTAGCAGCAGAATTCCCTAGCTTCATCTACTTCGTGATCATCAATTTTGATGTTAAGCTTCTCGCATTTCAAATGGTTCAAATGGCTCTGAGCACTATGGGACTTAACATCTGAGGTCATCAGTCCCCTAGAACTTAGAACTACTTAAACCTAACTAACCTAAGGACATCACACACATCCATGCCCGAGGCAGGATTCGAACCTGCGACCGTAGCGGTTGCGCGGTTCCAGACTGAAGCGCCTAGAACCGCTCTTCTCGCATTTCACATTCTGCTACTACTCATTACTTTCGTATACATGCCCAAAATTCTACATTGGACAGACAGGCAGAAGTTTTGAAATTAGATATAAAGAACATATTGACGCTCTAAGACTTGGTAACTTGAACAAATCAGCATTTGCAGCCCATATTGCTGAAGAAAACCATTCAGTGGGAAACATTGAGGACAACTTAAAGATTTTACATCTAACAGAAAAAGGGGCCACTATGAATATATTAGAAGAATTAGAAATACACACACACAAAAACAGCACCCCAGACTATATCCTTAACGAACAAACAGAGTTGGCTAACACCCCTTTCCTGAAAAATTTCCAAAAATTACTTTCCAGCCTCCATAGCAAATAATATTAATACACCTATCTGCAGATCAAGTGGAAAATTTATATGTTACTATAATTCTCATGCTGCCAAATGTAATAAAATAATGTACTATTTTACCTATACAGTTCTAAATATATATAAAAAACTTTATAATTAAATTAGCAATAACAGATTAAAAAAAATCTCTGTACTAATGTAAAAGACATTACAGTTTTGTAAAAGAATATATGATTCTTTCCAAACATAGGACATCATCGTCAAATGTTACGATATATCATAGCATCTGTGACACCCATATGTTTGTAAGCTCTTTGTATGTACCAAAACATGTGGTGCGTGGTTGGAATGATCTCAGCGACAAATCTAAAGTGTACAGTGAGAACTATTACGTGTGCAACAACGAGGATGCAGTGTGAATGCACTTACATCGATTGGATGAACGTTATGGAAACAAACACTCGAAACCGACGTTTCACGTAAGTCACATGCAACGAAAATCTGCAACGCAACCACCTGTGTGTGGCGTGTTTGTAATTATGTTTTATTTATATTTTAGGACAATTAATCTATAAAAACACACCAAATGTAGAAAGAAAGCGTGTAAACCGTCTGATGATGAATCGCAACGATTCGAAACCGGTAACGGTTTCCTTTGAATAAAGGAACTCAAAGTAAATTTGTGGCTGGTTGCTGTCCTAACACCATCAACATTTGTCTTCAAAAACAGCCACGGTCTCCAACATGTCATCATATGACAATATTGCATTACTTTCGTATTTCTTCGATTTACCCTCAGTCCATATTCTGTACTCATTAGCCTGTTCATTCGATTCAACGGATCTTGTAACTCTTCTTATCTTTCACTGAGGATACCAAAGTCCTCACCGAATCTTATCATTGATATTCTTTCACACCGAATTTCAGTCCCACTCTTGAACCTTTCTTTAATTTCCATCACTCCTCCTTCGATGTACCCATTGGACAGTTGGGGCTAAAAGGCTACATCCCTGTCTTATATCACTGGTCTTCCAGTCTTATTGTTCTCTTTTGGTTCTAATAAAATAGCTCAAATGGCTCTAAGCACTATGAGACTTAGCATCTGAGGTCATCAGTCCTCTACACTTAGAACTACTTAAACCTAACGTACCTAAGGACATCACACACATCCATACCCGAGGTAGGATTCGAACCTCGGACCGTAGCAACAGCGCGGTTCCGGACTGAAGCGCCTAGAACCGCTCGTCCACAGCGGCCGGCTGGTTCTAATAAATCTTCTCCATAGCTTACCTGTGTTTTTCTCAGAATTTCGAACATCTTGCACAATATGACGTTGTCGAACGCTTTTTCCAGGTGAACAGTCTTATAAACGTGTCTTGATTTTTCTTCATGTCTGCTTCCGTTATCAACTGCAGCGTCGCAGTTTCCTTTCTGGTGCTTTTGCCACTCCTAAAGCCAAACTTATCCTCATCTAACAGAGCCTCGATATTCTTGACCATCCTGGTCAGCAACTTGGATGCACAAGCCGTCAAGCTAATTGTGCAATAATTCTCGCACTTGTCGGCTCTTGCTATCTTCGGAACAGTGTGGATGATCTTTTCCGACAGTCATGGTATATCGCCGTCTCATACATTCTATAGGCTAACTTGAATAGTCGTACTGTTGCCACTTGCGCCAACAATTTGGTAATTCTGATAAAATATTTTCCATCCCTTCTGCCTTATTCCGTTTTAAGTGGTGCAAAGCTCTTTTAAATTCTGACTAATACTGACTCCCCCATAGCCGGCCGCGGTGGTCTCGCGGTTCTAGGCGCTCAGTCCGGAGCCGCGCGACCGCTACGGTCGCAGGTTCGAATCCTGCCTCGGGCATGGATGTGTGTGATGTCCTTAGGTTAGTTAGGTTTAAGTAGTTCTAAGTTCTAGGGGACTGATGACCAAAGATGTTAAGTCCCATAGTGCTCAGAGCCATTTGAACCATTTTGACTCCCCCATCTCTTCCCTGTCGACTCGTGTTTCTTCGTCTATCACGTCATCAGACACGTCTTCCACCTCATAGAGGCCTTTCAGTGTATTCTTTCCACCTATCAGCTCTCTCCTCTGTATTTATCAGTGGAATTCCCATTGCGCTCATAATGTTACCACCCTTGCTCTTAATTTCACCACATATTCTTTTAACTTTTCTACATGTTGACTCCGTCTTTCGGACGATCACTTCTTTTTCTATGCACATTTTTCATGTAGCCACTTCGCCTGAGCTTCCTTGCACTTCCTGTTTATTTCATTCCTAAATAGAAGTCTATTTCTGTATTCCTGAATTCCCCGGAACATATTTTTACTTCGTTCTTTCGTCGATCAACTAAAGTATTTCTTCTATTACCCATGGTTTCTTTGCAGTTACGTTATTTGTACCTATGTTTTTCTTTCCGACTTCTATGATTGTCCTTTTTTAGAGATGTCAATTCCTCTTCATATTATTCTAAAATATCAGGTACACGTTTTTAAGATAAATTGTAAATCTTTTTTAGTGATTATCGGTTTAGACAGATCCGTGCTGTCGTCATCGGATCTTGCAAAACATTAACAGAAGTTCGTGATCTTTACGAACTTGCAAGTGACATAATGAAGTTGTGTCGTTTTAAATGGTTCAAATGGCTCTGAGCACTTTGCGACTTAACTTCTGAGGTCATCAGTCGCCTAGAACGTATAACTAATTAAACCTAACTAACCTAAGGACATCACACACATCCATGCCCGAGGCAGGATTCGAACCTGCGACCTTAGCGGTCGCTCGGTTCCAGACCGTAGCGCCTAGAACCGCACGGCCACTCCGGACGGCTGTGCCGTTTTACAATAAAAGGTAGCAAGGAACCTTAGCATGTCAAAGACAAAATTCCACAAATATAAAACATGGGTCATGTGCTGATGTCCTAGCGAACTCGTTCACTTAACTCTCTCGTGCAGTCAGATCCCCCATCAGGTGACACAATGTCAAAAATATATAATTCCTGTTCGACTGAACTGCCTAGTGAGCTATTCATAATCGCAGTTTCTATAGGCTCAGAGAACTTCAAGCGCGCCTCTTCATTCCTTACAAGGGAACCTCCCCATCGCACCCCCCCTCAGATTTAGTTATAAGTTGGCACAGTGGATAGGCCTTGAAAAACTGAACACATATCAATCGAGAAAATAGGAAGAAGTTGTGTGGAACAATGAAAAAAATTAGTAAAGTATACAAACTGAGTAGTCCATGCACATGATAGGCAACATCAAGGAGAGTGTGAGCTCAGTAGCGCCGTGGTCCCGTGGTTAGCGTAAGTAGCTGCAGAACGAGAGGTCCTTGGTTCAAGTCGTCCCTCGACTGAAAATTTTAGTTTCTTTATTTTCGTAAAGTTATGATCTGTCCGTTCGTTCACTGACGTCTCTGTTCACTGCAATAAGTTTAGTGTCTGTGTTTTGAGACCGCACCGCAAAACCGTGCGATTAGTAGACGAAAGGACGTGGCTCTCCAATGGGAACCGAAAACATTTGATCGCAAGGTCATAGGTCAACCGATTACTCCACGGGAAATTACGTCTGATATATTCTATACGACACTGGTGACGGCATGTGCGTCACACGACAGGAATATGTTGTCGACCCACCTAACTTGTACACTTGGCGAATGGGTAAAAAGATTCTTCTACCTTGCCCGATTTAGGTTTTCTTGTGGATGTGATAATCACTCCCAAAAAAGTGATGAAAACATAAGAGTTTGTCACATAAACTGAAAATAAAAAATTAAACTTTTCACTCGAGGGAAGACTTGAACCTAGGACCTCTCGTTCCGTAGCTACTCTCGCTAACGACGGGACCACGGCGCTCCTTGACTTCCAGTGTCCTTGATGTTGCCTATCTTCGCATGGACTACTCAGTTTGTGTATTTTACTAATTTTTTTCATTTTTCCACACAACTTCTTCCTGTTTTCTCGATTGATCTGTGTTCAGTTTTTCAAGGCCTATCCACTGTGCCAACTTATAACTAAATCTGAGGGGGGTGCGATGGGGAGGTTCCCTTGTTAGTACTTCCGTATCCACGTCTTTGTGCACTGATTCTTTCTGATTAGTCTCAAACTTTAGGCTACTGTTCATCATCACTAAATTGTATTCTGCGTCTGTATCTGCTCCTGGATGCGCCCGTTTACTGTTCATAAAATACCACGGCTGCAGTATCGACATTACAGGCAGCTATCGTTGGCGGATGCCCCAGCAGAAGGCGCCCGTCCGGTATATGCTGATCAAGACGTGAGTCGCATCCGCAGCGACGGTGTAGGCTTCAGCGAAGACACAAGGCCGGCGACTGCACACAGCGTGGGCAGTGTCCGCGCTCAGACGGCTAGCAGCTTGGGGAAGCAGGTGACAAGCGCGTTATCACGCTGCAGATTGCACACAGGTAAGTCGGTCACCGACACCGAAGTCTGCCCACTAGTCGAAGTCGCCCAAGTTCTTCCCAACGGACTCAGCATGCATTACGGCACTGAGGCTAACAGCGTCCAAGTCCCCAGGGTGGACTTTCTGTTCCATAGAAGCGCGTATACAGCTACACCAGCAGACAGCAGAGTGACGTAGGTCCCTCCTCCCCAGGCTGGTCGGCTGCAGACTGAAAGACATCTACTGGAAATGAACAACGTTTATGTGCTATTCACCTGCGTTGGTCATGCTACCGTAAGGCAGCAATGACATCACTTGGCCTTCTTTTCCCATCAGATCATCTTCCCTTAATGCTACTTGATGTCCCAACTTTACGTTTCAAGTGCTCCGGCTGGTGTATCCTGTGTACTGAATAGTTATTCTTGGACTCGTCCTACGGTGTTCTTGCTCAGTCGTGCATGATCGTCAAAATGAAGGAAATACTATTCGTACGAAGCCTTTTCGCTACATTAGCATCAGATGGTTCAGTGCCCTAGACATAGGCGGTGTTCATGCCTCGGGCATGGATGTGTGTGATGTCCTTAGGTTATGGTTCAAATGGCTCTGAGCACTATGTGAGTTAACTTCTAACGTCATCAGTCCCCTAGAACTTAGAACTACTTAAACGTAACTAACCTAAGGACATCACACACATCCATGGCGAGGCAGGATTCGAACCTGCGACCGTAGCGGTCGCGCGGTTCCAGACTGTAGCGCCTAGAACCGTTCGGCCACCACGGTCGGCTCCTTAGGTTAGTTAGGTTTAAATAGTTCTAAGTTCTGGGGGACTGATGACCTCAGATGTTAAGTCCGATAGTGCTCAGAGCCATTTGAACCATTTTGTTTGTTCAACACTCCTATTTCAATGCTTCTTGAGTAAGCAAGGAAGGCGTCTTAATTATTAATCGGCTGCACTAATATATTATTCCGCGGAGCAACAAAATGGTTCAAATGGCTCTGAGCACTATGGGACTCAACTGCTGAGGTTATTAGTCCCCTAGAACTTAGAACTAGTTAAACCTAACTAACCTAAGGACATCACAAACATCCATGCCCGAGGCAGGATTCGAACCTGCGACCGTAGCGGTCTTGCGGCTCCAGACTGCAGCGCCTTTAACCGCACGGCCACTTCGGCCGGCGCGGAGCAACAAAAATATCGATACCTTGAAGTAGCAGAAAACGGAAATTGCAACGATTAGCTGTCCTTCGATGGCACTATCTAAAAAAAAAAAAAAAAAAAAAAAAAAAAAAAAGAGGGGGAGAGAGAGAAAGAGAGGGGGGGAGGGAGAGTGAGGGAGCGAGAGAGAGGGAGGGAGAGAGAGAGAGAGAGAGAGAGAGAGAGAGAGAGAGAGAGAGAGAGAAATCATTTGGATCATACCGATATTTTAGGAGTTGTAGAGGGAGCTGTAGAGAGCAACAACTGAAGAGGGAGACTGGAATAATGCAGCAAATAATTGAGGGCGTAGGTTGCTCTTGCTGCTTTGAGACGAAGAGGTTAGCACAGGAGAGGAATTCGTGGCGGGCTGTATCAAACCAGTCAAAAGACTCAACAGTCACACAGCGTGATAACTGGAAGTTGGTGACCGTCAAAGGTGGTTGTGGGGAGCGGAGGAAGCGAGCCACAGGGTGAGAAGTGTGTGGGGTGAGTAAGATCATTTGCCTCCAGATGTGTAGCCACTTTCATGAGTGCTTCATGCTTCCACGAAAGTAGGTTGGTTGGCTGGTTGGTTGGTTGGGGAAGGCGAGCAGACAGCGTGGTCATCGGTCTCATCGGATTAGGGAAGGATGGGGAAGGAAGTCGGCCGTGCCCTTTCAGAGGAACCATCCCGCCATTTGCCTGGAGTGATTTAGGGAAATCACGGAAAACCTAAATCAGGATGGCCGGACGCGGGATTGAACCGTCGTCCTCCCGAATGCGAGTCCAGTGTCTAACCACTGCGCCACCTCGCTCGGTTCACCACGAAAGTAGGAATCACGCACGGAGGTAAAAATTGTTTAAATGTTATTAGTAACCTAAAACAGATATCGTCGTATGCACTGACATATTTAATAAAGGAAAGGAACTCACGAAATAGAGTGAAGTACAAAACTGTAGCACAGGAGACAAAAATGGCTCAAGTAGCCATCGTAGGGACACAGTAATGTCAGCTGGGTGACGTCGGCAGCCAGCAAACACAAAAAAACTACCGGCCGAAACCTTCCGACTGCACGATTCACGACTAGGAAGCTCGCCGGTCAATTTAAAGTTAACGCACAGTACGAACTTTTTCCACCGGTGATCCATCTTTGGAAAGTGGTATAAAATGTGTCCATGGAAACGTGTAACTAAAACTCATAGAAACAGCTGTTAATTACCAAATTTATGCCAGTGGCATTATCGCAGTGGTGACACCGGTTCCCGACATTCACCGAAGTTAAGCGCTATCGGGTTTGGCTAGCACTTCGATAGGTGGCCGTCCAGGTCTGTCGAGCGCTGTTGGCAGACGGGTTGAACTCAGCCCTTGTGAGACCAGTGAAGGAGCTACATTATTTACAAGTATGGCTCCGGTTACGAAAACTGACAACGGCCGGGAGAGCGGTGTGATGACCACACGCCCCAGCATACACGCATCCCAGTCACGCCTATGGACTGTCGTCACGGCGGTCGGTCGGTAGCCGTAGAGCCTTCCGAGGCCTGTACGGACAGCATTTAGTTAGCTCAACTACCAGATTTATAAAACTATTTAAAGTGAATTCTAATGACAAATCAAGCTCCTCGTGGCAGATCATATTGTTGAAATATGACAGTTTTTTAACCCAGTAATATTTGAAATTAGATTATCTCAATCCGCCATTTTTAATAAACGCCCTTTTTCCACCCATGTCATTATTTATTTATTTATACTAACAAATACGTAACTCTCTATTCACTCTCATCTTATCTTGTTCAGTAAATCATTTTAAGCCGTCCGCGGCGGCCGTGCGGTTCTAGGCACTTCATTCCAGAACCGCGTGAGTGCTACGGTCGCAGGTTCGAATCCTGCCTCGGGCATGGATGTGTGTGATGTCCTTAGGTTAGTTAGGTTAAAGTAGTTCTAAGTTCTAGGGGACTGATGACCTCAGATGTTGAGTCCCATAGTGCTCAGAGCCATTTGAAGCATTTGAACCAAATAATTTTAACTTACCACAAATCTTTGAAACTTTTCGCACATTTTGTTCAAATGTGGGTGAAATCTTATGGGACTTAACTGCTAAGGTCATCAGTCCCTAAACTTACACACTACTTAACCTAAATTATCCTAAGGACAAACACACACACCCATGCCCGAGGGAGGACTCGAACCTCCGCCGGGTCCAGCCGCACAGTCCATGACTGCAGCGCCAAAGACCGCTCGGCTAATCCCGCGCGGCTCGCACATTTTGATCGGATCCAATTTCTATCCGCTGATTCAGTCATTCTACAAGTAAGTCTAACCGTGTAAACAAGGAGGTAAAAGTTTTGTCTGTTCCCACCTTCGTAGTTTGCCTATTGGCATATACCGAGCGAGGTGGTTCAGTGGTTAGCACACTGGACTCGCATTCGGGAGGACGAAGGTTCAAACCCGCGTCGAGCCATCCAGATTTAGGTTTACCGTGATTTCCCTGAATCACTTCAAGCAAATGCCGGGATAGTTCCTTTGAAAAGGCACGGCCGATTTCCTTCCCCATCGTTCTCTAGTCCGGCTTACGCTCCGTCTCTAATGACATCGATGTCGACGGGACGTTAAACACTAATCTCCTCCTCTTCCTCCTATTGGCATATTCCAGCAGCTTTCCTCCCGTCTAACACGGAATCCATACCTCTGTCACACTGTCAACAACATCCGAGCTTTTCACATTCGTATCTGTTCCCTGCTTCCTTCCTGTCATTGCATCTGTTCACCTTACCCTATTGTTTCTCGCTCTTCCTCTGAGCGGTCAATTACTTCTCTACATTTGAGTCTCTCTAAACTTCTGGCGTATATTTCTAATAGATGTTGTAGCACCCATTCGACACGGTAGAGGAAATTGCTTAAAGTAAAGTTAACAAACTCACATTTCGTAAGTTTCACATATTTATTTTTATAACTGTTGGTATTATCATTATGTGCTAATCACGTACTATGCATATTGTAAAGTTTACTCACTAAAGATGTCTGTTTAGATGTAAGAGAGGCTCTGCCAGGCATAAATGAATAAATAAAAACCTTTCCCCGTGTGACTCTTCTTTTACTTCCTTTCGTATACTATTGCAATTTCGGCACTTTTTTTTTAGTCATCAGTCTTCTGACTCGTTTAATGTGGCCCGCCATGAATTCATCTCCTGTACCAACCTCTTCATCTCAGATTAGCACTTGCAACCTACGTCCTCAATTATTTGCTAAATGTATTCCAGACACTGGCCACATTGCTTTCCAATTTTAATGCAATCCTCGCATTACTTTGCGAAAGGTTGCAACGTCACTACTAACAAGCGCTATATTACCGTAATTGTCTTTCCAAGAGCTACTGAATGCAGTTATGAATAGTATAGGGGACTTATGACCTAAGATGTTGAGTCCCATAGTGCTCAGAGCCAATAGTATAGGGTTCCATAAAAAATACTTGTTTCATTATGTCGGCTGACACCAGAGCGCAGAACATTATTCACACGAAACATTACGTGCCCTCAGCGTGAAATCAAGTGCAGAAAACCTGGAATTGTTTAGGAAATAAAAGGCATGTCACACCTTACGTGACTCACCCTGTATATAGATATTTACCTCTGCATGCCAAGTTTCCATCACTTCCTCGAAGTTTCAGGTCTTCGAAAGAACCAGTAGCAAGGTATCGTAACGTAATGGATACCGTGAGCGCTGACTTGGTGGAACTGCGTCTCTCACTGTTTTTTTGGGTCATCAGTCTTCTTACTGGTTTGATGCGGCCCGCGACGAATTCCTCTCCTGTGCTAACCTCTTCATCTCAGAGTAGCACTGGCAACCTACGTCCTCAATTATCTGTTGGATGTATTCCAGTCTCTGTCTTCCCCTACAGTTTTTGCCCTCTAGAGCTCCCTCTAGTACCATGGAAGTCTTACCTCTGCATGCCAAGTTTCCATCACTTCCTCGAAGTTTCAAGTTTTCCAAAGAACCAGTCTTAACAGATGTCCTATCATCCTGTCCCTTCTCCCTGTCAGTGTTTCCCTTATATTTCTTTCCCCTCCGATTCTGCCCAGAACCTCCACATTCCTTCCCGTATCAGTCTACCTAATTTTCAACATTCGTCTATAGCACCACATCTCAAATGCTCCAATTCTCTTCTGTTCCGGTTTTCCCAATGTCCATGTTTCACTACCATACAATGCTGTACTCCAGACGTACGCTCTCAGGAATTTCTTCCTGAAATTATGGCCTATGTCTGATACTAGTAGACTTCTCTTAGCCAGGACTGCTCTTTTTGCCAGTGCTATTCTACTTTTGTTGTCTCCTTGCTTCGTCCGTCACTGGTTATTTTGCTGCCTAGGTATAGTCCGCTTTAAACGATTCATTATTTTCCTATGGTAATTAGTCGCACTGCATGCAGTAGCAATGCACGACAGCTGTTGCACGAGGTGTGGCAATACAGTGACGTGCCCGATGCTGTATTAACGTAAGTACACATGCACCTAAGATCGACCAATAGCCGCGAAGCTTTCTCAGTCGAATGCGACATCCCTAGTGTCTGAAGAGAAATGAGTGTGGCCGTGGCCTTCGTTTGTGTAACAGTTGTTATTTTGTTTTGCATGAAAAATTGTAAGTGTAAAAATAGAGCAACGATTTGACGTGAAGTTTCACATGAAACTTGGGAAAACTGCTACTGAAATCTATCTTTTACTAAAAGAAGTGTACGGCGAAGACTGTTTATTATGTATGCCAGTTTCCGAGCGTTTCAACCGTTTCCAAGACGGCAGAGAAGACGTTGAAGATGACTGATGCCCGGGACGTCGTTCAACATCAAAAACGGATGGAAATATTGAAAAAATACTATCTTATTCAGTCTGACCGTCCGTTGAATATTTGATCGATTGCTGAAACTGTGGGAATTGACAAAGATGCGTAAGGCAAATTTTACATAACCAAGTCAACATGAAAAACGTGTGCGCGAAATTGGTGCCAAAAATTCTCGCGATGGAACAAAAAGAAGCTCGTGAAAATGTTTGTACTTACACTTTGAATACCATCGAAAATAATACTAATTGCTTAGAAAGAATGATAACATGAAACGAATCTTGGTGTTTCACTTATGATCGAGAAACTAAGCGCCAATTCACGCAGTGGAAGGGCCGTTACCGAGAGCGAAGAAAGCTCGAATCAGCAAATCAAGATTCAAAGCGATGACGATTGTTTGTGTGGTGTCACCGCCAGACACCACACTTGCTAGGTGGTAGCCTTTAAATCGGCCGCGGTCCATTAGTATACGTCGGACCCGCGTGTCGCCACTGTCAGTGATCGCAGACCGAGCGCCGCCACACGGCAGGTCTAGAGAGACTTCCTAGCACTCGCCCCAGTTGTACAGCCGACGTTCATAGCAATGGTTCACTGACAAATACGCTCTCATTTGCCGAGACGATAGTTAGCATAGCCTTCAGCTACGTCATTTGCTACGACCTAGCAAGGCGCCATTACCAGTTTATATTGAGCATATTAATGTACCGTCAAGAGCGATGTACACCAATTATGGATTAAAGTTAAGTATTCTACCAGTTACCTCCTGTTTTTGCTAGTCTTATTTCTCTGACCTGTTCCAGACCTCACGCCAGTCTGCGTGTAATTAAACGCGTGCATTTCGGCCTCCTCTAGCAACACGGTGTTGGCTCTTCTGCCAACACAGCAGTTTGATTTTTCGGTATTCATGGAATTGTGGATCTTTACTCGGTTCCTGAATGTCAAGCTATTGAATCAACATTACTATCCTAAGGTTGATGCTCAAATCCGTAGCAAAATGAGAAAAAAAAACGAGCCGTATTCTGGAAGAACAAGTCATGGGTTCTGCATCAACACAGCGCACCCAGCTCATACCGCATTTTCTGTCAAGACGTTTCTAGCGAAGTTCGGTAACGCAATGTTAGACACCCACCTTATTCGCCTGACCTAGCGCCATGTGACTTTATTCCCCAACGTCATATCTGCATTTAAAGTAACAAGATTTCAGTCCGTGGAAGCAGTGAAAGAAAAAGCCGTATGCGTCATCAAGAGGTTCACCGAGGAAGACTTCCACCAGTCATTCAAATATGGCTCAAATGGCTCTAAGCACTATGGAACTTAACATCTGAGGTCATCAGTCCCCTAGAACTTAGAACTGCGTAAACCTAACTAACCTAAGGACATCACACACATCCAAGTCCGAGGCAAGATTCGAACTCGCGACTGTTGCAGCAGCGCGGTTCCGAACCGCAGCGTCTAGAACCGCTCGGACCATTCTTTCCCTCAATGGAAAATTCGCATGGAACATTGTAGAGATAGATGAGAGGAGTAAACTGAGAGTGACAATAACTAAAATGTATGTTTTTGGAAAAAAAAGTTCCGCAGCAATAGTCCGGTTATTTTCACATATGGTATAAGTGTTGTTTGTGAATAGTTATTCCGAGGTCGTGTCCAGTGACGATTATGTCATGCGTAATTGTCCATCCCAGGTAACTTTTCTTATATACTTGCGAGAAAGGTACATAGACGTATGATATGTCCACCTCCATTTGTGTACATTAGTATTAACACAGGATGGAAACTTGGTAATAATACTTTAGACAGTATGTTCACGTGTTTAAACTGACAGCCTGGTGCGAATGGCGCCGTTTTCCAGATTAATGTACTACTTCTAGCAGCCAATTTCACGCCATTTTAAAGAACTCATTATGTTACGTTAAACATTTTGTGCCTCTAAAAACAACTATATGCTCGTACCTTGAACAATAATACATTGTCGTATAGTGCCTGCCTGCTTCAGTCCGCAACACGCGACTGCTACCGTCGCAGGTTCGAATCCTCCCTCGGGCATGGATGTGTGTGATGTCCTTATGTTAGTTAGGTTTGGGTAGTTCTAAGTCTAGGGGACTGATGATCTCAGATGTTAAGTCCCATAGTATTAAGAACCATTTGAACCATTTAGTGCCTGCCACGTGCTTATCAAACGCCCTAGAACAAAAATGTTAGAAAGTAGGTTTTAATATAATAGCAAAAATTAAATAAAAATAAAGAGGACCAAGGATTAACAGATGATACTTGTAGTTTCATTATCAGCATGGTGTAGCATTGTCCAAGGGCTAGTTTTGTACAGAATATTCGATATTGCTAATCTATCGTTCCGAACTTATAGACGCTATTAATGTGTTGCTAGACGATATCGGGAAATAAAGTAGAGCGTGCAGGTTGCAGTCGATGATGCGGGCCTGATAACACCGAATCAGACCTCGTCTGTGCCCAGCAAGCACACGGATTGCTCGTTCACGGTGCCTTCCCCCACCCCTGACCCGGAAGTCGACCGTTCAAATCGATTGTCGAAGCTAACAGCGAACGGGCATTAATTCCCGCTATAAATAAAAGGCAGTCGCACTAACAAACTGCACAGGGGCGCTTGTCGGGGTGCGTTCCAGCTGGCCGAATCACCTAATTCTGCCTCGAACGCGCAGTTAACTCTGCTTCGATACTGCGGCAACTGTATCGTCTTCCGATGCAATTTGAAAGCCGACAATTCTCGGGAAGTTACGGTTGGTGATGCTACACTTCACATCGGGCTAGACGAGGGCCATTCGTTAAGTAATACAACATATTTTCTTCTCGCCCAGTATCGGTTGAAAAAAATGCAGAATTTGCAGAGAGGCATCGTGGAATATTTCCGTTTCAACCGCTATAGTTTCACAAAGTACCAATAGGTGGCGGCGCTATATGCAGCCTTTAAAATGGCGTCTGTAACGGAAATGTGTGTGGGTATGCCCTATGGGACTAAACTGCTGAGGTCATCGGTCCTAGGCTTACACATTACTTAATCTAACTTACACCAAGGACAACACACACGCATATGCCCGAGGGAGGACTCGAACGTCCGACGGGCGGGAGTGGGGGAGGGGGGTAGGGGGTGGGGGGGTGGGGGGGGGGGGGAGGGACCGCGCGAACCATGCGGAAATCCAGACCATCACCGATATTCATAGGCGCTTGCAGAATCTCTACGGAGACGTGGCAGTGAACTAAAGCACGGCGAGACGTATGTCGTCATCGAAACAAGGTCGCGCAAACTTGCCCGATCCCCCGCGTGCCGACTGGCCGCGCACGGCTGTGACTCCTGGAATGTTGGAACGTGCGGACACTCTCAAGGCGATCGACGGATCACAATCAAACACCTCGCTGCACAACTGTTGGTAGTCCTGACACACTCGTCCACCAGGTGTGTGCCCATTGAGCTCCTCGTCGCCTAACAGAACGCCGTAACGGACAATGAAGGAACATTGGTGCGGGATTGCTTGCGCGTTACGAAGATGATAGTGACAAATGGCTGGTTCAAATGGCTCTGAGCACTATGGAACTTAACTTCTAAGGTCATCAGTCCCCTAGAACTTAGAACTACTTCAACATAACTAACCTAAGGACATCACTCACATCCATGCCCGAGGCAGGATTTGAACCTGCGACCGTAACGGTCGCGCGGTTCCAGACTATAGCGCCTAGAACCGCTCGGCTCGTCACAGGCGATGAAACATTGGTTCGTCACTTCGAACCGTAAACAAAACGATATATGACAACAGATATACCGTATGTTTGACAGTAATGGGGTCATATTCTCTTGGAGAACCAAGTCAGACAAGATCACTGAAAGTTCATTTTAATACTATTACCGGTTTCACAGATGTATGCTGCCATCATTAGATCTTCTAAGATGCGATGACGATAGCATAGATCTTGTAAGTGGGCTGCTTCTGTGTAGGCAGCGCTACGTAGCGCTTTGCATTGGACCTCACTGCGCTGTCTTTGCTGTGGCTGGTTGGACTCGTTGTTGGAAGTTAATCGCTAGTAGTGTTGGGCAGTTGGAAGTTAGTCGCCAGCAGTGATGGAAGTACTGTTGAGCAGTTGGAGGTGAACGGGCAGCAGTGATGGATGTTAGATGTGAGAAGTTAGTATTGATGGAGGGTACAGGTCTGAAGTGTTAGCGTAGGCTAACGATCTGGAAGTATCCGACTTTCAGATTGAAAATTATTCATGATTATATATCTTTGTACTGGATGTCACACTGTTAAGGTAAAAAATACATTATTTGGTCTGCAACAAAATCTTTCAAATGGTTCAAATGGCTCTGAGCACTATGGGACTTAACATCTGAGGTCATCAGTCCCCTAGAACTTGGAACTACTTAAACCTAACTAACCTAAGGACATCACACACATCCATGCCCGAGGCAGGATTCGAACCTGCGACCGTAGCAGTCGCGCGGTTCCGGACTGAAGCGCCTAGAAGCGCTCGGCCACCGCGGCCGGCCAAAATCTTTCCTTTGCTAACCAAATGCCTATTAGTAGTTAGTGGCTTTCTAGTTACAATCTTTTATTTAGCAGAGAGTATTGACGCTCGTTGTATTGCAGTAGTTCGCGTAATGAAGATTTTTGTGAAGTAAATGTTAAATGAAATGTATAGGTTATTGTCAGGATTGTTTCTTATTCAGGGCCATTCTTTTGTAATAATTATTTGAAGTCACAGAATGCGTAGCGCTAGAATACTGTGGGTCAGTGTTGACACGATCAGAAAAGGTAAAGAGAAAGTAGGCTCAGTACGTTCAGTTTTTTACTCAGCTGTTTCAGAATCAAATAACGTGGAAGTTTCATCTTCTCTGTCATTCAGCAATTTAAGTACAGACACACTCAATTGAAAGAAAGAAGTTTCAATCTGTCGAAACCAGTAATAGTAATAAAAAGAATTCCTAGCGATCTTGGCAAATTTGATTCTTCAAGAGTATAAAACGGCAGCCCATGGAGCGACGCTACACCACCTCTCCTCCAAAGGAAAAGTTAAAATCCGCACCTTCCGACTTCCACCTGTTTGGCGCAATGGCTGCGCGGGAAATAGTACATTGATGATAGGGAGGTTATTGGTGCAGCAAGACGTTGGCTCCGAAGTCCACCAATAGAATGGTACCAAACCCTCCCAGCTAGGCGTCGCGAGGGCCGTCGAAGCGGAGACTATGTAGAAAAATAGGGTTCTGTAGCCAAATGAGTGGGGAAAAATATGGTGTATTGGAATCCTGAATAAAATCAAAGTGCATTAATTACTGAACGCCCCTCGTTTTATTATTAATATGCTACAGGTACTCTGGACAAACATCACATTTTCCGCCACTTTCTAGTACAGCTAACCGTACTAAAAATGAGGCGATCTGATGTGATGTATCACGAGAACTGCACTTTTCGTAATGCTCAAGAATAAACACGAAAACTACGAAATGCGGCATGTTTCCTAAGCTAACACTGAAATCAACACCTCGGCTTGTCTTAATTTTAATTATCAACAGCCTCGGTTGCACCGTTTACCTAGAATTTACCTAGCCTTCAGTCGGCATAACCCAACCTTCTTCAGAATAACAGTAACTACCTTTTGTCCATAGTCTACATCGTCAAGCTAAAACTGTTGTTATGGTCTTCAGTCCTGAGACTGGTTTGATGCAGCTCTCTATGCTACTCTATCCTGTGCAAGCTTCTTCATCTCCCAGTACCTATTGCAACCTACATCCTTCCGAATCTGCTTAGTGTATTCATCTCTTGGTCTCCCTCTACGATTTTTACCCTCCACGCTGCCCTCCAATGCTAAATTTGTGATCCCTCGATGCCTCATGACATGTCCTACCAACCGATCCCTTTTTCTAGTCAAATTGTGCCACAAACTTCTCTTCTCCCCAATCCTATTCAATACCTCCTCATTAGTTACGTGATCTACCCACCTAATCTTCAACATTCTTCTGTAGCACCACATTTCGAAAGCTTCTATTCTCTTCTTGTCCAAACTAGTTATCGTCCATGTTTCACTTCCATACATGGCTACACTCCATACAAATACTTTCAGAAACGACTTCCTGACACTTAAATCTATACTCGATCTTAACAAATTTCTCTTCTTCAGAAACGCTTTCCTTGCCATTGCCAGTCTACATTTTATATCCTCTCTACTTCGTCCATCATCAGTTATTTTGCTCCCCAAATAGCAAAACTCCTTTACTACTTTAAGTGTCTCATTTCCTAATCTAATCCCCTCAGCATCACCCGACTTAATTCGACTACATTCCATTATCCTCGTTTTGCTTTTGTTGATGTTCATCTTATATCCTCCTTTCAAGACACTGTCCATTCCGTTCAACTGCTCTTCCAAGTCAGTTGCTGTCTCTGACAGAATTACAATGTCATCGGCGAACCTCAAAGTTTTTATTTCTTCTCCATGGATTTTAATGCCTATTCCGAACTTATCTTTTGTTTCCTTTACTGCTTGCTCAATATAAAGATTGAGTAACATCGGGGAGAGACTACAACCCTGTCTCACTCCCTTCCCGACCACTGCTTCCCTTTCATGTCCCTCGACCCTTATAACTGCCATCTGGTTTCTGTACAAATTGCAAATAGCCTTTCGCTCCCTGTATTTTACCCCTGCCACCTTCAGTACTGCCTCACGTGTTCCAACATTTCTACGGAATCCAAACTGATCTTCCCCGAGGTCGCCTTCTACCAGTTTTTCCATTCGTCTGTAAATAATTCGTGTTAGTATTTTGCAGCTGTGACTTATTAAACTGATAGTTCGGTAATTTTCACATCTGTCAACACCTGCTTTCTTTGGGATTGGAATTATTAAATTCTTCTTGAAGTCTGAGGGTATTTCGCCTGTCTCGTACATCTTGCTCACCAGATGGTAGAGTTTTGTCAGGACTGGCTCTCCCAAGGCCGTCAGTAGTTCCAGTGGAATGTTGTCTACTCCGGGGGCCTTCTTTCGACTCAGGTCTTTCAGTGCTCTGTCAAACTCTTCACGCAGTATCGTATCTCCCATTTCATCTTCATTTACATCCTCTTCCATTTCCCTAATATTGTCCTCAAGTACATCGCCCTTGTATAGACCCTCTATATACTCCTTCCACCTTTCTGCTTTCCCCTTTTTGCTTAGAACTGGGTTTCTATTTGAGCTCTTGATATTCATACAAGCGGCTCTCTTTTCTCCAAAGGTCTCTTTAATTTTCCTGTAGGCAGTATCTATCTTACCCCTAGTGAGATAAGCCTCTACATCCTTACATTTGTCCTCTAGCCATGCCTGCTTAGCCATTTTGCACTTCCTGTGGATCTCATTTTTGAGACGTTTGAATTCCTTTGTGCCTGCTTCATTTACTGCATTTATATATTTTCTCCTTTCATCAATTAAATTCAATATTTCTTCTGTTACCCAAGGATTTCTATTAGCCCTCGTCTTTTTACCTACTTGATCCTCTGCTGCCTTCACTACTTCATCCCTCAGAGCTACCCATTTGTCTTCTACTGTATTTCTTTCCCATATTCCTGTCAATTGTTCCCTTATGCTCTCCCTGAAACTCTGTACAACCTCTGGTTCTTTCAGTTTATCCAGGTCCCATCTCCTGAAATTCCCACCTTTTTGCAGTTTCTTCAGTTTTAATCTACAGTTCGTAACCAATAGATTGTGGTCAGAGTCCACATCTGGGTCAGAGTCCACATCTGCCCCTGGAAATGTCCTACAATTTAAAACCTGGTTCCTAAATCTCTGTCTTACCATTATATAATCTATCTGATACCTTCTAGTATCTCCAGGATTCTCCCATGTATACAACCTTCTTTTATGATTCTTGAACCAAGTGTTAGCTATGGTTAAGTTATGCTCTGTGCAAAATTTTAACAGACGGCTTCCTCTTTCATTTCTTCCCCCCAATCCATATTCACCTACTATGTTTCCTTCTCTCCCTTTTCCTACTGTCGAATTCCAGTCACCCATGACTATTAAATTTTCGTCTCCCTTCACTACCTGAATAATTTCTTTTATCTCATCATACATTTCTTCAATTTCTTCGTCATCTGCATAGCTAGTTGGCATACACATTTGTACTACTGTAGTAGGCATGGGCTTCGTGTCTATCTTGGCCACTATAACACGTTCACTATGTTGTTTGTAGTAGCTTACCCGCACTCCTATTTTTTTATTCATTATTAAACCTACTCCTGCATTACCCCTATTTGATTTTCCATTTCCCTTTTTAAATTTTCTAACCTACCTGCCCGATTAAGGGATCTGACATTCCACGCTCCGATCCGTAGAATGCCAGTTTTCTTTCTCCTGATAACGACGTCCTCTTGAGTAGTCCCCGCCCGGAGATCCGAATGGAGGACTATTTTACCTCCGGAATATTTTACCCAAGAGGACGCCATCATCATTTAACCATACAGTAAAGCTGCATGCCCTCGGGAAAAATTACGGCCGTATTTTCCCCTTGCTTTCAGCAGTTCGCAGTACCACAACAGCAAGGCCGTTTTGGTTAATGTTACAAGGCCAGTTCAGTCAATCATCCAGACTGTTGCCCCTGCAACTACTGAAAAGGCTGCTGCCCCTCTTCAGGAACCACACGTTTGTCTGGTCTCTCAACAGATACCCCTCCGAGAAATTAGAGCAAATACGGAGACTTACAAGCAGTCGTTCTTCCCACGCACAATTCGTGAATGGAACAGGGAAGGGGGGATCAGATAGTGGTACAATAAGTACCCTCCGCCACACACCGTAAGGTGGCTCGCGGAGTATAGATGTAGATGTAGATGTAGATGGTTGCACCTACGGTACGACTATCTGTATCGTTGAGGCACGCAAGCCTCCCCACCAACGGCAAGGTCCATGGTTCATGGGGGGGGAAGCCACAAATCCATAAATTATCGTCAGACTGTAAAAATTTATCTGAAACTGCCTCGGCCACACTTCGCGACCGCGATGCGGCAGCCACGAGTGTTGTACAGGAACTCTTGGCTGTTGATTATTAAAATTAAAATTTATACTGTTGCTGACGAGGCCGCGAAATGTTGAAGATATTTAACCTCTGCTTGTCGGTTAGCTTCTGTCAGCCCATCACAGCATGGGACACGTGATCTAGTCAGCTAATGACAGCACAGGACACGTGACTGATATGTCACACAAGAAATATATTAATCTAATTCTACTCATCTGACTTGCAGAAATTTAAGCTGCGCTATTTGATCCCAACATAACCGTAACCTCGTAATTCGTGACATCTTCGGAAAAGACAGCCAAATATTTGTGACAACCAAGATTATTAATTTAATTGCCGCTCCTCTCAGTTGAAGCAGTTTAAGCTGTACTATTAGGTTCCAGTCATTGTCACGTGTCATGTGCTGACTTGTTGACAAAAGTATACCGAGCAGCCGACATGTTGATTTCAGTGTTTGCAAAGATAATAGACCGCATCTGGTGGCTTTCATAAGTACGCTTTTGTATGAGGAAATACGCAGTTTCAGTGATACACTGTATTATTAAAGATCTCTCTCAAAACGCTTCATTTTTCGGACAGTTTGCTGTGTTAAAGTGAAGGGCGTTGTGACGTTGGTCTCTATAATTTTTATTATATTTTGGTTTGAATTTTAAAGAACACTTGGAACCACTTGTTACCTTCAGTCTTTTTGTTCTTCTAGTCTTCCCAAAACTCGCTCATCCTGTGACAATAAGTCTATCTTCACTCTCGTGACAACTTGTTTTGAGTTTCAGATTTCGTTCTTTTTACAGGCCCGACCGGACAGCCGTGTCTCTTAAGTCGCCGCTTCAGGGACGGGGAGTTGCGCTGGCCCCGGATCGAAACCGCCCAGCGATGGTCGGTGAGCACGGCAGTTTGGATGCCGTTTTTAGGCGGTTTCCCCCATCGTACTAGCTGAATACGAGGCTGGTGCCCAATTCCCGCCTCAGTCACACGATTCACAAACGTTTAGAAAACTTTCGCCGACTGTCACATGAATGAAACTCCACGCGGACACCTGGGATACACATATTCCCTCTCCGGGGGAGAATCGTGTGGCGACAGAAAAAGGAACCGGCCACCCCTTAAACTAATCTTAACAAATTCATAAATAACTATGTCGACACTGCGCAGATGATGGTCAAAGGTACAAGGGAAAGAAGAAGAAGACTTACACTTCACCCTCACTGATTTCGGATTATGTAAAAATCAATCGCTGCGGCCTCGCTTTGTAGTAGTTAATTGTTTGGTGCTATAAGGTAATAAAAATTGTTTAGAACTCAATAATTGTATGGAAAAGGTTTGCATGTTTTTATGGCCAACTGTGAGTGAAATATAGATGTGAACTGTACAGTCAAGCTTACATTTTCAGTATCACTTTATGCGTTTGGTCGTTTACTAGTCTATAGTTACGAATATTATATTATTTGTGATAATAAAAATTTGTAAAATGCCAAATAACATTGTAAATTTAATAAAAGTTCATCCGATTACACGTATTTTTCCCCATTACATCAATTGTAATATAAATAAACGATGTTCAGCAGTGTCCACTGTTGCGCAGCCTAAACATAGTGGAGTGTCTGCCAAATGAATCGCGTGCCGCCGTTGATTCGTTGCGAACTTCCTATTTACCACCACATACCATGTTGAGCGTACCGACGTTGGGAGGTAAACGTCCCGTATAACGCGCCATATCTGTCGCCAGTTCTTGTCTGGGTACTTCCTTTTCAGGATATTCCTGGGGCACCGGCGCAGTAAGAGTTGGTATACATCTCGCGTCGTCGGTGGTCGTGTTGTTGGGAAGGATCCTCTGACATAGCTAAGCTCCACAAAAAAAAAAAAAAAAAAAAAAAAAAAAAAAAAAAAAAAAAGGACCTGAAATGTGACATCTTCGGTGAAATATGGCCCACATTGACTGGGGGCAGCATTGAAGTGGGCGCTAGTACATCGGCCAACGCACCAGAGATATTGCGAAATTGACCGCGCCACTGTCGTAGAATTGTACTGACGAATAACGCCCGTGCCTTTTCATATACGTTCACTAGACCAAGTCCACCCTCTCCAGGTGGTAGCGTAAGCGTTGTGTATTGGATCTTAAACAGGTGTCCCACACTCACGTACGTTCCGAAAGTTGCTTGTATCCGTGATGCCACTGTGCGCGTTAAAGGCAAGACATGCGCTACGTGAGTGAGTCTCGGTGCTAGGTATACGTTAACATAGGTCACCCTCTGAATCATATCCAACGCTCTTAATTTCTGTAACAGCACCATTGTCCGTATCAGCTTCAACATGCGTCGGTAGTTATCCACTGCTGTCCGCTGCACGTCCGCGTGGAACGTAACACCTAGACATTTTATGGTCTTAACTAACATGAGCGGGCCTTCTTTTTTAAATGGTTCAAATGGCTCTGAGCACTATGGGACTTAACGTCTGAGATCATCAGTCCCCCATAACTCAGAACTACTTAAACCTAACTAACCTAAGGACATCACACACATCCATGCCCGAGTCAGGATTCGAACCTGCGACCGTAGCAGTCGCGCGGTTCCGGACTGAAGCGCCTAGAACCGCTTGGCCACAGCGGCCGGACCACTCGGCTGCCGCTGCTTCCTGGCAAAAATGGCCACGCACAGGTATATATTTGACGACCGAAATTATCTTGCGATTTTCTCAATAACGCTTGAGAAGTACGCGCTACTCCTTACACATTTTGTTGTTCTCATGGAGTACAAAATAGTGTACGAAGTTTGCAGTAAATTCGCATTCCAAACGTTGTGGCCTCCCCTTGTTAGTGTTAATCGACTGACGAACCGCCAGTGCGTTATCAGTGGTGGGGAAGCTGTGCGTCGAGTGGAGGTGCCAGTTGGCGCAGGAAGCAGGCAGCTCAGCGCAGCGCAGGGGCAGGCAGACCCATTGTCGCAGAGCGCGGTCCGGCCTCCTTTGTCGCCCCGCCGCGGAATGCGCGCCCACCTTTCCACCTTTCCGCAGGCTGGGACCTGCGCCCACGCCGCACCGGAAATCCTTGTTTGTCTTGTTTTGCACTGCCCCGGCAGAAACCTGCTCGCCCCTCGCCGTAGGCTGGCTGCACCTGTGTCCACGGAAAGCTGCCAGTTTTCGCGTCTCATCACTCCCACGTGTGATGGAAACTACCTGCAGATAGCGTATATACTTGCAGTGCCTCCTGACATGAGCAATAGAATACAAATCTTATACGAAGTTTTAAGTCGTAACGCACTATCTAGTCAAAGTACCCACGCACCTACTGGTGGAATACTAGCGGAGTACGTCCTTCGCTTTTATGACGGCTTGAAATCTGCTGCAGACACTTTCAATGAGATATCTGCTGTCTGTAGAGAAACGGCAGCCCATTCCTTCTCAAGAGCAAAAATCAGAGAAGGCAGTGATGTTTGGACGCTTGGGTCTGGAGCGGAGCCGATGATCTAAATAGCTCATCCCAAAGGTGTTCCATCCGGTTCAAGTCGGGACTCTGCGCAGGCCGGTCAATTTCAAGACTGTTATTGTCCACAAACCACTGCCTCACAGGCAAGGTGCCCTGCCATGCTGAAACATTCCACCGTCTCCTGCCTGTTTCTCCGTTGTAAAATCTGCTCATGTTCTTCCACGTTTGGCGTTTTCTTAACCACGAAAAGAGGACGACACATTAATCCCGTAAAAGAACCCCATACCTTAACAGCAGCTGTATCTACACTACTGGCCATTAAATTTGCTACACCACGAAGATGACGTGCTACAGACGCGAAATTTAACCGACAGGAACAAGATGCTGTGATATGCAAATGATTAGTTTGTCAGAGCATTCACACACGGTTTGCACCGGTGGTGATACCTACAACGTACTGACATGAGGAAAGTTTCCAACCGATTTCTCATACACAAACAGCAGTTGACCGGCGTTGCCTGGTGAAACGTTGTAGTGATGCCTCGTGTAAGGAGGAGAAATGCGTACCATCACGTTTCAGACTTTGATAAAGGTCGGATTGTAGCTTATCGCGATTGCGGTTTATCGTATCGCGCCATGGCTGCTCACGTTGATCGAGATCCACTGACTGTTAGCACAGTATGGAATCGGCGGGTTCAGGAGGGCAATACGGAACGCCGTGCTGGATCCCAACGGCCTCGTATCACTAGCAGTCGAGATGACAGACATCTTATCCGCATGGCTGCAACGGATCGTGAAGCCACGTCTCGATCCCTGAGTCAACAGATGGGGACGTTTGCAAGACAACAACCATCTGCACGAACAGTTCGACGAAGTTTGCGGCAGCATGGTCTATCACCTCGGAGATGTGGCTGCGGTTACCCTTGATGCTGCATCACAAACAGGAGGCCTGCGAAGGTGTACTCAACGACGAACCTGGGTGCACGAATGTCAAAACGTCATTTTTTCGGATGAATCCAGGTTCTGTTTACAGCATCATGATGGTCGCATCCGTGTTTGGCGACATCATGGTGAACACATATTGTAAGTGCACATTGTAAGCGTGTATTTGTCATCTCCATACTGGCGTATCACCCGGCGTGATGGTATGGGGTGCCATTGGTTACACGTCTCGGTAACCTCTTGTTCACATTGACTGCACTTTGAACAGTGGACGTTACATTTCAGTCTTGTTACGACCCGTGGCTCTACCCTTCATTCGATCCCTGCGAAACTCTACATTTCAGCAGGATAATGCACGACCGCTTGTCGCAGGTCCTGTACGGGCCTTTCTGGATACAGAAAATGTTCGACTCCTGCCCTGGCCAGTACGCTCTCCAGGTTTCTCACCAATTGAAAAGTCTGGTCAATGGTGGCCGAGCAACTGGCTCGTTACAATACACCAGTCACTAGTCTTGATGAACTGTGGTATCGTGTTGAAGCTGCATGGGCAGCTGTACCTGTACACGCCATCCAAGCTCTGTTTGACTCAATGCCCAGGCGTATCAAGGCCGTTATTACGGCCAGAGGTGGTTGTTCTGGGTACTGATTTCTCAGGATCTATGCACCCAAACTGCGTGAAAATGTAATCATATGTCAGTTCCAGTATAATATAATTGTCCAATGAATACCCGTTTATCATCCGCATTTCTTATTGGTGTAGCAATTTTAATGGCCAAAAATGTATATCTACAGTATTACGCTGCAGTTCGCAATTATTCCAATTTCGAAACCGAGGGGAATGGCGCACTGGATTTGCATTAGGGAGGACGACGTTTCAACCCCGTGTCCAGCCATCCAGATCTAGTTGAGGTATCCGGGAGTTCCCTACATCGCTCCAGTCAAGCGCCGGGATGGCTCCTTTAAAAGGCACGACTGATTTCTTTCCCCATCCTTGGCACCATCCGAGCTTGTGTTCCGTCTCTGATAATCTCTATGGCATGATACTGTAAGCAAAGGTCAAAAAATGGTTCAAATGGCTCTGAGCACTATGGGACTCAACTGCTGTGGTCATAAGTCCCCTAGAACTTAGAACTACTTAAACCTAACTAACCTAAGGACAGCACACAACACCCAGCCCTCACGAGGGGCAAAGGTCATTTTTTTTTTTTTTGTGATATGTTACAATACAGCATCACCGGTCTATTGCGGTCTAATTGTGTTGGTGAGGCAGTAAATTTCCACAGGGCAGTGACTGCGTCACTGCAATTCACTTTGGAGGTGTGGCGGTGGGACTTGTAGTCCCGTACCACCCTCTGACGGTGACAGTACTACATGAGTCAGGCAGAAAAATTTAGCCTAACATGGGCAGGTATGATTGGAAAGTATTGGACGTAGAATGGGGGCTAGTCCCGCCAAAGGATGCGTCTGTGGTGGGCGTGCCAGACCTATCGTTAGCCATGGTCGGAATCCGTTTCCTCTAGGATGGTTAGGGGAACCGGATGTCGATGCCAGCGGCGTGGAAGTGTGGTCCCAACGTGGCGTAACCCATGGACAGTGTCCCGCAAGGCATCCACTTTCTCATAGAGCCGCCGCGCGTTGTTGCGTATGGTCGTCTTTAGGGGGACGATATCCGCTTCCTCGTGGAGAGTGACAATTCTCGTGAGTGGCGGGGCGTGCAGGCTCCACCTGAGCACCTTGTTCTGCAGGCGTTGCAATGTCCGCATCCTGGTGACACTAATCGTGGCCCATGCAGCAGATCCATACGTGAGGGCAGGCAGGATAACTGTTCGGTAAATGCGGAGCTTGGTATGCAGGTTAAGTTCCCTACTGCGAAAGAGCGGGTACAGAGCCCTGGTTAGCTTTTGCCCCTTGTTGGTGACATACTCCGCATGACAGTGGAAGAGCAACTTGTGGTCCATCTGGACCCCGAGATAGGTGGTTGTCGGGGACCAGGGCACCTGCACACCTGCAATCGAGATATTGCGGCGGAGGACTGGGCGCCGTTTCGTGAAGTAAACTGCCGTAGTTTTGGCGGCATTGAGAGCTATTTTGTTTGTCCGGCACCAGGTGATAGTGGCGTCCACCTGTCGCTGGAGGCGGGCGACGACGGCGTCAGTAATGCGGCCAGTGGTGTATAGCGCTGTGTCGTCAGCGTATTGTGCAAGGTGGCACTCGGGGATGACCGGCATATCATTGACATAGATATTAAATAGGATGGGAGATAGCACCGATCCTTGCGGAATGCCTGCCGACAACTGGCGAATGCCAGAACGCATTCCCCGTTGAGCCACTAGGAAAATCCTACCACGGAGGAAGTCATCCACGATCTTGACATAAATGTCCGGTATAGGGGTCAGAGGTGCGACGCATTCATATTGTGGTGAAAGGCATATACCGACTGCGAGAATCGGACGTTCCGTGCTACGAACGCATCTCTGTGTGTTGCCGAACCAAAGGTTATGTTTTATAGACTCTTTATGAAGGAAATGGAGAGATCGGACGTGTGAGCGGAGGACAGAGACTGTATGTATTGTTGTGAGACGCCATTACGGCATATAGCAAATATTCAAATAGTTTTTTGCACAAAATAAAATCCAATAACTAGCCTCAAGTATTCAAGGTATGTATATTCCATACCGAAATTAGTTAATTATCACGGTACAGATATTACGAGACGTAGATCGCTCGGAGGTGAAGTTTGGAACGGTAGTGCGAACCTGCATTTTCCACGGTCAGAATTCGTCGAGAGATTATCTCCGAATTAATAACTTGCTGAACTGTGGGACCTATCATCCACACTCATCAAACAACATCGCACACAATTGTGCCGATCGATCTAAGTAGCGAGTAAAGGTTTTAGAGATTTCAGGTGGAGCAGACAACGAAGAGGAATTTCCGCGAGATAGCCGCTGCGGAATACATCTTTTGCTCTCCTGTGGTACTTAAAACGAAATATTTATATTTTCGTGGTTTTCAGGAGAGTAAAGATAAAAGGAAATAAGGAACTAAGCTAAATCGACTAAAGCCAATAACTTAACCAATAAATAAAATAAAAGCACACATAAATATTTATTTATAATAATAGATAAATATTTTTAATTAAATAAGCAATACTAATAATAATGTATCAAACCTCGATGTCGACAGAACTTTAAACTTCCTTCCTTCCAATTTCGAACACCGCGCGGGAAAAACGAGCACTTAAAATCATTTCTGTGTGAGCTCTGATTTCTCTTATTTTATTAGGGTGATCACTTTTCGATAAGCAGGTGGGCGCTCGCACTCGGAGGAGAAAGCTGGTGAATGAAATTTCGTGAGAGGATCCTGCCACCTTTTTTTGACAATTGCCACACCAATTGGTGTCACATCCGCGGCGCTCTCTCCCCTATTTCCTGATAATACAAAAAGAGTTGCCCTTCTTTGAACTGTTTCGATGTCCTCCGTGAATACTATCTGATGTGGATCCCATATCGTGCAGCAATAGTCCAGGAGAGGGCAGACCAGCGTAATGTATAGGCATCTCTTTAATAAATGGTTCAAATGGCTCTGAGCACTGTGGGACTTAACATCTGAGGTCATCAGTCCCCTAGAACTTAGAACTACTTAAACCTAACTAACCTAAGGACATCACACACATCCATGCCCAAGGCAGGATTCGAACCTGCGACCGTAGCAGTCGCGCGGTTCCAGACTGAAGCGCCTAGAACCGCTCGGCCACCTACGGGCGGCTCTCTTTAATAGACCTGTTGCATTTTCTAAGCATACTGCCAAGAAATCCCATTCTTTGGTTTGCTTTCCGCACAACATTATCAATGTATTCGTTCCAGTTTAAGTTATTCGTAGTAGTAATACCATTAGATTTGTGTGGTTTATCGTGTAATTATAGTTTGGCAGATTCCTTTTAGCACTCAAGTGGATGACTTCACACTACTTATTATATATAGTTAGTTGTCACTTTTCGCACCTTACTGATATCTTGTCTAAATCATTTTGAGTTGGTTTTGATCATCTGAAAAACGTGCAGGTTTTAGAGAAATGGCAGACGATAGAGAAAGATGTTTGGTTTTGAAATTTCGAGAGAATACTTTCCACGAAGAGTCGGACCACATATTACTTCGTCCCACGTACATCTCCCGAAATGACCACGATGGAAAAGTTCGAGGAATTGGAGCTAATACGGACTCTTAAAGACAGTCATCCTTCCCACGCGCCATTCGCGATTGATTGGAACAGGGAGGGAGGGAGTGGGGGGGGGGGAATCAGTTAGTGGTACCACAATTACCCTCCGCCACACACTGACAGATGGCTTGCGGAGTAATGCCGTAGATGTAGGTGCAGAAAGATGGAGAGCCGAATGTTAAATAAGGCCCGTCGTATAGGCAGAACATAATGCAATAAAATAAATAGGTAGACAGAATGGACGAATATCCAGTCAGCCAGAATTATCTGTCCCGTATGATGAATCGATTTCGTCGAGTGTTTCGAGATATCATCAGTAAATGCGAAGGTCAGCCCAGAATGCAAGCTTGATTTGGAAAAAAAAAAAAAAAAAAAAAAAAAGTGGTGCCATAACACTGCTGGGTATTGCAGTGTGTAATGATAACTAGGTGCTGAGAGTTTTGTTTTCTCGCTGTATTTATGGAAGCGTAACTTCAGTGCCATTTACATATTTTGGAAACACAACATCAAAGAGCTTGCACTAGCTTTGACAGAACTAGATCAAAGTGTAACAAAGTTATGAAACTATTGCAGAAGCATTTTGACGAGGGTGATACATAGCGAAGACGGGATACGTTAACGGGCAGTACAGAATGACTAATCATTTTGCTTACACTTACAGTTCTAGGATGATTCAAAATAATATGGCACCAGTGCAGAAACGCATTCTCGTTGCGAGCGATGGACGAGTCCATCCTGCAGTCATGAGGGGGGCGGCCGCCTTAGATGGCTGTCACCTGCCTACCTGCGCACTTTTGAGTGCCTTCTTGTTGGTATCTCTTTACTACATCACTTGGCAATGCAGTCAGCACGCACCACAGGTGCAGGGAAAGTTCTTCATAATCAGGGGCATGTGATTATATGCAATGTCATTATTTTTTATCAGAAAAGGCAAATAAGAAAGCACATACCTCATTGAAAACTATGTGTGAGAGGGCTGAATTAGCCTGTAGGTATTCCAGTCGCTCAATAAAGAGAATAAAGAGAAGCGGAAAAAACACGGCTACAGGTACTTCCTGAGTCTTCACTACTACAGAAAGATGCAGAAGAAGAAAATTTTATTATTTGTTATTATTGCCGAGCAGATTGTCAAGGGACTGACACATAATTTCCACATTACACATATTCTTTATTTCATGTCGTCAGTAGCGTAGCAAGCGACATTTTTTATGTCACTATTTCTTTTCCAGTACTCTACAGGGTGTTTCAAAATACGACAGAACTTCAACAATGGATTCCTCATAAACAAGAAGAAAAAGAGGCTATGTGAACATAGGTCTGGAAATACACCGTTAGAGATATATTCGACCTTCAGTTCCTGCAAACTGCTCTGTATCTTTGTATTTCCAGCTCGTACACTCTGCTTATGTATCAGAGGAAATGTTCAAAGTGATCTCGTACTGCCTTAGCACAGACCACCGTTCATCTGCCCATCGAATTTTGCACTAGATCAAAATGCCTTATTTAGTTTGTACTGTCTGAAAGGCTATCACAATGCGTGCATGGAGATTGGGTTCATCCACAACAGCAACTGAATATAGGAGACACTTTATGTGTCCTGACAGGTGAAAGTCCAGGGGGTTTAAGTCAGACGAACGGGATGGCCAAGCAACCAGTGCTCAGCAAAATGCGCATCCAGGTACCTCCGGGCAGAGAGACTGAAATGTGCGTGCATGAAATAGAGTTATCGACGGGATGCAAGTGGCATGTCTTCTGAATACTCAGGCAATGCGGTAAGCAAGAAATCTGTGTACTTCTGCCCAGATGTTCGTGGAAGGACGTAGGGTCCCAACAAGCAATTGCCAAGGAATTATCAAATGGGATGGGAATCGGTAGATGTGGTGTACATGTGCAGACAAATTAATGATTACAGGAGGAGATTAGCGTTTAACGTCCCGTCGACAACGACGTCATTAAAGACGGAGCACAAGCTCGGATTAGGGAAGGACGGGGAAGGAAACCGACCGTACCCTTTCAAAGGAACTATCCCGGCCTCTGCCTGGAACGATTTAGGGAAATCATGGAACACCTAAATCAGGATGGCCGAAGACGGGTTTGAACTGTCGTCCTTCCGAATGCGAGTCCAGTGTAACCTAAGGACATCACACACACCCATGCCCGAGGCAGGATTCGAACCTGCGACCGTAGCGGTCGCGCGGTTCCAGACTGTAGCGCCTAGAACCGCTCGGCCATATTTGTTACAATGATCATCATTTCTTCCTATGTAGGTGGGTGTCAACAAGATACTTTCACGTTCGGAGGAGAAAGTTGGGTACTGAAATTTCGTGTAAGATTTTGCCGAAACGAAAACCGCCTTTGTTTAAATGATTGCCGCCGATGCAGTCTCTTCCCTATATAGCGATGATACAAAATGAGCTGCTCTTCTTTGAACTTCTTTTCAACTTAAGTTTCTTAACTATAATTCCTAGGTGACTCTTCAGTTTCTCCCGGCGTATTTCTTGCTCGAACAGTCCACGGGTGTACTGCTTGTCCATAGTGTCCAACAGGAACAATATTTCGGCGATCAGACATGTCGCCATCGTCAGGTGCGCTGACGAACTGAGCTCCTGAGGGCGGGCGGCCGCCTTATAAACTCAGCAAGGAATGGGAACCAGCGTTGAGTCTAATTAAAAAGAGGCTCAGCAAAGAAAACGAACGGGCGACAATGGCGAACAAGGCAGTTACACCGACGCCACCACAGACGCCGCCACCAGCGTCTCAGCGACCGCCGACGCGCGGCCGCGCACCGCGGAGAGAACGCCTCGCAGGGGGAGGGGATTTAAGACTGCCGCCCGCCCTCAGGAGCTCAGTTCGTCAGCGCAACAGACGAAGGCGACATGTCTGATCGCCGAAATATTGTGCCCGTTGGACACTATGGACCAGCAGTGAGAATGCATCACTCTTTTTTCCCTCTGTAACTGACTCAATTCCGCATAAAAACATAAAGCATTTTATGAAATTCCACATTACCAAAGCCTACTATATCAATATTAAGGGAGGCGTACAGAAACACTTATTTCTGAAGAAGAAAACTCTCATTTTTCGTGACACGTTATCACGTATCAGGTTCTTTTTGCGTACGAAAGTTAATATTGTACCTCTTTTGAACCACATTGGTGCAGTGAGTGTACGCCACAACTTCAAGATCCGACACATCACATCCGATGGCCTCACAAAACCGACAGTTGATACTGCGTCAGTCGAGACCTGATGCGCTAAATTTGCACAACTTTGCTGTTCCGATAAGTTTTTGATGTCTTCTGTTCACTTACCTATACTCTGATAACGGCTTTATCATATCAGTTTGTGCTGTTGTATACAAATATCTGGCGGACTGCGCAGTTGCAGAGTAGCGCTGTGCTTACTGTTTTGTCGTTCCTGTTCTGAAGTGAAGGTGGTAGAATTCCAGAACATTGAGCGTAATACATTAAGCTTATGCATTATGGATGTTCTATAACTTGTGACTGTGTATTACGAGGTGCATTCAAGTTCTAAGGCCTCCGATTTTTTTTCTAATTAACTACTCACCCGAAATCGATGAAACTGGCGTTACTTCTCGACGTAATCGCCCTGCAGACGTACACATTTTTCACAACGCTGACGCCATGATTCCATGGCAGCGGCGAAGGCTTCTTTAGGAGTCTGTTTTGACCACTGTAAAATCGCTGAGGCAATAACAGCACGGCTGGTGAATGTGCGGCCACGGAGAGTGTCTTTCATTGGTGGAAAAAGCCAAAAGTCACTAGGAGCCAGGTCAGGTGAGTAGGGAGCATGAGGAATCACTTCAAAGTTGTTATCACGAAGAAACTGTTGCGTAACGTTAGCTCGATTTGTGGGTGCGTAGTCTTGGTGTGACAGCACACGCGCAGCCCTTCCCCTTCCCGGACGTTTTTGTTGCAGTGCAGGAAGGAATTTGTTCTTCAAAACATTTTCGTAGGATGCACCTGTTACCGTAGTGCCCTTTGGAACGCAATGGGTAAGGATTACGCCCTCGCTGTCCCAGAACATGGACACCATCATTTTTTCAGCACTGGCGGTTACCCGAAATTTTTTTGGTGGCGGTGAATCTGTGTGCTTCCATTGAGCTGACTGGCGCTTTGTTTCTGGATTGAAAAATGGCATCCACGTCTCATCCATTGTCACAACCGACGAAAAGGAAGTCCCATTCATGCTGTCGTTGCGTGTCAACATTGCTTGGCAACATGCCACACGGGCAGCCGCGTGGTCGTCCGTCAGCATTCGTGTCACCCACCTGGAAGACACTTTTCGCATTTTTAGGTCGTCATGCAGGATTGTGTGCACAGAACCCACAGAAATGCCAACTCTGGAGGCGATCTGTTCAACAGTCATTCGGCGATCCCCCAAAACAATTCTCTCCACTTTCTCGATCAAGTCGTCAGACCGGCTTGTGCGAGCCTGAGGTTGTTTCGGTTTGTTGTCACACGATGTTCTGCCTTCATTAAACTGTCGCAGCCATGAACGCACTTTCGACACATCCATAACTCCATCACCACATGTCTCCTTCAACTGTCGATGAATTTCAATTGGTTAGGTTAGTGTTGTTTAACGTCCCGTCGACAACGAGGTCATTAGAGACGGAGCGCTAGCTCGGGTTAGGGAAGGAAATCGGCCGTGCCCTTTGAAAGGAACCATCCCGGCATTTGCCTGAAACGATTTAGGTAAATCACGGAAAACCTAAATCAGGATGGCTGGAGATGGGATTGAACCGTCGTCCTCCCGAATGCGAGTCCAGTGTCTAACCACTGTGCCACCTCGCTCGGTGAATTTCAATTGGTTTCACACCACGCAAATTCAGAAAACGAATGATTGCATGCTGTTCAAGTAAGGAAAACGTCGCCATTGTAAGTATTTAAAACAGTTCTCATTCTCGCCGCTGGCGGTAAAATTCCATGTGCCGTACGGTGCTGCCATCTCTGGGACGTATTGACAAAGAACGCAGCCTCATTTTAAAACAATGCGCATGTTTCTATCTCTTTCCAGTCCAGAGAAAAAAAATCGGAGGCCTTAAGACTTGAATGCACCTCGTAAATACAAACGACAAAACTGTAACCAGTCACTTTTTGAAATATTTGTGTATTACGATAAACTAATTTTCGATTCTTTTTAGGCTCATCTTCAGATGGGGCACATGGAAGTTACATTTTTACACCAGCAGGGCGATTGAGCGACGGTCTTGGGCAGTACTCAGCCGTTTAAGACTGGCGATCAGCCGCAGGTCTTTGTCCCATCGGACTGGCGGTCCCTCTCTTGGCCTTCGTTTCCAGTACCGCCTTTGTTCATTGGATCATCATTTCTTCTGCCAACACAGCCAGCCCACTGCCATTTCACAGTGCCTTTTCTCAGTCTTCTCTGACATCGGTAATTGAACTGGTGTCTTCTGCCCAGCATACCTTTCCATGCCATGCCGTGCAGTTCTAAGTGTCCGTCTTGCACTTGTATGGAGTGTTCAGGCCTCACAGCCATAGGTCAACATGGAAGGATTGAATGACCAAAAATAATTTTCTTCCAGTCTCACTGTCATGTTTATTCTGGAGATATAGCTGAATTCTTCAAAATGCTTGGTGCGTAGAAAAAAATTCCGATCTTGTGTCTCCAGTCATACTTACACGTTGTCCAGGACAAATGTATTCTCTGTAGTCCAGTAGTGTATTTTTGAGTTGTATGTTTCCCACCGTACCCCATCTAGTGGACATAAATTAATTCTTGGAGAAGTTTATGTTCAGTGCCACTGCCTGACAACCCGAAGAGAGATCCGATACCAATGTCCTTCAAATTCGTTTACCAATAGCAAAATGCCGCCGACAAATCTCTCAAGTCGTTAACTATCTTCTGACTGATTGTAATTCCTTTTTTTTTCCAGGTTGTATACATGGACGAGGAAAAAAAACATCCCGGAATTTTGAAAATACACATTCTCCCGGGTGAAAATACACTTTCTCCGTGTTAAGTGTCAGTATACTTTTCCTCGGCACTGTAAAACTTATCAATCCTTAGAATGTTCATGGTTTTCTACACAGACGTAGAATTTGCTGGCGCTTTAGAAAACGAAACCCATGGCGGAAAAAAAAAACATGTTTTGGGAAGACCTTTGATGTGCAGCAACATGTACGCTGCATTTTTTCGTGTTACGGAGGTATAAATTCGAATTCCACCAAACACTGCATGTTACTTTCCGAAGCAATTAAATCGAGATTGCGATGCACTTTTTTAAGCCAGTCATAGCTCATGTAACGTGGTCTCGCCAGCTGATGATAGCACAGGATACGTGATGTAGTCAACCAATAGCAAGATCACTCTTAAGTAGCGCGAACACACAAAAAAGAAAAGTTAATGGTTGAAATTAATATACATAGTGTTGCTACAAGAAAAACAAAGCTTTCACAAATAATATTGGTCTCGAAGATTAATAAGCTGCAGGAGAAGCTAAGCTTCCACATAGGGCCTATAATGCTGATTTTTTCCGCGTGTTACACTTTAAGATATATCACACAAATGTGCCAGTAAAATTTTTAATTACGACGTAAATGTCTGATCTTCTGGGCTCGAAATTCTTCTAGATGGTCGTCCTCAAAGAGTTGATTTTTAAATGAGAGTCAAACGCTCTGTGATTTAAGAAATTCATCGTACATTCTCGCACATAGTTCATCTTGCGTAAAAGGAATTTACTTTGAAAGTAACACTTTTCAAACCACCATTCGCATATTTTCCCGTGACCTGTTAGAAACTGGTTCGTTTCAGCAGTTGCCAGAGAGCGCCAGATAACAGGCGTCACTGCGCCTGCGCAGCTACGATGACGCAGTAAGCCCGCATGTTCGTAGGTGTAAAACATTAAAAGAGAGCATTATGTCATAAAAGAAACAAGACATCAAAGGATACTTCAAGAGCATCGGAATTTCGTGAACCATACTAAAATGCATAATTCGGCTAAAAGTGCACAATCGTATGTCCAGATTCGGATGTAAATTTTCTTGAGTACCAGTACTGTATTATCTCATGTTTGGTTCTTTATTATGGCATAATGCCATACGAGCTAGAAGATGGAAAACGTGCACTTGAAATGCAGCGAACAGTTGAAACTAGCAAATAGTGTTAAATTAAACACTTCGTTTCAAATAAATTGACTGCCTCAGCGCAAAAGATTGAAAAAAGCCAAATCTCTTTAGCAAACCGAGAAAAATAACTTCATTGTTCTGCAAGGCGATTAATGCTTGACTGTCAGAAAGATGGAAATAAAACCTGAAACTAACAACAAATTTTAGCCTTCCGTAACTATGCGAACGTATTTTAATTCATTTGGTAGCTCCCGACCACAGAAATCCGTTTTGTTTTCATTTCATGTGAGAGCAATAACCGAAGAGGAAACAGCAAAATCACTAAACGTAAACACAGGTCACGTGGAGGCTACCCACCTCCCCACTACAACTCAAGACTGCTCTGTGGATCAGCCCCGGATCTACGATATTTCCGAACCGGAGCAATTTAGGTAGTGGCGCCAAGCCACACATCTGTAGCCAGAAGCGAGAGAAGGTGCTACTCACACGCGACTCAACTGCGCACGCGCAAGAGCCCGCCCGCAACTGCTCAAATGAATCCAATGTAAACAGCTGTCATGTCACGCTCATCGGAGGCAATTTGTTGTTACCACAGTGTTTTGTTGTTGTATATGGCGGACGACGGTTCAATCCCGTCTCCGGCCATCCTGATTTAGGTTTTCCGTGATTTTCCTAAATCGTTTCAGGCAAATGCCGCGATGGTTCCTTTGAAAGGGAACGGCCGATTTCCTTCCCTAACCCGAGCTTGCGCTCCGTCTCTAATGACCTCGTTGTCGACGGGACGTTAAACATTAACCACCACCACCACCTCTCTGTCCCTTGGTCGGCTAAGGGTTGCACGTTTCTTGGACGACAGATTTTTTTTCATGACCAGCGTTTTATCATAGGTTGCAATTACATGACAGCCATGATTAAAAAAAATGGAAGCTTCCAAGTGGACACTGGCTACAAACCCGTCCATACTACTGCAGTGCGAAAAATAATTCTTTTTTTCTTTCTTCGCCTACAGAAAATAGATATATTATCTACATTTGCGTTATCTTGTCTGTCGATACGTGTGTAATGATGCATGGTATATAACTCCGTGTGTGTGGAAGAAACGAAGGGGTGGGAGGGGTGGGGATCGGAGCGTTGGAGAGAAATAAAGGTCGTTGGTCCTTCAGAACTTGATTGCAGCAATCTATTTGAGGCAAATGCTTCGAGATATAGACCGCGGGGGAGTAGGAGGAAAGTACACTGTTGTCAAGATAACGAACTGTGATGGACGCCGCATTTACCAACACAGACTATCAGCAAATACCCGCTCGGATAACGTCCGCGAGTCCACTTCTAGACCGAGACGTTTTCAGAGTGGATTTGACACTACCCAGAACTATCTTACAGTATACCGGTAAAACACATTACATTTTGAAAATATAATTTTATACGTAGCAGTATAGTCCCTTAAGAGCTCCGTGCGATGCATGGGGAAAAATGATACATATTCATTCCATCTTCTCGTTGTCAACAGCATCTGTAGACCGATAGGAACAATGGCTTTTCCAGTCGAAAGGGAAAGGGCGACCAGCACTCGGGAAACGGGGATCTCCCAAAGGGAATACCGAGCAAGGGCATGGGAGGGACAATGTAAAGCCCGGGGAAACAATACTTGACTATAGTAAACAGCTTCAAATGGATGTCTCAGGTTGCAATAGTGATTCGGAGATGAAGGCGCTTGTAGGGGATTGATTACCGTGGAGAGATAAAAGTCATAGCAGTTTTCGGACTAATTTCCACAACAACAACCACCAGCCAATGTCAAAACCTGCTAACATGAAATTATAAAAAGTTGTTGTTTGTTGTTGTGGTCTTCAGTCCTGAGACTGGTTTGATGCAGCTCTCCATGCTAATCTATCCTGTGCAAGCTCCTTCATCTCCCAGTACCTACTGCAACCTACATCCTTCTGAATCTGCTTAGTGTGTTCATCTCTTGGTCTCCCACTACGATTTTTACCCT
Source organism: Schistocerca nitens (assembly GCF_023898315.1). NCBI lineage: Eukaryota > Metazoa > Arthropoda > Insecta > Orthoptera > Acrididae > Schistocerca > Schistocerca nitens. Next base: position 904,443,177 of record NC_064615.1, read on the forward strand.
CCACGCTGCCCTCCAATGCTAAATTTGTGATCCCTTGATGTCTCAAAACATGTCCTACCAACCGATCCCTTCTTCTAGTCAAGTTGTGCCACAAACTTCTCTTCTCCCCAATCCTATTCAATACCTCCTCATTACTTACGTGATCTACCTACCTAATCTTCAACATTCTTCTGTAGCACCACATTTCGAAAGCTTCTATTCTCTTCTTGTCCAAACTATTTATCGTCCATGTTTCACTTCCATACATGGCTACACTCCATACAAATACTTTCAGAAACTACTTCCTGACACTTAAATCTATACTCGATGTTAACAAATTTGTCTTCTTCAGAAACGCTTTCCTTGCCGTTGCCAGTCTACATTTTATATCTTCTCTACTTCGACCATCCTCAGTTATTTCGCTCCCCAAATAGCAAAACTCCTTTACTACTTTAAGTGTCTCATTACCTAATCTAATTCCCTCAGCATCACCCTACTTAATTCGACTACATTGCATTATCCTCGTTTTGCTTTTGTTGATGTTCATCTTATATCCTCCTTTCAAGACACTGTCCATTCCGTTCAACTGCTCTTCGTCCTTTGCTGTCTCTGACAGAAATTACAATGTCGTCGGCGAACCTCAAAGTTTTTATTTCTTCTCCCTGGATTTTAATACCTACTCCAAATTTTTCTTTTGTTTCCTTTATTGCTTGCTCAATATGCAGATTGAATAACAAAGAAAGTATTGTTATGTATTAGGTTGGTGCATAAATTCCTAGCATTTTTCCGTAAGATTAATAAACACAACAGATAAACATAACAGAGACTTTAGCCGTCAATAACATATTCTCCTTCACTAATACAAGGCTGACAACGCTGGGTTAACTTTTCGATTCCGCAACTGTAGAAATCACGTGGTTTTGAAGCGAAGAACGCATCGAGCCATGTTCGGAACGCATTTTCATCCGGAAAGGAAGTTTCTTCAAGTTTGTTCGATAAAGAGCGGAAAAGGTGAAACTCTGAGGGCGCAAGATCAGCTGAATAAAGTGGGTGCGAACTGGCTTTCTAACCCATCTCCTACATAGCAGACTGCGAGCGGGCTTTATCGTGGAGTAGCATCACTTCATGCAGTTTTCCTGGTCGTTGTTCTTGGATTGCGTCTGCAAGATGTCTCAGGTGTTGACCATAAATGTGAGCAGCAATTCGTAGTATACCATACCGTCGCTGTTCCATCAGATGCAGAACATTATCTTTTCTCGATGCGCGCAGGTTTTTGTACAGGGAGTTACTACTTTGTTTGTGGGTCAACCACTGTTTCGTTTTCCTTATGTTAGAAAAAAGATACCGCTTCTCGTCGCCTATAACGATACAGGTTAGGAATGGTCGGTGTTGTTCACGCGCCAACTGATACCAAGCGAGGGGAGACGCACATATGGCCACTCGCTGATTATTGTGATTTTGGCTTAGAGCACACATATTTGAACGTTTTCCATTGCTTTCGCCGGCCGCGGTGGCCGTGAGGTTCTGGCGCTGCAGTCCGGAACCGCTGGACTGCTACGGTCGCAGGTTCGAATCCTGCCTCGGGCATGGGTGTGTGTGATGTCCTTAGGTTAGTTAGGTTTAAGTAGTTCTAAGTTCTAGGGGACTTATGACCTAAGATGTTGAGTCCCATAGTGCTCAGAGCCATTTGAACCATTGCTTTCAAATGTCGCGGGATGGTGGAATGATAACAGTTCATCACGTTTGCCAGTTTCGAGTCCACTGGGTGAATCGTTGTGGGTTAATGCGTTTAAACGATCTTTATCAAATCCCAAAGATCTTCCTGACCATAGAGCGTCACTAATGTCATAACGATCCCCCCTTAAAACGAGAAAACCGTTTTCTTGCTGTGCTATGTCCAATGGCATAAGCCACATACAAGGTGTAAATGTTTCTGTCTGCCTCTGCTGTCACACCTGTATTGTACTCAAATAGAAGTATATGTCGGAAATATTCCGATTTCTCCACTTGACACCCCATTTCCTAGCGTCCACAGCTCCACTCACTATCTCCAAATGACAAAATGACAATATGTACACTCAAATAGCAGCAGTGAACTACAAATAAAAAATGGCAATCGATAAATAAACCCATAGCAAGCGGATCACCAACATGCAAAATAAAAACGCTACGAACTTATGAATCAACCTAATATCTGAGCATCACCTATCTGGCATTAAAATGACATCTACGAATCCCACACAAATTATACACTCACAGATTAAAACTGGGTGCCTGACAGGGACTCGAACCCGTGACCTTTGCCTTTCGCGAGCTAATGCTCTTCCGACTAAGCTATCCAAGCATGAGTCACCATCCGTCCTCATAGTTTCATTCCTGCTAGTTTAATTTCTCCCACCTTCAAAACTTCCGCAATATCCTGTCTCCCAGAGTGCTAGTCCCGCAAGGTATGCAGGAGAACGTTTATGTAGTTCGGAAGGTAGAAGATGAGCTGCGTAGAAAATTTGTTCTGAATATACTCTCCCAGTTAAGAACATTATAAATAATTGGTACCTATTACAAAACGGCAGCATTAGTATTATTGGCACTTAATAAACATATTTTTTACATTTTTATTTTTGTTTTGTAAGCTGTGGCATTGTCGCGGATTAAAATAGTAATCCAGCAAGTGCAGAAATATTTCTTTAATTTCCATCAATGATCACTAAACGTTTGTTCTTTAAGGCTACCAGTTTCGGCCAGCAATGATCATCTTCAGATATGCAGGAAAACAAGGGAAATTATATACAACTACTGGAAAGGTTACATCATAAAACAATAAAATGTGTCATAACGAAAAATTATTACTTTCATGGATGAGGAAACATGGGCTTAAAATGTGACGAGGCATAACACGTCCTAATATAATGAAGCCATGGTGTCATCATCACAAAATATACACAAATCAGCTAAGCATCGCCCCACATATTTAAAATATGAGGTAAAGTAGGCCACCGTGCCGATGGAGTCGTACTATCAACAGCAGTACCGTTCATAACAAACTGCAGTACAGTAACAACAATGTGTGTTTTTGCCGTAAGTTTGTTTGATGTTGCTATTGCAAGTCTACACACATTCGTAAATTATAAAATTGTAGAGAATATATGAAGAGTACAACAGGTAAAGTCTACAGTGCGCTTGCCAAACGTATAAATTACTATAACGAGTTTTAAATTGTTCAAAGGAAATGGTTAAATGATAATATGATTCTTAGAAGCTTTTGTGGTCATTTTAGATAAAAATAATAATATACAAAAGAACAAGCACGTGGAGCTAGTAAATTAATATACTGTAGATAGAATAATTACAGAAATAAACGAGAAGTATGAAAACAATAGTAAGTAATCAGCGACATCTAATGGCACGGCTAGAAGAATGCCGCATAAGCGAGACGTCGGAGGAATTTGAACTGCCAGAGGGCCTAACGTACCCTACACGCCGTTCCGAGGAAAGTATAATGAAATATTGTAACAGTCACGTAATAAGGTAATCTTGTCAATGAAATGTATTGCATAAACAGGGAAGGGTCAACCAAACGCGAGATTTACGGCGTACGTTAGAAAATGAAGCGAATATGTGATGCACTCTATCCTATGTACAGATATACAAACGAGAGGCGTTCTATAATTAATATAATGCATCAAATAAAGCCAGACATTGAGTATAAAGACGGAAATAAAAACAAATATCTTGTAACAAATTGTGCTTAATTCCTCCACTTCTTCCCCAATTACGAAATCGATGTGAACGCTTCCCCCTTCCCTTTTCCAATAAAAATAAAGGGAAAAATTCGGGAAACATCTCCCAATAGTAAACATCCATACCAATGACCACTAAAAAAAAAAAAAAAAAAGTTAGCCGCAAAGTGACCACAGAAGCCACTAATTGTAGTGGTTCTGGCATTAATTTGATACGCTGGTCACTGGCTGTGTACTGGAAAACTTTCGGTCGGTATGTGAAACACGCTTTTGTTTGCTACACGCTGCAGCCACCACAGAACGTGTCCGCCGTGTACGGCATTTTAACTTTTACATCTATAGGGCAAAATTATTCCTTCAAAGACGAGTGGAACAAGAAACTTGATTCATCCAACCATGTGACAAGTTCCCATTGATCTATTCTCCAATCTCTATGACCCCGTGCCCATAGCAGTGGTAAGTGGCGATGGCCTTAGGTCACCAAGTGGATGTCCTTAGGTCACCATGGGAACACGTAGCAGCGGTCTGCTGCGGAATCCCATATTCAACAGTGTGCGCTTAGCGGAGTGCTCAGAAAGACTTCTGCCTGCACCAGCACTATATTCTGTCGTCAGATCTGCCACAAATCGCCACCCATTTCGCTTTGCAGAGTAGGAAAACCTCCAACTTCCGTACTGTGTAGTGAGAAGTGGACGTTCGAACACCTCACCCTTTCGTGGTTTCACTGCCTTTCATTCGCTTCCATAGATGCTCATAACAGTAGCAAAACAGCCGACCAGCTTCATCATTTGCGAGATGAACGTTCCCAGGCAGCGAACATAACATTCTGGCATTTACCAAAAGTCGCTTTTATCAGCGGTTTTCTTACTTCCCTTGCGTCTCGCGGTGAGCAGTCGCCATAATTGGTTGGTTTGGGGAAGGAGACCAGACAGCGTGGTCATCAGTCTCATCTGAGTAGGGAAGGATGGGGAAGGAAGTCGGCCGTGCCCTTTCAGAGGAACCATCCCGGCATTTGCCTGGAGTGATTTAGGGAAAGCACGGAAAACCTAAATCAGGATGGCCGGACGCGGGATTGAACCGTCGTCCTCCCGAATGCGAGTCCAGTGTCTTACCACTGCGCCACCTCGCTCGGTCAGTCGCCATAATGTTTTGGATCATGAATATAGTGGCACTCATGCGATACTACCAGAAACGAACTCTGACTTTTTTTTCGTAATTTTATCAGACAGAAAAAAATATATGCGAAATGTACTGATAAAATTCTGTCGAGCTTCCAGCCGTGTCAAATGGCTCACGATATTTCGGCCGAGTACTCCTCGGCTATTTTCAAGCGGTGACTGTCTTTTAGTTGTTGCTGTCTTCCTTATATAGCCACGCTGTCTTCTGTGACGTCACTGGTGCTCACTCGTTGGGCGGTAGCTCTACAAAACGGACATCGTATTGCATTCGAAGAGACATCTGCTATTACACTGACTAATAGTTTGTGGGGCAGCGTAATTAAAGAAGCGATCGAGATAAAAAAAAAGTGGCTACACGCTCAATAGAAATGGCGGTCTACAGGTAAGCATGGCTTGCGACCCGGCCATCGGAAGGCTAAAGCCGATGCACAAGGAAAACATTGCTTTGTATTGCGCTGGAGCGAGCACCACTGATGTCACGAAAGGCAGTGCGGCTATATAAGGACGGTAGCAGCAATCAAAAGACCACTTGACAATGGCCGAGGCGTTCTCGGCCGAAAGATCGTGAATCTGGAAACTCGAGAGAGAATTTTATCAGAAGAAATATATAATCAACCGAGTCAGGACTTCATTGATGATATATCACTCAAGGCGGTTCATGGTGCCTAACGGTGTGTCCTATCGGAAAAAATGGAAATGATCATACGTATGGCGCCAGTGGCCGGGAGTTCCCAGACGGGAAGTTCGCCCACCAAGTGCAAGTCTCATTGGTGCGGCGCCACATTGGGCGACTTGCGCGTCGACAGTGGCGATGAAATGATGATGAGGAGAGCACAGCACCCAGTCCCTGAGTGGGGAAAAATCTCCCACAACAGCCTGGAATCGATCCCGGGGCCCCGTGCGTGGGTTTTCCAACGCGCTGACCGGTCAGCTATTAGGGCGGACTGTGTCCTATCAACTGTTCCCTTCTCTTGGTTTACTTGTACCCTAAATTTATTTTGTCCTCGATTCGTTTCAGTACTTCCTCGTAAGAATTCGATATACCCATTTAATCTTCACCACTTTGGTGAAATAGCACAACTCATCTGCTGGTCTTACAAGGGAACCTCCCCATCGCACCCCCCTCAGATTTAATTATAAGTTGGTAGAGTGGATAGGCCTTGAAAAACTGAACACAGATCAATCGAGAAAACGGGAAGAAGTTGTGTGGAACTATGAAAAAAATTAGCAAAATATACGAAATGAGTAGTCCACGTGCAATATATGAAACTTCATGGGTACTGTGCAGTCAGGAGCGCCGTGGTCCTGTGGTTAGCGTGAGAAGCTGTGGAGTCAGAGGTCCTTGGTTCAAGTCTTCCCTCGACTGAAAATTTTAATTTTTTGTATTCAGACAATTATTATCTGTCCGTCTGTCCGTCCGATGCGATCACTTTTTTGGGAGTGATAATCACATCCACAAGAAAAACTAAATCGGGCAAGGTAGAAGAATCTTTTTACCCATTCGCCAAGTGTACAAGTTAGGTGGGTCGACAACATATTACTGTCATGTGATGCACATGCCGTCAACAGTATCGTATAGAATATATCAGACGTGTTTTCCTGTGGAGGAATCGGTTGACCTATGACCTTGCGATGAAATGTTTTCGGTTCCCATTGGAGAGGCACGTCCTTTCGTCTACTAATCGCACGGTTTTGCAGTTCGGTCGCAAAACACAGACACTAAACTTATTACAGTGAACAGAGACGTCAATGAACGAACGGACAGATCATAACTTTGAGAAAATAAAGAAAGTAAATTTTTCGCTCGGGGGAGAACTTGATCCAAAGACCTCTAGCTCCGCAGCTGCACACGCTAACCACAGGACCACGGCGCTCCTGATTGCACGTCACCCTTGAAGTTGCATATGTTGCACGTGAACTACTCATTTAGTATATTTTGCTGATTTTTTTCATAGTTCCACACAACTTCTTCCTTTTTTCTCGATTGATCTGTGTTCAGTTTTTCAAGGCCTATCCACTCTACCAACTTATAATTAAATCTGAGGGGGGTGCGATGGGGAGGTTCCCTTGTTAGTGTCTCATTTCTTAATTTAATTCCCTCGGCATAGTTTGAATTAATTCGACTACGTTCCACTAACCTTGTTTTGCTTTTGTTGACGTTCACCTTAAAAGCACTTTTCAAGGTACTGCCCATTCAATTCATCTGCTCTCGCAAGTCCTTTTCCGTCTCTGACAGAATTATAAGGGGGCGAACAAGAATTTTCCAAGGTCACAGTAACTCCTTGCCAACATGTCTGTCTTTGTACACCAGTTTAGGAATAGCGCTGGGTGGCATATACTCTGAGGCAACGACCTCAAACGGAATATTTTTGATAGCCCTTTATACAATTCATCATCAAACCTCCAAATTTTCATTTCTTCTCCCTGATCTTTATCACTGGTTTGCTTCTCAGCTTGCTGACTGTACAGCTTCAAATATATGAGGAAGAGGCAACAAACACTGTCTCGCTCCCCCTCACAATTGCTGCTTTCCTTTTATGTCCTTCGACTATTATAACTGCAAATGCTGATAAATCAGCAACAACCTTGTATCCCTAGAGTCATCGTCTGGGGCGATCTGAAGTGGAATGACAGAAAAAAAGAAACAGTAAGGAAAGCAAATGCCAGAAGGAGAGTCATTAGAACAGTCTTGAGGAAACGCAATTCACTCACGAAACAAGTGGCTTACAAAGCACTTATTAGAGCGATTCTTGAATCTTGCTCGTCGGCCCTGCTTTCTCCGGTGGGAGACATGTCTGCAGTAGCCAGTGCCATGTGATAGGAGTTAAGAACGCAAACTGATGTTTGCCAGTCTCCCATTGCCACTGTATGCTACATTATTTCCCACTTAAGAACTGCACGACGTACAATTTCGTTTCACGATCGTTACAAGCTGCAGACTACCACCGCAAGTTCATTCAGTGCTCTGCGCTCTTTATTTCTGGCTCTCGAGCGGTTGAGGCATGCGGTACTCACCGCTGCGTGCATTCCAGGTGTATCTGGCTACTGTCAAAGTGGATCATTATTTGCAGATATGTGTCTATATTGTATAGGGCTGGAGATGACAATTACCCGTCATAAATCTACAAGAGACACTAAGCATTACCTCAACCTCACAGCCAACACACGTTTAAATAGTATCATCCAGCCGAGCGGTTCTAGGCGCTACAGTCTGGAACCGCGCGACCGCTACGGTCGCAGGTTCGAATCCTGCCTCGGGCATGGATGTGTGTGATGTCCGTAGGTTAGTTAGGTTTAAGTAGTTCTAAGTTCTAGGGGACTGATGACCTCAGAAGTTAAGTCCCATAGTGCTCAGAGCCATTTTTTTTTTTTTTTAAGTATCATCCAGTCACCCTTACTTTACAAACTCTAACTCAGATGCGCTGTTTAAACATTTACGCTACAACGGCGGTATCACATCGCACCACAATGTATGATGCAAGGCCACCAAACATCACCTGAGAAGACCCTAACGTCAATCATACTCAAACACATACTAATAAAAAAAAGTTAATCTTCGATGTAAACGTAGTATCTTTATAGTGAGTGGACATGGAAAGTAAATACAACATATGTAAAATATAGCACAGACTTATTGTTAAATAACTTTAAATTTCATAGCTTATTACAGCTTATGCATCTAAGCCTGATATATCGTCATCGTCATCATTATCATTATAACCTGCAACAACGTGCGAGATGATTACATGGAACCTATATTCAACTATTCATTCACAATAACACGGCAAGTACACACCAGAAGCACCAGCAGCAGTGTAGGTAATGACGTATTAACATACCAGAGCAGGAGTGTTTACACAACACTTATGAAAACACGATACTTAAGTTTTTATTTTTGAGTCATCAGTCGTCTGACTGGTTTGATGCGGCCCGTCACGAATTCCTCTCCTGTGCAACCTCTTCATTTCAGAGTAGCACTTGCAGCTTACGTCCTCAATTATTTGCTGGATGTATTCTAATCTCTGTCTTCCTCTACAGTTTTTACCGTCTCTAACTGCCCCCCTTCTAACAGCCGTGTACCGCAAGTCTCTAGAGGAACGGAAGGTTCCAAATGATTGGAAAAGAGCACAGGTAGTCCCAGTCCTCAAGAAGGGTCGTCGAGCAGATGCGCAAAACTATAGACCTATATCTCTGACGTCGATCTGTTGTAGAATATTAGAACATGTTTTTTGCTCGAGTATCATGTCGTTTTTGGAAACCCAGAATCTACTATGTAGGAATCAACATGGATTCCGGAAACAGCGATCGTGTGAGACCCAACTCGCTTTATTTGTTCATGAGACCCAGAAAATATTAGATACAGGCTCCCAGGTAGATGCTATTTTTCTTGACTTCCGGAAGGCGTTCGATACAGTTCCGCACTGTCGCCTGACAAACAAAGTAAAAGCCTACGGAATATCAGACCAGCTGTGTGGCTGGATTGAAGAGTTTTTAGCAAACAGAACACAGCATGTTGTTCTCAATGGAGAGACGTCTACAGACGTTAAAGTAACCTCTGGCGTGCCACAGGGGAGTGTTATGGGACCATTGCTTTTCACAATATATATAAATGACCTAGTAGATAGTGTCGGAAGTTCCATGCGGCTTTTCGCAGATGATGCTGTAGTATACAGAGAAGTTGCAGCATTAGAAAATTGTAGCGAAATGCAGGAAGATCTGCAGCGGATAGGCACTTGGTGCAGGGAGTGGCAACTGTCCCTTAACATAGACAAATGTAATGTATTGCGAATACATAGAATGAAGGATCCTTTATTGTATGATTATATGATAGCGGAACAAACACTGGTAGCAGTTACTTCTGTAAAATATCTGGGAGTATGCGTGCGGAACGATTTGAAATGGAATGATCATATAAAATTAATTGTTGGTAAGTCGGGTACCAGGTTGAGATTCATTGGGAGAGTGCGTAGAAAATGTAGTCCATCAACAAAGGAGGTGGCTTACAAAACACTCGTTCGACCTATACTTGAGTATTGCTCCAGTGTGGGATCCGTACCAGATCGGGTTGACGGAGAAGATAGAGAAGATCCAAAGAAGAGCGGCGCGTTTCGACACAGGGTTATTTGGTGGCAGACTCTGCAAGAGAGGCGCTCTGCATCGCGGTGTAGCTTGCTCGCCAGGTTTCGAGAGGGTGCGTTTCTGGATGAGGTATCGAATATATTGCTTCCCCCTACTTATACCTCCCGAGGAGATCACGAATGTAAAATTAGAGAGATTAGAGCGCACACGGAGGCTTTCAGACAGTCGTTCTTCCCGCGAACCATACGCGACTGGAACTGGAAAGGGAGGTAATGACAGTGGCACGTAAAGTACCCTCCGCCACACACCGTTGGGTGGCTTGCGGAGTATAAATGTAGATGTAGATGTACCATGGAAGTTATTCCCGGATGTCGTAACAGATGTCCTACTATCCTGTCCCTTCTTCTTGTCAGTGTTTTCCATATATTCTTGTCAGTGTTTTCCATATATTCTTTTCCTCTGCGATTCTGTGCAGAATCTCCTCATTCTTTACCTTATCAGTCCACCTACATTTCGACATTCTTCTGTAGCACCACATCTCAAATGCTTTCATTCTCTTCTGTTCCAGTTTTTCCACAGTCCTTGTTTCACTACCATACAATGCTGTACTCCAAATGGACATGCTCAGAAATTTTTTCTTCGAATTAAAGACTAAGCTTGATATCAGTATTCTCCTTGCCAGGTACGCACTTTTTCCCAGTGCTAGTCTCCTTCTGATGTCCTCATGATTTTCCTCATAATATCGAACACCTTGCACTATTTGGTATTGTAGAACACTTTTCCCATGTCGACAAATCTTTAGTCTTGCTTCCATTATCAACCACAACCTCAGAACTGCCTCTCTGCTGCCTTTATCTTTCCTAACGTCAAACTGATCGTCCTCTAACACATCCTCAATTTTTTCCATCCTTCTGTATTTTATTCTTGCCAGCAAATTGGATGAAAGAGCTGTTAAGATGATTGGGCGGTAAGTCTCGCACTTGTCAGTTCTTGCAATCTTAGGAATTGTTTGGATGATACTTTTCCGAAAGTCAGATGGTATATCGCAAGACTTATATATTCAACACACCAACGTGGATAGTCGTTTCGTTGCCATTTCCCCCAATGATTTTAGAAATTCGATATTTATCCCTTCTGCCTTATTTCATCTTAAGTCTTCCAAAGCTGTCTTAAATTCTGATTCTAATATTGGATCTCCTATCTCTTCTCAATGAACTCCCGTTTCTTCTTCTATCACATCAAACAAATCTTCCCTCATAGAGGCCTTCAGTGTACTCTTTCCACCTCCCGCTCTCTTTCCTCTTCATTTGACAGTGAAATTCCCATTGCACTCTTGATGTTACCATCTTTGCTTTTAATTTCACTGATGATGATGATGATGATGTTTGGTTTGTGGGGCGCTCAACTGCGCAGTTATCAGCGCCCGTACAAATTCCCAACCTTTGCTCAGCCCAATCTCACCATGTTCATGAATGATGATGAAATGATGAGGACGACACAAACACCCAGTCATCTCGAGGCAGGTGAAAATCCCTGACCCCGCCGGGAATCGAACCCGGGATCCCGTGCTCGGGAAGCGAGAACGCGACGGCGAGACCACGAGCTGGGGACTAAAATTTCACTGAAGACTGTTTTGACTTACCTATATGCTGAGTCAGTCCTTCAGACAATCATTTCTTTTTCGATTTCTTCACATTTTTTATGCAGCCATTTCACCTTAGCTTCCGTGTATTTCCTATTCATTTCATTATTAAGCTACTTGTATTTCTGTATCCTGAATCTCACTGAACATTTTCGTACTTCCTTCTTTCATTGCTCAGCTGAAATACTTCTTCTGTTACTCATGGTTTCTCCGCAGATGACTTCTTTGTACCTATATTTTTCTTTCCAACTTCATCTTTTGCAAATATACCTCTTCCTCTTGTGATTCTTCAATAGGATATTCGCTATTAACAGCTGAAATTTATTGCAAAACTCAATTAGTCTTTCTCCTCTCTCATTCCTAGTAGCAAGCCATATTCACCCGTAACCGTTTCTTGTACTCCTTCCTCTAAAACTGCATTCCAGCCCCCATGACTACTAGAGTTACATCTCCGTTTACGTACTGAACTCTCCGTTCAGTATCCTCATATACTTCCTGTATCTTTTCATCTTCAGATTGCGCCTTTGCATTTCCCTTTCTGATTTTCTACCTTCCCTACCACATTCAAGCTTCTGGCACTCCATGCCCCCGACTAGTAGAGCGTTATCCTTTCTTTTTCTCGTGGTCATCTTCCTCTTGGCTGTCCCCGCCTGAAGATCCGAATGGGGGATTATTCCGGAATCTTTTGCCAGAGGAGAGGTCATCTTCACACTTTTTCGAATACAGGCTACGAGTCCTTTGGATGCACACGATGTGTCTTTAATGCAGTGGTTTCCATTGCCTGCTGTATCCCAATGCCGTTGATCATTGTTGATTTTTCCGCGTTTAGGGGCAGTTTCCCACACTAAGGGCAAGAGAGTGCCATGAACCTTTGTCTGCTCCTGCCCTCTTTGACAAGGCCTTTGGCAAATGAGGGTGATTTCTTATACCGGAAGTCTTCGGCCGCCTTTGCTAATAATTTTTATTCAAAATTTAAGCAGAAGCGAGGTTCGAACCCGGGACTCAGGACGTTCTGATTACTAGTCAAAGACATTACCCCTAGATCACCTACAGTGAAAATCAGTATTAGTTAAAGAACAGTACTCACATCCATCAAGAGGGTGAGATACATGTAGCTGAGTATCCATGGTTATGAACGTTCTTCTGCAACAGCTTTTTGGAGACCTATTGCAATCTGTAGTAAGAATCTGCCAGTAGTACCTCACCGGATTCGCCATGGGACCTGCTATCTGAATCCATGGAATGAGTGTACCGCTGCAAGAACCGCTAATACGAGGCCAGATACATCAGAAGGAGGCGCTGTGAAATTGACTCGTCTACGTATGTGACCTCCCTGCCTGCAGTCGTAAGCTTCATGTAGAAAGTATTGTAACCTTTCTCTCATTTGTGAGTGAATTGTTGGATGAAGTTGTACCAGAAATCTATCACTTCGACGTTTAGTTTCATGACTATGTACATACTTATTGATAAAAGTCTGTTTCGGAATTTCTCTACGTAGCGTTACTGTGATAGAATTGAAGGGTTCTTAGGAAACCTTTGTTCTAAAACTGAAATCTGATTATGCTCTGTACGATAGTGTAACGTTTTTTGGAAAGTTTCTGCAGCATTACCTGGCGTGTTGAACGTGTGGCTTTGTGAGTTTATCACCGTGTTAAGAGGGTCAGTGGCTCCCAATGGGGTGTGAAGCTTACGTGAACCTAGTAACCAGTGCCTGAAGAATGTTTCGGTATCCTTTTGTTGCGTATGTTAGTGCACGGAGGTTTGGAAGATTTGTTCGACATCACCTGCCGTGGAGAGCCTTCTGATTTTATCATCGTGTAAGAGCGTAGCGTTGTGCCAAAGTATGGTGAAGTGGGCCTAATGCGATGTGTAAGTACTGTGTCAGTTGGTTAGAAATATTATGCAAAAAGGTTTTGGAAGTGTATCGGACAGCATGACCTGAGGTGAGTGTTAATGATCGTAAGATTACCTCTCATCCCGTAGTTGTGTCTGTATATAAGTCTCGAGCTCAAGCTTTGTTTATTCAGACGTCTTTGAAAAATGAAGACAATACTGAGACTCAATAGCGCGGCCGCTGGAGGCAAGCGTTGTAAACACCGCGCGGCTGAGGTATTTGGGGACTTGGATCATTTCTTTGATACGTCGGACTATGATGAGGAAATGCACCGTGAGTATTGAGTTTTGCTTGACATCAGGAGTGTTTGTGTTTATTATTTATTTATCTACGTCGTTGCTGTTAATTATGATGAAGATACATGTGAATTTTTGATGAGATATCGTTTCGTTATCTCCATAAATGATGTAAGCGCATTTGTGAGCGGGATATCATTTGAAGAGTGGCGGTGACCGGAGAGCGCAACATTAGAGGATCTTGAAGTGATAAGCTTACTACCGCCACCACCACAACGTAAGTACATTTTTAGAAAGCAGTGTGTGTATATATTTGATATCGGAGTTGTTATGTGTGTATTTATTTATATGTACAATTGATGACGAAGTGGGTGTTACTGTTTATTTTTTTAATTTATCCACACAGTTGCATACGATTACGATGATGGACACGTCATCGAGAGATCATCTGATGAGGACGATTATGATGATGGAAACATCACCACCATATCTTCCGATGAGGATGATGCACCACGACACGGTATCATGTGAAATATTCTGCACAGGTATTGTCTATTTTCAAGTAGTGTGTAAACATTCACGCCCTGGTATGTTAAGTACGTCACTGTGCGCACTGCTGCCGATTTGTAGATGTGTCCGTGCAGTGTTATTATCTGAATGACTAGTTGGCTATTGGTTTGATCTAATCATTTCACATGTTGTTGCAGATTCTAATGATGATGACGATAAATCAGTTTTAGATGCATAAGTTGTAGTAAGCTAGCCAGCCAAAGTGGCCGTGCGGTTAAAGGCGCTGCAGTCTGGAACCGCAAGACCACTACGGTCGCAGGTTCGAATCCTGCCTCGGGCATGGATGTTTGTGATGTCCTTAGGTTAGTTAGGTTTAACTAGTTCTAAGTTCTAGGGGACTAATGACCTCAGCAGTTGAGTCCCATAGTGCTCAGAGCCAATTTTTTTTGTAGTAAGCTATCGAATCCGGGCGGGAAGAAGTGTCGGTCCCCGGCGCGAATCCGACCGGCGGATTTTTGTCGAGATCCGGTGAGTTGGCCAGTCTGTGGATGGCTTTTAGGCGGTTTTCCATCTGCCTCGGCAAATGCGGGCTGGTTCCCCTTACTCCGCCTCAGCGACACTATGTCGGCGATTGCTGCCCAAACAAGTTCTCCACGTACGCGTACACCACCATTACTCTACCATGCAAACATAAGGGTTACACTCGTCTGGTGTGAGCCGTTCCCTGGGGGGTCCACCGTGAGCCGAACCCCACAATAACCCTGGGTTCGGGGTGGGGCGGCGGAGGGGTGGAGTGGACTGCGGTAGTCGTCTTGGGGTTGCGGACCACTGCGGCTGCGGCGGGGACGGAGCCTCTCCGTCCTTTCTAGGTCCCCGGTTAACATAACAAAAGCCATGGAATGTAACTGTAAATTATTTAACAGTAAATCTGTGTTTTTTTACAGCTGTTGTACCGGGTGATCGAAAAGTCAGTATAAATTTGAAAACTGAATAAATCACGGAATAATGTAGATAGAGATGTACAAATTGACACACATGCTTGGAATGACATGGGGTTTTATTAGAACCAAAAAAATACAAACGTTCAAAAAATATCCAACAGATGGCGTTTCATCTGATCAGAATAGCAATAATTAGCATAACAAAGTAAGATAAAGCAAAGATGATGTTCTTTATAGGAAATGCTCAAAATGTCCACCATCATTCCTCAACAATAGCTGTAGTCGAGGAATAATGTTGTGAACAGTACTGTAAAGCATGTCCGGAGTTATGGTGAGGCATTGGCGTCGGATGTTGTCTTTCAGCATCCCTAGAGATGTCAGTCGATCACGATACACTTGCGACTTCAGGTAACCCCAAAGCCAATAATCGCACGGACTGAGGTCTGGGGACCTGGAAGGCCAAGCATGACGAAAGTGGCGGCTGAGCACACGATCATTTCCAAACGACGCGCGCAAGAGATCTTTCACGCGTCTAGCAATACTTTTTTTTTTGTTCTAATAAAACCCCATGTCATTCCAAGCATGTGTGTCAATTTTTACCTCTCTATCTACATTATTCCGTGGTTTATTAAGTTTGCAAATTTATACTGACTTTTTGATCACCCAGTACTTAATTTCCATATTCACCCTCTATAACGATATCACATTTACATCGAAGATTAACTTTTTTCTATTGTATGATTCGTGTTAGGGGTTTCTCAGGTTTTATGTCGTTGTATGGTTAAGTTTTGTACACCATACACTGTGATAATATATTAATGTTATACCACCATTATAGCCTACATGTTTAAATAGCGTATGTGAGTTACAGTCTTTTAAAGTAAGGGTGAGTGGGTGATATTATTTAAATATGTGTTTGTTGTAAGCATGACGTCAGGCTGTGCGCCTCTTGTAGGCTTTATGGGATGTCAACGTTCATCTTCAGCCCTATACAACGTAGACACATATCTGCATAAAGTGATCAGTGTTTACAGAGGCCATATATATCTGGATTGCATTCATCGCTGAGAGGCTTTCTTACTTCAGTTTTACTCTACAGAAACGCATACATCTGCATAAGTGTTCATTTTTTAAAACAGGCTGAGACTTGTTCATTGACATGTTCTCTCTACAAGAATGAACGCAATTACACTTCACTGAACTGATGAAATGTTATATAGAGGAGGGGACGTGGGAGGTGAATGGTCATCTCCAGCACTATGACGCAGATCGACATTTGCATAAAATGATTAATTTTTACATTAGCCAGACACATCTGGACTGCGGGCAACGGTGAACAGTGGATGCCTCAAACGCTCAAGAGTCTCACATAGATGCAGTGTGTGGTACTGTTGATGGTGAAAGCGTGCCTAGACGGGAGCGCAGAGCATTGAAAGCACTCAGGGTGGTAGTCTGCAGGTCGTGAAGCGAAATTGGACGTCGTACAGTTCTTAAGTGAGAAATAATGTAGCACGATGTGGCAAGGTACCAGCCCGTACAGGCAACAGGAGACTGGCAAACACCAGACTGCATTCTTAGCTCTGTGAAGTGGCGCCGCTTGCTGCAGACCAGTCTCCCGCAGGAGAAAGCGGCGCCCCACGGCATTCGGATGAGGGCGTTTGGCAACATTTTGATGATGGAGATGGTGTGATAGTGCGATATGGCCTCTGGGGGTGGCGGCGTCATCCAAGCGCTGGCTCACATATCGATCAACTGACGACAGGTACAGCTGCGGTTGCGGTGACTTTTGTTTAAATAAAGGTGGAACTGTTCCTATCCTATTTTTCATATTCCCTCCACCTGATGGTGGTGGTTGTCTGTGCTGTTCAAATGGTTCAAATGGCTCTGAGCACTATGGGACTTAACATCTATGGTCATCAGTCCCCTAGAACTTAGAACTACTTAAACCTAACTAACCTAAGGACAGCACACAACACCCAGTCATCACGAGGCATAGAAAATCCCTGACCCCGCCGGGAATCGAACCCGGGAACCCGGGCGCGGGAAGCGAGAACGGTCTGTGCTGTGTCGTCGTCGATAGCTAGTAGAGTCATCTACCGTCAGTTGGCGGTGCATTCTGATGTAAAGGTAGTTGAGTTTTCTCGTCATGAAATATGTCGCGCAAAATGGTTAGGCTACAGACCGATACTCTCGTAAAAAGTATTTACCGCAATTTTGATTGTTACGAGCCACCTTGTTACTTCATATAAACGCGTTTAGCTCTCAAATTTTATTGCTACATGTCTGGTAAGTACATGTTCTCAGATTTGATTCTTCTGTGACGTATGACTATCTTCCTGCCGATGAAATAGCCGCTAACCATTCCACAAATTTTTTTGTTTTGAATTTTATAAGCACAGTACCTGAACCTAACTTTATGGCCTCTGAACCACCTCACAAGTGTCCAACGCTAGGATGAGTACTGCACACCTCTTGATATATCTATTTCCGTATGTGCAGGTTTCGTGGTTCCCATCATTTTAAATTAAGTCGTGTGCTGCAGTGCCTTCAAGACTGCTCCAACTATGGAAGTCAGTCACATGTGGGTTATAGGTTACTTTAGCGTGCTACAGCAAACTTCTCAAACGGAAGAATGAGGATTCCATGCCGAAACTGGAGCTTTGCCGCGAGCATTATATCTTACTGCTTGTTTTAATATCGAGTCATCCATCCCGTACACTCATTTTTTTGTGATGAATTTTACATGTAAAACGTCTAATTACGTGCGGTGTTTGCATTTGAAATTTCTCTCACACTATGTACACATTCGTGCAGACACACACATCTACATAAAGTGTTCGATTTTTTTACAACAGGTAGACACATCTGTCTGCAACGCACGTTTCCTTTCTATAAGGACGGATGCATTAAATAAGTAACGCATATCTCTAGATTTTCCATTTCCATGCGGAACATACGTGCAGGTTTCACATTTCCTGTCACTTTAATTTAGGTCATGTGGTGCGGCAACATCAAGACTGTTCCAGCTATGGAATGTCAGAACAATTACATTGCCTTCCTCTAGCAAAATTTGGGTACAGTGGACTTCTCAAACGGTATGGCGGTCAAGAACTTCACCACCACGAAAACGGGGTAAGCTCATTGCGCCACGGTCCGGTCGGCGTCCAGTAAGTGTTAGCTCGGACACGGTCAGCTACCTCGGGCGACAACGTGTCCGTAGGGTACCTCCACAGGTGTTTGCTTAAAGTGGAGAGATCCGAACTTAGAGTCAGGAGAAGCAGTGATGATACACCTCTCAGTGAATAATACCTTTGAAAAATACCTCAAGTGGGTCACAAGGCAGGCTTGGACCAGCACAGACATCCTGTGTCTCTGATGGCATAGTGCCAGTATTTCAGAACTTAGATTCTGAAGTCAGAGAACCTATCCCATTATGTCAAGTCTGGGCCAGTAAGCCAGAATTTTACCTCTATAGGTCTGATCTGGATAGTGACGTCATAGAGGTAGTGCCAATATTCCAAGTCTTGGATTCTGACATCATAAAGCTCTTCCAGTATACCCTGGTTGCCAAGTTCGATCACCGTCTTGTATTCCAGGTCCACCATCTTGGATATGATGTCATACTAGGACTGTGCCAGTATTCCAAGCCTTCGATTTGACAACATAGAAAAAATAGTTCAAATGACTCTGAGCACTGTGGGACTTAACATCTGAGGTCATCAGTCCCCTAGAACTTAGAACTACGTAAACCTAACTAACCTAAGGACATCACACACATCCATGCCAGAGGCAGGATTCGAACCTGCGACCGTAGCAGGCTCGCGGTTCCGGACTGAAGCGCCTAAAACCGCTCGTCCACCGCGGCCGGCTGACATCATAGAGCCAGAGCCAGTACTTCAAGTCAGCCAGCACGACAATGCACCATCTTGCATTTCCACCAATTCATACTTAGGACATCAGCCCTGCTTCCATAGGAACATCATTAGCACAGCTGAGCCATTTTTAATTTGCCACCGAAATTTGAATTTCACGCCATTTTATACATCTGCCTTTGTCAGACAGAGGAGGGAGAGGTGGGTGAGGAAATCCCACAATGTCATCGATGACACAGTGTGCCTGAATGCTTCTAACATATCTACTTTTACCTTATCATCCCACTTAGTTTTCAATATTCTTCTGTAGCACCTAATCTCAAACGCTTCCTTTTTCTTCTGTTCTGATTTTATCACTGTCCATGATCCAGTATCATAAAATGCCATGTTCTAAACATACATTCTGAGAAATTTATTCCTCAAATTGAGGCCTATGTTTGTTACCAGTAGATTTCTCTTGGCCATTAATAATCTCTTTGCCTCTTCTAGTCTGCTTATTATGTCCTTGATTCGTTCGTCATGGGTTATTTAGCTTTAAGGTAGAGGAATGAACTTGTTTACATCGTTATCACCAATTTTGATGATCAATTTTTTTGCTGTTCTCGTTACTTTTGTTTTCTACCGGTTTACTCTCAATCCATACTCTTTGCTCATTAGAGTGTTCATTCCACACAATACATTCTGTAATTCTTCTCCACTTTCACTGAGGACAGCAATGTCATCCTTCCACCTTGAATTTTATTTCCAACACGGGTTCTTCGATGTGTACATTGAACAATTGTGAAATACTGCATACCTGTCTTAAACCGTTTTTAATCCGAATACTTTCTTCTTCGCCTTACATTCTTCTTGTCCTCTCTTGGTTCTTGTACATATAGCGTATTACCCGTCTTTCCCTACAGCTTACTCCTATTTTTCTCAGGATTTTGAACATCTTACAGCATTTTACATTGTCGAACGCTTCTTCTAGGTTGACAAACCCTTTGAGCGTTTCTTGATTTTTCTTGTCTTGCCTCCACTATCAAGCGCAATGTCACGACTGCTCATCAGCAAGGGACCTTTAACACAAGAAACAGAGAAATGCCCGAAGAGTAGCACGTTTAGTAGGCGCGACAGCCTGGCGGAGATGTTCATCACGGTGGCAGACATTACAAGAGAAGCGCTTTGTAAATACGGAGAGCACTACTGTTAATATTGCCAGAGCGCACGTTCCCGGAAGTCCACATACGTCTCGCGAACGAACAGAGAAAGTAGAGCGCACGCGGAATCTTGCTAGCGATCATTCTTCCCACGCACCGTACTAGAATGTAACAAGGTACGGGGGAAATGGAAATTGTACTGTAAACATCCTCAACCACACACCGTAAGGTATTTTGTAGAGCACAGATGAGGATGTAGATGAAGCGGAAGAAACTTTTAACTATTGTGAACTACCGTACTATTGTATCTGTGTAACAGTTTTCTTGGCGAAACAGCAAGCATTCGCTGCGTTGCTACAGGATTACTGAATGGATTACTGAATGTAACAAGGTACGGGGGAAATGGAAATTGTACTGTAAACATCCTCAACCACACACCGTAAGGTATTTTGTAGAGCACAGATGAGGATGTAGATGAAGCGGAAGAAACTTTTAACTATTGTGAACTACCGTACTATTGTATCTGTGTAACAGTTTTCTTGGCGAAACAGCAAGCATTCGCTGCGTTGCTACAGGATTACTGAATGGAGACGGTGTCTGCCTGAAGGTTCCTGGTTGCTCAGCGGTGCCAACCGTTCATGGCTGGCTCATCGCATTTCAAAACTCGCCGCCGCAGTCCATCAGGATGTGAGCTCGCTCAGTGTCGCGGCATCCGCAGCATCTTATCTGCAGACACTCAGCATCCTGATGCGTCAAATCGCCTGTATCTTTCTTGAGCAAACAGATGTGTCAGCTTCCACTACTGTTCTGTGAATGTGTTGTTTACAACTCGAAATCCTCTGCATGGGTACAGCTACTGAATGTTAGCGTCTGCCGATACTGCTAAACTTGTCCCTTCTGGTGGGTAAGTTTTTGCTTGTGAGAATCATAACGACAGGCAACTGGAAGTGAATACTGTCAAAGCGGCGATATACCAGGACCTCCTTTGTCCGGCCCTCATTAACTCAGATTTCAATTTTAGGGTTCCGTACCTCAATCGATAAAAATGGAACCCTTTAGGATCGCTTTGTTGTTGTCTATCTGTCTGTCCGACTGTTAAAACCATTTTTCTCACAAACGGGTAGACGTATCAAGTTGAAATTTACGTCACAAACTAAGGCCTATGGTCCCTTGGCGGTATAATAAACGGTAGCTTCTAAGTCAATGCAATCAAAAGATATCTTTTGATACTCGCAAGCTCACTCATCAAAACCTATATAGGGTACTTCCCGTTGAACTAGACACATGAAATTTGGTAAGAAGCAAGGTTTCACAGTATACGTACACGAAGAAATCCGAAAACTGTTTTTTTTGTCGTTTCTCATCCGCCTGTCTGTCTGTCCCTCTATTAAGAGCTCTTTCTCTCAGGAACGGGTATGCGTATCAAGTTCAAATTTATGTCACGGTCCCTTGGCGGTGTAAAACATACGAGCTTCTACGTCTGCAACCAACGGCCATTTACGTCACATATATCGATACTCGCCAACTCACTCAGTAAAACCTTTACGTATGTCCCGCTCACGTAAAATCATGAAATTTGGTAAGAAGCCCAGTGCAAGTAGGGGAAAAAGTAAGGGAAAAATTGTTAATTATTTCACATAAAAATATATTTTTGCCTTTAGAACTTACATTTTATGCATCATCCGTCAAAAACATAATAGAAAATTATTACTGCATGCAAACATAAAATATAAGTTGTAGTCACGTTTTAGAATGTACATCAATATAAGTTATTAGGTCTTGTCTCTTCATATGTATAAACTTAAGACCCCACTAGCTTCTTTTGGTATTTCCTGGCTAGTCTCAGGAACTACTGTAGAGATTTTCATACAGTCTTGGAGTTCCGGGGACCGGTATGTTGCCAATATCGATACTGATAGCAGGCAAAAATTGTCGAGCTTTTCGATTCCCAGGACTGAGGAACTATCAGTATACATAATCAAGTCTGTATGCAACCCTCAGAGGGCGAGTCCTACTCGCACTTCGCCATTTTTTCTTTCCTTTTTCTTTTTTTTAATGCGAAAATGTGTGGTATACGGTTGGTACGGAACGGTATATGTTCAGTCGTTATGTTCGCACCGCAGGTTGCCTGTTCCATGCACCCAGTTTTCTATATCCACTGACGAGAAAAAATCGCAACACCAAAAAAATTACAGTGGAGTGAAGAAATTTCGGGAATACATTTGTCTAGGTAATGTTCTGAAGTGATTAATATTGCAAGATCACAGTTTAATGTAAGCGCAACATAAGGCACTGCAAATGTGAAATGCTTGTACATTAATGAGTGGTATAACCGCCAGAATGATGAACGCACGCATGCAAATATGTATGCTTTGTGTAATGCAGGTGTTGGATGTCAGTTTGTGGGATGGAATTCTATGCCTGTTGCACTTTGTCAATACAGGGACGGTTAATGCTGTCCCAAGCGTGCTCGATTGACGACAGATATGCTGATCGAGCAGGCCAGGGCTCAATGTCAACACTATGTGTGCATGTTGCGTTACATCAGCGGCATGTGGACGAGCGTTATCCTGTTGGAAAACATCACTGGAATGCTGCTCATGAATGGTAGCACAGCAGGTCGAATCACCAGATTGACGTAGGCCTACAAAACTGCGGTCAGGGTGCGTGGGATAGCGCCGGCCGTGGTGGCCGAGCGGGTCTACGCGCTACAGTCTGGAACCGCGCGACCGCTACGGTCGCAGGTTCTAATCCTGCCTCGGACATGGATGTGTGTGATGTCCTTAGGTTAGTTAGGTTTAAGTAGTTCTAAGTTCTAGGGGACTGATGACCTCAGAAGTTAAGTCCCATAGCGCTCAGAGCCATTTTTTTGTCTTATAGTCACACAGGGCCAGTTAGTCACGCAAGAGAGCAAGGAAACGGGGCTAACTCCGCGTCATATTCAGCGTAAAGTCTTTTTTGTCCACAGTGCTGTGGCTGTCAATGGAAAAGCAGTTTCTGGCGACAGCATACTCGGATAAAATTTTCTCCATTTTCTTGTCCTGACGGGCTTCGCTGCAAACTTAAAGTTTTTGACGCCGTTCTCACTTACCATCGTCACAAGAAAACTGAAAAAATTTAATCTAAAGGTGTCACTGTCGATAGTGGCTGGCAGTGCCTGATTGAGAGTGTGCACTTAACTTTGTTCCAGCCGTCCATGAGCGGCTCGTAAGGGCATGCTAGAAATGTTTTCCTTAAAATTAATCTCTGCGAAACATGAGGAAGATACAATAATTTAGCTCTATTTAAGTGGGAAACTTACTTTTCATGGTTATCCAAAACGAATATACCGTAGGACCATTCGACACGCGGGTGTCTCGGTTTGAGATGTTCTAAGAAGTGTAAGGTGTACCGTAGGACCATGCAATACGCGGGTGTCTCTGTTTGAGATAACTGTAACAAGTGTAAGGTGTTATTACACCCTGAACGACAAAACCGATTTCTTCAACTTTTTCTTTTCCCTCTATGAAAATTGACACGATCCTGGGTATATGTTTCTTCAGATGAAAAATAAACACAAGTACTTCATTTATCACTAACTTTAATCTTATACTTACGGCATTTGCTCGCCATAACAGGCTCTTATATTTTTTTTAAAACTTTTTTGTCACAGCTGCTACGTCCGCTTCTTTGTAATGTTAAAGTAACGACGAGCTATCTTCCATCGTGTGGACCCTTCTTGTAGATACTGCTCAGAGAAAACGAAGAGACGCTGAATGAATGATAAAAGTTTCCTATCGGTAAATATATCGAAAATAGCTTACAGGATTTTCGATTTCGCACGTAAACGTACAAAAAAAGGAGAAAAAATTAAAACTGGAGATGTAAAATAGAAAAGTCCCTTTCACGAACAGTTGCAACTCTGCTTTATAGTTCCTTTATCATTGCATGTTGTAGGTTAGTCTTTCACCTTCCGTGTACATTAACGTAAATATCTGCGCATTGGATGCTAAATGTTGCGAAACACGCTTGGTTTATGTAGCCTTGCCCCGCAAAAGACTGCTGATTTCGTTTGTTGCTTACAGGTGGCAAAATCATTTAAAACTAATTTCACTTAGTAGTTACATTAAAATTACTATGCGATCTAAAAAATGACTGAGAATAGTGAGAAGATTTTTACGAGCTTGAAAATAATGTGTCGGTGAGGACGAGTATAAAATATTTGAAACCGGACGACTGGTCTAGAATAGCAATTTTCTCTACTGTTTAAGGCACCATGATCAAGCAAACAAGTTCGCTAAAAGAGGTGAAAAGGTTTACGCGAGGTGCAGGCATTGAAGCTCGTGCCATTACATCAAAAAGATTGTATGCCATAAAATATTCTACCTGCTTTAATTTTCGAACTCATAGAAATAGGTCATGGCAGCCAGAAAAACTTGTAGTTTTTATGGTGGTGTTGTACAATTTCAATGACATTTTACAGCATCATTCAAAATTGCCAGTGTCGTGTTGCCAAACAGTTAACGAACGTTCGTGCCCTGTGCAGGCAGTAACTGAATAGCGCGTTTGAAGCATGGCCCGTCGAAGCATTTTCCGTTAACCGAGGCGACGGTGGTCTTTCATCCATATCGGTCAAACGAGCGAGACCAAAGTTCCGCTAATCAACGCCGAAGGCCGGCGCGCTGGGCGAGGTCAAGAAATAGCCGAGGTTAGCAGTTCAGTTCAGAGTTAGCAGATGGCCGCTTGCTTAACTCGTGCGGTCGCCGGTATGCTCTGAGAGCGGCATTCGCACAGCCGCTGCGTGCGTTGCATTGACAGCTGCTGCTGTATGAATGAGCAGGTGTGCCTGCTACAAAAGACACGCCGTCTGCTACTTAATGCACGGGGACACCTGCTAGAGATTACAGAGGAAACCGTTATGTAGAACGATTTACGGAGAAAATTAGGCGCGAAAGGCTCATGAAATTCATATGTCCTTTGCAATTTTCTCATCAAAACAGCAGATTCTGGTTTACCTCATGGTAACATCACAGTGACAAACCACAAAAATGCTAAATACAGCACTAAATCTGGCCGGATCAGGAAACTTTGGTAAAATCAGATACAACTCGTGCACAACTGGACAAAAAATAAGGCTACAAATGGCATTTCCTACAGAGCGAACAACCGTACAAAGCTTGTAGCGCATTTCTTGTCAACCTGTCAAAATGTGTGCAAAGCTGTCGTCGTCAACAAAAAACGGAAAATAACAAGAGTTGGCCAATTTCGCAGCTGCTGTATATAAATTACACCAGAGCGAAAGAAAACGCATTTTGCATGCTGCACATTCAGTTTTTTTTTTTTTTTTTTTTTTTGTGCATCCAGACACGTTTTGCCTGATCCACTGAAGATGCCTAGTAACTACGGTGAAACGCGACTGGCTGCACGAGAAAAATAAAAAAAAAACTTAATGAGCAGCATAAAAAAAGTATTTTCGTTTGAACTACTGTAATTTATACCGAAAATCTTCGACGGACCCTGCTTTAAACGAGCTATCGGAATACTGAATGCACAGGGCACCAGCACTCGCTGATAGGCAAAACGGCACTAGTAATTTTGAGTACTGGTATCGGATGCCATAGATGTATAACAATAGCACCAAACACTGCATGTTCTGTGGGTTTGATAAGCAGAAACGAGTTCACGATTGCAGTTTAAATATTTTATATCTTAATTTTGTTGCAAACACCGTACGTAAAAACTTTAGCCAGCAATGTCTCTTGACTGCATAGTTTCGCTATGACTGTGAGTTTACAAAAATATTTCACCAGTAAAAATATTAATAAAGCTGACACACTTCGCTTTCCAGAAGACGTGAAGCGTCCATCATATACGCACTTCAAAACGCCGGTAACGGTGGCTTTTAGGCGAAATGGAAGACATAATGGTCCATACACAGACGTTAGAATTCTTTCATAATCTCTGACAAAAAAAGATGCAATTAAAAATATATGAACTGAGTGGGATATACAAATACGGTACTTGAACAATCCTCCACCTTTAGTTCATTGTTGGGATGCTAACGGCTTTGCAAACTACAGCTGGTCAGAAATGAGACGCATTTCGCTAATTTGTCCGTTACTGTCAGCGCTTGTTGCGAAAAAGGCAAAAGAATGCAGTGCAGAAACTTACCATTTATGGGCTTGTCCGGTATGTCAACCGATATATTCTTCATTTCGAAGATCGGTTTCACAGACGCGCAAGACGTCACCATATTTTCGGGCGTTTGTCCAGTACCCGCGAGTGCGTTCCCAAACACGACATAGGTACACATGCACAGAAATGACAACACTGTCACGGAACACAACTCTCTTCTCGCCATTTTCTCCGGCCGGTGTCTACCGAAATAAAAACTCGGGAAGAAACACTACACGACAATGCCGGCGGGAGAAAACGAAGCATTCACTGGAGACGACCGGTAGCTGGAATGCGCATTCACAGCTACGCGCGAAGGCTGGAACTAAATACGAATCTGGCGGTATTCACACGTGCGCGGACATGCGCTTTATTCCGCGCCGCACGCACCGTTCAGCTCGCAGCGCGCACTAGCACACTGCCACACAGTAGGTTACTAGCTGATGCCGGCACGGACGCTGGCAAACTACTCAGCTGATGCGACCTACCGCATGCTTGCACGTCTCCCAAGCACGCTCTCTGCCCGCCTACCCGCCCCCACTACGCCGATACACACATTCATGGGACGCTGACCGCGTCGCGAGCGTCATCTACCGACAAACATTGGCATCTGCTGCGCGGCATTGGAGCGGCGCGCTACTGCGGCCACCTGGCGGCACGAATTTCAACTGCTTGCGGCACGAGTTCCATCATTTGCATCAAAATAGAATTCGGTTACTTCCGAGCCGCGAGTGGAATGCGACGCCGTGGAGAATAAAGGAAGGCTATAACGTTTCTGAATGTCATCCGATCACCGCCACCCACAGAAACATCTCAATATTGAATTTTACTCGTCACAGACTTGCATATCATCGCACTCTCCCATAGTGAGCCAGTTTTTACACGATTACATTATTTTATCCACGATGATTCGAGAAAGCCGCGACTGTTTTCGTAAATTTCAATATTTCATAACCATAGAATAAAGGTGGCAGGGGTAAAATACAGGGGGCGAAAGGCTATTCACAATTTGTACAGAAAGCAGATGGCAGTTATAAGAGTCGAGGGACATGAAAGGGAAGCAGTGGTAGGGAAGGGAGTGAGACAGGGTTGTAGCCTCTCCCCGATGCTATTCAGTCTATACATTGAGCAAGCAGTAAAGGAAATAAAAGAAAAGTTCGGAAAAGGCATTAAAATCCATGGAGAAGAAATAAAAACTTTGAGGTTCGCCGACGACATTGTTATTCTGTCAGAGACAGCAAATGACTTGGAAGAGCAGTTGAACGGAATGGACAGTGTCTTGAAAGGAGGGTATAAGATGAACATCAACAAAAGCAAAACAAGGATAATGGAATGTAGTCAAATTAAATCGGGTGATGCTGAAGGAATTAGATTAGGAAATGAGACACTTAAAGCAGTAAAGGAGTTTTGCTATTTGGGGAGCAAACTAACTGATGATGGTCGAAGTAGAGAGGATATAAAATGTAGACTGGCAATGGCAAGGAAAGCGTTTCTGAAGAAGAGAAATTTGTTAACATCGAGTATAGATTTAAGTCTCAGGAAGTCGTTTCTGAAAGTATTTGTATGGAGTGTAGCCATGTATGGAAATGAAACATGGACGATAAATACACTCCTGGAAATTGAAATAAGAACACCGTGAATTCATTGTCCCAGGAAGGGGAAACTTTATTGACACATTCCTGGGGTCAGATACATCACATGATCACACTTACAGAACCACAGGCACATAGACACAGGCAACAGAGCATGCACAATGTCGGCACTAGTACAGTGTATATCCACCTTTCGCAGCAATGCAGGCTGCTATTCTCCCATGGAGACGATCGTAGAGATGCTGGATGTAGTCCTGTGGAACGGCTTGCCATGCCATTTCCACCTGGCGCCTCAGTTGGACCAGCGTTCGTGCTGGACGTGCAGACCGCGTGAGACGACGCTTCATCCAGTCCCAAACATGCTCAATGGGGGACAGATCCGGAGATCTTGCTGGCCAGGGTAGTTGACGTACACCTTCTAGAGCACGTTGGGTGGCACGGGATACATGCGGACGTGCATTGTCCTGTTGGAACAGCAAGTTCCCTTGCCGGTCTAGAAATGGTAGAACGATGGGTTCGATGACGGTTTGGATGTACCGTGCACTATTCAGTGTCCCCTCGACGATCACCAGTGGTGTACGGCCAGTGTAGGAGATCGCTCCCCACACCATGATGCCGGGTGTTGGCCCTGTGTGCCTCGGTCGTATGCAGTCCTGATTGTGGCGCTCACCTGCACGGCGCCAAACACGCATACGACCATCATTGGCACCAAGGCAGAAGCGACTCTCATCGCTGAAGACGACACGTCTCCATTCGTCCCTCCATTCACGCCTGTCGCGACACCACTGGAGGCGGGCTGCACGATGTTGGGGCGTGAGCGGAAGACGGCCTAACGGTGTGCGGGACCGTAGCCCAGCTTCATGGAGACGGTTGCGAATGGTCCTCGCCGATACCCCAGGAGCAACAGTGTCCCTAATTTGCTGGGAAGTGGCGGTGCGGTCCCCTACGGCACTGCGTAGGATCCTACGGTCTTGGCGTGCATCCGTGCGTCGCTGCGGTCCGGTCCCAGGTCGACGGGCACGTGCACCTTCCGCCGACCACTGGCGACAACATCGATGTACTATGGAGACCTCACGCCCCACGTGTTGAGCAATTCGGCGGTACGTCCACCCGGCCTCCCGCATGCCCACTATACGCCCTCGCTCAAAGTCCGTCAACTGCACATACGGTTCACGTCCACGCTGTCGCGGCATGCTACCAGTGTTAAAGACTGCGATGGAGCTCCGTATGCCACGGCAAACTGGCTGACACTGACGGCAGCGGTGCACAAATGCTGCGCAGCTAGCGCCATTCGACGGCCAACACCGCGGGTCCTGGTGTGTCCGCTGTGCCGTGCGTGTGATCATTGCTTGTACAGCCCTCTCGCAGTGTCCGGAGCAAGTATGGTGGGTCTGACACACCGGTGTCAATGTGTTCTTTTTTCCATTTCCAGGAGTGTAGTTTAGACAAGATGAGAATAGAAGCTTTCGAAATGTGATGCTACAGAAGAATGCGAAGATTAGATGGGTAGATCACATAACTAATGAGGAGGTATTGAATAGAATTGTTGAGAAGAGGAGTTTGTGGCACAACTTGACCAGAAGAAGGGATCGGTTGGTAGGACATTTTCTGAGGCATCAAGGGATCACCAATTTAGTACTGGAGGGCAGCGTGGAGGGTAGAAATCGTAGAGGGAGACCAAAAGATGAATACACTACGCAGATTCAGAAGGATGTAGGCTGCAGTAGGTACTGGGAGATGAAGAAGCTTGCACAGGATAGAGTAGCATGGAGAGGTGCATCAAACCAGTCTCAGGACTCAAGACCACAACAACAACAGAATAAATCTACCCTAGGTTTCAATATGTCACATATCAACGAAGCAGACATCTGTGCTGTAATGTGTCAAGACAAAAATGTGAAATTTGCACGAAACATCTTTGCTGCCGTCTGATGTGTTACGGTGAAATAAATCACAAAAGGTGTGTCCGTTTGGTGGTTTTTCTGCACTGGTATTAAATCTGCGGGCTCTTGGGCGAAGCTGGAATAAAGCGTTAGTGATGACCTCCAACACATGCGGCAGCGATGTTCGAGCAGTAAATTAGCCATAGAAGCAGACAGAACAACTTACACGCTACTCAAAGGCCAATTATCTGAAGCGGAACCTAGACGGTCAATAATAATGATAATATTTCCCTGATGCTGCAGTAATATTGACCATATAGGAGTAAGATTGAGAGGTTGTGCAATAATATTGAGAACACCGGAAACTCTACAAATATATTACGCTGCCTAGAAATGTTGTGCCGTCTGTGGGCAGTATTATCAATATTCGTGATAGCATCTCGCATGCTACACAGACGAAGGAGGTTATGTTATGTAAAGTTCTGTAGAAAATGAGTTCAAAACAACACGAAAGAGCATTATTATTAGAGTGCATCGAAATGTCTAAACCACTGACGATAGCTGGCCGGGGTGGCCGAGCGGTTCTAGGCGCTTCAGTGTGGAGCCGCGCGTTCGCTACGGTCGCAGGTTCGAATTCTGTCTCGGGCATGGATGTGTGTGTTGTCCTTAGGTTAGTTAGGTTTAAGTAGTTTTAAGTTCTAGGGGACTGATAACCTTGGAAGTTAAGTCCCATAGTGCTCAGAGCCACTGACGATATTGTGGGGTGTTAGAACAGATGAGTACAAATACTGGTGTGTTAAGAATGATGGATCGCATGATTTGTTGGGCAGAAAACATAGGGAAGGCCCACGAAGGAAGATATTTTTTTTAAAAAAGTAATTTATGCAGAGTTCTGAGTAAAGGTATACATGGTGAGTAATATAAGATGTAACATCCCTTTTATTTCGTGATCTGTTTTAGTTATCTAAATGAGGTTTTCGAGAAATGACAGTTAGCTAAGAGGTGCGTACTCTAGTATGTAATAAAACGTCTTCACTCTTTTATTGGTCAAGATTTTGAAGGAAGTATGATTTTTTTTAATAGTAAGTTTTCCTTTTTACGGCATCGGAAAGCGCTTTAAAAGATGAAACAGTGGTGCAACGGTTGTTAATTTTGAGGCTGAAACTCTTCGAAAAAGAGGCCCAGAAATATTCTGAAACTGAAAAGCAAGTCAGCTGAAATCGGCTATTGCGCTATAAACATGATCATCGCAGTCTACGTCGTTGTATCAAACTTTTCGACTGTTTACTTATCTGTACTGCACAACAAGCAGGAACTGCGTTGTCTTTCGGCAGGTCATTTTTGCTTCAACATTTCTTGCATGCAGAAATGTACAGCAATGAGGGGAAGTTAGACATTCCACTTTTATACGCTGAATATCAAACAAATGCTGTCGAAACAGTAATGGAAAATTGCCTGACGAAACTTTAAATGTTGCACAAGAAACTGGAAACATACGCACATTTGAAATACTTTCCCTAAACCGCATATGATGCGTAGAAGCTAGCTTATCCCGTAGTGCCATATACAAAAATCATAGCTGACCGGGTATTTACGTCGTATAGGATATGAGAGAGGTTTTATCTGATAATCAGTAGCGTAGGCCCATCTAGCTGTATCGGGCTACAACGACGGAGCCTCGCATGAGAGTTTTGCTTGGAGTTGATTGCACCGCAATAACCGACTCTGTCCACATTGCTTTTCAATTTTAGTGCATTTCTCGCATTATTTTATGAAAAGTTGCAACGTCACTACTAGCAAGCGTTATATTAAAGTAAATGTCTTTCCAAGAGCTACTGAATGCAGTTATGAATAGCATGGGGTTATGGGGTTTCACGTATATATATATATATATATATATATATATATATATATATATATATATATATATATATATATATCGGTTGATACTAGGGTGCAGAACATTATTCGCACGAAAGAATACGTAGCCACAGCGAGCAATCAATTGCAGAAAACCTGGAATTATTCTGGAAATAAAAGGGATGTTCCACTTACGTGACTCACCCTATATATAAATATTTATCTCTGCATGACAGGTTTCCTCCATCACTTCTTCAAAGTTTCAGATCTTCGAAAGAACTGCCAGTGGCAAGGTCTCGAGCGAAATGGCTGCGGTGCGCGCTGGCTTGGTGGAACTGCGTCTCTCTCTCTCTCTTTTTTTTTTTCAGCCATGAGCCGTCTGACTGGCTTGATGCGTCCGGTCACGAATTTCTCTCCTGGGCGAACCTCTTCATATCAGAGTACGAGGGGCGTGTGAAAAGTCCGTGGAAAAATAAAAACTACTTACGTGTTTGGCATAAACCTTTTTTATTTTTCGACATAGTCTCCTTTTAGACTTATACACTTCGTCCAACGCTGTTCTAATTTGTTGATCCCTTCCGAATAATAGGAATTGTCCAAGTCTGCAAAATAGCTATTAGTTGCTGCAGTCACCTCCTCGTTTGAATAAAATACTTGTCCCGCCAGCCATTTCTTCAAATTGGGGAACAAATAGTAGTCCGAGGGAGCCACGTCTGGAGAATAGAGGGGATGTGAAACGAGTTGGAATCCTGTTTCCATTAATTTTGCGACCACAACTGCTGAGGTGTGTGCTGGTGCATTGTCATGATGGAAAAGGACATTTTTGCGGTCCAATCGCCGGCGTTTTTCTTGCAGCTCGGTTTTCAAACGGTCCAATAACGATGACTAATATACACCTGTAATAGTTTTACCCTTTTCCAGATAGTCGATGAGGATTATCCCTTGCGAATCGCAAAAGACAGTCGCCATAACCTTTCCGGCCGAAGGACTGATCTCCGCCTTTTTTGGTGCAGATTCTCCCTTGGTAAACAATTGTTTAGATTGTTGTTTGGTCTCAGGAATATAGTAATATATTCATGTTTCATCCACAGTGACGAAACGACGCTTAAAGTCCTGCGGATTCTTCCTGAACAGTTGGTTCAAATGGCTCTGAGCACTATGGGACTCAACTGCTGTGGTCATAAGTCCCCTAGAACTTAGAACTACTTAAACCTAACTAACCTAAGGACAGCACACAACACCCAGCCACACGAGGCAGAGAACCTGAACAGTTGCAAACCATCCTTGCAACACTTCACACGATTCCGTTTTTGGTCAAGCGTGAGCAACCGCGGAACCCATCTTGCGGATAGCCGGTGTGGCTGAGCGGTTCTAGGCACTTCAGTCTGGAACTACGCGACCACTACGGTCGCAAGTTCGAATCCTGCCTCGGGCATGGATGTGTGTGATGTCCTTAGGTTAGTTAGGTTTGAGTGGTTCTCAGTTCTAGGGGACTGATGACCTCAGATGTTAAGTCCCATAGTGCTCAGAGCCATTTGAACCATTTTGAAGTAGACTCGACTGATCGCAAGTGATTACATTGGTAAATATCAGTAACAAAATTCGACTCCGGGACTTGGAGAATAGATGATTGGTAGCTCGACTGGAAGTGGAAATGACTGTACGGCATTGTGTGCCGGGAGTCCATTCGGGGAAGTTCAGCCGCCGAGGGCAAGTACGCAGTCATATTACGCGCGTCCATTTTCGTAAAGAAACTGCGTGGTTTTCAAGGCTAATAAAGCCGACAACGGCCGTTGGAGAGCGCGAAGAGCGCAAATCGCGTTAACCAGTAGTGCCGTATGCCGGATTGTTGTACAAGAGCGGAGAAAATTGCGAAGATTCTGGACTCGACGATGGCTTGACCAGCGAATTTCTGGTAGAGGAACAGTGTATAATGCTGTACAACGATCTGAGATACACACTAGCAGGAGTTATTCGTTAACTCAGTTAAATTTTCATCTCATTTTCAATTTTAAATTGGGTATAGCTAAGATATAGTGTCTAACGTCAGTCTGTGCGTGCATAAACCACGTTCTCGATGCGGCATTGCCTACAAATCACCTAAAATGATGTACTTCATCAAAAAGACTTCAAGATCGAGATTTGTTTCGTAAATTCATTCGAATGGAAGAGGAGTTTGTTTTCAAACTGCTCGCAATTGTTATAAAAGATACTGGTGTTTAGCGGCAATATGCAAACATGAGCCAGTCCATAAACATATTTTACACAAAGTTTTCGTAATAGCATAAATTCCCAGAGTATAACTTGTGTTTATTTTCAGAGTTCAAACATAGACTGCCCTTCAAGTTAAGCTTTCTGATCACTGGGAAAATATTCGAGTCGTTGGCTTTCACAACAAGAATTGCTGCAAATACATTATGTATAATAAATAACATCGACTTTTCAGATAATACTTCTATCAAATGAATAATAAAGACCCAGAATCTTTTAGAAAACAAAAGGTGAAAAAATATTATCTTGCTACCTTTTACTCTACAACACATCAGTCTACAACGCTATCAACTGTACCCCCGTTTCAACAGAGCATCCAACTTTCCTTATACAACGTACACTATGTAAAGAGTACCCACAAATGTCATTATTTTTGTATTTGAAATGAGAGCTGTACGCAAAACATTCGCTTTTGACAGATCATCGATGCGCCTTAGCATTGAAACGGTATACTTTCGCACCATACAAGTTATAACAGTAAAATCATTTAACTACAGGAAGTCTGTATCTACCAATATGTAGTTTCCTGTCGTTTGTTATAACAAGTCGTAGCTAAAAGGACGCGTTTTCGAGGGATCGTCAATCTACTGATACTCTGGCACAGTTTATATTCATATTGCATTCACTATTAGAAACAAAACCTATCAAATATGATGATTAAAGCCATACAATATGGTGGCTCCTGTGTTCCACTTGTGGTGTAAAATACTGTCGCATCCTATTGGCCACGTTCCTCTACACGAGGCTCGGATCCTTTATTTCACGCTCCGCAGTGTATTGCAACGTGGAATTCCACGCTATGCACGTGCGTTTTCATGTCCCGTGAGCGGACAGGTTAAATGAATGGTCATTACTAGACATCGTCCATATCCGTCCTCCTACAGAACAGGGAGACATGCTATCTGTGACTGCACTGCCTCATTGCAAGTTAATCGAACAGAAAGGGAAGTGCTGCATAACTTGAACTGTGCAGAACTGGAAAAGATACCGAAGGATGGAAGTCATTTAACTCTGTCTGCAGTTCATAGTCTTGTGGTTAGCGATGCTGACTCGATGACGGGGCCCAATTTCGATTCCCAGCAGGGTCGGGAATTTTCTCCGCTCGGGATTGTGTGTGTGTGTGTGTGTGTGTATGAGTGTTGTCCTCTTGTTTCATAATCATGGACACACAAATAGCCAAAGTACCGTCAAATTAAAAAAAAATGACTTTCAACAGGCTGCCGATCCCACTAGGGGAGTCACAGCCAACATTGCCATACGCACATTTCACTTAACTCTGCTGCCAGTAGAATGTCAAGAGCACTGAAGTATCATTTTTACAATGGAAAACGTAGGGATATCGATGCCCAAGTATGGGACAATATTCCTATTAACCAAATGGCACAACATAAAAGAGGTTTGGGGTGTAGGCGTACAACAGCAGTGGAACCACCTCAAGAAGGACTTCAAAAAGGAAACAAGGAGGAGTGAAGCTCATCGTGAAGTGAAACAAGTGCTGTATCGTGTGTGAGATACAGAGGTGAGCGAGTGTGCCCGGACTTACCCCAGTTCACTGTTAGTAACGCCATGTCACCTCGACGCATCTGTGCGTAGCGTACAAGTATTGCACCATAATTAAGTATAAAATTAAAAGTCAAAGTGTTATATTCAAACTTTGTTAACATATATTTTAATGTAATAACGTTTCAAAAATGTCAAGTCTTAAAAGCAATTAAATCAATAATTTTTGTAAAAACACCATTTTAAGAAAAAAATAAGTAGCGCTAAATAAGAAAAGCTAGAAAGCCAGAATTTGGTCAGAATGGGCCTATGAGGTAATAAATAAGTGGTGCAAGTTTCAAAATAATAGAATTAAAAATACAGCCAGAATCGATGTTTTAAAGAAAAATTATAGGCACTAAATATTAGACTTAGAAATGTAAAAATTTCTGTGATACTTCAGGTCAACTTAAAAATAATAACTAATAGACCACGTTAGGCTACCTCTTATAGTTTTTGAATAATTTAGTGAAAACTTAATTTGTAACTAAAATATACCCATTTGTAGTAGATTAAGTACCTGTAATTTTGGTTATTAAATAATAGAGCGATAACAAATTTTAGAACTGTAGTATTAATAACAAACAATACAAGATTTATTAAAACTATAGTTCAGTGGTAACGATCTGCCGTTAATTTCACTTTAAAAATTCTAGAAAGCAAAGTTTTTATTCTAGCGAGCTGAAACTTTTTCTGTGATTTCAAATAATTACCAGAATGCAGGTAAAAATTAAGAAGATTCTAAATTAATTCATAACTTTGTTATTAAAGATTGTGTGTCCGAGAAAGCGGTCGTTCGGAGGCTGCTGCCGTGTGCATAAAGGCCGGTTCCCACTATAGTTCAATTCTTTTATCTTGGCGGCTCGCGCATGCCCACCCAGACGCGGGAGATTGCTGCGTTGCCAGTTGCACACGACGCACGCGCCAATAGAAGCAGCGCCATAGTATAGCATAGTTCGCAAGCTTACGTTTAGGGGGCAGCGCGCAGTTCATGAAGTGAAGCCACTACGGCCGCATTAACCCTTTCGCTGCTACAGAGACGTGCTTCCTGCATTCCGCGCTGTGCGCGATTTTGTCACTGCACTGATCGCCTGTGCAGACACATTGTGTTCCGACTGCTTTGACACTCGTATCATTCGATTCCACAAAAATTATTTGGCCCAAAAATTTGATTTTTACACGGCTTCTTGACTGATACCTTCCCCCCATAAATGACTTAATTTTGTTTCTATGTTCAACGCAGTCATTATGCAGCACTTTTTGTGAAATCGAATGATAAGCGTGTCAAAGCAGTGGGAACACCATGTGTCAGCACAGGCGAGCAGTGCAGTGATGACAAAATCGCCCACAGCGCGGAATGCGGGGAGCACGTGTTTGCAGCAGCGAAAGGGTTAAGGGGCTCCGGAACGCCCTATACTTGCAATGTTAAAATAACGCTTATAAATTACATCTTTCTTCACAAAGTATTTGAGGTAGGAAGTTGAACTTTTTACAGATTATTTATTGGAATATGGGCTACAACTTAACACAGGGATTTTACAAAATTTTAGTTCAGTTATTAAAGATGATTTTTTTTCAATTGTAATGAAAATTCACAACATTTTTTTGCAATTTTTTATTTATATATTCAAAAACATACAGTTTTTTGGAAAAAGGCTGTGTTAAATTATGCAGAAGGTACTGTGTAACATTTACTGAAAGTTTGAAACAAATATGTTTGGAAGATCCTTAGAAAACATGTAATTAGTATGAGAAAATAAAAGTTTTGGGAATCGAGCGACAAAGATTGGATTAACTTTTTAGTGCATTCCAGGTCCATAGGATGGATTATCTTCATCCTCTGCAAACTCCTCCTCCAGCTTCGTCTTGTTCCTCCTCCTGTTTACTCTTGCTTGTATTTCTAGACTCTTTACAGCCCTGTCTGCAGCCCGAAGGCGTTCCTTGTCTAAAGCAAGCATCGCTCGTACCATGTTAGAACCTATCTTCATTCCCATATTTCTAAATACCTTGCACCTTACAATGTTGCCATCATTGAAAGTCGCAACAGCATCATACACACCAAAGTGAAGTGTTTCTATTCCAACAAATATAGTCTTGGGGATTCTCGACCATATAACACTATTTACAATTTCATTGGGGTTTTGAATTTTTCTGTGAATACACTTTTTCAACAGTTCAGGTGCTGCTAAGTCTCTGAAAATAGGTTTTATCACCTCCATTATTGCATGAGGCAGACTATGCTTATGAGTGTACACTTCACCAGTTAGCAATCCTTTGTTATATTTACACCAACTGTCTTCTTCTTTGGGACACAAGCTATGTTGGGGATTTTCATCGTCTTTATTGTTTACAGTAATAACACATACCTTTGGCTTTCCAACATTTCTCCTTTTCTTAAAAGCCTTCAGAGGATTTCTAATAACTTTACTTTTACTCATTATTATACTTCAACAAAACATGAAACAATCGACAATCACACCAGCGATATATATTGAACCATCACAGGTTAGCCACAACACATACTTTATCTCACATCACTAAAATGTACCTGATGAACACGGACGTTAATAATAACACCATTTGACAGCAGTTTAACAGCGCCACAGTGGGTCACGCCCATGTAGAACACATTTCAAAAAAAATTTAAAAATAGTTGTAGTCTTCGGAATTGAATAAATTATATATCTATTAAAAGGTAATAGTCTGCAGATTCAGAAAACGCAAAAAGTAAAAATTGAACTTTTCATGATTTTGAGCCTTTCCGGAGCCCCTTAATGAAGAGACAAAGCACTAGAAATTTCAAAAAATTGCATTCAAACGAATATAATTCGTGAAGTAAGGCACTTCGATATTGTTTTTAAATCACGAAAATATTAAGCACCGCACACACCTTAAACGTTACGCTAACGCGGCTCGTCCGCTTACATAATGCCATGAGGACTATAACACGTCACACAAAATACTGACAAACACTGTTGGCATAACTATGAATTACTCACGCTTCGTCGAAGTACAATAGGAAATAAACAATTACCGCTGTTCTTTATTGCGAAAAAGCGGTATAAAAGAAAGTCTGCTATCAAGACATTGCTTTTGTTCTATTACTTTATTTATGACTGAACGTTTCTAAAACTGAAGACACTCGTCCATGCTCTGCACTGCAGTCAAGCTCTGGCAACGTCGTTCTCTGTTCATTGGCTGACTGTGTTTTGTGACGTCAGATGCGCAGAACGAACCTAAACTCGGCCGCCGTCATAAATGACGCGCACTTTAGGGTTACCGCGCGCCAAAACCGCGCGGCAGGCTCGTGGTTACCATGGAAACGCTGTCAGCGGCGCCGCATAGCGGCCTCTGCGCCGCCGTTTGCCCATGTCGAATCGCTGCCGCTGCCAGGTGCCGCGCTCCAGGTCCGCGCCGCCAATCACAGAACGTGCTGAGCGTGACGTCAGGTACTGAATCCCGGGCCACACGAACTCTTGCTGTACCGCTGGCGCGGACGCGGCGGCAGCTATGATACACTTATCATCCGATTTCCAGGAAACTATTCGGTAGAAAAATTTGATTCTTGTGCATGTTACAGCCTGATATCTTCTCTCTATAAAGGACCGAATTTCTTTTCGTTATTCGTCGTGGTTACTTGCTCTATCGCATTTACGTAAACCATTACATGAAATTTTAATGAGTGTGCAGAGGTAAAAACGCATTGCGTGGACTTAGCGTACAGTTCATTTTAGGTAATACATTATTGCGTATGAAATTTAGTCAACATATCGAAATAGTTTTTAAAGCTGAGAGCAGAAGAACGATAGCTATCACCGTTCTCAAGATATTGAATAATATGTTGGCAGATGGGCTGTGTGGTGGACGCGCGTGGGTCGCTCGCAATGCGACCGATACTTCGTCCTACTCATCGTAAACCATGTGGTTGTATCAGCCGCAAATTTCGTAAACGGTTCAAGAAATCGAAACGTGTTTTTTTGCAAATGATAACTTGTAAAAGGTCATGTATTTCGTCGCATGATAAATATCCAAAATATATTTATCTACCGAGCTATGAAAGTAACTACAGTTTTTCAGAATGAATCGATGAATTTTTTTAAACGGTATTTAATAGCAAGTGGAATGAGAATTACAGTGACATGGAACATGTTATTATTTACAATATTCTATATAGACTTACAGACATTAAACCGAAACTAATTTGCTGGTATATATAAATGTAATTTGCTAAGTATCTACAGCTAGTGATTATTTCCTTTGGTAAGTAACAAACGTTTTTTTTCTTGCTCCAGTGTACTTTATTTGTTCAAGACGCGTTTCGCTTTTTACTTTAAGACATCTTCGGTGGAATCCAGAATGTTTCAGTTCTGTTTTGATATGGGATACTTGCAGATTATAAAACACTTCACATCTTTTTTTTACGTGAATAACTGGTTACTTACAGTTAATCGAGTTTTTGGCGGACATCTGCGTTTCCCTCACCTGGTCACATGCTGGAGGTTGAACTAAAAGTTAGATTATGGAACATAAGCACATTTCAATGTTCGCTCTTTTTTCTTCTGTCACTAGCTGTAGAAATTTTACCGAAAACTCTGATTTCAAGTCGTAACTAAAGTTTGTTCACCTCATGTCCCTTCCTGTTTGGTTTGTTTATGTACATGATGCCAACCTAAAGAATTATATGCTGAAAACTAATGTTTGTTTATTTCTGTTCCGCCTTATATCTGTATGTGTGTGTGGCTGGCCAGTGACAGTTATAGAAAGTTGAAAGTGAATACAGTAGTTGTCCGTCAGTGGTTGAAAGGTTTGGTGTTCAGCTGATTTCAGTTTTGGTTTAAATGTTTTGTGGAGGAGTTCATGTAAGAGTAAATTCACTGCTTACATTAATAGATAAAATAGTAGAATAACATTTCAACAGATTATTATTATCAGAATACTAGCACCCAACCCCTTTGTCCTCACTTTTACATGAACTCCTCCACAAAATAATTAAATCAAAACTCGAATCAGCTGAACACGAAAACTTTCAACTACGCTCTGTCACATATTACATTCTCATTCAGTTCTTAAGCTCAGCCTAACTACACGCACACATGAGCAGACATAAGGAAAACAGAATGAACACACTTTGGTTTTCAGCATTTGCTTCATTAGGTTGGCAACGTGTACATAAAAAAACCAAATAAGAAGAGACATTAATTGAACACACTGTAGTTACGACTCTAAATCAGTTTTTGGTAAAATATTCGCAGATAGTGACAGAAGAATAATTGTGCTCCACAACAATTAGCCCAAAGAACATAAAAATTGTGAAGGAAAAAAGTTTGTAACGTGAAATTGATGTCCTTACGTCTCGTAAGTGATTTTATAGGATTTTATAGTGCGAGCAATTGAGAGTAAAACACAGACACCAGCCAAAAATCACTTATTCACGTAAAACAAAAAACATCTGAAGTGTTTCATAATCTACAAATAACACAAAGATTCCATTGGAAGTGCCTTAAAGTAAAAGGCGAAAAGCGTACAGCACAAATAAAATACGTCACAGGAAGAAAATGGCGTTTGTTACTTGCAAAACGCATATTTCTGTGTTTGCTGCAGGTAATGGTGGCGTAGACAAATTTCTTGTTTATTATTTCGTTTTGCCTTAAGATATTTTGTTTATTTGCAACGTTTAGAATTCTTTATAGTTACATGTAATAACACCTGATTGCCAATTTCTCTTTCCAGCATCGCTAAAACAGTCTATACAGTCAGATGACATGCCAGCCCGTGTAGCCGAGTGGTTCTAGGCGCTTCAGTCTGGAACCGCGCGACCGCTACGGTCGCAGGTTCGAATCCTGCCTCGGGCATGGATGTGTGTGATGTCCTTAGGTTAATTAGGTTTAAGTAGCTCTAGGGGACTCATGACCTCAGATGTTAAGTCCCATAGTGGTCAGAGCCATTTGAACCATTTTTGAACAGTCAGATGTAAAGTCTTTGATAAGTCGATTTCTTTTACTGAAAGATTTT
This sequence comes from Schistocerca nitens, assembly GCF_023898315.1. Classification (NCBI taxonomy): domain Eukaryota; kingdom Metazoa; phylum Arthropoda; class Insecta; order Orthoptera; family Acrididae; genus Schistocerca; species Schistocerca nitens. The sequence continues at coordinate 904,484,694 of NC_064615.1, forward strand.
ACGTCCCTGATAGAATCATTGTGTCAAACACCTTGGCATATGGTACCAAATATAATATTATGTGAATCGTTTTCAATATCCATGAAGTCTCACTGATCTCAGTCTTGCAAGTAGTTATGAAGGAGCAGTCATAATAATTGGTTTCACAGTTACCACTTTAGGCGTTATAATCCAATTGCCGATCCATATTTGGTTGCCAAAATACCGTATTAATTTTTGATTAACCTGCTTTCCCCTACGAAAACGGCAATTAAAAATAGTTTCATACGACGTTCATGCATCATTTAATATGCCTGAGAATGGTCACATGATATCTGAAGTCAGCGGAAAAGCCTCCTCTGCACAAAAAACGTATGGCAGCATATGTAAAAGTGCATTACGATACATTTGCCACTGATGACTTCTACACAGTTTGAGAACTGCCTTGTCGGCCGGAGTGGCCGTGCGGTTCTAGGCGCTAAAGTCTGGAGCCGAGCGACCGCTACGGTCGCCGGTTCGAATCTTGCCTCGGGCATGGATGTGTGTGATGTCCTTAGGTTAGTGAGGTTTAATTAGTTCTAAGTTCTAGGCGACTGATGACCTCAGAAGTTAAGTCGCATAGTGCTCAGAGCCATGTGAACCATTTGAGAATGCCATTGCATTCGAAAGTCATTGGTTGTTGTTTCATGAAGGAATACATGTCTTATGGAAAATGCTGCAATTGGCAGTGTGGCCATAACAGTAATTAAACTTCATCATTTGCTAACAGTCACCATAACAAAACTGCATTCAAGTTGTAACTTTTCCCTAACATAAGGCTGTTTGCAGAGATTAATAGAGATGTACACAAATACTTCACAAATATATCTGCTAGAGGCTACATTAAACAGATATCCTGGCAATAAATTCGCAGTTGACCTATTTAATGAAAAGTGATGTTATTTGCTGCTGAGCTGCAGTAACAAGAAATACGATTCGTCTGTATGTTGATACAGTGTTCCACAGTAGTCAATCCTCTGCAGGCCTCTTCATCTCTGCATAACTACTGCATCCTACATCCATTCGAATCTGCTTACTATTGGTAAGCCTTGGTCCCATTCTACCATTTAGCCTTCATTACCAAACTGACGATTCTTTGATGCCTCATAATATGTCCTGTCAACAAACCCCTCTTGTAGTCAAGTTGTGCAATAATTTCCTCTTCCTCCTCTATTTAATTTAGTACCTCTTCTTTAGTTACACGATCCTCGTACCTAATCTTCAGCATTCTTATTTATCACCACGTTTTGAAGGCGTCCATTGTCTTCTTGACAGAACTGTTCATCGTCCACGTTTCACTTACATACAAGGCTACACTCTACACAAATACCTTTGTAAAATAGTACCCAACCATTAAAATTTATATTTCGATGTGAACAAATTTTCTTCTTCAGAACGTTTTTCTTACTGTTGACGGTCTTCATTTTATATCCTCTCTACTTCTGCCTTCTCAATTACTGCTTCCCTTTCAAGTCATTGAAGTCTTAGAAATGCAGTTTGGTTCCTGTACAGGTTGTAGATAATCTCGTGTCCTTGTGTTTTATCGATGACATCTCCAGAGGTTCAAAGAATGTTTTTCAATTAAGCTTGTCAAAACCTTTCTCTAAACATGCAAATGCTATAAACACAGATTTGCAGTTCTTCAGTCTGTCTAGTTAACTAAGTGGTAGGATCAGTATTGCCTTACGTGTTCAGACATTTCACAGAAATCTAACATTGTGCTTATGTTAGCTTGTACAACCCCTCCCACTCGCCTCTCTACATATTCGTTCCACTTTCTAGCCTTCTCTTATTTGCTTAGTTCTGGCTTGCCAAAGGAGTTCTTGACAGTTGCTTCTCCTTTGAGCAAAGTTTTCTTTCTTCTTTCTCATTTTCATTCTCCAACGCGATTTTGGGCTCTCTGTCAACGTCATGTTTAGACATTTCTGTTTCTCATGGCCTACTTTATTTGCTGCATTTTTATATTTTTCCCTCTTTTCAATTAATTTTAATGTATCACGTTTTATCCAATGATTTCTACTGTAGCTTTTTCCCGTCCACATACTCTGCTGCATTCACCACTTCTTCTCTCAAAGGTACCTATTGCTATTATAGCGGATTACTTCCTCTGTTTCAGTCAGTCGTTGCATTTCGGTAACTTTAAAATTATCGAAAAACTTTGGCTTCCATCTCCTTAATTTGCTATCGTTTACTGTCTCTTTAGTTGTAAACTGCAGCTCGTAACCAATAAATTATTGTCGGTTTGCGTCTGCACCGGGAAGTGTCTTGCAATTTAAAATCTGGTTTCGAAAAGTCTGTTCCAAATGTGTATTATTCTTTGATGATTCTTAAGCAAGGTGTTGGCGATAATTACGTTATGCTCTGTGTGAAATTCTATCAGGTGGCTTCCACTTTCATCCCTTCCCCCAAGCCTTTGTGTTCTTACTGTTTTCCTGTACCTGCTACCATATCACATTTTAAACTTTTGTATCGCTTACCTATCTGAATAATCTCTTTTATCGTATATTGTTTCCTTCTCTTCCTTTTCCTACTATCGAATTCCAGTCCCACATGACTATTAATTTTCCGTCTCCCTTAACTATCTGAATAATTTCCTTTATTGCATCATACATTTCTTCATCTGCGAAACCAGCAGGCATACAAACTTGTACTTCTGTGGTAGGCGTGGGCTTCTTGTCCATCTTGGCTACAATAATGCGTTCACTATGCTATTCGCAGTAGCTTATACGTGTTCCTATCTTTTATTCATTATTAAACCTACTCCTGCATTACCCATATTTTATTTTGCATTTATAACCCTGTATTCACCTGACCAGAAGTCTTGTTCCTCCTGCCACCGAACTTCACTAATTCCCACTCTTTCTAGCTTTAACCTATCCATTTCCCCTTTTAAATTTTCTAACCTACCCTCCCGATTAAGGGATCTGACATTCCACGCTCCGATCCGTAGAACGCCAATTTTGTTTCTCCTAATAACGACGTCCTCCTGAGTAGTCCCCGTCAGGAGATCCAAATGGGGGACTACTTTACCTCCGAAATATTTTAACCAAGAGGACGTCATCATCATTTATCCATACAGTAATGCTGCATGCCTTCAGGAAAAATTACGGCTGTAGTTTCCCCTTGTTTTCAGTCGTTTGCAGTACCAGCACAGCAAGGCCGTTTTGGTTGATGTTACAAGGCCTCATCAGTCAGTCATCCAGACTATTTGCCCCTGCAACTACTGAAAAGCCTGCTGCCTCTTCAGGGGCCATACGTTTGTCTGGCCTCTCAACAGACACCTCTCCATTGTAGTTGCACCTACAGTATGACTATCTGTATCGCTGATGCATGCAAGCCTCCCCACCAATGGCAAAGTCCATGGTTCATGGGGGGGGGGGGGGGGGGGGGGGGGAGACATATCACTAATCCATGTCTTTTGTCACCTCATTGTAGTTCTATCTTTTAACCAACCTATACTTTGGGGAAAAGAAATGCAGCAGCATAATCATTAAGAACTCTGGAGGGATGCCAGTACTAAGCAAGAAAAGGGACGTTTGAAAGGCTTAAGAAATATGTGGAAGGGCTGTGCACTATCTGATCAAAAGTATCTGCAGTCGTACAAAAGAACATTAATATGGAGTGTGTGTCCACCTTTCACCTTTACGACGATTTTTACTCTGCTGGAAACACTTTCAGTAAGATGTCTAAGTGCCTATGGAGAAGTGGCAGCCCATTCTTTCTTAGATACCAAAACTGGAAGAAGATGGTGGTGCTGGACGCTGGGGTCTGAAGTGAAGTCGACTTCCTAACTCATCCCAAAATTGTTCCGCTGGATTCAAGTCGGGAATCTGGGCATGCCAATCTATTAGTGGGATGTCACTGTCCACAAACCTTTGCGTCATAGATGCCGCTTTATGACAGAGTGCATTCTGGGGCATCGTGTTGTTAGCGTTATTGTATGCGGTAAACATTGCTGTAAAATGTGTCGACTTACTTCCACATTTAGTTGTTCCTTAAGCACAGGGGGACCACGAAAAACACACCCATACCGAAATTGTACTCCAAAGTTCTCCAGGCATTCGCTAAACCTGAACCCTTCATCGGATTGCCTTAGGGTATAGCATGATTCAACACACCAAATCGTTTGCTTCCGTCCGTCCACTGTCCAGTGCTTTCGGTCTTTACACTACCTTAAGTTAAAAAATGGCTCTGAGCACTATGGGACTTAACATCTTAGGTCATCAGTCCCCTAGAACTTAGAACTAGTTAAACCTAACTAACCTAAGGACATCACACACATCCATGCCCGAGGCAGGATTCGAACCTGCGACCGTAGCAGTCGCGCGGTTCCGGACTGCGCGCCTAGAACCGCGAGACCACCGCGGCCGGCACTACCTTAAGTGTTGCTTACCAATGACTATAGGTATGTGTGGCTTATGAGGAGATACTCCACTCTTCTTAACTCCCTATGCACAGTCATTGTGCTATCTGGAATGTTGGTAGCATTTTGGAACTCACGAGTGATCCCTTTCGTTGATTTCATGCGATTTTTTGCAGTTTTTCGAAGGTCTCTGGTCTTGGTTTTGCTGTGGTTGTTTCTTCGTGTTTCCAAATCGTAGTCACATCACCAACAGTTGACGTGGGGAACTTCAGAAGAGTTGAAATGCCCCTGAGGGCGATAACCAATGACCAGGCCACGTTCGAAGTCACTGGGCTCTCCTGGCGGACTCATCCTACTATTACCGCTTCTCTGGGTACAACACGATAGTCCCACTGCTCATTTCGTACTGGCAGGACAGCTTCTCGTGACATCTAGAGGTCAATTTCCCGTTGCATAGCACTGTCCATTTACTTTTGATTGGACAATGTATAGATGAGAGAAACTATAAAATATTACGGATAGGAAAGAGAATGCGGATGAAGATGAATATGAGGATGAAATAGGGTCTGGCTGTGCTTCTATAAGAATTTTGACAGAGCACTGAAAGACCAGACTTCAGTCAATGTACCTGAAATAAACAACGTCACCTCAGAAGTTATAAGATCCTCAGAAGAACCAGTCACTACCAGGCAATCATCATAGGCTGCACCACCCGCTCCTTCCATCTCCACGATTTCTACCTCACCATTTATGCTCGTCCCATCGAGCTCACCCCCACCCTGAAATACCTTGGCCTCATCCTTGGTCGTCACCTCACCTGGACCCCTCATCTCCTGACAATCCAGCAGGAAGCCCATGCCTGTCTCCACCTCCTAAAACTCCTGTCTGGCTGGACATGGGGATTGCATCCTTCCACCATCCTCCAGATCTACAAATCCCTCATCCGTCCTATCCTCTGTTATGCCAGTGTTGCCTAGATCTTCGCCTCCCCCCCACTTTTATAAGGCCCTCCAAATCCTCGAACGCCACACGCTCCACCTCCTGTATGACCTCATCCCCTTCCCCCACCTCCTCCTTTTCCTCCAACATCTCCATATCCTTTACACTGTCTGCAGGATTGATCCCCCCCACTCCCTGGTTTCCTCATTCCTCTCCACCCCCCGGCCATTGCCGCACCTCTATTGCTGTATCCCTCCCTCTCTCCACCTCCACACCCTCCATCTCCTTCATCAGGGCAATTTCCAGCACCTCCCCCACCTGGATGTTGAACTTTGCTGTCACATCTGCTCTTCCTACCAACTGTAACCTGGCCTTGTCCCCCCCCCCCCTCCCCAGGGCCCCCTTTCTCCCAGAGCGGATTCCCATCCTTCCCCATGGGTCCCTGCACCCCCTCCTCGACAGTTTCCCTCCCACATTCTTCCCTCCCCAGCCTTCCCCACCCGTCTCCCCCACTCTCCTCCCCCCCCCCTCCATTCTTCCGTTCTCCCTTGTCTCCAAGCTCCTGGCAGATCCTCTCAGTTTGCTCATCGTAATCAGTGTGCTACATCAGTGTCGCGTTTGCTGCTGTTCTACCGTGTGTCAAGAGCTGTGATTCTAATTGTGTGTTGGACTTGCACATAGTGCTACTGTCAGTGGTTGTTATGTGTTCCGCCTTCCGTCGATACTCTTATGCTTCGGTCATACTGCGCCTTGTGTTCTTTAATTGTCCCAGTGTGTGGTTTCTTTTTATGTGCGCTACTTTTTACGGTTTTTTTATCTCCATTTTACAGTCGCCCCCCTTTTTGTCTGTTCTCTTCCGTACTGTTCCCCATTTTTATATCTATGTACGCCATATTTTCTCCTTTCTATTATTTTTAATGTCTTCTTTGTATAATTACTGTCTTTCGGCTGAAGAGCAGCGCATATACTGCTGCCAGCCCGCCCCTGATGGGGCATTGAAACACAATAAAGGAAAAAAAAAACAGTCACTTCAAAAGTGTTCCACCTGATATGCAAACTGTATGAGACAGGCGAAATACCCTAAGCCATCAAGCAAAATGTAATAATCCCAATACCAAAATAGGCAGGTATTCACAGATGTGACTGTCACAAAACCATCAGTTTAAGAAATGTTATAGTAGCAAAATAGTGAGGTGAATATCTATAGGAGAATGGAACCTCTGCCACAAGAATACCTGGAACATGGGAGGCCATACTAATCCCACAACTCATCTTAGAAGATATTGTGTAGAAAGGCGTACCTACATTTGTAGGATATGAAGATTTAAAAAAAGAAAATCTTTTGACAGAATTTATAGCAATGTACTCTTTGAAATTCTGAAGTCATTAGTGATAATATAGAGGAAGCTGAAGTTACATATTACTCGTATGAAGTCAGATTGCAGTTATAAGAGTCACAGGGACATATAAATGACGTATTAATAGAGAGATGAATGAGACAGAATTGTAGACTACCGCCCATGTCATTCGATCGTGTACTGAGTAAGTACTAAAGGAAACTGAGAAGAAATGTGATAAAGAGACTAAAGTACGCGAAGGATAATTGCCAACGACGTCGTATTTCTGTCAGAGACGAAAAGGGGCTTGGAAGAACAGTTGAACAGAATGGACACTGTCGTGAAAATAAATTGGAAGATGTACATAAAAAAGTAAAAACACGAGTAATGTACAGTAATCAATTTAAATGAGACAATGACGAGAAAATTAGATTACAAAATGAGACACTAAAAGTAGGAGAATATTTTGCGGTTTGGGCATCAAAATAACTGTTGCTGTAGAATAAAAATAATATAAAATGTAAATAACAGGAAATGCTCTTTTGGAAAAAGGGGAATTTACTAACATCGAACATAAATTTTAAGTGTTGGGAAGCCTTTTCTGAAATTATTTCTCTGTACTGGGACCTTATTTGGAAGTAACACGTGGATTTTAAGTAGTGCAGACAAGAAGAATAAGAAACTAGTCAAAATTTGGTGTTAAGAATGCTGAAAATTAGACAAGAGATCAGATGACGAATGAAGAGATACTGAATAGAGTCAGGGAGAAAATACTTTTATCGAATGATTCAATGAAAAGAAGGGGTGGATTAACAGGATACGTCGCGAGGCGACAAGGAAGACTTGTTCGGTTATCGAGAGAGATGTACGAGGTTAAATGTTCAAGAGATAGACTAAGTCTCGGCTACCGCAAGTATGTTCAGATGGATGGAGGCTGCAATATTTATGCGGAGATGAACACATTACCACAGGATAGACTGGGACGTAGAGATGCATCGAACCAGCCTCTTGACAGAAGACAACATCAATAACACAGGCTGCAATATAAAACCTTGTAACCACGTTGTCTATCAACAAGAACTTATTTTCGTCTCCGACGTGGCGATAGAGAAAGCTGGAGCGACGGCTCAGCGGTACTGTGTGACGTAGGCAGCACGTAAGCGGTATCTGGGCCGCGAAGAACAGATTACAGCTTGGCGGCTGCTTAGCAACCAGCCGTGATAGTCTAGTGGTTAGGACATTGCGTTGTGGCCGCAAGAACCCAGGTTCGAATCCTGGTCACGGCAAGAGGCTAATATTTTTATGTAGAATATACATAAATATTACTTTAGTCACTGAAGTAAATATGGCTATTTGTTATCTTCAGATAACAACATTAGCAGTGCAGGAGCTTACATTTTAAGCAGTTTTTTAACAACATTAGCAGTGCAGGAGCTTACATTTTAAGCAGTTTTTTTCTTTTTTTGACAAATATGGGCTTTCATCTGCTGTTCTCATTACGTAATTACGCAAGGCTTTCAAATTTTGCCCCGGCAAAACTGACTGGTCAGTTTGTTTGCAGTATAGTGTTCTTCAGCCAGCGCATAACCTCCTAATAGACATACAAGGTGAGCATGTGGGGCATGTATCCTTCCCCTGACTACAAAAATTTATTTCTAAGGAATTATACTATATACAACCATGTGGTTTGTTGCAAATGGTAGCTTTCATCATACAGTTTGTTATGGATACACTTCTATTTGTCTGTGCTGTTTTTTGAAAATTGTAGCTCAACTCATAAAGTTTTTATCGGTACATGTCTACATGTGCTCTGACAGCAATTGATTTCTTTTCTCACACTCTCTTATTACAGGAATGCTGCCTCCCAATGGCCCCTATGAAGGAGAAAGCGCACTGTGTCTTGTGGTTTCGTTAATACGGTCGCCTGTTACAGTTCAGCGACATTTCCGAACTGCCAATGGTCGAGACGCGCCAGGTGTGAAGTACATAAAAGGATGTTACGAAAATTTTAATTCGAGGCAACATTTTTCATAGTTTAATTACAGGTGGCAGATGGGGATTCAATGACTTGCTAAGAACCGACTACGCCACACTATGCAGAAAGAAAAAAATTTTTGGATACCCATTTGTTTGAAAAATTTATGTGAGATGGCTTCCACGCACTGGGAGATGATGCTAACAAAACTTTTTAGGCGTTTCTTCTTACAAAAACTGACACTGCAAAACAAATTAAGAAATGTACGTGATTGGCAGATGATCTTTTATTCACAAAATCTTAATAACAATTTAATTACTGAATTTTATGGATCAGTCTGAAACATATGTCTACACACAAAGCGCCATTGCAATCTCAGCAAATTTTTCTTGTTCTTTTTCATCTTTTCTTGTGCTGAACGCATGACAACGTTTGTATTTCAGTTTTCTGTGGTAGGTGTTCAGCCACATTTGATAGCCTGAGTTCACCAGGAACGCCACAGCTGTCTTTCACTGAAATGGATACTTGTGGATGACTACGTCATTCCCTTGATGAATGATGAGAATCTTGCTGAGTGTAAACGTAAAGTTAGCTGCTCTCCTCGTCCTGTGGCTGGTGCGTCCGTTATAAATACATTCTCCGTCTTAGTATCAACTTTAAGTAAAAAACAAAAAATTCGGTGCTACCTTTCTGTAGATCGCCCTCCGATTTCATACCGTTCCGCTCCTCATCAGAGTTCTACTCCAACTATTGCACTATTGTATAAACTTTTGGCACTTGGTCAAGCTATGGTGCACATACGACCATCTCTTCCTTTTCTGGAAACACATATTACGTCTTTAGAAGGTGTTGCTTGAAACAGAAGTGTTAATGTCCGTGTGTCTTGGCTCTTTATCGCAGCGACTGAACTTCTTATCTGCGCCTTGAACTCGCCTGCGAAAATTTGTCGTTTGTTTCATTATTCCAGAAGACTTTTTCTGTTGACTCAGATAAGACTTACACAGGATGTATTCCACTATCCAGAAGTATTTTCATTAGAAAGTTCGAAGTGAAATAGTTGCCAAATGTAATAGTTTTTCAAAGGTGAGCACGATTCATGTACAATCCTTTCAACAAGAGGAATGTTAGCATTATTGTTTTCCCCTTACCCACAACAGATCTGGAACTTCAGTAGGTAGCAGGTCTTAGCATCAGCCGGACACCAGACCTTCTATTCGTTTGCTCTTTTTATGGGCCTCATGGACATGTACTGCTTTTTGCTCGATCTTTCCTTAAAGGTGCCACAGCTTCGGGAACGGATAGTATTATACGCATCTAAGAAATTAGCATTTAGGACAGGGCTTAACAACTGGCCGGTTTCGAGCGCGAGTACTCGCGTCTGCTCAGGCACGTGCTCGCGAGCAGCTGCGTGGTCGCGGAGTAGGGCGGGTGGGGAGGGAGGGGAAATGCGCGCGCACGTTTGAATAGGGCCGCAGCGTGCCTATTGAATTCGCGCCGACTGTGTAACGTTTAAAGTACTACGATCAGCTCTTAACAGTCACTTCGCTGGTTAAGAATCATGTGAAGTCGCCGTTGTGTAACCCCAACCATGCTTTCGCAGTTCAACCCCCATTGGGGGGAATTGTATCTGTTTACAGAAAAAGATGGTGTTGCAAAATGTTTAGTATGTCACAAAACGCTGAATTCTGTTATGAAATTTAATTTGCAGCGACATTATATGTTTTACCATGCGAAAGACTACGGACATGGAAAATGTGATTGACCAGATCGTGCACAGGAAGTTATTAAACTTAAAAGGAAGCTATCCGAAGAAGATCTGGACGACGAAGAAAAATCAACTGAGGCAGCTCTCAGAGTGGGTTACAAAATTGCTTTGCTTTTAGCAAAATCCCTGCGCCCCTTAACTGATGGCGATTTAATAAAGGAATGTTTGGTAGTTGCAGCAGAACATTTGTGTCCATCTCAAGTTGAACAGTTTCGGATTGTGCCATTATCTAACATGACCATTATGCGTCGCATACAGGACATGGCAGACGACGTCCAGAGCCAGCTTGCAAATATCTGCAAAGATTTTATGGCGTATTCTCTAGCTCTGGACGAAAGTGTTGATATCACTGGAACAGCGCAGCTTGCCATATTTATTAGAGGTGTTAATAGAGATCTTCAGGTGAGGGAGGAGCTCCTCGATGTAGTAGCCATGAAGAACACTACAACCGGAGGTGATATTTTAAGTAGTGTTGAAGAAAGTGTTGAAAATATAGGATTGTCGTGGAATTCTTTAGTTTCAGTATCTACAGATGGTAGAGGCATACACTAAGCTAATAAAATTATGTGGCATGTGTACATTCTCCTTTATTTGTTTCATTTGTCGCAGTAATAATTCGTGAGTGATATCCCTGCAGGTGGCCGCGGATTTACATCGACTGGCGGCAGCTGTTGTGTACCCCACGTGACTCTCCCCACTCTCCGCTCTGGTCCTGTAGTGGGGGTAGCGTGCTCCCGCTGCTCCGTGCTTGCGCCTTGCTGCTCACAGCTTGCTCCGCGAGCACGTATGTTGTGAAGCCCTGATTTAGGACGTCAGTTAATGGCCTCACTTTTTATAACCTCTATATATAAAGGCAATGTCCCAACCGACTGACTCTCTCACTGACTCATCATCGCCCAGCCCAAACCACTAAGGATATACACCTGAAATTGCACAGGGCGTCGCCGTTTATAATGTAGACGTCATTTAAGACGGGATTTTCCGATATCCCATCCGTAAGGGGCTGAAATAGGGGATGAAAGGCTTTGTGAAAATAGGTCGCTATTAAGGCAATCTTGAAGCTAGACCTACGAAAATAGGTATTTGGTTTCTCGATCAGAAATAAAGAAATATGTGTATGACAATTCTTGGAAATTAACCTAACTGGGGTGAAATAGTGGGTGCAAATTTTTTTTCTTAAATAAATCGTTATTAAAAAACTACCAAGGTATTTTTCAAGCTACAGCTAGGAAAACTGGCATTTGACTTCACGGTTAGAAATAAAAAAATACAACTTTTTAATAGTTCAACCCCTAAGAGGGTGAAATAGGGGATGAAATACTTTAGCAATATATATGATTATGAAAGCATTTTTAAATCTAAATCTATGAAAATTTGAATCTGGCTTCTCGGCTAGTAATAAAAAAATAGTCTTTCACTGTTTCTGGAAAATCAACCCCTATGGGGGCGAAATAGCGGATTAGGGTTTATACGGAAATATTTCATTATGCAAGCATTTTTAAGTTAAATCAACGAAAATTCATAATTGGCTTCTCTGTCACAAATTTAAAAAAATACGCATTTCACTGTTTCTGGAAATTCAATCCCTAAGGTGATGAAATAGGGCCACACTGATTCACTGACTCATCATCGCTCAGCCCAGACCGCTAGGAATAAAAACTTGAAGGTTGCAGAGGGTACTGATCTTATACTGAAGCATCGTTTAAGAAGAGACTGTTCGAAGGGGATGAAAGGCTTTTTGGAAATATGTCGCCATTAAGACACTTTTGAAGCTTTTATTGTTGTGGTCTTCAGTCCAAAGACTGGTTTGATCCAACTCTCCCTGCTACTCTATCCTGTGCAAGCTTCTTCATATCCGAGAAACTACTTTCTTCTCCTCCCCAATTCTATTCAGTACCTCCTCATTAGTTACGTGATCTACTCCTCTAATCTTCAGAATTCTTATGCAACACCACATTTCGAAAGCTCCTCATTACTTCTTGTCTAAACTGTTTATCTTCCATGTTTCACTTCCACAAATAGCTACACTGCATACAAACACTTTCAGAAAGGACTTCCTGACAGTTAGATCTATACTCGACGTTATCAAATTTCTCTTCTTCAGAAAAGCTTTTCTTGTCATTGTCAGTCCACATTTTATATCCTCCCTTCTTCGACCATCGTCGCTATTTTGCTGCCCAAATAGCAAAACTCAATTACTACTTTAGGTGTCTCATTTCCTTATCTAATTCCCTCAGCATCACCTGATTTAATTCGACTACATTCCATCATCCTCGTTTTGATGTTATTGATGTTCATCGGTTCAACCGCTCTTCCAAGTCCTTTGGTGTGTCTGACAGAGCTACAATCTCATCAGCAGATCTCAAAGTTTTTATTTGTTCTCCATAGATTTTAATTCTTATTCCTTTACTGCTTGCTCAATATACAGATTGAATAACATCGGGGATAGGCTACAATCCTGTTTCACTCCATTCTCAATCACTGCTTCCCTTTCGTGCCCTTGGGCTCTTATAACTGACATCTGTTTTCTGTACAAATTGTAGATAGCCTTTTGCTCCCTGTATTTTACTCCGGCCACCTTAGAATTTGAAAGACAGTACTCCGGCCAACATTGTCAAAAGCTTTCTCTAAGCCTACTAATGCTATAAACCTAGATTTCTATTCCTTAACCTATCTTCTATGAGAAGTTGTAGGGTCAGTATTTTGAAGCTAGAACCATGAAAATTGGTATTTCGTCCCTCTTTAGAAAGACAAAAATATGTGTTTCATCATTTCTGGAAATTCAGCCACTAAAGGGATAAATACTTGGTGAACTTTTTTAAAAAATAAGTCATTATTAAAGACCTATTGAAGACTTTTTATACCTATAAAAAATACTTGTTTCACGGTTTTTGGAAATTCAGACCCCAAAGGGGTGAAATCGAGAATGATAATTGTTAAGAAAATACACTACTGGCCATTAAAATTACTACACCACGAAGATGACGTGCTACAGACGCGAAATTTAACCGACAGGAAGAAGATGCTGTGATATGCAAATGATTAGCTTTTCAGAGCATTCACACAAGGCTGGCGCCGGTGGCGACACCTACAACGTGCTGACATGAGGAAAGTTTCCAACCGATTTCTCATTCACAAACAACAGTTGACCGGCGTTGCCTGGTGAAACGTTGTTGTGGTGCCTCGTGTAAGGAGGAGAAATGCATACCATCACGTTTCCGACTTTGATAAAGGTCGGATTGTAGCCTATCGCGATTGCGGTTTATCGTATTGCGACATTGCTGCTCGTGTTGGTCGAGATCCAATGACTGTTAGCAGAATATGGAATCGGTGGGTTCAGGAGGGTAATTCGGAACGCCGTGCTGGATCCCAACGGCCTCGTATCACTAGCAATCGAGATGACAGGCATCTTATCCACATGGCTGTACCGGGTGGTGCAGCCACGTTTCGATCCCTGAGTCAACAGATGGGGACGTTTGCAAGACAACAACCGTCTGCACGAACAGTTCGACGACGTTTGCAGCAGCATGGACTATCAGCTCGGAGACCATGGCTGCGGTTACCCTTGACGCTGCATCACAGACAGGAGCGCCTGCGATGGTGTACTCGACGACGAACCTGGGTGCACGAATGGCAAAACGTCATTTTTTCGGATGAACCAGCTTCTGTTTACAGCATCATGATGGTCGCATCCGTGTTTGGCGTCATCGCGGTGAACGCACATTGGAAGCGTGTATTCGTCATCGCCATACTGGCGTCTCACCCGGCGTATGGTATGGGGTGCCATTGGTTACACGTCTCGGTCACCTCTTGTTCGCATTGACGGCACTTTGAACAGTAGACGTTACATTTCACATGTGTTACGACCCGTGGCTCTACCTTTAATTCGATCCCTGCGAAACCCTATATTTCAGCAGAATAATGCACGATCGCGTGTTGCAGGTCCTGTACGGGCCTTTCTGGATACAGAAAATGTTCGACTGCTGCCCTGGCCAGCACATACTACAGATCTCTCACCAACTGCAAACGTCTGGTCAATAGTGGCCGAGCAACTGGCTCGTCTCAATACGCCAGTCATTACTCTTGATGAACTGTGGTATCGTGTTGAAGCTGCATGGGCAGCTGTACCTGTACACGCCATCCAAGCTCTGTTTGACTCAATGCCCAGACGTATCAAGGCCGTTATTAGAGCCAGAGGTGGTTGTTCTGCGTACTGATTTCTCAGGATCTATGCACCCAAATTGCGTGAAAATGTAACCACATGTCAGTTCTAGTATAATATATTTGTCCACTGAATACCCGTTTATCATCTGAATTTCTTCTTGGTGTAGCAATTTTAATGGCCAGTAGTGTATTACGTTTCAATAAAAAAAATTTAAAACTAATTCTATGAAAATTGGATTTCACTTCACAGTTACATATCAAGAAATATGTGTTAAGGGAAGGAATTTTCTATGAAAATATCACCACAAGAACGCAAAAAGGCATGTTTAGCAAAAACCTTGGACTCTAGCTACTAGAATCACATTTTTTGGTCAGAAGTACATTCGGGAAAGACTATGCTTCTAGGGTCTTAATTAGCGTGAAAAATTTAGAAGGTATTGCAAGAAGTGCACAACATAAAAATTCGATTAAAGAAAAGAAAAAAAAGAGTATCTGTGTGGACTACGCGATCGAAGGAGCGGGCGCTAAGCTGATTTATCATATCCAAGAGCACAGTTTCCCACAGCTTTTGAATTATCGTTGCGATGAAAGCTTTCTAAATTTCTTTGACACTTTTTAGCGTCGTCACTTTCCACACTGATTCAACATGCAAAAAAGTGTCTGAAGTCCAGTAATTTCAAAAATGTGGCAATTTGTGGATGCCCTTAACGATGAGCAAACCAATAAATCCTTTGATTTCATTTTCGTGTCCACCCACTTCTTCGTTGCCACAGGAGTTTCAAGGCTAGATCGAAAATTTTGTTGTTATTGAAAGGCATACAAATTGGTTTGTTCAACAATATTCCGAATGATGGTTCAAATGGGTCAAATGGCTCTGAGCACTATGGGACTCAACTGCTGAGGTCATTAGTCCCCTAGAACTTAGAACTAGTTAAACCTAACTAACCTAAGGACATCACAAACATCCATGCCCGAGGCAGGATTCGAACCTGCGACCGTAGCGGTCTTGCGGTTCCAGACTGCAGCGCCTTTAACCGCACGGCCACTTCGGCCGGCTATTCCGAATGATCTTTTGATTGAAATTATCTAGAAAGTACTCGCACGCACGGTTCATTTTAGGGAATGCTTTCTTTGACAATGCCAAATTACCTGTAACAGAATATACGTCTAAACAGTGAGGCAGTGTTTCACCCTAATCAGTTTCAGAGACCTCATCATTATCATTTGGGACTCGAATTCTTGTCGACTCTGTGGGAGAATCTGCAGAGACTGAACTTGTTCCACGGACTGTAATATTGTCTAATAGTGAGCGCAATTTTTGTTGAAAAGAAGCAGAAGAAAGTGGGTGGATGTTCAGTATATTATGTTCCTCATCCGTTGAAACATCAGTGTCGGAAACTGCCTCATCCTCAGTAAGTGAGAAGAGATACTCTAGCACGTCTTCCTCTGTGAGAAAGTAATTCTGTAATGCGAAATACCTAAACTAAGTGAAGATGCCTAATAACACCTCAGTAAACAGGCTTGTTGTCTGCACTAGAAGTGGGAAAGAGTGCTAGACGCATGACCAACTTGGTCAGTATGAGTAAATATTTCCACATATTTGCAGCTATTTTTGATGTGTTAGGATGGACTAACATTGCATTAAGTATCAAGTAAGTGTCTTAGAGTTAATTACAAATGCCTCTGTAGGCAGATATACAAAAAGAAATTCTAATGTACAGGTGGCAATACCATCTAAACGTGGCAGTGTTGAGTACCTTGATCCATGGAGAACGTTAAAGTATGTGGGAACGAATCTTCCCATTACCGGCGAAAGGATTAGAGTGTGGGAGTGTTGGTGACAAACGGAGCACATGTGGAAGTGTATCCACAAAAAACGTGATGCGTTAAGCTACCATTTGAAACAAAATCGCATTGCTGTATCTAATATAGGTCCTTAGAAATAAAATTCTACAATAAGGGACAGACTTCATGCTCAACGTGTGTTATCAGTGCATAGAAATCTCTTTTTAGTGGACCAGCTGATAATTGTTTAACTCCATATTTACACACTCAGTCTTGATCGTACAAACTTTGTTGTACCTTCTCAGATGCAAGGAGCTGTGTGTTCAATGAAGCCAAGGGCTACGGCGGCGGTAGTGTAGCTACCATCAGAATCAGAGCCACCCCTTTTGGTTAGTCCTTGGAGGTAAGGCAAGACAAAGTATGTCTCGAAGTGACCCTTATTCTCTGATTCCCATTCTTATTCCAGTCCAAGCTTAAACATGCGATAGAATTCCACATCCCGATAACGCAATCTGTCTAACAGAAGAAAATCACGCTGTAAAATTTTCCTGGTGCTCCTAGTTAGGGGTTGGAGCTTCCGGCCTATACTCAGTCACCCCGAAAAGCTCACCCACTACAAAATTTCCTGTAGTAGCCTCGGAACGAGACGGATCATGTGGTAAGCAGAAAATGATATGGGAAAATTACTATGCATATTGGTACAGCGTGAAAGCTGTCTATTTTGGCATGCTGGACGGCTTTTTTTGTATTTTTACAGTGTTTGTCACCTTTCATCGCCTGGTCATGGAACCATTAGGCCTACTCCATAGAATGAAGAGGAATTTTGTACATGATCTCTTGCGCCAAAGACTCGGGAACGTATCCCTGCGTCGAAGTATGGAAGCTCTTGACCAGCGTGGGCTTGGGTGTGGAAATGCTTGTGGGTCGAGACACTATCTGGCGGGAATGCATTTTTTTTCTTTTTTTTTTTTGCACGCAGCCACGCGTTAGGCAATGCTAGGGACGATGCAACAACTATTATTCATTTGTAAAGTGTGACGTTTCAATCTATGGTGCAGATGCTTAAATAAAGGCAGAGCACATACCTGAAACATGCATCCCTTTTATCTCGTCAACGGTTCAAGATATCGAAATCACATTTTTGACAGATGATAATAGACAGAGGGGCAGATAATTTTGTAGCATGGGTAATCCCCGTAATTCTTGTACCAACCGAGATATAGATTCAAATGGTTCAAATGTCTCTGAGGACTATGGGACTTAACTTTTGAGGTCATGAGTCCCCCAGAACTTAGAACTACTTAAACCTAACTAACCTAAGGACATCACACACATCCATGCCCGAGGCAGGATTCGAACCTGCGACCGTAGCGGTCGCGCGGTTCCAGACTCTAACTCCCAGAACCGCTCGGTCACCCAAGCCGGCGAGATATAGAAGCAAATATAAAACATCCTTTGATATCGATTTTTTTTCCTTTGTTTTATGGCCGGTTTCGATCTATGTGATCATAATCAGGTAAGTCTGTCACTTTGACGTAGTATATGAAACATAAAAAAAAAAGCTTTCACCCAAGATAGGCGTCGTCGAAAGACGTAAATATTTAATAAAGCTATGGTAAACAAACACAGTTGACCCTTGGTATAGGCTCACCGCCAGCATATTTGCCTCAGTATCTTCCGTTGATATAATGGTTAATAGCATACACAGTCAACAAAAATTTGGGTCCCCTGCGTAACATCATTGCCTAACAAGAGTTCGTTTCGATATCTTGCACTATTCACGAAATAAAAGGGGCCACGAAATAAAATGGGTGAGTGTTTTAGGTGACTGACCGTATAGAAATGCGCTTGTTTCGCAGTACTTTCTTTGGAAATTGTGTATGTTACGTTTGTCAGTGAAATCAGCTTCAGGTAATCATCTCAACAGGTATCAGCCAGCATAGGCGGCGCAACAGATGCCAAGACTTGAGGTAAGTGTTCAGTGAACAGTGATCAGTGAACAGTATTCTCAGTTAGGTAGGGTTTCGGCACTTTAGCAGACCGCTGTAATATGACGTCCAAGGAACCATCACAAAAGTTGAGGATGGGTGCAAAGCAACAGAAAAGGTCGGTATGGATAGTGTGAGGCTAACTGAAACAAAGATGAGAGGAAATGGCACAGAAGAAAGACACGTCTGTATTAATACCTACAGCTGGTTGCTTACAGAGCAGATAACACGATGTGGAGTCTTGATAGCAATAGGCAAAAAAAGTATGATATTAAATCATGGAATCTAATTAGTGGGAGGGCCCTCATGTTCCAAGGTTGTTTCGACTACGTTGCAGAAGTTTCGCTGGGAAGCCCTCACACATCCTCCACACAGTCCCGATCTCTCCCTGTGCTGTTTACGAATATTTGGAGTCCCGAAGAAATATATTCGCGGGTGTCGATTTGCTTCGGGCGATGAGGTGCACGCCTGTGTACAATCATGGTTCCATAGACGACTGCTGATATTTTTTCATGAAGGCATTGACCGTCTTGTCACACAGTGTATTAAATCTTTTAACAGTTATGACGATTACGTTTTAAATAATAAACAGTTTATTTTTCCATCTCTCTCGTTTTCATTTGGCTGCTCCTTTTAAGTGTCCATACTTAACTCCAGCATTCTTTATAGTAAGCTCTGGAGTATCATATCGTTCCTCTGCTCTCTATTTTTGGTCTAAAGCCAAGCTGATCCTCTTCACTTTATTGCTACATTTTACATTTAATTCTGTTTCTCATAATGGAAGTGAGTATTTTTGTTGCATGTGAAATTTTCTTATAGTTCGGTAATTAGAGCAGTGAGTTGCATCTCCTTTCTTAGGAAATAGTATTCTCTTACTTTCTGAAAAATTATTTGGAAGAGACCCATAATCAAAACAACAGTTTATAACTTCGAATAATTCATCTTTCAATTTTCCCACATTAGAGATCAATTTTTTTCAGCCTCCGATTCATCACTAAATGAAAACCACAGTGAAAATAAAAAAAATGTTTTATTTGCAACAGTTAGCTACACCTTCTATCTACTTCTCGACATAGTCATCGCGCCGACTTAGACATATTTTTGTAAAGTGGTACCAGTTTCCCAATTTCATATGAGGCCAATGATTGCCGCCAATTCCCTCTGCTGGTGTGCAGTCCGTTGTCTGTGCCAAAATGCTGTCATAGCCAGCGGTTCGTGTGATCGAAGAGCTGAAAATCAGAGGGAGCCAATTCCGGGCCGTTTGCAGTGTGCGACCGAGAATTGTCATCAAAGACTTGCTACAGTTAAGTTATGTGAGCTGCATGAAATTAGTTGAAATCTGTGAGAAGACACGTCACACTTGCCAGCCGAGGTGGCCGTGCGGTTCTAGGCGCTACAGTCTGGAGCCGAGCGACCGCTACGGTCGCAGGTTCGAATCATGCTTCGGGCATGGAAGTGTGTGATGTCCTTAGGTCAGTTAGGTTTAATTAATTATAAGTTCTAGGCTACTGATGACCTCAGAAGTTAAGTCGCATAGTGCTCAGAGCCATTTTGAACACGTCACACTTGGCTGGAGATATTCTTTTCTAGGCATCTTTACGTGCTCACTTGCGCTCTGTGTGGCGTGACACGGGCATACTAGAGACACAGCGCGACGCATCTGCGCAAAGCTTAACGGTATTTTTTCACTGTGGTTTTAATTTTGCGACCAATCGGGGATTGAAAAAAAATAGTTGTTGTATCAGCTGCCTGCTCATCTGCTCCTGGGGCTTTCTTTGGTCTCAGTTCTATGAGTGCTGCTGCGATGATTGCAGTAACTATTTCAGTTGCTGAAAATATGTCTTCCATCCGTTGGCTACTTCATAGACAATCAGCAATAGATTTCGTTTCTTATTTTATAGCTCAGATAATCAGTCCTTGTCTTGAACTAAAATTTACGAACAACTTCGTATGCTTTATCTCTCATTACACTTTATAGGTATTTTTCTGCATTTGTACACATATCATGTGACGGTGTCCTGTAAGATACTAAACTTTATAGACATTCTATAGTGTTCCGTTTTCTGAATTTATTTCTTTCCCGAAAAAAAGCTTATTATATTGTCTGGCATATAGGCGTAGCCAGGGTTTGATTTCCATGGAAGATTTTCAACAAATGGTCATCGTTATAAAGTGGAATTGTAAAAGAACACAAAACGGTACAATATAATGTATGTACAAAATTTAAGTTATTGTGGGTGATTTAGCTAGTAAATTATAAAATTTGTTATCAAGCGGAAATCAGTCAATAAACTTCTTTTGTCGATGGTATCTCTATACAGATGTGTTTCTGTATTGCAGTAAATGTTCAGAGATTGTGGTGAACATTTGCGCGCGCATATCGGCAATCCACGTCTTTTCAACGAGTGGTACGGTTTCAAAGAAGAACAAGTTAGTGAGTTGGGGTAGCAGCAGACCGCCACGAATAGAGGAGAAGTATGTGGAAAAGAATTTCCATCTTGCTCAGTGCTGACAACACAAGCACGTTTTCCTCTTCGCCTGCTATGGATGAAATAAGAAAGTAAGTTAAATGTTTTATGTCTCGTCGGCAGCTATAGTCACTGGAGCATTAGTCCGATTTTCAAATACTGGTGGTGAAGGAAGCGACGTGGCCATTTCAAGGTACCATCCCGGCATTCACCTGGAGTGAACGGCGAAGCCAAGGAAAACCCAAATCTGGATGGCAGTTCTGTGATTTAACTCGGGTCTTCCGAATGTGAGACTGAGCGAGGTGGCGCAGTGGTTCTGGATCCGCATTCGGGAGAATGACGGTTCAAACCCCCGTCCGGCCATCTGATTTAGATTTTCCGTGCTTTCCGTAAATCACTTCAGGCAAATGCCGAGATGGTTCCCCTGAAAGGGCACGGCCGACTTCCTTCCCCATACTTCCCTAATTCGATGGGTCCGATGATCTCGCTGTTTTGTCTCCTGCCCTAAATCAGTCAACCAACCAATCAACCGAATGCGAGACAAGTGGATTAGGCACCACGCCAGCCCGCTCACTGACGTCGTGGAAATGTCAGACGAAAATCATAAGGTTTCGTGAAAGCACGAACAGGAACGTTTATGTAATTCTTGAGTTTCTCCCGGCGTATTTGATAATCAAAATATCCACGGGTGTGCTGCCGGTCTATAGTGTCCAAATGGGCACAATATTTCGGCAATCATACATGTCGCCATCATCAGGTGAACTGACGGACTGAGCTCCTGTGAACGTGCCGGCACGGAGATCCGTACGCTATGGCTGCTCAGAGGGAACTGGGTTCGGTCGCGGCGGCGGACGATTTAAATACCCTCCGCCCGCGGCGCGCTCCCTCCGCCGTCCGCGCCCCGCGCCACGGTCGCGCGGTGGAACAGATTGCGACGGCGTCTGAGTTGACGTCGGTGTGATGGCTCTGTCCGCCGTGGTCGTCACAACTATACGTTTGCTCGATTTACTCTTGATTAACCCAATCGCTGGTTCCCAAGCCTTGCTAAGATTATAGCCACAGTCACAATTTATGAGGTCGTCATTGGTGCGAATTTCGATGGCCTCTCTAACAACGCTGTACCAGTATCTCGACGTCTGTACCAGAATCCTCGTGCGGTCATACTCCATAGCGTGATTTTCCGACAAACAATGTTCAGCGACCGCCGACTTGCTCGGATACATCAGTCGAGTGTGCCTCTGGTGTTCACGGCATCGATCATCGACGGTACGCATCGTCTGACCAATATACGACTTGCCACATTGACACGGAATCTGGTACACGCCGGCCTTCCTCAAACCGAGGTCATCTTTGGCGCTCCCCACTAGTGCACGGGTTTTATTCGGAGGACAAAACACAGTTCCGACCCGGTGTTTCTTCAGAATGCGGGCGATTTTCCCCGAGAGTGCGCCTGTGTATGGAATAAATGCAGTGCCTGCCTCCTCCCTCGTGACTTCATCCATCTCAACAGGTTGTGCTGCAGTGGTTGGGCGGAGAGCACGTTGAATCTGCCACTCTGAGTACCCATTTTCTCGAAATACAGTTCTCAGATGTTCCAATTCCTGGGGTAGACTCTCTGCGTCAGAGATAGTGCGCGCCCTATGTACTAGAGTTTTAAGGACCCCATTCCTCTGTGAATGGTGGTGGCAGCTGTCTGCGTGCAAATACAGATCACAGAGGAATGGGGTACTTAAAACTCTAGTACATAGGGCGCGCACTATCTCTGACGCAGAGAGTCTACCCCAGGAATTGGAACATCTGAGAACAGTATTTCGAAAAAATGGGTACTCAGAGTGGCAGATTCAACGTGCTCTCCGCCCAACCACTGCAGCACAACGTGTTGAGATGGATGAAGTCACGAGGGAGGAGGTAGGCACTGCATTTATTCCATACACAGGCGCACTCTCGGGGAAAATCGCCCGCATTCTGAAGAAACACCGGGTCGGAACTGTGTTTTGTCCTCCGAATAAAACCCGTGCACTGTTGGGGAGCGCCAAAGATGACCTCGGTTTGAGGAAGGCCGGCGTGTACCAGATTCCGTGTCAATGTGGCAAGTCGTATATTGGTCAGACGATGCGTACCGTCGATGATCGATGCCGTGAACACCAGAGGCACACTCGACTGAAGTATCCGAGCAAGTCGGCGGTCGCTGAACATTGTTTGTCGGAAAATCACGCTATGGAGTATGACCGCACGAGGATTCTGGTACAGACGTCGAGATACTGGGACAGCGTTGTTAGAGAGGCCATCGAAATTCGCACCAATGACGACCACATAAATTGTGACTGTGGCTATAATCTTAGCAAGGCTTGGGAACCAGCGATTGGGTTAATCAAGAGTAAATCGAGCAAACGTATAGTTGTGACGACCACGGCGGACAGAGCCATCACACCGACGTCAACTCAGACGCCGTCGCAATCTGTTCCACCGCGCGACCGTGGCGCGGGGCGCGGACGGCGGAGGGAGCGCGCCGCGGGCGGAGGGTATTTAAATCGGCCGCCGCCGCGACCGAACACGGAGTTCGCTGCTCGACTCGCTGCCGCTCACATCGTTATCGTCGCTCGCGCACGCCTTTGTTCCATCCACAAGTCATGGCAGGACGCAAGGGCAACAAGTTAGCAGCCGCGCTGGATCTCTTCATCAATGCTTTGGGGAGCTCCCGCGGCCGCAGACGACAGCAGAAGCCGAAGCGCAAGCAGCGATCACTGGAACGCGTCCAGTGCTACAAGTGCCAGCAGTTGGGGCATGTGGCGGGTGTCTGCCGGAACGCAGTCGCGTGTTTGAAATGCGCGGCGGCACACGACACCCGTAACTGCCCCAAACCACGCGGAGCACCCAGCAGATGCGCGAACTGCGGCGGTCCTCACGCCGCCAACTCGCGTAGCTGCGGCTACCGTCGGCAGCACACCACAGCAAGTTCCGAGGTGCCTGCCGCCAAGTCGGCCGCACTGCCTCCCCGCTCCGGCGAGGGGCGCGCCTCGTGCCGCGTCGAAGCGGCCACCGACCAAGCGCTGGCCGACCTACAAGCAGCCTTCGCGGCCGAAAGGGCCGCAACGAAGGATGAGCTCGTGGCTGTCCACCGGCAGCTTCAACAGCTGCGGGAGGAGCTGCGGCTTCTCAAGAAGGCGCCGCCTGTCCCTGCTCCCCCCGCCCCTGTGAGGCGGCCAGTGGGGGTAGACGCCGCCACCCAGACATCCACCGACCCGCCTCCTGCAGCAATGCAGGCGGCGTCGCGCATGGAAGTCGACGTCGGGACGCCTGCGCTGTCTTCTCCCCTGGAAACAGACGTGGAAGAATCGTCCGAAGAAGAGATGCCGACCGCTTCTTCGCAAGCTGAAGAAGCGGTAACCGACGAAGAGCTGCCCCTCCCGCTCCCAGACGAGCGGAGCGTGCAGCCCTTCCTGAAGAAGATCGTGGCGTCGCTGAAGGACGGGACGTACCCTCACGGGGAAAACCCGTACCCCTTCTCGCCGGCGCACGCGAAGCCACCACTCCCTCACCAAACGTGCGACCTCAGGCACATGCGTTGCATGTTGCGTGAGGCGGTAACCAGGAAGGAGCTGATTTTGCTCAACAGCCGCCCCATCTTCACCCCTTCGGACTGGGAACACATCACCCAGGTCACAGAGAAGTGGGTGAAGGAGGAGTGGCGCTCCGGCAGGCGTCAGCCTGCCCCAGAAGACCTACCAGCAATAAACTACTTCGCTAATTTAAACTTAGCGGGGTAGCCAGAGGCCCATTCGAACGAGAGGCCACACTTACGACAACACAGCTGTTAAAGGAGGAATAGCAGCACTGCTGCTTAGCCTCCCCCATCTCCGGACAGAGGATGTCCGTGAGTTTAGCGAGACGAGACGACCGAACCCAGTTCCCTCTGAGCAGCCATAGCGTACGGATCTCCGTGCCGGCACGTTCACAGGAGCTCAGTTCGTCAGTTCACCTGGTGATGGCGACATGTATGATCGCCGAAATATTGTGCCCGTTGGACACTATCGACCGGCAGCACACCCGTGGATATTTTCATTAGGGACGTTTATGTTCAAACATGGTACTTATGAATGATGATGAATATGAAATTAAATTAAGCGTATTGTAAAAATAGTTGATCGCTAAAGTTGACAAAAACAGACTACTGCATGAAGTTTCAACCGTAGCTTGCAAAACTTTTCTTGGCAGTTTCGCCCCCTTTTTCTGATCGATGCTAGACGATAAAGTCAGAAATCGTGGTACCGTTTGTGTTCTGCTTGAGGTCCCTGTCAACCTTACCAATCAATGAATAATTCTAAGTGCTAGGACAGGATTAATTTAATTCCATCCCCCTTACTTCAAAGAAGCGTCACATTTGAAGGTGTGTATAATACGCCTTCACGAAATATTGTTACTTCCACGCCTTCCTCGCCACAGTACATTAGAAAATGCCAGTTCTTCTCCTTTCGATAAGCACCTGTTTCGTAGCCATAAAACGTGCAATATCTGAGAAATGGTCAATTTGACAGTTGTAGAGTATTAAAATATGTTTTCAAAAAGCCAAAGAAAGTTTCGATAAACTTAATTGGTTAATAAATATCGCCATTTATTAGTTTTATGGAAATAGCGTGGTTGATGACCGTCAATTTTTTACTGTGTATTCAGTGGCTTTTTGCAATGTTCACTCTCGTTTTTTCTTTTGTTTATCAGTACAGTTATTCTCTTTATTTATTGCTCCGCTGACGAAAACATGTGCTCTCTGCCAAGTATTTTATTAAGCACTGCTGAATTTGGCTCTGGAGGAGGCATCAGTTGTCAACTGACATTGTTTGATTACGCACGTCAGTGAAAGTCGGCACAATGTCTCAAAATTTTATTTGTGGTGGACGGGGTGGATCTGACAGTGAAGGAAAAAGGCATACAAAAATAGATTAAGGGATTAAGAGAAGAAAGGAGGTAAACATGTTATTACAGTGAACTGCAGCGGTGTTGTTCATGAAAAGTGCAGGAAACTTTATTAAAAGCATTGTTGTCCTAGAACGGGTACAGTGGAAAATGAGTCCCACATTTATTGACCGTCAGTTAAGAAATTTTACCTTAAAAGAAACAGTTCGTAAGATGGCAAGAACTATGCCCCTTACATGAAGTCATTAAAGATCACCTAACTCACGTTGAGCGAACAGTAAGGCTGAACAAAATGACTGACAAGGCACAATGCATCTTGTAGAGGGCATAGTATGGACGTATTGGAATAATTAATGTCAGGTAATGGTTTTAAAGTAATTCACACGACATGAAAACTTTGTGGAAATGAGTCGATTTACTGGACGCTAGTTTACCCCAGGGAAGCATTTAGAGTTGACCGTGGCCGGCTGGGGAACGGTGAAGGGAAGCGACAATAGGCAGCTTAGGGCGGCTCAAGCTCTGAGAAAGCGGTAACGGGGCGCGGCCTCCAGCTGCCTTAAGATGAGTGACAGTGAGTAGGTGGTTGACCCCAACTCCATGCTGGTGTACCGGGAAACAGACAGAGAACTTGTACACCTGTTGATAAATGTCCGTCGTTCCGTTTTCTGTGAAACATGCGAGAAAGCCGTGCAAAGCTACGGTGGAGCGGTCAACAGAAGTCAAAATATGCGTGTTCGTTACTACAGCAACTTCATGCTGAATTCACGGTCTGCAGAGTCTGAAGCAAATCAGGTGAAGAGCGACAGAATGAAATATGCCGGCCTCCGATGGGAACTTAGGACCAAGGAATTTGAAGTACTCTCCTGGGAGTCAGAATTCCGGAAAACTTGGTGTTTGTGCAGACACTAACCTTGATGGGTGGCCCGGGAGGAGCAAAATAGAAGTTGAGAGGAAGGGAAATTTTGTGGGAATTTGTTCACTTCCCAGAGCAGGCATTGGTCAGCACTGGGAAGCGATGCATAATTAACGCGACTTGCGCTGCAATTGGCGTAAGTAATTTTGCTGGAGGGGAAACCGAGGCGAAGAGTGGACTGTGAGAAGTCTCCAAAGAAGTCTTCCGTTCCCAGCTTGCCTAGAGTGTGGACGTGGCGTTCTTGACTCAGCTTGCCTGAGAAAGAGTGAGCATCTCTGCAGTTTAGGACTTAGCAAAGGGAACGATTGAGCTTGGAGATAGGAAGTTTTGGTTCAGCTATGTACTGAGCAAGATAGCTAGGAGTGAATAGACGAGCGCAGCCTTGCAGCACCACAAGGTCGGCCGACGTCCACACAACAACGCCGCTCCACCACGCTGAATTTGGTGATATTGCGCCCCCTCCGGCAACTGATTAATTTGTTGGATCACGTCGGCAAAGTTTCCACGAGGGTTTCATGGGCCGTGTATTATAGAATTCTTCTTGCACTTCGCATTACGCCTGGGTCAGTAATGCTGCCGTTGAGACCTTCATGAGCGATCATAACATAGATGGTTTTACAGTTTCTGACCTGCAGGGCAAAATTTATTGAGTTAGGAGCACATATACCACTGAATTAAGAAAAATAGAAGCAAGTGTAATTTTAGCTGTGGCAATGCCCTCATCTACAAGACTAAAATCCCATCGTTCGAGTTGGCCAACTCTTTGTTAAGGAATATTGTTGACAGAAGAGAAGGCTATACAAATTCAAGAAGCTGCATTCTTTATTCAATATTCATCAGTTTAAAGTGTCGCTGCAGTGCTCCCCATTAACATACGTTAGAATTTTGGAATATTGCCACTGTACAGATCTATGCTTCACACAGTCAAAGAGTAGGACTGGATGTGATGATAGTTCAAAAAGTAGTACAACTCCTTCACACAGTGAAAGAAAAATTGTGTTCTACTGCAATTTCAGAGAAACAATTTCAAATATTTACCTAAAATGCCAAAAAAATATTGTGTAAAATAAAAATATTAGCACTCAATAATGCCATTTCAATATCGATTTATCACTACAGTGCAGAAAAAAATATCACACTTTTTTTCCAAAAAATATTGATACATCAATATGTTATCAACAACCCTATCAAGAATAACTTCTTTTTTTCTGAAGCCGCTCTCTTGATTAATTGTACCTTCCCTCACAACACTTTGGTTATGCCCACTGGATTCACCATATTCATTTTCATACATTTCAGTGGGATTCACAAAAACTGAAGGAGACACATAGTAACCACTTCCAGATGGCAACATTCCTAACTAAAAGGATAGAATTCCTTGATAAATAGCAGGAAAAATCGCTCCACTCATTTCCCAAAGGAAGCAGTGTGACCAACTTAACTCCATGGGTAAATACCACATGCAGTAACATACCATGTATTGTTTTTACATAACAATGAAAAGAATCAATTATTGACTATCTAACGTAAACAGGTAGATAAAAACTCTACTCACCAGGTGATGGCACAGGGACACACACATACAAAAAGCTTTAACTTTTACAAGCTTTTGGAGTCAGTGGCTCCTTCTTTTGGCAGAGGAGTTGAAGGGGAAGGAAGAGGGGTGAAGGAAGAAGACTGGAGAGGTTTAGGGAAAGGGATAAAGTTCAGAAAAATCGCCCAGAATCCCCGGTCAGGGGAGACTTACCTGATGGGATGAGAAGGAAAGACTGTTGTGGGCTGCACGAGTTGAGAGCTTAAAGGTGGAAGATATGGTAACACGCGAGACAGAGATTACTACTACAACATCGTGCATGAGTTAATAAGTGTGAAAAGCTAAGTGCTTTGTGTGTAACAGAGGTGGGAGTGGGGATGGCAAAAAATAGACAGGTTAGAAAATTGAAAACTGTAGAAAACTAAAACCAAGTGAAGAAAGTAGTAGTTACAGGGCTGGAATAGGTGGCGGTAGAAGGGTGCAGACAGAATGTATCTCATTTCAGGGCATGATTTTAGGAAGTCAGCTACTCTGACAAGGCCATGACTTTCTAAAATCATGCCCTGAAATGAGATCCATTCTGTCTGAGATTTTGCCCACCACACCTAGAACAGCATTTCGTCACCTTCCTGATCTCCGCAATATCCTTGTCAGACCCGTCTCCCTACTCCATGGCTCCTACTCCTGTGACCGTTCCTGCTGCAAGACTTGCACTATGCACCCTCCTGCCACCACCTATTCCAGCCCTGTCTCTGGCAAAACACATACTATCATCAAAGGGAGAGCTACCTGTGAAATGACACATCATGTACCAGCTGTTATGTAAACACTGCTTGGCCTTTTACATTGGTATGACTACTAATCAGTTATCAGTCAGGATGAATGGGCATAGGTAGAGGGTATAATACAGGCAACATACAATATTCTGTTGCAGAGCATGCTGCACAACATGACAGTCATGATCTCGGTGCCTGTTTCACCACATGTGCCATCTGGATTCTTCCCCCAAGACACCAGGTTCTCAGAGCTCCGCAGGTGTGAACTAGCACTACAACATGTCCTTGGTCCTTGCCATCCACCTGGCCTTAATTTACGTTAATTCCTTCTGACTCAGCATTATTCACAGTAAGTACTCCTTTCTTCACTCAGTTTTAGTTTTCTATGTTTTTCATTTTATGACCTGACCATTTTTTTCAGTTGTTCCTCCCACTTCTATTACACACAATGCACTTAACTCTGTGCACTTATTAACTCATGCATGATGTTTTAGTAGTAATCTCTGTCTTGCATATTACCCCGTCTTCCATCTTTAAGCTCTCAGGTTTTCGAATCTCATCCAGTGCAGTCCCCAACAATCAGTCTTTCCTTATCATCCTGTCTGGTAAGTCTCCCCTGACTCGGGGCTCTGGGTGACTTTCATGAACTGTACCCCTTTCTCTAAACCTCTCCAGTCCTTTCCCTTCACCCTTCTGACCTTCCCATTCAACTCTTCTGCCAGAAAAAGGAGCCATTGACTTGAAAAGCTTGTAAAAGTTAAATGCTTTTGTGTGTATGTTCCCCTGCCACTGCTTGGTGAGTTGATTTTTTATCTATCCATTTACATAATTTTTTTTGTATGCCGAAAGTATTCCTTATGGAGCTTGAAATAGCAGCTTTTGCATCTATAACTGTAAGGGTGGACCATATTGCCTTAATGGTTTTAGCAGGTATTGCAAAAGTAAAAATGGCTTTGTGCAATTAGGTCTTGTATCCTTGACCATCTAACATCTCGCAAGTTTTGCAACAGTCTACAAATTTCTGCTTTAATTTCAAAACTGTTAGAGCTGGTTTTGGAAAAGGAAGTGTTGTTCCTTCTGTAGCCAATAGAGAACTGAAGAAATGGTTACCACAATCTCATTTTTCATATTTTTGAAAATTATGCATTTTGCAACTGGGGTGCTCAATTGCAATTTTTTAGAAATTATGTTGAAGTGAAGTGCAAAGCATGATTGTAAAAAATTATATAAAACATTTTAATATATTAATAATATCGTATTGTCAATATTTTTAATATCTTAGCCATCTGTGGCTTGTACGTTGTAGTCTGCCACAGCTATGTTTTGGTATTTTTGGTACAGTACATAAATGAAATAGTAAATGGTAGAATTACTGGTAGTATTGGTGGCATTGGTAGGGAAAGGAACATAAATGAATCTGTGGGAAAAAACTGGGAGCCAATGTTTTCTCTTTGTTTGTTTTGCACACTGGACATCATTCACTATTAGTCCTTTGCGTGTTTTATATTCTTACAAAATATGAAATCCATTTTGTAAAAAAGTTATTCATGAAACTTCTGCATTGTTATGTAACCAATGCAATTACTTCTGATGCAAGTACAGTTTACATGCAAAAAGTTCATGTATGAGGGCAAATCGAAAAGTAAGTTTCACTACGTTACCACGAGAGCACGTTGCGTTTTGTGACAGTGGCCATTGTGTAGCACCCGACAGTAACTGTCAACATGTCCAACAGGATGGGTGGTGTGGTATCATACCATGTTGTGTGTGCAGAGCGGGCTAGGCTCAATGGCGCATCAAGTGGATGTTCACTCCAAATTGAAGGTCCATGCAATGATCAGATGTCTGTGCGCTAAATGGCTCAATTGCACAGACATTCATCATGAAATCACTGCTGTGTATGGTGAATACACAATCTCTCATCAAGATGTTGTAAAGTGGTGTAAGGGATTTGACACTGGATGCACGAATCTCAATGACAAATATTGTAAAGGCAGGCCTTCAATGTTCAGTACAACTGCAAATGTTGACCCTGTGGATGTGAAGATTAGAGAGGAAAGTGCCACAATGCTGAACTTTTTGTATGGCAGTGTGTTATCCACTGTTTACCAGCACCTTAGGTATCATAAACTGTGTGCCAGATGGGTCCCATGGCTGCTCATCAATGTTCAATAGGGCAATGTATCCAATCGTCACTGGCATTTTTGGAACGGTATTTTGTGGAGGACAACAAGTTACTGCAGTGAATCATCACAGACGATGACATGTGAGTCCACCCGCTTCATCCCTAAAACAAAGAGAACCGATGAAATGGTGCACACCGCATCACCACTATGAAAGAAGGCCCAGGTTCAACTTGCAGCATGAAAGGTGATGGTGACCGTGTTTTTTGACAAGGAGGGTATGATGCATATGGAATTTATGCCAAAAGGCACGACAGTCAACTCTGCTTCATATTGTCCAATGTTGCACTGGTTGCAGAAGGCTGTTACAGAAAAGAGTCAGGGACAATCGAGTGCCGGTGTGATTTTGTTGCATAATAATGCAACACTGCATTTGTCCCATCAAACATAAGAATTGCTGCAGTGATTCAAGTGGGAGGTATGGCAACACCCTCCATACAGTCCAGACCTAGCATCATGCGATTATCATGTGTTTGACAAGATGAAAGAGGATTTCAGTGAATGACAATTCTGAAACAATGAGGAGGTGAAAGCAGCTTTATCCAGGTGGTTGCACAGTGTTGCAGGTGATTTCTATGCATCCATAAACAAAAGGCTGCTTACCCATTCCAAGAAATGTTTACAGTCTCTTGGAGGCTATGTGGAAACGTGAATTTAAATTGTACATTGTCAGAGCCGTGTTGCCTATGTGTGTGTTGTTTAATAAATGGCCATTACTTGGAAGCATAACTAATTTCTTTTATTCTCCCTTGTAATTATTGTTATTATTTTTTACTCAACAGTATATTCTTCACCACGATCAAAGTCAAAAGTCTGCTGTTATTATTGATAAGTGTGGAAGTTGTTTATGAAGAACAGAAACATGTCCTGTATAAGCTTGATGAAGTACTGAAGCAGTTTTGACATGCTTTTGTCTTGCGTTTTTTTTAATACTACTTTCTTTTTGAGCAAATTTCATTTTATAGCGCTGTATGATAAATCTGTATAGTTTTTTTTTTTTATTTTTGCTACAACATCCCTCTATTTCACATTACAAATAAAAAAACAGAATTAAATATTGACAATTTCAATTTTGCTATAAATACTGTTTATTTATAAACAACACACAGGAGGATAACAACGTAGATGTTCCAAAGGATATGTGGCCCTTTATATACAATCATTCTGTTTCTAGATCGTTCACCACTTCTCATTTCCAGGGGAATCTAGTAAGACACTGATTGCACACACACACACACACACACACACACACACACACACACACACACACAAAGTCATCAAAATAAAGTAATACTCGATAGGAATGCAACACACTTCATGTACAGGTAATGCAGTTGTGATCTTGACTGACCAAAGCCACTAGGAAAACTGCAGTGGTTGACACTTACTTGTGATAGTCTGCCAAAGCGTACAGCAGTTTTACAACTCCAGTGGCTCGTTAAAAGTGAGGATTAAGGAAAGTTATATATACATTTAAGGGGGAGCCTTCTGGTTGAGGCTCTTGGGGACTGCTTGAGTGTCAATAGAAGAACTTTTCACAGTCCGTAACTCTGATTGTACAGATGGTGCCTCTGCAGCTGGATGTGGCTCTGGATCCTCCAAGTTACTTTCCATATGCTCATCTCGCCTCTCTTCCTTGCCCCTTGGCCTTCTCCTCCAAGAGCTTTGCATAAGTCTTCTCCCTTCATTTGTCACTTACTTGCTTGCAGGAGAAGCCTCTGCCCAGTCTGTCAGTGAT
Organism: Schistocerca nitens; assembly: GCF_023898315.1. NCBI lineage: Eukaryota > Metazoa > Arthropoda > Insecta > Orthoptera > Acrididae > Schistocerca > Schistocerca nitens. The sequence goes on from NC_064615.1 coordinate 904,517,551, forward strand.
GGTCTTTTAACTCTAACTCTAGCATGGTTATCTGTCTGAGGAGCTTAATGGTGAACTTTGCATTCTTCTTATCTTTACTAGGATTTGCCTTTGTTTCGTTATGAATCTTGTTCCTCTGCCCAAAATGGCAGTGCCCCAGTGCTGTGATAATGCCACAATTGCTAACAGGAAGTCCTCTTCAGCACCATGATAGGCTTGAATCTTGCATTCACTGACAATGTGGTGAACAGTCTGGTATGGAGCCCGCAGTCACAGGCTGGATTAGGCAGCTTATTCCACTTAAAGAGAGCATCCCTGCATTGGCATGGCCAGTACAGATTCTGTTGAGGGTAGTCTAGGTCTTGCGTGGTAGGTCGAATCCATTTGGAAGTTTAGCACCTGAGATGTTATGCAGGCACACATCTGTCACTGCTTCCCACCAACCTTTCCATTCTTCAAAGGGTTTGAAATCCTTGGCAACCATGTCAGCAGCATCGCAAAAGTTGGATGGCATGATTTCAGTCTCTTACGATTTACAAGTGACAGGTCACTATGCACAGGTAGGTTAGAATTCCAGGAGATCTTGTGGAATTCCCTCATAAGGGCAGTACATCTGCGTAGATCAGGAGGCATTATGCTGGTTAATAGTGGTAGTCAATAAAAAGGGAGTAGATCTGATTGTGTCAGATGTAATGCACATTGTCTTATTCAGCTGGGTGTCAACAAGCCTTATATGATGGCTGTTCATCCAAACAGGTGCACAATACTCAGCACTTGAGTACGTCAAGCCCAGAGCTGAAGACCGCAGGGCAGTTGCTGAAGATCCCCAGGTAGTTCTGCATAGTTAATGGAGGATGTTGTTTTGAGTCCTCCAATTTTGAGCTAAGTTAAGAAGGTGTTGTTTGAAGCATATTGTATGGTCCAGGATGACACCAAGGTATTTTGCGTTCCAATTATGATGAGGACTTGTGCCTGTGAAACTTACTTCCAGTTTTACGTTTGCCAACTGATTATTTAAATGGAAGCAACACACTTCTGTTTTACTCACACTGGGTTGGAGTCTCCAGATTTTGAAGTAATTATCTAATACAGCCCCCCCCCCCCCCCCAAGAACCATGGACCTTGCCGTTGGTGGGGAGGCTTGCGTGCCTCAGCGATACAGATGGCCATACCGTAGGTGCAACCACAACGGAGGGGTATCTGTTGAGAGGCCAGACAAACGTGTGGTTCCTGAAGAGGGGCAGCAGCCTTTTCAGTAGTTGCAGGGGCAACAGTGTGGCTGATTGACTGATCTGGCCTTGTAACACTAACCAAAATGGCCTTGCTGTGCTGATACTGCGAACGGCTGAAAGCAAGGGAAAACTACGGCCGTAATTTTTCCCGAGGGCATGCAGCTTTACTATATGGTTAAATGTAACACTAACCAAAATGGTCTTGCTGTGCTGGTACTGCGAACAGCTGAAAGCAAGGGGAAACTACAGCTGTAATTTTTCCCGAGGGCATGCAGCTTTACTATATGGTTAAATGATGATGGCATCCTGTTGGGTAAAATATTCCGGAGGTAAAATAGTCCCCCACTTGGATCTCCAGGCGGGGACTACTCAAGAGGACATTGTTATCAGGAGAAAGAAAACTGGCGTTCTACGGATCAGAGCGTGGAATGTCAGATCCCTTAATCAAGCAGGTAGGTTAGAAAATTTAAAAAGGGAAATGGATAGGTTAAAGTTAGATATAGTATGAATTAGTGAAGTTCGGTGGCAGGAGGAATAAGACTTTTGGCCAGGCGAATACAGGGTTATAAATACAAAATCAAATAGGGGTAATGCAGGGGTCGTTTCATAATGAATAAAAAAATAGGAGTGTGGGTAAACTACTACAAACTACAAACAGTAGCCCATGCCTACTACAGTAGTACAAATTTATATGCCAACTAGCTCTGCAGATGACAAAGAAATTGAAGAAAGCTATGATGAAATAAAAGAAATTATTCAGATAGTGAAGAGAGACGAAAATTTAATAGTCATGGGTGACTGGAATTCGGTAGTAGGAAAAGGGAGAGAAGGAAACATAGTAGGTGAATATGGATTGGGGCTAAGAAATGAAAGAGGAAGCCGCCTGGTGGAATTTTGCACGCAGCACAAATTAATCATAGCTAACACTTGCTTTAAGAATCATAAAAGAAGGTTGTATACATGGAAGAAGCCTGGAGATACTGACAGGTTTCAGATAGATTATATAATGGTATGACAGAGATTTAGGAACCAAGTTTTAAATTGTAAGACACTTCCAGGGGCAGATGTGTACTCTGACCACAATCTATTGGTTATGAACTGTAGATTAAAACTGAAGAAACTGCAAAAAGTTAGGAATTTGAGGAGATGGGACCTGGATAAACTGAAAGAACCAGAGGTTTTACAGAGTTTCAGGGACAGCTTAAGGGAACAATTGACAGGAATGGGGGAAAGAAATACAGTAGAAGAAGAATGGGTAGCTTTGAGAGATGAAATAGTGAAGGCAGCAGAGGATCAAGTAGGTAAAAAGACGATGGCTAGTAGAAATCCTTGGGTAACAGAAGAAATATTGAATTTAATTGATGAAAGGAGAAAATATAAAAATGCAGTAAATGAAGCAGGCAAAAAGGAATACAAACGTCTCAAAATTGAGACTGACAGGAAGTGCAAAATGGCTAAGCAGGAATGACTAGAGGACAAATGTAAGGATGTAGAGGCTTATCTCACTAGGGGTAAGATAGATACTGCCTACAGGAAAATTAAAGAGACCTTTGGAGAAAAGAGAACGACTTGTATGAATATCAAGAGCTCAGATGGAAACTCAGTTCTAAGCAAAGAAGGGAAAGCAGAAAAGTGGAAGGAGTATATAGAGTGTCTATACAAGGGCGATGTACTTGAGGACAATATTATGGAAATGGAAGAGGATGTAAATGAAGATGAAGTGGGAGATACGATACTGCGTGAAGAGTTTGATAGAGCACTGAAAGACCTGAGTCTAAACAAGGCCCTGGGAGTAGACAACATTCCATCACAACGACTGACGGCCTTGGGAGAGCCACTCCTGACAAAACTCTACCATCTGGTGAGCAAGATGTATGAGACAGGCGAAATACCTTCAGACTTCAAGAAGAATATAATAATTACAATCCCAAAGAAAACAGGTGCTGACAGATGTGAAAATTACCGAACTATCAGTTTAATAAGTCACGGATGCAAAATACTAATGCGAATTCTTTACAGATGAATGGAAAAACTGGTAGAAGGTGACCTCGGGGAAGAAGAGTTTGGATTCCGTAGAAATGTTGGAACACGTGAGGCAATACTGACCCTACGACTTATCTTAGAAGAAAGATTAAGGAAAGGCAAACCTACGTTTCTAGCCTTTGTAGACTTAGAGAAAGCTTTTGACAATGTTGACTGGAATACTCTCTTTCAAATTCTGAAGGTGGCAGGGGTAAAATACAGGGAGCGAAAGCCTATTTACAATTTGTACAGAAACCAGATGGCAGTTATAAGAGTCAAGGGACATGAAAGGGAATCAGTTGTTGGGAAGGGAGTGAGACAGGCTTGTAGCCTCTCCTCGATGTTGTTCAATCTGTATATTGAGCAAGCAGTAAAGGAAATTAAAGAAAAATTTGGAGTAGGTATTAAAATCCATGGAGAAGACATAAAAACTTTGAGGTTCGCTGATGACATTGTAATTGTGTCAGAGACATCAAAGGACTTAGAAGAGCAGTTGAACAGAATGGATAGTGTCTTGAAAGGAGGATATAAGATGAACATCAACAAAAGCAAAACGAGAATAATGGAATGTAGTCGAATTAAGTCGGGTGATGCTGAAGGAATTAGATTAGGAAATGAGACACTTAAAGTAGTAAAGGAGTTTTGCTGTTTGGGGAGCAAAATAACTGATGATGATGATGGTCGAAGTAGAGAGAATATAAAATATAGACTGGCAATGGCAAGGAAAGCGTTTCTAAAGAAGAGAAATTTGTTAACATCGAGTATAGATTTAAGTGTCCGGAAGTTGTTTCTGAAAGTATTTGTATGGGGTGTAGCCATATATGGAAATGAAACGTGGACGATTAATAGTTTTGTCATGAAGAGAATAGAAGCTTCTGAAATGTGGTGCTACAGAAGAATGCTGAAGATTAGATGGGTAGATCATATAACTAATGAGGAGGTATTGAATAGGATTGGGGAGAAGAGAAGTTTGTGGCCCAACTTGACTAGAAGAAGGGATCGGTTGGTAGGACATGTTCTGAGGCATCAAGGGATCACCAATTTAGTATTGGAGGGAAGCGTGGAGGGTAAAAATCGTAGAGGGAGACCAAGAGATGAATACACTAAACAGATTCAGAAGGATGTAGGTTGCACTAGGTACTGGGGGGTGAAGAAGCTTGCACAGGATAGAGTAGCATGTAGAGCTGCATCAAACCAGTCTCAGGACTGAAGACCACAACAACAACAACAACATCTAATACAGACAGGTCACTGGTTAGAATGTCTTCTGTTGTCTTCATTTCCATGTGTTGTACAGCTAGAGCCAGGTCTTCGACATAGCAGAATTTTCTGGAAGAAGTGTCAGGTATATCAGATAGATATAGATTGGACAGTAAGATTGAGAGAACTGATCCTTGGGGCAATCCGTTGTTTAGCTTCCTCTCCTTACTTATGTTGCTTCCAGTGATTACCTGGAACTTCCAATTGCTTAGCTTACTGTTAATTAGTCAAGTCATTGTTCTGCAGGGTATGATGTGGAGAAATTTGTAGATAAAGCCTTCCCTCCACACAGTGTCGAAGGCGCAGTTAGATCAACAAATGCCACAAATGTTTTCTGCTTCATTTGTTATACTGACTCTATGAGGGATGTGAGAGACAATACTTGGTCGCAGCAGCTACACCTTGGTCTGAAGCCTGCCTGATCAAGTGGAACATTCTCTAAGATAACACTTCTTACTCTGTTATATACTAGCCTTTCAAAAGAATTATGACAGATACCATATTACTGTACACACGAAGTGACTATAAGTTTGGTTCTGTGTGTTATCTCACACAGGTGAAGCCTACATGAGACCCCAAACAATCTGGTGTGCTTGGCTGGCATTGTGGCATGGGGGAGGGGGGGGGGGTCGTCGCAGTCCATTGGCTACCTTAAAAATGTCATAGGGTTGCCCACGTGGCAACTTTTAAGAGATGCTTGGTTACTTAAGTGGTTTCCAGGTTCTAGATTGTTCTTCTGCAGTTCTTTTTATGCTTTTGGATTCTCTTTTATTGCTGCCTCTAATTCTTCATTCCGTATTCTTAATTTTTCTTTGGTTTTGTGAATTCTTTCTTCACCCCACTGCCTCTTTAGTGCATTTTCTATATAGGTTCTTATATTGTGCCACTCTTCATCACTTTTTATAGGTGCATCCTTATTGTTTCATCTTACAGGAGATGTGCTTTATATACATCTTGAGCTGTTTTTATTTTGATAATTGTTGCTTTTTCCATCTGGCAAGTAATATAGCACACAGTGATACAAATACATGTCACATACTCTATAAACCAGTGCATCTTGAACAATATTTTCCATTTTTTTGCTTGTTATTGCACAATCCATGAGTGACCCTTCTCCTGTTGTGCTCCATGGGTATTTAGGGATACCTTCTTTCGTAAGAAAGCATCGATTAGCTTCCACTTGCTGAATGTTGCAAACTGTCTCTCTTCTCCATCATCATTCATTCAATTTTCCCCAAAGATTCCCACCACTGCTGGTTTTGGGAGATATCAAACACATGTATTCAGATCTTCAAAAATAATAAAAAGGTCTGTTTTATTGATTTTTTCTTACATTTTACCATGGAAACAGCTTATTTCAATACACAGTAATGATTGTGTTTAAGTTGTTTATTTTTATTTTCAGATGATCGATTTTGATCTTCAAAGAGATCATCTTCAGATCTTACATTCTTTGATGACCACAGGAACCATTGGTGTGGAGCAGGTCCATCTGCACAGGCATATTTTCCATGCTTGCACAGATGGACCGGCTCGATGCCAAGGGTTCCTATAGTCAACAAGGAATATAATATTAGCCAATGTGGTCTTGCTGCGTTGTGCTGCAAACATCTGAAAGCAAGAGCAAAAAACTACCATCCTGTTTCCAGAGCACATGCAGATCTACCATACAGCTTAATAATGATGGTATCAGTTTCACTAAGCATTTCAGTAGTAAAATAGTCTACTATTCTGATATCCAGATGGGTAGTAGTATTAGTTCCCATACCATGAGCAGACAGAGAGGAAACGTAGGTGTGTGTATGTGGTCATGTAGAAAATGCAATTACAAGAGACAGAATATTTCAGTAAGACATTTGTTGAGCACTACCTCTGTTAAGTGCTCTATATCTCCAATTACCTGTTTCATCATCTACATCTACATCATACTCTGAAAGCCATCTAATGGTGTGCGGCAGAGGGTACTTTCAGAACCACTATCTGATCCCTCCAACCCTGCTCCACTTGCAAATAGTGCGTGGGAAGAATGATTGTCGGCAGTCCTCTGTATTGGCTCTAATTTCTCAGACTTTCTCCTCGTGGTGAATACGCAAGATGTATGTGGTGGGAAATAATATGTCGTCCGACTCCTCCTGAAAAGTGCTGTCCTGAAATTTCAATAGTAAATCTCTCCGTGATATAAAACGTTTCTCTTGTAATGTCTGCCAGTAGAGTTTGTTTAGCATCTCTGTAACACTCTCTCGCCATCTAAACGATCCCGTGACGAAATGCACCGCTCTTTGTTGGATCTTCTCTATCTCCACTATTAGTCCTACCTGCATCAGAGAGTTAAAGTTTTCTTATCAGAAGGGAGATGAAGCAGAAGGTGCTGAATGTAAATCAAACTAAAACACACACACATTAGCATATCTAAGTACTACTTCATATGTTAGACTTTTTGCAATATTTCTTTGTGAAAATTATCCTTACTTTTCGAAAGAGTTTTTTCTCTTTATTCTGTTATTTCTTGTTGTTTGTATAAATTTTTCTGACATGTTACACTGTGATGGCCTACAACCTTTTGACTTATGAGGATAGTAATCATAACTAAATTGAATATACCAAACAATGGAAAATCCTGGTGCAATAATAACAATACCCCCCACCCTCTGTCTAACCTCCTGACTGCAGCTAGCTGCCCTACCCTCTTTCGAGCTCATCCTTGTATGCTTCCACAAACAGCACTTTACCGTCCTCCACCCGTACCTTGCTCTCCCTGCCCCTGTCTCTTCCTTATCCCCGCCATCCAGATTGCTTCTCCCATTATTCACAGTTGGTCACATTCTGGCCTAGGAAGGCCAGAGACAGTGGCTGTGTGAATGTGTGAGTCTATGTCGTCTATTTAGAAGAAGGCCTTCTGGCCAAAAGCTTACATGTTTAGTAGTCTTTTTGTTGTGCCTGTCTTGGCATATCTGTTATATTGTGAGTAGCAATCTATCCTTTTCATAATATTGTCATAAACTGAATATATTAGTTTTACGTACATAAATTGAACTACTGCTATTTAAATTTTATAATTAGTAGTAGTAGTAGTAGCTTTATTCATCCATAGATATCTTTTTACAAGGGTATAGGACATGTCGAAGTATTAGCAAGTTTAGACCAATTTAAAATAAGATAATTCGTATACACAAATATTTACAGACTTCTAGTTAGAGACAATCATTAGATTTCACTCCTGGTATACAATACTTTTTTTTACAAGTAACTCACTATCAGTGAGTCATTTTCTGTACCGCAACTTCCCATTTGCTATCCTGAAAAACTGAGTCAGCATCCCTCCATAATGAGTGAGATGTTGAGCTCAGAAAGAGAAAGAGGCGTTAGTATTGTGCTATGCATAGCTTGAGGGGAGAGTGTTTCTAGAAAGGAAAAAAATATAAAGCGAAGGTGTTATGCGGAATTATTTATTTATTTGTATAACATTTTTTAAACCAAACCCCTACTCTATTTTATCTAAGTAATCCTTCAATGAATAAAATGTATTGCGTAACATGTACTTTTTAGCTGTCTTTTTAAATAAGTGTATTTTTGCAATTTCTTTTGGTAATTTATTGTACAGTTTTATTCCTTGGTAAAAAATGCTGTTTTGAGTTTTATATTTATTTTTTCTTGGTAAATGTAAGTTGAGTCAATCTCTTGTTGCATGGTCATGGGCAGAGCTGTTTGTGCAGTAATTACCAATGTTATTTTTGATGTGTACAACTGACTGGTAAATGTATTCACACAGAGCAGTTAAAATCCCGTGTTTTGAACAGATCTTTACAACAAGCTCAACTAATATTTTTGGTTATTATTCTTATGGCTCTTTTCTGGAGTTTAAAACTTGTGTTCATATTTTCTGTGTTTATTCCCCAAAAAAGAATGCCATAGCTAAGAATTGAGTGATGTATGAATAATATGTAACTGAAAGACACTGAATGTTACACATTGATGATAGGATTCTAAGGGCATAACATGCTGATGACACTCTGTTTGCAAGTACCTTTGTGTGTTCACACCACTTCAACTGAAAATCAATATTCAATCCTGGAAATTTTGCACTTGTTACACAGTCTATAGAGGTGCCATCTACATTTAATTTAACATTGCCATTTTTCCTCTTCAAACTGAAATTCACGGCATTAGTTTTCTTAATGTTCGATGTCACCTTATTGCTTATTAACCAATCGTAAACTTCCTTGAGAGTTTCATTTGCTTTCTCGGCAAGGAGTTCTCTTGTTTTCCCATTGACTATAATATTGCTGTCATCAGCAAAGAGAATTTTTCCACCATGAATAACACTACTGGAAAAGTCATTGATGTATATCAGGAATAGTATTGGTCCTAATATCCTACCTTGTGGAACCCTTATATTAAAGTATTTTGGTTCAGATAAGTGTTTTACCAAATGTTTGGATCTATTGGAAGTGTTTGTTATCTCTACTCTTTGTACCCTATCTGCTAGGTATGATCGAAATCAGTCATTGGGTACCCCTCTTATTCCTAATGCTTCTAATTTATTTTATAGGATCTTGTGGTCGATTGTATCAAACGCCTTAGAAAGATCCAAAAATATGCCTGTGACACACTCATCTTTATCAAGAGCATAAAGTACAACTTTTGTGAATTCAACTATGACTGACTCCGTATTTTTGCCACTTCGGAAACCAAACTGTGATTCGCTTAAAAGATTGTATTTACTCAGGTAAATCATTAATCTGTCTTTCATAACTACTTCTGTTATTTTTGAGAATGCTGACAGCAGGGAAATGGGCCGGTAATTTCCTATATCTTCTACGTTACCTTTCTTAATAAAAGGTACAACTCTTGCCTGTTTTAGCTGCTCTGGAAATGTCCCTGATGTGAAGGATTCATTTATTATATTTGTTAAGGGGCCTTGTATAATCCCTCTGCATTGTTTCAGTACACACACTGGTACTTCATTTAAGCCTACCAACTTTTTATTTTTTAGTTTTTGAACAGTCTTATGACTTCATTCTCTGTGGTTGGAAGTAACATCATTGTATTTAGTGCAACATTATTTACAGGTGTTATATTTGTTTCGGGGAATTTTTGCTGTAACTTCTCTGCAATACTTGAAAAATGCTCGTTTACACAGTTTGCTAAGTGTTGTGGATCATTTATTACCTTATCCTCCTCCCTTAGCAGTATGTTATTCTGCGTTTGTTTGCCTCTTCCCGTTTCCTTTTTTATAACACCCCAGACTGCTTTGTCTTTATTCTCTGCATTATAAATGTTTTTGTCATTAAATGACTTTTTTGCAGCAATCAGCATCTTCCTATAGAAGATAGAAATTTAAGAATTCTGGATCATTGTGAATTTTTTTCATGGAACTGAGGTGTTTTAAGTGTTTGGGAGGACTTCTTAACACCTGCTGTTATCCACCTGTTTTTGAGAGATGTTTATACAGACATGCATTCTTTTGGAAATGCCTTTTCAAAGTTCAATTTAAATTAATTGTTTAGCACTGGAATGTAACTAATTTTCATCTAAGAGACTACAATAACTGTTTTCAGTTAATCATTTGTTGTGTTGTGGAATGCAAGTTTTAGTATGCATTTCATACCCAATGAAATAAAATAAAATTATAGTAGCAGCGGGAAGTGAAAATGAGCTGACAAATTGCCAGTTGGTGCACTTGACCACTTGGCTATTGTGCCAATATATGAAGTGCTGCTCAAAAATCCCTCACTCTCTATGCATAAATCTTTAGTGTGTGTCTACCTTTCCCACGGCCCACTCAGGTGAAATATTATAGGAACAAAGGGGGCCATCTACCTGGTTCCATTCACGTAGTTTGAGCCAAATCATTGAGCCTCATCCCATGCCTTTCTGTTATCAGATTTGCATTTTGGAGTAGATTATCTAATTTTTATAAATCTCACTTTCTCCTCCAAACATCTGCTGGAAAAGGACCTCATTAGCAAATCATCTACAGAAACACTTTCACACTAAATTTCTTTGTATACACACCTTTTTTACCACCATTTCTAGTCTTTCAACTTACAAGCTGTAGTAAATGTGACTAAATTGACTACATTAGTTAGTCTGACTTCGACTGCCAGAGACTGCAGTCATGTGTGTGAGAGTTGCATTTGAGTGAGTGTGTCTGTTGTCAATTTTCAACAAACACCTTGTTGGCCGAAAGCTCACTTTCTGATAGCCTTTTTGCTACCTGTGACTCATCATTTCCACTTTATGGTGAGTACAACAATCCTTTTCATAATATTGTTACATCCCATCCTGGGGTTTTACATATTAATTTTATATATATAAACTGAACCTAAGCCAATAAAATGACAGTCAGTGCATCTGATCACTCCGCCATAACACTTTTACTGCAATAGCTCCACAAAAATCCCTCATACTCTACACTTGCACATGTTACATGCACTTTCAAAGAAAAATGTTGACCTCATGCTGTGAGCAACATAACACTCACAGTGCTGGAAGGGATGACGTCACATCAGAGCATGCACAGTCAAAAATAGGCACCTGCATCCCTTCTGTGAGTTGATTGTAGCATGGCTGACCATCCTTCCAGTACTCAACACTAGTTTCTAGTTTTTGGGGAAAGAATGCTATAACGTATGTTTTTGTTTGTTTTATTTGCATACCAGCCCACGTGCAAAGAGAAAAGGTGTAATTTTAGTGATTTCCGGCTCACATTCGGTGAGAAGTTGCAAAATTTTTAGCATGATGTTTACCGTGTGCTGGAGCACATGTTAACTGACCACCACTGTTCGCATTCACTGGATGTAACTAATTTTCATCTAATAGACTACAATGCAACTGTTATTGTCAGTTAATGATTTGTGGCATGAAGTTTTAGTATGTGTTTCATATCCAATTTTCTTCTTAGGAGCTGAATTTTGAAAAAAAAAAAGAGTTCTAAGCATACAATATAAGTTACCTACAAATAATAAACATCTAGAAAGAATGGTCTAGACTGGCTGTCAAACTGCAAAAAAATTCATACCATTTTCTTTCCCTTGATGCTAAACTTGGAAATAACCTCCCTTTCTTACTGGGTGCCTACATTACAAAAAGGATGTTTCTTAACAATTTCATATTTTAGTACAATAGTTTAAAATAATCATTAATATGCCTCTCCTGGATTCTGAAGTTTGGCAAATCCTTTCTATGTCATACAAGGAACAGCCCACGCAAATTTCAGGTCTCTAGAACCAATGGTTCACGTTAAGAATTGGTTCTTAGATTGTACCAGCTGTCATCACCTGAAACTAAATAATAATGCTCCCATCAAATTTCATGTTTCTAGGAACAGTGGTTTATGCTGGATGTTGTCATGTCAGTCAATTGGTCTCTCCTTTTCTCCCCAGGTGCTTACAATAGGAGAGTTTCTCTTCATCCTTTCTAACCTTCCCCAAGTTATCCTTCTTTCCTCCTCGAGGAAGGAACAAATTGTTGAAGTAACTAGGACTTTTTGTAGTTGTGCGTGTACAATGCACACTACTTACATGAATAAAGTAACAAATAATTTCAGTGAATGTTTTATGAGTCCGAGTACATCCAGTTTGTTTGCTCTTTCCTTATTAACTGTTCCTAGAAAAATCTTAACTGGTGATATAATAAATTCTGAGTATCACTTTCAATGTGCTCCTAGAATTGTCAGCTTTTGTTCCTTCATAAATTACTGCAAATGGGGAGGATGGATATAAACATTGTTTCACTTATGCACAGCTGAATTTTGGTTACTAAACTGGCTCTAATTTTTATCTCCGACCTTTTCATGCTGCAAAGTGGTCTTAATTCTAGTTTCTGAGTGCAAGTAACAATGTATGTATTGGTCCTATGTGACTGTTTATGATATACAATGGCACTGATTGCTGATTCTGCATTTTGCTACCATGAGTACAGGTCTACAGATAATGACTGACTAAAACTAGTAATTATATTTCACTGTTACAATCAAAGGTAAGAATAAATAATCCTTTTAGCATGTCTGGATCATCATTATCCATTAATAGTTTTAAAAACATTAAAACAATCACACAAATGTGCAGACTAATGAAAACTGTTGGTCAACTCTGTTCACAAGTATCTGAGCTTTTTAAACAATAGACCTGACAGAGGTAGGGTGGCTTGTGTGCCTTAGTGCTGTAACTGCAGGTGCAATCTCAGCAGAGGGCTATCTGTGAAGAGGCCAGCAAAAACAGTTGTTTCTGTAGAGATGCCGCAACTTTTCAGTAGTTGCAGGAGCAGCAGCCTGGATGATTTACTGATCTGGCCTTGTAACACTTAGCTATGTTGGTACAGTGCATGGGTGTCACTGCTAGGGGAGCATGGGCAGGGAGGTATGTGACCCCCCCTCCCCCAATATGTTTTGAAAAGTAATTTCAAGTTTTTGGGTCTTAGTTGACAAAAAATGACAGCACTGAAAGAACATATCCAATCTCAACTAATTACACATACTAAAAGCTATTGTGCAGTGAGAATTGGTGGTTTGATTAATGTCCCAGTAAGTCAAACCACTTACATTTTCACTAAAAAGACAATATTCCAAGTTTTAATGAAGTGTGTTGCTACAAGTAAGAGTGATGAAGGGAGCCCAAATCTGCTTGGTTTTGCTGTAAGTTTGTAGGAGTAGTGGCCAGGAGATAGATGGCTAACAACTGAATATCACACAACAATCACTTACAGTCTGGTGTTGGTATAATAATAAACTTGTAGTCAGTGCATGAGTCAAGAAGATTTGCTATGAAAAGAGTTCAAGGCAATAGTAAGTAAATGTTTATTACAAAATGTATTCCAATTTACTGAATTTTACTATTGCAATGTCAGTTACTGGAATTTATCAACTGTTTTTAAACTGATCTAAATATAGTATATAGCTTCTTATGTTCTATACATATTATTTTTCCCTCATTCTTCCCTACAAAAAGGTTATGATATAATACATCATAATCATACTCCACTGTTGATAAATTTATACGATGATAAACGACTTTTTATACACGGTAATCACAAAATATGTTTTAGTCCATGCTTAAATTGGCACGCTTCAGGAGTTTTTTCGAGTAACAATGAAATATGTGGTCTAAGACATCCAGAATGCTCCAAAAGGCTGTTTTAGGTCCCAAACTTTTCAATGGGTTCGCCTGTTTAGGGTCCCTTTTAATCGATACCCTATCTGTTAAGTCGTAAATGGCTGAAAGAAAGTGGAAACAAAAGCCATTATTCTTCATAAGGACAAGCAGGACTACGGTACTTCATGGCTTAATGATGATGGCATCCTCTGGATGAAAACTGACTTCTACTCAGATCTCCAGGCGGGGAACACTCAGAAAATTATCATTATAGAATAACTAGTATTCTATGGTTTGGATTGTTACATTTCTAATGAGCAGTAGGTTAGAGAATTCAAAAAGGGAAATGGAGGCGGTTGAAATTAAATGTAGTGGGAATTAGTGAAATGCAGAGGCAGGAAGAAAAGAACTTCTGATGAGGCGAGTACAGGGTGGTTGTTGTTGTGGTCTTCAGTCCTGAGACTGGTTTGATGCAGCTCTCCGCACTACTCTATCCTGTGCAAGCTTCTTCATCTCCCAGTACCTACTGCAGCCTACATCCTTCTGAATCTGCTTAGTGTATTCATCTCTTGGTCTCCCTCTACGATTTTTACCCTCCACGCTGCCCTCCAATACTAAATTGGTGATCCCTTGATGCCTCAGAACATGTCCTACCAACCGATCCCTTCTTCTAGTCAAGTTGGGCCACAATCTCCCCTTCTCCCCAATTCTATTCAATATCTCCTCATTAGTTATGTGATCTACCCATCTGATCTCCAGCATTCTTCTGTAGCACCACATTTCGAAAGCTTCTATTCCCTTCTTGTCCAAACTAGATATCGTCCATGTTTCACTTCCATACATGGCTACACTCCATACATATACTTTCAGAAACGACTTCCTGACACATAAATCTATACTTGATGTTAACAAATTTCTCTTCTTCAGAAACGCTTTCCTTGCCATTGCCAGTCTACATTTTATATCCTCTCTACTTCGACCATCATCATCATCAGTTATTTTGCTCCCCAAATAGCAAAACTCCTTTACTACTTTAAGTGTCTCATTTCCTAATCTAATTCCCTCAGCATCACCCGACTTAATTTGACTACATTCCATTATCCTCGTTTTGCTTTTGTTGATGTTCATCTTATATCCTCCTTTCAAGACACTGTCCATTCCGTTCAACTGCTCTTCCAAGTCCTTTGATGTCTCTGACACAATTATAATTTCATCGGCGAACCTTAAAGTTTTTATTTCTTCTCCATGGATTTTAATACCTACTCCGAATTTTTCTTTTGTTTCCTTTACTGCTTGCTCAATATACAGATTGAACAACATCAGGGAGAGGCCTGTCTCACTCCCTTCCCAACCACTGCTTCCCTTTCATGCCCCTCGACTCATATAACTGCCATCTGGTTTCTGTACAAATTGTAAATAGACTTTCGCTCCCTGTATTTTACCCCTGCCACCTACAGAATTTGAAAGAGAGTATTCCAGTCAACATTGTCAAAAGCTTTCTCTAAGTCTACAAATGCTAGACCCGTAGGTTTGCCTTTTCTTAATCAAGCTTCTAAAATAACTCGAAGGGTCAGTATTGCCTCACGTGTTCCCATATTTCTATGGAATCCAAACTGATCTTCCCCAAGGTCGGCTTCTACCAGTTTTTCCATTCATCTGTAAAGAATTCACGTTAGTATTTTGCAGCTGTGACTTATTAAACTGATAGTTTGGTAATTTTCACATCTGTCAACGCCTGCTTTCTTTGGGATTGGAATTATTATACTCTTCTTGAAGTCTGAGGGTATTTCGCCTGTCTCATACATTTTGCTCACCAGATGGTAGAGTTTTGTCAGGACTGGCTTTCCCAAGGCTGTCAGTAGTTCTAATGGAATGTTGTCTACTCCTGGAGCCTTGTTTAGACTCAGGTCTTTCAGTGCTCCGTCAAACTCTTCACGCAGTATCATATCTCCCATTTCATCTTCATCTACATCCTCTTCCATTTCCATAATATTGTCCTCAAGTACATCTCCCTTGTATAGACCCTCTATATACTCCTTCCACCTTTCTGCTTTCCCTTCTTTGCTTAGAACTGGGTTTCTATCTGAGCACTTGATATTCATACAAGTCGTTCTCTTTTCTCCAAAGGTCTCTTTAATTTTCCTGTAGGCAGTATCTATCTTACCTCTAGTGAGATAAGCCTCTACATCCTTACATTTGTCCTCTAGCCATGCATGCTTAGCCATTTTGCACTTCCTGTCGATCTCATTTTTGAGACGTTTGTATTCCTTTTTGCCTGCTTCATTTACTGCCTTTTTATATTTTCTCCTTTCGTCAATTAAATTCAATATTTCTTCTGTCACCCAAGGATTTCTACTAGCCCTCATCTTTTTACCTACTTGATCCTCTGCTGACTCCGCTACTTCATCCCTCGCAGCTGTCCATTCTTCTTCTACTGTACTTCTTTCCCCCATTCCTGTCAATTGTTCCCTTATGCTCTCCCTGAAACTCTGTACAACCTCTGGTTCTTTCAGTTTATCCAGGTCCCATCTCCGTAAATTCCCACCTTTTTGCAGTTTCTTCAGTTTTAATCTACAGTTCATAACCAATAGATTGTGGTCAGAGTCCACATCTGCCCCTGGAAATGTCTTACAATTTAAAACCTGGTTCCTAAATTTCTGTCTTACCATTATATAATATATCTGAAACCTGTCAGTATCTCCAGGCTTCTTCAATGTATACAACCTTCTTTTATGATTCTTGAACCAAGTGTTAGCTATGATTAATTTGTGCTGCGTGCAAAATTCCACCAGGCGGCTTCCTGTTTCATTTCTTAGCCCCAATCCATATTCACCTATTACATTTCCTTCTCTCCCTTTTCCTACTACCGAATTCCAGTCACCCATGACTATTAAATTTTCGTCTCCCTTCACTATCTGAATAATTTCTTTTATTTAATCATACCTTTCTTCAACTTCTTCGTCATCTGTAGAGTTAGTTGGCATATTGACTTGTACTACTGTTGTAGGCGTGGGCTTCGTGTCTTTCTTGGCCACAACAATGCGTTCGCTGTGCTGTTTGTAGTAGCTTACCCGCATTCCTATTGTTTTATTCATTATTAAACCTACTCCTGCATTACCCCTATTTGATTTTGCATTTATAACCCTGTTTTCACCTGACCAAAAGTCTTGCTCCTCCTGCCACCGAACTTCACTAATTCCCACTATATCACTATATCCACCTTTAACCTATCCATTTCCCTTTTTAAATTTTCTAACCTACGTGCCCGATTAAGGGATCTGACATTCCACACTCTGATCCGTAGAACGCCAGTTTTCTTTCTCCTGATAATGACAGGGTTATAAATACAAAAACATAGAGGGGTATTGCAGGAGCAGGTCTTAATATTGAATAAGAAAACAGGAATACGGCTAAACTAATATGAATAGCATAGTGAACACATTATGGTAGCCAAGGTAGACATTACATCAACACTGACAAAAGTAGTAGAAGTTCATATGTCTACTACCTTCGCAGATGAAGAGACTGAAACAATGTAAGTTGAGGTAAAAGAAATTCCTCAGATAATTAAGGGAAATGAAAATTTGGCTTGGGAGCCTGGAACTAGACAGTAGGAACAGGACGAAAAGGAAAAATAGTATGAGAACATGGGACTGGGGTAAAGGAATGAAAGGGGAAGCTAGCTGGTAGAATTTTGCACAGAGCCTAATTTAGTCATTGCTAACATGGGGTTCAAGAATGATGAAGGATCGTTATTTACGTGGAAGAGAGTTGGAGACATAAGAAGGTTTTAGATATAATAATATAATGTAATAATACATTACGTAATGTTAAGTTGGAGATTTCAAAATCAGATTTAAAACCGCAAAACATTTCCATATGTAGATGCGAACTCTGACCATAATTTACCAGTAATGAACCACTAACTTATGGCAGGAAATTAAGGACATAGGACCTGGATAAACTCAAGGAACCAGAAGCCATTGGGAAATTCGCAGGAAGTATTAGGCACTGATTGATAGAAAAAAGGAGTAATAAATGCAACTGAAGAAGAATGAGTAGCTCTGACAGATGAAATGGTAAGACCACCGGAGGATAAAACAGGGAGAAACACAAAACCCTGTAGAAATTCTTTGATAACACATGAGCTACAGAATTTAGTTGGGTAAAGGAGAAAATACAAAAATGCAGAAAATGAAACAGGCAAAATGGTATACAGAGGGCAAAAAATTTAATTGAGACAAAGGGCAAAATGGCTAAGAAGTTATGGTTATAGAACAAATGAAAAGTTACAGCAACATTAATGAGAACAGGAAGATAAATAGTGCCTGCAGGAACATCAAAGAGAAGCAGCTATTTGAGTATCAAGAGCTCAGATGTCAAGCCAGTATTAAAGGAAGGAAGGCTTAAAGGTGGAAGGAATGTGTAGAAAAGAACTTTAAGACAACATTATAGTAAGAGAAAGTAACTGAACTTTGCTATCTTGGTAGCAACATGGAAGAAACATGTACATTTCTCAAGGAAACCAACCTGAACTTTGCTATCTTGGTAGCAACATGGAAGAAACAGTACATTTCTCAAGGAAACCAAGAGACAGATAGATCTGGCCGAAAGTGTCTTAGAAAAATAAGAAGAACTGTCTGTTGCACAAGCACATCAGCTTCTGTAGCAAGAAAAAGATTTGTAAGTACCTTTGTATAGAGTGTCCTAACATACAGAGTTGGAACCTGAATGTTTGCACAGCAGGAGGAAGCTCACCTCGAAGCTATCAGAATGTGATTCTGCAGGAGAATTACAAGTAGCAGCTGGACTGTTAGAAAAACTAATGATGTGGTTCTAAAAAAAATAGGAGAGAAGAGAGAATTACTGAAAGTGAAAGGCCAACAAAGCAGAAATCACTGAAGTCTTAAAAATACGTTTACAAAAATTTTTAAAAGGAAAGATCATAGGGAAGAAAACAAAGGGATCACTGAGAACATTCTATTCAAACTAAATGATAGAGTGAGATGGGATGTTCTTCATACATGGCGAAGATCTGGGCTGCTGAAGAGAGGTAGCTGTGGCTGTAGAGGCAAGGATTTGCCTTTTGAAAGAAGACAAAGATAGAAACAGAAGTAAATGAAGATAAGATGGGAGATATGATACCATGTGATTAATTTGACACAGAACTGAAGACCTAAGTCAAAACAAGGCTCCTGGCATATATGACATTGTCGGATTACTGAGGTTTTTGTTATGACCATCTTTGACAGAATTATTCCACCTGGTGAAGAAGATACTAGCATATCAAACTTCAAGAAGACTATAATAACTCCAATTTTAAAAAATGCAGATGTTGATAAGAGTGAATATCACATTCAGTTTTAATGTCATGGTTGCAAAATACTGACACAAATATTTTCAAAACAACGGAAAAGTTGGTGGGGGGGGAAAAAAAAAAAAAAAAAAAAAAAAAAAAAGAAAGGAGCACTTGAGGCAAGACTAACTTTACGAGTATCCTGAGAGGTTGAAACTGTTGTCTAGACTACAGTCTCTGAACTTAAAGAAAATAGCAGAGATAAAGTGCATGGAGAGAAAGGCTATCTTTAACTTGACGAAACAGGACTATAATTATAAGAGTTGAAGGAGATGACAGAGAAGCAGTAACTGACAAGTGAATGAGTCAGGGTCGTCTCCTATTCCCGATGATATTTCAAATGTTCATCGAGCAAGCTCTGAAGGAAGCCAAGGAGCAATTTGGAAAGGGAATTAAGTCAGGGAGAAGAAATAACAACTTTTAAGGTTTGCCGATGACATTAATTCTGTCACAGCCAGCAAGGACCTGAAACATTAGGTGAGTAGAATGAATAATGGATGTTCACAGGAATTTTTCCAAGAGGTTAAAGATTCAAAACGTGCTAGTTTTATTACAACTGATTTGGTGAGTTTGAAAACCTGCCATGCCCCAGTAACTAAATTTGACAAGAAGTACACAACACTATTTGTCAAAAGATTGATACTTATCTACTCTGTATTTTTTAGGCTGATTACTTTCGTACCTAAACAGTAAGCATATTTCAAAGACACATGTAAAGCACACCCTTTTATGTATTAATATGAATATGGTTGCCATCTTTTTGATTCAACATTCAGAAATTATATGCTCACATGATTAAATCCAGCATATACAACAAAAATGAAATACAGATTGAAAATATTCACAAAAATAATTTAGTCGTTCTCCAATAATGTTACCTTGAAACTGAAAATTATAAATATGAAAGAGAAAGAAAAATCAGAATGTTTGAGGAAGTCCTACTGGAAACCAACAAAAAGTCTAAAGACTAGATATGGTGGTAAGAAAGGTGCGTATACAAAGAAATTTAGTGTGAAAGTGTTTCTGTTGGTGACCTGCTAATGAGGTCCTTTTCCAGCAGACGTCTGAAGAAGAAAGTGAGATTCATAAAAATTAGTTAATCTACTCCAAAATGCAAATTGATAACAGAAGGGCATGGGTTGAGGCTCAAACTATGTGATTGGAACCAGGTAGATGCCCCCTTTGTTCCTAGAATTTTTCACCTGAGTAGGCCGTAGGAAAGGTAGAACACACATGTAAGATTTATGCGTAGAGATGAGGGATTTTTGAGTAGCACTTCACAAATTGGCACAATAGCCAATTGGTCAAATGCACCAACTGGTAATTTGTCAGCTCATTTTCACTTCCCGCTGCTACTATAATTTTTTTTAAATTTATTTCATTGGGTAAGAAATGTATACTAAAACTTGCATTTCACAATGCACGCCACAAATGATTAACTGACAACAGTGATTGCATTGTAATCTCTTGGATGAAAATTGTTACACTCCAGTGCTAAGCAATTAATTATAAAATTTAATTACCATTAGTTCAATTTATGTACGTAAAACTAATATATTCAGTTTATGACAATATTATGAAATGGATAGATTGCTGCTCACAATATAACGTATTTGCTGAGACAGGCACAACACAAAGACAACTAAACACGTAAGCTTTTGGTCAGAAGACCTTCTAAAATTGACAACACACACACACACACACACACACACACACACACACACATTCAAATGAATACACACCCACAGCCACTGTCTCTGGCTACCTAGACCAGACTGTGAGCAACTGTGAATAATGGGAGAAGCAATCTGGATGGTGGGCAAAAGGAGACGACAGGGCCAGGAAGGGGGAGGGAGAGCAAAGTATGGGTGGAGGACTCACTCTCATTCAAACGCAACTCACATAAACGACACTCGAGTCGAGTGGTGAGTTGCATTTGCATGAGTGTGAGAGAGATCTAATTTTGACGAAAGCCTTACTGGCTGAAAGCTTTATGTGTGACAGTCTTTTGTAGTGCCTATCAGCGCCTCAGCATCTCCACTATATGGTAAGTAGCAACTTTCCTTTTCATAATATTATTAGATTTAATAATTTTTTATAACCTAAGTAAATGTATTGTTAATGTCAATAAATATAATGTTACTGATAGACATATTTCGGTTTTCAATGTAACACTGTAAAACAATGAAATAAGGCAAAAAAAACCACAGTATTTAAAAAATTAGCCCTCAAGAACCTAATATCAAAAATGGCCAAAAAATAAAACCATTTTTCTTATCCATACTAAACAAATATGGTAGATTCATTGAGATTTTATTTAAATTATTTTCAAATATATTGTAATGGTTGTATGACTGGTATATTGTTACTGTACCTTAACTCATTTGCTGTTACGGATGTGCTCTCTGCATTCTGTGTTGAGGTGGTTTTTGTTATGGCTGAACTGCTTGCCAAATGCTGATGCCTGTGCTGAGACAGCATTCTGGTCGATATGAAATACTTATCAGATTTTTGAAAAACTATTAGGTTAAAAAATTTTATTTTTGCAGACCTTAAATTGTGAATGAAGTTTGCATAGTCAGAGTTGTAGGTTAGGTTGAAAGATAATGGATTGGATGAACCAATTAAATAAGAATCTATCATTCTACTTATGCAGCATGATTTAAATTCTTTTGTCTCTCATATGTGATGACAGTGCTGTCTGCCTTCAGTCGTGTGTCCTGTGCTGTTATTGACTAAGCACATACCATACTGATGTGTGTGTTTGGGTAGCTAGAGTTAACTGAATTTCTTTTCAATATCCGTCATACTTACTGGGTTGCAGCAATTTTAATAACTTGGCAGAGGCAAAAATACATTGCGTAAGGCTGATCTAAGCTGATGCTTTGCAGCGAAAGAAATGTAGATAAGACATCAAAATTTAATATAAATATGGGTTTTATATTTGAAGGATGATTGCATGCGACACGCCCTTTTCTTTTTTTTTTTTTACAGATGATAGCATGCAATGAGGTGCGTACAGTGTACCATAAATACTCTAGAACTTTTCTATTAACCAACATATGGAAGTAACTAGTCCACAGCAGTGAGAGGTCAGTGGCGCATACACATCCACAGCACTCAGGGAATGGTATAGCAGGATGTGTATACACGCTCACAGCAGTGAAAGAGTTCATGTTGGAGAACTATATACAACATAATATTAATTACAAATATTTTTTGTTACTTATTATGTCAGAGTTACTAATTTTTGGATACATGGTGTTTGTGAAATTGGTAATGAGTGTTGTATTATAGCAGTGAAGCTATGACCAATGAGGAAGTGTTTTTTATAGAGAAAAAACAGATATCTAAGTACTGTGGTGATAATGACGCACAGGACAGGTAAAACTAGGTTGTGGAAGGGGCTGAAAATAATAGCCCGCACATTTTAGTACAAGAGAGCTATTTATGCTCTCAACTTTATCATCTTCATACATTAAAATCTGTATAAAAATATAGTATCCCAGCAGTGATAAACATCGTTAAGAGATTTCACACACATACACAATTAAGAGATTTAGTTTCACGTGCTTAGCAATATATTTACAAAAACTAACAACAAAAACAGTGTTGTTTATTGTGCAATGAAATTCTATCAGTTTTTACTGCAGAATATTTTAAAAAGTATATCTACCAACATGTAATTGTAATGAAGTTCCAACTTCACACAAATGTTATCTTTGTTCGTGCCTGATTTACGTGCCAAACGTTTAATTCTTCATACTCTTCAATGCATTCATCTATTTGGTCTGGCTTGAAGCCCTTGCCAGTACAATGCTCTCTTATTTCAGATAATTTTACCGTTTTAGAGTCACCAGCGAGTTCACGAATAACTGAAAATATTCTGTCAACAACAGTTTGTGCCCTGAAAAGGAACAATTTGTTTTAGACTTTAGCACCATTATATGTACAGATATCTACTGTTGATAAAGAAAACATGACCTGAAGACTGTTACTAGTCAACAGAAACTGATTATCATCTAGTTTTAATTGTATTTTATTGTGATCAAAATAATTACAATTTATAATAATGAAGAGATATCTACTACACCTTTCTTTCAACACCAGCAAGAAAGAATGCCCAGACTGGCTCATAAAATGACCATTGCAAATAAATACAACTATTACTCCTGACTCAAAACAGGACACCAATTAAGTAAATGTTGAAGTGACTTCATAATACCTGATATAAAATATAATATTTGCTGCTGTCTGCAGAAAAAAATTGTGGATCCATAATGTGCATGTCAATAATGTCATAATAGATTTTAAAATGGTTTAAATGGCTCTGAGCATTTTGGGACTTAACATCTGAAGTCATCAGTCCCCTAGAACGTAGAACTACTTACACCTAACTAACCTAAGGACATCACACACATCCATGCCCGAGGCAGGATTCGGGCCTGCGACCGTAGCAGTTGCGCGGTTCCAGACTGAAGCGCCTAGAACCACTCGGCCACAGCGGCCGGCATAATAGATCTTAAAAATTAGTATTTGCCATTACCTGATTAATGTGCAATATAAATGTGGATACTAATTTTAGATAATCTGTAATGTTAGTGAATGTCAGACATAGTACTGAACTTAAAGAAACAGGATCTATTTATAAGCTGTGCACATTGAAGCCCTAAGAATATTGATTGTAATTTCCAATCCCTGTCAGATAACTTGTATGTTTTTATGTCGTAAGCATGTGTGTGAGAGACCTTCAAACTGTATTTAAAGTTCACTGTGTTAAAATATTTAAGTAGTAACATTTATGAAATGAAAGAATAATGTGTATTCAGAACAAATATCAGACCTGCTATTTGTTTTATGTAATATAAATAGTTGTGCACCTTCTATAGATGGGTGTGAAAACTCCCAAAACTGATAAAGGGCAATAAACTTATTTCATAACCCAAAAGATGACTGCTTGCTGAAAACCCTTCCTCCACAATACACAACCTAATCACAGCGTTCACTAATATATTACAGAAAAAATTATTTTCAGTTGCTGAAAATGTTGAATTTAACATTTTTTTGTAACCGGCAACTGATTTATCAGTGGCAAAACTGAAGTATCCATTTCATTGGTGAAAAAACCACATCACCCTACAAGAAAAATTAGAAATAAATAAATTTATGCACAACTTCTAGGCACCATGAATAACAGAACATTTTTTTTTTATTTTTAAATTAATCCTACACATACATCTCTACTGTTTTCTGAATACCCACAAGAGAACTGGATGAACACGATGATATACTTTTTCATCTTCCTCACTCAACATAACTTATCTCTACACAAAAAACTGCCATCCTCTGGACAAAATATGCAGTAGCTCTGGATACTGGTGAAGACAGGACTATAGAATCAATGGATACTACGCTTTAGAGAGAATCACTGCACCACACTCATAATCAGAGCCAATCTTGTAGAATTAGGACACTCATTAGCCACACTTCTTATTGTGGCCATCGATTTAAAGACTGTATACTGCCTTGTTAGTCTCTCCCTAATGATACAGCAACTTGGACTTTCTGCACTGTTGGGCAGATAAGAAGTTGACAATTTTTGCTACATTTGCAGCCTGTTTCCAGATATTCTAGGGCAGGATGTCCCATTGGGCATGGCGTCTGCAAGCACCATTCAGCTCACACGGGAGTAGTCACAGCTGGTGTGGGCAACCAGACGGACAGTCCGATTGCTTGTGTTTCTGTGCACACGCTGCCTGCTTGGCCACCTGAGCTCGGAAAGTGGACTATGATCATGTACACTACAGCTACAAAACTGGCTGTGCACCTGGCTGGCTAATTTCGGGCAGGTGTGCCGGGTGGAACAGCCTACTCTGGAAAGATTCTCTAAGACAACACAGTTGCCATAAGCTCTTATTTTGTGTTCTACATTTCAACAAAGGTGTGTTCAGTAAGCATGACATTAAGAGGCTTTAAAGATTTTTCTATTACATGAGCCACACAAAAACAAGCCACCAAGCGGCTACTTCTATGATGGCGCCAGTGCGATAAAGCTGCAGAAAGATATCAACCACACCTGTATCCAGGCTACTTAAACTTTGCACTTGACATGTGTGTTTCAGGTTGGTAGCCTAACATTTTAACATGTGAAGAATGAGAAGTGTGAGGCCCTTACTCAGTAGTGAAGACACTTTATAAATGGGAGGCAGGGATAATTTAGACAATTTTAGACCTATTTCTATGCCATCAATGTTTGCTAAAGTTATTGAAAAGGCTGTGTTTGTAAGGAAAATTGATCATATTATATCACATAATTTGCTATCACATGTACAGTTCGGCTTTAGAAGTCATTTAACAACTAAAAATGCAACATTCTCTTTTCTCTATGAGGTACTGGATGGGTTAAACAAAAGGCTTTGAGTGTTAGGCACATTTTTTAATTTAACTAAAGCAAAAGGTCTTTACCCTCACAGTGTTGAGAATGGCTGTGATGCGGGGGGTACGGTCAAATGGGTGTTGCCCCAGGGATCAGTGTTGGGGCCACTCCTGTTCCTTATTTATATAAATGATACCCCCTCTAGTATTAGGGGTAACTCTAAAATATTTCTGTTTGCTGATGACACTAGCTTGGTAATGAAGGATGTGGTGTGCAACATTGGCTTGGTTTCAAATAGTGCAGTTCATGATCTAGGTTCTTACATTTTGAAACACACAATTCGACAAAACCCAACTTTTCAATTTCACAGAATGGGCAAATGATTAGTGAAACTGAACAATTCAAATTTCTAGGTGTTCAGACAGACAGTAAACTGTTGTGGAAAGCCCACATTCAGGATCTCGTTCAAAGACTTAATGCTGTGATTTTTACTATTCGAATGGTATCAGAAGTTTGCTTATTTTCATTTGCTTATGTTGTATGGTATTATATTTTGGGGCAATTCTTCCAATTCTAAAATGATCGTTTTGGCTCAGAAACAGGCAGTTAAAGCAATAATTGGGTATGTTCATGAACCTCTAGTCAACCCCTGTTCGCGAGCCTGGGTATTTTGACATTGGCCTCTCAATATATATATTCTGTACTGTCATACCAGCTTATTCCCAAGAACAAGCAGCTTTCACTCAGTTAATACTCGGCAGAAATCCAACCTGCATTTGGATCGGACTTCCTTAACTCTTGTGCAGAAAGGTGTACAGTATACTGCTGCATCCATTTTCAGTAAGCTACTACAGGAATTCAAAAATCTTAGCAGTAATCCATGCGCTTTCAAATCAAAATCGGAGTTTCATCATGGGTCAAAAAACAGTTCAAATGGCTCTGAGCACTATGGGACTTAACATCTGAGGTCATCAGTCCCCTAGAACTTGGAACTACTTAAGCCTAACTAACCTAAGGACATCACACACATCCATGCCCGAGGCAGGAATTGAACCTGCGACCGTAGCGGTCGCGCGGTTCCAGACTGAAGTGCCTAGAACCGCTCGGCCACTCTGGCCGGCCATCATGGGTCACTCCTTCTATTCTGTTGAGGAGTTCCTTCAAATATTAAGCTTATTCTTATGTTACATTGTGATTGGCTTGACTTTTTCTGGGTTCATAAACATTTTATTTTTAGCTGTTATTACTTTTATGTTGTAATTTCATGTGGTGACACGTTCACCGACCTTTGAGATTTGCTCCTCAATTTGGTCCTACAGAACCTGCTGTGTAAATAAATATGTAAATAAACTACATGTGGCACGCGAACCAATCCCAGCATAGTAATCACTACCGATCATGATGTCGAAGCTCCCTCATTGCCAGTTTTGTCTGAATGGATATAAACAGTGCGTGTTGTGTGTGGTTACTACCGTGTGTTTGCATTGTACTGGGCTTTGTTTCACTAATACTTGGAAAAAGCCAATGAAAGACACTGTTCACCTAGTGACAATCCTTTGCAATGAGGTGTGCTGCTAAACTCCAGGCACGAGTTACTACAGAGAACTCGTGGGCTTTATGAGAAGAAGAAAGTATATGTAAGTATTCATTGGTCAGCCAAAAATTCTTGCTGATAAAGTTGTGGAACGAACATCAAAAACTCTCGGAATTAGTGCGAGAACAGTAATAAGAAAGAGAGCATTATTGCAAAAGTTGAAAAAAGTAGATGTGAACTGTAACAATTCTGATTCACATGGATCAGATATATTTATAGCAACCTCAGAAAATTGGAAAAAGCAGCCTTACCTTGTCACTGACTTAAAATTGTTTCCAAACAGGTGCAATTTGCAGGCAAATTTAAGCTTACTAAAGCAAGAAACAGTATCCTATCTTAGCAAAGTCACTAGTGTGCTAAAATAAACTGAACTTTTGAAGATGGGAAAAAGTCACTAAAAATTGTGCTGAAAAGTATGCGTTTCCATTACAAAGTGCTAGATGGATGCAAAAGCCTGTTAGAAAAAGTATTTATGTTCTGGAGGAAAGCAAGTTCTTGCAAAAAATTGGGTTGGCAAAGACATACATTCAATAATATGGCTAGAAAAAAACACGGGTTAATGCTGAGTAAGGTGTCAGTGAATGTTGGATGCATGATACTCTAAGCAGTAGCAGTCATCATCAGTAGACAGCTAGAAGAGCTAGATTAATTGCAGTCCTTGTAGGCTCTTCCAGTGGTTCTGCTTCTGATGGACTTTTAGTTTTTCAATCCACAAAGACAGTTGATTACCATGAAGACATGTACCATACATGATTTGTTGAGAGACAATGCTCCATATCAATCAGTGATACTGAGTGAAGCTCAACCACAAACAATCATAAAGAAGTTAAGGCACAATGTTTACAGTCGCAAAATATTACTGCTGATATGAGTATGATGGAGCTTCTGTTATACTCACTTGTTAAAGAAAATAAGCCTATGATGGCTACATATGTAGCAGACTAAGTTGCCGAGGAGCAGCATAATACTCGAATAAGGCTGCCACCATATCACTGCCTTTTCAACCCTATTGGTTTCATATGGAGTAAATGTGAAGACACACATAAGGAACAATAACAGAATTGGAAAGGCTGTTGCGTGAAGCTTTTGCGATTTTGGACGCAGCCTTGTGGAAGAGAACGGCCGAGCATGTCAAAAAACTTGTCTGAGCAGCACAGAAAATGGAAGGTATAACATGAACAACTAACGATTTGTCTTGGTGATGACAAAGGTGCTTTTGGTGCTGATTCTGACAACAGTGATGATGGGGAGCTGGATGGAATTGCGCTGTTGTCCAGTAAACTGGTGAGTACAAAACTACAAATATCTGTTATTTATTGCATCACTGTCATAATCATTGTCATTATAAAATGTAGAGCGAGAAGTTACAATGTCAGTTACTGTTTATTTTGTAAACTATGTGCTATATTGTTTTTGCGATATTGGATATCATCATCAAATGTTTTATTTTCTGTATTTTTTTGCTCTACTAATGAAACCATGTGCTTTGTTATGCTCGTATCTATATCATTATGTGGTTGTTTATTTGCTGACATTGTGGTAGCAACTCAAATTCTTATATTCATTG
Organism: Schistocerca nitens; assembly: GCF_023898315.1. Taxonomy (NCBI): domain Eukaryota; kingdom Metazoa; phylum Arthropoda; class Insecta; order Orthoptera; family Acrididae; genus Schistocerca; species Schistocerca nitens. The sequence goes on from NC_064615.1 coordinate 904,546,029, forward strand.
CTATTGCTCAACAGGTCACATCTATGAGATGGAACAGGAAACCGCTTCTCCTCCTTTGATGCAGTACTTGATTTTACCTATATTGAGCTCGTCTTTATTTTTTATCTATAGTGAGCAGTCAAATGTACACAAGTCAGACAGATCAAAGTAAGTAAACTGTTTATTATTTCAAAAGTAATCATCGTAAATGTTAATATATTTACTTCACTGTAATACATGACAGTCAATTCCTTCATGGAAAAATGTCTGTGGTTACCTATGAAGTTGTGATTGTACCTGGGCATGCACCTCTTGGTGCAAAGCAAATCAATGGCCATGAACACATCTTTCTTCAGGAGTCTAAAAATATGGAAATTGCATGGGAGGAGAGTGGGATTTCATGGAGGATGTGTAAGGGCTTCCAAGCAAAACTTCTGCAGTAAAGTTGACATGACCTTGGTAACACGTGTGGTCAACCACAGTTTTAACAGTTAAAATCAGGGCAAGCAGATAAACAGCGTTACTTGAACTATGTGCAGAAATGATGTTTGCTCAAGATGTTACACACTGATAATGAATTTCTTCAGGTAATTCTTACAAGGATAAACTGCATTGTTGATGTAACTAATTGAAGTATAATTTGTAGACCTCTACTGGTGTTCCTCTGTTGCTTCCTTCCTCACATGCCCAGTATAATAATAATAATAATAATAATAATAATAATAATAATACATATTACTTCTATAGAAAACTAACCTCCCTAGTCTCTCCTCAGTGTGATTTAGAGAATCCTTTGACATTTCCATAAGCCTCATAGCTTCAGCAACGTCTTCCTTAACAACAACATCAGCCAGTCTCAGACGAGCCTACAACATAAAGAGAAAACATACAAGTGAAGTTCATTCAGTAATAAAAGTTAATTCAGTTTTATTATTCAGAGTAATGTACTAAACAGCAAAACTAAAAATCCCCTCTCCCCTCCACAAATTGACAGGTACAATTTCAAAATGAGCAAAACTGTAACATCTTTCTTAGTCTTAGCATCTGGTAGCATCAAACATCATGCTTTCCATATCCATATCATCATCATCATCATCAACTAACCTCTGTCTTGGCACTTAAAGAAGATTTTCCAGCATTAGAAATCATAAAATTTACCTCCTCCACAGTGGTTGTTATCTTGTCCAAACTTATCTGACGATGGATAAATTCTGAAATGTGTCATATGAGCATTAAAATCATCCCTTGCTTGATGTCTGACAAACCATTGTGATCCAGACAGCCTGAATGCAGAAAAAAAGAACAATTTTTTTCCATGTGATACTATTATAAATTAGTGGTTTTAGTTTTTTTCTGTACTTGTACTGTGAAACCTTTCTTCTTGCTAACTTTCATGACTCTAGGCCTACTGGAAGTACCCTATAAGTTTAGATGTGTGAGTCTGCGACTATCAAAATATGTGACCTAATTGGCTGTAACTTTTGATTGCATTGATGTAGAAACTTTAATGTTTTACACCGCCAAGGACCATAGATTTCAGTATGTGACATAAATTTCAACGAGATACGACAATACATTTATGAGAAAAACAGTTTTAAACAGACGAACAGGCAAGCAGACAGACAACAAACTGATCTTAAAAGGGTTTCGTTTTTACTGAATGTGGTATGGAACCCTAAGATCATATAGTGTTAGCAGAGCTGGCTCATTATGCTCGTTCTTTCGTGTTCTCTCCAACCGTTTGTTGACAGATACAAACAAACTGTAGTGATCACTGGTAAACATTTTGAATGCTTTTTCGCTTGTGTTCACTTCAATTTGCTGTGGTGTATACAAGGCGTTACACTAGTTCACTCAAGTTCGATGCAGTATGTACAAACAAGGCTTTAAAACATGGAAATGATATTGTACGATTATTTTTACTTGGTTGGGGTCTATAGTCATAATTAGAGACGGGATTATATCCATTATAAAAATATTAAAATATGCATGAAAAATGTTTAAAAATGCATGAAAAATGTCAAAATATGTTAATATGAAATAATAAAAAAACGTTGTAGTTATTGCGTGAATTATATCTCGAAGTCAAACCTGTGCATATCAGTTATGAGGATGAGGGCTGGCCATGTGAAAAATTGGTACATTTAGAATGCTGATATAATTTCCTGAATACTTTCAGGTAGAGGTTAGGAAGGGGTCCTTTCTGGGATTATTTTCTAAAAATTTGCAAAATGGGGACGCATATCCTATTTCAAGAATTGTTCCTTCTTTGCTGCTGTTGTTGGTAACAGGTGGATACGATGTGAGTGAGTCACAGCGAAATAATCAATATGTACAGGATCAACTTCAAGATATATCGCATGCAGAGGGGCACGCTCAAAAACTCCGAAATATTTAGAAAAGCATACAATCCTGAATTTTTTGAACAGCATTAACTTTTAATTAACACTATTGGACCAAAGCATCATTTACAATTTATTTCACATTTTTCTACTGTTGTAAACATAAACGACCAAGTACGGTTCCAAATGTTTGGTAGTAAGAGTGTGTCTTCGATCATTCAAAACATTTTTATAAGCAGAAAAGGACCATTCTTCTTCAACTGACATAACTGGGCAGTAATTGAATTTGGGTGCTATGTTGGCACTTATTGTTTCTGGTAAAACTTCACCCATCCCATTAATAAAACTATGAATTTGGCACACGGGTTCAAAGCTTGAGTTATTGTTTAAAATGTTTTCAAACTTAACTTTAAGTTTTCTTGGTAATACCTCCAGCAATCAGGAATTCACTAGAATAATTTTATTCATTAACTGAATAGATTCATTCAACGCCAAACCTTGAGTTTCAAGCTTTTTAGTACTTGCAGGTATATGGGAAAAATGAGTGCTGATCATAGCAATGTCTTTTTTAATACTGGAATCATTAAAAGCTTCCTTGCACTGGCAAACTGCCAAAGTCTCTGCACTATCAAAGTCATTTACTACCCCTCTAATAGCCTCGAAATGTTCATTGTAAAATAACATAGCTTCAACACATTGTAAAACAACATAGCTTCGACACACGTACCCCAACAAGTTACCACTGGTTCAGGAGGTAAAGGCACATTTGTAGTTTTTCTTTATGGGTCTTGATGTGAGCAGGAGCCTTTAGAAACACTATCTCTGTGAATGAAATCAGTTTATTTACAATCAACAATAAGGAACATACTTCTTCAGCAAGGCAATGTACTCCACGAGCAAAGCACGTCACATGAATCTAATTGGGATAAAACACTCGGAGGGCTTTTCCTGCTTTGACATATAGGGAGCAGCATCTCAAATAAACACAAACAATCTCTCATCTGCAGAAGATTCTGGAAATATTTTTCTAATACCCTCATTCACAAATCTGGCGATCGTAGAATGATTTTCAACTTCTTTGCGTCCCGCTAAATATGAAGAAGAAGGCTCTTCTTTTAAAGCACTAACAATTAAATTTGCAATGTAACAGCCACTAGTGCCTGTAGTTTCGTCAACTGAAATCCAGATAACGCTGTCCTTGAGTTCATTGTGTATTTCTTTCAGAACATTTACGTAAATTGTCGGTATGTAGTTTTTACGCAATGTTGATTCATCTGGTGTATTTTGATTTAAGTAATATTTGCTCAGGAAGCCTCTGAGGATAGGGTTTGTAAGTTTGTGAAGAGGAATATTGCTTGCAATGAATGCTTCACATAGGTCCATGTTAAACCAATTTTTTTGACAAATCCCTGCTACTGCAACTTGCTGTTGTCAAAAGCTGTTGTCAAGATCCTTTCTTCTGCATTCCTGCAATATGAAGACTTCTCTTGACACGCTGGTCTATTTGAAACATTTTTTTCTGCACGAAATGTTTTTCTCACATACTCAACAATATAAAACAATTGCGTCATATGTAAATGTTCCAGCATGGTCAGCTATCCACAAAACGACATTTCTTTTTTCGTGCGGTATGGCGCGCAACATGTTACACACTACACGTTGTAAACATGTTCAACTGTGAACAAGTAAATAGAAAGCTAAACTGAAACAATAGACGTGTAACTAAAAGCTTGTGTAGTTTAATTTAATTGTTGCCAATGCGTACGGTATGACAGCAGAGAGGATTAACAGGGATCACAGGCACAGGAGCATTGACTCTGCCTGCCTGTTCCTGTTCCTCTTCTGTAATGATTTCACTAGCAGTGGCCTCTCGGTTAGTGTTCTGGTTCTAGGTCATGGTTAATCTACGAGACATCAAAACTAGATCGAGTTAGAGACCGCCCGTCTAAATTTTTAAAATACTGTAAACATAGGGTGAAAATATCAACATCACTAGTTTTTTGTTAAAGTGTGCAATAACCGGTGAAAAGGAGCCAAATATGAAAATGCATATGCAACATGCAAATACGTACAATCTGGTTTCTAGTCATAATATACTTTTTAAATAAAATCACTGCTGTCATTAGACTGTCAGATTCTATTATTCGTTTATTTCATTATCGCAGTTTCAGATGTGGACTTATTTTCAAGTGCGAGGCCACAACTAAGTACTGCTTCTCAAGTTGCGTTGTTTACGAAATAATATCACATTATGCCTTGCACTTTTTTATCCATGTGTTTTATAGGTTTCAATTACCTTGCAGTTGAAAATGGCTCTACAGCCGAAATCACTATAGTGAAATAAACAAATACATGCCAAATAGTGATAATGATTTCATTTAAAAGTACCATATGGCTTCTGTGTGGGAGGCTCAGTTGCCGCATTATGTAAACATGTAAATTTTAAAATTTGGACAGTATCAAGTGCTTGGGACTCTTATTAGTTCTTACTTGTAACTATTAATTCATTCATCTGAATTCAAAATCCACTGCCTTTCTTCATCTTTAATGGGAAATCTGAACATTGTTTGTTCAGGAATTGTCTGTCTGCTCCTTCCACAGTTAATGTACTCACAGGCACTCGTCAAGATGACTCGGTCCTCTAGCAACACTATCTCAGAAACAACTGTACTTCACAGCTGCCAGCTGGTTAAAATGGCTCTGAGCACTATGCGACTTAACTGCTGAGGTCATCAGTCGCCTAGAACTTAGAACTAATTAAACCTAACTAACCTAAGGACATCACACACATCCATGCCCGAGGCAGGATTCGAACCTGCGACCGTAGCGGTCACGCGGTTCCAGACTGAAGCGCCTTTAACCGCACGGCCACACCGGCCTGCTGCCAGCTGGTGGAAAGTGGCTTGTGACTGCTTAGCAGTCAGGCAAGGTTGCCATAAATGTTGCCGAAGGGAGTGTCACCTAATGGTTGATGCCGCAAGTAAGGGTGTGACGCTTCCACTGCCTGGTAGCTGTTTCCTGACGAGTGTCGCCTGTCAGAGCAAGTGCTTGGTCAATCTGTTTCTTATGTGATCTGGGATGTAATGTAATGTAATTTCAGCATGTATTTCATTATGTAGTATGGTAGGACCATTTATTATGAACAACAGATCACGCCCAAATATTCATGGCTGTCTGCCATATTAACATTTTGTTGGTTTCATAGTTGGACTTTTTGCTCATTGTATGGTCTCTGAGTGTCAGGCGTTATCCTTTCTCTTTTTGTAATAATACTCTTTACTGTCTTTTTTAATGGCTCCATGTTAACCTATGTTTAAATATCATTTTGTACTTTATTTTGTTTTACTTTTAAAGAAGTTCTTCAACTTTTATCTAGTCACGTGCTTACATACCTGGCCACCTGCAGGACCTCCCTGTAACTTGGCTCTACCCTGTTTAGGTGCCACGTCCTGGCATGTATCAGCAGTTGTTTTGTATCTATCAGAATGATTTAGATGTATGATGTGTGCAAGAATAGTAACGAGATTGATTTTTTCATCTACTAAAGCTTTTATTTGTTTCAAACAACAGTACTATATCCTTCAAAATATGTATTTCGCTTCAACAGGTATACACTGGTGGAGTTGTCGTTCCCTATCAAGGCGGCAGCGCTGAAAAGCTTCAACTGGTTGGGCCTTTAACATGGTAGTCACATTTCTTTTGATTGTTCTCCAGAGTCCCAAAACGATTTCATTTCAAGACATTTTTCAATGGCGGGAAAAGAAAAAAGTCACAAGGACTCGGATCAGGTGAATAGTGGGGCTGTGGAACAACGAGAATATGTTACCAGGTAAAAAAATTTGTGATGGAAGTGGCTGTGTGACATGATGCAGCATCCATTTGTCTGCAATGACCCATCTCACTCCATTCACTTTTTCCTGAGCATTTCAAAGATATCTTTGTAAAACACTTGGTTGACAGTTTGTTCTGGAGGAACAAATTCTTTATGCACAATAATACTCTTACTGTAAAAAAGCAAATCAGCATCATTTTGATCTTTGATTTGCTCATTCGAGCTTTTTTTGGTCGAGGAGGTATCTCAGTGTGCCACTTCTCACTTTACCACTTTGTCTCAGGTTCGTACTCAAAAAACCAGGATTCATCACCTGTGCTCACATGAGTGAGCCATTTGTGGTCATTGACAATCCTCTAAAGAAGATCAATGCACGTTTCTTCAATTGTCCTTCTGCTCAGTAGAGTTTTTTTGGCACAAACCTTTTGCATGTGCTTAACTTAAGTCAAAATTTGATTTATGGTCTAAGTGTTTAACAGGTCATCCATCATCCATATTGTTAAATGTCAATCTGATCTCACAAGAGCAAGCAAACATTCAACATTTTCATTGATTTTTGAAGTTGAAGGTCTCCCTGAGCGAGCTACATCTCCAGTGTGTTCTCGGCCTTCCAAAAATGATTTGTGCCACAGAAAAACTTGTGCTCTTGGTCAGGAATGTTCCCCATAGGCCTGTTCCAACTTTTCAAAGGTCACACTCGCATATTCTCCAAGTTTAACATAAAACTTGATGGCACAACACTGCTTTACATTCCACTTTTACATTTTCATAACACACAATAAAAACACAACTTCACTGATAGAGCTCTCAAAAATCACGGGGGGCTGTTGCCTCATCAGTTGCAGTGTTGTCAGTCTCATTACTTTTTTTTTTTTCCTCTTCTCTACACACCTCTGTGAAGTACATGTAACATATCAGTTTTCTAGAACATAACAATTTCATACAATATTTATGTTGTTATGATCTTTTAAGGTGTTTGTAGGCATTCAATTTTTTTACATCACATATATTTTAATACGAGTACACATTACACTACTTTTTAATTTGTTGCTTCTATGAAGTGCTCCATTTGAGTAATTCTGTTGTACTTTGTTGTTCAGGACCATGTAGACACCACTGGATAATGGCCTTGAGGGCCAAAACGGGTTGTGGTCTTTTAAAATAAAATGGCATTTTATTCAAAATCAATAATACAGTTGCAGAAAACTGCTCCATATGCTAGACAAGAAATTATTCTGTTCAGAGATTCAGTTTGCCACATGTATCTTTGTGGATGGCTCTCTTAAAAATTTTTTTCAGACTTTTGTCATGTCTGTCCTCCTTGTTTCTAAACAACAAAGGGGTCTTCTGTATGATAGTGATGTGAAGCACACAGGTTGAACAATTCTACAGTACACCTTGTGAGTTACCTAGGCAGGTTTATCAACTGTCGTTACCTTTGATTCCTCTAGAGTCTTACATAATCAGACATCTCCCTGGGTCCTAATGTATTGGAAAATATAAAAAATAATCTAAATTACATACTCACGATACCGACACCATTTCCTACCACGCAATTCACTACGCACTCCCATGGGTGAATTTGTCAGTACAGTCCTTACTGTTATGTTGATGCCTAAGTTCATAGTGTTTTTCCGCAAGTTTAATAAACACAACAGGTACAAATAACAGAGACTTTAATCATCAGTAATATATTCTCCTTCACTATTTACAACATTCTGCCAATGCTGCGGTAATTTTTCGATTTCATGACTGTAGAAATCAAGTGGTTTTGAGGCAAAGCACTCATTGAACCACATTTGGAGCACATTATCATCTGGAAAGCAAGTTCCTTGAAATATGTTTGATAGAGAGCGGAAAACGTGAAAATCTGAGGGTGCAAGATAGGTGAATAAGTTGGTTGCGGAATGATTTCTGAACCCAACTCCTGTATAGCGTTTTTTGTCAGTCTATCAGAATGTGGGCAGGCATTACCATGGATTGGCACCATTTCACGCAGCATTCCTGGTCTTGTTCTTGGACTGCATTTGTAAGGCAACTCAGTTGTTGACAATAAAAATCGTACAATCAGTCAAATTTTTTTGAAATAGCACTCTCCTGCTTCAATAAAATTCTAGAGGCAGTGTTTCCAGATCTGGAAAGCCTTATCCTTGATGTCCTCAGAGCTGATGTAACATGAGCCTGGATGTTTTTAATCATATCTCAATGTTTCCCCTTCAGACTTCCTTTTAAGCAAGGAAACAAAACAAGTCTGGGGGAGCCAGGTCAGGACTGCAGGGAGAATACAGAAGCAATGGAGTGTGGGTCCTCTCCAGAAATTCGTTGTCAATGAAGACACTGTGGCTTGGGAGGGTTATCACAAGGCAGGTTCCATTAGTCCTTAATATTGCTTTGGCAAGGTGCAATTGTCCTTTTCAGTTTTTTTAGCACTCCCAAACAGAAAGCTGCATTCACAGTGGTCCCGGTAGGCACATATTCTTAGTGGACAATGTCTCTGACATTTTCATCAGTTCAGCAGGTTGATGGATGTCCGTTGTGAGGTTCATTGGTGGCCACCTCTTGGCCCTCCTTGAACGACTTGTGCCATGAGAGAACTTGAGATGTGGACAAACAATCGCTCCCAAAAAGGCTTGCTGAATTAATGGAAATATTACGGTTGTGGACTTCCTAAATTTAACACAAAATTTGATAGCATACTGTTGCTCCACAGAACAACTCATTGTGCCATTTTATGTAACAACACTGCCACATTTTAAATCTAACACCTCCCTCTGCCTAATCCAGCAGCTTAGCATGTGCTGCAGTGTATTACTGCATGAGAAAGAAATTGGTCGCATTACCCACCTTGTATAGTATACACACCACTTATTGCAATGTACGATTTTGCCATGGGACCTAGCATCTTAGGACGAAGAAACACGTGCATCTGTCTGTAGCTGAAGTCGGTGTTACATGGGCATTTTAATATGGCAGTTTGAAGTGGGGAGCCATTTTGTATTATGGCTGGGTGATAGTCTCGGCACTCAACTGAGCAGTAGCTGTTTCCATATGCTTTATGTACTCCACTTTCTTTTGCATTGTGCATAGCTCATTATTTTATTTTCTTATTTTTGAATGAGTGGAAAGACCAATCATGGTCCATCAGAGGCTTCGAGTAACTCTTCCACAGCACAGAAACTCCTTTGTTTAAAGCTCAAATAAAGCCAAAAGAAGAAAACAAGCATAGACCATTTCAGGAGGGAAAAAAACTGTTGAAGTTTTTGCACAAGCAAACACTCCAGTCAAGAAGCTCTTGTTACATCATCATTGTTATCACCACCACCACCACTCTCTTTTTATGACAATTTCAAAGCACCAATACTTTGTCATTGGGCACACAGCATGGCAACCTTTCAAATTTGTATCACCAGTAGCCGCTCAAGCAGGCACATACTGATTTCGCCAAAAACAGAGGCAATATTTTAAGGTTCCTACTCATTTGTATCCACACAGAAATATTTGATTACAAAACAGCACAATCCACACACAGCACTTAATTGTTCAAAAACTCACATGCAAGTTGAAATTTATTCTATTTGCCAACAATTTGCTTTCAATAACCTAGTATTTTGTAAGAAACCAACAACCCACGTATAAACTGAAATTACAGCATTGTCCTAGTAAAAGGTTGTCTTGCAGCACAAGATTGAATAATTCTATTGTAGTTCTTTGCTCTGATGACCAAAGAGAAAAATCTATTTAAACATAATTTTAAGTTTAAGCACACAGTCAGCATTACTGATTTAATGACAGCATAAATCAGAACAATTATGCAGGAAACAACCTGATGACAAGTTCAGTTTGCTGTGGGACAATAGTGGTAATAGTGCAATGTCTTATGTACAGCTTACCAAAGCTGTTGACAAGCGAAGAATTGCCAACAGATTTCTTGCAGATGTAAACGTGACATCCTTGCTGTTGCGTGCTTCTCTTCTCATTTCCACGTATGAACCTGAAAGAAAAATGATTATTACATATTAGGCAGTTCCAGATATGGCAATATTACCAACTACGGTTGACACACATTCTGTTGTGTTATGATCTGTATGTCACTCAATCTCAGCAGCAAGATACTCAGGATCACATACATTCTTAAACCAAAGGTTACAATTTAAATTTGGATGCTAATTAAAAATTCAAAATAAAGAAAAACAACTGCTATAATAGTGATACCCCTGTTCAGATGAGAGTAACTCATAGTATTCTATTTTAAATGATTACAACATGTAATATTTAGCAGTACAGGTCACTACACACAAAGTTTTACAGTTGCTCCTTTGCTCTGACTGCAAATGGCCCATTTGCTTAAGTCATGACTAGTAACTGAAGCGTAAAGTGGTGTTACATGTAATTAGTGCAAAAGCTGTATCATGAGACACTGCCTACAGAAGGAAAAAGGAAAGTCTCCACACACTGGCCAGAAATGGCTCCACCAGATTTCAGAGACTTTTTCTTTCTTAGCATGTTATGTATGAGGAGTTTAATCTTAATTATTTTTCACTTTGAGACTCGGTTTTATTGTTAATGATAAATCTTTGTATTCCACACTCCTCATTTGTTTGCAACTGCAGAAAATAAGGCAGGGTTTACGGGCCTTGCAAACAACCAAAGCAAGCGAAACTACGTGTTGTGGGCCTGACAGTCAAGCAAAATAAATCGAACTACATGCTGCATTATGAAACACATCACTGACAATATTGTAATACATTATAGAAGTAACTCATTGATGGCGAAAGCTTCCTGAAAATAATTGGGTAAAAGTAACATCAGGAGGAGCGTTCTCCTTGCTCCTCTTGCCCACTCCTTTTGGTGCAACCCCTCCACTCAGTACAGCTACCACACCAGGACAATGTAGCAGTGTGTATTTGTTTTGTCTGTCTGTTAGCTTGAGAGGAGGACATTGTCCAAAAGTTTACTGACAATTTAATTTTGTTTTCATTCCTTTTGACTGCTCAATTGAATGGTGAGTGGCAATTTTTTACACCTTCCATTCTTTGTACTCCATCCTGAACTTTTGACTAGTGAAACTAAAGATTTTGTATCAAGGCAGACCTGAAAAACTTACATTAATAAACATTTTGTCAAGCATTAATTTTTAAAAATTATTTCAGCATGACCTATTCCAACAAGTCTGAACAACAGTCTCCGAATTATATACTAAATAGAGTACAAGCAACTAAATGAAATTAGAAACCTTCACTTAAACGTGCTATTGAATTCAAAACAGTGACATCTGTATATTTTTCATACATATTCATTTTATCAGAAGTGGAAGTCACATTATGCACAAGGGAAAATTTTTGAACACCACCTGCCTATTGGTGAAATTCTGGTTTACTACACTGCACTTAATGAACAACCACCAACCCATTTACTTGACATTGTTGTATACAAGTAATCATAATCGCGTTATATAAGCATATGTATATTTACATCAGAGAGAGCTCGTGGAAAAAGGGGGCGCCAACAACCACAATTAGAGAAAAGCTCCAGAAGAAGCAAAAGATATTTCTTCATTATACTTTTAACTAGAAATAGAATTAGCATTAACAGTCCAACTTACCAACAATGTAATCTGACAGTTCTTCAGGAATAACAGGATTCTTTTTCTTGCATAATGCAATGTAACGCCGCATTAACTGCATGTCCATTGATTTGAATGTCATCGGTGGTTGTTTGCAATGTTGGTGAACATAAGCAATGTGATGAGCCAGCCTGTGTAAGAAACAAAACAAAGGAAACTTTATACTACTTGCCATGTTGACATCTTTATTACTTTTTGCCTATATGAAATGAAAATCTCCCACTCCCCACATACACAAACAAAACACTAGAGAAGCTTCCCATAGCTTTCATCTGATCAAGTCTGTAACTACCAACATGTGACAGACATACAACTGGTCAAACACACAAAACAGTATTGCAATATTGTGTTTGAAGTATACATGGCATTCTTCATGTAAAATCTCATGTCAACTTTCTTCTCCACATAATTTACTAACTAAATCTACAGTGTTGGCTGCACTAAGATGAATACTATGTAACTTGCCATCTCATTACAACCTATCTTTTGGTCCTAAACCAGGAATTCCACAGTTGTTCAGATACATTATTATTACCTTTATTATCTGGACACATGCTGAACTAATCTATTAAGGAAATTCCAAAACAAATGTATCAATGAGGTAACAGCTAACTTCCAGTTTGCCGTAGCAGAGATATAATAAACTATTTTCGCTGCATCTTGCATAGAACGACATGTTGGCATCAGGCCATGAATGAGCTTCCCAAAAAAATGACACTTGTCTGGTTATTGTGCAAAACCTTAAAATTAATTGCATATCGATTGTCAGTAATTACATTTTAATTATTTCTTAGCCAAGAAAATCTATCCAGATATGTAAGAACCTAAAAATGATACTTTTAAGCAATTAATATTTTGTTTCTACATGTACCTGAGATCATTATCCCTGTCCGGCTTGTCCTGAATTAACCAGAGTAGGTCAAATCGTGACAAAAGGGCTGCAGGTAGCTGGATATTTTGTTCCACAGAGCGTTTAGGATTGTAACGACCATATGCTGGATTTGCTGCAGCAAGAATACTCACACGTGCATTCAGACTTGTCATGATACCAGCCTGAAAAAGGAACAAAGGCAAACATGCCACACGTTAATTAAAAAAAAAACTGTGACAGTAATTATAATATATATATAATTAAATGTCCAACAGATACAGCAGATATTTTAACCCCAACACATTTGTCAATGTGATTACATTATCATTTCTTACATTTAAAAGCAAAGTTCCCCTGACACTCATTTAAGTTAACCCTTTTTCTGCTACCAACATGATCTCTGCATTCCGTGCTGAAAGTGGGTTTGTTATGGCAGTAGGATCGTCGACTGCTGCGATCTGGGATTGCCACTACTGTGAGACACTTATCACTCACTCAAAAAATTTGTAATGAGCTTGCAGAATTAGCAACGCACTGATTTTAGCTCATATATTACAGTGTATCAAATGTAGATAAGATAATGAAATTTTATTTAAAACTGAGAGCAGAACAGTATCTTATTTCGTTCTGTAAGTTATTGAGTTTTACATCTGGAGGACAGTCCCACTCATTGTGCCAATTTCCGTCCTTGTGCATTGCAAATCATGTTGTCACAACATGTTTCATAAATGGTTCATAATAGTGAAACAAGATTTTCTGCACTTGACAGCATGCGATGAGGCATGTATATTGTATGAAAAATACTCAAAATGTTTTTATTTGTCAAGATACGGAAGTAACTTGTCCGCAGCAGTGAGGGGTCAATGGAACACGACCAGTAAACATGTCAATAGCACTTCACGAAAACACAGGCACTGCATTTAAACACCCCTTCAGCACCTGTGGAATGGCAGAGTATGAAAAGTTTACTTGTCTTCAGCTGTTAAGGGGTTAAGAATCAAAATTAAATTTCTATCCAAAGAAAATTTTTTCTCGAATGAGATTTTCACTCTGCAGCGGAGTGTGCGCTGATATGAAACTTCCTGGCAGATTAGAACTGTGTGCCCGACCGAGACTTGAACTCGGGACCTTTGCCTTTCGCGGGCAAGTGCTCTACTATCTGAGCTACCGAAGCACAACTCACGCCCGGTACTCACAGCTTTACTTCTGCCAGTATCTCGTCTCCTACCTTTTTCTGTTGAGAAAAAGAAGAGAGTTGGATTTATGAAAAGCAAACTGGAAATGTGAAAGTGCTTGTGCTTGTATAGTATATGAATCCTTTAGGCTTTTCATCCCCCCCCCCTCCCAATGCACACACAAATGGCCAGGTGTTCACCGGCCGGTACTATCCTTACTTACACTTAAAGAAGCTCAAAGAGTTTATTTAGACATATGCAACTGAAGAAGAGCAATCGTCCTGTAGAAAATGTTTGGCACATACTGAAGTAGGACAAAAAACAAAAACAACAAAATATTAGGAAACACAAATAAACTTCAGCAACTATCACTGGTTTCTCTGTCTTAAGCTTACGATGTTCCTGCCTCTTGTTTACACATTCTGCAAACCCAAGATTCTTCCTTCACTGTTTGTTTGTTTGTGTGTGTGTGTGTGGGGGGGGGGGGGGGGAGGAGGGTGTTTGAGGTTGAAAGAAACTTGCTTGTGCATTCACACTTGGTGGCAACTTTTGCTTTTTTTGAAGGCACTTTTTCTTACATTGCATTTTCATTACTTCCACTTCAACTCACTTTATGAATAGAACTGCAGTTGCATGTGTTCCACACTCAGCACCATATTAAAATGTTTATGTTGTTTTTTGTGTATGTTGTGAGCATTGCCAATGCATGAAAGTTTTTTTATGTATTTATATGTATGTGTGGAGGGTGGTGTGGGTGGGATGCAGTGAGTGGGTGACATTGTGTAGGGGGTGGTGAACATCTATATTTAATGTCATGTTAAGTGCCGAAAGTCAAGTATCCTTTTAGAACCCTGTACTGCCTGGATCGTAAGTTCGTTTCACAGATAACCAATTTCAGCCAGTTCAGCAATGAAGGGTTCTGAAAGAATACTAGGCTCTCAAAGATATATAAGATGGCCTCCTGCTTCCACTGACGATGTTATTATTTATGATTTTTTTTTTCTTTTCTGTTACGGTTTTCAGAATGCGATTGTTTTCTTGTAGTGTAGGAAGGTAGGTTTTTTTTTTCTCTGTTTAAATCCGTGCATGACTTTGATGGTAATTTTATGGTGGTGCAAGTGTTTCGCAAAAGTTGAGTGATTTGTCCTAAGCTTCCATACTCTTTATATCTGGTGTCCAATGTTCTCCACCACATGTATTACATTTCAGTTGGTATACTCCTGATTTCTGATATAGATATCTTTTCCCCCATCTTTTTTTTGGAAGTACCTTTGAATTGAATTGTTAGTTTGGTGGGGTATTTTTTGAAAATACTGGATATTCTGTATTTGTGGTTGTACATCACTGTACAAGATCTTTTGTCTTCTCTTTCTTTCTCCTCTTGTGTCATTCCTGTTCTTGTGTCTCGTATGTATGTTCGGGTGGAATTCTGTACTTGCATTGGCGATGGCTGGATGTTTGCACTTTCCTGTTCTTGATTTTATCATTCAGCTTTTTACTAAATGTTCTTTTCATCCCTTGCTTGTGGTTATATGTACTATGGTGTTAATTTTTTATAGCTGCCTGTGTCTAATGGTACTATGTTTGCTCAGTGGTGCATGTGAGTGCTCCTTGTTTGTGCGAGTTTGGGCAATTTGATGCCTGGTGTATTAATGCATTTGTCTCAAATATGTGTAGATTTTTCTGATCCTTTATGGTAATGTCCAAGAAATTTAATTGCTTAAGTCACTCTTTTTCTATTGCAAAATGTATCCACTATGAACAGAATTTATTTCTGTATGTTACTGGTCAATTTTAGTGTTTGTTTTACCCATAAGTGATGATCATGAAAGTTTCAGTTTCAGAGCATTGTTGCAGCGTATATGCAACAGTGTGAATGTGCTGCTGGTATATAAACACTGACATGTAGGCAGGGGATTAGTGTGGCATTCGTGTCTTTCCGACATGTGTGCAGCAAATGCGGGAATTTGAACTAAGGCTACTTCATTACCAAATGTATCCAAACAGACAAATGGCACTAGACATCCATCGAAGAATGAAGAATGTGTTGGGGGCTGCATGCCTGTTGAAAACCACCATTGTCAAATGGTGCATCAAATTCTGTGTTGGTTGCAATTCAACACAAGAAGTTGGTCAATCTGGGAGGCCAGCCACATCCATTATGGACAAGTGGGAGATACTATAGCACCTGCCCCATAGTCCTGATCTCTCCCCATATGATTATCACACTTTGATCGGCTGACAATTCCTGTAGGATGTGTAGCATGCAGTTATGGACCTCTTCACACAGAAGGACACGGTGTTTTACGCAATCAGTATCTTCAACCTGATGTGTCGGTGGACTGATTGGCTCAATGCTCATGGTGATTTTGCCTGATAGGTATAAATATTCTTCAAACAGAAACTTTTTGACTGCCTCATATCAGGCACAAGATATTACCCATATACCTAATCCAGTATATGATGTTAAACCGATCTGACAATATTTTGTTAAAAATGACTTGTTTCGCATGGCCCATAAATGTGTTTGCTATGGTTCCACATACTACTAGGGATCCCATTGGTAGAACCATGTTGAACAAGTCACACTTAAGATCTCCTCCGAGTTACTTTCTCTATAATCAACCCCCCCCCCCCCCCCCAATTCTTATCTCTGCAGAGCATGTAATACATAAATGCTAATTTACACACATGCACACCAACTTTTGTCTCTGCTCCCCACCAGTCTAATATTAATAATTTCGAAAGTTGGCAACACTCACAACCTACAGGAAAAACTAATGAAAAGGCATAAAATGTAATAATAATGTGCCGAGTGTGCAATGAAGAAAGGGAGTGGTTTGCAGAATATGTGAACTATCTAAACACTGTAAGATGCATGCTGGATTTATAAAGAAATGCGGTTTTTAATCTATACGAACCAAAATATACCAACATATTATATATTCATATTTCCAGAATGGGCACAGAAGATGAGTTGTAAATAAAATCAAAAAGCGTTTGGTATAAAATTATCTCTAATTGCAGTAAGCTTAAGAGAGAGAAACCAATGATAATTTATGATAACAGCTGCTGCTGCTGAGGATCATGCAAATGAACATATTTAATTTCAGCAACTTGTTGATTGCTCCACATGTAGAAACCGTAATCATCCTTTTATTAAATACCCATTTTTGGGGCAAAGACCACAACTCAGTAACCCTTTTTGTTTCCTTCATCAATTAAGAATGAAGCGACTCCTGCTTCAGTACTTTATTCTGTTAGCAAACACTATTAACTTGACTGATGTTTCATTGATATCTTTCTGAGGCCCATCTTCAACTTACCAGTTACCTTACACCTGAGCCCATTTCATTTTAAACATCTCTATTTTATGATCCAAGGAGTAAGCCTATCTTTTCCTGTAAAGGTTTTTGCTGATATTAATTCTGCCCTATTCATCGAGGGAACAAGTTGTTTTGAGCAAGATTTAAGTTTTGAAACCTTCAGGAACACACAAAAAGAAACGTTAAGTCCATTCTTCTTTACACTCACCTTTGCGATAGAAATTGTCTGCTGTTCCATGACTTCATGAATGGCAGTACGATCATATTCAGCCATCTTATCAAATTCATCTATACAGCATATTCCCTGGTCTGCCAACACAAGGGCTCCACCTTCTAACATCATTTCGCCAGTCAATGGGTCTTTGGTGACAGAGGCAGTGAGACCAACACCTGATGATCCACGGCCAGTTGTATACTGACTTCTTGGAGCTAATCGGTCTATGTATGATAGTAGCTGTGATTTGGCCACACCAGGATCTCCCATTAAGCATATATTGATATTGCCTGAGAAAAACAAATGCTTGTTTACTAATCAAAATGAAGACAAATTTTGGATATCAACATTTCATTTTAAGTAAAATTACGAACACTAATTTGAGATTTCCTGTAGACTTTCTCTGCACAGAGACAAGAGTAATATGCAGTGACACAAAGCAACAGAACTCACATAAAACTAACCTCTAATCTTCATGCCATTTGGACAGCGGTCTACACCACCAACAAGAAGCAATAACAAAGCCTTCTTAACATCCTCATGGCCGTAAATCTCAGGTGCAATGCTTCCTGCTAACTTGCTATAGAATTCCTCTTCCGTCAGTTGCTGAATTTCTTCTTCAGTCAGATCACCATCTGGTACTTCATTGTCCTCAGCTTTATTCACACAAACAACTCTCTAGAAAAGGAAAATTAATCACCCATATGAACAGTATTATTTGTTAAAATATCAGAAAACTTGGAAAGCAATTATGAATCTATGAAGGTCACATACAACTACATTCAACAATTAAAACTGCAAAACTGGTGAGTGCGAGTAGCACAACTACGCCTACAAAACAGGATCTTCATAGTCAAAGAAACAGCTAGAAGTTACTCACCATGAATAATTTATACTTCATTGGTGGAATACTAGGGAAATGCAGATAGTCTACAAAGAAGTTTGCTAATAAAGCACTTTGAGACCCATCCTAGAATATTGCTAAAGTGTGTGGGATATGCATCAAGCAGAACTAACAGGGGAGGCTGAAAGTATACACAGATGGGTAGCATTAATGGTCACAGGTTTGTGAGATCCATGGAAAAGTGTCACAGAGATGCTGAAGAAACTGAACACGAAGACCCTTGAAGATAGACATAAACTATCCTGATAAAGCCTACCTACAAAGTTTCACGAACCAGCTTTAAATGATGTCTCTAGGAAATAAACTACACCTTCCACAGGGATTGTGCAGACAAGATTAGATTGATTACAGCACAAATGGATGCATTTAAACAAGCATTCTTCCCACACTCCATACGTGAATAGGAAAGGGGAACAAACCCTAATAACTGGTACAGTGGGATGTACACTCTGCCTTGCAGTTCACAGTGTTTTGTGAGTACAAATGTAGAGGCAGATAATTTACATTGTTGCAGTCTTAACAAACCCTGTAGAACAAGAAAGTTCAGACCTCCAGTGAATGCTCAATTCAAATAAAATATTACTTTTTTTTTTTTTACCACTAATTTTAGCTTTTCTCCCAACCTACAGGTTACTCACATGATTCACTGGACAACAAATGAGTAACTTTAATACTACACTAAAAGAAAATCTAAACTCCAAGATCAGAACCAGACGACCCCACTATGCTGACCAGCCACCATATCATCTGGATGCAGTACAGAGGGGCATGTGATCAGCACAGTGCTCTCCCAGTTGTTGTCAACTTTCCAGACCTAAAAGCTACTACTTCTGATTTACACAACTCATCAATTGGTCTCACAAGACAGTGTCCTCCCATCAAGGAAAAATCCCTGGCACTACCAGGAAATGACCCCAGGTTCACCATATGGGAGTCACATGCACTGAACACTCAGCTTTGAAGGTGGACATCACACAACAACGTAAATTACTGCACATTTTAGGAACTTTTCAATACACTTCCAAAAGAGAATGCTGAACAATTCATGTCAACTCACAAATTCAGAGCTGTGAATCTCACATAATGTGGGTTGTGGTCACAGCTTTGCCAATTCTATGCCAGGAGGCATCAAAATTCCTTAATTTTTTAAACTTTAACACATTCACGTCAGTGCTAAGAGTTATGTTTCTCACTGTGAAGTGGTGAGCGTATTAATGCTTTCCTTCATTTGGTGGCACTGTTTTTCCCGTTTCTCACAGTGGGGCAGTGGTCATATTCAAGCACCCTAAGCTACCTTTTATTTTGAAAGTGGTGTAAGTCCATTCTTTTAAAACAATGAGAGGTCTCACAAAATAATTTTTCACTAAAGCACTTATTATGTGATGTACCATTTGCTCAGAAAGCTCTCTTATTGAAGGGTTACACAAAATTGTATTCTCAACTATTCATTGCACCTGGCTGATAGGCAATACATCATGACACATTTTGTCATCACAGTCACTGTGTTCCACATCCATGCTGCATAAAAGTTTTAATACAGCATATGTTGGTGTATTGCCAGTAACATAATTGGTAGAGTCAAGTGCGAGCCACTGACTGCACATGCTGATGTGAACAGGTTACACAATGTCCTTTTTATGTAAAGTTCAGTAGGATAACCTTCAATACCATAGCAGTGCACTCAGTTGGAAAACTGCATAGGAGTAATGAGTACATTACTTGCAGCATAGAATACAGTTCAAATATACCCAATGGATTATGTGATGTGTGCATATCCTAATAATAAATAAGGTCCCAATTACACGATTGTAAGCTAGAATGAAGAAGAGAGTGAAATGACAACATGGCTAAGTGGCTGTATGCATGTGGGATGTTTGTATAGAATAGGATCACATCAGAAGTGACAAGGAGGATACCAGGTGGAAGGAAATGGATTTAAGACAATACATGATGTGATTGTGGTTTTCTCTGTAGGATGAGAGGCTGAGGGAGATTGGTTACAGATGTTGGTCTACAAGGCCTGAGACACATTGAATACGGGCTTTGATGCCAGCTACAGTGGTATGGTTTTTTAGTGTAATTTGGGAAGAAGGCAGAAGGTCAGGGTGCGAGGGTTACGAGGGGGAATGACTTCTACACGTGTAACTTTGAACCCTTGTGAGTAGCCTAGGATTGTAAAGATTTACTGCAGCTCTGTCTGTATGGAAGCAATGTGGTCATGAAGAGCAGTTTTGGTATGTTGAGGTATTCAAGAGCTCTGAAGCCCCTAGACCATATACTCATTATGGTGAAGTGGAGATTTTGCCTGCAGAGAGTATGACGACGGACTGGTCTTCCTTCAGTTCTTGGACAGGTCTGATTTGAGGTTTTGGTGATATTTTTCAGGAAAGATTGGGAGATAGGGATGGATTACCTTAAGCAGATGATATTTTGGGAAGAGGAGAAGGATACCTTTGGGATTTGAGTTAGAACTGTTCTACGCAGGGTTTGTTCACTCTGTTGGTTGTAAGTCGTGATTGAATGGTGATGTGATATTTTCAATTAAGGTTAAGGGTGAATAAGGGGACATTCTGACTAGGGCATTTACCACTGAATTTGGGCGTGGGAAGATTAAAAGATTGGTTGAAAATATGAGATGACAGACTAGTGAAGGACCACTTGAAATAGGAAAAAAGACAAGATGAAGTCTCTATGTCAGGCAAATTGGACACTGAAAAGTCTGTGCAGAAAATAAGACACACAAAACAGTCATTAGACTACTAAAAGCAAATAATAGCACGGAAATAGAGAAAATAAGTGGCCACACAAGACAAAACTGTTGATAAACACTGGAAAATGATTGTTGAACAGAGAGAGAACATAGCTCAATGATGAAAGTAAATCATCAAACAAAGTTTTTAGTTCGCCCAACAATAACAATAGATTGCTCAGTACCGATGGAAGATCGCTGGGGGAGAGGGGAGGGGGGGGGGGAGGAGAGGAGGAGATCGCTAAATAAAAAATATCCCACTAAATGGGTAAAATATCACTCAACACGAATGTGAAAAAGGTCAAATAATGAAAAAATGCTGATAGGCAAGAATTACAGATATACAGAAAAGACAAAAAAAGTGATCAATGCAATCGGCTGTATCAAAAGGAAAATTCACTTAAAAATAAATAAATAAAAAAAAAGACTATAAAATTACAAAGCCACAGAATACTTGGCCAGTACTTATCTTCAATAAGTGCAATTCCATTATTGCCAAAAAGCACATTTCAAAGAGAAAAAATATCAATGGCTTTCAGAGTTACTAGTTCCTTTCTGAGGGAATAAAGAGGGGTAGGTTTGGGAAGGCTAGAAAGGAGTATTTAATGATACAAGCCCACAGATGAGAGTGACCCACTTGCTACGAGGGCAAGGAAAAACAAGATGAAGAAGGAGGTGTCAGAGAAACTAGGAGATCGAAGGTATTACTTTGGGAGGGAGGGTGTAATGTAGATAACAAGGAATAAATACAATATATAATTAGAAAAATGAGTGAAGAATTGTATATTAACATAAGTTAAGTCCAGGAGGGTGGCAGGATGCGACCATATGCTTAAGAGAAAATTCCTATGCCTGGAGGTCAGAGAAATAATTATCAGGTGGGAGAATCCAAATATCCTATGTGGAGTAGCAGGCAGTTTGGTTCCTTGAGTCATACTGCAGAAAATGATTACCAACCGTGTATTAAGTGTGCCAAATATAGACCATTATTGTATGTGCACTCATGCTCTTCAGTCAGTTTGACAGTGGTCATTCTTACAAAAAAACAACGAGCAGTGAACACACCAGTTGGTAAACAACATGTGGTTTCACATGCCACTCTGTCTTTTATGCTGCACAGTTTACCTGTGCATGGATGGAATAAATGGCACTATGTGGATGCATGGGGCAGATTGTGAAACAGGAGCGATTACAACAGTGGAAACCTTGGAATAATGGTATAGGAATGTCGTATGGCTGAACAAGGGTGATGATAATATACTGATATTGTTAACTGTTGAGCATGCAGTGTGACATAGTGGTTAGTGTCACTAGCTAGTGTCCTGTAGGTCGCCAGTTCAAACCAACCTGTCAGAAATTATTTAGTATTTATAATTTCTGGAAGTTTCTCAAAATTTCTAAAGTTTATATATTCTGGAATTGCAACGTTTGTATAAACAGCAGCAATTCTGCTATGGCTGTACACTGGTGTTCATGATAAAAATGTTCTCAATACTAAGTCTTGTACCTCACTAAAGACACTACTTTCGGTTTGGATTTGAGTGTCATTATAAAATGACAATATAATTACAAGCTAGAGAATAAACACAGCCCTTTGAAATGAAGCTGGGAAGATCCTTTTTCATATTTTCCTTGTTACGGGCAGAAAGTATTAGGGAGCACATTACATTAAACTATAAACTTTATTTTGGTCACTGCACACACAAAAATTGTTTAGCAACTTATGTAAGATTGATTGAAATAAACTTTATAGTAAAATCAGGACAAGCCTGAATCTGTACAATAGTATTTCACAGTATTAAAGCAATATAAGCTAAGAGGTTGTCTAAGAGGTATCTTTCCAATGGAGCCACCAAAACTAAGTGTGAATACCACTGAATCATTAACAAAAATTTTAAAATACATTATGAATAATTTATTACTTACATGTGCATCCAAGTATGTCTCCGACAACAACCCTTGTACGATTTGCTTAAAGCCTGTGCGATGGAGTGGAAGGAATATGCCTGTCACAGTGACATGATCACCAGGCATGGCTTGTCGTGTAATTTCTCCTCGACAGAAAACAGTTAAACTGCGAGGAATATTGCCCACTGGAACTTGGTCACTCTGAAACAGAAGGATTTTCAGTACTTGATATAGTCATCTCGTAGAGCAGCAACACAAGCACTGCACTAATCACCACCTTCAACAGTATCCATCACCTGAGTCAATTCATTTGCATTAAAGAATTTGATGAGCAGACAAGCACACTGTGTGATAGTAAGTGCAGAGCAGTGTACAGACATGTACATAAGTTGAAGACTGTCACTTGGCTAACACACACACACACACACACACACACACACACACACACACACACACACACTCTCTCTCTCTCTCTCTCTCCCAATTGGAGAGCACACACCCACTCCTCTCAACTTTGCTTCCTACTAGTTTTCCTTCATCTACCTTAGTTTTCTTTCTACTGTGTTCCCTATATATCTGGACCTCTTTCTAGGTATACTTTGTAGGATTATTTTGCTTAAAGTTATATGATGTTAGCATCATCATATTACCATTTACAAAATAGAATAATTTGCTTTTATAAATACAGATCGTTACATGCTTATGTGGCAGCTTGCACTGGTATATAAATAACTAGAGTAGAAATTAGAACAGCAGTTTGTTTTTACACAAAGGAGGAATGTTACAGTTTAACGTCTGTGTATCTCATCGTCACAGAAGATTGAGCTGCTGTTCAATTGTTTAAGTACAAGGAAGGAAATTGGCCACTACCAAGTACTGGAATTTATGTGAATTATGGAAACTGAAATCTGACTGGCTAAACAGGGAATACAAATAAATATAAGCACAATATCTCTTGGCAACTGTAACTGGTCATTCACAGTTAATAAATTACTTTCCTATTAACAATGAAGTAATAGCATATGGTTATTGTCCTATAGAAGACTTCACACATTTTAGAAGCACGTATATGATAAATACCATTCTCCCGAATATTTCACACAGCAGAAGTATGTACTATTAATAACTACTTTGCTTAGTGCAAGAACAAAAATTCATTTAAGAAAATTGTTGAAATAATAAAGAGACGAAAAGGCTGGCAGCACATAACTTCACAAGGTGCAACTTCCAGTCCTGCAAGCAAAAATACATAAGATAAAACAAAGCACTCCTAACATTCAGAACAACAGGCTCCTTGTTCAGGGAAGAAAAGATGAAACAGTTGGGGAAATGGCACAGGCATTACAGGGAACTCAAACTCCAGCAGTTCTGAGGGACCCCACCCTGAATGAGGGCGAAGAGAAGCTTAGATGAAGGAGCAGGTAGTAAAATATAGAATATCACTAACGCCCACATTAGACTTTAAAAGATCACTGACCACATCTCTTATCACAGTCCTTTGGTCAAATCTTTGATAGTGAACTAGGCAAGCATTTATCAAAGATCTTTAAAAGTTATAGCGAGGACATAGCTTTGATCAAAGTGTCATTGTATACATGTTGCTTCACCTACAAAATGATGTCGAAGTACATCTGGTGTGTGGCTACCAGCACAGTGATCATTGCAAAGTAGGAAGAATAGGAAATTCTTAATAACTCAAAGCATTCTGACTAGAAAAACTGCAATGTGTGATTAGAATCTTTTAAAAAATAGCTACAGAAATCAGTTGCATACAAAGTGGCTGCACTGTAGATGATGTTAAGCTGACATATAGAAAGAAAGGATTTGGAACAAGACGATATGTGGAATCCGAGTGTCGTCTAAATGTACATAAGTAAAATAAATGTATTTATCTGTACAGTAAACTAACCTTCATAAAGTAATACTTAAGTGATTTATGTATTTGTTTACATCCCTGGAATAATAAGTAAAATGGTACACTGTGGGATATGAGTACTATATTGCAAGCAGGAACAGCTTTCAACTGTTGCTACAAATCTTAACCTCACCATGAGACAATCTCGAGCAGAAATGGAATGCATGGTTTAAATAATGTAACACTGCACCCGTTACATATTTTTTGCAAGAATTTATTCTCATTATCAAGTGCAAATATGTACAAAGGTATTATATGTGATGTTTTGGAAAATCGGACAAAAAATAAAAATAAAAAAAGGTAATATCTGCCTGACTGCAATAAGCCACAAAAACATAACTGCAGGACAAGAAAGTACAACACACATACAGTCACCACATAAATTACCTATGTAAATATTTACTCTTGATAATGAGAATAAATTCTCAAAATGCAACATACTAAGCATGAGAATGTACATAACTGGTGTAGTGTTTCATTATTTAAATCATGAATGACACAGATGCAGGCTTTCCAAAAAGATTGATTATGATGAATTAAATTAAGAATGAGTATCATATCTGCAAATATGAGGGACTACTTTCACGAGGACAAAGTGAAATGTTTGTTCGCCCATTCTCAAACAATTGTTGTCTTTCTTTATGTCCTCCACTTCGAGTAAGGAGCAAATTCTGGTGAATACCTTGAGCTTCTCTTCCTGCTACCCCCGATTTCACACACAATCTTTTTCATTTTTTCTTTTCAAGCAATGCGCTTGCTACCAACGAAAGCTTCTGTACAGGCAATTAACTGTACAGCATCCATTCCTGACCCACTATGAGGAAAACTTTTACAATAGTACAGGATGGTGCAGGGGAATGGGAAATTTTGAACATTACAGTTGGCAGCACTGTAGCGCCAGCAGATGTTCGAAACTTTGCACAATTGATGTGAACACATTGCCATTTAGTAATCTTGGAGAATTGGACTGGTGCGGAACGTGCAGTAGCTGTGAGAGAGTTTTACAAAAATGGTGATAGTGCGACTGCCGCGCAGAGAACATTTCGACAGCATTCCCAGCTAGGACGTCATGGACGTGTCCCATCTGCGCATGCAATTACAACGTGGGTGCGTAATTTTGAAGAAACAGGATCTGCCTTGAAAAAGAAACCTCCAGGTGGCATTCCAACAGTACGTACCCCAGAGAACATTGCAGCTGCTAGAGCTGCAATCGAGAGAAGTCCTCGCCGCTCCGTTCGACAGCATGCATCTTTGCTAGGGATTAAGCGATGAAGCTTACAAAGAATACTGCATGAATTAGACTTCCATCCCTATAAGTTGCAGATTGTGCAACACTTACATGAATGAGACCCAGCGTCACGTATGGAGTTTAGTAGCCAGATATTGGCTAAAATCAATGAGGACGCGAATTTCCTTGGTAACTTATGGATATCAGACGAAGCCCATTTCCACCTGAACGGATTCGTGAACAAACAGAATTTTCATTATTGGGCACAGGACAATCCTTGTGAGTTTCACCAGCGACCACTACATAGCGCCAAGGTCACAATATAGTGTGCTGTATCATGTCATGGTGTTATCGGCCCGTATTTTTTTGAACGTGAGGATGGTAGTGCAGTGACAGTAACATCCGCTCGATATGTTGAAATGCTTCAAACATTCTTTACACCGAGACTGTACTAGCTTAATCTTAACGTCGAAAACATGTGGTTTCAGCAGGATGGAGCCACTTCACACACTGCTAGACAATCGATGGCAGTAGTTCGTCAATTGTTTGGACGACGCATTATTTCACGTAACGGTGACATTGCATGGCCTGCGAGATCCCCTGATCTTAGTGTGTGTGACTTCTTCCTGTGGGGTATCTTAAAGGCAAGGTGTACCGTACACGTCCTGCAACAATCCATGAATTGAAGGAGAACATTGAAAACGAAATCACTGCCATTCCCCAAGATTTTTTACACCACGCATTCCAGAGTTTTCATAACAGGCTGTTAAGAGTGTGAACGCCGAATGGGAGAACATCTTTCCGATGTCATCTTTAAAAAGTAAAGAGACACTGTTGGACATTTTGATTGTAAAGACATACTGAATAATGGCATACTGAATACATTCACTTTCGTTAATAAATTACTAGTTTTATGAATTTATTCATGGAAATGACATTATTTTGAAATTCCCGTTTCCCTGCGCCACCCTGTATAATACCCCAAGTGAAGTAGACTGACCAAAGATGTATGACAACATTTTTGACAAAGATCTTTTACAGTGTAATATGGGCCTAAGCACTATTCCAGTTTCAGTTCAAAGATTACAGAAGGGACAGATAGAGTGAGATCTTAAATACGAAATAAAAGACATACGGAAAACAGCAAGCGAAAAGAATAATAAAAATAATTTGTAATAAAAAGAGCAACAGAGTGGCTCCAAAGGGAGAGATAAACAGGTAAATAAAAATTCTAACAAAGACCAAAGAAAAGTGAGGGGCTTAAACTAGCACAAATCTAGAATGGTGGTGAGGTTATAAAAGACCAGACAGTAATGTTCAAAGTGTTGAAGTTTAGCTGCTACTAATGTCAATTATGTGAAGGCAGAATAGTCTCTCGTTTCCAAAGAACCATTTCAATGGGACAAAATTAAAGAGTTTCAGTGAGTAAGGTGAGAATTAGGACAACATTTTTATGCTCTCTGCTACTAAGAGTGACGTCATTCTGTTTAGAAGTATGGGGAAGTCACGGTTGGATGCACATCTAGGCTGAGTCTATGTGGAGAGGCACAGGCATTGCTAATCCAAGCATCAGAGAAAATTGTCCAGCCATTTGTAGTGACATTTAAAATAAAGAAGGGTGGAGAAAGAGCAAGTGATGAAAACTACAGAGGGTTACCTGACTTTGTTGAGCGTGTCAGTGAAAGGAAAGGAGCTCGATGACAGCAGCTTTGGACTGAAACTACAAGGAGAACTTCCATTTCCAATACCAACTTAGAACTTCAAGATAAAACCTTGGGTGGGCCTGGTGTGACTAATGTGCAGTCTGCATAGTGTGACAGATTCTTTGAGAGGCTTGTAGGGACTTTTTCCATGCATCATCAGGGGTTTCACTGATCAGTTTGAATTTGTTAGCATTTGTGTTATCTATTTGACGCCTCAGACCCTCATGAATAAACAAGTTATTGAAAATTGGTCATTGGTAACTGGTGTTCTGAGTTTAAGTGGTTCTTGTGTTGCAACTTTCTTGGCCTACTGAAAAGCAGGCTCCTTTCCTAGGATGTCCAAATGGCCTGGATTTCAAATGAACTTGATGGAGATGTCAGCACCATGAATCTCTGTCAACAGATCTTTGATGTTAGATGGTAGTACATCCTGTGGGTAACAATGGCCAATTGTAAGGAGACTGTTCAATGCATTGTAAAACAATAGGAAGTTCTTACTGTTCTGAGTTCTAATGTGGTACTGGACCTTGGCAATGGTCCAAAGCTCTGCAAAGAACATGCTAAATAAATTCAGTAGAGTTCATTGTTACAATGCAAAGCCAATTAAGTTGTTTGTCCAGGAGCCACCAGTACAGATATTTTTCAATCTTCAGTGCTTCTGGGGGGGCAGAGAGAAAAGTTGTCGGCAAACTGTTGGATCTGTATTCCCATTTGGCCCTTGAAACGTGTGGACGTGACCTACATGCCATGGAGACTTTAGAGAAAACCTCAGTTCATTATTAAGTTCCGCAATCATACTGTAATCATCGGTGAAGACTTTAATCATCCAACAATTAATTGGGAAACTTGCAGTTTTATTGGTGGTGGGGGTGATAAGATATCTGGTGAAGCTTTACTAAATGCCTTCTCTGAAGACCACCTAGAACAGACAGTTAGGAACCTCACTCATGAAAATATATTGGATCTAATGGCACGACTTGAACTCTTTGAGGATGTCCACATCGAAACTGGTATCAGTGACCATGATGCGGTTGTGGCAACAGTGATTACCAAAGCACAAAGAACAAGTAAAACAAGCATAAAGATATATATTTTCAGCAAACTAAATGAAAAATCAGTAGGGTCATACCTCAGATGAGGAACTTGAAACTTTCAGCACAGGACAAGAGAATGTAGGGGAACTATGACTCAAGTTTTAAAGAATAGTTTACCACATACTGGATACATATGTACCCAGTCTAACAGTCCGTAATTGGAAGGACCATCCAGGGTATACGGTTACAGTAAAGAAACTTCTAAAGAATGAGAGATTATCGCATAATAGACGTAAAATCAAGTGGGGGCTATAGATAGAGATATGCTGAATGAAACGCATTTGGCTGTCAAGAGAGCAATGCGTGATGCTTTCTGTGACTACCATAGCAGAATACTGTCAAATTATAATTCACAGAACCCAAAGAAATTCTGGTCATATGTAAAGGCTGTTAGCAGCACCAAAGTTAGTGTCCAGTCCCTCGTGAATAAAACAGCAAGTGAAACTTAGGGTGGCAAAGCAAAACCTGAAATGCTTAACTCCATATTCAAATGTTCCCTTACAAAAGAAAATGATGGAGAAATGCCCCAATTTAGTCCTTGTACCACTGAAAAGAAGTATTTGTGACAGTGATGTTGAGAAGCAGCTGAAATTGTTAAATTTGAACAAAGCTCCAGGACCCGATGCAATCCTTATAAGATTCTGTACTGAATTTGTGGCTGATTTAGCCCCTCTTGTAACTATCATGTATGGTAGATCCCTTGAACAAAAAATCATTCCCATTCCTTGGAAAAAAGCACAGGTCACACCCACCTACAAGAAGGGTAGTAGAAGTGATCCACAAACATTCAATATCCTTGATATTGGTTTGTTGTAGAATCTCAGAACATATTCTGAGCTAAAAAATGTCGTCTTTTGTACAAAATAACCTCCTCAATGCCAACCAGTGTGGTTTCCAAAAATATCGATCATGTGAAACTCAACACACTTCTCTCACAAGACATACTGAAAGTTTTGGATCAAGTCAATCATCTAGATGCATTACTTCTCGATTTCCAAAAAGCATTAGACTCAGTACCATACCTATGCTTATTGTCAAAAGTATGATCATGTCAGATAACAAGTGAAATTTGTAATTGGACCGAGGACTCATTGTCTGATGTACAAGTAAATTCAGGTGTGCCCCACGAAAATGTGTTGGGACCCTTGCTGTTCATGTTGCGTATCAATGACCTTGCAGACAATATTAACTGTAACTTCAGACATTTTGCAGATGATGCAGTTATCTAGATTTCAAAGCAGTTCAAAGATTGCCAACATGCTTTAAATGTTCATAAATTTAAAATTGTGCACTTCACAAAAAACACCAAGATAGTATCCTATGACTACCATATCAGTGAGTCACTGTTGGAATCGGCCAACTCATACAAATACCTGGATGTAACACTTTGTAATGATATGAAATAGAATGATCACATAGGCCCAGTTGTCGATAAAGCAGGTGGTAGACTTCAGTTTATTGGTAGAATACTGGGGAATTGCAATCAATCTACAAAGGAAATTGCTTACATAAAATTTGTGTGACCAGTTCCAGATTATTGCTTAAGTGTGTGGGACCTGTATCAACTGGGACTAACGTGGGGTATTGAATGTATACAGAGAAGGGCAGCACAAATGGTCACATTCCCAAGAACAATTTCAAGACCCCACACTATCTCATAGAGATAGTGAGGATAAGATTAGAATAACTACTGCACACACAGAGGCATTCAAACAATCACTCTCCCCGTGCACCATACCAGAATTGAAAGGGAATAATAATAATAACTAGTACAACCGGATGTACTCTCTGACACGCACTTCGCTATGGTTTGCAGAGTATAGATGTAGATGTATATATGTATGCTCACAAAACCTAAGAGCTTGTTGTACAAGATGGACATTTGCATCCTTCTGTCCAGCACTAGTTCCCATAAACACCAGAAATGGACTCATGCTTTTCAACATATCCTCATACTGCCCATAGTTTCAAGGACTAAAAATACTAAATGTACATTCCCTCTGTATTAACCCTTTGACTGCTACAGACATGCTCTCTGCATTTCGTGCTAAGTGTGGCTTTGTTGTCGCAGTACTGCTTGCCTAATGCTGCTACCTGAGCTGAGAGATGGTGTTCCAGCCACTGGGGTACATACTAGCTGATTTTAAGAAAACCATTCAATGAAAAAAATTTATGTTTGTACATCTTACAATTAGACATCTTCACTCAATAAAGGTCTGAATTTCTGTTCATTATGCATCGAAGTTACTGTGCTGCATCAAATTAAGTAAAGCATTGCATGAAATTTTAAGGAGCTTGCAGAGGTAAAAACACATTACATAAAATTTGCATATGGTTGATTTTAGTTCATATGTTGCTGCATATGAAATGCAGATGAGATGTTGAATTTTTATTTAAAATGTAGAGCAGAGTGATATCTCATTTGGGAGTGTTATTCTGTTACCAGCTTTTATACCTAGCATATGGTCACAAGCTGCATTCCTAATTCTGTAAGGGGGATTTTCTGAAAATGATAGCATGCAAAAATGCACTCCTGTTATATGATAAATACTCAAAACTTTCTTATTCACTAAGATATGGAAGTAACTCGTCCACAGAAGTGACATGTAAACACTTCAACACCGCTTAAGGAAAGCCCATAGGCCGTGTTTAAACACATCCTCAGCATCTGAGAAGTAGCGGAGCAGAATAAATTAATTCATCTACATAAGTCACAGAGTTAAGGCCTGTCTCTTCTATATGGGAAAAAAAGCAGTCAGAGACTAATTTTCGGAAGTGGTTCTAAGGAAGAAGAATGCTATAATAGTGTGGTATATCCTAAACCTGACATGTAATTTTTAATATAAAATCTTGTTATTTTACGTCTACAAGGGAGCGGTTGTCAAAACCTATACTATCTATATGACCAGTGGTTGCTGAATGAATATGAAATACAGATCTTGTCACCTTCCTAGAGTAAACTCATTAGTCTGCCACTACCATTACAACACAACCTTTACAAGATTTTCCCCTTAGGGGCTCCTTTGTTGTTCTAAATTTGTAACAAATTATTTGCATTATGCTTCCTGACTGTTTTAAAGCTGTTCTAAGGTCGAGTGATCTGGCCCCCTCCCTCCTCCTTCCAACCTGTCACAATCAATTGCTATTTCCTCTCTGCTGAAGTAACCTATTGTTAAGGAAACTAAGGGAGGGTGCCGTGGTGTTTATAATGTTCCTATCGGCAGTAGTGGAAGTTGTGCCTATTAAAGGTTTTATTTTGTGCTTTTTCATTACCATTCGTAAATCACTCTCAAGGAACAAAATACTACGCACACACTGCCCAAGATTTCTTTTCAATTACTTCATTTGATGCTCCATATTCAACCATCCATAATGGAGTGTTCATATGATGCCCCTTTCCTTGCGTGCAATTGCAGATGCACAGAAATGAAAGTGCACGCACAAAAATTTGTGGAAAGAATGCAACTATATATAGGCATTCTCATGTCCACATATTGCCTCAATGCATAAGCAGTCTGCTGTGGATCTCCATCTTTGCTTGGGAGTTTTTGTCGTGTTTATTGTGGTGACACTCTCTCTCTCTCTCTCTCTCTATAAGGGGCAATGAGTAAAACATTATCTAAATAACAAAGGAACAAGAAAAACAATGTGACGACTTTTTGTTTGCAAATTTCAGGAGAAGGTAACAGCTAGATTTTAAGATTTTCTGCTTGGGAAACTGCAATGATAATGTTGGCAATAACATTTTGTTAGCTGGTAATTGGCGACTTACATATCAGTCTGAACTATTTATTAAGAATTTCAAAACAGAACATTTCAGTAATTACTCCTACAACAGAAATACCTAAGGGATGTTCTTAGTCATTATGTGGCAGTTAATTAACTTTCAATATGTCATTTGTATTTTATTTTATGAGGAAGTTTACACAACTTTAATGATGATTTAGATTAACATCCTCAGACATGACAAATTTGGGGACGTCACAGATGCCAGAATCCACTAGAACGAAGGTTGTGTTTTTCCAATTTTGTAGGGTGAAGTGGGGTAAGTGTAACCACGTTTTGGCATAGTTCAACTTTTGACACCAAATTGCCAACTTGTTATTGAAGATATGATTTTGAAATTTCTCATGCTTAAAGTTTGACTTATTGACTTTTAAACAATATACATTTTGTTTCTGAAAGAAAAAATTATATGGTCAAATAATTGTTTTCAAAATTTTGTGTTGTGAGGTTACACTTGCCCCATGGTTCGGGGCAAGTGTAACCCCGCATTCTTGTACCCACACAGAGCATTGTAAAAGAGACTTGGGGTAAGTGACCTGATTACCCAATTTTTACTGAATTTGAGGATTTTTAAATTATTAAAATACCTTAAATTTTACTCAAGATATGAACTTTTTTGCACTCGCCTCTTTGTATATTATGAAATACACAGAAACTGTTAGCTAAACTAAAAAAATAAATGTTAGCCTAAACTATAAAACACTGAAACAGAATGCATCATAGATGATTTATTTTTGTTTTAGGCCAGTAATTTATTAGTTTAAATTCTACAAAAGTAATATTTTTTTTCTTTAGTAGGCAATTTGACAAAAATAATAAAATATCTAGTCTCAAGAGAAAAGTAAAAACACTTTATAAGTTCACTTTCTATTATTTTTCATGGTAATTGAAGTAAAGTTGTTGGCAATTTTTGTTTACTGCTAAACTGCCCTAATTCAACTTATTACATTCACACTTAGGCCCTAACTATTATTTAGTCACTGGATGCTGTATGAATCAAATGTAACACCAAATGTCAGGTCTCCCTTGTGACCCAAAGTAGGCTCAGGCAGCACTGAAATGACATCAGAGGAGGGAACTTGCGTCTCATCTCTTCTATCA
Source organism: Schistocerca nitens (assembly GCF_023898315.1). Lineage (NCBI taxonomy): Eukaryota > Metazoa > Arthropoda > Insecta > Orthoptera > Acrididae > Schistocerca > Schistocerca nitens. Next base: position 904,579,779 of record NC_064615.1, read on the forward strand.
GGCTAATAGAATGTGGTGCCATGCTTTGTCTTATTTTTGCATCTGAGGAAAATCACTTCTGGATCTCCTAAATCAATAATTTTGGTAACTTGACCAATAAAATGAACTTTCTTACATTTTGTTGCAAAAGCTACCAGAACATACTTTTCCAACTGTAATTTTATCTTTGGCTTCAAAAAAGTTTGCCTCTTTTTCTTCTTCTTCTTCACAGCTTATCATTTCTTTCCTGAGATCATCCAGTGTTATCTTCATCACTACTTATTAAAAATAGGCCTCCTTCAGTTTCACTTTCTTCACTTGTTGATTCAACTTCCAGTCTTTTTTCTTGTTACCCACGTGAGCAATCGGGGATTTTTTTTCCACAACATTCTGAGATGCCATTTCGGATAAAGTAACAGCACTTTGTTTGGAAGATTTACTTTTCATTACCAAGCCCTTTTTATGCCGATAATACTTTTTTGTTTTGCTTTCTCTTTATTACTCTTGTTTCCTTTAAAATCTTTTTCTTTATAGATGGCATCTTGAAAAGTGATAACTTCAGCTCCTGGTGCAATCCTTTCCTTCTTCGTTTTACCAGTGGGACTACACTGTTGGACTGTTTCCAATAATAACCTTTCAAATGACAAATCAGAAGTTCCAGAACATAATGAAACATTGGTTAGCTTGGGAATGGTTGAGAAAGAACTCTGATACTGAGAGAACTACAGGGCTCAGTAGATGTAGGCCTATAAAATTCTGGAGGTTGTTCAGCTGGAAGCTTCCCAAAAATCTGAGTACTTTCTGTTAGAGACGTAGTTTCCACACAGTCTATGGCTGCATTATCGTGAGCTGGCAATGGATTTGTTTCTGCCAAAGATTTGGTATGCGCTACATATCTTTTATATGCCTCGGGATCATATTTAGTTTTATCAATTACTTCTCTACTGTAAGGGAATATTCCTGCCTTTTGAAAACCACTTTTCACAAATTCAGGTGGTGTTTCATTCCATACAGCAGTGAGGAGATTGGAACAGTCACGTTTGCTCATTTTTACCCCTTGATGATGTCTCTGGTGATGAGTTAACTTTTGGTCCCACAAGTAGATTTCACACACAGGAAGGTCAGTTTAGTTGATCTAGTGTGATGGCAAAAACAGCGTTATGGCTTAAATAAATAAATATGTTCTGGTAAGTTTGTTTGGGGCAAGTGTAACCCCCTCTAGTTACACTTGCCCCAGCCGATTGGTTACACTTGCCCCACATGGGAAAAAGTTGGGGTAAGTGTAACCATGCCTGGCATATCAAGAGCTTTATCAGTAGAGTAAAACGAATCTCATATTTGAAATTATCATGCAAAAGTTAGTTTGTAACCAAAAAATTGTGCAGTTATCTTTAAAACTGTGAAAATGACAGACCACCAAATTCTGAGCATGTCACTCTCTCGCACAGTGAAAATGTAGACATCAATTAAAGTCCAAAAATTAATTACCAATTTATGTCAGATTTGACAACTTATGGTTAAATATAACAAAGAAAGGAGTAAATTAACATGTGTGATAGGTCAGAGGTAAAAATACAGCTTCTTTAAGGCACCATAAGCCATGGTTACACTAACCCCATGGTTACACTTACCCCACTTCACCCTATTTTTTTTGCATCATCAAAGTTCTTAACTTAAAATTTTAGTAATTTTTTTGAGGAGCTACACAAAAGTTACCCCACAATATCTCTTGTTCAGATGTCAAGCTCCTCAGATGTTGTGCTATTAACATATCACAGAATGAATATCTGTCCACAGTTTTCATGAATTTGTAGGCTGCAACTTCTTCACTGTTTTCCTACTTGGAGACATATATTATCTTATTTTTTACTGTACTAATGATCAGAGATGTTTTATCTAATAACTAATGATTAGGGCACCACATCTCAAATATTTATTCAAATAATCTTTAGAAGTAGCATTCTATGTTACTTCTCTTTCTGATCTATACATTTCAGCCTTCTTTCTTTGGAGTCAACAGACATGCGCAAAGGTGAGCAGAAAGAAGGTACTGTGTGGACGCACCTTAAACCTTTGACTGCTCTGACTGTGTTAATGCGCGCCACAGCTACTGTCCTCGGGTGCTCTGGATGCCTTTACATGTGCCTTTGATCCCTCCATCAGGTGCTCTAGACTAGACGTGTGTATAAATGTTCCCTTGCTGCTGTCTTTGTGCTCCCGATGTTATAACATTGTCCTGCGACTCGGGTCTCTGTGTGCTCCACAGACATTAACACCTACAGCAGTCAGTCAGAATAGCCTAGTAGCCGCTTTTCCACCCTGAGTGTTCAGCAGATTTCCATTGTTTGGCCTGCGTGCACCTGGTGCTGTGATCTTATTTGTGTTATTGTACAGAGAAAGAAATCAAGAGGCTGGTGGCAGGCAATCACACCTGGAGCTTGGCATCACAGGATAAAAGTAACTACAGCAGAGCATTAGACGCATCAATATAAAAACCATTGAAATAGTGTTGCTAGAGAGACTAGTTGTCAAGGTGATATCATTACACATAGGTTATATTGTATTCTAAAGGTTGTAAACAGACAAAAGATCTAGATGGAAAGTTAAATAAATGAAATGTTCAGTTATTTAGCAATTACATCTTGTAAGATAACAACAAAGAGCTTTCAATTAAATCTGAATATCCCATACACAATATTGTAAATATTAATGTGTGCAATGCCACAATATTCTTTTTTGATGGGATATTAAAAGTTATTGTTGCATCTATATCTTGATATACACGAAGTTTTTAGTATTAATCATGCAGCAATTTATGCACCTGTTTGTGCAATCTGCACAAACGTCCCTTAAATATAAAAGCCAACATCTTGACAACGGTTGTACACATTGTTCAGCTCTCAACTTTAAATACAATTTCAATATGTTAGTTATATCTCTTACACAGCAATAAATTATGTGAAATGAACTTTACACAAAATCTGAGCAATGTGTTTATACCTCAGCAAAATCTTAAAATTTTGTTCAATGTTTTATTTAACTGGATGTATGTATGATGTGAAATAATCATATTCTTTAGCCAGGTAGTTTTCCGAAAATCAGAGCCCAAATGACTGCTCAGCCACGGTGGTGACAATTCACGAACGCAATGAACAAATGTGGAGCCAAAAAGTTATTACTGCAGTTCCCAAAGACTGCTAATGTGTTGGAGTGTATCACCTATAGATTCATCCTTTCCTCGAGTTATTACAGTTACGAAAACATGTTCCACTGCCGTTGCTTAATGAGTAGATTTTTTATCTATCCAATTACATTGCACTGCAAGTTATTTTCTTTGCACTCCTAAGCCCCTGCTGATGCTCACTGTAGATTTATCAGCAATCAATGGCTGATTATAGAGATTGTGAAAGCAAGGATGTGAAAGAATAAGACAGGAAATATGGTAAAAATAGAAACTCTTTCCAAACAGGCAGCCATGGAGAGTGCACAGTATGAAATTAAAGAATTTACCTGTTCTTGAATCTTTAGTTCCTGAAATTTCACAAATTTTGATCCTCGGGTTTGTAGGTACAACCTCCCACCAGACTTATTGACACGGCAGTCATCACTGGGGCACAAACTAGCTGGCATGAAGCTCATTCCCGCCACCTGTAAATTAAAAACATGTCATTAATCACATGATATTTTGATAGAACAAGAAAAAGACTTTCACAGCTTAATTAAATTTTGTCCTTCTTACATTCTTTCTCTGTTTATGAAAAAAGAAACCACTGGCAGTAAAACCCTGAGATGTATTTGACTCTCCAGTTACTGTTACTTTTATAAGGGAACAAATCCATAACTTCTGAATAGTTTCTATGTTCATTTTTAGATACCTTTCTTATGCCTGAAAAATTTGACCCTGCCAAAAACAAGTAAATTCAATTATACCAATAGCACTTCTATATGGGCTGCAAATATTTTGCAGAGGTACAATAGATCCTAAAAATGTATTTATTCTGTAAAGTTAATTGGTTCTTTACTGTTAATAGCAATACCTTGACAGTTCCCAAACTCTAATTTTACTTGTTAACTGAATCTTCTGTCAGTTCTTGGTTCTGTAGAACAAAAGCAAACTAGTGCTTTTTTTATTTTAATTTTACTCCATACACAACAAATTTTAATTAAAATATCCTTTGTGTAAAACTATATGGGAGAGGCAAAACACTTATATATAGCAGACTGTCACTGTCGTCACTCATCCAGCCTCCTCCTGTTCCCATTCCAGAACTAACCAGCCGTCATTTCACCAACTCACCCAGTCTTTTTATTTCTCTCCTTTCCGCTACTCCCCCACCCCTGCCCTCCATCTAAACTGCAGCACTTCACTGTCTGCCACCCCCACCATACTATCCTTCCCCCTCCCCAGCCCAGCCTCCTCCTTACCACCACCCAGTCGTCACTACCATCAAGCACTGGTGCTGCTGCTCACAGTGTGGTTTCAGTTGCCCAAGACTGAAGTCGTGTGTGCAAGTTACGTTTGCGTTTGTGTGTCTATTGTTGACAAAGGCCTTAATGGCCGAAAGCTGTAATTGTGAGAATCTTTTTGTCGTGCCTATCTGCGACTCAGCATCTCCGCTATAAGGTGAGTGGCAAATTTTCTTCTCTAATATTATAGTAAGACTGACATGTTGCACATACAGACGTGTAACAGAAAAGAACACTTTAACGAAAACTGCTTTTGTCACATTTGTCTATGTGGCAGGTGAATGGTTAAATTTCCCTTATTTTACATATTTTTCCATTAATGAACTCCCATTAATGCTTTAGATGTAAAACTAATTGATCATCAGAAAGCGCAGATGATTAGTCAACCCTGTGCTGTACATGGGTACGTTCAATTATTTCTATCTGTCTGATCTGATTTCATATGGAAGCAGAAGTGCTTAATGACTATATTAATTTCGAGGAGTAAAGTATTGCTGTATCCTTTACTACTTCTATTTGTTCCTAATAACTTTTTACCTCTCTGAAATTTATTATATCATTGAAATTTACACATTTTTTTATGCTACCATCTACTAAGAACGTTTCTTTTTTTTTAATTTTAATGAAGAGAGCTTTATATCAATTACATTATACAAATAAACATTACAAAGATAAGGCATATATATACTTACAGGTTGGTAAGTTTCAGCACCACATTGATCACAACTGTAAGTAGCAACTGTCATAACTGGCTTCACTTCCGTACTCCTTGTAACAATTCCACGAACTGTTACAAGTTTTCCTATGTGATCTGCCTTTACATCTCTTATTGGAGTGGGCTTGGTTGCAGATAGGTCCTTGAAATATATTTCACTGAAAATAAATTTTTTCTAAAATAACAACCATTACAGTTTCCAAATTTTGTACTGTATATATGCAATGTTAACACATTCCAGTCGGGCCACAGTGAATGCTGCAAACCCTAGAAATCTTAAAACTTTTTCGACTTCTTTCTGTAGCTCCTGCTTATAAGATGAAGGAGAAAAGCAGATTACCGCCTTCAATTTCAAAACCATCATCGTCAATTTCGGAGCAGCTCCAGAATTTCTTCATCAGTCAAACTGTCCCCATTTTACAACAAACTTTTGCTATCCAGATAACTACAGAAGCTGTAAGAGTACAGATGTTGATCTGGCATTCGATGGATCGAATCTTTCCCTTATGCTTTTTACTACAGCACTGCGTGTCTCTTTGCTAAGGCACAGCAGCATCACTATGGTGATCCCCCATAGTTGTGAACGGTGCAAATTAGTGCCTAGAGATCGGTTGACGGGAGGCAGTCGTACTCAGCCATCACAAGGGAGCGAGTGCAGACACTGTGTTAAAAATATCAATTTTAGGATTATGAAACATTTAATATCGTAAAGGCGGCTGTACAGGAACAGAATGGCAATGGCCACCTTATTTTATACCATGAATGATAAGGATATGCATATGTAGTAAGAAACCATGTTGAACTGATTTGGAATCAAGGTATGAGTAAATTCGGCTGTCGGTGCTCCATGAGTAAAGACAATCGAGACATCGCTGAAGACACTTTCCAACGAGACAAGTCCATGGAGAACTGCAATAGACGGCAAAATCGTCAACGAAAGGGAGCCAGAGATGCCTGGTGTGAGACAGGCCACAGTAGGGTAATGGCGACAGCAAAGAGGACAACGCTCAGGATGTAACCCTGAGACACACTGTTTTTCCAGGTAAAGGTGCCTGACAAGGCAGAACTCGTACGTATCTTGAAAAGTTGATCTTTTAAGAATTCCAGAAGGAAACGGGGCATAAGGCCACAGAAGCCCCATATGTAGAGAGTGTGGAGGATAGCAGTACTCCAGCAGATGTTGTAGGCTTTCTCCAAATTGAAAAACACGGCCACAGTTTTGTATTTCCACAGGAAACCTTTCATGACATGGGTTGACAGTGATGAGATCGTCAACCGCAGAATGCCGCACTTGAAATCCACACTGCAGTGGTTAGTAAATTGTGAGACTCGAGCCCTCATACCAGCTGGACATGAATCATACGTTTCATCACCTTGCAAACACAGCTGGTGAGAGAAATGGGGTGATAACTAGAAGGAAGGTTTTTGCTCCTGCTGGGCTTAGGTACGGGTATGACAGCTACTTCCTACCAGCATCTGGGAAACGTGCCCTCTGCCCCGATGCAACTGTACGTACGAACCTAAATGATAAGACACACACACACACACACACACACACACACACACACACACACACACACACACACCCGAGGGAGGACTCGAACCTCCGCCAGGACCAGCCGCACAGTCCATGACTGCAGCGCCTTAGACTGCTCGGCTAATTCCACGCGGCACTTAGCTTTTGTAGGAGACAAAGATTTTAAAGAGATTTTCTATCACCGGAGACAGTGGTGCAGTGCGTGCCTGCCTGAAGATAGCACTTGTTGAAGCAACATAACAATTTCAGACTCTAATGACGGATGAAAACTAATTTAAATCAGATAGCAACAAGAATGCGCACCAACTCCCCTCCCCCAAACACACACACACACACACACACACACACACACACACACACACACACACACACAGCTACAGTGTTCTGGTGCTGTAGTCTGATTGTTGGGTCGGGTGGGTGAGAGAAACAGGATGGTTAGCTTACCTGGTCAAAGGCAGGGGAAACTGCATGTGTCACACAAAGTGGAATGGGTTAGCAGTACATAAACAGGATAGGAGAAGGAACTGCAGAGAGGACAGGAGCGGCATAGTTCCTGCATTGCATAGATTACACTCCAAAACAACAAGCAATATAGGAATGACATTGGCCATTTCTCAGTTTTGTAATGTTTTTGAAAGTTCGTATTCTGTCTGTCACCTGTACAAAGATACTTTATGATGTTTTTATTACCATGAGGAAACACAGACAGCAACACTTGTCACTTGAATTGGTGGAAAAGGAATACAGACAACATTGTATGTTACTTGCTTTGCAGCGTTCACATTTCCCTTACTGGCAAGTGTCACTCACTGTGCAGAGAGCATCGATTGTCATCTGCTACATGCTTAATATTAATTTTCAAGATGGTATTACAACATAGTAATGAAAAATAGAAACACGCTAGCTAAAGATCTAGCTGACCTTTCATACTAAGGTAAATGTAGCTACACAAATTTCAATAAACCCAATTTTCAAGTAGTTTTATTTTTAGTACCATCAACTTCTAAATTCATCGCCATTTAGGAAACGATGGATGAAAATTAATTCATTGCCATTGTGGAAACAATCCATGTTCATTTCAATACACAATATGTTCACTAATGTAACTGTAAGTTTCTTTGCAGTATTTCACAGAAAAATGAACCCCTTTTAAATGCAATAAACTGACTTCAGTTCTGTGTGGTATAAACTGATATAACAAAATTCAGAAAAACTGTGGAGGGGGAAAAAAAATAATAAAAAATAAAAAAATTACCTGCCAGTGGAACTACTCTCTAGCTGTCCAGTCCTCAAAGTGTTAATGAAATGAAATGGCAGGCATGGGCAAAGGTGGGCGCGAAAAAAGGAATACAATACGAGAAATTCTGGGAGCAAAGGGAGGGCCATCAACAGAATGCGAATGATTCATTTTCGGGCAGACAAACACCAGATTAAAAGCTTATCATTTGATACCCCTTGTCATCCTGCCATTGGTTATCTCCAGTATTAAAGTATGACAAAATGGTGGCGACATGGGTTTAAGTACTATACTATCAGCTTAAAATGAAACCATATGAACTCTTAACAATAGGAAGAAATTTAGAAATAAGAATAATGTGCCAAAATTGTTGGAATCAGTTTCCTCTTATACAGACTGTAACACCAAATATAGTGTAACAATACTATTATTGTAACTTAAATGACTTATGGCATTTATCTGTTTCAATAAGAATGAATAATAATGACACTGTTTGATACTCGAATATAACTTTCACATATGAAGACACTGAAAGGTATATAACTGATCAAATGCCCAATACTTACAATCTCCTCATTAGTTCAGGAGGATACTTGTTTTGTGGATTCCGTTGTTCACCTGTTTGTCGTAAGCGTTGTTCTAACATTTGCCGATGCTCAATGTACACATCTAATGAGTCCTTGGCTGTTACCTTTAAAAACCGAGACAGAAAACTAAATTCTATATAAGTTTTACACACAGGAAGAGAAACAAATCTGTAGGAAGGAAATATTAGTGCTCCACTAAATAGTAACATGTGAAGACAAATGAATGAACAAGTTATAAAAAAAGATCTACAGGCAATGCTACTCTTACTTCTATTTTTACTGCTGCTCCACTGTGGAAATGTCTTACTTATACAAAAAAAGCACTGTAAAATATTTAAATCTCTTGTCAACAATATTACATTGTAATATGAGGAACAAAAAAATGACTGCCAAAATGTGGTACACAGACAAAGCTTGTTAATAAAAATCACTGACACCAACGGGTACTACTATTAGATAAACGACAGTTATACAGCAAAAAATAGGAAGCAGCAGCATTTTTGAAAATATCAGCTTTGCTACTGATTTACTCAAATTTAGCAAAAGCATGAATTAATTCATTATGAAGATTACGTTACTATTATTTCTTAGTCTTTTGTCAACGTAAACCTTGATTTGTTCTATATTCCTTAAGTTGTTCTTCAAGGCATTTACAGAACACGATATATGGGGGAATCAACGGTGGGTCAAACAGGATGATTTTATGCTTTTATATACAAAATGCCTCACGAGTTTTAGTGGCAGAGTGCTCTAGAGAGACCTTGGAGAATATTGTTACGTTTTCAAATATGCTATTGTGATAAGGGGAAATTTCAATTTGTCAGTTATACAATGAGAGTGAAATTCAATTATAACTGGTGCCAGGGACAGGCATTCATCTGAGATTGTTTTGAATTCCGTATCACAAAATTACTTTATATGATGACAAACGAACTGCTAACTGTCTGAGTAGCCAATATAAAATATTCAGCTGTGAAGGACGAAGATGTGAAGCAAAACTGAACAAAATTCACAAGCGATTTATAATATGCCTCACACAAGTATTTGCAGGGCAAGTTTATGAGAGAGGCTATACCCAACTGTGGTACAATAGCTGTGACAAAGTTGCCATGGAAGCAAGGATAGCTTCACCACAGATTGAAGTAAAGTCACAAGTCAAGTTCACAAGCAAAAGCTGACTGAAGCCAAAATGATAACCAGAAAAACAAAAAAATGTGAGCAGCATTCAATGAATTAGAAAGTAAAAATTTTGCAAACTGATCTGAGAAAATCTAAGAAGTTTTGGGCTTACATAAAATCAGTAAGCAGATCAAAATCATCTACGCGGTTGCTCAGGCACCATAATGACACAAGAACAGAAGACTGTAGAGAGAGAACTCCAAAATACTGAATTCAGTATTCTGAAATCGTTTCGCACCGGAAGAATATGATGTAGTTTCTCCTTTCAATCATTGTGCTAATGCCGAAATGGCGGATACCGAGATACATGACTGTGGAATAGAAAATCAACTGAAAATGCTTATTAATCTGGACAACATGAGAGACCCATGAGGTTGAGATTACATGAAAGAATTTACTAAGCTATCATGGGTCGCTGGAAGAAAGGCAAGCAATTAGGAAAAAAGCACACCATTCCCACTTTTTAGAAGGGCCATTGAACTCATTCCAATAATTACAGACCTATATTGCTGACGTTGTGTGACTCAGTGTCAGACTACAAATCCAAAGGTCATGGGTTTGATTCCGTGTCAATCCTAGGATTTTTATCTCTCACTTATCCCCTCAGGCAATGTCTGTTGATATGAAAAATGCCGAGTTGCTATGTGGTTCGGAATCCATGTTAAACTGTCGGTCCTCCTACAACTGGCTCGGTGAGCAAGTACAAAGGTTGGAGGAAAGGCAACGACAAACCTCCTCTAACTGTAAAGCAGTGTGGTGTCCAAAACAATCTTCGGCTCGGTGACTGCTTTGCTTTTTATTGCTGATGTCAATTTGTTGTGGAATTACGGAACATGTTCTGTGCCCACGCTTTATTATGTTTATGGAAAATTAAAAAATCTCCTCTGTAAAAGCCATTATGGATTCTATAAATGGAGATGTTGGGAAACACAGCTTCATCTGTTCCTCTATGAAGCACTGGTTGATAACGAGTTCCTTGCCTTCTGGAAGGCTTTCTGACAGGTCTGCACTGTTGTTCAGTGAACAAAATACGAGCTTACTGAGTATCGGACAGATTTATGACTTGATTCAAGAGTTCCTAAAAAACAGAACTCAACACACTATTGTTAATGGGCTGAAATTGACAGGTGTAAAGGAAATTTCTGGAATACCCCAAGGTGTATTATAGGACTATTACTGATTACAATACACAGGCATCTCAAAAATACTTTTACAAACTTTGGGGACAGGTTCCTTACACCAAAACAACAAGAAAAGTTAATATAAACATGTCCAAAAACACTTCATTTTTTGAGTTGTTGATGAAAGACCACAATTCAGGTAACTAGAATTCATCAACACAAAAACTCATAACTAATGCTCAAAATGCAGTTGTCTACCTTCTAAACATGCATATATGCATCGAATCATGGACTGACTCATCCTTTCAAGTACTTCATGTCGACGAAGAATTTCTGTATCTGTGTGGTCTGTTGCCTAGACCACCTGTTTAAGGTGGCCCTAGACATAATTCCAATGACTGAGGTCAGGGGAGTGTGTGGGCCAAGGAACTGTTTCTCCTCTACCTATCCATCCGTCACAGCAGTACCAGCCAGTGCATCTCGAACACTGACACTGAAATTTGTTGGAGCTGCATCATGCATAAACCACATGTTTCTTCTTATTTGCATGGAGAAATCTACTAGTAGGTCTCAAAATGAAGTCCATGAAGTTAGTACCTGCAAAACGTGCTGGGGGAAAATCACCTGCTGTTCCAACTCACATATTTAAACTGATGCTGATGTCTAGCCTGTGCTGCCCCCTAAGGATCTCTATCTGCCCATACGTGTTGATTGTGGAAATCTATTACACTATCACTTCCAAACTCTGCCTCATCTACAAACAAAACTAAAGAAACAAACAACAGATTGGCAAAAGTTCTCCCATGGTATGTCATTGGTAGGCGTAAGGTTCTTCACATGTTGAAGATGGTATGGATACACGAGTTGTTCATGAAGTATCCTCCATACTGAACTTGGATAGGTGCCACATGCAAGGGCCACTTGTCTTGTGGTCTTCCTGGTCAGGCATACGAGCAGCATGTGGTTTTCTGCAGTCAATAGGTTGTGGTGCTACAAACCCTGTCTCAACAACGTGATGATACAGAGCACCAAAGGTTGGATGACTTGACTGCCTTCGGCCTGGAAATTTCATTTGATCCAGCCTTGCAGGCTCTTGTCCAATACCATTAACATGGTCGTAACTAAAAATCATGGCTGCGTACTTACAAAATGTATGCACTGCCATGTTTGAAGGGAGCTCTTCCAGTTAAGACTACCTGTAGTACTTTAACACAATGGACGCACTGGAGACAGGCAAACTATGAATGTAAACAAGTCTCCCTGGTAGCACAATACCATCTAGGTATAAAATTCAAATGGAAATGTAGGTAAATAAATTTGTTGGGTTGTACTGCAAAGCCATTCAACTCAACTTTCCTTAATAATCTGAAAAATGAAGGATTTTTGGACATATGTTTAAATGGACTTTTTTTCTTGTTTCGGTGTATGGGACCCATCCCCAAAGTTTGTAAACTACTTTTAAAATACCCAGTATACAAATGGTCTACTGGATAACATCAGAAGCTCTATGAGGCTTTTATTTGTAGACAATGCTGGTGCCCACAGGAAAATTGCAAAGCCAGAAGACTGGCAAAATGCAGAAAGGCCTGCACAGCATCAATAGTTGGTGCAGGGACTGGCAATTGACACTGAACATAAATGACTGTAACAATGTGCTAAAATGGCCAAAGAGCTCCATTACTATTCAATTATGCTATTGGCGTAAAATCACTGGAAACATAACTGTAAAATGCCTACAATTAACTATCTGGAGCAAATGAAAGTGGAATAACCTCATAAAGCAAGACTGAAGGAAAAGCAGATGCCTGGCTGAGATTCGCTGGAAAATGCTTACGGAATTATGTAACGTGCACATGACTTACAAAACACTTGTTCCATTGATTATTCAATACTGTTAATTGATCTAGGACCCTTAGCAAGTAGGATTAACTGAAGAGAGAGAGAAGATGCAACAAAGAACAGTTCATTTCACAATCATTTAGCAAGCGCAGTAGCGTTATAGAGATGCTCAACACACTCCAGTGGATGTTGCTGCAAGATAGGTGTTGCATGTCATAGAGAAGGTTACTGTTGAAATTCCAAGACTGCATGAGTTTTAAAAAGATTTGGGGAACATGTATTTATGAAGAAAACCTCCATCTTTATGAAATAAATGATGATATATACAACCAGTGCCATTCAGCATAGCTTATCGGGAGCACAGAATAGTGAGAAGTAAACAGAGCAACTGGTGAGAGCAACGGAAAGAGTGCGGGCCATGTCGGCGATAGTCCCAGCGATCAGCACATTTAGACATGACAGAAGCAGCAAGCAGCTGTAATACCAGGCCCCCAGCACCACCTTGTTTTAATGCTGTATGGGAAGACCTATACCTTCTCACTGAACATGATGCTTGTGTAAGAAGATTAGTTTGTCACAGGGAATTAACCCACATAAGGAAATTCAATTGAAGGCACAATTATGAAGGTGAATTTGTTAAAGAATGTCTTGAAGCAGTGGGGGGAAGAGCTGTGCCCACCTGTGCCCGCAGCTACAGTACATGTCATTTTCTCGGCCCATTGCAATGCGCGGAACTGAAGAATTAAAAGACTTGGAGGTCCAGCTGACAATGAATATTAAAGGTAGCATTGCATTTTCTTTGTCTTTAGATAACTCTTGACTTTTCAGACACAGCATCGCGCATATTTTCATTAGGACAGTAAAGAAAATGCTGGAAGTTCACAAGGAGACATCAGGTCTCATCCAACTGAAGAACACAACAACACGTCGAAAAGACATGTTTGATGCACTTGAAGCGGTTATGGAAAAGTTATGTCTGCTGTGGGAATTAATAACTTCCATAGCTACAAACGGTACACCAGCTCTGACTGGCAAAATCAGTGGATTAATAGGGTGTGTCCAGAGAAGAATCAAGATCTCCTGGTTACTCCTGATTCATCAACAACATTCATGTTCCGCAAGCATAAAACAGAATAATGTAATTAGCTAGGTTGTGAAACATCATTAATTCTATTCAAACAAAAGGAGTCAATCATGACTTATTCAAAGTGTTTCTGGATGATGTTGGTTGTGAATATGCAAGTTTACCTTACCACTGTGAGATTTGCTGGCTCAATCATGCTGAAGTTCTGGAGCACTTCATGGAACTGTCCCAAAAAATGTCAGATGATAGATGGATTTGATAAAGTCATAGAAGATGAAACTGTCACTCTGGGAAAGGCAGGTGGAGGCTAGAAACGTTGCCACAGCTGCACATTTTGAAGAGTATACAGATTTTTTTAAGAAAACTGCATACTGAATTAGAAACAAGATTCACTGATTTTACACACTTGGAAACAGATTAGGAATTTTTGGTACTCCATACTTTGTGAACGGCAATTCTGTAAGCCACCCACTCCAAACTGAAATCACAGATCTTCAGTGCAATTCAGAGTTGAAAGATAGCTACCATAGCAAAAAGGCTAAGTGACTCTTACAAACATCTATCACAGAAGAGTTACCCAGAACTTCATAGACATGCAGCACAGATGCTTAGCCTGTTCGGAGCAATGTATAGTTGTGAGCAAATCTTTTCCCTAATGAAACTGTGTAAAACACAACCAAAATGCTCCATACTAGATTATTGTCTGAAATACGTTTTGGGATAGGGCAGTGCTGAATCAATCATTCCCAACATAGAAGCTCTTACGCAAAGAAAAGTAAATAAATGTAGAAAGCAGCAATAGAAAAATGAGATGGCTTAATTTTCCTCATTTTCCTTGTTTTTCAGATTCCTAGTTTTTGCCCTCCAGTTTGCCATCTATTAATTTTTGTATATAGTATGTATTTACATTCATTTAGTTCTTTTGTTTCCTGGCATGGTTTTTCTTGAATTTAGAAATCTGTTTGGCAGAAAGACTATTGTAATAAGAATCTTCATTAAATGTTCAAGATGTTTAATTAGAATTGTGGTTCCTTTGGTATGCATATCCCTAATTGCCAACCCGAGAATTGATTTACTTGTGACTGAACAATTTCAAATGCTGTCTTCTATTTACAACACCACAGTCTTAAACAAAAGGAGAATAAGCCACCTCTGCACAGCGCCACTTGGCTGTCACTGTCAAGCGAACAGTCAAGTGCTCCACAGTGCTGCTCACAGAGCTTCAATGGAGCTGGAGCAAAGAGCGGATCCATTCCATAGAGTGGTACCTTAAACAGTTCTGAATACATACACAGTACTACCGTACTAGTGGTAAGATTACCTGTCAAGCTAGGAAATGAATAAACGGCATGTCAGTGTGAGACATTAGGGCAGCATACTTCATAATAAAATGGAGTGGCCATTCAAAAACAGCATAAAAATTGTTTTTATTCAGTTGATGAATATATTGGGGATTGTATGGAATCAGTTCTGCCCTGTTATCATCCTCGGTGGGATTTTCAAACAGCAACACAACATCTACCACAGGTGTGAGTATCAAAATAAACTTCAACCCCTGCTGTGCTGGAGCTCACCACTGGGAGAGTGCTATCATTTATCTCTGATGCATGTGCAGTCTTTCACAAACAAAATGATGGAACTGAACAATGAGTTTGTCACTCCCATCAGCAAAATGCAAATTTAGTAGGAAGGGCATACACAATGTATTGCTATGGAGAAGGACCTGTAGGGTTGTGCTGGGGCTCTTATGCTAGGATTTATGACAGTCAATCCGAAAATGATAATCAAGCTTTTCATCAGACTGCTACAATGTGTTAATGTCATAATAAAATATAACACCTTGATAGTCTCAGAAGCCAGAGCGACTTGACAGTTATATCCCTCAGTTTGTGACTGATACTGATAAACATTTTTTTCAAAACCTTGGTCACAAAAACTAATTGAAAACATCTTATTTGTAGAATACCTACAGTAGCAGACATATGTCATGCCTCAGAACAATAAGATTAGCTAAAGGCACAATACATTAAAAAAAAAAAAAAAGAGGTTCAAATGGCTTTGAGCACTATGGGACTTAACATCTATGGTCATCAGTCCCCTAGAACTTAGAACTACTTAAACCTAACTAACCTAAGGACATCACACACATCCATGCCCGAGGCAGGATTCAATTCCAGACTGAAGCGCCTATAACCGCACGGCACAATACATCACCAACAGACTGATGACATCAACATGACAGGTATGAGTTTCAGTAAGTGGGCAATGGATGAGGTCACTAACAATAAGAAAATGCTAATAAGTCAACCCCCCCCCCCCCATGAACCATGGACCTTGCCGTTGGTGGGGAGGCTTGCGTGCCTCAGCGATACAGATAGCCGTACCATAGGTACAACCACAACAGAGGGGTATCTGTTGAGAGGCCAGACAAACGTGTGGTTCCTGAAGAGGGGCAGCAGCCTTTTCAGTAGTTGCAAGGGCAACAGTCTGGATGATTGACTGATCTGGCCTTGTAACAATAACCAAAACGGCCTTGCTGTGCTGGTACTGCGAACGGCTGAAAGCAAGGGGAAACTACGGCCGTAATTTTACCCCAGGGCATGCAGCTTTACTGTATGATTAAATGATGATGGCGTCCTCTTGGGTAAAATATTCCGGAGGTAAAATAGTCCCCCATTCGGATCTCCGGGCGGGGACTACTCAAGAGGATGTCGTTATCAGGAGAAAGAAAACTGGCGTTCTACGGATCGGAGCGTGGAATGTCAGATCCCTTAATCGGCCAGGTAGGTTAGAAAATTTAAAAAGGGAAATGGATAGGTTAAAGTTAGATATAGTGGGAATTAGTGAAGTTCGGTGGCAGGAGGAACAAGACTTCTGGTCAGGTGACTACAGGGTTATCAACACAAAGTCAAATAGGGGTAATGCAGGAGTAGGTTTAATAATGAATAAAACAATAGGAATGCGGGTAAGCTACTACAAACAGCATACTGAACGCATTATTGTGGCCAAGATAGATACGAAGCCCACACCTACTACAGTAGTACAAGTTTATATGCCAACTAGCTCTGCAGATGACGAAGAAATTGAAGAAATGTACGATGAAATAAAAGAAATTATTCAGATAGTGAAGGGAGACGAAAATTTAATAGTCATGGCTGACTGGAATTCGAGTGTAGGAAAAGGGAGAGAAGGAAACGTAGTAGGTGAATATGGATTGGGGCTAAGAAATGAAAGAGGAAGCCGCCTGGTAGAAATTTGCACAGAGCACAACTTAATCATAGCTAACACTTGGTTTAAGAATCATGATAGAAGGTTGTATACATGGAAGAACCCTGGAGATACTAAAAGGTATCAGATAGATTATATAATGGTAAGACAGAGATTTAGGAACCAGGTTTTAAATTGTAAGACATTTCCAGGGGCAGATGTGGACTCTGACCACAATCTATTGGTTATGACCTGTAGATTAAAACTGAAGAAACTGCAAAAAGGTGGGAATTTAAGGAGATGGGACCTGGATAAACTGAAAGAACCAGAGGTTGTAGAGAGTTTCAGGGAGAGCATAAGGGAACAATTGACAGGAATGGGGGAAAGAAATACAGTAGAAGAGGAATGGGTAGCTTTGAGGGATGAAGTAGTGAAAGCAGCAGAGGATCAAATAGGTAAAAAGACGAGGGCTAGTAGAAATCCTTGGGTAACAGAAGAAATATTGAATTTAATTGATGAAAGGAGAAAATATAAAAATGCAGTAAATGAAGCAGGCAAAAAGGAATACAAACGTCTCAAAAATGAGATCGACAGGAAGTGCAAAATGGCTAAGCAGGGATGGCTAGAGGACAAATGTAAGAATGTAGAGGCTTTTCTCACTAGGGGTAAGATAGATACTGCCTACAGGAAAATTAAAGAGACCTTTGGAGATAAGAGAACCACTTGTATGAACATCAAGAGCTCAGATGGAAACCCAGTTCTAAGCAAAGAAGGGAAAGCAGAAAGGTGGAAGGAGTATATAGAGGGTGTATACAAGGGCGATGTACTTGAAGACAATATTATGGAAATGGAAGAGGATGTAGATGAAGATGAAATGGGAGATACGATACTGCGTGAAGAGTTTGACAGAGCACTGAAAGACCTGTGTCGAAACAAGGCCCCCGGAGTAGACAACATTCCATTGGAACTACTGACGGGCTTGGGAGAGCCAGTCCTGACAAAACTCTACCATCTGGTGAGCAAGATGTATGAAACAGGTGAAATACCCTCAGACTTCAAGAAGAATATAATAATTCCAATCCCAAAGAAAGCAGGTGTTGACAGATGTGAAAATTACCGGACAATCAGTTTAATAAGCCACAGCTGCAAAATACTAACACGAATTCTTTACAGACGAATGGAAAAACTAGTAGAAGCTGGCCTCGGGGAAGATCAGTTTGGATTCCGTAGAAATACTGGAACACTGAGGCAATACTGACCTTACGACTTATCTTAGAAGAAAGATTAAGGAAAGGCAAACCTACGTTTCTAGCATTTGTAGACTTAGAGAAAGCTTTTGACAATGTTGACTGGAATACTCTCTTTCAAATTCTAAAGGTGGCAGGGGTAAAATACAGGGAGCGAAAGGCTATTTACAATTTGTACAGAAACCAGATGGCAGTTATAAGTGTCGAGGGACATGAACGGGAAGCAGCGGTTGGGAAGGGAGTAAGACAGGGTTGTAGCCTCTCCCCGATGTTATTCAATCTTTATATTGAGCAAGCAGTAAAGGAAACAAAAGAAAAATTCGGAGTAGGTATTAAAATCCATGGAGAAGAAATAAAAACTTTGAGGTTCGCCGATGACATTGTAATTCTGTCAGAGACAGCAAAGGACTTGGAAGAGCAGTTGAACGGAATGGATGGTGTCTTGAAGGGAGGATATAAGATGAACATCAACAAAAGCAAAACGAGGATAATGGAATGTAGTCGAATTAAGTCGGGTGATGTTGAGGGTATTAGATTAGGAAATGAGACACTTAAAGTAGTAAAGGAGTTTTGCTATTTGGGGAGCAAAATAACTGATGATGGTCGAAGTAGAGAGGATATAAAATGTAGACTGGCAATGGCGAGGAAAGCGTTTCTGAAGAAGAGAAATTTGTTGACATCGAGTATAGATTTAAGTGTCAGGAAGTCATTTCTGAAAGTATTTGTATGGAGTGTAGCCATGTATGGAAGTGAAACATGGACGGTAAATAGTTTGGACAAGAAGAGAATAGAAGCTTTCGAAATGTGGTGCTACAGAAGAATGCTCAAGATTAGATGGGTAGATCACATAACTAATGAGGAAGTATTGAATAGGATTGGGGAGAAGATAAGTTTGTGGCACAACTTGACCAGAAGAAGGGATTGGTTGGTAGGACATGTTCTGAGGCATCAAGGGATCACCAATTCAGTATTGGAGGGCAGCGTGGAGGGTAAAAATCGTAGGGGGAGACCAAGAGATGAATACACTAAGCAGATTCAGAAGGACGTAGGCTGCAGTAGGTACTGGGAGGGAGGAGGAGATTAGTGTTTAACGTCCCGTCGACAACGAGGTCATTAGAGACGGAGCGCAAGCTCGGGTTAGGGAAGGATGGGGAAGGAAATCGGCCGTGCCCTTTCAAAGGAACCATCCCGGCATTTGCCAGAAGCGATTTAGGGAAATCACGGAAAACCTAAATCAGGATGGCCGGAGACGGGATTGAACCGTCGTCCTCCCGAATGCGAGTCCAATAGGTACTGGGAGATGAAGAAGCTTGCACAGGATAGAGTAGCATGGAGAGCTGCATCAAACCAGTCTCAGGACTGAAGACCACAACAACAACAACAACAACAACAATAAGTCAACAATAGAAACTAAGAGAACCTCCATAGGTACAAGGCTTTTTAGAAAAGGACGTTCTTGAAACACATTAAAAACATTGAATAACAATGAAATAGAAGAGCTTGTTACCAGGCACATAATTGTAACTAGGAATATTCAAGGAATAAAAAAATACTGTTGACAAATTGGTTGGTCTCGCTATTTCACAACCAAACTGTCACCTTTCAAGGCTCAAGCTACACTACATATTAACGTCAACACAACAGTAATAAAAATAAGTGCACAGCAATATTGCAAATTTCAACTCTTGTTACCACCATCAATATGACTACGCCTGGTAGGGCATTGTAGTCTTCAAACCAGTCTTTGGTTGATGACAGCTCTACCTTAGCAAAGAGATCTTTACTATTATACTTGGATAATTTTGTAACTGCTTCTAATGAAATTGGAATGGCTAACAAAGCTGTATTCTGAAAGCGATTAAATCTTAAATGGCAACTTCACAGTGGTAGTCTCTTCTATAAACATACATGCAATACTGAAAATTCACCAATCTCAGTGTGATATTTGCCACTTCCATATTTATCTCTTTTTATTTACCATCATTTACATTTATTTTGAATACTGCTACATTGTAGGAGAATTTGCAAAGTGAATATCAGACAAGAAAAAATCCCAGTACCACTTGACAAGATTATTTGAGAATTGGTTACTCTTAACTCATCAAATCACTTATTAATTTCCAATGTAACATCTCTTACTAATCGATCAGCACACAACTTTCTAGCTTAACCAATTCGAGGGAAATTGGTGTAATTTACGAGATGCGAAGCTGTAGCATCATTATTAAACGTATGTTTTGTACCCACCTCATGCTCTTTGTAGTCCGGTAATAATTCTTCCACTACTTCAGAGAATATGTTTACATATCTTCGAGTATTCATTATAACTGATTCCATAAATGTTGAGTCGAACTCGTACAAATCGTCCAGTTCTATGAACATTGCAACCTATAACAGACGGTCGAACATTATGTACAAATTGAGATATATTATAGCAAGTACACAGCTGCAACAGCACATTCTCACCTGATCTCGGTGAGCTAATTTTGTCAATTGTTGGGCGTACTTGAAATCTTTCATTCCATCCTCGTCAACTGATGCAAATTCGACGAGAAACTGCCTTGCCTTTTCTAAAAATACATATACCAATAGAAGAAAGCAAATAATGCATGAGATATACGTAAAGCACAACACACATATTTCCATTAATTATACCTTTATCACTGGCATAATCCTTCCCTGCCATGCTGAAGGCTATTTGTCCTTATTTTATAATTATTGCACGCTTAAAAACCTTATTAAAGGAAACAATAACAGATAAATCTTCAACACGACAAGTTTGAGCTTATCCCGCCTTTCGACAACACGCAAATTTTGGCGGTAAACCTAACAAGCACAACAACATCTACATTTAAAAATTCCCGAAGATTACAGGAACTGTGTAAAATGTTGTATATCTCCCAATTACATAGCTAAAAATGTTCTTGATTTCATCTGAATGTGACACTTAATTATCAGTCAGCTATTAGCTCGATAGAAAAATTGAAGTTTGACTACACATTTCGGTAAATTTAGTGTTCCTGACAAGGGACAAGTGACTTTCGCTATCCGTTCATAATGGTGTTTTGTAAATCAAGAGACAAGAAGTATAAAGTGAAATCACAAATCACGGTTTGAAGGATTTATTTGTCTGTTATGGTATGTTTTCTTGCGAATTAAGTACAAAATTAATTTATCGAGTTAATGTTATTTTGTGACAGGCGTTGTTTCATATGTAAGGCTTGAGTGATTTCTGAGAGCCTACAGCAGAAGTGCGTGTTTTTATGCAATGATAATGCTAGGCGTGATTTCTGCATGATTTTTGCTATGACATAAGGCTGTTACTCTTGTAGCACTTTATTTACCCTTTGTAGGTGATGGTTTCCAAATGTTTGAAAGCTAAAGTGTTGTCTTGCTAGGCTTGTGCAAGGATGTGCGCTCTTCTGGTTAGAATAAGTACATGACAGAGCATCATTTCTTATTGTTTTCCTTGACTCTTGTCGCTCATGAGGAACGGTTTGCGAGTAAAGCCGTTTAGAGGAGGAGGAGATTTAGTGTTTAACGTCCCGTCGACAACGAGGTCATTAGAGACGGAGCGCAAGCTCGGGTTAGGGAAGGGTGGGGAAGGAAATCGGCCGTGCCCTTTCAAAGGATCCATCCCGGCATTTGCCTGAAGCGATTTAGGGAAATCACGGAAAACCTAAACCAGGATGGCCGGAGACGGGATTGAACCGTCGTCCTCCCGAATGCGAGTCCAGTGTGCTAACCACTGCGCCACCTCGCTCGGTGCCGTTTAGATAATTTCTATAATCACACCGGGAGTGTGAGGCCGCCGAATATGCATCACCCTCGCAATTTTTCTATGGTAGTGGACGGATATGATAATTCACTGCTTCAGATGTCACGACTCTCTTGGATAAGTTGAACAAACCTTACGGAATTTATATTATCTTAGCCAAAAATAAAATACGGCTACACTCCATCATCATGTTCAGTAAAGCCCCTCATGAAGGACCACCAGGGATGCCACCAATTTGTATAAGAAATTGAAAGTAATCAACAATTTCTATTTTCATTTGGACTTGTAAGGATTCTTAGTGTCTTGCTCGTTTGTAGGGAAAACAAATCTCCATTGCACAGACATCTCTGAACCACCTCTGTTCTCTCCATAAGACATTTGTATTGGGCATTTCCTCTTTCCTACATTCCAAAGTGCAAACTGAAGTTCTTTCTCTCCACCAGCTGGAAGAGCAATCTAAACATGACCTTCAAATGTTTTCCAGTTTACTGTCGTCTTACTTGTGACACAATTTTTACAATAGCCTATCTATCATATCGCCAAGTGACCTCTGCCCAAAATTTGGTTTGTTATTTTAAAAGGTCTGATCTACAGCTGCACAGTCAAGTTCAGTAGTGGTGCAAACTGATCAAACACCTATTACTCTTCACCTGCCTTCTATGGTAAAAGCACTTTTCTCTGCAAACAGTCCTTGTGACCAAAGCTGTCCATAAGTCACCACAGAACTTTCCCAGTCCCAGCTCATACCTCTGTTCATTCCTGACCCATCCTCCCAACCACCCCTGGTTATCTTTCAAGAATTTCTTTCCTCTAACCAGATGTGATACTTTCCTAAGTCCCTTACAAGAACACAAATCTCTCGACACTTGAATGAAGAGCCATCTACTACCGCAAAACCTGCATGAATTTAACATCTTTCATACAGACAGAGGGTCCACCAGTGTTGTGATGAACCACAGTGGCTGCCTGATAGAATGTATCACCCAGCTTTCTAACCCATCCATCTGTAAGTCCTGCCATAATAATCCCATCCCAGATTCCAGCCTTAACCACAATCCCTACTGAAATCTCTAGGTCAATTCCACCTCTTTTCTCACCCCAAGTAACCCCCCCCCCCCCCCCCCGCCCACATGCCACATTACACATCTATTCTCTAATGCTTCCATGAACCTATAACACTAACCACTGTGGCTGTCACATTGAAGCTGAGTGTTGTGCTTTAGCAATAGACAAAGATGAGAACCTGAAATCTATTAAATCTGAGTACAGGAGGGTAATAAATTGGTCAGAAATTGAGAATTTCAGGAGATTACTCAAAAACATGAATTGATCAGATGTTTACTATATTTCTGACTCAAATGAAAAATACAAAGCATTCATTAATAAAGTTGCTTCCTCATTTGAAAATTATTTTTTCCCTAAAGGTAATGCAAATCAAATGGAAGTTTAAAAATAAACTGTGTATTACACAGAGAATAAAGATATCATGTGGGACAAAAAAGAGATTATATGTACTATCTAGGAACAACACTGATGTTAACATTGCAATGAATTACAGAGAATACTGCAAAATATTGAAGCAATAGTCCAGAAATCTAAGCAGCTTTGTTATGAGAAAAAGATAATTACCCCCAGCAACAAAATAAAAACTCTGTGGGATGTAGTGAAGCCAGAGACAGATGGGGACAAAAAGAAAGAGGAACAGATAGCTCTAAAAGTAAATAAGACAATGGGAACAAGTGCATGTTGTGTTGCAAACCTCTTAAACAAGGACTTTGTTTCTATTATTGACAGCTTACAGTTATCAGGTTGAGTGAACAACATAACGGAATATCTGAGAGCAGTCCTTACAAATAAATTCAGTAAAATGGAAATGACACTCTCATCTCCTAAAGAAGTAGAAATCCTTAAAATCAAAGTATTCTAGTGGTTGTGATATATCAATGAAGTTAGAGTGCTCATGTGAGCTGAGTTCTGTCTCAAGTTTTTTCCTGTAATCAATCTCTTATCAGCAGAACATTTCCAGGCAGGCTAAAATGTGCTGAAGTTAAGCCTCTTTTACAAGAAGAGAGATAAAGATATACCGTCGAACTATCGACCAATTTCACTGTTGCAGTCTTCTTTAAAACTATTTGAAAAGATTGTGTTCAAGCACCTTCTTAAGCTGCTGACTTTAAATGATGTTCTTTCCAAGTCACAGTCTGGATTCTTTAAGGGTTCTGATGTAGAGAAGGCTATTTACATGTACAGTGAGAACATACTTAATTCATTAGATGGGCTACTGGCATGTTCTGTGACCTGTCAAAAGTCTTTGACTGTCTGAATCACAGCATTCTTTTAAGTAAGTTTAAATATTCTGGTGTCCCCGACAGTGCTTTGAAATGGTTTGAGTATTACCTCACTAACAGGAAACAAAGGATGTCATTACGAAATACCTGTGGAGTAAGCAATCAGTCTTTATCTGACTGGGAATTAACTACATGTGGTGTTCTTCAAGGTTCCATCTTGGGCCGTTGCTTTTTCTTGTGTACATTAATGACCTCTCATCTGTTACAGTGCCAGATGCTAGATTTGTTTGCAGATGATACAAACATTGCAATAAATAGCAGGTCAAGTACAGATTTAGAAATGGCTGCTAGTCAAATTTTCACCAACATTAATAAAGGGTTTAAAGCTAATTCACTGTCATTAAACTTTGAAAAGACTCACTTTATGCTGTTCAGGATCTGTAAGAGATTTTCTTCCAGCATATTGAGTATAACACATGAAGACGTGCAGATCAAAGAGGTCGAAAGTGTTAAATTTCTGGGATTACTACTCGATAATAAATTCAATTGGGAAGGGCTTACCACAGAATTGCTGAAGTGCCTAAACAAGTCTGTATTTGCAATGCAAATGCTGTCAGATATAGAATATATAAATATAAAAAAAAACTTGCATACTTCACTCACTTTCATTCTATTATGTCATACGGGACCATATTTTGGGGTAACTCGTCAAACTGAGCAAAAGTTTTTAGAGTGCAAATGTATGTAATAAGACTCATTTGTGGTGTAAATTCAACAACATCACACAGAAACCTGTTCAAGGAAATGGGTATTCTAACCAATGCTTCTCAGTAAATTTGTTTCTTAATGAAATTTTTTGCAAATAATATGTGTTTATTTCCATCCAATAGCTCAATACACAGTATCAATACTAGGAATAAGAAGAATCCACATGTTGTTGTGGTCTTCAGTCCTGAGACTGGTTTGATGCAGCTCTCCATGCTACTCTATCCTGTGCAAGCTTCTTCATCTCCCAGTACCTACTGCAACCTACATCCTTCTGAATCTGCTTAGTGTATTGATCTCTTGGTCTCCCTCTACGATTTTTACCATCCACGGTGCCCTCCAATGCTAAATTTGTGATCCCTTGATGCCTCAAAACATGTCCTACCAACCGATCCCTTCTTCTAGTCAAGTTGTGCCACAAACTTCTCTTCTCCCCAATCCTATTCAATACCTCCTCATTAGTTACGTGATCTTTTCGTATTACGATTTCTCGGGAAAAATTACGGCTGTAGTTTCCCCTTGCTTTCAGCCGTTCGCAGTACCAGCACAGCAAGGCCGTTTTGGTTAATGTTACAAGGCCAGATCAGTCAATCATCCAGACTGTTGCCCCTGCAACTACTGAAAAGGCTGCTGCCCCTCTTCAGGAACCACATGTTTGTCTGGCCTCTCAACAGATACCCCTCCGTTGTGGTTGCACCTACGGTACGGCCATCTGTATCGCTGAGGCACGCAAGCCTCCCCACCAACGGCAAGGTCCATGGTTCATAGAGACCTAAAATCTCTTGCTGTGGTCTAAAAAGGGATCCAGTATTCAGGAACACGAATTTTCAATAAACTGCCAGCAACCATTAAAAACTTGATTTCAGATAAAGCACAGTTTAAACAGAGTTTGAAAGACTTTTTCATAGGCAACTCATACTCTGTTGATGAATATTTTAACAGTGACTGTTAGACACGCTTAAATAAAAATGTCTGTTCGATTTCCTTTCAGCAGCAGTTGTTCACAGTAGTCAATATTTTGTATTTTGTGTGTGATAAATTTATTAAAAGTGCATAACTATGTTTGATTCTGACAGTGTATTCCGTAAACATTAGCAGTTCCAGTTTACTGTAATGTTTTCACACACTTTGACACTCTCCTGACAGGTGATCAATTCTCCAGTGACATTTATCTGTCTTTTTGGAGCACTCAAAAAGTTTGCTGCTTCCCATATTACTAGTCTTTAAACAACTTTTTCATTTTCATCAGAACTTATTAAATATTGTAGGTCCACCCTCTTGCATTTTTCATAATACGTTTTGAAAGTTAATGGAGCACATTCCTTATGTTCCTGTTCTTGAAAATATTATATATTTAAAATACATCGTTCAATGCAACATTCTACATTAATAACAAGTGAAAAAATCATTGATGTTGCTTAAATTCCTATAGTAAGAGATGACAGGTATGAACTAGTAAAGAATGCAAATCCAAGAATTGAGAAATTTTGTTTCATTTCAGCCAGTGGTAATTAATACACATTTGGGAAGTAGGAACAGAAAAGAACTTAAAACTCGCGAACACCAAAAAGTTGGTGGAATCGAGAAGTTTGTGGTTCTCCGTTCTCATATTGCCCATCATTGCTGTGGCCCCACAAAAAGAATTTTGGCTTATGTCAGCTATCACCTCCAACCCAGCAGCCTAGATTCCCATCTGAAGGACATGAATCATTTCCTTAATTGATCACAGCCATACTGTTGTTGAACACTATCCCTCTCAATGTTCACTGAATTTACACCTACCACCTAACTCCTTGTACATTTGACCAACTATATGCCGACTCATGACTACTTTTGCTTACATGGACCAGTATATAAACAAATAAGCAACATGGCCATCTCCTTGGCCCTTGTATGTCATTCTGTTGCCTTCGTTACTGCTTCACAAACTCTCAGCCAAACTGTCATCTGTCAGCCTAACCTATACTTTGTACAACACTACAAATCAGGGGTCGACAGAAGCGTCCGATCCCACGTGTCGGCTTTGACCCGTGATGTAAGGGTGTTGTCATGTGTGACGTCATGACGGCGCGGAGTTTGGTTTGCGAGTGTGGCGTGTTTGTAGATGTCGTCGTGTTGTGGTTTGTTGTGATCTCTGGTTGTATGTTCAGGGTCTTCGTTTGTGTTGTGTAATGGGCTCAGTTTGCTTTTGCTCACTATTCAGAATTGTTCGAGTGTCGGCTGTGTTTGTAGTGGAATTCGTTTCAGTGAGTTAACGATTTTGTGTGAAGGTTAATTTAGTGTTGTTTGCTGTACATCGTGTGGTAATTTTAGTAAGATTAATAGGTTGTTGTTTTTGTTCAGGACTGGATATGACGGATAAAATTAACAGTGCGCAGGTCAAGGGAAGTGTTCGATCCCAATGTGTGGCTGTGTATGTTGATATTGGTATCGGGAGATGTTTTTGAGCTATATAGGCCAAGGGAAGTGTTTGATCCTAATTTATGGGATCGGGAGCTGCTGTTGAACTATATAGGTCAAGGGAAGTGTCCGATTCCAGATGATATTGTGTTTAGTGGTATTTGGGGAGTTTTGTGATGTCGGTTTTTTTCGTCGGTTTGTATGGGGGTGGGTGGCTAAATTTGTTTATATTTAGTTTGCCCCAACCCAAAAACACCCCATTTCCTGCACTTGTCCCGTTAGTGTCGTTATGCTTTTTGTGGAAAGTGTGTGTGTTTGTTTTTCGATGTATTTTCGATCTCATAATGTGTACGTACCGACTTTATATGCGCCATATTGGAATCGTGGTTTATGGTCGTTTCCGCCATATTTGTGTCGTCATGCGTCAAAGCAGACGGGCGGGATCGGACGCTTCTGTATTTCCCAAATCAGTATGTCACTGTGACTAAAGTCACATTCGTTGGGTTCACCAACTTACAATCAAATTGTCACCTTTGAATGTATCCTTTGTTTCAGGGTATGCAACAGATCAGTCAATGACTGCAACCTACATTCCAAAAAATCATATTGGTGCAAAAACAAATACTGTCAGTGTTCGCTTTTTGCTTTTATGTTTATAAAGTTGCATGCCACAACACTATTATGTCAGTGGATGAAACCAACATTTGGTTCAGTAGGTTCAGTATGATCCAACATGTTTCTGGATTGTTGAGAGGAAATCTTCCTAATTACTCAAGATCCTAATGTCTTGGCTGGTTGAGGTACACTGACGATATCTTCCTGCTCTGGACCCAGAACGAGGACACTGTCTTCATTCCCCTACAGTCTCAACATTTCACCTATCTGCTTCTCCTGGTCCTCAACTCTGTGTGTGGCATTTCCAGGCATTGGCCTTGACCTCTCCAATGACTCCACAAAAACATCTGTTAATATCAGGCCCATCACCCGTCAGTAGTATGCACTTCCATTTTGATAGCTGCCACCTCTTACATGCTAAAAGTCTCATCTATACAGCCTGGCCACAGGTGTTTGGTGCATTTGCAATGACAGCTCTTCTTTATCCAGTATCCTAAAGTCTTCCTAAAGCCTTAACAGGCCAGCACAACCCACCAAACCTAGTCTGCAAATATCTTTGTTACCTCCAATTGTACAACCACCTTCACAAATCAGCCACAAAGGAACATTTTCCTCACTACCCATTATCAACCTGGATTTGAGCAACTAAACCAAGGGCTTTGTCAGGGCTTCAACTACCTACCACTGTGCCTAGAAATGAAGAACCCAATCCCATCATAGGCATATCCTACCCAGTAAGCTACCTATGAAAGGAGTCCAATCACTTACCAGCTCTGCTAAAATTTCTGCGGAGCCTTCAATGTTGGTGTGACCTCTATCCAGGTGTACGGCTGAATGTGTGGCAACTGCTAAACTGTGGCCACTTAAGAAGTTGACCACTCACGGGAGAACACATTGCTAGGCACAAGATATTTGACTTCAGTGTCTGCTTTGCAACCTGTTGCAACCAGATCTCCCCTACCACGTCAGATATCAGCTGCTCTGAATTACTTATGCTTGAATTATTCTTATAACTCATCCTTCAGTTCTGCAATCCTTCTGGCCTCAATCTATGCTAGCCTATGTCCACAGACACCCTGCTTAACCCCATTAGTTTACACATGTACTTTTCTCTTCACAGTTTCTTTCTTTCTCTGTTCTTCTCCCTTTTTAATGAATTCACGCATGTGTTACCTCTATTTTAGCTTGTTTTTTTTTTTTTAACTGGACCCCAAGAAAATTAATATGTAGTGTTGGTACAAGCTGGGCAGGCTGTTGTTTGATGATAAACTCCTGAATGTATCTGAGCATGGAAGATCTGTACTGCACAAAAAAATCACTTGTGCAACTTTATTGAATGTGGTCACAAGAGAAACAGCTAAGAAATATAAGAGCTTCTGAGAATACAACACACAAGTTAAAGTTAGTCCACCAGGAGCAGTACATTCAAGGAATCCCGTAACTATGCGGTAATAACAAGGCACAGAAGATAGAAACACATAAAAAGTGTAAATCAAAGAATAAACAAGACCAAAACACATATTTAAAGCACAGTGGCTCTGGTGTCTGGCGTGCAATGTTTGACAGTGGTGGGGGGGGGGGGGGGGGCGGAAACCACACACACAGAGCATTTGCAACACAACACAACATAGTGGCAGATAGTTGCTACATCAGCCCCCTTGGTGGAGGCAGAAAATGGATGTGTTGTCCAGATCTTGGGGTGCGTTCTGGTGGCGGGTTCACTGTTGCTGAGTCGGTGCTAGTGATGGTGGTGTTGAGTATGGTGCAGCTGTTGAACAAGGGTGGAGACTTGGCACTTCTGATGAGAGTGCTCCTTGAAGTGTGTGTGCTACTTGACCCTGTCAGTGGAAACTGGTCGATTTCCTGTTAATTGAATCAAAATGTCAGGTGTTTTTGTCTCCCCTTGTAAGTACATGATATGGGCCTTTGTATGGATGCCATAGAGACAGTTGCAGCCCTCTGTGCATAGCATGAATTAGGAACAGGTATTGAGGTGCTGATGCACAAAGGTAGAGGCTGTTCTGTGCCTGGAAGGCTCTTGGGGCGGATCCAGGTTACATGCTCTCTGAGTTGATTGACAAAGTCGGGCTGATCTCGATCCGGTGGTGGAAGGGGTTTTAGGGTCCTTAAATTCACCTGGTAAACACATCTTGCTGTACATTGGCTTTGCCAATGATGCATCTAAGTTTTGTTTGTATGTGTTCCTAGGCCCAGTAGCACCACGAGAAGGGCCTTAGTCCACTCAGTGTCATGTCGCATCAGTGTTGCAAGTGAATGGTGCAATCCCTCAGTGATAGCTGAGCCAGATGATAGCTTGTCATTTTGTGGTGGGCCGTGCCACAAAATTTAGTGAGTTGGCAAATAGATCGGACTCATATTATTGTGATGTGCTGCTGACAGCCGAATAGCAGTACACAGTGCAACACAAAAGCAGAGGCTAAGGTTTCCGCTGAAATATTGTTTACCAGTGCAGCTTCTGCCCAGCTTGCAAAACAGTCTGTCATTATGAATAGATAACGTTAGCCACTGGGCAATGGTGTGGCCGAACAGTGTCGATGTAGACAAGGGCAAAGCAGGCGGTTGCACTCAGAAAGTTCCCTACAGGTGCATGCAAGAGTATGTAAATCTTGCCGCACTGACATTTAATGCAACTCCTCACCCATTCACAGCAGTCTTTTTGCATCCCTGGCCTTACATAACAATTTGTCCCCAGATGGGTCATTGATGATATAACAAGGTGACTCAATTCATGTAAAGTCATGAACGTGTCCTTTCTGAATGTGACTGGTTGGAAAGGATGAGGCTTTGAGGTGGACGTGTCACAATACGGTTCAACATCAGTTCTGGAAATCTCGATTAGCTCGACGTCTAATGCTGATCATGCTGCTGTAGTAGTTCCTGGGCTATACGCTGTGCTTCGGCAAGATTACTGTAAGCGATTGTGCTGGAGATCCTGATGACACAAGAAAGGCAATTGGCTACCATATTGTTGATACCAGAAACGTGTTGAACATTGGTGCTAAGGTATGAGATGAACACAAGCTGGTTGTGCTGCCTTTGTGAACAGTTCATGTTGTTCTGACAAATGGCTTACATCAGCAGTTTTCCCCCTGCGGGTCCGGGGGTTAGAGTAGGTTTGAGGTATTCCTGCCTGTCATAGAAGGTGACTAAAAGGAGTCTCTCACATTTTGGCCTTTATGTGATGGTCCCCTGTAGGGTTTGACCTCCATTTTTCAAACTGAGCCAATTGGGAAAGGGCGCCTTACATGTTGCATCATGTCCATCGTGCATTGAGACCCATTGCATCCTTCATCGACGTGGATCTGCACTTCTGCTCATTCTCCGACTGTTGGGTGAGGTCACCCTCTTGCGTGTGTATTTTTCCATCAGCTGTGCAGCATCGTTTTCTATGCTGACGATGATAATGGACTTGTTTGCTTAGTTGCACCTGATATCCAGCACGGTAGCCAGTCTGTTGTGGTGGGGCCGACATGTACCCTGTTGGTTGTAGCTCCCTGACCACACAGCTATGCTGATGCCTGTGCCGTTAACTCCTCATGTATGCTGAGGAGTAGAAGCCTGTCACCCTGGGGCATTGGGACTCCCAGCGATGGCCATTGTGCCAGGTGGCCTTTGCTGCGGGTGGGTGGCGCCCGTGGGGAGGGCCTCTGGTTGGAGTGGGTGGCATCAGGGCGGATGACACGCAATGAAGCGTAGTACATCATCTCTTGCTGGTGGTCAAACACCAGCAGTCTCTAAGTGTTCAAGGGCTCAATTCAATGCACAGAAGTGCAACCCCAAATCGTTCACCTACCTGGCCACATCATGGGAGGAATGTCAGGCTAAGGATGGCAGCGGGTCTTATATGCTCCGGTATCTTGTGTGTTACAGACCTGATGGGGAATCTTTCATGATGATGAAGCCTCAGTTTTTTTTTGTTGAGCATTTAGAGGACAGGTTTGGGGAGGTGAAGGGCTTGTCCAAAATGAGATCTGAGTCAGTCTTGATCAAAACAGCATACTCTGCCCAGTCACAGGCGTTACTCGCTTGTGACAAGCTGGGGGATGTTTCTGTAACCATCACACCCCATAAGACCTTCTTTTGCAGTCTGACAATGAGCTGCTTGCCAGTTTAGAGCAGCCAGGTGTACATTTTGTTCGCTGTGTCCACCAGGGTCTGAAGGATAATCAGGTTGCCACTGGTGCTCTGGTACCAAGCGCTACGAGTTTCAAATCCGCGACCACTAGAGGTCTCTGCAGCAGTCGTGCCGTACGCTGTGACTGCGCGCGCTCCTGGCCCCGAGTCTAACGTGAGGGCGCCGCAGTGGAGCACGTGGTCCCAGTGGCCAATAGCGACATACCCTGTCGTATATTTAAGTGGCTGCCTCTCACTCGGTGAGGCAGTCTGGTAGTTGCATTGAGTCGGTTGATATCTCGCTTATAGGCATCATGTTTACGTTGTGTGTGCTTACTTCCCGTTTACGAGTGGATGTTGTTTTGATTTCATGAGGTTATCTCTTGTGACCCCATTGCTTAATACTTTGTTGTTGATTTTGGTGTCTTGTCAATCGTCGTGCTTGTCCTTCCATTCCTGTTCGTCCGTCTTGTTTGTTCGTGGGGCG
Source organism: Schistocerca nitens (assembly GCF_023898315.1). Lineage (NCBI taxonomy): Eukaryota > Metazoa > Arthropoda > Insecta > Orthoptera > Acrididae > Schistocerca > Schistocerca nitens. The sequence goes on from NC_064615.1 coordinate 904,612,445, forward strand.
CTCCCGTTCGGTCCCGCCGCATTTTCGTTAGCGGCAACCCCACAACCTTTCCTGTCGCGTTTACAACGGGTGCTTTCATTTTATCCTTCGAGAGTGATACATTACCTGAGAATGTCAAGGTGATGGTCTACCACTGTGATGTAAAGTCCTATATCCCTCCCCCAATGTGGTGCTTTAAATGCTGGAAGTTTCAGCCATATGTCTTCCCACTGTACTTCCAGCATCACATGTAGAGATTGTGAATGCCCATCACATCCCAATACTCCATGTGCCCTGCCTCCCATCTGTGTCAACTGCAGAGAGCATCATTCGCATTGACCGCGTGACTGCATGATTCTCCAGAAAGAAAGGAAAATCATGGAGTACAAGACCCTGGACTGACTGACCTACCCTGAGGATAAGAGGAAATTTGAACACCTACATCCTGTACGTATGACATTGTCTTACGCCGCCGCTACAACAGTTCTAGCCACATCAGCTCCGCCAACCCCAGTCACCTCTCAGAGCCAGAAGACTACACCTGCCCACTTGATGGTGGGCGGGCTCTTCCCTCTCTGTTGCTCCTGCACCACCTACTTCGGGAGCAACAGCCCCCCAACCATCAGGGATATCAGTCCCCACTTCTGGCCGGAGAAGCGTAAGTCTTCTTCGGCTCCTCTCGCTAGGAAAGAGTCCCTTGGGTCACTATATTCCCAGGTTTCTGCTAGTAGGAAAGATGACACCTGCCAGTGGCTGAAGAGCCCAAAAGCAGCTGGTCACAGGGCTTCACACTCATCCTCCATCCCGGAGACTGAATCAGTGAAGTTCTCCCAGCCAGGGAAACCCAAGGGGCAGTGAGAGAAATCCAAAAAGAAGATCCCCAAGACCAAGGGAGTTGCTGTGGCACCCGCACCACCGCTCCCTACAAGCTCTGCATCTGTGGATGAGGTGGAGATTCTGGTGCCCACTGAGGACTTATATCTCGCCAGACCCTCAGACACAATGGATACTCAGGCAATAAGTCAGTGGCAGCAGGTGACCCTGAGGTGTAAACTGCCTCATTGAATGTTCCATGCCTTCCCAGTCTCACGATGTCATCCTCCAGTGGAATTGCGGCGGTTTTTCCACCACCTGGCTGAGCTACGGCAGCTGTTAACCTTCACACCTGCTTTCTGCAGTGCCTTCCAGGGAACCTGGTTCCCAGCAATGCAGACCCCTGCCCTCCGTGGCTATAAGGGATATTACAGGAACTGTAGCGACTATAATCGAGTGTCGGGTGGAGTTGCATTTATGTTCTAAACTCAGTCTGTAGTGAAACTGTGCCCCTTCAAACCCCTCTTGAAACTGTGGCTGTCAGAATAAGGACAATGCAGGAAATAACTGTCTGCAATGTATATCTTCCTCCAGATGGTGCAGTGTTCCTGAATGTATTAGCTGCACTGATTGATCAACTCCCTAAACCTGAGCACCATCATTCTGTTGCTAAACCCATGTAAGAAACCGCTTGATGTGGATAGCTGTTGGTCCATCAGCCTTACCAATGTTCTTTGTAAGCTGCTGGAACGTATGGTGTGTTGGCAATTGGGTTGGGTCCTGGAGTCATGCTGCCTACTGGCTCAATGTCAGGCCGGCTTCTGCCAGGGCGCTCTACCACTGATAATCTTGTGTCCCTAGAGTCTGCCATCCGAACAGCCTTTTTCAGACCCCAACACTTGGTTGGCATCTTTTTTGATTTACGAAAAGCGTATGACACAACCTGGCGACATAATATCTTGCCAGATTATATGACTGGGGTCTCCGAGGCCCACTCCTGATTTTTATCCAGAATTTCCTGTCACTTCTTACTTTCCATGTACAAGTTGGTGCCTTCCATTGTCCCTCCCCCCCACCCCCCCCCACCCCATATCCATGAGAATGGGGTCCTACAGGGCTCTGTATTGAGTGTATCTCTATTTTTATTGGCCATTAATGGTCTAGCAGCAGCTGTAGGGCCATCTTTCTCACCTTCTCTGTATGCAGACGACGTCTGCATTTCATGCTGCTCCACCAGTACTGGTATTGCTGAGCAGCGTGTACAGGGAGCCAGCCACAAGGTTTCCAGTTTTCGGCACAAAGTCGTGTGTTATGCACTTCTGTCAGTGTCATACCGTTCATCTGGAACCAGAACTTTACCTTAAATAATGACTATCCACTCACTGTAGTGGAGACATATCGATTCTTAGGACTGGTTTTCAACACGCGATTGACTTGGCTTCCGCATCTTCGTCAGCTTAAGTGGAAGTGCAGGACGCACCTCAATGCCCTCCGCTGCCTGAGTAACACCAACTGGGGTACAGATCATTCAACGTTGCTGCAGCTCTACAGAGCCCTTGTTCAATCCTGCCTTGGCTACGGGAGTCTGGTTTATGGTTTGGCAGCGCCCTCAGCGTTGCGTTTACTCGACCCAGTGCTCCATTGTGGCATTCGCCTAATGACAGGAGCTTCTAGGATGAGTCCGGTGACCAGCGTCCTGGTGGAGGTCGAAGCCCCTCCATTGCAGGTTAGTCGTGCACAACTGCTGTCCAATTACATTGCACACATTCGTAGTTCTTCTGTGCATCCGAATTACTGTCTCCTTTTCCCACCCACGGCGGTTCATCTCCCACATCGGTGGCCCAGGCCAGGGCTTCCAATTGCAGTTAGTGTCTGATCCCATCTTTCCAAACTGGAGTCCTTGCCTTTACCACATATCCTTGAGGTCCATTCACCTACAACTCCATGGTGTACACCTAGGCCGCGGCTTCACCTGGACCTTTCACATGGCCCTAAGGACTTAGTTAACCCCTGGCTCTCCGTTGCCACTTCCTCTCGATTCTTGACATGTACTGAGGTCATGAAGTGGTTTACACGGACGGCTTGATGGCTGATGATCACGTCGGCTTCGCGTATGACCATGGAGGACATATTGAACAGCATTCCTTGCCGAATGGTTGCAGTGTTTTCACTGCTGAGCTGGTGGCTACATCTCATGCTTTTGAGCACATTCGTTCTTGCCCTGGGGAGTCATTTCTTCTGCGTACTGACTCCTTGAGCAGCCTACAAGCTATCGACCAGTGCTACCCTCATCATCCTTTGGTTGTGACCATCCAGGAGCCCATCTATATCCTGGAATTTTCCAGTCGTTCATTAGTGTTTGTTGGACCCCTGGCCACATCAGAATCCCAGGTACGAACTTGCCGACAGGCTACACGGAAACCGTTTATGGAGATCAGCATTCCACTAAGTGACCTGTGTTTGTTTTTATGCCACCAGGTAAGGCTTTGGGAGATGGAATGGCACAGTCTCAGTAAGCACAACAAACTGCGTGCCATTAAGGAGACTACAAATGTGTGGCAGTCCTCCATGCGGGCCTCTTGCAAGGACTCTTTGGTTCTCTGCCGGCTCCGCATTTGCCATGCTGGGGTGACCCATGGCTACCTCCTGCACCGTGAAGACCCACTTCAGTGTCGATGCGGCACCCGGTTGTCAGTGGCCCACGTTCTGGTGCACCACTGTCCCACTTTGACTGCCCTGCGATGAAATCTTCGGTTACCGGACTCGTTGCTGCTAATTTTATCTGACAATGCCTCATTGGCTGATTTAGTTCTTTTGTTTTATTCGTGAGGGTGGGTTTTCTTATTTGATCGTAGTTTTAGTGTGTGTCCTTTGTCCCTCTTGTGTCCTCGTGTTGCAGAGTGGCTGGCTTCTCCTTTTTATTCTCATGGTCAGCCAGCCATGGTAATTTGTTATCTGTTTTGTCATTTTAATCTCTTCTACTTGTTTCTTGAGTTTCTGTGGTTTTCTTCTCCTATTTTGTCCATTTAAGTGTTTGGTGCCCTCCCATTGATCTTGTGGTTTTTTCCTTTCTGTGTTGTGTTGTCAGTCTCGCTTGCTTTCTTCTCACTCTTGTGGCATTGTTTTGTTTGGAATAAGGGACCGACGACTTAGCAGTTTGGTCCCCCCCCCCCTTTTAAACCAACCAACCAACATCAGCGGTTTGTGATCAGTATAAATGATAAAACCTTTGGCTGCCAGCTGAGGCCTGAAGTATTTAATGACCTCATATATGGCTAGACTTTCCCATTATACGTACTCCATTTCCATTGCAAGGGCGACATCTTAATAAGAACGCTAGTGGTTGCCATGCATCGTCACACCATTGCTGTAGCACTGCACCAATCACTGACTGACGAGCATCAACTACCTGTGCCAAGGGCACATTTCGGTCAGGGTGTGCAAGCAATGCAATGTCCATGATGCTCTTTCTGGCTGCTCCAAATGCCAAGGTCAGACTATCAGTCTACATTATGGGCAAGTTGCCCTTATTTATTGGGCCTGAGAGTGCTGCAGATAATGGCTCTTGTCACTCAGTTGAGAATGACAGGTGGTGGTCGTAGAAATTTAATGTGCCCAGAAACCAGCACAATTTCTTGGTGGTTTTGGCTGTGCAATTTGTAACATAGCTTCCATCCTCTCAGGTAGCGGTATCAATCCTACTAATGATATTGTGTGTCTCAGGAAATCCACTAAAAAAAGACAGACCTTTTAACACCAAGCCAGTAAACCCCTGCCAAGTTTGTGTAGCATTCAGGAGACCAGATGTTGTAAACATACTTTCAAACAGTCCAGAAGAAGTTATTATAGCTGTCTTCAGGATATCGTATTTGCCACAGGTGTTTGTGTGTATGCTTTGGCACAGCCAAGTACACTGAAGGTATTGGCACCATTCAGTGCATAATTATAATCACGCAACAATGGCGCAGGGTATCTGTCTGGTATTGTTTTGACATTAACAGCTCCATAGTCACCATGTGGATGCCATGCAGCACATTTCTCCTGAACTAGAAGTAATGGCAGAGACCATGGACTGTTGGACAGGTGCATAACTGCCTCACGAATTGTACCATCAAATTCTGCCTTTGTGATCGCCAGCACTTCCGGAGCCAAACATTGTGGTCTGTAGGATGTGAGAGGCTCTTTGGTTGTCAGGATACAATGAACAATGTTGTGCATTACATCTTTAGGTGTGCCAGTGGTTATGTCAAGACTGGAAATCCGCACAACAGTTCGGTGTACTCTCTGTCCACTACTTGAATCAGTTTGGCAGTGTGTATGGCTGCGTCTTGTCAAAACCCAAATGCTGTGAGGCCAGTTGTGTTATCAACCAGGTGTGTGTTCTACATGTTCGGCAGTATCTTATAATAGGCGAAAAGTCTGCTCCGATAATGGGTATGACAATGTCCACGGTGGTGAAATCTCGCATGAAAGCTCGATGCAAACCCAGATCTAATTCTAACCACAGAGTGCCTTACATCGTTATGACCGAGTTGTTTACTGTGGTCAGACAGAATGATATGGGTGGTTGTCTTCTGTGCAATGTGGTCCATGGATAAATATGCAAATTGGATCTGGTGTCTATTAAATATTTCCAGCCAGATCGCTGATCATTAATAAACAAGTGCAGAGACACTGACCAAAAATTGGAGGAGGCACCTACTTCCGACTACCGCCAACAGTTGGATAAGCATAGGAATTTGTGCATCTGTGTGCTTGCTTGCCAAATTTTCGCTAATACCAACAGATAGCTTGCTGCAAAGACCCAGTTGTAGAAGAGGTCATTAATGATCTGCTGTGTGAGCATTGGCAGTATCAGTCCCGGCCTCTGTCATCACTAGAATTGCGGCGAGATAATTGTTTGCATGTTTGCTGCATCACTAGATATATCTTGGCTGCTGAGGTGTAGTAATCTGTGCAGGAAACAGTTGGCATCGCATGGTGATTTTGCTGACAGGAGCCAGCATCATCATGTTCCAGATTTTGTCTGACAAATCCACTACCACATCCAATATTGTCAGTCTGGGACACTATAATTGCTTTGATGGGTGGTAGTAAATGACTGCTACATATTGTCCACAGTAAGTTGTATGGTACTGTTCCCATGTTCATTTTGATATGTAGATGCTGCAAGTACTGCAAAGGCTTTCTGTCTCTGATATCTTCTTGGGTGAGAACCTCTAGAATTCGCTCTTCCTGTTATGCTGACACTCACTGGATCAATTCTGCTTTAAGCCAGTCATAGGAGTTAAACTCTGGCGGTGAGATAATCACATTTTGTAGCTCTGTGGTTTACTAGTGATGTAATTGATTTACTACCAGTGCAAACTTGGTAGCACCTGCCAAAATTTCAGAATAGGGAAAACTGCCCACCACCTGCACAAACTACAGAGTTGGATTGTGTGGCCAGAAAGTGGTAGCTGTACAGCCAGTCGTGGCATGGTGGGATTAGTCATAGCTGGTGCATCAGTCATTTCATAAATCTCCTCCATGAGCATTCATTATTTTGGTGATATTAGGCAGGTGACTACATTGGGGACAGCAATTTGTCCTTACTATCCGAGCAGCTGTTGTTCGACAATTTAATCTTGTTTATATGTCAGCATGATGGATCTGGACTACATAGAAAACTCACTTGTGCAACCAGTGTCGAAATTTATTGAATGCAATCACAGGAGAAATGGCGAAGCAATATAGCAGCTTCTGAGAAGACTCGCACCTTAATGTTAATCTGCCAGGAACAGTACGTTCAGGTTGTAAAAAAAAAATATGTCTTTGGCTGGCCTTTTTACTTATTTATAATTGTATTATATGTGTTGCAGCCAGATTAAGAATTAAACTGTTTGCTGTGAACTAATTGTAGGTCCTTTTAATTATCAGCTGGGCCATTTCCAGAATGTATTCTCACTCTGAAGCATAATGTATGCTGATTTGAAACTTCCTAGCAGATTAAAAATGTGTTGGACTGGGACTTGGCCATGTCTGGTATTGTTGAGTTTGGATCATTGATTAGTGTGCTAGTGTCACCAATGAAGATTAAAGTTTTTGAGCAATTCTTCATGTCATTGGAACTCTATTTACATGGCAAGAAACAGGATTGTAGCCATTTTGAACCTTGTGAAGTTGCTCAGTTTAGTTTTATTCTCCCATTACAGCGATGACGGTAAGACCCCGTCCGTATAAGAAAGGTGATACAAATTCTAATTTTACAAGTATAATTTTATAGTTGAAATGATCAAAGGCCTTGGTTAGCTTACAGAATATTACAAAGGAATAGTTTTCTCTTGCATAGCTTTCGTAGGAATTGATTTGTGAGATAGTATATGACTTTCTGTTTAGATTTCGACAATATTAGGAAAAGGATAGTTTGCCACCTAGCATAAAGATGACATGTGGATTTACAGACAGGAACATTTAGCTTCTAGCTAAAGCCTTCTTCAGAAAAGAAAACGTGTGCAATCGCCCCCCCCCCCCCCCTCACACACACACACATACACACACACAAAATCGATCACACCTCATGTAAACATTGCCACCATTTCTGGCAGCTTTCTGTAGATAATTCCGTACAAAATCCAAACTGAGATGAGGTTAATGTGTTCTACAGTGAAAAATAATCCAGTATTTCTGTTGTAGGACACTTTATCAGATAGTGAGGATTTAAATGCGCCTGCAGTTATATTGTCATGTAGAAGGTGTAATTAGCTGAATGATGAACACTAATTTTACTTAACGAAGGTTTATTCAGCACTTGCACATATAAGAGCGCGGAGCGAACAGCCTCCAGCCAGAACACATACAGTATATATACAGCTACAGAACATTCCAGTACAATGATTCTTGACATTTGTGGATACTTCTAGAATGTACTCGAACCGAATATAGAAATTAAAATTGTACAGTCGAACTCGCAACTCTCCATGCAACAGTTTAGTATCATAACCACTACACCACAGTGCTACTCAGCTTCTTCTGCGACATTGCTTCCTCCTTAAGAGAACAACATCTCAGTGTTACATCCTTTTAGTCTGGGAACGAGTTATCGGTCCTGCATACTCCGACTCCCGATGACTGATTCTCGCCCTGGCAGTGATCTTCTTAGAACTTCTTTTGCTGCTACGCTCTTCATCACCTTTCTGCTTGTTGTCTGTCGCTGGAGCTTTGAATTTACCCTGGGTTGCAGGATCCTTGTAGGGCTTCATTCGAAGGACGTGGACCGTATCTCTGATCTTTCGTCGTCTTGTGTCGAGGTCGAAACCTTCAACTTCATAAGTAACATCAGACAACTGTCGTACAACCTTATAAGGTCCAAAGTAGCACCTGAGGAGCTTCTCAGAGACACCAACCTTCCAAACAGGAGTGAAGATCCAGATGAGGTCACTAGGTTGATAGACAAGAGGGCATTGCTCGCATCATACCTTCGGCGATTGTTTTCATGAGCCTGCAGTGTGCGGAGTCGAGCTAACTGCTGAGCTTCCTCAGCTCTGGTTGACACCTGGCCGATGTAGTCGTTGTCCGCGTCATCAGGATGTAACGGAAACACAGTATCCATCGTCGTAGTCGCCTCACGCCCATGCACCAGAAAAATTGGCGTAAATCTTGTGGTGTATTGTGTGGCAGTGTTGTGGGCAAATGTCACAGAAGGTAGCACCTCGTCCCAGTTGCTCTGCTCAACATTGACGAACGTTAATAGCATGTCGGCCAAGGTCTTATTAAGGCGTTCAGTAAGCCCGTTAGTTTGCGGATGGTAGACAGTCATCATGTGATGAGTAATGTTGCACCGACAGTTTATCACTGTTACAAGATTCGATTGAAAAACTTTCACTCAATCCGTAATTAACGACCTTGGGGCACCATGTTTTAATACAATGTCTTCCTCGATGAATTTGGCTACCTCAGATGCTTCGGCTGTTTTCAAGGCTTTTGTAATGGCATAGTTTGTCAGAGAGAGGATATAAAATGTAGACTGGCAACGGCAAGGAAAGTGTTTCTGAAGAAGAGAAATTTGTTAACATCGAGTATAGATTTAAGTGTTAGGAAGTCGTTTCTGAAAGTATTTGTATGGAATTTAGCCATGCATGGAAGTGAAACATGGACAAAAATAGTTTAGATGAAAAGAGAATAGAAGCTTTCGAAATGTGGTGCTACAGAAGAATGCTGAGGGTTAGATGGGTAGATCACATAACTAATGAGAAGGTATTGAATAGAATTGGGGAAAAGAGGAGTTTGTGGCACAACTTGACAAAAAGAAGGGACCAATTGGTAGGACATGTTCTGGGGCATCAAGGGATCACAAATTTAGCATTGGAGGGCAGCGTGGAGGGTAAAAATCGTAGAGGGAGACCAAGAGATGAATACGCAAACAGATTCAGAACGATGTAGGTTGCAGTAGGTACTGGGAGATGAAGAAGCTTGCACAGGATAGATTAGCATAGAGAGCTGCATCAAACCAGTCTCTGGACTGAAGACTACAACAACAACAACAACAACAACAACAACAGTGTCTCAGATAATTAGTGCAAACAATAATCCATCTATTGCCACTAGTAGACATTGGAAATCATCTGAGGAGGTCAGTCCCAACAAGCTGGAAAGGCGTTTAACTACGTTAAATTGTCCTTTCACATCCTCTGACCGATTTAAGGTAAGCATAATTTGAGGTATCTTGGCATCCTTCTTCTGCTCAGCAGAGAGATCCTGGAGTGCAGCGAGACAGTCACTATCTTCATCAAAGTCTTGATGGTCTTGCACAGGGTTTCTTGAGAGACAGTCAGCATCTTGGTGTTTACTTCCACTTTTGTACACTACTGTAATTTCATACTCTTGAAGACATAGTGCCCACCTGGCGGGTCATCCTGTTGGATCCTTAAGACCTGTCAACCAACAAAGAATGATGGTCTGTAACAACTGTGAATGGCCTTCCATAGAGATACTGTTGAAATCTGCACATGGTCCAGATCACAGCAAGACATTCTCTTTTTTTAGTTGAGTAGTTTCTCTCGACTTTTGTAAGTGTCCTAGAAGCATAAGCTACAACCTTCTCTTTTCCATCTGAAATTTGCACCAGAACAGCACTGATCGCATACCCATTGCCATCTGTGTGTAGTTCTGTAGGTGCTCTCTCATCATACAGACCAAGTACAGGGTCAGTCATCAGAGCTTTTCACAGCACATCAAAAGCATCTTGTTGAGCTTCACCCCAGATAAATTTAGCATCAGCTTTTAACAACTTTTGGAGTGGCCTGGCTTTGATGCAAAAGTCTTTGATAAAATGATGGTAGTAAGAACATAATCCGAGGAAGCTTCTCACATCTCTAATACTTTTAGGAATAGGAAATTCCATTATAGCTGTCACTTTTTCTGGGTCTTGCCCAAAACCTTCGTTTGACACAGGGTGTCCAAGTATTTTGATTTCTTTTGCTCCAAAGAGACACTTTCTTGTATTAAGTTTCTGCCCACTTTGTTGGAGACACTTAAGAATGGCCTTCAGTCTTTTTATATGTTCATCAAATGTCTCTGCGAACACTATAATGTTGTCTAAATAACAAAGACACATCGTCCACTTCAGGTGACGTTGAAGATTGTTAATCATCCGTTCAAAAGTTGCTGGTGCATTACGCAAACCAAACAGCATTACCTTAAACTCATACAGGCTGTCAGGGGTGATGAATGCAGTTCTCTCATGATCAGCCTCATCTACTTCGATTTGCTTGTATCCCGAGTACATGTCCATGGTTGAGAAAAACTTAGCCCCCTTCAGACAATCTAGTGTATCATCAATTCGTGGAAGAGGGTAAACGTCCTTTTTAGTTATCTTATTAAGCTTCCTGTAATCAACACAAAAGCGCCACCTGCCATCCTTCTTCCTGAAGAGGACCACTGGTGATGACCATAGGCTCTGCGAAGGCTGAATGATGTCATTCTTCATCATTTTCTCTACCTCATATCGAATTATTTGATGTTCCATTGCTGACGCATTATTCGTTGATGGTCTCCCATGCTAATCTGGTGCTTCACCATCGATTTGTCTAATTTGCTCTTCAACTATGGATTGAAGCATTCAGAGAACTCTTGAAGAATGGCAAGTAGCTTCTTCTGTTGTTCCTTAGTGAGATTCGGTGATAGTTGTGCTAGCAGATCTTGTCTCATTGTGGTAGCGCTAATTTCGCCCACAGACTCAGCCTGGGAGGTTTCTATGGTACTCAGCTGTTCTGCATTTAACAACTCAGCGTTTGCTATGCACATGCGTCTTGGAAGGATCTGCGGTTCTCGGCGACAGTTAACTATCCACAATTCACCAGATCTGTTCGTAACCGAGATGACAGAGGCTTGGATGACCAAGTTATTCTCCAGTGGTATGCTTCTCTTACATTTCCCTACAAGGTCCATGGGTTGATGCATGGCATGGCACTTGATAGTTACCTTTCTAGCGCCGACCGCAGGAATGATCAAATGATCACTTCATCCAGCTCACGTAGTCTCCACACACTCGGATGCACATCTTCTTGTCCACAGTATCTCATCTCGTCTATCATAATCTTTGAGTGGCCGCAATCTATAATTGCCTGAGAAGCTTTCAAAAAGTCCCATCTGAGAAGGATGTCATGACTACACTCTTGTAAGATGATGATTTCTAAGGGCTGTGTATGGCCACTTATACCCACACGAATGGTGCATCTTTCTGTAGGTTTTACATATTTCCCATTAGCCACCTTCAACGGAAATGTTTTGTTGTTGACGAATACAGTTTTCTGCAACTGGTGATGGTACTTCTCCGAAATGACTAAATATGATGCTCCAGAGTCCACAAGAGCTTGGGCTGGTCAGCCATCCATGAGGATATCAATGTATTTTTGCAGTGATGGATGGCGGAGGAGTTTTCTCTTCGGCGGCCTCACCTCCAAGGAAGGTTGCGGTCTCTAGGTGATCGGCTGGAACTTCTAAACGGCAATGGAGACCTTGATCGGCATGTTGGGGATCATCCTCTTCAGTGGCGATCTTGCGCGATGGTGACCTACGTCATCCTGCACCCACATCTTCTTGTTCATCTTCGTCATCCCAGAGTTGACGTCGACTAAGATCGGTCTGCTGCCTTCTGGCACGGGCGTCATCAAATATCCACCACCTTTCTCGACAATAGTGCACCACATGTCCCAGTTGTCTGCAGTGGAAACATACTGGTTGGTTATCCTGGGTCCTCCAGACGTCAGTCTTCCTTGGTGCCCAAACAGGTTCCTCATGCGGCATTGTAGGAACGTAACTCCGTCTGGGTCTCAACTTTTTCATCATTTTAAAGGGAAATGAAGGACGAGATATTGGGTTCAATGTCTGTTCCACTTCCTCCCTTATGACCTCTTGAAACATCTCGGTTTTTTGCTCACTGTGCAATCCAAGTGCCGTCCTCTTTCACTATCTGATGAACACTTGTGAAATCAGTTGCTTCCTCCATCACAGACATTGATTCGACGTTTGCAAGCCATTCAAACTTCTTGCATGTAATTCTTTTTTGATGCATTGTCTCGATAAACTGGTACTATTTTATGAAGTCGTCTGCTGTCGAAACCTCCTTCAGTAGTAGGGCTTGATACATGTCCTCAGCAACACCCTTCATGAGATGTGCAACCTTATCTTCCTCCTTCATTTTAGGATCCACTATTTTACACAGCTCCAAGATGTCTTGAATGTAGGATGCTGTAGTTTCTGCTGGATGCTGTGCCCTGCACTTTAATTAATCTTCAGCCTTGCACTTCTGTCGTGTGTTGCTGAGATACTTGCGCAATTCTGCCTAGAATACTTCCCAGCTTGTGAACTTCTCCTCGTTGTTCTCATACCATTGTTTGGTGGTGCCCTCCAAGTAGAAAAATACGTTAGCCAAAGACACGGTGTCATCCCATTTGTTAAATTTGGCTATACGCTCATATACTTTCAGCCACATGTTTGGATCTTGGTCATCATCACCAGAGAAAACCCGTAAGGGTGTCTCATGTGGTGGCACACAGTTGCTGTCATCATAAAATCCTCTTCTTTTTCTGTCTCCAGTAGATTGCAGTCTGTTGAATATGGCTCGAACTGGGCTTTCTCGCCATGTAAACGGTGGCTCTGTCATGGCCTGATGGGAGCCACTGTGTCGTTGATAATGTGCGCTATCACAAGTTCCAATACCCGGTGCCTCCACCAGAATAATGTCACGAAGAAGAAGGTGTACTTACCTGAATGACAAACACGAACTTCACTTAACGAAGGTTTTTTCAGCACTTGCACATATAAGACGCGAATGCCTACTTCTAAAATAACACGGCATAACTAATCTATCTCGATGCTGCTGCATGTGCAGCTGTTCGATGACTGATGCCGTCTTTCCAGATTCATTACTTATATAGCTGCCAGTTATCAAACCACAAATTCAGGGCTGCGGCGCAGTGGCAGCGGAAGCAGAAGGGTGTTGACCGGAAGTTTTGAATTTAGCTCCACAGACACCATGTTATTGTAAAATAAATGAATTGGAATCTGTCTCCGTATGAGTGAAAGCTGTTGACAACTGTAAAAAGATTGCACTTGTTAGTGATCTGACTCATTATTATAGAAATTAAATAAAGCTCCCTTCCTTATCCGTAATCCTTATGGTGTTGTAGCTCTCTGGGGCACCCTATAATGATAAATGCTCAATGCTCATTAATATTTGTTCAAATGGGCGAAAATCTTGTTTTACACATACGGAACAAACTGCTTCCAGCCAGAACACATGGGATATAGTATATATACAGCTACAGAAAATTCCAGTACAATGATTCTTGACATTTGTGGATACTTCTAGAATGTACCCGAACTGAATATAGAAATTAAAATTTTACAGTCCAGGTGAGTTTTGAACTCACGACCCTCCATGCAACAATTTAGTATCATAACTGCTATACCATGGTGCTACTCAGCTTCTTCTGCGACAATATGTGATTTACCCAGTTTCCATTTTGATAGATATGCGTCACTACTGGATGAACTTGAGAAACATTAACTGATTACACAGGTATTCTGTCCAACAAATCAGCATACAAATTTAATACTCTGAAAAACAATCATAGCCAGAAAGAAGAATGTAGTGATATTTTTCCTTGTAAATTTCTTAGGATTTGTAGTTCTTAAATTAATATTTGTTTGTGATATGAGTAGTGTATTCTGAAAAAAATTTAATGCCTGTATGTTTGTGTATTTATTAGTAGCTGCAATATCTTCTGCAACTGTGAGAAAGTAATTATTGCACTCAATGGACAATTGTGATTTCTGCCACAGCTGTCACCTAGGCTGTCACTTCCATTTGCCTCACTGTTTCCATTAGCTTGCATTTGTCTGTTTTTGAAGCTTTTTTGTACATAAGGTTTTTTTCAGTGGGCTGGAGGATTTCACAATAATTTTAAAAAAGGCAAAATTCAAAAGTGCAAATGTTGAAGTAATATTTTTAATAAGGTTTTTTTTTAAAAAAAAAAATATTTCTGATTTGCTTTATGAATGTGTTCCTAGTGTTTTAAATTAAGTTTTCTCGAAACACCATGAGAGACTCATTGATTATTTTTGTGTTGTACACTGTTTTTTGTTTTGATCTGAATTTAAGTGAGCGACATCCTGTAATGTGAAAATGTGACTAGTGTACTGCACCAAAATGAAATGTTGAAGAGATCTAATAGGATATTTGTTTAGTATTCCAGTCAACAAAGGAAAATTAGGGGAAATATTGTGTACTCTCAATTTTTTGTACAATGGTAGGGTAGAGTGTAATGAATAACATAATTAAAATCCTGACCAGTGAGGTGTAAGCATGGGGATGGGGGTGAGGGGTCATTTAAAAGTCACTTTTTAGTTTTTATTTTTTTATTTTCATTGTATCAAAAACTGCATCTTCTAGTGAAAATATTTTCTAATACAAAATAAACCTGCATTAAATTTCCACAAAAAAAGGCACTGTTAATTTCTTCACTAGGAGTCATAGTTCCTCATGATGGGGTGAAAAATTTCAGGATATTAAAAACAGTGTTTTAATGTTATAAATTTTTTTGTATGTTGTTAAATAATTTGGGTTGAGAACAAACATTAGACCTTTGTACCACATGTGAGAGCAGTAGAACCATATTAAGGGATAAATTGTACTCTGGGGGTTTTACAGGGTGAAAAGGAGCAATGGAGGTTAGAAGTACAAGGAAAAGTAGGTCACTGGATTGTGGTCATGCACTTCCCTCCTTCATAGATCTGCAAAACGAAGAGTGAGCAGGCAATTCCCTTCTCTACTTACCCCATTTTGTCACAAGAAGCAACTACAGGGTGTTAAACAAAGTTAGACCAACCATCCGCTGCACACCTTATGAATCACTGGCGACAGTGCGCAGAAATGCCCAGGGGTGTTCATTTTCCACAAAGTGTTTTAACACTACGTGGAATACAGATATGAGTTACTATTAATACTAACACAAGAAACACATCTGGACAGAATTTACATGAACCTTTACACTTCTAGAAAGGAAATTAATTCTTGTCTTCCCATACAGCCACTATAGCATTCTTCTGGAAAAGTAACTTCCGCCACCACGAGTGCTGCTCACTTTTCATTTTGCAGACAGATAATACCCTGCCAGCATTTTCTGTCCAGTTCTCTTATGTGAGTAGACAAAATTACTTCAGTGAACTTGTGTTTAAATAGTGAAGTTATTTTCAGTTTATTAAGTAATATTCATATGCATTTGTTAAGTGAAATATTATGTAAAAAATCTCAGCAGCTGCAGCTGTGGACTGCTGACCACAGTGAAGAGCTTACCCAAGTGTAACACGCTGTCAATATGTATGTGACAGTGTCGGTCTGCATTATCAGTGGCTGGAATACTTTTTCAGACTTGAAGGTATCAAATGCATCACCCCAGCTTCAGCTTTCCCAACATCTGAGGAGGCCCAGAGGCTTATAATTGGCTCCCTCTTTAACAGAAGTGGGTCACCTAGACGTAATGGAACTTCAGATATTTCTACCCAAGTCAAACAGTGCATTGCAACAGACTACTGTTTTAGATTTAAACATGGTCAGTCTTATTCCAACAGACATATTGAGACCCACTTTACAAGATGTACTGTGGATGTGTAGTAAGTAGCTCTTGAATGGAAGAGATTTTTGCAGTCTACCAGTAAGTGATGCAAGTGCAGTAACTTTCTAGTCATCTGTTAATTAATTGCAGTCAGGCGTACCCTGGACAATGTCTGAGTCCAACTCAGAATGGCCTGCCGGCTGATCCTTTCACACCAGAAGTATTGGAGACTGTTTCTGTACTTTTGACACAATAAATAAATCTGTTAATTCACCAGCAGGTGGTTACAACATGGTTACATGGCTTTACAATATGCTGTCAATGACAGACAGTAGCAGTATGTCACATTTACCAATCCAATCCCTTATCTGTTTACAATTCCCAACAGGTCACTTACAACATTAAACTTACAAATTAAGCACTTCTCAGCCATTATTTATAGATATTTATTTTCCATTAAAGATGACTTTACAACTGCAGATAAGTACTCATTTAATAAACGGACAATAATGAAATTATTTTGACTAGTTAGATAAGAGAACTGGATGGATGTGCTGGGAGATTTAGTCTGTCTGTAAACTGAAAAGTTAGCAGCACTCTTGGTGGAGGAATTCACCGTTCACAGAAAAATGCTACTACTAAGTTATAGTATGTCTAACAAGGGAAACTCCCCATTACACCCCCCTCAGATTTAGTGATAAGATTGCCCAGTGGATAGCCTGTCAAAAACTGAACACAGATCTAGCTTGAAAACAGGAAGAAGTTGTAGTGGAGTGTGAAAAAAAAAAACAAAGCAAAATAGTAATAGTGAACGGTCCAAGGTCAAAATGTGCGAGAACGAGTGCAACCTACAAGCTGTGATGTTGTGGTCAAGTGGTCACATTGTTAGGCTGCTATTGGGATTACCTGTGTTCAAAACTCATCCGTGTCATTTATTTTTTTCACAAAATTATGAACTGTCCATCCGGTCATTGAAATGTTTGTACTCTCTGTCGTCTTGGCAGTTGTCATACTGTACATTGATTATAAAATGTGAGTCATGTGGTAAGAATAAATTACCGTCATTACAGTGGACTGTTTTGTTTCTTGGACTTGGAAATGTGATGAATAGTGAGAGCAGGTGAGATACCAAACAGATAACTGATACCAAATGGATAACTGTATGCAAACTGTTCATTGCACATTTTGACATAGTTTTCACATCTTTGGAAATACAATTTTGACTGTGTTAAGATGATTTGAAAATGGGTCTCAGCCCAAAACTAGTCATCGAGTAAATAAAAAAGGTATATCAGCCCGAAACTAGTCATCGAGTAAATAAAAAAGGTATAATTTGCAACTCTGGACTGGTTTTTCGTTCTACTGATTAACAGAAGTTGCTGACCCGCAGCTATTCCAATTTGCTGGAAGTTCATAAAGTTGAATTAGTTTGTGATCAAGAATGGGGAATATTAAATGGGTGGATAAAGTTAAGACTTATGGAGTAGTTACTGGAAAGAATAAAGGAACAATTACTCCCTTATACCTGGTTTAGAGAAGGAAAGTGGACTGAATGGAACATATAGAGCACAGAAAAGTAATTCTTATGACAGGTACCAAAGGTACAGTGGGAGGACAGAAGAAAATAGGAAAGAGAAGAATATAAATAAAGTGAAAATAAAAAGATGGCAGACTGCAAAGCAATTGGCCTGGAACAGAATTAAATAAAAACAGTAATAGTGTCAAGAACCTACCAATAGGTAGACTGCATGATGATAATGATTGGTGCTGATCTGCACTGTTGCTGTTCACTTTCAAAACTTTTACAATTTTTTTTTCATTTCCTCAATAGTGCTGGTATCTCATATGTTATCCATGGCTGCCTTTTTCAATCACATACCTTTTTACTCTACTTACCATATATCTTTTGGACTATTTCCTCAGTTTTCCACACCAGTAGTGCCTTGAAATGTCATTTTTTCTTTTGTCACAAGCTTTAAGAGGTTATTTTGAGTTTTTTGTTTCTTCAGTGGATAGCTCTTGCTGTTCTTAACATTATACATGAATCTTTGCTTTACCAAAAATAGCCAATCTGACATCTTCTGGGATCCCCTGGCATCTGCCACATATACTTCTTTCTCAAAGGGTTCTTGAAAGGTGCATTTGCAGTGACTTAACTCATTCCCAACACAGAATTCCAATAGTTTGCCCAGAATGAAACTTTTTCATTATTTTCTGTCCATTACCTAACAGCTGCAAATTACTCCGAAAAAAATTTCCCTCTTCTCCCCATTGCATCTCACAGAGTTGTAAAGTTTCTGTCATGATCGTTTCCAACTGTAGCTTTTGGTTTTCTAGTTTCTCACACTGCCTCAGCATTTTACATTCCTTGTGCATATCATAACTATGATTATTATTTTATGTGATAGCTTCTCCCCAGTTGCCCTTGCTTGGTGATCTGAATGAAGCACAGTTTTAGCCCTGGAGGAGATGGCTATCAAGACATTTTAAGAGAGAACAGCTTGTACTAGGTAAAGAATTGTGGTGGTTTCACATTGCCTTTCACACCACAGTTGTACAGTCTTAATGTTGTCATGACAGTACCTGCAGATAGCATCTCAGTTGCTGTACCAGTCTCCTTGATTTCTGCCAAATGTGAATACTGGAGAACTGCTGTCTTTCTGCATGGTGACGCTTCTGTGTGAACCAACATGAATAAAGAGGTGTGTTGATTCGCACTGTGAGGTGTATTGCTGATCTCATGGCCTCTTTCACATCACAGATTGTTGCAATCTTCACAGGCATTATCAGAGAATGAAGAAATGTTGAAGGTGTTTCATAAATTGACTAAGTGGCGAAGAAAAGGGGATTTTGTAAGTAATGGGCACAACAAAAAGAAGAAACTTAGATGTAATGCATGTGTAAGCCCCAACAGGCCAGATGTGTCTTAGAAGAAAAAGAATAGTAAGAAAAAGAATAGTGGAAGAAATAGGAAAACACCTAGGCTGACAAAATAATAATTATGAAAAATGTAAATGCACATACTGGCACAAGGAGGCAGAGCTATGACAAGGCATTGGGGACCCATGGTTTGAAAGTAAAAATGACAAGGGAAAGGAGTTAATAAAATAACGTAATGAAATAGATACCTGATTTGTCAGCTTCAGGTTAAAGGACACCCATAAGATGATGGTGACTGGATAAGTAGATCTGTGGCTGGCTATGTGCTCATCAGCAATACACTTGTGTCTGAAACTTAAGGACAAAATTGACTTTTGCCTGGTGTGTCAGTGCTGCCAGGTAACATAGCTCGATGGAATTTGGACCGTACATATACAGAGCTCATGCAGTGTGGTACAAATGGTAGTTGAAAGAAATAAAAAATGAGATGAATAGAAGTGACACTTATTCAGAGACAATAATTAGACTGCTCTCCTGGACATTACAAATGACAGTACATGGGTCTTAATTGGGAGTATGATTACCACTGATGGCAATGCATATTCAGCAATATGTTCCCATGCTGGCCTTGAGGTTGGTAAGAAACTGTTGTGGTAAGTCATTCCATACCTTAACAAGCGTGATTGATAACTGCTGGGTGGTCATTGGTACATGTATGTGTGTCTCCCCAATGCATCGCACACATGCTCAATGGGATTTAGTTGCAGGAATGAGCAGGCCAGTCCAGTCCTTGAATATCGTCTCATTTCAGGGGCTACTTCATTTGTGAAGTTTGCTGCAGTCGTGCATTGCCTTCGATAAAAATAAAGTCAGGGCCGAATGTACCACTTAAACACGACACACATGAGGAAGGGGTACAGTGTCACAATGATATGGAATGGTGAGTGCACTGTGTTCGAAGACTTGGAGGTCAGCACACCTGTGCAACATTATGCCTCCCTACACTATAACACCTGAACCACCAAAACAATCATGTTCATCAATGTTCCTGGGTGCATTATGTGTTCTGACCTTTTACAGCATCCAGCATTGTTGAACAGGATTGTTTTGGTGGTCCAGGTGTTATGTTGTGGGGAGGCATAATGATGCAAGGGCATACTGACCTCCAAATGTTTTAACAAAGTGCACTCACTGGTCAACATTATTGTGACACTATACTTCTTCCCCATGTGCATCTTACCAGGGGTGTATTTGGCCCAAACACAGTTTTATGGGTGACCATGTGTGGCCCCATTGCACAGCACATGTGGAAGAGTTCTTGGAACTAGAGGATATTTGTTAAATGAACTGGCCTGCTCATTTGCCAAAGTAAATCCCATTAAGCACATGTGGGTTGTGTAGAGGAGAAATATTGCAGCACATTCACATGCGTGACTATCCAACAGTTGCCAACTGTGCTGAGGGAGGAATTGGAATGCACTATCCCAAGACCTCCTTTTGTGGCCAGCATGTGAGCATGTTGCAGAGCATGCATTGCTGTCCATTGTGATCACACACACTATTAAGAACCATGTGGCGCATGTTGTAATGTCTAGGTGACTGCAGTGTAATTTTTGTCTTTGAATATGTCATTTCTGTTTGTCTCGCTGTTTATTTCTTTCAGTTACCTTTTGTGTTGTGCTGTGGCAGTTCTTTGTGTGTATGGTCCATGTTTTATTAAGTTTTGTTACTTGACACTGACATACCGTCTGATAGTTCCTTTTCTCCTTAACTTTTGCTCACCAGTGTAAATTAAAGGGGAGTGTTAGAGATATCAAGTGAATGCTGTCAGAGGCTGCACTGGCTCCTGGTGAGAGCAGGGAACGAAGAAAATACAAAATTAAAATAAAAGTATGGCAGCTGAAAGATAAAGGAGCAGAGATGAGTAGCAGGAAATATTGATAGCTATCTTGACAAGGGTAAAAGAATGACACCAATTCAGAAGTGTAATGATAGAAGTAGAAGATAAATGTATGCAGTGATAAATAAGAAGACGTGGAAGAAGATACCATTGTGGAAACAAAGAAAATGATGGGAAAGAAAAAGAAAAACAAAACTTTCTGGGAGTATCAGAAGAATATAGACCCCTAAAAAAGGAATTAAAAACTATGATAGCAGGAGAGAAAAGAAAATGTCTGGGAGAATAGAAGAGACTCGTGGAGAGAAATGAAAAAAAGAGGTCAAGGAAACAAAGAAAGTGTCATACTGTTTAGTGCCTCCATCTGATGTTATCATGGAAGCAGAGTAGCTGGTACAACTTGGTGCCACTACTCAGATGATCTAGAACCTCAGATTGTATCGTGCCAGACTCTGGCATATAAGCTGGCCCATGGCTGGTTAAGCTAGTGCTGATGGAAGCAGTGGAGTGCACACTCTTTAAGTGTTGTTATATTGCCTATGGTGTTATTCTGGACGACTCCATTTGGAATACATGGAACTCTGATATGGTATGGATTGGACTTTGCCTGGGAATAAGGACTTAAAAACAGCTTACACTCCTCCTAGTAGCTCATTGTTTTACAAAGTATGGGATGATAAATATTTGAGAAAACTATTACAAACCTAAACCCAGTAAGAATGAGATCTTTTGCAGTTTTGTATACTGGTAGCTACTGAGCAAAATTTGCAGTTAATAAAAATATAATCATTGCATTCTAACCATTTTAGGCGAACCACATAATCTTTTATACTGCTTTTCCATACATGAAGTGATATTTTTGCCTGTTACTGAAGAGCACCAAGATAGAAAAAACCACTAATACTTTAACTTCAAGGTAGTTTACTAGAATTATTTTATTATATCACTATTGCATAATCACCACCACCAGTATTTAAAATAAATACATTAGCATGTTGTTCCTAATAGATGTAATGTTTTTTTTTTTATAGTTGATTTTTTGTTTAGTTTTCTCATATTTATTTCATGTGGTTGCTTCAGCTATCACCAGGGGATTTCAGTTTTTATAATTTTTATTTTTTAGTTGCTGCTTTTCTATTCATTTGTGGATGAGGATCAAGTTACTATATGTGATATGCTTGATGTCAGTTGTTTAGTGGTAGCTGTAGCTGTGAGAAATTTAGCACTTCACTGCCTACTTTCCACATCACCCATTAGCAAGTGCCTCTTTCAGGAGAAAAGGGGGTTGGGGAATCATGCATGCAGTCTGCTAATTTGAGTGCTAAAAATCTCATATTAACTGCCCCCACCAAATAACTACATAAGAGATGGCCACAAACATGCACACAACAAGCAGGTTATGTTGTGTTCTGGTGAACTTCTCTTCAATTTTGCTTAAGAATAGCAACTGAAAAGAACAATGATTGAAAAGCTGGTGAGTATGACACTGTTCTTACATGTAGAGTAGATTGGAGTGTACCAGTTTGCTTTTCTATAACCCATAAAAAACCTGTGACTGCTAGTGTTACAATAGATACTTCAAGCACATAATTGACAGTGAAAAAAAGAGTCCTTGCCAAAACATATGACATCAACCACATGACGGGACGGTACTTCCAACAAGGCCACATCCAGCCACCTGTCCTCCAATCATTAAACACGTGTGTAATCATATGTCTGTATATGTGACTTATGTTTTCCTTGTATTTAGTTAACAGATCCTGTGTCATTGTAAAATGATCCTTGAATGAATAAGTTGCAACTAGTCCTGCTGCTGCTGTCACTGTTCACACACAGACTACGCTGTTCTGTAGTTGTTAAGTGTTTCACAAAAATTTAAATGCTCTGTGAAGAAGGTGATAAGTGGGTTGCGCCACGTGTGTCAATATGATAGCAGTGGGGTTGTCTGACTATGTCTTGGCTGACATAAAATGTCAAAAAAGTATACTGTTCTTTTCACTTTAAAAATATTCATGTTTTGTTGCATGTTCACTGTCTTTGAATCTATAGTATTTTAAACCCCATTTTCACTGTCCCCTTTGTGGTCTGAATTTACTAGTTGCTCTTCTGTCACAGTACAGGAGTATAATTTCTGGACAGTAGTATATTATTTCCATTCTTTAGGAGGGTAGATCTGTTAACAGATTTTGGTTGGAAACTTTGTATTCAGCTTACAAAATAGACCAAGATCAACAGAGTATTGAATCTGGACCTTGGAATTTGTTGCTTGTACTTATCCAGAAAGCTACACTCGTTTAGACATAAGTGTGCAATGTCAAATGGTGATGTTGTAAAACTCTTTTAAGTAAAATAAACTAGCAGCTCAATGCATCTGTTTTACAGGCTTCCACCGTTATTGTTGTGGGCCTTGGAGCAGCTGCTGTAGGTTTTCTTGGACGTCACTTGTTGAGGACTATGCCAGGAATGACGAAGAAAGTTAATGAAGCACTGAAGTCATTTCCAACAATGGAATCTGTAAGTCATACTATTTTAATTGCCATCTACATTATCTTCATTTGTAAGACGGATGTTCAGTTTCTTCAAATACTGTGGTAGTTTCATATAGCTGTGAGTGCTGCGTTTGTTCAGGTGTAGCATGCGAGTATGAAATTGCCTTCTGGAGGGATCATATGAAGTTTGAATGTACTACCTATGTAAAAATTTGTGTTGAGTATTGGGATGGGCTTGAAATGTTTTGTTGATTCAATGGTGCCTTGAAAGTAAAAGGT
Organism: Schistocerca nitens; assembly: GCF_023898315.1. Taxonomy (NCBI): domain Eukaryota; kingdom Metazoa; phylum Arthropoda; class Insecta; order Orthoptera; family Acrididae; genus Schistocerca; species Schistocerca nitens. Next base: position 904,635,880 of record NC_064615.1, read on the forward strand.
CTAATGTGCCCCATAGTTATTCTCTGTCATGAAAATTTTTCGATCAAGTTTTGGATTTGTTAAAAATGTTAGGATGTTCTGTAACAGGTAACCTGCAAAAAGGGTGATTATCGTTTGTTGTAAAAAGAGAAATTGTTTCCAAGGACCTGAAGTCAGAAAGAAGAAGACGAAATAAACATTTGATCGTGTAATAGAAAATTCAGGACCATGTGTCATGCACACCTTAAGTGTGGTGCAAGACTACCGCTTCTTCTTACCTTGAAATTCAAGGTAAAGTATACACAACAGATTACTACATTAGCTATTTCACACATTTATTCCGGGTATGGAATATGGTAATGGTTCTCATACGTCATTAAAATTCCCAGAGTCCATACACTGATTCAGAGTTGGGCTTGATCTCTTGTTAAGTTCATGAAATTAAGTAGGTTGTCATTCACTGTATTCTTCAGTGTTTAACTTTAGATTTTTTTTTCATGAAGGCATTAGAGTTGAATATAAATTCTTTATCCACAACAAGGAATAGTAAAACTAGTGTTGTTCTTTTCACTTTGGATCACATTTTAATTTAAATGTATTAAACATCACAGATTCTCTGTACATGTCAGGTATGTAGCAAATGATGTACGCAAAATACATACTTCTAGAAAATGAAATTGAAAATGGCAAATCGGGAATAGCTAGACAAGAAATCCAAGGCTGTAAAAGCATTCTTTGACCTTTGGGAAGATAGATGCTGCCAAAGGGAAATTTAAAGGGCAACTGTACAAATATTAACAGCTCATATGACAAGCCTGTACTAAGCAAAGAAAGTAATGCTAGAAAGAATATGCTTTGAGTGCCTTCTGTCGCCGCAATATAGGAGGGCCGGCAGCAGTGGCTCAGCCCACATGCACTTGGAGCCTCTTTCTCGACACTATAGTTCATGCTATAGTGCAGAAATCCTCATCCTAGTTGACACTGATAGGTGGACCCTATTTCTTGTTGGATCATTTGTAATGAGTCTTCATTCTTTGGAGAAAAAAGTTAAATAAATCTTCTGTTTGTTTCGTGATAATTTCTGCACGTGTCCAGGTTCCCTTCGACAACAGTTGCCACACCACTCTGTAGCGTACCTCTTCTTACCATTGTGTATGAAATCGCAGACAACACTTGTAGTAGATGACATTACCTCAGAACCATTGAGATCGTTGGGAGAGCCAACCATGACAGAACTATTCCACCTGGTATGCAAGATACACAAAACAAGTGAAATACTCTCAGACTTAAAGAAGAATATAATAATTACTATTTCAAAGAAAGCAGGTACTAGTAGAAGCCAATCTCAGTGAAGATCAGTTTGGGTTTTGCAAAAATGTAGGAACAAGTGAGGCAGTGCTGACTCGTCTCAATTTTCTTTATGGAAACACTTCATCTCCTAATCTGTGGTGAAGACTTAGCTCTGCAAGCTGTCATTTCACACTTAAATGTCTATTTCAAGTCGTCTTAAGTTGCCCTTTTGAGCATCTTGAAAAATACCAAAAATTTTTTACATATAGTATGTTTAAAGAACACATTATTCTGCTAGCAGGTGCTTGGATTTGAACACTGACACTACATCTTATCTTAGAAGATAGATTGAAGAAAAGCAAACAGGCATTTATAGTGTTTGTAGATTTAAAGAAAACTTTTGACAGTGTTGACTGGAATACACTCTGAAATTCTGAAGGTGACAGGGATAAAATACAGATAGCAAAAAGTTATATACAACTAATACAGAAACCACAGTATGGCGTGCCCAGCCGTCTGCCACTTGCCCCTCTACCTACATTCCCAGCTAGCCCACAGATGGCTCCCGACTCTCCCACAAGCTGCTAGATGCTTCCCCACAACCCCCTGCTTGTGTGCCACCTCTCTCCATCCCTCTCCCCACCCCACCCCACCCCAGTGCACTCACTGTGGGCCAGGAAAGACCTGGCAGTCGACTGAGAACAGTGTAGGGAGACGTGTGTGTGTGTGTGTGTGTGTGTGTGTGTGTGTGTGTGTGTGTGTGTGTGTGTGTGTGTTTTCCTATAAGCTTTAAAAAGGAAGTGCATTCCAAAAACTAGTCAAGCTCTGTACCTTTTGTTTGCGTTCCTAAAGATTACGCAGTGCTTCTGCCATTTAGTGAGTTGTCTCCTTTATTCCTAAATAATTCGTAATTCTCAGCCAGAACTTCCAGTGTATTATCATCATCATCATCATCATCATCATCATCATCTGAGAAAAAATTAATTTTGTTAGTGTTGAATGTATATTTTAGTATTAGAATATCTTTTCTGGCCATTGGACAGATGGAGGTGAACGTCGAGGAAAGTGGCATGGGATTTGGAGTAGGACCAGGTGAATCTGATGATGGAACCAAAGGAGTTGAGGTTGGAGAGGAAATTCGGGAGTTCTTCTTCACTGCAAGTCCAGATCATGAAGATGTCATCATTAAATCTGTACCGAACTTTGGGTTGGCAGGCCTGGGTAACCAAGAAGGCTTCCTCTAAGAGACCCATAAATAGGTTTGCGTACGAGGGCGACATCCTGGTACCCATGGCTTTTCCCTTTAATTGTTGGTATGTCTGGCCTTCAAAAGAGAAGAAGTTGTGGGTTAGGATGAAGCTGGCTAACGTAATGAGGAAAGAGGTTTTAGGTAGGGTAGCAGGTGATCGGCGTGAAAGGAAGTGTTCCATCGCAGCGAGGCCCTGGATGTGCGGGATATTTGTGTATAAGGAAGTGGCGTCAATGGTTACAAGGATGGTTTCCGGGGGTAACAGATTGGGTAAGGATTCCAGGCGTTTGAGAAAGTGGTTAGTGTCTTTGATGAAGGATGGGAGACTGCATGTAATGGGTTGAAGGTGTTGATCTACGTAGGCAGATACTTTCTGTGGGAGCTGGTATGTCTGGCCTAAAAAAGTGAAGAAGTTGTGAGTGGGAACCTCCTCTCTTTGCACACAGACCCAGTCTCTCCCATCTACTCAATCTCCTACTTCCAGCTCCATTCCCCCCAAAACCTCAAAATTCTAGTCAACACAAACTGGAACAACAAACACCCCAATTCAGTAGTTAACCTTTCCTCCAAACCTCTCTCCCAATCTGAAACCTCTGTCCTATCCAAAGGCCTCACCTTCAGCCCTACTCCCAGATTCAACCAAACAGACCTCGTCAAAGATTTACTGTCCTACACTTGTAGTCTCTGCTGGAAATATCACTTTGCCACGAAGACAAATAATCCTAACCCTACTCCTAATGATCCAACCCCCCAAGACACTATCCAAATTGAACCCTTCCTGGAACAGTTCCGTCTTCCGTCACAATGGGACCCACCTCCTCTTCCTCAAAATCACCCTTTCCAAACCTTCCAGGAATTTCTCACTTCCAGCCTTCCCTCTCAATCTTTCTTGAAAGATCTTAATCCTACTCCCAACATCACCACTGCTGAAGCCCAGGCTATCCGTGATCTGAAGGCTGACCGATCCATCATCATTCTTCCGGCTGACAAGGGTTCCACGACCATGGTACTTGATCATCGGGAGTATGTGGCTGAGGGACTGCGTCAGCTTTCAGACAACACTACATACAAAGTTTGCCAAGGTAATCCCATTCCTGATGTCCAGGGGGAGCTTCAAGGAATCCTCGGAACCTTATGCCCCCTACAAAACCTTTCACCTGACTCCATCAACCTTGTGACCCCACCGACACCCCACACCCCTACCTTCTACTTACTTCCTAAATTTCACAAACCCAAACATCCCGACCGTCCCATTGTAGCTGGTTACCAAGCCCCCACAGAACATTTCTCTGCCTACGTAGATCAACACCTTCAACCCATTACATGCAGTCTCCCATCCTTCATCAAAGACACCAACCACTTTCTCAAACGCCTGGAATCCTTACCCAATCTGTTACCCCCAGAACCATCCTTGTAACCATTGATGCCACTTCCTTATACACAAATATCCCGCACGTCCAGGGCCTCGCTGCGATGGAGCACTTCCTTTCACGCCGATCACCTGCTACCCTACCTAAAACCTCTTTCCTCATTACGTTAGCCAGCTTCATCCTAACCCACAACTTCTTCTCTTTTGAAGGCCAGACATACCAACAATTAAAGGGAACAGCCATGGGTACCAGGATGTCGCCCTCGTACGCAAACCTATTTATGGGTCTCTTAGAGGAAGCCTTCTTGGTTACCCAGGCCTGCCAACCCAAAGTTCGGTACAGATTTAATGATGACATCTTCATGATCTGGACTTGCAGTGAAGAAGAACTCCAGAATTTCCTCTCCAACCTCAACTCCTTTCGTTCCATCATCAGATTCACCTGGTCCTACTCCAAATCCCATGCCACTTTCCTCGACGTTGACCTCCATCTGTCCAATGGCCAGCTTCACACATCCGTCCACATGAAACCCACCAACAAGCAACAGTACCTCTGTTATGACAGCTGCCACCCATTCCATATCAAACGGTCCCTTCCGTACAGCTTAGGTCTTTGTGGCAAACAAATCTGCTCCAGTCCTGAATCCATGAACCATTACACCAATAACCTGAAAACAGCTTTCGCATCCCGCAACTACCCTCCCGACTTCGTACAGAAGCAAATAACCAGAGCCACTTCCTCATCCCGTCAAACCAAAACCTCCCTCAGAAGAAACCCAAAATTGTCCCACTTGTGACAGGATACTTTCCAGGACTGGATCAGACTCTGAATGTGGCTCTCCTGCCTTGAAATGAGATCCATCCTTCATGAAATCCTCCCCACTCCACCAAGAGTGTCTTTCCGCCGTCCACCTAACCTTCGTAACCTCTTGGTTCATCCCTATGAAATCCCCAAACCACCTTCCCTACCCTCAGGCTCCTACCCTTGTAACTGCCCCCGGTGTAAAACCTGTCCCATGCACCCTCCCACCACCACCTACTCCAGTCCTGTAACCCGGAAGGTGTACACGATCAAAGGCAGAGCCACGTGTGAAAGCACTCACGTGATTCACCAACTGGCATGCCTACACTGTGAAGCTTTCTATGTGGGAATGACCAGCAACAAACTGTCCATTCGCATGAACGGACAGAGGCAGACAGTGTTTGTTGGTTAATGAGGATCACCCTGTGGCTAAACATGCCTTGGTGCACGGGCAGCACATCTTGGCACAGTGTTACACCGTCCGGGTTATCTGGATACTTCCCACTGACACCAACCTATCAGAACTCCAGAGATGGGAACTTGCCCTTCAATATATTCTCTCTTCCAGTTACCCACCAGGCCTCAACCTCTGCTAATTTCAAGTTGCTGCTCCTGGTACATCACTTGTCATTCAACAACATCTTTGCCTCTGTAATTCCGCTTCGACTGACATCTCTGCCTAACCTCTTAGCCTTTACATATGTGTGCTTGTGTCTGTATATGTGCGGATGGATATATATCTGTGTGTGTGTGTGTGTGTGTGTGTGTGTGTGTGTGTGTGCGCGCGCGCGCGAATGTATGCCTGTCCTTTTTTCCCCCTAAGGTAAGTCTTTCTGCTCCCAGGATTGGAATTACTCCTGACCCTCTCCCTTAAAACACACATCCTTTCGTCTTTCCCTCCCCTTCCCTCTTTCCTGATGAAGCAACCTTGGGTTGCGAAAGCTTGAAATTTGTGTGTGTGTTTGTGTGTTTTTTTATTGTGTCTATCTACCAGCGCTTTCTCGTTTGGTAAGTCACAGTATCTTTGTTTTTTATATATATTTATTTCCCCTGTGGAATGTTTCCCTCTATTACATACAGGGTGTTTCAAAAATGACCGGTATATTTGAAACGGCAATAAAAACTAAACGAGCAGCGATAGAAATACACCGTTTGTTGCAATATGCTTGGGACAACAGTACATTTTCAGGCAGACAAACTTTCGAAATTACAGTAGTTACAATTTTCAACAACAGATGGCGCTGCGGTCTGGGAAACTCTATAGTACGATATTTTCCACATATCCACCATGCGTAGCAATAATATGGCGTAGTCTCTGAATGAAATTACCCGATACCTTTGACAACGTGTCTGGCGGAATGGCTTCACATGCAGATGAGATGTACTGCTTCAGCTGTTCAATTGTTTCTGGATTCTGGCGGTACACCTGGTCTTTCAAGTGTCCCCACAGAAAGAAGTCACAGGGGTTCATGTCTGGTGAATAGGGGGGCCAATCCACGCCGCCTCCTGTATGTTTCGGATAGCCCAAAGCAATCACACGATCATCGAAATATTCATTCAGGAAATTAAAGACGTCGGCCGTGCGATGTGGCCGGGCACCATCTTGCATAAACCACGAGGTGTTCGCAGTGTCGTCTAAGGCAGCTTGTACTGCCACAAATTCACGAAGAATGTCCAGATAGCGTGATGCAGTAATCGTTTCGGATCTGAAAAATGGGCCAATGATTCCTTTGGAAGAAATGGCAGCCCAGACCAGTACTTTTTGAGGATGCAGGGACGATGGGACTGCAACATGGGGCTTTTCGGTTCCCCATATGCGCCAGTTCTGTTTATTGACGAAGCCGTCCAGGTAAAAATAAGCTTCGTCAGTAAACCAAATGCTGCCCACATGCATATCGCCGTCATCAATCCTGTGCACTATATCGTTAGCGAATGTCTCTCGTGCAGCAATGGTAGCGGCGCTGAGGGGTTGCCGCGTTTGAATTTTGTATGGATAGAGGTGTAAACTCTGGCGCATGAGACGATACGTGGACGTTGGTGTCATTTGGACCGCAGCTGCAACACGGCGAACGGAAACCCAAGGCCGCTGTTGGATCACCTGCTGCACTAGCTGCGCGTTGCCCTCTGTGGTTGCCGTACGCGGTCGCCCTACCTTTCCAGCACGTTCATCCGTCACGTTCCCAGTCCGTTGAAATTTTTCAAACAGATCCTTTATTGTATCGCTTTTCGGTCCTTTGGTTACATTAAACCTCCGTTGAAAACTTCGTCGTGTTGCAACAACACTGTGTTCTAGGCGGTGGAATTCCAACACCAGAAAAATCCTCTGTTCTAAGGAATAAACCATGTTGTCTACAGCACACTTGCACGTTGTGAACAGCACACGCTTACAGCAGAAAGACGACGTACAGAATGGCGCACCCACAGACTGCGTTGTCTTCTATATCTTTCACATCACTTGCAGCGCCATCTGTTGTTGAAAATTGTAACTACTGTAATTTCGAAAGTTTGTCCGCCTGAAAATGTACTGTTGTCCCAAGCATATTGCAACAAACGGTGTATTTCTATCGCTGCTCGTTTAGTTTTTATTGCCGTTTCAAATATACCGGTCATTTTTGGAACACACTGTAGATGATGTAACTTACCAAACGAAAGCATTGGTATGTTGATAGAGACACTAATAAACCCAAACACACACACAAAATTCAAGCTTTCGCAACCCATGGTTGCTTCATCAGGAAAGAGTGAAGGAGAGGGAAAGACGAAAGGATGTGGGTTTTAAGGGAGAGGGTAAGGAGTCATTCCAAACCCGGGAGCGGAAAGACTTACCTTAGGGGGAAAAAAGGACAGGTATACACTCGCGCGTACCCACACACCCACACATATCCATCCGCACATATACAGACACAAGCAGACATATGTAAAGGCAAAGAGTTTGGGCAGAGATGTCAGTCGAGGCAGTAGTACAGATGCAGAGATGTTGTTGAATGACAGGTGAGGTATGAGCGGCGGCAACTTGAAATTAGTGGAGGTTGAGGCCCGGTGGGTAACGTGAAGAGAGGATATATTGAAGGGCAAGTTGCCATCTCCGGAGTTCTGATAGGTTGGCGTTAGTGGGAAGTATCCAAATAATCCGGACGGTGTAACACTGTGCCAAGATGTGCTGGCCGTGCACCAAGGCATGTTTAGCCACAGGGTGATCCTCATTACCAACAAACACTGTCTGCCTGTGTCCGTTCAAACTCTTTGCCTTTACATATGTCTGCTTGTGTCTGTATATGTGCAGATGGATGTGTGTGTGTGTGTGTGTGTGTGTGTGTGTGTGTGCGCGCGCGCGCGTATACCTGTCCCTTTTTCCCCCCAAGGTAAGTCTTTCCGCTCGCGGGATTGGAATGTCTCCTTACCCTCTCCCTTAAAAACCACATCCTTTCGCCTTTCCCTCTCCTTCCCTCTTTCCTGATGAAGCAACCGTGGGTTGCGAAAGCTTGAATTTTGTGTGTGTGCTTGTGTTTATTAGTGTCTCTATCCACATATCAATACTTTCGTTTGGTAAGTTACACCATCTTCACACACACACACACACACACACACACACACACACACACACACACAAAGTGAATGTGAAAATATTTTATTGTTACTCACCTATGTACCGTGAGATTTAAGTGTCCTTTTTTTTTTTTTTTTTTTTTTTTTTTTTTTTTTTTTTTTTTTTTTTTCTTTTTCCCACCTGCTGTTCCAGAGCAGAACGGTAGAGAAATAGTACGAAAGTCGTTCGATGAACCCTCTGCCAAGTACTTCAGTGTGAATCGCAGAGTAGTGATGTAGATGTAAGAGTACACAAGTAGCTGAGCAACAGTATCTCTGACATCTGAGTTGTTCCACTCTTTTCTTAGTTGCTTCTCGCCACAGTTTCCTCGTAGTAGCAAAAAAAGGCAGGTTACATAGGAGAAAAGTAAAATATACTGTAGGGGTTCATATAAAACAGTTAAGCACTATAAAATATTGTTTTGCCTGTATCGTGGCTATAAATTTAAACAAAATCAACTGAACCATGCTTTTGAAAGCACTAAAATCTCTGCTGTTCCTTGTGGGCTAACACTGTTTCAAGCCTTCACAGTGGCTTTTGAAATATCTCCCAGAACATGTAATTTTTAGTTAATATCGACTTTCAAGTTTCCATTTTGCGACAGCATTGAAATTTCGTGTTATTTCAATGTTTTTCTTACTCTTTTTTTTGTGGTAAAGCTTCAGCAGTACATCTTGGCTGGAAACCTGATAGCTTTTCAACAACACTGTATGCAGGAGTAGTTTACATTCACATTTGCACGTTTTATTTTTATGTTTAACATTTAGGTTTTGTATATGAATGTGTTTGTAGAAAGTAACCGTACTGTCTGTGTGTGTAATCAACCTTCAACTTTCTTTTTCAGACCTTTGCTAACAGTAAATATTATAAAGGTGGCTTTGATCCAAAAATGACAAGAAGAGAAGCTGCTCTCATTCTAGGAGTATCACCTAATGCAAGCAAGCTAAAGATAAAGGTTGGTAGGACAGTACCAGAGAATTTAAGTGAAGCAGTAGTAGTACGGTATTTACACACATCTGCACTAATAATATTATAATAAAGTCTGAACAGTACTAAAATATTTGCATGTGAATGCTCTCACTAGAATGTTGAATTTTAGCAGCAAGGCATTGCCAGATATAGTAGTTTTGATTGTAATGCATGCTAACACATGTTCTTTGTCTGCATACATCTGAATTTTCACGTGGAGATTGTAACAGTCTAGAGCTTCCGGTTATTGGCAAATGACTGATGTTGGTACGCTCGATTTTTTGTTTGCAACTCAGTTGGTATTCCACCTTAAACAATCTTGATGTTACAGAGATATGCTGCAGTAACCATGCTTCTCCTCTTTTGAGGAAATCGTTGTAGGTTTCTTACTTTTTTTTTGTTATTCTACTGTTTTACATCACAAAATGCAAACGTTATCACTGTTCAAGTTCTTTTCTACCTCTCATAATGAGTCTCTAGATGCTTAATCTTCTGTGTAAATATTTTTTTTAAATATGTAAATTTAAAACGCAAAAATAGCACCTACCTAGGAATTGTTGAGGTAGAGGTGACTGTGGTAGGTCTGACAGTTCATGATTGAAGAAAGAAAGATTCAGTTTTGAACTTGTGGAACTCAATAAACAATTCTTTCATTGTAAAGAAAAAGAGAAACTAATAAAATTTAAACAAGTGGGTACCCCATGCGAACAATAGAAGGAAACATGGGTGCAGAATATGACAATAGGTAGTGATCAGACATGGTCAACCAGAACCTTGATTACGAGTGTGCCTGTCCTCACATTTCCGTACAGTCCAACATTGGACAACTGTCTCATCTGAATCCCCCACAGCTCTGGATATTGTATGATTTGACCAGCCAGCTATATGGTGCCCCACGATGAGGCCCCTTTCAAACACTGACAGGTGGCATTCCCATCCACGTATGAGACATCTCTGTAGTAGCCACCAGAAAGATCGCGGGAGGCGCACATTGGCACGGCGCGTCACGGGCGGTAGTTGCCGCAAGTAGCGTCCCCTCCACCAGAGGGCACGCGAGAATTCGGACGCGACCTCTGCCGGCGTAACAACAAGAACAACAACAACAACTCCGGCAGGACGGGCCGTGCCCAGTCAGTTAACATCGGGCATGCCTAGGACACAGTCCCGGTCGATGCTAAGTGAAGTGTGACGTAACGTGAACAGTGTTACTACACAATTGGCGACGAGTAGGGTCGTTCTTTCGCGTGTTGCGTCGTTGTTCCGGTTTCGCAGCTTCTCCACGGCATGGAGGATTTGGTACGGGTTTTGGTGGCGCAGCAGACGGAGCTCATGGCCACCATGAAACAAGTGCTTCCGGCGTTGCTCTCCACGCCGTCTGCTCCGGCGCAGTTCCCTCCTCCCTTTCTCCCGTATGACGAGACGGCAGAGGATTGGGACGCATATGAACATCGCCTTCGGCAGCATTTCCAGGCGTTTCATGTTGCCGATGCGGAGGTATGTCGTGCTCTCTTCTTGTCTTGGATATCTCCCTCGCTGTATCAAGTTTTGAGGCAGCTAGCGCCGTTGCAGGAACCCTCGTCCTTGTCTTTTGACTCATTGTGTTCATTGCTGTCTTCATATTATCGCCGCCGCACGCATGTTGTGGCGGCTAGGGTCGAGTTCTATCAATGCAAGAAACAGCCCCATCAGTCTTACCGGGCGTGGGCCGCTACCCTGCACGGTCTTAGTCGCAAGTGTCATTTTGTCACGGAGCAGTCGCGAGAGTCGTATGCCCACGTTATGGTACGCGACGTCATTGTTCGTTCGGCCCCTGATAGGGAGGTCCGGCAACGGGCCCTGCAGTTAGAAGACCCTTCCCTCGAGGAAGTCCTGTCCATTGCTCAATCGTATGAAGTCTCTCACGCAGCAGGTCAACAGCTGGAAGCGTGGTGCGACGTCGCAGAGGTTCAGGGCGGCGCGGCCGCGTCCACTGTGTCCGGGGTGGACGACGTGCGAGCTGTACAATCCGGCTGTTACGGCCGCTCCCGCATGGCGTGTAAACAGAATTCTGGCCGCCGGCCCCTGTTGCCGTCCTGTGCGTCATGCTATATACATCATGATCGGTCAGAGTGCCCCCGGCGTTGGGCCGTTTGTCGCAAATGTAATAAAAAAGGTGACATTGCTAAAGTTTTCCGCTCAGCCTTGAAGGAATCGAAGGAAGCAAGTACAGAGGACATGGACGTTGACATTCAGGAAGTTTCATCGGGCCAGGCTCCCGACGCATCGGCACGCAAACTCTTTATCGAGGTGTCGGTTCGGTCGCGCCGGTTACAACTGCAAGTAGATACGGGCGCGGCAGTTTCGTTGTTGAATGCACAAACTTACTCCGACCTTGGATCGCCCCCGTTGGCGCCAGTTTACCGGCATCTACGCGGTTATGGTAAACAGTTCATTCCCCTACTGGGTCAATCCACTACCGACGTGACTTACAAATCAGTCACTCGGCCTATTACTTTTATTGTTGTCAGTGATGCGAGCTCCGCTAACCTTTTTGGCCTGGATGCCTTTCAAGCTTTCGGTTTTTCTATTGGTGACACCATACAGTTGGTCTCCGAAGACGTTCCCTATCACTCATTGGAATCTTTGATCTCCGACTTTCCAGATATTTTTGAGGAGGGCCTGGGGCGTGTTTCCGATTTTGAAGCTCACTTAACGTTGAAGGCGTCGGCTCGCCCGCGTTTTCTACGCGCGAGACAGATCCCCTTGGCTCTCCGCCCTCAGGTAAAGGAAGAGCTAGACCGGCTGACAGCCCTAGGGGTCGTTCTTCCCGTTTCTTCCAGTGAGTGGGCTTCGCCCCTCGTTATTGTCAAGAAGCCCTCGGGAAACTTGCGTCTTTGTGGCGATTTCAAGGCCACCATTAATTCCCAAATGGTGGTGGACACCTATCCTTTGCCTCGTGCTGATGAATTGTTCTCTGCCGTAGCGGGAGGCCAATATTTTTCGAAAATCGATCTTTCGGAGGCTTATCATCAGATACCACTTGATGAGGACTCCAAACGCCTGGCGGTCGTCAACACCCCGTTTGGCCTTTACCAATACCAGCGGTTGGCTTTTGGAATATCCAATGCCCCGGCGATATTGCAGCGTTATCTTGAGCATGTCACGTCGACAATCCCTCATTGTATTAATTACCTGGATGACATAATTGTCACAGGCCGCAGCACGAAGGAACACTTGCACAACCTTCGCACCCTCTTTCTCAAATTCAGGTCTGTGGGCTTGCGTTGCAACCTGCATAAGTCAACCTTCTTCCAACCGTCCATTGAGTATGTGGGCTACACCATATCTCGGCATGGCATCCAGCCACTAGGAAGTTTGGTCCAAGGTATCGTCAACCTTCCTCGGCCCACTTCTCTGAAAGAGTTACAAGCTTTTTTAGGCAAGATCGCCTATTACCACCGGTTCATTCCCAGGGCTTCCGCTATAGCCCACCCCCTGTACTGCCTTCTGCACAAGGGTGTTCCTTTTGATTGGTCGCCTGCATGCGAGCGAGCGTTCACCTCGTTGAAGGGCCTTCTCACTTCCGCCCCTTGTTTGGCTACTTTTGATCCCCATAAGCCGTTGGTCCTGGCTACAGATGCTTCGCAGTATGGGGTGGGGGCGGTCCTGGCCCATCGCAACGCAGATGGTTCCGAGCAACCACTGGCGTTTGCGTCTAAAGCGCTTAGTCCCGCGCAGGCCCATTACTCCCAGGTGGAAAAAGAGGCTTTGGCCATTGTCTACGCTGTTACCAAGTTTCACCCTTTCTTGTATGGCACGAAGTTTCAGTTAATCACTGACCATAAGCCGTTAATATCGTTATTTGGCCCCGCCTCTCAGATTCCGGATAGGGCGGCCCACAGACTACAGCGCTGGGCCTTGTTCCTCTCTAAGTACCATTATGACATTCATTTTCGCCCTACAGGACAGCATGCCAACGCCGACGCTCTTTCCCGTCTTCCAGTGGCCCGGATCCTACGTTCGATCGAGAGGAGATTATGTGTTTTCATTTGGATGTGGCGTCCCGCCAAGCAGTTGATGGCTTCCCGATCACTAGTTCTCAAGTCGCCAGGGAAACGGCGGCTGACCCGGTTCTCCGGCAAGTAGTTCGCCTCATTCAGCAGGGGTGGTCCTCCCGCCCTCCGGGCCGGGCCTCGGACCCTCTCCGTAATTATTTTCTTCTACGAGACCGCCTCTCGGTCTTGGAAGGAGTTCTCCTTCTGGCTACCGATGATACAGCTCCTCGCGTGGTTGTTCCTGCAGGTTTACGAAGGGAGGTCCTCACGTTATTACATGCGGGGCACTGGGGTGTTTCCCGTACTAAAACCTTGACTCGCAGACATGTGTACTGGCCCGGTATTGACAGAGAAATTGAGCACTTAGTGGCCGCCTGTTCCCAGTGTGCGAGCCAACAAGCATCTCCCAGGGCAGCGTTCTCTTCATGGCCGCCGGCAACCCAAGCATGGGAACGTGTTCACATCGATTTTGCCGGCCCGTTTCTCAATGGCTTTTGGCTGATTGTCATTGATGCTTATTCCCGATTCCCATATGTGGTTCGCTGCTCCTCAACCACTTCAGAAGTTGCAATCCAGGCACTAGCAAAAATCTTTTCTGTGGAAGGTCTGCCAATCACCCTGGTCTCAGACAATGGACCACAGTTTATTTCGCAGACCTTCCAGGATTTTTGTAGGCGCTTTGGTATTCGGCATATTTGCTCTCCCCACTTCCATCCACAATCGAATGGGGAAGCCGAGCGCATGGTGCGCACATTTAAGACGCAGATGAAAAAGTATGTGCATGAATTTCCTGCAGAGGAAGCCTTGACGTTTTTCTTGACGGCATACCGGACCACACCAATGGGCAAACGCAGCCCCGCAGAGCTCCTCCATGGGCGTCAACCTAGGACTCGGCTGCACCTCCTCCGGCCTGGTCCTTGCCTGTCTTCACAAAACGGAGTACCTGGCTTTCCACTGGGTATGTCGGTCTGCGCCCGTGGGTTTCGTCGCAATCCACGTTGGATACCGGCGGTGGTCCTGCGCCGAAATGGCCGCCGGCTCTATACCTTGCAGGCGGGGGATCGGGTGGTACGTCGTCACCAAAATCAGCTACGTCCACGTTCGGGCACCCGCCCGCCGACCTCTCGGACACCGGCTTCCCCATTGCCGGCACCTGTATTGGTTTCACAGGGGACGTTACCTCCTCTCCCCGCTGTGACTCTGCCGCACTGCGATGGTTCTCAGCCTTGGCAGCCTCCAGTAGCTCCAGCACCGGCATCGCCATCATTCGAGATGCCCCAGCGAGAGCCGGCCCGCCTAGCAGGCCCGGTTTCTAAGGGGGCTAGTTCACCTGTGGTCGTCCCTTTCCCTTCGTCCCCGCCACTGGGTCTTGCCCCTCCCGAGGTGGAACAGGATCCGGAGTTCGACAGCTTGTCACCCGTTCTGTCCCGAGCTCCGGTTGTGGGACGACGGGGGCCTCTTCGTGTGGGTCACTTCCAGCCGTATTCGAAGGTTCCGGCTCGAGGGTTGGGAGATCCCCTCGACTCCGGCCATCCAATGGATGTGGAGGTCATCGCTCCTGCCCGACGCTCCGCCTTCCGCCGCAGTGGATCACAGTGGCTTCACCCCCCGAAGGAGGAGGAGTGTAGTAGCCACCAGAAAGATCGCGGGAGGCGCACATTGGCACGGCGCGTCACGGGCGGTAGTTGCCGCAAGTAGCGTCCCCTCCACCAGAGGGCACGTGAGAATTCGGGCGCGACCTCTGCCGGCGTAACAACAAGAACAACAACAACAACTCCGGCAGGACGGGCCGTGCCCAGTCAGTTAACATCGGGCATGCCTAGGACACAGTCCCGGTCGACGCTAAGTGAAGTGCGACGTAACGTGAACAATGTTACTACAATCTCATTGCCCTTCCTGTGATCACTCAACATCAGACACTTTTCACCCCCCCCCCCCCCCCCCCTTTTTACACACTGCCAGATATAGTAACAACACTAAACATGAGCAACTGTAATAAACTCTGGTGGCCATTCTACTATCACAGAGAATCACAACTCTAAAAATTTACATGCTCGATAATGGAGTGTTTATGTGTACAAAGTTTTGTTGGCATCCCAGCATGTCTTCTGGATACTTAACAATGTTTGTAAGGAGTCCATCAAGGACTTTACATTAATATATTGATCTGTAATGGTTGAGAGAGTCATCAGACTACAACCAGGCCACTGTAGTAGTGTGAGGATAACACTTCTTGTAACAGTGGATTATTGTGTACCATATTGCCCAACATTATGAGAAGATCCTGAAGTTATGAACACTGACTACTGGGACTGATATGTATTTTATGTACTTGCATATAAAGTGTGTGTACCACATATGTAATACTCCTTTTGTCTCTCTTCATTGATGTGTAAAATAAAATTCTGGACTTATTATTTTCAGGAAGCTCACAAGAGAATTATGGCTTTAAATCATCCAGATCGTGGTGGTTCTCCGCTTATAGCAGCTAAAATAAATGAAGCCAAAGATTTACTTGAGAGTGGAAAGTCATAAAAAATGATTAGTCTTTGTTCTTGGACATGTTATAGTTGCCTAAGTAACTGTGAAATCCTGCCTCACAACTTCTTTCATATTTCTATTTTATTTATATAAATGTTTTCTTGTATTTATGTAGATAAATTGTGTGATATTGATGTATATATAAATAGAAAGAGATCTAATTTTACATTTTTATAACCATATCACAATGCAATTTTGTATAATACCTTCCTAAGATAATAGACATAATTTAGAATTTTTTATTTGTCTGCAACAAACATTATCAGAGATTAATAGTCAAAAATCTTCACGAAGAGAACTTGTCCTAATACCTAATCATGAATTATCAAAGTATTGAAATTTGTCTTTCTTTGATGATACTTGATGTCCTTTACAGACACAGCTCCTTACATGTTTTAACAGTATAAATAAAGTGTGAATTCTTTAAAACAGGAATTTTATTTTGTGCTATTATTTCCAGATGTCATATTGTTCTTAAGATTGCAGTAAAAAACATGTAATCATTAGTAGCTTTTGTAGTTATTTTTCAACTAACAACATGCCATTCCCAGGAAACTTGTTGGCAATGACAGACAATTAATTGTAAAATAATGTATCAGTGCTTGATCTTATTGAACATTGTAGTTATATTCAATTTAGTAGTGTTGACGGAGAATGCAGCTACTCACAGATGCTGTTAAGGAGTTTTATTTTACTGTTATGACTTTTTTGGGCTATCATGCCATCTTAACTTTGTGTGTTTTCAGTTCTAATCACATAAGTATATTTTGCTATATTCTACGAGGTATCCACACAGTGTGTAAAGTGCCACTAACTGCTCAAATATTCTAATGGAGAACAATAGCAAATACCATCCTGCTGGTCATTCTAATGCTGCCAGTAAAACAAATGTAGAGATTTTAAGGTGGGCATGATATTCCAAAACTGACCTTGACAGTAAAATAAAGCTTCTTAAAAGTATTCATGGCTGCCTGCACTCTCCATCAACAATTTATTGCAATTTAGACTTGTTTATGCATAGTAGTAAACAAAAAAAACCCATGCCATGCACTTTATAGTGATGTACATGGCTGATTCATCCTCCATTTTTGTTGAATCCAAGTTACAGACCCATCTCTAAAGCTCATAATGTTGACAGTTGTTAAATTGTAACCCCCAACCCCCCTCCCACACTCTCTTTTGTGCCAACAGCTACAGAAATCGAGCACAACTTCACTGATCTCATGAGTACACTGAGAATGAAACCTGAATCAGGAGTAATATTTGTTAACATGTGACATAAATGCCAAACTTAATTCAGTTTGGTTGATTTCTCATGGCTGTAATGTATTTTTGAATTGTTGTCCTTTATTTTCCATTTCTTACTGCTTAGTCTCCATTTCTCACCTTACTGCACCAAACTTTGTGCCACTGGTACCTGACTACAGAAGTGCCATCTACCTAACTGTACATTATTTACTTTTTTTGCTTGTCTATCTTATATGTTGTCTGATTCTTGTCCATCTGTGTATTCAAGTTCTTTGCAGCAAAGTTGTAGCAAAATAGAAACCTTAAATGGTGGACAGTGCATAAATTGAGTATTTTGGATGAAACAAATATGTGCGAGAAGTTCAGAAAATAGGGGAATTGCACCTTTCCACATCTGTTCCCTTATTTATTATATCTGATATAACCACTAGAATTATCCTATTAATGAATAAGTGCAAAAGTCTTAGGAAAGTTAGCAGAAAGATTGACCCTTGAAGAAGTGATCATTTGCGCGTTAAGGCCCATCCCTATGCAATGATATGTCTGCGCATGCAATAATTCACTGCAAGTGTGGCATGTTCATGCAACATAAGTTCCAATCTACTCCTAGTCCACCATCTGTCAATCTAAAAAAGAAATTTCAGCAGTTAGCGACTATGATCTTGCAATGTCGAAGTTCATTTCATTTATTTAGACATTCTGGTATATCTTGTGTTCTCCATTTGAGCTGCTGACAGTTACATTAAGATTCCTGGGAGCAGAAAGAAGCTACAAAGATGTAGAATTTTCTACTGCAATTTCAAAGCAAGCATTTAGTGAAATCATATTTAACATGTGTGAAGCTGTTTACTCTGTCCTGAAGAAGGATTTCATGAATGCAAATAAAGTACTTCATTTCTGTAAAATATAAATTCTGACAAGTTACAGATAATATTTTCACAGTTTTAGACTTGTTTGAATCTCAAGTTTGCAGTGAGCTGTAGTTTAGCTGTTTTATTACAATTACTGGACCAGCACTTCTAAGGAAAAACTATAGAGTGCAACATGTGCACAAAAAAAAGGTGTGGGGTCAAGGGGGCGTAAGTCTTTTCCGCACCAGAGCTGGTGCTGCTCTGTCAACCACCTGCAACTAGATTAAACTGACTGTTCTTACTGGTACTGATACCTTCACATGTGGAACCCCCTGATTAAGAATATGAGGGTAACTCTGATCTCCTGAGTGCAACCATAATTACCACACTTCACACCAGGGATCTCAATCTCAAACATCACAGACAACACCAGCCTATGCTCTCCAGGAGGAAGCAGAGCTCAGAAGATTCCTATTCTCCAGGTGACATCTCAGTACGCTCACACTCCAGCAGTGTGACATCAACAAAAAGTTCACAGGGAGGTTTCAGAGACATTGTTACCAATGGCATAGAAAATACACCCAAAGACATAGACCAACACAAACACACTGGCAAGTTCAAGCAATCGAGCTCCCTTATAGATGGAACTCCACATTTAAGCCCTCTATCTACTAAAAGGAAACAGGGGATCGGCACTGTTCAAAACCAACTGGTAAAACGAGTCGGTACACATTCAAAAGATCTTAAGAACCAAAAGTGACCACCATCACAGTTACAGAAACAAAAAAAAGTCCCCCCCCCCACCCCAAGCCTCTCCCAAACCAAGCAGGACCAGTTTATGAATTGTCACCAAATGAATCGATGTAAGCTGTAGGGTAAATGAGAAGCTCGAGTTGCTTTAAAAAAATATGATGTCATCATGGTATGAGTCCTTGTGGCAAAACAAAACAATGCTCCAATGATGAAGATGAAACTTGTAACCTATTCAAAAGAAGACTCTGACAGACTTCTGCTTGATGGAATACACACATCTGGCAAGCTGTACAAAATGAATCCCCTACCAACCCACCAACCTCTCAACCTGCCCAATGCAGTAAATGCTTGAGCTTTGAGCACAGAGCAGAAAGTTGCACCAGTACAAATCAAACTAGTCAATATGTAGCAGCATTCAGGACTTCACCAAGTGCAACAAGTTTTAAGGGAAACCAAAGTTTCTTAACTGCTGAGGAGCACACATTTCCATTACACGCCTGCCCCAGCAGGCCCAAAATACTCCCTTCGACAGTTCTTCAAGCCTCCCCCTCAAAATCGCCAGTCCTATAGCACCAACAGCAAGATGGTCAAAAACTCTCGATGAAGCAGGTCTGAACTAGTAAGTGACTGTCTAACCCCAGACTACTTCCAAGCCACGATGGTGAATCAAAGGCCCTTAACCCTTTGACTGCTGCAGGCGCTCAACCTGCTTGGTGCACTGAGGCGCCGCGGCCTGTAGCTTAATCTGGCTACCTGCGCTCAGTGCCTGTCTGTCTCTTGGAGCTGCCGCCGAGACCAGAGCAGCTCGCACTGCCTAACCTGCCCTGTGCTTTAATACATCTGGGCTGATTACAACTCAAGCAGAGCCAGCGTGAATTTTAGGCGACTTTGAGCTGTAATATCCGGTGCAATAGTTTTTGTAAAGAAATCCAATTTGGCCATCTTGTACAACTTTACGTGTTCTCTTAAGAATAATAATGAGAAGAATTTTATGAGCCATATTGAGCCAGAACAGTGTAGGTAAAAAATCAGTAAAAAAAAAGGCTGCCCGAAAAAATTTTGAAGTTTGGCTTTTTGCATCTCCTGGACTAATGCCACAATGAACGTTAAACTTGGCATGTAGTAACCTAACAACACAATTCCCTTAAATGTGAAGTTTCAGCTCCTTAGCACTTACCAGTATTCAATTAATTAAGCACAAAATTGAAGATTTTATAAAAATGTAAAAAATGCAGTATTTTCATTCTGATTTTGTTAAAAAACTTTGCTCTCTAAAACATTCCAAGCTGTATAATTGGAACGAATGATAAAAATGATATTTGGAGTAGATTGGTATGGATTAAAAATTTTCATTCCGCTACTATTTTCCAATATTCTACAAATTAGTCATAAAGAGGTTGATTTTTATGAAAAGATGAAAGTAGGCTATATTCGATACTTCTTTTACAAATACTGTTTTCTCTTAATGCTTTTAAAGCCAGTCTCATTCGAACAACCAGTTTTAAGCCCCCAACCCTCCCCACAACAGGGAGCTTAATACTGGCTAACGAGAGGCAAAGTAGCAAGAAAAATTGCACTGAGAACAGAGTTGTAGATTAATATATGGGTTTTGTTATACTGGCGCAGTGTACTTGGCGTAATTACATTTGCCACGGTACAGATATTGTGCCATCTCCATCACAAAGTGTGTTCATTTGCCAGCAAACTGCTACATATGAAGAAGTCAGGCATTGTTTAAATTAATTTTACACCTGTTGCAGCTATTTCCCATCCTCTTTTTCGATCAGAGCTTTGGACCGGCACTGGCGAAAATAAAATAGATTTATGTTTTTTTTTTTTTCCTCAGATTTAGTTCTCAATGATTAGTAATACTTCTTTGTATGATAAGTCTCAAACATAATGAAATGTTGCAAGTTTTGAATTGGTATCTAGTTTCCCGGTGCACTTTCTGTTTGATGCAAACTATGCATCTGCACATTAGCGTACTTTTCTGCAAATGTTCACTCACAATAACAGCTGGAAAATGTCCCCTGTGAATCGCAGAGGATTTTCATCATCATAGCGCCTTCCCCTGCCAGCTTTCTTTCGTTCTATAGCATATTTTTTTACAATCTCCCTTACAAGAGAAAGGTAAAACTCTACGAGTGCCATTTTTTGCCCTGTTATCGACCGGTGGAGAGCATGAGCATTTAGAATGGACAAATCCAGAATTGTACCATTTCACAGTCTTACTCACTGATCCCACTGAGCTCAGTAACATGTCACAATGGTCAATTGCACCCATACTCGAATTGTAATCTACAGTACATTGCAGTTTCTTTATTTTTTTTGCCAGTATTTCTGTCAGTATTCTCTGTTCCAACCATTTGTTTTGTGTGACTTGTGGTCAACATGCACACCTGTCTCTTATCGCACCACTTGATAGCAAGGATCTTGTCAGTGGACTTAAACTCAGTCTCTCCTCATTTTAATTTCTTCTGCAGTTTTGGCACGTTGCGCTTATTCTTATGAGCAGTGCCAAATATGGCTGTTCCATGGTTGTGAAGCCAAAGGAACAGGTTTGGGCTGGAGTACCAATTATCGACATGTAAAATATGATCCTGTTCCAGATACGGTCCCATAAGAGTTGCCACTGCATCACCACTTTTTCCTAAATTGTGGAACCCAATTTCTGTTGTTGCACCTGTATATACAATAAAATCCAAAATATACCCGCTCTGACTGTCACACTGTACTAATGTCTTTATTCCCAATCTACTTCACTTGGTTGTAATAAATTGCTTAAAAGATAATCGTCCTTTGAACAGCAAGACACTTTCATCTATACAAAGCTTGTGATGTGGGCAAAATGAATTACGAAACGTCTTACAAATCTTGTCAACCATTATCATAATTTTAAATAGACTGTCTCCTCCAGTACTCGCAGATTTATCGCTGAAGTGTAACATTCTCAGATGTATACGAAAATGGTCTCAGAACCTAATTTTGCTGAAAACTGGTGTGTTCAAAAGTGTATCTCCAGACCAACAATCACTTAACTTCTTACCTTGCACCATTAGAAGGCAAATAGCAACAAAACAATACATTTCCTCAAATCCAGTGCCTTTCCTCTTTGACAGTCGAGAATTCAAAGATTCTGGTGTAAACGTAAAAACAATTTGTTTCGTCTGCAATAAATTGCAACAGTTCTTCAGACATAAATATCACAAAAATGAAAGAATACTTGGGTCAGTATCTAGTTGACATTTGTGTCCTGAACTCGAGTCATCACAGTAATGGCTTAACAGCTGAAAATCGGTTTCTTTCCAGTCAAACATGTCACCTAAGCGCGCTCTCTTCCAAACCATTTCACTGCCACTTTCTGATTCGTCAGATTCTGAGGAACGGCTGACTGTAATTCTTGCTCTGCCCTCTGATATAAAGGGCTGAGGACTACAGCTTCGAGATTCTGTTGAAGGCTTATCACTGCTATCTGGGCAACAATGGCGATGTGACATTTCTCCTGTAGAAAACAAGAAAACTGATGAAAACACAGGAAGTGAAGTTGAATTCTCCAAAGAGAGAACACAGCAAAAAACATAAACACACTCTCGAACTATACAGTCAGACCACTGAGCAGTTGCTGGAAGAGCAGGGCAGAAAGACAGCTCTGCGTGTTTACACGTCCGTCGTGCACATGCAGCTGTGACTCAGCGCGCCTAAACTCGTCCCTAGCGGTTGAAAGGCTGGTGGCACGGTACACGTCAACACGTTCTTAGTGTTATAGGAAAAGCCAAGGGCCACGCTAAAACACGTCGGGTGCGCCACGAGAATGGCGAAGGAACACACACACACACGTGATGTCAGAGGTAGGGGCACCCTGTTCACCTGTAGAGATCTACCAGCTACAGAGACCCCCTTCCCCAGCAATTTCAAAACGAGATTATCTAATACTGAACATCCCAGGAGACAAAGACTACCCATAGCCTGTATCTATGTTACTGCACTGTCAGGCGTGCCATCCTACTTCTTACATTACAGTTTATCATAATGGGCTACTTCTACACCAGACATTGTCTACTAGACAATATGACCATCCAGCGACATGGACGACAACTGCATGACTTCCTTGCAATTGAATATACCTGCTGACTAAATTTTTCTTCACCAACCTTCGATGGCCACCAGGATCACTCGCTCCGTGACTACATTCTAGTACATCCACTGGGTGCTAGCATCACAAGTGACAACTTACCAGTACTTTTCTCAACATCGGTAACAGCAGGACCAGCCTCTTGATTGACAGAACATGCCAGAATACATTATGGAATGTCTGACTGAACGTGCAATAAAAACACAGCTTCAGTTTCCCATAACTTTTACACTGTACTAAGACCTAGAGACAATAAATGACAGACTACAAGAGACACTACCAACAGCCACGGCTGTGTCAATTCCCACAAAAACAATTAAAAATTACCGTCCAACAATATCCCAGGACTGATCCAATTTAAATGACAGATATACAGAGAGATCAAAAGAACAAACAATGCAGATCTCAAACCAGTGTGGAACAGGCTGAACGCTCAGCTTAAAAGAATCATTTCAGACGACAGGCAAAGATGGGGATTACACAGCCAAAGTCTGGACTGCCAAAAAGGTTGAAATTTTTTGAAAAAAATCCAGAAACTCACTGACCAAACAACCAAATTCTACTTGTGCTGGACAATAAATAACTATCCAGCCGTAGATGACCAACAAAAAGCTGAAATTCTCTGTAATGTGCTTGAAGTTGTCCATTCTTTTTCCAAGAGCAACGTTTGATGATGCTTTTTACCACCCTGCATCCAGACAATTCCCTACGATATTAAATATCCCAGCAGTCACAACGGAAACAGACATACATAGCAATGACATCAACCCAGATGAAGTGCTGGATGCCATTACCACAGGATGCAATTCAGCACCACCACTTGTGGGAAATGGCATCACTAGACTCCACTAAGAAGAGCCCCACAAAATACACTCATTACTATATTCCTCACAATCTTTAATTACTACCTGATGAAAGAAATCGTATCAGCCACATGGAAACAGACAAAGACAATCATGATGCCAAAGCCCCCACTAATCCTAAATCCTGCACACCCATCTCCCTCCTAGACCTAATCAGAAAGACCTTTGGGTGAATAGTCACAGATAGATTAACAAAAATCAACGTTCTCCCATGGTTTGGGAAAAACAGTTCGACTATATACTCACCGTATGACATACATCAGATATCACCAAAACCGTAAACATAGGAATCTGCACTCTGACCATGGATATAGAGAGGGTATTCGATAAAATCTGGCATGGAGAACTCTTATACAAACTGATAGACATAGGCATACTGACAAAAACAGACTATCAAGCTTCCTGTTTAAGGATAGACAATGCAGGGGGCAAGTAAACGCCACCAGGGACAGATGATGTAGAGTACATGTAAACACCACAACCTCTTCTGACTTCACTGCTCAGGCAAATGCTATACACGTTATACGTGACTGATGTCCCCGAGACAGAACAAACCAATCAAAATGTAGCAATGTATGCAGATGACACACCTACAGGTATTCGGTCACCTCCACAAATTCTATACAAAACAAACCAGCCACTACGTGACTGCATTCAGCAGCCGTAGGAGCCACTGGAGAATTAAAATGAAACCACACAAGACACAGACACAGAAAAATGCCAAGCTTGAAAGGTACCAATGAAAGGCACACACAACTCCAGCTCTGGTATATTGAACCTAGGAAAATAGGCATGAAAAAATGCATAGGAATACATTGCAACAGGTATCTCAGCTGGAAAACACACAACATTCAAACCATCGACAAAGCCAGGAAAAGGCAACTACTTCTAAGACTACTTCAAGGACACTTTCACAGATGCAGCACCAGTGCACCAAACATACAGTAATCACACACAAGCAAAACATTCATCAGACCAGTGATGGAATAAGGGGTGGTGCCAATCACTAGGCGAAAATTAGAGTGATTATTCGCTTCAGAGGAGTGTCGTACAACATCTGTTAGTATCTGTTGCAAACGACAAGCACACCACTGCTGACATCACCCAACTGTGTAATTATGAGACTAGAGAATGTTCGTGCCTGATACGGATGACACATTCTCAAGAACAGACCCGACATGAAAAGCCAGATTGAGATGTATGCCCAAACACAAACTTAAATACATATACCCCCACCCCATACAGTCATTTCCCTAACTGCTACTGCATTCATAGCCAGAGCAGTAGAACTGACTCCCAAAACAAAAATAATCCATCTCATCTGATGAAAAGGGACATCGAAGAAAATGACTGACAAACCACAGACATAAAGACAACAGCCAACATAAAGCCAACAACCAAGCTGCACCATGCCACAAGACATAACACCTTCAGAAACATGGCTGTCCTGTGACAATTAGCACATTGTGTTTTGTAACATGAAGCAAAAACAGCTAGTAACAAAACCACTGGATTTAAACTCTTCTTTTGATCCTTCTGTAAGAATGACTAATCCATGTTTTTGTTTAGAACATTTATTTTGATATTTTTGTGAAACTAAGATTTATCCTCGTAATACCCACAAATGTTAGACTACAATACACAGACTGAGAACCATGGACCTTGTTGTTGGTGGGGAGGCTTGTGTGCCTCAGCAATACAGATAGCAGTACCATAGGTGCAACCACAATGGAGAGGTATCTGTTGAAGAGCGGCAGCAGCCTTTTCAGTAGTTGCAGGGGCAACAGTCTGGATGATTGAATGATATGGCCTTGTGACATTAACCAGAACGGCCTTCCTGTGCTGGTACTGCGAATGGCTGAAAGCAAGGGGAAACTACAGCCATAATTTTTACTGAGGGCATACAGCTTTCCTGTATGGTTAAACGATGATGGCGTCCTCTTGGGTAAAATATTCCAGAGATAAAATAGTGCCCCATTCGGATCTCCAGGCGGGGACCACTCATGAGGATATCATTATCAGGAGAAACAAAACTGGCATTCTACAGATCGGAGCATGGAATTTTCAGATCCCTTAATAGGGCTGGTATGTTAGAAAATTTAAAAAGGGAAATGGATAGGTTAAAGTTAGATATAGCGATAATTAGTGAAGTTCGGTGGCAGGAGGAATGAGACTTCTGGTCAGGTGAATGTAGGGTTATAAATACAAAATCAAATAAGGATAATGCAGGAGTAGGTTTAATAATGAATAGAAAATAGGAATGTGGGTAAACTACTACAAACAGCATTGTGAACTCATTATTGTAGCAAAGATAGACACGAGGGCCACACCTACCACAATAGTACGAGTTTATATGCCAACTAGCTCCGCAGGTGACGAAGAGAGTGAAGAAATGCATGATGAGATAAAAGAAATTATTCAGACAGTGAAGGGAGACGAAAATTTAGTATTCATGAGGGACTGAAATTCGATAGCAGGAAAAGGAAGAGAAGGAAAAGTATTAGGTAAATATGGAATGAGGATAAGGAATGAAAGACGAAGCCACCTGGTAGAATTGTGCACAGAGTGTAACTTAATCATACCTAACACTTGGTTTAAGAATCGTGAATGAAGGTTGTATACGTGGAAGAGGCCTAGAGCTACTGGAAAGTTTCAGATAGATTATATAATGGTAAGACAGAGATTTAGGAACCAGGTTTTAAATTGTAAGACATTTCCAGGAGCAGATGTAGCCTCTGACCACAATCTATTGGTTGTGAACTGTAGATTAAAACTGAGTAAACTGCAAAAAGGTGGGAATTTAAGGAATGGGACCTGGATAAACTCAAAGAACAAGAGGGCGTAGAGAATTTCAGAGATAACATTAGGGAACAGTTTACAAGAACAGGGGAAAGAAATACAGTAGAAGAAGAATGAGTAGCTTTGAGAGATGAAATAGAGAAGGCAGCAGAGGATCAAGTAGGTAAAAAGATGAGAGCTAGTAGAAATCCGTGGGTAACAGAAGAGGTACTGAATTTAATTGATGAAACGAGAAAATATAAAAATGCATTAAATGAAGCAGACAAATAGGAATTCAAACATTTCAAAAATGAGATCGACAGGATGTGCAAAATGGCTAAGCAGGGATGGCTAGAGGACAAATGTAAGGATGTAGAGTCATATATCACTAGATACTGCCTACAGGAAAATTAGAGAGACCTTTGGAGAAAAGAGAACCACCTGTATGAATATCAAGACTCGGATAAAAAACCAGTTCTAAGCAAAGAAGGGAAGGCAGAAAGATGGAAGGAGTATATAGAGGGCCTATACAAGGGTGATGTACTTGAGGGCAATGTTATGGAAATGGAAGAGGACAAAAATGAAATGGGAGATATGATACTGCAGAACAACTTTGACAGAGCACTGAAAGATCTAAGTCGAAACAAGGTCCCTGGAGTAGACAACATTCCATGAGAACTACTGATAGCCTTGGGATAGCCAGCCATGAGAAGATTCTACCATCTGGCAAGCAAGATGTATGAGTCAGGTGAAATTCCCTCGGACTTCAAGAAGAATATTATAATTCCAATCCCAAAGAGAGCAGGTGTTGACAGGTGTGAAAATTACCAAACTATCAGTTTAATAAGTCACGGCTGCAAAATACTAACACGAATTCTTTACAGACGAATGGAAAAACTGGCAGAAGCCGACATTGGGGAAGATCAGTTTTGATTCCATACAAATGTTGGTACACATGAGCAATACTGACCCTATGACTTATCTTCGAAGATAGATTAAGGAAAGGCAAACCTACGTTTCTAGCATTTGTAGACTTAGAGAAAGCTTTTGACAGTGATGACTGGAATACTCTCTTTCAAATTCTGAAGGTGGCATGGGTCAAATACAGGAAGCAAAAAGCTATTTACCATTTGTACAGAAAACAGATGGCAGTAATAAGAGTCGAGGGGCATGAAAGGGAAGCAGTGGTTGGGAAGGGAGTGAGACAGAGTTGTAGCCTATCCCCGACATTATTCTATCTATATACTGAGCAATCAGTAAAGGAAACAAAAGAAAAATTTGGGGTAGGGATTAAAATCCATGTAGAAGAAATACAAACTTTGAGGTTTGCACTGCAAAGGACCTGGAAGAGCAGCTTAATGTAATGGACAGTGTCTTGAAAGGAGGATATAAGATAAATATCAACAAAGGTAAAATGAGGATAATGGAATGTAGTCGAATTAAATCAGGTGATGCTGAGGGAATTAGATTAGGAAATGAGACACTTAAAGTAGTAGATGAGATCTGATATTTGGGGAGCAAAATGGCTGATGATGGTCGAAGTAGAGAGGTTATAAAATGTAGACTGGCAATGGCAAGGAAAGCTTTTCTAAAGGAGAGAAATTTGTTAACATCGAATATAGATTTAAGTGTCAGGAAGTCTTTTCTGAAAGTATTTGTGTGGAGTGTATGGAAGTGAGACATGGATGATAAACAGTGTAGACAAGAAGAGAATAGAGGCTTTCTAAATGTGGTGCTACAGAAGAAGGCTGAAGATTAGATGGGTGGATCACGTTACTAATGAGGAGGTACTGAACAGAATTGGGGAGAAGAGAAATTTGTGGCACAACTTGACTAGAAGAAGGGATCGGTTGGTAGGACATGTTCTGAGGCATCAAGGGATGAATAATTTAGTATTGGAGGGCAGTGTGGAAGGTAAAAGTTGTAGAGGGAGACGAAAAGATGAATACACTAAGCAGATTCAGAAGGATGTAGGTTGCAGTAGGATACTTGGAGATGAAGAAGCTTGCACAGGATAGAGTAGCATGGTGAGCAGCATCAAACCAGTGTCTGGACTGAAGACCACAACAACAACAACAACACATAAAGCTTATAACTATTTCTGTAATCACTGTAAACCAAATAAGCTTTCAACTGCCATTGTTGCTAACACCCAAAATCTTCTTTCTGATGTTATATTATTTTTTCTTTTTTCTAATGTATTGATATTATTGAGATTGTTTACTTGTTACTTTTTTTCCCGCATTTAGAATTAAGAGCCAATTATATATAAAAATGAAATAATATATCTAAAAACAAAGATGATGTCACTTACCAAACGAAAGCATTGGTATGTTGATAGAGACACTAACAAACACAAACACACACACAAAATTCAAGCTTTCGCAACCCACAGTTGCTTCATCAGGAAAGAGGGAAGGAGAGGGAAAGACGAAAGGATATGGGTTTTAAGGGAGAGTGTAAGGAGTCATTTCAATCCCGGGAGCGAAAGACTTACCTTAGGGTGAAATAAGGACAGGTATACACACACACACACACACACACACACACACACATACACACACACACACACACACACACACACATCCATCCGCACATATACAGACTTGTGTCTGTATATGTGCGGATGGATATGTGTGTGTGTTTGTGTGCGAGTGCATACCTGTCCTTTTTTCCCCCTAAGGTAAGTCTTTCCGCTCCCGGGATTGGAATGACTCCTTACCCTCTCCTTTAAAACCCATATCCTTTCGTCTTTCCCTCTCCTTCCCTCTTTCCTGATGAAGCAACCATGGGTTGCGAAAGCTTGAATTTTGTGTGTGTGTTTGTGTTTGTTAGTGTCTCTATCAACATACCAATGCTTTCGTTTGGTAAGTGACATCATCTTTGTTTTTAGATATATTTTTCCCACGTGGAATGTTCCCTCTATTATATTCATATCATTAAAAATGAAATAAAGTATGTATGTGTAATATCGATTTCATAATGATTGACCCCTGACTTTGAGCTAATATTATGGTTATGTCACATGATGAACATCGATGTGTTATACCTTGCTGGAATTATGGAAATATCTACTTTTATTTGGTGTATGAATATTACATTTTAGTTGGAAGAAAGGTGCAGTATACATAGTAATAGAAAGCATGCAGAACATAATTAGGGGAAAAATTTCACTTGCATAGTATAAAGATAGAATGTTTTTCTGTTTGCAGATGGATTTTAGCTATTTTCTGATTGGACTTTTCATTGCTATAATGTGAAACACAAGATGCTGTGGTTGAGCTTAACATTGTAGCTATTGTGGTGGAGAAAGCATAGTTGTAAAGCTTGAAATTTAGTTGGTTACCTTGTATGCTGTTGCTAATAAACACTCCCCATATTTTTCAATTAAGAGTTTGTAAAGCAGTTGAGTTACCGTATTTACTCGAATCTAAGCCGCACTTTTTTTCTGGTTTTTGTAATCCAAAAAACCACCTGTGGCTTAGAATCAAGTGCAAAGTAAGCGGAAATTCGGAAAAATGTTGGTAGGTGCTGCTACAACTAGGTAGTAGCTGCAATCCATGTGAGACAGTGGTGGAACATAGTTGACATATCAGAACACTGCCACTGTTGTGATGTGCAATAAGTGTTATTCACCAGTGAAGATTGGCAGCAAGAATTCCAATACAGCACTGTACTTTCTAACAGTAAATGAAAAATCAGTTAGCTCAAATAAGTTCTGCAGCAAAGAATGATGAATGAGATAAAATATACTTTAATCGCTTATTTACTTCATTGCTTCTTTTGAACTGCAATGGATTATTTACAAAAAGGCTTCATGAGGGGGTAAATATACTGTGAAACAGTCCTCGAACAATTGTCTACAAGATGATTGTGGGTGAACATCACATATTATTTTTACAGTGTGTTTTTAAGCTATGAACACTTACTTTCTAAAGTTAAGTTACCCCAGAACGTTATTCCACATGGCATTACTGTATGAAAATATGCAAAATATGCCAACTTACTGGTTTGTCTGTCCCCAAGATTTGAAATGATTCAAAGTGGAAATGTGGCTGGACTAATTTGTTTTAGGTGTTCCAAAATGTTTTTTTTTTTTTTTTCCCAGTTTAAATACCCATCAGTATGGACACCTAAAATTTTTGAAGTTGCTAGACTAATCATTATTTCATCACCATATGTTACACTTGTCACTGACTGAGTATCTCTAGGTATGCAGAACTAGTTATGTTGTATCTTTTTGAAACTGAAAGTTAGACCATTTGCAGGAAATCACTCCGTAATATTTTTAAGAAAATTGTTTACCATTTCTTATGTTGCTGCATGCATGTTTGGTTTCATTGCAATACTAGTGTAATCCCTAAAAAAAGACCTAATCCTTGTTTTACTACATTCCACGTAGCTGTAAGTTTGTTGTTGGAATTACTGATTTCTGACATAATGTGCATGTTCCTTGATTTTGTATCAGCAACAGTTCTACTGTTATGCCAATACAGTGGGCTGTTTGTGCACCTCTGATTTCAAGTTTTTGCACCTGATGCGTTGAATTCCTCCAAACACTTTGGAGAACACTTTCAAGAAAGGAGTGACACAACTATCACTTATCATTTATCTCAAAATTTTTGTTCTTGTTTGCTACTTTGTTCTTGACAAAGGGCCAAATAAGTTCAATGATGTGAATTCACAGTGCACCCCACGCCAGACTTCTCACGAAACACTTTGTCTGTCCCAGGATCAAACAGGTCTGTAAACTATGGACCAAGGCATGTATTGCATATGAACAAGCCAAGATTAGATGCTGTACTACCCCTCCCACCCCCTCCCCCAACCCCCCTCCCCCATACTTCAGGCACATTTGGCATTCTGAAGACACGCTTTTTACATGTTCATGTGGACTTGGTAGGACCCTTACCTGAATACCGAGGGTCCCTCTACATACTGTCTATCGTTGACTGTGTTATGAGATTGATTGAGGCCATGACTATTAATGATGTTATGGTGTCTTCATAGATACTTGGATAGCCAGCTTCGGCTGCGTCACTGTCATCACCATTGACCAAGGGTGGCAATTCGAAGTGGGCCCCTTCAGTGAGTTGTGCAGCATGTGTTCTGTCCAGAGTTCCCACGCCACTGCTTACCACCCCCAAGGCAATGGTTTAGTGGAGCACTGGCATTGCACACTGAAAGGTGCACTAATGTGCTACACTGGAGAGCGGAGCAACACTCTCCCGTGGCTTTTACTAGGCATCTGCACAGTGTTCAAGAAGGACCTTAATGTGTCATTAGCTGAACTCACCTAAGGTGAATTCATCAGCATGCCAGCTGAATATTTCAAGACTGCACCAACTGTCTCTGACATGCACCTGCATACAACATTACTCAATGTCAGTCAGCGCATCTCATGATTACATACACTCTCATCAGAGACTCACTCTGTCCTGTCATATGCTTCCTTGTCCATAAGGATCTGGATACATTGTCCAACGACTGGCATCCCCCTCCCCCCTCCCCCTTTCCCTTTGGGTGCTTAACTGGTGGGACAACACCTGCAAGGCCCTCTACTGGAACAAGCCCGTCACTGTTTCCATTAATCATCTCAAGCCAGCTCATGTACTCCATGATCACGCTGAGGCTGTCAAAGAGAAAAGTAAAGAACCTTCATGGACCGACCCAAGTCAGTCTCCATCTCACCTGATCAAGGCTGTGTGATAGTGAATGCACTGCCATCTGGCAACCCTTCACTACCTCCTCCTGTTCATCACGCCTGGATACCTCACAAGGTTGATGAATTACGTATCATCTTGCTTTTCTGACTCAATGGCAGTCTCTCCATTTTTGGATAACTTTGTGCTGCCTCAACCTTGACACCACTAGAAGCCAGATCATCCTCACTAGACAACAACACCTATGCAGTCATTAATCCCTCACCTGATAATGCTGCAACCACAGGTGCCACAACATTGTCGCTTGATTCACTTCCAGGACTACCATCTCTATGGTATTACCACACCCTATGCTCAGTTCTCCACATGCTCTGCACTCCTGGGAGGTTGGGGGACCCTGTAGGGACTCTGTACAATAACCTCTAGAGTGAAGGCATTGTGAAGCAGCATTGCTGACTTTTCAATCTGGTCTCTAACCTTGATGCATGTAGATGCATGTTGTTGCTTATTGTTGTTGTTGTCTTCAGTCCAGAGACTGGTTTGATGCAACTCACCATACTACTCTATCCTGTGCAAGCCTCTTCATCTCTGAATAACTACTACAACCTACATCCTTCTGAATCTGTTTAATGTATTCATCTCTTGGTCTCCCTCTACAATTTTTACCTTCTACAGGGCTGACCTCCAATACTAAATTGGTGATACCTTGATGCCTCAGAATATGTCCTATCAACCCATCCCTTCTTCTAGACAAGTTGTGACACGAATTCCTCTTCTCCCCAATTCTATTTAATACCTCCTCATTAGTTACACGATCTACCCATCTAATCTTCAGCATTATTCTGTAGCACCAAATTTTGAAAGCTTCTATTCTCTTCTTGTCTAAACTAATTATCGTCCTTGTTTCACTTCCATACGTGGCTACACTCCATACAAATACTTTCAGAAACAACTTCCTGACACTTAAATCTATACTTGATGTTAGCAAATTTCTCCTCTTCAGAAACACTTTCCTTGCTATTATGAGTCTACATTTTATATCCTCTACTTTGACCAACATCAGTTATTTTCCTCCCCAAATAGCAAAACTCATCTACTACTTTAAGTGTCTCATTTCCTAATCTAATTCCCTCTGCATCACCTGATTTAATTCAACCACATCCCATTATCCTCATTTTGCTTTTGTTGATGTTCATCTTATATCCTCCTTTCAAGACACTGTCCATTCCATTAAGCTGCTCTTCCAGGTCCTTTGCTGTCTCTGGCAGAATTGCAATGTTGCTGGCAAACCTCAAAGTTCTTATTTCTTCTCTATGGATGCATGTATCATAGAAAAAATTGCAAGTATTAGAGACTGTATATGTTTATCTCTCTACCAATACCCGGTGTCTACAAGTTTAAGGACTAAAGTTGCAATGAGCCTGTGAGCTCTCAACTGGCCCACCTCCCCATCAGGAGGAGGAACGGACAGAAAAAATTTGTGAATTACAGGAATTCTCTCTCCAAAAGGGGGCAGAGTTAAAAGAAAAAAAAAAAAAAAAAACTGAGGACCATGTGATCTCCATGTCAGTTATTATGAGACTGAGATTTTGGAGGCTTTGGCTGCTACTGACTACAGGACCTCTCATGGTCATAGCTCTGTTAGCTGCTGGTTTTATTGGCCAAATAGACTTAGGACATTAAGTAAGCAGAACAATGACTGTCTCTGCATTAGATGTGACTTTCCATCATGAATGCCTCTCACATTACCACAAGGTGATACAAAGTATGTTTCAATTCTGATAAACTTCTAATGAGCTACACTGCTGGCCTTTAAAATTGCACCACCATGAAGTTGGCACACAACAAACCGCAAATCCCTCCACTCCATAATCCTGGCACAGCAACAGCGAGTAGCTATTCCAAAAAGAAAAAGCGATCTCTGTTGCAAAAGGCTTTATTGCTGATGACACATTTCGCATGGTTGGCACATCTTCAGGTCATCTTAAAACAGGGAATGCAACATTAGTCAGATAAGGGAGGCCATTATCTATTATCTATTTCACAATGACTGACCTCTGACTTTGAGCTCATATTCTGGTCACATTGCATGACGAACATCAATATCTTATATCTTGCTGGAATTGTAGAAATATCTATTTTTATTTGGTGTATGAATATTAGTTGAAAAGGGGGTGGTAATATTTAAGAGAAGGCATGCTCTTTCACCATATTTTGGCATGTGTTAAATTTGAGGAGTCATTATCATTTACAGAGTTGTGAAAAGTCTATGGTGATCATATGTGTTGTGACTTGCCGATCTTTCAAAGTGCCGCCGCGCAGTTACGAGTGTCCTATACATGCGGCCCTGTCTACCAGCCATACAGCAGCCATGTCACCTAAGCGGCCAGCCAGCCAGCGGCCGCTAGACTTGGACTCAGTACTGATTTGACTGTTACTGTGTACACATGTCTTACCTTGTCTACTTGCTCTGTGACTTACATGTGTTGTGTCGTTTTTGAAATATATGTGTTCAACTTGATGTTATAACAATTGGCGATGAGGTAGTGGATTTTTCCTTTTCATCGTTGACTCACAGTTTTCCATGGCTACTTTAGAGCACCTATTGCAAGGTCTCATTGAACAGCAAATGCTTCTCACATCGGCAATTCGCGATTTCATCGCGGCATCAAATGCGGGGCATTTCTCGTCGTTGTCTATACCTCCCTTTCCTCCTTACGACAAGAAGGCGGAAGACTGGTCTGATTACGAAAAATGTCTTTGACAGCACTTTTGGCATTTCATGTCACAGACGAACAAACATGTAAGTCTCTGTTCCTTTCATGGATTTCACCTCAAATGTATCAGTTGTTGTCGCAATTGGCTCCTTCGAAAGATCCTGCGTCTTTGTCCTTTGCTGACATGTGCTCACTTCTGTCCATCTATTTTCAAAAGCATACGCATGTGGTAGCCTTTTGTGTTGCCTTTAATCACTGTCATTAACAACCGCATTAATCTTATCGCACTTGGGCTGCTGAACTTCACGGCCTCAGTAGAAAGTGTCAATTTGTTACTGAAGTTCACAAAGAATCCTATGCCGATTCCATGGTATGGGATGCTATTATCCGGTGGGCGCCCGACAAAGATGTTAGGCAACATGCCCTTCAGGTGGCAAATCCAACTCTAGATGAAGTCCTATCCATCACACAGTTGTTTGAAATTTCTTGCGCCGCTGGAGTGAAAATAGAGACGTGGGGTGACGTCGGAGAAATACAACCTCTGTGTGACGTTGACGACGCGTGCGGTGTGTCCCCGCCGGCCGACGTGGCCGCA
Organism: Schistocerca nitens; assembly: GCF_023898315.1. Taxonomy (NCBI): domain Eukaryota; kingdom Metazoa; phylum Arthropoda; class Insecta; order Orthoptera; family Acrididae; genus Schistocerca; species Schistocerca nitens. The sequence goes on from NC_064615.1 coordinate 904,671,299, forward strand.
GTACGCCCCCAAGCGCAGCCTCGGCCTAACCATAAACAAACCTCTAAGAAACTGCAGCAAAACTCTCAGCACCTTCCTTCATGTCCGCGGTGTTTTACGAAACATTCACTGGAGGATTGTCCCCAACATTGGGCTGTGTGTCACAATTGCAAAAAGAAGGGTCATGTGTCATCTGTTTGCAAATCCGACCGCATACATGATGTTCATGGACATGACGCTGATTCTGATTCTGTGTTGTCTGTCAATTGCACTTCTTCCCTTTCAGGGAAGTTATTCCTCACAGTCCAAATACTTGGTCGTGATGTTCGCATGCAGGTGGATACTGGTTCTGCTGCCACTATCATCAATTCTCAGACGTATGTTCAGTTGGGTTCTCCAACCCTATCACCTGTCACTAGGCAATTACGGACATACAATAAACAGAAGATTTCTCTCTTGGGACAATTTGATGCTGAGGTATCTTACAAATCTGTCGTTCGCACTGTTCCCATATTTGTGGTCGACCCTAGTAATGCAGAGAATCTTTTTGGTTTTAATGCCTTTCGCGTTTTTGGGTTCTCCATAGATGACTCTGTCAATATCTTCTCTGATGCCATTCCTTATGCTCAATTGGATTCCTTGTCAATGACATTTTTGTCCCCTTTTTCTCCTGGGTTAGGCCGTGCAAACGATTTTGAAGCTCATATCATGCTCAAACCCACTGCTTGGCCTAAGTTTTTTTGGGCTCAGCCCATTCCTGTGGCCCTTCGTGATCGGGTCAAACAGGAGCTGGATCGTCTCATTGCTTCAGGGGTCTTGCTTCCTGTCTCTTCAACTGAGTGGTCCCCTCCTGTCATTGTAGTTGCTAAGCCTAATGGTGATATTCGTCTCTGTGGCGATTTCAAAGCCACTGTAAATGCCCAATGCCTCATTGACACTTACCCTATGCCCTGACCTGAAGAATTGTTCACTAAACTTGCTGGAGGCCAGTGTTTTTCTAAACTTGACCTGCCAGAAGCTTATCATCAACTTCCTCTCGACGCTGCTACCCGGCAGTTCCTGGTACTTCACACGTCTTTCGGCCTCTATCGATACCAACGATTGCCATTCGGGGTTGCCAGCGCCCCTGCTCTCTTTCAGCGCTTCTTGGAACAATTATTGCTCCCTGTCCCTGGGTGTATAAATTACATGGACGACATTGTTGTCACTGGCCCCACCACTGAAGAACATCTTCAGAATCTCCGCCAACTTTTTCATGTCTTACAGACTGCCAGTTTTACGTGTAACCTTCAGAAATCGAAATTTTTTCAGGCATCTATCACGTACTTGGGGTTTCAAATCTCTCGGGATGGTATTCGACCGCTTCAGCGAACTGTCGCTGCGATCGATGCCCTTCCTCGCCCTGCATCTGTTAAGGAGCTGCAGGCCTTCTTGGCGAAAATAGCATACTATCACAGGTTTTTACCGTCTGCTGCTTTGGTGGCTCAGCTGTTGCATCGCCTGTTGCATAAAAATGTGCCTTTTCACTGGTCCGCATCATGCGAAGCGGCTTTCAGAAATTGAAGACTATGCTGAAACAGGCCCCGTGCCTGGCTACTTATTGACCTGGCAAACATCTTGTTCTTGCCATGGACGCCTCTCAATACGGGTCCTTGCGCACCATTTTTCTGACGGTTTTGAACAACCCATTGCTTATGCCTCCAAGACGCTCACGGATGCCCAACGAAAATATTCTCAAATTGAAAAAGTAGCTTTGGCCATTATTTATGCTCTGCATAAGGTTGGTGTTTTTTTTATGGATCCAAATTTCATCTTGTTACGGACCACAAACCACTTGTTTCCTTGTTTCATCCATCAACGTTGCTTCCCGACAAGACTGCACACCGCCTCCAGCATTGGGCTCTTTACTTGTTTTGTTTCAATTATGAGATTCATTTCCGGCCAATGGCTCAACATGCGAATGCTGATGCACTGTCTCGCCTTCCCATGGGTCCTGATCTGGCATTTGATAGGGACGAACTTTTGTGTTTCCACTTGGATGTTGCCAAGTAGCGGGTTGTGGACGGGTTCCCCATCACCAGGGACCGGCTGGCGGCTGCTACGGGTTCTGACCCTACCCTCTCCCGGGTTTTACGCTGTATGCAGAAGGGTTGGCCAGATCGTCCGTTCGCTAAGACTTCTGATCCATTGCAGAACTACTACACTTTGCGTTACTGCCTCACGGCTAGGGATGGTGTTATCCTCCTTTCCACCAAAACTGCTTCACTGCGTGTGGTACCTGCGTCTTTGCATGCTTCAGTCTTGCGCCTCCTTCACCAAGGGCACTGGGGTGTCTCTCGCACAAAATCTCTGGCGCGCTGTCATGTGTACTGGCCCGGCATCGACTCTGAAATCGCACACATGGTCACTGCCTGCGGCCCTTGTGCGTCACAGGCCGCCACCCTGAAGTCATCTTTGTCACCGTGGCCTTCACCTGAGAAGCCCTGGGGGCGTATTCGTACTGACTTCACGGGACCTTTTTAGGTACTTATTGGCTACTCGTAATTGACGCCTACTCTAACTTTCCTTTCATTGTCCGTTGCACGTCGCCTACCACCGCGGCAACCACAAATGCTCTAGCTCGCATTTTCTCTTTGGAAGGCCTTCCCTCTACTCTTGTTACTGATAATGGTCCACAATTTGCCTCTTCTGAATTTGTGGATTTTTGTGCCCGTCACGGCATCATGCATGTCTCAGCCCCGCCGTTCCATCCACAGTCAAACGGTGAGGCTGAACGACTGGTCCACACATTTAAGGCTCAGATGAGGAAACTCCTGACCTCTTCTGCTGCTGATGATGCACTTCTCCAATTTCTGGCTTCTCACCGTTTCACCCCCATGGGTGACCACAGCCCGGGTGAGCTCTTACATGGCCAACAGCCCCGCACCCTACTTCATCTTCTGCGGCCTTCCACCTCACGACCGCGGGTGCCTTCGCTTGGCCGGTTCACCGCCGGCGACCTTGCATTGGTACGGGGATATGGCAGGCGGCCAAAATGGAGTCCTGGCCGCATATTATGACACCATGGCCGACGCCTGTATGAAATCCAGACGGACACGGGTGTTGCAGTGCGTCATTCGGACCAGCTTCGGCCTCGTGTGCTGGCAACGCCTGTTCCAAATGCCACTACACCACCTTTGGCTCTACCTGACGCTTGGGATCTTGGCATCTCTCATTACTCACAACACAGCCCTCTCACAATCATATCGGTGCCAGAACAAGAACGGACGCCACCAGGAGATGTGCCCATGCACGAACCGGATGACCATCATCTGTCGGAGCAACTCTACTCACCTCCTTCTCCTATGGATGCCGACACATTGCCCATGTTTCCTGTTATAACAACCAGACTTGCCAAAAAGGGCAGATTGGTGCACGGCACCCCAGCAGATTCGACCCCTACGTCTCCTGTCATCTCGACCCGTTAGCATTGGGGACACTTCTGTCCGTACGGGAAGCTGCCTCCTCAAGACTTTACGGCCAGTCAAACAACACCTATGGATGTTAGCCATCTACAGGCCTCCTCTATCAAGATCAGTGCAAACAATTCAAAGAGGGGGAAAGTGGTGTGACTCGCCGATGTTTCAAAGTGCCGCCGCGCAGTTACGCGCGTCCTATACATGCGGCGCTGTCTGCCAGCCATGCAGCAGTCCGCCATCTAAGCGGCCAGCCAGCCAGCGGCCACTAGACTTGGACTCAGTGCTGATTTGACTGTTACTGTGTACACATGTCTTACCTTGTCTACTTGCTCTGTGACTTACATGTGTTGTGTCGTTTTTGATATATATGTGTTCAACTTGATGTCATAACAATATGCACACTTACTTTGAGACCAAAAGAGAACAGGGCATGAGCAGTTCTGTATCACAGTCAGTAAAGAGAACTTCTGAATGTCTCGTTATTAGTGAAAGTATAGCAAAGCGAATTTCGAGAGAATACAGAAAAACTTCATGTCTTGTATTACCAAAAAAATGTTCTGACTCGGGACAGAAGTTTGTATTGGACAAGTTTACACAGGGAGTCATAAGAAGGAAAATCCATGACCTCTATGTGGAAAAGCAGTTTCCGACAGTGGCAGCCATGTTGGATAAGCAAAAGACTGAAGTGGAGGATTTTCCTGATACGAGAGAAACAACTCTTTGGCGTGCTATTCGAAAATTGGACTTCAGAGTTAAAAAGTTCAACAAAAAACCTGTGCTGATGGAAAATAACCAAGTAGCAAGAAATAGAGACGGGAAATAAAACACTTGTGCAACATTGGATGGACTGTTTATTACACTGATAAGAGTTGGTGTGGTACACATCATTCCAGAAAGTTTGGCTGGCAGGAACAAAAAATGCCTTATGCAGCAGAAAATGTACATGATTATGATAGATGAATTGTTCAAGAGTGGAAAAGCTGGAAAGGAGGAATTCAAACACCGTCCAGTTCTGGAAAATGGATTATAATATGCCACCCTGGGAACAAAAATGGGTTCATGCAAAATGCTGGTTTATGTTTTACTGGGCAAAAAGGAGGTGCAGATTATCATGCTGGAATTAATGCTAGACACTATGAGGAGTCGTTTATGAGTGTCCTCGAAAAATTACCAAACAGATATGTGATTGTTTTACATCAGGCTCTATATCACACAATGATAAATCCAGTATCATGAAACCCATCTACAAAATGGAGAAAGGATTCTGTTTTTGAATGGATGGAAAGCAGTAATATAGAGCTTTCATCTAATGACACATCATGGCAGGAATTTACTAAAGATGCCCTAATGGAACACGTGCGACTGCACTTCAGGGTGCAGGAATACCTTCTGGAAAGTATATTGCATCACTGGACAAGGAAATTAAACTTCTAGGGTAGCCTGTAGTGCACCGCAATTTGAACACCACTGAAATTATGTGTGCATTTACCAAGAACACGGTAGCAAAGGAGAACAAGAATTTTAAAGTAAATGATACTTTACAGTTGCGTCAGTCCACTCTTGAAAATGTTTCCCAAAGTGTCTGGAGGAATTCAGTGAGCCATATACACAAACTTGAAAACAGTTATGCACAAAGAGCTCACTGTCTTGACATAGCAATGGAACCATTGCTGATCCAAGTAGATGACCGCAATAGCAGCAGTGAGACCTCAGCTAGCAGCAATAGAGATTAAGGTAGATTTTATTTCAGTCATTATTTTTTACCGAAAAATTTATTCAAGCTAATGACTTCTCCATTTATTGTTGAAATGTGAGATACAAATATTCATTTATTGTGAGCTGCCTGCACATCAAATTTTTTTTGCAGTTTCACATATTATTTCCTTCTATTCACAACAATAATTGAATGCAGCAATGCTGTACTGAAATGCGACTTCAAAGTTGTTCTTCACTTATGGCTCGGCGCTTGTGGTGCATTACAGCAGTGACAGTGTGCTGGTGTGACAATTACACTCCATGTATATATTGCAGATACTAACAAAATTGCTTTACAAACTCTTATCTAACAAACATAAGGAGTTTTCATTAGTAAAGACGTACGATGTAACCAACAAAAGTTCAAGCTTCTCCGTCACAGTAGCTACACAGGTAACCTCAGTCGCAGAATCTTGCATTTGACATTATAGAAATGACACAAGTAAGCAGAAAATAAGGAAAAGCTGCCTGTAAATAGAACAAGGTTGTATCTGTAAACTGTACAATGGAAATTTTTCTCCTAATTATGGCATGATTTTTATGCATCATTAAATTTGACACTCACCAAAAAAAGCTAGAAAAAAGCACAGTTTCTCTTAAACATTACTGCTTATGTTGCCCCTAACTAAGATGTATTACTCATACACCAAATAAGAGTAGACATTTACACAATTCCGGCAACGTGTAATATGTTGATGTTTGTAATGTAGTGTGACCAGAATATGAGCTCAAAGTGAAGAGTCAATCACAATGAAATGGGATAATAATCTGAAGATGCACCATCTGCATGAAATGGTCATTAGCAGTGAAGCCTTTTGCAACAGAGACTGTTTCTTCTTTTTGAAACCTCAAATTGACATGAAGCATACTACTGGCCTGGATATGCAGGAGTGACACTATATTTTGTTTTATATGGAAAGATGACACAGCAATTTCTCATACACAAATCACATATAAAAGTTGGTCAGTTCAATACCTTCTCATTAGTTATTGTGAACTTCAGCGTTCTTCTGCAGTAGCACATTTCAAAAGCTTCGATTCTCTTCTTGTCTGAACTGTTTATAGTACACGTTTCACTTCTGTACATGGCTACACTTCTGACAAGTATCATCAAAAAATACATCCTAAAATAAAACAGTGGTAAATCCAAGTTGAAATATCAACAATTATGAGAAGGATAGATTGCTACTAACCATAAAGATGATACATTGAGGTTGCAGACAGGTACAATGAAAAGATTGTTACACACTAAGTTTTTGGCCAAAGCCTTCTTCAGAACATAAAGGAAAACACACAAACATTCACACAAGCATGTGCTCTTTACGCACACATGACTGCTATCTCCAGCTGCTGCAGCCAGATTCCAACGGTTGTGTTTAATCAATGTTGTTAGGAAGTCACTGCAAAAATATAAGACTACCATGGAAAATATCATACATTTCTAATTTTCTGTCTCTGCTCATCTACTACAATCTTGGCCTGTGCAGATAGTATTAATTGGCCTATGTTCCATAGTTACAAAAAATTGAAAATATTTAACAACATAAAATAAAAATAAACAGTGTCACTGCTAGAGCTGTTTGTACCTGTCTGGATGAATCTATTCACTGTTACCGATTTCAATATAATGTCTGATATAGTCAGTAACTATCAACTTTATCTACATCGTTCGAAGGTTAAAGATGAGCACTTGTCATTCTTTGAATTATAGACTTGGTCGGCTGGAATGTAGTGCAGCAGCCGCCAGACCATTTGACATGGTAATTCGGGTAATTTGCTTATCAACTTTGCGTTAACAAAAGGCTTATGAGCTCATTGCTATGTCTTAACAATAATATAAAAGAAGTTACTCAGAAAGATGTTGTGAATGCTATGCATTTCAAGAAATTTAAAACTTTTTTGTCTAAAATAAAACACATTTTTGCAATAGTTTGATATTTTAAGGTATTAAAACAACTTAAAACAGTAGTTTTTTAAGGTTTCTTCCCTGAACTTTCAAGGAGAGGACCCCTGTGTCCTCTTTCCCTTCTAGGCAACCACTCCCACCCATAAAACTTCATTAATCCACCCCTGGTAACAGTAACAACTAAACAGATTATTATTTTCTGGCAATAATGATTTTCACCTTACCTGAATATTCGCTTGCATTCTGCTGTGGAATGTGGAAATGATAGTACTGCCAGGGTGACATCTGCTAAAGCACCATACAAATATATACAGTCATTGAACAAGATTTCTACAACCTGAAAAATATATATGCATATTGTCCTTTAATTAGGCCTGTATTTACAGATATTTAAAACATGGCATAACAGTTTTCCCTTCATATATGTCTTCAGACTAAAATTATTTTAAAAGTTCATACACAGCACGTTATTATGAAAAGCTAGATGTACGTTGTGCCAAAATCTGTCAGATTCACATTACAAATAAACATATGCTGGAAGCACATCCAAGGGCAAAGAGCACCATTCATCATCCACTTTTTGTATTTCAGTACTGTGGTTCCACTCATGGTAGTACAAGATCTGCCAGGAGAGAGAGAGAGAGAGAGAGAGAGAGAGAGAGAGAGAGAGAGAGAGAGAGAGAGAGGGGGGGGGGGGTGAGAACAAAAGAAATAATGGACCACAATTTCACTTGCAGGGCAACAAACTAATAGAAGAGTTTAGCATATACAGCTACTATATTTACTAGTGCCCTTGCAATATTACATAAAATAATGTAAAACCAGGACTTACATTAGTGAAGTGCTTGCTTCTCCTTTCAGTAGATGCAGCTTTCTTTTTGTATAACTACTACTTCCGAAACACATACTCTTCCGTCTTTTAGTGCCCATCACACACTTAAACTTTCACTTAACACAAGTTTTTCTTATTGTGAAGACTGAAATGTTTTAGTTCCACTTCATAAGCTGTGCAGTCTATTCCTTTTGCTTGAAATGAAGACCTCACAACACTATGAAATTTGAATTCTCACCTCCAACTCTATTCTATTTTCTTGCTTTTACATCCCTTGCAACAGAAAATATTCTTTCGGCTTCAGTGTTAGAATGTGTAAGGAAAAAAAAACCAGCTTAGCAAGTTTACTGACATTCTGGAAACACAGATGATCCTGGAAGTCCTTCAAATTAGAGATTTCACTCCACATACAATCCAAGTCCATATCTGAAATTTTCTCTTTCCATCCTCGGGCACCAGTGGAAGACTTCTCAGTTCAGCTTCTAAGGTATTTAGATAAAATCTTCCAAAATATGACGCAACACACAATAAATCCTTTACCTGGGACCCCCCATCAATTACTAATGCAATATTTGACTCTGTGAATTTTGTTTCCAAAAAATTCATCATGTATAGGTAGACATATCTTCATTTCTATTGTTGTTGGGATATAGAAATCAAGGCATTTATGTCTTAGTTGATGAATTCCCTTTTCACATTCCCTAGGGAGGGTTTGTTATAACTGTTCACATTGGGGGCAAGATACATTGATTCTCATGAGAGATAATGGCATGGTTGACATTTATTAATCTTGTGCATTTCAGTGAGGACACCATGGTTTAAAAAGTTCTGACCAATTTTTGAAACAGACACAGAGAATCTTCTGAAAGCTTCTGAATTAATATTTTCCTTGATCAGAAAAGGGCATTAAAACTGTTAAAGTAAACCAAAACTATTCTGGGATAACCACAAATGCCTGAACGAAGATGCAGAACGGAAGACCAGAGAAAGAGATGAGGAAACATCGACCAATGGTGTGCGGAATTGAACTGCGCCGCGCCAGGAGCGCCCCCTGCAAGAAGTGAATGTAAGTGCTGCTCCTGCCAGCCTCAACTGCTCAGATCGCCTCAGTGCACTGACATTAGTGGAATGTATTTACATAGCATGCTACAAGAACAACTGGCTATGATTCTTATCGGTTACTTGTCTGGACTTTGCCTATAGCAATGACTATTACTGTTTGCATGTTACTTGCAATGACAATGTAACTCCAAAGTCAAGTATTGTCAATTGCTTTATGGAAATAAAACTACTAATGTAATTTGTTTGAATTATTGTATAGCATTCTGAAAATGCAGCATCATTTAGGCACCCTATAAGTGACGAGTGGGCAAGATCTCACAATTGGTGACAAGGTGTTACACAGAAACTAGGTGCCTGTTGGCCATAGACTTTTTTTTGTGTGTGCTGGCGCCAGTGTTCTCTTTTGTCTTTACTTTGCTTTAACAGTTTCTTGTTATTTTTTGCTAGTCAGTGTTTTGAGGTGGGCATTGCAGAAACTTTCTTTGAACATATTTTTGTCTGTTTGTTACATCTGTGTCTTCCAACATGCCCCTCCCCCCTCCTCCACCTGTCCTGCCCTTGATCAGGTATGACAGCTGCAAGCATTAGATGCCACCCAGACTCAACAAATCTCCACATTACTTAACACGGTGAAGCAGCTACTGGCCAACGCTGCACACCCGCCAGAACAAGAAATGCCTATTACAGCTGCTATGCCACCTTTTTGACAGTATTGTGAGCAAGAAGAGGAATGGCTCTGGTGATTGTCCCAGTTTGAGGTGCACATCATCGCCCCCAATGTACCAGGTACTATGAAACTTCCCTATCTGTTATCAGTGGTAGGACATGCAGTGTTCCACCTCATTCAGAAACTTCTTCCTCGTGCCACTCTGAGTGAACTTTATTACAATCAGGTGGTACAGGCCCTAACAAAACTATTACGACCAACAAGTGAATGTGGTAGCAGCTAGGTATCAATTCTTTGATTACAAAAAATGATATGAACAAACTTATCGCGTGTAGGTAACAGATTTGCAAGGTATGACAAGAAAATGCAAATTCAAATGTGCTTGCAGTGCTTTATATTAAGATATCATGTTGCATGATATGATCGTGCATAATGTGTCTGATGTCAAAATCAGAGAACAAATTTTGGAACAGTCCGATCCATCGTTTCAGCAGGTAGTGCAAATACTAGATCAGTACGATTCTGGTACCTTTTCGGGTCATACATTTGAGCAGCCAGCTATTTGTCAGGTTGAATCCTTAGTTGTGATCGCCCCTTTCTGCACCGGCAGCGTGCGCTAGCCGTGCCAAGTAAACAACCTTCTACACTACATATGCAGTTCGCTAAACAGGTGGCTACACAGGCGAACAAAATTAAGTATTTCCCTCACTGTTATACATGGCACAATAGCCACAATGTTGTGCTTGTGGTAGGAAAGGACATGTGCAATCCATGTGTTTGTAATGGAACAAAATTCAGAATTCGGCCCACTCACAAAAATATAGACACAAGGCCTATGGCATTAATGCGGTATATTCCAAGTCTGCAACAGGCACTAGCAAACCTAGCAAGCATGCAGTTTCATCAGTGATATGCCAGTCAAACAAACATTTTGTTCATTTGCTTATTTGTGGGAAATGTGTGAAATTTCAATTGTACACGGGTGCCTCTGTCACATCGCTAAATCATCGCACGTATGAACTGTTAAGCTCCTCATGCCTGTCTAAAACTAGCATGCAGTGGACAAGACATTCCCATTCTTGGAACATGCACTTTGCCTACTGTGTATTGCTTGCATACATGAGCAGTGACATTTACAGTGCTCAAATCACGCGAGAGTGAGAACGTATTTGGTCTTGATTCTTTTCAATTGTTTGGCTTTAACAGTCAGGAAAATGTGTTGTCAGTGTCCACTTTCAATGCAAAAGATAGTGTACCTAGCTTGCTAAAAGAATTCCCAGAACTCTTTTCTGACAGTTTAGGCAACGCTAACAATTTTGTTGCACATATTACGCTGAAAGACAATGCTCAGCTGAAATTTTGTTGGGCCTGAACAGTTCCCATTGCACTACGGGACAAAGTCGTTGCTGAACTTAAAGAATTGCAAGATAGTGGAGTTATTGTGCTTATATCAGCTAGTCAATGGGCAAGTCCACTGGTTTTGCTCCCCAAACCTTCAACTCACATTCGCTTCAGGGCGTGTTGACTTTAAGTCTACAATCAAGCCACAAACTGTGATTGATACTTATCAATTGCCATTGCCCATAGGATCTTGTGAACAAATTAGGCACTGGACGCTACTTTTCTAAAATCGATTTGCGTGTCACATATCTTCAAATATTGCTCAATGAAGAATCTCGAAAAGTGTGTGCAGTAAATACTCATTTGTGCTTGAATGAGATTTTCACTCTGCAGCGGAGTGTGCACTGATATGAAACTTCCTGGTAGATTAAAACTGTGTGCCCGACCGAGACTCGAACTCGGGACCTTTGCCTTTCGCGGGCAAGTGCTCTACCATCTGAGCTACCGAAGCATGACTCACGCCCGGTACTCACAGCTTTACTTCTGCCAGTATCTCGTCTCCTACCTTCCAAACTTTACAGAAGCTGTTCTGCGAACCAGAAGAGCTTCTGTAAAGTTTCGAAGGTGTCACAAAATTTCACCACTATTTGAATCGCAGAAAATTCTACTTAATGGATCACAAGCCTTTGAAGTCCTTGTTGTATCCAACGAAACTAGTTCCTGTACGAATGACCCAAAAATTGTAAAGATGGATTTTGTTGTTGTCTCAGTACCAGTATGAGATTTTGTATTGTCCAGCAGCTCAACATGGTAATGCGGACGCACTCGCACGTCTTCCAATTGGCCCTGATACAAACTTTGACACTTCTGCTGCACATTTTTGAAACATCGATGCTCAGGATTCTGAATTGCTTCAGTCTTTTCTGCTAAACTATAAGAAAATTGCACAGAAGCTGATTCTAATTTGAACATATTGCTCAATTATATTCACACCTCTTGGCCACACTCATTGAATAGCATAAGGAACTCTGTAGTGCACTGATATTTTGCACATCAGCACATCCTCACTGTACAGACAGGTGTGATTCTTGTTCAGAATGACAGTAGACAGTCATGTGTGTTGATCCCTAAAGCTTTGTAAAAAGAAGTGTTGCAGTTACTTCACTAAGGACACTGGGGGATTGTTCATGTGAAACAGTTAGTTTGGCAGGGTATGGACACCCAAATAGAAAGGATGACATCACAGTGTCATGCAAGTGCAGAAAATCAGTCTGCTCCACCACAAAAATTCTCTCTAAGTTACAATTGCCATGGCAATGTGTGCACATAGACTTTGCGAGACATTTATGGAACACTTGTTGGTTGATTGTGGTTGACTTGTATAGCAAGTTTCCTTCTGCTGTGCCAATGAACTCAACAATGTGACGTAGCACAATTCAGGTGTTGTCATCAGTTTCTTGCCTAGAAGGCTTACTTGAAGTAATAGTGTCAGACAACGGTCCTCATTTCATGTCACATGAATTTGAAACATTCTGTGAGTGCAATAGCATACAGCATCTAACTAGTGCACCATTCCATCCACAGTCAAACAGCGAAGCAGAACGTTTAGTCAGAACGTTCAAGCAGCAGATGGCCAAACTTCACTCTGCACACACCAGGGATCAAGCATTGCAACTGTTTCTCACCACATATCATTCGCACCCACGAGATAGACCATCGCTGGTGGAATTGCTTCACAGCTGCCGCCATCAGACACTGCTCCACCCTCCTCAGCTTCCGGCACTGAAGGAAGGTCGCAAATATCACTTTGCACCACATGATATTGTCGTTACAGGGTTTTTAGTGGCAGCAGACAGTGGGCATGAGGTGTGATTGACCATTGACCAGGCACTTGCATAAATCTTCTTTCAGGTCCAGATGACTTGCAGCGCTGCTATCAAAATCAACTTTGCCTCACGTACATGATGGTCTTTCAGTCTGTCTCCCACAGATTCGTGAGGCCAGATGACAGTGTGGCCGCAGCAGCCACCAGAGGGTGTCATCACGACACCGCGGGACAACCCCATGCAGACGGAGCCTTTGTCTCCTCCACCTCCTCTCATCCTACCAATGGAGCTGGACCTGCCCACACAACAGCAGTTGCTGCCTTCTTCATAGGTTCATGGCAGCAGAAGGTGGACGTATACCCTCCTGGTTGTTTTCTGGGGAATGTTTCCAACAGAGCACAGGCTGGATGGTGGGGTACGATCGGAAGCTTAACATCCCCTGCAGCCACTCCTCGCCATGGTCGCACTACTTACATGGCGACGATCCATCGCTTCGGGGGGGAGGGGGGGGAGGAATGTTCTGGCATAACCACAAGCGCTGGAACAGAGATGCAGAATGGAAGACCAGAGAAGGCAGTGAGGAAACGTCAGCCAATGGTGTGTGGAATTGGACTGCGCCATGCCAGGAGCACCCCCCGCAAGAAGTGAATATAAGCGCTGCTCCTGCCAGCCTTGGCTTGCCAGATTGCCTCAGTGTACTGACATTAGTGGAACGTATTTGCAGAGCATGTTACAAGAACAATTTATGATCCTTATCAGTTACTAGTCTGGACTTTGCGTATAGCAATGACTATTACTGTTTGCATGTTACTTGCTATGACGATGTAACTCCAAAGTTAAGTATTGTCAATTGCTATATAGAAATAATACTACTAATGTAAATTATTTGAATTGTTGTATAGCATTCTAAGAATGCAGCATCCTTTAGGCACCCTGTAAGTGATGAGTGGGAAAGATCCCACAAAAACATATTTTAGAAATAACATGTAAGATATAGGACACAATTTTGTAATTCATGAAGAATCATTTCTGCAGACTTTAATTTATCTTCAAGAGTTGATGACTGGAAGTAGTGTAAAAATATATACCAGTCCTCCAACAGCCGAAAAACACATGCATATAAAACAAGTCACTGTGTACCCAACAATTTAAGCACATTTTTACTTTCGACTCCAAAAAATTCTTGAAATTCTTGTAAAATAAGGCAGCACTTTACTCTGTCAGATATGTAGTTTGCCACACACCTTATTAACTTTTCACAGGATCTAGGAAGCTTCTAACGTGCCTTGCTTGCAACTAAAGCAGATGAATAACATATACAGTTGAGAACAATAAGATTTGGCACAACATTTTTATGTCTTGTTATGACACAATTATGGCTTCTGACCATTACATATGCATTGTCACTAGCTGTGCCAATTAAATTTGTGATTGGAGTATTGTTCTCTTTCAACATACTCTAAAGAGCTACAAAGAGGTTTCTGCCGTGCAGAACATGCCCGTCAACTGGCGACACACGTTTCACTAAAATGCACATATGTTTGCTTATGTCCACACTCTAGTCCACCAGAACAGAAAATTTAATGTCCTTTAGTAACTGAACCATTTTGTCAGTTTCAACCTCTGAAATAACATTTTTCACTTTATTGGTGTACTTTGTGTTTTGGTTGGCAGGAGAGCCAACACCGTGTTACTAGAGGAGGCCGAAAGGCAAGCGTTGTAGCTCACGCAGGCTGGCGTGAGGTCTGGAACAGGACAAGGAAATTAGAATTTAGAAAAACGGACGTAGCTGGTGGAATACTTAACTTTAATCCGTTAATGAAGAACGTCGGTCTTGACGGTACATGAATCAATATCAATAGTAAATGATAATGGCGCCTTGCTAGGTCGTAGCAAATGACGTAGCTGAAGGCTATGTTAAACTATCGTCTCGGCAAATGAGAGCATATTTTGTCAGTGAACCATCACTAGCAAAGTCGGTTGTACAACTGGGGCGAGTGCTAGGAAGTCTCTCTAGACCTGCCGTGTGGCGTTGCTCGGTTTGCAATCACTGATAGTGGCGACACGCGGGTCCGACGTACACAACCGGACCACGGCCGATTTAAAGGCTACCACCTAGCAAGTGTGGTGTCTGGCGGTGACACCACATTCCTCCCCCACAAATCGGTGTACGGTGGTGGCATAAGGCTTCTGCCTGCCGTGGGGAGGACCCCATGTTGACGTATGCGACGAGGTGGGGAGCCTAACAACAGGCGAGGCTGTGCCACCCGTACCCTGCCATTCAGACCGCCATGGGGCAAAATGGAAGGCAGCGTCGGTAACACCTGGGGCTGAGGCGAGCCAGTAGATGGGTCCCCAGGGCGCTGACCGGACGGCACCGTCACTGAAAGCAGACGGCGAGCGGCAGATCCCATGCGACGACAGAGGCACAGTTGGTTGAGATGCCGGCGCACCTCACCAGAGGCCTCCAAAACCAGATACATAGCGCGGCCGAGGCAGCGAAGAATGTGCCCTGCGAGCCAACACCGTGAACCTCAGTAGTGATGATAGAAGACAACGTCGCCTGGAGCAAAAGCAGGTGTCTGCCGCTGCACAGGAACCTGATGCGGCGGATGTAGCAAAGACATCAAGGTTCGATGATGACGACCGTGTAGCAACTCAGCCGGTGAGCGACCATCTCGGGGCAGAGAGCGATATGAGGACAAAAAGAGCAATAACGCGTCCTCCCGAGAATGCGACTCTTTTAACTTCAACATCTGTGACTTGAAAGTCCTGACCAATCGTTCAGCGGCACCATTTGACTGTGGCGAAAACGGCGCGGACGTCAGATGTTGTATACCATTGGCCTTGCAGAATGACTGAAATTCTGCGGACATGAATTGTGGGCCATTGTCGGAAACAATAGTCTGTGGAAGACCTTCAATGCAAAAGATAGCAGATAACGCTTGGATGGTGACAGATGACGTCGTGGAAGACATCCGGACAACAAAAGGAAAATTACTGAATGAATCTAACACAACCAACCATCGAGCATTCCAGAATGGACCACCAAATCGATGTGTAAGCATTGCCAAGGGGAAGTGGCTTTTGGCCATGCAAAGAATTTCTGCAGTGGGGCTGATTGTTGTTCGGCACACACCATGCAAGAAGAGCACATATTCGTAATCGCGGCATCGATTCCGAACCAAGTACAGTGCTGACGAGCAAGTTGTTTTGTTCTCACTATACCCCAATGTCCTTGGTGGAGAAGCTGTAAGACAGAGGACTGTAACGAACGTGGGACCACGACCCTGGACTGATCAGTATCAGAACGCAACAGCAAAACACCATGTCGAACAAAAAGTCTCTCCTTGTGAGCAAAAAATCGCCAAGCCAACGGAACCCCGATCCGTGACTTTGACAAGGGCCATTGCGTAGCAACAAAACGCAGAATGGTAGCAAGGACAGGGTCGGCAGATGTGGCAGTAGCTACACGATGAAAATCAATCGGAAAGGATTCGACCACATCATCGCTTGCCGAATCAATGAACATGCAAGCAAGTTCAGAGGAATCGAATTCTCTATCCTCAGCAACAGGCAAATGGGACAACGCATCGGCATTTCCGTGCTTAGCAGTGGACCGATACAAGATATCGTAGCGGTACTGCGAAAGGAAAATAGACCAGCGAATGAATTTCTGCTCTGTATGTGGAGGTACAGGCTTGTTCGGATGAAAAAGCGATGTCAAAGGTTTGTGATCTGTGATGATGGTAAAGTGACGACCATACAAGAAATCATGAAACTTTGTAACACCAAATACGAGAGCCAATGCTTCTTTCTCGATCTGTGAATAATTTCTTTGCGCACACGAGAGTAATTTGGATGCAAAGGCAATAGGGCGATCGTGCGATTCATCTTTGTGCGCAAGCACAGCACCGATCCCGAAATCCGATGCATCCACCATCAACAAAAGGGGCTTCTGGGGATCGAATGGCATAAGGCAAGTATTGGAAAGCAACGCCGATGTCAACTGGCGAAAGGCGCGTTCGCATTCTGTTGTCCAGATGAACGGAACACCTTTATGGCGTAAGCGATGAAGCAGAGCTGAAATGGAAGAGGCGTGCGGCACATATTTGTTATAATAATTAATTTTTCCCAGCACACTCTGTAGCTGCTTCAAATTCTGCGGTGAAGGCAAGTCTTGTATGGCACGGAGGTGCTCGGGACTGGGATGTATGCCTTGGGCATTGAGTACATGTCCCAGGTAGGGCAAGTCACAAGCAAAAAACACACATTGTCTTTCCACAAGCGAAGACCATTTCGTCGCAAGACCGGAAATAATGTTCTGAGATTGGCTAAATGTTCTTCTTCCGTCTTTCTGGAGATCACAATATCGTCCAGATAGTTTGCTGCAGTAGGGACCGATGCACAAACAGTTTGGAGATATTGCTGAAACAATGCAGGGGCGGATGCACACCCGAATGGCAGTCATTTGAATCGATACAAACCAAGATATGTGTTAACCACCAAAACGCGCTGGGAGTCTTCGTCCACCGGTATTTGCAAGTACGCATCTGCTAGGTCCAACTTCGAAAAATATTTACCTGGGCACAGTTTGTCAAAAAGATCTTCCGGGCGGGGTAAAGGAAAAGTTGCAATCACTAGTTGTGGATTCACTGTTGCCTTGAAGTCCACACAAAGTCTCAATTTTCCGGAAGGTTTTGGCAAAATTACTAAGGCTGATGCCCAGAGAGAAGCCTTCACACGTTCAATCACACCTTGTGATTCCAAATCGTGTAATGTTTTTGCGACCTCTCCACGCAATGCGTGGGGAACATTGCGCGCTCTGAAAAATTTCGGTTGCGCATTTACTTTCAGTTCCAAATGTGCTTTATAGTTCTTAGCGCAGCCGAGGCCCGGTGCAAAAATGTCTGCAAATTCTTCACATAGACGAGAAACACTGTCTGAAGGCACAGTCTGTTTCACTGATAGGACCTGATTTACTATAGACAAGTTAAACAACTGAAATAAATCGAAACCAAACAAGTTCACTGCAGAAGAAGAGCAAAGGTCGTAAAATGACACAAGTTTTGTTTGTCCTTTGTATGTTGCAAGAAAGCTGCACTGTCCTAACACAGGGATATCTTGACCTGAATAACTAGTTAACTTAACATTTGCGGCACGCAACGAAGGTGTGCCCAGCTGTTTGTACGTGTCTTGATTGATCAGTGAAACTGCAGCTCCGGTATCAAGCTGGAGTGGTATCACTTTGCCGTTAATGTTCAAGTCTACAAAAAGTTTATTGTCCTGCTGACAACAAGAGCGACTGTCTCGTGCAATGTGAACTGACACTGGTACATAATCACTTGTGACTTGACGGGATTTCCGGCGATGTCGATGCACACTATTTGTGGGACGAACACCGTCACTGTTAGAGAGAGTGGCACTGAGCGGAGTGGAGTGAACTACATGAATTTCCATGGGCAAAGTTTCATGAGCCTGAGTATCCTTGGTTCGAATTCGGCACGAAGAAAAGGGCCTGGAATGGTTGTGAGTTTCCGATCTGAGCTTTTTCTGGCAAACGCTCTGAACATGTCCTTTATTATTACAGAGAAAGCAAATAGCCTGGCGTGATGGGCAATTCTCACGCGAATGTCTAGTAGCACACTGCGGGCATGATTTTAGCACTGCATTTGCTTGCCTGCGCGGCACACGTGGCTGAGAGCCTGGCAGCAGCAGCGCGGCCGGGCGCGACGACTGTTTACTGCTCCGTGCAGCTCGCCCGGCGGGCCGGTTAACCTGACACACGGCTGGTGAAGTTTCAAATGATTCCTGAGCAAAGTCAAATGTGTCCTGCCGATCCAATATGTCCATCACTTGTTGAAGGGAGGGATTGACTAGTTTCAAAATCTGTTCCCTTATACGAACATCAGAAACGTTCTGTGCAATTGCA
This sequence comes from Schistocerca nitens, assembly GCF_023898315.1. Taxonomy (NCBI): domain Eukaryota; kingdom Metazoa; phylum Arthropoda; class Insecta; order Orthoptera; family Acrididae; genus Schistocerca; species Schistocerca nitens. The sequence continues at coordinate 904,690,057 of NC_064615.1, forward strand.
TCACGTACCATAGTATCTGAATAAGGGAGTCCACATTGACACTCAAAAGCACAATCCCTAGTAAGGCCTTGCAAGGTTGCAACCCACCCACTCCCGATTAGTCTGACCTGCCCTACGTTTTGTATGAAAGAAGGTATACCTTTTCGCAACGACATTGACTGATTCTTTGAAATATGCATCTAATGCAGACAAAATTTCTTCGTAGGACAGAGTTGCTACGTCGCGTTGGGGAAATAATTTGAATATCACACAGTACGTGGTCACCCCAACTGATGATGACAAAAAAGGCTGCCGCTTGTTACCTTGAATTCTGTAGGCGGCGAGATGGAATCCAAATTGGCGTGACCACTCCGTCCAGCTTTCCAGTGCAGCATGAAAAGGACGAAAAGTTGGTGCAACAGTGTGTTTGGCGGCGTTAGCGGTGGAGCGACGGCTGCCGCATCGTTTTGCATTGCCCGTTGACCCTAGACGAGCTGTCCAAGGGCATCCAGTAAGGCCTGCGTCTGCTGATTCTGTAAGCGATAAAATTCGGACAGCACATCTGGAGATTGTGGCGAAGCCATTACAGAAGTAAATCAGGGCAATATTGATAAGAACGTGGTTGTGCCTTGATAAGAACGTGGTTGTGCCTCGTTGCCAATGTTTTGGTTGGCAGGAGAGCCAACACCGTGTTACTAGAGGAGGCCGAAAGGCACGCGTTTTAGCTCACGCAGACTGGCGTGAGGTCTGGAACAGGACAAGGAAATTAGAATTTAGAAAAACGGACGTAGCTGGTGGAATACTTAACTTTAATCCATTAATGAAGAATGTTGGTCTTGACGGTACATGAATCAATATCAATAGTAACTGATAATGGCGCCTTACTATGTTGTAGCAAATGACGTAGCTGAAGGCTATGCTAAACTATCGTCTCGGCAAATGAGAGCGTATTTTGTCAGTGAACCATTGCTAGCAAAGTCGGTTGTACAACTGGGGCGAGTGCTAGGAAGTCTCTCTAGACCTGCCGTGTGGCGGCGCTCGGTCTGCAATCACTGATAGTGGCGACACGCGGGTCCGACGTATACTACCGGACCGCGGCCGATTTAAAGGCTACCACCTAGCAAGTGTGGCATCTGGCAGTGACACCCCACTTTGTACGACCTAAAGTCACCTCTGAAGCAATTTTGGAGTCAGGGAAAATGTCTTTTAACACAGGAAGAAGATGGTCCACTGTTGAAAACGCAACATTATACTCCACAAAAAAAAGTTGCTAATCTTATTTCAGCTGTCTTCACTTTTTCCACATGTTTGCTATCATCACACATTTTTTAAAACCATCAACAATTCTCTTACTCTGAACATTTATAATGTGTTTAACTTGAGAAGCATGTTTATTAAGCTTGCTTTTACCGCAACTAACAGTCACGTTACACACTTTATACTGTCCCTTCAATGGCCTCCAACCACACTTTAAATCTGTTAATCTGAAACCAAGGGTCTTGGAAAGTTTTAGTATGTTTTTCCAGATCTTATTCACGCTCCCGGGTTTTGATTTCCTTGCGCGCGGAGAACCGCAATCTGACATTCTTAAATATGTACAAAACAGACCACTTAGAAACAGTTATTATTTAATAAGACCAAGATTTGCACACAAGACTAAGTCCAAGTGACAACAAATGGATTATAACTTTGAGTGACACTGACCTGAGCAAACAATAACAGTGTGCCTATGTTACAGATCAACATTCAGCTTGACTTGGCCTCCCGTCCAACTTGCATTCTGAGATGCAGTGTTTATTCAGAAATTAGATGATGTGTCACATGTATAACTCGCTCATAAATAATGGTGCATTTAAGTCATGCATATGAAAGGAAATTTGAATTAACAATAGTTACTACAATGGTAGTGCTGACTGCTAGTTGAACAAATAACAGTCATCAGGTGTCATGTAATTACTTCCATGAGCTGTTTCACCTTATTTTTGCAGCATGTGAAAATCATAACTATAACAGCGCACATGTGTTACTGTTGTCTAAGCAAACCTATGGTGCCCATAGTGAAAATGCTGACTGCTGGCTGTATAAATGACAGTTGACAGGTGTCATGTACATAACTTCCGTGAAATGTTTATCTTTCCTGTTGTATGTACCGCAACCATTACTGCACTATGTTAGAGGCAGAAATTAAATGTCCCATATTCATCTCACTTTTTAACAAAAAACCCTTTGTCCCTTCCTGAAAAATATTTGTCAATTTTCCCACAATAATGCAAGCAGAACTACTGAAACAGTATCAGCACTTTCTTCTGTCAGAATTGAGAGTTTGACCTTTTGAAGCTTGGCAATAAGATAATTTTTTTTTGAATAGGCAATATCATTTCTTATAACAGATGTACTTTTATTCCTTTTCATTACTACATTTTGTGCTGTCTCAGAATCAGGAAGTGCACTTTTTAACATAGCTGTCAAATGGTCACCTGTATTAAAAGGAATATCATCAGATGCTAGGAATGTGGCAATTTTAAGTGCAGCTTCTGTAGTTTTTTTGTCCAGCATTGTCTTGCCTTTAGGCAAAAGCTTTGCAAAAGTTGCGCATGATTTTTCAGTGATACTATTCATTTTATTCATATGCTTTTTAGATTGCATTTGCTTCTTTAATACAGTTAGAGTAGTCTTGTTTATAACAGTTCTTACAGTCTTTGTTATCTATGAACAAAATGATGATTCCTCTTCCCATGCACTACGATATTGTTCAAGCGTATACTAAGGTCTCTAACCTTTTGGCAACTCACCTCTTTGTAGCTTCTTTTTCTTTGGTGTAGAAACATCATACATCTCTTCATCACTACTTGACATTACACTCACTTAATAAATTACACAAATTAACATAAAATGTTAATATTTTATGTTGTTTGATAAGGCGTGCTACACACCAAACTAGAGCATGAAGAGGTGAGAATGACTGTCAAACAGCTCACCGTACAGCTGCTAATATAACCACAAATAATGAGAAATTATACACTACAGGAAGCATCTAACGAAAATCCGTTGTTAGTCAAATATTTAAGTATTAAACCAAACTGTAATGGACACACAGCACCAAAATGAACCTTACTGCACAACAAGATTCCTGCAAGGCACATGTATTGGAAGAGGTTTTTATACTCAACTACAGAATATTAACGTGAGTGTAGTTCATTGTTGTGCACATGCCTTGTAATTGCATGACAGTAACCTAATAATGTATGCAGAGTTGATTTGTTTCACAATAGTTTCTCATTCAGAAATAAAAAATCACAAAATTATTATATTTTCATGTATAATTCTTCACTTCGTATTGTACATTGTATAGAACTTGAAATTGTCATATATGATCCTTATCAGACATCTAACAACAATCCATTGAACAAAAGAAGCAATTGGGATTGGGGCAGGGAAGGGGGAGAGATAGCAAAGTATGAGTGGGGTAAGAGAAGAGCACTTTCTGGTGGAGCATGCAGGGACTAGGAGGCAGCAGGACAAGGCTGTCAGGGGCAATGTCGGGAGGCCGTGGGGAGATGTGGAGGACAGGAACTGGAAAAAAAAAGGAGTAAAGGAGTAAAGAGGGGAAAAGACTGGTGGGTGCAGTGGCAGAGAGTGAGTACAATGAGGGTGAAGGGATGCAAACTGGGAGAAGGTTATAGGGTAGAGGGTGAGGAAACTGTTGGACGAAGGGTGCGGGGACAGTAGATTATTGTAGGCTGAGACTGGAATAATATCTGGAATGGAGAATATGTTGTAAGGATAACTTCCAACTGTGCAGTTCAGAAAAGCTCGTGGTGGGGAGGAGGATCTGGATGGCCCAGGTTGTGAAGCAGCCATTGAAATCAAGCACGCTATGTTCAGCTGCATGTTGTGCCACAGGGTGGTCCACTTTGTCCTTGGCCACAGTTTGGTGATTGCCATTCATTCTGGTGAACAGATGGTTGGTAGTCATGTTGTTGTTGTTGTTGTTGTTGTGGTCTTCAGTCCTGAGTCTGGTTTGATGCAGCTCTTCATGCTACTCTGTACTGTGCAAGCTTCTTCGTCTCCCAGTACCTACTGCAGCCTACATACTTCTGAATCTGTTTAGTGTATTCATCTCTTGGTCTCCCTCTACAATTTTTACCCTCCAATACTAAATTGGTGATCCCTTGATGCCTCAGAATATGCCCTACCAACCAAACCCTTCTTCTAGTCAAGTTGTACCACAAATTTCTCTTCTCTCCAATTCTGTTCAACACCTCCACATTAGTTTTGTGATCTACCCATCTAATCTTCAGCATTCTTCTGTAGCACCACATTTCAAAAGCTTCTATTCTCTTCTTGTCTAAACTAATTATTGTCTACTTTCACTTCCATACATGGCTACACTCCATACAAATACTTTCAGAAACAATTTCCTGACACTTAAATCTATACTTGATGTTAACAAATTTCTCTTCTTCAGAAACGCTTTCCTTGCCATTGCCAGTCTACATTTTATATCCTCTCTACTTCGACCATCATCAGTTATTTTGCTCACCAAATAGCAAAACTCCTTTACTACTTTAAGTGTCTCATTTCCTAATCTAATTCCTCAGCATCACCTGACTTAATTCAACTACATTCCATTATCCTCGTTTTGCTCTTGTTGATGTTCATCTTATATCCTTCTTTCAAAACACTGTCCATTCCGTTCAACTGCTCTTCCAAGTCCTTTTCTGTCTCTGACAGAATTACAATGTCATCCGCGAACCACAAAGTTTTTATTTCTTCATAATGGATTTTAATACCTACTCCGAACTTTTATTTCCTTTACTGCTTGCTCAATATATAGACTGAATAGCATCGGGGAGAGGCTACAACCCTGTCTCACTCCCTTCCCAACCATTGCTTCCCTTTCATACCCCTCGACTCTTATAACTGCCATCTGCTTTCTGTACAAATTGTAAATAGCCTTTCGCTCCTTGTATTTTACCCCTGCCACCTTTAGAATTTAAAAGAGAGTATTCCAATCAAAATTGTCAAAAGCTTTCTCTAAGTCTACAAATGCTAGAAACGTAAGTTTGCCTTTCCTTAATCTTCCTTCTAAGATAAATCGTAGGGTCAGTATTGCCTCACGTGTTCCAACATTTCTACGGAATCCAAACTGATCTTCCCCGAGGTCGGCTTCTATCAGTTTTTCCATTCGTCTATAAAGAATTCGCATTAGTACTTTGCAGCTGTGACTTATTAAACTGATAGTTCGGTATGAAACTTCCTGGCAGATTAAAACTGTGTGCCCGACCAAGACTCGAACTCGGGACTTTTGCCTTTCGCGGGCAAGCGCTCTACCAAGGTAGGAGACGAGATACTGGCAGAAGTAAAGCTGTGAGTACTGGGCGTGAGTCGTGCTTCGGTAGCTCAGATGGTAGAGCGCTTGCCCGCGAAAGGCAAAGGTCCCGAGTTCGAGTCTTGGTCGGGCACACAGTTTTAATCTGCCAGGAAGTTTCATATCAGCGCACTCTCCGCTGCAGAGTGAAAATCTCATTCTGGAAACCTCCCCCAGGCTGTGGCTACGCCATGTCTCCGCAATATCCTTTCTTTCAGGAGTGCTAATTCTGCAAGGTTCGCAGGAGAGCTTCTGTAAAGTTTGGAAGGTAGGAGACGAGATACTGGCAGAAGTAAAGCTGTGAGTACCAGGCGTGAGTTGTTCTTCGGTAGCTCAGATGGTAGAGCGCTTGCCCGCGAAAGGCAAAAGTCCCGAGTTCGAGTCTCGGTCGGGCACACAGTTTTAATCTGCCAGGAAGTTTCATATCAGCACACACTCCGCTGCAGAGTGAAAATCTCATTCTGATAGTTCGGTAATTTTCACATCTGTCAACACCTGGTTTCTTTGGGATTGGAATTATTATATTCTTCTTGAAGTCTGAGGGTATTTCGTCTGTCTCATACATCTTGCTCACCAGATGGTAGAGTTTTGTCAGGACTGGCTCTCCCAAGGCTGTTAGTAGTTCTAATGGAATGCTGTCTACTTTGGTAGTCATACCAATATAAAAATCTGTGATATGGTTGCAGCTGAGGTGGTGTGTGAAAATGCTGCTTTCACAGGTAGCCCAGTCTCTGATGGGGTAAGATAAGCCTTTGACAGGGCTGGAATAGTAAGTGCTGGGTGGGTTGATTGGGCAGTTCTTGCACCTAGGTCTCCAACAGGGAGCTTCAGAAAAGCTACTATAATTGGAGTGCGGAGGAGAAAGTTGGACAGACATAAGGAAAATGGTCCAACCTGGGAATATACAAGAAGAGTGCATACTAGAGCCAAACTGAGAATAAAGCTGCCCATAAGAAAAAGAAAGCAAATTGGAGTTAGAGGCATGAGAGTTATACAGAAAAAAGAAAATCTGGGAATGAAACTGGTGATATTATGGCTCCAATATTGTTAGGAATGCCATAACTGAATAGAGCATAACTCAAGCCACACCACTGTGTTCAAAGGACTACACCCAAGCATATCTCAAGCCATGATTATCATGACATGTGACCACCTGCAATCGAAAATTGGACCAGTTTCATATGAGAACAATGTACAGATGTCTCACTACCTGTTCTTGACAAGTGCTGTGTTCTGTTGTCAATTTCTAGAGTTACTTTGAAAGAAGCAGTAGTGAGCATAAGAAGTACTGTCATGACTGAGTGAGCCTTTGTGTGCTAGCATTGTCATGAGTTTCATGTGTGTACGCCTTAAGTTTTACAGTTTGTTGCAGTTCTGCTAAAAATAGGTTGCATTTGTTTAGTGGGCAAGAAATTTTGGAAGCTCAAGAGGAAAAATTCAGTGATCCTGGATCAGAGGAGAATGATCTGCGTGCGAACAGTCTGTAGAAGCTTCATGTTGACATAAGCTGAAGCTGTTACAATTTTTCATCACTAATATAGGTACTGCCTACAACCTTGCCACAGTGGTAACACTGGTTCCTGTCAGATCACCAAAGTTAAGCACTGTCAGGCAGGGCTAGCAGTTGCCAAGTGCTGTTGGCAAGCAGGGTGCACTCAGCACTTGTGAGGTAGACTGAGGAGCTACTTGAGTGAGAAGTAGCAGCTCCAGTCTCAGAAACTGACATATGGCTGGGAGAGCGGTGTGGTGACCACATGCCCCTCCATATCCGCATCCAGTGACCCCTATGGGCTGAGAACGACTCAGCAGCTGGTCAGTACTGTTGGGCCTTCATGACCTGTTCAGGAGGAGTTTAGTTTAGTTTTAATATAGCTACTACAGATACTGGTGCTGTAATTGAATGGGGATATTGAGAAACCCCACATGAATGTTTTTTTGAGAAAAGTGAGTTACCTATGACTATGTACAGGGTGTTTCAAAAATGACCAGTATATTTGAAACGGCAATAAAAACTAAATGAGCAGCGATAGAAATACACCGTTTGTTGCAATATGCTTGGGACAACAGTACATTTTCAGGCAGACAAACTTTCGAAATTACAGTAGTTACAATTTTCAACAACTGATGGCGCTGCGGTCTGGGAAACTCTATAGTACGATATTTTCCACATATCCACCATGCGTAGCAATAATATGGCGTAGTCTCTGAATGAAATTACCCGAAACCTTTGACAATGTGTCTGGCGGAATGGCTTCACATGCAGATGAGATGTACTGCTTCAGCTGTTCAATTGTTTCTGGATTCTGGCGGTACACCTGGTCTTTCAAGTGTCCCCACAGAAAGAAGTCACAGGGGTTCATGTCTGGCGAATAGGGAGGCCAATCCACGCCACCTCCTGTATGTTTCGGATAGCCAAAGCAATCACACGATCATCAAAATATTCATTCAGGAAATTAAAGACGTCGGCCGTGCGATGTGGCCGGGCACCATCTTGCATAAACCACGAGGTGTTCACAGTGTCGTCTAAGGCAGTTTGTACTGCCACAAATTCACGAAGAATGTCCAGATAGCGTGATGCAGTAATCTAATCATTTCGGATCTGAAAAATGGGCCAATGATTCCTTTGGAAGAAATGGCAGCCCAGACCAGTACTTTTTGAGAATGCAGGGACGATGGGACTGCAACATGGGGCTTTTCGGTTCCCCATATGCGCCAGTTCTGTTTATTGATGAAGCCATCCAGGTAAAAATAATCTTCGTCAGTAAACCAAATGCTGCCCACATGCATATTGCCGTCATCAATCCTGTGCACTATATCGTTAGCGAATGTCTCTCGTGCAGCAATGGTAGCGGCGCTGAGGGGTTGCCGCGTTTGAATTTTGTATGGATAGAGGTGTAAACTCTGGCGCATGAGACGATACATGGACGTTGGCGTCATTTGGACCGCAGCTGCAACACGGCGAACGGAAACCCGAGGCCGCTGTTGGATCACCTGCTGCACTAGCTGCGTGTTGCCCTCTGTGGTTGCCGTACGCAGTCGCCCTACCTTTCCAGCACGTTCATCCGTCACGTTCCCAGTCCGTTGAAATTTTTCAAACAGATCCTTTATTGTATCGCTTTTCGGTCCTTTGGTTACATTAAACCTCCGTTGAAAACTTCGTCTTGTTGCAACAACACTGTGTTCTAGGCGGTGGAATTCCAACACCAGAAAAATCCTCTGTTCTAAGGAATAAACCATGTTGTCTACAGCACACTTGCACGTTGTGAACAGCACACGCTTACAGCAGAAGGACGACGTACAGAATGGCGCACCCACAGACTGCGTTGTCTTCTATATCTTTCACATCACTTGCAGCGCCATCTGTTGTTGAAAATTGTAACTACTGTAATTTCGAAAGTTTGTCCGCCTGAAAATGTACTGTTGTCCCAAGCATATTGCAACAAACGGTGTATTTCTATCGCTGCTCGTTTAGTTTTTATTGCCGTTTCAAATATACCGGTCATTTTTGAAACACCCTGTACTTTAAACATACAGGCCAATCATGATAAACAGAATCCCCATACATTCTGCCATTTTCTGTGTTGTCATGTGACATCCTATCACATAAACTGAAGAGAAGGTGTGAGCTTTCTCAAAATTTTAAGTTGTCAGCACTGTTTTAAACAAAAAGAATAATCAGTATTGCCTCTTACCCTTTGGTTTCATCAATTTCTATTGTTATTAGTAGTAAAATGTCAGACAGTGGTGATGATAATGACAAATGTCAGGAAATAATGGAAAAAGAAGGAAGAGTACATTGGAGTTTCTGAAACATGTAGCCATGAAACGAGCACGAGTTGAAAAAGAAGCATGTATAAATTAGAAGGGGGATACAGGTACAACTGCAGGAGGGTGCTGTTTAAAAATTATTTTATTTGTGCTACTCTTGTCTTTTTTACAGATGAATTTGATGATGAAGCACAATATTATGAAAAGGAAAGTTAATGTAGAACATTAAATTCAGTGGAATGTGTACTTCTGTTTCCAGTTGCCAAATGAAATAATGGAAGGCAGCAAGTTAAATTATACACAAAATCTATGGACTTCCATACTAATAATGTTGGACAACACATTAAACACTTTCATTTGTCGTCTGCTTCTTGTGGAGGCCAAAATAAAAACCATGTTACAGTAAGATTTTGTTTAATGCTTGCAGCACAGGGAATATCTCAGTTCATCACCCATTACTTTCCAGTAAGAAGCCACTCTTACCTTCCATCAATAGAGACATCAGCATGGTAAAAAGGAAGATCAGAAACGCAGATAGGATATATTTGCCCTGTAAGTCAGGCTAATTAAGATCATGTGCCCATAAATGAGAAGAAAGTGCATGGCCTAAGTCAAATTCTAGCATTTATACCAAAAGATGAAATGTTGAATGGTGGTAAATAGAATATTATAATCTTCCTTGTTAAGAAATTGTTCCAGTTGCCTGAGGGAAGCTACAAGATGGTAATTGTCAATATGCAGAATTACTAAGAGAATCCAACAAGAAGATGAACTTTGAATTGAAATAACAAAAAATGTACAGGTGCTGAATTTTAAGGAATAGTGGCCAGTCCTACCTAATGAATGCTGTTTTCGTTAAAACTCAAAGAAGGGCTGCACAAAGAAAAACCATCAGCACATTAATGTAAAACAAATAATGAAGTTTGTGCTATTCACATGTAAGTCTTAATGTTGTTATAGTTTGGCCATTCATTGTAGGAGTAGAAGAGCACACAATCCAACTGGCTGATCCATCTGTAATTCCACCAAGCACTGTAAGTCAGGCTAATCAAGATCATGTGCCTATAAATGAGAAGAAAATGCATGGCCTAAGGCAATTTCTAGCATTTCTATGAAAATAAGAAATGAAATAGAACTTCTAACATCACATATACAATTGGCCAACATGTCTCAAAGAAAAACGATGTGTGGAGTGTAATGCCAAAGAGAATAGAAAATAGATGTAATTTGCTTGATTTTCGTCCATATTAGCAATAAATTATAAGTTAAGTAGTTACTGATGCTTATTTACTACAATTATTGAGGAAGCCCATATGTTCACTACACAAATTGTAACTTAATGTCAAGAAAATATATCAAAATTGCCTACAGTGCATTGGTATTCTTCCCTCAACATTCAGGTAGCAGAGGATCAAGTAGGTAAAAAGATGAGGGCTAAAAGAAATCCTTGGGTAACAGAAGAGATATTGAATGTAATTGATGAAAGGAGAAAATATAAAAATTCAGTAAATGAAGCAGGCAAAAAGGAATACAAATGTCTCAAAAATGAGATCGACAGGAAGTGCAAAGTGGCTAAGCAGGGATGGCTAGAGGACAAATGTAACGATGTAGAGGCGCATATCTCTAGGGGTACTGCCCACAGGAAAATTAAAGAGGCTCTTGGAGAAAAGAGAACCACTTGCATGAATATCAAGAGCTCAAATGGAAACCCAATTCTAAGCAAAGAAGGGAAAGCAGAAAGGTGGAAGCAGTTTATAGAGGGTCTATACAAGGGCGATGTTTTTGAGGACAATATTATAGAAATGGAAGAGAATATAGATGAAGATGAAATAGGAGATATGATACTGCGTGAAGAGTTTGACAGGGCACTGAAAGTTCTAAGTCGAAACAAGGCCCCAGGAGTAGACAACATTCCATTAGAACTACTGACAGCCTTGGGAGAGCCAGGCCTAACAAAACTCTACCATCTAGTGAGAAAAATGTAAGAGAGAGGCGAAATACCCTCAGACTTCAAGAAGAATATAATAATTTCAATCCCAAAGGAAGCAGGTGTTGACAGATGTGAAAATTACCGAACTATCAGTTTAATAAGCCACCGCTGCAAAATACTAACACAAATTCTTTACAGACGAATGGAAAAACTGGTAGAAGCCTACCTTGGGGAAGATCAGTTTGGATTCCATAGAAATGTTGGAACATGTGAGGCAATACTGACCCTACGACTTATCTTAGAAAATAGATTAAGGAAAGGCAAACCTACATTTCTAGCATTTGTAGACTAAGAGAAAGCTTTTGACAATGTTGACTGGAATACTCTCTTTCAAATTCTGAAGGCGGCTGGGGTAAAATACAGGCAGCAATTTGTACAGAAACCAGATGGCAGTTATAAGAGTCGAGGGGCATGAAATGAAAGCACTGGTTGGGAAGGGAGTGAGACAGGGTTGTAGCCTATCCCCGATGTTATTCAATCTGTATATTGAGCAAGCAGTGAAGGAAACAAAAGAAAAGTTTGGAGTAGGTATTAAAATTCATGGAGAAGAAGTAAAAACTTTGAGGTTCGCCGATGACATTGTAATTCTGTCAGAGACAGCAAAGGACTTGGAAGAGCAGTTGAACGGAATGGACAGTGTCTTGAAAGGAGGATATAAGATGATCATCAACAAAAGCAAAACGAGGATAATGGAATGTAGTCGAATTCAATCGGGTGATGCTGAGGGAATTATATTAGGAAAAGAGATGCTTAAAGTAGTAAATAAGTTTTGCTATTTGGGGAGCAAAATAACTGATGATGGTCGAAGTAGAGAGGATATAAAATGTAGACTGGCAATGGCAAGGAAAGTGTTTCTGATGAAGAGAAATTTGTTAACATCAAGTATAGATTTAAGTATCAGGAAATTGTTTCTGAAAGTATTTGTATGGAGTGTAGCCATGTATGGAAGTGAAAGTGGACAATAATTGGTTTAGACAAGAAGAGAATAGAAGCTTTTGAAATGTGGTGCTTCAGAAGAATGCTGAAGATTAGATGGGTAGATCACAAAACTAATGTGGAGGTGTTGAACAGAATTGGAGAGAAGAGAAATTTGTGGTACAACTTGACTAGAAGAAGGGTTTGGTTGGTAGGGCATATTCTGAGGCATCAAGGGAGCACCAATTTAGTATTGGAGGGTAAAAATTGTAGAGGGAGACCAAGAGATGAATACACTAAACAGATTCAGAAGTATGTAGGTTGCAATAGGTACTGGGAGACGAAGAAGCTTGCACAGGACAGAGTAGCATGGAGAGCTGCATCAAACCAGTCTCTGGACTGAAGACCACAACAACAACATTCATTTCAACAAAAGATGAGAAGTGAAACGGAATTTCAGCATAATTTTAAGACCTAGGATGTTTTTTGTATCTCCTATAAAGTTTAGTTTTTTGGGGTGTGGGGGGGGGGGGGGGGGGGGCGGGTTCTCAATATTCCCATTCAATTAAAGTCCACTTCTGTTTTATTTGTGCTACTCTTGCCTCTTTTACAGATGAATCTGATGAAGAAGCACAATATGGGGAGATGCTAAGTTGCAGATAGGCACAACAAAAAGACTGTCACAAATATGCTTTTTGCCAGTAAGGCCTTCTTCAAAAATAGATGATAGACACATACACATGCTCCCACACAAACAAACCTCACACACACATGATTGCATTGTTGTTCACATGTTTATAATTTCTGATTTGTGTTTTTATTAATGCATTAATATGTCCTTGATCTTCCACGCCCCTGCATCCAATGCGTCACTGGTCCTGAATAAAGAAACACAGAAAGCAAAAAAAGACATTTTGGACATCACATCTGCAGATTCAGCTGTTTCCATGCACTTTCATACTACATTTCCTCGTATACTTGCTTTTTTGGCCACCACCTATAGCCTTTTGATTTTGATTTAAATATGGAGTAGGTCTAAAGGGGGTCCCTTTAGCAAGTCATCTACAGAATTTGCATATTGTTTGCACAATACTTTACTTGCACTTTCAAAGAAAAAACATGCCGTAAGACACTTCTCTCATGAACTTACAGTGCTCTGCTGATGTGGTGCTGCAAGGATTGTCGCATCATTAGCACCAGCAGGAATGACATCACATCAGAACAAGCACTGTTGAATACAGGCAACTGTATCCCTTCTATGAGTGAATCATTTCAGCACCTGAGACTGTGGTTCTACTTATCACAAAGACAGCACTATAAAACATATCTTTGTCAGTTTTGTTTGCCTAGTAGCGTGCATTCAAAGAGAAATCATGTAATTTTAGTGTGATTCCTGGTTCGCATTCAAAGAGAAATGCCATAATTTTAGTGCAATGTTTATGGTGTGCTATAGCATGTGATCACTGACTGCCAATGTTAAGACTAAGTGATTGCTGACAATATGTGCATGTTGGAACTCGGTGAAGTCAGATATGGCAGTACATGTAGATCAATAAAATAACATATGTTCACAGGAATACTCATGGCTCATAACACGAGTTGTACTACAGTGGCAACATCACCATCAGTGTGTTACATGTTAGTCACAGTCAGTTACAGGTGTTTACATTGCTTTGTATGATCCTTAGGCCCTCAGTCTAGTAAAAAATTAACTTGTGTATGTGGCTACATAGAAGCCTGAGTTGAGGTAACATCATCATTTGCAAACTAGGTGGATAATTTCATAAAGGGAACTTGGCTTAATGTGGCATCAGACACATGCAAGAAAATTACTATAGCCCTAATTTTTTTCACCACTCTTCTTCATGGTGTTGTACCTTTTCATTGTGTCATCTGCCTCTGGCATAGCTTTAATTGTGATGTGATTTTTTGTGTGTGTGTGTGTGTGTGTGTGTGTGTGTGTGTTTGGAGCTTACGGGCACTCAACACCCCCAGCACCCTTACACATATTAAACAAAACAAATGTGGATAAGGTGACTAAAATTGTTGTCAAACAGTGAGGAGGAAACCTGTAAAATGCAACTCATTCACTCACTCTCGCCTCACTCACGCCAACCCACGCAATCACTCAATCTCATAGGCCATAAAACAACAGAGAAAGATGAAAGGTGCTGTACCTGAGATTAAAACAGAAGTAAAACTGCAGAAGAGCTAAAAGAAATGGACAGAGAAATGTGACTGGCTGACTGCTTACAAAAAAACAGGTGTGAGCCAATCACTCTGTTAACACATTAGGAACATCTCCGTAAAATTTTTGGAAATTACAATAGAGGACAGATCTGCTAACAAATCTGCTGCCACTCGCTTGTCTGAGAATAAAACACAGTCTAGCAAAATGTGGCACACACTGATCTGTATGCAATAAGCACCACACTTTGGAGGTTCCTCTCACTGGAGCAAAATGCCATGCGTCAGAGGACTGTGGCCTATGCAAAAACAAGTAAGGAGGACCTTACCCTGCCTTCATGGCTGAAAGGAGGTATGACATGGCCAATTAGTGGCTTTAACTTAATGCAGCTTATTATCAGTCAGTTCCAGCCACTCATCTTCCAATCAACGCATGACACTCTATCTCAACAGCAAGGTGATAGCATGTAGGGGGTGGCACACAAAATAACTATGGATCATGACACTCCTCCTTGGTTGATACAACCACCCCTTCATTTCTCACAAAATACCCACATGCCCTAGTACACAACAGAAAGACATCTCCTTCCTCAGCTGTTGTAGCTGGAGGAGGGCATCTTGGATATTCTGGACTTCATTATCTGCTGGGTAAAAACAATGTAGAGATTGTAGGGCACTCAAAGAATCATAACAAAAAAGGAATTTAGTACTTGAAGCACATCTCGTCTGCTCCAGTCCCTGTAAGTTTGTATATAATTCTGCGTGTGAGATCGTAAAGTTTTGAGGCAGTTGGATCTTGAGAACAAGCTCAAAGAAAACAAAAGGGCAACCAACAGAGTCCCCTGTTCTGACCCATCTGAAGACAGCTACAGAGAAGTGGTGCTCAGTTAAAATGTTATAAAATGATGTATTAAAACCACACACAGGAGCACAATCTCTCCTGTACTGCACTAAATCTAAAATAGCTCTGGGCTTCGGCAGTAACCAGGGTGGCAGGTACTTAAAATCCTGGATTTGCAGTTGTACATGCTCCATACCAAGTGACTCCAGCACACGCTGCACGTAGATCCACAAATGTCATTGTTGCTTGTGGACGACTGGAGAAAAGGAGTTCCAGAGATGGCTGAACAACAGTACGGTATGCCGGTGAAGTTGGCGCTGCTAGGAACTTGCATGCTCGATGCATCCCAAGGAGCTGCTGCTGGATGGTGTGCGGTGGTTCCCAGTGTCAGTACAGAGACTAGGTATGGGACTGGCTGCGAACAGCCTAATCCCCTCACAGTGGATAGCATCATTAATTGTCAGGCAGGAAGAACTCACTAACCTACCCACAGTCTAACTGCAAATGCATTAAAGCCCTCTAAAACTGGAGCAGATGCACTCTGCCTGTTCCCCAAGACTTTTCTGTGGCTATGTCACTTTAAGATATTCAGTGTCTTCTGGGTTCTGGCTTTCAGGTGTGGTAACCATGGCAGTCTGAAGTAAAAAATGAGGCTCAGAAACCTCACTGGGTCTTTAAAATATAGAATAGTATCACTCATATGCAAATCAGGTAAATTAAAAATATGACAAGAAGAATTAAAGTGACCAAACACACACTTATCTACATAAAACTGAATACCTATCTTTGCAACCCACTCCTCAAACCTCCACAACTGATGCGCCACTGTTGCAACATTGGAGGAGGAACAGAAAACCAAAAGATCATCCACAAATAAGAAGCACTGTACAGGTCTCCTTACTGTATACATGATACTGTTTATGGCTGTGACAGAGAAGGTAACATTCTTCTGCTCAAAACAATCTGGCAGTGTGTCACCAATTCAGGATCTAAAAAACACTTAGATAGAAAAGGCTGTATGAAGACTGGCAGGTGGCCATAAAAGCCACATCGATGGAGTTGCATGAGAATACTATGTCTTCAAGTAGTAGTGTACGCCTTACTTACATCAAAGAATGTACTGAGACAGTGATGGTTATGTAGGAGAGCCTGCTGAATAGCCCCTCTAGAAGGGGAAGGTTGTCAACAGTGGACCGAAATCTCCAGCATCCACACTGAGACAGCTTAGGAATTGGTCTTTAAATATGGCTGCTTGTGTCTGTATATGTGTAGATGGATATGTGTGTGTGTGCGAGTGTATACCCGTCCTTTTTTCCCCCTAAGGTAAGTCTTTCCGCTCCCGGGATTGGAATGACTCCTTACCCTCTCCCTTAAAACCCACATCCTTTCGTCCCTCCCCTTCCCTCTTTCCTGATGAGGCAACAGTTTGTTGCGAAAGCTTGAATTTTGTGTGTATGTTTGTGTTTGTTTGTGTGTCTATCGACGTGCCAGCGCTTTCGTTTGGTAAGTCACATCATTTTTGTTTTTAGATATATTTTTCCCACGTGGAATGTTTCCCTCTATTAATTTATATCATTAATTTGAACCCAACAATTACGTTCGTTATTGTCACTGTTGTATTTCGAAATCTTTTCTGTCATCTTATTTTCTCTTTTTGTTTGTGCCAGTAGTTTCACTTTGTATTTACCTTCTCCTTTTTACCGTAATCTACTATACAATTTTATCCCGCTTATATAGACTCAATAATACGTCACCCACTTCCAAACCATAACCAAAAATTTTTTTCCGCTTTCAACACTACCGCTGCTATAAAATCCACCGTTTCTAGTCCACAAACAGTTCATTTCAGCTATTAAACAACCTTTTCGTCTAGTTCTGATAACTTTCGCTTTATTTCCATTTCCGTTCTTCCCACATCACTGATAATTTTTAGCCGCTTGGTCTTTAAATATGTCTGCTTGTGTCTGTATATGTGTGGATGGATATGTGTGTGTGTGCGCGAGTGTATACCCGTCCTTTTTTCCCCCTAAGGTAAGTCTTTCCGCTCCCGGGATTGGAATGACTCCTTACCCTCTCCCTTAAAACCCACATCCTTTCGTCCCTCCCCTTCCCTCTTTCCTGATGAGGCAACAGTTTGTTGCGAAAGCTTGAATTTTGTTTGTATGTTTGTGTTTGTTTGTGTGTCTATCGACATGCCAGCGCTTTCGTTTGGTAAGTCACATCATTTTTGTTTTTAGATATATTTTTCCCACGTGGAATGTTTCCCTCTATTAATTTATGTAAAGTAGGTATCACGATGGATGTTTTCAGTTATTCTTCGAGCCATTTCTTGTACCCTGTTATGTGGATATTCTACTGTCAAAAAGTTAATCGCAAAAATTACATTGGGCTCTTCTGTACATTTTAACTCTTTCATGCCTACAGGTAACCTAGACAAAGCGTCAGGTACAATATTTTCAGAAACTTTTATATACTGTATTTTAATGTCACATTCCTGTAGGAACAACATCCACTGCATTAATCTACTATGTAATAACCAATTACTCACTAAAAATAGTTCTTTTTCTGTGGCTGTATAGTTTAATTCATGTTTGCCGAGACTCCGGCTAGCAAAAGCTATAGATCTGTGATTTGTACTTTCCAGACTCCACTCTCCTGCTGTACCATAGTCGGATGCATCTGTTGAAATTTTAAATGGCTCACCCATAACATGGGTGATTCAACCAGTGCTCTTTTTACATTTTCAAATGCGTCATTGGCCTCTTGGTCCCAAACCCACAGTATTCCCTTCCCTAATAAACATAAAAGTCTTGGGTCATTCAGTCTTGACTTCGTATACAATACCATTTCGTAGTCCAATAGAATTTTGGATAAATATAGTTTTTTTTCACTGGTTAATATTGGCAATTTGCCCTGTATGTCAACTCAATGGGACATGTAACTTAATTTTTCAATCTCTGGTGACAACTGCGCTGTCGTCGTTAATCGTAAATATTGTTTATCAGTCTGTCTGTCTGTCACAAACTTTACAGAATATTTGTAGTCACCTTTTCCGAAATAAAGAATCTTATCCTCAAAATTCAATATGACATTAAATTCTGATAGCTGGCCTAGGCCAAATAACATACCCCTATTGATATTTTCTACTGCTAAAAGTGTCTGATGAAATGGGATATTCCCAATGTTGCAGTTCACCTGGGTCTCATGTTTTACAACTTTGCTCTTTGTTCCAGTAATACCGACTATGTAAACTCCCGTTATTGGTAATAGCGATAAGTGATATTTTGTTCATAATGTGTTAAAGAAAACACTAGAAATAAATGACACTTCACTCCCAGAATCTATAATTATGTTAACTTCAAAATCCTCCACTTTTCCTATTATTAATATTGGTTGCGGATTAATGGTAGTTAAGCTTGGTTCTTTTAGTAACAACCATTCTTTGGTTGGTACTTTATGTGTAAAATTATGAGTTAGGCCTCCTAATGTATTTCTATGACCTAGGCCCGTGTATTTCTATGACCTGGGCCCTGGCCCTGGATCCAGATCGCACTATGTTTTCCTCATTATTGGTAATCACTGGCTGGTTACCATATCAGGGTATTACATTACCACTTTGTATTCTATTACTGCTCGGTACAAATTCCTGCGACATCACTGGGCCTATATTCAAAGGTGGATGCTTTTTTGGTAAATATCATTACTCCTATTACACTGGTGTACTCAAGCAAAATTAGCCTCATGATTCCTAAAATTACTATTACCACTGTTACTACCTCTTCTGTAATTCTGATTTTCACTTTGGTGTATGCTCTCGCTGTAGTCGTTATTCAAGGCATCGAGTGCATCCACAAAGGACAACAACTCTTCTACTGTCTTCCGCCCACTACATATTATATCTTTCCTGGCGTAAATGGGTAAACGTTTGATTAGAATTCGAACTAACCCTTCTTCCTGAATTGGCTTATCTAAGTATTTCGCACATGTTAAATGCCAGTCAAAATACTTTCTCATTGTACCCCACGTACTGTTGTAATACTTAGGATCCCAAAAATCAGATATTAATTTTTCTTGGGCGCTAGTTGACCAATACTTCTCCTTAAACTTTTTTTCGAAGTCCGCCCAATACGAAAAATTCTGTGTTCCCTGTGCCCCACTCTGAAGTTTCTCCTAAAAGGTACCCTACAGCAAATTCGACTTTCTTTGAATCTTCCCAGTTTTTCAGCAAGGCTTGGTTGAACCATTTCAGAAAATGAGTAGGATGTACTTCCCGTCTGGCTTAAACTTTGGAAACTGTCGGGATAGTCCAGAATTTGCCCCCCATTGTAGGTCGGCCATTATTTCATTGGTTAACACCATGTTAGGAGAAGTCATATTCTTGTCTACCTTATCCTGGATAAGTCTGAATTCTTTTCATAAATTATCTATGCCTCTCGTAGTATCATTAAGTTATGAAGTTAAATTTGAAGAAACATTGTTGGGGGTTACCCTCTCGGCAACTTTTCACTTGATTATTTCCTCTACCTGTTCCTCCAGATTACTTATGTTTACTATGTCTGAAGTGGTTAGTATCTCTGTAACATTTCGTTCCACGTCTTCTACTCGAACATTCATGCCAGCAATTGCGATTGGACCATAGGTATTAATTTATCCTGTTTTTCCAAACTCTCTTTTAAGGTGTGCAACATCTGCTTTATGGCATCGAATGTAACATTGCATACACTTTGAAATGATCCTAACTTTTTGCCAAGTTCAGTTTCTACATTATTACATATATCTTCAATATCAAATTCTAGTTTCTTAGCGAAGTCCTGAAATTGGTTACTCTGTGTCTGACTAAAGCCAGTGAACAGTTGGTTTACATGGACAGTCAGGGAATTACTTAATTTATTCTTTAAATCTAATTGCAAACTCTCCACTTTATCATTTAAGGCATTGAACTTAACATTTTCACTTAAAGAAGCACTTAGTTCCTTTCTTAAAGCAGCTGAATCCGCCTTCTGTTCATCTATTCTATCATTTAACCGAGTATTTACTGAATCTAACATAAGACATCTAATCTGTCACTTAACTGAGTATTACTGAGTCTAATTTAAGACTTAGTACTTTAATTGAATTTGTTACCTCAGTCCAGTCTGGCATTTCTTTTCTCAGTGTCAGGGCCATGGCTGGTTCTGATGTTTCCCCAGTATTTTGAGTATTATCGATATTCCTCTTGCTTTTAGATCTAGTGATCATTAAAAAAATTCACCTCTGTATATAATATCTATACTAACAGTCTATTATTGAATGGTATCCCTAACTTCACACTCAAATAATTGTCTTTCGCTCACCCAGCGTCGAGTTTTAGGCTGCGTTGGTGAGCTGGTATGGAATCAGCACCAGTGAACAGCATGGGTGCCGGCAGCATCGAAGGTTGGTTTCAGCGTCGGTGACGTTGAGCAGATTTGTAGTCAGCACTGGTCAGCAGCAGCTGGTACCGCTGGCATCCATTGCTGGTTATGGGGCCCATGCCCCTTGCGATGTGTGTGAGGGCTGCTTACTCTCCACACTGGATATTTGTTGTTGAATAGATCCCGTCGTAACTCTTCATATTCTGAACTGTTGAGTGTTTCCTTGCGTCTTTTCTTGTATGGTATTTATTAACTTTCACGCCTTTTTACCATTTATGCAGACTCCAACTCTGTGAAACAATTTCCCTGTCTTGTTACTATTGGTTGCTATGGCAACACACAATATCTTTTTATCTTGATTTTGTTTCAAAATTCCTCTTTCTTCGAGTCCTGATCACTTCAGTCACCACAAAAAAAAAAAAAAAAAAAAATGGTTCAAATGGCTCTGAGCACTATGGGACTCAACTGCTGTGATCATAAGTCCCCTAGAACCTAGAACTACTTAAACCTAACTAACCTAAGGACAGCACACAACACCCAGCCATCACGAGGCAGAGAAAATCCCTGACCCCGCCGGGAATCGAACCCGGGAACCCGGGCGTGGGAAGCGAGAACGCTACCGCACGACCACGAGATGCGGGCCAGTCACCACATTCTAACAGTTTTGGCGACAAGAGAAGCAGTGCAAAACTGGATTGCAAACTTCGCACCTCACTCACTTCAGTTGACTTACTTGAAACGTTCAGCTGAGCCTCTTCTCTGGATATGCAGCTGGGGTCAATCTCCACAACTTCTTGTCTGAAGAAATAATGCTGGTTAGAGGAGCTAAAAAATACTCTCTCTCTCTCTCACTAGAAATAACTCGGTACCCTCATACTTTCAGTTCAGCTCAGGTATATTTTCATTTCCACAAGTTTCACATCAGCATACGAACTCTTGCAAGTCAACTACATCGATAACCATTAGATACCATTAAATATAATCACAATTGCCTGGTTTTAACATCCAAATAATTTATAGACGTCACATGTGTCTTGCTTTGTTCAGAGCTAAGACACGAAGTAAGTTAAAAGTCTATGGTCAATTGTTCACATCTCTTTTTCTACAATAATCACTTTCACTAACACAACAAAGAATACTACTTAACTATTCCTCGGGCTTTTCATCACGGCTTCTGTGGCGCAGGCTACAAACACTTGTTGGAGTCATTGTACCGCCACGCTTACAGTCATCTCATAACAAACTTTCAACCTGCACAAAGAAACGGTTGGCGAAGTAGATACGCTTCCCCTCGTCTACACTCATACTTAAAATATTGGGTGTTCGAGACTGTGGAAGGCCGAGTGTCTCTAGAATTTACACCAAAATTCTGGAGGCACTACAACCTCCCTTGTGGGTGGGCACCTTTGCAATGAGTAGTATTATATGAATTAACTTCCAGCTTCAGCATTTGAATTACTTTGTCATTACCTTTCACTCATGTTGTATACAGGTCACCTGTGCAGGTATGTGACAGTAATACAAACAATTTCCTTAAAGAGTAGGGTTGTAATATGTAGAATGAATGAAAATTAGAATGAATGAAAATTAGAATGAATGAAAATTAGAATGAGACATGTCACCAGTGTATATCTATCTTAACTTGTTCTGATCTCATTGGGTCAGATATACAATTTGTGTATAAAAAAAGACCCCTGAAAATATAATTTCATCTTTAAGTCCCTCCATAAAATGGTTTAAAATGAATTTTTGAGATCAAATCAGCTGCAAAAAATGGTTGACAATATGAGTTAGTCTGGGCAAGACCAGTAGCTTCATAATGTAAGCTGCACCATTTCATAAATATGGTAATTTTCTGTTGGGGTGCAATGTGATATGATGCATGTCAAAATAAAAATCCCGGTTGAGGTTATTTTTTCTTCATTCATCACAGAAGCCTCTAATCCTACAGTGTGTGGCAAATGCCTTGAAAAACTAAGACAATTTTGTGTCTTAAGCTTAGGAAAGTCTGTTCAGATGTTTACATCTACACACCACTGAGAATTGCCTGGCAGATGGTACTTCTCATTGTAACAGTTATTATGGACTCCTCCCATTGCAGTCATATTTGGTGCATGGGAAGAATGATTGTTAAATGCCTCTGAGCTCAACATCTCACTCATTACAGAGGGATGCTGCCTCAATTTCTCAGGGTAGCAAATGGCAGGTTGTGATACAGAAAATGGCCCAGAGAGAGAGAGAGAGAGAGAGAGAGAGAGAGAGAGGTTATGAAACAGTGTGTGTATAATGTGTGCAGAGACTGATAGTGAGATATGAGTGAACAGTATGGCATTACATTATTTAATAAGTTATTTGTGGAAAAAGTATTGTATACCAGGAGTAAAACTAATGATTGTCTCCAACTAGAGGTATGTAAATGTATGTGTATACGAATTAGCTTATTTTAAATTGGTCTAAACTTGTAAATACCTCGACATGTCCTATATCCTTGTAAAAAGAGATCTACCGATCTAAAACCATGTAGTGTATCCTCTATTGGAAGGACTACTACTACAACCATGTAATGTATCCTCTATTGGAAGGAAACCTATTGCTGAACCTGGTGGTGTTAAAGAACTCTTTGAGGAAGTTATTTGCCTCATCATTCTGATTCTGACAGTTCCATTATTGTCAGCATCCTCTGGGAGGTCATTCAGTGCCTTGAGGCGACTTAATCTTACCTCAGATCAACAATGACTCAGTTGAAACTCACCCGCCTCCTCCTCCTCCATGTTCATCAAGACAGGGCTGGAAAAATTAATCTTATGGATGTCATGAAAGTATTTGTTCCCGAACTGTTGAAGGGAAAACTAAATTTGAAAACAGCACATAAAATTTTTGAGTCTAAATAAAAACAAAATAAATGCCTTCTTTTTTCAGAAAAATTATGTTTTTTTTTTCATTAAGATGTGATGCACAGTGTTTGTAAAATAGTAAAAATAACAGAACGTTTCTCTCTGGCTGATTGATATTGCAGTCTACAGTAAATATGAACTCCTTTTCGTAACTGGTCTCAAAGCAAAGTGGGACCAATGTCTTCCCAGATAAATGATGCCTCTTTAAAAATTGAAGTAATGAAATTGTTTTCAAGAGCACGACCTATCAAATTGGGTCCATATTACTATTAATGAGCTGTTTCTCTCTATAGAACATCATAGTGCTGATTGCCTATACACACCTTCCCACAGTATCGGTATGCATGCATTCTTAATTGGTTTATTGAAAGATGAAATCAGTGAATGGATTTGCTTGCCTCCTTCGCCCCCCCCCCCCCCCACCTTGCAAACAAACCCCTCTAAACAAATAGTTGATAAACAACTGGCCCTCCCTACCAAGAAAGACTCAAACCATCTTTGCCTTGTCAACTGATCATTTCACTCACAAGAAAGTTTTACATCCATTATATGAAAACAATCCGTTTATCATTGCCTACCAGTTCAATTTTTGTATTAAGCAGTGTTAATTCATAAATTAGCAAGGTATATTACTTATATTGCTGTATATTGTGACCTACACATACAAACTTATCAAGCACGTCAAAAGTAAACACAATAATCAAAATAATAAAAGTTTCATGTAATGTAGGTAAAGAGAGGATTAACATGTAAACAAATTAGTTTGAAGGACTTTATTCTGAATTTTGTATGGTTAACAGTTCGTGCTTAGTGAATAATAATCACAATTCACATCACAACCTGTTATAAATGTAGAGTATCACAGACAAATGCCCATTTTTAATTGAAATTGTAACAAGTGAGATCCAAGAATTGTGGTAATTATTATATATTAAAATTTCTGAAATATTGCTAGATGAAAGAAACTAGTTCATAGAAAAAACCTGTTTAATTCAAGCACTGCTATACAGCAGTCTGAAAATTGTACAGAAAATATTGTTACATTATAATATATGCATGTTAACAGGCAATGATAAAAGTGAAATCATGTTGCAAACATGGATTCTGTTGAGCTATATTATTAATGGAAAGGGAACATGATCCAGGGTTGTTCTGAGCGCACACAATGAGACCAGTCATATTACCCATGACACAGGCACACAATCTCAACAATCACTAATTTCAATGTCCACTATAAATTCACAGGGTTTGTCTTAAGAAGTGGTTCCATGACTAGTATCATATCACTTAATTGTTGAAGTAAAATGTGGCCGATGATATGAATTAGTTTATCACAATGATTTTCCATAGTTGAAAATTATAGTTAAACATGATTATACATTTCAAAGCAAAACAAATTTTTATCATTACAATTCTAACTATCTGTGTCCCATCTCATTTTTGTAGACAGCCTTAAGCAAAATGTTTATAAATATAACCACAAAATTCTTCACTTGTAGTCTTACCTCCATCGGAATCTAAATAAGCCTCATTCATAGTAACAGTTTATAATTAAAATGGACGGTATTTCTTACATAAAGTTTAATATTGATCAATTCACTTGGCTATACCAACTTAACATTAGAAAACAGTTTGTAGTGTTCGGATAGCTGCTAGATGAGCCCTTGAAATTATGTAATTACTACAAAGCTATGTTTTCTTATGTACAAAAAAGCTGCCTCAGGACCCATTCTGTAAAGGCTATAAAAATATGGAGCCAGAAGAGACCTTTTGCTAATTAGCTCTACAACAAAGAAAGTGAATTAGAAACACACATAAATTTGGCCCTAATAACCACAAAGCCAGATAAAAATTATGAAAGCAATAACAGCACATCATCTATAGCAGTACATGAAACAAATTATTTGCTGCTCTCTCCCCCCCCCTCCCCCCCCCTCCCCCCATACAGATGACCCACCAAGGCATGGATCTACAATGATTGTGTGACTATAGCCAATCACAAGTGGTAGTCTAGTAGGCCAGATTATCAGGATAAATTATCTTGAAAAATTTCTGTTTTGCCAAAATGAGTTTTGTATGACAATAAAGCTGCCTTATAATGGCTCATACTTTGATGGCCATGATTCAAAAATTAACTAGAGCAACCACATTTAAATACAATAGAAGAAATATTTTACCCCAGGAAACTACATAGTACAACAAGTCACTATCATTCCTTACAATCTTCACAAGATTGATGTGTATTTCAATTATAACTATACATTTGTACAAAGGATTTTTCTGGGTAACAAAACATTTCAGAAATGCTATAATTAAATAAATTAGAAGGAAATTATGAAATGAGTAAATCCACAAAGTATGGGAAAAATCACAATGTGCATGCCTCTTAACCCACAAAAATAAATACTATACAATACATTATTACTGAACTAAACAGTTTGATTTCCTTGTCATGTTTTGCAAGTTATGTAAGTTTACAGAGACTATTATGTCAACAATAAGGTCTAAGCTACACCTGTTCACATACAAAAAGAAGACACTATACACACACACACACACACACACACATATATAATTTCATAAATGTGACTCATGATTAACTCATATTATACCTGTACGAAAACTAATAAATTTCATCTGAAGCCAGTGCTCATGAATGAAAAAAGAACGTGCTGTAATTATTGTATCTCATCAATAGTAACAAAGACTTAAAATGCAAATGCTACACATTTTGTAACATTACTGAGAATCAACATGAACTCTTAATTCATTCTGCCTGATTCAACAGGTAGCATCTAATTCAGGAACTTGACAGCTGATTTTCTGAGGTAATACCATGCAATCAGCATTACTTTCATCTTAGCACTTCAGTTTGCTTCCTTGTTTCTTTTTGTTGTGAATGTTGTTCACGTAGTCTACTGATTGTTGTGGCCGGAAGTGAACCTGGTGTCTTGAATATGCTCTGAATAACAATACAAGAGATTGAAAAACCATGTATATCAGTGCTCAATGAATCAAATTAGAGAGAGAAATCCATATGATAATCATTTGTAACAATAATCAAATAATTAAAATTAAACTCAACATTTCTTGTGTATGGGGCTTTTATGATACACACCGAAGGAACAGTATAGGGTGTATCAAACAGAATCATCCGATTTGACACAACTATATTTCTGAAACTAATAAACATATATAATGAATTTTGTTTTTTGACGAATGGGAAATTCAAAAAGTTTTTTTTCATACCTTCTCATAGGTAGTCAATGTGGCCCCTTTAGATGCATGGCGTATGTCGATGCAGCATTCAAATTGTTCCCACACTGCAACAAGCATGTCCTGAGTTACAGTTTCCGTAACTGCTGTTATACGATGTCTCAGCCTATTCATTGTTGTTGGTAATGGTAGCACGTAAACAGAATCCGTTATAAATCCCACAACAAGTAATCACATACAGTCAGGTCCTGTGACCTCGGAGGCTAGTAATGTAAGTCTGAATCATTTGGTCCAGTGCGACCAATCAATTGTTCAGTAATCTTTTGATCTACAAATTCCTTCACTTCCTGATGTGGGTGCACACTGCTGCTACTTAGTGGGAACCATATAAAACTTCAGAGTTTTCCCTTTCCAACAGTATGTTGTTCATGCACATATCTTGAATAACACAATAGTTATGATTTTTTTTAAAAAATCGGATGATTCTTTTTAATACCCCCTATGTACTGGTGCTAGATTGGACATTTCCTTCTGGTCAAGAAGTTCTGTAAAGAATGTACTTTTAATGGTAACAGTCACTAATGTGCAGTAACACTTGACAACAGGACTGAATTATACAAAACTACATGTAGCTAAAGGAACATTTAAATGTAATGTGGACACTTCAGTGTGATTTTCAAGATTCACACAGCAATTCAAATTTACATATTTTATAACAGAAACAGAAGAACAACTTCAAATAGCCAAGATCACTACTGCCCAGCATTTACTGTGAGGACCGGTTTCAGCGAACTGTGTTCCACAGTAATTCTTTTTAATAAAGTAGTGAAATAATGTCACTTCATAAAATTTACAAAGCAGAGTTCAGCAAATTAAAGCTTATAATAATAATTGCTTACCAAATACATGGTCACAATTTTATGCAAAGCTAATGAAAATAATTTTAATACCCTTACTACCTACTGCCCATCATCAAAGTTGGAACACCCACTAGTAGGTGATAGGGAGCAGTTTGACTACCACTGCACTAAATGGCTTCCATTGACAGGTGAAATTTATTTAGTTACATTGGTGTTTTTTTTTTAAAGAAAATAGTTTCTCTCATATGTAAATACTGAGCATGGTTTCCAGTACATTACTACTCATATGACTTTACAATGAACGCTGCTACTTGCCAGGTAGCTAACAGAGTATTTCAATTCTTAAATATAGACATTCAGGTAACTCGTAGGAAAAGTGGTTAGGAGGAATGCTTTTAATTTTCTTTTGAACCATTTGGGATTCCCAATTTCTTGCTTTATATTAGCTGGGAGCAAGTTGAAACTTTGTACCAGAGCACCTTATTTCACACTGAACCCTAAACAAAAAGGCAAAGTCTGCATGAAAATTATTTTTTGTCATGTACTGCAACTCTGTATTACTGTTCAGTTACTGTTATTAACAAGAACCATTAAGGATTAAATGTATTGTGCAATGTAAGAATTCCAAAATGTTTCAAATGTGTCTGCAAGATGTATGTACATTTACTTTACATAATATTCTTATAGCTTATTTTTGCTAAATAAACATCTTATTTACACTTGGTGCACTACCCCAGGTGAAAATCTTATAAAGTAACAAGAACTGAAAACTTAAAACAAGCCAATATACTTTTTTTAGATTAAATAATTGAGAGATGATTCTAAGGGTAAACATGCTTACTTGAGCTTCCTGATTAGTTTATGGAGGTGTTGACTCAATTTTAACTTGTTAGTCACCTGCATCGCAAGGCGTTTTACACTGTGTTTCACTTAGTGTACAACCATTAATATCTGCTTCTGGTATCAACATGTCATCACTGCTTGTTTGAAAGTGCAAAATGTGGGTCTTTGTATGATTAGGATTCACACTGTGAGCTGTGAACTACTTTTGTATCTGTTAAGCTATTATCTACACTGAGTCAGGTGATGCTGAGTTTGTGCCTATGATTAGTGTGCTTGCACCATCTGCAAACTCTTATAATTTTTCAACCACCCTTTGAAATCAATGGCTGCTGATCTTTTATATAGTTTAAGAACAAGAGTGGACCCTGTATATTGATCCTCGTGGTACCCTTCTTATGTCCCCTTATTCCAAGCCCTTTTCTTGTCTGTCATATAGTCTGTCAATGAGGTTACCAACATTGTGCTATAGAGGCAAGACTCCATCCATGCAGAGCTATGCCATTAGTACTATAACATCTCAGTCTGCTAAGTCAAATTTTGTGATCCATGCAATCAAAGGCATGACAAAGTCACAGAATGTACCAACAGGATGATTTTTTTATTTATCTCTGCCAAAATTTCGTTTATGAGGCCTTTTATTGGTTTCTTTGTGGAGAATACCTTACAAAAGCTGAACAGAGGCGCTAACAAATTCGACACAGTTAAATGAATGAGTATCCTATTACATTTCACATTTTCAAACCCTTTTGAGAAGTCTGGGTGGAATGAAAGAAGGAGTTAGAGCTGGTTTGATCGTCTCCAATTTACAAATGGGTGTTGCTATAGCATAATTATGTCATTCAGGAACTACAACCAGTCACTGATCGATTAGAAAGATAGCTTAAAAGTTGTCCCATCAAATCATGGCCAGGTTTCAGAAATTTTGCTTGGAACACAATTACAGTCAGCAGAATTACTACTTTTTGATGTCGTGAAGAATTCTGTACACTCCTTATGGTTTGTAGTTTTGAAACTGTGTGTTGGTGGTGCATCCAATGTTTGCCCAAATAGATCTAACTTCTGTGTATTTGGTTTTTTGTTTGTGGGTGCAATGTTTGTTTTTCTGTGAGGAAAAAAATCACTGAATTTGAAAGTGTAAAGGTACCAACTTGGAAGGGTTGTGGAGAGGTGTGCTGAGGGCGAGAGGCAGCATGTGCCCAGGATAGGAAAGTGACACCAGTAACCTCCATCAAGCTGCAGGCCCAGGGAGTTGTGCCCTGTGCTGTAGAGGAGTAGACTGGGAGGGGAAGAGAGATCAGAAGATGAGGGAGACTGGAGATGAGGATGTGAGCACAGGGTAAGTAAGGTTAGGGTCATGGTGTAGGTGGGAGTAGACCAGGAGCAAGTGGAGAGGGGCCAGGAGGCTTACAGGATCAAAGGGAGTGTTGCAAGGACAACTCCTACCTACGAATTCAGAGGAGCTGGTGTTCGGCAGGGAAGGGTCCTGATAACAAGGTTTGTGAAGCAGCTATTGAACTCTAGCAAGTCATGTTCAGCAGTGAGTTCTGCCACTGAGTATTCTACTGTGTCCTTGGCCACAGTCAAACTGTCATCTGGATGTTTCTCAGTGCATAATTCCATTCAAAGCACTGTCATCGAGTAACTGCTTACAATTCTGTGATACAGCACTTTTCTTCTATGGCCTGTACCTATATACACTGATGGAAAAAAAAATTCACCACCAAAAAATAAGTAACGTAGAATAATGAGGTTTTGAGAATACATTTGGCTATGTAACCTATTTAAGTGATTAACACTGCAAAATCACAGGTTAATCTAATTGTGAGATAAGATATTGCAAATGTGAAATGCTGGTAGATTAATAACTGCCAGAATGTTGAAATACATGCATGCAAATGTGCTTGCATTGTGTTGAACAGGTGACGGATGTTAGCTTGTGGGGTGGAGTTCCATGCCTGCTACATTTGATCGGTCAATATAGGGACATTTAATGATAGTTGTGGATGATGCTGGATTTGTCCAATGATGTCCCATGTGTGTTCGATTGGAGACAGATTTGATGATTCAGCAGGTGAAGGCAACAGGTCGACACTCTGCTGTGCATGTTGGGTTACAACAGCAGTATGTGGGTGAGTGTTATCCTGTTGGAAAACTCCCTGAAATGCTGGTCCTGAATAGTAGCACAACGGGTCAAATCACCAAATTGGAATACAGATTTGCAGACAGGGTGCATGGGTTGAGAGTGCTCCTGCTGTCATGTGAAATCGCACTGCATCCTGTAATCCCAGGTGTAGGTCCAGTGTGTCTACCACGCAGGCAGGGTGGATGCAGGCCCTCATATGGTCTCCTCCTAACCAACAAACAGCTGTCACGGGCACCGAAGCAGAACCAGTTTTCATCTGAAAACACAACAGACCTCCACTCTGCACTCCAATGAGCTCTTGCTGTCAAGCAGTGAAGCTGTGAATGGCGGTAGTGTGGGGTCATTGGACTGCTGCAGGGCATTTGGCTTGGAGCTGCCTTTGAAGCAACCAATTTGTAACAGTTAGTTGTGTCACTGTGGAGCCAAATGCAGCTCAAACTGCTGCTGCAGATGCAGTACAATGTGCCAAAGCCAAGTATTTCTGCAATATTGCAGAAGGAAAATCCAGCTTCTCGTAGCCTTATTAGATGACCTTTGTCGAACTCAGTGAGGAGTTGATAATGGTATCTTTTTCACCCTAAAGGCATTCTACACTAAAATCAACTCACCACGTCCTCTCAAAGGTGCAAACCTGATTTCCGTCCTCATAGTGGCACTACTAATGCCACTGCTACACAGTTGGAGCAAAATTGGAATGGAAATCATCTTTCAGATGTCACACAACTCACTCTAGGTGTTGTGATTTTTTTTTCCATCAGTGTATCTTATTCTAAACATATGGCAATCATATTGACTATTGGTTTTACAAGTGAATCACTGCAGGTTGTTGGGTCTAGAAACAAACAGTCAATGGCTGCTTACATCAGTCCTGGAATCATTGTAAGAAATATTACAATGGCAAATAACCCAAAACTAGATGTCAATGACATCATGTTTAACTTGTGCCACATAGCAGATAATACTAGCTTAAGGATAAGTGTACAATTTGTGATTTTGGAGAAAAACAGATAAATTGAAATGTAAACAAATGAAGATAATGAGAAATCTGTACGGACCAAAAAAATGTGGAATTATGAGAATGGCACCACAAATTTACAAATTTTAAGAAGCCTTCAAGATTTGTATCTGTCAGTCAGAAGATTAGGTCTACGATCACACCAGGAACAATGAGGGAAGATTGAGTTTGAGGAAACACACACACACTATTTATTGTTTTCGAATAGTTAACAATTTGGGTCTTCAGAATCCAATGCGGAGTGGGATGAACTAAGGCATAATAATTACATTTTGGAGGACAAGATTACAAAATGCTGTTTGACCGCCTAGAAATACGTTTTCCTATGTTTCCCTAAATAACTGATGGTGAGTGCCCCTGATGGTATGTTCTAAGTACCAAGACAAATTTCCTGCACCATTGTTGGACCTGAGCTCAATGTCCACCTCTAATGATTTCATTTTTGAAAGGACATTAATGCTGGCCACATTCAGTGTGAACAGAGAGAGTTGTCATTTTACAAGAGTGAACACAATTCCAGCAGGGAGGAAACACTGGACAACTGTACAAGGAGGGTTGAACATATGTCAAAATCCAGTCCAAGAATTGTTAGCTTCCCTAAAGGACTGAAAGATCTCCAACCAACAACTGCCCTTGGTACAGACTCCACTACAGCCACTGGGTCACATATCTCTGACTTAACTGAATATTTTTGACTCCAGGAGCTTAATCTGTAAGTTCAGTGGTCTACCAAATGCATTCCATTTACACACAGGCATCACATGTCTGGGCAAATGTGGTGTCTTGTCTACCTCAAGTAGCTCCACGAACAGCAGGATATTGTACTGTTCATGGATAGGTCCCCCCATGAACCATGGACCTTGCCGTTAGTTGGGAGGCGATACAGATAGCTGTACTGTAGGTGCAGTCAGAACAGAGGGATATCTGTTGAGAGGCTAGATAAACATGTGGTTTTTGAAGAGGGGCAGCAGCCTTTTCAGTAGTTGCATGGGCAACAGTCTGGATGATTGATCTGTGGAAGTGGAAGTGGGTTTAGCCATACATTAAGCAGCTTTTGAAACAGCATAAGCAAGATCTGGATGAGTAGAAAATGCTATGTATATTAATGATTTCACAGCCAAACAATAAGGAACATTCCTGACCACAGTATTACTATATTCATTGTCTAATTGTTCATTAACACAGGGAGTTTTTAATGGTTTCGAATCAGCCATGTTCAAACAGTGTACAATCTTCTGTGTATGCTTGCTGTGCAACAAACAAGCTCTATTTGCATGTCTAAAAATGAGTCTAAAGATCCCACTGTTATTTTGATGTCTTACTTTAACAAATCTAAAAATGAGTTGCTCCAATGATAAGCCCATCACCAACATAAATAGCAACCAGTAATTTTTCTGTTGCCTTGAGGAACATAAAGACAAAGATCTGCTGTAGAACTAATAAAGCCATTCTTTTTCAGAGTGAAACTTATTATTCCAGCAACGAGGTGATTGATTAAGTCCATGCAATGATTTCTTGAAGTGACAAACATGACCTGACCCATCATCGAAAACTTCTGGTTGAGTTGAGCATATTTCTGTACACAAGTCACCAAACAAAAATGCAGTTCCAACATCAAATTGAACAACTCTCAAATTTTCTTCTGTTGCAACAACTATTACAGCATGAATAGTGTCATAATGAGCAACTGGACTAAAAGTTTCTTCACAGTTAAGTCCGGCACACTGAAACATACCATGCACAATCAAACGAGAATGGTATTGATCAATCGATCCACCAGATCTATATTTAATATGAATTACCTATACATTATCGATAGTGCATTTTCCTTTAGGCAGTTCTACTGAGTCCCACGTATCATTTTCTTCAAATGCCTTCATTTCTTCTTCATCATGTTAAACAACTTATTGGAATTACTACTTTCTGTAGCTTCACTGCAGTTTGTTAGTGCAAGCTCTTCATGGATTGCTTTTGATAGCCAAACCAATGCATTTGATTCTTGAGACTGTTGAGGCTGATATCCTAATTTGTAGTCACTAAATTTCACTGGGGGACATATTCATGAGCTGGACATTGATTTGGTAACCCATTCAAATATTCCTGGTCACTAGTTTCAATTTGAGAGTATCAGGCAAGAAAGAAATAAGCAAAAAGAGTGGTGGTGGAGGAAAGAAGAAAGTGGATGGAACAGTAGACCATAATGATGGAGGAGGATAGTGAAGGTTCAATAAAGGTGTTATATGGGATGATTGAAAGTAAGAGGAAGAACGGAATGACAGATTATGCTCGAATGGTGAACTAAAGTGAACAAGATGTAGAGAATAAGGAGGAACTCAAGAATATGTGGAAGGAGTATTTTGAAGAACTCCTGAACACGAATGGGGACCTGGATGAGGAGGAACAAGGGGAGGAGAAAAAAGAGGAGGAACAGCAAATAGAAAAAGACCTTACATGGGGAGAAGTGCAAGAGGCATTGGGCAAGGGAGGGAAGTCACTAGTCTGGATGAGCTAAGTGAAGAGATGGTGAGAGCAGCAGGAGAGATGGGCATACAATGGCTATATCGAGTAATGAAAATTGTGTGGAGACAGAAGACGATCCCAGAAGATTGGAAGTAGGGAATAATTGTCCCGATCTTTAAGAAGGGAAATAGAAAAGAGTGCAAGAACTATAGAGGGATACCATTGATGAGTCATTGTGCAAAGATTTTTGAGAAAATTTTGGAAGCACGAATTCGGGCAAAACTACTCTTCATTGTAGTGATGGATGATATAATGAGTACAGTAGCATAAGTAATTGGTGAAAGGAAGATGAAAGCTATGGTGTTTGCAGATGATCTGATGATTTGGGGGAATGAGGAGGAGGTACAATAGCAGCTGGACATATGGGAGTGAAGAGTACAAGAATATGGGATGAAATTTAGTATAAGTAAGAATGAGATGATTATCACAACAAGAGAGGAGGAGAGAGGAACAACTGGAATAACGATTGAGGAGAGTGGAGAGTTTCAAGTACCTAGGAAGCCTGATACAGGAGGAGAGAAAAAAACGGCAGAGAAATAAATGAGTGGGGGAGAAATGCAGAAGCATTTCGGAAGAGTGTCAGAAGCCTGATATGGACCAAGGATGTACCCCAAATCAGTAAAAAGGTTATATACCAGTCATACTATGTCCCAATCCTGACATACGCATCATTAACCTGGGTTATGAAAGGAAGAGAGAGAAGCAAAGTACAAGCTAGTGAGATGAAATTCTTGAGAAACAGTACTGGAGTAACAAAGACAGGTTAAGAAATGAGAGGGTCAGAGAATTAATGAAGGTGTAACAATTACAGGAGCAGGTGGAGAAATTAAGGCTGAGATGGTATGGGCATGTTAAGAGAATGGAGGAGAAGAGGATACCCAGGATGATACATGATATGAAACTGGAAGGAAAGAGACCAAGAGGAACACTGAGAGACAGATGGCTGAAAGGAGTAGAGGAATGCGCCCA
The DNA here is from genome assembly GCF_023898315.1 of Schistocerca nitens. Taxonomy (NCBI): domain Eukaryota; kingdom Metazoa; phylum Arthropoda; class Insecta; order Orthoptera; family Acrididae; genus Schistocerca; species Schistocerca nitens. The sequence goes on from NC_064615.1 coordinate 904,724,961, forward strand.
GAAGAAAGGAGAAGATTGGACCAAGGTGAAGACGGAGAGACGGTGGCAAGACAGTAGACAATGGAGAGGTTTGTGTTCCATACAGACCTGGCCAGAGGCTGGAAACTGTCCAAGATGATGATGATGTGATGATGACTAGTTTTAATTTGATGAACAGTGGATTGACATCTCTCTTCTATTTCTTCAGGTATGGTTGGTTGGTTTAAAAGAGGGGGTACGGATTAAACTGCTAGGTCATCGGTCCCTTGTTCTGAATAAAACAATGCCACATGGGTGAGAATAAAACAAGCGAGACTGACAACACAAAACGGAGAGAAAGGAAAAACCACAAGAACGATGTAAGGGCAACAAACACTGAAATGGAAAAAAGGGGAGAATAAATCCACAGACACGCAAGAAACAGGTAGAAGAGATTAAAACAACACAACAGATTACCACGACTGGCTGACCATGAGAATAAAACAGAGAATCCAGCCACTCTGCAACACATTAAAACCTCCACCCTAAGAGCACTAGGGTGGACAACACAGAGTGACAAAGGACTTGGGCTAAAACTTAGATCAAATGATAAAACCCACCCTCAAGAATAAAACATAAAACCAAATAAGCCAATGAAGCGTTGTCAGATAAAATTAGTGGCAATGAGTTTGGTAACTGAAGATTTCATCACAGGGCAGTCAAAGTGGGACAGTGCACCAGAATATGGGCCACTGTTAACAGGACGCTGCATCGACACTGAGGTGGGTTTTCATGGCGCACGAGGTAGTCGTGGGTCGCCCAAGCGTTGTCAATGCGGAGGCGGCAGAGAACCACAGAGTCCTTGCAAGAGGCCTGCATGGAGGACTGCCACACATTCGTAGTCTCCTTAATAGCACACAGTTTGCTGTTCATACTGAGACTATGCCATTCCGTCTCCCGAGGCCAAAAAACCTGGCGGCTTAAAAACAAATGCAAGTCAGTTATTGGAATGCCTATCTCCATAAGCAGTTTCCATGTAGGTCGTTTGGCCAGCCTGTCAGCAAGTTCATTGCCTGGGATTCCGATGCATCCTGGGGTCCACACAAACACTACTGAATGACTGGACTGTTCCAGAGCGTAGATGACTCCTGGATGGTCGCTACCAAAGGATGACAAGGGTAGCACTGGTCGATAGCTTTTAGGATTCAGTACACTGAAGAAACGACATCCCAGGGCACGAACGGATGTGTTAAAGAGTACGAGATATAGCCACCAGCTCTGCAGTGAAAACATTGCAGCCATCGGGCCAGGAATGTTGTTCATTATGTCGTCCATGGACATGCGCGAAGCCGACGTGACCATCAGCTATTGAGCCATCGGTGTAAACCACTTCATGGCCTTGGTACATGTCAAGAATTGAGAGGAAGTGACAGTGGAGAGCCACGGGGTGAACTGAGTTCTTTGGGCAGTGTGAAAGGTCCAGGCGAAGCCGCGGACCAGGTGTACACCATGGAGGTGTACGCAAATGGACCTCGAGTATAGGTGGTAAAGGCAAGGACTCCACTTCAGACAGAAGAGATTGGATGTGAAATGCAGTTGAAGGCCAGACCTGGGCACTGGTGCGGGAGATGAACGTGGATGGGAAAAGGAGACGGTAATTCAGATGAACAGGAGAATTATGAACGTGTGCAATGTAACTGGCAAGCAGTTGGGCATGCCTGACCTGCAATGGAGGGACTCCAGCCTCCACAAGGACGCTGGTCATCTGACTCGTCCTGAAAGTTCCCGTCACTAGCCAAACGCCACAGTGGTGCACTGGGTCGAGTAAACGCACGAAATGCTGAGGGTGACCATAAACTAGACTCCCATAGTCAAGGCGGGATTGAACAAGGGCTCTGTAGAGCTGCAGCAGCGCAGAGCAATCTGCACCCCAATTGGTGTTGCTCAGGCAGTGGAGGGCATTGATGTCCTGCCAGCACTTCTGCAGACGAAGGTGAGGAAGCCAAGTCAACCGGGCATCGAAAACCAGTCCTAAAAATTGATATGTCTCCACTACAGTGAGGGGACCATCATTAAGGTAAAGTTCTGGTTCCAGATGAATGGTACTATGCTGATGGAAGTGCATAGCATACGACTTCACGGCTGAAAACTGGAAGTTGTGGACTACAGCCCATGACTGTGCCTTGTGAATGGCTCCCTGTAGGTGCTGCTCATCAACTCCAGTACTGGTGGAGCAGTACAAAATGCTAAGTCACCTGCATACAGAGAGTGTGAGACAGACAGCCCTACAGCTGCTGCTAGACTGTTAACGGCCACTAAAAATAGAGATACACTCAATACAGAGTCCTACGGGACCCCATTCTCTTGGATATGGGAGGAACTATGGGAGGCACCAACTTGAACATTGAAAGTAAGAAGTGACAGGCAATTCTGCATAAAAATCTGGAGTCATCCTCGGAGACCCCATTCGTATAATGTGGCAAGGAGATGATTTCGCCAGTTGATGTCAAATGCTTTTCGTAAATAAAAAAATATGGCAACGAGGTGTTGTCATCTGGAAAAGGCACTTCAGATGGCAGACTCAAAGGACACAAGTAGTAGAGCGCTGGGGGTAATTCTCTGATGCAGAGGCGCGAGCATAGTGCTCCGCAAAGTGCTCGAAAATCTCGTTTGTGTCGGTAGATATGATGTTAACACCAGGAACACCTGTTGGGGTCTGGTACCCAAAAACTCATTTGATCTTTTCCCAGACTTGGGAAGGTGACATGTGGCACCCAATGGTCGAGACATATCTCTCCCAACACTCCTGTTTCCGTCTTTTGATAAGCTAGCGAACGTGGGCACGGCGCCGTTTACAGGCTATGAAGTGCTCCAGGGAAGGGTGCTGCTTATGCTGCTGTAGAGCTCACCGATGCTCCTTAATTGCCTCAGCAACTTCCGGCGACCACCAAGGGACTGTCTTTCGCCGGGGGCACCCTAAAGAACGAGGGATCGCGTTTTCCACTGCAGAAATAATCGTTGTATTTACCTGCTCAACAACCACATCAATGTTACCACATGGGGAAAGAGTCAACGGTGACAGCAGAGGTGAAAGCGTCCCAGTCTGCCTTGTTTAAAGCCCATCTGGACAGGCGTCTGTGGGCCTGGCGCCAGGGCAGTGACAGGAAGACAGCGAAGTGGTCACTACCACACAGGTCGTCATATGCTCTCCAGTGGATAGATGGTAGAAGGCCGGGACTGCAAACCGAGAGATCAATGGCCGCATATGTGGCATTAGACACACTGAAATGTGTGGGGCAACTGTATTTAAGAGGCAGAGGTCGAGTTGTAAGTGTTTAGAAATGGCAGGAGATTGGGTCGACAATGGGGGCTGGATTTGTTTACAGCTTCTGTAACAGTGCAAGCTGGAGCTGCTTGTTGCCTGGGTGTGTTTATATTCAGTAGAAAGTAGATATTTCTCAGTGAGTGAAATATTTTTTTGCATTCTTTAAAGTGTTGAGTCAGATGATGTGGCAGCCTAGAAGAAAGCAAGATAAAGTGAACAAAGACAAGCATCCAAAAGAAAAGGAGAAATTAGCCACACAAAGGGGTGAAGAATTTGTCACAAGCAAGGGTTATTTGGTGGAGGCTACAAGAACTGGTTCAGATTGCAGCTGTTGTATGAAGCGCGTGGCTTGTTTCAATGCAGTTGAGAAATGGAGAGTGATTAAAAATTTCTACAGTGGATTATTCTACAACTGATTTTATGGCTGACAAACTGCTTATTGGCTTCTGTCTCGGGTTCTTTGGCCGACGTTCATCTAATGATTTTTCTGACGTTTCGCCAGCACGAGTGGCTGGCATTGTCAAAGCTTCACCCTCCATTGCCGGTGGTGAACTGGAGCCGAGCTCGCGGCCGCAGACTATATGTACCTGGTGCGCCAACGTCCGAGGGCTTCTCCATGGTCATTTCCGGTGCGGTTCTCCTCTTGCTACCTGCGACGGTCGTCCGCTGCAGTACGGGAAGCCAGGATCCGTTTACCTTAAGGCTTTCCTCTTTCTTGTTCAAACTGTTCGCGTGTTTGTATTTCTACAGCTTCTCTGGACAAGCGCATGTGGTAGTGCTTTTCTACAGCCAGAACTTCCGTGTCTGCGAATTTTATTACGTGGTCGGTCTCATTCAGTGCGTGCTCTGCCACGGCCGATTTCTCCACCTGCCCCAACCTGCAATGTCACTTACGCTCTTTGATCCACATGATGCACATGCGGAAAAGTTTGTCGGAATGACTGGACGATCCATTAACAGAGGAGAACCGCACCGGGAATGACCACGGAGAAGCCCTCGGACGTTGGCGCGCCAGGTACATATAGTCTGCGGCCGGAAGCTCGGCTCCAGTTCACCACCGGCAATGGAGGGTGAAGCTTTGATAATGCCAGCCACTCGTGCTGGCGAAACAGAAGCCAATAGGCAGTTTGTCAACAAGTGGCCACGAAAGCCTTAATTTTGGATTTTATGGCTGTTGCCTATTTAAATTTTTTATTGTTTCATTGTAATAAAATTTGATTGTGACATATTATTAGTTAACAGCATCACCCAATATTCATTTAGTTTATTTATTTTTAATGCAATATTAAACAATAGGAGCTTTTGCTTTTGTTCTAAGGTAATAAAAATGCCCATTTACGTTTAGGCTTATTGTCAATAAAGAAGTACATTATTGCTGGGTGTGGCATTGTTTTAGTCAGTCTGTTCTGGAACCTCCGTTAGAGTGGATGTACATACTTCATCGAGAGTGTAGACTGTGTTACGCGCTTTGTTCTGTGTGTAATTTGTAATTAATTTTGAGAGTAACTGGAATGCAATAACATGGATGAACAGTGCTCTGCTGGACAGACAGCAAGTGAGATGTGTCAAAACAGTTTACAGTTCAGTTTCAAAAAACTTGAAAAATGTCAATGACTTTGATGAAGTTACACAAACTTTGTTTAAATTTCGAGTAAGTTGTTCTGTAACATCACTGTATGAGTATCATGAGAAGAAATATATTCTGAAGCACAACCACATTTTTGGAAGAAACTGCTGTGATCCACTTAAAGTTCATAAAAAGCCTATTACTAAAGGTTTGAGGGAAATAAAACTTGAACATTTCTCCTTGTTACGTGAGAGAGACAGCTTCCCAAGTGAAACGTAATGTGATTCCCAGAAATTTTGTTACTCAAAAATATTTGTGGTGAATCCAGAACCAGAATCATGTAACCTTGTTAATGACATTTATATTCTAAATGAGGAAGCTGTTAGCATATTGGATTTTGCTTGTTCTAAGTTAAGACTATCTCCTGCTTCAAAAATAATAAAATTAAGTAGCAGAAAAAGAAAAGCAGCTATTGAAAATAAGGTACAACAAATTTCAGACAAAATTAGAAAAGACTTGGTATCATGCTTTAATAATACAGATACCAACATTATTTCTAAAGAAAAAGAAAACCTACCACCAGCATCATCTAACACTGAATATTTGAGCTTAATAGAGAAATTACAAATTAAATGTTCAGTGACATCTAAAGAGGAAAAAGTTAAAATTTTAAGTTTGCTCCTTGACTCATGTTCAAGAGAAAAAAATAGTTCATGAATTCAACATTTCTCACTGTTTGGTTAAACTAACTCAAAAATTAGTGAAAGAGCAAGGCATTCTTCCAGTTTTAGGAAAGAAGAAAGGAGTAGGTATAAGTGAAGAAACAATTGAAAAGATCCAGCAGTTTTTTTGAGGATGATGAAAACAGTAGAATGTGCCTAGGTTGCAAAGATAGCAAAAGAATTGTTATAAATGGAGTTAAAGTAACAAAGCCGAAATGACTAGTGCTGTCAAATTCAAATGAACTTTATGTAGCTTTCAAAAATTCTCATCCTGAATGCAAAACTGGAAGGTCAAAATTTTATGACCTCCACCCTAAGTGGTGTATTTTGGCTGGATTCTCAGGGACACACTAAGTATATGTTTGTTTACATCATCAAAATGTCAAGCTGATGATTGTGGGTTCAAAACTCAGTGATCTTAACTACAAAGCGTTACTAGATTTAATGGTCTGTGACACTTAAGCGACTACTTGGAACACAACACATTGGCTGTACATGTGTTTCAAAAGTATGTAATAAATTACATAAAAGAAAATTTTGCCAACATTGAGAAACATACTTTTCAGATGGAAGTGGTAGTCAGTACAAGAACAAAAAGAATTTTTCAAATCTGTGCAACCACAAAGCAGACTTTGGGTTGCAGGCTGAATGGCACTTTTTTGCATCTTGTCATGGTAAAAATGCATGTGATGGACTAGGATATGCAACAAAACATGAAGTACGTAACGCCAGCTTACAAAGACCAACCACAGACCAAAATTCTCACAGTACAGGACATGTATTTCTTCTACAAGGATAATATTAAAGACATCACTTATTTTCTGATCAAGAAAGAAGTGGTTCTGCATATGAAAACAACACTTCAAACCAGATTTGAAAACTGTGTAGCAATAAAAAGGAACAAGGCATTTCCACAAATTCCTTGGCATTGCAGAAAACTTAGTTCGAGGCTATGTAACATCAGAAACCAAAATTTATGAGGATCATTGTGTTAGTAAAATTACATCTCTGTCTTCAACATTGAATGACATAGTGGCATGTGTGTATGATGGACAGTGGTGACTTGCAGAGATTGAAAGAATAAGTTTGGAAAACAATGATATTTCTGTGCATTTTTACCACCCTGATGGCCCAAGAACATCATTCAAGAAATCTACTAGTAACAAAGTTTTGATACCAATGAAAAATGTTTTAAGGAAACTTTCAGTGCTTGAACTTACCACATCAACTGGGAGGTCTTATGCTATATCACAGAAACTGTCTGAAGAAATAGGTGTTCTTAACATTCAGCACCAGGTTTAGGAACAGTGGCATTTCGAAGGATGTTAATTGAAAATATTTATTTTAAGAGTGTGAAAATAATATAAACGTTAATTTCAGTGATGTTTCCACTTTTTGTATATAATTCAGTACCGTATTTCAATAATAACTGATTATATCCCGCCAATATCACACACGAATAGGCAACAGCCATAGGCTGAGTAGTAGAGTAATATGAATTATCTCATTTTCAAAAATTCGTATCTTTTTTCAGTCAGATATCAATGTTGAAATTTTTACAGTACGTTGCCATCATATAGGTGTACAAACTGTGCAAAAAACATATTTTATTTTCAGTCCCACCTGAGATAATTAACCCCAAACTTTACAAAAAATGAAAATTTTCAAATTTCAAAAATTCATAAAAAATTAAGGAAACATTTGTAAATGTTCTTACTCTATATGAGGCTAGTAGTGTATGATATCTAACTATAGGTAAAAAATAGACTTTCATAAATCACTCCTTGTTTGTTATTTTTGGGCCTAAAAAAGTGGGCTTTTGAAAATTTGGATACCAAACTTTGGAGGTCATTTTGACTGGTTATTTTTGAATTTAGGGTATTTTGTGTAATTGACATTGTTGTAACCTAACCCAGTGCAGAGATATTCATATTTTTGCTAACGTCTCTAAACTGAAACACAGTCACACTTACAAATGAAAATGGCCACCATTCAGTAAAGGTGAAAGGAAAATTTTTTTAAAAAAACTGTTTTGAACTTCTCAATTATAGGGTAATCACATATAAAAAAATTAAAATACTTAAAAATGGTCAATCAACCAACCTAATTTTTATTGGATCACTTCATTTGGATTGATCCACTATCTGCAGAACTTAGATGCTTAAGATGATCTGTAACATGTGACTTCCAGTTAGGGACAGGAAAAACTGACCAGTTAAAGCAGATACTGATATTTTAGTACCAAATAACAGGTATATTTTCGTATTTGTTTGGTCTCAGTTACAACCGTTTTTTTTTCATAAAAAAGACATATAAATATGCCATACTAGCAGCACTTTAACAATGAGTAAAATCCATTCATCAAATTTCCACTGCTTTGAAATATTGGATTATTAAAGAAATTGGGAAAAGTGATTAGCACTATTTTAATAACAATGCCTACAGTTAGAAACTAGAAACAAACATGATGTAAGGATTGGTACAGCACTGCAGACACAATACCATACCCTTTGCCATGTGGCATGGTCTATTAGATAGTACACACACATGTGCAGAGTGCAAGACTTCTCCCCACCTGGTCTATATGGTAGTTTCTTGCAATCGTCCTCTGACATCAGTTTTACTGCAAATGGTACCATTCATAGTTTGGAAGTATTTTAAGAAGTATGGTAACAATGAAATATGTCACTTCATCTGTTTTAAAACATTAAATATGGGAAGAGGCACATCCAACTTCAGACATCATATAAGGAGAAAACGCCTACAATGTACCTTGGAAGAGAAGGTAAATTTGACTGATATACCTATAATTTTAATGACCTACTGTAAATTGAGGATAATAACTGAACCTTTAGTTTTGTAGTTGTTTCAGAGTGAAAAATTGATACCATCCAAAAGTAATGATGCAGGAAAGTCATTAAAATGTGACCTTTTGCTCTCGCTGACACCTCATCTGTCTCCTTCACCTTCACAATTTTGGCCGGAAACAATGAGACCAATTACTGCAGCTGTGTCAACCACTATATCGACCATCGTTTTGAGCTCTTCACCTTCATTAGAAGTTTTTGATTTTTATTTGAAATCTACATTTCTTTCTGAAAGTAATAGCAATGCAAAATCAATAATTGGTTATTTCAGAAACCAGTTATTTTGAGCAATAACTGGCATCCCTACTTCCTGTTCAAGTTTTTATCTATATAAACACTTAAGAATTTAGAATATTATATTATGATTATTGGTTTACTCCTCGTGCAAAAGTGGAGGATTCTCCACCTGGGATTGACTATAATCTTGCATCCTCAACAAAGATAACTATTTCTGTTTCTAATATATGATGACAGTTATACACAAGGGCTGATCAACAAAGACTTTTTTTTCCTTCACAGATGTTTATTACTCAATTTCAGTGCTTGCATGAACTTTTTCAAAGTACTCCCCGCCTACGTGAATGCACATCTTGTATTGTCTCTACTAGTCCTTGAACATATGGTGCTGGCCATTCTTTGTCAGATCCTTGAGAATTGCCTCACTTTTCTTGACCATTGCTTCAGAGTTCTCAAATCGAATGTCCCACAGCTCTGCCTTTAGTGATGGGAATAAAATTTCAGACTCCAAAGGTTGTGCATCATCATGATGGAGTTGCCACCTGTAACGTCTTGTAATAAACAAAGACAATATATTATGTAATAATTAAAATATTAGATGTGTCATATTGTGTCATTATGTAAAATTATGTATTATTTTCTTTATTTTTTATTTTTGAGAACGTCTGTGTCGGCGAGTAATAAGACCGACACAGAAGATAAATGTTGTACAGAGATCACCAACTGAATTTGTATATAAGGCATGATGTAATGCAATGTCTCTGTTCTTCGTAATCTGGAAGCTGCGAGATCAAGATCTCCTGTTGTTGTCGTAGAGAGCGCGGAGGTAGCATTTTTTTGTCGAGATTGTGAATTGGACGCCATTGCGCGTGAATGTACACAGGTCTGTAATTATTAAGATATTTAAATGTTTAAATAGAGTTGTTTAAATGAAAACTTGTATTACTTAAATGTTAAAGTGTGCCTGCCTATTATCCCATCCTGTTAAGATATTTTTCAGCCATATAAAAATATTATCTGTGGAGCTGAGCCGTTGGAGAAAGAAGAGCCGCTGCCGCGGCGTATTTAAACGACTTACAATATAGTCGAGTATACCGCAAGGAAGCGGTAAAATAATAGTAAAAAATAATATTATTTCTTTTAGCTCTCAGGCTGGCAGTGAAGATCAGCAGATTTTATGATGTGTTGCAGGTTGACGCGGGCTGCTGATAGGATATAATTTTCAGTGCAAATAATTTTATGTACCTAAAGAATCTGATAGGAAACTTGCTGTGCTCCGTTCTGATCTGGCTAAATTTTATAGTGAATACGTAATTTTCTTTAATGAGAGTCTCATGTTCTTGGGCTAGCCGTGGCATGAAATAGCATTTTAGTAAGAAATAAAATCCACTGCAAACTTGTATTTGTGAACGATCGTACGAACTGTAACATCAGTGATCATAGGACATTAATTTCAACTTTGAATAATTATGAAGTAGGAAAGATATATTGATACTTAGCATGAGTTGCAGTTACCTAAAAATCGTTCTTTAAATTGTAGGCCAGATCCAGAACAATAATACTTCCATCATTTTATTTTGCTAAAAAAGGTAACGATGATAAAGCAATTAAAAGCACAGCATTGTTAAAAGAATTTCACGTCACTCTTTCCATATATGCGTTGTTACGCCAATAATAATTAAAAATAATTAAATAAACCATTAAGAGCAAAAACAATTTTTATAAAAGCAACAATTAACGAAAGGGCAGTCAGCAACAGATATAATAGTTTTTTTTTTAAGAGAGAAGACGTGAAACTGGCGCCCAAAAACGCGGGGCCCGAATTTGCAGTGGTCACAATTATAAAATTTTATGTATTTTCTTTCAGTGTCTATTGTTATGTAGGTGTATATGTATATGTATTTAGTGTTAAATGTATGTATATCATGATCTATGCTATGTATTAATGAAGGTTCAAACACTCTTTCATGACAAAACGTACTACTGCAAGCGAGTTTGAGGAGACGATCCTGATTGTACTGAGAAGCTCTAACGACTACGTAATCCGGGGGCAGCCGAACCCCGAGATAATAGAAACTAAAGGTAAGACTACAGTGTAGTTGTCCTGTTTGTAGAAGTTGAGCTCCAGTGAAGTAATCTCATATCGCTAGTGGTGTGCATACTGTACGTAGTTTGATGTTAGTATTTGTGACAGGACAAAGTTGATGTAGATAGTAATTTTTAGTGTGCAGTGTAGTGTATATAAAGTGATGTACTTTGTGTGCAAGGGGAAAAACTGTTAGATTTAGTGTTTTAGTAAGCAATTTAGGAATATGGTTAAGTTGCGTAGTCAACGTCCGAGCAATATGGATACTGAAGAACAACAATTAGCTAGTGAAGGAAATGTGGAACCGGGTGCCTCAAGTAGTACTAGTACTCTCTTTGAGGATATAACAGGCGAAATTGTGGGGGCAGGGCCACAAGAAGTAGTGCCACCGCCCACTAGTCATCAAGTCGATGTAGATAAAGAAATTGTACCACCACCAGAAAAGCAGGAACCAGAGAGTGGTAATCTGCCTGGTGGGTATTCAATTCAGGCTATATTAGAGCGTGTGCTAAATTACCAGGCAAAATTTGCGCAACAGCAAGTTGAGCGAGATCGCAGGCTAGAAGAAAATTTACTTGCCCAGCAAGCTGAACGAGATCGACAATTAAGAGAAAATTTACTTGAACAGCTAGCTGAGCGAGACCAGCAACTTGTGCAATCACTAGAAAGTATGAAAAAAGAGATAGCAGGTATGAAAAAGAATTATGAGTCAATACCTAAGGCCGTGCAGGAACTGACTGAACAGGTCACCCACCTGCAAGTAGCAAACACTAACATGGTAGATGAAATAGGTGTCTTAGCCAACAGAGTAGAAAAGCTAGAAATAGATTCCACACAGCTTGTAGAGCAGAAGTGGAATGAACAGGCAAATAAAATTGAAACAGAATTTAAATCATGGATAGAAGTGAAGGAGACTGAGATTGACACGAATATTAATTCTAAAGTAGAAGCAGCAATAGCGAATAGAGATTCAGAATCGTTCAGTACCGCCGTAAATAGTCAGGTACAGAACGATGTGCAAACCATTAAACAAATACTCAGTGAGGATATTCCGCAGTGGCAAGTGAATGTTAACAAACGGATATCCGAACTGGAGAAAGGTTTAGCACAAAGCAGGAAACATGTGGAACAGGAACCTCTGTCGCCAACAGCCCATGGTTTTGGCAACGCACAAACTTATATGCGATACAACAATGGGGAATCTGTAGTCGATAATGTGAAGAGCTGTAGCTCCGGTTCGGAGCACACAGCATATGTCCCAGCAGCAAACCCATGTAGTTCAAAAATATTAGTGGAAGAAAGTTTAATTAAAAATAGACAATTTCAAACATTTACTACTGAAAGGAAATCAGTACACCCAGTAGTATTTATAAAAAGCTTTAAAAATATCTTACCCAGTGTATGGAACGAAACACAGAAAATACAATACGTAATGTCGTACATTCAAGGTGACGCAGCACTGTGGGCTACAGAAGTAGCAGACAGCTGCAAGACATACGAACAGTTTGAAAGGGCATTTTTATCGAAATATTGGTCGCCGTGTATACAAGAGCGACTAAGAAAAGAGGTATATAATCCCGAACCGTACTCACCCCGTCTTGGGAATTTGAGGCGGTACTTTGAAAAATATATAAACAAAACACGCTACTGGGACGAGCCTATATCACCGAGAGACATAATAAGACTACTCAAATCCCATTTACCAATTCAAATCAAGGAGAAGTTAATACATGTACCAGAAAGCGACATGGAAAACTTCCTGTCGGTCCTAGATTCCATAGATTTGATACAGGAAGATGTAAAATCGGCGTGCGACCATTTGCGGAATAATGGGTCAGGATGTAATCACGACAGAAACAGTAGTGCACAGAACCACAACCATAGAAATGGTGGGGGTGGTAGCAAGCGACAAGAACAATCGCAAAATGGTAGTAACGGTAGAGGCCAAAACGGGTATGGACAACCAAATTATAACAAAAAGCGTCGATTTGACGACAGATACGAATCCGGAATGTCAGGGACCAACCGCTGGAAAAATGCGCGAGGTCAGTGGCAGAGTAATTATAATGATAGTAATCGAAATTGGCAACAGAATCAGTGTAGAAGCCCAGAGCGACAGGCTAGTGACCGGTATGACAACAATAGACCACCACCGCAAAACGCGCCTATTGCGCAGCCGTGGCGGCCTACAAATCAGAACGTACATATAGTGGAGGTCGCGGACAATAGCCGTCCAAGTACCTCCCAAGTAACTAATCCAACAAACTAGAATCGGCCTCGATATGCTCTCCATCGACGGCCGAGGGATGGAGTGAGAGCAACTCGAGTAATAACAGTAATAGACCTGGGATACGCATGCTGCGATACAACGAAGGTGTCAGTATGGATAAAGATCTGCTAAACGAACCGCACGAATGTAAGAAGGATAATAATGAAAATGTGCAAGCTATTATTGAAGCTAGAATCAATGATGTTGCAGTAAACATAATTATCGACACAGGTGCCTCAGTAAGTGTGATGAGTATGGAGCTATTTAAAGCACTGGGAAAGGGACATAGTATTCCGACCTTCCCGGTTAATAATTGTAAGGTGTCTGGAGCCATTAGTGCACAGAGCCAATTAGTTAAGTACCAGGTGCAGGTGGAGATTTATAAGGAGGGCGAAGCCATAGTGAGCTCGTTCCTCGTGGTTAAAGGATTGAAGGTGGCCTGCATTCTGGGAGTAGATTTTCTCCGTGAGAGGGACGCATTGATCGACCTCTCCGTGGGGAAACTAAGCATAATTAATAGGGGTAGAAGGATTGAATTATCTATGATGAAATCGAAGGAGGTACTTGTGCCGTGCTGTAATCGAATCGATATCAAAGGTAGGAACCCTTGGGTACTACACATCGATGATTTTTCACATGCAACAGACCTCTATTACCCGAACTTAGAGGATCAAAATTTCGAAACAAATGTTGAGGCATTTCAGACTAAAGTGCACGAATCGGAAGGTTTAAATGATACGCAAAAGCAACAGTTGACGCAGCTGCTATCGGAATATACTATGGTATTTACCGACCGTCCAGGAATAGTCAAAGGGTACCACTATCACATAGAGGTGATACCCCATAATACATACTGTCGTGCAACCTACTCCATCCCTTGGTCGAGGAGGGAATTAGTAGCTATTTGTTAGCACATCCCCATACGGGGAAGATCAAAGGATTATATCCACGTAAAGACGTGAAGTTATTTATTCAGTGACACATAATATATAAAGAGTAATAGTTGTAAAAGATTTTAATTGTGTTTTAGAATATAAGTGTGTTAGTATTTAGAAAGAAATTTGTGTGTAATGAAGTTGGGAGGAAGTGGAATCAGAAAGTGAGCAATAGCTTACACAGGACAGATTTTGTTACAGACAATTAGTCATTAAGATATTATGTGCTTATTAAAAAATGAACAATTTTCTTGTTGTATAAAGGATTAATTTCTTGAACCATTTTCTATGTGTAGTGTGTAAGTGCAATTAATGATGCAATCTTATAGAGTAAGGGAATTGCTGTAATTGTATTAGGATAAGAAACCCTGAGAGAGAGAGTCTTTACTAGCCAGACATTAACTTTGCAATATGCAACAATGATGTAATGTGATGTTGGCTGCCAGTAGTGATTTGAGAACGACACTGGAGCAGAACCTAATTAAAAACGAGCCCGTTCCGTGGAAACTCCGTTCTGTATGTAGCAATGCTTCAATTGAAGCCTGTGTACTTGGTACACGACCTTGAATATTCATTACGCGATACGCGAGTTAAGTCAGACAATGCAGAACCTACACTGTAGTCATATAGGAAAAATCATTAAAAATAATGTTATTGCTGAACGAAGTATTTATTGAACAATATGCCCGAGTCAAGCTGTCATGCACATGGTAAAATCTGTTTGATAGATGGGTGATAATCAGGCAAGCTACACTAAGAAAAAAAAAAAATATGTATAAAAAAAAAAAAAAAAAAATTCACACACCGTTAAAAAAGAAATTTACAAAAGGGCCAAATACGCCTAGCAACAATATGAAGAGTATGTTGTGATAAAGTGAAAACAAATAAATGCTATGTAAATCAGAGTGACTATGCAAAGAACAGTTAAAAGGTGTTAAAAAATAAACTGTGTGCATAAACACTTAAGGACAGGACGGAATATTGTGTGTAGTAGGGACAGAAAATGACTGTTGTATCTGCACCAATATATACGTCGATAAATCTAGTGTTGAGTGATAGACTGTCTTAGTGCAGCGCTCAACGAACAATAGACAGTGTATAAAAACAGTAGTTATTGATCCGTTCGGAGACGATTTACACAAACATCGCTCAACGGAGACATGTAGTATGAGTGTAACGAACCATTTTCGCGTGTTGAAAGACGCTCTGGCAGTGCATCAACCGTGGAAGTGAGTGAAAACGTGTAGTACAATGTGCGTGTGACGAACTCTGAATACCAGTGTCACGATGCCACAAAAAACCTGTTATCACGCCAAAACATCCTGTGCATACCAGTGAAGCGACGGCTTACTGAACAATAAACGCTTTTAACAAATTGCCTCTTCTTCCACAGCTAGTAATCTGTGTCCTTAAAGACAGTACACCGTTGTGGAATGTTTGTTTCATGCGCCACGACGGGGAGCCATGCGGAGAAGCAGAGACGAGTGCCGTGCCGCCATCCAGCCGGTTGCGGTAAACCACTGCCACTCGCCGACAACAGCGAATGGTTCAGCGCGGTTCGCGACTGCTTGGGCGCCACGCTAGCACGACCTCACTGTTATTGAGAGCCGGTCGTCGAACCCAGCGGCCGTCGGTACGCGGCGTTCCAGACGACGCTACTCAACAATTGCTTCGCGCCGCCAGCTCCATACCACATTGTTGTCATTCAAATGAACTATTAACTATATGTATAATGTGCTAACATGAATGGTGTTTAATGGACACGCAATGACGTGATAAACATTTTTTTGTTGTTATCCAACACGAACTCACAATATTCATGGATTTAGTGATGTATCGATCTAATATGTTTGCGTCATGTTAATGAAAGATACTCGCACGAATGCTAGACATTTTAAACCAACTGTCGCGAGTAAGTGCAAAGACGGTTCATTATACTATTGTAAAAATGTGTAATAAGTGACT
Source organism: Schistocerca nitens (assembly GCF_023898315.1). Classification (NCBI taxonomy): domain Eukaryota; kingdom Metazoa; phylum Arthropoda; class Insecta; order Orthoptera; family Acrididae; genus Schistocerca; species Schistocerca nitens. The sequence goes on from NC_064615.1 coordinate 904,740,892, forward strand.
TTCATAACAATCCAGAATACAAGTAGTATATTGATAACAAAGAGACTAAAAGTGTAGCATGCTATCACAAATAGCCTTTGTTATATGTGGACATTGAATAGAGTCTAAACTTTTCGTGAGATGACCATGGCTCCGGCGCAGTTTTCCCAGGTTTTCTGATCGCACGTAGCCCGAATGGGGGAGCCAAATAAATGTAATGACCCTGGGACTAGGTTGACGGTCACCTCGCAAAGTGTAAGAACAGTATACGAAGTGTAATTAAACCTACAGTGTAAAAGAACTGAGTAGTGTAAAGTGAATGTTCCAACCAAAGTAATAAACCATAAACAAGACAGACGTTAGTGGCAGCATATTGCCGAACATTTTCATCGTTAGTCAAATGCTGCCAGGGGGCAGTGTAACGTCTTGTAATAAACAAAGACAATATATTATGTAATAATTAAAATATTAGATGTGTCATATTGTGTCATTATGTAAAATTATGTATTATTTTCTTTATTTTTTATTTTTGAGAACGTCTGTGTCGGCGAGTAATAAGACCGACACAGAAGATAAATGTTGTACAGAGATCACCAACTGAATTTGTATATAAGGCATGATGTAATGCAATGTCTCTGTTCTTCGTAATCTGGAAGCTGCGAGATCAAGATCTCCTGTTGTTGTCGTAGAGAGCGCGGAGGTAGCATTTTTTTGTCGAGATTGTGAATTGGACGCCATTGCGCGTGAATGTACACAGGTCTGTAATTATTAAGATATTTAAATGTTTAAATAGAGTTGTTTAAATGAAAACTTGTATTACTTAAATGTTAAAGTGTGCCTGCCTATTATCCCATCCTGTTAAGATATTTTTCAGCCATATAAAAATATTATCTGTGGAGCTGAGCCGTTGGAGAAAGAAGAGCCGCTGCCGCGGCGTATTTAAACGACTTACAATATAGTCGAGTATACCGCAAGGAAGCGGTAAAATAATAGTAAAAAATAATATTATTTCTTTTAGCTCTCAGGCTGGCAGTGAAGATCAGCAGATTTTATGATGTGTTGCAGGTTGACGCGGGCTGCTGATAGGATATAATTTTCAGTGCAAATAATTTTATGTACCTAAAGAATCTGATAGGAAACTTGCTGTGCTCCGTTCTGATCTGGCTAAATTTTATAGTGAATACGTAATTTTCTTTAATGAGAGTCTCATGTTCTTGGGCTAGCCGTGGCATGAAATAGCATTTTAGTAAGAAATAAAATCCACTGCAAACTTGTATTTGTGAACGATCGTACGAACTGTAACATCAGTGATCATAGGACATTAATTTCAACTTTGAATAATTATGAAGTAGGAAAGATATATTGATACTTAGCATGAGTTGCAGTTACCTAAAAATCGTTCTTTAAATTGTAGGCCAGATCCAGAACAATAATACTTCCATCATTTTATTTTGCTAAAAAAGGTAACGATGATAAAGCAATTAAAAGCACAGCATTGTTAAAAGAATTTCACGTCACTCTTTCCATATATGCGTTGTTACGCCAATAATAATTAAAAATAATTAAATAAACCATTAAGAGCAAAAACAATTTTTATAAAAGCAACAATTAACGAAAGGGCAGTCAGCAACAGATATAATAGTTTTTTTTTTAAGAGAGAAGACGTGAAACACCCTGTTCAAGATAGTTCTGGTAGTTTCCTTGCAATGTGCTGCCCCAGTTTAGCCAATACTGATCTGTGGTGTGCTACTTCAGTCCTGGTGGTACTGAGTCACATGGGGAATGGTCCTCTTAGGCTGGATGGTGGGAATTTGGAAGGTGGTGTGTGACTGGAGAGATAAGGCAAGGGAGATCTGATTTTGTACAAGGTTAGGAGGGTAATTACAGTCTGTGAAGGCCTCAGTGAGACCCTCCGTGTATTTCAAGAGTGACTGCTTGTCACTACAGATGCAACTGTCACGGGTGGCTAGGCTGTATAGAATAGGTGGCAGCTGTCGAAGTTGAGGTATTGTTGGTGGTTGGTGGGTTTGATATAGACGGAGGTACTGATGTAGCAATTTTTGAAGTGGAGACCAACATCGAGGAAGGTGGTTTGTTGGGTTCAGTAGGACAAGGTGAAACGAATGGGGAAGAAAGTGTTTAGGTTCTGGAGGAATTTGGATAGGGTGTCCTCACACTCAATCCAGATCATGAATATGCCATCAATAAATCTGAAACAGGTGAGGGGGTTTGGGATTCTGGGTGTTCAGGGAGTCCTCTAGATGGTCCATGAATAGGTTGGCATAGGACGGTGCCATGCGAGTGCCCTTAGCTGCACCCAGGATTTGTTTGTATGTAATGCCTTCAAACGAGAAGTAATTGTGGATGAGGATATAGTGGGTCACGGCAATTATGAAGGAGGTTGTAGAATTGGAATCTGTCAGGTGTTGGGAGAGGTAGTTTTCAATAGCAGTATTAGGGATGTTAGTGTAAAAGGGGGTGGCATCAATAGTGATGAGCAGGGCACCAAGTGGTAAAGGAACAGGAATTGTGGAGAGTCGGTGGAGGAAATGGTTGGTATCTTTGATAGCTGTCACTCACTCGATACCAAGAAATCCCTTCCATACAGCCTAGCCACCCATGGCCATTAAATCTGCAATAACAAGCAGCCTCTCTTGAAACACACAGGGGATCTCACTGAGGCCTTCGCAGACTATAATTACCCTCCCAACCTTGGACAATAACAGATCTCCTGCGCCTTATCTCTCCAGTCACCCACCACCTTCCAAATTCGCAATGTCCAGCCACAGAGGAGCATTCCCCTTGTGACTCAGTACCACCCAGGACAGGAGCAACTGAATCACATGCTCCGGCAGGATTTTGAATACCTCTTACCGTATCCTTAAATGAGGAATGTTCTACCAACTATCCTTGCCACCTCTCCCACAGTGGTATTCCACTGCCCACCGAACCTACACAATATCCTCGTCCATCCCTATACAATTCCTGCTCCCAATCCCTTGCCTCATGGCTCATATTCCCATAATAGACCTAGATGAAAGACTTGTCCCATACATGCTCCCACCACCACCTAATGCACTCCAGTCACAAGCATCACCTATCCCATAAAAGGTGGGGCAACCTGTGAAACAAGTCATGCGATGTACAAGATAAGCTGCAATCACTGCATCACATTCTACATGGGTGTAACAACTAACAAGCTACCTGTCGACATGAATGGCCACTGACAAACTGTAGCCAAGAAACAGCTGGACCACCCCATTGCTGCACACACTGCCCAACATAATGTTCTACATTTCCACGAGTGCTTCACAGCATGTGCCAGCTGGATCCTTCCCACCAACAACAGCTTTCCTGAACTGCACAGGTGGAACTCTCCCTGCAATATAACCTACGTCCCCTAACCCTTCTGGTCTCAACCTTCGTTAGCCTCTGTCCTTATGCTCTAGCCCCTTTCCTGTTTCCATTCCAGCACTACACAGTCCTCTATTCCATCAACACACCCACAGTCTTTTAACCTCTCTTCTTTTCCACTAATCCTCCCCTGTGCCCTCTGTCTCACCACCTGATTTCACCTAGCTGCCCTACTCTCTCTCCACCTCATCCCTGTATGTTCCCATGAGCAGCACTTTACCATACCCCAACCCTACACTGCTATCAATCCCTCTGCCTGCCCCAGCCTCCCCCTTACTCCCACCAACTAGTTGTGTCTCTCACCATGTGCACCCGCTCACAGGGAAGTCTCAGCGGGCACAGACTACAGTCATGAGTGTGTGAGTTGCATTTGCGCGCGCGCGTGTGTGTGTGTGTGTGTGTGTGTGTGTGTGTGTGAGAGAGCGTGTGTGTGTGTGTGAGTGTGTGTGTGTGTGTGTGTGTGTGTGTGTGTGTGTGTGAGAGCGTGTGTGTGTGTGTGTGTGTGTGTGTGTGTGTGTGTGTGAGAGAGAGCGTGTGTGTGTGTGTGAGAGAGAGCGTGTGTGTGTGTGTGTGTGTGAGAGAGAGCGTGTGTGTGTGTGTGTGTGAGAGCGTGTGTGTCTGCATCTGCGCGCGTTTTCGGGGGAAAGGGGCTGCACACATGCACATGTGTTCAATTGCATTGTTTTATAATTTCAATGCACCCTCTGCCCACAACCAGGTATTAACTTCAATATAATGAACAAGGTTCTGGTAGGCCCCTGTTAATTATGTTCCCACTGCCAAAGACACTAGTAACTAAATATAACTAACTGTGTTGAGGAACAGTGGCTGGAAGGAGATACCTCATCCCCTGCAAGACATGGCAATTAGGAAACTCACTAACAACAAAATAACCACACACCAACCTCTTCTGAAAGTAGGCGACAAAGATGTCCAAATTGCTTGTGCAAAGGTTAAATTATATCATCATCCTCATTGCATGTAAATTAATTTCACACGCACAACAACTTCCCAAAAGACTGTACTCCCTCCCAATCCCCCACGCCAACACCCAATCGCCTCTGCACCCCAGCATTACTCCAAAGTATTACACGACACAAAGGCAGCTTGTACAGGTGAAGGGTTAATTAATCTGTAATGACAGGATGAGCACTATCACACATTACAGCTCTCTTACTGAAAAAGAAAACTAACAAAGGGACATGCTACATGTTGAACCTCACATCACAATCAACTACTAATTTCAGCTACTTACAATGATACGGTCACTGGTTTAACTTAACTACACACACACACACACACGCACGCACACACGCACGCACACGCATTTTGGATAAATATTGCTTTACATGTGGCTTTGTTAAAGATAAATACACAATTTTGCTACCAGAAAATGCAGCTTGGGTCATATTAAAGAGAAAACTAACCTCCATAAAGTCATGGCATTGAATGACTAACGAATCCTTAGTAATATTCTTGAAACACTCCGCCAGTGTAGCAAAGTCAGTGCTTTCAAGGAGACTGCTTCGATTTCTCTTAATAAGTGTTAGACACACTCTGAATATTATCTTGGACCCTTCATAAAAAAGACAATCCCATATCCTCAGCACAGTCTGAAAAGGAAAAATACAAATTTTAAATAAAATTAACTTATATATACCGAAAAACTGATTTTGAGTGGCATTTTGTTATTGGCTAATACAAGTGTGGAAAGCCAAATTAAAAAAGTGTTGCGATTGCTGATTTTCGTCCTCAATATCAGTAGGAACGAGTCAGAATATTAAGATAAAAAGGTACTTTGTTTTCATCTAGCTACATTTGTTAATGATTGATATGTTCCAGAAAGAAAGTGTGCATTGCAATAAATTGTTATTAATCAATAAGACTGCTGAGCGAACTAGAATTAGCAGTAATCCATACTGGAAAATCAGATAAGAGAGACAACTGTGATACCACGTTAATCTGTCTCAACTGTAATAGGAACCAAGTGTGTAATAATAATAATAATAATAATAATAATAACAACAACTATCACCAGGAGGGTGACGTTCGGATGGAAGAAGCATTAGAGGCAACAACAAAAATAGGATGATTTGCTGTAGGGATACCTTTTATTACAGATCAGCACAGTATGCTTGGCACACATGCAAAGTGTAGTGATGTCCCTGCTGCAATGATATGAGCAGTGCTGGAGCCGTGAAAGCAAATGAGGTATTTACAATGTAACTAATCATCAAAATCTTCTGCTGACTGAGTAAAAGAATGTTGTGTTTCAAGGCAGGTCAGCAAAAGGTGCCATCCCTACTAATAAGATTATCAGCCAGCCTAATTTCAACAGATTCATTCAGAACACAATCCTAGTACAGGGAAGTGGCAACAACCACCTCTGTCTGATTATATTTCATTGCATGTCCCTCATCTGAGCACTGCACAGCCACAATGGATTATGTGGGTGGTTGTAACATTGTGTACCAGTGATATACCACACACACTTCCTGAACAAACAGAATGAATAGTTTGACCAATGTATGCTTTATAACCCCCCACCCCACCTCCCCCAATCCCATGAACCATGGATCTTGCCGTCGGCTGGGAGGCTTGCGTGCCTCAGCGATACAGATAGCTGTACCATAGGTGCAACAACAATGGAGGGGTACCTGTTGAGAGGCCAGACAAATGTGTAGTACCTGAAGAGGGTTGGTTGGTTGGTTATTTGGGGAAGGAGACCAGACAGCGTGGTCATCGGTCTCATCAGATTAGGGAAGGATGGGGAAGGAAGTCGGCCGTGCCCTTTCACAGGAACCATCCCGGCATTTGCCTGGAGTGATTTAGGGAAATCACGGAAAACCTAAATCAGGATGGCCGGACGCGGGATTGAACCGTCGTCCTCCCGAATGCGAGTCCAGTACCTGAAGAGGGTCACCAGCCTTTTCAGTAGTTGCAGGGGCAACAGCCTGGATGATTGACTGATCTGGCCTTGTAACATAAACCAAAACAGCCTTGCCGTGCTGGTACTGAAAACAACTGAAAGCAAGGGGAAACCATAGCCGTAATTTTTCTCGAGGGCATGCAGCTTTACCGTATGGTTAAATGATGATAGCATCCTCTTGGGTAAAATATTCCAGAGAGAAAATATTCCCCCATTCGGATCTTCGGGTGGGTACTACTCAGGACGACGTTGTTATCAGGAGAAAGAAAACTGGCATTCTACGGATTGGAGCATAGAATGCCAGACCCCTTAATTCGGCAGGTAGGTTAAATAATTTAGAAAGGGTAATGGTTAGGTTGAAGTTAAATATAGTGGGAATTAGTGAAGTTCGGTGGCAGGAAGAACAAGACTTCTGGTCAGGTGAATACAAGGTTATAAATACAAAATCAGAGAGGGGTAATGCAGGAGTAGGTTTAATAATGAATAAAAAAAAAATAGGAGTGCAGGTAAACTACTACAAACAGCATAGTAGCTCCGCAGATGACGAAGAGATTGAAGAAATGTATGATGTCATGAAAGAAATTATTCAGATAGTGAAGGGAGATGAACATTTAATAGTCATGGGGGGGGTTTGGGTTGTTCGGGGAAGACCAGACAGCGAGGTCATCGGTCTTAATAGTCATGGGGGACTGGAATTCAATAGTAGGAAAAGGAAGAGAAGGAGAAGTAGTAGATGAATATGGAATGAGGGTAAGGAATGAAAGAGGAAGCCGCCTGGTAGAATTTAGCACAGAGCATAACTTAATCATAGCTAACACTTTGTTTAAGAATCATGAATGAAGGTGGTATACGTGGAAGAGGCCTGGAGACACTGAAGGTTTCAGATGGATTATACAACGGTAAGACAGAGATTCAGGAACCAGGTTATAATTGTAAGACATTTCCAGGGACAGATGTGGACTCTGACCAGAATCTATTGGTTATGAACTGTAGATTAAAACTGAAGAAACTGCAAAAAGGTGGGACTTTAAGGAGATGGGACCTGGATAAACTGAAACAACCAGATGTTGTAGAGAATTTCAGAGAGAGCATTAGGGAACGACTGACAGGAACATGGGAAAGAAATACAGTAGGAGAAGAAGGGGTAACTTTGAAAGACGAAATAGGCAGCAGAGGATCAAGTAAGTAAAAAGACAAGGGCTAGTAGAAATCCTTGTGTAACAGAAGAGATACTGAATTTAATTGACAAAAGGAGAAAATATAGAAATGCAGTAAATGAAGCAGCCAAAAAGGAGTACAAATGTCTCAAAAATGAGATCAACAGAAAAGAGAACTACCAATATGAGGATCAAGAGCTCAGATGGAAACGCAGTTCTAGGCAAGAAGGGAAAGCAGAAAGGTGGAAGGGGTATATAGAGGGTCTATACAAGGGAGATGTACTTGAGGGCAATATTGTGGAAATGGAAGAGGACATAGGTGAAGATGAAATGGGAGATATGATACTGTCTGAAGAATTTGACCAAGCACCGTAAGACATAAGTCGAAAGAAAGCCCTGCGATTAGACAATATTTCATTAGAACTACTGATAGCCTGGTGAGCAAGATGTATGAGACAGGCGAAATACCCTCAGACTTCAAGAAGAATATAAGAATTCCAATCACAAAGAGAGCAGTTGTTGACAGGTGCGAAAATGACCAAACTATCAGTTTAGTAAGTCACAGCGGCAAAATACTGACATGAATTCTTTACAGACGAATGAGAAAACTGGTAGAAGCCTACCTTGGGGAAGATCTGTTTTGATTCCGTAGAAATGTTGGAACACGTGAGGCAGTACTGACCCTACGACTTATTTTCAAAGATAGGTTAAGGAATCGCAAACCTACATTTCAAGCATTTATAGACTTAAAGAAAGCTTTTGACAATGTTGACTGGAATACTCTCTTTCAAATTCTGAATGTGGCAGGGGTAAAATACAGGGAGCAAAAGGCTATTTACAATTTGTACAGAAACCAGATGGCAGTTATAAGAGCCGAGGGGCATGAAATGGAAGCAGTGGTTGGGAAGGGAGTGAGACAGGGTTGTAGCCCATCCCCGATGTTATTCAATCTGTATATTGAGCAAGCAATAAAGGAAACAAAAGAAAAATTTGGAGTAGGAATTAAAATCCATGGAGAAAAAATAAAAAAAAATTTAAGGTTCGCCGATGACATTGTAATTCTGTGGGAGACAGCGAAGGACCTGGAAGAGCAGTAGAACGGACTGGACAGTGTCTTGAAAAGAGGATATAAGATGAACATCAATGAAAGCAAAACGAGGACAATGGAATGTAGTCGAATTAAATCAGGTGATGTTGAGGGAATTAGATTAGGAAATGAGACACTTAAAGTAGTAAAGGAGTTTTTCTATTTGGGGAGCAAAATAGCATGACGGTCAAAGCAGAGAGGATATAAAATGTAGACTGGCAGTGGCAAGGAAAGTGTTTCTGAAGAAGAGAAATTTGCTGATGTCAAGTATAGAGTTAAGTGTTAGGAAGTCTTTTCTGAAAGTATTTGTATGGAGTGTGGCCATGTATGGAAGTGAAACATGGACAATAAATAGATTAGACAAGAACAGAATAGAGACTTTTGGAATGTGGTGCTACAGCAGGATTCTTAAGATTAGATGGATAGATCACATAAGTAATGAGGAGTTACTGAACAGAATTGGGGAGAAGAGGAATTTGTGGCACAATTTGAATAGAAAAAGGTATCGGTTGGTAGGATATATTCTGAGGCATCAAGGGATCACCAATTTAGTACTGGAGGGCAGCGTGGAGGGTAAAAATCGTAGAGGGAGACCAAGAGATCAATGAAGTAAGTAGATTCAGAAGCATGTTGGGTGCAGTAATTACTTGGAGATGACGAAGCTTGCACAGGATAGAGTAGCATGGAGAGCAGCTTCAAATCAGTCTCTGGACTGAAGACCACAACAACAACAACAACAACAACAACCTTTATAACAATGGGAATCTTATAAGCAGTGGGCTTCCTTTATCTTGGAATCTCCCTGTACATAATGATGAAAGATGCAGCACTATCAACAACTGTCGTTATTCTACATCCGGGGAAAGCACTACCACCAATGGAAATGCAGCACTTCTGGCTGACTGATCATATGAAACCACTTAGCAGATTGATTTTAGCCTAAGTGGCCAAATACTCATGTCCATTCTTGGCGAGTCAACTGACACTATGTTCTGATGTAACTGATGCTTCCCTAGACAATGAGGCTATATTTATGAACTCTGTCCAATAACGAAACGGACTATTCTTATTGTTGTACAAGTCATTTATACTTAAATGTGAGAATACTAGAGCTTAGTTGTTGTTCATGGCCTACAGACTGATAAACGTATTCAGTGGACATTGGCTTCCATCGCTGTTTATCAATAGAGACACAAGTCTGTCACTATATGGCAACTGACCTTTATTTAGTTTTACCTGTGCGAACAGTGAATTAGTTGTGTGAATTCCTTAATTTTCTTATGGCTTAGGAAAATTATTTATTTCACTGTGTAATTGATCACCTTTTGTGCCCATTAACATTTGTTAATTCCTCAATACGTGGCCGGCTTATCAGGATTTTAATTACAAAGGCTCCTGGGAGGTCAAATGATCTATGGGTGAGGGAAATTTTGTATATGCTAATAGTGGAAATGATTATGTTGCAGAAGCCAAGTAACTGAATGACCACACTGTTTGCTATGGGACTGGCGGAACTACAGTAAATCTCCTCCTACAGTGTGCACCAGCACAGCGAGGTGACAATCAGCTGCAGTCAAAGAATACTTTGCTGCCCCAACTGATGAAAATTAAATGCCTTTAACAATTATATGTTCAACTCTTGTTTGAAGTGTGTAGAATCTAAGACTGAACTTGCCTTAAAGTTGGTTAGGGAATTATGGCATGGGCACTGTATAATATTATGAAAAATATATATGAATTGTGTTAAAGCAGAAAACATATAATACTTCTTGTAGCCAGAAGTTGTTATATAATTTTATTATTACATGATGGTTGAAGTGATAAGGATTCACATCAGATGAAGCCGTAATCTCTAACTCTAAACACCATGCAGTCAGATACATGGAGACTTGTCAAGGCTTATGAGATATCAAACACAGCATTTATCAGGAGATGTAATTTAGGTCCCTCCTGTGTGGTATCTGCTCTGGGTCAATATGCATCCAGGTTTGGGAAGGCAAGAAGATGGACTCACAAATTATCATCACGTATAATTAAAATTCTTCCTAACAGGAGAGATGTCACACTGGTGACTATTTTTGTTCAGCATCGTATTGGCAGATTATTAGCTGAGGAGGAGTTTGATAGGTGGGTGGTGGTGAAGCCGTGACTTCATTTGGCTGTGGACAGCAGATTGGTTGATGCTGCTCCTCTCAACTCTGTACATGACACAGTTTTATATATCCTTAGTAGTGCCTGCAGAAGCATTAGGTGAGTCTGAGGCAACTGACATAATGCTAGTGAACAATGAAGAAATCAAAGATTGAAAGCAGAAAATGGTTCGTCACAGGCAGTGCAGCTGTGGTGTTGACTGAGCATGATAGAGCAAATTTGTTCACTCACTGGTTCTTGATGATCTGCTCGATTAGTACAGTCCTGTATCCACTAGATGGGTATGATTGGTTGCCTTCCAACTTCACAGGTCTAATAGCCAGCATTTGTATCAGTTCATTGCAGTGAGTGGTTATGGCACAGGTGAGCATTTCAGACACCGGCAGAAAGGCAGCCGTCACAGGTCCATAACGATCGGCAACAGTGGATGGGACATTGCACCCATCTGTGTGTTAACCAGCTGAGCAATCAGGGAGCCGCTGGTTGCTGCTTAGGGGCTGTGACTGCAGCCTACTGGTCATGGGTTTTTCAGCTACACTTGTGAATGTTGGCAGCTCAGCCACCATCCAGTGACACTGCTTCTCTCATAGATTATAATTAAGATGCATGTAACAGGTCTAAGTGACCTCAAGTTAATTCTGGGATGTTTTTACCAAAGATCTGATTCTACTGTGGTAGTATTAGAATCGTTCAAAGACAGTTTATGCTTAGTAGTGTGGAAATACTTAGATCCTGCAATACTAGTAGGAGGTAACTAACCTACTGAGTAAAGACTGGGACATCTATGGATTCATTGCAGGTAGTAATGGACAAGCAGTCTTGTGAAGTTGTTTTGAAGACGTTTGCCAAAAACTGTCTTGAGGAGGTAGTTCGACAGACCATATGCATTGGAAATGTCGCACCAGTGTTTAAGATGGGTAGTAGGAGTAATCCATCGAACTACAGACCTATATCATTGACGTCGGTTTGCAATAGGATTTTGGAGCACTGTATTCAAACATTATGAATCACCTCGAAGGGAACGATCTATTTATATGTAATCAGCATGGTTTCAGAAAACATCGTTCTTGTGCAACGCAGCTAGCTTTTTATTCGCACTAAGTAATGGCCGCTATCGACAGGGGATCTCAAGTTGATTCCGTATTTCTAGATTTCCAGAAAGCTTTTGACACCGTTCCTCACAAGCGACTTCTAATCAAGCTGCGCGCCTATGGGGTATCATCTCAGTTGTGCGACTGGATTTGTGATTTCCTGTCAGGAAGGTGACAGTTCGTAGTAATAGACGACAAATCATCGAGTAAAACTGAAGTGATATCAGGTGTTCCCCAGGGAAGCTTCCTGGGACCTCTGCTGTTCCTGATCTATATAAATGACCTGGGTGACAATCTGAGCAGTTCTCTTAGGTTGTTCGCAGATGATGCTGTAATTTACTGTCTAGTAAGGTCATCCGAAGACCAGTATCAGTTGCAAAGCGATTTAGAAAAGATTGCTGTATGGTGTGGCAGGTGGCAGTTGACGCTAAATAATGAAAAGTGTGAGGTGATCCACGTGAGTTCCAAAAGAAATCCGTTGGAATTCTATTACTCGATAAATATTACTATTCTCAAGGTTGTCAATTCAACTGTACCTGGGTGTTCAAATCACGAACAACTTCAGTTGGAAAGACCACATAGATAATATTGTGGGGAAGGCGAGCCAAAGGTTGCGTTTCATTGGCAGGACACTTAGAAGATGCAACAAGTCCACTAAAGAGACAGCTTACACTACACTCGTTCGTCCTCTGTTAGAATATTGCTGCGCGGTGTGGGATCCTTACCAGGTGGGATTGACGGAGGACATCGAAAGGGTGCAAAAAACGGCAGCTCGTTTTGTATTATCACGTAATAGGGGAGAGAGAGTGGCAGATACGATACGCGAGTTGGGATGGAAGTCATTAAAGCAAAGACTTTTTCGTCGCGGCGAGATCTATTTATGAAATTTCAGTCGTCAGCAACTTTCTCTTCCGAATGCGAAAATATTTTGTTGAACCCAACCTACATAGGTAGGAATGATCATCAAAATAAAATAAGAGAAATCAGAGCTCGAACTGTAAGGTTTAGGTGTTTGTTTTTCCCGCGCACTGTTCGGGAGTGGAATGGTAGAGAGATATTACGATTGTAGTTCGATGAACCCTCTGCCAAGCACTTAAATGTGAATTGCAGAGTAATCATGTAGATTTAGACCTTGCAGCTACAAACAGGCTTTAAGTTGCAACATTGTCAGTATAGAAACAAAAATTAGTGATCATGATATCATAATGACAATAGTTACTGAAGTTAATGAATTCATCAACAAGGCTAGGAGAGTAGTTTTGATATGGTGTAAATCATCACTTGTTAGCATCCCACTTATAAAATGAATGTACGTCATTTAGTTCCAGTGTGATGGACACAGAGAAATTACGAGCAAAGTTTAAATGGAAAGTGAATTGCATCCCCGAGAAGTACATGCCAAGTAAATTAAGGATGAAAAATACCCACTGTGCTTTAGTAACAAAATTTGGAAATTGCTTTAGAAACAGAGATTGTTGTACTTTTGTTTCAAAAATGAACTTGCAAATGAAGATAGGCAAAAGCTAGTAAAGATTCTAAAGTGACCGGAGTCAGGACACGTCCGAGAATGACTTCACAATGAGCTTTGGCTGACCAACTGGCTGACAGGGAGTCACCAGACAATAACTGGCGGCCAACGTGAGAGAACGATGGACAATGGAGACAGCATGGCAGAATAAAAAATCCGAAGGGCAAACCAAAATCAAATACTATTAAGTAGTGAATTCAGAATGAAGACAACGGCGTACAGCAAAATCTATATGGTAAAGTGAGAAATCACAACTAACGCATGGAGAGGCCATGCTGCTGGCTTTAAAGGATGGCCGCAAGCCCTAATAGGCTGGCTTACATTAACACATACTACTGTAGCAGTGTTGCCTAGTGGTCATCATCAATGCCCATACCGTCCGGTGGGTCTTCAAACATGCCAAGCTGGGATACCAGGTACCTCCACCTGAAATGGGCATTTAACGATGGAAGTACCACAGACAATTCTGGGGAAGGCGAACAAGTGGCAGGTGTTGAGGCCCAGCATAGAGGTTTGCTGGCAGGGAGGAAAACACTGGGGCACCCAGTGGTGTGGGTATGGATTGAGTGGGCGACGACAGCCGAGACAGAAGAGGTCGCCCTGAGACCACCTCTGCCATGCTGCATCCTTGAGAACTGTTGTTGGGGACCCAGGAATGTAAGCTGTACCTTGGCTGGTGTGGAAACCACTTTGGCCAGCACCAGCAAGGGTTTTGCCCCATATGAGTAAGCCCACGCAGCTGTACCCTGCAGAAAGTACTGAACAGGTTGGGTCTGGGGTTCTGTCAGCTGTGGGGCCAGGAGGTGGGTGAGAATATGTGACTGCCACCCACACAGGAACTCTGTTGGGCTATGGTCATGGGAAGGGTGGACTGGTAGGTGCCGAGAAACAGTGTGAGCGCAGCCATGGTGGTGAAAGTACCCACAGCTTTCAACATTTGTTGCTTAAACGTATGCAACTTATACTCTGATTTACCACTGGAGGTTTTGTTTGTTTTGTTTTAGGGTGTAAAAACTTTGAGGGTCATATGTGTCTATGTCATAACTGTAGAAAACAAAGACAAAGAAAGGAGTTAAAAGCGAGTACACGTTAAGCTCAATCGACAGCAGGAAAGACAGCTAAAAACAAGTACTTGGAGACTGATCCATAAAATATGCCACAGAGAAATATAGGTCCTGAGCTAAAGATTAGATGTCCTTCGCCATATTGTGACAGATAAAAAGTTCAACAAGAGCGACAGCCTGTGCTTCGTTCACTAAAATGGCTGATAACTCAGGCTGTAAACATAAATTGGAAGTAAGCAGTAAAAAAAAGGGCATTCCTCCAGGAAATGGCAAACTGACAAAGATTGAGGGCAATGAGCACCAAGTGGAGGGGGAACAAAACTTAACAAATGGCGATGGCTAAAAAGATAGTGCCCAATACACACCACTGGAGGTGCAGAACTGTTCAAAAGCCACCACTGTGAATTGGTGTGTATTATCCAACATGATGGTGCAATGAGGCCCTAAGATGGCAAGAATCTGGATGAGAGCAGTAAGAGTGGCGTCAGTGGTGGCAGACGCCATACTGACCACATATGGGTAGCTACAATAAGTGACCACGACAATGAGCCACATACATTCCACAACAGGGCCAGCAAAGCCCAGATGAATGAAATTCCAGAGTCAACAAGGGTGGGTCAGGGGGCAAAAGACTAAGTTGGAGTTGCCTAGTGCCAGACACAAGCAGAACAGTTGCACATCATGGTCTTCATATTTCTGTTCAGTCCCAGTCAGTAGGCATGGTGTCTTATGGGGGGTTTTCTTTCACAACATACCCCAAGTCTCACAATGGGGGATGTCAGAACATGGGGGCACAGGTTAGGTGAGTGATGACATGGTGAGTATCTCCCCTCGGCATCAAGCAGGAGAACATCAGAGATGACAAACAAACTGTGGCAGAGGTGGCCTAGGCTTGGAGCTCAGAATCGGCAGGCAGACATTGAAAAAGAAGTGGCTCCCACTTGTAGAACATAGTGCTTGACATGTTGCAAGATGGGGCATGGTGCAAGTCTGCAGCGGTGTGAATAATCATAATGAGAAATCCCTCAACGAATGCTGTCATTACTTGTCGATGTGAAAACTGGAGATTTCCTGTCAGTCATATGCCGGATCGGGCCCTCAGGACAGATGAGAAAGGGAAAGGGAATTCACTATTGTGTGTTGTGCCGTTGGCTTGTATTTAATAGTATAAATGTAAGAGCTGAGGGAGAGTGCCCTCTGTTGGAGGTGGTGTGCAGTCCACTCCAGAAGCTGAGAGAGGGTCCAGAGAGAGCCACTATTGGCTTGTGGTTCATAATGAGGATAAACTTGGTACAAAGAGATAAATGTACAACTTCTTAATGGTAAAGATGATCACCAGAGCCTCTTTCTCAATCTGTTAGTAGTTCTTTTGAGCTGCTGTCAGTGTTTCTTGACGCACAGGCTGCCCCATACAGTCATCTTTCCTATGCGCCAGTACAGCGCCACTTGTTCCTGAAAAATTTGACATTTGTGTATGCAGCACTTGAGCCGTGCACCAAGCACCATGTTAAAGAGGGTATGAAAGTTGTGCAGGTGGTGTTGACACAGTCAAGTCATCTAGATTGTTAGTATGTGCAGGAATGAACACGGGTTAACTGTCCCAGTTCTTTCTAGAAAATCGCTGGAGTGGAAGAGATCCAAAAGGGCAAGAGCAAAAGCGTAAGCAAAAGAGAGAGTTGATGAGCATGATGCATTGTGATTCCTCATCCAGGGGGATCTGCAAATGTGTGTCAGCAAGGTCTACCTTAAAGAAATATTAATGTTCAGCACTCTTCGTGAGGAGGTCCCCCGGATGCAAGATGGGATAGGTTTCCACTTATGCCTGGGCACTGATCATCAGTTGAAAATCTTATCATGGCCATAGAGAGCCACTGGGTTTCTGGACCACCACCAGGGGTGTGGCCCAAGTACTAATTTTGACAGGTTCAATTACTGTAGCTGCATGGAGGTGATCGAGTACTTGCTTAACAACTGCCCTTGAAGAGACAGGAAGAGGTCCTGCTCAGCAGAAATGGGGCATAGAATCTGGACCCAAGGAGACCTGGGCCTGGGAATCCATGGCGCACCCTAGGCTGGTTTAAACAGAGGCACGAATGTGTCACAGAGGTCTTCAAGCTCCTGGAATCAAACTGTGTTGAAGCTGACCTGAACCTCACCAGTGATGGAGAAGTCAAATAGTGAGAAGACATAGAGATCAAAAATGTTGCCAGTTGTCTGACTAGTGACAACAAATAGAGATATCAGCTGGACGATCTGTATGTTTGTAACATTGACCATGAATTGATCCTAAAGAGGATTCAAACTGTTACCACAGATGACGAATGTACAGGAAGGTGGGCTCAAGCCTGGGGAACCAAGACATGCATAGGTATGGAAGTTGATCAAAGAAACACTAGTTCCTGTGTCCACACCTGGAAGAGGACATTCTAGGTTGCATTCATGAGGGTGGTAAACAACTTAGACGTGGAAGAATCATCCTGGGAAAGAACTTTCTTAAGTTCATGCACCATCCCATGATGCACAGGTGGCGGTGGTGGTGGTGGTGGTGGTGGTAGGGGCCATCTGACTGTGTCACTGGTTCATGACGAACAGTGTGGAGATGCCTTTCTTTCCCACAATGGGCACAGTGTGCCCAGCAAACCGGACAGTGCGTAGGCAGGTGTGCCATGAAGCAGTCAGGACATCATGGGAGAGACTGCTGCTGACGGCAAAGGTTCAGCCTCCAAGGCGGCGGCTGGACTGCCACTACCTGAGGTCGCGCCATGAGATGTTGTTTGCAGCCTGTGTGATCTCAAAAGAGGGCGTGAGTTCCAAAATATTGTCTAAGGTAGGGTTGTCCAGTTTGAGAGCTGCAGTATGAAGTTCCGAATCGGGAGACAACTGGACCACAACATCTCAGATCAGTGAATCCGCACATGAAGTTTTGCAAGTCAGGCTAGTACAAATGAAATCGCAACATCAACTCAAACCTTGTATATCCATCACCCATGAGCAGTATGACTGACCAGGCTGCTTGGCTATTGATGCAACTCTGTGCGCGATGCGACCACATGGGATCATTGTAAATAGTAACTGGATAGCAATGAAGGCATCTCTCCGAACTTCAGTGCAACTGGATTTGAGAGAGGAACCAACATCTTTAGCAAGAAAAACATCTTCGGGAAGGCCAAAAAAGGAAGAGCAATCTTTGGAGAGTGTCATCTGAAACCTGAAAAGCACTGAACTCGTGCTTCAGACACTGCAAATATGTGCCCCAGTCATCTTTCTTATCATTAAATGACAAAAACTCGGGTGGGTGGCACCCCACCTGGGAAATGACCACAGCCTGGATGGGTTGAGAAACATGAACCTGTAAGCGATCCAACAAATGTTGAAATTTTTGTTGCAACTGCTGTTGCTGCTGGACCTGCATTAACAACTGTTGCTCCCAGAGCAGCTGTTACTGCTTCACGAGTTATATTCAGGCAACCACAGAAAGTCACTATACTTTTACCTCATTGTCAATCATGGTGATGAGAATTGGACAAGTAGGGGAATAACTTCACAACCAGCACTGGCTGACCAGCTGGTCGAGAGCATCAACAATCAGATGCCCAAGAACAATAGGTGGATAACACAAGAGAATGGCAGAAAACTGAGACAGTTTGGCAGAATAAAAAGTCCAAAGGGCAAACCAAGATCAAATAGAGTAGTGACTTCAGAAGCAAGACAATGATGTGTAGTGAGATATATTTGATAAAGCAAAGAAATGACAACTAACAAAGGAATGGCTGCATTGCTGGCTTTGAAGGGAGTCTGCGAGCCCTGAAAGGTCAGCCAGGCAGACATGGCTTATGGTGGTGCTTACATTGGCACCCACAGCGCCCACACTTGCAGCAGTGCCGCCTGGCGGCCATTACCTGCATCCATTCTGCCTGGCAGATCTTCAAACACACCGGGGCAGAATATCAGAGATTTGTGCGTCTGTAAAAAGATCGATACATGTCGCACCTTAGCAACAGATCTTTCTGAGAACCCTAGGAAATTCTGGTCCTACATAAAATTTCCAAGCAGGTTAAAGGCTTTTATTCAGTCACGCATCAATCAGTCTGGCATGGAAATAGAAGACATCAAATGGAAAGCCGAAATTGTAAACCTTGCATTTAAGAAGTCATTCACACAGGACTTCACAAACTGCTTGGCCATTGTATGGGCTCCCGTATGGAAGACTTAGTAACAGGTATCTCTGTCATAGAGAAGCAATTAAAAGAGTTGAAACAAATGTCACCGGGTCTGGATGGAATCACAATTTGGTTGGAATCACAATTTGGTTTTACAGAGCACTCTGTGGCACTGGCCCCTTAGTTTACATTTGTCACAAATCTCTCAATTAGTGGAAAGTCCCAACAGACTGGAAAAGAGCAAGTCGAAAGTGAAATGCATGCTTGTGTGCTTCTTTGATTCAAAGGGAATTGTTCATAAAGAGTGGGTGCCTCCTAGACAAACAGTTAACCAATATTACTACAAAGAAATTTTAGGAAGACTTCGTAAAAGAATTCTTTGTGTCCGTGCCAACATTGCTTATAATTGGATTCTCTATCATGATAATGCGCCATCCCATACTGCTCTGTCAGTACAGCAAAATGTAAATAACTGATAAAGTAATTGATAAGGTGCCTGCGTATATAGTATATAGGAAGAATATAGTCTACGTAGTCTCATACACAACATGTACAAAGAGATGAGAGCTAATAGTACTGCTTTGCATAAGCAACATGCTAATTAAACAGAATTGAAATCTGATCTTCATGCCCGAACTCATGATCTAAGAAATGAATTCAAAGAGTATCTTAATTCCATTCAACTTGTGGTGGAATTGACGAGGCCAGAAGCAGCAAAAAAGTGCCATGAGAATTTTATTATATGTAAGGAAGGACATTAAGAAGACATTGTAATCACTGATAAGGAAATAGATGATTTAATTGTTGACAGTCCAAATTTTATAGTTAACCTAAAGGAGACTGGGTGAGAAGCAGGAAATAGTGTGAAGTTGTCTATACAGAGAAGGTACCTTAAGGTCGATTGTCAGTACCTAAACCTATAGTTAACGTAAGAAATAAGAGTGATACATATGATTTCGACAATAGCAAAACTTTATGGGACTGTGACGCACAGATGTGATGAATGCAGGTCACAGCAATCTAGTGGATGCTGAATATGTCATACTGTGCACAATGTCAGCTATATTATGTATCTTTGATATGTACTTATATTCTTCAATGAGACAACTTGTCTTTGAGTCACTGGGATGCTACAGTAGAAGAGAGAGGGTAAGGATTATTACTGGCATAGATACTTCAGAAAAAAAAAAGGACAAGATTTCTGGAGCACTGTAATAGGTTTTAATTCTTGCAGGAAAAACACATTTTCAAAATCACAAGAGATGAAAATATATTAAAAACACAATGGGATGCATGGTACAATAAATTTAAGTACATCACAGTTAGAGAAAGTTAATAAATCAAATAATGGACTGCAACAATCAGTTGCAACTGCTGCTGTTTCACAGAAATTATTTTTAAAACTATGGAACTTTAAAGAGATTTTTATGCCATGATTGGTCAATTTTGACTTTATCATCACTTTGCAGTGCACTAGAAAGCACTAAAACATAGCCACAACATTATATTACAAAGACAAAGGTGAGTTTTGTGAACTTAGACAATGTTGGTCACGATCTCTACAACACTCTCATGTGATTATTTTTTTTCTTTTTTACTGACATTTAATTTGTATGTTTACATGGATATTATTCAGGACTTAATTACACTCGACATAGGCACGTACATTAAAGTTGGACTGATTGTTTGCATTAGCAATGCTGAACTCTTTCTGTTTGGTCATATAATTGAATTTTAATAGCTGCAGGGAGTAGTGTCAAGGTTTAGCAAGTATGTGTGATGGCCATCAGGGGAAATTCTAGAAGTTTGTCACCCGGTGGGGGGGGGTAATGGAATATTGCTTAACAAAAGGAGAGTTGGGGTCCTCCACCGACAAATTGGTAAAATTTGGTGTTGCTTAAAGTAGTTTTTAGTAACTGTTTTGGAGTTCAGGGTAAAAAATGTGTAACAATAAATAATAAGACGCGCATTTTAAATTAAATGATATTTATTGGTTTAGATAGTAAGCTATTTGCCACTCTTGTTCTTTTGTTAAAATGTGTTTGAAATACACTGCAACCTATATTGCTACATAGTTATTAAAAAAATGATTGAATCTGTTGGAGTAACACATTCGCTGATTTCTGAAGGGGGGGGGGGGGGCTATAGCCCCCCCCCTCTTGCCACCGTCCCTGATGGCCATGTAGGTCACATGTAACATACCATAAGTCAAGTGGTGATGTTGTGAGTGTGACACGTAAGCAACACTACTTGACAGTAAAGAACTGTCTATATAGATGTATGATACTTTTGAATTTATCAAGTTAAATACAAAACAATGAGTGTGACAGTAAATACGGTCTTTTGCATGGAAGTATGACAGACAATTTGATATGTTCTGTAAATTGTCTACAAGGCTGTTTGGAAAATAATTTCATTTCATTGTGTCACCTAATATGGCCAAATGTCTAACTGTATTAAGTTACTTAAAATGTGACAAAAATGATCATCAGCTCAGACTGTACACATTATCATAAAATATTAATGACAACCATCACAGCTGTATTGAAACATGTTTATTGTGTCACAGCTGCGTTTGCTCACTGCAACTGACAGAAGCATTATGAGCAGTAATCGCAGGCAACATGATGTCTGTACATTATACTCAATCTTTTACCAATCAAATGTCAACATAAAGTACCTAAGCATGCAAGCTTTTATTTCTCTCTAACCAAATCTGACCACTTTAAATTATATTGCTTGAAACATATAAAACAGATTCTGTCTTTTATGTGCTAACACAATAGATTACACACTGAGGTGACAGAAGTCATGGGATAGCAATACACACACATACAGATGGCAGTAGTATCATGTACACAACATATACAAGGGCAGTGCATTGGCGGAGCTATCATTTGTACTCAGGGGATTTATGTGAAATGGTTACCGATGTGAATATGGCCACATGATGGGAAGTAAAAGACTTTGAACGCAGAATGCTAGTAGGAGCTAGACGCATAGGGCATTTCATTTTGGAAATTGTTACAGAATTCATATTCCAAGATAAACAGTGTGCTGAGAATACCAAATTTCAGGCATTACCTCTCACCATGGGCAACATAATGGCCGATGGCCTTCACTTAAAGACCGAGAGCAGCAGTTTTTGCACAGAGATGTCAGTGTTAACAGACAAGCAACACTGGGTGAAATAAACACAAAAATCAATTTGGGACGTATGATGAAAGTACCCGTTAGCACAACATGGTGAAATTTGGCGTTAATGGGCTATGGCGGCAGACAACTGACGTGAGTGCCTGTGTGAACAGCACGACCATTGCTTGTGGTGCCTCTCCTGGGCTCGAGACCATATTGGTTGGACCCAAGGTGACTGAAAAACCTGTGACCTGGTCAGAAGAGTACAGATTTCAGTTGATAAGAGCTGATAGTAGGATGCAAGTGTAGATGGACCCCACAAAGCCATGGACCCAAGTTGTCAACCAGGCACTGTAAAAGCTGTTGGTGGGTCCATAAAGGTGTGGACTGTGTTTACAGGGAATGGACTGGGCCCTTGGGCCAACTGAACTAACTGCTGACTGGAAATGGTTATGTTTGGCTACTTGGATACCATTTGCAGCCTCTCATGTACTTCATGTCCCCATATAAACGATGTCGTGTCATTGGGCTAAAATTATTTGCGACTGGTTTGAAGAACATTGTGAACAATTCCGAGTGAATGACCTGGTAACCCAGATCGCCCGACATGAATCCCATTGAACATTTATAAGTCACAATCGAGAGGTCGATCAGTGCACAGCTTCCTGCATCGGCAACACTTCCACAACAATGGACAGCTATAGAGGAAGGGGACTACCAGCGAGTCCATGCTACGTCAAGTTGTTGCACTACACCGGGCAAAAGGAGGCCCAAAAACTATATTAGGAAGTATCCCATGACTTTTGTCTTATCAGTGTAAAGTTGCTATTCATCTGCAAGAAAAAATTCTACAGAGAATTTTGTAACAGTAAAGCACTTACTTCTATTGGCAGAACTTCTGCAAAGAGACAGATAAACCATTTTGTTGTTATCACAGCCCATGGTAAGCCGACATCCTGGACATGTTTGTGTACATCTGGTATTTTTAGCCTAGGAACAAAACCAGCCACCAGAAAATGAAACATCAAATTTAGAGGGCAAATTTAATTTCCGTACACATGATATTGCAACTAATAATGAGTATTTTTTAA
Source organism: Schistocerca nitens (assembly GCF_023898315.1). Classification (NCBI taxonomy): domain Eukaryota; kingdom Metazoa; phylum Arthropoda; class Insecta; order Orthoptera; family Acrididae; genus Schistocerca; species Schistocerca nitens. Next base: position 904,763,678 of record NC_064615.1, read on the forward strand.
GAATTTCAGAATTCAGACCAGAATTTAATTTTAATTTCTGATGATACCTTACAAGTTCTTCCAGTACTGCTATGTCAGTTATCACACCCTCCATAGTCCTCGTGTAATATTTCGGCAGTGTTTTCTCAACAAGTACTTTCAATAACCAGAAAGTTGTTTCCTCATCCTTGGTGACAAGCAAAAGTAAACCTGCAATATAATTCAGACCCTGGAAGGAAAAGCAACTGTAATGTAAAACAAGCAACACAATTATACTGAAAAATCAGACCATCTCTTATCTTTAGGTTTTTGTTGTGCAGCATGAAACAAGAGGAAACATTTCAATGACTTGATATGTGGTAACTCAAAGCTAGATATCATCATGAACAGTCTTCATTTTACTATCTCAATCTTTCCTGAGGCTTTTCACATCTTTGTAGTCCTGTCACATAATGGTTTTAGATCACAGTTATCTTTATGTATAACATTACAACATCAAAAGACAAAACAAAACCTATTTTGACACAGCTATATAAAAAAATTATCGTTTATCAAAAGCATTAATCTGAAGAGCTTTGCACAAATCTTTTTTTTATATCAGCTATGGAAAATCTAGAAATTTGAACAAGATAGCAACATCCTATGGCCATCTCTCAGCAATGAACATGTTTCAAGTGACATCACTGCCCTGAAGGCTGTTTTCAATGAATTTACCATACAGTCAAATATAAGTACGGAGTCCATGGTGCCAATAAGGCAAACAAACAAGTTTCCATGGAGATGAGCTACCTTACTGAAGTATTAACCTTGCAGAACCACTGTATAAAAAGGTCGAAACAATTGTAGGAATATATTGCTTAAGTTCACTAGCATATAGTTTTTGAAAGTATGCTGTAGCAACACACATCTCCTGTACTTATGCCAGTCCAATGTGATATTTACCAGTTAACAAGAAAACACAATAGATCAATAAAACTTCACAAGCAGTGATGCAAATTTTTACCGCAATGTGATCAAACTAAATTTTCGTGGGAAAGTGTAGTATGTAGGGACAGAGAAAGAAGTAATAAATCAGCTTTCATATTAAAAGCATATGCGCAACACATAGTAATATAATTCTCAAAGATTTTCAACCTCTCATTACAAACATATTTTTCCAAACATTTTCAAAACAGCAAAAATCTCAGAACTACTGAATAAAACATTCTCTTGATATACTGGTGGTTTGACTATTAGACAGGGACAAGTAGGGGTCAATAAAACAAGCAAATAATCCTAATGAACACAGGTACAGAAACCAATGTATTATGACTGCATAGATGAACATCTTATAAAAAGATGTCCCTTGAGGATCCAACTGCAGATATGTGTTTGAAGAGGGACAGGTGTTCCACCTGGCCATCATTTGAGTGATGGGAAGCTCCAGCATGTTTCCTCATCGAAGCCCTAATACATTCAAAAATCTTAGGTATGTTCTGAACACAATGAAAACCATCCACAATGTGATCCCAGAGTACAACACTATCAATCTAATGATTCTGGAAACATCACCTAAGCTGTGTCCAAGCCTTGTCTCTGCTGTATGCTTTCTTCAAAGGGGTGCTAGTCCCGCAAGGTATGCAGGAGAACTTCTGTGAAATCTGGAAGGTAGGAGATCAGGTACTCACCCTCAGGAGACACCACCTTAACGAAACATTGTCTATGTTGACATGGCAGTCTGTGTGTTCCAATGAAGTGGAGGGCTAGACCATTTGAGTGACTCTGTAATTGCCGGCAGGATCACCCAAGCCGGGCAGGTCCCCCACAGAGGATACAAACTGCCTCTCACAGTGCCCTGTCTTATATCCTATCTTTTCCTTTTCCTTTATAATTTGTGACAATAGGCACAGTCTAGTAATATGGGCAGCAAATGACCCTTGGTATCAAGGACAGCAGTGATGCACTTAGGCCTTACTGTGGAGGGTGGATGATGATCTGTGACTGACGTGAAGACAAGCAGTGTGACAAAGCACTGAAATAAAACCCGGCCATGAGAAGACAGCCCCAGCAGAACACACTGATGCTGTGGGCTCATAACGTGCACTACCAAAAAATTCAAATCACTGAAACTGAAAGGAAAAATAACAAGATGGATTTTAAATATATGTCCTTTGGAACGAAAAGAAAATCCATACTAGATATTGGGACTAAGTGAAATAAGATGGCCAGAATCCACGGAAGTTTGAACATAAAATGGTGGAGTGCTGATATATGTAGGGCAGACAGGTGAAGATGCAGTGCACAGGAATGGCGTAGGGCTCTTACTCTCTCAAAGCTTCGAGAGGAGTTTATCGTAGTGGAAACCTCTCTCAGAAAAGACAATAACCATAGACTTCAAAACCAGGGAAAATCAGGGAATTTCAAACACATAAAGGAAATTTGAAAAAACACTGGAAAAAATCTCATTTTTGTCTCAGTAAATAAAATAGTTTGTTTACTGAGGTTTCATGCATTGTCGCTGTCTGGATGCAGCTGAGTACGTGCACCGCCTTCCCTACTCCCTCTTTACTACTGCTTCTCCTCTTCCTACCACTCCCCTCAGCTTGCAGCCAGTGTTGCCACCACTTCTTGTCGTTAGCCTTGCAGCTGCCGACGAGAGGCATGAAGAGTGGTTTGTTTGGATCTGGTTCTCAGAGACTGTACACACAGAGGCCTTGGCCAGTGGCCAAGTGTGCACGAGTTGTATCTGAGTGACTGTGTGAATGTATGTGTGCTCGTTTTCTGACAAAAGCTATGGCTGAAAATTCAGTTGTGGGAGGATAATTGTCTTTACTATGTGCCTGCTTGTGGCTCAGCAATCATCTTTACTGTGGGTTGGTACCTACCCTCATTACTATTCCCAGAGCATTTGAATAAGTCATCTGTTGTATGGATTGATCACCACGGTCTCATTTCATCAATGTTGTCTGTGGCTCCTGAATAGCTGGCCATATGAGTGGATTCCTGCGATGGGCCAAAACCACAGGCTGTTTCTGCAGGTATCTGTAATGGATTGGGTCTGCCGATCTGAAGCCTTTTGGATCCCACTAGTGTGCAGGCCCTGCCCGCTGGATCTAGTCTCACCAATATGCCCACAAGCCAGGTCTGTTTGTCTGTGACGTAATGCAGCAGGGCTGCAGTGCTTCTCTGCAGGCCAGAGACCATGGATGATGGATTCCAGGAATTGCAACTGTCTCACAGCAAGTATGTTGTGCAATTCGGAGTTTCATAGGCTTTTCATTTGTTCTAGCACATTTTACCACTTCAAAAGTAGTTTATATGTTAAAGAGTGTGGACGGTAAGAAGAAGAAAACTGTATCAGTTGATGGTGGTTTGTACATTATGTACTCATATATTTCTCAAAAGAAAAATCACACAGTATCTGTAAAATAATAGATATAACACAGAGGGTAATAAGTGAAATAACGAATATAGTAGAACCAACGTGTTATTGGCGGTCGCCTACAGTGTTGGTTTACACAATTCTTCCCTGCCTTATTTCAAGAGGCCTACTTTTTTCTGAGGTTATTTCTGAAATCAGTGAAGGTATTTTAAACTTGTCTTGCGACTCCAAGGAAGTTTTGCGATGCCAAGGAAATGCATATTTATGTCACCAAATGTGTTTTGTTTTATTGAAATAAGATAACATCAGTGATCTTAATGAAACAAATATACCACTTGGCTTGCTTTCTCCATCTAAAAACAGTTCATTACAAAAGATGCTGATGATAGTACTTAAGATTTTTGCCCATATCAGGAAACGTCATCTGCTTGTAAGATTTTTCAGATATGCAGCAGTGAAATTTTCTTGTGTTTGTAAGACGTGTGGTAGTGATAACTTTCAGATTATAGATGATGGTAAGGGATTAGGCTTGGCAGCCAATCTGCATATTGCGCGCAAAAAATGCGATGCTGATAGCACATTCAAAACTTCTAAATGTAAAAACTGGTACTATGAAGCTAATATGAGGTTTACCTATGGATTGAGGTGCACTGGAGTTGGAAGAGAAAGGGGAAATTTATTGTGTGGAATAATGAATATGCCAGAGCCATGTCTGAGATTTACACAAATAAACTGTGTACTGGAAAACATAATTTCTGAAGTGTGTGAGGACAGTATGATAGCAGCTACAGTAGAAGCTATTGCAGACAATGACCTGTCAGATGAGAACGATTCTGATCATGTTAGAACAGATCTTGTTGTGTTATGCGATGTTACATTCGTGAAAAGAGGGCATACATCTTTATATGGTGTGCCAAGTGTAATACGTATTGACACAGGGAAGGTACTAGATGTTCAAGTTACGAGCAAATTCTGCTATAACTGTGCACTTAGTGGAGAATATGAAGAAGATGTAAAGAGCATAACTGCAGCAAAACATTTTCTGGTTCTAGTGGTGGAATGGAAGGAGCTGGTATGCAAATTATTTTTAAGACATCTGTCAAGGAACATGGTGGGAGATATGTGAAATATCTTGGGGATGGTGACTCCAATGCATTCAAGTCTGTGAATGAGAGCAAACCTTATGGAGAACTTTCAATTGAAAAACTTGAATGCATATGTCACATCCAGAAGAGAATGGGCTCAAGATTGATGAAACTTGTCAGTGACGATTGAGGAAACTTGTCAGTGACATGAAAGGCCAAAGGTTGGAAGATGGAAAGTGCATTATTGGACACAGACTCTCAAAGAAGATGACAGACTCTCTTCAAGCATATTATGGCAAGGCAATCTGACAGAACCTATCCAGTGTAAATTACATGAAAAGTGCAGTATGGGCTACATATTTCCACACATTGTCAACATATGAACACCCTGTTCATAATCTGTGCCACATTAGCTGGTGTGAATATCTACAAGCTCAGAGGAATAACAACCCCTACATTCACAAGAAGAGGCTTCCAAATTGTATCCTGGATCTTGTCAAGCCCACTTACAGGGTTCTGGCCGATCCTGCACTTCTTAAATAGTGTGCTCATGGCAAAACCCAAAATCCAAACGAGTCTCTAAATTCACTCATATGGAAACGATGCCCTAAAAATACATTTGCAGTTATTGTATTTAATGATGGGAACATCAGGAGGATGAAAGTATCAGAAAGAATGGGCTTCAAGATAGGTAATTTTACTCGAGACATCCTGAGAAAAATAGATTTACAGCATGTCTCTGCAGCTGAAATGTCACTAGAAGACCTGGTAAAGGAATGAAAACAGACAAGAAACCAGAAGAGGAGCCTTGAAGGGAAAGACTGCCCAGAACACAAACATGGTGCCTTCTGAAGAAGTGACACAAGGAAAAAGGTTAAGTTTCAATTTTAATTGCAGTTCCTGAAAAGTTTGTTTTTTAAAGTTTATATACCTTTTCCTCAGATGCTATGAATGCTAGAATTACGAAATTACACATCTTTCTGTAAACCTAACAAACGTTGTATCAAGAGCAAATCTTGAAATTCTGATTGCAAGATGAGATATGGGCAAAGTGCTTGGAATTTAAATTAATAAATTATGAAAATTCTCCTATTTGACATATTCCAAAAACCTCATGAGAGAAGCTTACAACATATAAAGAGATGAAACAGAGAAATTTTTGTTGAAATCTCTTTAATACTTTCTGAGAAAAAGGAGCATATATTATTTTTTGAAAATAAAACTTCAAATTTCATTTTAAAAAAAGTTGAATATAAATAATCAAAGGATTTTATATGTAAATTTGATACTTTCATGTAAAGTGTGGTACAAAATTTCATTGCCATATCTCCAAAACTGTAGATTTGGTGCATTTTTGAAATAGTGTGTGTTTTTCATCAATGTCCCCCCTTAAGTTCAATAGACACTGCTGCCTCGAGAAACTATTTTACATTGTGTGATACTTATAGAAATCACAATAGTAAGGTATTTACCTGACAGTATCCAACTTCTTTGTTGTCATGTGCATAGGCAACTAATATATTACAGAGCTGCCTCTGATGGTCTGCAGCAGCATTGAAGAATATGTTATCTGGGTATGTCCTGGGCAGATCGGTCTTCACAATGTCAACAATATCTTGATCTATATCACCAGAAAGCAACTGAAGATAATAGTTGGGACCTGAATCGTCTTTCATTTTCTCTGCACCACTTACAGTTAGCCATACCTGAAACAAATACATCCAAAATATCCAGTCTGCCTATTTTCCCATAAATTGTTATGTTAACATATTAACCATGAATTCATTCAGTGTGACACAAAAGGCAGTAGAATGTTTTGAGTGGTTCACAAACGTATATCTTGCAGGTATTTGTTAAAGTAATTGGGAACATTAACCACAGTCAAAAGACTATTCCTGGAAACTATGCGGACGGATGACCATAGAAGTTAAGTCCCATAGTGCTCAGAGCCATCTGAAACTATGCACATCCTCACAGCAGAAACTATAGGCCTGAACATCAAAGTCTAAAATGTTTACTGAAGGCAGTTCATCACTAATACTGCAAGATCTACGCTTGTAACGTTTAGTGCGAGACTCTGCAATACTCTGGAAGTTTGTGCCCTGCTCTCATTTGAGTTGCCTTTTAAAATATCAAACAAACTCTACCGTTTACAGAGCACTGATTCCATTTGATTTTTCTTTGAAACAAGAAAGCTCCGTATATTATGTTTCCGACTCTATAATATAAACTAGGTAGTGTATTGATTACCGTACGATGATATCCAGAGACTACTCTGTGTCTTACCTTGCCTCTATATTCACTTGGAATTCCTTTTCGCACATAGCGTTTAACTGTCAAATTCCTTTTCAACGACCTCCCTTCGCCTACCAGGTCTGCCCATTTCTTTGCCCTCCTTGCCAGGACGACAAGATAATGGGACATAAATTCTTCATAAGTTTCATAATCGAAGTCATCAGGACGCTCAAATCCGTACTCGTCAATTTTACTGAAACAGAAATATATACATAGGACCACAAGTAACAAATTCGCAACATAACTTTACGGGCAATTTTTGCCGGTTACTTGACGCGGCAGGACGTTTTGTAAACCAGTTTCGAGACTCTTATTATGAACCAAACATGAAATAATTTATGTCATGCGTAAGTTTACCTAAAATGAGAGTTTGCCATTACAGGAAGTAGCAGTTCAGAAGCATTGTCAGCGAATTCTCTTCTGGTTTCTTCCGTTACTTATCATAATTAACGAGGTTAAACTTGATATTTTGAAATGAGTACACCAGTTACGAAATACTTGCTACCTGCTGTTCAGTGTATTTACATCTGTGTATCGATTGCTTGGAATCGATAACTGACATAACGATAGTAGACAATCACACAAAGTAGTGCAAACGTGCTAAGCGCACAAAGTCTATACATCGTTATGAGGAATGTTTGATGTTGATTTCAGTTTTATTATGAATAAAGTGTTCTTTTCTATCAGATAGTCAATACAGCATTGTACAGCTAATTTACTCGAAGTGAGAAATGGCTAATTTATCTTGATTAAGTTACAGCTGCAACAAAGATAGCGGACTCGAGGACATTCTTAGATTTTTACACTAAAATTGTTCTGTAAATTCCACTGATATATTTCATAAGATTATTGGCACAAATCTGAAGGATCAACAACTCAGATGTTTCATTTTGGGCAGATCCTTCCAAGAGTTACGCTAGATGCAGTAGGCCACACTACCCTTATCTGCACCATGGCCGAGACGGCTAGTAACCGTCTGCAGAGCGGCGACAGGCGCGTTGCCGTAGAGACCCAGCCCTCTGCAACCGTCAGGGATTATCATACACCGACTCAGCTCAAGTTCGATGTTACTTGGTTGTTCAGCCTCAAGAAACGTCATCTACTTGTAAGATTTTTCAGATATTTCCTTCTTTGCACTACTGTTTCTTGTACCACAGCTGCAGAGATAGACTGCCAACTTATGTCTTAACTTACCCTTGAGATCTCTAAATTTGTCAGGGAAATATCTCAAATCTTGTCTGGAAATCGGGGAAATATCAGGGAATTTTACTTGGGGAAACTTATGGCAACCCTGAAAACAAATGTGCAAAATATAACTGTAATTGAATGCTGTGTACCCACTGAAATGGCTGAAGGAGAGTTAAAAGATGAAGGGCTTGAACACATCGTGGGTGTCCACATAATTGAGAAAGTAATGTAAATTGAAAACAGCTTGAATTTCCCCTAGTGGGGAAATTCACTAACTTGGCTGGGAATTGAACCATGCATCCCAGAAGCTAGAGGTAGGAACACTAACTGCTAGATCAGGAGGTACAGACTCTACAGCAAAGAGAAAGGACCCAATGGAACCTGAAATTCGATAAGAAGATTAGTGGTGAACAGGGGCAGCGGGGGGGGGGGGGGGGGGGGGGCAGCTGCCCCCCCCCCCCCCCCAGAAAATATTCGCAGTTTTTCACTAGTTTACTGTTTTATTTAATAAGAAATGCTGCATGTTTTCTCGGATTGTACAAGTGCATTCTTGTATTTAAAATGTTTATTAAAAGCTCTATTTCACTGGTTTACTGTTTTATTTAATAAGAAGTGCTGTATGTTGTCTCGAGTCCTTGTTTCCTGAGACTAGTATGACCTGCCCCCCCCCCCCCCCCCCGCCCCACAGTTCAGATCCTGGGTACGCCCTTGATAGTGAACATCTTGAGCATGTCACATTGTGTGAGTATTTAGAGCCAACAGTAAGAAGTGATATGAAACCGGGCGATCATAAAATCAGTATTAAATAAGGCAGATGGAAGACTTACATGGGAATGGTCCAATGCGACATGTCGAAACCTATCCTGAAAATTTTCATTTGGGAAGAATACCCCAAAAGAAATGCACTGTCAAAATTTTAGTTGCTAAGGCGCACCGCAAGTATTCTTTAAAATATTTTAAAATGACTCGTTTTTGCCGCACGAAGAACGGTTTATAACAGCGGTTTGTACAGCCTTTTTCTGCCTAGCGCGGAATCAGCGAATAAGCAGAAAAAGCCATGACAAGAGAACGTAGCGTCACGTAAAGCGAAGTCCAAAGTGCAAAAACGTGGATTTTAAGCACTTAAACCATGCAAAAAATGTCTCAAATCATTAGTTATTCGGGAACTTGCAGTTCGTTCTCCTGAAGACAGAGGTGTTGTTATGTCCAAAGAATCCAACGAAAGCAATTAGTTATTTTCTTCAGCTGGTAATAAGACGTATCGGATGCAGTATTGAAAACTATTCTCTCACAGTTTTACAAATTTTGCTACGTCGGTTACAAGATATTTGCAACCAAACTTTTCTGTTTTAAACTTTGGCCCTAATTTACCGTGAGGTTCCTGAAGATAGACATAAATCTCGCTTGTGCTTCAACCTTGTGCTACAAACTTTACTTGAAATGATAAAAGGCGGCTTGCACGCAGTTCTTGCAAGAAACCTGATTGATTAGCTTTACACACAGATTTTTATGGTATAGCAAGAAGTCTTTCTAATTGAATCAAATGTGGATTCTTGGTGAAACATTGTAAATTAAACAAACACTTTCTTTGCCTTCTTTCACAAATTTTATTATGGTTACGGGACAACCTAGGTTTCATGTTATAAGCTCATTATCAAGTAAACGCCCATTTTCAAGAAAATAGGCTTATAGCCCGGAACCTTAGTTGTGCAGTAACTATACTGAAATTTGTGAAACAAATAACAATGATAACACGAAGCTCTGTCTTCACATCAACTTCAAATTTCTCTAAAGTATTAGCCATTAATGAAATGTCTAGTACACGTTTACTTGAAGTAAATTATCTTTTCTGTGTAATTTCCTGAATCTGTTAATAGGTAGACAAGGAGAATTCTGGCACAAAGTATCTCACAGATAACATCATTGATGAGTCCTGGGAATTCCACAGCCATCTCCCTTTTCCATCTGACAAAGGTCAATTGCCCTATGTATACAGTTGTGGAAAATTCATATTTTGACATGACATTCAAAAAGCAGTCCCAATTGTGCTAGTGTTCACACCTGTGACAGCTAGCGCTGTTGTATTAAGTGTAAAATTAAAAATGGCGACGCCGGCCGCGGTGGTCTAGCGGTTCTGGCGCTGCAGTCCGGAACCGCGGGACTGCTACGGTCGCAGGTTCGAATCCTGCCTCGGGCATGGGTGTGTGTGATGTCCTTAGGTTAGTTAGGTTTAAGTAGTTCTAAGTTCTAGGGGACTTATGACCTAAGATGTTGAGTCCCATAGTGCTCAGAGCCATTTTTGAAAAATGGCGACCAGAGCACACCAGCCCAAGTTTGTGAGATGAGCAAAAGCTTAACTATAACGTCACAACCGAGCTGAGACCTGCTGACTTATATGCCCACAGTGTATAGAGTCTCTCCATAGTAAACCATACTGCAGAGTACAAGTCGTACAGGTTCGTATAGGTAAGAAACGAGGATCACTACGATTTCAGCTACCTAGTTTCAACTATTTTTCAAGGTGAACCTCTCCCCTACGCCCCCCCCCCCCCCACACACACACATGTCAAAAGACACATACACATAGGTCATTTTAAATAACAGACTCTTTTAGGATGTTTAACTGGGAAGAGAATACGAAAACAGATATTCTTCTACAAAAATTTTTATTAATTTTTCCATGTAGATTTACACACAGAAAACAAATCTTTTATTTATTTTTGTTTGGTGTGGTTTTAATAACATCCAGCTTAATTTTTAACTAATATTTTAAGACTACATCTGGATCTTATATTGCTTTATCCAGCCAGTAATTTGACAAGTACAAAGAAGGCATGTTCTTGAATATTAAAATACATCTAATTTTTTCTTGTAAACTATCTCCTTTATAACTTAAACAATTAGTTCTACTCGTTCTTGCAATTCTGTTAGCCGATAGCTTTGGGAAGTTTAATTTTCCCTCTTACTTGCTGCATAAAATGTTGTTAAAACATTTCAATTACCTTCGGTATGTTGACTAATCATCAGTTCCACATTATTGTGCAATTTCTGCATAGAACTCTATAATTCTTGCAAACGAATTATCATTAAATGTTGTTACACCATTAGTTTTAAACTCTACAAATGGTTGTTCTGTTGCTAGGTACACAACATCCAGTTGACAACATTTAGAAACAGTGTGCTCATGCTTTTTAAGAGGACATACACGGAAATGGAGTTTTTTAAACAGATGTTTTGTGTGTCCTTTAATGCAGTAAATATTGTCGATTCTGAAATTTTCGGCCAGTACTCCAATGTAAGACCACTTATCACTGCTACTTACGGTAAATGTTGATCTCTTATATCTTCCACTTGTATCAAGACTTTTCCATACTTAATGTAATATGTAAGTCTTGCCTGTACATCAGCAATGGCTTCTTCTTTTTACCTTTGTGGCGGTTGTTTCTGCCATATACTCCAGATCTCGTTTCGTAGAATCAACCTCTGCAATTTCCTGTTCTCTTTCTCGTACACAAAACACATTAACTGCACTTAGAGAGTAAGTTCTTTAATGGGGAATGGTTTAAGTCAGTTCGATACATTGATTCCCTTTTCTTAAGACTTGTGGAGTAATATTATTTGTGGGGAGCAATACAGTACAGAACTATCTGTATCCAACGGTATTTCGGAGGACAATGTCCTGGATTGTGAGAAATATGTTGCTCCTGCTATAGCACAGGACTTCTTTATGATACTTGTACTGTCTTTGTCGGAGTAAAACTTTACGTACACTGAACAGAATTTATAAGCGTTTCTCAGTCTTAAAAGTGTGAGGTTTATTTCTACACCAGTCATTTTTCGGATATTGCTATTACCCTAGTATACAAACAGCAGACCTTTATTAAACACAACACAACAGCTGTTCTGTAAGATATTCGTTAGTCAACAGCATATGGATGTTACTGGCACAGAGTACACCAGAGCACATTATTTGTTAGAGCTGAAACACTTAAACAATCTTGTACATGGTTCAACACATGATCCTTTTGTAGCTGTACATTGTAACCTCCAGGCTGGTAATACCACAAACTTTAGCCAATGAGGATGTAAAAGTTACTCATAGTCACATGTCTGGACACTATGTAAGAACTATAAGGTGGTTAGCAAGAACTTTGTTCACACTTGGGTTTATGATCTGATGTACAGATTTATTACATATCTCTATAGTTGGAGGTCACCCATGTTAAACAGTCTGCTCCAACTGTTTTATCGTTGTTCACAATCTCATTTCTCCTTCCCTGACAGTTTCCTTCCATCTAGAATCGTTGTTTTATATTAGGTTGTCACGTATCTCCAAGTTATTAAAAATTCCGGCAAAATCTTGTATTATGTCCAAATCCAAAAGGTAATATTCCAGGCAACTCCTCCATTAGAAAATCCATTTTAACATCAGATGATTCCACTTTGTATGATATAGGCAAAGAATGTTTATATTTCCTCAAAATCGTTTTCTGTGTTTCCTTGCCAATTTTTTTGAATAAATATCTTGCTGTCACACTATTGTTCCCATGTTGCATAAAAGGTAGCATCGCCTTGACACCTAGATTTGCAGTGACGAACTTGGAGAATTTAATATGTAGATAATAGTTATATGAGCCACACATCTTTTTCTTGAACATTGAGTTAAATCTTTCTCTGATTGCTCCAGACAATCCACTTGATCATAGATTTTACCTACAATAATACTATCGCAAAACAGCTCTGTAATGCGTGTAAGTGCAGTTAATTTCTTCTTGCTAAGGAGCATGCCAATTTCGGTGCAATTTATGTTACCAATGTCAGTAACAAGATTGTCCAATTTCTTCCATAATAATCACAAACCAAAGTGTTTGTCAGCTGATCTAGTCTTCCTCCCTAAAAGCTGAGGGATGTCTAGTACTTTGGGAGAATAAATGTCGAAACTTTCACCTACCACAGGAGAGTGATTGGTTGCAGCTCTCAGACCTCTTTTATACTCTAAAGATCCAAGAATGCGTCACTTCTGATCACGTGATCTTCTGGTCATACATTCTAAATTTGGTTGCTCTTGCACTGCATTTGTAAACTCCTTAGCCCAGTTATCCTATTTTGTGTGCAGAACATTCGTGGGAAAAAGGGAACACTCTACCATGCGGGCCCTGCACTGTCCTACCATGTCCAAAATCGCATCCGATTGCAGCGCTATGCTATACGGTCTGACTCTTAGGTTATAGTAACCTGTCCGGGTATCGAATCTGGGTACAGCACCATACTATACCATCCAGCTAATATGCTGGTGCTATCCCATACGTAAGGGTGGTACTTGTGAGGAGTGGTCTCCCTCCTTCCTACAGACATCTTGTATATAAAATAGCGCGAATGGGCTAGGAGTTTACAATTAGAATGCAAGTGCAAACAAATTTAAAATGTATGACCAGAAGATCACGTGCCAGAAGTGACGAGATCTTTGATCTTGAGTACAAAAGGATCAGTCTTCTGTGGTAGGAGAAAGTGTCGATATGGATTCTTCCAAAGTGCTAAACATCCCTCAGCTACTAGTGAGGAAGACCCAATCAACCGACAAACGCTTTGGTTTTGTGGTTATTACGAGAGAACCTGGACAGCCTTATTACTGACATTGGTAATTTAAATTACACAGAAAATGACACACTCCTTAGTAAGAAGAATTTAAATGCGCTTACATCCAATACAGAATCGTTTTGAGATGATGTTATGGTAGTTAAAACCTGTGATCAAGTGGATGTCTGGAGAAGTTGGACAAAGGACGATCTGTAATGTTAAAGAAGGAGATGAGTGGCCCATTTAACTATTATCTTTATTGTAAGTTCTCCAAGTTCGTCACTGCAAGACGTGGTGTTAAGGCGAAGCTACCTTTTATGCAATGTGGAAATGGCAGTGTGACAGCAAGAATACTGGAAAAAAATACAAGGAAGCACTGGAAACAACATCAAGGAAATATAAACATTCTGTGGCTGTATCATATGAAGCGAAATTAGCTGATGTTACATTGGATTTTCTGATGGAAGAGTTGCATGGAATATTACCTTTTGGATCTGGACATTAAGCAAAATTTTGTCTCAGATTTTAATAAAATTTAGATGTGCGATTACCTAATACCAGACCACGACTTCTGCATCGAAGGAGGCAATTGAAATAGTATGTTTAACATGTGTGACCTCCAGTTGCAGAATAAAGGTATATAATAAATTTAAATGTCAAATCACAAGCTGAGACTTGAACAAAGTTATTGGTAACCATCTAATAGATCATAGGAAGTGTCCAGATATGCGACAAGGAAGCATTGGAAACCATTTCAATGAAATACGCAAGGGTGGTTTGATAGGTCTGATAAATCTCCATGAAAAAATGAAACATTTGTTTTGCGCCTTCATGGTTGGTAAATCTGATTATTACAAAGACTGTATAAACAATTTCAACAACACACAGCGCACAGGTCATTGTCGACAGCTGTCTGAGGTGGTCAGTGTGTCGATTTCGATTGGAAATGGAGAAAACCGAGTTTCCCCCTGTTATTAAACATTTCCATTTGAGGTGTTGAACTAGTAGATTTGCACACAAATCAAGACAGGACTGGATGAAGTTCATGCGGACTCTGCATCATCACTGAAGACATTTACCTTTAGATCAATTAAGTTAAAGGTGGTCGGACAATCACAGGAAAAGAAACGCGCTGTGGTCGTCTAGTTGCGGTCAGCAAAAAAGGACACCACTGACAAAATCGATGCTATCGTAAGGCAAGACCTCTGAATAAAAATTCGTGACATTGCTGAGACTTAGGCATCTTGCCAGTGCATAACGTGCTGCACAGAGAATTGGCTATAGAAAAGCGGTATGCAGGGTGAGTGCCGCAGTTGCTTACAGTCGACCAAAAGCGCATCCAGCACAACATTTCAACACAACGTCTAGCGATGTTTAATTGCAATCCACAAGAATTTTTGCTTCCATTTGTGACTGTTGATGAAACCTGGATCTATCATTACACACCAGAGTCAAAATGGTAGTCAAAGCAATGGACCATGGCTGGTGAAAATGCACTAAAGAAGGCAAAGGACATTTTGTCAGCTGGCAAGGTGGTGCCACTTTTTTTTGTGATTCCCGAGGGATAATCGTCATAGTTTACTTGGTAAAAGGCAGAACCATAATTGGATCCTATTGTGCTTCATTGTTGGAGCGTCTGAAACTTACGTTGGCTGAAAAAAGACCAAGGTTGGCATGAGAAAAAGCGCTCTTTCACCAGAACAATGCACTACCCCACACATTAGTGATACCAATGGAGAATGGGCTTCGAATTAGTTCCTCATTCATCAGACTTAGCCCCATGTGACTTCTTCCCATTTCCTAGCTTGAAACTTCGGCTTGCTGAAAAAAAATTCATCAAATGAACTGGTTATAGTTATAGTCAAGAATATTTTGCTGAGTTTGACACAACCTATTTTTCCGATGAAATGAGAAAACTGGAGGATCGTTGGACCAAGTGCATATCCCTCATAAGAGACTATCTCGAGAACTAAGGTGAGTTACTTATAAAAAAAATGTTTTCTTGGTTTTTTACCAGACTCATCAAACCATCCTTATAAACACCCTGCGGCTATACCACGTGAAGTGGAATTATCTGACGTTTAAATGGATGTTCTAATGGAAGAGCTGCCTGGAATACACCAGCTGCTTTGTCTAGACGACTATTACCTTATGGATTTGAACATAACGCAAGATTTAGCCGGTATTTTTAATAAAGTGAAGATATGGAACTACCTAACATAAAAACCATGCCTTCTGCATTGAAAGAGACTGCTAGGAAATCAGCAGTGTGAATGTGGACAACGACGAGGCAGCTGGAATAGATTGTTTAAAGTGGATGACTTCCAAGTGTATCGTAAAGAAGCATAATAAATTTTTATGTCAAATGAATAAAGTTATTGATAACCACTTTATAAATTTTATACGGTGTCCAGACATGCGACTATGAGAAACTTTTATGTCCTCCTTGGTTAAAGAACATGGTACTACCAGGCTGGAGACTACAATATACAGCCACAGAATGGATCATGTGTTTGACCCTGTGCAAGACTGTTTAAGTGTTTCAACTCTAACAAACAATGAGCTCTGCTGTACTCTGTGCCAGTCATATCAATGTGGTATCAGCTAACGAATATCATGATCGAAGCTGGGATCAGGACGCAAAGGAAGGCGGGAAAAGGTGTCGACATCCGCATGGATTTTGTAATTGTAGTGAGACAAGAACAGCACGCAGCATTATAGTCGGTATGCTGCCTTGTCAGGCAAGGAAGTCTGAGGGCTAAACAAATAAACCGAGAGTTTATGGTCAGTAGTGAAGTGAAACTTGGAGCCGTACAAAAAACATGAGATTTCTGGAGAGCACAGGCTATAGCAAGAGCCTCTTTTTCCACCTGAGAGTAACGCTGCTGGGACAGAGTGAGAGATTTAGAGGCAAAAGCAACAGGTCCTTCAGAGCAGCCTGCATATCAATGAAATAGGACCACAATGAAGCCATACTCTGAAGCCTCAGTCACCAGAACTACATGATAGTCCAGAGAGAATGAAGCTAAACAAGGAGCTGAGAGTAGTCTAGATTTCAACATTTGAAAAGCACGTTTGCAATTCAGGCTTCAGGAAAAAGGCACATTCTTGTGTAATAAGACATGCAACGAATGGGCCAGCATGCCTGCCCACGACAAGAATTTACAGTAGTTGGCTATCTTCCCTAGAAAGGCCTGAAGTTCCTTCATGGACGTGGGATGAAGCATAGACATAACAGTGGAGGTGTGGTCTGGTAGAGGGCAAACCTCATCCTGGTAGACCTCAAACATCAAATAAACAACAGAATGTTGAAAAACTGAGATTTTGTGAGGTGACACTGTAAGCCTGTACACTGTAAGATAGAAAACTAAGTGGGCAAATTTTTCAAGTGATCCGTGCTAGAGGGGCCTGCGACAGTGATATCACCAGATAATTAATGCAATCTGGCATTGGCATAATCAACTGCTCTACAAATCATTGGAAAATATCAGGGGTACTAGTCACACTAAAAGGAAGGTGCAAATATTGATAGAGACCAAAGGAGTATTCAAAATGAGAACTCGCTGAGACTGTTCATCCACAGGAAACTGCAGATAAGCCTACGACAAGTCAATTTTACAAAAGTATTGACCACCTGATATTTCGCCAACAGTTCCTCCTGGCATGGGAGAGGGTGTCTATCTATGATCGACTGTGCATTGACGGTAGTACTGAAGTCGCCACAGAGGCGAAGTTTCCCCTATGGTTTCCGGCATAGAGTCAGAGGAGATGACCATTCACTACCCATAACAGGTTGCACCACCCCTAGACATTGAAGTCTGCCAAATTCTGCTTTCACTGGATCTTTCAGGGTGACAGGAATAAGATGTGAACAATAAAAATGAGGCCAAGCCATGGATTTCAGAGAAATACACTCCTGGAAATGGAAAAAAGAACACATTGACACCGGTGTGTCAGACCCACCATACTTGCTCCGGACACTGCGAGAGGGCTGTACAAGCAATGATCACACGCACGGCACAGCGGACACACCAGGAACCGCGGTGTTGGCCGTCGAATGGCGCTAGCTGCGCAGCATTTGTGCACCGCCGCCGTCAGTGTCAGCCAGTTTGCCGTGGCATACGGAGCTCCATCGCAGTCTTTAACACTGGTAGCATGCCGCGACAGCGTGGACGTGAACCGTATGTGCAGTTGACGGACTTTGAGCGAGGGCGTATAGTGGGCATGCGGGAGGCCGGGTGGACGTACCGCCGAATTGCTCAACACGTGGGGCGTGAGGTCTCCACAGTACATCGATGTTGTCGCCAGTGATCGGCGGAAGGTGCACGTGCCCGTCGACCTGGGACCGGACCGCAGCGACGTACGGATGCACGCCAAGACCGTAGGATCCTACGCAGTGCCGTAGGGGACCGCACCGCCACTTCCCAGCAAATTAGGGACACTGTTGCTCCTGGGATATCGGCGAGGACCATTCGCAACCGTCTCCATGAAGCTGGGCTACGGTCCCGCACACCGTTAGGCCGTCTTCCGCTCACGCCCCAACATCGTGCAGCCCGCCTCCAGTGGTGTCGCGACAGGCGTGAATGGAGGGACGAATGGAGACGTGTCGTCTTCAGCGATGAGAGTCGCTTCTGCCTTGGTGCCAATGATGGTCGTATGCGTGTTTGGCGCCGTGCAGGTGAGCGCCACAATCAGGACTGCATACGACCGAGGCACACAGGGCCAACACCCGGCATCATGGTGTGGGGAGCGATCTCCTACACTGGCCGTACACCACTGGTGATCGTCGAGGGGACACTGAATAGTGCACGGTACATCCAAACCGTCATCGAACCCATCGTTCTACCATTCCTAGACCGGCAAGGGAACTTGCTGTTCCAACAGGACAATGCACGTCCGCATGTATCCCGTGCCACCCAACGTGCTCTAGAAGGTGTAAGTCAACTACCCTGGCCAGCAAGATCTCCGGATCTGTCCCCCATTGAGCATGTTTGGGACTGGATGAAGCGTCGTCTCACGCGGTCTGCACGTCCGGCACGAACGCTGGTCCAGCTGAGGCGCCAGGTGGAAATGGCATGGCACGCCGTTCCACAGGACTACATCCAGCATCTCTACGATCGTGTCCATGGGAGAATAGCAGCCTGCATTGCTGCGAAAGGTGGATATACACTGTACTAGTGCCGACATTGTGCATGCTCTGTTGCCTGTGTCTATGTACCTGTGGTTCTGTCAGTGTGATCATGTGATGTATCTGACCCCAGGAATGTGTCAATAAAGTTTCCCCTTCCTGGGACAATGAATTCACGGTGTTCTTATTTCAGTTTCCAGGAGTGTATGAGCAGAAAAATTCGTAGCACATCCACGTACTCTGCAGCAGCTGTGCCAACCTGTAGTCAGAGCACTTGGTGAAAAACACTTAGCTTGATAAACAACTTGGGAGAAGTCGCAAGCATTGGAGTCACAGTTTACAGCCATGTCCATCTTCCGAGCAATCTTCAGTGAATGACACACTGAAGCAACGTGGCATTTCTTCTGGCAAGCATTACAAGAAGCCCAGCTTTTAGGGCAAGCTGAACGTTGGACAAAACAGAAAGGATAAGAAACAGAGAACACTGATGCTGGTACTGTGGTGGTCATGGGTGCTTGGGCCAGCCTTGGTCTGCTCGGCGCTGAGCCTGTATGTTTACCGCTGTCTCCACTCGTAACAAGACAAATGAATCATACAGGAGATGCAACATAAGCGACATACAGAACAACTGATGTGAGCAGTACAAACTAAAAGAACATAGTAAGAGTCAATCAGCGCTGCTCTGCAAGTATGAGGGCAGTTCAATAAGTAATGCAACACATTTTTTTTCTGAAACAAGGGTTGTTTTATACAGCATTGAAATACACCAGGTTATTCCCCAATCTTTTAGCTACACAACACTATTTTTCAACGTAATCTCCATTCAATGCTACGGCCTTACGCCACCTTGAAATGAGGGCCTGTATGCCTGCACGGTACCATTCCACTGGTCGATGTCGGAGCCAACGTCGTACTGCATCAATAACTTCTTCATCATCCGCGTAGTGCGTCCCACGGATTGCGTCCTTCATTGGGCCAAACATATGGAAATCCGACGGTGCGAGATCGGGGCTATAGGGTGCATGAGGAAGAACAGTCCACTGAAGTTTTGTGAGCTCCTCCCGGGTGCGAAGACTTGTGTGAGGTCTTGCGTTGTCATGAAGAATGAGAAGTTCGTTCTGATTTTTGTGCCTACGAACACGCTGAAGTCGTTTCTTCAATTTCTGAAGAGTAGCACAATACACTTCAGAGTTGATCGTTTGACCATGGGGAAGGGCATCGAACAGAATAACCCCTTCAGCGTCCCAGAAGACTGTAACCATGACTTTACCGGCTGAGGGTATGGCTTTAAACTTTTTCTTGGTAGGGGAGTGGGTGTGGCGCCACTCCATTGATTGCCGTTTTGTTTCAGGTTCGAAGTGATGAACCCATGTTTCATCGCCTGTAACAATCTTTGACAAGAAATTGTCACCCTCAGCCACATGACGAGCAAGCAATTCCGCACAGATGGTTCTCCTTTGCTCTTTATGGTGTTCGGTTAGACAACGAGGGACCCAGCGGGAACAAACCTTTGAATATCCCAACTGGTGAACAATTGTGACAGCACTACCAACAGAGATGTCAAGTTGAGCACTGAGTTGTTTGATGGTGATCCGTCGATCATCTCGAACGAGTGTGTTCGCACGCTCCGCCATTGCAGGAGTCACAGCTGTGCACGGCCGGCCCGCACGCGGGAGATCAGACAGTCTTGCTTGACCTTGCGGCGATGATGACACACGCTTTGCCCAACGACTCACCGTGCTTTTGTCCACTGCCAGATCACCGTAGACATTCTGCAAGCGCCTATGAATATCTGAGATGCCCTGGTTTTCCGCCAAAACAAACTCGATCACTGCCCGTTGTTTGCAACGCACATCCGTTACAGACGCCATTTTAACAGCTCCGTACAGCGCTGCCACCTGTCGGAAGTCAATGAAACTATACGAGACGAAGCGGGAATGTTTGAAAATATTCCACAAGAAATTTCCGGTTTTTTCAACCAAAATTGGCCGAGAAAAAAAATGTGTTGCATTACTTATTGAACTGCCCTCGTATAAAGGTGTGAGTCGTCGGTAGATGGTGCAGAGGAGACCATGTCAAGTGCATGCTTCCTTCAGGTGGCCTCTAGTGTCTGGCCCACGCTGGTACAGTTGGCGGTTGATTTAAATACACACACGCGGCGATTCTACGCTCGGTGCACTCAGAATCACACACACTAGCAGCAGAATACAGCACAGACAATCATTCCTCCCATGCTCCACATACGAATAGAACAGATAGAAACCCTAATAACTGGTACAGTGGGACGCACTCTCTGCCATGCACGTCATTGTGGTTTGTAGAGTATAGATGTAGATGTAGAGAACAGCTGTTGTGTGATGTTTAATATAGCTCTGCAGTTTGTCTGCTAGGGTAATAACAATATCCAAAAAATGACTGGTGTAGAAGTAAGCCTTTCAAGTTCTCAAGACCTGGAGAAGCTTACAAATTATGTTCCATCTGCATACAGTTCTAATTAACTAGCTGTAAAATACATGAAGATTCTTAACACAGACTCCAACAAAGACGATGTAACTACGACACAGAAGTGCTACATTAAAGAAGAAGAAACATATTACTCGCAATCCAGGACATCGTTCACCAAAATACCATTGGATAGAGATATTTCTGAATTGGGATTGGTTCCCACAAATAATGTTATCCCACAGGTCCTAAGAAAGAGAATCAATGCGTCTTTTAGACTTAAACCATTCCCCATTAAATAACTTACGCCTTTAAGTGCAGTTAATGTGTTGTGTATACGAAAAAGAGAACTGGAAATGGAAGAGGTCGATGCTAAGAAACGAGATCTGGAGTATGTGGCGAATACAACTGCCACAAAAGAGGAATATGAACTGCTATAGGAAAAAAGAAGAAGCCATTGCCGGTATGAGAAATGTGATTATGAACAACGATAAGACATAAAAATTTTCTGGGTTTGGTACCGTGTCATAATGTAAAAACTACTGCTGCTATAGAATAGCCAACGTTTCGGCCACGAGAGTTCCCTCTCCTTCTTCCTTTAGTGACCAATGAAACACTCTACTTTTTAAAATTTTGACGTAATGGCATGCGCAGTGAACATTAACAACAAAATATAAAGGACACTGCATAGCTAGAACGCACCATTAGACCCAGAAGAAGGCCGCTGCAATTGTGGCCGAAACGTTGGTCATTCTATAGCAGCAGTAGTTTTTATATTATGACGTGGTACCAAACCCAGAAAACTTTTATGTAGACTGACTCTGGCCGCAGAAGCCTACGCAATTATATTAGCGATAAGACAGTTGGAACAGACTGTTTAACATGGGTGGTTTTTCAGCAGTTTGTATTCAACCTAAAGCAACTGCGATCCACATAGTCACTTTTCTAAAGGTTTCATTTCCCGGTTTAGCAGAAGTAGCGTGAAAGTCGTGTACTTACAAGAGTTGTAAATTTTCTAGACTTGGCAGAGCACCCATTTGATTTTGACTATGAATGTCCTACATCTCAGTACACGTAAACGAGTGACATATACATCAAATGTTACAAGGGGATTCCAAACCATTTCTGAAGAACAGTTTAAGATATGCATACCATAGATAAAGTCTCTACATCAGGGCCGGCCAAACGCTGCACAGTGTGCAGACGTGCGGAAGTGCTGCACATGTGCGCACGTGTGCGACAGCGAACGACAGCGACATCTGTTATTAGACATGTGTCCTAAATGAACGGCGGCGGCTCCACTTCCCTGTTTATGTGGTACAAGCAAGAGCGCAATATACCCAGTCTCGTTTACCCTTGGTAACCGTAACCTTAACAGAGAAGTACTGAGAAATGGCAGGTACTGTGAAAAAGCAAAGGACGGGAGATCTATGTTCTCAGTCGTTTGGGAACTGCAATTCTTATTTGTAGCCATTGGCGAAAACTCACAGTGTTTGATGTGCCGCCGAATAATAGGCGGCCAGCGTAAGTTTACAAGTGAAAGACACTACAATACACATCACAAAGACGAGTGTAGTGTACTCAACAGTGAAGAACGGCAAGCAAAATTAAATGTCCTTAAGAAAATGGATGAGACACATCAACTCGATTTTACTGTACGTCAAAGTAACTCATACTTCTTGAACTCTTAGTTTCTTGTGTTACATGTATGTCTATTTTACTGTACACTGTACATTGTACTGTTTTCAGTTTTCCAGAATGACAACCACACTAAATCTTTACTGCGAGCAAGTTCTAAAATCGTATTAAGAATTGCACAATCTGGGAAACCCTTTTCCGAATGGCAGTTTGTGAAAGGGTGTCTGATTGATGCTGCAGAACTTGTGTGTCCCACGAACGTTAACAGGTTTCAAGAAATCAGTCTATCCAAACAAACAGTGACAAGATGTATCAGTGCTATGGCCCGCGATGTGCACAGGCAGCTAATAAATAAGGCTAAAGACTTAATTGCTTTCTCTGTTGCGCTCGATGAAGCAACAGATCTTACAGATACAGCCCAGGTTGTGATATATATACCAGGTGTCGATAACGCACTTCGTGTAACAGAGAACGTTTTGGACTTAGTACCTTTGAAAGGGACTACGACAGGTGCGGACTTACTCCAAGCTGTCGAGCAAGCGATTGATGGTGTCGGTATGGACTGGAATCGGTTAGTTTCAGTGACCACAGATGGAGCACCATCAATGCAAGG
Organism: Schistocerca nitens; assembly: GCF_023898315.1. Taxonomy (NCBI): domain Eukaryota; kingdom Metazoa; phylum Arthropoda; class Insecta; order Orthoptera; family Acrididae; genus Schistocerca; species Schistocerca nitens. The sequence continues at coordinate 904,786,984 of NC_064615.1, forward strand.
CCTCAAGAGGACTCATAGCAGGGATGCGCAAAAAGCTAGGGTGCACAGACGAGACGTTGTATGGAATTCACTGCATTCTGCATCGAGAGGCACTTTGTGCAAAATCAGTAACGTTAGCAAACGTCATGCAAATTGTTGTACGTACTGTAAACTATCTGAAGACACACGGGCTTACGCATCGCCAGTTTCGGCGATTCTTGGAGGAATTAGGAGCGGAGTACGGTGACATACCTCACTATACCGAAGTATGCTGGCTCAATCGAGGTAAAATGCTGAAAATATTTTTTGATTTACGTTTGGTCATAGTCACATTCTCACATGAGAAGGGAAAAAGTGAACCTATGTTGGAAGACCGTTGTTGGTTATCAGACCTTGCATTTCTCGTGGACATTACGTCTCACACGAACAGCCTGAACGTCACTTTGCAAGGTGAAAATAATTTAATTTCTGACTTGTTGGAAAAAGTAAATGCCTTTTAAAGGAAGCTTGCGCTTTGGGAGAGCCAGCTATTGACAGAAAACACTGCACATTTCCCGACTCTTGGATTGGTCAATGAAAGTGCTAGATTTCAAGAATACGTGTCAATAATTGTAAAAATTAAGGAACAATTTCGAGCACGATTTGCAGATGTTAAGAGTTTGTCTCCTGTCATTCGCCTCTTTGCTCGAACGTTATCGTCGTCAGTTGAAGATGCTCCGAATGATCTAAAGACGGAACTGGTCGACCTACAGTGCAATACAAGACTGAAGGACAAATTCTTTGCAGTGCGAAGTACAAAAGAATTCTACGAAAATTTTTCACAACAAGAATTTCCACGTCTGCACCGATAAGCCGTGAGAGCTATGTCCATGTTCGGATCGACATATGTTTGTGACAGATTTTTCTCGGTGATGAAAATGAATAAATCAAGGTTTCGATCAAGCACAAGTGATGAAAATCTTAGCAACTGCTTGCGTTTGTCAATGAGCCTTGCTTTTGTGCCCGATATTAACTATATCATTTCTCATGACCAGTGATAAACGTGTTTGGATTTATTCCTTTCATAATTAAAAAATATTGTTTACTAACTGTGCATTATTGCCTCATTCTGCTCCATGTTACATTATTATCAGAGAAATTGGTCATTAAGCCGATTGTTCCAAAGTATACATACATTTAGGGGTTTTTTAATGTGTGAATGGCTACGCTCAGCTAAAGTCGATAAAACATAACATTCATCTAATTGTCGGTTATTATGCAGATTTCAGACGGAACTGATAAAAGATGTAGCAATAATCGTATTGAAATAAAAGGTGATCATCGAGAGGTCTGCGGTTATCATTCTGTTCAGAGGTCAGTGAGACAGAAATTATGTGTGTGTAACTGAGGGCACCGAGAATTAGTTATAGGAAACCTAGCATTAGTTTAAAGTTATTTGAAATCATGAATAAGGTTCGTTGGAAGTCGCTATTTTTGTTTTTTTCTTTATTGATTTTCAATTCCCCCCGCAGCAGCTTACTACGCTGCTCTACAGCCTACAGACTTTTATTTAAAAAAAGGAAGAAGAAAGAAACAAGGAAAAACAGGCGATAAAATGGTGATTTAAAGTGTAAAATGGCGTAAAAATGCGGAAAGTTAAAACAGAAAGCAAAAGGGGTTGGCAATGTTGATAAAATACACAGGAATCAGACAAGTAACATAGTAGACACACAATTAAAAAACATGGCGACAGTCTGGTTTCTGTTCGCAAGTGATAAAAAAAAAAAAAGTACACCCAGCGACAGTATGATGGCTGTTCGCTACACTTCCCAAAAGACACAACACGGAGCACGCACTGGAAAAACACACTGTAAAACACTGCACGAAAAAGGCGGCACAAAGATGGCACTCCCGATCCAAGGCAGATGGGGGGGGGGGGACCTGGAGTAGGGGGAAAAACAAGGAGGGAGGAGAGGAAAAAACGAAAAAGGGGGGGAACCAAGGAGGGAGACGACTAATAAAGGGGGAGAAGGGCAGACGCAAGACGGAATGAGAGGAGGCAGAGGAGGGAAATGTAAAAGGACTCGGGGGAGAGAAGGGGGCAAAGAGAGGGGAGGTGGGGAAGAAAGAGGATGGAAGGGGGGGAGAGGGAGCCCGGGAAAAGGACAGAGGAAAGGAGGGGGAGTGAGGATCAGAGTTGATAGGAGGGATAAATGGAGGGAGAGAGGGCATCATCTGGGAGGGGGAGTTGATGGAAGCCACCTTGGGAAAGGAGATGTAGGGTGTAGAGATGGAGGGTAGGGGGGACACAACGGTGAAGACATGGCAGGGGGCGGGGATCGGAGAGGAGAGGAGCAACCAGGGGGTGAGGGGGTTCAAGACGGCGGGAGGTGTAGAGGATGTGGATATGTTCGAGGAATAGGAGCAGATGGGGGAAAGGAATGAGATCATAGAGGATCCGCGTGGGGGACGGGAGGCGTATACGGAAGTCGAGGCGGAGTGCATGACACTCAAGGATCTGGAGGGACTTATAGAATTTTGGGGGGGGGGGGAGGCAGATATCCAGGCAGGACTGGCATAACAGAGGATGGGACGGATTAAGGATTTGTAGGTGTGGAGGATGGTAGAGGGGTGCAACCCCCATGTCCGGCCGGAGAGGAGTTTGAGGAGTCGGAGGCGGTTGTGGGCTTTGGATTGGGTGGAGCGGAGATGAGGGATCCAGGTGAGGTGACGGTCAATGGTGAGGCCATGGTAGGTGAGGGTGGGGGTGAGGCGACAGGACGGGCACAGACAGTAAGGGAGAAATCCAGGAGCCGGAAGGAGCGAGTGGTACGACCTACGATGATCGCCTGGGTCTTGGAAGGGTTGAGTTTCAGGAGCCACTGGTTACACCACGCAGCAAAAAGGTCAAGGTGATTCTGGAGAAGGTGTTGGGACCGTTGGAGGGTAGGAGCGAGGGCGAGGAATGCGATGTCATCAGCATATTGCAAGAGGTGTACTGGAGGGGGGGGGGTTGGGGCATATCTGCCGTGTACAGGAGGTAGAGGAGAGGGGAGAGGACAGAGCCCTGGGGCACACCTGCAGAGGGGTAGAAGGTGTGGGAATTGGCATTATGGATGGTAACGTAGGAGGGGCGGTGGGAGAGGAAGGAGGCCACCAGACGGATGTAGTTGATAGGAAGGGCGTAGGTGTGGAGTTTAAACAGGAGACCGGGATGCCAGACACGGTCGTAGGCCTTTTCGAGGTCAAGGCAGACAAAAATGGCGGAGCGACGGGAGTTTAGCTGAAGGGAGAGGAGATGAGTGAGGCGGAGGAGTTGGTCATCAGCAGAGAAGGAAGGTCGAAAGCCACATTGGGTGTTTGGGAGGAGGTGGTTTTGGCGGAGGTGGTGATGGATGCGCCGGGGAAGTCGCTAAGTGCTCTCTTTCTTAAATACTAGATCAAAAACATTACGCGTATTTACGTGCCGTCAGTCAAGCTGCCTTAATAAAAACCCACGGTTGTTAACTGTATTACTTGTTTTACTGGGTTAAACTGTTAACATAAAAGTAGACGTCTCAGTGAGTAGACTGTGACAGTATTTTAAATGTTTAGTACGTGAAATACCTTCCCATGGTTGACTTGCAAGCTGTGGAAAGAGCACTATAATGCGCCGGTACAGAATATCCCAGCAAGTGGATAAAGCGACATCTGTGCGTAGAAACATGCACGCTGTGACCCGGAAGTTGCACATGTGCAGGAGCACCGCACGCGTGCAGAATTTCTGGCCGGCCCTGCTCTACATAGTGATCCACATTGCAGAGTATAAGTCGCAGAGGCTCATATAGATAAGAAACAAGGATCACTATACTTTCAATTACCTAGTTTCAACTACTTTTCAAGGTCGCCCCTCCTCTACTCCTCCTCACATTCCAAAAGATACACAGATAGATCGTTTTAAATCGTAGACTCTTTTAGGATCTTCGACTGGGTAAAGAATACAAAAACAAATACTCTTGCACATAAACTTTTATTAATTTTGCATACTCATTTATAAACAGAAAACAACTCTTTATTAATTTTTGTTTTTTGTAGTTTTAATAGCATCCACCTTAATTATTAACTTTTATTTTAAGTCTACATCTGAATCACATATTTCTTTCTCCAGCCCGTAATTTGACAAGTACAAAGAAGACATGTTCTTGATTTTAAAACAGATTTAATTTTTTTTTTTTTTTTTGTAAACTATCTCCTTCATGGCTTTATCAAATAGTTCTGCTCCTTCTTGTAACTCTTCTAGTCGAGAGCATTCGGGAAGTTAAATTTCCCTTCTTACTTCCTGAATAGCACTGTTATTAAAACACTTAACCAATCATCAGTTCCACATTCTTGTGGAATTTTCACAGAGAATTTTAAATTTACAGTTCTTGCAAACGAATTATCATTCATTGTTGTTACTCCATCAGTTTTAAATTCTGCAGATGGTTGTTCTGTTGCTAGGTACACAATATCAAATCTACAACATTTAGAAACAGTGTACTTATGCTTTTTAAGAGGATCCACATGCGAATGGAGCTTTACAAACAGATTTTTGTGTATCCTTTAGTAGAGCAAATATTCTAGATTCTGAAGTTTTCGACCAATATACCAACGTATCGCCACTTATCATTGCGGTTTACTGTAAATGCTGATCTCTTATGTCTTCCATTTACCGGCCGAAGTGGCCGTGCGGTTAAAGGCGCTGCGGTCTGGAACCGCAAGACCGCTACGGTCGCAGGTTCGAATCCTGCCTCGGGCATGGTTGTTTGTGATGTCCTTAGGTTAGTTAGGTTTAACTAGTTCTAAGTTCTAGGGGACTAATGACCTCAGCAGTTGAGTCCCATAGTGCTCAGAGCCATTTGAACCATTTTTTGTCTTCCATTTGTATTGAGACTTTTCCGTTGTTGTTGTTGTTGTGGTCATCAGTCCTGAGACTGGTTTGATGCAGCTCTCCATGCTACTCTATCCTGTGCAAGCTTATTCATCTCCCAGTACTTTCTGCAGGCTACCTCCTTCTGAATCTGCTTAGTGTATACATCTCTCGGTCTCCATCTACGATTTTTACCCACCACACTGCCCTTCAATACTAAATTGGTGATCCCTTGATGCCTCAGAACATGTCTTACCAACCGATCCCTTCCTCTTGTCAAGTTGTGCCACAAACTCCTCTTCTCCCCAATCCTATTCAGTACCTCCTCATTAGTTATGTGATCTACCCATCTAATCTTCAGCATTCTTCTGTAGCACCACATTTCGAAAGCTTCTATTCTCTTCTTGTCCAAACTACTTACCGTCCATGTTTCACTTCCATACATGGCTACACCACATACAAATACTTTCAGAAACAACTTCCTGACAATTAAATCTATACTTTATGTTAACAAATTTCTCTTCTTCAGAAACGGTTTCCTTGCCATTGTCAGTCAACATTTTATATCCTCTCTACTTCAACCATCATCAGTTATTTTGCTCCCCAAATAGCAAAACTCCTTTACTACTTTAAGTGTCTCATTTCCTAACCTAATTCCCTCAGCATCACCTGATTTAATTCGACTACATTCCGTTATCCTCGTTTTGCTTTTGTCGACGTTCATCTTATATCCTCCTTTCAAGACACTGTCCATTCCGTTCAACTGCTCTTCCAAGTCCTTTGCTGTCTCTGACAGAATTACAATGTCTTCGGTGAACCTCGAAGTTTTTGTTTCTTCTCCATGGATTTTAATACCTACTCCGAATTTTTCTTTTGTTTCCTTTACTGCTTGCTCAATATACAGATTGAACAACATCGGGGAGAGGCTACAACCCTGTCTCACTCCCTTCCCAACCACTGCTTCCCTTTCATGTCCCTCGACTCTTATAACTGCCATCTGGTTTCTGTACAAATTGTAAATAGCCTTTCGCTCCCTGTATTTTACCCCTCCCACCTTGAGAATTTGAAAGAGAGTATTCCAGTCAACATTGTCAAAAGCTTTCTCTAAGCCTACAAATGCTAGAAACTTAGGTTTGCCTTTTCTTAATCTAGCTTCTAAAATAAGTCGTAGGGTCGCAGCCGTGACTTATTAAACTGATAGTTCGGTAATTTTCACATCTGTCAACACCTGCTTTTTGGGATTGGAATTATTATATTCTTCTTGAAGTCTGAGGGTATTTCGCCTGTCTCATACATTTTGCTCACCAGATGGTAGAGTTTTGTCAGGACCTGCTCTCCCAAGGCTGTCAGTAGTTCTAATGGAATGTTGTCTACTCCCGGGGCTTTGTTTCGACTTAGGTCTTTCAGTGCTCTATCAAACTATTCACGCAGTATCATATCTCCCAGTTCATCTTCATCTACATCCTCTTCCATTTCTATAACATTGCCCTCAAGTACATCGCCCTTGTATAGACCTTCTATATACTCCTTCCACATTTCTGCTTTCCCTTCTTTGCTTAGAACTGGGTTTCCATCTGAGCTCTTGATATTCATACAAGTGGTTCTCTTTTCTCCAAAGGTCTCTTTAATTTTCCTGTAGGCAGTATCTATCTTACCCATAGTGAGATAAACCTCTACATCCTTACATTTGTCCTCTAGCCATCCCTGCTTAGCCATTTTGCACTTCCTGTCGATCTAATTTTTGAGACGTTTGTATTCCTTTTTGCCGGCTTCATTTACTGCATTTTTATATTTTCTCCTTTCGTCAATTAAATTCAATATTTCTTCTGGCACCCAAGGATTTCTACTAACCCTCGTCTTTTTACCTACTTGATCCTCTGCTGCCTTCACTACTTCATCCCTCAAAGCTACCCATTCTTCTTCTACTGTATTTCTTTCCCCCATTCTTGCCAATTGTTCCCTTATGCTCTCCCTGAAACTCTGTATAACCTCTGGTTTAGTCAGTTTATCCAGGTCACATCTACTCAAATTCCTACCGTTTTGTGGTTTCTTCAGTTTTAATCTACAGTTCATAAGCAATAAGTTGTGGTCACAGTCCACATCTGCCCCTGGAAATGTCTTACAATTTAAAACCTGGTTCTTAAATCTCTGTCTTATCATTATATAATCTATCTGAAACCTGTCAGTATCTCCAGGCTTCTTCCATGTATACAACCTTCTTTTATGATTCTTGAACCAAGTGTTAGCTATGATTAAGTTGTGCTCTGTGCAAAATTCCACCAGGTGGCTTCCTCTTTCATTTCTTACCCCCAATCCATATTCACCTACTACGTTTCCTTCTCTTCCTTTTCCTACTATCGAATTCCAGTCACCCATGACTATTAAATTTTCGTCTCCTTTCACTATCCGAATAATTTCTTTTATCTCATCACACATTTCTTCAATTTCTTCGTCATCTGCAGAGCTAGTTGGCATATAGACTTGCACTACTGTCGTTGGCGTGGGCTTCGTGTCTATCTTGGCCACAATAACGCGTTCACTATGTTGTTTGTAGTAGCTTACCCGAACTCATTTTTTTATTCATTATTAAACCAACTCCTGCATTACCCCTATTTGATTTTGTATTTATAACCCCGTATTCACCTGACCAAAAGTCTTTTTCCTCCTGCCACCGAACTTCGCTAATTCCCACTGTATATAACTTTAACCTATCCATTTCCCTTTTTAAATTTTCTAATCTATCTGCCCGATTAAGGGATCTGACATTCCACGCTCCGATCCGTAGAACGCCAGTTTTCTTTCTCCTGATAACGACGTCCTCTTGAGTAGTCCCCGCCCGGAGATCCGAATGGGGGACTATTTTACCTCCGGAATATTTTACCCAAGAGGACGCCATCATCATTTATCCATACAGTAAAGCTGCATGCCCTCGGGAAAAATTACGGCCGTAGTTTCCCCTTGCTTTCAGCCGTTCACAGTATCAGCACAGCAAGGCCGTTGTGGTTAGTGTTACAAGGCCAGATCAGTCAATCATCCAGACTGTTGCCCCTCGAACTACTGAAAAGGCTGCTGCCCCTCCAGGAACCACACGTTTGTCTGGCCTCTCAACAGATACTCCTCCGTTGTGGTTGCACCTACGGTACAGCCATCTGTATCGCTGAGGCACGCAAGCCTCCCCACCAACGGCAAGGTCTATGGTTCATGGGGGGAGGGACTTTTCCGTACTTAATGTAATATATAAGTCTTGCCTGTACATCAGCAATGGATTCTTCTTTTTTCCTTTGTGGCAGTTGTTTCCGCCATATACTCCAGATCTCGTTTCTCAGCATCAACCTCTTCAATTTCCAGTTCTCACTTTCGTACACATAACACATTAACTGCACTTAAAGGAGTAAGTTGTTTAGTGGGGAATGGTTCAAGTCTGTTCGATACTTTGATTCTCTTTACTTAAGACTTGTGGTGTACCATTATCTGTGGGGAGCAACACAGTTCAGAAATATCTGTGTCCAATGGTATTTTGGAGGACGAAGTCCTCGATCGCGAGAAATATGTTTTCCTGCTATAACACAGGACTACTTTATGATATTTGTACTGTCTTTGTTGGAGCTTATGTTAAGAATCTCCATGGTGTTTACAGGTAGATAATTAAAACTGTACGTAGACTGAACATAATTTATAAGGGTTTCTCCATCTTAAAAGCCTGAGGTGTATTTCTACACCAGTCATTTTTCGGATATTGTTATTACCCTAGTATACAAACAGCAGAACTTTATTAAACACCACACAACAGCTGTTCTGTTAGATATTCGTTAGTCAATACCACATGGATGTGACTGGTACAGAGTACACCAGAGCACAGTATTTGTTACATGGTTCAACACATGATCCTTTTGTAGCTGTACATTGTAACCTCCAGGCTGGTAACACCACGTACTTTAGTCAATGAGGATGTAAAAGTTTCTCATAGTCACAAGTCTGGACACTTTGTAAGATCTATAAGGTGGTTAGCAAGAACTTTGTTCACACTTGGGCTTTTGATTTGACGTACAGATTTATTATATATCTCTACAGTTGGAGGTCACCCATGTTAAACAGTCTGTTCCAACTGTCTTACCGTTGTTCATAATCACATTTCTCATACCGGCAATGGCTTCTTCTTTTTTTTCTATAGCAGTTCATATTCCTCTTTTGTGGCAGTTGTTTTCGCCACATACTCCAGATCTCGTTTCTTAGCATCGATCTCTTCAATTTCCAAGTCTCTTTTTCGTATACACAACACATTAACTGCACTTAAGGCGTAAGTTATTCCAGCTGTGGAACAGTATGTCAGAATTCTAAGCCATTGTAAACAGCCTGACAGGTCTCATCCGGGTTGTGATATCAGAGTTCAGGTAGTGCTCGTATCACAAGTCCGGGTTAGAGTGTTCTGGTCGCCATCTTTAATTATATACTTAGTAAAATAACCCTAGACGTCATAGGAGTGAACACTAGTGCAATAGAGCTATTTTTTGAATTTACCACCAAAATTTGAACTTTCCACGATTTTACACATACGGCAACTAATCATTGTCAGAGGGGGAAGGAGGGGGGTTGGGAAAATCCCATGACTCATCGATGCATTGGTGACATACTTTGGACCAGAATTCTCCTTGTCTACCTAGCTCCTTTTAACCAAGCCGAAGAAGCATGGAAATCAGCAATGTTCATCTCATTTATAATTCACAGTGCCCAGTCTTGTAGATCTCCTTTGGTAAAGGTACACTCATCTTACGAGCAGGTCTCAATCTTTTGAATAGTTTTTCTTTCACATTTTTGTCTGTTTCATTTGGGCGCGTGTTTTGTACTTTGTGTATATCTTTTTCCATTCATACAACTCAAATTCATAGTTTACGAAACGGAACCGGCTTTGCACACTGCGCCGGCCGAAGTGGCCGTGCGGTTAAAGGCGCTGCAGTCTGGAACCGCAGGACCGCTACGGTCGCAGGTTCGAATCCTGCCTCGGGCATGGATGTTTGTGATGTCCTTAGGTTAGTTAGGTTTAACTAGTTCTAAGTTCTAGGGGACTAATGACCTCAGCAGTTGAGTCCCATAGTGCTCAGAGCCATTTTTGCACACTGCTTACTTTTAAACAGTTCGTTTAACCAGTATAGATCGAAATTTCAGGGCAAGTTTCGACATGTCAGATTGGACCGCACCTTTGTGAGGCACGGCGTCTTCCTCTCCCTCACCATATATTCCATTAAACATGGTGGAATATAGTCCTCAGACGTTCACCAGGAACACGAGTTTTGAATTCAAAGAAGAAAACTTCATTTTATTACAAATAAATTGTCTTAATGTGTGCTTTTATTGTAATTATTGGTTTAGTTATTGGTTTTAGTTGGTTTAACTTAATTCCGTATTGCCTTTCATCTTTACTCTTCTGAAAACCTGGAAAACATAAATATTTCGTTTTAAATACGAGAGGAGAGCAAGATATGTATTCCGCAGCGGCGATCTCGCGGAAATCCCTCGCCGTTATCTGCTGCACCTGAAATCTCTAAAGCCTTTACTCAAAAAATGGTTCAAATGGCTCTGAGCACTATGGGACTCAACTGCTGTGGTCATCAGTCCCCTAGAACTTAGAACTACTTAAACCTAACTAACCTAAGGACATCACACACATCCATGCCCGAGGCAGGATTCGAACCTGCGACCGTAGCAGTCGCACGGTTCCGGACTGAAGCGCCTAGAACCGCTCGGCCACCGCGGCCGGCGTTCGACACAACTATGTGCTATGTTGTTTGATGAGTCTGGATGATAGATCCAACAATTTAGCAAGTTAAAGTTTATTAATTCGGAGAATTATGACCGTGGAAAATGCAGGTTCGCACTGTCGTTCCAAACTTCACCTCCGAGCGATCTACGTCTCGTAATATATGTACCGTGATAATTATTTAATTTCGGTATGGAGATATACACACCTTGTATACTTGATATTAGTTATTGGATTTTATTATGTGCAAAGACTATTTGAACATTTACTATATACCGTAATGTCGTCTCACAACAGTACAATCTTTCTCCTCCTCTCACACGTCCATTTCCTTCACAAATAGTCCTTAAAACAAATCTTTGGTTCGGTGAGTCATAGAGATGCGTTCGTAGCACGGTAGCACGGAACGTCTCATTTTCGCAATCAGTACGTGCCGTTCACCCCAGTATCAATTTGTCGCACCCAAATTAAGGTTTTGCATTCATTGGTACACCATAATGTGTATCACACAAAAAGACATAGTCTGGGTGTACAAGATATTCGGGAAGCTCGAAAAGTAAACAACCACTTTCCCACGAGCGACTTGGGTGGGAGGGGGTGCGGGGGTGAGGGGGCGATGTGTACTCGACGGCGGCTCGTGATGAAATGGCCAAAACGTGAGCCACATGGCTGTCGTCAAAAATCAGGGTCCAATATGCTGCTCTTGTAACCAACATTTATAATATACGAAATAACCATGGGATTGTCTGCAAACACCTCACGCTTGCCATCAGTATCTGAAGTATTCTTGCCAGTATCTTTCAATGCGCTCATACACAAGTTTAATGACTAATTTATAACGTCTGAAACTCCTTCACTCCCACATATCAATCATCCCAAGCCATATCAGCTCAACTTCGCAGTCACTGTAAATATGAAACTAATGAGGTGATACAATATTTTTTTCAGACATACAGTGGTTGGACAGAAATATGTAAACACAGCGAGAAATGCAGACTTGAATACAAATGAAGATGTTATTCAAGTCTCCAGGTTGCGCTGTTGCATTTAACCACGAATGGCACACGTGGAATGTCCTGACCATGTTGCAAGTGTCATTCGTGTTCAGAACAATGTTCTGTGTAGTTCTGAGTGCATTGTGTGGGATCTCTGTGACTTCGAATGTGGGCAAATTTCTGGTGTCCGTATGGTGGGTGCTTCCCTAACGAAGGTAGTCGAAGTGTTTGGTGCTTCAGCAGAAACCGTATCGAAGATTTATATCGCGTACAGGAAAAGCGGAGAAACATCATCCGCTAAGTCACGACGCGCATGAAAGTGTGTATAGAGTGATAATGACAGACTGTCATTGAAGAGGATTGTGGCGAAAAATACCTGGACTATGGAGGCGATGGAAGAAAGTCATTCGGTCGGATGAGCCTCGTTTCACACTGTTTACAACTTCTGGCCGAGATTATGTCCTAAGACTGAAACATGACAGGGGTTCAAAAAAATGTTCAAATGTGTGTGAAATCTTATGGGACTTAACTGCTAAGGTCATCAGTCCCTAAGCTTACACACTACTTAACCTAAATTATCCTAAGGACAAACACACACACCCATGCCCGAGGGAGGACTCGAACCTCCGCCGGGACCAGCCGCACAGCCCACGACTGCAGCGCCTTAGACGGCTCGGCTAATCCCGCACGGCTGACAGGGGTTCGGTGAGGATTTGAGCAGCCGTATCGTGGTATTCAATGGGCTCCATGGTTACTTTGGAATGTCGCATTACTGCTAAGGATTATGCTATCATTTTGACTTATCAGATCCATCTTACGGTTTAATGTTTCTTCAGCAATGGCGACGCAGTGATCTAAGACAACAGGCCCCTGTTCACAAAGCTCGCACTGTCTAGGACTGGTTCTGCGAGCACAGGATGAGTTGTCGCATCTCACTGGCCACTGGTCACCAGATCTGAACACTATTGAGCCTTTGTTGTCGTCTTTGGAGAGATGGGTGCGTGATTGCTCGGTCATTCTTACCTGAACGTGACACTATTTTGCAGGAAGAATGATAAGATACCATTGAAAACAATACAGTGCCTATATTTACCTATTCCGAGACGATTGGAAACCGTTTTGAGTGACAACGGGTTTCCTACACTGTATTAGGCGTGGTAGAGCGTTTTGTTTTAGATGTTTCTGTATTTTTGTCCACCTCGTAAATGATATTAGTAAAACTGTCACAAAAAATGGTGTAACAAGAGAACTTTTGCAACTATCATCATCTGGACGTACTGATTTCTGAGGAAATGAGGAAGGAGGCAAGTTAGTTTATATTCGTATGTACCGTCGATATCAAGATCTTTGAGACAGGGAATACAAGCTCCGAATGGACCGAGGATGGAGCAACAAATCGCAAAAACAAAGTGGCAGTCATCTGAAGGTATTTCGAGAAAATACCGAAAAACTAAATCAGAATTGGACAAGCACAGATCTAGAGTTGGGTTCAGCGGTGGTAATTAAGTCGGGAGGGGGTCACAGTTTCTTAATTTCTTCCCACCTCCTCCTCATCTATCATCCTCCCGAGCCAAAACATAGTGTGCTGTCACGCCCACACAGCTACTTAGGATTTAACAACTGTTACAGTGAAGTATACAGGGTGTATGAAAATATATGTGTTGGAAACATTAATTATTTATTCCTGACTCCGAAACGTTACAAAAAAGTTCATATGAACAAGGGCCCGAAACTCCTTCCTTATGGAGGCATGAAAGAAATTCCCTGTAGTGACTCCTGTTTGTGTAATTTACCTCGAATGTGTATTTTTACTCACTTTCTTGTTTACAGTCGGTGATATCGTTTGTGTTGTCCGATTGTCGTTTATCTTTTCTTAGCATAGCTTCCATCATAATACATCACAACGATGTATTTAATGTTTGAAATGACGGATACACACAATATACGCGCGGCATAACAAATAGGAATGCGGACGGACGTCAACGATATGATGAACGTTGCATTTCGAGATAATTACACACATCAAAAAAAGTTTTGCTTCATCTCGGTTCCGAGATTTCCGGAACCTGTACAGAAAATTGGAATAGAGATCAACATAAATATCATTTCCACCCTTTTTATTGCTCACGAAAACCACACATTGCACATTGTACCACCATGTAGCGAGACCATCAGAGCTGGTGGTCCAGATTGCTGTACACAACGGTACCCATAATACCCTGTAGCACGTCCTCTTGCATTGATGCATGCCTGTATTCTTCGTGGCATACCATCCACAAGTTCATCAAGGCACTGTTGGTCGAGATTGTCCCACTCCTCAAAGGCGATTCGACATAGATCCCTCAGAGTGGTTGGTGGGTCACGTCGTCCATAGACAGCCCTTTTCAATCTATCCCAGGCATGCTCGATAGGGTTCATGTCTGGAAAACGTGCTGGCCACTCTAGTCGAGCGATGTCGTTATCCTGAAGTAAGTCATTCACAAGATGTGCACTATGTGGGCGCGAATTGTTGTCCATGAAGACGAATGCCTCGCCAATATGCTGCCGATATGGTTGCAGTGTCGGTCGCAGGACGGCATTCACGTATCGTACAGCCGTTATGGCGCCTTCCAGGACCATCAGCAGCGTACGTCGGCCCCACATAATGCCACCCCAAAACAGCAGGGAACCTCCACCTTGCTGCACTCGCTGGACAGTGTGTCTAATGCGTTCAGACTGACGGGGTTGCCTCCAAACACGTCTCCGACGACTGTCTAGCTGACGGCATAAGCGACACTCATCGGTGAAGAGAACGTGATGCCAATGCTGAGCGATCCATTCGGCATGTTGTTGGGCTCATCTGCACCCCGCTGCATGGTGTCGTGGTTGCAAAGATGGACCTCGCCATGGACATCGGGAGTGAAGCTGCGCATCATGCAGCCTATTGCGCACAGTTTGAGTCGCAATACGACTTCCAGTGGCTGCACGAAAAGCATTATTCAACATGGTGGCGTTGCTGTCAGGGTTCCTCTGAGCTACAATCCGTAGGTAGCGGTCATCCACTGCAGTAGTAGCCCTTGGGCGGCTGAGGGAAGCATGTCATCGACACTTCCTGTCTCTCTTTATCTCCTCCATGCCCGAACAACATCGCCTTGGTCCACTCCGCCTGGACCCTTCCTTTGTTGAGAACCCTTCCTGGCACAAAGTAACAATGCGGACGCGATCGAACCGCGTTATTGATCGTCTAGGCTTGGTTGAACTACAGACAACACGAGCCGTGTACCTCCTTCCTGGTGGGATGACTGGAACTGATCGGCTGTCGGACCCCCTCCGTCTAATAGGCGCTGCTCATGCTTGGTTATTTACATCTTTGGGGGGTTTAGTGACATCTCTCAACAGTCAAATGGACTGTGTCTGTGATACAATATCCACAGTCAACGTCTATTTTCAGGAGTTTTGGGAACCAGGGTGATGAAAAACTTTTTTTGATGTGAGTAGTTTGTGCAAGTAGGTTTATACGATTCCACCAACTCTTGCGAGAGATTGGCAGATCGTAGGGGAACACGCGATGTACGAATGCCTGAGCTTGTACTATCGGTTTTTCGTGTCGTGGATGAAACTCCATCAAGTAATACAATCATAATTGTGAGAAGGGAACATTTTGTATGATAATCTTTTGTACCCACATTATCTTCTGAGGGTGCAACGGTTATAAGAGGTAGTCTTTCAGCCAAGAATAAATTTCTGTCAACGCGTGTTCTACCACGTAACATTGCTACTGGAAACATGTTTCTATTGGAAGTCGACATAGGCTACAAATATTTCTCCTACGATACGACACTGAAGCGCCTGTGTTGTTCAGAAGTACGATGCGATATTCCTTCGAACATGCATGCACGTGTCAAGAAGCAGGCAATGCGGCAACTACAGTCGTCATGAAATACGTGACACGCTTTCGCAGTTGCAAATATGGACAACCGTCAACTGTATTATGGAATGACAACAGTGAAAATTTGTGTCGCACCGGAATTACATAGTACTTCTAAGCAACACAGGAACTGCAATATCATGTTTATCCGCGGACGCCGGGCAAGCGACTTTCAATTAAAATGTCTCCCCTGAATATAAATCATGAATGCACGAGTACAGGCTTTAGAAACATGGTTGACGATAATGTAAATTTGTGACTGGCCATGAGTCGTGCTCAGTCAGTCTAATGGTAAGGTGACTGCTCGCGATAAGTGGGAAATCCGGGTTGGAGTCCTGGTCCGGTCAAATTTTCATTGCCGTCATTCCATTATATAGCTGATGGTTGTCCTTATTTGCACCTAAAAGTACGTTGCATGTGTAACATTTGCCGTAGTGAATTCTCATCGCTTTTATTGGCTTTCGAAATGTGCCCGTTCAGCCATCTCGACACAGGAAATGTTATATTACCAATGGTAGACATTATTTTAAATTGTACCCTTGTACGAAGATACATAGGGTTAATCCGACATGAAACAAGATTTACAATCAGAGTATCTACATCTACATGACTACTCTGCAATTCACATTTAAGTGCTTGGCAGAGGGTTCGTCGAACCACAATCATACTATCTCTCTACCATTCTAATCCCGAACAGCGCGCGGGAAAAACGAACACCTAAACCTTTCTGTCCGAGCTCTGATTTCTCTTATTTTATTTTGATGATCATTCCTACCTATGTAGGCTGGGCTCAACAAAATATTTTCGGATTCGGAAGAGAAAGTTGGTGACTGAAATTTCGTAAATAGATCTCGCCGTGACGAAAAACGTCTTTGCTGTAATCACTTCCATCCCAATTCGCGTATCATATCTGCCACACTCTCTCCCCTACTACGTGATAATACAAAACGGGCTGCCCTTTTTTCCACCCTTTCGATGTCCTCCGTCAATCCCACCTGGTAAGAATCCCACACCGCGCAGCAATATTCTAACAGAGGACGAACGAGTGTAGTGTAAGCTGTCTCTTTAGTGGACTTGCTGCATCTTCTAAGTGTCCTGCCAATGAAACGCAACCTTTGGCTCGCCTTCCCCACAATATTATCTATGTGGTCTTTCCAACTGAAGTTGTTCGTAATTTTACCCAGGTACTTAGTTGAATTGACAGCCTTGAGAATTGTACTATTTATCGAGTAATCGAATTTCAACGGATTTCTTTTGGAACTCATGTGGATCACCTCACACTTTTCGTTATTTAGCGTCAACTGCCACCTGCCACACCATACAGCAATCTTTTCTAAATCGCTTTGCAATTGATACTGGTCTTCGGGTGATCTTACTAGACGGTAAATTACAGCATCATCTGCGAACAACCTAAGAGAACTGCTCAGATTGTCACCCAGGTCATTTATATAGATCAGGAACAGCAGAGGTTCCAGGACACTTCCCTGGGGAACACCTGATATCACTTCAGTTTTACTCTATGATTTTCCGTCTATTACTACGAACTGCGACCTTCCTGACAGGAAATCACGAATCCAGTCGCACAACTGAGACGATATCCCATAGGCCCGCAGCTTGATTAGAAGTCGCTTGTGAGGAACGGTGTTAAAAGATTTCCGGAAATCTAGAAATACGGAATCAACTTGAGATCCCCTGTCGATAGCGGCCATTACTTCGTGCGAATAAAGAGCTAGCTGCGTTGTACAAGAACGATGTTTTCTGAAACCATGCTCATTAGTATCAATAGATCGTTCCCTTCGAGGTGATTCATAATGTTTGAATACAGTATATGTTCCAAAACCCTACTGCAAACCGACGTCAATGATATAGGTCTGCAGTTAGATGGATTACTCCTACTACCCTTCTTAAACACTGGTGCGACCTGCGCAATTTTCCAATCTGTAGGTACAGATCTATCGGTGAGCGAGCGGTTGTATATGAGTGCTAAGTAGGGAGCTATTGTATCAGCGTAATCTGAAAGGAACCTAACTGGTATACAATCTGGACCTGAAGACTTGCCCGTGTCAAGCGATTTGAGTTGCTTCGCAACCCCTAAGGTATCTACTTCTAAGAAACTCATGCTAGCAGCTGTTCGTGTTTCAAATTCTGGAATATTCCATTCATCTTCCCTGGTGAAGGAATTTCGGAAAACTGCGTTCAATAACTCCGCTTTAGCGGCACAGTCGTCTGTAACAGTACCAACGGCACTGCGCAGCGAAGGTATTGACTGCGTCTTGCCGCTTGTGTATTCTAACGAAAAAAAAACATAACGAAAATGGAACACAGGACATACAGTGGCAGTATACTAAAAAAATCCTACTGGTAACACAAGAAGAAATGATAAATCGCATTTGGTACACATTTGGGTATTCCCAATTTAGTCCATATTTATGACTATATATCTAAATTAACAATAAAATGTTCTTTGTATGTCCTATGAGAATTGTTTCAAATTCTGCGGGTAGAGAATTCATTGTTTGTACAGTTCTGTAAGTACCATATGGACAGAACAGGAGAACAGTTTACAAGAACCAGAGTTGTATATCACAGATGAACGTATAGACACAGCAGTATTAGACACATACATATAGGAAGTACACTAGTGACATACATTTAGAGACTGAGCGTTTCATATTTGCGGAGTACAACGTGGTTATATAGGCAGTTAATTGAGCTTCTGTCTTCCCGTGCCGATATAAGTAGCAGGAGAATTAGGTTAGCGGCGCAGGGAGCTACACCTTGACGCTGGCAATGTTGACGGACTCGTATAGTAGCTTATACGTTGCTAAATCACTGGATGTTAAAAAGGTTTGGAGGCTACTTCAGGGAATGATGACCAAGAGCCCGAAGATTACTTGCGAGGTCGTTTATGTGACACGCTTTCAGAGGACATTGTGGAAATATACGGTTGATATCTTGTTCCTCACTGCAAACACATGAAGGGGAGTCGCTTAAGTTGAGCCAATAGTGGTGTTCATTGAACTTCCAGTGATTAAATTTCAGCCGTGCTATAATGGCCCTGAAGCTCGCTACATCTGCAGTATTATTTTCGTATCGTCTGCTGTGTTATGTCCAGTGACAAGGGAACTATAATAATATGTGATGCTGCACTATTAATACATGAAGGTTCAAGCAAACGAAGTGAAAGGCGTCGTCGTCGTAGGTGGACGAAAACATACTACAGAAGAACTGGCGGTAATAACTTGTCACGGAAGGTGAATGTCCAAGACGGCTCTGGTTTCCTAACTTTAGTAGGATGTCATCTGCAGATTTTGAATTTCTGGCAGATATGATAGCACCATTTGTTTCAAAACAGGACATAAACTTCAAGATAGTTGTTACAGTTAGCCAAAGACTTGCTGTTACTCTTAGTTTTCTTGGCAACGTGAGATTCGTTCCAGAGTCTTGCGAATTTATTTCACATCTCAAATTGTATCTGAAGCTTTTAGAGCACTGGTGGAAATTCTGAATGATTATGTAGGTCTTAAAGGTAATTAAATACTCATATTTTTATTTACGTAGTATTGCTTCACATAATTCATCGAAAAGAGTGTCGTCTGCGTCGGGATTGCTTGGGAATGTGACAGGGGAACCAGCACTGCTCTTTGATGCCCCTGGCACGTCCACGCCTACTGACGATTCCAAACTCTGGAAATAATCTATCTGTTTTTGAATTAAAACAGCATTTTGCTTTCCCACAACTGTAGCAGTTTTCTTAGCATAGTTGTCACATGTTGACGATAGGTGCCACATTCATCAGTATTGCCTGATACAGTCTTTTCAGCAATGCTGATAATAATTGGGAAGCAACACTACCCGTCTCGTATCCCAGAACCTTGTCTTATTTTTCTCACTGGAGTAGAAGAAGTTGATGGGCCGGCAACGTTCTCTTCGTCTTCTTTTCCACCTTGTGGCAACTCTTCCAAAACTTGGAATCAAATTTCTTTCTTTCAGATGCTGGCTGCAGAAAACGACTGGCCTGAAATAGCATGTGTGTTCTCACAAATACTTCACTTCCCTGGTTGTGATGGAGCAACTGATGGGCAGCACATTAGTCTGTTGCTAGTGGGAGCGAATTTTACAATTACAAAAGCTCATTAGGCATCGTGCTGCTTGCTGTCTTTGACGCTAGCTGCAACTTTTCCAAGGAAGAATTTCAGATGGCGGTGAATTCAAGAACGCGACCGTAAGTTAACTAGTTTTTAAACATAATGCCACAAGCTGAATACTTACCTGGTCGCAGAAGTAGCGTCCGCAAGTTAGTGGTGTAGAGAAATGTTGGATGAGGATGGAAACTGTCAGGCGGCGCCGTATTAAAACTCGTCCGAGTTTCCAAAGTGATTTATGATTTCCAGCTACAGTGCCACCATTCCTCTTGGTCTGCGTCACCAGGTCCCACAATGCTGAGGACACCACTTCGCTACCGAGCGAGGTGGCGCAGTGGTTAGACACTGGACTCGCATTCGGGAGGACGACGGTTCAATCCCGCGTCCGGCCATCCTGATTTAGGTTTTCCGTGATTTCCCTAAATCGCTCCAGGCAAATGCCGGGATGGTTCCTTTCAAAGGGCACGGCCAACTTCCTTCCCCGTCCTTCCCTAATCCGATGAGACCGATGACCTTGTTGTCTGGTCTCCTTCCCCAAAACAACCAACCAACCAACCAACCAACCACTTCGCTGTCCGTGCAACGGCTTGATGCGGGATGGCTGCCTCAGCGACCCATACAACTCTCTGCTCTGTGTCGGCCTTGTAGGGCCACGGAGTTGTGACGACTTCAGGACGCACCAGCAGTTGACTCAGCAGTCTCCGTCACTGCTGCCTCAGCGCCGCCTGTTGCGAGCTGCAAGGCGGCCTGTGGCATGCTTCCTCGCCGGTGACAACAAGCGCCTGCGATCCGGCATCTGAATCTGTGGTCCTCACCTCAGGATGCCTCCAGCGTGTGTTGGGAGCCAACAAGACTGCCCGCAGTAGCAAGCCGTGGCGTGGCTTGCAGCTGGCTGGCTGCGGACCCCGCATTGGCCTCAGAGGGTCGAACCAGTGACCTGCCGTGGACTGGAACGCTGGAGCCCCATCTGCGTTGCCGGTGGTGTGACATGCCCCACTGTCCAGGGGAGCCTTGTTAGTGAACCAGCGCCTATTTATATGCAGCTGTGTGCCTTTGTTTTGCTAATGCGCCACTCTGAGTCATGTACTGCTAACATCTTGGTTGGGCCAGTGGGCCCCTTCTGCCTGTAACTTGCGCCATGCAAACCGCTGCATTTACTCTTTTCAGCAGGTCTATGGCCCTGTGGCCTCCATTCTAGTTCGCAACCGCTGGTAGCGTAACTTACTGTCAACAGGCCCACACCTCGCTGTAACTTGTGCGCTCACAAATATTGCACCGAGGCTAACCTTTTCTCATCTTAAACGGTGGTAATGCTACAGTGGAAACAGTTTTTTGCATCTTGCTGCAAGTAGTTGCCAAACTAGCCAGCTGATTGAAGTTTTTCTCGAAGTTGTAGAAGTTTTGTGTTCAATACCGGCATGACAATTTCAGTGACGAAAAGGAGAATGGCACAAGACAGATGAACCGAAACAAGTGTACCATGGGAACCCATAAACAAATATACTTGGCTACCATCAGCCAAGGAAAGGAGAAAAAATTATCCGATTACTTTGTTTCACCAGAAGGGAAAGTAGAACGGCTGTAGAGACGTCTTTAAATTTTGGCTGCTTTTTAATCTTAGCTCAAACATAAATCAATTATGTTTGTAAAAATCGAAGAGTAATCAAAAGGCGATATCTTGGTGATGCAGCTTGCAGCAGTTTGCATCCTGTTTTCGGACACGCATTACGTTTGTAATAAACGTAATAAATACTTTTTACGAAAGTCGAAGAATAATTAAAAGGTGATCTCTTCGTGATACAGCTAGCAGCATCTTCGTATCCTGGTTTAGAATATTTTATTGTACAATAGGCAAGAGATTTTCGAAAATTACATACAACATTCTCACAAAGTTTTTAATCTGAACGAAGTAGTCCGATTTTAATTCATGCAGTAGTGTTTCTTGATAAGTATTTTCACATCTACATCCAATTCTTCACCTAAACTGTTCTTTTTCGTAACTTTTTATTTTCTTCACGGTTTGTCTTCAGTAATAATTTTAACAACAATAATGGAACAACGATGGTAAATACCCTGCTTTTAGCATGACATTGTAAACATCCACTTGCCGATCTCAAGAAGCGTTTCTAGCGGGAACATTTCTGCGAGTACTTGTAGCAAGTTGCTGAAATTAAATTGCCCAGGCGATTTTCAGAAGTAAACTTGAGCAAGTTTTTGTTCTAATGTAAACATCTCAGCAACTGCTTGCGTAAGTTACTTGCTAGTGGGCATGCACTTTTATAACTATGAGTCTCCACAATTTTCTTAAGGCGAAATGCTGAAGCAAAGAACCAACATACCCCATAAGGAAGCTTCAAATCGTATGACTGACAGAGAGGTGAGATGATGCCAGGTACATGCAAACTAGATGACACAACTTCGATTTTTACTGCGCCCCAGAATATGTCGCGGGAAGTTTCTAATACAAACAAACAAATTCGAGACGATTTGCTTATTATTTTGAAGCCTACTAGGAGGTGTACAGTGGCAGATCAACTGTGGGTGAATCTAAAGTATAAATTACAAATAAACATCAGCAAGCATAATTTTTGTGTCTCTTTACCTACTGTATCTGTGGTTTCTTTCGGATCATGTTTGTCACTGAGAAACTTCAAGAGTAGATAACCAAACCATCTAGGTTCGTATATAGTATCCGCACACTGCTCGATGGTTTGCTTGACACTATCCTCCTCTTTTCCCATACGCAACGACAACCAACCGCATTTTTTTCCCCCTGCACTTTCTTTGCCTGTGCCAAATGTAGCAGCAATTCTTTGTAGACCATCACGTTTTTTATTGATGTTCTTGTATTACTAAATTCGTTAAGCGCCACACGCAGTCCTCAACGTGGTTTCGTGCTAGCAATTCGACAGTCTGCTGCCTCGTCCACTCCATTTTTTTTAGAAGAAAATCATAGGAA
The DNA here is from genome assembly GCF_023898315.1 of Schistocerca nitens. Taxonomy (NCBI): domain Eukaryota; kingdom Metazoa; phylum Arthropoda; class Insecta; order Orthoptera; family Acrididae; genus Schistocerca; species Schistocerca nitens. The sequence continues at coordinate 904,809,591 of NC_064615.1, forward strand.
AACACAACACAGCACGAAAGGTACTATACATCTCTATAAACAACAGACGACACAAGCGGCATATAAATATAGCCAGCGCCGTGCAGGTGCAGTGGTGACATGTGGTAGCTGGCCTGAAACATTGTTCCCATTGATTTGGACCGACACTGCTTCAGATAGATGTTTCCGAGTTTTGAAACATGTTTCCAAACGCTATACACATCCAGCAGCCGGAAATATGTTCCAGTCCCAGCGTGTACGCGGCTTTAGAGCAATGTGCTGTGGTTCTGCATTTCTTAGCACAATGTGCAGCAAAGTATGGATCGCGGTGTCAGGGGATGCGCGGAAGCAGGAGGTGGTCACTTCGAGCAGTTTCTGTAAATGTAAATGTGTTTCAGGAATGTATCATTTTTGGTTCCTTGTTAACTAGGGATTTTCGGATCCATGTTCACGTGAACTTCTTGTGATGTTTTGCTGTCAAGAATAAATCCCTAGTTTCTGTAACATTTTTATATACCATGTATAAAATAGTTTAATATAGTAATTATAATTTTCTCGCATTAGAGCTTAGTACATCTTTTTAGCGTAGTTTACAAGAAAAATAATATAAATATAAAATCTTAGTGTAAATTCGACATTTTTAAAATGATTTTATGCTATCGGGACTTTATTTTTTGAATATTATGTAAGAAATTCGTGAACTAATATACATAAAAATATAAACATTATTAGTAAAACGTTGCTCCGTCTCTCCAGGAACGCGCCTGATTTTCGAAAGGTGTTTTAAATCCCCTCTGCACTTACGTGCGCGTCCATAGTCGTAAACATTGCTCCACGTCTTGAGTCACAGCACAGCTGGCGCAACTAGTACTGGGTTCCGACGATAGATGGCAGTAGTGGTTACCACTGTACGTACGTATCGTGCTACAGAATCAGTGATGTTGCCATGCTTTTGCCAGAGCGGGAAATGATCATATAAAATCGCACGAAAAGTTTAAGAATGTGAGGTTAAAGAAAATTCCAAAATCTACGTTACGTACGATAACTTTAGAAGGAGGTAGAAGCTCTTCGCCACGCTTTTGGATTTCACTGCTATTGTGACGATAATATTCAGCGAGACAGAAAATCAGGGTATTGATAGGATAATATTTTCAGAAAACAGCTCAAATTTCATTTTCTAAATTCGCCGTAAACTACAGCTCTTGCCGAGGAACCAAGTGAAAAGCATGGCCATGTGACATAACTCGCTACCTCTGGCCTCTAAAGGTCTCGCATTTGCTCGGATACGTCACAGCCCCGCGCCCCGCTCAGCCAACCAGCGGGCAGGCTGCGGAGCCAATAGCTGCTCACGTCTTCTCATTGGCTGTCTCTCGTCCTCCAACAGCTAGCTTTCGAGTCTATAGCAATCGGAAGGAAATGGTCGTGTTATCACAGCTGGTGTGACAGCGGGGAGTGGGGTTGAAGTAAATTATTATGCATATTAACGCGCGGTATTGTCCGCCGGGTATTCTCAAAGCGTAAAACTGTAACACGATACGAGAAGCAAAAATGCCCTTAAAGAATGTTGTAGGTTTTTATTCTTTGTACTGCTGCAGTAGATGGAACGAGATGCTGGGCAATACGCAGTTAAATAAACGTAGTATATTTAATCTCAAATGTCAATACTTGTTTTATACATAACAGACTACTGTAGGTCTGGCATTAGTTGTTGTTGTTGTAGTAGTAGTAGTAGAAGATTTATTCATTCGAGGATCACTTTCAGAAGGAAGCTGGTCTGCATCTGCACCTACATCTACGTCATTACTCTGCTATTCACAATAAAGTACCTGGCAGAGGGTTCAATGAACCACCTTCAAGCTGTCTCTCTACCGTTCCACTCTCGAATGGCAAGCGGGAAAAACGAGCACTTAAATATTTCTGTGAGAGACCTAATTTCTCTTATTTCATCTTGATGATCATTTCTCCCTATGTAGGTGGGTGCCAACAGAATGTTTTCGAAATCGGAGGAGAAAACTGGTGATTGAAATTTCATGAGAAGATCCCGGCACAACGAAAAACGCCTTTGTTTTAATGATTGCCACTCCAATTCACGTATCATGTCTGTGATACTATCTCCCCTATTTCGCGATAATACAAAACGAGCCGCCCTTCTTTGTACTTTTTCGATGTCATCCGTCAGTCCCACCAGATGTGGATCCCACACCGCACCGCAATACTCCAGAATAGGGCGGACAAGCGTGGTGTAAGCAGTCTCTTTAGTAGACCTGTTGCACCTTCTAAGGGTTCTGCCAATGAATCGCAGTCTTTGGTTTGCTCTACCCACAATATCATCTATGTGATCGTTCCAATTTAGGTTAGTCTATTTGTAATTGTAATCCCTAAGTATTTAGTTGAATTTACAGCCTTCAGATTTGCGTGACTTATCGCGTAATCGAAATTTAGCTGATATCTTTTAGTACTCATGTGAATAAATTCACACTTTTCCTTATTCAGGGTCAGTTGTCACTTTTCGCAGCATACAGATATCTATCTAAATCATTTTGCAAGTCGTTTTGATCATCTGATGCCTTTCCAAGACGGTAAATGACAACATAATCTGCAAACAATCTAATAGGGCTACTCAGATTGTCTCCAATGTCGTTAATATAGATCAGGAACAATAGAGGGTCTATAACACTTCCTTGGGGAACTTCGGATATTACTTCTGTTTTACACGATAACTTTCCATCTATTACGACGAACTGTGACCTTTGTGGCAGGATATCACGAATCCAGTCGCACAACTAAGGCGATATTCCACAGGCACGCAGTTTGGTTAGTGGACCCTTGCGAGGAACGGTGTCGAAACACTTCTGGGAATCTAAAAATAAGGAATCAATTTGACATCCCCTGTCGATAGCACTTATTACTTCATGAGTATAAAGAGCTAGTTGTGTTTCACAAGAACGATATTTTCTGAAACTGTGCTATGTGTCAATAAATTGTTTTCTTCGAGGTACTTCATAATGTTCGAATACAGTATACGTTCCAAAACCCTACTGAAAATCGACGTTAGTGATATAGGCCTTTTTGAGTATTGGTGTGACTTGAGCAATTTTCCAGTCTTTAGGTACGGATCTTTCTGTGAGCGAGTGGTTGTATATAATTGCTAAATATGGAGCTATTTTATCAGCATGCTCTGAGAGGAACCTGACTGGTATACAATGTGGACCGGAGGCCTTGTCTTTATTAAGTGATTTAAGTTGCTTCGTTACTCCGAGGATATCTGCCTCTATGTTTCTCATCTTGGCAGTTGTTCTTGATTGGAATTCAGGAATATTTACTTCGTCTTCTTTGGTGAAGGAGTTTCGGAAAACCGTGTTTAATAACTCTGCTTTAGCGGCACTGTCATCAGTGACTTCACCGTTGTTATCGCGCACTGAAGGTACTGATTGCATCTTGCCACTGGTGTGCTTTATGTATGAACAGAATGCCTTTGGATTTTCTGCCATATTTCGAGACAGAATTTCGTTGTGGAAATTATTAAAAGCACCTCGCATCGAAGTACGTGCCATACTTCGAACTTCTGTAAAACTATGCCAATCATGGGGATTTTGCGTTGTTGTAAATTTGGCAGCTTTTTTCGTTGCTTCTGCAACAACGATCTGACCTGTTTTGTGTACCATGGGGAATCAGTACCATCACTTATTAGTTTATGTGGTGTATATCTCTCGATTGCTGTCGATACTATCTCTTTCACAACATTCCACAACTTTTCTACACTTACATGATCAGATCGGAAGGCGTGAAGACTGTCTCTTAAAAAGGCGTTAAGAGCATTTTTATCAGCTTTTTTTTTTAAAAAAAAAAATAGATGTACTTTGCGTTTCTTTTTGATGGTTGCAGGTGTTACGGTATTCAGCCTAGCAGCAACCGCCTTGTGGTCGCTAATCCCTGTATTCGTCACAATACCCCCTATTTGTCCAGGATTATTTGTTGCTAAAAGGTCAAGTATGCTTTCGCAACCATGGTATTACAGAAAAAAGAAGACACTTCGTCTCCACTGTACATGGTAATCACTTAAAATTGGCAACACTTTTATTTCGCGAATCGTTTGAGGTATACAAATGACGTTTTCAGCAAATGATTTGTTGTACAGGTGATATTCTTCTCTCTTGTACCAACCAAGATACTGAAGTATGTTTTTAAGGTTCCGTACCTAGATCGCTAAAAACGGAATCCTAATAGGATCATTTTCATATTTATCTCAGGAATGGGCAGAAGTATCAAGTTTAAATATATATAGAAAACTAAGGTGTAAAAAGTCCCCTATTAATGTAAAAAAATATAAGCTTCTAAATCAATACAATCAACAAAGACGCCGGCCGAAGTGGCCGTGCGGTTAAAGGCGCTGCAGTCTGGAACCGCAAGACCGCTACGGTCGCAGGTTCGAATCCTGCCTCGGGCATGGATGTTTGTGATGTCCTTAGGTTAGTTAGGTTTAACTAGTTCTAAGTTCTAGGGGACTAATGACCTCAGCAGTTGAGTCCCATAGTGCTCAGAGCCATTTGAACCATTTTTCAACAAAGACGGCCGTTTAAGTCACACATTTTTTGATAGGCTACTCGCAAACCCACCCATCAAAACCTATATGGGACTTCCTGTTGGCTGAGAATCGTGAAATTTGGCAAGAAAGAAAGTTTCACAGTACAAGTAAAGGAAAAAAATCCGAAACTGTTAATTTATAATTATCTTACACGAAAAAACTGTCATTTGCTATCTGATTGTCTGCCTGTCCATAAAGCTGAAATTCATGTCACACGCTAAGGTCTGTACTCCTTGGCGGTGCAACACACTTAAGCTTGTAAGTCAATGCAGTCAAAAGATATAGCCACTTGCGTCATGTATTTTGATACTCTCAAACTCGCTCATCAAAACTTTCAGTGTACTTTTCGTTGACCTAAAATCATGAAATTTAGTAAGCAGCAAGCATTTGTTTACGACTGTCTGCCCGTCGCTCTGTTAAGATCTGTATTTCTCAGTAACGGACAGACGTATCAGTTGATTTAGGTCACATACTAAGGTGTATGGTCCCTATGCGGTGCAGGAACCACAAGCTTCTAAGTCAATACAATCAGTTTATGTCACACGTTTAGATACTTGCAAAATCATTCGTTAAAATGTATAGGGTACTTCCTGTTGACATAGAATCATGAAATTCGAAAGAAGCAAAGTTTCACAGTACAAGTAAAGAAAAAAATCAGAAATTGTTAATTTGTATTTGTATCACACCAAAAAAACATTTTTTTTGTCATTTGTTATCTGACTCCAAACTTCAAACATTCTCGAAAGTATTGGTATTCCCAGGACCGATATCTTGCGAGTATCAGTCTCGATAACTGGCAAAAATCGTGAAAGATTTTCGATTTCTAGGATGAATGAACTGTCTATATTACATAATTAAGTTCGTAAGGAACTCTCAGAGTGCGAGTCCTATAAGCGTCCGCTCAAAATTTAAAAAAAACGATATTTTTGTCCTTTTTTGCAGTATTCGAAAAGTACTGTGATGTAACTATATGTAAATATTACTGTTGAAACTGTTCGAGAAAGTAGCTGAAAATGTGCCCCAAGTGAATATTCAAGTGGGGTTCCTGTGCTATACTCCGTCGTTTCAAGCCTTTTCCACAAAAGCTGTCGCCGAGCGATTCTAGACGCTTCAGTCCGGAACCGCGCGGCTGCTACGGTCGCAGGTTCGAATCCTGCCTCGGGCATGGATGTGTGTGATGTCCTTAGGTTAGTTAGGTTTAAGCAGTTCTAAGTTCTAGGGGACTGATGACCTCAGATGTTAAGTCCCATAGTGCTCAGAGCCATTTGAACCATTTGATCCACAAAGGCTGTCCACTCAAATATGAGTTTGCCCAGAAATTTGAAATAGTTTTCTTAAGCCCTTTTTGATACACTAGAAGCCAGCATATAGTGCCACTTACAACAATCGTAGTTGACCATGTACCTACAAGATGTTCCAAGAGTAACGGTCAATAATCAGCGAATTTTGTAAAATTTTCTAAAATGAAGAAACCGAACGGCAGTTGCTTAATCCACAATCTATTATTGTGTACACGACCGGCTTCGGAACGCTTTAAGTCCCGTCATCTGGTGTAAACTGTAATGATGAAAATATTGAGTTACAGGAGAGGAGGCGAGTCCTCATGTCTGAAAATATCAGTTAAGGAACTATGTGCTAAAATTTCTAAATGAAAATAAATTAGAGGAGTGGACAGGACGGCCGGACGGTGTGGCCGAGCGGTTCTAGGCGCTACAGTCTGGAACCGCGCGACCGCTACGGTCGCAGGTTCGAATCCTGCCTCGGGCATGGATGTGTGTGATGTCCTTAGGTTAGTTAGGTTTATGTAATTCTAAGTTCTAGGGGACTGATGACCTCAGCAGTTAAGTCCCATAGTGCTCAGAGCCATTTGAACCATTTTTAGAGGAATGGACGATACTTACAAATAAAATTACTTAACCATCTCAGGTCATCATCACCCTAATGTTGTCATGAAACGAAAGGTTCCCTGTCAGAAGGATAAAAGGGACAAGGAAAAAAAAAATCCGAAGAAACGGGCGTCAATACCGGACACCAAAAGTCACCATAAACTCGAAACATGTAGAATGCAATTAAAAATTGGGATGGAGAGAAATAACGTGTTGCGTGGAATAACTTACCCCACGTTGCGTGACTAGGAACAAAAACTACGTACTAGTAAATATTAGCCATAAGTACTGAGACCGCACACGAGCCATAGCGCAAGCGCGATACGAAATAGACATGAGATTGGTGAACTGTTTAAATTGAAAAAGCGGGAAGTTACAGCAGAAAGGACACGGAACCATCACAACATTAGAAGGTTCAAATGGTTCAAATGGCTCTAAGCACTATTGGACTTAAAATCTGAGGTAATCAGTACCCTAGACTTTGAACTACTTAAACCCAACTTACCTAAGGACATCACATACATCCATGCCCGAAGCAGGATTTGAACCTGCGACCGCAGCAGCAGCGCGGTTCCAGGCTGAAGCGCCTAGAATCGCTCGGCCACAGCGGCCAGCCATTAAGAAGAAAGAGGACCCGTACACTTAAAAAAAACGAGGAAAATATTACCTTATATGGACACCTTAACCTGCCTGGAAAATGTCATAATTAATAGGTGGTAGTATGGAGCAAAACAGTAAATAAATATCCAGTAAACAAGGGCTCTAAAGTGCATACCTTAGAAGCTATGAGCAATTCTTCTTCTTCGCTACTGTGTAGCCGGCCGAAGTGGCCGTGCGGTTAAAGGCGCTGCAGCCTGGAACCGCAAGACCGCTACGGTCGCAGGTTCGAATCCTGCCTCGGGCATGGATGTTTGTGATGTCCTTAGGTTAGTTAGGTTTAACTAGTTCTAAGTTCTAGGGGACTAATGACCACAGCAGTTGAGTCCCATAGTGCTCAGAGCCATTTTGAGCTACTGTGTAGCATCTCTTGCACTGAGCAAGTGCCCATTTTAGATCCCATGTTTACTAAACAATTTTTCCTTGTTTTGGTCCATACTATCTCCTCCCAAAACATAGAAAGCAAATAGCTTGCAGTAGAAGATATTTGTTTCATAATACCGAAGATGAAGAAGAGTTCATAGCTATTAAGGGATGCACTTTAGAGACCATGTTTACCAGACTTCTCTGTTCCGAAGGATCGTTCCTGTCATGTCCTTGAATACTGACCATTCTTCCTGGGACTCCCTGTACGGCATAACGTCCATTTAGAGGCAGCGAGCCGGCCGCTGTGGCCGAGCGGTTCTAGGCGCTTCAGTCCGGAACCGCGCTGCTGCTGCGGTCGCAGGTTCGAATCCTGCTTCGGGCATGGATGTGTGTGATGCCCTTAGGTTAGTTAGCTTTAAGTAGTTCTAAGTCTAGGGGAGGAGGTTCTGCGCAGAATCGTAGAGGAAAGGAGTATGTGGAAAACACTGACAAGGAGAAGGGACAGGATGATAGGACATCTGTTAAGACGTCGTCAGCGAATGACTTTCGTAGCACTAGAGGGAGCTGTAGAGGGCAAAAACAGTAGAGGAAGAAGCAGATTGGAATACATCCAGCAAATAATTGAGGACGGAGGTTGCAAGTGCTGCTCTGAGATGAAGAGGTTGGCACAGGAGAGGAATGCTTGGCGGGCCGCATCAAACCAGTCAGAAGACTGATGACCCAAAAAATAAATAAATAAAAAATATTTTAAAAAAATGAACGATCTAGGACGAATGTGATTATTTTAAATCACTGTTTCTTCTGTTTAGTCACTCCATCACAGAAATCACTGAAAAAATATGTTTATGAACATGTATTAGATAATCAGAGACTACGTGTACTGAGCCTGGTTACAAGGATTGTGCAGGACCACTTGCCGAAGTGGAGTGGGTGTGCTGGTTTCTCGTTACATGCTGCCAGCCGGACACAGCCGAAACGAAATGCAGCGAAGGCAGTGTCGTCACAGCACGCAGCGGGCGTGCTCGGGGTGCGGCCGGGTGTCGTGTGTCGCAGCCAATGCCAGCCTGTTCTAGCTGCCGCACGCCCTGCAACGGGGTGCTGAAGCGGACGGGGTGGAGCAAGGCACAATGGAGCGGAGTGGCCCCTATGGGTGCGCTGGCCAATGGCAGCTGACTGACGAGGCGGTCGAGGCAAATACCTGTCTGCTATGGCGGATCGTGTCTTCAAAGGAGTTCCCTCAACCTGTAGGACTGTTACGGCTGAGATGTTGGTATATTGCCGCAATTAACCCCTCTACAGTTGGTGATCATAATAGAACGAGTCGGCTGCAAGTTAACCTCTAAATATATGCTTCTGCTGGTGAAATTCAATAGCCAGTTTGCACCACCAAGCATTTCTGTGCAAGCCAACCAACTCAATATAACCTATATTCTCGCGCGGATAGACTGCTAATTTCTATCTACTGCAGCTACTGGTACTGATAGGTTTCCCCTATTTTCATACAAACACAATCTTTGGCTATGGGTTGTCCAACTAGTCAGGTGATATTAATCATCACTGTCAAAGTACAGTTGAAACGACACCAGAGGTCAAAACCAGCTGCATCCGCACACACCTTGGGGACACTGCTGAGTGCTATTCTGGATCACACACCATTGGTCCCCAAAACTACAATGTTGGAAAAGGTTGACCACAACCAGTCGAGCGCGAAGATGTCACGTCAGAATAACAGCCCCTCTGTGAACTGTCCAGGACGTGAAGGAGGACAGCCAGTTGACCTCTGCATTGCCTGTCCCTTCGTAGTGACGCGCCTATCCTGTACAGGTCGCTGAGACGACTGCACTGGACTATTCTGCATACCCTTTCCAAGTTATGTAAATTAAGTGATCCCGCACTATACTGGTGTGTCAGTGAACCAGTGCCGTGTGACGTTCAACGGATTTTCTTTCTAAAAAGGCAGATCAGGCTCATTTTTATGTGAAAGTACGTAAAAATATTTATTTTGCTTACTGTTCTGTTGTATTGTATATTCCGTGTCTTATGTATACTTTTGTCAATGTCTTGTACTGTTGTTGTTGTTCTTGTGGTCTTCAAAAAATGGTTCAAATGGCTCTGAGCACTATGGGACTTAACATCTATGGTCATCAGTCCCCTAGAACTTAGAACTACTTAAACCTAACTGCCCTAAGGACATCACACAACACCCAGTCATCACGAGGCAGAGAAAATCCCTGACCCCGCCGGGAATCGAACCCGAGAACCCGGGCGTGGGAAGCGAGAACGCTACCGCACGACCACGAGCTGCGGACCCTTGTGGTCTTCAGTCCTGAGACTGGTTTGATGCAGCTCTCCATGCTACCCTATCCTGTGCAAGCTTCTTCATCTCCCAGTACTTAATGCAACCTACATCCTTCTGAATCTTCTTAGTGTATTCATCTCTTGGTCTCCCTCTACGATTTTTACCCTCCTCGCTGCCCTCCAGTGCTAAATTTGTGATCCCTTGATGCCTCAGAACATGTCCTACCAACTGGTCCCTTCTTCTTGTCAAGTTGTGCCACAAACTTCTCTTCTCCCCAATTCTATTCAATACTTCATTGTTAGTTATGTGATCTACCCATCTAATCTTCTGCATTCTTCTGTAGCACCACATTTCGAAAGCTTCTATTCTCTTCTTGTCCGAACTATTTATCGTCCATGTTTCACTTCCATACATGGCTATACTCCATACAAATACTTTCAGAAACGACTTTCTGACACTTAAATCTATACTCGATGTCAACAAATTTCTCTTCTTCAGAAACGCTTGTAATATTGTAGCTTTAATTTGCTATGATGATCGGTGCTAATAGACAATGAAACCGGGTTACAAGCTGTGAGCTGTCTGGGGAAGTTAATCTTGAATTACTAAGCAACTGTTTCATCAGGTATCTAGTCCAGGTTTACCATATTCCCAAACACACTAACATTAATGATAATCTTTTAATAGTCATACAACAACCGGTAATATATATATATATATATATATATATATATATATATATATATATATATATATATATATATAAAGGAGAATTTAAATAAAAAGAAAGAAATCAGTTTATATTTGGAAATTTATTTTTAAGATTGGTCATGAAATTTCAGCTTATTAAATTTTATTCGTAACAAGCTGGTGCCTTATTTAGGATGGTGAAAATCTTACGGAACACATCAAATATGGAGCCAAGATTGGGAGTCTGCATACAACACTGCATTCATAAAACAACACACAAAGAACGTTGAAACGCATGCAAGAGAAAGTTAACCACTACAAACAGATTCAAATTTTTACCCAAAGAAATTACGTTCGAAGCACAATCCTGTCCGTCATGTAATTACCATACACTGGTATACTAAATTCATATTAACTCTTTGTGAAATCTTCGCGAAAAGAATAGCTGACGCCTACTTTGATGATTACACCACATGCTTCACGTGGTCAACTTGGTTTACACAAAGCGTATAACTCCACAATAATTTTGATAATTAAAATAAATTAGATTGAAAAGCAAATTACAAAAGAAAAACCTCGAACTGGTTACTAACGTCTTACTGTTAACCTGACGGGTCAAACAGTTATATAAGCACGTGGTACTGGTCTCACGAAGTACACCCCACGTGTGTTGAACATAAAGAAAAGTTGCTATATTGCAAAATATTGTCAAGACGAGACGTTATAATCACACAAGCATTTGCATTTAAGATTGATCTTAGTTAGAGTTACTGATCAACACGTGGTTCCACTTTACTCACAAAGTAGTAACAAAGCAACTCCCGGAAAATAATATGAACTTCACACGAGAATTACACTACGCTGCAATTTAAGATAACCTTAGATATCTTAGAGCTAACCCGAAATAAAGGTGATTAAATTCTCAGTTAGGCTGAACTTAAGAAATCCATTGTCCTATGGACTTAGCAGACACGCGCTTAGCTGGAGATCTTACCACTTCAGACGCTCGCCACCGCCAGACTGCAACTGCCTACTACCGAGAGTGCTTCCTGAGGGTGGCTCACAAAGACCAACGGAAGGGACCAGAGGGGCAGCTTCCTATACCAACATGACAACGGACGGACAGGACCATACTAAGGATAGAAACCTCTCTGCTTTAAGAAAGCGTAGCTACCTGTTCCGACGTTGGTCCTACTGTTCTCTAGCAGACAGCCTTGTCTGCTACCCTCAAGCATGCAACTACAAACACATTTGATCATTCATCCTCTCACACAGAAGGGAAGGGGGATGACAGTATCTTATCATATACAGTATATAAAAGAAAGCGGATGTAGGTTCCGTATGAGACTGTGTGACATGAATTACATATAAACTGTGTTTTAAAGTGTAGTAGTGTGACAGATCGTTCTTGTTTACGTGTAAAAGTAACACGTTCCACTACTCAGTCTCCTCCCAGATAGTAAGAAACGCCACAGTAAATTTAGAAAAGGAATTTATGCCGTAAAAGACAACAAATTTGAGAAATTAAACATGAAAGGAATCCAACAGAGACCTTTCACGCTTTTCTTGCCCTTGCCAGTCTACATTCTATATCTTCTCTGCTTCGACCATCATCAGTTATTTTGCTCACCAAATAGCAAAGCTCCTTTATTACTTTAAGTGTCTCATTTCCTAATCTAATTCCCTCAGCATCACCCGACTTAATTCGAGTACATCCCATTATCCTCGTTTTGCTTTGGTTGATGTTCATCTTATATCCTCCTTTCAAGACCCTGTCCATTCCGTTCAACTGCTCTTCCAAGTCCTTTGCTCTCTCTGATAGAATTACAATCGTCATCGGCGAACCTCAAAGTTTTTATTTCTTCTCCATGGATTTTAATACCTACTCCGAATTTTTCTTTTGTTTCCTTTACTGCTTGCTCAGTATACAGATTGAATAACATCGGGGAGAGGCTACAATCCTGTCTCACTCCCTTCCCAACCACTGCGTCCCTTTCACGACCCTCGACTCTTATAACTGCCATCTGGTTTCTGTGTAAATTGCAAGTAGCCTTTCAAAAAATGGTTCAAATGGCTCTGAGCACAATGCGACTTAACTTCTGAGGTCATCAGTCGCCTAGAACTTAGAACTAATTAAACCTAACTAACCTAAGGACATCACACACATCCATGCCCGAGGCAGGATTCGAACCTGCGACCGTAGCGGTCGCTCGGTTCCAGACTGTAGCGCCTAGAACCGCACGGCCACTCCGGCCGGCAATAGCCTTTCGCTTCCTGTATTTTACCCCTGCCACCTTTAGAATTTGAAAGAGAGTATTCCAATCCAACATTGTCAAAAGCTTTCTCTAAGTCTATAAATGCTAGAAACGTAGGTTTGCCTTTCCTTAAGCTTTCTTCTAAGATAAGTCGTAAGGTCAGTATTGCCTCACGTGTTCCAACATTTTCCATTCGTCTGTAAAGAATTTGCGTTAGTGTTTTGCAGCTGTGACTTATTAAACTGATAATTCGGTAATTTTCACATCTGTCAACACCTGCTCTCTTTGGGATTGGAATTATTATGTTCTTCTTCAAGTCTGAGGGTATTTCGCCAGTCTCATACATTTTACTCACCAGATGATAGAGTTTTGTCAGGGCTGGCTCTCCCAAGGCTATCAATAATTCTAATGGAATGTTGTCTAATTCTGGGGCCTGTTTTGACTATGGTCTTTCAGTGCTCGGTTAAATTCTTCATGCAGTATCATGTCTCCCATTTCATCTTCACCTATTTCCTCTTCCATTTTCACAATATTGCCCTCAAGTACATCGCCCTTGTAAAGACCCTCTATATACTCCTTCCACCTTTCTGCTTTCCCTTCTTTGCTTAGAACTGGGTTTCCATCTGAGCTCTTGATATTCATACAAGTGGTTCTCTTTCCTCCAAAGATCTCTTTAATTTTCCTGTAGGCAGTATCTCTCTTACCCCTAGTGAGATAAGCCTCTACATCCTTACATTTGTGCTGTAGCCATTTGTCTTGTACTGGGTGTGCCAAATTTCACATGTTAGATCATAAGGATACCACCAAAACACACCCTTGATTATGCCTATATTGTTGTTTTACGTGCCGCAGACATTCACCATGTTATCGAAAACCACGTAGCTATTAAGTATACACAACAAAGAGGATGCACTACTGACAATACTCATAGAATTATTTAACTAATTCGGAAACATGAGTAATCATGAGAAATGTCTGATGGTTTATTAATAATATTCAATGTTTAACAAACCTAAGATTATGTTGTTCAACTTTGAATGACCATGTTTTGTGTTTGGTGATTGTCAGGATAAATTCAATCATATCTAAGGGCGCAAACCTACAAACTTTCGTTATAGATGTTCTAATTGTCAATCCAGAAGTTACTCTTTAGACAAACTGCCTATTGGCTTCTGTCTCGGGTTCTTCGGCCGACGTTCATCTAATGATTTTTCTGACGTTTCGCCAGCACGAGTGGCTGGCATTGTCAAAGCTTCACCCTCCATTGCCGGTGGTGAACCGGCAATGGAGGGTGAAGCTTTGACAATGCCAGCCACTCGTGCTGGCGAAACGTCAGAAAAATCATTAGATGAACGTCGGCCGAAGAACCCGAGACAGAAGCCAATAGGCAGTTTGTCAACAAGTGGCCACGAAAGCCTCAATAATTTTGTATTACTCTTTAGAACTACACATTCCTGAGACACAAATATCAATGACCTCGAGTCAGTTAATCTGATCATATTAATCGGCAATGAGCCGATGTGAACGTCAAGCAGAGTTAAGTTTTCACGATAAGCTTTTTAGTGTAATACTAACTTTGACCTGTAAGCCGAGATTTACTTTGCATTTGTTTGCTGGATCATCAGTCCTTGTTGTTAAGATGGCATCATCTCAAAGGACGTGACTTCTGTGCACAATCAAGTAGTAAATATGAGGTAAAGGCGGTATCTTTGGATTTGAATCTGATGGAGCGAGGGTGCTACCAATAGTCAACACACTAATGAAAACAGTGCATTTTGAAGCTTGATAACCTGGACAGTCCTTCGGGTAGACCGGAGGGTGAACCAACAAGTGGAGGTAAAAATTTTGCTTGTGGCTGCCCTACTACTTAGCTTAAGAGGGTCACCCTCTGTCCAAAATTTTAACTAGAACGGGCGATGTAAAGAAATGTGGCAGCCAGTTCTGAGTGTAGTTTTCATCAAAATTATAGGGTAACTTTATAATTCAGTGACTGAAAATAGGATAAATCGGTATGAAAATATTTATTGAGGGGATGGAGTCATGATGACTGGGAGTACAGTGGTCCATGTAATTGTCATTTATTTCCTTTATCAACATGGTGATGGGCTCACTGGGTTGTGGAAGGTTTTGGTACGCACGCGAATAAACAGTCCGTTGGATTAGACCCGGCCGGGGTGGCCGAGCGGTTTTGGGCGCTACAGTCTGGAACCGTGCGACCGCTGCGGTTGCAGGTTCGAATCCTGCCTCGGACATGGATGTGTGTGATGTCCTTAGGTTAGTTAGGTTTAAGTAGTTCTAAGTTCTAGGGCAGTGATGACCTTAGAAGTTAAGTCCCATAGTGCTCAGAACCATTTGAACCGTTGGACCTGAAATGACGAGCAGGGAACGTGGCGGCTAATCGGGACTGGCCAGGCGGCTGGAATGGATGTCCAGAGGGGTGGCAAGCTATTGCCTACTGAACAATTTAATGTCCGGTTGGCGAGCAGTGCGCGGCGAAGAGCGGGAGGCGGGGGTGTCTTTCCGTGTTTTGCTGATCTCCTTTGAAGATAGTGCATGGGGACTTAATTAAAATAAAATGAAAATACTTTTTAAATTTTTCGTAGCTGTAAGTCCGATTACGAAGTCTCGTAAACGGTGGGCCCTGACTAGTTTTAGTTCGCAATCTGACTGCATAGAATAACAACAAAGAATGAAAGAAAATTTCCGTTAACACAATTAATTAATTAAGTCCCCAGCAACTATAAAACGTACGAAACCAAAGCACAAGTGTAACTGTTCTGTGTGTGGAAGTGTGATTCAACGTACACATCTGGCACGGTTCTTCTTCAATAAGACAAGAAATTTTAAATACCATTTATACTGAAGCAATTAAAAAAAATATATAAATACTATAATTGCGTAAGGAAACCAGAATTACACTCTAATACAAGAACACAAGCCAGATGCTTTGTTGACTGAACCTGTAATGACGCATTATTTAAGACACTGAAATAATAAAAAAAAGGGAATTTTTTTACCTTCATATATATTGACGAAAAGCACTCTGATCATTACAATATCTCCATTCGAACAACATCTGCTGTCTAGCCCATCAAAACTGCATAAAACATGGAACAAGCACTCCCTACTACAACATCTCAACACCGACTCACTACTACCACATCTCGATAAGCACTCTCCACCACGACTTCTCGACAAGAACTCTTCACCACGACTTCTCGACAAGCACTGCCAGTGGAGGCGGCGGAATAAAACTCTTTGGCGCGATCTCTGGCGCTGTGACTCAGTGTAGCCACCTTTCAATAGGCATCTACCGGTTGTAGAAAGGTGGTGAGGGCTTCAGCCTCGCAGAGGCTCTTGCTTCAATAGTGTGTGACGTCAAGAGTGTAGCTCTGAAGACAATGGCTTTTTGGCAGTAGGGGAGATGTTGTTGCTGTGATTGGCGTCTGAAGGAGGCGCGCTATTTTGGTGAGATTCTCTAGCTGGAGGGAATCCTCACAATTGGGAGCTGAGTTAATTAACTCTGCAATTGGAAACTAGCACTGTTTTGGCGTGAAAGGAATTTGGAGGGTGTAAGTGACCGTCACGACAGGAAGGGACTAGGCGTTTGTTTGCGGAGGTATCTGTATCGTTTTGCGCTTTGGTCGCGGAGGTGTCCAGATCGAAACCGTGGACAATAGCGATAAAGGACGGAAAGACGAGGCGTGGCATCTTGGCTGGGTCTGCAACATCTTCGCGTTGCGGCAGGATGCTGACGATCTCGTCTTCACGAAAAGCCAGCACTTCTGCAGTGTGCAGTGTTCACAGCATCGTCATACTCACGATGAGCGTAGTTCGCAGCACCGGCAGAGTAGTTCGTTTCGATTTCACTCTCGTGGAATCGAGATATTCCTGACTGTGGCCGCCAGTGTTCCATCTTGCTAGAAGCTCGCCTTGATGGAGCCTGATACACGTGAAGCAGCATATGGTAAAAAGTGGAATGAGCTGCAAGCGACAGATGGTACAGAATGTACCAGTCCCATGGGAGAGTCCGCCAATTGTACTGAACTTGCTTCTGATTGGTAGGCACATTTCGGTGCTAGGCGCCAAATGCTTAGCTTCTCTTGCGAGGTGCCGGGGCTAGTAGTGTATTTATCACTAAATTCTACTAGAATCCACATGTGTAAATCATGCTCTAAGCCCCCCCTATTCTAACTCCGACTTTTGCTGTTGCACAAGGATAAAACAAATACGCGAACTGACTCTAATCAACCCTGCTAGTGGAGTAGAAGAGAGTTTGGCACCTGCAATAATTTAATTTGATAAATAAGTTAAATAAACAAAGGTTTCATTAGCATAGTGAGGAATGATAGGGTTGCTCTATTGATTAACAGAAAGAAAGTTCTGTCCAAAATAACAATATGATTTATTAAGATTAAACGCAGAATAGTAAAAGAGACACAGGAAATATAAAACATCAAATTGGCTAAAATTGGAGATTCATACAAACACAGTAAAGGTGAAGTTGTCCCTAACTTAGATCGTGAGGTTTAAGACGAAGTGGTATGTGGAGCCAATTCCTTTCCACTCAAATCTCAAGAGAGACACACAGCTAACCCAATAGTAATTGCTGCTACTCGAAACTGAACAAAGTTAGAAAAGGATGAACAGGCGCGCTCTGCTGAGCTCTGATTATCACCTAGGAAAATCCCTATCTGCCGGTGCTGCGGACGTACATTACCAACAGTCTTCTTATCTCCCAGAACACGATCTGGCGTACCGCAGGCGAGGGCTGGTTGCTCCAACGTCCTCGACCGAAAGGCGACTGCCGACTACCCAGAGCACCCGTACAGGCCGAACACCGAACATTCCCGCCCCCACGACAGTGGCCGTGGTTACGTTCCAATCAGCAACTCGAAAACCGGCGGAAATTCCACTCCATTGCCGGAGCACTACCATTCCACCAATGGAGATTCTTGGCGCCAATTTCTGTGCTGATTTTGCAGAAAGTGCGGGAATTTTCCCGCCACAACTGCGTGGGTACACAAGTCATTCCCACGCCTCGCTGGTAGCCCGCCAGAAAGTGTTTTCGCAAAGTTTCTCTGAAGTAACGGAACCTCTAGCCCAGCCGCTACTTCACACCCCAGCGGGCGTGTCTCTTGACAATGTCGGCGTCTGAAAAGCATTCACTCGACTGCCTCACACACGTCGGCTTAACTCTCTCCCGTTCCACAGAGCCCGCCTGTCACCGGCCCACCCGGGTGACGAGAGACGCTGCGTGGAAAGTACGCGTGTTAAGGAAAAGCAACCCTCCACCGCATGCAACTAGAGAGGAGAATCGTAAGATAGAAATATGAGAGGGGGCTCATGCCACCTCTCATTGCCCCTACGCCATTTTAGATTGTAATTGGTGAGCGGTTGGCTCACTTAGGAGCAAGGTAGTGAGTCAATCGCCCAAGAACAATCTTACAAAGTGACTCCACATACCGCACTCTATAAAAAAGATCATTGCAACTGAAAAATGCAACTCATAGAGGGAGGATTATTTATGATGTAGCCAACTTCACCTTCTTAATATGGAACACTAACACTCACATCACACATCCATACCCAGGGAGCCCCTTCCAAACACCGATTCACGCAGACATTCACGCTCTAAACATGGCCCGGGCATCTGAGCCAAATATGGAGCAGTTTATTCTTTACAATCAGAGTTGGAGTGCTCCGCAATTAAATGCCCAAGATGTTACAACAATTTTAATCATTAGACTAACCTGACCTCACTCACACATGATAATATTTAAGTTAACAATCTCTTTGTGAGTTTTCAGAATCTAGTTACAACCTCCGATTCATTCTGTCTCCCTGCAGCAAGAATAACCTTTACAAAATGTTCCCTGAACTGATGGTCCATTCACAATGACAGTGGTGGTATCTGCTTCAGTTTATGGGGACTTCAGGCACACTGTTAGCATACACACAACAATAAACACAAAATACAAAAAAAACATGATGTGGAGAACAATACAGTAATCTGTAATAAGAATTACAGTGTAAAACACAAACGCATACAAGGTATAACATACATTACAGAAACAACATAAGAGAAAGAAATTTAAGAAAAACAAAAAAAACAAGGTTCATGGGGCATCAAATTGTGCGTGCACATTGCACAAAGTTCACGACTGTGCTGAGAATGAGGCACTAAATCACATTGTTAGAAATATCCGTGGCACTTCACTGATTCCACTGTACTGACATCACATAAGGCTAAACGTCGGTTGTAGTTGCTACGTTGTGGCAACAGCAATAGGGAGTTCTGGAGTGTCTGCAGTACGCTGTTGAGATTGTAGTCAGACCCACGCATATGATCACGGCCGTATGGTAGGAAGACACAGTGATAGGCTCTCCTCACGTCGATTAATTGTCTCTGAGGTCTACTCGTTGGGATACATCACTAGTCTAGGTCTCTTCTCTCGCTGGACAGAACTTTATGTTTCCCAATATTGCAGTTCGACGAGGGATGATGGCACGTGGAGTGACTCCACAAGTGTGTGAGGTCATCCATACAGGATCGAACTAGGAGCGACTATTGTTAAAAACTGCTCTCTAATAGAGAGGAGAAGTAAGACATGAGACCATACATTTGTTAGTGTGGCACGATACTGCTTTGTGTATGCAGATCGGCCAATGCTAGTGAGTTGTAAAAACCCAAACAGGTGAGTATAGAGCGTCCCTTTCTGTCCTGAGGCACATGAGGCGCAGGTTCTGACACGATATGTGATGTTCTTCGTGTACTCACGACAACGTGGTCTGCCGCAGGGAATCCCTCCAAGCGGCTGCCGCGTCCGGAGAGCTAGCAGGCTGTCGCGTGTCAGGGTCAACGGCCAGCCCCACTTTCGCTTGTGGCGGGGCGAGGGTCCCGTGTAATCCCTCAGGTAAGCAGCCGGGTGACTGTCAGCGTGTAGGACGGGACGCTCGCCCTCTAGCAGGTAGCCGAAGACCTCTTGTTTTTGCGCTGGCTGGCCTCTGCATTGCCACGTTCCTCGTCATCTGTACAATTCTTACAAAAGTCTTATGCCTAACTTTTTCCCATGACCTTCTATGTTATAATAAATTTACCTAATGAAACATTGATGGTCTGTCATTTCAGACACTCTTATTTTACTTTTATAGTTATTAATCTATGGCAATCATTATAACATCTAATATAGACATGGAAATAATTTATTTTGATATACGTGTAGAGACCGATCTCAGTAAGTACATGGTGTGTGATAACTGATGCTTTGTAATGGATGAACAACTAAATGTGCGGGCCCGCACTAATATTACTATTAATTATATAGATCGACAGTAGACATGCTTCAAGAATTAACTACCATATCCCAACGATCTACATTCTACGTCTTTTAATTAAATTATGTTGTTATGCAGGTCTAAGTTTTACTGTGCTATAAAGAACATGCAACTACGCTACTTTCGCTCGCCCGTCGTCCCTCCATCTCGGGTCTGTGGTTTGGTGACCTGAAAAATAGCAACTCAACAGGCGCGCGCCACACTTGTGGTAGAAAACCCCCACAATATTAATCTAGTTATTGTTAAATCCTACAGTTTAACTTATCCTAGTATCGTACTTTCCCTTTATTTATTTATTTATTTTATTTATTTATTTATTTATTTATTTATTTATTTATTTATTTTTTTTATTTACCTTATACAATACCCTTACATAGTTCCTGTTACGCTGAGATGTCTTGCTGCTCGCCGCTATTGACGACAGTGATGTGCACGCCGTACGACATGACCTCCGAGTTTTCATTACGCCTCACTGAAACTCCAGAGACTGGGTTAGCCATGGCTATACACGACAATAAATTTATAGTTGCAACTTCCTTCTCTATGTGAAGCGGTTTTCGCGATCGAAGTACACCTTTCCAGAAGCAATGTAATATGACCAAGCCAGGACTGGTTCCTGTTGAGGATTCAGACACCCAACACACGCCAGCTACACAGTATGTCACGAATATCCAAGTACAATTCCTTGGTGATTCATCTGTGACAAAAACGAGCAGCACGCTAAATCCCCAACCAGCACATTAGCATGGTAGGCTTTTATGCCCTCATTTCTCTCGTCTAGGGCACCATTAGAGTCAAATGCTCACAGGTTCACCCCGACTTGCAAGACAACGATACCGGCGCAGCTCTGCAAAAACTATACTGCCCATATTCACCCTCGAAATCGCGCAATATACCACAATCGTGCAGTGCACTGACGCGTGCCTGCAAGCATTGGTATGAACGTCTCACGAACTGGTTGTGGCCGCTATGGAGCGTATCACGACCTCTCAGAACGCTTCTAAGAGCACGTTCTTGTATGCGCCCGTTTGTGCGACGTCTCGTCACTCATCCTTATCCCTTAACATGGACACCAGATAGGAAAGGACAAAAACATTGCTCATGAAAAGGTAGTGTCTCCTACTCCATCGACATTGGAGATCGCAAACATAAACAAAAAGAGGATAGCAGCAGTAAATTCTTATGCAAGACAACGCAGCGTGTTAATACTTTAGCAATCTTAATCTATTAATGTAACGATTATTGTTCCCCGAACAAAGGTTCATATATTTGCCTATTCTACTATGTACATTTCTTACACTACTACTATTCTACGAACTCCTTTATGTGAGATATGTGGTGGAGTCCTATGGACTTCTTTCCTTTCAGCGTCTCCAATTCATAAGCATTGTGGTGAGCTGCTCTCCTTATACGGTACGGGCCGTTGTAAACAGAATAGAATTTTTGGCATTTCATTTTTTGTTTGTTCGAAAGTCGGAAAGACTTAACGAGCACCTTTTGTCCAACTTGGAAGTGTCGTAGACGAGCTCCCCTGTCGGCACGTCTCTTCCTGACCTCTGCTGCAGCCCGTATCCTCTTGAGAGCCAAATCCACTATGGCTTGGTGCTGCGTTCGCGCCCTTGGTGGGAAGTTTACGACCTTGGTTATCAAGTCCTTAGGAATCCAGTTTTTTAGTACTGTAATGGGTGCCAATTTTGTTATCCCATGGGGTGCCTCATTGATCACCTCCTGGAAGTCTTTAAGGAAAACGTCCCATGTCGTGTGCTGTTTGTTACAGTACAACCGGCACAAGTTTCCGAGTTCTTTAATAACCCGTTCTGCAGCATTCGAGCTCGGATGGTGTGAAGATATAAAAATGGGATCAATTTTACATCGACGCAACGTCTCCTTCCATGTTTTTGACTTAAACTGTGGCCCGTTATCAGAAATGATTCTACTCACATGACCAACCTGTGGTAGGAAATCCCGGATGAGGGCTCGTGATACAGTTCGTCCTGTCGCCCTCTTCAGTGGCGTAAAGGTAACGTATTTGGACGTTAGTTCAACAAACACTAATACGTAAGTATATCCTCTTCTTGTTCTTGGCAAAGGTCCCATCAAATCTGTTGCTGCTAATTGTCTTAATTTGGTCGGTACGATTGGGTATAATGGTGCCTGCATGCTCACAGTGGTGTGCTTAGCCTTTTGGCAGTCTTTACACACCGACAGTACCCTCCGAATTCGACGCTCCATGTTTCGAAAGTAACACATGGTCCTTAGCTTGAGATTGCACTTGCGTGGTCCGAAGTGTCCATAGCTAAGGTGAGTATGCCATATAACCTTGTTTATTAGGTGTTCAGGGATGCATACCCCCCATTCAGTGTCATTGGTATAATTTCGGTGGAAAATTATGCCTTTACGCAAGAGGTAGAACTGCCTGATGGTGGCGTGTCTTCTGTCTATCCATTTCTGCTTCAATAACACTAGGGCAGGGTCCTTGTCTTGCTCCTTCTTGATGTCCTGCATACTACAGGTAATAAAATTCTCAAAGGCTACTTTCTGCATATAGTAAAGGCAGTAGTGATTTTCCTCTAGATCTTCTTCCATGTTGTGCTCAAATCCGATCGGTGACCGTGATAAGGCGTCTGCAATAATGTTCTGACTGCCGGGGATATATTCTATCGAAAAGTTGTACTGCTGTAGATATGATGCCCACCTAATGAGCCGCCTGTGATTAAGCTTTGCAGTCATCAAGAACTCGAGTGCCTTGTGGTCTGTGTAGACTTTCGTCTGGCGACCAAACAGAAGGTATCTGAATTTTTCAAACGCCCATACAATAGCCAGCGCCTCTAACTCGGTTACTGAGTAATTCCTCTCACTCTTGGCTAGTACTCTGCTAGCAAACGCAATTGTCTTCCACACCCTGTTTCCTTCATGTACATAGTCTTGGAACACCATGACACCCAGACCGGAGTATGAACTGTCCGTTACTATGCAAAGCTCTTCAGCTAAATTAGGGTGTGATAGGATGGGTGCTTGTAATAATGCGAATTTTAATGTTTTCCATTCGGATTCGGCCGCCTCATCCCATTCCCAAGGAATCTTCTTTCCTGTAAGTTGATGCAACCGAGGACTGCTCTGAGTTTTGACATGTATAAAGCGGTTGTAAAAATTTATGATCCCCAAGAACCCCCTTAACTGCTTCTTTGTCGTAGGAATGGGAAACTTTTCAATCGCTTCGATCTTTTCGGGATTTGGCGCAATGCCCTCACCCGTGATGATATGTCCTAGAAATTTCACAGAGGACGTCCCAAAATTCGATTTTTCGATATTGATAGTCACACCGTATTCCTTGAATGTCGCTAGGAGTTCACCGAGGACCGCATTGTGCTCTCCCCAAGATTTCTCCGCGATCAGCAAATCGTCCACATAGCTGGTGACATGACGTTTCAAATTATCGCTTAGTATGCCGTCCAGCCCCCGAATGAATGCGGCAGATGAAACGTTCAAACCAAATGGTAGACGACGAAACCGGTAACATCTTCCAAATGCTAAAAAGGCTGTGTACTGTCTGCAATTTGGATGGAGCTCGATCTGCCAGAAACTCGATTTTAGATCAACTGATGAGAAGATTGATATTCCATGGAAGTTTTGTAAGAGTTCCTCTAATCGTTCCGGTCTGTCTGTTTCGGGTTCTATTATGGTATTAATTTGTCGCGAGTCCAAGACTAAACGAATACTACCATCTGCCTTCTCGACTACTCTTAACGGGTTATTATAGGCTGAAGCCGTAGGTTCTATTATTCCTTCACTCAGCATTCGCGTAATTTCAGCTGCTACTTTCTGTCGATATGCCAAGGGGATTGGATAGGGTGGCACACGAAACTGGTTGTGCGGACGTACACGAAATTCATATTGGAAGTTCTTTATTGATCCTGTCTTGGGAAGGAAGACCTCCGCATGTTCTACTAGTAATTTATGAAGTTCTTTGCGGTGTTCGCCCCTTATATTCTTTATTGCTTCCACTTTTTCTCCTATTTTCTCCTTTATTTCTCCCATTATTCCGACTTCATTCTCATCCGTGTCCTCTCCCCTATCCGCAACGTCGTCCTGTTCTTCCTTTCTGTCTTTCAGACACGCATAGTTTATCCGAACACAGTTAGACGGTAGTTGAGCTGGGATCAGCTGATCGTCGAACTTAATGTGGACGGGATTCCCTTTCCTCAAAACCACTTCACCTCGTCCTAGATCAACTATCGCTTCATGTTCATTTAGGAAGTCCGTTCCTATTATCATGTCGATCGCCAGATTTGGCACGATCCAGAAGTTAGACTCTATTTTGTGTCCTTGGCAGGAGAATTCCAGTCTTGTTTGTTGGGTGACCTCCGTACATTTACCCGCTAATGCCCCTTTTATTTTGGTTTTCTTAACCGATAGGACAGGCCAGTCCATCTCCTGAGAGCACCTCTTGTATGCTGCCTCAGATATTGCTGTTATGTAGCTTCCACTATCTATTATCGCATTCAGACTCTTTTCAGCTATTGCTACTGTGATAAGAGGCTGCCGATCATGTCGAGGAGTTGCTTTATGTTCCTCGAGCAGGATTTCTGATAAATCTTCGTAATGTATCATCCGTAGTTGGCCGGGTCCGAGATTACGTGCGAAATTCCGGCGGCCTGTGTTCGCACTAGTCTGGCGTCAATCCCTAGTTAGGCTCCCCCTCCTCTGACGTGCATTAGGATTTGCGGGTCTGGTTTCAATCTCCTGGTTCCACCGTTGTCCTTGGTTTCGCTCTCTCCAATTACGGTCGCTTTGCCGTTCGTTATTCCTTCTATCCCAGATTCCTTGTCTAGATTGACCCTGCTCCCTGACGTTCTGGTTTCCGTGTCTTTGGTTTCCATAACCTTGAATAGCGTAACCTTGACTTCCGTAACCCTGGTTTCCTAACTGACCAGTGCGATTATGCAATCTGCTGTCGTCTTCTGTTCCTGGCCGGTGGTATTTGTTACTTTGCCCCTTCTTCCTGTCCTTTGCGTCTTGTTTATCAAAGACTACTTCGAGTTCGCGCAATAGAATCTTGAATGCTTCTATGTCAGCTCCACACTTGCCGACAAGTGTCTGTTGGTACCTAACTGGCAATTTGGAAAAGCAAAATTTAATGATTTCTCCGTTACTATATGGACTATCTAAAAATTGATTCTTCTTGAGTAAATCATCAAGAAATTTGGTTGCGCTCCTATGCCCGGACACTTCCAGTTCAGGACAAAATATTATTTCCTCTTTAATCCTATCTTGCGTTTCCTTTGACCAGTAGGTCCGCAGGAATGCACCAACAAATTCCTGATAAGTCCGACACGTCACTGCCACACCCCGCATCTTTTCCGCGGCTTGGCCTTCGATGTGTCCACACATGAATTCTAATTTTGCCTGGGTTGGCCATGATGCCGGTAATGAATTTGTAAACTGCATCACCCAGCTCTTCGGATGCATCGACCCTCCATTTTCTTTGAACTTCTGGAATTTCAGTATCGACAGGAAGTGATTGTGATCAAAATCCTGTCTGATCCTCGCACTGGTGTTGTCACTCGTTTCCGATACTTGCACGTCTGCTGAGTCTGAGTGTCCTGTTCTATCTTGCTGATAACTGTGATGTGCAACCTCTGTATCACAGTGGAAGTGGCACTCAGAATTCACTCTCCTAAGTGGGCTATAATTATTGGAGCTATTACTTGCTGTTTCTGCGTGTGCATTGTTAGTTCCGCACTCTGTCACTGGGCTAGAGCACGGCGGGCTTTTCCTCGGAGACACAATTCTGTGTACTCCATCGTGGGTATCCGAACGCGCAGTGCTCGTGTGCCCGTTTTGCTCTAGTTTTGCTATCCGACTCTCTACTTCTTCCATTCGTTTCGTGGAGTTCGCAACCGCGATATTACCTTGAGTTTTTAAGAATGCTAGGGATTTTGAGTGGGATTGTGTTGTACGTCGCAAGCGCCCTGCGAGTTTAGAAGTTGCTTCCGCGACTTTCATTGCCCCTGTTGCTGCAGTTTTGGCAAGGCCTGCTACTTTTTGTGCTACCGTTGACATTTGTTTTGCTTCTCCACATTCTTTCTTTATTGTTAATAATTCCCCACGAATTTCCCCTATATGCGAAATTATTGCCTCCGTGTCCTTCTTACGCTGTTCGTCAGCTTCTTCCTTCTCCTTCTTACGTTGTTTCTCCTCTTCTTCCTTCTCCTTCTTACGTTGTTTCTCCTCTTCTTCCTTCTCCTTCTTACGTTGTTTCTCCTCTTCTTCCTTCTCCTTCTTACGCTGTTCGTCAGCTTCTTCCTTCTCCTTCTTACGTTGTTTCTCCTCTTCTTCCTTCTCCCTCTTACGCTGTTCGTCAGCTTCTTCCTTTTCCTTCTTACGTTGTTTCTCCTCTTCTTCTTTCATTGATCGTAGGAAGCTCAGTATTGGGTTTACGTCATCTTCTTGATCCTCTTCAAACATGGGCGATGTAACTCTGGACACCTGGGCGCTAGAGCTCTGACGTGACCGAGCTGGCCTCTGTCTGCACTCGTTCGTTTGACTATAAACTTCTGCTACCGTCTCGACCTGTGTGCCTGTCTCTGTTTCATCCTCTACTTCACTATCATAATCACGGCCGCAACGCTGCTCTGAGATCGCGTCCAAATCACCTTCCTCATCAATGCCCCTGGCGTCCTGTCCTGCTAAAAATGTGCCCATCTCATCTCCGAACCTATTCCCGTCAGTAAACTGCCCCTTATCCATTATGCTATCCTCTTTTGTTTTAGCTTCGCCCGATAATAGTCGTGCCTTACTTCTCGTTATCATTCATAAAAACAAATTCATCTAAAATGCACAATAAAATTAATCTACTCCATATATTTTTTACACATAAACATAAAATTTCAACAACGCTGTTCCAACGCTGTAATCACAAACACAATTTGATGTGGTACGGAAACCGCACACAAATCCGACAAAGTGCGATGCGGTACAGACACCACATCAGCGAAACACAAAAAAACAATGAACACAAAATATATACACTGAAAACAAAACTGTAGTCATGCGCCGCTACTTAAAACTAAACGCGGAACTACCAAAAAAAACTTGGGTATTAATCATTAAAAAAAATAGAGAGAAAAAAATTGAATGTTCCTACTAAGAATCCTGTTTGTTTATCAGAGATTCACAGGAAAGATCCGAGGCCAAGGGTCGCCATATTATGCGAGGTGCCGGGGCTAGTAGTGTATTTATCACTAAATTCTACTAGAATCCACATGTGTAAATCATGCTCTAAGCCCCCCCTATTCTAACTCCGACTTTTGCTGTTGCACAAGGATAAAACAAATACGCGAACTGACTCTAATCAACCCTGCTAGTGGAGTAGAAGAGAGTTTGGCACCTGCAATAATTTAATTTGATAAATAAGTTAAATAAACAAAGGTTTCATTAGCATAGTGAGGAATGATAGGGTTGCTCTATTGATTAACAGAAAGAAAGTTCTGTCCAAAATAACAATATGATTTATTAAGATTAAACGCAGAATAGTAAAAGAGACACAGGAAATATAAAACATCAAATTGGCTAAAATTGGAGATTCATACAAACACAGTAAAGGTGAAGTTGTCCCTAACTTAGATCGTGAGGTTTAAGACGAAGTGGTATGTGGAGCCAATTCCTTTCCACTCAAATCTCAAGAGAGACACACAGCTAACCCAATAGTAATTGCTGCTACTCGAAACTGAACAAAGTTAGAAAAGGATGAACAGGCGCGCTCTGCTGAGCTCTGATTATCACCTAGGAAAATCCCTATCTGCCGGTGCTGCGGACGTACATTACCAACAGTCTTCTTATCTCCCAGAACACGATCTGGCGTACCGCAGGCGAGGGCTGGTTGCTCCAACGTCCTCGACCGAAAGGCGACTGCCGACTACCCAGAGCACCCGTACAGGCCGAACACCGAACATTCCCGCCCCCACGACAGTGGCCGTGGTTACGTTCCAATCAGCAACTCGAAAACCGGCGGAAATTCCACTCCATTGCCGGAGCACTACCATTCCACCAATGGAGATTCTTGGCGCCAATTTCTGTGCTGATTTTGCAGAAAGTGCGGGAATTTTCCCGCCACAACTGCGTGGGTACACAAGTCATTCCCACGCCTCGCTGGTAGCCCGCCAGAAAGTGTTTTCGCAAAGTTTCTCTGAAGTAACGGAACCTCTAGCCCAGCCGCTACTTCACACCCCAGCGGGCGTGTCTCTTGACAATGTCGGCGTCTGAAAAGCATTCACTCGACTGCCTCACACACGTCGGCTTAACTCTCTCCCGTTCCACAGAGCCCGCCTGTCACCGGCCCACCCGGGTGACGAGAGACGCTGCGTGGGAAGTACGCGTGTTAAGGAAAAGCAACCCTCCATCGCATGCAACTAGAGAGGAGAATCGTAAGATAGAAATATGAGAGGGGGCTCATGCCACCTCTCACTCTTATTAATTATTTATATACTTTTCATTGTACAGGGCTATTACAAATGATTGAAGCGATTTCATAAATTCACTGTAGCTCCATTCATTGACATATGGTCACGACACACTACAGATACGTAGAAAAACTCATAAAGTTTTGTTCGGCTGAAGCCGCACTTCAGGTTTCTGCCGCCAGAGCGCTCGAGAGCGCAGTGAGACAAAATGGCGACAGGAGCCGAGAAAGCGTATGTCGTGCTTGAAATGCACTCACATCAGTCAGTCATAACAGTGCAACGACACTTCAGGACGAAGTTCAACAAAGATCCACCAACTGCTAACTCCATTCGGCGATGGTATGCGCAGTTTAAAGCTTCTGGATGCCTCTGTAAGGGGAAATCAACGGGTCGGCCTGCAGTGAGCGAAGAAACGGTTGAACGCACGCGGGCAAGTTTCACGCGTAGCCCGCGGAAGTCGATGAATAAAGCAAGCAGGGAGCTAAACGTACCACAGCCGACGGTTTGGAAAATCTTACGGAAAAGGCTAAAGCAGAAGCCTTACCGTTTACAATTGCTACAAGCCCTGATACACGATGACAAAGTCAAACGCTTTGAATTATCGGCGCGGTTGCAACAGCTCATGGAAGAGGATGCGTTCAGTGCGAAACTTGTTTTCAGTGATGAAGCAACATTTTTTCTTAATGGTGAAGTGAACAGACACAATGTGCGAATCTGGGCGGTAGAGAATCCTCACGCATTCGTGCAGCAAATTCGCAATTCACCAAAAGTTAACGTGTTTTGTGCAATCTCACAGTTTAAAGTTTACGGCCCCTTTTTCTTCTGCGAAAAAAACGTTACAGGACACGTGTATCTGGACATGCTGGAAAATTGGCTCATGCCACAACTGGAGTCCGACAGCGCCGACTTCATCTTTCAACAGGATGGTGCTCCACCGCACTTCCATCATGATGTTCGGCATTTCTTAAACAGGAGATTGGAAAACCGATGGATCGGTCGTGGTGGAGATCATGATCAGCAATTCATGTCATAGCCTCTACGCTCTCCCGACTTAACCCCGTGCGATTATTTCTGTGGGGTTATGTGAAAGATTCAGTGTTTAAACCTCCTCTACCAAGAAACGTGCCAGAACTGCGAGCTCGCATCAACGATGCTTTCGAACTCATTGATGGGGACATGCTGCGCCGAGTGTGGGAGGAACTTGATTATCGGCTTGATGTCTGCCGAATCACTAAAGGGGCACATATCGAACATTTGTGAATGCCTAACTTTTTGAGTTTTTGTATGTGTGTGCAAAGCATTGTGAAAATATCTCAAATAATAAAGTTATTGTAGAGCTGTGAAATCGCTTCAATCACTTGTAATAACCCTGTATTTAACCCAGTTTTTAGTATACTCTACGAGTCTGTCGTTCTCGTTTATTAAAATTCACTAGTTTTGAAAAAAAAATAAGAGTAACGGTATTGCAAACCGTGGTGCTTCGGACACCTTCGGGTCGCCTTGGCGCGCCTGGCAGACGAGGTACATCGGCTGCGCTAGTCACTCTGTCTCGGACATTCTGGAGGGCCAGACATGTCGTACTCTATATCAGTAGTTGGATGGAAAAGTTACCGTACAATTAAGAAAGCCATGTAGAGTGTTGTAAAAGACAGTGTAAAATGTGTGAATATTTAAATAATAACCAAACAGGATACATTTATGAGAAATGTAGCCTACCATCATTGTCAGTACTCCAAATCTTGTCCTCTGTGGATACAGAGAGTAACCTGGGCAAGTGGCATCCCATAAAAAGCACAGTCACAGGTTCGAGATGGCAGCATAGCAGCGTCCGCCGAAGAAGATCTACGGCCGACGAGCTGTCTTCTGCGCAGGGGACACAACTTTAGAAGACGACAGGGTGGTGGATAGAACGGTTAGAGACTCTTGCTCTATCTCTCCAGATCTCTCCAGCTACCAGATCTGACTTCCAAACGACACATAATTTAATGAATCTATGACGATCGCATGTCTCAAGTTCTTCGCATGTGTTTGAATGTGCGGACTTTTGGCGATGGCCACGTACTTCCAGACTCCGAGGAAAAGCCCGCCGTGCTCTAGCCCAGTGACAGCGTGCGGAACGAACAATGCACACGCAGAAACAGCGAGTAATAGCTCCAATAATTGCAGCCCACTTAGAAGAGTGAATGCTGAATGCCACCTCCACTGTGATACAGACGTAGCACATCACAGTTATCAGCAAGATAGAACAGGACACTCAGACTCAGCAGACGTGCAAGTATCGGAAACGAGTGACAACACCAGTGCGAGGTTCAGACAGGATTTTGATCACAATCACTTCCTGTCGATACTAAAATTCCAGAAGTTCAAAGAAAATGGAGGGTCGATGCATCCGAAGAGCTGGGTGATGCAGTTTACAAATTCATTACCGGCATCATGGCCAACCCAGGCAAAATTAGAATTCATGTGTGGACACATCGAAGGCCAAGCAGCGGAAAAGATGCGGGGCGTGGCAGCGACGTGTCGGACTTATCAGGAATTTGTTGGTGCTTTCCTGCGGACCTACTGGTCAAAGGAAACGCAAGATAGGATTAAAGAGGAAATAATATTTTGTCCTGAACTGGAAGTGTCCGGGCATAGGAGCGCAACCAAATTTTTTGATGATTTACTCAAGAAGAATCAGTTTTTAGATAGTCCATATAGCAACGGAGAAATCATTAAATTTTGCTTTTCCAAATTGCCAGTTAGGTATCAACAGACACTTGTCGGGAAGTGTGGATCTGACATAGATGCATTCAAGAGTCTACTGCGCGAACTCGAAGTAGTCTTCGATAAACAAGACGCAAAGGACAGGAAGAATGCGCAAAATAACAAATACCACGGGCCAGCAAGGGAAGACGACAACAGATCGCATAATCGCACTGGTCAGTTAGGAAACCAGGGTTACGGAAATCAAGGTTACGCTATTCAAGGTTATGGAAACCAGAGACACAGAAACCAGAACGTCAGGGAACAGGTTCAATCTAGACAAGCAATCTGGGACAGGAGGAATGACGAACGGCAAAGTGACCGTAATTGGAGAGAGCGAAATCAAGGACAACAGGAGAACCAGGAGATTGAAATTAGACCTGCAAATCCTAATGCACGTCAGAGGAGGGGGAGTCTAAGAAGGGATTGACGCTAGTCCATAGGACTCCACCACTTCTCTCACACAAAGAAGTTCGTGGAATAATAGTAGTTTAAGTGGTGTACATAATAGAATAGGCAAATATATGAACCTTTCTTCGGGGAACAATAATCGTTGCATTAATAGATTAAGATTGTTAAAGTATTAACACGCTGCGTTTTCTCGCATAAGAATTTACTGCTGTTAACTTTTTTGTCTATGTTCGGGATCTCCTCTGTCGTTGCGATAAGAGGCACTACCTTTCCATGAGCAATGTTTTTGTCCTTTCCTATCTGGTGTCCATGTTAAGGGATAAAGATGAGTGACGAGATGTCGCATAAACGGGCGCATACAAGAACGTGCTCTTAGAAGCGTTCTGAGAAGTCGTGATACGCTCCATAGCGGACACAACCAGTTCGTGAGACGTTCATACCAATGCTTGCAGGCACGCGTCAGTGCACTGCAAGAGTGTGGTATATTGCGTGATTTCGAGGATGAACATGTGCAGTATAGTTTTTACATTGATGCGCCAGCATCGTTGTCTTGCAAGTCGGGGTGAACCTGTGAGCGTTTGACTCCAATGGTGCCCTAGGGCCTAGACGGTAGAAATGCGGGCATAAAGCCTACCATGCCAATGTGCTGGTTGGGGATTTAGCGTGCTGCTTGTGACTGTCACAGATGAATCACCAAGGAATTATACTTGGAAATTCGTGACATACTGTGTAGCTGATGTGTGGTGGGCGACGGAATCCTCAACAGGAACCAGTCCGGGCTTGGTCAAATTACATTGCCTCTGGAAGGGTGCGCTTTCATTGCTAAAACTGCATCACATACAAAATTAAGTTCAACTATAAATTTATTGTCTTGTATAGCCATGGCTAACCCAGTCTCCGGAGTTTCAGTGAGGCGTAATGAAAACTCAGAGGTCATGTCTTACGGCGTGCACATCACTGTCGTCAATAGCGGCGTGCAGCGAGACATCTCAGCGTAACAGGAATTATGTAAGAGTATTGTATAAGGTAAACAAAAAAATAAATAAATAAATAAATAAAATAAATAAATAAATAAATAGATAAATAAATAAAAGGGAAAGTACGATATACTAGGATAAGTTAAACTGTAGGATTTAACAATAACTAGATTATTATTGTGGGGGTTTTCTACCACAAGTGTGGCGCGCGCCTGTTGAGATGCTATTTTTCAGGTCACCAAACCACAGACCCGAGATGGAGGGACGACGGGCGAGCGAAAGTAGCATAGTTGCATGTTCCTTATAGCACAGTAAAACTTAGACCTGCATAACAACATAATTGAATTAAAGGACATATAATGTAGATCGTTGGCTAATGGTAGTAATTCTTGAGCATGTCTACTGTCGATCTATATAATTAATAGTAATATTAGTGCGGGCCCGCACATTTAG
The DNA here is from genome assembly GCF_023898315.1 of Schistocerca nitens. NCBI lineage: Eukaryota > Metazoa > Arthropoda > Insecta > Orthoptera > Acrididae > Schistocerca > Schistocerca nitens. The sequence continues at coordinate 904,842,694 of NC_064615.1, forward strand.
TTCTTCATCCAATATAGCGTCACACATCATGTACAATAGTGAGATCGGTCTCTACACATATATCAAAATAAATTATTTCCATGCCTAGATTAGATGTTATAATGATAGCTAAAGATAAATAACTATAAAAGTAAAATAAGAGTGTCTGAAATGACAGACCATCAATGTGTCATTATGTAAATTTATTATAACATAGAAGGTCATGGGAAAAAGTTAGGCATAAGATTTTTGTCAGAACTGTGCAGATGACGGGTATCGTGGCAATGCAGAGGCCAGCCAGCGCTAAAACAAGAGGTCTTCGGCTACCTGCAGGAGGGCGAGCGTCCGGTCCTGCAACCTGACAGTCACCGGGCCGTATACCTGAGGGATTACGCGGGATCCTCGCCGGGCCACAAGCGAAAGTGAGGCTGGCCGTTGACCCTGACACGCGACCCACACGCGACAGCCTGCTAGCTCTCCGGAGGTGGCAGCCGTTTGGAGGGATTCCCTGCGGCAGACCACGTTGAGGGATTACGCGGGATCCTCGCCAGGCCACAAGCGAAAGTGAGGCTGGCTGTTGACCCTGACACGCGACCCACACGCGACAGCCTGCTAGCTCTCCGGAGGTGGCAGCCGTTTGGAGGGATTCCCTGCGGCAGACCACGTTGTCGTGAGTACACAAAGAAGATCACATATCGTGTCAGAACCTGCGCCTCATGTGCCTCAGGACAGAAAGGGACGCTCTATACTCACCTGTTTGGGTTTTTACAACTCACTAGCATTGGCCGATCTGCATACACAAAGCAGTATCGTGCCACACTAACAAATGTATGGCCTCATTTCTAACTTCTCCTCTCTATTAGAGAGCAGTTTTAGCAATCGTCGCTCCTAGTTCGATCCTGTATGGATGACCTCACACACTTGTGGAGTCACTCCACGTGCCATCATCCCTTGTCGAACTGCAATATTGGGAAACGTAAAGTACTGTCCAGCGAGAGAAGAGACCTAGACTAGTGATGTATCCCAACAAATAGACCTCAGAGACAATTAATCGACGTGAGGAGAGCCTATAACTGTGTCTTCCTACCCTATTGCCGTTGCAACAACGTAGCAACAACATCCGACGTTTAGCCCTATGAGATGTCAGTACTGTCGTATTTGTGAAGTGCTTCGAATATTTCTAACAATGTGATTTAGTGCCTCATTCTCAGCACAGTCGTGAACTTTGTGCAATGTGCATGCACAACTTGATGCCCCATGAACCTTGTTTTCTTTTCTTAAATTTCTTTCTCTACTGTTGTTTTTGTAATGTATGTTATACCTTGTATGTGTTTGTGTTTTACACTGTAATTCTTATTACAAATTACTGTATTGTTCTACACACCATGTTTTTTTTGTATTTTGTATTTATTGTTGTGTGTATGCAAACAGTGTGCCTGAAGTCCCCATAAACTGAAGCAGATACCACCACTGTCATTGTGAATGGACCATCAGTTCAGGGAACATTTTGTAAAGGTTATTCTTGCTGCAGGGAGACAGAATGAATCGGAGGTTGTAACTAGATTCTGAAAGCTCACAAAGAGATTGTTAACTTAAATAGTATCATGTGTGAGTGAGTTCAGGTTAGTTTCATGATTCAAATTGTTGTAAAATCTTGGGCATTTAATTGCGGAGCACTCCAACTCTGATTGTAAAGAATAAACTGCTCCATATTTGGCTCACATGCCCGGGCCATATTTAGAGCGTGAATGTCTGTGTGAATCGGTGTTTGGAAGGGGCTCCCTGGGTATGGATGTGTGATGTGAGTGTTAGTGTTCCATATTAAGAAGGTGAAGTTGGCTACATCATAAATAATCCTCCCTCTATGAGCTGCATTTTTCAGTTGCAGTGATTTTCTTTATAGAGTGCGGCATGTGGAGTCAGTTTGCGAGATTGTTCTTGGGCGATTGACTCACTACCTTGCTCCTAAGTGAGCCAACCGCTCACCAATTACAATATAAAAATGGCGTAGGGGCAATGAGAGGTGGCATGAGCCCCCTCTCATATTTCTATCTTACGATTCTCCTCTCTAATTGCATGCGGTGGAAAGTTGCTATTCCTTCACACGCGGACTTCCCACGCAGCGTCTCTCGTCACCCGGGTGGTCCGGTGACAGGCGGGCTCTGTTGAACTGGAGAGGGTTAAGCCGACGGGTGCGAGGAAGTCGAGTGAATGCTTTGCAGACGCCGACATTGTCAAAAGACACGCCCGGAGGGGTTTGAAGTAGCGGCTGGGCTAGAGGTTCCGTTACTTCGCAGAATCTTAGCGAAAACACTTTCTGGCGGGCTACCAGCGAGGCGTGGGAATGACTTGTGTACCCAGGCAGTTGTGGCGGAAAAATTCCCGCGCTTTCTGCAAAATAGTAACTGTGATTGGCTTGCTCATTGCATAGCTCCGTGACGTAGCAAAATCAGCGCAGAAATTGGCGCCAAGAATCTCCATTGGTGGAATGGTAGTGCTCCGGCAATGGAGTGGAATTTTCCGTCGGTTTTCGAGTTGCTGATTGGAACGTTTAGCCACGGCCACTGTCGTGGGGGCGGGAATGTTCTGTGTTCGGCCTGTACGGGTGCTCAGGGGTAGTCGGCTCTCGCCTTTCGGTCGAGGACGTCGAAGCAACCAGCCATCGCCGCCGATACGCCAGATCGTGTTCTGGCAGTCAAGAAGACAGTTTGGTAATGTATGTCCGCAGCACCAGCAGATAGGGATTTTCCTAGTCAATCAGAGCTCAGCAGAGCGCGCCTGTTCGTCTTTTTCTAACTTTGTTCTGTGTTGAGTAGCAGCAATTACTGTTGGGTTAGCTGTGTGTCTCTCTTGAGATTTGAGTGGCAAGGAATTGGCTCCACATACCACTTCGTCATAAACCTCACGATCTAGTTTAGGGACAACTTCACCTTTACAGTGTTTGTATGAGTCTCCAATTTGAGCCAATTTGATGTATTATAAATATTTCATGTGTTTTTTTTATTATTTTGTGTTTAGTCTTAATAAATCATATTGTTATTTTGGACAGAACTTTCATTCTGTTAATCGGTAGAGCAACCCATCATTTCCCACTATGTTAATGAAACCTTCGTTTATTTAACTTATCAAATTAAATTATTGCAGGTGCCAAACTCTCTTCTACTCCACTGGCAGGGTTGATTAGAGTCAGTTCGCGTGTTTTTTTATCCTTGTGCAACAGCAAAAGTCGGAGTTAGAATAGGGGGGGCTTAGGGCATCATTTACATATGTAGATTCAAGAAGAATTTAGTGTCAAATAAACTGCTAGCCCCGGCACCTCGCACCCTTAATTATTCATTTATGTTTATGGTGTAATTTATATGTTAAAGAGCAATAAGGAGGAAATAATATCACGATTAAGAGATCCTAAGATCTGCTTTAGGGGGTAGTCAGACATGGCGAAATCTTCATTTGCGCGTTCAGCATTTTCCGTTGCGCACGTTCATTTTTACACCGGCCTGGAGTAGCATCTTGGAAGGTGTAATGAACTCGTTTCGTTAATAAGAAGAGTTTGTGGTACTTAGTTTTAACGGAAGTTGTGGGGAACACGTGGACCCATCTTATAGCAAACGTTATACAGTTCGTACACGCCAGTTTTCGAATATTTTCACCCTGAAGCTACCTGCACACCGATGTCATGGGATGAGCTTTGCAAGGCCTAAGGAATACTGACCAGAGATTTCGGCAATGAAAGCCAACTTGTGCTTTTCTCGCATGACATCCTGAAAGCCATAGATCAAGGCAGTCAGGGAGATGCAGTACTTCTTGACCATTCGACTCATAATCAGTACCACACCTGTACTTGACATTGAAAGTACTATTGTATGGGTTATCGAGCGAGATTTGTTACTGAATGGAGAATCTCTTGGCAGGGAGGACAAAGCATGTTATCTTAGATGGAGAGTCATCAACAGAAATAACTTCCAGTGAGCTGCCAGCGAAGTATACTGGGACCCTCGCGATTCATGTTGTAGAATAATGACCTGGGATACAGTACTAACAACAACCTCAGAATTTCGTAAAAGTTGAGCACCCAGAAGGTATGATCGGATGTCAATGTAACTTCATACATGGCAGGTCGGTATGTAACTGATTAGAGTTACAATTCCTTCTGAGAGATAGAGCGGCGACTAGACTGCGTTAGAGATGATCGTGTTTATTGTCGCTACCAGTCCTGGTTGGGGAAAAAAAGGGCTCGAACAATGTCAAAAGTTGAGTGACAACTGCGAGGAACACGGAGATCCCGTGTACGTGTAAGACAGCTTTGTCAGTACCTGCCAGAGATGGAAAGGGGCCTGACTGTAGGTCTTCATTTGGCTTGCTGGTTGATGGCCTCATAATCAGATTTTTGGAGCATTCGGACTTGACAGTGGCAGAATGAAGGAGTGCATGAGAACGCGAGGGCAGCCATTCTCGTCGTCAGGCTCCTCGTCGACCACGGGTGGCCACCACAAGGGAGCATCGCCGTATTGTACACCATGTCCCAGTCTTCAAGAAGGGTCGTCGAGCAGATGCGCAAAACTATAGACCTATATCTCTGACGTCGATCTGTTGTAGAATTTTAGAAGATGTTTTTTGCTCGAGTATCATGTCGTTTTTGGAAACCCAGAATCTACTATGTAGGAATCAACATGGATTCCGGAAACAGCGATCGTGTGAGACCCAACTCGCTTTATTTGTTCATGAGACCCAGAAAATATTAGATACAGGCTCCCAGGTAGATGCTATTTTTCTTGACTTCCGGAAGGCGTTCGATACAGTTCCGCACTATCGCTTGATAAACAAAGTAAGAGCCTACGGAATATCAGACCAGCTGTGTGGCTGGATTGAAGAGTTTTTAGCAAACAGAACACAGCATGTTGTTATCAATGGAGAGACGTCTACAGACGTTAAAGTAACCTCTGGCGTGCCACAGGGGAGTGTTATTGGACCATTGCTTTTCACAATATATATAAATGACCCAGTAGATAGTGTCGGAAGTTCCATGCGGCTTTTCGTGGATGATGCTGTAGTATACAGAGAAGTTGCAGCATTAGAAAATTGTAGCGAAATGCAGGAAGATCTGCAGCGGATAGGCACTTGGTGCAGGGAGTGGCAACTGTCCCTTAACATAGACAAATGTAATGTATTGCGAATACATAGAAAGAAGGATCCTTTATTGTATGATTATATGATAGCGGAGCAAACACTGGTAGCAGTTACTTCTGTAAAATATCTGGGAGTATGCGTGCGGAACGATTTGAAGTGGAATGATCATATAAAATTAATTGTTGGTAAGGCGGGTACCAGGTTGAGATTCATTGGGAGAGTGCTTAGAAAATGTAGTCCATCAACAAAGGAGGTGGCTTACAAAACACTCGTTCGACCTATACTTGAGTATTGCTCCAGTGTGGGATCCGTACCAGATCGGGTTGACGGAGGAGATAGAGAAGATCCAAAGAAGAGCGGCGCGTTTCGTCACAGGGTTATTTGGTAACCGTGATAGCGTTACGGAGATGTTTAATAAACTCAAGTGGCAGACTCTGCAAGAGAGGCGCTCTGCATCGCGGTGTAGCTTGCTCGCCAGGTTTCGAGAGGGTGCGTTTCTGGATGAGGTATCGAATATATTGCTTCCCCCTACTTATACCTCCCGAGGAGATCACGAATGTAAAATTAGAGAGATTAGAGCGCGCACGGAGGCTTTCAGACATTCGTTCTTCCCGCGAACCATACTCGACTGGAACAGGAAAGGGAGGTAATGACAGTGGCACGTAAAGTGCCCTCCGCCGCACACCGTTGGGTGGCTTGCGGAGTATAAATGTAGATGTAGATGTAGATGCACATCGTAACCCCTTCACATTTGCGTCTGCCATTCGCGAACAAGTAATGGACTCCGTGCAGCATTTCTGAGCCATCCTGTATCGTTGAGCAAGGCTTGAGGCAATCTGACTCGGAGATTGACGTCCCATGCGTGGGCTGCTGTTCACAACACACCACAAACGGCTTCGTTTGGAATTTCGCCGTGTCTGGGAGAGAGCCGTGCGTCGCGCCACATTTAGCCACCCGAACCCGGCTGCTGCCGACCGCTCCGTCCTGTTGCCCCACCCCGGGTAGTCGAGCTCAGCTTCAAACATCCCCTTAAAAAAATTTATAAATGACAGTGCTGGAAAACCTCTTACGGTATTTGATTTTCAAACAGCTGAGCAAAACTCAATGTACTCACACAGTTTTCTCTATACTTATTCTGATCATCACTAAACTGAGACACAATATTTTAGCGCAACGCAATCTGACTTTCAATAATCCCTACAAAAGAATGGCCCTGACTAACAATAACCTTTACCTTTGATGAATCGCTTACCTCACAAAAATCTTCGTTACTCGAACTACTGCAATACAGCGAGCGCCAATACTGCCAGCTATAGTCCGTAAGACGAGTGATTGGTACTGACAGTTCCGTCGGGCAGACGGCGCTGTTGCCGAACGTGGCTCACAGCACGCGGCGCCCTGTCTGCTACACGCATTCTCTAGCAGCAGAAATAAAAGCGAGACAAAATACAAGTCGTATTGGTACGCGTGAATTTATTTAAAGTTGTGACTCTTGAGTTTCTCCCGGCGTATTTGATAATCAAAATATCCACGGGTGTGCTGCCGGTCTATAGTGTCCAACGGGCACAATATTTCGGCGATTATACATGTCGCCATCATCAGGTGAACTGACGGACTGAGCTCCTGTGAACGTGCCGGCACGGAGATCCGTACGCTATGGCTGCTCAGAGGGAACTGGGTTCGGTCAGGGCGGCGGCCGATTTAAATACCCTCCGCCCGCGGCGCGCTCCCTCCGCCGTCCGCGACCCGCGCCACGGTCGCGCGGTGGAACAGATTGCGACGGCGTCTGAGATGACGTCGGTGTGATGGCTCTGTCCGCCGTGGTCGTCACAACTATACGTTTGCTCGATTTACTCTTGATTAACCCGATCGCTGGTTCCCAAGCCTTGCTAAGATTATAGCCACAGTCACGGTTTATGAGGTCGTCATTTGTACGAATTTCGATGGCCTCTCTAATAACGCTGTCCCAGTATCTCGACGTCTGTACCAGAATCCTCGTGCGGTCATACTCCATGGCGTGATTTTCCGACAAACAATGTCAGCGACCGCCGACTTGCTCGGACACATCAGTCGAGTGTGCCTCTGGTGTTCGAGTGTGCCTCTGGTGTTCACGGCATCGATCCTCGACGGTACGCATCGTCTGACCAATATACGACTTGCCACATTGACACGGAATCTGGTACACGCCGGCCTTCCTCAAACCGAGGTCATCTTTGGCGCTCCCCACCAGTGCACGAGTTTTATTTGGAGGACAAAACACAGTTCCGACCCGGTGTTTCTTCAGAATGCGGGCGATTTTCCCCGAGAGTGCGCCTGTGTATGGAATAAATGCAGTGCCTACCTCCTCCCTCGTGACTTCATCCATCTCAACAGGTTGTGCTGCAGTGGTTGGGCGGAGAGCACGTTGAATCTGCCACTCTGAGTACCCATTTTTTCGAAATACTGTTCTCAGATGTTCCAATTCCTGAGGTAGACACTCTGCGTCAGAGATAGTGCGCGCCCTATGTACTAGAGTTTTAAGTACCCCATTCCTCTGTGAAGGGTGGTGGCAGCTGTCTGCGTGCAAATACAGATCAGTGTGCGTAGTCTTCCGATACACCCCATGACCTAGGGTGCCGTCAGCCCTTCTCTTGACCAAGACGTCAAGGAAAGGTAATTTACCCTCTGTTTCAGTCTCCATAGTGAATTTTATGTTGGGGTGTATGGAGTTTAGATGTGTAAGGAAGTCAAGGAGTTTATCCATACCATGTGGCCAGATGACGAACGTGTCGTCCACGTAACGGAAAAAGCAAGTAGGTTTCCATACGGATGACGACAGGGCTTCCTCCTCGAAGTTCTCCATGTACAAATTCGCTACCACCGGTGAGAGTGGGCTACCCATGGCGACTCCCTCCGTTTGTTCGTAGTATTCTCCATTAAAAAGAAAAAAACGTGGAAGTCAAGACATGCCTAAAAAGTTCAGTGGTCTTCTCGTCAAACTTCTGACTAATCAATTCTAGTGACTCTCGCAGGGGTACCCTCGTAAACAAGGAAACGACGTCAAAACTCACCATGATATCTGACTCATCCAACCTGAAGCTATCAAGGCGTTTAACAAAATCCACGGAATTACGGATGTGATGAGGGCATTTACCCACATAAGGACTTAATATTCCCGTCAGGTATTTGGCCAACAAGTATGTAGGTGCCCTGATGTTGCTGACAATGGGGCGTAATGGTACCCCCTCTTTGTGAACCTTCGGGAGTCCATATAGTCTAGGCGGTACAGGGCCTTGGGGTAACAATTTCTTAGCGTCACCCTCCGGTAAATCTGCGTCCTTGAGAAGCGCCCTCGTCTTGTTCTCCACCGTCTTTGTAGGGTCAACGCTGATCTTCTGGTAGGAATCGTCATTTAGCAGGCTCTGCATCTTATCAGTGTAGTCCTTATGGGAGACAACAACTGTCGCATTGCCTTTGTCAGCCGGTAAGACAACAATTTCAGAGCGCTCCCTCAGATCACGAATGGCCGCCCTCTCTTTACTGCCGTAAATCATACACCTTACGGGGAGGAGATGTATCGCAGCATGAAGAAATTTGAAAAGTTGCGCAACCGTAGATGTCGTTTGCTAAGTACTCTTGCCTTTCTAAAGAGATGTCGTTCCGAGAATGTTGTTCCAAATTTTGCTAAGGTTATGCATCACATCGATTCTGCAGCAGCTAAGAGAATCAAGAAACGAGCCAGCCTCGCATTGGTACGTGAGTGAGTGCAATTCAGCCGCCGGAGCCTTGAGTTTATCTCACAGGAATTACTCAAACTACATTTGCAACTGGCTAGTAAGTTCATTTCTTGTTCCTGGGATTGGATTGATGGTGTCACCTGGGTGTCAGCTGATTCCGCCCATGAGAAGGCTACGGGACGTCAAACAGCTAAGTTCTCACGTCTCCTTGACAAACCATCTCTGCAGGTTCCGGGCAAGACTGTCATCAATTTGAGTGGCATGGTGTTGAGTGATGATGCGGTCTCGGTTTTGCAGAAAGGTCTCAACTTCGCTCCCACCCCCAAGTTCACTCCGGTCGCAGAAATTGTTAGTGCTGTTGAACAGGTTGCAGCTCGACTTCCGCCAGTATCAGCCGAGGAAATACGTCGTGAAACTTGTCGTGATGTGGGGCGGCGGTTAGGAAAATAATGATGCTGTTGCATAAATGTTTGAAATGTAAAATCAGTTCCTATTATTTAGAATGTTATTTATGCTGTCTTCCGCCGTTCTCAACACTGGCTCTCTAATTACACTTTAGCAACCAGAAAGTGATTTAACAAAACGTGAAGCCTGTAATTAGAATTCCTAGTGCCCACTTCATCTGAGAATACAATTATATACCGAGCGAGGTGGCGCAGTGGTTAGCACACTGGACTCGCATTCGGGAGGACGACGGTTCAATCCCGTCTCCGGCCATCCTGATTTAGGTTTTCCGTGATTTCCCTAAATCGTTTCAGGCAAATGCCGGGATGGTTCCTTTGAAAGGGCACGGCCGATTTCCTTCCCAATCCTTCCCCAACCCGAGCTTGCGCTCCGTCTCTAATGACCTCGTTGTCGACGGGACGTTAAACACTAACCACCACCACCACCACCACCAATACAATTATAGCTGCAGCTTATAGCTCTGAGGAAATAGGAGACTGTCCGGGATTTATAATCAAAAACGATTTTCCAAAATAGTTGAGTATATTCTGAAAGTCACAGATGAAAAACACAAGTATCCATACAACCTAACTAACAGAGCAGTTCAGAGTCTAATGCGCTGATGCAACTATAAATGTCCGAATTAAATGTTGAAATGAATGCTCGCCATAATTTGATGATTAGTTTCATCAAACGCCACGCTAAATAATGGTAGAATGTCTGTCCCGCGACGGCACGTGAAAATACGACAATACGCAAACTGAAGCTAGATAATGAAAATCATCCGAGAATTAACCCTTCACTCGCAAATGATTTCATGGTTACGCGTATCTCGAGTAACTGAATACGGCATCCGAGGCTGTTTGTAGCAGTGATACCGACGCGACGCGACTCGCGACACAGATGGCGTGTTATTCAGCGTCTGGAGAGAACTGGGGCCTTCTTCCTTGCGCAGCGTTCTTATATATAAAGCCGCGGTGTGGACGGCTAAGGGAACGCCTGATCAAATCGGCTCTCCCGACTAGCCGCTGGGCTAGTAATGCACCACTTTAGGTTACCTAATAAATCATAGCTTCTCTTGCTGATGGCCGATGAAGCTCTTAATTTAAATGTGCATTCAGCACGCAGGTAAGTATTGATAATAAAATTTTGACGTGGCTGAGTTAAATATTTTGGGCGAGAGAATTAATTTAATTACACTGCACGCAGTAGATGAGCTCTGAACTAGCCCTTTGGAGATACGCTATCGCTATAATTTTATAGGTATTCAAATGAAACTTTTCACATCTTCATAGTTATAGCGGATCTCCAACCTATTTAAATCTAAACATCCTAGCCTTATTTAGTAGCCTACTTAATCTATCTTGCTTCCTTAAGTTTTGAGATGAAAACCAGAAAATCATGAATTTCCACTAAAATTTTAATTTGTGAAATCCAAAGTACTGTTTTTATTAAATTATTATGAAAGAGGAATCTGATTATAAATTTTGAAGTCTCTAGCTCTTTTCTGTTGCGCCAATGATTTTTACAGAAAAACGTCCAAATTTCGAAAATGGCTTAAGTTATCGAACTGATATTCAACACACATTAATTTAGTATTACTCCTGACATGCTAGAAAAGTTTTAGGTTATTTGCTTGATTTTTAAAGTATTGCGCAACATTTATGACGTCAGAGCTAGTTACAGCAGACTGGCTGGCACACAATGGAAAGACTGATGTGAATTTACTACAGCGTGAGTAGGCTGCTTCCCTACATCATCCTCTACTTAAATTTTTTTGTTTATGAATGTTAATGAATGAAAAAAAATTTAATTACAAAAAGGGAAGCAAGAGTACAGCGTAACTTCCTATGAAAATTTAAAATTGAAATATAAACATGTAGACACACTAAAAGAAAACTGATTACCTACATTAATTATTTAAATTGCGGGCATGTTCACTGCCTCTTAAGCAACATTACTCAAAATTTAAGCAAAGTCCATGAAACACTTTGGCATACATATTGCCTTAGACAAACACATACAATATGTAAAATTATGAAAATCTTAAATCCATTAAATACATTAAATACATTTTTACATACACAAATTCAAGGAAAATAACATGATACATAAACAGATGATTATCTCTTAGCAGTCTTTTCTAAACCTGAAAGAAAATTTCACAAATAATTTTTACACACGTGGTTGTAGCCGCTTTGGCTGGCGTCCTACACTTCCATTCACAAGGGTAGAGGAGGGGAAGTTGCTATGGTGTGCGTCCTTCACGTTCACTCTAAATTACATGGGGAAAGGGGAGGGGTCACTGTGAGTTGTGTCCAAGTCACTCCACGCTTTCACGCAGCTACCAGGATGCCATTATCTGGTTTGTCCTGTAGAACAAACAAAAAGAGTGCCTCAGACTCTGTTCACTTAATATCTATAGGTGGGTCACAATGAAATGGGGATATATACATTTTATCCTTCAATATGTTGCTGGAACAAAGTTAACAGAACTTTTTCAAATTTACTCTCATGGTTACTTAATTGTCATAAAATCGATAAACAAATGGCTCAAAACGCCATTAGTCACGTACTAGAGAAAATTTATGCTCAAGGCATATAATCATAAATCATATTTAATCTGAATTTATCATTTCTGGGCCGGAACACTGAACCAATGCTCGGTACATTCCTGATACATTTGTATTTTATTCATTTAGCTGACTCATCTTTGATTACCTTATTCTCAGAGATAGTATGAGTATATTTGATTAGTAGTTGTTTCTCAGCTTCTTTGTACATGTGAGTAACTTTTGGTAACACAAGAGGGGGTACCATTACGCCCCATTGTCAGCAACATCAGGGCACCTACATATTTGTTGGCCAAATACCTGACGGGAATATTAAGTCCTTATGTGGGTAAATGCCCTCATCACATCCGTAATTCCGTGGATTTTGTTAAACGCCTTGATAGCTTCAGGTTGGATGAGTCAGATATCATGGTGAGTTTTGACGTCGTTTCCTTGTTTACGAGGGTACCCCTGCGAGAGTCACTAGAATTGATTAGTCAGAAGTTTGACGAGAAGACCACTGAACTTTTTAGGCATGTCTTGACTTCCACGTTTTTTTCTTTTTAATGGAGAATACTACGAACAAACGGAGGGAGTCGCCATGGGTAGCCCACTCTCACCGGTGGTAGCGAATTTGTACATGGAGAACTTCGAGGAGGAAGCCCTGTCGTCATCCGTATGGAAACCTACTTGCTTTTTCCGTTACGTGGACGACACGTTCGTCATCTGGCCACATGGTATGGATAAACTCCTTGACTTTCTTACACATCTAAACTCCATACACCCCAACATAAAATTCACTATGGAGACTGAAACAGAGGGTAAATTACCTTTCCTTGACGTCTTGGTCAAGAGAAGGGCTGACGGCACCCTAGGTCATGGGGTGTATCGGAAGACTACGCACACTGATCTGTATTTGCACGCAGACAGCTGCCACCACCCTTCACAGAGGAATGGGGTACTTAAAACTCTAGTACATAGGGCGCGCACTATCTCTGACGCAGAGTGTCTACCCCAGGAATTGGAACATCTGAGAACAGTATTTCGAAAAAATGGGTACTCAGAGTGGCAGATTCAACGTGCTCTCCGCCCAACCACTGCAGCACAACCTGTTGAGATGGATGAAGTCACGAGGGAGGAGGTAGGCACTGCATTTATTCCATACACAGGCGCACTCTCGGGGAAAATCGCCCGCATTCTGAAGAAACACCGGGTCGGAACTGTGTTTTGTCCTCCAAATAAAACTCGTGCACTGGTGGGGAGCGCCAAAGATGACCTCGGTTTGAGGAAGGCCGGCGTGTACCAGATTCCGTGTCAATGTGGCAAGTCGTATATTGGTCAGACGATGCGTACCGTCGAGGATCGATGCCGTGAACACCAGAGGCACACTCGAACACCAGAGGCACACTCGACTGATGTGTCCGAGCAAGTCGGCGGTCGCTGACATTGTTTGTCGGAAAATCACGCCATGGAGTATGACCGCACGAGGATTCTGGTACAGACGTCGAGATACTGGGACAGCGTTATTAGAGAGGCCATCGAAATTCGTACAAATGACGACCTCATAAACCGTGACTGTGGCTATAATCTTAGCAAGGCTTGGGAACCAGCGATCGGGTTAATCAAGAGTAAATCGAGCAAACGTATAGTTGTGACGACCACGGCGGACAGAGCCATCACACCGACGTCATCTCAGACGCCGTCGCAATCTGTTCCACCGCGCGACCGTGGCGCGGGTCGCGGACGGCGGAGGGAGCGCGCCGCGGGCGGAGGGTATTTAAATCGGCCGCCGCCCTGACCGAACCCACCGCGCCCTCAGAAGGGCGCTGCGTCTACCTTATGGATTCCCTACGGACGACTTGCACGCCGCAGCCGAAATCCCACTCCTGAGAGAGCGTTTCCAGGATCTGGCAAGGGCCTTCTATGAGGGTTCTTCCAGATCCGGTAACGCGCTCATCCACTCCCTAGGTCGGTATGACATGTCCCGCGATAAGCATAAGCGCCCTATGACGATCTTCGACGATTAAGTCGAAGAGAAAATCCCAATATCCCATCCCTAATCCAATTCCTTCCCATATAACACCAATCTTTTCGCCTACCTCAGGCAAGTACCAGACTCACTCACAACAAACATCACAAGTCACAGACACCAAAAAACTATAGAAAAATCACACACACACGTTCACAGGGGAGTAAAAGCCGAAAGGCTACAAACTCCCCCTCACACTTCCCCAAAGAGGGGAAAGTAATAGATGTGAGCAGCAGCAGCAGCTGACCGAACCCAGTTCCATCTGAGCAGCCATAGCGTACGGATCTCCGTGCCGGCACGTTCACAGGAGCTCAGTCCGTCAGTTCACCTGATGATGGCGACATGTATGATCGCCGAAATATTGTGCCCGTTGGACACTATAGACCGGCAGCACACCCGTGGATATTTTGATTATTTAAAGTTGATGCTTGAAATATATTAACTCGAAAACTGATAAGAGCTATTTAGTACAAGTATCTTAGATGCTGAAACATAATAAAGTTATTTGTTAAACTTCACAACTGAAATGAAAACTATTTTCGCAAGTTGTTGAACATTAGCAGTTTTGGTTTTCATGGTCAAGTATTAGCATTATTAACTTGTTGTACTACAAGCTACAGAATAATTGGTCAGTGTATTAAGAGTTATAATCTGAAGAAAGTACTCACAATATGATGATCTGGTTGTAGATCGAAAGCAAACTACCTCCTTACATTCCTGAATACGTTGTAGTTACTGTAATGGAAAAACACCACTCACATCACTGTCAGAATCTGATTTGACATTGTCTTCCTCAGCACTACTCGAACTATCACTGCTCTCTCCCAGATGTATAATTAAATTTTCGATGCATTCTTCCACAACCCCTTCGGTTTTGGCCGCCTCTCTGATGGCACTTGCAGTGCTGTTTACAATTTTAGCCCACGTCTCGCTTGTCACTTTATTGATAGCTGCTGGAAGGAGAGTTTCCACTTCAGAGATCGTGAATTTTTTATTGTTTGCAGCAATGTAATTTTTTATCTGCGCCCACACTCCTTCAATTGCATTGAAGTGACAGTGGTATGGAGGAAGCCGAACGATTTCATACCCGTGCCTTTTAGCAATCTCGTCAATTACATATGTTGGAAATTGGGGTTTCTTTTGTGCCACAGTTTCGAGCAGTTCCGCCTTCCTTAAACCTTCTCTGAAATCTACTTTTCGCCGTTTCAACCACTGAATGATATCGTCTTTTTTTGTTGCCAAGGTTGGTGGCTTATCGTGAACAACGGAATGATAAGGCGCATTGTACATAACAATCACTGATGGACTTGTCAGATTCGTCATAAGCGATGTCTCGAACCATTCTTGAAATACTACACTGTTCATTTCTTCATGGTAATCTCCCGTCTTTTTTGACCGAAACATTTTCAAGCAGTTTGGCACAAAACCTTTCGATGTTCCTGCATGTAAGACAATAATACGCCCTCCTTTGCCAACAGGCACTGCCATTGTCCCCTCGGGCGTTCCATCATTCCAGCCTCTACGTAAAGAATGGCTGGCATTGACCCAAGTTTCATCTAACCACACTATACTTTCGAATTCCACACCCATGATCCTGCGCAGAAATCTGCACCGCCATGCAACTACATCTGTCCTTTCCATTAATATTTTGCGTCCGTTAAACAGTGAATAGCTGAAGCCTATGTCTTTCAACACTGTACGCAATGAAAATTTGCTCCCTTTAAAAAGATCGTCTTCCTGAAGCGACAGCTGTAATTTACATAGAGTGGGATGTTCCCTTCTCTTATAATAGCTGTATATATGACGACGAATAGCGTCTTTCTGAAAATCGTCCAAAGCTGTCACCTGCTTATTTCTCGGTCGCTTCTTTCCTGGTGTGTGCAGCTTTGGTGTGCCACTCTCGTCACAATCTACACTATACTGTTCTTTCCCTATCTTTACAACAGTGTTCTTACTTATTTTCAATGCTGCTGCAGTTCTCTTCACAACCTGAACAACAGGAATTAAGGGCCCACCTTTGTCCTTTTCTTTCTCAAAGTAATCCCTTACAGAGCACACGAAGTCAGGGGCCTGGGTGTGTAGCTCACTTTTCTTCCTCCGTTTCACTTCCTGTGTCGGGCTGGTACTACCCGCCGCACTAGACATTGTTTACAACGAAACATAAACAAAGAAACACTAAAAACAACAAAAACGAAATAAACTGCGAATTCAACTTCAGACAAACGACGAACGACCGCACCGCCTGCACGCGAGACACTGGTAAGTTTCATAAGCGCGCGCGACCGGGTTTCAGAGCGGCAACGTGGCCCTTGCTACCCGCTCAAAGTCAGGCCGTCATTAGCTGTCTGCCTGCGGCCGCTAGGCAACGGAAAGACGCTACCGAGCTGTCAATACCAAAGACTCGTCTCCCAGACTATAAATAAAAGATTCTAACTACTGAAGGCACTAACTACTGATAGGCATCGTTAGCAAATGAAAGATTTTGACAGAGAACAAACAATGTAGCTTTCAAAAGTCATAATATATATATCTATCAATACATGACATCCATATTTACAAATTTCCTTTTTCTGGCGGACACACGTCCAGATCGTCCGTTCTCAAAACTCTGTCATCTCTCTCCCCACATCCACCACTGCCGGCGGCTCACCTCCAACTGCACAACGCTACGTGTTGTTCACATCCAACAGCCCAACACTACACAAGCGAATATTCCAACAATGAGTACAACCAGCCACAGACTGCACACAGCACAGCCAGTGATTTTCATACAGAGCGCTACGTGGCACTACCAATATAAAAACCTAAACAGCCTGCTTACAAACTATACGGGCAACGGAGTGCGCGAACCGCGGTGCACCGTCAACGCCCGCTGCTCCTCGGGTACCCGGCCGAGCCCGGGCGTCAACAGCGCTCGATGCAACCCGGAAACAGGCAGCGCTGGGAAGGCGGGACTGACTGGCCACACACGCTCCGAACTGCTTTCTGACTTCTCTACACTCCTTTTATGATGACGATGACGATGATGATGACGTTTGGTTTGTGGGGCGCTCAACTGCGTAGTCATCAGCGCCCGTACATAGTCTAATTTTTACGCAGTCCACTGTCACGAATGATGATGAAATGATGAGAGCAACACAAACACCCAGTCCCCGGGCAGAGAAAATCCCCAAACCGGTCGGGAATCAAACTCGGGACCCCGTGATGCAGAGGCAGTAACGCTAGCCACTAGGCCACGAGTTGCGGCCTCACACCTTTGAGAATCGTAAAGATCTGATGTGCTAAAAATAGGGTGTTCTTGTTCCTTTACATTGAAAGATAACGCGTAATGTAAAATGATGTAACACAAAAAGCACTTACTGTAACTTGGAAATAATTGACTTCAAAGCAAATGGTTTAACAGTCGTAATGCCTTTACATTTCTCCTGTACCAGCTTTCGCACAATTGATAGGTCTAGTATGTAATATTACAGTATTTTGTACTCTTAATATACAAGTTTTCGTTATGGAATTGACCGGCTCAACCCTTTCTCGGAATTCTTTGATGAGGATCCGCCTGCTTTGCATGTGACATAACTTCGAAATCAGGAACCACAGAAGGTAAAGACAGTTTCAAATTACTTTCGCTATGAGATTTGTTTCTGGACTTATTTTTTAGGGAAAGCCTTTTCCTTCAAATGGCTCTGAGCACTATGCGACTTAACTTCTGAGGTCATCAGTCGCCTAGAACTTAGAACTAATTAAACCTAACTAACCTAAGGACATCACACACATTCATGCCGGAGGCAGGATTCGAACCTGCGACCGTAGCGGTCGCTCGGCTCCAGACTGTAGCGCCTAGAACCGCACGGCCACTCCGGCCGGCAAAGCCTTTTCGTACAGATATGCGGACGAAACAAGTAATAAACTTCCAGAATGAGATTTTCGCTCTGCAGCGGAGTGTGCGCTGATATGAAACTTCCTGGCAGATTAAAACTGTGTACCGGACCGAGACCCGAACTCGGGACCTTGCCTTTCGCGGGCAAGTGCTCTACCAACTGAGCTACCCAAGCACGACTCATGCCCCATCCTCACAGCTTTACTTCCGTCAGGTCTGCATGTTTCACGTTTTTTGTCAGGCGCTGTATAAAGAAATTCTGTCTAGTAAAATGCTACACAAATACTCAGTTATATCTCGCTAATACTTCAGAGTGCTGCAGAGATTGGCAATTGCTTCAAATGTTCGGAAATGAAAAATTATGCACTTCACTAAACGAAAAAACCTTCTATTCTATTCTAAATTATCGATGATTGAAAGTTAGGAATAGTCATCTCATACAACTACCTGGGTGTAACAATTTGTAGGGATACAAAGTGTAATGATCACTTAGTCTCAGCCGTAAGTAAGGCAAGTTTTATTGGCAGGCTGCAAAGGACACTGCTTAGAAATCGCTTGCGCCTTCGATCCTACAGTTTTGCTCCACCCGTACCAAATAGGACTAACTGAAGAAACTGAACGCGTACAGACAGGGGCAGCACGAATGGTCACAGTTTTTTTGCCCGTTTGAAGAGCGTCTTGGAGGTGTTGAAAAATATCAACTGGCAGACGAAGATAGACGCAAATTATCTTGCAAAAGCCTAGTTATAAAATGTCGAGAACCTGTGTTAAGTGAAGAATCTAGAAATGTTCTTCATCCTCCTACGCATCTCTTCCGCAGAGATCGTGAAGACATAATTAGGTTAAGAATAGGACGCACAGATGCATTCAGTCTTCCCGTGATCCATACCCGGTTGGAATGGAGAGGAACTCTGACATGTGGCACCACGCTACGTAACCTCTGTTACGCTCTTCATAGTGTTTTGTGGAGTATGTATGTAGATGTAGATGCAGATGCAGATGGAGAGACTTTCTTTCCATGACTTTACAATCTCCCACCACCCTCAGCTCGTTACATGGCTCTGCTCACAGCTTAATGGGAGCTCTGCTTTCAAAACGCAGGTCTGCCAGCGACTGACAAGAGACCGAATGGGCATGAACTCGCATTGCCTAGTCAGCTCAGTCGATAAGAGCATTGCCTGTGGAAGAGACGGTTCAGAGTTCGAGTTCTGGCTTAGCACTCAGTTTCAATCTGCCAAGAAGTTTCGAAGCAATGTAGAATCCGCTGGCATCCCGGTATTCGTCCTATACAGTTTTGGGAAATAAAGTAACGCGTAAATCTGGAAGGCACCATGGGGATGAGAATCACCAGTCCTCCCGAGCGCGAGTCATTTGCCTGACCACCCTTCCACATCGTTCAGTGTCATTGTTAGAGAATCGTGGGTGAACCATGTATAGTGTCTTTTTTATTTTTTTAACATCTCTTGTTTGATTCAGTAAACTCTTCTTTTATACGTAACTTTAGGTTCAGTAACAGCTGCTGGGATATATCAAAATCAATACGCACAGTTGTTGATATTTATGAGCCATTAGACACATAAAATCCATCTATTGCACAGTACAGTGCCCAAAATTTCTAATAGTCTCTTCATATTTACAAGCTCGTCAAGATTTAATTTCGTGTTACTTTTATGCAAGTTTTAGTTTCCCCATTCGCTAACTCCGCCACTGTTTGCTGAATTAATGAAAAACTGTTCTAGGTCTAAATGATATAAGTACATTAACAATTTGTTGCGTAACGGTAGTTCAAAAGAGAGAGAGAGAGAGAGAGAGAGAGAGAGAGAGAGAGAGAGCTATTATCACGTTGCGACACCTACCTGTAGAAGTATCTCGTATACAGGGTGAAAAGTATTTAAAGCGACAAACTCTGGGAGGTTGTAGGGGACATCAAAACAAATATTTTTCCCTAATGTCATTTTTTCCTATGAGGATTATTTAAACCGGTGGAGGCCGTATTACGCTCTTCAGTTGTAGGCAACTGCTCTCGACCAGCGTAGTAGTGCATTGTCTCTGTTTACTAATGGAGCGATACACATGGGGTGAGTACACTGATATGGTTGGTGCGTACTACGTAGCGCACCACAACGGACGAGCTGCACAGCGGGTTTATCAACAATATCCTAATCGCCGTATCCCGCATCATACGACCTTTGCTGCTGTGTACCAACGTCTGCGTGAGACCGGGTCATTTAGCAGATTACCTGGACAGGGACACCGTCGCTCGATAAGAACACTGCAAACTGAGGAAGATGTCTCGCAGCATGAGGAGCGGGATCCTTCAATCAGCATTCGTGGAATTGCACGTAACATGGGGACGGGCGTGATGGAGTATTCAACATGCACAATTCGCATGTTTGGAGCGAGGGTAATCCACACGCCACAGTTACTAGCGCTCATCAAGTGCGGTTCTTCCTTAAGGCGTGGGTCGGTGTTGTTGGGGGCTGTTTAATTGGGCCGTATCTGATACCTAGGCCATTAAATGGCAGGCACTATTACAATTTTCTCGCCAGAGCATTGCCAGAATAGCTGGAAGACGTCCCGCTCCCTGCAAGACAGCGTATGTGGTTCCAAGATGACGGGGCGCCGGCACATTTCAGTCATCGTGTGCGCCGATTTCTGGACCGACGGTTCCCAGAAACGTGGATTGGCAGAGCTGGTCCTGTACCATGGCCTGCTCGATCCCCAGATATGTCCCCTCTGGACTATTTAGTGTGGGGAGAGATGCGCAACATTGTTTACGTAACTCCTGTTGCATCAGAAGAGGATCTGGTTGCCCGGATAGTAGCAGTAGCAGGAACAATTCAAGATACTCCTGGGGTTTTTGCCCGTGTCAGACAGAACATGATACGACGGTGTAACATTTGTTTACGTGTCAGTGGAGGCATTTTTGAAAATCTACTGTAATTGAAATTGGGTTGTGTTAATGTGCTGCGTGTTGGTGATAAAAAAATGGAAAAATGTTTGTTGGTTTAATTAATTTGCTGCCAGAGAAATCTTCCTCTACCGGTTTCGATACTCCTCATAGGAGAAAATGACATTAGGGAAAAATGTTTGTTTTGATGTCCCCTACCACGTCCCAGAGTTTGTCGGCTTAAATACTTTTCACCCTGTATAAAAGGCAATGTCCTGAATGAGTGACTGATTCATCATCGCGCAGTCCAAACCGCTAAGGATAGAAACTTGAAGTTTGGAGAGGGTGTGGGTCCTACACTGTAGGCATCGTTTCTACATCTTCATCCACGTGATTATTCTGCTATTGACAACAAAGTGCCTGGCAAAGGTTTCAATGAACCATCTTCAAGCTGTCTCTTTACCGTTGCACTCTCGAACGGCGCGCGTGAAAAACGAGCACTTAAATTTTTCTGTGCGAGCCCTGATTTCTCTTATTTTGTCGTGATGACCATTTTTCCCTATGTAGGTGGGTGTCAACATAAGGTTTTCGCAATCAGAAGAGAAAACTGGTGATTGAAATTTCATGAGAAGATTTCGTCGCAACGAAAAAAGCCGTCGTTTTAATGATTGCCACTCCAATTCACGTATCATGTCTTTGGCACTATCTCCCCTACTTCGCGATAGTACAAAACGAGCCGCCTATCTTTGAACTTTTTCGATGCCATCAGTCAGTCTCACTTGATGCGGATCCCGCACTGCACAGCAATACTCCAGAAAGGGGCGTACAAGCGTGGTGTAAGCAGTCTCTGTAGTAGACCTTTTGCATCTTCTAAGTGTTGTGCCAATGAATCGCAGTCTTTGGTTAGCTCTACCCACAAAATTATTTATGTGATCGTTCCAATTTAGGTTATTTGTAATTGTAAACCCTAAGTATTTAGTTGAATGTACAGCTTTCAGATTAGTGTAACTTATCGCGTAATCGAATTTTAGCGGATTTCTTTTAGTACTCATGTGAATGACTTCACACTTTTCGCACCATACAGATATCTTATCTAAATCATTTTGCAATTCGTTTTGGTCATATGATGACTTTACGAGACGGTAAATGACAGCATCTTCTGCAAACAATCTAATAGGGCTACTCAGATTGTCTCCAACGTCGTTAATATAGATCAGGAACAATAGTGGGCCTATAACACTTCCTTGGGGAACGCCGGATATTACTTCTGTTTTACTTGATGACTTTCTGTCTATTACGACGAACTGTGGTGGTCTTTGTGACTGGAAATCACGAATCCAGTCGCACAACTGAGACGATATTCCATAGGCCCGCAGTTTGATTAGTAGACGCTTGTGAGGAACGGTGTCGAAGTCCTTCTGGGAATCTAAAAATAAGGAGTCAATTTGACAACCCCCGTCGATAGCACTCATTACTTCATGATATAAAGAACTAGTGCTTCACAAGAACGATGTTTTCTGAATCCGCGCTGACTATGTGTCAATAAATCGTTTTCTTCGAGGTAATTCATATTGTTCGAACACAAATATCTGTTCCAAAACCATACCGCAAATCGACGTTAGTGATACGGGCTTGTAATTCAGCGGATTACTCCTATTTACCTTTTTGGGTATTGGTTTCTCTTGTGCAATTTTTCGGTCTTAAGGTACGGAACTTTCTGTGAGCGAGAGGGTGTATATAATTGCTAAATATGGAGCTATTGTATCAGCATACTCTGAAAGGAACCTACTGGTATACAATGTGGACCGGAGGCCTTGCCTTAATTAAGTAATTTAAGCTGCTTTGCTACACCGAGGATATCTACTTCTATGTTTCTCATCTTGGCAGTTGTTCTTGACTGGAATTCAGGAATATTTACTTCGTCTTCTTTGGTGAAGGAGTTACGGAAAACCGTGTTTAATAATTCTGCATTAGTGGCACTGTCATCAGTGACTTCACCGTTGTTATCGCACAGTGAAGGTATTAATTGCGTCTTGCCACTGGTGTGCTTTATGTATGACCATAATATCTTTGGTTTTTCTACCAGATTCCGACACAGAGTTTCGTTGTGGAAATTAGTAAAGGAATCTCGCATTGAAGTAAGCGCTATATTTTGGACTTCTGCAAAACTTTACCAATCTTGGGGATTTTGTGTTCTTTTAAATTTGGCATGCTTTTTTCGTTGCTTCTGCAACAACGATCTGACCCATTTTGTGTACCATGGGGGATCAGCACCATCACTTCTTAATTTATGTGGTATATATCTCTCAATTGCCGTCGACACTATCTCTTTGAAATCATTCCACATCTTTTTTACGCTTACGTGATCAGATCGGAAGGATTGGAGACTGTCTCTTAAAAAGGCGTTTAAGCATATTTCTCAGCTTTTTTTAAAATAGATATTCTTTGCGTTTCTTTTTGATAGTTGTAGGTGTTACGGTCTTCAGCCTAGCAGCATCTGCCTTCTGGTCACTAACCTCTGTATTCGTCATGATGATCCCTATTTGTCCAGGATTATTTGTTGTTAAGAGGTTAAGTATGCTTTCACAACAGTTTACTCTTCGAGTGGGTTCCTGAACTAATTGTTCAAAATAATTTTCTGAGAAGGCATTCAGTACAATTTCGGATGACGTTTTATGCCTGCCGCCGGCTTTAAACATTACTTTTCCAGCATATCGAGGGTAGATTGAAGTCACCACCGACTATAATTGTATGAGTAGGGTACCTATTTGAAATTGGACTCAAAGTTTCTTTCAACTGTTCAGCAACTGTATCTTCTGAGTCGGAGGGGTGGGTCGCCAAAAAAGGGATTGTCCGAAATTCCACTCCTAAGCGGGTGAAATAGCGGATGAAAGGGTTTTTGAAAGTAGCTCGCTATTAAGGGAATTGTGAAGCGAGAACTACGAAAACTGGTATTTGGTTTCTCAGACGGAAAATAAAAAAAAAGTGTTTTGGCATTTTTGGCGGTTCAATCACTAAGGGTGTAAAATAGTGGGTGAAAGTTTTTTTCAAAAATAATTATTAAAGAACTATTGAAGGATTTTTAAGGCTACATCAATGACATGTGGTATTTGACTTCTCGGTTAGAAATTAAAAAATACATTATTCAGTGTTTCTGGTAATTCAACCATAGGAGAGTGCAATAGAGGATGAAATTTTTTAAGCAAATGTTTCGTTACATAAAAAATTTAAAGCTAGTTTTATGAAAACTGGTATTTCATTTCTCTGTTAGATATAAAAAAATAAATTTTAGGGGATGAAAGTTGCTATGGAAATGTCTCCACAAGAACGCAAAAGGCATAATTAACAAAAACTGTTGACTCCAGCTACCAGAATCAATTCTTGGTCAGAAGTACAGTCGCGAAAGACCATGCTTATATGGTATTAATTAGTGGGAAAACCTTAGAAGGTGTTGCAATTTAAGAACAACATAAAAATTCGATTAAATAAAAAAAATTCTACAGGTGGAGCAGTGGGCGCTAAGATAATAAAGCAATATAATGGTTCCCGCGGCTCCTGTAAATAAAAACAAATGCGAGAGGCATTGCACACTTTTCTGTAACTGAATCGTCATGGCGAAGGAATAACAACGTAATCCAGTTAACTGATCGATGCATTGCTAAGAGTTGTGAAAGCAAAGCTGAAACCCAACATATACTGACTGAAATCAAGTCAAAGTTAAGACTGAACGCAGACTCACTGAAATGGTGCAACTACGGCCTTATAAAGACTCGCGCTAGAATATATAGTTTGAAAATCACATAGGTTAAAATGTTGATTCCTAACTGGCAGATGAAACTATAGTCAAGTTTGGTTTAACAAACAGTGGTTATGAGCAGTAGCTATCAAAATTTTGATAACCAAACTACGCATATGCACTGGGATTCAGTGGATTACAAATAAAGCACCCATAATGAAAGATGAAATTTAGTTATTGAAAATTATGTATTTGTTAATTAGTGAAGGTTGTCACATAATTTGAATGTCATTGGATGCAGAAAATTAAGATTAACGAAAGCTTAAGGCGAAATCCTGAAATGTCACAGTACTTCAGTCATAATCTATTCCGAAAGTTCGGGCTAGTTGAATTCTTTTTTTTAACGATATCTGACAAACTAACGAAGTTTGGGCAAATGTAATTACATTATTGAAATCATGGAGAAATACTCTTTGTAGTGAATGGGGGTTTTCTTTTAGATTTAATGCATTAGCTCACAAACTTTTCCTGGGTAGCTGGTTATACGAAATTTTATAATTACGAGAAATTTTGAACTACTGTCGTTCTGGTGAAACTGACTGTTACAATTTAGTCAGAATAGTAAATAGCATAACCAAAATTATAGTGTTTTGAAGGGAATTGCAAAAGTGACATTTTATGTAACTTTTACTCACTATTGTAGTATTACCATTAATATTTGAATAAGAATATTAGCACAGAAATTTTTCATATGCCTTAACTTATAAATTAGGAGTGTAAATGAAGTAGGATGGTATGTGCCAATCCTACTTTGTCACACTATATGACATTCTCAAACGAAACCAAACCATTGCTTACAAAGAAAAACCGAACGAAGATCACCTATGCGAGAAGCATTTAGTGAATTCGAAAGCAGGGTTGTACCAACTGGGCTGTGAATAGTCCGTAAAAATGTTGGTCCTACGTGAACTCAATAGAACAAGGACACCCATACAAGTGCACGTCGAACATCATGAAACAGAAACGGAAGACGACCTATATAATAAATTCTGTCACTCGCAGCTGCTTCACCGAAATACACAACGCAGCTCCTACAGTCGACCTTTGCCCAAGTGCCAGAATGGTATACACAGGATGTCCTAGAAATGTTGCAACAAACTTCGTGGGGTTGTAGGCGATATATTGAGGAACAAATCGAAAATAGGAACGTTCGTCCAGGATCGTCATCGAACGACACTACAGAAAGTTGAAGTTATGTACGCTGGCGCCTACCTTTAGCCGACCTCTTCGGCAGCAAACGTGACTTTGCACACTGATGGACATAATAGGGTACGTCTCGCAATATTGTTTGTTTCTCAGTGATCGCGACTGATTGCCAGTGATAAGATGCGAGACAGGCCTTGTCTCCCACAAATGCGATGCTCTGTTACCTTGATCGATGAATATTTCGGACATGGGTTTCTATTTGCAGTTTATTTCTCTCCTATATATCGAAAAACATTGGAGATTTTAATGGGTGCGAGGAGAAAAACAAACTGCTGATGGAAACATGTGTCCGACACCATCATCGACCAACGCAATAGAGCATCACAGTCATAGCAGACTGCAGCAGCTAGCTCCATCTTCTCCACTGGCAATCAGTCGCAATCACTGACTAACAAACAACATTGCGAGACGTACTCCATTATGTCCATCAGTGTACAAAGTAACGATTGCTGCCGAAGAAGTCGTCTAGAGTTAGGCGCCAGCGTATATAACTTCGACTTTCTGTAGTGTCGTTGGATGACGTTTCCGGACACAGGCTCCTATCCTAAACTTTTTCCTCAAGATACCCTCTACAACCCTCGAAGTTTGTCACAACATTTCTGGGACACGCTGTATATAAAACAGTGAGTACAGAACTGAGAAATAGCTGAAAGCGATGGAAGAAGAGCCACAGGGCCTGATAGGTGACGTTAGATTCCATATTGAGTACGTCTCTCTTCTACACTGGTGCTTTGAGGGCGTTATGCAACAAAGGTAAAATTGCGATGAAGTGTACCACATGCTTGGCTACGCAAATGATTATCATTTCAGCGTGATATACATAGAGTAGACGTAACTCCATTCTGATTCCACAGTAGAAGTCAGCACCCCTGGCTGGTGCCCCTAATGTGATCAGGATGGTCATGGTAGGTTACTGAACACGTCAGCAGACACGGTAACAGAAAATCAGCTGTAAGACTTGTTTATTCAGTAAATGTACAGTCCAGACGGCATCTTCCGTTCGTTGATAGGTCCTGGGGGTGAATGTTCATATCCATCTACTGTTATGGTCCTCTGACTTGCGGGCTTTCAAAAAACAAAGTGAAATGTGATGTGTGGCCCTCAACTACGTACCCTCTGACTCAGAGTTGAAATATTAAAAGCTTTGGCTGGTTTCGTTGTCTAGGGGTTGGGATACGTAGTTGCCGCATTACCAGACAAATACTGCTGATTATACAGTATACAATATGAATATATACACGAATCGAATGGTCGAAGGTTTCTGTCACTCAGCAGCTGCGAATTTTGAATGTTATATAGAAATTTATAAATGGACGATTGCAATTAAGTAAATTCTGAAGGTGCTATTTTAACGACTTTAAATGATGGGTACGACAGCAGAAGTACCTTTAAGAATGCCATTTATTACTGTAAAACACTTATTGGTGTCGATGGTGCAGCAATTAGATAAAATGTAAGTTGAATAACAGGGAAACAATACATACCTACTTCACATAATTAGTTGTGAACAACAACATAGCTCGCGAGGTGTTCACTTCTAAATGCAAACTACGTCTTCACTGCAGAAGACACGGAAATCTCACAAGTGCACAAGTCGGCACTACGCAATATTTCTGTCTCCCTCTACAACGCGCAAACTCCCCACCCTCCACATAGTTCCCGCGATCGACCACCGTCCGTCGCGCCGTACTGTCCAGCACCTCCCGTGTCCTGTGCCGTCCTGTTCCTCGCGCCCCACTGTCTAGAATTCCCTATCCTCTCTCGAAACGATTGCAGTGATTGGCTAGAGCGCTCCTGCCCTGCCTCCAAGTCAACGCACACTCACAAACATAACGAAACACATTCGAAATACTGGATTTACATTTAAATAACTTGAAATTAAATAAATATTCCTATGGCTGGACTATAAACAAGCTCTAACACACATTATTACATATATAAACAAATCAAATAAACATATCTCATAGGAATAGAAACAAAAGGTAGGCCAGAAGCCTAATGTCTCTGTGCTTTCTAAAACACAGTAAATATTGAACTAATTTCTTCATGAATAATATACAGGGTGTTACAAAAAGGTACGGCCAAACTTTCAGGAACCATTCCTCACACACAAATAAAGAAAAGATGTTGGTCAACAGGCCGTGCAGTAACATACAGCCATGTCTTGTACTGTGAGAACGATAAACAACAGCTCGATAGTCCACGATCTTACTGCTGTTGGATTCTGACACATGCCTGTAGACATTTCTTCATCCTACTTGAGGCATAACACGTTCTTCTCACAAACAACTAACAGTCAAATGCGATTTTTGAATGAGAAACACACTGTGTACTCTCACCTTATAAACGCAACAGAACATTTCAGTTTGGGAGAACAGAAAAAGTTCACCAGCCGAGCATTGCATCCGCAGCAGGACCAGTGTGTCAGCAGCTGCAGAATGCGTCATAAGCGAGTATGGTTGGCGAGCAGGCCTGGCAGAAGCAGCAAGCTCAGCAAGGCAATGTGTGAGGGCTAACATACCAAAACGAATCACTGAGAAAACGTAGCTGTGGGAGAGACTGCTGATGGCAAGGAATAAAGGAGGATGGTTTGGTCATAACGAATGAAATCTAATAGCAAAACCCCTTCCGCAACCATAACAAATACACCAGCTGACAGGCCAGTAGGCATTCGATCAGAAAGATCGATGGCGTTCACAGTGTTCGCACTTGATTCTCTGATTACCTTTAGGTAACAGTTTGTGTAAGATTGTTCTAGTTCTCTGGTACATCTCCACTGTACTGTTGGGCGAAGAGCCACAAGAAGACTGGAACGACCACTGCCACTGATGAGCCACTCAGAAGACTGTCCCCACAACACCGAGCTGGGGCATGAGCTGCTCTGATATCACAGCCTCTGATCCACCACCAGCTTGCTGAAGGTTGGGTCAGGATTGGTGAACAACGCAGTCACCTGATGGGCAGTAGCATCGGTCATCACGACAACCGACAATATTGCAATATGCAGTGCCTGATAGAGCAATAGTGTCGGACATCACGGCATCTGACAACTCCACAACACGGTATGCGAGGGCGAGAGGAGCCACAGGAGGGACCGAGCACTCCCGCATCCTCGCAGACGTCCAGTCTGTGAGGTAATGGGCGAGTTGTGGCGCCCTGAAAAGATTTTCAAGTTCGGAGTTGGCATAGCCGTGAGGGCCACTCGGCTGGCCGACCGCATGGTGCCAAACAAGAGGGGTAGCCCCAGCGCATGGTCCAAGGACTGCGTGGCCGGGAATTCCATGGTAACGCTGTGTCGATGCAGCAGACATGCCGAGAGTGCCAAAGATGGCGGACTTTGTGAAACCTTAATGGCAGACATTTCACAGTTAGTATAGAAATTAATAGTAGCCAGATGAATCATGATACCTCAAAAAGAAACATGTACATTATTATTATTTGCATGACGATTTTGATGGTGTAAGCAGATTTTCAATATCTTTATTAGTTTAAAGTTTAGTATACGGTAAATTATACAAGTAACACCCAACAACGAATTTCCAAAATCTAAACAGTCCATCCGATTTCGTCGATCGACATGTCTTTAGAAAGCTATTAATGTAAACCTAAATTGGTATGAATTACAGGAATGTAACTTGAATAGTACATAAGTTATTGGAGGTCAAAGTGGCCGATTACTATTAATCGCGTCAGGCCATAAGTACTCCACAGTTACACGAAAAAACGGTAGCAGCATGCTGATAAATATACGAGGGTGTTACAAAAAGGTACGGCCAAACTTTCAGGAAACATTCCTCACACACAAAGAAAGAAAATATGTTATGTGGACATGTGTCCGGAAATGCTTACTTTCCATGTTAGAGCTCATTTTATTACTTCTTACTGCGAGGATGCGGGAGTGCTCGGTCCCTCCTGTGGCTCCTCTCGCCCTCAAATACCGTGTTGTGGAGTTGTCAGATGCCGTGATGTCCGACACTATTGCCCTATCAGGCACTGCATATTGCAATATTGTCGGTTGTCGTGATGACCGATGCTACTGCCCATCAGGTGACTGCGTTGTTCACCAATCCTGACCCAACCTTCAGCAAGCTGGTGGTGGATCAGAGGCTGTGATATCAGAGCAGCTCATGCCCCAGCTCGGTGTTGTGGGGACAGTCTTCTGAGTGGCTCATCAGTGGCAGTGGTCGTTCCAGTCTTCTTGTGGCTCTTCGCCCAACAGTACAGTGGAGATGTACCAGAGAACTAGAACAATCTTACACAAACTGTTACCTAAAGGTAATCAGAGAATCAAGTGCGAACACTGTGAACGCCATCGATCTTTCTGATCGAATGCCTACTGGCCTGTCAGCTGGTGTATTTGTTATGGTTGCGGAAGGGGTTTTGCTATTAGATTTCATTCGTTATGACCAAACCATCCTCCTTTATTCCTTGCCATCAGCAGTCTCTCCCACAGCTACGTTTTCTCAGTGATTCGTTTTGGTATGTTAGCCCTCACACATTGCCTTGCTGAGCTTGCTGCTTCTGCCAGGCCTGCTCGCCAACCATACTCGCTTATGACGCATTCTGCAGCTGCTGACACACTGGTCCTGCTGCGGATGCAATGCTCGGCTGGTGAACTTTTTCTGTTCTCCCAAACTGAAATGTTCTGTTGCGTTTATAAGGTGAGAGTACACAGTGTGTTTCTCATTCAAAAATCGCATTTGACTGTTAGTTGTTTGTGAGAAGAACGTGTTATGCCTCATGTAGGATGAAGAAATGTCTACAGGCATGTGTCAGAATCCAACAGCAGTAAGATCGTGGACTATCGAGCTGTTGTTTATCGTTCTGCGATAATGCTGTTAGCATTTGAGATGATCTCATGATTGCTCTGCGAATATGGACTCCTTGGGTGCGGGAGGACCATGTTCAACGTCAATCATAATCTCAACAGGCCAACACGACTAGCGCCATATTGGTCAACAGGCCGTGCAGTAACATACAGCCATGTCATGTACTGTGAGAAAGGAAATATGCTTGTTTGCAGCAAGACAAGTATCTACACATAGCGTCATACGGATCTACCAATAACTGGAGACAGTGACGACTACGAACATCGCCAAATTGCTTTCATCTTTGCCATACAGACCTAGCAACTGGCCTGCCGTTGAGTAAACAACACAAATACCTCTGGTTGGCACTGCCGGTAATACGGGTGCAGGCGTTACGTTTATGATGTGCTAACGCCGAAAGGAAGGAAGGGGGATTAGGGTTTAACAACCAGTCAACAATGAGGTCATTGCAGACAGAGCACATCTCGTATTGTTTCACGGACGGGGAAAGAAACTGGCCATGCCCTTTCAAAGGAACCATACCGGCATTTGTCAGGAGCGATTTAGGAAAATCACGACAAAACCAAATCAGGATAGCCGGACGCAGATTTGAACCGTTGCAAGGAATTTGTACCAAAATTCTGACCAAAACCGTACAAAGATTGGACCAAGTATATTTTATAGTAATCGACCAAATGGTGAGTTGATAACTCAATTTTCAGGGGCCAGAGACATTTCTGTTTGCCCTTAGAAACAGTTGAAGAGATTTTTATAATGTGGGTCGCTTTTTTTGATTAAGGTATTAGCTTGTTTCTAATTCTTTTGTGGTTTCACTAAATGATTGCTTTAAATTGAAGCAAATCTAAATGTTAACAGCTTTTATTTAAATATGGGATGATCTAATTACTTACATTTATAATGCAGCAATGACACTGAACAATTTTACTAAACAATATTTTAGTTCGTCTGTCACTTCTTTTGACAGTTTCAAATGTGTGTTGAGACTTGTTGAACCTATGCTGAAGTATAGTCGTGAATGGTACAGTACTGAGACTCAGTTACAAAGATAAAAAATTTTCTAAGTTTCCCTTACGTTAGTACAAGACCTATTAAATAATAAACTATTTTTATATATCTTATCGAAAAATTCATGTGCCTTTCGATTACAAACGACCTTAGGACTAAATATGTAATCTGTGTGACTCATTGTTGTTGTTGTGGTCTTCCGTCCTGAGACTGGTTTGATGTAGCTCTCCATGCTACTCTATCCTGTGCAAGCTTCTTCATCTCCCAGTACTTACTGCAACCTACATCCTTCTGAATCTGCTTAATGTATTCGTATCTTGGTCTCCCTCTACGATTTTTACCCTCCACGCTGCCCTCCAATGCTAAATTTGTGATCCCTTGATGCCTCAGAACATGTCCTACCAACCAGTCCCCTCTTCTTGTCAAGTTGTGCCACAAACTCCTCTTCTCCCCAATCCTATTCAATACCTCCTCACTAGTTATGTGATCTACCCACCTAATCTTCAACATTCTTCTGTAGCACTACATTTAGAAAGCTTCTATTCTCTTCTGTGACTCATGTGAGACTGTAAAACGTTATTTATTAACATTTAGTGATGTTTTCAATCAATAATCAGTATTTTTTAACAAAAGAAGAGAAAATGAAGTATTCAACATTACCAGAAAAGCAAAAACATCAAAGACGATATAAAAATATTACGATGAAGGGAGACAGTAATGGAGTGTTGTGCGAAGATGAAAATAGTCAATATTTGCAATCTTAAGAGCTGCTGCCTGGCGGACACAAGGCGAAACCTTTCGCTCTGACCCAACAAAGAGATTTGCAACAGGGATATCTTATACAGGCTTCTTCTTAGCAGAGATCCTTATATGAGCTGCTGCAGGAAAAGACAAATTGAAAACGAGTAAGCCTTGTTGCAGTGATAAGTTGCAACTTCTTCTTCCAGAGCCGTCAGATATTGACTCTTCTGACAAAAGCCAACGAGAGAGTGTTGAGGAAGAGGAATTTGAGGAAGATGATGATGAAGATCTGAATTCTGGGGAATCAGTTTGAAAATGTCGATATGAAAACTAAATGTGTAAATTCTCCAGAATACGAGTCCAGTGGGCTAACCGTTGCGCCATCTCGCTTTTTTCAACGCTGGAGCTGTGCACCATCTTAGAAGTCCCTGTGACGTTATCTTTCAACAAGATAACGCAAGATCATATGTTGTCTGTGCTGTCTTGGCCTACCGTGATGCAGAGGGCGCTCGATTGTTGCTCTGACCAGCACGTTCTCCACATCCCTCACCGATTGAAGATATCTGGTCGTCGGTTACCGAGAGACGGGCGTGCCATCGCTCACCAGCCACTGTGACTGATGTGCTCTTGCATAGAGTTGCAGGAGCATTGAATGACATATTCATATCAGTCATTCGATCTTATTTTGGCTCAGTGCCCAGCCGGGATGGATCCATTGTGCTGGCAGAGGAAGCAACTCAGTGTACTGAAATTCGTACCCTCTCTATTCCCATATCACTTACAAATTCACTGTTGTATTCTCCTACTGTATCGTACATGCGCAATAAGTAAAATTTCGGTATTTTCTATCCTTCCTGGTGTTGTCATTTTAATAGTCAGCTGTGTAAAGGCAGTTTACAGTCGTTCGCTGGAGGAATGGAGCACACCATGCAACATTTCAGTCCTTGGCGTATTGAAGTGCAGAACTATAGACACACTTCACTAACGTCGATTTATTGTACAGATTTCAGAATCTACATTGTGCTCATGCATGATGTCTTTTGTGTAGACCGAACAACTCCGAAGTAGAAATCAACATGGTTTAAATCGGTGCGACTCACCCCGTTGGAGGTTCGAGTCCTCCCTCGGGCATGGGTGTGTGTGTTGTCCTTAGCGTAAGTTAGTTTAAGTTAGATTAATTTGTGTATAAGCTTATGGACCGATGACCTCAGCAGTTTGGTCCCATAAGACCTTACCACAAATTTCCAATTTCCATGGTTTAAAGCAAGGCAATTGTAAGGGATATTTGAGCTGTTACGCCCACTTAAATATAGCGCTGTTTGTTAATTAGCCTGTACACAACAGGTAAACATAGGCCAATGAACGACTGCCAATCGGTTTGTTGATCGAGATTTGCTTAGTGTGTACAGCCTACGGCGGGTTGGGGTTTAATTTCTCGAGTCTATCCGCCGTTGTCACTGTGAAGGCTGCAAATTAAAATTCACTTACCTCAGAATGGTGTCTGCTCAATGTCCCTTCACTCGGCAACGTAGATACTTACAAGATCATGTAAAAGCAGCGTTGATAAAAAACACCACCTAGTTTGTAGAATTACTGAGGCCACGCAACTACAGTTACGAAAGAAAGTTCTGTAGAAATACTGTCATCCAATTTTATCGGGCAGTAAGAAAATGGATTGGCTTCTGGAAAATGATGTCCGAAATTTCTACACAATATTGGTTATTTTGTCCTTGATAACCAAAGAAAAGGTACTATTCGGTCTACATTTAATCTATTGGCTATTTCCTTCCAGTTCACGACTCATACACACGTTTCACATGCACAGCAGCCAGAAATCTGTCCAAACCCGACCCAAATTAAACAACATCTTCACAGTCATTAACTTCACCACTAATATGAGTTATTACATTTGGTCCTTCACAAGCGGATGTCTATCCAACAGATTTAGTCAAAACCTCTGAAATTTCGCCAAGCAGTCTTTAACAACAACTGCTATCGACTTAGCTCACCAATAACTCAAACACTAAGTAATTCTTCATCTTACACATTATTTTGACTGGCACTAGTAACATGACCGTCCACATTCAAAGCCAGCGAGTGACTCCCTTCTCCCAGCCTCACTTCCAGTATAACTATCAGGTAACGAGCGGGAACCGTCTCAATTCTGATTGGCTGATCATACTGACGGCCAATCAGAATACTCGCTCATGATCATACTCGCGCCAAACCTGGCCTACACCAATCCTTATTCACAGTCGCATTTGCGTCAATCTGACATGGATATAGAAAACGAAAAGTCAATAATTCTGGAAATATTCTTTAGATACAGATTTTACTGCTCTGTTACAATAGCAATAACACCTTGACATACGTCATCAGCAAAGTGGTTAAATCCCCTAGGACCATTTTCCCACGACAGGCTTGTGTAACTCTTGCAGGTTACTTAAGACGGTATATAATAAAATAATATAATTTGACAAATGTCCCACATATACACTCTCATTTACTCACAGGCTCACATAACACATAATGAAATAAATATTGATTTTAATAATTCTTTCTGAAGTTTTTCTAGATTTCATACTATGAAAATTGTAGGGTATTTGAAATTTTTAAATTAGATTTCAATTAAATACTTCTATACCCTGATAGTTCAGCTGAGTATTTCAATTGACAACCAAAAACAAGTCATAGATGTTCCCTGGTGAATTTCCTTTCTTAAGTGTAGTTTTTCTAACTTTAAAGTAAATTTTTCAATCTCCGAAAATATGCCCGCTAGAAAGCTGAGGTTTTCACACCACCTTTCTATTAATGACGAAGTGCAGAATACAAATTTTGAAAGCGATCACACAAAAACTACTACCCTTTATTTAGATTCTTATAGGTGGTGAATGTATGCGTTCGGTAAGACACATTGAATAGCTTTCCCACGGCAGGCAGTGGCAGATGCACGTGTGTCTCCCGGGTAGGCCGCTAGATGTCAGCCCCGGAAGTTACATACAGCAAGCTGTCCTAAAACAAACGTTCGGTCG
This sequence comes from Schistocerca nitens, assembly GCF_023898315.1. NCBI lineage: Eukaryota > Metazoa > Arthropoda > Insecta > Orthoptera > Acrididae > Schistocerca > Schistocerca nitens. The sequence goes on from NC_064615.1 coordinate 904,877,917, forward strand.
GAATAACTTGCGATGCTACAGGGCGACTAACCGGAGCCAACGAAGCAGTTAGTCATGGTTGTGGATTACTCTGCTGTCAGTAACATCACAGCAATAGTGAGTGATCGGCGTTGGGACCCGTCTTCTAGTATGGACGCCGGGTTGAATGTTCGTTGGTTCCATAGCGATTTGCTGTGTCTGTTGAACGTGCGTGAATTGTTATATTTAAAAAAATGATGATGGAGTTGAATACGGAGATAGCATTAAAGCTTAATGCAGTTTTGTCAAATAAAGACTTGGTTGGAGACCGTGGACGTTATACGAAATAAACTGTTGATGGTGTACAGTAACATGCTGAACACCAGCAACAATTTATAGCATTAAAGCGATTAAAAAAATAAATTGAAAAGATTTAGATGGTAGAAAGGAAATAAGTGAGCCGTTAGAAAGTAATGTGTTAGATGCAAAAAAGAAAGAAAATGGAGTCTTTATTGATACATTTGGCTCGAAACAGCATATCCAGATACTCCGGGATGATGATGGCATTGAAACAGAGGATGACACGCGTAAAGCTGAAATACTAAACACCTTTTTCCAAAGCTGTTTCACAAAGGAAGATCGCACTGCAGTTCCTTCTCTAAATCCTCGCACAAACGAAAAAATGGCTGACATCGAAATAAGTGTCCAGGGAATAGAAAAGCAACTGGAATCACTCAACCGAGGAAAGTCCACTGGACCGGACGGGATACCAATTCGATTCTACACAGAGTACGCGAAAGAACTTGCCCCCCTTCTAACAGCCGTGTACCGCAAGTCTCTAGAGGAACGGAAGGTTCCAAATGATTCGAAAAGAGCACAGGTAGTCCCAGTCTTCAAGAAGGGTCGTCGAGCAGATGCGCAAAACTATAGACCTATATCTCTGACGTCGATCTGTTGTAGAATTTTAGAACATGTTTTTTGCTCGAGTATCATGTCGTTTTTGGAAACCCAGAATCTACTATGTAGGAATCAACATGGATTCCGGAAACAGCGATCGTGTGAGACCCAACTCGCTTTATTTGTTCATGAGACCCAGAAAATATTAGATACAGGCTCCCAGGTAGATGCTATTTTTCTTGACTTCCGGAAGGCGTTCGATACAGTTCCGCACTGTCGCCTGATAAACAAAGTAAGAGCCTACGGAATATCAGACCAGCTGTGTGGCTGGATTGAAGAGTTTTTAGCAAACAGAACACAGCATGTTGTTATCAATGGAGAGACGTCTACAGACGTTAAAGTAACCTCTGGCGTGCCACAGGAGAGTGTTATGGGACCATTGCTTTTCACAATATATATAAATGACCTAGTAGATAGTGTCGGAAGTTCCATGCGGCTTTTCGCGGATGATGCTGTAGTATACAGAGAAGTTGCAGCATTAGAAAATTGTAGCGAAATGCAGGAAGATCTGCAGCGGATAGGCACTTGGTGCAGGGAGTGGCAACTGTCCCTTAACATAGACAAATGTAATGTATTGCGAATACATAGAAAGAAGGATCCTTTATTGTATGATTATATGATAGCGCAACAAACACTGGTAGCAGTTACTTCTGTAAAATATCTGGGAGTATGCGTGCGGAACGATTTGAAGTGGAACGATCATATAAAATTAATTGTTCGTAAGGCGGGTACCAGGTTGAGATTCATTGGGAGAGTCCTTAGAAAATGTAGTCCATCAACAAAGGAGGTGGCTTACAAAACACTCGTTCGACCTATACTTGAGTATTGCTCATCAGTGTGGGATCCGTACCAGATCGAGTTGACGGAGGAGATAGAGAAGATCCAAAGAAGAGCGGCGCGTTTCGTCACAGGGTTATTTGGTAACCGTGATAGCGTTACGGAGATGTTTAACAAACTCAAGTGGCAGACTCTGCAAGAGAGGCGCTCTGCATCGCGGTGTAGCTTGCTTGCCAGGTTTCGAGAGCGTGCGTTTCTGGATGAGGTATCGAATATATTGCTTCCCCCTACTTATACCTCCCGAGGAGAACACGAATGTAAAATTAGAGAGATTAGAGCGCGCACGGAGGCTTTCAGACAGTCGTTCTTCCCGCGAACCATACGCGACTGGAACAGGAAAGGGAGGTAGTGACAGTGGCACGTAAGGTGCCCTCCGCCACACACCGTTGGGTGGCTCGCGGAGTATAAATGTAGATGTAGATGTAGATTTTCGCCGTGATCGACAAAGAGGAGCAAACCGAACTGGGAGTGACCATTAAACTTCGAGTTGCAGATACGGCTCTCCTGAAGAGGTGTCATCGTTGAATATCTTAGGAGTCAACACAATTCAATACGCCTCGCAATTTGTAGTTTTCGTTTGGGAAAAAAAAGTGAAATAGCCCATATTCCAATCCAGTTTTAAGGTCAGACATTAATTTAGTTCCACCACACTGCTCCCTAATTTTTAAAAGAGAGGTCGTCCAACAGCGTTTTCTGATGATCATCTTCTGGCTGTAACGTAAATGCTTTACTTGCGACGACTTCTTCTTCTCTCATAACATCGGTCGGCGAAATTGTGATTCCGTTGGTCCCAATCCCATGGTTGTAGGGGGATTATAGACCGAACGTCAGTGCTTTAGCAACCGACGTTCGGTCGAATCGTATCCGCCGTCGTTCGTCGGCCTAGTGTGTACGCGCCTCATGAGATCCGGAAGATAATGGGCATCGTTGGTCAGCTTGATGTCGTGTTGCTTGACTTCGAGAAAGCTTCACTTTCTGTGATCACTGTTGTTGCATACCGATAGACAAGAAAACACACAAACCTCGTTTAGGAGCGACAGTGGCGCGGTTCAGTACCTCTGAGCTTATTCAGTATTTGAGAATGAGAGCACTTACCTACTTTAAACGAAATTTACACGTAATTTCAAACCCTAGCAAAACTTTTTCTCGCTCAAATTCACCCAAAAAAATTATGAAATGGAGTAAGTAAGTCGCATAACACATTTCCGCTGTTCGTGCAGTAAAACTGCAGCATCAGGCCACTGCAGAGTGCTACGGCTAGTCCAGACGTGTATGTCGTCTATTATCAACCGATCTTCCATGGTGCGACGTGTTTGTCCGATGTATATCTACCTGCAGCTACAAGGAATCTTAGAAACGCCAATCCTTTTCAAACGAAGATTGTCACGTATTCTTGCATGCGGCTTCCGGCAGAGGTAGTTGGGGCGGCTTGGCGACAGTACAAAGGAGGCACGAATGCCTTGCGCGTGCGCCGAGGTCGTTTGTTCATCGTCCGACAGGCGGCGCAGCGGTCCTTCCCACAACCGATATGGAATTACTCGCTGTCGGCCACTTAATTTTCGCCTTCACGCCTTCTCGCTTCCCACCTACAAAGGGAACGCGCCACAGCTCGTGCAACAGTCAATAGTTTCCGAGAAAATGACAAAGCCTTGACGCTACTGCATCAGTAAACGCGAGGAGGACTGAGATAAACGAGGTAATACATTGGTAGCACAGTGGAGGCCACTTTTATTTCCTTGGAAGGTTTCCAGTACTTGCCGAGAACTGAGAAGCTGCAGAGACTTGTTACAGCCGGCCCACGATTTCAGCACGTACTGCTGGGCTATCATTGCTCCCACGATTGGTTTGCTGAAGAAGGGATGCCTTAAGGTGGACCTTGTTCTCGATCCTCGGCCAATAATGGTGAGTAGAAGGGTCACGGGGTGCCTGAGACGAGGTTGCGGCATGGAGCGGAGGCGGTGACTTCCCTCTCTTGTGTGGAGGGCCGGCCGCTGGTGGCCGAGCGGTTCTGGCGCTACAGTCTGGAACCGCGCGACCGCTACGGTCGCAGGTTCGAATCCTGCCTCGGGCATGGATGTGTGTGTTGTCCTTAGGTTAGTTAGATTTAAGTAGATCTAAGTTCCAAGGGACTTATGACCTCAGCAGTTGAGTTCCATAGTGCTCAGAGCCATTTTCTTGTGTGGAGGCCCTCAACTAGCTAGCACGTACCTTTTACACTCTGCTACGTCTGTTCCGGTTTTTCAGTCAGAATGACTACCTTTCCCGGCCGGGGTGGCCGAGCGGTTCTAGGCGCTACAGTCTAGAACCGCGCGACCTCTACGGTCGCAGGTTCGAATCCTGCCTCGGTCATGGATGTGTGTGATGTCCTTAGGTTAGTTAGGTTTTAAGTAGTTCTAATATTCTAGGGGACTGATGACCTCAGAAGTTGAGTCCCATAGTGCTCAGAGCCATTTGACTACCTTTTCGAGCAGTGCCACATGTACCCCTAATCGTAGACATGGTTGAATAAACCCAAGGGGTAGATCTGAGTCAAAATGCCTGTATTTACACTACCGGCCATTAAAACTGCCACATCACGAAGATGACGTGCTACAGACGCGAAACTTAACCGACAGGAAGAAGATGCTGTGATATGCAAATGATTAGCTTTTCAGAGCATTCACACAAAGTTGGCGCCGCTGGCGACACCTACAACGTGCTGACATGAGGAAATTTTCCAACCGATTTCTCATACACAAACAGCAGTTGATCGGCGTTGCCTGGTGAAACGTTGTTGTGATGCCTCGTGTAAGGAGAAGAAATGTGTACCATCACCTTTCCGACTTCGATAAAGGTCGGATTGCAGCCTATCGCGATTGCGGTTTATCGTATCGCAACATTGCTGCTCGCGTTGGTCGAGATCCAATGACTGTTAGCAGAATATGGAATCGGTGGGTTCAGGAGGATAATACGGAACGCCGTGCTGGATTCGAACGGCCTCGTATCATTAGCAGTCGAGATGACAGGCATCTTATCCGCATGGCTGTAACGGATCGTGCAGCCACGTCTCGATCCCTGAGTCAACAGATGGGGACGTTTGAAAGAGAACAACCATCTGCACGAACAGTTCGACGACGTTTGCAGCAGCATGGACTATCAGCTCGGAGACCATGGCTACGGTTACCCTTGACGCTGCATCACAGACAGAAGCGCCTGCGATGGTGTACTCAACGACGAACCTGGGTGCACGAATGGCAAAACGTCATTTTTTCGGATGAATCCACGTTTTGTTTACAGCATCATGATGGTCGCATCCGTGTTTGGCGACATCGCGGTGAACGACATTGGAAGCGTGTATTCGTCATCGCCGTACTGGCGTATCATCCGGCGTGATGGTACGGGGTGCCATTGGTTACACGTGTCGGTCACCTCTTGTTGGCACTGACGGCACTTTGAACAGTGGACGCTACATTTCAGATGTGGCTCCACCCTTCATTCGATCCCTGAGAAACACTACATTTCAGCAGGATAATGCACGACCGCATGTTGCAGGTCGTGTACGGGCCTTTCTGGATATAGAAAATGTTCGACTGCTGCCCTGGCCAGCACATTCTCCAGATCTCTCACCAATTGAAAACGTCTGGTGAATGGTGGCCGAACAACTGGCTCGTTACAATACGCCAGTCACTACTCTTGTTACAATACGCCAGTCACTACTCTTGATGAACTGTGGTATCGTGTTGGGCAGCTATAACTGTACATGGGCAGCTGTACCTGTTCACACCATCCAAGCTCTGTTTGACTCAATGCCCAAGCGTATTAAGACCGTTATTACGGCCTGAGGTGGTTATTCTGGGTACTGATTTCTCAGGACCTATGCACCGAAATTGCGTGAAAATGTAATCACATGTCAGTTCAAGTATAATATATTTGTCCAATGAATACCCGTTTATCATCTGCATTTCTTTTTGGTGTAGCAATTTTAATGGCCAGTAGTGTATTTCCACCTGTAAGTAGGCTGTTTAGGTTTTCTTTTTGGTAACACCACGTAGCGCTGTGTATGAAAATCCCTGGCTCTGCTGTGTGCAGTCTGTGGCTAGTTTGCATTGTTGTCTGCCGTTGTAGTGTTGGGCAGTTGGCTGTTAACAGCGCGTAGCGTTGTGCAGTTGGAGGTGAGCCGCCAGCAGTGGTGGATGTGGGGAGTGAGATGGCGGAGTTTTGAGAGCGGATGATCTGGACAGAGACAGTAAATTTGTAATATTGGATATCATGGACTGATATATATATATATATTATGACTTTTGAACACTATTAAGGTAAATACATTGTTTGTTCTCTATCAAAATCTTTCATTTGCTAACTATGCCTATCAGTAGTTAGTGCCTTCAGTAGTTTGAATCTTTTATTTAGCTGGCAATATTGGCGCTCGCTGTATGTGTGTCAGTTTAGTGTTGATCAGAATAGGTAAAGAGCGAAATGCGAAATGTCTGAGTCGTTCAGTTCTGCTCAGCTGTTTGAAAATCAAATAACGTAGGGGCTTACCAGCACAGTAATTCATTAATTTTTCTAAGGGGACGTTACATACACCATCCGGAAACCCACTACAATTTCCAGGTCTTGCCTTCCTGACAAACACCCTCATGCACAATCTGATGTCAGAATTGTGATCTGAACTCTACTTTGAGCGGCGCGGAGTGGCAGCGCGGTTTGAGGCGTCATGTCACGGAATGCGCGGCCCCTCCAGCCGGAGGTTCGAGTCCTCCCTCGGGCATGGATGTGGGTGTTGCTCTTAGCATAATTTAGTTTAAGTAGTGTGTAAGTCTAGGGACCGATGACCTCAGCAGTTTGGTCCCTTGGGAATTCACACACATTTTGAACATTCTCCTCTGATTCGGAAATTGTCGTTTTTTGGGTTTGAAGTCTACTTTGAGCTGTGTTATATTGCGTTCATCACAAGAATAAACCTGATGTAAACATTACACTTTGTATTCTTTCGTGTTTGCCGGAGCCTCATTGGATTTTCTTTCACGTGGAGCGGAACCCAAGCTGTCTTGAGTATAGTCAAGTATCATGGGATACGTTTCAAGCTGTCTGTTACGCGCACATGGATTCAGCAGTGGTACGGGACAACGACAACAGCGTTTAACTTAGACATCACTAACCAGCCAGCTAGTCCAACTAACATGTACTGATGTCAACGGTTGCAGTTAAGAAGTAAAAAAGGACGATCAGAGAAACAATATAACTTCGAATGTCATCTAAGTTTTAAACAGAATGAAATAATACGAGGGAAAACTCCAGCAATACGCGTCTTAGGCTCAAAAATGGTTCAAATGGCTCTGAGCACTATGGGTTCAAATGGCTCTGAGCACTATGGGACTTAACATCTGTGGACATCAGTCCCCTAGAACTTAGAACTACTTAAACCTAACTAACCTAAGGACATCACACACATCCATGCCCGAGGCAGGATTCGAACCTGCGACCGTAGCGGTCACGCGGTTCCAGACTGAAGCGCCTAGAACCGCACGGCGTCTTAGTTGATCAGACGGAAAACTCAACATGCTCCCGTTCTTAGCTAGCACATTACTATAATTAAAAACAAGAGGGATGAAAATTGCTAACTTAAACACACGATAATTTTTCTTTTTGGGCTATGTGTGACGTAAATTTGACGAATTTAAAATTTAAATGACGTGGGTATTCGAAATGAACGAGAAAAGGAACAGTGATGGTGAGATTGCGACCAGCGATCCACAGAAAACTCGATTACAGCCTCTAACGCTACCAATTACGCCACGCATCTGTATCCAAAAACACCTTACATTAAGTAACTACAGTATCTTAAAAAACTTCAGAGCTGGTTTTCACTGTAATCTTGTGAAAAACATGAAGAACAACTTGTTTCTCGCCATTTTTAACGGCGTTCCGCATTCGTGTTTTGCAGTGAAGCAGGAATCTGTGTCAGTGTGAGAGCAGACAAGAAATCCGGCAGTCTGCGTGTAGACTTTCTCGCTGTCAAGCGCAGTTACACGCTCCTACAGGTGCAAACCTAGAATGCTGGTTGCCTGCTAGTCAGGGTGCAGCAGTGCCATCACACGTAGAACGTCACGCGCAATCCGGTAGATCTGTAGTTTTTCTCACACGATTTTACAGAAACTAATTGCGAAAAGAAATCTATTTTCACGTTACTTATAGCCTTATATGTCAGCTTCATGGTGCAGTGCCGAAAATTTCGGTAATGATAATACTTAACGTGATATTGGCATCTAAGTGCAACGCTGCGAGGAATTTGAAAAAGTTTGCAATGAAAAAGATGAGTCGCTATGATTTTGCGTTTCGTACAAATTACACCACATGTTGCTGCGAATAAAATTTAGCTAAGATACTGAATTTTTCTTTAGACTTGAGAGGAGCTCTGTATCTGTCTCCAGTCTCGAGAAAATGGAATTAATGTAGAATGTGCACTTCCGACCGCACGGGCACGGGAATAAAGTATTCATAACATATGTCATACCTCCTATACCGTTTGAGATATCGATACGATATTTTGGCAGGTGATAGCATGCAAAGAGGAGAGTATTTTGCTACATAATTAATGCTCGGAACTTTCTTCTGTGTCCGCAGCTCGTGGTCGGGCGGTAGCGTTTTCGCTTCCCACGCCCGGGTTCCCGGGTTCGATTCCCGGCGGGGTCAGGGATTTTTTCTGCCTCGTGATGACTGGGTGTTGTGTGATGTCCTTAGGTTACTTAGGTTTAAGTAGTTCTACGTTCTAGGGGACTGATGACCATAGATGTTAAGTCCCATAGTGCTCAGAGCCAGAGCCTTTCTTATGTACGGCAATATAGCAGAAGCTATGATTTTTATTTCATGTTTTCAATCCAATACTATAATTTTCTAATCCTTAGACAACTATTGAACAGAGAATTTGTTAGAACGTAACTAAACACGAAATTTATTATCTTATTTTACAACAAACTGACATACTGAGGTTTTCCGTTAAGTTCTTGACTGCCCTAGTCATCTACTGCATTTTAATAATACACTCTGTTTCACGATTCTGGCGCAATAGGTATTGCAAGGATAGTTTGTGCAACTTATACTGCATTTTAACAAAAAAGCAAAATTACACTCGTCAAAAGAGAAATTTAGCCGTTCCTCATAGCTGATTCTGTTTCTTCAAATGGGGAATAGTTAACAATACACACAAAAATAAATTCTATTGCAATTTTGGAGGAACTCTGTCACCCATCGTATTTTTAATAGTGAACGACTGGAATGGAAATTTACAAAATGATTTTCTCCCTATATCTTATTTGAGAAATATGAAAGTAATTCACAGCAAATAGTGTACGATATTTCTGTTCCTATCCCCATGTAGAGTGACATGGTGAACTTTCCCAACATAATTACCTTTTAATCTGTTAAAGATAGATTACATATATTTATAATTTATTTTAACTTAAATGCGTAGTTTAGAGTGGTTCAGGAAGTAGACCTAATGAAACAACGAAATTTTTAAGGACAATCAATGGAGAAACGAAATTTGCAGTGGGTTTTTGCAACATATGGGAAGAAATTACACGTTTATTTTCATATCGACGATATACTCCTTGGTAAACTATTGACCTGATTTGTCCTCAGTTCCTCACTTAATAAACCACTGTTTTAGGACGCTTAAGATGTAGAAAGAAAATCATTTACTAAATTTCAGTACCACGTGTTCCTTATTAATAGGTTTTTAGATTACAAGAGTACTCTGAAATAGCAACAAAAGGATTTGTAAACCATCTCTCTTTCCGAAAAGCATAATTAGTGGCGATCTTTTGCTAAAAAGTAAGACTTTTCAGGGGCAGATTTATTGGTTATGAACTGTAGATTAAAACTGAAGAAACTCCAAAAGGGTAAGAATTTAAGGAGATGGGACCTGGATAAACTGAAAGAAGCAGAGGCTGTAAAGACTTTCAGAGAGAGCATTAGGGAACGATTGACAAGAACGGTGGAAAGAAATACAGTAGAAGAAGAGTGGGTAGCTTTGAGAGATGCAATAGTCAAGGCAGCAGAGGATCGAACAGGTAAAAAGACAAGGGCTAGTAGAAATCCTTCGGTAGTAGAAGAGACATTGAATTTAATTGATGACAGGAGAAAATATAAAAATGCAGTAAATGAAGCAGGTGAAAAGAAATACAAACCTCTCCAAACTGAGATCACAGGAAGTGCAAAATGGCTAAGCAGGAATGGCTAGAGGACAAATGTAAGGATGTAGAAGCACTAATCACTAGGGTTAAGAAAGATACTGCCTACAAGAAAATTAAACAGACATTTGGAAAAAAGAGAAACACCTGTATGAATATCAAGACCTCAGACGGAAAACCAGTCCTAAGCAAAGAAGGGAAAGCAGAAAGGTGGAAGGAGTATCTAGAGAATCTATACAAGGGCGATGTACTTGAGGGCAGTATTATGGAAATGGAAGAGGACGTAGATCAAGATGAAATGGGAGATATAACACTGCGTGAAGACTTTGACAGAAAGACTAAGTCTAAACAAGGCACCGGAAGTAGACAAGATTCCATTAGAACTACTGATAGCCTTAGGAGAGACAGCCATGACAAAACTATTCCATCTGGTGAGCAAGAAGTATGAGACAGAGGAAATTCCTTCAGATATCAAGAAGAATATAATAATTCCAATCCCAAAGAAAACAGCAGTTGACAGGTGTGAAAATTACTGAACTACCAGTTTACTAATTCATGGTTGGACGATACTGACACGAATTTCTTACAAACGAATGGAAAAATTCGTAGAAGGCGACCTCGGGAAAGATCAGTTTGGATTCTGTAGAAATTTTGGAACACGTGAGGCAATACTGACCCTACGACTTATCTGAGAAGATAGGTTAAGGAAAGGCTAATCTACATTTCTAGCATTTGTAGACTTAGAAAAAGCTTTTGATAATGATGACTGGAATACTCTCTTTCAAATTCTGAAGGTGGCAGGTGTAAAACACAGGGAGCGAAAGGCTACTTATATTTTACACAGAAACCAGATGGCAGTTACATGGGTCAATGGGTATGAAAGGGAAGCAGTGGTTGGGAAGGGAGTGAGACAGGGTTGTAGCCTATCCCCGATGTTATTCAATCTGTATATTGAGCAAGTAGTAAAGGAACAAAAGAAACATTTGGCGTGGGAATTAAGGTCCAGGGAGAAGAAATAAAAACTTCTAGATTTGCCGATAACACTGTAATTTTGGCAGAGACAGCAAAGGACTTGGAAGAACAGCTCAACAGAATGGACAGTACCTTGAAAGGAGGATATAAGATGGACATAAACAAAAGCAAAATGAGGATACTGGAATGTAGTCGTGTAGTAGTGTAGGGAATTAGATTAGGAAACGAGACAAGTGAGTTTTGTTTTTTTTGGGAGCAAAATAACTGACGATGGTCGAAGAAGAGAGGCTGTAAAATGTAGACTTGCTATGGCAAGGAAAGCGTTTCTGAAGAAGAGAAATTTGTTAACATCGTGTATATATTTAAGTGTCAGGAAGTCGTTTCTGAAAGTATTTGTATGTAGTGTAGACATGCATGGAAGTGAAACATGGACGATAAACAGTGTAGACAAGAAAAGAATAGAAGCTTTCGAAATGTGGTGCTACAGAAGAATGCTGAAGATTAGATGGGTAGATCACAAAACTAACGAGGAGGTACTGAATAGAATTGGGGAGAAGAGGAATTTGTGGCACAACTTGACTAGGAGAAGGGATCGGCTGGTAGGACACGTTATGAGGCCTCAAAGGATCACCAGTTTAGTATTGGAGGAAAGCGTGGAGGGTACAAATCGTAGAAGGAGACGAAGAGGTGACTACACTAAAAAGATTCAGAAGGATTATTAAACACAGTTTTTCGAAACTCCTTCACCAAAGAGGACAAAGATAATATTCCTGAATTCCAATCAAGAACATCTGCCAAGATGAGAAACATAGAAGTAGATATCGTCGGAGTAACGAAGCAGCTTAAATCACTTAATAGAGGCAAGGCCTCCGGTCCAGATTGTATACCAGTCAGGTTCCTCTCAGAGTATGCTGATACAATGGCTCCATATTTAGTAATTATGTACAACCAATCGCTCACAGGAAGATCCGTACCTAAAGACTGGAATATTGCTGAAGTCACACCAATACCCAAAAAGGGAAGTAGGAGTAATCCGCTGAATTACCCGCCTATATCACTAACGTCGATTTGCAGTAGGGTTTTGGAACATATACTGCATTCGAACATTATGAAGTACCTCGAAGAAAACGATTTATTGACACATAGTAAGCACGGTTTCAGAAAATATCGTTCTTGTGAAACACAACTAGCTCTTTATACTCATGAAGTAATAAGTGCTATCGACACGGTATGTCAAATTGATTCCTTATTTTTAGATTTCGAGAAGACTTTCGACACCGTTCCTCATAAGCGTCTTCTAACCAAACTGCGTGCCTACGGAGTATCGCTTCAGTTGTGCGACTGGATTCGTGATTTCCTGTTAGAAAGGTCGCAGTTCGTAGTAATAGACGGAAAGTCATCGAGTAAAACAGAAGTAATATCCGGCGTTCCCCAAGTTAGTGTTATAGGCCCTCTATTGTTCCTGATCTATATTAACGACATAGGAGACAATCTGAGTAGCCGTCTTAGATTGTTTGGAGATGATGCTGTCATTTACCGTCTTGCAAAGTGATCAGATGATCGAAACGACTTGCAAAATGATTTAGACAAGATATTTGTATTGTGCGAAAAGTGCTAGTTGACCCTGAATAAGGAAAAGTTTGAAGTTATTCACATGAGTACCGAAAGAAATCAGCTAAATTTCGATTACTCGATAAGTCACACATATGTTAAGGCTGTAAATTCAACTAAATAGTTAGGGATTACAATTACAAATAACCTAAACTGGAATTATCATGTAGATAATATTGTGGGTAGAGCAAACCGAAGACTGCGATTCATTGGCAGAACACTTAGAAGGTGCCACAGGTCTACTAGACTGCTTACACCATGCTTGTCCGCTGTATTCTGGAGTATTGCGGTGCGGTGTGGGATCCGCATTAGGTGGGACTGACGGATGACATCGAAAAAGTACAAACAAGGGCAGCTCGTTTTGTATTATCGCGAAATAGGGGAGATAGTGTCGCAGACATGATACATGTATTGGAGTGGCAATCATTAAAACAAAGGCGTTTTTCGTTGCGACGGGATCTTCTCATGAAATTTCAATCACTAGTTTTCTGCTCCGATTGCGGAAACATTCTGTTGGTACCCACCTACATAGGGAGAAATGATAATCACGATAAAATAAGAGAAATCAGGGCTCGCGCCGTTCGAGAGTGGAACGGTAGAGAGATAGCTTGAAAGTGGTTCATTGAACCACCTGCCTGGCACTTTATTGTGAATAACAGAGTAATCACGTAGATGTAGATGTAGAAGGATGTAGGTTTCAGTAATTATTCGGAGATGAAGACCCTTGAACAGAATAGAGTAGCATGGAGAACTGCATGGAACCAGACTGAAGACCATAACAACAACCTTGAAGTTTCATAGTAATAAGATATCTACTACATAAGTTGGTCGTACTTCGAAGAGCGTAACAACGCCAGTGCTCATTTTCTACGGCTGTTGGCCAGCTATCGCGCTTTCTTTTGTTTGCTTGAGGTATTTTCTTTTGGTGGACGAAGTATAGTTCGGTGGAGTGCCGAGCGTAGCTTTTGGAGCGGCCGGCCGTTGGTTGTGGCTGAAGTTAGCTGGTGCGGTGTGCGTCCTTGCTGCAACGCCGACTATGCAAAGTCGCACGCGCGATGCATACACGCGAGGGGGCGCGCGTCTTGCTATGCTTCACGGTGTCCGTCCGAGCTGCTTGTTCACTAGCAGCGGCTGCCGCACGTCGCCAGCCGGCTCCTGGCTGACACATCGACAACGCAGCTGCGCTGCCCTATGCGGGGTCGCCGTCGCTGTTCCCGTTTGCCCTTCCTGTCTTCAAAAATGGCTCTAAGCACTATGGGACTCAACAGCTGAGGTCATCAGTCGCCTAGAACTTAGAACTACTTAAACCTAACTAACCTAAGGACAGCACACACATCCCTGCTCGAGGCATGATTCGAACCTGCGACTGCAGACTGTAGCGCCTAGAACCGCTCGGCCACAGCGGCCGGCTTCCTGTCTTCACCGTGAGGGTCTAGAGCGGCGACACCAGGTTTGTCACCTCACCGCCGCCGTTACGTCACGTCTGTGCGTCTGCGATGCCACCACCACCTCACCGGCGGCAGCATGCTGCCGACGTCGACGTAGCCGCCGCCGCCGTCTTCAAACGAAGCCAATTACTGTAAGTGTCGCTAGCAGACGCCTTGGTGATCTACCACAGAACTGCAGCGCCACAAATAAGTATAGGCACGGATTTGGGCAAGTCTTGAAAATTTTGCGTAGCTACGGCCGGTACGTAGTACACTCACGCTCATAAATTAAGGATAATGTTGATACATAGTGAAACAACGCTGTGGTGGGCGGTTTGCGGGTTTAAATCACGTCGGGGTATGACTATGCGGTGCATTTGACCTGTGGTCGTCGCACGGTGGCGCTGGCGGCAGTCCACATACGTGGAGGTGTGTTGGTGAATGTCAGAATACGGTGCAGCGAGTAAGTGTGCAGACGTTTTCAGACGCGCTAATAGTGGCTGTGTGTTGAAAATGGCTCAAAGAACACATATTCATAACGTTATGAGGGGTAGAATACTACGTCGACTGGAGGCTGGTCAAACATATCAGGTCGTCGCACGGGCACTCCATGTGCCACAAAGTGTGATCTCAAGATTATGGCAACGATTCCAGCAGACAGGAAACATGTCCAGGAGCTTCAGTACGGGACGTCCACAGTGTACAACACCACAAGAAGACCGATATCTCACCATCATTGCCCGCAGAAGGCCACGGAGTACTACAGGTAGCCTTGCTCGGGACTTTACCGCAGCCACTGGAACAGTTGTCTCCAGACACACAGTATACAGACGACTGAACATATATGGTTTATTCGCCCGGAGGCCTGCAAGGTGCATTCCACTGACCCTTGGCCACGGGAGAGCCCGTAGAGCCTGGTGTCAAGAACACAGCACACGGTCATTTGAATAGTGGTCCCAGGTTATGTTCACAGACGAGTCCAGGTATAGTCTGAACAGTGATTCTCGCCGGATTTTCGTCTAACGTGAACCAGGAACCAGATACCAACCCCTTAATGTCCTTGAAAGGGACCTGTAGGGAGGTCGTGGTTTGATGGTGTGGGGTGGGATTATGACTGGTGCACGTACTTCCCTGCATGTAACAAGTCAGGTGTATCGGGACGTCATTTTGCACCAGTATGTCCGCCTTTTCGGGGTGCAGTGGGTCCCACCTATCTCCTGATGGATGATAACGCACGGCCCCACCGAGCTACCATCGTGGAGGAGTAGCTTGAAACAGAAGATATCAGGGGGATCGAGTGGCCTGCCGGTTCTCCAGACCTAAACGCCACCGAGCACGTCTGGGATGCTCTCGGTCGACGTATCGCTGCACGTCTTCAAACCCCTAGGACACTTCAGGAGCTCCGACAGGCACTGGTGCAAGAATGGGAGGCTATACCCCAGCAGTTGCTCGACCACCTGATCCAAAGTATGCCAACCCGTTGTGCGGCCTGTGTAAGTGTGCATGGTGATCATATCCCATATTGATGTAGGGGTACATGCGCAGGAAACAGTGGCGTTTTGTAGCACATGTGTTTCGGGACGGTTTTCTCAACTTGTCAGCAATACCGTGGACTTACAGATCCGTGTCGTGTGTGTTCCCTACGTGCCTATGCTATTAGCGCCAGTTTTGTGTAGTGCCAAGTAGTGTGGCACCATATTCTGCAATTATCCTTAATTTATGAGCATGAGTGTATTTAAGAGACGTGGATAGACACATCTGGTATCAGTTGTAAGGAAGGTTTACGACACCACTGGCAGGCGAGGGATCACGGCTTGATGGACGCTGTAAATAAGTGTGGAGACGGGTGTGGAATAATCGGGCGCACCGCAGGGCACCGACAAGCTATGAAAAACCCGTACACTGCAGTTACAACAGCGCCTAGCATCCTGTATGTGGGGGCGAATCGGATATTCTACTCGTCCCCGAGAGAGATGTAAGAAAAGGAGTCCTGAGGCTCAAGTAAGCAGTCATGTCGCCATTCTGTTCGGATTTAGAACCGGAGAGAATGACGATTGTTTAGATTGCAGGTCAACCACGACGGTCGTCTGGTGATGGATTTCGGCAGGCAACCGGCCCGCTGAATCAGCCGCCAGGCTCGGACGTACGTGGCGAGGCGGGTTCGATACTCGGCGCTCCACGGGTGCAGGGAGGAGGGGGTCGGCCAGCCTCCGCTCTCTGGGTGAGGTCGTCCGAGGTGTTGCAAGAGGCAGCTGAGAAAAAGGCTCTGGATGTGTGCCCTGAGTAGCGGATTTCATCAAGAGACGTAACAAAACGTCTCTAGCAGACCTATTATTCTCAAAAATCACCTCCTCGATTGGTAGATTCGTTAATGTAATAAAACCGCACTTAATTAGCCTTCATAAACAAGTTTGACGATAATCCTGGAAGCCTCTGCTATTAGTAGTTAGGAAATCAACCTTGAGGTAGTGTGCTATGTATTAAACCACGACTGACAACACGCACAGACCATTTGCACGCTGAAGGGTAGAACCGGCAGACCTCTGACGTGGAACAATTCAGCTCCTATTTGCGTGGTGATGCCATATGAGAATTCCCTCCATCAGTTTACACAGTTAATACCGCTCTCTTGTACACATCTCCTGAAGAGTTACCATGAAGACTGATGTCTTATCCAGTAAGATTTATAACTTGAATCCCTGATGCTTGTCATGATATTATCAATTAATTTCAAATTGCAACTGTCATCATTGTCTACGTGCTGTTATTCCCTTGGAGATACTACTTACGGCCGGCCGCGGTGGTCTAGCGGTTCTGGCGCTGCAGTCCGGAACCGCGGGACTGCTACGGTCGCAGGTTCGAATCCTGCCTCGGGCATGGGTGTGTGTGATGTCCTTAGGTTAGTTAGGTTTAAGTCGTTCTAAGTTCTAGGGGACTTATGACCTAAGATGTTGAGTCCCATAGTGCTCAGAGCCATTTGAACCATACTACTTACGAAAACAATCTTCGAGACACCGCTATTTTCTGTAGTATGTAAGACATCCATGAGAGTCCACCATTGACATAACAAGCACACAGGTGTGATAATCCGAGCTCACCGTTTTATTTAATGGTGTGTATCAAGCTTACTAATTCACCGATTAGCGTTATATACGGTTACCGGCACAGAACACTTGACATTGTACCTACTCTCCGACTCCTACTTCGCTAAATCTCAAGGTAAGTGCGAAAGTATATTTTTCGTAGGTAAGCAGATCCAGCATCTGACCAGGACGCAGATACATGCCAAAACGGGTTCAGATGAACCCGTCCACGAGATCATCAATAGCTGCCACGGTTCAGGCCAATAGATACGCCATTATTAATCTACAACGCTCACTACACATGTTGGTCGATAGGTGTATTACACCTGGTGACAGACAACAGAGAAGTGATGCATTTTTTTTTTTTTTTGAGTCATCACTCTTCTGACTGGTTTGATGCGGCCCGCCACGAATTCCCCTCCTGTGCCAACCTCTTCATCTCAGAGTAGAACTTGCAACCTACAGTAAGACCTCAACTGTTTGCTGGATGTATTCTAATCTCTGTCTTCCTCTACAGTTTTTACCCACTGCAACTCGCTCTAGTACCATGGAAGTTATTCCGTGATGTTGTAAGGTAGCAGATTTTGCACCTTACATTATGCTAAATCAGTACTAATACACCGAATTATAATTGATAATTGGACAACCGGTAGGAGAGAAAAGGACAGAGAAAAGGAAGTTGTGTGTGTCATGTCAAACTAACGAGATGGCCACAGAGGCTGGAACACGGTCGGAACCCCTAAGGAAGGTGTTAATGTCATGTCAAACTAACGGGATGGCCGCGGCCGGACCCCTTTGTCGGCTGGCACTTCAGATCACCAAAGACGTTGGGAGAGGCTGGGCCATCACAACAAGAAGTGAGAAGGAGATATATGCGAAAGAGAGAAAGACGATTTCGCGCCACAGTGGAAAATTTGCGGAAGACTGTGGCGGGATTGGCGCACAACGTGTAGAGATACATATTTAAAGTTTGGCGGCAACAGTAACCGCGGGAGAATTCTGTGTCGTGGTTGGGTACAAACGCACACGGATACATGATAGCCTGTGTCGTGATTGGCTACCAACGCGCACGGATCCATGCGGCGAAGAACGGCCAGGTTTGCAAAAACTCTGAAGGAGGACTCTGAGGTCGGCAGTGGACTAGAGCAGTCGCGGTGTCTGGCTGTCGTACTTGGAGAGCGTGGAGAGAAGTAGGTTGGAGAAATTACCGGCATTGAGTCCAGTGGTTACTCTCCAAGTCTGAATAGTGTAGAGCATACTACTCCACAAACGTAGCACTATCTGTTCCTCTGAGGAGAGAAACAGATTTGCACTAACTTGTGGTGTTCATATGCAATCTGAAGTGTATCTTTGCTGCCGCGCACTTGAGTCGACCAACTACTCTTGGCATATGTGCAAGTAGCTTGAGTATTGACTCGTGACGGACTCCGCAATTGAACACTTACGTACAGGAGTTTACGGACGCAAACCACGTCCACGTTGGAGATTAAAGCCAAGCTCGCTCGCGGGAAAGACGGTATCACGACGTTGGCTGGGCCGACCGTCGTAATCATCACGGAGAATTACGGTGATATTAGTAATCATTAGCCAAAGTAGGGCACCGTAATTCTAAAGAGGTCGTATTCCGCTAGCTCTTTGACTGGCGCTCTCTGTGTCCGTTCAGGCAGAACTTCAGTAGAGTCACTTGCGGGTTCAGTGTTGACTTAAGTAGTTAGGAAAAGAGGATGCATTGTGCCACTGATAGGCTAGTTACATTAGCGCGTGTATTGGATTGTCATGTTAGGCTAGGAATATTGCTCATCCTGTTTTTTGAATAAATCTTAATTTGGCATCGTATGCTAATCACCGCATTATTGATTTCGTAGCTAGCAATCACCATATTTTTGTTTAATAATTAGAGTGTAATGATAATTTCCATGTAAATGATACTGGGGGCATAACCGCGCATTTAAACAGAGCCAACTGAAGTCAGATAGCAACTCATGGTCGACTAAGACTACCAATAGATATTTTTCAATATATCGATAATTTTACAATAACCCCCGTACGTTGCAATGTTTTAACAGATTCCTACCTGCTTGTCTCTTCCTATTGTGTATTTTTCATACATTCATTTTCTCGCCGATTCTGCGGAGAACCTCCTCATTGTGATCTGAGGCGTTCCTCATTCCTTATCTTACAAACCCACCTAATTTTCAACATTCTTCTGTATCACCACATCTCAAGTGCTTCGATTCTCTTCTGGTCCGATGTTACCTCAGTCCATGTTTCACTACCATACAATGAATGCCGTGCTCCAACGTACATTCTCAGAAATTTCATCCTCAAATTACAGTTTATGTTTGATATTAGTAGACTTCTCTTGGCCAGGAATGCCCTTATGCTAGTGATAGACTGCTTTCGAGGTCCTCTTTGCTCTGTCCGTCATGTGTTGTTTTACTGCGTAGGCAGAAAAATTCCTTAATTTTACTACTTCGTGATAACAAATTTTGATGTTAAATTTCTTGCTGTTCTCATTGCTGCTGCTTCTTATTACTTTCGCCTTTCTGCGATTTACTCTCACTCAATATTTTGTATCCATGAGAATGTTCATTCCATTCAGCAGATACAGTAATTCTCCTTCACTTTTACCGAGGATACCAATGTCATCAGCGAATCTTATCATTGATATCCTTTCACCTTGAATTTTAATCCCATTCTTGAACTTTTCTTTTGTTTCCGTCATTGTTTCTTCGTTGCATAAATTGAAGAGTGGACGCGAAGACTACGTCCCTGTCCTACACCCTTTTTAATCCGAACACTTCGTTCTTGCTCTTCCACTGTCATTGCTCTCTCTTGGCTGTTGTGCGTATTGTGTATTCCCTGTCTTTCCCTATAGCTTACCCCTATGTTTCGCAGAATTGCGATCATTTGACAATGCCGAGCGCTTTTTCCAGGTCTACGAATCCCATGAACGTATTTTGATTTTTTGTTTAGTCTTGCTTCTATTATTAACAGCAACATCAAAACCGCCTCCCTGGTGTCTTTTACCTTCCCTAAAGCCAAATTGATCGTCATCTAACACGTCCTCGATTTTCTATCCCTTTTTTCTGTACATTGTTCTTCTCAGCAAGGTGATAAGCTGATTGTGTCGTAATTCCTAAACTTGTCAGCTCTTGCTATCTTCTGAATTGTGTGAATGATGGTTTTGCGAAAGTCAGATGGTATGCCGCCAGTCTCATATATTCTACATACCAACATGAATTGCCGTTTTGTTGCCACGTCCCCCACTGAGCTTAGAAATTCTGATGGAATGTTATCTATCCCTTCTGCCTTATTTTATCTTAAATCTTCCAAAGTTCTTTATATTATTATTCTAATATTGGATCCCTTATCTCTTATATAACGACCTCTGTTTCTTCTTCTATCAGGTTTCTTCTTGTCTCATCCCATTCCATTCCATTGCACTCTTAATTTTACCTCCCTTACTTTTAATTTCATCGACAATTAATTGGACCCTGCAATACACTGAGTCCCTCCTTCCGATAATCATTTATTTTTGAATTTCTTCACATTTTTCGTGCAGCCATTTTGCATTAGTTTCCCTGTATTTCCCATTTCCTAAGCGACTTATATTTCTGCACTCCTGAATTTCCCTGAACATTTTTATACTTCCGTTTCTCGTCAATCATCTGAAGTATTTCTCCTGTTATTTATGGTTTCTTCGCAGCTACCTTCCTTGTACCTACGATTTTCTTTCCAGCTTCTTTGATTGCCATTTTACGGATGTTCATTCCTCTTCAACTGAACTGCCTATGTAGCTCTTCATTATCGCAGTATCTATAGCCTCAGAGAATTTTAAGCGTGTCCTTCGTTATTACTTTCGTATCCCACTTCCTTGGGCATTAATTCTTCCTGACTAATCTCTGAAACTTTGGACTACTCTTCATCACTACCAAATTGTGATCTGCGTCTATATCTGCTCCTGGGTACGCCTTACAATACAGTATCTGATTTCGGAATTTCTCCCCTACCATGGTGTAATATAACTGAAATCTTCCCGCATCTCCCACCTTTTCCAAGTATACTTCCGCGACTTTCGATTCTTGTTTCAAAATGGTTCAAATGGCCCTGAACACCATGGGACTTAACATCTATGATCATCAGTCCCCTAGACTTAGAACTACTTAAACCTAACTAACCTAAGGACATCACACAACACCCAGTCATCACGAGGCAGAGAAAATCCCTGACCCCGCCGGGAATCGAACCCGGGTGCAGGAAGCGAGAACGCTACCGCACGACCACGAGCTGCGGACTTCGATTCTTGAATAAAGTATTCGCTATTACTAGCTGAAATTTGCTGCAGAGCTCAATTACCCTTTCTCCTCTCTCATTCCTAGTAACATGTTGTCCCGCGCCGCTTTCTTATTCTCCTTCCCCTACAATCGCATTTCTGTTCCCCAAGACTCTTAGATTTTCATGTCCCTTTACGTACTGAATTACCCATTTGATACCCCCTTATACTTTCTCTTCTCTTCATCTTCCGCTGCTGTCTGTTCAGATGAGAAGAACCCTTTCACTGAACTGTTCACTTAACTCACTATCTGCCCTACCATCCTATATAACGAATCCTACTCCCGTTATACCATATCAGTTGCTTTTGATAGTAAGCTATACTCACCTGACCAGAAATCCTTCTTGTCTTTCCATTTCAATCCACTGACCTCCCCAATGTCTAGACTGAGCCTTAGCATTTCCCTTTTCAGATTTTCTAACTTACCTACCACGTTCAGACTTCTGACATTCCACCCCCGACTCGTAGAACGTTACCCTTTCGTTGTTTATTCCATCTTTTTCTCACAGTCACCTCTCCCTAGCAGCCCCCTACCGGAGATCCGAATGTGAGACTATTCCGGACTCTTTAGTCAATGGAGATACCAACGCGACACTTATTGTATTCCATACCCTGTTGTACACATTATGTGACTTTAATGCAGTGGTTCTGTTGCCTTCTGCATCCTCATATAAAGTAATGAAAAATTCCGTAACTGCCTTAAACTATTATGCCATGAGGCGACTGGAAACTGCATTCCCAGACGAGACTGTGCGTCGTTCCTCGCGCGAGTTAGAATGTCCTTTATCAGTAAGCGGGCTACACACCACTAGCTGTACCATCGCCGACGCTGTTGCATTTAAGCGTTGAAAACAACTGCCTGGGATAATCCACTGTTCCTAAAATCCGTATGAGCATAAGCACAGAAAGTACAGATTCCCTTAATGTATTACTGCAAGAAGTCGCCCCGAATCTTAGCGCAGCCTGTAGGGACGTCGCGTATTATTAAACCGTAGGGCCTGTCTCACAAGCATATCAGATGACTTCAGCTTTGGCTACAGAAAGCACGAAATAACTCCTACATGGGACTTCTAAAAAACGACCTCTGCTTTCGCCACCTCTGACTCCACTCGCCTTCGTCATTTGTTGACGTTTGTATTATGTGTGATGGCGTAATACTTACATTATTATTATTATGTGCGATTGGACCCATACGGATCACGCAAAGCTTTTCCGATTCAATTTTTTAATTCTCCAAACTTCTCTCATTCTTTCCCCATGAATTATCTTTCTTTCCTCTGTCCATTTTGTCCCCTGTCTCTTGCAAACTTCATTCTCGGGTTGTACTTTCCAACTATTGATTTTTTGCCTGTATACATTTCTGTTTATAACTTCTGAAGAATTTATTTGTGCATTTGCTAGATCTGTTTTGGTTTCTTGTATCCAGGGTATGGTTTTCAATTTTTCAATGTATATTAAAATTTTGTGGGAGAGTCTGGGTGTTGGGAGTCTGTGGATATGACCGTAAAATTTTAGTCTTCTTTTCCGGATGTCTGCGGCGAGGTTAGATAATTTTTCTGTAGTTTTCCGAGACTGTAACCTGTATCCATCTTCAGTTCTTTTTGGGCCAAGAATCTTTCTGATAATTTTGCGTTCCTCTTTCAGGATGCCTTCCAGGTCGCCTTTTCTATGGAGTGTGAGTGTTTCGCTGGCATATAGTGCTTCGGGCTTGATTACTGTATTGTAGTGTCGTATTTTTGAGTGAATGGAGAGACACTTTTTATTGTAGATGTTGTGGGTTTTCCAGTATGCTCTTTTCAGTTTTTGCAGTCGAACTTTTTGTGCAGTTTTCTCTCCCCCTGTGGGTTCTAGGACCTCGCCTAAGTATTTAAAGAATGGAACTCTCTCAATTTGTCCATATTTTGTAGTCAGTTTTTGAGTTTCAAATTTTGAGCAGATTAATTTGGTTTTTTGGAAGGAAATTTGTAGCCCAACTTTTTCGGCGCATTCTTTGAGAATGTCTATCTGTTTAATTGCTGTGGTCTCGTTTTCTGCTAGAATGGCCACGTCATCTGCAAATGCCAAGCATGAAATTTTAATACCATCTTTAGATCTTCCTAGTTGTATAGGCTTCCAGTAATTTTGATTCTTCAGTTCTTTTTCCCATTCTCGGATGACTTTGTCTAAGACAAGGTTGAAGAGGTGTGGAGACAAGCCGTCACCTTGTCTGACGCCGGTTTTGATCAGGAAGGGCTCTGATATTTCACCCAGGAATTTTATCTTAGAAGTTGTGTTTGTGAGCGTTTCTTTGATAAGGTTTAGGGTTTTCGGATCGAGTCCTAGCTCCTCAAGGATAATAAAGAGAGATTGCCTATCGATTGAATCATAAGCCTTTGCGAAATCAACAAAGGAACAAATGACCGGACTGTTTCTGACTGCTTTGTATTTTAGTGTTGTCTTCAAATTGAAAATTTGTTCTGCACAGGATCGGTGAGGGCGAAAGCCAGCTTGGTATTCACCAATACTGTGTTCGAGTTGTTCTTGTGTTCGTTGAAGAAGACAAGCTGAGAGGATTTTATAAGTGACTTGGAGAAGGGAGATTCCTCGATAGTTGTTTATATCTGCCATGTCTCCCTTTTTATGCAGTGTATGAATTAGGGCGCATTTCCAATCTTCTGGTAGTTTTTCTGTCTGCCAAATTTCTGTGATGATTTGAGTGAGTTCTTTGAGGGAATTTGGTCCAAGATTTTTAAGTAGTTCTGCAGTGATATTATCTTCTCCGGATGCCTTGTTGTTTTTCAGTCTATGAATATGTCTTTGGATCTCCTCTAGTGTAGGTGGTGGGGATTCTGGATTTGTGTAGACAGCAGTTTCTTGAGGGAATCTTGAAGAAGGTTCAGGGCAATTGAGGAGTCCGGAAAAGTATCTTGCCAGCTCCTCACAATTTTCCCGATTTGTGAGCGCTAGTTTTCCATCTGGTTTTCTGAAACATAGATTTCGTGAGCCGTATCCATTGATTCTCCCAGCCAAGATCTTATAGAAGTCTCGTACATTATAGTTACGGAAATTTTCTTCAATAGACTCACACTGTTCCTTGAGGTACTTCCTCTTGACTTGTCTGATTGTTTTTGCCACTTGTCTTCTGGTGTTGTGGAAGTGATCTAGATTTTCTGGGGATTTTTTACTGTTATACTTCAGAAAGGCTTTCTTTCTTTCTTCCAGCGCTTTTTCACATCCAGAGTCCCACCAGGGGTGTTTTGTGTTCTTTTTCAATGGGATCAGTTCTTTTGCCTTTTTTGTAATTTTTGTTCGAAATTTTTCCCAAGAGTCAGCTGGTTCCTTTTCCCACTCCTCCTTCAGATTGGTTTCTTTGATTGTTCGTGTGTCAAATTTCATCATGTGTGTTTTCTTCGGATAGAATTTTTTTGGGGTGAATTCCACTTTAATGCGTGTTAAGTAGTGGTCTGAGTCAATGTTCGCCCCTCTGCGGACTTGGACATCATGGATCTCTTTCTGTACGAAATAGGAGATGGCAATGTGGTCAATCTGATATTCGCCGATCTCTTGTATGGGGGACCTCCAGGTCTTTTGTTTTCTAGGTTTTTTTCTCAAAGATGTAGACATTACTTTTAGATTATTTTGTTGGCATAGTTCAATAAATCTCAGTCCGTTTCTGTTGGTGAATCTGTGTGATGGATATTTTCCTACAGTTTTTTGGTGTTCTTTCTCTCTGCCAATTTGTGCATTGAAATCTCCCATTAAGATTTTGATATCATCCCGGGGAATTTTGGCCATGACATCTTCAAGTTTAGTCCAGAATTTTTCAGTTTGTAGTTGGCGTTTTTTGTTGTCTATGTTTGTGGGTGCATGAACATTTATCAATGTGTATTTCTTGTTGGCGCACTGGATACGCATGGTCATGAGGCGATTATTTATGGAAGAGACCTCTCTAATTGAGCCTAATATATTTCTGTGCACCGCAAATGCCATGCCCAGGAGTGGCGTACCATTGGCAATTCGTTTGTCAGTCTTGCTCTTGAAGATGCGATAGTTACCATAGTCTATTGTATTTTCATCCGTGAATCTAGTTTCTTGTAACGCTAAGATCTTAATTTTTTGTTGGTCTAGCTCTGTTACTAAGTTGTGTAATTTTCCAGGTTGAATTAGGGTCTGAATGTTGAAGGTACCAATGTACATGGGAACCTTGGGACGAAGTTTGCTTGAGAACTCTGATCGTGATGGCCCGGGTTCCCCAGAATCCGAAAACCCAGTTGTCGTCTGTCGACGAGTGGATTGGTTACCACCTGGGGTAATTCTGTCATTATTCTCACGAATCATGATAGCTTGTAAGTTTTGGTCCAGTGTTTCCACTGGGTGTTTAGAACCAGGGATTGTCAGTTCCTGGAGCATATAATACAGCCGCACCTACTAGATGGACAGACGCTGACCTCGCTGCCGCTCGACTCGAGTACAGACGCGTTGAGGATTTGGAATGTGAGATTTTTTTTCAAGGTTTTCTCCAATAGATCCGCCGTGTTCTGCGTTAACAGGGTCACCTCGTGTAGGATGTGGCTCTTCACCACGCACGGACGGTCTTGGACGTAGCTTCCTCAGAGGCAAAGGTCTTGCATACCTCCTCAGCTCATCCCTGGGGTGGTGAGGACCACTACTGAGTCAACCCCAAGCAAAGGTTCTACCTCTACCAACCACCTTGACCCCTATAATACTTACATTATTTTACCATCGCATGTATTTTGATGCTAACCACTGGTTAAATGTTAAAATCTGTGTGGTAAATCTTATGGAACTTAACTGCTAAGGTCATCAGTCCCTAAGCTTACACACTACTTGACCTGAAGTATCCTAACGACAAACACATACACCCACGCCCGAGGGAGGACTCGAACCTTCGCCGGGACCAGCCGCACAGTCACGTCTGCAGCGCCTCAGACCGCTCGGCTAATCCCACGCGGCCTCTGGTTAAACATTTAGTTTGACGAATATTTACATGTGTGCTGTTATTACTTGTATAGCTAAATTATTTAAACTGTCCACAATTGAGTCTCAAATGTTAGACTCCTGTGATTTTCCATGTTACTGAGTGAGATTATACTGAACCTGTTCCATGTTACTGCGTGTATTTATACTGAATCCTCATCATGTTCTTGTAACTACTGAGCTGATCTCCGTTACGATGATTACGCAATGTACGCCTGTTCATCGTGTTCCTAATGCGTACTCAGTTTCTGTAACTAAATATTTTCCCTCATTTGTGGATGTCCTAGATAAGCTGTTCCCTTATTACGTAGTCTGCATTCACTCATTCCTTCCGTCACTTGGCAGCATATGATTGTTCTCTGCCATCCGTTGAAGCGAGACCTACAAGCGTCATTTGAAGACTGGTCTGCTTGCTTGTAGGTAGACATCATTTGCAACGTTCGGATTCCGGTGTTGTTGACCGTATATTTGCACACGTTCCGTTTAAGAGCTTGTTACCAATTCTTACTTTGTGACTGTTCTTAAAAGTTATTTAACCCTTCAGATCCACCTGCAGCGTAGTGATCTGCGTTGGCAACTGATCCTCTGACTTTGCATTTTGGGCTTTAATCTGTAGCATTTAGTACCAGATGTCTCTAAATTCTTCGTCAGTGACTACTGTGAATATTTTTCCACAATGACCGTGAACGTTATAGTTTCACCCGAGCAAGATCCTAGCTTGAATGTAAACTGTGAAAGTTCAGTTATCCTGAAAACCGAGAACGAGAGTGTCACATTTCCTGTAGATGTATATAAAAACAAACAACTTGTACTTTGTTGGTGTGGTAGTAATTTTCTTGTCAGTGTTTTGAACACATGTTACAACTGCCTTTTGATTATTTTGATACCCCTTGCAGTTTGAAGTGTCCGTTCTTTATTCATGATTTAATACTGCCCGTTATTCCTCGATGTCTATCTTACGTGTCTGAAAACTTTACCTTAAGCAATTGTTTCTATCAATCCAGATTAGGCATGGTATCGATGTCACCTCACCCACTGACTTTCTTCTTCAGAATTACGTTAATGAGTGATAAAAGCCCCGTGGTTAGTGACAGATCGTCATTGTCGGATTCACTACCCCAATCCAACTTTTACTGATTAAGTATTACCGGAATATTGAGTCCCACTTCCAACGAGCAGTGTCGAATACAGACGACTATCAGAGAGGTATTGCTCTCCCCTGCCATAGTATCTGACAAACAATCGTCTGTTGAAGCTTGCCGAAGGTTGCGTCCCTCATTTCTCTGAACTTCACCACGTAAATATTGCATGGGGGCTTAATTATTAAAAAGAATGCAAATAATTTTAATTTTCAGTCGCTGTCTGTCCGATTACGAAGTCTCGTAAACGGTTGGCCCTGACTAGTATTATTACGCAATCTGACTGCTTAGAACAACAACAAAGAATGAAATGAAAATTTTCGTTAACACAATTAATTAATTAATTAAGTCCCCAGCAACTATAAAACCTACGAAACCAAAGCACAAGTATAACTGTTCTATGTGTGGAGGTATGACTCAACGTACACATCTGGCACGGTTCTTCTTCAATAAGACAAGAAATTTCAAATACCATTTATACTGAAGTGATAAAAAAAATTAGAAATACTATAATTACGCAAGAACACCAGAATTACACTCTAATACAAGAACACAAGCCAGATGCTTTGTTGACTGAACCTGTACTGACGCATTATTTAAGACACTGAAATAATAAAAAGAAAGCATGGAATATTTTACCTTCATATATATTGACGAAAAGCACTGTGATCATTACAATATCTCCATTCGAATAACATCTGCTGTCTATCCATCAAACAACTGCATAAAACATGGAACAAACACTTTTCACTACATTTCAGCGAGCACTCTCCTCCGCTACCTCTCAATAACCACTGCCTACTACGAGTTCTCGACAAGCACTGCACTCCGCTATATCTCAATAATCACAGCCTACTACGAGTCCTCGACAAGCACAGCCCTCCGCTACATCTCAATAATCACTGCCAGTGGAGGCGGCTAAACAAAACTCTCTGGCGCG
Organism: Schistocerca nitens; assembly: GCF_023898315.1. Taxonomy (NCBI): domain Eukaryota; kingdom Metazoa; phylum Arthropoda; class Insecta; order Orthoptera; family Acrididae; genus Schistocerca; species Schistocerca nitens. The sequence goes on from NC_064615.1 coordinate 904,906,328, forward strand.
ATCTCTGGCGCTGTGGCTCAGTGTAGCCACCTTTCATATGCCCTTCCTCCACGGGCTAGAATTTGATGGTATTTTTGCCAGCATTGGTGGTGAAAATACCACCAAATTCGTCCAAAAAAAATACAGACAAAAATAAAAGATAATATTAATGCGTAAATATCACATAATTAGATAAAATTTTGGCTTTGCACTGACCTTTCAATAACCTAATATATGAAATACAGTAAGCAATACAAATTCTTTCATACATATGACTTTACATAATAGTTTACACAATACACAAAAAATCAGTTTATACAAATGTTCACATAAAATCTTGTCAATATATCACAGGTGCAAACACCAACAAGTGACATCATTTCAGTAGAAGCAATTCCATCAGTGGCACCCAGCAATGTTGAGCAGGTGCAGACACCAACAAGTGACATCATCTCAGTAGGAGCAGTCCATCAGTGGCACTCAGCATTGTTGAACAGGTGCAGACAGCAACAAGTGACACCATTTCAGTAGAAGCAGTTCCATCAGTGACACCCAGCAATGTTGAACAGGTGCAGACAGCAACAAGTGACATCATTTCAGTAGAAGCAATTCCATCAGTTGCACCCAGTAATGCTGAACAGGTGCTGACAGCAAGAAGTAACATCATTTCAGTGGAAGTAGTTCCATCAGTCGCACCCAGCAATGTTGAACAGGTGCAGACACCAACAAGTGACATCATTCAGCAGAAACAGTTCCATTAGTGGCACCCAGCAATGTTGAACAGGTGCAGACACCAACAAGTGACATCATTTCAATAGAAGCAGTTCCATTAGTGGCACCCAGCAATGTTGAAAAGGTGCAGACACCAACAAGTGACATCATTTCAATAGAAGCAGTCCATCAGTTGCACCCAGCAATGTTGAACAGGTGCTACACCAACAAGTGACACCATTTCAGTAGAAGCAGTCCATCAGTTGCACCCAGCAATGTTGAACAGGTGCAGACACCAACAAGTGACATCATTTTAGTAGAAGCAGTCCATCAGTGGCACCCAGCAATGTTGAACAGGTGCAGACACCAACAAGTGACATCATTCAGCAGAAACAGTTCCATTAGTGGCACCAGCAATGTTGAGCAGGTGCAGACAGCAGTCCATAATATTCACTATCACTAATCACACTGTTCATCAGAGTTTATCAGCCGAAATTAAACATGTCCTAGTGGCACCAATTATGCAGAAAAAGTGCAAGTCACAGTCCATAATATTCACTATCACTCATCAGTCAGTTAATCAGAGTTCATTAGCACAAATTAAACATTTCCAAGTGGCACCCATTATGTTGAACAAGTGCAGGTAACAGTCCATAATATTCACCATCACTAATGAGACAGTTCAGTCATGAACAATAGTTTGAATGCACACACAATTGCTTTAACAAAATTATTCTCAATGCTCTTACACTAAACATACAAATTATAATAAACACACAAATGATATCAGATAATTGTCATATTAACTATTACAATACACAAATATCAGTAAACCTATAATATTTATAGGTGTCAGTGCAAGCCACAACAAACAAGTAAAATAATATTTAGGAGATAGGTTGGGACCAATTTGGGATTGGGAAAGGAAAACACACAAAACACACTCACTCATTTTTCATCCACATTAGTGCTACTGTGTAATTGAATAGTGTTAACTGTGTAAATGCAATTCTGTCAAAATTTTATGTTCAACTTGTGTATCAAGTAGTAGTGGCAGCAATGTATAACAGTCAATAATAGTTAGTCAACGTCATAGTCATCATGTCAAGACCAATGTTTGCCAAGCCAAATCAAATGTACGGTTGCTGAACATCTGTCAGTGAGCCAAGATATGCAAATGCTTCCTCTCTCAAAAAAAAGTATGTACTGCTTATTGATTTAACAAAGTGTGTGTGTAGACAATCTTCCTTCTACTTAAGTGTTCTAGTCTGCCATCTTCATCCTCCTTGTTCCATATAGACCAACGAAAAAAAAATATGCTCCTCACTTACTTTACCTCTTATCCACCAAAATTCCAATAATCATCAGCATCACATAATCTTAATACCTCAATAATACCTCTTCAATACGTCGATACATATAAACCTTATCATCAATATCATCAATAATACCTCTTCAATACGTCGATACATATAAACCTTATCATCAATATTATCAACAATACCTCTTCAATACGTCGATACATATAAACCTTATCATGAATATAATTTCACTTCCATAAGAACTCTTTCCTCTAGTCAGTCTCCTCGAACAAGTACAGACAAAATCCTAGTGCAAACCTCAATTCATCATCTCATGCAATCCGAAGACACAGTGTCCACACACAACTTCTGTGTAATCCACCTGACCCAAATCTTCTACTCATTATGAATCATAAAATACATTTTGGTTTCCTTGTTCATCATTAAATAAAAGAAATGCATACCTGACCTCTAACAGACTTTAGTTCGAATAACTCTCAGTAAGTAAGTACGATTACGGAGTGTGAATGATCACAATATTTCACAGTGTGTACACCACTTCAAGAATCATGGCAGAAGCAAACATGTGGAGTATTTTTTGTGTCAAGTGTCACTTCCTATTTCAATTGCTCACGAAGAATGCAGTGTAATAACTGTCAATGGTCTAAACCTAGTGTTGGTATGTCATGTCGTTAGCTTCCTTCCTATTAGCATAAATTTATACAGCTTCCATAAAACCTCCAGTTCATGTGACTTCTATGAAGTTTCTTGTAGTAATGTCGTTCGTCGAATTATAACAGTTCATTATCTTAAAAATATAAGGCACTGAGCGTAAGCAAAACATGCAATAGCGCGACAATATACCAGTAGAGAACAGAATGTCAACAAGTGGATGCAGCACAATCCCTACAACGAGGCTCTGCCAAGCGAACAATCTATAATTAATACCACAGTGTAACCTAAACTCTATGTTTGTACACAGTATATCAGCATTTCTATATACCAAATTAAAGAGCAGTTATAACAACAAAACAGAAATGTATAAATATGCAATCCATACGCACAGCAGCAAACATATATCTTACGTAATAAACAAGTCATTAGCATCATATCAGCGTTAGCAAATAAATGTTCGTATGTAATCTTAATAAGTAAACATGAAGGCGCGAGCAGATAAATCACAAAGTACAACTTACATACATAACCACAGTCAGCACAATTAATCAGGTGACAATTATAATTTAAATAAGCACAGCAGGCACATAATTTTAAAAAAAATATGATGTCAGTGAAAAAGCAGTGCAGCCAAGCGATGCATAATATACGCAAGTAATAACACTGTTCATTAATAAAACATTGTCAAAATCAGTTAATGTACGCAAGCACGTCGCTTCACAGGTAAATTCATAGAACATGAAATTTAGCACAAAGTATGAATCACGTAATCGCGAGCAGCAAATTACGTATAAAGTACGTACCTAAGTGGAAATATGTTACCTGAAAAATAAACTCAATTAATAGTTACCCTTTTTAGTTTATTACTTTTTTCTTCGAAATTACATTCTTCCTGAAATTTTCTCGATAGCAAGTCCTCTTAACGTCGGACACACACAGAATTTACCTGAAGGTCTTAAATATTTTATACAACCGTATCCTGAAAAATACTGAACGTTAATAACATAATTCATCAAGTCACTATAGCTTTACACTGAATTTATGCGGAGAAATTAGACTGTGTATTTGTTTACGTCTGTCAGTGCATTCGCACTGAGCGCTCGATCAACTGTAGGCGCCTGACGTAGGAGGTGATTGTTTGCGGTCAACGACAGCCTTGTGCGCCGCGCAGACTTGACTGTTGCTTTGAGTATATGCCGCCGCCGGAACACGGCGCGGTATCCTTGCATTCTCCGCATGTTTACGTATAACTGTTGGTTTCTCAAAAGTATGTCATTCCACAAAAATTTTAACGTTAGATATATGATGTACTCCCCTAGAGCGCCGAGATTTAAGAGTTTCTACTTCAGCAGTGTTATCATGAATAATTTTGCGAACTCTATATGGACCGTTATAAAGCAGAAAAAATTTGCGACACAAGCCCTTTCCTTTGTGAGACAAAGGATGAGACTTAATTAACACCTTCTGACCAACTGACAAGATTTTTAAACGACCAAGACGTTTCGCTGATTTCTCTCTTCTAGCAGCCGCCGATGCAATATTTTGTAGAGCCAGGTTCACAACTTCAGAATGCCGCAGTTTCCGTGAAGGCGGAAAAGGAACGATTTCAGAAATGCGATTTGTCGGTGCTTTATTTTTTAATATCAGTATAGGCGGTAAAGAAGTTGAGTCATTAGGAAGTTCATTCAGAATGTTTTGAAAAGTATGAAGATACTGATCCCAAGTTCTGTGATTCTGATGACAATAAAGACGACACAATTTATTGATTTCCTTCATCCATCTCTCTGAAGCATTAGATTGAGGGTGAAAAAGTGAAATAAAAATTGGTTTAATCTTACGACGCCGTAGAGTACGAAGCCAAATTTTAGAACGAAACTGTGATCCATTAACTGATATAACTTTATCAACACGACCAACTTCTTTAAGAAAATGTTTGATGAAAGCGTTAGATACTGAACGAGCTGTTGCTTTGCGTAAAGGTGTAAAACACACATATTTTGATGTCAATTCCACTGCTACGAAAATGTACGCAAAACCATTAGTAGAACGAACCACTGGACCGAACAAATCGACTGCAGCCATCTCCTTTTAATTTCGCTGGAATGATAGGAAACAACGGTGCTCTGTGAGAAACAGTTAGCGGCTTAGCCTTTTGACATAATTTGCATTTGGCAAGAACAGATCGAATACGTTTTTCCATATTACTGAAGTAGCAATTTTCTCGTAATTTATGAAAGCATTTTCTGGGACCAAAGTGTGCATAACTGAAATGTGTAAACGAGGTGTGGCCAAATCATCCAATCTAACAAAGCGTCTAAGAAAATTACAGACACCAAGGAAACTACGAACATCACGTTTTGTGGTAGGAACAGCATAATTACGAATAGCGTCTAGTTTCTCTGGATCAGGAAGAATACCGTCTGTAGAAATAATGTGACCGAGAAATTTCACCTGAGAACGACCAAATTCAGATTTTTCTAAGTTCACTGTAATGCCAACTCTTGCAAAAATACGTAGTAATGAATCCAAAATTTTGTTGTGCTCACTCCAAGAACGTTTAACAATAAGAATAACGTCAACATATGAAGTAATATTGTCACGAAGATAAACAGGTAAAATTTCGTTTAAATTACGAATGAATGCTGCTGAAGGTACAGTAAGTCCAAACGGTAATTTCCAAAGTCACTTTTGGGTAAAACAGTCAAATCCGGTTATTCTTTACCTACTGTCTAGATAGATGGATAGTAGAAGAGTTGTTTTTATAGATGCAAAGAATAGTAAAAGAGTAGGCAGCGGTGCAGAAAACTAAAAGGGAAATAGCACCACTACAGCTCGGGGCCCTGTGAGCGCTACGGCACATATTCACTTAGTGTAGTGAATCCCCTGAGGACTTAATAGCTGCACATAAATTTTAGTTTGTGACTTAGTGGCAAATTTGGCGGAAGTGCGTACGTAAATTGATCTAACCATGAACATGGATGTAAGTCATTCTTAGAATTGCGGAAGATCTTAAATTTCCGAACAGTCAAAAAGTGTTTATAGTCAAAGTTTTCGCCTCGTGGCGACAAAGACCTACCGCGTCTGTCCCAGTCCGAATGTCGATTATTGTCAAGTTCGCGCGCCTGGCGCTCTCTTGTTGCATCCCGTAAATGAAATAAATTACTTTCTTGAAACCCCTCTGCTATCTGTGATTCTAAATTTCTTCTACTGTCTTTTCCTACGATTTCGCCTTCAGTTTGTTTGACTTGCATTCGTAATGCCTCAGATTCCTTTTTAACGCGTTCATTAAATTTTCCCTGATTTTCAACATGTTTATTTATGTTCTGGTACTCTTCAGTTTCCGCAAATGGCAATGGTGCTGTATCATCCGAATCTTTGTCCCCTTTTAAACTAAGACTTGTCAGTTTATCTGAAATCTCCTCAACTCTTTCCGATGAGTCACCTAATTGTTCTTTCTGATAATTTACGTCTTCCGTAAGTGTCGCGACTCGGTTTTCGGTATTGTCACATTTAGTAGTTGATTGTTCAAACTGTTGCGTTAAGTCATTTGGTACGGATTCCTCGATTCTTTCAAATACTTCTTCCTTATCGTGTGCGCGTTGTAAATTTAATTCTGAAAATGTTTGTACTATCACGCGATCTTTTTCTTCCCGTTCTCTGTCCTGTTCCTCTTGTCTGATTTCTGTTGAAATTAAACTATTATTGTGAGAATTCAAAATCGGTTGTACTTCTTCTCTAATTTCTTTCTTTGATTCATCTTTCGTGTTTTTGAAACATGTCCCTATTCGTGAGCCTAACTGTGTTATCATTGCTTTCATCTCAGTTCCAAATGTTTCTATTTGTGATCCCAAATTTAATATAGCACTCATCAACTGCGCCATCTCTTCTGTCGTTAATCTCGTATTCTGTGAATTTTTTGATTGTGAAAAATTTTGAACTGGTTCTGGACTATTTTCCCTGCTTATTAAATTGTTTTCTACTTCATTATTCATCATCCTGTTCTCCTGTGTTGGCGAGTTCGCCATGTCAACAATTTCGTTATTCTGACTATTCAACATTTTTGCCTTTTTCATCGATCGCATAATCATTTACAAAATATACAAAACTCGTCACTATATGAAAATTACACACAATGACTCTTTATCTCCAACAATACCATTCACACGAAATGTTTCCCTCAAACATGATTAACGAACAATTGAAATAATTGCATTAAATTGTCAAACGCGTATACAAGACAACAAAATTAAATTAAAAAAAAATACCATTAGAAGAATGACAATTACCAAATCTACACATGCAATATAGACTACAATTACTAAACTACAAATTACTACAACAATACTACTGTCTACTATTTTTACAATCAGAAGAATTCCAAGGGACGATCCGAAGCAGCGGTCGCCACGTGCATGGGGGCTTAATTATTAAAAAGAATGCAAATAATTTTAATTTTCAGTCGCTGTCTGTCCGATTACGAAGTCTCGTAAACGGTTGGCCCTGACTAGTATTATTACGCAATCTGACTGCTCAGAACAACAACAAAGAATGAAATGAAAATTTTCGTTAACACAATTAATTAATTAATTAAGTCCCCAGCAACTATAAAACCTACTGTTATATCCTAGCCAGTAATGCCAACCGAGCCCGCTGCCAAAAGGTTGGCAGCATCAAAGTCCGGACGCCGTCCGCATAAGCAGCGCCAGCGATACAGGAAATCGCCGCAAGTCTGCGCGCGCCACCGCTGGCTTCTGGCTTCTTAAGCGCTGGAGTCGCGAGCGCTAGGACAGTTCTGGATTCGCCGCTCAGTTGTATACTCGCCACCGAATTGTGTACCTGCTAGTCAGTTGTGTGTTCATCGCAGCAGAGTTGTTGTTTGTCGTCAGCCGACGCTGACCAAGCCGCTCCGACTCGAACTAGACAGATTTCTGTAGACCATGTTCACCACTGTGTTCTGTATCGTCGTTAATAAAGATAAGTACCGACTTTCATTTAATCCGAGTGTTTGGGTTTTCATCTTTCTGTTCACTGTTCCAGCAGACCGGTCGGCCCGCTATTAAAAGTGTGGCGGTGACTTCGTAGGCCGTTTCTACAGTGAAGTGTTGTCGCTACGAAGGCCGTCACAAAACTGGCGACGAGGACTTCCGAACTCGTGTGCAGGGCTGGTTTAACTTGTTTCTTGAGATAGAATTTTGGGGGCTGGTTTAATTTGTGTTCACTATGTCTGCCGAATTACAACAGTTGATCTTGTTACAGAGTCAGCAAATACAAAGTCTGGTGGAAGCAATCGCCAAACAAGCGGCTAATCCACCACCACACAAGGAACAAGCACAGGCAGCACCGCCTTTTCGTGCTTTTGAGGCATCACGAGAAGAATGGCGAGAATATTTCGCGCAGTTGCAGGCGCACATGACAGTCTACAAAATCACAGGTAAAGAGCGGCAGCTTTATTTAATTTCCACTGCAGGCGTGGAAGTCTATAGACTACTTTGTAAGTTGTGCCCGGAATCCACGCCAGAAGCTTTAGACTATGACGTTGTTGTTACAAAGCTTGCTGAGTATTTCGAGTCGCGAGTTCATGTGGCAGCAGCCAGATTCAAGTTCTTCAGATTAAAGAAACTGCCACATCAATCTAATAAGCAGTGGTTAACAGATTTACGGGGCCTCACCCGTCAGTGCCGATTTAATTGTGTGTGTGGAGCTTCCTACAGTGATGTCATGTTACGAGACGCTATTACTCAAAACATTGCAGATTCTCGTATTCGTGCTGCTATCTTAAAGTTGCCTGACCCGTCATTAGAGACTGTGATAAACATCATTGAAGCCCAAGATACTGTTGACTATGCTGAGTGTGAGTTAGATCAGCCATGTATTTCTCACATTGCCTGTGCTAAGCAAGTTATGTCACGCCCGCGGCCCCACCGGCAGCGTCAGACTGTAAACACTAGCCGGCCGCGTCATGTTAAACACATTCGTCAGCCGCGTGTGCAAAATGATAGACTTAAGTCTTGCCCTAAGTGTGTTCTTGCTCATCCTCGTGAACGTTGCCCGTTAAGAAACGCGGTTTGTCACTTTTGTCAAAGGAAAGGACACATCCAGACTGTTTGTTTGCGTAAACGCAAGAACAATTCTAGTGCTGCCCAGCCCATGGATATTCATGTTCTTCAAAGCCAGCCCGCCCAGAAGGTCGCGTTTAAAGACTCTTCCACGGTTCGTGTGGGTAATAAACTTGTTCGCAATAAGCCACCCACCCAGCCCTCTGCTATGCGACCCAAGCGTAATTCAAACGCTGTAAAACGTAATGTACAGACTGCAAGTGAAGCGGGAGTTGTTGTTCCACCCGCCCAACCCACGAGTTGTCGTAAGCAGCGAACACGCGCTAAACGCGCTGATTTTGTGTCTTCCGCCTCCACTGCACCGATCCAGAGACAGTGTAATAAACTCTTTGTGAAGCTACGCATCCAGGATAAGACCTTCAATTTTCAATTAGACACTGGTGCGTCTGTGACTCTCATAAATAGTGCTACGTATGCGGCTATCGGCCGCCCTAAACTTTCAGCGGCAAAACATTCTTTGGCTACTTATAGTGGCGAACACATTCCTGTGTTAGGTGTCTGTAGTGTGCCAGCCACATTCCGGGGCAATACAAAAACAGTTTCATTCACAGTGCTCCGCGCTACAGGCAGTGTAAACATTTTCGGATTAGACTGTTTTGACTTGTTTGGCCTGTCTATCCAAGACAATGTGTTGCAACTTAATTCTGTTGTTGTTCCTCAAGACAGCATAACCGATTTGTGTAATCGATACAGTGACATATTTAAGGACGAACTAGGTTGTGCTGCGCACTTTGCCGCTCATATTACGTTAAAAGATAATGCTCAGCCTCGATTTTTTCGTGCTCGTCCAGTGCCTCACGCCCTCCGGGCACCTGTAGAAGATGAACTTCGTCGTTGGCAAAACAACGTTGTTATTCAACCCGTTTCAGCGAGCCAGTGGGCTTCTCCCTTAGTTATTATAAAGAAACCGTCTGGCAAGTTACGTTTGTGTGCTGATTTTAAGTCGACAGTTAATCCTCAGACTGTCATTGATTCTTTTCCTTTACCTAGACCGGACGAGCTGATGGATAAGTTAGGGGAAGCTCGTTTCTTTTCCAAAATTGATCTCCGTGAAGCACATTTGCAATTGCCCCTCGACGAGCAATCACAACAGTATTTTGTCATAAACACGTCGTTGGGGTTGTTCCGTTTTCTGCGTTTGCCTTTTGGTTGTGCGTCAGCTCCAGCTGTTTTTCAGCGTTTTTTGTCCCAACTTTTGGCTACTGTGCCATCGTGTTGCAACTATTTAGACGATATTGTTGTGTCCGGTCGGACGCCTGCTGAACATTTCCGTAATTTGGAGTGTTTGTTTACAGTGTTGTCTCAGGCAGGCCTACGTTGCAACATCGATAAATGTTCATTTTTCCTTACGGAGTTGGAGTATCTGGGACATGTTATTAATGCTCAAGGCATTCATCCCTCCCAGTCACATTTAGCAGCTATTCGTGATTTGCCCGCCCCTCGCAATCTGCATGAATTGCAAGCAGTTCTTGGCAAATTGACATATTATATTAGGTTTATACCTAATGCATCACAGATTGCTGCACCGTTGCATCGTCTCCGCCGTAAGAATGTTCCGTTTGTGTGGTCAGCTGATTGCCAATCAGCCTTTCAGCAGCTAAAAGAGGCTATATTGAATGATCGTTGTCTGGTCCATTACGACCCTAACAAGCCTCTGGTGTTAGCTTGTGATGCTTCTTCTTTCGGCCTCGGTGCTGTGTTGTCTCACCGAGTCGGTAACACCGAACGTCCTATTGCGTTCGCATCTAAATTGCTAAACAAAGCTCAGTGTAATTATAGCCAATTGGACAAGGAAGCGTTGGCTATTGTGTTCGGTGTCACAAAATTCCATCACTACCTCTATGGTAGACCATTCTATTTAGTAACATATCACAAGCCCCTGACGTCACTGTTTCATCCGTCTAAACCAGTTCCTCAGCGGACAGCTCAGAGACTACAACGTTGGGCTCTTTTGTTATCACAATACCAGTATGAGATACTGTATCGCCCTACAGCTCAGCATGCAAACGCTGACGCGCTTTCTAGATTGCCGATTGCTGCGGATGATGTCTTCGATTCCTCTGACGACTCTTGCCATCAGATTGACGCCGATGAGCATCAATCCCTCCGTGATTTTCCGATTGATTATCGTCAGGTGGCACGTGAGACAGCTACGGATCCTCATCTGAGTTTACTATTACGTTTTGTTCAACGTGGTTGGCCGTCCAAGGCAAAGGACATATCGGATCCTGTGGTTCGTCGCTATTATCCGCAACGTCATCTGTTGTCTGTTTCGCACGGAGTTTTGCTGTTACGCACCGAGAATGACCAGCTTCGTGTAGTGGTTCCCCAAGTGCTCCAATCCAAGGTCCTCGACTTGTTGCATCAAGGTCATTGGGGAGTGGTCCGCACCAAGCAGCTAGCCCGCCGTCATTGTACATGGATCGGCATTGATAAGCAGATTACGCAGATGTCTACAGATTGTTCGACGTGTGCCGAACACCAAGCTGCTCCGCCTCAACGCTATTTTGAGTGGGCACGCCCTGCCGGTCCCTGGCAGCGAGTACATATTGATTTCGCTGGCCCAAATTGGCATTCTCGTTGGCTCATCGTGATAGACGCATTTAGTAATTTTCCGTTTGTTGTGCCCATGCAGTCTACAACGTCTGCACAAACTATACAGGCGTTGACTTCAATTTTTTGTATTGAGGGTCTTCCAGAAGTTTTAGTGCCTGACAATGGTCCACAATTTACCTCTGCTGAATTTGAAAGTTTTTGTTCTGCCAATGGCATTCGCCATGTTCTTACTCCGCCGTTCCACCCTCAATCGAATGGTGCAGCGGAACGTTTTGTACGCACATTCAAGGATCATATGGACCGCCTTCGTGCTACGCACTCTCGTCAGCAGGCCCTCATCACGTTCCTGCCGTCGTACCGGACCACGCCACGCGACGGCCCTTCGCCTGCGGAGCTTCTCCACGGCTGTCGTCATCGCACCCTACTACGGTTGTTGCACCCCCCGGATCGACCCGCCGCTTCTGAGCATCGCACGCGTTTTCAGCGCAACGACGCCGTTTTTTTCAGAGTTTATCACGGTCGCCGTCGTTGGGAACGTGGTACCGTGATAAGTGTCCAGGGTCGCGGTTTTTATACTGTTCAAGGTGCTACTGGGGTGCACAGGAGGCATCAGAACCAGTTGCGCCGCGCTGGCCGCCCGGATTCTGCCGCTCGTTCTTTGTCCACAGATTTGGTCCGCGGCGGGTTCCAGCCGCGCCTTCCGACTTCGCTGCCGCCTCCAGGGCAGCAGCAGCAGCCGTCGCCGCTACCACGCCGACAGCCCGTCCCGTTGATGCCTCCCGCGCAGCTTCATCCGGGAGCGCCCCAGGTGGTCGCTCCGGCGCCTGCGGTCCCTCTTCAGTCGCCACCGCCTTCGGAGCTGATGGACGTCGACCCCTCAGCCGGGCCGCCTTCCCAAGCGGTGGCTGTGCAGCCTGTACTGCAGCCGCTTTCCTTAGGCACCCCCAAGGAGTCTGACACCGCAGCGCCTTGTCCGGCGCCCACTCAGCAGCCGTCGACGCAGCGTCAGGAGACGCTGCCTTTCTTCGTGGGTCCCGACGCCCCGTCGCGTCCAGTACCAGAAGCTGCGCCCGTGGTCACAGGCGTGCACCCTGACCTCGGTTTTCAGTCGGTGTTTCCCGAGGCCCCGCGCAGCCAATGCTGGGGTGCGGACCGGGGACTGCCACCGACAACAGTCTCCGCCCCGGTCTCTTCTGCTACGTCTGCGGCCAGACCCCTCCCCCGCCGTCGACGCTCGCCACGTCATTATTCAACGACGGTGCGGCGATTTGGGGGGGAGGAGTGTTATATCCTAGCCAGTAATGCCAACCGAGCCCGCTGCCAAAAGGTTGGCAGCATCAAAGTCCGGACGCCGTCCGCATAAGCAGCGCCAGCGATACAGGAAATCGCCGCAAGTCTGCGCGCGCCACCGCTGGCTTCTGGCTTCTTAAGCGCTGGAGTCGCGAGCGCTAGGACAGTTCTAGATTCGCCGCTCAGTTGTATACTCGCCACCGAATTGTGTACCTGCTAGTCAGTTGTGTGTTCATCGCAGCAGAGTTGTTGTTTGTCGTCAGCCGACGCTGACCAAGCCGCTCCGACTCGAACTAGACAGATTTCTGTAGACCATGTTCACCACTGTGTTCTGTATCGTCGTTAATAAAGATAAGTACCGACTTTCATTTAATCCGAGTGTTTGGGTTTTCATCTTTCTGTTCACTGTTCCAGCGGACCGGTCGGCCCGCTATTAAAAGTGTGGCGGTGACTTCGTAGGCCGTTTCTACAGCGAAGTGTTGACGCTACGAAGGCCGTCACAAAACCTACGAAACCAAAGCACAAGTATAACAGTTCTGTGTGTGGAAGTATGACTCAACGTACACATCTGGCACGGTTCTTCTTCAATAAGACAAGAAATTTCAAATACCATTTATACTGAAGTGATAAAAAAAAATTAGAAATACTATAATTACGCAAGAACACCAGAATTACACACTAATACAAGAACACAAGTCAGATGCTTTGTTGACTGAACCTGTACTGACGCATTATTTAAGACACTGAAATAATAAAAAGAAAGCATGGAATATTTTACCTTCATATATATTGACGAAAAGCACTGTGATCATTACAATATCTCCATTCGAATAACATCTGCTGTCCATCCATCAAACAACTGCATAAAACATGGAACAAACACTTTTCACTACATTTCAGCGAGCACTCTCCTCCGCTACCTCTCAATAACCACTGCCTACTACGAGTTCTCGACAAGCACTGCACTCCGCTACATCTCAATAATCACAGCCTACTACGAGTCCTCGACAAGCACAGCCCTCCGCTACATCTCAATAATCACTGCCAGTGGAGGCGGCTAAACAAAACTCTCTGGCGCGATCTCTGGCGCTGTGGCTCAGTGTAGCCACCTTTCAATATTCCGCGCTGCCGATTCAGTGCTAAGCAGGGCGAGCCAACCTCTTGTTGCTCCGAGGAGGTGCTGTACTCTACTGTACGTACCTGTAGTGGTGCATTGTTGAGGATCATTTCCGAAAACGATATCAAAACTAGGTGTCCTCGTTTGTACAGCAACCTTTTGTCAGGCATAAAACCCACTAAGGTGCACCCTATGCATGATTATCGCGCCGTTATTAAAATCGCTGGCTTGTTTGCTTTGTGATCAAGGATCTTGCGTGTTGAGTGCCATAACTGTTTAAGACTGGTACCTTGTGATGGCACATATCTGCCAGTCGTGTGTTTCTGCTTCTGCCATTGCAAATACCTCTTTCCCATCTATGCCATTAGCCAGGGTGCGATGCTATATTGCAACCACTGGCACAATGCCTCCATACCATTTACACTCAGCTCCAGCAATTAATGTAGCCGCCAATCTGTGTCCCTCATTACTAACCTACGGCACGATCTCGGAAGAACGCCTAACGCCTATTTACCTACTCCCTAGCGTAGCTTTTGGCATCTGATCCTGTACCGAGCAGACAGCCTACGTCAGATGCCATATGTGGATTGTCTTGAGACATTATGGATTAGAAGTTAAGTTACGCGTTTCTAACCCAAGCAAGAAATCATTTGCAAAACTATGTGAACCATGCCGCCAAATACCCATAACCTACTCATACTACTGTTTCGGTTGCTTCGACTAGAGATTGACGAATCCCGTCCTCGTTAGTGTCGCCAAGCGCAGGCTTAACGCCGGCGTCCTACCACTTATTGTTCGAGTGGTTTTAAATAAAGAGAGACTGGTAAGCAGTTTTCCGAACCACTGTAAGAAATGACTGTAAGAACTTCAGCCATTACGCCGTTTGATTATACATATAACGGAGGCTTGGACGCTCGCCTAGGTTAGTACGTAGCTCTAAGGAAAAACCACTGAACCTTCCTGTCAGTTAGGTGTGGTAGCAACTGCCTTGTGAATTTAATCAGTAATAAGAGTATGTGAGTATAATTTAATACCTAACTACTTGTCCGACGGTCTACAATGGAAACTCGATACGATAACTGACTAGACCCTGGATAGATTGTTCACTTTTGTATAACATTTCACTAACTATTTAGTGCTATAGAAGGAACCAACTTTATTAGATACTTACATAGAACCTAACCGGAGGGAGAATGAATTTTATTTAGTGTTTAATTGTACCACATGACATAAATACTTGTAACTTGGGTAATTCCTTTATATTTATAACTAATTTTCAGAAAGAGTTTTAATAATACTGTAATCTCAAATGTTACTAGAAAATGGGGGGAGAAATATAAGTAGCAGATATCGGTAGTCATTCATTAGGATTTTAGAAGATAAGGGCTTAATCCTCAGCTGTTAGCACTGTAAAATGCAAACACCTCTTCAAACCCAAGAGGATAGACACGAATGCAAACAACTCTTGCCCTATTATTGATCATTATTATGTACACAATTTTGTTCGTGACAAATACTGTCCCGTGAGAGCACTTCCACTGAGGTCTCTTCTAAGACACACCTTTCACGGTGTGACTCTTCTACGCCCTTAAGCTACCCGCCGAAGCCTGCTTCTACACTCCTGGAAATGGAAAAAAGAACACATTGACACCGGTGTGTCAGACCCACCATACTTGCTCCGGACACTGCGAGAGGGCTGTACAAGCAATGATCACACGCACGGCACAGCGGACACACCAGGAACCGCGGTGTTGGCCGTCGAATGGCGCTAGCTGCGCAGCATTTGTGCACCGCCGCCGTCAGTGTCAGCCAGTTTGCCGTGGCATACGGAGCTCCATCGCAGTCTTTAACACTGGTAGCATGCCGCGACAGCGTGGACGTGAACCGTATGTGCAGTTGACGGACTTTGAGCGAGGGCGTATAGTGGGCATGCGGGAGGCCGGGTGGACGTACCGCCGAATTGCTCAACACGTGGGGCGTGAGGTCTCCACAGTACATCGATGTTGTCGCCAGTGGTCGGCGGAAGGTGCACGTGCCCGTCGACCTGGGACCGGACCGCAGCGACGCACGGATGCACGCCAAGACCGTAGGATCCTACGCAGTGCCGTAGGGGACCGCACCGCCACTTCCCAGCAAATTAGGGACACTGTTGCTCCTGGGGTATCGGCGAGGACCATTCGCAACCGTCTCCATGAAGCTGGGCTACGGTCCCGCACACCGTTAGGCCGTCTTCCGCTCATGCCCCAACATCGTGCAGCCCGCCTCCAGTGGTGTCGCGACAGGCGTGAATGGAGGGACGAATGGAGACGTGTCGTCTTCAGCGATGAGAGTCGCTTCTGCCTTGGTGCCAATGATGGTCGTATGCGTGTTTGGCGCCGTGCAGGTGAGCGCCACAATCAGGACTGCATACGACCGAGGCACACAGGGCCAACACCCGGCATCATGGTGTGGGGAGCGATCTCCTACACTGGCCGTACACCACTGGTGATCGTCGAGGGGACACTTAATAGTGCACGGTACATCCAAACCGTCATCGAACCCATCGTTCTACCATTCCTAGACCGGCAAGGGAACTTGCTGTTCCAACAGGACAATGCACGTCCGCATGTATCCCGTGCCACCCAACGTGCTCTAGAAGGTGTAAGTCAACTACCCTGGCCAGCAAGATCTCCGGATCTGTCCCCCATTGAGCATGTTTGGGACTGGATGAAGCGTCGTCTCACGCGGTCTGCACGTCCGGCACGAACGCTGGTCCAACTGAGGCGCCAGGTGGAAATGGCATGGCAAGCCGTTCCACAGAACTACATCCAACATCTCTATGATCGTCTCCATGGGAGAATAGCAGCCTGCATTGCTGCGAAAGGTGGATATACACTGTACTAGTGCCGACATTGTGCATGCTCTGTTGCCTGTGTCTATGTGCCTGTGGTTCTGTCAGTGTGATCATGTGATGTATCTGACCCCAGGAATGTGTCAATAAAGTTTCCCCTTCCTGGGACAATGAATTCACGGTGTTCTTATTTCAATTTCCAGGAGTGTATACCGGCTGGAGTGGCCGTGCTTTTCTAGGCGCTACAGTCTGGAGCCGAGCGACCGCTACGGTCGCAGGTTCGAATCCTGCCTCCGGCATAGATGTGTGTGATGTCCTTAGGTTAGTTAGGTTTAATTAGTTCTGAGCCCGCATCTCGTGGTCGTGCGGTAGCGTTCTCACTTCCCACGCCCGGGTTCCCGGGTTCGATTTCCGGCGGGGTCAGGGATTTTCTCTGCCTCGTGATGGCTGGGTGTTGTGTGCTGTCCTTAGGTTAGTTAGGTTTAAGTAGTTCTAAGTTCTAGGGGACTGATGACCATGGATGTTAAGTCCCATAGTGCTCAGAGCCAATTAGTTCTGAGTTCTAGGCGACTGATGACCTCAGAAGTTAAGTCACATAGTGCTCAGAGCCTTTTGAACCTGCTTCTATCTCTGGGTCGCTACACAGTACAGTCTTCGCCTCGCCTCCAGCATTCTGCCGCCACCACTGCAGGATCCATCTCTTCGCACCGAGCAGGTCAGTCGTCTCTGAGCAAGGCAAGATGTGGTGACGCCACGTTGTTGTGATTAATATATCCTGTGCCACGACACGAGGGACTGAAACTGAGATCAGAAACCAAAACACTTTAACTCAGTGCAAAACTTTTGTTCACCGACATGTTAAACTGTGAGGTGGATATGTCACTTTGATTTTTGTAAGTTATTGGTGCTTACGTCACAGAGAGAGGAAGTTATGTTACTGTTAAACAATATTTGGTCTTGTGATTCTTGAGTTTCTCCCGGCGTATTTGATAATCAAAATATTCACGGGTGCACTGCCGGTCTACAGTGTCCAACGGGCACAATATTTCGGCGATCATACATGTCGCCATCATCAGGTGAACTGACGGACTGAGCTCCTGTGAACGTGCCGGTACGGAGATCCGTACGCTATGGCTGCTCAGGGGGAACTGGGTTCGGTCTCTCTACGCATATTTGACGTACTCGGACGTTGAGTAGTCTTGTGGTGGAGGTTCTTTGTCCTTTGACATTTCCTCCAAGCCTGTACGTTAAATTTTGTATGTGACATGCACCTTACTTTTAGTTGGGGAAACTGGGTTCGGTCGCGGCGGCGGCCGATTTAAATACCCTCCGCCCGCGGCGCACTCCCTCCGCCGTCCGCGCCCCGCGCCACGGTCGCGCGGTGGAACAGATTGCGACGGCGTCTGAGATGACGTCGGTGTGATGGCTCTGTCCGCCGTGGTCGTCACAACTATACGTTTGCTCGATTTACTCTTGATTAACCCAATCGCTGGTTCCCAAGCCTTGCTAAGATTATAGCCACAGTCACGGTTTATGAGGTCGTCATTTGTACGAATTTCGATGGCCTCTCTAACAACGCTGTCCCAGTATCTCGACGTCTGTTCCAGAATCCTCGTGCGTTTATACTCAGAGATACTGGGACAGACGGCGAGATACTGGGACAGCGTTGTTAGAGAGGCGATCGAAATTCGCACCAATGACGACCTCATAAACCGTGACTGTGGCTATAATCTTAGCAAGGCTTGGGAACCAGCGATTGGGTTAACCAAGAGTAAATCGGGCAAACGTATAGTTGTGACGACCACGGCGGACAGAGCCATCACACCGACGTCATCTCAGACGCCGTCGCAATCTGTTCCACCGCGCGACCTTGGCGCGGGGCGCGGACGGCGGAGGGAGTGCGCCGCGGGCGGAGGGTATTTAAATCGGCCGCCGCCGCAACCGAACCCAGTTCCCCCTGAGCAGCCATAGCGTACGGATCTCCGTACGCGCACGTTCACAGGAGCTCAGTCCGTCAGTTCACCTGATGATGGCGACATGTATAATCGCCGAAATATTGTGCCCGTTGGACACTGTAGACCGGCAGTACACCCGTGGGTGTTTTGAATATTTGGTCTTGTTGTGGCACAGTCTTTGCCTCTGCGCAGTCTGATAGGGTTTTGGTTGAAGTTTGGTAGGTGATGGACGTATTTAGTAGTGTGTGTTGTACTGTATCTGTCAGATGAAGAAAAAATTATTGTAAAAGACAGCAAGGATGAATATGATGTATACGAGGTGTGGCTAGAAAAAAACCGGACTAGTACTGGTGAAACAGTAAAACGAATGCAATAAGGCTGAAAGTTGCGTGGCCTGTCACGTGACTCTCGCTCCGCCTACTGCTCGAGTTTCATCTGCCTCCTGCACTCAGTCTGCCCGTGGCGTCTGTTTTAAGTAGTTGACGTTTTGTCTGTGCGTCGGAAAATGTTGAGTGTACAGAAAGAACAGCGTGTTAACATCAAATTTTGTTTCAAACTAGGAAAATCTGCAAGTGAAACGTTTGTAATGTTACAACAAGTGTACGGCGATGATTGTTTATCGCGAACACAAGTGTGTGAGTGGTTTAAACGATTTAAAGATGGCCGCGAAGACACCAGTGATGACACTCGCACTGGCAGACCATTGTCAGCAAAAACTGATGCAAACATTGAAAAAATCGGTAAACTTGTTCGACAAGATCGCCGTTTAACAATCAGAGCAGTGTCTGAGTTAACAGGAGTTGACAAGGAAAGTGTTAGGCAGATTCTTCATGAAAGTTTCAACATGAACAAAGTGTGTTCAAAAATGGTTCCAAAGTGTCTCACAATTGAACAGAAGGAACGCCGAAGAATGATTTGTTCTGACATCCTGGAAAACATTGAAAGTGATCCCACCTTCTTACAAAATGTTATTACTTGCGATGAATCGTGGTTTTTTACTTACGATCCCGAAACTAAACGCCAATCGATGCATTGGAAAACTCCTGGTTCTCCACGACAAAAAAAAGCACGAATGTCAAAATCGAAATTCAAGGCAATGATGATTGTTTTTTTTGACATCAAAAGGATTGTGCACATTGATTGGGTACCAGAGGGACAAACAGTGAATCAGCATTACTACATTAGCGTCCTGGCTACCCTACGTGAGCGAGTACGGAGAAAACGGAACGATTTGTGGAGAAAAAAGTCATGGATCCTTCACCAAGACAATGCCCCAGCTCACAGTGCGTTGTCAGTTAAGACGTTTTTGGCAAAACACAACATTCCCATCTTAGATCATCCACCCTACTCACCTGATTTGGCCCCCTGTGACTTTTTTTCTTTTCCCTAAAGTCAAGTCAGCTTTGAAAGGAACTAGATTTGAGACTGTTGAAGCAGTAAAAGAAAGAGCGACGGAAGTAATGTATGGACTTACCGAAAATGATCTGCAGCATTGCTATGAACAGTGGAAAATTTGTATGGAGCGGTGTAGAGACCGAGGAGGAGAGTACATTGAAGGAGATAACATGAAATTGTAAATAATTGTAAATAAATGTTTTTTCCAGCATCAGTCCGGTTTTTTTCTAGCCGCACCTCATATATTGGGGGGGGGGGGGGAAATATAAATTTTGAATAGTGTTATTTTTTTAAGGGAAGAAGTTTGAGGTAAGACTGCAGCGCTACGCAGCTAATTTGTCGGAATGATTATTGCCAAATAGTTACCTTCGTTCTCTTGCTCAGAGCTGAGAGGAAAACCACTCCACATCCTGAGTCACGCATTAACATGTAAACTGATTAAGCTGTTTGGTTTTTATAGAAATTCTCTGTTAATATTGTACCCTTTTTAAACCATTGATCACTTTGTTAAGTGTAATATTGTTCAGACCAATGTTATGTGCCAGGATCACGAGAAGTTTTACCCTGGCTTTTTGAAGACATGCTTCATACTTCGAATATCGTCTCATAGGAACAGTTACTGTAGCCATCCCACTCTTTAAAAATGGTTTAGCATTATGCATTAACACAGTGCACCACATGGTGTGCTATACTTCGAATATTGGTTGGAAATTTTATTTAACAAATTGGAACCTAGCTTAGCCAGTGCCTGCTTGTTGTTTGTTGTTATGCTTTAGAGAAATCTATAACGGTGTTGTCTAGATGCGATGTAAGTGTAAATTTTGATTACTGCCAGATAATTGTTTTACTTCAGTTGTGCCTTTAATACGAAGACAAGTTTCATTGATATCAGTTACAATTCGATTCAAATTATGTTCTGTTTAGTAATGCAAAGGTTAGCATGCGAGTTTAAGTCGGATAACAGTTTGTGGGTACATAGTTTTGGTAATATGTAGCCCTTTCACATTGTGGGAGGTAAATTTGGGCTAAAGTTCGTACATAAACGTATAGAGGGAAGTTAGGGAACTTACAAAGCTTAATCAGTTCTTCACTTGTTTTTATAACGATACTTATCAGATTTAACCAACTGTAAACTGCCTCAGTTACTGAAAAATTCACAAAATAAGTTATTCCCTCCCTTATTTCATAAGGCTGCTCAGTACGCCTGCCCAAGGGAGTTCTAACGTTCCATCGCTCATAGTAAAAAGCTCTATCGTCGTAAACCGATTTCTGTGAAAAGGGGAAGAGTGTGCAAGGGACTACCTGCTCGGAAGGGATAGAAAGCATAACTTTTGTACATATTTTCATTGAGACCTTTCTATTCCTTTGAAAGGTTTGCAGTACTTGTTGAGAGCTAAGAGGCTCCAGAAACCAGTTACAGCCGGCCCACGAATTCAGCACATGTTGCTGAGATGTCATTGCTCCCACCGTAGGTTCCTCTCTCTTGCGTGGCGGCCCTCGACTAACTAGCACGTACCTTGTCCACTCTCCTTGTCCACTGTTCCGGATTTTCAGTTATAGTGACTATTCTTTCGAGCAGGGGGTTGAGCCCCCAGTGCCACATGTACCTGTAGTCGTAGTCTTGGTTGAATAAACCCTGGGGGTATATCTGAGATAAAATACCTGTATTTATTTCGACCGCCAGGAAACCCACAACAGTCGCAATTCCTGCCTTCTTACAAAAACCCTCATACACGCCATTACAAATGTTGTATGATTAACAGTAATTAAAAATGTAGTAAATATCAATTCTAATACTTCAATTTTTGCTTTCATTTTTACTTTCTGGAAAACTTTAGCCATTTTTTTTTGTTTTTCTCCAAGAAGTCAGCGGATAATTTGGTCCTCAAGTCCTACAAGATGTAAACCAATTAATGAAATGGTATCATAGTGTGCACACAACAGCCACGAAGCCTGGAGGGATATCAAAAGTTACCTATCCTCAGTCACTGGACAAAGTTTTGTGACCTTAAGTAAAAATGGAGCCGCTTTAGTACATTGTTGACTTGTGCGGTGAGCAAAACTAGCCCTCCTTATATGATCGGTTGTTTGTCGATGAAATCGGAATACCGACGTGTCCAATAAACTAATTCCGTCAAAGTGTATGCCATTCTGTCAATTATGCGACATATATGAGGACATGCAAACAGACAAGCAAACTCACAAAGCTTTTTAAATAAAACATCACTAACATTCTACATATTTGTTCTTCTTGTCTACGTATTTATTTCTCAACATCGTCACCCCAGCGACGAACATATTTCTCCCAACAAGAGATCAGTTTGTTGATACTGTCACCGTAAAATGTCTGACTTCGTTGACGGAGCCACAAGCTTACCTCTCCTTGCACAGCTTCATCTCTATCAAAGTGAAGTCCTCGAATGTGTCGGAAACAGGTGAAAATTGGATGGTACAAAGTCTGAGCTATATGGAGGATGATGGATGGCAGCGAACCCAAGGCGTTGGACTGTTACAGATGTCGCAGCGCTCGTGTGTGGTCTGGCATTGCCCTGCTGAACTCTTCGAATTCGAAACTCGACTACACCACTCGACGGAGCTCTCAGCGTCAGAGAGCTGAAATATGTAGACATGGAGAATGATGATGTAGAATATTAATGAGGTTTATTTTATTTAAAGAGCTCTAAGAGTTTTCACTTAAGAGCTTCGGGTTATTACTTCTCAGAATGTCCTCGTACTTTTACTGATAGGTGAAGAATTACATTAGCAGTTTACAGAAGTGCGCTGTTCTCGTTTCATAGGAAACGGAAATCACTAGTAGAAAAGAATTAGTTAAAATACATTCCTTGATCCATAATCAACTACACGATCGAGCCTTCGAAAAAATGCCTGGATTATTGCCATATCGCGAGCTGTTAAGCAGTGTTAATGACATTGCTTTTTCTAATGATAGTCAAACTAAAATAGTGAAAGTAACAAATGTGCCTTCGCACGTTACTCGTGGTATTCCGAGTTTTTACGCTTTGAATGCTTTCGAGATAGATGTCACCTTGGGGAATGCATTGTTTATCCTCAAACAAAAATTAAAATCAAAGCGAAAACAGTAATACTAGAATTTATATGTTTTTTATTTCCAATTAAGTTAATTATACAGGGTGTTTCAAAAGTAACTGTACACACTTCATGGGTGTAATGTATATATCAAAATAAGATCAAGATGTTAAATAAAGATTTGACTGAAATTGCTTTATTTCTTAGGTACGTCATTTGTGGTAGGCATTACTTCATGCATGGGCCAGTAGAAGGTTTTGTCATGTCGTGTTCGCCTGCATATCGACTGATGTTGCTTTGTGCACTCCCCGACATTTCTCGGTTGATTCTGGCACGGAGTGCCTTTATTTTCTTGACTTTGATGTGGTACGTTGTACTCTAGAATTGTGTTGTAATGTTACAGCACCAGACGTACAATATACACTGCTGTTCATTAAAATTGCTACACCACGAAGAAATGCAGATGATAAACGGGTATTCATTGGACAGATATATTATACTAGAACTTACATGTGATTACATTATCTCGCAATTTGGGTTCATAGATCGTGAGAAATCAGTACCCAGAACAATCACCTCTGGCCGTAATAACGGCCTTCATACGCCTGGGCATTGAGTCAAACAGAGCTTGGATGGCATGTACAGGCACAGCTGCCCATGCAGCTTCAACACGATACCACAGTTCATCAAGAGTAGTGACGAGCCAGTTGCTCGGTCACCATTGACCAGACGTTTTCAATTGGTGAGTGATTTGGAGAATGTGCTGGCCAGGGCAGCTGTCGAACATTTACTGAATCCAGAAAGGCCCGTACAGGACCTGCAACATGCGGTCGTGCATTATCCTGCTGAAATGTAGGGTTTCGCAGGGATCGAATGAAGGGTAGAGCCACGGGTCGTAAGACCATCATGATGCTGTGAACAGAACGTGGATTCATCCGAAAAAATGAGGTTTTGCCATTCGTGCACCCAGGTTAGTCGTTGAGTACACCATCGCAGGCGCTCCTGTCTGTGATGCAGCGTCAAGGGTAACCGCAGCCACGGTCTCCGAGCTGATAGTCCATGCTGCTGCAAACGTCGTCGAACTGTTCGTGTAGATGGTTGTCGTCTTGCAAACGTCCCCATCTGTTGACTCAGGGATCGAGACGTGGCTGCACGATTCGTTTCAGCCATGCGGATAAGATGTCTGTCATCTCGACTGCTAGTGATACGAGGCCGTTTGGATCCAGCACGGCGTTCCGTACTACCCTCCTGAACACATGATTCCATATTCTGGTAACAGTCATTGGATCTCGAACAACGCGGGCAGCAATGTCGCGATCCAATAAACCGCAATCGCGATAGGCTACAATCCGACGTTTATCAAAGTCGGAAACGTGATGGTACGCATTTCTCTTCCTTACACGAGGCATCACAACAACGTTTCATCAGGCAACGCCGGTCAACTGCTGTTTGTGTATGAGAAATCGGTTGGAAACTTTCCTCAAGTGAGCACGTTGTAGGTGTCGCCACCGGCGCCAACCTTGTGTGAATGCTCTGAAAAGTTAATCATATGCATATCACAGCATCTTCTTCCTGTCGGTTAAATTTCGCGTCTATAGCACGTCATCTTCGTGGTGAAGCAATTTTAATGGTCAGTAGTCTACATTTATTGTGTCGACAGTTCATTGACTGCACTTGTCGTGTACGGTACGATGGCGTAATAAAACGGTGAATTCGCGGATATGCACACCCTTTACGTCGCAGTAGAAGGCAATGCACGAGCAGCAAGACGATGGTAAATGGTAATGTTTCCAAACAGAAGAGTACTAAACCATCAGACTTTCACAGCTGTGGACAGGCGTTTAAGGGAATATGGCATTCGTGGTGCGCGACTATTCAAAGGTGTGTGAAATCTTACGAGACTTAACTGCTAAGGTCATCAGTCCCTAAGCTTACACACTATTTAACCTAAATTATCTTAAGGACAAAGACAGACAGCCATGCCCGAGGGAGGACTCGAACCTCCGGCGGGACCAGCCGCAAGCGCGTCTATTATGTCGGCCTCAAATGGATGGAGTGGGTAGATGAAGATTCGTTTAAGTGCCAATTTAGGTTTTGCTCAATCAGCTGCGTGGCGGTTGCTTCGAAGACGGCAATTCCACCCATTTCACCTGCAGAAGATAGAGGAGCTGACGCCTGCAGACCACCCCAGGCGTCAGTGGTTACTCGAGCACCATGCTACTAATCCACTGTTCGGTCGTCGGGTACTGTTTACGGATGAAATCCACTTCAGCCGTGCGGGTATCGTGAACATGCACGCGTGGACGTATGAAACTCCTCGTGTAAGTATAGTACGATGATATGAACATCATTTTGCAGTGATCATTTGGTGTGGTATAATGGACGATCAGTTCCTTGGACCGCATGTTATTCCATAGCGCCTGACTGGTGGAATGAATAGACAGCTTTTGGAAAATGAATTGGGTGGCCTGATTCATGGCGTCCCACTCACTACGCGAATCGACTAATGGTTTATGCACGACGGTGGCCCCGCACATTTCAGTCGGGAGACAAGAGAGTATCTCAATGTTACTTATCCTGGTTAATGAATAGGTCGTGCAGGGCCAGTTGCTAGTCCCGCCAGATCTCCGTATCTTAACCCCCTGGGCTTCTACTTTTGGGGCCGTCTCAAAGAGATCGTGTATGGTGTTGCAATTGAGAATGTAGCACAGCTACAGCAGCCGAACTGAAAATGGTTGTGCAGCTGTGCAGAGAGAGACGAACGGAGCCTACAACGTTCCGAGAGCGGGAAGACGTCGAACACGTCTTTGAACATGTCTTTGGGTAAACCTACAGCACGTAGATGTGTTGAAATTCGGGTTCATTCGTGTCGTTGCTTTCTGAGAAGAACTGATTTTGTGTTGTTTGTGTTGCTCATGTGATCCCTAGTTTGTGTTGCCCATGTGATCCCTACTCTACTGCATTGAAATAAATCAATTCAAGACAAAACTTTCGTATAACATTTTACGCTTATTTTGAAGTGTACATTACACCCATGAAGTGTGTACAGTTGCTTCTGAATCATCATGAATTAATTTTGTGCTGTGTGCGGTCCACTTGCCATCCCTACACTACTGCATATTTTGGAAATAAAGCAATTTCAGACAAAACTTTATTTAAAATTCTTATCCATTAAAGATATGGAACACTGAAACTGTAATTTCTGTAATCCTTAAAACTTTATTTATTATTTTACTCTTATTTTGATGCATAAATTACACTCACGAAGTACGTAGAGTTACTTTTGAACCACTCTGTATACGATTATATGAGGTTATAAAGCTAAAATCTATTTTAGTAATATTTAAAATGCTTATTTCTTTTCTCAGTGCAGATGTCACATACTTCAGCGACAACAAAAGAGAAAAAGAAGAAAACGCGAGACTGGAGTTGAATACGGGGCGCTACGAATTCCCTCACTTTAACGCCGCTGACGCAATGAGTCAAAGTTTTAGTTGTCATTTTCTCAGGAACTATTGCTTGTTGGTACTTTGACCGAAATTTAAGCACTCCGTCTGCAGGCCACAAGTGGCCCATCGGGACCGTCTGACCGCCGTGTCATCCTCAGATGAGGATGCGGATAGGAGGGCCGTGTGGTCAGCACACCGCTCTCCCGGTCGTTATGATGGTTTTCTTTGACCGGAGCCGCTACTATTCGGCCGAGTAGCTCCTCAATTGGCATCACGAGGCTGAGTGCACCCCGAAAAATGGCAACAGCACGTGGCAGCCCGGATGGTCACCCATCCAAGTGCCGGCCACGTCCGACAGCGCTTAACTTCGGTGATGTGAGGGGAATCGGTGTGTCCACTGCAGCAAGGCCGTTGCCTTTGAGCGAAATTGGTGTCCCTATATTTTCACCCTGTGAAGTTTCGACTGAGTAAGAGCAACATATGGTGTGTTTCCCTTGTTAGACCGGCATATGTAGGAGACTGCAGTAACAACTCAGTATAGAGTCAGTACCGTTATCTGTATTGGAATAATAGATGAATTTTTTCAACACAGAGCCTTATCAGTGACCAAACAATGGAAAGAATCATGTCCACAGAAAGGCTCCGTGCGTTGTCTCATTTTATTCAATATTTACTTCAGTGACATGCCAGTAGGTCCGACTGCCATCTTGCACAAGTAGCCGATAAGACACGGCCATATTTACACTAGGACTAACAACCAATATAATGTTAACCGTCTCCAACAACAAAATAACAGAACTGTCAAGTGGTTCAGGGAGAACAAAACTGCTCTGAACGTGCAAAAGTCAAGTGCAATATACTTCACGAAGAAGAGATATATGTTGCAAGACAGTATCACTATTAACAGTGCCATAATTCCATGGAAAACACACGTAAAATACCTAGGAATAACACTGGACTACCAACTATTTTCATATAAATATGACGAGTACACCACACAAAAAGGGTAACAGTTGGTAACTGGCAAAAATTGTGTCTCGATAAGTCAGTCACACTACTACCATTGTGTAGGTGCACCACATGAGCGACGATTGTCAGCAAAACGACGGTGGAAGCTTTACAATTAATTCAAAATACACTTCTACGATGGAGCTTACAAGCAGTTTCACTAACCAGGATTACGACGTCACAGGGAGAAATGAACTTGCCGCTACTGAAAACCATAATCAAGGGAATGGCTCGACGTCCGTATCAGAAAGTCTATACACTACGAGACACGGTTAACAGCTCACGAACAATTGGAATATCGATTCCTAGAGATTGGGCACAGAGTGCCAGTAGCACTAACAATACTGGAGGACTCTGACGACTACCACGATTAAAAAAACAGTGTTGGACTTTTAGCACTTTTCACAAAAGGCAAAACTAGCACAATACATCCCATCTGTCCCCTTCCACCCCAGGGCGCCATCGAAGGGCGCCAGTGGACTAAAAGTTCCACAGGCCATAACTTCAAAATGCAGCAGAGTGAATAAATTATAGCAACGACCAAGCACAAATCGAGTCAAACCGGCCACGCTGGAGGTACTGGATGCAAACATGGGGACAAAGAGAGGAAGAAAAACAGCTCAGCAATGTGGTCATCGCCCCTGAAAATGTCGTTCAGTTACGCCAATAACATATTGTGGGGATTTTACTGCGCCATCGACGTTTCGCCCTAGAAAATTCTGCAACTAGCCCGACGGGCAAGCTTGAAGCAACACTTCTTGAGAAATAATCGTGGTATGGGACCTTTACCAATCTGGATAGGGCAAAGTGATAGTAAAGATCCAAAAACGAACTCTATGATTCGTTAGGAGGTTTGTTGACTCGGAGTAGGAGTATCAGAGAAATGATCAAGAGATTCGAATGGGAGTTAAGAAAGACTTTTGCACTGTAGTGTTGCAAAACGCATGTTACGAAATATTTTATAGAGGATCCAACGGATATAAGAGCAGATTTTTTTTATTGGAATAACACTGGACTACCAACTCTTTTCCTATAAACATGAGGAGTAAACCACACGAACAGGGTAACAGTTGGAAACAGCATTACACCCTTTGGTCACTGGCAAAAATTGTGTCTCGACAAGTCAGTCACACTACTACCATTGTGTGGGTGTACCACATGAGCGACAATTGTCAGCAAAACGACGGCGGAAGCTTTACAATTAGTTCAAAATAAACTTCTACGCTGGAGCTTACAAGCAGTTCCACTAACCAGGATTATGACATTACAGGGAGAAATGAACTTGCCGCTACTAAAAACCATAATCAAGGGAATGGCTCGACGTCCGTATCAGAAAGAGTATACACTACGAGACACCGTAAACAGCTCACGAACAATTGGAATAACGATTCCTGAAGACTTTTGGTCAGGTGAATACAGGGTTATACCAAGAGATGAATACACTAAGCAGATTCAGAAGGATGTAGGTTGCAGTAAGTACTGGGTTCAAAAATGGTTCAAATGGCTCTGAGCACTATGGGACTCAACATCTGAGGTCATAAGTCTCCTAGAACCTAGAACTACTTAAACCTAACTAACCTAAGGACAGCACACACATCCATTCCCGAGGCAGGATTCGAACCCGCGACCGTAGCGGTCGCGCGGTTCTAGACTGAAGCGCCTAGAACCTCTCGGCCACACAGGCCGGCTAAGTACTGGGAGAAGAAGAAGCTTGCACAGGATAGGGTAGCATGGAGAACTGCATCAAACCAGTCTCAGGACTGAAGACCACAACAACAACAACAGAGATTGGCACAGAGTCCCAGTAGCACTAACAATACTGGAGGACTCTGACGACTACCACGATTAAAAACTTCGATTCCCGGCGGGGTCAGGGATTTTCTCTGCCTCGTGATGACTGGGTGTTGTGTGATGTCCTTAGGTTAGTTAGGTTTAAGTAGTTCTCAGTTCTAGGGGACTGATGACCATAGATGTTAAGTCCCATAGTGCTCAGAGCCATTTGAACCATTTTAACGATTAAAAACACAGTGTTGGACTTTTAGCACTTTTCACAAAAGGCAAAACTAACACAATACATCCCAGCTGCCACCCCTCTACTCCAGGGCGCCATCGAAGGGCGCCAGTGGACTAAAAGTTCCACAAGCCATAACTTCAAAATGCAGCAGAGTGAATAAATTATAGCAACGACCAAGCACAAATCGAGTCAAACCGGCCACGCTGGAGGTACTGGATGCTAACATGGGGACAAAGAGAGGAACAAAAACAGCTCAGCAATGTGTTCATCGCCCCTGAAAATGTCGTTCAGTTACGCCAATAATATATTGTGGGGATTTTACTGCGCCATCGGCGTTTCGCCCGAGAAACACTTCTGCAATTAGTCCGACGGGAAAGCTCGAAGCAACACTTCTTGAGAAATAATCGTTGTATGGGACCTTTACCAGTCTGTATTGGGAAAATTGATAGTAAAGATTCAATAAAGAACTCTATGATTCGGTAGGAGGTTTGTTTACTCAGAGTAGGGGTGTCAGAGAAATGATCAAGAGATTCGAATGGGAGGTAAGAAAGACTTTTGCATTGTAGTGTTACAAAACGTATGTTACGAAATATTTTACCCAAGGTGCAACGTGTATAAGAGCAGGCTTTTTTTTTTTTATTGGTGACTGAGGGTGATGTACTGAACAACATGCCCGCATCTCGTGGTCGTGCGGTAGCGTTCTCGCTTCCCACGCCCGGGTTCCCGGGTTCGATTCCCGGCGGGGTCAGGGATTTTCTCTGCCTCGTGATGGCTGGGTGTTGTGTGCTGTCCTTAGGTTAGTTAGGTTTAAGTAGTTCTAAGTTCTAGGGGACTTATGACCACAGTAGTTGAGTCCCATAGTGCTCAGAGCCACTGAACAACATGACATCAGGCTCAAATGGCTCTGAGCACTATGGGGCTCAACTGCTGTGGTCATCAGTCCCCTAGAACTTAGAACTACTTAAACCTAACTAACCTAAGGACATAACACACATCCATGCCCGAGGCAGGATTCGAACCTGCGACCGTAGCGGTCGCGCGGTTCCAGACTGACGCGCCTAGAACCGCTTGGCCACACTGGCTGGCCAACATGACATCAGTATTTACATCATTTGCACCCTAATAATTACAGCTATTACAAGTCGTACGTTTTTAGTTCGGTTAGTACCTTGAAGTACCGGGTGATTATAATTAAACGTTTTATATTTAACACCTTACAACACGGAAACTAATAATCGTACGAGTACCAAACATAGTAGCATTGATGTCCAGGGTATGGCGTGCATGATTTCCATGCGTCACAGCGCCACCGTCCAGTTCCAACTATGGCCATGGTCACTAGGTGCCGTCATCATTCATCGTGATTCATAGTCTCACACACCTGTCCAGTCGCAGTGCACTTGTTGACGTGTCAATATGAGCTTGGACGAAAGGAACAGGGCCTTATTGGTGAAGCTCTGTTATCAAAACAACAGTGATGCTGCAGCTGCACTTCGGGAATATCGCTGGCTATAAGGATTACGGGTGGGTCCTCTTTCTCCACCTACTGTGCGGAGCATGACGAAGAATTTCAAACCAATTTTTTCTTTTTTCCTTTTCTCAGTTTATTGATACATACAAAAACCCACTTTCTATCACTTTTGATGGGTGTATTAACATTAAGAATTGTTACTCTTTTGCAAAAGTTATTTATTAATTTTTGAACATACTGCAATGCAAATAAACTAAATAATAATAAGAAACAAATGATCGACCTCTTAGCCTCTCTGGAATCTTCCCAGAGAGTTGTCCGTCTCTAGCCACGGGGAGGCGTGCCGCTACTACCAGGAAACCACTACATTTATAACATACTTGTGGTCCCTCTACCACCATACTGAACTAACTACAACTACAATCTACTACAAGTCAAAGACTTACACAAACAATATATTTACATACTTACATCTTTGCGCAGTACATATTGAGTGCGCACACGCTAACAGATTATCGAGAGGCAACCTCCACCTGACCTCCCGATCACTGTCTCCAGCAGAGGGAGGCCAACCACCGCGACATTCCAGCCTCTCTTCTAATTCATGTCAGCAGAAATACAGAGGGGTCCAAAGACGTGTATCCACTGTTTAAAAGTCTATAACTGGCAAACTAATTGACGGAGCTGTCTCATCTTGGGCAGTGTAATAGTTTGTAGTTCCGACAATCGCCACACAAGCGTTGTATTGCGTTGTTTTGTTTTGTCAGATAACAGTCACCAGATAGTCAGTGTTTTGTTCTTAGTTGCACCTAGTTACTCGAGTAAACATGGCTGGCGCAAGGCTTACATTCGATGAAAGGAAGTCAGTTTTGAAGTGGTATTTTAAGTAAGAAACATTAATGAGGTTCAACGGCAATGGCGAAATGAGTATCAAACAGAGCCACCGACACGTTTAACGATTCGTCGCATTCTAGACAAATTTGAAGCCGAAGGCTGTGTTATAGATGTACACAAACAACGATCTGGACGACCTGTAACAGTAACAAATACAGCTAACTCCCGTTGTGTGTTACAACAATTCACTCGCTCACCACAGAAGTGAGTTGCTCAAGTGTTCGGCGAATTTTGAAGACAGCAAAGTGGAAGTGCTACATCCCACGATTGCTACACGCAATGAACGAGGACGACCCAGATCGTAGAATGGAATACTGCGAGTGGTTTACTAACATAGTGCGCAACTATGAAGAGTTTGCAGAGATGATTGTGTGGTCTGATAAGGCACAGTTCAAACTCAATGGTACAGTAAATCGCCACAATTGCATCTACTGGGCCGCCGAAAATCCGAACTTCCATGTAGACAAAGCCGTGAATTTACCAGGAGTAAATGTGTGGTGTGGGTTGTCTTACCGGGGCTTGATTGGGCCATTCTTCTTTGACGGCACAGTTACCGGTGAGGTGTACCTTCAGAAGCTTTAGACATCCATTTCACATGCCATCCGAGACTTGTATGGAGGTGGAAGAGTTTACTTTCAACAAGATGGTGCCCCAGCCCACTACCTAAATCGTGTTAGGGCACATCTCGACGAAAATCTACCAGGAAGATGGGATAGGCCGTAGAGGTGCTGTGGAGTATCCACCACGTTTCCCAGACCTCTGCATTTTTACCTGTGGGGAACACTAAAGGACTTCGTTTATCGACAAAAGCTACGCACATTGGATGAACTTCGAGAATCCATCGTATATTCATGTGCAAATATACAACTGAACACGTTGCAGTCAGTAGTTCGTGCTGCAGTTCGGCGGCATCATTTGTGGGTGGATGTTAATGGTGACCATTTCGAACACCTACATTGATATCTTTAAGTTGGACTTTAAGCTACACTTGAACCAAAAATGAGTCAACTCCATCAATTAGTTTGCAAGTTATGGACTTTTAAACAGTGGACACATTTTTTTGGACCCCTCTGTATAGCGACCTATCCCCAGGCGGTCCGACCAATGGTCACCTCGTTCCAGGGCGGATTCGCTCTGTCCTATCCACGTTTTGCCACCATTGATAACAGTGCAGACTCTGATTACCAGAGTCGTACTGTGTGACATATTCGTGTGGTAGTTAACCTCTCACAAGTTAGGCTCGCTGAGCCTCCTTTGAGATTCTGTTAATCAATTTTTCGAAATTATCGAACAAATCCCTAGTTCTGTACCAACTGGAGAACTGGGTGTCACTCCGGGAAGAGGTCAACGACCGGTTGAACCACACGTGGTTGATGAAATCGCTGTTGCTATGACGCTGCGCGCAATTCCCTATCGTCGGGCAGCGTGTGCACTGTATCACAACTGTTGAACATCCCGTGGTTCACTGTACGGAAGGTGCTTTGAAACATTTTTGAATGGTATACGTACAAAATCCATTTCGTACAGCAAATTGCAACCACAGGACGCACAACGACGTGTTGACTTCGCTCTTCACTTTCTTGCAAGGATTGAAGTTGACGAGGGCTGGCCCTGAACCACCCTATGGATGGACGAAGCTCATTTTTCTCTGACGGATGAGGTGAACGCACAGAATTGCCGAGTGTGGGGATCCTCACCTCCAGTCACTGTGCATGTAGTTCCTCTGTATGGTGAACGTGTCACCGTATGGTGTGGCTTCGTGGCTACGTTCATCATTGGTCCATTCTTTTTTGAACAGGTTGGCGCTCAAGGACCAAAGACGTGCAGTGTGACTGCCCAACGTTACTGTGATAGGCTTCGCCAGCATGTCATACTCGCCCTACAGGAGAGAGATGCATTGAACTTGACAGTTTTCATGCAGTATGGGGCCCCACTGCACATTGCTCGTGAAGTTCACTTGCTTCTCCGAAACACATTTGGAAACAATCGAATTATTACCCGATCATTTCCAAATGCGTGGCCGGCACGATCACCTGATCTCACTCCCTGTGACTTCTGGTTGTGGGGCTACCTGAAGGACAGTGTTTACCAGGGGAACATTCACACATGTGCTGATCTGAAGCGCAGCATATCAAGAGAGGTAGCCAGCATATATCTACATCTACATCTTCGTGATTACTCTGCTATTCACAATAAAGTGCCTGGCAGAGGGTTCAATGAACCACCTTCATGATGTCTCTCTACCGTTCCACTCTCGAACGGCACGCGGGAAAAACGAGCACTTAAATTTATCTTTGCACGCCCTGATTTCTCTTATTTTATTGTTATGATCATTTCTCCCTATGTAGGTGGGTGCCAACAGAATGTTTCCGCAATCGGAGGAGAAAACTGGTGATTGAAATTTAAT
Source organism: Schistocerca nitens (assembly GCF_023898315.1). Taxonomy (NCBI): domain Eukaryota; kingdom Metazoa; phylum Arthropoda; class Insecta; order Orthoptera; family Acrididae; genus Schistocerca; species Schistocerca nitens. Next base: position 904,940,544 of record NC_064615.1, read on the forward strand.
GAGAAGATCCCGGCGCAACGAAAAACGCCTTTGTTTTAATGATTGCAACTCCAATTCACGTATCATGTCTGTGACACTATCTCCCCTATTTCGCGATAATACAAAACGAGCTGCCCTTCTTTGTACTTTTTCGATGTCATCCGTCAGTTCCACCTGATACGGATCCCACACCGCACATCAGTACTCCAGAATAGGGCGAACAAGCGTAGTGCAAGCAGTCTCTTTGGTAGACCTGTTGCACCTTCTAAGGGTTCTGCCAATGAATCGCAGTCTTTGGTTTGCTCTACCCACAATATTATCTATGTGATCGTTCCAATTTAGGTTATTTGTAATTGTAATCCCTAAGTATTTAGTTGAATTTACAGCCCTCAGATTTGTGTGACTTATCGCGTAATCGAAATTTAGCTGATTTCTTTTAGTAGTCATGTGAATAACTTCGCACTTTTCCTTATTCAGGGGCATGATTCGTTCTGCTGTGCAAAATGCAGTGCTGCGTTCTCAGACTCTTCTGGACACTGATGTGCACCCTATTGAGCTCATTTTGTAACAGTAATGGTACCGGTAGGTAAAGGTATTTTTGTGTCCTGCCTCCTCGACGAATATGGGGCGCCTAGGAAACCTTTCTCGGATCGCTAGACAACAATTCAGGCAAATCGTATTAACGAATTTTTATTACAGTAAGATAAATTGCAGTACTTAACTTTGAGAATTTACAATGGAGTGTCGCAAATAATGGGCGACAGGAAAAAAAAAGAAAAAAAATCTCATCAGTTTACACAACTCCTAATACAAGCGAAACAGTGCGGCTCCTAAATCGCTGCTGTAGAGCTCTTAGAACGGCTAGTCTTCAACTGGGCCGTGGCCAGGCTGCGCGGCGCTGATGTTCTCTTTGCCTTGAGGTCACTGCTGACTCGGCGTCGTCCTAGAGAGGGGTCGGTTAGCGCACTTTTGGGTGACGTCTTTTCCACAGCCCTCTCTGCTCTACCGTTCCTGACCGTCGTGCCGCGGTTGACATTCACGCCGGAACAGGTATGATGTACCGCAGCAGCACATTAAAAATGTTTCAATTCAATTGATTCTGTGACTGTAGACTTTCCCGGCGTATTAATATTTCACATTCTTGTCGGTTTTCCAACCGGATCAAGCTGTCATCCGAGCACAATATTTCAGCGATCCACCTGGAAGGAGGAGATGGGTTAAGAGAACTGAAATAAATATATGCACAGGCAGTGTCAGCTGCTCATCTGGTTACGAAGTGGCGAGAGCAGCGTAGCTTTTCTCACCTGATGATGGCAGCCAGGTGGACCGCTGAAATATTGTGCTCAGATGACAGTTTGATTCGCCTGGAAAACCGACAAGAATTCAATTGATTCTGCATTATTTCTCTTCCCCATGTCCTTGACATTAATGTTACCAAATTTGGTCCTCGTACGGTAATTAGTTTCCTTGTTATAACGTGTTAAAGAGGGAAAGTTTAATTATAACCACCCGGTATATGTGGCAGGAGCATGCTATTAATCCATATTTACCCCTGGGCAGCACGTCAGATGTTGAAGCGTTGACATGTGGAAGCAAAGCGGTTAGTCTATACTGACAGGCGTAGTCTGGTTAGTAGTGGAGGAAAGAAACATCACACCGTAATGTTTGTGGGAAGATTGTTCGATGCAGGAAAAAAACAATCTTATGTGTGTATATTAAAGTACTACATATAAAATACTTGCACTTACCCCAATTACATCCTGTATACTGTACATTTCAGTGGTTTTTACAGTAGTAAAAATTTAATGTAAAACATTACAAAGTTTTTATTCTGTGTTTTCTCTATTTTATGAGAAACATAGAGATTGGGCGAAACCTACAGCTGTTCTCCGGGTGGCAGGGGAATTTCACTTTAGCAGATAAAATTTTGACTGCGTCGACGGCCATCAGCCACTAGAAGAAGCCCGAGGCTACGCAACATCCTCTGTCGCGACTATTTATAGTAATGAAAAAAAAAAAAGAATTTGTAAAATTTCAATGCTAATGTTCATGCTATATTCAGTTCCTCTTTAGCCACGATCGCTTTCACATATATGCTGAGTAACTCGAAAGTCTATTACGTGGCAGTTATTTGCATATTGCATGTTCAATAAATTTATTTTAAAAATCGAAGATTGAAATGTGTTCGAGTAGTGCAATTTATTGAAGATTTTTCCTTGAAATCATTTTGCTCTGTGGCTAAAGAAAAATTACTTCTGCAAGTATTGACCATCCAAAACTGAAACTGAATGAAAATACGATGTACAACTGCCACAGTACATTGATCTCTGGCCTTGTAGTATTACGACTGAATGAATTTATGAGATATCATATTGATTCATTGTAAAGAAAAGGAGCTATACATTTTTGATCATGGAATGAAGGCTTTCACGACCGGATGACATAGCTGCTGGTAAACCTTTCGGGATGTAAGGTCGTGGTCCAAGAAACTCTTCTGTTCCTGACGTTTCCTCCAGGACTGCGCTGGACATCCTCAGAAGTTCTCCTCCGCTGAGGAGCAAGACTCAGCGGAGGAGCACGACCTTACATCCCGAAAGGTTTACCAGCAGCTACAAATTTTTTATCAGTGAAAAGTGTGATAATTATGTGGAAATCAATCATAGTAAGAACAAGTCTTAAAAACAGTCTCAAATTATTTGAAATTATTTAACTCTATCCAGAGAGTAATAATAGTTGCCGCGCGGCTGTAATATGACATCGTTGGTTCTCTTAAGCAAAGCAGAAATCGGTAATTGCCTTATGAGTAACTACATTCAGATTTATATCAAGAAGTCTTCATGCGTTAGCACCTCGCCGGTAAAACATGACGCTGTAAAATAATAAACCACTAAAAATTACAAGAAGTAGTTTGAGCACGTATCTATACACGGTCGACGAAGAAATTTAAAGAGGGTTTTCAATCGGATCGAAGTATCAACGCTACATGCTGTAAGTCACACAGAATTTAGCATCGCAGACAACCTTAGTCAAAAAATTCCAACTGCCTACTTTCCAAAATAAATTAAGAAATTTATTCCTACATGGTATCTTACGTAATGACAACGTAGCTAAAATTGGGGAAATTCGGGCTCAAACAGAAGGGGACTTGTGGCAACGGGTCCTGCATTTTACCTTCTTAGCTTAGAAATATGCACAGTACTGTTCCAGCTCGCTGACCTGACCGATGCCTTAAGTATCAAAATCTTCGCCGACTGCAGGCTACATTTGCTTTGGCATCACACTTGATCACGGTGGTGCTGGTCGTGCATGATTAAAAGAAAGGGCAATAGGAGACAGCGCTGCTATACTTAAAAATAAGAGTCGAATACAGAGTCAGATACAGTGTTTCATAGAGATGCACGAATATATTTCCAAGAAGGCTTGCACGTTTAGTAAATTATACAGCACTGAAATGAGGGCAAAACTGCTGTCACTATAGAGTATTAATGGTTAAAGGACCGGCAGACAGCGCTCGATCAATAACGAAAAATCATACGCAAGGTATCATGGATCATACACGAACCATGAACCATGGACCTTGCCGTTGGTGGGGAGGCTTTTGTTCCTCAGCTATGGAGACAGCCGTACCGTAGGTGCAACCACAACGGAGGGGAATCTGTTGAGAGGCCAGACAAACGTGTGGTTCCTGAAGAGGGGCAGCAGCCTTTTTAGTAGTTGCAGGGGCAAAAGTCTGGATGATTGACTGATCTCGCCTTGTAACGCTAACCAAAACGGCCTTGCTGAGCTGGTACTGCGAACGGCTGAAAGGAAGGGGAAACTACAGCTGTAATTTTTCCCGAGGGCATGAAGCTCTACTGTATGGTTAATGATGATGGCGTCCTCTTGGGTAAAATATTCCTGAGGTAAAATAGTCCCCCATTCGGATCTCCGGGCGGGGACTACTCAGGAGGACGGCGTTATCAGGAGAAAGAAAACTGGCGTTCTACGGATCGGAGCGTGGAATGTCAGATCCCTTAATCGGGTAGGTAGGTTAGAAAATTTTTAAAAGGGAAATGGATAGGTTAAAGTTAGATATAGAGGGAATTAGTGAAGTTCGGTGGCAGGAGGAACAAGACTTTTGGTCAGGCGAATACAGGGTTATAAATACAAAGTCAAATAGGGGTAATGCAGGACTAGGTTTAATAATGAATAGGAAAATAGGAGTGCGGGTAAGCTACTACAAACAGCATAGTGAACGCATTATTGTGGCCAAGATAGACACGAAGCCCACGCCTACTACAGTAGTACAAGTTTATATGCCAACCAGCTCTGCAGATGATGAAGAAATTGAAGAAATGTATGATGAAATAAAAGAAATTATTCAGAAAGTGAAGGGAGACGAAAATTTAATAGTCATGGGTGACTGGAATTCGGTAGTAGGAAAAGGGAGGGAAGGAAACGTAGTAGGTGAATATGGATTGGGGGTAAGAAATGAAAGAGGAAGCCGCCTGGTAGAATTTTGCACAGAGCATAACTTAATCATAGCTAACACTTGGTTCAAGAATCATAAAAGAAGGTTGTATACATGGAAGAAGCCAGGAGATACTGACAGGTTTCAGATAGATTATATAATGGTAAGACAGAGATTTACTAACCAGGTTTTAAATTGTAAGACATTTCCAGGGGCAGATGTGGACTCTGATCACAATGTATTGGTTATGAACTGTAGATTAAAACTGAAGAAAGTGCAAAAAGGTGGGAATTTAAGGAGATGGTACCTGGATAAACTGGCTAAACCAGAGGTTGTACAGAGTTTCAGGGAGAGCATAAGGGAACAATTGACAGGAATGGGGTAAAGAAATACAGTAGAAGAAGAATGGGTAGCTTTGAGGGATGAAGTAGTGAAGGCAGCAGAGGATCAAATAGGTAAAAAGACGAGGGCTAGTAGAAATCTTTGGGTAACAGAAGAGATAATGAATTTAACTGATTAAAGGAGAAAATATAAAAATGCAGTAAATGAAGCAGGCAAAAAGGAATACAAACGTCTCAAAAATGAGATCGACAGGAAGTGCAAAATGGCTAAGCAGGGATGGCTAAAGGACAAATGTAAGGATGTAGAGGCTTATCTCACTAGGGGTAAGATAGATACTGCCTACAGGAAAATTAAAGAGACCTTTGGATAAAAGAGAACCACTTGTATGAACATCAAGAGCTCAGATGGAAACCCAGTTCTAAGCAAAGAAGGGAAAGCAGGAAGGTGGAAGGAGTATATAGAGGGCCTATACAAGGGCGATGCACTTGAGGACAATATTATGGAAATGGAAGAGGATGTAGATGAAGATGAAATGGGAGATATGATACTGCGTGAAGAGTTTGACAGAGCACTGAAAGACCTGAGTCGAAACAAGGTCCCGGGAATAGATAACATTCCATTAGAACTACTGACAGCCTTGGGAGGGCCAGTCCTGACAAAACTCTACCATCTGGTGAGCAAGATGTATGAGACAGGCGAAATATCGTCAGATTTCAAGAGGAATATAATAATTCCAATCCCAAAGAAAGCAGGTGTTGACAGATGTGAAAATTACCGAACTATCAGTTTAATAAGTCACGGCTGCAAAATACTGACACGGATTCTTTACAGACGAGTGGAAAAACTAGTAGAAGCCGACCTCGGGGAAGATCAGTTTGGATTCCGTAGAAATATTGGAACACGTGAGGCAATACTGACTCTACGACTTATCTTGGAAGCTAGATTAAGCAAAGGCAAACCTACGTTTCTAGCATTTGTAGACTTAGAGAAAACTTTTGACAATGTTGACTGGAATACTCTCTTTCAAATTCTGAAGGTGGCAGGGGTAAAATACAGGGAACGGAAGGCTATTTACAGTTTGTACAGAAACCAAATGGCAGTTATAATAGTCGAGGGGCATGAAAGGGAAGCAGTGGTTGGGAAGGGAGTGAGACAGGGTTGTAGCCTCTCCCCAATGTTATTCAATCTGTATATTGAGCAAGCAGTGAAGGAAACAAAAGAAAAATTCGCAGTAGGTATCAAAATCCATGGAGAAGAAATAAAAACCTTGAGGTTCGCCGATGACATTGTAATTCTGTCAGAGACAGCATATGACTTGGAAGAGCAGTTGAACGGAATGGATAGCGTCTTGAAAGGAGTATATAAGATGAACATCAACAAAAGCAAAACGAGGATAATGGAATGTAGTCGAATTAAGTCAGGAGATGCTGAGGGTATTAGATTAGGAAATGAGACACTTAAAGTAGTAAAGGAGTTTTGCTATTTGGGGAGCAAAATAACTGATGATGGTCGAAGTAGAGAGGATATAAAATGTAGACTGGCAATGGGAAGGAAAGCGTTTCTGAAGAAGAAAAGTTTGTTAACATCGAGTATAGATTTAAGTGTCAGGAAGTCATTTCTGAAAGTATGTATATGGGGTGTAGCCATGTATGGAAGTGAAACATGGACGATAAATAGTTTGGACGAGAAGAGAATAGAAGCTTTCGAAATGTGGTCCTACAGAAGAATGCTGAAGATTAGATGGGTAGATCACATAACTAATGAGGAGGTATTGAATAGGATTGGGGAGAAGAGAAGTTTGTGGCACAACTTGAGTAGAAGAAGGGATCGATTGGTAGGACATGTTCTGAGGCATCAAGGGATCACCAATTTAGCATTGGAGGGCAGCGTGGAGGGTAAAAATCATAGAGGGCGACCAAGAGATAAATACACTAAGCAGATTCAGAAGGATGTAGGTTGCAGTAGGTACTGGGAGATGAAGAAGCTTGCACAGGATAGAGTAGCATGGAGAGCTGCATCAAACCAGTCTCAGGACTGAAGACCACAACAACAACACGAAAATGGAAATTAACTACCAAAATCTGAGAGCGAGCGAGAGAGGTTTTATTAAGTGACGAGGGATGTTGAATAATTAATGCAACATATTTTTTCTCGTCCAGTTTCGGTTGAAAAACGCGGACTTTGTGGTGGGACATCGTGGAGTTTTTCCGCTCTAGTTTCATGAAGTTCCGATAGTTGGCGGTACTATACGTAGTCTTCAAAATGGCGTCTGCAACGGAGTTGCCTTCCAAGCAGGAGCTGTCATCGAGCTTTTTCATTTTCTTTTTGTGCGGAAAAGCAGAGCATCGCGGAAGCAGAATGTCTACAGGAACCTGGTAGTGAACAAAAGCACTGTGAGTCGTTGGGCGAGGCGTCTGTAATCATTGCAACAAGGTCGTGCAAGCCTTTCCGATCTCCCGTGTGCCGGTTGGCCGCACACAGTTATGACTCCAGAAATGTTAGAACGTTCAGACACAGTCATTCGAGGTGATCGAAGGATAACAATCAAACATCTCTCTGGTGAAATGGACGTCCCTGTTGGTGGTGCAGACTTACTCGCCCACCAGTTGGGTAAGACGGTAAGGAGCAACGGAGGACCATCTGTATGGAATTGCTTGTTTGCTACGAGGCTGATCGAGACAATTTTTTTTTCAAACATCGTCACAGGCTACGATACATGGAAATTTTTGGAAAATTGTGGTAATGTCTTATGGGACCAAACCGCTGAGGTCATCGCTCTCTAAGCTTACGCACTATTTAATCTAACTTAAACTAACTTACGCTAAGGACGACACACACACCCATGCCCGAGGGGGGTTCATAATGATTCAAATGTCTCTGAGCACTATGGGACTTAACATCTGAGGTCATCAGTCCCCTAGAACTTAGAACTAGTTAGACCTAACTAACCTAAGGGCATCACACACATCCATGTCCGAGGCAGGATTCGAACCTGCTACCGTAGCGGTCGCGCGGTTCCAGACTGAAGCGCCTAGACCGCTCGGCCACATTGGCCTGCCCCGAGGGAGGACTCGAACCTCCGATGGGGGCAGCCGCGCGGACTGTGATAAGACCTCCTAGACCGAGCGGCTACCCGGAGCTGCGATGAAACGTGGGTTCATCATTTCGAATCGGGAACAAAACGGCAATCCATTGAGTGACGCCACACCACTCTCGTCCGAAGAAAAAGTTCAAAGCCCCATCCTCAGCCGATGAAGTCATGGCGACGATGTCCTGCTACTCTGAAGGTGTTATTCTGTTTGATGTTCTTCCTGATCGTGCAACGGTCAACTGTGGAGTGTATTGTGCTACCCTCAGAGAAATGAAGAGACGACTTCGGCGTGTTCCTCGCCACAAAAATTAAAACGCGCTTCCCCTTCGTATTATCGCAAGGCCTCACACATGTCTGCTCACCCGAGAGGAGCTGCCAAAACTTCAATGGTCTGTCCTTCCTCGACCATCCTATAGCGCGGATCCAGCAGCTTCCGACTTCCATCTGTCTGGCTTAATGAAGGATGCATTCCGTGGGAAGCAGTATGTGATGACGTTTAAGTTATTGATGTAGCAAGGCGTTGGCTCTGACGTCGACCAGTAGAGTGGCATCATGCAGGAACACAGGCCCTTCCAATAAGGTGGCGTAAGGCCATCGCATTGAAGGGAGTTTACGTTGAAAAACAAATTTTTGTAGCCAAAAGTGTGGAAGATGATATGGTGTATTGGAATCCTAATTAAAACTATTATTGCTTTCAGAAAAAAATGTTTTACATTACTCATTGGACGCTCCTCGCATTACTTTAGTGCCCGTAAAGAGGGATATGTGGTTTGGGGCTGTCGTAATTGCGAGTTGCCTTCGTAATTCCAATGTATCCAATTGTCTTACTTGTAAACAACGAGATTATAAATTATTTTGCTGAAGAGAACCGCCAGCTTGACAGAACCTCGGAGGCGCTGGGCACACAGGTAAAGTACTGCAACATGGCGCATGAATTCTAAGTCTCTGTAGACTGGAGGCTGACTCAACAAACCGCAGAAGATACGCGTTGCCTCTGGATCAACCAGAACATTTAGAGCCTCATCTAGCACTGGCTGCTACTTACGTACCAGGTACAGTTGACTGTCGCCAGAGGAGCTTCTTTTTAAAGCCAAAATAACTGAGTTCGCCTTCAAAGCGTTTGGAAGGTTACACTGACACTTTAGTATACCAGACACTGACGTCTTTTTCTGGTCTATCTACGCACGAAGCACGGTCGAAGTTCCCACAAGGGGTTACTTTTAAAAGCGTGTCCGAAGGATAATTGAAACACCAAGTGACCAGTTTTTGTTGTGTGTTTTCGTGTTGGACTAATGGCTTGTGAATTTCCATGGTTCAAACAAATCCACAGAGATTATAAAAATTGATGTAAGTTTGTATGCATGTAAGTATGGTCCACATCTCCTAAACCACCGGACCGATGCAACGAAACGCATCACTCGCTGTCTGGAAAGAATTTACTAATTGTTATTTATCGTATGGCGACAACGGCAAATAACGAGAAATACATACACTTTACAGTTATACATTTAAGGATTTAGGCACAAAGCTAATATGTTCAAATTATTATAAATAATTATAATACGGGCAATAATTGAATAATACTAAAAGGAGGACATTTAAATTATAAAATTAGAACCGTTCATTAAAACAGATACATTTAGTCAGAGTTCAACGTATGTTGAATGAAGTCATTTGATAGCAGAGGTAGATCTTTGATCTTGGGCATCTTGGACTTGGCAGAATCACTGTGGAGGTAAGAACCATCCACGTTTAAAAAGGTTGGGGGTAGTGGTGAAAAAGAACTGTAGCCCACGACGCGTGAATAGCCAGACTTTATTCGTCCAGTATTTGAGAATGAGAGCACTTAGTGATTTGCAAAAAACTTTACGCATAATTTCAAACCCTTATGGAACTTTTTCTCGCTGACAAATCCTACAAAATGATGAACGGGAAGAAGTTTATCACTTACTACATTTTCGCTGTTCATGCAGCAAAACTGCCACATCAGGCATGACGTTTTAATTTATTACTTCTTTACTACTATCTGTATTAGTGGCACATTTTGCAAACAGTATCCACATACAGCAGTGAATGCACCTGCAAAATTATACCACTCTACAACACAGAGTTCAGGAGGTAAGAGGTCATAAGTAATGAGATGCTTGGAAAACTGCTTAATTATGCATGACGTTTAAATTTATTACTTCTTTGGTACTAACTCTACATCTACATCTACCTCTACATCTACATGCTTACTCTGCAATTCACACTTAAGTGCCTGGCAGAGGGTTCATCGAACGATTTTCGTACTACTTCTCTACCATTCCACTCTCGAATGGTGCGTGGGAAAAGGAACACATAAATATTTCCGTATTTTATTATAATGATCATTTCTCCCTACGTAGGTGGGTGTCAACAAAATATTTTCGCATTCGGAAGAGAAAATTAGTGATTGAAATTTCGTAAATATATCTCGCCGAAAAGAAAACCGCCTTTGTTTCAGTGACTGTCACCCCAAATCGCGTATCATATCAGTGACACTCTCACCCCTGTTGCGTGATAACACGAAACGAGCTGCCCTTTTTTGTAATTTTTCGATCTCCTCCGTCAATCCTACCTGGTATGGATCCCACACCGCGCAGCAATATTCCAACAGGGGACGCACAAGTGTAATGTAGGCTGTCTCTTTATTGGGTTTGTCGCATCTTCTAAGTGTTCTGCCAACAAAGTGCAGTCTTTGTTTCGCCTTCCCCACAATATTAACTATGTGGTCTTTCCAATTTAAGTGGCTCGTAATTGTAAATTCCTAGGTATTTAGTCGAATTGACAGCCCTTAGATTTGTGCGATTTATCGTATACCCAAAATTTATCAGATTTCTTTTAGTACCAATGTGGATGACCTCGTACTTTTCTTTGTTTGGTGCCAATTGCCACTTTTAGCACCATACAGAAATTATCTCTAGATGATTTTGTAATCGGAATTGATCGCCTGATGATTTTACTAGACGGTAAATTACAGCGTCATCTGCAAACAATCTAAGGGGGCTGCTCATATTATCACCTAGAGCATTTATGTGAATCAGGAACAACAGAGGGCCTATGACACTACCTTGCGGAACTCCAGATATCACTTCTGTTCTAGTCGATGATTTACCGTCTATCAATACGAACTGTGAACTCTCTGAGAGGAAATCACAAATCCAGTCACACAACTGAGACGATACTCCATATGCACACAATTTTATTAATAGTCGATTGTGAGGAACGGTATCAAAAGCCTCCAAATCTAGGAATATGGAATCGATCTGAGATCCCTTGTCGACAGCACTCATTACTATATTTTCTGAATCCGTGTTGGTTATGTATCAATAAGTCATTTTCTTCAAAGTGATTCATAATGTTCGAGTACAGTATATGCTCCAAAATCCTACTGCACATTGAGGTCAGTGATATGGGTCTGTAATTCAATGGGTTACTCCTATTTCCTTTCTTGAATATTGGTGTGACCTGTGCTACTTTCCAGTCTTTAGGAACAGACGTTTCGTCAAGTGAGCGGCTGTATGTCATTGCTAAGAAAGGCACTATTGTGTCTGCATACTCTGAAAGGAACCTGATTGGTATACCATCTGGACCGGAAGACTTGTCTTTCATAAGTTATTTGAGTTGTTTCGCAACGCCTAAGATATCTAGTTTTATGTCACTCATGTTAACAACTGTTCTGGTTTCGAATTCTGGAATATTTACTTCGTCTTCTTTCGTGAAGAAATTACGGAAAACTGAATTTAGTAACTCCGCTTTAGTGGCACCATCATCGGCAGCATTTCCATCGCTATCCCGCAGCGATGGTATTGACTGTTTGAATTTGAGCTATATCTGATCTTCACTTACATAATTAGCTTGGAAGGGATGGAGACTCTCTCTTAGGAAGGCATCAAGCGAATTTTTATCTGCTGTTTGCCTCGCTACAATGACCTTGTGTTCACTAATCACTGTATCCGTTATGACGCTCTGTATTAGAACAGGATTATTTGTGTCTAAGAGGTCAAGTGAGTTTTCGCAGCCATTTACAATTCGTGTGGGCTCATGAACCAATTGTTCAAAGTAATTCTCAGAGAAAGCATTTAGTACAATTTCGGAAGATGTTTCCTGTCTACCACCGGCTTTGAACATGTATTTTCGCCAAGAAATCGAGGGTAGATTGAAGTCTCCACCAATTATAACTGTATGAGTGGGGTACTTCTTTGTAATGAGATTCAAGTTTTCTTTGAACCGTTCAGCTATTATATCATCTGAGTCGGGGGGTCGGTAGAAGGAACCAATTATTATTTTGGTACAGCTGTTGAGTATAACCTCTACCCATAGTAGTTCGCAGGAACTATCTATTTCAACTTCACTACAAGATAAACTACTACCAACAGACACAAACACACGGCCACCTACTTTATTTAATCTATCCTTTCTGAACACGGTTTCCACCTCTGAAAAAATTTCGGCAGAATTTATCTCCGGCTTTAGCCAGCTTTCTTTTGCTATAAGCTTCCTGTTCGTTTCTATCAGCGCTTGAAGCTCTGCTACTTTTCCAACACAGCTACGACAATTTACAACTACAATACCGACTATTGCTCGGTCGATTCTCGTCGTTTCTTTGCCCTGTACCCTTTAAGCTAAGAGTGCGACTTGTTGCTGGCTGCTGTTTATCCAACGGCGTCAGGGAGCTCACTGGTTGCGGCCAACCGACACTGACCGTTCAAAACAAAAACAGATAACTGACGACTACGCGAATTTGCACTATTCAGGTACTAAAACGCGATGCTACAGCTCTCAAATACTATAATATGCCCGAAATTTGTGAATTAAAATATGCAAGTACCCAAAAAACACGCAAAGAAATTAAGAATTAAACTATGAAACAAATATGTGAGCTAAGAGTATGAGTTGCTGCTGTCTGCTGTCTGCTGCTTATCCAACGGCGGCAGGGAGCTCTATTCGTAACACAGTTCGTATTACAGTATTTACATACGCCGCTGAATGTACCTATAAAATTATATCATTGTACGACACCTATTACAGCAGATATGACGTCATGAACATTGAGCTGCGTGAAAATGAAAGTGCAGGGCGAAGTTCGCTAGAGATACATGTGAATTATGCGTACAAATATCTATGATATACATTAAAAATTTGTGAAATATATATGATATGTACGTATGCAGGCAAAGATATGGTAAAAAGCTCCTCCTAATCCCCTGGATAGATTTTAATCATACTTCGTGCACATATTACTTACCATCTGAAAAGAAATATTGTGGGGGTAAGAAGCAGCAACTTCCTGTTGGGGTGGGGATGATAGGGAGAGAGAATGGGGAGGAAGAGATAGAGAGGCAGAAACGGAGAAGAAGGACATGGACATAGACATGAGGGAGGAGCAGATGGACAGATAGAGGGGAGGGGGGAGGGAAATTGACAGAGAAAAGGACGAGGAGGACGTGAGAAGAGAGAGGGGGAGCAGAAGATGAAGAAATTAGTAGTTGATGGACAGAAGGGAGAGGAGGAGATGAACATAGAGAGGTGGGGGTAGCAGGTGGGCAGAGAGAGGGACAAGAAGGGGTAGGCAGAGAGTGGTCGTAGATGGAGGCGGACAGAGGGAGTGTGGAGAAGAAGATGGGCAGGAGAGAGAGGAATGGAGAGAGGAGAGAGTGGAGGAGATGGACAGAGAGAGTGGGAAGGAGGAGATGGATTAAGAAAACTGAAATAAATACATGCACAGGCAGTATCAGCTGCTCAGCTAGTTTCGAAGTAAATGCCAAATAACGAAAAAAATAAAAAAAATGTAGGTTGCAAAATAAAGGTTAATTCTAGAGGAAATTATTTATAGTTATAAGCTGGTGGCCAGAAACATTGTGACCGCTATCCACTGTGAGACTGAATACCGCCTGGTGGCGTACAGACATGTGACCGGAAGGAAAGTATATAAGCGGATCAGAGGCGAATGGGAAATCATTCTGCAACATCGCGGACCGCAAATGGGGTAATCCACTAACATTAGCGACTTTGACAAATGGCAGATTTCTGGGAACGAGCATTTCGGAAACGGCGAAACTGCTGGGCTGTTCGCGTGCTGGTTGTCATGAGCATATCTGGAAAGTGTTGGAAAGTAACCACAAGCAGGCGACAAGATGTTGCAAGTCCACGCGACATCACAAATCTTGGAGGTCGGGGGCTTGTCTGCTCTGTAAAGCAGGACAGGAAGATCTGAAGATAGAGTGCAATGCCGGTATAGGCACAAGTGTTTCGGAGCACGCCTTTCAACGCACATTGTCGAACATGGGTCTCCGAAGCAGACAGCCTGCGTGTGTTCCCATGTCGATTCAGCGACTTCGTCTATTATGACTGGAGTGGACAAGGGATCATCGAGACTGGACCGTGGATCAACGGAAACCTGTCACCTGGTGCATTTCTCGTTAAATCGTATCGATTGTCATGTTGGGCCCCGTTATCCAGGTGAACGACTGGTCGAAATATGCACTGCGACACGGGTGCACGCTGGAGGGAGAGCCATTATCTTGGATTTCGTAATACAGTTGCTTGAGGAGCATTACAGTAACTCACGTCGATGTCTTTGGCACCAAAGTCGCCTAATATGAACCAGATGAAACACATCTGGGACGCTGTCAGGCGCCAGTTTCGGCAGTTTCGTGTCAGAGGCCACCGACCTGTAATTTACTGGGTTTGCGTGACCTGTGCTTAGACATTTGGTGTCATATACCTCGGGAAACTAACCAATGAGTTGTCGAATCCATGCCGCGCAGTATCGTTGATCGTTGTTGTACTGCGTTCAAAGGTGGTTCAGCCGGCCGGGGTGGCCGAGCGGTTCTAGGTGCTACAGTCTGGAACCGCGCGACCGCTACGGTCGCAGGTTCGAATCCTTCCTCGGGCATGGATGTGTGTGATGTCCTTACGTTAGTTAGGTTTAAGTAGTTCCCCACCAGGGAAGTCTACGTCTGGAAACGCATACACGCTTTTACTCTATAAATTCTGCCACTTCATTTAATACCTTTACCTGCTCATCTAAGGTCAGTCTGAAACTATTCTTCTCTATGCTTAACGTGTATGGTTTGCTCGAAATGAACATGTCAAAAGTTACGCTGTGCATTTACTGCTGTTAGTTAAGAACACATGTTCACCGTGATGCTGCAGCTTACGCAGTTGCCCAGCAACTATGACCTTTTGTTCGTCTTTCACGAATAAATGACTCTCCTGCAATTTGAACACGATTTTCAAATCACATCTTCGTGCCTGTTGCAACATTTCAAACAGGCAGTGTTTATTTGTGCCTTCTCCCTTTTCAAACATGAATATTTAATCACGAAATGGTGGCTGAAAAGTATGAGCAAGCAGGTGATTAAACAAAAACCAAAACTTGGCTCTTATGGTCGGCGGGATCGCTGAAGTTATATTCTTTATTGGTGTGCCTTTCGTACTCCTGTTAGTATTTGTGTACTCGTAAAAACCAGAATTTGGCACGGTAAGAAAGGGTAAACAGCTTCGCACACTGATGTGGATCCAGGGATCGGTTCTGTGGGAGATCATAGTTTATTTCTCACTCCTCCACCTCCCGCAAATATTACTTACACTTACCCTAACAGACGTCATGGAATACTTGGTGTCGGACCTCCTTTAGTCCGTTGTAGTGCAGCAACTCTACATGGCGTGGACTCAACAAGTCGTTGAAAGTGCTGTGCAGAAATGCCGAGCCATGGTACCTCTATAGGCGTCGATATTTGCGAAAGTATTGCCTGTGCAGAATTTTGCGCATGACTACGTCACACAAATGTTTGATGAGATTTATCTCGGGAGATCTGAGTGGCCAAATCATTCGCTCAAATTGTCCAGAATGTTCTTCAAACCAATAGCGAACAACTGTGGCTGGGTGACATGCGCATTGTCATCCATAAAACTTCCATCGTTGTTTGGAAACTTGAGGTCCGTGAATGCCTGCAAATGATCTCCAAGTAGCCGAACATAGCCATTTCCAGTCAATGATCGGTTTACTTGGACCAAAGGACCCAATCCATTCCTTGTAAACATACCCCTTATCATTATGGAGCCCTCACAAGCTTGCACAGTGCCTTATTGACAACTTGGGTCAATGGCATCGTGGGGTCTGCACTACAGTCGGACCCTACTAACACCTCTTAGCAACTGAAATCGAGACTTATCTGACCAGGCCACGGTTTTCCAGTTGAATAGAGTCCAACCAACATGGTCACGACTCCAGGACAGGTACTACAGGCGATGCCATGCTATTAGCAGAGGCACTCGTGACACTCGTCTGCCGGCCGCAGTGGCCGAGCGGTTCTAGGCGCTACAGTCTGGAACCGCGCGACTGCTACGTTCGCAGGTTCGAATCCTGCCTCGGGAATGGATGTTTGTGATGTCCTTAGGTTAGTTAGGTTTAAGTAGTTCTAAGTTCTAGGGGACTGATGACCTCTGCAGTTAAGTCCCATAGTGCTCACAGCCATTAGCCCATTAGCGTCAAATGTCACCGCACTGTCCTAATGGATTAGTTCGTCCGACGTCCCAAATTGGTTTCTGCAGTTATTTCACGCAGTGTTGCTTTTCAGCTCTTCATGAACGTCGCTGTTCTCGGTCGTTAAATGAAGGCTGTCGGCCACTCTGTTGTTCGTGATGAGAGGTAATGCTTGAAATTTGATATTCTCAGCATGCTCTTGACAATGCGGATCCCGGAATATTGAATTCTCTAACGATTCCCGTATTGAAATGTCCCATTCGTCGAGCTCCAACTACCAATCCGTGTTCAGAGTTTGTTAATTCCCGCCGTGGGGTCATAATCTCGTAGTAAAACTTTTCAAGTGAATCACCTGAGTACAAACGTTAGCTCAACCAATGCACTGCCCTTTTATACGTAGTGTATGCGATACTACCGGTACCTGTATATGCGCATATCGCTATCCCATGAACTTTGTTACCTCACTGTATGTTATTCTTGATGTGTCGGCAAAAGTGCCAACACCGTGTTGTTTGAGGAAGCCGAAATGCACGCTATAAGCTCACGCAGGATGGCGTGAGGTCTGAAACAGGATACTTAATGAATGCTATAAAGAAAAGTACGTAGCTGCTGGAATACTTAACTTTAATCCATAATTGGTGAACATTGGTCTTGTTACTGTACATGCTTCATTAGATACATAGCAAAGGAGAAATGGCGCCTTGCTCGGTCGTAGCAATTGACTTAGCTGAAGGCTATGCTAACTATCGTCTCGGCAAATGAGAGCGTAATTCTCAGTGAACCTTTCCTAGCAACGTCGGCTGTACAACTGGGGCGAGTGCTAGTAAGTCTCTCTAGACCTGTCGTGTGGCGGCGCTCGGTCTGCAATTACTAACAGTGGCGACACGCGGGTCCGACGTATACTAATGGACCGCGGCCGATTTAAAAGCTACCACCTAGCAAGTGTGGTGTCTGGCGGTGACACCACAATTCTTATAGTTCTCGTATTAAGAGAATGGCACTTTTTCTCCTCAAAATTTCCGCATGGATATTTTAAGAATGTTACATTTATTTGAACTGTTATTTCTTATAACATATCCTAAAACGATATAGGAAGTAGTGATGCAAACAAATTACATTGCCTGAGAAGAAAAGTGAAGTACTCAGATGGTGGCGGGGGGTGGGGGGTGGGGGGGGGGGTGCGGGGGGGGGGTGGGAGGTGGGAGGAGGAGGAGGGGGGGGGGAGGAAACGAAATCAGACATAGCTCGTTGATAGGGTATATTATTTCAGTGATTACAGTATAGTCGGAAATTTACAAAGAACTTGGCAGTATGTACTCACTTCTCAGTATGACGCAACACTCCCTCTGGCCTGGATGCGTGAACTGATTCGGTTGGGAAAGGTGTCATAAAGCAGTTGTATCTTCCTTTGAGGCAAGCTGGCACCTAAACCGATGGGAAAAATCCCGACAACAAGAAATAATTATTACACAGCAACGAAATTTCGGGAATGCATTTGTCAGGGTAACATATTTAAGCGATTAACGTTGCAAGGTCACAGGTTAATGTGCGGGCGAGAAAAGCCATTGCAATTGTGAAATACTGGTACATTACTAACGGTGTAACGGTAAGAATGTTGAATGCAAGCATGCAAACGTCCCTTAATTGTGCTGTAGAGGTGCCGGATGTCAGTTTGTGGGATGGAGTTAAATGCGTGATGCACTTGGTTGGTCAGTACGGGGACTGACAGACTTTGAACGCAGAATGGTTGTCGGAGCTAGACGAATGGGATGTTTCATTTCGGAAATCATTAGGAAATTTAATATTCCGAGATCACAGTGTCAAGAGCGTGCTGAGAATATCAAATTCCAGGCATTCTCTCTCGCCATGGACAACGCGGTGGCCGCCGCACTTCACTTAACGACCGAGTGCTGCGACTTTTGGTCAGAGTCGTCAGTGCTCTCAGACAAGCAACACTACGTGAAGCACTTGGAGAAATCAATGTGGGACGTACGACGAACGTATCCGTTAAGACAGTGCGGTGAAATTTGCGGTTAATGGGCTATGGCAGTCGATGAGTGACGCAACTACCTTTGGTAGCAGCACCACATCGCCTGCAGTGCCTCTTCTGGGCTCGTGACCAAATCGGTTTCACCTTAGACAACAGGAAAACCGTGGAATGCTTAGATGACTACCGATTTCTGTTGGTAACGTGGTGCACACCCAACGAAGCCATGGACCTAAATTGTCAGCACGGCACTGTGCAAGCTTGCAAGCTATTGGCGGCTCCATAATGGAGTGGGCTTTGTTTACACGGAACGGACTGGGTCCTCTGGTCAAACTGAACCGATAATTGACTGGAAATGGCTAACTTTGGCTACTTCGAGACAATTTGCAACCATTCATGGACCTCAAGTTTCTAAAACACGGTGGAATTTTTATGGCTGACAGTGTGCCATGTCACCCAGCAACAATTGTTCACGTTTGGTGTAAAGTACATTCTGGAAAGTTTGAGCGAATGATTTTGCCACTCAGATCGCCCGACATAAATCTCATTAAACATTTATGCGACACAATCGACAGGTCAGTTAGTGCACCGATTACACTTTCGCAATTATGGACGGCTATAGAGACAGCATGGCTCAGTGTTTCTGCAGGGGACTTCCAACGACTTGTTGAGTATATGGCACGTCGCACTGCTGCACTACTCTGGGCTAAAGGACGTCCGACACCATATGAATAGGTATCTCATGACTGAAAGTCTACTCTTAATGCTTTGACGAAGTTATACTTTCATAATACATAATCGAAGAATGTGTTCACTATTATCAGTAATCTATTTCGCTTAGCGTTGCGACTATAAATACATGTTTTAAGACTACGGCTGTGAAAGGTCGTAAAAGTGGGGAATACCGCCTTTTTTTTTTTCAATTCCACCTACATTCGGGAAGACAGTTTTCCTGATAATCGAAGAATGTACTCACTATTATCAATAACGTGTTTCGCTTAGCGTTGCGACTATAAATACATATCTGAAGATTACGGCTGTGAAAGGTCGTAAATGTGGGGAATACAGTTTTTTTTTCCACCTACGTTCGGGAAGACAGTTTTCCTGATATTTCTTTCTCGGTTGAGGATCTTTATCTTTCTGTCTTCGCATACCTTCCTTTATGTGGTTTGCAGGTTCTTACCCGTGGACTTACGAAGCGTGTGGGATTTGATTCTGACAGCAGCTATGGTCAGACTGAGAATGTGCCCCCTTACCAGGCTCGAATATTACCGATGAGGTCGTAAGCCTATCCAAGTAGGCAGACCCTCACAGAAGCAGATGAAAAGCATCCTGTGTGAAAGTAAGCTACACATGTCGTCTCACACTAACAACGAAACCACCCGCAAATCGAATTTATAATTTTTTATGTTTATGGTTCATGAAGTTCAGAACTCAAATATAACTAAACCAAAGCAGTTCGATGCAGCCCTCAAAAATTCGCGAGAAAAACTGACTTCGCAGATTTCCTAATTCTCTTAAACGAAGACAATTATGTGTATATAAACTCGTATACAGGGTGGTCCTCTGCTCGTGACCGGGCCAAATATCTCACGAAATAAGCGTCAAACGAAAAAACTACAAAGAACGAAGCTTGTCTAGCTTGAAGGGGGAAACCAGATGTCGCTATGCTTGAGCCGCTAGATGGCGCTGCCATAGGTCAAACGGATATCAACTGCGTTTTTTTAAATAGGAACCTCCATTTTTTATTACATATTCGAGTAGTACGTAAAGAAATATGAATGTTTTAGTTGGACCACATTTTTCGCTTTGTGATAGATGGCGCTGTAACAGTCACAAACATATGGCTCACAATTTCAGTGAACACTTGGTAACAGGTAGGTTTTTTAAATTAAAATACAGAACGTAGGTACTTTTGAACATTTTATTTCGGTTGTTCCAATGTGATACATGTACCTTTGTAAACTTATCATTTCTGAGAACGCATGCTGTTACAGCATGATTACCTGTAAATACCACATTAATCCAATAAATGCTCAAAATGATGTCCGTCAACCTCAATGCATTTGGCAATACGTGTAACGACATTCCTCTCAACAGCGAGTAGTTCGCCTTCCGTAATGTTCGCACATGCATTGACAATGCTCTGACGCATGTTGTCAGGCGTTGACGGTGGATCATGATAGTAAATATCCATCAACTTTCTCCACAGAAAAAAATCCTGGGGACGTCAGATCTCGTGAACGTGCGGGCCATGCTATGGTGCTTCGAAGACCAATCCACCTGTCATCAAATATGCTATTCAATACCGCTTCAACCGCACGCGAGCTATGTGCCGGACATCCATCATGTTGGAAGTACATCGCCATTCTGTCATGCAGTGAAACATCTTGTAGTAACATCGGTAGAACATTACGTAGGAAATCAGCATAAATTGCACCATTTGGATTGCCATCGATAAAATGGGGGCCAATGTGTCTGCTACTGATGTGCGGATTAGCCGCGGCAGCAGCTAAAACACCTACTTGGGCATCATCATTTGTTTTACAGGTCGTGGTTGACGTTTCACATGTGGCTGAACACTTCGTGTTTCCTTAAATAACGTAACTATCCGGTGAACGGTCCGGACACTTGGATGATGTCGTCCAGGATACCGAGCAGCATACATAGCACACGCCCGTTGGGCATTTTGATCACAATGGCCATATATCAACAAGATATCGACCTTTCCCGCAATTGGTAAACGGTCCATTTTAACACGGGTTATGTATCACGAAGCAAATACCGTCCGCACTGGCGGAATGTTACGTGATACCACGTACTTCTACCGAGCGAGTGGTGGCGCAGTGGTTAGCACACTGGACTCGCATTCGGAAGGACGACGGTTCAATCCCGCGTCCGACCATCCTGATTTAGGTTTTCCGTGATTTCCCTAAATCGCTCCAGGCAAATGCCGGGATGGTTCCTTTGAAAGGGCACGGCCGACTTCCTTCCCCATCCTTCCCTAACCCTATGAGACCGACAACCTCGCTGTTTGGTCTCTTCCCCCAAACAACCAACCAACCAACCACGTACTTCTACGTTTGTGACTATTACAGCGCCATCTATCACAAAGCGAAAAAAGTGGTCCAACTAAAACATGCATATTTCTTTACGTACTGCACGAATATGTAATAAAAATGGGGGCTCCTATTTTTAAAAAACGCAGCTGATATCAGTTTGACCTATTGCAGCGCCATCTAGGGGGCCAACCATAGCGCCATCTTGTTTCCCCCTTCAAGCTAGAAGAGTTTCGTTCTTTGTAGTTTTTTCGTTTGATGCTTATTTCGTGAGATATTTGGCCCGTCACTATCAATGGACCACCCTGTATATATAAAATTGTCTTATACATACGGTAACGTTGGAGAGTGGTAATCAGGTAATGACTGGGTCTGCGGTTCGAATTTCACTCTGATTTTTTTTTTTTTTGGCTCAGTTCGAATACCTACACATTCGAATATAAAATTCATCACATCTATACTAAAAAACACGTCCAATCACTGTTTTCTTATTAAATACCACGTCTTCGTGTTTATAATTACAAATACACACAAAATTCCACTTTTTATTACAGATATAACTACTTAATGATTTATATTTATAAAACATAGAAATTTAAAATTATTTTTTTAAGTTCCACAATCATTATTCACAACTTTTATATAACATCAATAATTAAGAACTTATATTTGCAATGGAAGCTGTAATTCTGCGTGTGATATGTAATTAGAAACAGGAAGACGTGAATATTTCATAAAAATAATCTATGTACATAAAAGGCAACGTCCGGACTGACTGACTCACTGACTCATCATCGTCCAGCGCAAAGCGCTAAGGTTAGAAACTTGAAATTTGGAGAGCGTGTTGATGTTATACTGTAGGCGAATTTTAACAGTGGATTTTTCGAAATTCCGTCCCTAAACGGGTAAAATAGGGGGTGAAATGTTTTTTGAAAATATTTCGCTATCAAGGCAGTTTTAAAGCCAGACACACGAACTGGTATTTGGTTTCGCGGTCACAAATAAAGAAATACGTGTTTCGGTATTTTTGGAAATTTAACCCAGTGGGGCTGAAATAGTAAGTAATTTTTTTTTGGAAAATATATCATTATTAAAGAAGTACTGAAATACTTTTAAAGCTACATCTATGCACATTGGATTTGAGTTCTCGGTTGAAAATAAAAAAAAAATATTCATGTTTCAGTGTTTTGTGAAATTCAGCCCCTAAGGGGTGTAATTACCGATGAGATGTTTTACGAAAATATTTTATTGTGAAAGCGTTTTTAAAGCTAAATCTATGAAAATATAATTTGGCTTCTCACTTAGAAATAAAAAAAATCCATGTTTCACTATTTTTGGAAATTTACCCCCTAAGGGGGTGAAAGAGGGTATGGAAAATTTTATGGAACTATTTCATTATGCGAGCGTTTTTGAAGATAAATCTGTGAAAATTTGTGTTTGGCTTCGCTGTTAGAAATAAAAAATACATGTCACTGTTTTTGGAAATTCAAGCTGTAAAGAGAATGTAAAAGGGGGTGAAACATTTCACGAAAATATTTCACTGCAAAAGCATTTTTAAAGCTAAATCTTTGGAAATTAGTGTTTGTCTTCTCGTTTGGAAATGAAAATAATACGTGTTTAAAAACAGTTGGTTCAAATGGCTCTGAGCACTATGGGACTCAACTTCTGAGGTCATTAGTCCCCTAGAACTTAGAACTAGTTAAACCTAACTAACCTAAGGACATCACATACATCCATGCCCGAGGCAGGATTCGAACCTGCGACCATAGCGGTCTTGCGGTTCCAGACTGCGGCGCCTTTAACCGCACGGCCACTTTTTTTTTTTAACTTTGATAAATGTCTGAAAATAAAAAATTAAACTTTTCGCTCGAAGGGGGACTTGAACCTAGGACCTCTTTTTCTTTTTTTTTTTTTGATAAAGTAAGAAAATTACCTCTTCCTCTTCAGGCGTTGGCCCCTATCACCCATACTACCCCCAAAAACCTATCTAGCCTAAAAACAAAAACAAAGCTAGTGCCACCGCCACTTTCATCCTAAAGCTAACTAGGACGGCCGTTCGCCGCCACTTCAGGTTCCGCTAACGAACAAAAATTAAATATGCCTCTGAACTTTGTATAAAAAAAATAAAATAAAAGAAGAAAGGAAAGGCTATAATACTTTATTAAATTTTATTTGTTGTTCATTTTGTTCTTATTTTGTTCTTGTGTATTTATTTGGATTTGAACGCTGGTCTCCTGCCCACGTTTTATTTTTATTTTTATATATATATTTTTTTATTGTATCAATGTGCGAACAGTCACAGTTAACCAAGCCTGGAAAACTAAAACAGAATGAAGACGCCATCGAAGATATGAAACATAAATAGCATGAAAAGAAAGCTACCACGTCGTAGTGAGGCTTCCCAGCGACTGCGCCCACTGATAAGATTGTTCAATATATGGTCGTTTGCAGTTCGTTCTGACCTCATCTGCCACTGCCTGGAACATTCCAGCTACACGGCGGGCTGTGAAAGGCACTCCATAGGTAGTTCGCGAAGCACTGTCGATATCTGGTATGCCCGGAAATAGCATGATGTCTTTCTTGCAAATAGAGCCAGAAGTCAAGGAAATCCTTGTGTCCGTCACGACAGAGGTAATGGACTGCATGTCCACGTATCCAGGTGACAGAGTTGGTTCGAGTCTTGGGGTAAAATGTCTCATCCGGAAACAATAACGTGCGTGCAGATATATGCTCCGGCCTAACTCGCAAGAGATAAGCCAGCATCTGCCGCACTAGGTGCCAAACCGGTTCCGCCTCTCCACAGCTGAGGCGGTGCTCGTCAGAATCTACTGTATTACAACCCACACAATGGGGAGATTCTGTCATGTGGATATTGTAGAGACGTTCTTGCGTCACGAGCTTCCCATTAACGACGACGTACCATTGAGAAACAACATCGGAATCGAGCATGGCATCGTGTACAGTCTTCCACACCACGCGCCACCGTACGTCAGGATATTTTAGTTCGACCACATTTAGGGGGCGGCGTTGCAGCATGTCATGATATAGGCGTCGAGTTGTGGCCATTTGTGGTGTCGTGAGCGCGACACTGCAATAACTTTGTTCTAAATAGAAACGTCCTATATAAAAGAGGGGCGCTGGGATGTCCTGTAGTGGCACCGGCGCTCTTAGTGAAGCAGGACGTAGCGCCGTCAGAAGCAGACTCGTGAGGCTCGTAGGACAACGGCGCAGCAGACATAAATGTGAGCTAACATAGAGGGCAATGGCCCTATCATGGACGTTAACTAGGCCGAGACCACCTTTTTTCCTTGGGGAGGGTAAGAGATACGTATCTGATCTTCAGTAACATACCAGCGGTGACGAAGTATCCCAGCGCTGCCATAATGCTACGAGCCAAGGGCTTCGGAATGGGTAGCGTTTGGGCGACATGCGGTATGCGGGACGCAAGGTATACATTGGCATAATACGCCCGCTGAACGATGTTGAGGGATCGCAAGCGCTGATTTGCAATTCCGGCCCTAATTTGGTTAAGAAGGCGTCGATAATTGAGCGTCGTCGCGCGTCGCATGTCGTTCATGAAATCTAAGCCCAAGCAGCGTACAGTATCACTGAAGCGTAAGGGGGCAATGTGTTCCTGCGGTAGCCCAATCCCGATGCTCAAGGCGACGGACTTGTCAACGTTGATTTGGCTACCAGAAGCTGTACCGTACGTTGCAATCCAGTCCAAAACCGCGGCCATATCGTCAGCTCCTCGTATGACGATCATCAAATCATCCGCATATGCGGTGCAGCGATAGCTGGAGCCGCCGAACTGTATCCCAGTGAGCCTGTCTCGGAGACCACACAACAAGGGTTCTAAGGCCAATGCAAATAACAATGTTGATAATGGACATCCCTGTCGTACTGATCGGCGGATCGGCATGGGTGCCGTCAGTCTTCCATTGACAAGAACTCGAGAAGTTGCACCATGTAGTAGGCGTGTCAACAATGTGATAAAGGGGTCGGGGTATTCCATGCGCCGTAGAACGGCCGTGAGGAAAGTGTGGCCCACACGGTCAAAAGCCTGGCTAAAGTCGATAGACGCGAGGGCTGCCGGCAAACGTCTCACCCGTGCAAGGGAGATGAGATCTCTGTAACGACATAACGCAGTTCTGATGTTGTTGGGTCCCCCCAAGGACGTCTGATCGCCGGACAAGACGTGCAATAGTGTGCCGCGAATACGTTCTGATAGCAGCCTCGAAAAGATCTTGAAGTCGCTGTTCAATAACGTTAAGGGACGATAGTCGCGGACATGATTCCGTCCCTTCGGCTTATGGATGGGGACAATCAGACCTTCCAAGAATGGTGCAGGCAATGTTATACCCGGGGACATCAATTCCTGGCAAATTTCAATCAAACACGGTAGCAACAGTTGTTTAAAGGCTCGATAGAACTCTAATGGTAACCCATCGATTCCTGGTGATTTATGGGGAGCACCTTTACCAATGGCGTCGAGCACTTCCTCTTCTGTCACTTCTCCCAGTAAAGTCGGTACCATGTCTGGTGGAACTGTACCGTGGACATGTGCTGAAACGGTGTCTACCGTCGCCATATCAGGGAGCACTGCTGAATAAAGTTGAGCGTAATGCCCGTAGAAGGCTTCTGCTATATCTGCTTGTTCTACCACATGTCGACCGTCGTCGGTTATCATGTCGGTTACCAGTGCCCTACGGCGCCTCCTGCGTTCTATGAGCACGTGGTGCATAGATGGCCTTTCTGATTGTATCATGTCTGGAGCACGCGACCGTATAACAGCGCCTTGTAAATGATGGCGTGCTAAGGAGACCAGCCGCGCTTTCGCGCGATTGACTGTGATCTGCCTGTCAGGTGAGGGCTCCATAGCAAGACATTCCCGTAGGACGGTGTAATAAAAGTTTTCCGTGCTCCTCCTCCATGCCGCTGCTTCCCGGCCGTAAGCCATGAAGGTGCGTCTAAGAGCAGGCTTCGCACATTCAATCCACCAACTGAGGGTCGATCGGTAACGACCACGACCACGACGCCGTAAGAACGCGTTCCACGACTCTTCGACAGCACCTTTACATGCCGGCTCGTCCAGATGGGCGACGTTCAGTTTCCAGGGGGGCCTACTGCGCCACACACGTGCAGGTTTGAGGGCAATGGTGCAAATATAGGCTGTGTGGTCGGTGAATGCAGTGGGCCAGAGCTCTGCTCCTCTCGTCGCCGTCGAAAGGGTGCTTGTGACGTAAATCCTGTCCAACCGACTTGATGAATGGCTTGTATAATGGGTGTAACCAGGAGCTGGGCCATGGATGTGGCGCCACGTGTCAATCAGGTGGAGGTCACGCACTAGAATTTCCAATTCCGCACACGGGACGTGATGTGGCTGCTGATCAGATGGAGATAATGTACAGTTAAAATCTCCTCCGATCACCATATCGTCTATGTGGCCCATAAATAGACGCGTAATATCTTCCGAAAAAAAGCGGGCCCGATCTCTCCGTCTCCCTGATCCTGAAGGGGCATATACATTGATGAGTCGTACACCGTTGACAGTTACTGCCATGGCTCTTGCACTCGGTAAGTACAGTACGTCCGTAGCCGCCAAACCGTCCCGTAGCAGAACAGCCACACCACAATCGGTAGAAGAGGCGTGGGAGATGTGGGCGGTATATCCGTAGAAGTCAGGGAAACTAGCGACACATACTTCCTGTAAGAGGGCCACGTCGATGTCCGCCGCATCAAGCATGCGTTGTAGCATTGTCAGTTTGTGTGGTGCCCTTATCGCGTTGATATTAATTGTGGCAAGGCAAAAGGTGTGCTGCCTAGCCTCTTCACCTAGGGTAGACGCCATGGCAATAAAAGCTAACCGCAAGAGATGCCGGACCCACCAAACCCGTTACAAATTATGAGTCTTTCACGCTAGTAGTGGCATCCCCAATGCCGTCCCCTCCCCTGTCACCCGTGCCCTCTTCAGGAAGTTCCTCAACATCGTCCGACCACAGTGGGTGCAACACGATGCTGTGTGGCTGATCGGCACCTAAATCTCTCTCACGTACGTCGTCTTTGGTAGAGGTAGACGGATCGCCATCCATCGACGCGACCTGCCGCGTTTGTGGTGCAAGAAGTAACTGGGCACTCGTAGTATGGGCAAGTGAACCGTCTACACCACTTAGATCCTCAGCAGCCGCAGCATCCATGCTGTCTGATGAGATGTCACCTTCTTGACCGGCCGTGTGTAGGAGGCAATCGTCAGAAGGGGTCCGCCGACGTCGCTTGCGTCGTCGGGGCGAACGTTGCTTTCGAACGTGGACATCCGTATCCGAATGTGGGAGGCAATCCAGCGTCGTATCACCTTCCGCTAGGAAAGCCGCGGTCGGGACAATGTTCGCGTCCACGTCCATCGCGTTCTGAATGTGATGTTGCGTCTGGAGTCCGTGGGACTGTTGCTGCTGTTGTTGCTGTGGAGGGGGCGACATATGGGTTGGCACCGAGGGTCCTTCCTCTTCCTCCCTTGGTACTTCTGGCGTCGATGGATGTGTCTGATCGCCCGTTTCGTCCTCGACTATGGTGCGCATCGTCGTCTGAGCGTACGTGAGGGGCAGGATTGTCGTCCCCGTCGGGGAAACGGAGTCTCCCACTGGTATCTGCGTAATTCTACGTTGTAAGCAGCTCGATCGAACATGGCCTTCCTGCCCACATCCGGAACAGGTACGCGGTTGACCGTCGTACATGATGATTGCACGACAGCCACCGATGTTCAAATAGGACGGCACATGTTTCTTGAGCTCAAGTTTAATTTGGCGCACACCATTGTAGACCTTATACGTCGAGAAAGTTTGCCACTTTTCTGCAACGTGGCTGATAACATTGCCATATGGTCGGAAGGCGTCCTTGACAACTTCCTCTGGGACCTCGAAGGGGAGCTCAAAAACCCTTACAGTCCTTAGGCCCATGCCTGCATGATCCACCGTCACTGCACCGATATGCCCGTCAGAATGTTTGAATCGGAGAGAGTTCGAGTATTTAGAAACCACTGTCGCGCAGACCTCTGCACTGGTCATTTTAACATAAACCACGCTCGCCGTTATAGAAAAATGTATTCCGACGACAGTCGCCGGATCTAAACGTAGATCGTCGCGTATG
Organism: Schistocerca nitens; assembly: GCF_023898315.1. Classification (NCBI taxonomy): domain Eukaryota; kingdom Metazoa; phylum Arthropoda; class Insecta; order Orthoptera; family Acrididae; genus Schistocerca; species Schistocerca nitens. Next base: position 904,969,107 of record NC_064615.1, read on the forward strand.
AACTGTTCTATTTCATAGGCTCGAGGACGCGCGTGATCTGGTTGGAAAGTAATTTTGATCGTATCGTGGCGCCATGTGTGTGCCATAATCGCACTGAACTTGGAACAAATACAACTCGCGCCGCGAAAAGGTAAACACAAGCAAGCGCTCACGGTCGCGCACGGCGGGGCGCAGCGGACGTCCTCGCCCCACCGCAGCCGAAAGCAGACTGCCACTTCGGCCGGCAATACGTGTTTCACTTTTTTTCTTAATTCAACCCGTAATGGGATGAAACAGAGCCAGACTATTTCACTCACTCATCACCGCTCAGCCCGAACCCCTAAGGATAGAAACTTGAAAGTTGGAGATGGTGTGGATCTTATATTGAAGGCATTGTTTAAGTAGGGTTTTCACTCCTAACGGGGTGAAAAAGTATGACACTGTTAAGGCAACTTTGAAGGTAGAACTACGAAATCTGATATTTGGTTCTCAGTAAGACTTAAAAAAAATTCTCGTTCAATATTTTCGGAGATTCAACCATTAAGGGTGTAAAATAGTAGCAGGAAGTTTTTTGGAAAATAAATCATTATTGAAGAACTAATAAAGCATTTTTAAAGTTACATCTATGAAAATTGGTATTTGACTTCTCGGTTAGAAATTTTTTAAGAAATACGTGTTTCAGTGTTTTTGGAAATTCAGCCCCTGAGAGGGTGAAATAGGGGTTGAAAATTTTTAAGAAAATATTCCGTTATATTAAAATTTTTTTAAAGTTGTATCTATGAAAGCTGGAATTTCAGTTCTCGGTTAGCTGTAAAGAAATATGCATTGAGGGATGAAAGTTTCAACGGAAATACTCCATAAAATGCAAAAGGAGAATTACGGAAACCTTCGACTCCAGCTACCAGAATCGCTTTTCATCAGAAGTACATTCGGGAAAGACCATGTTTCTATGACATTAATTAGTGTGAGAATTTTAGAAAGCGTTGCAGTTTGTGAACCATATAAAAATTCGATGAAAGAAAAACAATCTATTCAGGCCATACAGTCTACTCGAGCGAAACAGCGGGAGCTGAGCTAGTGATTCGAAATGTGTTAATTGCAATATATTTGATGGATTCAGTGTAAAATGATTTAGGTATCAGGTATAAACAAAAAATAAAAGGAGAGAAAAAGACTGCAGGAAGATTGGAAACAACGATGTTTTGATTACCGGATTATCGTTCTCCAACGCTACCGAGTGAGCCACATTGCTTGTCGTAAGAGTTACTTTCATTTTAGTGCGTTAAAGTTTCTGAGGTTCCACGGAGAACTTCGAAGTCGATTTAAAGAGAATTTTTGTAAGTTGTATCGAACGGCTTTGGATAATTGATATCTTAGTTATGTATTTCACGTACCATAAACATGAAAATTACGAAAATCCAATTGCTGGGTGGCATCCTGGCAAGAACATTACAAACCAAAACAGGTGCGTTGTCAGAGGAGAGTATATGTTCCCGGCTTCCTGCAGAGACAGTTCTACAGCGATACGGATAACAAGTGTATCACAATATGCGATTGAAATGGCGCAGCAACTGGAATCGTACTCTGAAGTTGAAGTACGCGGGACGGTACCATTCTCGTGTGCAAAACGTCTAAGTTTCTCACAGATACACCGCGAAATTCTGTCGATGTATGGACCAAATGCAAAGTCGCGTACGGCCGTAGAGGTATGGTACCAATAAGAAGTCCAAGTCCTTATAACCGCTCTTCTAACTAAAAACTATATTATCAGGTTTGTTCTCATATAGGGGTTAGGCGATCGATAATATCGGTAATAATTAATAGCACTGAAACAGTTTTAATTAGAATTATCGATACATAATCTCTCATCAAACTAACGCCTGCAGCAACGTAGTGCTTCAGAGAAATCAAAGAGGGCTTGACATGATTACTTTTGTTTCTAAATCCTGCTATATAAACCATGCGCGGGTATTGTTAGTTCTCTTGTTTTCTGCGCTCTGAATAAGTCTACGTAGCTGCGGCGTGCGATATGGCGGGCATATCTGTTTGATATGCTACGGAAGGGATCAGGGCACTTCCGTTAAACTGCAAGAAAATCGACTATAGCTGTTAATTTTTACGGGACAGACTTTTGCCGTTAGGTCATGGACTAAGAATATCTAAGGAATTCTATGCGCGAAAAAAAAAATAGCGCTCAGTATTAAATTCTATTACACGCCGAATAACTGATAATAGGATCTGTGGACTCTACGAAGGGACGTTAAACTGAATATAAGAACGGAATCGGACACTTAGCTTTGTGAAAATAAAAGCGTACGAAGTTTGAATGACTGTATCGAAGTATAGTAATGGACCATATTCCTTGCTATAATATCTTTGAGTGACGAACTATAAAAATCACAGATATTTTAGATGCCTAATTGCAGAGAGTAATTGTAGGATCAACCCTCCTATTACGTCTATGCAAAACGCTGTCATTCATGATCATTTAACTATTGACGAATGTTGTTAATAAAAAACTAACGTGATTTCCATAATTACATGTGTATTAGTAAATAATAACTAACATCCAAAGACGTTATTAACTACCGTGTCTTCGGTAACGCAGCAAAAATGAAGGGTGATTGACTGAGCAAAAATTTAACACTAATTATTAGTATTAAAACACGAAATTTAGTCGCCGTTACAGTAAAGACGTTTGTGGCTGCTCCATATGAGGTACAGATATAACGAACAGTCGGGCATATACAGTAGATAACCACATCAAAATCCCCCCCCCCATGAACAATGTACCTTGCCGTTGGTGGGGAGGCTTGCGTGCCTCAACGATACAGATGGCCGTACTGTAGGTGCAACCACAACGGAGGGGTATCTGTTGAGAGGCCAGACAAACATGTGGTTCTTGAAGACGGGAAGCTGCCTTTTCAGTAGTTGCAGGGGCAACAGTATGGATGATTGACTGACCTGGCATTGTAACACTAACCAAAACGGCCTTACTGTGCTGGTACTGAGAACGGCTGAAAGCAAGGGGAAACTACAGCCGTAATTTTTCCCGAGGGCATGCAGCTTTACTGTATGATTAAATGATGATGGCGTCCTCTTGGGTAAAATATTCCGGATGTAAAATAGTCCCCCATTCGGATCTCCGGGCGGGGACTACTCAAGAGGACGTCGTTATCAGGAGAAAGAAAACTGGCGTTCTACGGATCGGAGGGTGGAATGTCAGATCCCTTAATCGGGCAGATAGGTTAGAAAATTTAAAAAGGGAAATGGATAAGTTAAAGTTAGATATAGAGGGAATTAGTGAAGTTCGGTGGCAGGAGGAACAAGACTTTTGGTCAGGTGAATACAGGGTTATAAATACAAAATCAAATAGGGGTAATGCAGGAGTAGGTTTAATAATGAATAGGAAAATAGGAGTGCGGGTAAGCTACTACAAACAGCATAGTGAACGCATTATTGTGGCCAACGCCTAGTACAGTAGTACAAGTTTATATGCCAACTAGCTCTGCAGATGATGAAGAAATTTATGAAATGTATGATGAGATAAAAGGACTTATTCAGGTAGTGAAGGGAGACGAAAATTTAATAGTCATGGGTGACTGTAATTCGACAGTAGGAAAAGGAAGAGAAGGAAACGTAGTAGGTAAATATGGATTACGGCTGAGAAATGCAAGAGGAAGCCGCCTGGTAGAATTTTGCACAGAGCATAACTTAATCATAGCTAACACTTGGTTCAAGAATCATAAAAGAAGGTTGTATACATGGAAGAAGCCAGGAGATACTGAGAGGTTTCAGATAGATTATATAATGGTAAGACAGAGATTTACTAACCAGGTTTTAAATTGTAAGACATTTCCAGGGGCAGGTGTGGACTCTGATCACAATGTATTGGTTATGAACTGTAGATTAAAACTGAAGAAACTGCAAAAAGGTGGGAATTTAAGGATATGGGATCTGGATAAACTGAAAGAACCAGAGGTTGTACAGAGTTTCAGTGAGAGCATAAGGGAACAATTGACAGGAATGGGGGAAAGAAATACAGTAGAAGAAGAATGGGTAGCTTTGAGGAATGAAATAGTGAAGGCAGCAGAGGATCAAGTAGGTAAAAAGACAAGGGCTAGTAGGAATCCTTGGGTAACAGAAGAGAGAATTTAATTGATGAAAGGAGAAAATACAAGTGAAGCAGGCAAAAAGGAATACAAACGTCTCAAAAATGAGATCGACAGGAAGTGCAAAATGGCTAATCAGGGATGGCTAGAGGACAAATGTAAGGATGTAGAGGCATATATCGCTATGGGTAAGATAGATACTGCCTACAGGAAAATTAAAGAGACCTTTGGAGAAAAGAGAACCACTTGTATAAATATCAAGAGCTTTGATGGAAACCCAGTTCTAAGCAAAGAAGGGAAAGGAGAAATGTGGAAGGAGTATATAGAGGGTCTATACAAGGGCGATGTACTTGAGGACAATATTATGGAAATGGAAGAGGAGATAGATGAAGGTGAAATGGGAGATATGAAACTGGGTGAAGAGTTTGACACAGCACTGAAAGACCTAAGTCGAAACAAGGCACCGGGAGTAGACAACATTCCATTAGAACTACTGACAGCCTTGGGAGAGCCAGTCCTGACAAAATTCTACCATCTGGTGAGCAAGATGTATGAGACAGGAGAAATACCCTCAGACTTCAAGAAGAATACAATAATTCCAATCCCAAAGAAACCAGGTGTTGACAGATGTGAAAATTACCGAACTATCAGTTTAATAAGTCACAGCTGCAAAATACTAACGCGAATTCTTTACAGACGAATGGAAAAACTGGTAGAAGCGGACCTCGGGGAAGATCAGTTTGGATTCCGTAGAAATGTTGGAACACGTGAGGCAATACTGACCCTACGACTTATCTTAGAAGAAAGATTAAGGGAAGACAAACCTACGTTTCTAGCATTTGTAGACTTAGAGAAAGCTTTTGACAATGTTGACTGGAATACTCTCTTTCAAATTCTGAAGGTGGGATGGGTAAAATACAGGGAGCGAAAGGCTATTTACTATTTATACAGAAACCAGATGGCAGTTATAAGAGTTGAGGGACATGAAAGGGAAGCAGTGGTTGGGAAAGGAGTGAGACAGGGTTGGAGCCTCTCCCCAATGTTATTCAATTTGTATATTGAGCAACCAGTAAAGGAAACAAAAGAAAAGTTTGGAGTAGGTATTAAAATTCATGGAGAAGAAGTAAAAACTTTGAGGTTCGCCGATGACATTGTAATTCTGTCAGAGACAGCAAAGGACTTGGAAGAGCAGTTGAACGGAATGGACAGTGTCTTGGAAGGAGGATATAATTGAACATCAACAAAAGCAAAACGAGGATAATGGAATGTAGTCGAATTAAGTCAGGTGATGCTGAGGGAATTAGATTAGGAAATGAGACACTTAAAGTAGTAAAGGAGTTTTGCTATTTGGGGAGCAAAATAACTGATGATGGTCGAAGTAGAGAAGATATAAAATGTAGACTGGTAATGGCAAGGAAAGGGTTTCTGAAGAAGAGAAATTTGTAACCCCGAGTATAGATTTAAGTGTCAGGAAGTCGTTTCTGAAAGTATTTGTATGGAGTGTAGCCTTGTATGGAAGTGAAACATTGGCGATAAATAGTTAAGACAAGAAGAGAATAGAAGCATTCGAAATGTGGTGCTACAGAAGAATGCTGAAGAATAGATGGGTAGATCACATAACTAATGAGGAGGTATTGAATAGGATTGGGGAGAAGAGCAGTTTGTTGCACAACTTGACCAGAAGAAGGGATCGTTGGGTAGGACATGTTCTGAGGCATCAATGGATCACCATTTTAGTATTGGAGGGCAGCGTGGAGGGTAAAAATCGTAGACGGAGATCAAGAGATGAATACACTAAGCAGATTCAGAAGGATGTAGGCTGTAGTAGGTACTGGGAGATGAAGAAGCTTGCACAGGATAGAGTAGCATGGGGAGCTGCATCAAACCAGTCTGAGGACTGAAGACCACAACAACAACAACAACAACCACATCAATAGCTTACGTCAGAGAAGTCGACTACTGCAGATCGACGGAGGGCGTCTACATCTTGCATCATGCGATTTCCATTTTTTCACCAAGGGGGAAGAACATCTGCTGGAAAGACATTTTCTACCGATGAGAACGTTCACACAGAAGTTCTCGAATGGCTCTGTGACCAAGCAACGGATTGAATGAGTGGTAGAACGTTGCGGCCGTCGTCTACAGGAACTTGATGACTATGCTGAAAAATAGTGTTATGTATCTGTGTCAGTTTGAACGAAAATGCAGCATTAACTAAAAGTTATGCTGCCTGCCATAATAATGTGTAATTTTTGAAGCCCCTCCCACAATACTTTGTAAGTTCTTGGCACTTTCGACAGTCTTAATTTTCCTACTTCTTCATTCTCCGAAAATGAACTGTAGAATTTTTGTATAAATGTAGAAATATAAACGCTTCTATTGAAATGTATGTTTTTGTTGGGAAGGGGGAGGGGGGAGGGATCATGTCCCCCACGATCACCCCTTCGCCCTCGTATCCGCACCTGTTCCCACGATTTGCTGGAATACGCGCAGACGTCTGATACTCTGCTTCAGCTAACGCGTGACGTTGCAGCACGCATGCGCAGTAGCATTTCCTTCTTCCCTCCCACAGTACGCCGCGTCGGTTCGTAAATCGTAACAGTTCGTGTCTGCTCGCTACCATTCGGCTGTCGCCAACGTCGACTGACAGAAGGCACGAGGCAACTGCCGAAGAGGCTACGGCGCGGCGTTACCACGAATCCAAGGTCGGTCGCGGAACGTCGTTGAAGAGTCCGCCCGAGGTAAGTTCACCGTCCACGCCTGGCAACGGAAAATGCTTCTGCATTTCCTCTCCGCACTAATGTTTTTAAGACCGCAGCATACCATCAAATAGTTGGACTAATTTCACATGTTTGTCAAATTATTTGGTTGGTGCGTAAGTTTGTAGTGTTTCTGTTTTGCATGTTGGTGTTCCCGCTGTTATGGGTTTATTTATCGATTGTCATTTTTAGTCTGCAGTTCACTGTTGCTATTTGAGTTTACATATTGTCATTTTATCATTGGGACTTAAGTCAGTGGGTTTGTGGACGCTAGAAAATGGAGTGCAAAGAGGAGAAATTTTTTCGCAATAGTCGTCTGTTTGAATTCAGTAGAATGTGACAGCAGCGGAGGCAACCAGAAACGTTCGCGCCGTGGATGAGAATGTTGCCACTGAACAGATACGGCAAGAAAATGGTTTTCTCGTTTTGAGAAGGATCGTTTTGACATTAGTGACTCTCTACGTTCAGGAAGACCTTAGGTGTTTGATGAAGATCGTTTAAAGGCATTAGTCCACAATGATTTACGTCAGTGTACTGGATAACTAGCAAAGGTGGTGAACTACGATTATTCCACCAACGTGCGACATTTACGAGGTGCGGCTAGAAAAAAACCGGACTGATGCTGGAAAAAACATTTATTTACAATTATTTACAATTTCATGTTATCTCCTTCAATGTACTCTCCTCCTCGGTCTCTACACCGCTCAATACGAATTTAGCACTGTTCATAGCAATGCTGCAGATCATTTTCGGTAAGTCCATACATTACTTCCGTCGCTTTTTCTTTTACTGCTTCAACAGGCTCAAATCTAGTTCCTTTCAAAGCTGACTTGACTTTAGGGAAAAGAAAAAAGTCACAGGGGGCCAAATCAGGTGAGTAGGGTGGATGATCTAAGATGGGAATGTTGTGTTTTGCCAAAAACGTCTTCACTGACAACGCACTGTGAGCTGGGGCATTGTCTTGGTGAAGGATCCATGACTTTTTTCTCCACAAATCGTTCCGTTTTCTCCGTACTTGCTCACGTAGGGTAGCCAGGACGCTAATGTAGTAATGCTGATTCACTGTTTGTCGCTCTGGTACCCAATCAATGTGCACAATCCCTTTGATGTCAAAAAAAAAAAAAAAAAAAAAAAAACAATCATCATTGCCTTGAATTTCGATTTTGACATTCGTGCTATTTTTTGTCGTGGAGAACCAGGAGTTTTCCAATGCATCGATTGGCGTTTAGTTTCGGGATCGTAAGTAAAAAACCACGATTCATCGCAAGTAATAACATTTTGTAAGAAGGTGGGATCACTTTCAATGTTTTCCAGGATGTCAGAACAAATCATTCTTCGGCGTTCCTTCTGTTCAATTGTGAGACACTTTGGAACCATTTTTGAACACACTTTGTTCATGTTGAAACTTTCATGAAGAATCTGCCTAACACTTTCCTTGTCAACTCCTGTTAACTCAGACACTGCTCTGATTGTTAAACGGCGATCTTGTCGAACAAGTTTACCGATTTTTTCAATGTTTGCATCAGTTTTTGCTGACAATGGTCTGCCAGTGCGAGTGTCATCACTGGTGTCTTCGCGGCCATCTTTAAATCGTTTAAACCACTCAAACACTTGTGTTCGCGATAAACAATCATCGCCGTACACTTGTAACATTACAAACGTTTCACTTGCAGATTTTCCTAGTTTGAAACAAAATTTGATGTTAACACGCTGTTCTTTCTGTACACTCAACATTTTCCGACGCACAGACAAAACGTCAACTACTTAAAACAGACGCCACGGGCAGACTGAGTGCAGGAGGCAGATGAAACTCGAGCAGTAGGCGGAGCGAGAGTCACGTGACAGGCCACGCGACTTTCAGCCTTATTGCATTCGTTTTATTGTTTCACCAGTACTAGTCCGGTATTTTTCTAGCCACACCTCGTACATGCAGTGGGGAAGGTTCAAGAATTGGGTGTAAGGGTAGCACATGTTCTAAGCCAAAATCACAGAAATCAGCGGTTGGTCTCCTGCGCATCTTGTTCATCATCAATTAGCTCGTGAACAACAGCGACCATTCCTATCCTGTATCATTACTGGTGACGAGAAATTGTGTCTTTATGCTAGTACAAGGAAAAGAAAGGTATGGTTGAGCCCAAACAAAATGTTATGCATCTGGTGGAACAGAGATGGTGTGGTGCGCTACGAATTGTTTCCCAGAGGTGTAATCATCGCCGCTGACATTTATTGTCGACAACTGAGTCGTCTTGCAGATGTAATCCAAGAACAACGACTAAGAAGTCTGCGCGAGGTGATGCTACTCCAAGATAGCGCCCGCCCGTATTCTCCTAGACTGACAGAAAAACACTATACAGGAGTTGGGTGAAAGTCAATCCGCACACAGGTCATTCATTTGATTTCGCGCCCTCAGATATCCAACTTTTCCGCCCTCTGTCGAACAACCTTCAAGGAACTTCCTTTGCGGGTGAAAATGCCCTCCGAACGTTTCTTGACGAGTTCTTCGTCTCAAAAGCACGTGATTTCTAGAGTCGCGGAATCGAAAAGTTACCCCAGCGTTGGCAGGCTCTCATAAATAGTGAAACAGAATATATTACTGAGGGCGAAAGACTGTTACGTGTATCTGTCGTGTCTGGTAAACTTATGGAAAAACGCTACAAACCTATGCACTAACCTAATGCTTGGCGATTTGCTTGATGTGTTTGTCAAAAACTGTGTTTGACATGTTTTAAAGAAATTGAGATGGATTGCTGATGTGACTAACAAATTTAGCTGGCGTTTGGCAACGAAAGCCAGTTTCTTGCCAGACTTCAGAGGGGGCGGACCTTACACGTTTTGATGTTTCGACGCGTAAATTGGGCGAAAAAAAAAATGGTGTTCCGTTTCATCTCACTGCATCGCAAGTTGCCACAATCGCGGAAACTAAAATCAAGAATAAAATATCATAGAGCAATGCGAAAATGGTAGATGTTTTACGACCTTTTCATCGTAATACAACAGAGGAAGGAGCAAAGAAAAAAACTAAAATTCTACGCACATAATAAGGAAATCAAGACTTTCCAGCTCTTCCGCAGACGATCTGTTACGATCTATTGTGCTCACGTTGTCTTACTATAAGAAACTTGCATTTTTAGAAGACCAATTGTAAGAGGAAGTACTATCGAAAATTAAGTTGCCCGATACGTCGAACCTATAGACAACCGTTGAGCAACAGGAACAGGTTTTCACATAAATTTGTCTTCTTTTTCAATATGAGGGAGAAGCAATTTTTATATGTTGTTTGAAGTTTAACTGTCAGTCCGGAGAAACTGGTGTAGGCTTTACGTTCCGTACGTAGTATCTCCTTTAGCAGATTTTTATGCGTATGAGAAAGATACCTATGAATTTCAACCGTTCCCTGCGTCAGCATGTTATTTCCTCTTTGGTGAGGGTTTGTTTGACACACTTCGTTTGCAAGTATGTGCAAATAAGTTGGGCGATAAAACAGTGAATCTGATAAGACAAATTTGTTCTGTTACTGGTACCTTTATCAAAAGAGTGCACAACTTTAATTTTCAAAAGAGATAGATCCAAACCAAATTTCATAAATATAAAAGTCTTTTAGGTGGGGTGCTGCATCATGTTGGAAAATAACTGTCACTGGACGAATAAGATTGGCATTTCTGGAAGGCTAGCATCACATCTGGGTGTACCAATGGAGGGACTGATGTCCATCCCGGCCTCTGTTCAGCCCCTGTTTACATATACAAGGGATTTCAGGAGGAATAATAAATACTTTATGCGATGGTAGTATAGACTAATTAGAATAACACATTTCACATTACATATTTCGTGTTTTTATTGTAACAGAGATGCAGCTGGTTACCGACAGAAGTTTTGTTTTAGCTTGTTGGTACTTCAGTTGCTACGGGTTAATGTATGGATTTTCATTTTGTTCTGAAGTTAAAGCTGTGAGTTTATGTCGTCCATGTTGGACTGTGGCTTAGAAACTGCGACTGTTTGTTACACAAGAGATAAATTAGAACAGTTATCTGTGTCAATCACTTCTGTGTTTTACCATGACGCGTTTCGAGGGCTTAAACCCTCATTGTCAAAATGGTTCAAATGGCGCTGAGCACTATGAGACTTAACATCTGAGGTCATCAGTCCCCTATAACTTAGAACTACTTGAACCTAACTAACCTAAGGACATCATACACATCCATGCCCGAGGCAGGATTCGAACCCGAGACCGTAGCGGTCGTGCGGTTCCAGACTGAAGCGCCTAGAACCGCTCGGCCACTGCGACCGGCCCTAGTTGTCAGGTGGATCAGTGTATTACATCACAATTTCATTTGTTTATATACCCTGTTGTTTTTTATGATCTTAATTTCGCTACAAATAAAGTATAATTTGTCAATCGTCATCCTAATATTGCGATGATCTGATAAATGTTAACAATTATAAGGTTACTTACAAGATATTCCAGCAAAAAGAACCTTGAGGTTGATTATAAATATCCTTTTTCATCGTTAAAAGGGACGCAGTCACAAAACAACACTAGTAACATTATAGACCCCGCCTGGTTCCCGGCACGAATCTGCCCGGCGGACTTGTGTAGAGGTCCGGTGAGGCGGCCAGTCTGTGGATGGTTTTTAGGCGGTTTTCCATCTGCCTCGGCGAATGCGGGCTGGTCCCCTTATTCCGCCTCAGCTACACTATGTCGGCGATTGCTGCGCAAAAAAGTTCTCCAAGCACGCGTACACCACCATTACTCTACTATGCAAACATAGGGGCTACACTCGTCTGGCGTGAGACGTTCCCTGTGGGGGTCCACCGGGGGCCGAACCACACAACACCCCTGGGTTCGGTGTGGGGCGGCGGAGGGGTGAAGTGGACTGCGGTAGTCGTCGTTGGGTTGTGGACCACTGCGGCTGCGGCGGGGACGGAGCCTCTCCGCCCTTCCTAGGTCCCCGGTTAACATACAATACAACATTCTAGAGATTATCCATATGTATAAAGTAGAAATGTAGTGCCCTTCAAGTTAAAGCGTACATTCACATCGATTATGTATTGAAGAGTTTCGATCTTTCCTCTTAAATACAGTGTCCAGTTACATTAATGTGCCCATCTGCCAAAAGTCTGAATAATTAACTATTGCAGCGCGGAACATGCGAGACGCGGAGGAAAGGAGTCAGGTTCTGGAAGGAATTGACACGGATGTAGAGCCATGCGAACTTCGGCGCCGTGGCCAGATCCGCTAGGTTTCTCGTTTCAGTATCCATGGAACGAATAGCCCAACAGAGGTGGTCTAATAGATCCTACAGCAGGTTTCAATCCGAGGACTTTGGTGGCCAGGGGCGTATGGTAAACTCATCCTTATACTCTTCGAACCACGTACGTACGCAGCGAGCTGTGTGATACGTTGCATTGTACCGCTGGTAGATGCTGTCGTACCGAAGAAAAACAAATTGTTTCTAGAGATGCATACTTGTATTGATCCACTGTGCTTCCAGAATGACGAGATCATCCAGGGAATGCCGCCAAAACATCCCCCAGGCCACGACTCTCCCTTCTCCGGTCTGGATACGTGTGACGATTGTTGCAGGGTGTTCGATTCCAGACGTTTCATGCCGTACACACCAATGACCATCTGTCCGGTGGAGCAGAAAACGTGATTCATCTGAAAAGCCCATTTATCGCCACTCAGCGGACGTCCAGTTGTGATATTGGCGTGCAAATTCCAGTCCTTGTCGATGATGCACGAACCAAGCGCCTGCTGCGGATGCCCATAGGCAGCAATGCTCGCTGAACGTTCGTTGAGGAGCCACTGTTGGTAGACCTTTGGTTTATCCGGGGTTCAGTTACACTGCAGTTACACGTCTACTTGCTCGTACACTTCTCCAACGCCGTTGTGCACGTCCGTCATCTATGTCTCAATTTTGGACAGTGTCATTTTGATATGCACAGTATGCCCCTAACCACGGGGGCTTGCGAACAAGTTAACTTAGCCGTTTGGGAAATGATTCCATCCTTGGCCCCGAAGCCAACGATAAATCCCGCCGCGCAGGATTAGCGAAGCGGTCTAGGCGCTGCAGTCATGGACTGCGCGGCTGGTCCCGGCGGAGGTTCGAGTCCTCCCTCGGGCATGGGTGTGTGTTTGTCCGTAGGATAATTTAGGTTAAGTAGTGTGTAAGCTTAGGGACTGATGACCTTAGCACTTAAGTCCCGTAAGATTTCACACACATTTGAACATTTTTTTGATAAATCCCGTTTGGACGTCAGATGAATCGCTCTGTTTCCGCATTACGACATGGACTGCACTGTTCTGCGCGTCCCCCGGACACACTTTATATAACCTCCAGTGCTTGTGTTGCCACCTGCCGTCTCTGACGTTGACATCGAATATAGGCTGTAGTCTTATTAATGTGACTGGACGGTGTATAATGTTATTATAAAATTTATAAACATAGATATATCTGCATATTTACACTGATGGCCATTAAAATTGCTACGCCACGAAGATGACGTGCTACAGACGCGAAATTTAACCGACAGGAAGAAGATGCTGTGATATGCAAATGATTAGCTTTTCAGAGCATTCACACAAGGTTGGCCCCGGTGGCGACACCTACAACGTGCTGACATTAAGAAAGTTTCCAACCGATTTCTCATAAACAAACAGCAGTTGACCGGCGTCGCCTGGTGAAACGTTGATGTGATGCCTCGTGTAAGGAGGAGAAATGTGTACCATCACGTTTCCGACTTTGATAAAGGTCGGATTGTAGCCTATCGCGATTGCGGTTTATCGTATCGCGACATTGCTGCTCGCTTTTGTCGAGATCCAATGACTGTTAGCAGAATATTGAATCGGTGGCTTCAGGAGGGTAATACGGAACACCGTGCTGGATCCCAACGTCCTCGTATCACTAGCAGTCGAGATGACTGGCTTCTTATCCGCATGGCTGTAACGGATCGTGCAGCCACGTCTCGATCCCTGAGTCAACAGATGGGGACGTTTGCAAGACAACAACAATCTGCATGAACAGTTAGACGATGTTTGCAACAGCATGGACTATTAGCTCGGAGACCATGGCTGCGGTTACCCTTGACGCTGCATCACAGACAGGAGCGCCTACGATGGTGTACTCAACGACGAACATGGGTGCACGAATGGCAAAACGTCATTTTTTCGGATGAATCCAGGTTATGTTTACAGCATAATGATGGTCGCATCAGTGTTTAGCGACATCGCGTTGAACGCACGTTGGAAGCGTGTATTCGACATCGCCATACTGGCGTATCACGTGGCGTGATGGTATGGGGTGCCATTGGTTACACGTCTCGGTCACCTCCTGTTCGCACTGACGGCACTTGTACAGTGGACGTTACATTTCAGATGTGTTACGACCCGTGGCTCTACCCTTCATTCGATCCCTGGTAAACCCTACGTTTCAGCAGGATAATGCACGACCGCATGTAGCAGGTCCTGTACGGGCCTTTCTGGATACAGAAAATGTTCGACTGCTGCCCTGGCCAGCACATTCTTCAGATCTCTCACCGAATGAAAACGTCTGGTCAATGGTGGCCGAACAACTGGCTCGTCACAATACGCCAGTCACTACTCTTGATCAACTGTGGTATCGTACTGAAGCTGCATGGGCAGTTTTACCTGTACACGCCAATGCCCAGGCGTATCAAGACCGTTATTAGGGCCAGAGTTGGTTGTTTTGGGTACTGATTTCTCAGGGTCTATGCACCCAAATTGCATGAAAATGTAATCAGATGTCAGTTCGAGTATAATATATTTGTCCAATGAATAATCGTTTATCATCTGCATTTCTTCTTGGTGTAGCAATTTTAATGGCCAGTAGTGTATTTGTTAATGAAGCAGTTTGCTTATTTCGGAATTATCTACTGTTTCCGGCATTTAGCGGGGGATAGTCTTATGGTTGTAAATACGCTAATCGTCAGGTGACACATCATGTGAATCTAACATTGTCTGGAAGATGGATCGGTAAAAATGGTTACGTTTCTTGGCGACTGTGGTCCCGAGTCTTACCCCTTTACGTTTTCGCCTGTGGGGATGGCTGAAAGGCGAAGTGTAGGAAGGAAAAGTAAACAAAGGATAAGAACTGATAATTTGGATTGTGAGTAGTTGCTCCCACAAAAGGACCTCAAGAAGATGTTAGACGATTTACACGCGGTGTTGTCAAGAGAACTCTACAGTAAATTGAAGTCGAAGGTGGATTTTCTGGAAATCAAATTTCAGCTTAATGTGTCGTGTGACTATGGTCTTCAGTCGGATAGGCTGTTCACCGGGTGCAAGTCTTTCGATTTGACGCCACTTCGGCGTCTTGCACGTCGATAGGAATGAAACGGTGATGATTAGGACAACACAACACGCAGTCCCTCAGCGGAGAAAATCTCCGACCCAGCCGGGAATCGAATCCGGGCCCTTAGGATTGACATTCTGTTGCGCTGACCACTCAGGGGCGGACAGCTTACTCATTTGCCTTGGGTAACATCTACTGTGACTATTTATTTGGGCTATATTACTGTAGCTGTACGCCACTAACCAATACAAATTGGTCACGTGTTATGTGGAATGTTTTATTTAAATTAATCTATACTGCCACCTCCTAAAACATTTACTGTTTCTTCCGGAACAGCCTGTATTTTGTCATGACCTTTCTGCTCGTCCTAGCAACGCTTCACAATTAAGTTTGATTCAAAACTGACAGAACAGAGTGACGCGGAACATCAAAACATTCCACAAATCATTTCTAATGGCGCCCGTCGTATAGGGCGTCAACGGAACGAAACGGGAGTCAATACCAACGTTCATCTGGAAGATGATCATCTGTTTTGACGCAGGCGTTGGGGAGACGGTGGGGTCGTCTGCTGACATCGGAAATTCACCGCTTTCAATCGTTGTATGGCAGTCGATTTTGTGTTTTTACATTTTTTTAGTTGTAATTTAGGTATCCAGAATGAGATTTCCACTCTGCAGCGGGTAACTGCTCTACCACTGAGTTAACCAAGCACGACTCACGACCCGTCCTCACAGCTTCAATTCTGCCAGTACCTCGTCTCCTACATTTCAAACTTCACAGAAGCTCTTCTGCGAACATTGCAGAACTAGCACTCCTGGAAGAAAGGATATTGCGGAGACATGGCTTAGCCACAGCCAGAGCACTTGCCCGCGAAAGGCAAAGGACTGAGTTCGAGTCTCGGTCTGGCACACAGTTTTAATCTGCCAGGAAGTTTAATATTAGGTAGTTTTATGTTCCATGGACCATTTGTACGCTTATTCGTAATGATATGGAACGAGTTATTTTACATTAATATTACACACTTTCTGATCAGAAGTATCCGGAGACCTATTGGTGGACGTTAATGAACAGTGTGTCCACCCTTCGCCTTTAAGGCGACTGCAGTTCGCTGAGGGTACTTTCAGCGAGATGTCTGTAGAGGAACAGCTGCCCTTGCTTCCTCAAGATTCGAGAGCAGGGTAAGTAGTGATGTTGGGTGCTGGTGTGTGGAGTGTTTCCGAGGTTCTAACTCATACCAAAGGTGTTCCATTGGGTTCACTCCTGAAGGGACTCTGGACAGCCTGGTCCATTTCAGGAATGTTCTTGTCCACAAATCGTTGCTTCTCGGAAGCTACTGCATGACAAGGTGCATTGTCGTGCTGACACAAATAATCATGGTCTCCGAACTGTTCCTCTACTGTAAGCAGTACACAGTGCTGTAAAAGATATGCACATCCGTCAGCATTTAGCATTTTCTTAAGCACGATGAGGAAATCACATCCTGTCCATGAAAAAATAGCCCCATCACTTCCTTCTTGTTTCACTGTTGGCACCACATATGATGGCAGGTAGCGTTCCCCAGGCAATCGCAAAACCCAAACTCTTCCATTGGATGTCTCAAGCATTGCTTAGTAGTGACTACAGAAATGTGTCGTCTCCAAGGACCTGCTCGTCCTTTGTACCCTATTGTTTTTTAACTCCCTACGTACAGTCATTGTGCTAGCTGGACTGCTGATAGCAGTTTCAAACTCAACAGTGATTCTTTCTGCTGATGTCAAGCGACTTTATACAACCATTTTCGCATACTCGATGATCACTATCCGTCAGTACATGAGGTATGCCTGGTCTTCATTTAGTTGTGGTTATTCCTTGGCGTTTCCACATCAGAAACTCATCACCTACTGTCACCTTGGGTAGCTTTGAGTTGAAATGTCGGTGGCAGCTTTGTTTCGCAGGTGAGATCCAATGACCAGCCCACTTTCGAAGTCAGTGTGCTATCCTGACGCACCGCTTCTGCTGTTACAGTTTCTTTACTGTCAGCACAGTACTTGCCGCCTCCTTTTACAAGTGTACTAACAGATCCGCTTAGTGAGATCTACTGGCCAACTACGTGTTTCACAATGGTGTCCGCATATTTTTGAGTAGGTAGTGTACTTCAGCATGTCATTTTGGGTACGTGGTCACATTTATCCATTTGCAAGCTATTTTTATTTTATTTTTTAGTACAGATGTGAATACGTATTCGTGACTGCCGTCTTTTACATATAACATAAATAAAAATTTTTCTACAGAGTATAAGAAGTTGTCGAGGTGGAACTTTTTCAGTTTGTTTTCAAATTTAGATTTGCTATTTGTCAGGTAGTTAACATTCGTCAGGGTTGCTGCTTCCTGGAGTTGGGTAGGAGCGTCGGCCCCGGGTCGAATCCGACCGGGGGATTACCGACGATGGCCGGTATGCCGGCCAGCATGGATGTGGTTTTTAGGCGGTTTTCCACATCCCGCTAGGTGAATACTGGGCTGGCCCCCACGGTCCGCCTCAGTTACACGACTCACAGATAGCTGAAAACGTTCACACTATTTCATGATTTACACTAGGCACAGACAGTTGGGGTACACTACTTACATGCTGGAGGGGGGGGGGGGGGCATGAAGGGAATCCGGCCACCCTCAGCAGTTAACACCGCCAAATCCGTATTAACGTGGCCGACACCACGTGCGATTGGGACAATGGTCCAAAGAAAGAAAGTATGGCACGTACTTCGATGCGAGGTGCTTTTAATAATTTCCACAACGAAATTCTGTCTCGAAATATGGCAGAAAATCCAAAGACATTCTGGTCATACATAAAGCACACCAGTGGGAAGATGCAATCAGTACCTTCAGTGCGCGATAACAATGGTGAAGTCACTGATGACAGTGCCACTAAACCAGAATTATTAAACACATTGTCCGAAACTTCTTCACCAAAGAAGACGAAGTAAATATTCCTGAATTCCAATCAAGAACAACTGCCAAGATGAGAAGCATAGAAGTAGATATCCTCGTTGTAACAAAGCAGCTTAAATCACTTAATAAAGGCAAGGCCCCCGGTCCAGATTGTATACCAGTCAGGTTCTCTCAGAGTATGCTGATAAAATAGCTCCATATTTCGCAATTGTATACAACCATTCGCTCACAGAAAGATCCGTACCTAAAGACTGGGAAATTGCTCAAGTCACACCAATACCCAAAAAGGGAAGTAGGAGTAATCCGCTGAATTGCAGGTCTATATCACTAACGTCGATTTGCAGTAGGGTTTTGGAACATATACTGTATTCGAACATTATGAAGTAACTCGAAGAAAACGATTTATTGACACATAGTCAGCACGATTTCAGAAAATATCTTTCTCGTGAAAAACAACTAGCTCTTTATACACATGAAGTAATAAGTGCTATCGACAGGAGATATCAAATTGATTCCATATTTTTAGATTTCCAGAAGGCTTTCGACATCGTTCCTCACAAGCGTCTTCTAACCAAACTGCGTGCCTAAGGCGTATCGCCTCCGTTGTGCGACTGGATTCGTGATTTTCACGTCAGAAATGTGACAGTTCGTAGTAACAGACGAAAAGTCATCGAGTAAAACAGAAGTAATATCCGGCGTTCCCCATGGAAGAATTATAGGCCCTTTATTGTTCCTTATCTATATTAACAACATAAAAGACAATTTGAGTAGCCGTCTTGGATTGTTTGCAGATGATGCTGTCATTTACCGTCTTGTAAAGTCATCAGATGATCAAAACGACTTGCAAAATGATTTAGATAAGATATCTGTATGGTGCGAAAAGTGGCAATTGACCCTGAATAAGGAAAAGTGTGACGTTATTCACATGAGTACTGAAAGAAATCAGCTAAATTTCGATTACTCGATAAATCACACAAATCTGAAGGCTGTAAATTCAACTAAATATTTAGGGATTACAATTACAAATAATCTAAAGTGGAACGATCACATAGACAATATTGTGGGTAGAGCAAACCAAAGACTGCGATTCATTGGCAGAATACTTAGAAGGAGCAACAGGTCTACTAAAGAGACTGCTTACACCACCCTTGTCCGCCCTATTCTGGAGTATTGCTGTGCGGTGTGGGATCCGCATCAGGCGAGACTGACGGATGACATCGAAAAAGTTCATAGAAGGGAAGCTCGTTTTGTATTATCGCGAAATAGGTGAGATAGTGTCACAGACATGATACGTGAATTGGAGTGGCACTCATTAAAACAAAGGCGTTTTTCGTTGTGACGGGATCTTCTCATGAAATTTCGATCACCAGTTTTCTCCTCCGATTGCGAAATCATTCTGTTGGCACCCACCTACATAGGGAGAAATGATCACCACGATAAAAATCAGGGTTCGCACAGAAAAATTTAAGTGCTCGTTTTTCCCGCGTGCCGTTAGAGTGGAACGATAGAGAGACAGCTTGAATGTGGTTCATTGAATCCTCTGCCAGGCACTTTATTGTGAATAGCAGAGTAATCACGTAGATGTAGACGTAGACGAAATGGCAAAACTTTGGGAGCAGCGTTGTAGATGCATTTTTGTGCTAAAGACACCCTTCATGTGGAGTAATGAATGCGATGTCTCGAAAAAATGGGTGGTCTTCCCTTAATTGTGCTGAGTGAGTGGTGGTTTGTGCTGACCATGTTGTTCCACGGCAGAGTGATTGCTCCACGATGGCCAACGTTCACCAACAACCATTGGAAAGAAACTACTGAAAGTCCTGACAAGAAGCATCATTGTACAGCAAGTGCTATTAGCATTAGCAGGAAATGGCCACTTGAAATTCGTAGATTCTGCTCTGGAAATCGATAGGCTGAAAGGGCTAAATGTTACAGCAATTTCGTGGACTGGCTTGGATCTCGCGAAATCGTAAAGTCTGTCGGAGCCGTCATAGCATGCAGCCCTCTGGGATAGAAATCGTGTTGCCAATTGTATTTCGGACGTTGGTAGTCAATACAGTTGCTCTCCTTGTGTGGAGCTGCGGGAGTGATTCGCAACTCCGTTCCCATGCGAAGGTGTGGGAATTGGTTTAGCCACTCGCCAGTTTTCGAGGAGAGTGTTGCGAATTAGCGGACAGACACGTACTTGGAACGAAGAGCCATCATAGCAGGTGTCGTGGGCTTTCAGACCGCCGGTTTTGCGATCCGTGACGCCAACGTCGTTTCCGACCGTCATAGGAAACCGCAACAGTGAGCGAAGCTCTTCCGTTTTGTAAGAAGAACATCCCTTCTCATTTTACCCAGACTTAGAAAACAGACGTATTTAAAATGTTTTTAATTTTTTTATTTTTAACTTTTTAATTTTACATTTTTTCTTTCAACAACTTTGCTTCAGCAAATGATTAAATTTGCCACCTTATTTTATGAACTTTTAATCTCTCGCTCAATTTTTGTAAGAAAGCCAGAGAGTTTTGAAACATCTCCTTAAATCATATGAGTCGTTGTATATTCTAATAATGTCTTTTAACCTTTTGTCAATATCTGTGTACCTTTTTGTTCTTTTTTGAGCAGGCAGGCCAATGGCATCATTTTTAATTTCAAATATAGCATTTACTACTTCCTCTTTCAGTTTATTTATCATAAACTCTACTTTCAGGTGTTTTTGTTTTATTGAGGGGCGTAGTTTCCCACGCCAAGCTTCACAGTACTTGTGGCCCTGTGCCGCTGGTTAAAAATTCCAATTGGAGTACTATGATTTTTCCATCCATTGACTAATCCAAATCGTTTGCGACTTTCACAACCTTTTCTCAACTGGGCATTTCCTCCATTACTGCCAATGTTTGGTGGAAGAAGTGCCACTGCACAACACATGCGGAAAGACAATCGGACTACTTCTCTATCCCTCCCTTAACCCCAGTTCTTTTGTTTTATTGCACAGACGTTGGTTGAAGTAAAAACTGCAACCGGAAAGAGACGTTTCGCGGAATGCTGTTTTCATAGCTTTAAATGTAGCTATTATAAAGTCTGGCATTCCAGTTTTCGGTGATCACCCAGGCATCTTATTTTGCAATAAAAAAAGAAAGAAAAAGTCTTTCGCATGTATTTTGACTCCTGTCTGGCAATGAAACGGGAAATACCTTCGTCCGTTCTTCTGTGCAAACCGAAGTCAAGGTGTATGGTGTATGATTGTTTGAACTGTTTCGAACAACTATCAGATGTCACCGTCATGAGAAAAGTCTCATTTTTACATTGGATTCCCTCCACTTCTTCATAGCCGAACGCCAGAATTCTTGTATCAGGAACAGAGCCATCGTCAATTTTCAAAAACACCGTTACCTTCAGTCAGTTTCAAAATGGTTTTGCTCAGCAGAAACCGCTATCTAGTGCCCCGAAATAGTGCCATTGGGTCGTCCCAATAGCTTCCCTTATTACTTTACACAGTACAGTTTGGAGTATTTGCCACAAAATCTAAACTTTTATCTTTCATATCTTGAAATTCCTCCTCAAAAATTTGGAAATCAGACACTGTTTATTCTTCGAGGACTCTTTTCCTGCAGTTACAAATTCGTTTCTTAATCTGCACATCAGCTTCGTTAGGTGGACAAGAATATTGGTGCTCAGTCATTATTCTGCTATTTGCAGTTTGTGAACGGCCTCGGCACTTGCTCGATTCGGAATTCTCACACAACCACTTCGTATAGGCCCCTGCTCATCGTCTTTTTGTGTGCACCCGGTAGTGGTTCTCATCCATGAGAAGATAAGCCTTCCCTTACGTTGTTGTAATTAATTCGATTACTCACACTGAATGGAACTCAAGCAGTTTAGGATTACGAAACTCTACTGAAACGAAGGCTGTCAGTGGGAGCACTGTCTGACTGGCGGTGACAAACATCCGCTGTTGGTGAACGGCTGGCGTGAATCACCAGCGGGGGGAAGGCTCTGGCCGGAAAACCCACGGTGCAATACTTATTGCTCCCGTGGCTGCTGCGGCACCTATAAAAGGATTGGAGAAACCACGGTCGGAAATCTCACGTAGTCGCACAGCAGTGCTTCAGACCGTTACGTTGTTGTTGTGGTCTTCAGTCCAGAGACTGGTTTGATGCAGCTCTCCATGTTACTCTATCGTGTGCAAGATTCTTCATCTCCCAGTACCTACTGCAACCTGCATCCTTCTGAATCTGCTTAGTGTATTCATCTCTTGGTCTCCCTTCACGATTTTTACCCTCCACGCTGCCCTCCAATACTAAATTGGGGATCCCTTGATGCCTCAGAATATGCCCTGCCAACCGATCCCTTCTTCTAGTCAAGTTCTGCCATAAATTTCTCTTCTCTCCAATTATATTCAATACCTTCTCATTAGTTATGTGATCTACCCCTCTAATCTTCAGCATTCTTCTGTAGCACCACATTTCGAAAGCTTCTATCCTCTTCTTGTCTAAACTATTTATCGTCCACGTTTCACTTCCATACTTGGCTACGCTCCATATAAATACTTTCAGAAACGACTTCCTGACACTTAAATCTATACTCGATGTTAACAAATTTCTCTTCTTCAGAAATGCTTTCCTTGTCATTGCCAGTCTACATTTTATATCCTCTCTACTTCGACCATCAGCAGTTATTTTGCTCCCCAAATAACAAAACTCATTTACTACTTTAAGCGTCTCATTTTCTAATCTAGTTCCCGCAGCATCTTCCGATTTAGTTCGGCTACATTCCATTATCCTCGTTTTGCTTTTGTTGATGTTCATCTTATATCCTCCTTTCAAGAGACTGTCCATTCCGTTCAGCTGCTCTACCAGGTCCTTTTCTGTGTCTGACAGAATTACAATGTCATCGGCGAACCTCGAAGTTTTTATTTCTTCTCCATGGATTTTAATACCTATCCTGAATTTTTCTTTTGTTTCCTTTACTGCTTGTTCAATATACAAATTGAATAACATCGGGGATAGGCTACAACCCTGTCTCACTCCCTTCCCAACACATATAAGACGCGATTGGCGTTCTGTGGTATAACCATCCATGCTGCATTCAGCTGGTTCCAAAGTTCATCTGTGGTGGTTGGCAATGGGTCACAGCGCCGCACCCGTCGTTTCACTGTATCTCACACATTTTCGATTGGTGACAAGTCTGGTGACCTAGCAGGCCAGGGCAAAAGGCTGACATCCTGTGATACCAAGAAGGCACGTATTCGTGCAGCAACATGTGGTCGTGCATTGCCTTGCTGAAAAATGGCGTCTGGGGTGTTGTGTAGAAAGAGTATGGCTACGGGTCACAGTATGCCATTCACATAGGTCGCATTGGTCACAGTTCTGTGGAAACGCACCATCTGTGGTTTGTGGTTGTACCCAATACCACCCAACACCATAAGCCCTTCAGTTAGCACTGTGTTCAAATGGTTCAAATGGCTCTGAGAACTATGGGACTTAACTTCTAAGGTCATCAGTCCCCTAGAACTTGGAACTACTTAAACCTAACTAACCTATGGACATCACACACATCCATGCCCGAGGCAGGATTCGAAGCTGCGACCTTAGCGGTCGCGCGATTGCAGACTGTAGCGCCTAGCGCTGTGTGTCTTGTGCAAATGCAGTCACTGTGATGCTGCTCCCCCTGTCTGCGGCGAACCAAACTGCGGCCATGATTTTCAAACAAACAGTGCCTGGATTCGTCCGGAAACACTATTGATTCCTGTCCACAGTGACGTCATACCATGTACCATTACCGCCTAGCATATTTCTGCAGAGTCGTCAGAGGTAGGTGGAGAAGTGGACGATGCGCACGTAACCCATGGCGTAATAAACGCCGACGGACTGTGACCCCTGATAGTGCACGATGTGTTACACTGTCCGACTGTTGCATCATAGCCGAGAAGGACGCAGATCTGTCCTGCGGTACCGTTCGGATGAGGTGTGATTTTCTCGGGGCGTGGTCTGGGTGGTGCGACCTGACCCATCTCAGCGTGATCTGCAGCCTTCCGTGAACGATTTGCGCACACCCTTTGCACTGGCGAAAAAACTTCGTTCCATTCGAGAAGCAATTTCCCAGATGGATCCAGCACATTCTCTCATGTCATTAATGCGTCCTCTTTCATAACCACTGTCCGCAGCTTGTGGTCGTGCGGTAGCGTTCTCGCTTCCCGCGCCAGGGTTCCCGGGTTCGATTCCAGGCGGGGTCAGGGATTTTCTCTGCCTCGTGATGACTGGGTGTTGTGTGATGTCCTTAGGTTAGTTATGTTTAAGTAGTTCTAAGTTCTAGGGGACTGATGACCATATCTGTTAAGTCTCATAGTGCTCAGAGCCATTTGAACCATTTCATAACCACTGGTTTGTCGGTACGGTTCGTGCATACGGCTGCGAGGCATCCTGTACGTCTATTCAGGTTACACTGATCCATTACCTTCGGTTTATAGCGACAACGAGAGCCGCAGGCACATTTTACCGGCAGGTGGTGTTGCGCCGCGATATCGATGTTGACCTTGAACCCGCGGGCCGACATGTTCGAATGATAATCATTCCTGCAGAACATACTAATGTACATGTCGTGTGAATATGAACGTCCTATCTCTAGTCGTTCAAGGTGTTCTGTTTTTTTTTTTTTTTCTTAACATGAGTGTACTTTATTAAAGAAAACATGGTCCGTTGTAGGCTGCAATGTAAACGTTCTTTATGTAAATCGGGCGAATAGGTAATTTCGACCATCAGTCATTCTGAAACATCCGAAATAAACCATTGTGGAAGAGCATCGTGTTGTCTGCATATATCGCTAGGTAACTATCATAACCAGATTATAGTGCAGAAATTCTACTTTTATGCGTGGTGTCACATATTACTTAGTGTAATTATCAGTTTATTTTATTTTATACATACAAAGTCAGACGTCGAATTCCAGAATTACATTAGGACTGAATCCACAAAAAACGTTACAGCATCACAAGTCATATTTTGGTAACTATACTCTAAGAATTGTAACTTGGCAATTAAAAACAGCTGTTATGATGTTATGAAAGATGTAGTTACACCTAAACATTTCAGGCTTACCGATAGCAGCGTAAAACGTACATTATATATGTTACTGTCGTGCGAGATTTAGTTGATGTGCTGTACGTCAGGTAAACAGCAATCGAAGACCATTTAAGGGCAAAATGGCTCTGAGCGCTATGGGACTCAACTGCTGAGGTCATTAGTCCCCTAGAACTTAGAACTAGTTAAACCTAACTAACCTAAGGACATCACACACATCCATGCCCGAGGCAGGATTCGAACCTGCGACCGTAGCGGTCTCGCGGTTCCAGACTGCAGCGCCAGAACCGCGCGACCACTTCGGCCGGCTACCATTTAAGGGCATACAAACAAATGTAATAAACTAGTTTTTGAAGTACATTAAAGGTAAAATATGAAATGAGTACAAAATTTCATAAAACATTTAAAGAAGGAACAATCTATTAATTGCTGGCGTACCAGACTTGACGAAAGCATTATACAGTAGGTTATCAGTGACTGAAGTCTACAGAGACACACAGACAGCCATAAAAATACCAATTTCATCGAATCAGCAGAATGCTCTTACAGAGAACAATTTATAACAACACAAACGTGTGTCAATATTGTCTTTCGCCAAAATGGGTAAGTAGTGGTAGTGGATAACAAAAAGTGAAAGAGTGCGAATATAATGAACATTCATTGCGGAATACATTACTCCACGCATAAAGACGCCAAAAATTTTCTCAAAATCATGTACATGGTAAAACATCACATTACTTGAAGAAAGATACTTGGTAACCAATTAACGAAGTTAGCAAACCACAGGTTAAACTACTTCATGAGATACATCGAGTAAAATTATGAACTAATAATTGACTACCTTTAAAAGAAACAAGGTGTGAGTTAAAGTAGCATTCAATAATATTTAAAAAATACGTAGACGGTACCAAAATATAAAATTTTTTTAACATATTTCAACCAATGTAAAATGCGAGGGATAGTAGCAAACAAACGGAACCTGCAATAAGAAATGTAGGAATCAATACGGGGTACACTATGTAATTCATGATATAAAATAAGTTATGAGATATAAAATAAACTAAAATCCTTAGACGTCAGTACAGTACAAATGCAAAATATTGAGGAAAGAAAATGAATACCTGAGCACCAAAGAGTATGAGAGAGCATGTGAGTAATAAGGACACCGACATATAAACTACACAAAATTAACTAATATTTTTTTTGAAAAAAGAGAAAGTCTGCGAAAATACATAATCAACCCTCACTACAGCATACCTTATTGGACACATAAAGATGCCAAAATATTCCTCTCAAAATCATGCGTATGTACCTTACTTTAAGCAAAATACTAGGTGACACTAAGTCCATTAATCAAACTTCCTGACAGATTAAAACTGTGTGCCGGACCGAGACTCGAATTCGGGACCTTTGCCTGTAAAGTTTGGGAGGTAGGGGACGAGGTACTGGCAGAAGTAAAGCTGTGAGGATGGGGCGTGAGTCGTGCTTGGGTAGCTCAGACGGTAGAGCACTTTCCCTGCGAAAGGCAAAGGTCCCGAGTTCGAGTTTCCGTCCGGCACACAGTTTTAATCTGCCAGGAAGTTTCATGTCAGCGCACACTCCGCTGCAGAGTGAAAATCTCATTCAAGTCCATTAATATTTGAAAAATCACTAATTCACAGAATAATGTAGGTAGAGAAGTAAGACTTGACACAAATGCCCTAAATGACAGAGGGTTTTATTGAAACAAAAATCGAGTGCAAAGGCCGCCCAACAGATGGTGCTGGGCGGCAACACGTCAGCGATGCCGCATAAGAATCTTGTATAA
The DNA here is from genome assembly GCF_023898315.1 of Schistocerca nitens. Taxonomy (NCBI): domain Eukaryota; kingdom Metazoa; phylum Arthropoda; class Insecta; order Orthoptera; family Acrididae; genus Schistocerca; species Schistocerca nitens. The sequence continues at coordinate 904,996,059 of NC_064615.1, forward strand.
AATGAGCTGTAGTGAGAGAGGCAGTCAGATGCGCTAGCAATCGCGGCATGTTGACTTTACAAGAAAAGACGCTATTACTGATAGTGATAATTTACTATCAGAATGGAGAACTTGCTACTACTGCTTTACGATACTATTGCCATAAGAAGGATATTCGAACGGGTGAAGTTCGTGTGACAACATTCGTTGTGAAGAAAATGACCACGAAATTCGAAGCCACTGGTTGTTTAGACGATCGGTAATGTAATGGGAGACCAGACGCAAGTGCTACCGTTCGGTGAGCACTGAGGAGTACCCTCCAGTGTTATTCGTACAGAATTCAGTGTCATCATGAACTGCTAGCCACCGATTTTTTGGTGCGTAGTGCGTTTGCAGTGTGGGCTCTCCAAAAAATGAGGAAGATGATTATTGGTTGCCTAACGTGTTGAGGACCGACGAAACACATTTCACATTCCGAGAGTCTGTCCACATCCACAACTGCAGAATTTGGGCTGTCTCAGAAACCTCATTATATGGCGAGGAAGTCACGGTCTGGTGTGGATTTACCATGCCAATTGGGAGCGGATCCTTTTTCTTCGAGGAAATGCGGCGCGCGGCTTTTCAAATTGTCAGCGTGACGGGTGCGAGGTACGCCGATGTGTTACCGAGTCGCATCATCCAGAGCCTGGCTGACAAACATTTGCTGGAAGGCACGACGTTTGTACAGGAAGGCGTTTCACCCCCTATTGCAACACGTGTAAAAGATCTCTTGCGCAAATCGTCTGGTGAGCATCGCGTGCTGAGCCACCATTTCCGTCATGCTTGGCCTCCCAGGTCCCCAGACCTCAATCCGTGTTTTATTGGCTGTGGAGTTACCTATATAATTCCGTGAAGTATTGAATTTCCAAATGTTAACGAAATTTTGGGTCACCCCATACATGGTAACACGCTACATTATTTGAAGAAAAATGTTTGATAACCAAGTACACAGTTGGCAAACAACAGGTAAAAATTATTCCATGATGCAGATCGTGTAAAAGTATGAGCTAAAACTAACTACTTATTAAGAGAAAAGAAGGCGTCAATTAAATAAGTATTCAAGAACTTTTTAAGAAACAGAAAGTGTCAAAAGATAAAAAAAAACTTTTCAACTTGTACAGACAATGCGATGCTCTTCCACATTCTTTTATTTGAGGTGCTTGAAAATGGCATTGATCGAAATTAGCTAATCACACGATTTAAAAAAAGGACGTTTATATTACATTCTGTTTGTTCCAATGGATACTTGAAGTGTGGGGTTTTTGTGTGTAACCTTATGACGGTCCTCTTGTTATTTAACAGTGGAATTCTCATTGCACTCTTAATGTTACCACCTTTGCTTTTCATTCCACGGAAAATTGTTTTGACTTTTCTATAAGCTGAGCCAATATTTCCGACAATCATTTCTGTTTCGATCTCTTTCATTTTTCAAGCAGCCATTTCACCTTAGCTTCTCTGCCCTTCCTACTTACTTATTTCATCCATAAATGGCTTGTATTTCTGTATTCCTGAATCTCCCTTAAGATTTTTGTACTTCTTCTTTCATCGATCAACTGAAGTATTTCTTCTGTTACCCAAGGTTACCTTCTTTGCACTTACATTGTTCTCTCCAACTTCTATAATCGCCCTTTTTTTAGCGATGCCCATACCTCTTCAACTGAACTGCCTGCTGAACTATTCATTATAGCAGTATTTGTAGCCTCAGAGAACTTCAGGCGTATATCTTCATTTTTTTAGTACTTCGGAACTGTCTCCTTTGCGCATTAATTCTTCCTGACTAGCCTATTAAATTTCAGCCCACTCTCCATCACTACTAAATTGGGATGTGAGTCCATATATGCTCCTGGGAACGTCTTACACTCCAGTATCTGATTTCGGAATCTCTGTCTGACCATGATGTCATCTAACTGAAATTTTCTAGTACCTCTCGGCCTTTTCCAGTATAACTCCTCCTCTCGTGATTTTTGAACAACCTATTCGCTATTGCTGGCCGAAATTTTTTGCAGAAATCAATTGGTCTGTCTCCTCTCTCATTCCTATACCAAGCCCATATTCCTCCGTAACCCTTTCTTCTACTTCTTCCCCTATAATCGTATTCCAACCCCTCCCCATGACTACTAGATTTTCATCTCCTTTTACGTACTGAATTACCCATTCAATATCCTTCTTACTTACTCCATCTCTTCATCTTCGGCTTGCGACGTCGTCATGTATACCTGAACTACTGTTGTTGGTTTAAGTCCGCTGTCGATTGTGATGACAACAACCCTATTACTGAATTGTTAACAGTAACACACTCTGTCATATCTTCCCATTCATAACGAATCCTATTCCCGTTATACCATTTTCTGCTGTTGATATTACCCTATAGTCGTATGACGAGAAATCCTTCTCTTATTTCGATTTCAGATTGCTGACCCCCACTGTATCTAGATCGAGCCTTAGCATTTCCCTTTTCAGATCTTTTAGCTTCCCTACTACGTTAGAACTTCTGACATTCCAAGTCCCGACTAGTAGAACTTTACTCTTTCGTTGGTTATTCAATCTTTTTCTCATGGTCACCTCCCCCTGGCAGTCCCCTCCCGGGGATTCGAATGAACTATTCCGGAATCTTTTGCTGGTGGAGGGATCAGCATGACACTTTTTCAATTAAAGGTCACATGTCTTGAGGATACATTTTTCTTAAATATATTAAAATGTTATTGTCAGATTATTTTCTTTAGTGCTTCCAAGCGACTGCATTGATAACAGTCGATTTACACCTTTACAAATTTCTATTAGACGTCTTTTAACATATGTTTAAGTATGAATTTTTAAGTTCTGTCTTTATCATACAACAACAGCGGCCAATACTCTATAATGACGTCATCTGAGTTCTACAGCACGTAGGATGCTTTGCTCGACAATACAGTAATCATGTCTGCAAGAGCCAGAAACATTACATCCTCCTCCGTTTTTACTTCAAATTGTCCAATTTTGTTGTTGGAGGATCTAACAACCCTACCACAACAAAGGTCAAAATTTAATAATGATTGTGGTGTTGCTCACGCTGCTAACTTCCTTATCTGAAGTTTCCTCTTTCTCCAGTACTGCTTCATATGGACGCTGCGCTGTTGCTTTTGTTCATCCGTCCAGTTTCTTCCAGTCTTCTTAGTTCTTTCGACTTGAAATCGTTCCAAATTTTGAATCATGGTCCGAACTGCATCCCTATTTAACATCTGAACTTCCTCAATGTTGAAACTTTCCAGATCTTTAAGAGCTTCCTTAATCCATATAGTTGTTGTCTTCTTTTTCTACAGGTAGTCGAATATCCTTTTGGTTAGTCTGCTTTGTCCATTCTGTACAGGTGTCCCAGAAATGATAACCTCTTTTTCATGATCTCCGAGATTTTCTCCACCTTTTTGTAAATTTCATTGTTACTCCGAAGTTTCTAGCCAGTTCCAACCTGGGTTGGACCCATGATTTTCCGTAATATTCTTCTTTCTAGAATGTTCCGCTTTCCCAACTTGTAATTCATTGAGAGGCATTCGCTGGCCAATAGGCACTCTGTTTTTACCACAGCACTGTAGTGTTTTATTTTGCCAATCCAAGAGTTGCACTTTTTGTTGTAAATGTTTTTAGTTGATCCGTAAGTTCTCTCCATTTTTTAGATCCGATCCACAGCAATTTTCTCCAGTCCATTCTGTTGTATGGATTTGGTCTTCTCTTTCGAGATCCTGAGTCCTGCCTTGCTAGCGATCCTTTGTAGTAGATTGATCTGTATGGCCGCTTGTTCTAAGTTCTCTGAAAGTATTGCAAAGTCATCAGCGAAAGCCAAGCAGTTGACTTTGATTCCTCCCTATTTTCTTCCTAGACAGATTGGACTAATCCCTTGATTTTCAAGTTCGGAATTCTAAATTCTCACAATCTTCTCCAGGACACAGTTAAATGGTATTGGTATAATCCATCTCCCTGTCGCATACCTGTCTTAATTTCAAATGGTTAGGACAATTCTCCCATATTATTATTATTATTAGTGGCAGTGCGCAGACACAAAGCATTGGCTGCCTGAAATCTTCCAATTTCTGCTAGTCCATAAGTCAGGAGTCCAGCAATCAAATGAGGTACAAACAGTAGGCCTCAGTGTAGTGCACACATTTTAAGTTAGTTGATTGTTGAGCCTGGTGATCAACTGATAAAGCGCACGCCTGAAAACGGAGAGGTTGCCGGATCGAATACCGAATTTTCAGTCTGTATTTTAGCCTGCCCTTTAACGATTAATGAATCGCCGGAAATGACACGTACTTCGGATTTAAAATTAAAACGTAGGTGCCCTTTCCCCGGTTGGCCAACTGGATATGTTAGGATCACGCAAGTCACCGAAGTGGCGTCCAATTGGTAGACGCTCCAGCCTTTGAGACATACGAAATCATTATTATTGTTTTTAACGGGGTGTAGTGTGTGGATGATGTAAGTGTCGTTAGGAAGAGGAGTGGTGCAATGGAAGCATTTTTTGTAACAGGTGTCTGCCCTCAATGTGGGCAGTTAGATTTCTTTTCTGAGAAGGAGTTGTAGGTAGCACTAGTGCATTGAGAACTGTGTCGTCTATCCTTTAAAAAAATGTTGTTAGAAATACGCAGTAGCAATTGTCTCACTGAAGCATTAGTTTGTAATTTAATAAAAACACCCACAAAAAATAAATATCATTTATCTTTCATCATTTTAAAAACGAAAGTGTCACATACGGGTCCCCTCGTAAATGGCGTGCGTTGCGATTCAGTAGACAGAATACGTCCACTTTCCTCAACTACTCATTGACATGTTGGGAAACTTTCCTAACAACGAAAATAGCTACGATAGTTACTGAAGATAAGGACCGCATAAATAATTCCCCCTACTCTTTATTCAATATGTTCTAATTGTAGTCGATACATCAGCATATTAATCGTAGCTACGCTTTCGATCCAAATCACGTTTATAGGAATGCAAGTAAAATCGATTTGCCTATACACGTGGTAATTCAGACCCCAGTATTAATGCCACCGCGTTTTAGAAGTATGAGCATTCCTATTGCTAGCTAGTTTAAGACAAACTTCGGCTAATCAACGTTTTCTGGCTGTGGCGAGTCTAATGAAGAATTCGAAACATTGTAGAATACGTTTGGCAGCTATGTCGCCATTTATTTCCTGAGGCGGTGCAGAATTATCCTACTAACTTTACTCGCTAATAACAGTATTTTGTTATTTCGATAAAGATCGCGAATGATTGCCACATAAGCGGTGACATAAATGTAGAAAATTCATGTTTTTGAGTCCAGAAAGCTCTATGCAACAGAAACTGCAGATCATTTTGCCATTTTCATTGCTAATTTGCCGGTTTATTCATGTCTGGGGTAATAACAGAGGGCTGTTTGTCTGGGTTGTGTGCTAGCGTAGTGAAAGGTGTTTGCTACTGCGAGGGAGGTCTGGTTTGTTTTCGGTTCTAATCTCAAAAATGGCTCTGAGCACTGTGGGACTTAACATCTATGGTCATCAGTCCCCTAGAACTTGTTGTTGTTGTTGTGGTCTTCAGTCCTGAGACTGGTTTGATGCAGCTCTCCATGCTACTCTATCCTGTGCAAGCTTCTTCATCTCCCAGTACCTACTGCAATCTACATCCTTCTGAATCTGCTTAGTGTATTGATCTCTTGGTCTCCCTCTACGATTTTTACCCTCCACGCTGCCCTCCAATGCTAAATTTGTGATCCCTTGATGCCTCAAAACATGTCCTACCAACCGATCCCTTCTTCTAGTCAAGTTGTGCCACAAACTTCTCTTCTCCCCAATCCTATTCAATACCTCCTCATTAGTTACGTGATCTACCCACCTTATCTTCAGCATTCTTCTGTAGCTCCACATTTCGAAAGCTTCTATTCTCTTCTTGTCCAAACTGGTTATCGTCCATGTTTCACTTCCATACATGGCTACACTCCATACAAATACTTTCAGAAACGACTTCCTGACACTTAAATCTATACTCGATGTTAACAAATTTCTCTTCTTCAGAAACGATTTCCTTGCCATTGCCAGTCTACATTATAACCTCTCTACTTCGACCATCATCAGTTATTTTACTCCCCAAATAGCAAAACTCATTCACTACTTTGAGTGTCTCATTTCCTAATCTACTTCCCTCAGCATCACCCGATTTAATTTGACTACATTCCATTATCCTTGTTTTGCTTTTGTTGAAGTTCATCTTATATCCTCCTTTCAAGACACTGTCCATTCCGTTCAACTGCTCTTCCAAGTCCTTTGCTGTCTCTGACAGAATTACAATGTCATCGGCGAACCTCAAAGTTTTTACTTCTTCTCCATGAATTTTAATACCTACTCCGAATTTTTCTTTTGTTTCCTTTACTGCTTGCTCAATATACAGATTGAATAACATCGGGGATAGGCTACAACCCTGTCTCACTCCTTTCCCAACCACTGCTTCCCTTTCATGCCCCTCGACTCTTATAACTGCCATCTGGTTTCTGTACAAATTGTAAATAGCCTTTCGCTCCCTGTATTTTACCCCTGCCACCTTCAGAATTTGAAAGAGAGTATTCCAGTTAACGTTGTCAAATGCTAGAAACGTAGGTTTGCCTTTTCTTAATCTTTCTTCTAAGTTAAGTCGTAAGGTTAGTATTGCCTCACGTGTTCCAACATTTCTACGGAATCCAAACTGATCTTCCCCGAGGTCCGCTTCTACTAGTTTTTCCATTCGTCTGTAAAGAATTCGCGTTAGTATTTTGCAGCTGTGACTTATTAAACTGATAGTTCGGTAATTTTCACATCTGTCAACACCTGCTTTCTTTGGGATTGGAATTATTATATTCTTCTTGAAGTCTGTGGGTATTTCGCCTGTCTCATACATCTTGCTCACCAGATGGTAGAGTTTTGTCATGACTGGCTCTCCCAAGGCCATCAGTAGTTCTAATGGAATGTTGTCTACTCCCGGGGCCTTGTTTCGACTCAGGTCTTTCAGTGCTCTGTCAAACTCTTCACGCAGTATCTTATCTCCCATTTCATCTTCATCTGCATCCTCTTCTATTTCCATAATATTGTCCTCAAGTACATCGCCCTTGTATAAACCCTCTATATACTCCTTCCACCTTTCTGCCTTCCCTTCTTTGCTTAGAACTGGGTTGCCATCTGAGCTCTTGATATTCATACAAGTGGTTCTCTTCTCTCCAAAGGTCTCTTTAATTTTCCTGTAGGCAGTATCTATCTTACCCCTAGTGAGACAAGCCTCTACATCCTTACATTTGTCCTCTAGCCATCCCTGCTTAACCATTTTGCACTTCCTGTCGATCTCATTTTTGAGACGTTTGTATTCCTTTTTGCCTGCTTCATTTACTGCATTTTTATATTTTCTCCTTTCATCAATTAAATTCAATATATCTTCTGTTACCCAAGGATTTCTATTAGCCGTCATTTTACCTACTTGATCCTCTGCTGCCTTCACTACTTCATCCCTCCGAGCTACCCATTCTCCTTCTACTGTATTTCTTTCCCCCATTCCTGTCAATTGTTCCCTTATGCTCTCCCTGAAACTTTCTACAACCTCTGGTTCTTTCAGTTTATCCAGGTCCCATCTCCTTAAATTCCCACCTTTTTGCAGTTTCTTCAGTTTCAATCTGCAGTTCATAACCAATATATTGTGGTCAGAGTCCACATCTGCCCCTGGAAATGTCTTACAATTATAACCTGGTTCCTAAATCTCTGTCTCACCATTATATAATCTATCTGATACCTTTTAGTATCTCCAGGATTCTTCCAGGTATACAACCTTCTTTTATGATTCTTGAACCAAGTGTTAGCTATGATTATGTTGTGCTCTGTGCAAAATTCTACAAGGCGGCTTCCTCTTTCATTTCTTCCCCCCAATCCATATTCACCTACTATGTTTCCTTTTCTCCCTTTTCCTACTGACGAATTCCAGTCACCCATGACTATTAAATTTTTGTCTCCCTTCACTACCTGAATAATTTCTTTTATCTCGTCATACATTTCATTAATTTCTTCATCATCTGCAGAGCTAGTTGGCATATAAACTTATACTACTGTAGTAGGCATGGGCTTTGTGTCTATCTTGGCCACAATAATGCGTTCACTATGCTGTTTGTAGTAGCTAACCCGCACTCCTATTTTTTTATTCATTATTAAACCTACTCCTGCATTACCCCTATTTGATTTTGTATTTATAACCCTGTAATGACCTGACCAAAAGTCTTGTTCCTCTTGCCACCGAACTTCACTAATTCCCAATATATCTAACTTTAACCTATCCATTTCCCTTTTTAAATTTTCTAACCTACCTGCCCGATTAAGGGATCTGACATTCCACGCTCCGATCCGTAGAACGCCAGTTTTCTTTCTCCTGATAACGACGGCCTCTTGAGTAGTCCCCGCCCGGAGATCCGAATGGGGGACTATTTTACCTCCGGAATATTTTACCCAAGAGGACGCCATCATCATTTAATCATACAGTAAAGCTGCATGCCCTCGGGAAAAATTACGGCCGTAGTTTCCCCTTGCTTTCAGCCGTTCGCAGTACCAGCACAGCAAGGCCGTTATGGTTAATGTTACAAGGCCAGATCAGTCAATCATCCAGACTGTTGCCCCTGCAACTACTAAAAAGGCTGCTGCCCCTTTTCAGGAACCACACGTTTGTCTGGCCTCTCAACAGATACCCCTCCGTTGTGGTTGCACCTACGGTACGGCCATCTATATCGCTGAGGCACACAAGCCTCCCCACCAACGGCAAGGTCCATGGTTAATGGGGGGGCCCTAGAACATAGAACTACTTAAACCTAACTAACCTAAGGACATCACACAACACCCAGTCATCACGAGGCAGAGAAAATCCCTGACCCCGCCGGGAATCGAACCCGGGTTCTAATCTCGATGGAGGCAGATAGACTATTAGTAAACCAATTTTAAGAAATTCTCGGGCCCCCAATACGTTTTATTGCTACCTTTATTTTCTACCAGCGCCCTGTGGATGTCAATATGAAACTCTTGTAGAATTTCACACTTGTTACTGCCTACTTTTTCCGATTCTATCAATAATTGAATTGACTTAAGTGTGGCACTGAATGATTTTTAACTGAATTTCGTTATGACTCTCCACGCACTGCTAAATTTGCACACTTTCATGGTAGGTAAGCAACGGTAATCCGGTATTACTGGTCTGAATGTTGACACAGACCGTTTCGGAGTCGAATGCGCATAATATTTTGCTAATTCGTAACGATCTGGGGTACTTTGTCTTACTAAAACAGTTATCTCGATAAGATGAAATTCATTTTTATGTGTACAGTTCATACTAATTAGTGTTTCTTCTTTCATTTATATCTTTTATTTACGTGTTATGTTTGACACACTAATCAGCATTAGTATAGCCTTACACGTGACTGAAAACAGTCTGACAAAGTTCGGATAGTTTTTCAATATCACGCCTGTGCATAGTATGTTGGTAGCACTTCGTTGCCTTGCCTGTTATGCCGTGTAGCAGACTTTAAAGCTGTGCGGATCAGCATAACGAAAAGACGAGGGCTCTCGCTCGTTTTGTCCACGACTGTACAATTTCTTACGACCTCAATCAGCACATCATCTGCTACTGCTGTTTGTGGTCTTCTCAATTAGTCATCGCCTGTAACTCAGTGGTTATATAGCAGAACCTCTGACATGGCATCGAGTCAGAATACGTTACACATACTGGATAAATATCTAGCGGCGTGAGGGAATCGCAAATAACTATTCCATACCACGTTCCTTAGCCGAATAACTTTCCAAATTCAGCGATTTTATCACGATGTTGCATCGTGGGCTACGTGTAAGCGTGCTGCTCGTCTGATAATACACACTCCAGCGATCACCATCTCGGTATTTGTCCTGGTAGAAAAACCACATCATTCAGAGGTAATGTCGTACCTCGATTTATAAAGCCAGCATAGCTTCTAACATGGATACTTGTGTGCACCTGTAAAACCATGACCGTTTGTGACGGTAACACACAGTAGTTGTTGGGATCGAGTTTTTTGTAACATCTGGCCGATTACGGCTCTCATTATAAGATGCAGTAGTAGTACTCGGAAGAAAAACTTATGAGACATGTCCACCCATGGTCGATTTTCTCTCAGTATTATTTCGTATCGTCAGCGATCAGTTATTGACGAAGTATTATACTTAGTAGTGGGGACTGTGTGATATGTTCGCGTTGAGCATCAGGTTTACAAAGTATGTGTTTGTGTTGCGACATATGCAAAGGAAATGACTATGTCCAGTCGTAAGGAATATATAGATTTGACGTGGAGTACTGTGGTAGCGTGGGAAGAGTATGTCAAGTCATAAGAATGGTACTGGTATTTCTATTTCCAGAGCCACAGCCGTCAACAGGGTGTATTTCCCGTACTTTGCTCATTGTCGAATACCATTCAACTGAGACAGCGATCGTAACATTTAGCTGTAAGTACATGGATAAAATATATAAGTGAGTGATTTCTTAGGGGGATTCTACCTGTGCGTGTTCGGCCTGCAGCGCCGGTGACCTATGCAGGGGTGATTCATGTTTTCCATTAATGGTAGGCGCTGTCAGAATGGAGAGGCCTGTTGGAGTGTACGAATATAGATGAATTAACCATGTTGTCCTCTAGACGATCGAATAGCGAACTAATACACTCCTGGAAATTGAAATAAGAACACCGTGAATTCATTGTCCCAGGAAGGGGAAACTTTATTGACACATTCCTGGTGTCAGATACATCACATGATCACACTGACAGAACCACAGGCACATAGACACAGGCAACAGAGCATGCACAATGTCGGCACTAGTACAGTGTATATCCACCTCTCGCAGCAATGCAGGCTGCTATTCTCCCATGGAGACGATCGTAGAGATGCTGGATGTAGTCCTGTGGAACGGCTTGCCATGCCATTTCCACCTGGCGCCTCAGTTGGACCAGCGTTCGTGCTGGACGTGCAGACCGCGTGAGACGACGCTTCATCCAGTCCCAAACATGCTCAATGGGGGACAGATCCGGAGATCTTGCTGGCCAGGGTAGTTGACTTACACCTTCTAGAGCACGTTGGGTGGCACGGGATACATGCGGACGTGCATTGTCCTGTTGGAACAGCAAGTTCCCTTGCCGGTCTAGGAATGGTAGAACGATGGGTTCGATGACGGTTTGGATGTACCGTGCACTATTCAGTGTCCCCTCGACGATCACCAGTGGTGTACGGCCAGTGTAGGAGATCGCTCCCCACGCCATGATGCCTGGTGTTGGCCCTGTGTGCCTCGGTCGTATGCAGTCCTGATTGTGGCGCTCACCTGCACGGCGCCAAACACGCATACGACCATCATTGGCACCAAGGCAGAAGCGACTCTCATCGCTGAAGACGACACGTCTCCATTCGTCCCTCCATTCACGCCTGTCGCGACACCACTGGAGGCGGGCTGCACGATGTTGGGGCGTGAGCGGAAGACGGCCTAACGGTGTGCGGGACCGTAGCCCAGCTTCATGGAGACGGTTGCGAATGGTCCTCGCCGATACCCCAGGAGCAACAGTGTCCCTAATTTGCTGGGAAGTGGCGGTGCGGTCCCCTACGGCACTGCGTAGGATCCTACGGTCTTGGCGTGCATCCGTGCGTCGCTGCGGTCCGGTCCCAGGTCGACGGGCACGTGCACCTTCCGCCGACCACTGGCGACAACATCGATGTACTGTGGAGACCTCACGCCCCACGTGTTGAGCAATTCGGCGGTACGTCCACCCGGCCTCCCGCATGCCCACTATACGCCCTCGCTCAAAGTCCGTCAACTGCACATACGGTTCACGTCCACGCTGTCGCGGCATGCTACCAGTGTTAAAGACTGCGATGGAGCTCCGTATGCCACGGCAAACTGGCTGACACTGACGGCGGCGGTGCACAAATGCTGCGCAGCTAGCGCCATTCGACGACCAACACCGCGGTTCCTGGTGTGTCCTCTGTGCCGTGCGTGTGATCATTGCTTGTACAGCCCTCTCGCAGTGTCCGGAGCAAGTATGGTGGGTCTGACACACCGGTGTCAATGTGTTCTTTTTTCCATTTCCAGGAGTGTACTTAGTATGTGTTGCATAGGTTTCGTGATTGCGTGGAGATTTAAGAAGACTGAATATGGAGGTGCGTTTGGGCTGGATCGTCATTGCCTCCCATCTAAATTGTTCGGTTGACTGCTTCTGCTCATTTCGCACCTTTATTTAGTTGAGGGAAGATCGATTACGGTGTGTGCTTCTAGCATGTGGAAGGCACGTTTGCCAGTTCTCTAGACATGAGAAACACCTTAGTTGATCTTGTAAATTATAGGGATGATTTGGAATCTACTACATCACCGACATCGGTATTCGAGAGTGGAAATAATCAGTTTCCTCTATTTGCTTCTTTTGCATACGTGAAAGGTTTCGATTTAGTGAGTGGTTTACAGCACTCCCCACCTAGCTAAAGTTTCGGGTTTTTAGAGAAATAATTTCTGGTCTATATCTTCGGAAATAAATCGCACGAGCAGTACTGCTGTGCAAGCGATATTGATATGTGCTTGATATCGAGAAGTACTGCGAAAATGGTATGATATTCTAGCAAACCATGCGAAATTAGATATGTTCTTGTAATTCCAGAGTATGGAGATGGGTGTAGAAAAGCGAGCAAGCAAGCAAACAAGTCCGGACCAGGAACAATAATGCATTTGTGCTGAGGGGGGAAACGAGGCCGAATTTGTAGAACAGTTCTGAGAGTGATTTCGATCCACTGACAGCTTTCTGATGTAAAAGGGATGATTTTGTATGGTGGAGGATATGAATTGTATGTTTCCCATATTGACATAGAACGTGGGGATATATTGCTGGGTTGGATATTGGTTTCACGCTCTAATATTCAACCTCCTGTCCTGAGTGGGAGAGCAGCGTAACTGAGTAAGTCATTCCATCTTTGACGATATCTATGGCACTTTGCGAGGTTTAGTTGTCGGTGCAATATGGTGATCAGTTTTTTTCGGTTGCTGTACAGATATAAAAGGTAACTGCACTGTTTGTGTAAAGGAAAGTTCTGAGAAAGCAAACGTTCAAAGACAAGTTGAAGCATACCATCCATCTCTGAAGGGGATGCCGTCACTCACCTGCAACTGTGGCATTAGGACATCTCCATACCTGCAGCTGTAGGATACTGCAAATTCATGACTTTTTTTGTCTTCTGTATGACAGTGCTTCGAATTCTGTTTTTGTAATTGTTCGGAGTCGCCCCGTCTGTGCTTAGACGTCGATCTATTTCCAAACAAGGAGAATGCTCTTATGATTAAGGGTGTTTTTGCAAGCATGCACAGGCTTTTAACTGTGTGAACGTTTAACATTTCTGAGAGGTATATTGACAGCAGGACGAGCATCCCACTGCGAGGTGTGAGCCATGCTGGGTATACAGGCATGGCTGGACATGTCACGCATAGCTTGTGCTATTCTGGAACGGATTTCTGCAGCGTCGCTCGGCAATTAGCTCTTCGCCAGACCGCAGGTAGAGGGAGGGTTCACACCGGCAGCATCGAACATACACACACAGGCGGTCCACCTTGGAGCATCTGCACTTTGAAAATAGGTCTTCGCTTCCGCTCGATCGCTCATCAATGGCGCCTAGGTGATCCAGTATTTCGAGAGGAATTTGTCAGGTGTATCAAGTATGATGGGGATGTCGCCACCTCATGCTTGAGGGACCCGAACGTGCACCTGTGCGTGGCTTTGTAGTTGACAGCCACGTCACTTTGCAGGGGTTGCCTCGAGCCTCCTCTGCGGTCCAGTCGACAGGGGAGTGGCGGACGGTGCCAGCGTACATTGTTTCCGTGTCTGTTGCATTATTTTACGAGCAGGTCTGTAGGCTGTGCTATGCGCTATTTGGACAATTTACGAGTACTGAGCATGTCTACACACCAGTGTGATGCATTATGTACGAGTAGTTTACAGGTCTGCAGACTGTGTTTTGTGACCCCAAACACATCAGGGAGGGTGTTTTGTGTCAGTGTGACAAATATACTGCATTCGTAAATAAGTTGTTCAAAAATAAATAAAGTACACTCCTTCCTCTCTCCAGCAACGCAGCACAGGCTGAGTCATTTTCCCCTCCAGTTTATGTCACGGAACGGATGACAGTGCCCTCTGGTGACAGTATTGTGTACTAGGTCCATACCTCGTGGCGAACACACTGTTTCCCGCTATCCTGGAAAACGCTACTTGCATCATCAGCTGACGTCACGTCAGTCATCTTGGACGACAGCACCCTCTGGTGACAGTACTGTGTACTAGGTCAGTTGGGCTCTGGACCTCATGGTGAACACAGTGGACGACGGTAGTGGCTCGAATTGTTTAAATAAAGACTAGTGCATGATTTCGACAGTTGGCGATTAGCAGAGTCTTTTAGTGGTTTGCATGTCTGTAGGCTGTGTGACATGACGCCAAGCATGTCAGAGCATGTGTTTTGTATGAGTGTAATAAATATACTCCATCCCCAAATAAACTGATCCAAAATAAATAAAGTACACTCCTTCCTCTCTCTGCCAGCCCAGTGCAGGCTGAGTCCTTTTCTCACCAATCCATAGGAAGAGGTGGCGGTCGGATGACTTAGGTTAGTGGAGGTAGCCCAAGTGTCCTTTCTTTTGAACCATTTTCTTAGCTTAGTAGAGATACTCGAATTGACCCTCCCTTACCACCAAAATTCAAACTTGGCGCCAGTTCCTAGGAAGATGTGGCGGTCAGATGACTTAGGTTAGTGGAGGTGAGCCGTTATATTGTAGCACAAGCACAGTTGTCAGTAACAGGAACATCCTCACCAGCAGGTACGATTGTTTCCTTCCATCAAAATTTGAATTTCCAAAGATCATAATAAGATAATATGTACCGCCAAAATAGATTCGTAGGGGGACGTGGCGGTCGGTTGAGGATCGTGGTGGGGACTTTAACTATTTCCTTCCAAGTCGAAGTGGGCGTAGCACTCGCGAAAATCTGACAAAATTTGAATTTCCCGCCTGGGAGGGGGGCGTGACACTTTTTGAATTCCCCGGCGCCGCCATCTTGGATTTGAGGTGGGAACCCTATCAGAGTGTCTGTGACATCACAGGTCTAACGGTACTTGCGTTATCATGGGACGTCATGGCCGCCATCTTGGATTTGGGATGGGAGCCCTATCATTCCACTACATACATCTATATACCTATGCAACACATCTGATGTGTAGGTAACGCGGTTACGATCTTTACTGACCGTCACTACTTAGAAAACTACCGTAATTATGACTATCTACAGTAGCCTACAGTGGTTTTTCAACCCCCTGAAGATGGTGTAATGTAACACCGAAATCGGTTGGAAATGAAACAGCTGAAGATGGCATGCCTATGACATACACTATGTGATCAAAAGTATCCGGACACCTGGCTGAAAATGACTTACAAGATCGTGTCGCCCTCCATCGGTAACGCTGGAATTCAATATGGTGTTGGCCACCCTCAGCGTTGATGACAGCTTCCACTCTCGCAAGCAAACGTTTAATCAGGTACTGGAAGGTTTCTTGGGGAATGGCAGCCCATTCCACACGGAGTGCTGCACGCACTGAGCAGAGGTATCGATGTCTGTCGGTGAGGCCTGGCAAGAAGTCGGTGTTCCAAAACATCCCAAAGGCGTTCTGTAGGATTCAGGTCAGGACTCTGCGCAGGCCAGTCCATTACAGGGATGTTATTGTCGTGCAACCACTCCGCCACATTGTGTACCCTGATTCGTCACTGGACACAACGTTTTTCCACTGTTCAATTGTTCAATGTTTACACTCCTTACACCAAGCGTGGCGTCGTTTGGGATTTATTGGCCACTCGACAATGAAATCCAAGTTTTCTCACCTCCCGCCTAACTGTCATAGTACTTGCAGTTTGGAATTACTGTGTGATGGTCTGGATAGATGTCTGCCTATTACACATTACGACCCTCTTCAAATGCCGGCGGTCTCTGTCAGTCAACAGACGAGGTCGGTGATGTGTCGGCAGCTGGGCCAACACCTTGGAGATAGAGGTGGCTTAAAGGGCACGCGAGACTAACGCAGACGGGCGTGAAGTACTGGAACAGGATACGTAATTAATGCTATGAAGAAAAGAACGGAGCTTCTCATATACTTAGCTTTAATGTCTTCTTGTACATCTCTATGGTGAACACAAGTGAGACTCTAATTACAATCACTGTAAGGCTAATGGCGCCTTGCTAGTTCGTAGCCATTAACTTAGCTGAAGGCTATTCTGTCTCTCGGCTAATGAGAGAGAAAGGCTTCGTACGTCTAGTCGCTAGCTCTGTCGTCCGTACAACTGGGGTGAGTTCGAGTCAGTCTCTCGAGACCTGCCTTGTGGTGGCGCTAGGTTTGCGATCTCACAGTGGCGACACGCGGGTCCGACATGTACTACAGGACCGCGGCCGATTTAAGCTACCACCTAGGACGTGTGGTGTCTGGCTGTGACACCACAGTCGGCCTGTACGCTTTTGTGCTGTACGTGTCCCTTCACGTTTACACTTTACTATCACATCGGAAACAGTGGGCCTAGGTATGTTTAGCAGTGTGGAAATCTCGCGTACAGACGTATGACACAAGTGACACCCCAGTCACCTGACCTCGTTCGAAGTCCGTGAGTTCTGCGGAGCGCCCCATTCTGATCTCTCACGATCTCTAATGACTACTGAGGTTGCTGATATGGAGTGTCTGGCAATAGGTGGCACCAAAACGCACACAATATAAAAAATGTATGTTCAGGGGGGTGTTATGATACTTTTGATCACATAGCGTAAATACAGAGTAACAGCTATCGTCACGGGATCTGTGATAAGAAAGATCTACAGAAATTTACAGTCTGTTTTTGTCGTACTGTTTGTGGGCTACAATAAAGAAGGAAGGTTAGAGTTTAATGCCGACATTAAGAAAGATCAGAAACCGACGAGAGTTTTTGCAACGAAAGCACACCGGAAATCAACTTAGAAGATTTGGCAGAACTACGGGAAACCTATATGTCGATGATTGAAGGGGATCTTAATCCTACTTATTAACAATACAAGTCCTGTGTCGAAAACGGTGCATGATGTCGCTCTAGAACAGACGCTCGTAAATTGTTCTGTGTTTTGCCAACAGATGTCGACAGATGACGAGAAGGAGACTCCTGAAGACTCCCAAGGAAGAGTTGAGCTCTTTATACTTCCCTACCAGGGTCAGGATGTCTACTACGACGAGAAGATGAAAATGTACAGGCTCAAGAAAAGGTAAGTCGACATGTAATTATGTGTTATGGGTTTTCAGCCAAAGTCTGGCATGCTGTTGTGGTTTAGTGATGGTAAATAAAACTTTTACTTACCTTCTTGTTTATTTGGGAACATCTCTTTACAGTTCTAGATTACGTAGTCGGGGTGGTAGGTAAAGGTAGCTAAAAAGGAAAACGGATAGGTGGAAATTTGTTATAGAGGGAATTAGTGAAGTGCGGTGGCATGAAGAAAGATGTCTCTAGTCAGATGAGTAAGGGGCTACAAATAAAAAAAATCAAAGTGGGATATGAAAGAGTAGGCCTAATAATAATTAGAAAATAAGAATGCGTAGGGAACGCATTATCATAGTCAAGATAGAAAAAAAACAACAACCACCACATTAGGAAAAGTTTATATGCCAGCTAGCTCCGCATGTGATTAGAAATGTATTACGGGAGAATCGAAATTTTTTAGGCAGTTAAGGAGACGAAAATTTAATTATGATGGGGAGTAGACTTCGATAGTAGGTAAAGGACGAGCAGGAAAAGCAGTACGATAATATGGACTGGCGGAATAAAAGGGGAAATCGCCTAGTGCATAACTTTATCGTTACTAATGATTGACGCATCATGAAATAAGGCAGTGTACATAGAGGGAGCTGGAGACATTCTAAAGATTCAGGTAGACTACATTAGGGTAAAACAGAGATTTTTGCAACCAGAATTTAAACTGCAAAACATTTCCTAGAGCAGGTGTGTGCTCTGACCATAATTTATTGGTTATTAACTTCAGATAAAAAGCTCAAGAAATCGCAAAAAGTAGAAATTAAGGAGACGGGGCCTCGATGGTCGAACAACGAGAGATATCTGAGAGTTTGAAAAATAGCATTAGGCAACGATTGACTGCACCAGAGGAAAGCAATGCAATAGAGGACGAAATGACAGCTTTGATAGATGAAATAGTGAAGGCAACAGAAGATGAAATAGACAAAAGACTGAGATCATTATAAGTCTGCAGATAACATGAGGTATTTAACAAATGGTTCAAATGGCTCTGAGCACTATGGGACTTAACATCTTAGGTCATCAGTCCCCTAGAACTTAGAACTACTTAAACCTAACTAACCTAAGGACATCACACACAACCATTCCCGAGGCAGGATTCGAACCTGCGACCGTAGCAGTCGCGCGGTTCCGGACTGCGCGCCTAGGTATTTAACTTAAGCATTTGTATGAATATTAATATCTCGGGTACATTGTCCATACTAAGCAAAAAAGAAAAAAAAAAAAAAAACTGAAAGCTGTGAGGATTATACAGGGTGTAACGAGTATAACTCCAGATATTTCTACTGGTGACTGAGGAAGGTGTACTCAACAACATTACATCAGTATTTACGTCATTTTCTGACTAATGATTACAGCCATTACAAGTCGTATGTTTTTAGGTTGGGTAGTAACACTAAGAACATGTGACAAGAACGAGCCATTAATGCTTATTTTCCCCTGGACATTGGAACAGGTGTTGAAATGTGGAGACGGGCGCAAATTAGTTAGTCTATACTGACAGGCGTAGCCCATTTAGTGGTGCAGTTACGACCATGCAGAAAACATTAGATCTTAAAGTTGGTGACGTCTTTGTGGGAAGAGTCTTCGATGCAGAGAAAAAACACAAGTGTGTATGTATTCAGGTACCACATATCAAAATACCTGAACTTATATCCCTTTACACGCTGTATATGAGGGGCGATCAAGAAGTTTTGGTTTAAGGGCGTTGCTGCAACGTAACGTAACTGCAAACACCGAAATTTAGGCAAGGGATTAATGTGGCAATTGTGTCTTTCCGCTTCCTCAGGAAGCGTGAACTATGGTGACGTTATAGCTAAATGCGTCCAAACAGAACCATCGTGCTGTTATTCTTTTTCATGGTTGCCAAAGAACAAACACGGGTAGACATCCATCGGAGAATTACACTACTGGCCATTAAAATTGCTACACCAAGAAGAAATGCAGATGGTAAACGGGTGTTCATTGGACAAATATATTATGCTAGAACTGACATGTGATACATTTTCACGCAATTTGGGTGCATAGATCCCGAGAAATCAGTACCCAGAACAACCACCTCTGGCCGTAATAACGGCCTTCATACGCCTGGGCATTGAGTCAAACAGAGCTTGGATGGCGTGTACAGGTACAGCTGCCCATCCAGCTACAACACGATACCACAGTTCATCAAGAGTAGTGACTGGCGTATTGTGACGAGCCAGTTGCTCGGCCACCATTGACCAGACGTTTTCAGTTGGTGAGAGATCTGGAGAATGTGCTGGCCAGAGCAGCAGTCGAACATTTTCTGTATCCAGAAAGGTCCGTACAGGACCTGTAACATGCGGTCGTGCATTATCCTGCTGAAACATAGGGTTTCGCAGGGATCGAATGAAGGGTAGAGCCACGGGCCGTAACATATCTGAAATATAACGTCCACTGTTCAAAGTGCCGTCAATACGAACAAGAGGTGACCGAGACGTGTAACCAATGGCACCCAATGCCATCACGCCCAGTGATACGCCAGTATGGCGATGACGAATACACGATTCCAATGTGCGTTCACCGCGATCTCGCCAAACACGGATGCGACCATCATGATGCTGTAAACAGAACCTGCATTCATCCGAAAAAATGTCGTTTTGCCATTCGTGCACCCAGGTTCGTCGTTGACTACACCATCGCAAGCGCTCCTGTCTGTGATGCAGCGTCAAGGGTAACCGCAGCCATTGCCTCGGAGCTGATAGTCCATGCTGCTGCAAACGTCGTCGAACTGTTCGTGCAGATGGTTGTTGTCTTGCAAACGTCCCCATCTGTTGACTCAGGGATCGAGACGTGGCTGCACGATCCGTTACAGCTATGCGGGTAAGATGCCTGTCATTTAGACTGCTAGTGATACGAGGTCGTTGGGATCCAGCACGGTGTTCCGTATTACCCTCCTGAACCAACCGATTCCTTATTCTGCTAACAGTCATTTGATGTCGACCAACGCGAGCAGCAAGCAGTGTCGCGATACGATAAACCGCAATCGCGATGGGCTACAATACGAACTTTATCAAAGTCGGAAACGTGATGGTACGCATTTCTCCTCCTTACACGAGGCATCACAACAACGTTTCACGAGGCAACGCCGGTCAACTGCTGTTTGTGTATGAAAAATCGGTTGGAAACTTTCCTCATGTCAGCACGTTGTAGGCGTCGCCACCGGCGTCAACCTTGTGTGAATTCTCTGAAAAGCTAATCATTTGCATGTCACAGCATGATCTTCCTGTCGGTTAAATTTTGCGTCTGTAGCACGTCATCTTCGTGGTGCAGCAATTTTAATGGCCAGTAGTGAAAGAATGTGTATGGGGAGACATGTCTGTCAAAAAGCACCATTGTGGAATGGTGCGCCTAGTTTCGTGCTGGTTGCAATTAGGCACAAGACGCCAGTCGAAGTGGTAGGCTAACCTCATCCATGACAGACAACAACAAGCGGGCGGTTGACGATACGATTAGGGCTCGGACCGGCGCTTAACCATTCGTGCACTGGCAAAAGATTCGACATTAGCTTTGTCAGTGTGCAACACATTGTCTGGCCGGAGTTAACGCTAGCGTAAGGTCTGCAGCCTGTGGATACCCCGGGCATTGAAAACTGAACAAAAAGCAAAGCGTATGGCCGTTTGCCTGAAGCGCCTGATGCGTTTCATTATTGAAAGCAACACGTTGCTTAAGCGCATTGTTGTATGCGACGGGAGCCGGTGCCGCCATGTAGACAATGTAGTGGTGTCATTCAGCGTCTTCTCGTCCCGAGAAGTTCAAGAGCCAGCCATCTGCTCCAAATGTGATGCTCATCCTGTTATTTGATTCCCTTGGCGAACTGCTTACTGATTTCAAGGAACTTCGCGTGTTCATTACTGGGAAACGATACTGCTCAACGCTGGAAAAATCACGACTCGCAATTAAGGAGAACTTCCGGAAAGAGTGCTACAACGGGTGCTGCTGCTTCATGATAACGCACTTCCCCCTATAGTGAATGCCGTAACGCAGAAGTTACACCAACTCAAGTGTGTGGCACTGCATCCCCAGTCCTATAGTCCTGATCTCTCTCATGCGTTTATAATGCCTCTGATCGTTCCTTAGAAAAGGGCTTGAAGTGTCTTTTACGAAATGGGTATCTTCAACCTCGTGGGTCGCTCATGGGTATTTTGCACGATTGGCGTACCGATTTTGGACTGTACTGCCTTCGAACTGAAGCTTTCTGAGCGCCCTTTATAGAAAGGATGTACAAGAGAAATGAAATTGAAGGCAATTATAGAAAGAAATCAGAAAGTAGACGACGATGAAAGGGAAGATATGATACTGAGAGAAGAATTTGAGAGAGCACTCAAAGACCAAAGTCGAAACAGGGCCCCTGGAGTAGACGACATACCGTCAGAATTACTGACATCTTTGGGAGAGTTAGTCATGACAAAATTGTGGCCTCGCTATGGAAGATATATGACACAGATGAAATATCCTTATATTTCAAGAATAATGTAATAGTCCCTACTTCTAAAAAGGCAGGCGGTTACGGAACCATCATCTTAATAAGTCAGCGCTGCAAAATACTGACTCGAGTTACGTACAGAAGAATAGAAAAACTTGTAGAAACCGAACTCGCGAAATATCAGTTTGCCGTCCGTGGTGGCCGAGCGGTTCTAGGCGCTTCATCCTGGAACCGCGTCACCGCTACGGTCGCAGATTCGCATCCTGCCTGGGGCATGGATGTGTGTGATGTCCTTAGGTTAGTTAGGTTTAAGTAGTTCTAAGTTCCAGGGGACTGATGACCTCAGATGTTAAATCCCATAGTGCTCAGAGCCATTTGAAATATCAGTTTGATTTCTGTAGAACTGTAGGAACAGGCAGAACAGTACTGTCCCTACCACTCGTCTTAGAAGATAGGTTGAAGACAGATTTTGACGATGGTGAGTGGAATACAGTCTTTGAAATTCTGACAATAGCAGGGAGAAAATACGGGGAGTGAAATGATATCTACAACCTGCACGGAAACCAGACTGGATTTATGAGACTCGATGGAAATGAAAGGGAAGCAGTAGTTGAGAATAGGTTATAGTTCATCGCCAGTGGTATTCAATCAGTACTTTCAGCACGCAGTAAAGGAGGCCATGGAGAAATTTGGGAAGGAAATGAAAAATGGTTCAAATGGCTCTGAGCACTATGGGACTTAACTGCTGTGGTCATCAGTCCCCTAGAACTTAGAACTACTTGAACCTAACTAACCTAAGGACATCACACACATCCATGCCCGAGGCAGGATACGAACCTGCGACCGTAGCGGTCGCGCGGTTCCAGACTGTAGCGCCTAGAACCGCTCGGCCACTCCGGCCGGCAAGGAAATTAAAGTTCAGGTAAAAGCAATCAAACTTTTCCGTTCGCCGACGACACTATAATCGTGTCAGAGACGGCTGACATGTTGGAACGGTAGTTGGACGGAATGGAGTGTCTTGAAAACAGATTATAAGAGGAACACCAACAAAAGCAAGACAAGGAAAATAATATAGTCGAATTAAATCAGTCGATGCTAAAGGTATTAGATCAGGAAATCAGACACGAAAAGTAATGAATGAGTTCTGCTGTTTAGGTAGAAAATAATTGTGACAGTAGACGTAGAGAGGATGTAAAATGCAATCTGCCAATGGCATGGAAAGCATTTCTGAAAAAGAGAAATTTATTAACATCGAATATAAATTTAAATTTAGTCAAAAAGAGAATAGAAACTTATGGAATGTGATGTAGCAGAAGAATGTTGAAGATTAGATGGGTAGATCGGGTAACTAACAAGGAGGTACTGAACTGATCCGGGGAAAAAGAAATTTATGGCATATCTTGACTACAAGAAGTGATCGGTTGATAGTAGATATCTCGAGGCATCGTGGAATCGTAAATTTGGTAACTGAAAAAAGTGTGGAGGATAAAAAGTGTAGAGAGAAACAATGACTTCGATAGTGTAAGCAGGTTCAAATGGTTGCAGACTGCAGTCGTTATTTGGAAATGAAGAGATTTGTACAGGATCAAGAGAGCTGTATCAAAACAGTCTTCAAACTGAAGACCACAACAGGAACAATTGTTCCAAAGATGTTACAAAATATTATGAAAAATAATAGATTGCTACTCACCGTAAAGATGAGACGTTGAGTTGCAAATAGGCGCAACGAAAAGACTGTTACACATTTAATTTTCGGAAAGAGCCTTCTTCAGAAAAGAAGACCACATTCACACAAGCAAGCACTTACCAGGCACACATGATCACTATCTCTGGCCGCTCTGGGCAGAGCCAGAATTTACGGAGTTATTCAGGAAGCACGAACCGCTTTGAACTCGTAGCTGAACATATCATTTACAGTAAGAGAGACAGAAAAATAAAAACATTGATATCATCAGATTTCAAACTTATGGCGTACAATAAGAAATTCATGAAAAGTCAAAAGTAATAATCACAATACACATGATCTAGTTACTCACTTGTTTGGTGTTCATGAAAAAAAATTGACGTTTTATGTAGCTTTTTAACTTACAGAGAGTGGGGTAATAACCATTCAAGAGCTATACCTAAGTCTCTTTCCGTTTCCTATAATATATCTCTCCCTGTATAATTTACAAGAAAAGTTGTTGGAACGAACAGCGCTGCTATTGATAACATGTTTAAAAAAAAATCTAGATTGCACAACTACGGTAAATTCTAGTAGTTAACTACAACACTGGTAAATTAAAAATGAAGTGAGTATTTTAAGACGAATGTTCGAAATTACACTTGGGAAAATGAACGTAACACACTCGTTGCTAATGACAAATATACTGTATTCTGCAACACACACTACAGTTCCCATAAAGAGCATTCCAAACCAAACTTATTAAACCTCAACAGCCGATTTTATTTTTTTAATAAGTATTATTAGTAGACAAAGGAGACCAATTTCCATTGCTGCTAAACTTCACAACACAATGGGTAGTTCGAAATACGGCTTGAGATCGCTTGATAAATCACTCACGTGTTGCGAGGTCGAAGCGAGAGACTGATTACAGGCAATAACCCTGCCGATATTGCCAGTGATTTGTTACTCGCGTGTGGGGTTCTTACAATATACAACCAAGAAATTAAATGAAGGAGTAATATTTAACAGAGTACACATCAAATATAGAGTTACTCGCTATATACACTACTGGACATTAAAATTGCTACTCCGCGAAGATGTCGTGCTACAGACGCGAAATTTAACCGGCAGGAAGAAGATGCTGTGATATACAAATGATTAGCTTTTCAGAACATTTGCACAAGGTTGGCGCCGGTGGCGACACCTACAACGTGCTGACATGAGGAGAGTTCCCCATCGATTTCTCATACACAAACAGCAGTTGACAGGCGTTGCCGGCCGCGGTGGCCGTGCGGTTCTAGGCGCTCCAGTCCGGAGCCGCGCTGCTGCTACGGTCGCAGGTTCGAATCCTGCCTCGGGCATGGATGTGTGTGATGTCCTTAGGTTAGTTAGGTTTAAGTAGTTCTAAGTTCTAGGGGACTGATGACCACAGCAGTTGAGTCCCATAGTGCTCAGAGTCATTTGAACCATTTGACAGGCGTTGCGTGGTGAAACGTTGTTGTGACTGGCGTATTGTGACGAGCCAGTTGCTCGGCCACCATTGACCAGACGTTTTCAATTGGTGAGAGATCTGGAGAATATGCTAGCCAGGGCAGCAGTCGAACATTTACTGTATCCAGAAAGTCCCGTACAGGACCTGCTACATGCGGTCGTGCATTATCCTGCTGAAATGTAGGGTTTCGCAGGGATTGAATGAAGGGTAGAGCCACGGGTCGTAACACATCTGAAATGTAACGTCCACTGTTCAAGGTGCTGTCAATGCGAACAAGAGGTGACCGAGACGATTAACCAATGGCACCCAATACCATCACGCCGGGTGATACGCCAGTATGACGATGACGAATACACGCTTGCAATGTGCGTCCACCGCGATGTCGCCAAACACGGATGCGACCATCATGATGCTGTAAACAGAACCTGGATTCATCCGAAAAAATGACGTTTTGCCATTCGTGCACCCAGGTTCGCCGTTGAGTACACCATCGCAGGCGCTCCTGTCTGTGATGCAGCGTCAAGGGTAACCGCAGCCACGGTCTCCGTGCTGATAGTCCATGCTGCTGCAAACGTCGTCGAACTGTTCGTGCAGATGGTTGTTATCTTGCAAACGTCCCCATCTGTTGACTCAGGCATCGAGACGTGGCTGCACGATCCGTTATAGCCATGCGGATAAGATGCTTGTCATCTCGACTGCTAGAGATACGAGGTCGTTGGGATCCAGCACGGTGTTCCGTATTACCCTCCTGAAGCCACTGATTCCATATTCTGCTAACAGTCATTGGATCTCGACCAACACGAGCAGCAATGTCGCGATACGATAAACCGCAATCGCGATAGGCTACAATCTGACTTTATCAAAGTCGAAAACGTGATGGTACGCATTTCGCCTCCTTACACGAGGCATCACAAGAACGTTTCACCAGGCAATGCCGGTCAACTGCTGTTTGTGTATGAGAAATCGGTTGGAAACTTTCCTCATATCAGCACGTTGTAGGTCTCGCCACCGGCGCCAACCTTGTGCAAATGCTCTGAAAAGCTAATCATTTGCATATCACAGCATCTTCTTCCTGTCGGTTAAATTTCGCGTCTGTAGCACGTCATCTTCGTGGTGCAGCAATTTTAATGGCCAGTAGTGTAGTTTACTCAACTGTCTTGCTTGGGATTCTCTTGTATAACTTCTTCTTTTTTGTATTTGTCCAAAATTTGTGATTTTTTTTCTTTAATGCACCTTTCAATTTTGTACTGGTGCTACATGTTGTTTCTGGTAATGAACCATTTTCCACCGTGTTCTTGGGCGCCCTCTAGGGATTTTCCCATCCATCTTAATCCTTCCATAATTTTGGGGAATGTCTGCCCATGCATCTTCTTAACATGCCCATACCACCTTAATCTCTTTTTCTTTCAAATTTTTCTCTCATACTTTCTTGTTTAAGGTCCTTTCTAATCTCTACATTCCTCACTCTGTCCATTCTTGTTTTTCCCTTAACTGCTCTGAGAAATTTCCCCTGCTTGCAGTCTGCTCCAGCCCCTTTCTGTCGTTGTCCATGTTTCTCCACCATAGGTGATATTGGGAAGTAACAATTCTTATACATAAGGAGTTTTGCTTTTTCTGAAACTTCCTTATTCCAAATCAGGTATTTTATTGTTGTGATTCTTGAGTTTCTCCCGGCGTATTTGATAATCAAAATATCCACGGGTGTGCTGCCGGTCTGTAGTGTCCAACGGGCACAATATTTCGGCGATTATACATGTCGCCATCATCAAGTGAACTGACGGACTGAGCTCCTGTGAACGTGCCGGCACGGAGATCCGTGCGCTATGGCTGCTCAGAGGGAACTGGGTTCGGTCGCGGCGGCGGGCGATTTAAATACCCTCCGCCCGCGGCGCGCTCCCTCCGCCGTCCGCGCCCCGCGCCACGGTCGCGCGGTGGAACAGATTGCGACGGCGTCTGAGATGACGTCGGTGTGATGGCTCTGTCCGCCGTGGTCGTCACAACTATACGTTTGCTCGATTTACTCTTGATTAGCCCGATCGCTGGTTCCCAAGCCTTGCTAAGATTATAGCCACAGTCTGTAATGAGGAATGGGGTACTTAAAACTCTAGTACATAGGGCGCGCACTATCTCTGACGCAGAGAGTCTACCCCAGGAATTGGAACATCTGAGAACTGTATTTCGAAAAAATGGGTACTCAGAGTGGCAGATTCAACGTGCTCTCCGCCCAACCACTGCATCACAACCTGTTGAGATGGATGAAGTCACGAGGGAGGAGGTAGGCACTGCATTTATTCCATTCACAGGCGCACTCTCGGGGAAAATCGCCCGCATTCTGAAGAAACACCGGGTCGGAACTGTGTTTTGTCCTCCGAATAAAACTCGTGCACTGGTGGGGAGCGCCAAAGATGTCCTCGGTTTGAGGAAGGCCGGCGTGTACCAGATTCCGTGTCAATGTGGCAAGTCGTATATTGGTCAGACGATGCGTACCGTCGAGGATCGATGCCGTGAACACCAGAGGCACACTCGACTGATGTATCCGAGCAAGTCGGCGGTCGCTGAACATTGTTTGTCGGAAAATCACGCTATGGAGTATGACCGCACGAGGATTCTGGTACAGACGTCGAGATACTGGGACAGCGTTGTTAGAGAGGCCATCGAAATTCGCACCAATGACTACCTCATAAACCGTGACTGTGGCTATAATCTTAGCAAGGCTTGGGAACCAGCGATTGGGCTAATCAAGAGTAAATCGAGCAAACGTATAGTTGTGACGACCACGGCGGACAGAGCCATCACACCGACGTCATCTCAGACGCCGTCGCAATCTGTTCCACCGCGCGACAGTGGCGCGGGGCGCGGGCGGCGGAGGGAGCGCGCCGCGGGCGGAGGGTATTTAAATCGGCCGCCGCCGCGACCGAACCCAGTTCCCTCTGAGCAGCCATAGCGCACAGATCTCCGTGCCGGCACGTTCACAGGAGCTCAGTCCGTCAGTTCACCTGATGATGGCGACATGTATAATCGCCGAAATATTGTGCCCGTTGGACACTATAGACCGGCAGCACACCCGTGGATATTTTGATTATCAGGTGTTTTATTGTTTGGTAGAAATTGCCTCCCTCCTATAACCTCCTATTACTCGTAATTTAGTTAGTTATTCTTCCATCCCTAGATATTTCACTCCCTAAAGAAGTGAAACTTTCTACCACTTTGAGGGGTTCCCCATTCAAGGTAATATTTCCGTTTATCCCTTTCTCTCTTCGAAATGCCATTACTTCACTCTTACCTTTATTTATTTTTAATCCATACCTTTTCTTTATTTACTTCCACGCAGTGAAAGTAACCATATAAAAATGTTGAGCTGACACTGTACTCGTGATTATTCTTTCTATCGATGTACCAAGCATTAAGATACTTTGCTAATTGTTAGTATGTATATAAAAACTGGAAAAGAACTCAAGTGGGGTTCTTACAATATAGGCATTAAGATACTTTGCCAATTGTTAGCATGTTAAATAAATAAAGGAAAAGAACTCAAGTAGGCTTCTGGCAGAGGGAAGGGGGAGAGGGTGGGCTTGCAAGAGACAGGTGTATTTTTTTTCATAAGCGTCACACATAACTGCGCCAGATCTCTCCCAGCACCCCTCCCTAGTATTTTTATCCATTCTGCTCAACTACTATTTCACGATTTGAGCCTTCTGTGATAGAATGTAATGTCACTGACATACCTCAAGGCTTTTAGTCATTCTCTCAGAAATTTCATTCTCCTTAGCAAATAGCTCCTTTGTTTCCTTTATTGCTTGTTCAGGGTACAGATTGAACGACATTGGGGATAGGCTACAACCCTGTCTAACTCCCTTCTGAAGTACTTCTTACCTTTCAGGTCCTTTGATTCTTATAACTGCCGTCTGGTTTATGCATGAGTTGCAGATTTTATTCGAGCTACCTACAGAATTACAACTGGTGTAGTCCAATCAGCATCGTCAAAAGCTTTCTTTAAACCTATAAAGGCCACAGACCCTCAGTAACTCAGGAAAGATAACAGTTGCACTTTCCCCTTGCTTCCAGCCGTTCACAGCATTGACATAGAGGGTGACAATTATGAAATAAGATCGTCATGACTTCTGACGGTTTGCGTTACGACGTTCAAACTGTACGGTTGGCCGCAGGACATCATGGTGAGAAGTATGCGCATGCATGGTTTGGTTTAGCGACGAAGCCAACTTTCTTTCTGATGGGTCCGTCAATAAGCAAAATTGGCGCATTTGCGGCACTGAGAACCCGAATTTCGCAATCGAGAAGTCTCTTCGTCCTCAACGGGTGGCTGTGTGATCTGCAATGTCCAGTCACGGAATAATCGGTGCGATATTCCTTGATGGCACGGAGACTACCGAATGGTACGTGAAAGTTTTGAAAGATGATACCATCCCCATTATCCATAGTGACCCTCATTTGGACAAGATATGGTTCATGCAAGACGGATCTCGACCCCATCGAAGCCGGAGAGTGTTTGATGTCCTGGAGGAACACTCTGGGGACCGCATTCTGGCTCTGGGGTACAGTTGCTTCGCCGTTCTTCCTTCAGGATAGCCGGCTGCGATATTCAGCCCAGATTCTTCTCCGAAGAATAGTTGCTACTCTGGAGGAATTTTCTATACTTTTAAATAAGTCGGTACACTTGAGAATACTCTGAACTCACTCTCACTGTATTTTCTTAACACATAACAGTTTTCACACACTGAAACATTTCCCGTAAGCTCGACACCTTCCGGTCCGATAGAAGCTATTACAATCATCTTTCTATACCTGCAGTCTATGAATCTCTCCAAGTTTAACAAGACAACTGTCCAGACTTTACGACATGAAGTGAGAGAATGAATGAATCAAAGTCCCTTCTTTTCTTTCAACACCCTTCAGATGTTCGCAACAATAATGTTTCGCGTCGCACAGAGTACGACGCGTTTATTCCTTGAGGGGGGCCATGTAACTTCTTAGGCGGATTCGGCGACTACCTGCTCGCGCCGATCATCCGTCCGATACACGTCCGTTCTGCACACAAGTAATTGTGGGGCAGTAGACACAGTTCTACTTTACCACACTTATCCATAAAATAACGTGTGTTCGAGGTGGTGGAATTATGAGAGTCTCTAGAATTTACCCTGGAATTTTCGAGGCACTACAAGAGGCCACAGGCATGGGTCTCGACTGACCGCCATATTCTCCGGGTCTGAACACATGAGACTCCTTTTTGTGGGGCTATATTAAAGACAAGGTGTACGGCAATAACCTGAAAACCATTTCTGAGCCAAAAACAGGCACTGAGGAGATTATCGATAGCATCGATGTTCCGACACTTTAGCAGGTGCTCGTCTGCGCCACATCAACGCCAATGATGGCAAGCATGTCGAACATATCATAACCTGAATTGGAATAGTGACGTTTACATGTTGAATAAAGTGTGTGCACGCCGTAGTTTGTAACTAGTTAAGTTTTTTTTCCATATAGTTCAATAATTGTCACCTTTTAGCAAGGCCGTGTTGGTCAGTCATCCAGATCGTTCCCTCTGCAACTGCTGGAAACTTTGCAGCCCATCTTCAGGAACCAAAGGTTACTCTAGCCTTTTCACAGAAACCTCTCCATTGTGGTCGCACCTATGCTACAGCTACCTGTACCGTTAAGATACGCAATCCGCCCCACCTTGGCTAGGTCCATGGCTCATGGGAAGAGACATTGTAACCCATTACACGTAATTAACAGTTGAGACCATTGCTATGCTAAACCTATACAGCTTGAATAATACGTGTGAGGAGCAGGACTTCCACTCCAAGATATGCATTAAATAAGCGTTGACTGAACTTGTGCAAGAGAGGGCGCGTATGCTAAGGATTTTCTGCTGTAGGTGGCCCCATCAGAACACACGGCCCCCTCGCTTCCTCTGGTCCAACCAACGATGGCGCCAGTTTCGCCGCAAGCAGCAACGCCAACGACAGCAGGCACAAGGGTGAGTGACTTGTACATCTCCCCACTCTTGCTTTTAAGTCAAACGCGGCTCTGAAGCATCTCGCAAAGCTATCTAAGGCCGCACGGTCTCAGCTGGAATATGAATGTACATAGAAGTTGACATGGGGGAAGATAAACTTACGTTCCAAAGGAGGACTGCTAACCACGATACGACCATAACGAGTATCTTCGCAAATACGAAGGCTATTCGGAAAACAAGGTCCGATTGGGTGCGAAATGGAAACAACAGTGAAAACTCAATGAAGTTTTTCACAGATGTTTTCGACAGTGTCTCTAGTATGGCAGACGATCGCGTAAAGCCGTTGCCGCACGGACCGTGCATCCATAAGTTGAGCGTTGAGCGTGCCGAGTGAGGCGCACGAGAAACACAGGCCACGGCGCGTACGCCATGAAGGTAAGACTGAACTCGCTCGCTCGCTCAGCTAACAAGGGAACCTCCCCATCGCACCCCCCTCAGATTTAGTTATAAGTTGGCACAGTGGATAGGCCTTGAAATACTGGACACAGATCAATCGAGAAAACAGGAAGAAGTTGTGTGGAACTATGAAAAAAATTAGTAAAATATACAGACTGAGTAGTCCATGCACAACATATGCAACATCAAGGAGACTGTAGCATTAGGTGCGCCGTGGTCCCGTGGTTAGCGTGAGTAGCTGCGGAACGAGAGATCCTTGGTTCAAGTCTTGCCTCGACTGAAAATTTTACTTTCTTTATTTTCGCAAAGTTACGATCTGTCCGTTCGTTCATTGACGTCTCTGTTCACTGTAATAAGTTTAGTGTCTGTGTTTTGCGACCGCACCGCAAAACCGTGCGATTAGTAGACGAAAGGACGTGCCTCTCCAATGGTAACCGAAAACATTTGATCGCAAGGTCATAGTTCAACCGATTCCTCCACAGGAAAATATCTGATATATTCTATACGACACTGGTGACGGCATGTGCGTCACATGACAGGAATATGTTGTCGACCCACCTAACTTGTACACTTAGGGAATGGGTAAAAAGATTCTTCTACCTTGCCCGATTTAGGTTTTCTTGTGGATGTGATAATCACTTCGAAAAAAGTGATGAAAACATAAGAGTTTGTCACATAAACTGAAAATAAAAATTTAAACTTTTCGCTCGAGGGAAGACTTGAACCTAGGACCTCTCGTTTGGTAGCTGCTCTCGCTAACCACGGGACCACGGCGCTCCGTGACAACCATTGTTCTTGATGTTGCCTATGTTCGCATGGACTACTCAGTTTGTATATTTTACTAATTTTTTTCATAGTTCCACACAACTTCTTCCGGTTTTCTCGATTGATCTGTGTTCAGTTTTTCAAGGCCTATCCACTGTGCCAAATTATAACTAAATCTGAGGGAGGTACGATAGGGAGGTTCCCTTGTAAGCAGACAAAATGCGTCTCTGAAACTGTTAACTCGCAGCTGGGCGTGTACGTACTAACGAGAATTGCATCTTCTACTGGAATCTGCTATTATGAAGTCTTACTGATTTACTACACTAAAATTTAATATAAGGTCAATACTCGATATAAATGCTATAAGGCTTGTTTATAGCATGTAGTCTCTTCTGCTTAAGAGTCCTCATTTCATACAAGAAGTGGTGCCTTATGCAACTGATAATCATTTTGGGATGATTTTAATTTTATTCTACTCTAGTACAGCCGTAACAAATGGTGTTAGGACAGCAACCAGCTACAAATTTACTTTGAGTTCCTTTATTCAAAGGAAACCGTTACCGGTTTCGAATCATTGTGATTTATCATCAGACGGTTTACACGCTTTCCTTATGACATTTGGTGTGTTTTTATAGATTAATTGTCCTAAAATATAAATAAAACATAATTATAAACACGCCGCACGCAGATGGTTGCGTTACACATTTTCGTTGCACGTGACTTACGTGAAACGTCGGTTTCGAGTGTTTGTTTTCATAACATTTGTCCAACCGATGTAAATGCATTCCCACTGCATCCACGTTATTGCACACGTAAATAGTTCTCACTGTACACTTGAGATTTGTCTCTGAGATCATTTCAACCACGCACCACATGTTTTGATACATACAAAGAGCTCACAAACATATGAGTATCGCAGATGCTATGATATATCGTAACATTTGACGATGATGTCCTATGTTCGGAAAGGATCATATATTCATTTACAAAACTGTAATGCCTTTTACATTAGTACAGAGACATTGAATTTTTGAGCTGATATTGCTAAATTAATTATAAAGTTTTTTATATATATTTAGAACTGTATAGGTAAAATAGTATATTATTTTATTACATTTGGCATCATGAAAATTATAGTAACATATAAATTTGCTACTTGATCTGCAGATAGGTGTATTAATATTATTTGCTTTGGAGGCTGGAAAGTAATTTTTGGAAATTTGTCAGGAAAGGGGTGTTAGCTAACTCTGTTTGTTCGTTAAGGATATAGTCTGGGGTGCTGTTTTTGTGTGTGTGTATTTCTAATTCTTCTATATATTCATAGTGGCTCCTTTTTCTGTTAGATGCAAAATTTTTAAGTTGTCCTCAATGTTTCCCACTGAATGGTTTTCTTCAGCAATATGGGCTGCAAATGCTGATTTGTTCAAGTTACCAAGTCTTAGAGCATCAATATGTTCTTTGTATCTAATTTCAAAACTTCTGCCTGTCTGTCCAATGTAGAATTTTGGGCATGTATCACATTTGAGTTTGTATATTCCTGATTTACGGTAGCGACACTTGGAGGTATTTACATCGTGGATTACTTTTTGTTGTAATTTATTATTTGTGGAAAAGCTGATTCTGATATTTTTCTTCTTTTTAAATAAGTTTGCTTTTTGGTATGAAAGAGGGCCTATGTATGGGAGAGTAGCATATTTAGGTTTGGCTCCTGTGGCACACTGATTTGGCTTGAAGTGACTGCTGTGAAGTGGATCTGTGGTTTTTGTCTGCATTTTATTGTGGAGTTTCTCTATTATTGTGGGTTTATATCCATTATTATGAGCAACTGTTTTAATTATATTGATTTCATTTTGTTGGTCTGTGTCACTCATTGGTACTTTTTTAATTCGGTGTAGCATCGTCCTGAAATTGCCATTTTTTGTTGGCGGGGGTGGCAAGATGAGTTGCTAATACTGACATCTGTGGTGGTAGGTTTTCTGTAAATACTGAATTGATGTTTTTGTTACTATTGCAAATTTTCAGGTCAAGAAAGTTAATGCTTTTATTAGTTTCATGTTCAACTGTGAATGTAATATTTTTGTGCATTTTACTAACAAATTATAGGTAGGCCTATGGACTTACGACCATTGCAGGACTAATAACAGTAAGACTCCGTAATAGCGGATTCCAGTAGAAAATGCGATTCTCGTTTGTACTTGCACACCTAGTTACAAGTTAACAGGTGTAGAAAGGTAGTTTGTCTGCCGAGTTGAGCGAGCCAGCAAGTGCAAGCCTACATTCGTGACGTACGCGCCGCGGCCTGTCTTTCTCGTAGGCCTCGGTGCCGAGTTTCTGACGTCATGCCGTGGAACAGTACGTTGGGGAGT
The DNA here is from genome assembly GCF_023898315.1 of Schistocerca nitens. Lineage (NCBI taxonomy): Eukaryota > Metazoa > Arthropoda > Insecta > Orthoptera > Acrididae > Schistocerca > Schistocerca nitens. The sequence goes on from NC_064615.1 coordinate 905,030,595, forward strand.
CTTTCTAAAGGTGCAGAGCAATATCTAGCATGTCAGATATTCTGAACGTTCGTTTGAATAAGAGATGGAAGAACGCCACCTACGTCACGTGCACGCAGTCTCCCTTCGGAGCAGACTTTTGAATCTCCATATTGGCCTTCGGTTGAAGCACGTACTACAAGCGCAAACAAAGTTGACACACGTCCCGGTGGCTGATGGGAGCTACCGTATAGGCATTTCACATTTACAGTCGCTGCCATTAGCGTGTCAACTTTGTTTGTGCGGATACTGTGTATATAAGTCGTATCTGACAAGGGAACCTCCCCCTCAGATTTAGTTATAAGTTGGCACAGTGGATATGCCTTGAAAAACTGAACACAGATCAATCGAGACAACAGGAAGAAGTGGTGTGGAACTATGAAAAAAATAAGCAAAATATACAAACTGAGTAGTTCATGCCCAAGATAGGCAACATAAAGGGGAATATGAGCTCAGGAGTGCCGTGGTCTCGTGGTTAGCGTGAGCAGCTGCGGAATGAGAGGTCCTTGGTTCAAGTCTCCACTCGAGTGAAAAGTTTAATTTTTTATTTTCAGACAATTATTATCTGTTCGTCCTTCCGTCCGATGCGACTGTGAAACTGTTGCATTCATTTGTTGCAGTTTATGTGACAAACTCTTATGTTTTCATAACTTTTTTGGGAGTGATTATCACATCCACAAGAAAACCTAAATCGGGTAAGGTAGAAGAATCTTTTTACCCATTCGCCAAGTATACAAGTTAGGTGGGTCGACAACATATTCCTATCATGTGACGCACATGCCGTCACCAGTGTCGTATAGAATATATCAGACGTGTGTTCCTGTGGAGGAATCGGTTGACCTATGACCTTGCGATCAAATGTTTTCGGTTCCCATTGGAGAAGCACGTCCTTTCGTCTACTAATCGCACGGTTTTGCGGTGCGGTCGCAAAACACAGACACTAAACTTATTACAGTGAACAGAGACGCCAATGAACGAACGGACAGATCATAACTTTGCGAAAAAAAAACCACAAAGTAAACTTTTCGCTCGAGGGGAGACTTGAATCAAGGACCTCTCGTTCCGCAACTGCTCACGCTAACCACATGACCACAACGCTCCTGGGCTCCCTCTCCCCTTGATGTTCCCTGTCTTGCGCACTGACTACTAATTTTGTATATTTTGCTTATTTTTTTCATAGTTCCACACAACTTCTTCCTGTTTTCTCGATTGATCTGTGTTCAGTTTTTCAAGGCCAATCCACTGTGCCAACTTATAACTAAATCTTAGCCGGCCGCTGGTGGCCGAGCGGTTCTGGCGCTACAGTCTGGAACCGCGCGACCGCTACGGTCGCAGGTTCGAATCCTGCCTCGGGCATGGATGTGTGTGTTGTCCTTAGGTTAGTTAGGTTTAAGTAGTTGTAAGTTCTAGGGGACTTATGACCTCAGCAGTTGAGTCCCATAGTGCTCAGAGCCATTTGAACCATTTTGAACTAAATCTTAGGGGGGTGCGATGGGGCGGTTCCCTTGTGAGCACCAGCAAACTGAGGAGCTCTCGAAAACCCGCCGTTAATTGTATGATTCGTTGTAATAATATGACAAGAAAAGTCATATTCGTGGTAAAAGAGTGATTGTAACTTGCATATTATGCGAGTATGCAACTTGAAGGCGACGGCAAGTAGATGATCCATCTAAAACGCATTGTTCTTGGTACAATTTGTTATAATTAGACTTCTATTAGTAATATAGCTACGATTAAGGATTCCTTTAGGAGAAGATGAGATCATTAACAACTAGTGGTCTCTTTACAGCCGGCACAGTAGCTCAGGATGTTCGGGCTGAGGGTTAGCTGCCTTCAGTAATAAAAAACTGAGCGAATGGATCTGTGATGAACTTGAGCCAGCTTCATGGGACGTCCGCCCTGAAAAAATACAACCACCAATAACAAGTACTAAAAATTTTTAAAAAAAGGCCCAGTGAATAGCGTTACAGATTCGTCACGAAATTTATCAGGTGTTGGAGCTTCGTATCTCACTTCATCAAAGTATTTTTTTCTAACCTTTGCGTTTTTAATAGGTTCTGAAACTTTCTTATTAGTTTGATATAAATATATACTATAATGTTCGATGTTATGTAAATATAAGTACGCTCTTTTTGAGGAGTGAGTTTGTTCGATTGGCTTAATGTATAGTATACCTTGCACTACTTTCAGTGTCTTATTTTTCTTTTAAGTTTTGTAATTCACATGTAAAGATTCTGTAACTGAGTTGGAACAGCTCTGACACCGGCTACGAGCGCTTTTCGCTTTGCTGTGATACAAGATAAGTAATTTAGCTAGTAATTAATCGTTTTTGCTGTCTATTCTATAGTATTTACGCGCATTAGTGTCAGATAGACGTGTTAAATTGAAGGTTTCAGTTTTTATTTGCGTCTGAATGAGATAAGCGACGTTTCTATTTAGGACAGTTCCGCGTGTACGCAAACGTTTTTTTACATTCTTAACTGAAGTTAAATACGCGGGATTATAAATTAATTCAGTGGACAGTACTCAGTATTTGCATTATTAGTGTCATTTAGACTCGATACATTGAAGGTAGCAGCTTTTATAAGTTTTATTAGGTTATTTTTCGCGTGTACGTAAACGTTTGTTAACATTATAAACACGAGGGTTAATCAGTTTAAGTTAGTGTACAATACTCAGTATTCACGTTTATTAATGTCATTTAGACTCGATACATTGAAGGTAGCAGTTTTTATACGTTTTATTAGGAATAGTGATACTGACAGTGAATTCTATCCTCTCTTGTATACGTTTGACTAGCGCAACCTGCGACCGTTAACAGTTAAGCAAACGTAAAACACGTGGTAAATTAGTATTACACTACAATATCTGTGTAAATCAGTGTTACAATATTACTTCTGAGTTTTCTTACAAATGGTTTAGTTAGCAGAAAGCTAAAACTCACCTCGCCGTCTGCTTAAATTCCTTACGTGTTGTGGCCTTTAATGATCGTGTACTGAAAGCCCATCGGTTCCTATAAAGTAGAGTTCGTATTTGTGCTTTGAATTCTGAACTCTTATTGTTAGCTAAAGGTTTTATTTTGTACCTGCATCTGTCAGTGTACAATACTCAGTATTTACGTTTATTAGTTTCATTTAGACTCGGTACATTTAAGGTAGAAGTTTTTATAGTTTTATTAGTCACTTTTGCGTGTACGTAAACGCTTGTTTAAATTACAAATACAAGGGATAATCTGTAGGTGCAGCTTACCGTAGGTCACTGTTCAATTCCTTAATAATATCCACTAGATAGACCCTAGCAGTTTACTGTACGTCACTGTCTTATCCTGTAGTATTCACTAAATAGCCCTTAGCAGGAAAATAAGCACCAGATGTAGCTTCTAGCATAAATTTTTATTTTCATTACTGAGTGTCCTTTCTGCCAAGTAGAAGGTAACTGTTAACCTAGTGGAGCAGTAGGTTTCCTTAAATTTTTATAGTAAATCAGTTATTAGCTAGATGAATAGGGACTGTGTCTGTTGTGTGCGGATGGAGGAGGAGTTGACCACAGTCCAAACGCAGCTGGAAGCTTTGTTGGCCACAGTCAACAAGCTCCAGAGTGCAGAGTGCCACCTTGAAGTGCGGTGGGGATGGGGCGCCTGGGGCAGCCTCTGCTGTACTAGATGTGCAGGGGGGGATGTCAGCCGGCCGCGGTGACCGTGCGGTTCTAGGCGCTGCAGTCCGGAACCGCGGGACTGCTACGGTCGCAGGTTCGAATCCTGCCTCGGGCATGGATGTGTGTGATGTCCTTAGGTTAGTTAGGTTTAAGTAGTTCTAAGCTCTAGGGGACTGATGACCTAAGATGTTAAGTCCCATAGTGCTCAGAGCCATTTGAACCATTTTTTTGGGGGGATGTCACAGCCCTCTGTCACTGAGCCGACCTCAGGTACGACTGAGCCGGCCGGCCCACTCTCACCTCGGTGTGGGTGGCGGAGTGTGTCGAGGTCTCGAGCCCCAAGGCGAAGTCTGCATGGAGGACGCAGGCTCCTGCCAAATCCCATGCACTTTGCTAATAGATTCAGTGTGCTATCTGATGCTAGGAGGGTGGGGGAGGCTGAGCCAGATCAGAATGCACCTTCTACCAGGATAGTGGCCGCTCCTTCACCATGGTCCGGACAGGCACGTGGGGGTAGGGGTTTGTTAGTTATTGGGAGCTACAATGTTAGGCGGGTCATGGAGCCCCTCAGGAATATAGCGCATAGGGCGGGAAAGAAGTCCAACGTTCGCTCGGTGTGGTTGCCGGGGGCGGGGGGGTGGGGGTGGGGGCGGCCTTGTCCGGGATGTAGGAGAGGCTCTTCCGGCGGCTATCGAGCGTGTGGGGAGCAGCCAGCTGCAGATTCTTGAACATGTCGGCACCAACGATGCCTGTCGTCGGGATTCCGAGGAAATCTTTGGGTCCTTTCGACAGCTGGCTAAATTGGCGAAGGCGGTCTCCATTTCTCGAGGAGTGGAAGCCAAGCTGACGATCTGCAGCATCGTACCCAGGGTGGATCGAAGTCCTGTGGTTTGGAGTCGAGTGGAGAATTAAACCAGAGGCTACGTCGACTCTGTGAAGAAAATGGTTGTAGATTCCTCGACCTGTGCTATGAGTTGGAAGGTTGTAGGACGCCCCTCGATAGATCAGGGGTGCACTACACACAGGAAGCAGCTACATGGGTAGCACAGTACTTGTGGTGTGCACATGGTTGTTTTTTAGATTAGGTTCCTCCCAACGGGAAACAAACCGTTGGCCTGAAAAATTACCAGTTCATGTCACTGATGTGAGTGTGCCAACTGTAAAAATTGTTAGTTCGCCTAAACAGGTCATTCCAAAGGATTTAAAAATGCTTAATATCATGTTAGTAAATTGTCGAAGTGTCTGTAGCAAGATCCCCGAGTTACTCTCCGAAATAAACAGCAGCAATGTCAATATTGTATTAGCTACCGAAAGCTGGTTGAAACCAGACATAAAAAACAGTGAAATTTTGAACTCGGATTGGACAATGTTTAGGAAGGATAGGAGTAATGCTATGGGAGATGGTGTGTTCATTGCAGTTAAAAGCTGTTTAAACGCAGCTGAGATCGATACTGGGTCGGACTGTGAAATAGTCTGGCTAAAGCTGTCAATCTGACAAGGATTGACGATTGTATTAGGATGTTTTTATAGACCACAAGCATCCGCAACAAACGTCGCAGAACGTTTCAGGGAAAGTACGTAGGATAAAAATATCCAAATTATCTATTATTTATTGGTGGAGACTTTAATCTGGCTTCATTGACTGGGAAAATTACACGTTTATCACAGAGGGCAGAAGCAAAGATTCGTGTGAATTTATTCTATGAGCGCTCTCAACATACAGCCTTGAGCAATTGGTGAGGAAACCAACTCGAGTTGGGGACATATTAGATATCTTGGCGGCAAACAGACCCGATCTTTTTGAGGAAGTTAATCTAGAAGAAGGTATCAGCGACCATAATGTCGCTGTGGCTTCTATGTCAGTGGAAGTTGCAAAAAAACCAAAGAAACATCGTAGAGTTTTCTTGTTTGGGAAAGCAAATAAAAGTGTCGTTAATGAATATCTTCATAGTCAGCTCCAAGCATTCACCGCGGGACACAAAGATATTGAGCATCTTTAGTTGGAATTTAAAGGTATTGTCCACCACGTGCTAGTGAAGTATGTGCCTAGCAAAAATATAGGGGAGGGAAAGGATCCACCTTGGTACAACAAACATATTAGGAAGTTGCTGAGAAAGTAGAGAATTTTGCACAGTCGTTTTAAACGTAGTCACGGCTCCACTGACAAACAGAAATTATGCGAAATGAAAGCAGCTGTCAGAAGGACAAAGAGAGATTCCTTTAACGAATTTGAAAGCAATATTTAATCTGCAGATTCTAAAAATAACCCCAAAAATATTTGGTCGTACGTAAAATCTATGAACGCTACAAATAATTCAATACATTCTGTTGCTGACAGTACGGATAATGTAACTGATGATGATAAACAGAAGGCCGAAATTCTAAACCTAGCTTTCAAAAATTCGTTTACGGTAGATGACTGCAGCACCATTCCTCCTTTCAATTATCGAACAAACGCAAGGATGACTAACATAGTGTTTGTGTATCTGGGATTGTAAAACAATTAAGATCTTTAGACGCCAGGAAGGCATCTGGCCCAGACGGCATCCCCGTAAGATTATATGTTGACTATGCTACAAATATAGCACCATTCTTATCCATCAGCTATCAGAGTTCATTGGAACAGCGGAATGTTCCATGCGACTGGAAGAAAGCCCAGGTCATAGCACTCTATAAAACGGGTAGAAAATCGGATGCACATAATTACCGGCCAATTTCATTGACATCGATTTGTTCTAGAATCATGGAACATATTTTGTGTTCAGACATAATGTCCTTTCTAGACTCTGAGAAGCTCATTTGCAGAAACCAGCAAGGTTTCAGGAAACAGCGGTCATGCGAGACACAGCTGGCCCTCTTTGTGAATGGTATACAACAGGCTATAGATACCGGTTCCCAGGTTGATGCCACATTTCTCGACTTTCGAAAGGTGTTCGACTCAATTCTGCACTGTCGCTTGCTCCAAATAGTGCGCGTTTACGGTCTATCCGATGACTTATGCGGTTGGATAGAAAGTTTTCTAACAGAGAGGGAGCAGTATGTCGTCCTGAACGGGGTGACTTCAACAGAAGCAAGCGTAACTTCAGGTGTGCTCCAGGGTAGCGTAATAGGTCCGCTGCTTTTTACGATTTACGTAAACGATCTGGTTGATGGTACTGGCAGTGGTATTAGACTGTTTGCCGATGATGCTGTAGTCTACAGGAAAGTAGTATCACACTAAAGTTGTGGCCGGCCGAAGTGGCCGTGCGGTTAAAGGCGCTGCAGTCTGGAACCGCAAGACCGCTACGGTCGCAGGTTCGAATCCTGCCTCGGGCATGGATGTTTGTGATGTCCTTAGGTTAGTTAGGTTTAACTAGTTCTAAGTTCTAGGGGACTAATGACCTCAGCAGTTGAGTCCCATAGTGCTCAGAGCCATTTGAACCATTTTGAACTAAAGTTGTGAACAAATCAATGAGGATTTGCAGAAAATTAATGTGTGGTGTAATGACTGGCAGTTATCTCTCAATATTAGTAAGTGTAACCTACTGCGTATAACAAGGGGAAAATCCCCATTAATGTACGAGTACAAAATAAATGCCCAGTCTTTGGAAGCGGTAACATCCGTCAAGTATCTGGGTGTGACTATTCGAAGTGAATGATAAGATTACACAAGTAACAGGTAAGGCAAACTCTAGATTGCGGTTTATTGTTAGAATCCTGAAGCGATACAGTCCTTCAACAAAGGAAATAGCTTATAACGTCCAGTCTTAGAGTATTGTTTGTCTGTATGGGTCCAAAGAAGAGCGGCAAGATTCGTGACTGGTACATAGAGCCATCGCGAAAGCGCTACAAATCTCATAGAGTGTTTGAAGTGGGACACACTTGCAGATAGATGGCGCGGATAAACGGAAGGGGCTGCTCACTAAATTCCGAAATCCGATCTTCACCGATGTTGTAGAGCATATATTATTACCATCAACTTTCAAGTCGCGCAATAATCACCATTCAAAGATAAGGGAAATTAGAGCTCGTACTGAGGCGTTCAGATAGTCGTTTTTCCCTTACACGATCCGCGAGTGGAACAGAGGGGGGAATGACTTTGGCGCGAATTGTGCCCTCCGCCATACACCGCTTGGTGGCTAGCGGAGTATACAGGGTGTTACAAAAAGGTACGGCCAAACTTTCAGGAAACATTCCTCACACACAAAGAAAGAAAATATGTTATGTGGACATGTGTCCGGAAACGCTTACTTTCCATGTTAGAGCTCATTTTATTACTTCTCTTCAAATCACGTTAATCATGGAATGGAAACACACAGCAACAGAACGTACCAGCGTGACTTCAAACACTTTGTTACAGGAAATGTTCAAAATGTCCTCGTTAGCGAGGATACATGCATCCACCCTCCGTCGCATGGAATCCCTAGTGCGCTGATGCAGCCCTGGAGAATGGCGTATTGTATCACAGCCGTCCACAATACGAGCACGAAGAGTCTCTACATTTGGTACCGGGGTTGCGTAGACAAGAGCTTTCAAATGCCCCCATAAATGAAAGTCAAGAGGGTTGAGGTCAGGAGAGCGTGGAGGCCATGGAATTGGTCCGCCTCTACCAATCCATCGGTCACCGAATCAGTTGTTGAGAAGCGTACGAACACTTCGACTGAAATGTGCAGGAGCTCCATCGTGCATGAACCACATGTTGTGTCGTACTTGTAAAGGCACATGTTCTAGCAGCACAGGTAGAGTATCCCGTATGAAATCATGATAACGTGCTCCATTGAGCGTAGGTGGAAGAACATGGGGCCCAATCAAGACATCACCAACAATGCCTGCCCAAACGTTCACAGAAATTCTGTGTTGATGACGTGATTGTACAATTGCGTGCGGATTCTTGTCAGCCTACACATGTTGATTGTAAAAATTTACAATTTGATCACGTTGGAATGAAGCCTGATCCGCAAAGAGAACATTTGCACTGAAATGAGGATTGACGCATTGTTGGATGAACCATTCGCAGAAGTGTACCCGTGGAGGCCAATCAGCTGCTGATAGTGCCTGCACACGCTGTACATGGTACGGAAACAACTGGTTCTCACGTAGCAGTCTCCATACAGTGACGTGGTCAACGTTACCTTGTACAGCAACAACTTCTCTGACGCTGACATTAGGGTTACCGTCAACTGCACGAAGAATTGCCTCGTCCATTGCAGGTGTCCTCGTCGCTCTAGGTCTTCCCCAGTCGCGAGTCGTAGGCTGGAATGTTCCGTGCTCCCTAAGACGCCGATCAATTGCTTCGAACGTCTTCCTGTCGGGACACCTTCGTTCTGGAAATCTGTCTCGATACAAACCCGTACCGCGCCACGGCTATTGCCCCGTGCTAATCCATACATCAAATGGGCATCTGCCAACTCCGCATTTGTAAACATTGCACTGACTGCCAAACTATGTTCGTGATGAACACTGAACACTAACTTGTTGATGCTACGTACTGATGTGCTTGATGCTAGTACTGTAGAGCAATGAGTCGCATGTCAACACAAGCACCGAAGTCAACATTACCTTCCTTCAATTGGGCCAACTGGCGGTGAATCGAGGAAGTACAGTACATACTGACGAAACTATAATGAGCTCTAACATGGAAATTAAGCGTTTCCGGACACATGTCCACATAACACCTTTTCTTTATTTGTGTGTGAGGAATGTTTCCTGAAAGTTTGGCCGTACCTTTTTGTAACACCCTGTATATGTAGATGTAGATCAAGTAAGAATGACCTTAGCGTTTTATACAAAGTGAGAATGATGAAATAATTTTTATCTTGTGTGGAGAACTATTCGTATTGCACTATTTGTAATGGAATTCTTATAAGCCGATGCCCTTATTGACTGGACATGGTACTTTCCTTTTTGACTTTTAACATTTTCACGGATATTGAAGTTTTTATTTATGGTTACTATAAACAGAACAACGAGGCTAGCATATGGACAAGGGAGGAATGTACGTTTAGAAGAGCTAATATAGGAATTTTGTGCTCGTCCATTTCGTAAACAGTCTGATTTACGAGCCAGATACAGCCGACAACCGCTGTTGGAGCGCGTTGCGGTCGCGTGTACACGTAGGAGCCCGCGTACCATATGCACAAGTCGCATCGTTCCTGAGCGTTCAGCAGCACACTGAACTCGGCACGTTCGCTCAACGTTGACGTTCGACAGCACGGTCCGTTTGCCGACGGCGTAACGTTGCTCTTTTCAGTTCAGTACGGCGTGGGCTGCAATCTCAAAGGGTGCATGGCAAATACAGGACGTGCTTGGATCAAGGAACAGTCGGAATTGTAGTTGTAAATTGTTGCAGTTGTGCTGGGACAGTCCCTGAGCTTCAAGCGCTAATAGAAAGCACAGAAGCTGAAATCGTTATAGGTACAGAAAGCTGGCTTAAGCCGGAAATAAGTTCTGCAGAAATTTTTACGAAGTCTCAGACGGTGTTCAGGAAAGATAGATTAGGCAGAATTGGTGGTGGAGTGTTTGTGTCTGTCAGTAGTGGTTTATCTTGTAGTGAAGTCGAAGTAGATACTCCGTGCGAATTGGTATGGGTGGAGGTTATACTTAACAGCCGAACTAAGTTAATAATTGGCTCCTTCTACCGACCCCCAGACTCCGATGATATAGTGGCCGAACAGTTCAGAGAAAATTTGAGTCTCGTAACAAATAAATACCCCACTCATACGGTTATAGTTGGTGGGGACTTCAACCTTCCCTCGATATGTTGGCAAAAATGCTTGTTCAAAACCGGTGGTAGGCAGAAAACATCTTCCGAGATTGTCCTAAATGCTTTCTCCGAAAAATATTTCGAGCAGTTAGTCCACGAACCCACGCGAATTGTAAATGGTTGCGAAAACACACTTGACCTCTTACCCACAAACAATCCAGAGCTGATAGAGGGATTAGTGATCACAAGGTCGTTGTAGCTAGGCTCAATACCGTTTCTTCCAAATCCACCAGAAACAAACGCAAAATAATTTTATTTAAAAAAGCTGATAGTGTCACTAGAAGCCTTCCTAAGAGACAATCTCCATTCCTTCCGAACTGACTATGCAAATGTAGACGAGATGCGGCTCAAATTCAAAGATATAGTAGCAACAGCAATTGAGAGATTCATACCTCATAAATTGGTAAGAGATGGAACTGATCCCCCGTGGTACACAAAACAGGTCCGAACGCTGTTGCAGAGGCAACGGAAAAAGCATGCGAAGTTCAGATGAACGCGAAATCCCGAAGATTGGCTAAAATTTACAGACGCGCGAAATTTGGCACGGACCTCAATGCGAGATTCCTTTAATAGGTTCCACAACGAAACATTGTCTCGAAATTTGGTAGAAAATCCGAAGAAATTCTGGTCGTATGTAAAGTACACAAGCGGCAAGACGCCGTCAATACCTACGCTGCGCAGTGCCAATGGTACTGTTACCGACGACTGTGCCGCTAAAGCGGAGTTACTGAACGCAGTTTTCCGAAATTCCTTCGCCAGGGAAGGCGAATGGAATATTACAGAATTTGAAACACGAACAGTTGCTAGCATGAGTTTCTTAGAAGTAGATACCTTAGGGGTTGCGAAGCAACTCAAATCGCTTGATACGGGCAAGTCTTCAGGTCCAGATTGTATAGCTATTAGGTTCCTTTCAGATTACGCTGATACAATAGCTCCCCACTTAGCAATCATATACAACCGCTCGCTCACCAATAGAACTGTACCTACAGATTGGAAAACTGCGCAGGTCGCACCAGTGTTTAAGAAGGATAGTAGGAGTAATCCATCGAACTACAGACCTATATCATTGACGTCGGTTTGCAGTAGGGTTTCGGAACATATACTGTATTCAAACATTATGAATCACCTCGAAGGGAACAATCTATTGAGACGTAATCAGCATGGTTTCAGAAAACATCGTTCTTGTGCAACGCAGCTAGCTCTTTATTCGCACGAAGTAATGGCCGCTATCGACAGGGGATCTCAAGTTCGTTCCGTATTTCTAGATTTCCGGAAAGCTTTTGACACCGTTCCTCACAAGAGACTTCTAATCAAGCTGCGGGCCTATGGGGTATCGTCTCAGTTGTGCGACTGGATTCGTGATTTCCTGTCAGGAAGGTCGCAGTTCGTAGTAATAGACGGCAAATCATCGAGTAAAACTGAAGTGATATCAGGTGTTCCCCAGGGAAGCGTCCTGGGACCTCTGCTGTTCCTGATCTATATAAATGACCTGGGTGACAATCTGAGCAGTTCTCTTAGGTTGTTCGCAGATGATGCTGTAATTTACCGTCTAGTAAGGTCATCCGAAGACCAGTATCAGTTGCAAAGCGATTTAGAAAAAAATTGCTGTATGGTGTGGCAGGTGGCAGTTGACGCTAAATAACGAAGAGTGTGAGGTTATCCACATGAGTTCCAAAAGAAATCCGTTGGAATTCGATTACTCGATAAATAGTGCAATTCTCAAGACTGTCAATTCAACTAAGTACCTGGGTGTTAAAATAACGAACAACTTCAGTTGGAAAGACGACATAGATAATATTGTGGGGAAGTCGAGCCAAAGTTGCGTTTCATTGGCAGGACACTTAGAAGATGCAACAAGTCCACTAAAGAGACAGCTTACACTACACTCGTTCGTCCTCTGTTAGAATATTGCTGCGCGGTGTGGGATCCTTACCAGGTGGGATTGACGGAGGCCATCGAAAGGGTGCAAAAAAGGGCAGCTCGTTTTGTATTATCACGTAATAGGGGAGAGAGTGTGGCAGATATGATACGCGAGTTGGGATGGAAGTCATTAAAGCAAAGACGTTTTTCGTCGCAGCGAGATCTATTTACGAAATTTCAGTCACCAACTTTCTCTTCCGAATGCGAAAATATTTTGTTGAGCCCAATCTACATAGGTAGGAATGATCATCAAAATAAAATAAGGGATATCAGAGCTCGAACAGAGAGGTTTAGGTGTTCGTTTTTCCAGCGCGCTGTTCGGGAGTGGAATGGTAGAGAGATAGTATGATTGTGGTTCGATGAACCCTCTGCCAAGCGCTTAAATGTGAATTGCAGAGTAGTCATGTAGATGTAGACATGTAGATGTAGATGAGCTTACAGTGATCACGCAAAATAGTGTCTCCCGCCATGTATACGGGCCTGATGAGAGATTTCGCTCGATGTCATGCAGCCCACAACGTAACTGTTAATGCGTTTCCTTCTCCACGAAAATTCTCGACCTTACACTGCAGGGACAATGAAGACGCTCCTGTAGCGTTTCCGATGGGAAGTGTTTGATCACCCGCTATACAGCCAGCAATTGGCTCCCTCTGAGTTTCATTTCTGCTCACATGATACGCTGGCTACGAAGACAACATTTTTGCACAGAAACGAGCAGGGCAGCGTAGAGAATTAGGGGAAAGCACATGCGGCTGTCTTCTATGACGAGGGTATTGGAAAGTTGGTCCATCGCTGCGACAAAAATGTCTAAGTCGAAGTGGCGACTATGTAGAGAGGTAATTGAAAGGGGAAGCTAACTGTTGCAGATAAAACATTATTGATTTTCACAGTGGTTTCCTTTTAGTGACCGATCGGACGTTACTTTCTGAATAGTCCTCGCATGTGACTGGCTCGATGAATATTGGACCAATAAAATCCTATTCGTTACACTGCACGGCGAATTTTCCACATAAACCCTGCGTATTTCAAAGTCCTTGCAACAGGCGTGTGGGAGTGATAGATTACGTCATGTTTAGAGATCATGTCGTGCTGGGCAGAAAACGATCGCTGACGTTTCCTGGCAACGGCAGTCGTCTTATTGAACTCGCCGGCCCTGGAACGACGAGATTTCACCGAAATAACAGGGTGTGCTGCATCTGCGTACAACCTACCCCAGCAAATTGATAGCGATTTACAGCAAGGGAACCTTAGGAATAAGTGTCTTCTACCCGGAGAAAGATATTTTAGTAGCTCGGCCTATCACCTTTTACGCGTAGCACATGACTAACTTATAGGCAATAAGCACTGCATATGGACGCCGCAGAGAGCCTATGCCCTGGCGCCTCTCAAGGACATAAGCAGTTATTAATGACGCATAGTGTCGCCAGAAAACTTCAGTGAACATAGTGTCTCTAAAAACAAGTTGTTGCCGACCTTTGTGACCGAGCGGTTCTAGGCGCTTCAGTCCGGAGCCGGTCTGCTGCTACGGTCGCAGGTTCGAATCCTGCCCCGAGCATGGATGTGTTTGCTATCCTTAGGTTAGTTAGATTTCAGTAGTTCTACGTATTGGGGACTTATGACCGCAGATGTTAAGTCCCATAGTGCTCAGAGCCATTTGAACCATTTGAACAAGTTGTTCCTGATTACGCGATCTTTCAAACGCAGACCTTTGTCGCATTTATTTATTTATTTTATTTAGCGTATGGCTCATAACATCACAGTAAAAATTACAGAAACAAAACGATTTAAGAAAAATCACATATGTATAAACAGAGCAATAAATAACAGTTTGTATATAAGAACACCGCCCATCGTAAATTTACACTCACAGAAGAGCAATCACAAGCAGACGTCCAGCTTAGATAATAAATAGTCGATTGCCTCTTGGGTCGCCATTAGGAAATCCTATGGGTCACCCTCGTATGCCCTTAGTGGGCATTCCTGCACGATGTGTTTGACCGTCTGTCTCTCAGCGCCACAGTCGCAAGCGGCCGAAGGAAGTTTACCCCATCTGTGTAAGGAGTCGGCGCACCTCCCACAGTTGGTTCTGATGCGATTAAGAGCTGACCAAACTTTGCGAGGGCAATCAAATCCTTTTGGTTTACTAAAGATGCATGGCATAGTGTGGCAGTTTACTGCTGTTCTGCTCTCCCATTCCTCTTTCGATCGGTCATTTATTTTAAAGTTGGTTTGGTGCAGAGCCTGTGCGGTCTTTAGTGGAGGATGCCTAGACCGGAGTCGGTTTCCTTGGATGTCGTGAGTATCTTCATGGATTTTTAACCTTTGTCGCAAATACCTTGAAACACGCTGCATGTAAACGATTTATCAGATAGGTTAGCAGCGATATAAGATTGTTCGCTGACGATGCTGCTGTGTACGGTAACCGATCGTAAGAAATTGTTGAAAACCTTGGAAAGAATTTCCACCTGGTGTAACGAATGGCAGCTCTCTTTAAATGTGAATAAGTATGTGATAATGCTTACAACAACAAAAAAGGACCCGATAGTATCTGATTACAAGATTAGTGGTGAACATTTTGAGCAGGTCACACCTTATAAGTATTTGGGATAATCATAAGAAGCGATACGAGGTGGGAGTATCGCCTAAACTCAGTGTTAGAGAAGGCGAATGGAATTTGTAGATATGCTGGAAGTGTTTGGGGAAGCGTGGTGCATCTGTAAAGGGAATTGGCATACTTGGCACTAGTGCGACCAGTTCTTGTGTATTATCCCAGTGTTTGGAGTGCGTATAAAGCAAACATCGCAAGAGACATAGATCGAATTCAGACACGCGCTGCTAGGGTCGTAACGGATTAGTATACCCTGACCTAAGTTTAACGGATATACTTGGAGACCACAAATGGGAATTTATGGATAAAAGATGACGTAGTTCTCGCGAAAGCCTGCTGGGAAAATTTAGAGAACCCACATTCTGCGACGACTGTGCGACCATTATGCTGCCGCCAACGTGTATGTCATGTACGGTTCAAGAGAATAAGACAGAATAGGGCGGTTATAGAGGAATATGGACTGTAGTTTTGATATCAAAACATCTGTTCGCTCGTCGGTCGACCTTTAGACTAATTATGAGTAAATAGTGGATGGGCCCACAGTGGATTGATCATGTCTGAACGTGTTTGTCACGCAGTATTTATTTTTCCCGCAAAGCTATCGCATGCGCGGGATTGTTACGAATTAGTTTTGTGTAAACTTATAAATTCGTGTAGCGTGGAAACGATCTTCGCTAGAACGTTAATTCGAGAGTGACTGTGAAGAGTTTGAGGAGCGGTACAAGGACGAAAGTGAAACAATGAACATATTTGCTGGAATACAAGTGAAAACTAGTATTAAATTGAAAATTACAAAATTATTAAAGATGCCGCCTCATATGATACTTGAACATGCTCGGAATTTTATAAAATACAAGTCAGAGGAAATCTCGCGTCGAAAGAAATTCAAACATCTGAAAAAGTTTACTGTAAAGAGGATACTAGACTTACGGCAGCGTCGAAAAGGAAATGAAGAAAGGGCGCAAAGCGATTACTTTGCTCGCCCGTCAGGTATGCATCGGTCAGCGACAGTCTACGGATCATGTGTGAGTGTGATAGGAAGGCAACACATAAAACAGTGATGACATGGACATAGATGGCAACGTGACAACGGCAGACGTACATGCATTTCGACCACCAAATACTGTCGTGTTGTCAATCGACGCCGATGCATCAGGAATCAATGTTCGTACATTGATGGAAGATATTGATAACTAAATCACATGTTAATATGAAATATGTGTCGCGATTTTATCCCGAAGTTTTCATGAAAAATCTACTGCGTAGCACCGAATTGAGCACCAGGAGTTTTTTTTTTATTTTTTAGTCTCGCTAAATACGCGAAGTAAAGGAAACAAAAGAAAAATTCGGAGAAGGTATTAAAATTCATGGAGAAGAAGTAAAAACTTTGAGGTTCGCCGATGACATTGTAATTCTGTCAGAGACAGCAAAGGACTTGGAAGAGCAGTTGAACGGATTGGACAGTGTCTTGATAGGAGGATATAAGATGAACATCAACAAAAGCAAAACTAGGATAATGGAATGTAGTCAAATTAAATCGGGTGATGGTGAGGGAATTAGATTAGGAAATGAGACACTTAAAGTAGTAAATGAGTTTTGCTATTTAGGGAGCAAAATAACTGATGATGGTCGAAGTAGAGAGGATATAAAATGTAGACTGACAATGGCAAGGAAATCGTTTCTGAAGAAGAGAAATTTGTTAACATCGAGTATAGATTTAAGTGTCAGGAAGTCGTTTTTGAAAGTATTTGTATGGAGTGTAGCCATGTATGGAAGTGAAACATGGACGATAACCAGTTTGGACAAGAGGAGAATAGAAGCTTTCGAAATGTGGTGCTACAGAAGAATGCTGAAGATAAGGTGGGTAGATCACGTAACTAATGAGGAGGTATTGAATAGGATTGGGGAGAAGAGAAGTTTGTGGCACAAATTGACTAGAAGAAGGGATCGGTTGGTAGGACATGTTTTGAGGCATCAAGGGATCACAAATTTAGCATTGGAGGGCAGCGTGGAGGGTAAAAATCGTAGAGGGAGACCAAGAGATGAATACACGAAACAGATTCAGAAGGATGTAGGTTGCAGTAGGTACTGGAAGATAAAGAAGCTTGCACAGGATAGAGTAGCATGGAGAGCTGGATCAAACCAGTCTCAGGACTGAAGACCACAACAACAGCAACAACAAATACGCGAACGGAATAGGAAAGAAAATCGATAATATTGGTACGATGTACCCTCTACCGTGCACTGTTCACCGGCTTGTAGAATGTTTATGCAGAAGCATATATAAATGAAATGAAGAAACAAGTGAAGAAAAACTGACTCTGTACATCTATACTCTGCAACCGCTGTGAATGGCAGAAGGTAGTGCCCATTCTTACTAGGGCTTTTTTCCGTTCCATTCACTTATGGAGCACTGGAGAAATGTTTATACACCTCTGTGCGCGCTGTAACTATTCTAATCTTCTCTTGGTGACCCCTCTGACAGCGATGATTGGGACGTTGTAGTAGATTCCTCGATTCCTAACTTAAAGCTGGTCCAGGTACTCTTTCAGAGGACAATTGAGTGTATTTTAAGGTGTTTGTCGATTCAGTTCTTTCAGCAACGTTCTCCTACGAGAAAAAAGCCTGTGACCATTTGTGCTGCTCTTCTTTATTACCTTCAATATCCCCAATTAGACCTGTTAGGTACGGTTGTCACACAATTGAGAAATATTCAACGATGGACCGCACGAGTGCTTTGTAAGCAATATCTTCTGTAGAGTGATTGTACTTTTCTAGAATCCTACCAATGTACTAAAGTTTGCCACCTGCTTTACGTACGACTGAGCCTATGTGATCGTTCTATTTCTTACCTCTGTTCCTTATCCTCATGACTCATTGGTACTGTAACCAAAGAATACTAGGAATTACTATAACCAAAGAATACTAGGAATTTTCGTTTTTGAAGTGCACAGTTTTACGTTTATGAACATTTGGAGTAACTTACCAATCTTTGCATCTGTTTGGAGTCTTATCAAGACATAGCTTTATCAGAAACTACTTTGTTGTGAATATTTGCATCTACGAAAATTTTGAGGTTATTAGATTATTAATGCAAGACTATAAATGTAAAAAATGAACAACATGAGCCCCAATATACTCTCCTGGAAATTGAAATAAGAACACCGTGAATTCATTGTCCCAGGAAGGGGAAACTTTATTGACACATTCCTGGGGTCAGATACATCACATGATCACACTGACAGAACCACAGGCACATAGACACAGGCAACAGAGCATGCACAATGTCGGCACTAGTACAGTGTATATCCACCTTTCGCAGCAATGCAGGCTGCTATTCTCCCATGGAGACGATCGTAGAGATGCTGGATGTAGTCCTGTGGAACGGCTTGCCATGCCATTTCCACCTGGCGCCTCAGTTGGACCAGCGTTCGTGCTGGACGTGCAGACCGCGTGAGACGACGCTTCATCCAGTCCCAAACATGCTCAATGGGGGACAGATCCGGAGATCTTGCTGGCCAGGGTAGTTGACTTACACCTTCTAGAGCACGTTGGGTGGCACGGGATACATGCGGACGTGCATTGTTCCCTTGCCGGTCTAGGAATGGTAGAACGATGGGTTCGATGACGGTTTGGATGTACCGTGCACCATTCAGTGTCCCCTCGACGATCACCAGTGGTGTACGGCCAGTGTAGGAGATCGCTCCCCACACCATGATGCCGAGTGTTGGCCCTGTGTGCCTCGGTCGTATGCAGTCCTGAATGTGGCGCTCACCTGCACGGCGCCAAACACGCATACGACCATCATTGGCACCAAGGCAGAAGCGACTCTCATCGCTGAAGACGACACGTCTCCATTCGTCCCTCCATTCACGCCTGTCGCGACACCACTGGAGGCGGGCTGCACGATGTTGGAGCGTGAGCGGAAGACGGCCTAACGGTGTGCGGGACCGTAGCCCAGCTTCATGGAGACGGTTGCGAATGGTCCTCGCCGATACCGCAGGAGCAACAGTGTCCCTAATTTGCTGGGAAGTGGCGGTGCGGTCCCCTACGGCACTGCGTAGGATCCTACGGTCTTGGCGTGCATCCGTGCGTCGCTGCGGTCCGGTCCCAGGTCGACGGGCACGTGCACCTTCCGCCGACCACTGGCGACAACATCGATGTACTGTGGAGACCTCACGCCCCACGTGTTGAGCAATTCGGCGGTACGTCCACCCGGCCTCCCGCATGCCCACTATACGCCCTCGCTCAAAGTCCGTCAACTGCACATACGGTTCACGTCCACGCTGTCGCGGCATGCTACCAGTGTTAAAGACTGCGATGGAGCTCCGTATGCCACGGCAAACTGGCTGACACTGACGGCGGCGGTGCACAAATGCTGCGCAGCTAGCGCCATTCGACGGCCAACACCGCAGTTCCTGGTGTGTCCGCTGTGCCGTGCGTGTGATCATTGCTTGTACAGCCCTCTCGCAGTGTCCGGAGCAAGTATGGTGGGTCTGACACACCGGTGTCAATGTGTTCTTTTTTCCATTTCCAGGAGTGTACATGTCAAAGATTCTGGACGATAGTTTTGTGAATCACTTATGCTATCTTTCTGTGGATTGTCCTTCCTTCCAACTGCTGGGCTCGGTTCTGTGTTCGAGGGGTCTACGGTATGCTGTTGTCAAAAGAGGGTCTAACTCTGCCGCAAATTCTGAGTCTAACCTAACAGGGATTCCTTCAGGCCTTTGGGCTTTATTCAATTTACGGACTTCACCTGTTTCTCAACGCCGCTGACACTAACACGAGTATCTGTTTCACTCATCTTCACACTGGTTCCAGAAGTAAAGTGCGGTAATACTCCTGGATTTCCCTTTTTGAAGGAAAATTTGGAAACAATGTTCGGCGTTTCTGCTTTTGATTTTTTACTTTCTCAATTGATATACCATTCATGAGTGTTTGGCGATAGCTTTGCTGTCAGTGACAGCTTTTAGATACAATCAGGATTTCTTTTGGTTTTGTGACAGATATTTCGATAATATTCTACTATGGTAGTCGGTAGATTGCTTCGCATATTGCCCATCTGACAGCCAATGTTTTGTATTATACCGAGTATGCGGTAATCTCAGTTTGTTTAGAAGCTTCTTTATAGTGGCTGTATACCGTGGGGGCTCCCTCCCATCATGAACTGTTGTCGCTGTACAAATCTATTCAATGCACGGCCACCTATTCTTTTAAACTATCTGTTACAACTAGTGTTCAGAGAAAGCATTTACTATTGTTTCGCCGGAGGTCCTGTCACAAACCACTTACAGAACTGTAATTTTACCAATCGATTGTGGGATGCTTAAAGTCTCATAAAATAGTGACAGTAGGATTGGAAAAAATACGTACTAGCGAACTGCGATTTCGCTTACAATAATTTTATCTTCAAACTCTTTCATTGATCCGAGTTTGCATACAATAACTACAGTATGGGACAGTAGGTCCCCCTTGATGCAAAACACTTTTGTTATTTATTTATTCCCAAACTAGTTTCAGTGGCAAAAATCGCCATTTTCATTGGATTCTAAAAAATGCAGAAATAGCATGTTTGCTTCCAAAATTGTTTTCTGTGAATAATTTCATGATATCTTATTTACTATACGTCACAGCATGGTTTTATCATTTCTGCCACTGTTTTCAGCATAGTTTTTGCCGTTTTTGTCGCCGTTTTTCTCGGCATACGTCATGTCATATGCAACTGTATGAGTGGCAGTTAGTAAAAAAATACAAGAACGTGAACTTATGTATGACAGGGTTCCACAATTACGATTGCAGTTGTGTAGTGGGTACAATTTTGGTTTGTCTAAAAGTAACTACAAGCCGCCCAAAACACGTGAGTACACGAGAAACTAGGTAACAACTTAGGACACACCAAAACTATATCCATAACACTACCTACACTGACGTACATAAGTTCATGTTGCACATTTGTTTACTAACAGCCACTCATACAGTTGCATATGACATGATGTCTGCCGAGCAAAACGGCAACAAAAAACGCAGAAAATATGCCGGAAACAGGCAACAATCGTAAAACCATGTTGTCACAAATAGTAAATAAGATATTACGATCTTATTCACAGAAAAAATTCTGGAACCAAACAGTGCACATGTAATAATGTTTTACAATAGTTTATAAGTATGCTGTTTCTGCATGTTTGAGAATCAAAGAATCTACTAATAACGGAAATATTTGTCGCTGAATCTAGTTTAGGAAAAAATAAATAAATAAATAACAAAAGTGTTTTGCATCAAGGCCGACCTACAACCACATATCGTTGTTTCGTTTACATTTTTAGGTGAGTCTGGTGATCGACATAAGGATCCATTTACAAAGAAGTTTTGCATCACCTCGGTTTCGAGAGTTCCGGAACCTGTACAAAAATTTGGAACAGATATCAACGTAAACATCATTTCCGCCATTTTTATTGCTCATGAATATCACGCATTGGATGTTGTACCATCACACAGCGATACCTTCAGAGATGGTGGTCCAGATTGCTGTACATACTGGTACCTTTAATACCCAGTAGCACGTCCTCATGCATTGATGTATGCCTGTATTCGTCGTGGCATACTACCGACAAGTTTATCAAGGCACTGTTGGTCCAGATTGTCCCATTCCTCAACGGCGATATGACGTAGATCCCTCGGAGTGGTCGGTGGGTCACATCGTCGATAAACAGTCCTTTTCAATCTATCCCAGGCATCTTCGGTAGGGTTCATGACTGGAGAACATGCTGACCTCTCTAGTCGAGCGATGTCGTTGTCCTGAAGGAAGTCATTCACAAGGTGTGCACAATGTGGACGCGAATTGTCGTCCATGAAGACGAATGCCTCGCCAATATGCTGCCGATATGGTTGCACTATCGGTCGGACGATGGCATTCACGTATCGTACAGCCATTACGGCGCCTTCCGTTACCACCAGCGGTGTACGTCGGCCCCACACAATGCCACCCGAAAAAATCAGGGAACCTCCACCGTGCTGCCTCGCTGGACAGTGTGTCTAAGGGGTCACCGACGATTGTCTGGTTGAAGGCATATGCGACACTCATCGGTGAAGAGAACGTGATGCCAATTCCGAGCGGTCCATTCGGCATGTTGTTGGGCCCATCTGTACCGCGCTGCATGGTGTCGTGGTTGCAAAGATGGACCTCGCCATGAACGTCGGGAGTGAAGCTGCGCATCATGCAGCCTATTGCGCACAGTTTCAGTCTTAACTCGACGCCCTGTGGCTGCACGAAAAGCATTATTCAACATAGTGTCGTTGCTGTCAGGGTTCCTCCTAGCCATAATTCGTAGGTAGCGGTCATCCACTGCAGTAATAGCCCTTGGGCAGCCTGAGCGAGGCATGTCATCGACAGTTCCTGTCTTTCTGTATCTCCTCCATTCACTCCGAGACGCTTCGGTTCACTCTGAGACGCCTGGACACTTACCTTGCTGAGAACCCTTCGTGGCACAACGTAACAATGCGAACGCTATCGAACCGCGGTATTGACCTAGGCAGGGTTGAGCTACAGACAACACGAGCCGTGTACCTCCTTCCTGGTGGAATGACTGGAACTGATCGGCTGTCGGACCCCTCCGTATAATAGGCGCTGCTTGTGCATGGTTGTTTACATCTTTGGGCGGGTTTAGTGACATCTCTGAACAGTCAAAGGGACTGTGTCTGTGATACAATATCCACAGTCAACGTCTATCTTCAGTAGTCCTGGGAACCGGGGTGATACAAAACGTTTATGATGTGTGTATAAGTTTACGGTCACCTCCGATACTGAGTCTTGCCCAAACAACCTGGCATGCAACAGTAATTTCTATCTCGTTGAATTTGAGGTAATTGTCTACTGCGACAATACGTCGCCTCGTTTTCCCATTAGATTATCGTTTCGATATACACTTAAATATCCCCTAAAACGTTACTGGTACGAACGTCAGGATTTAACCAGATTTCGATATCTAGCTTACCTTAGATGATAGGTTGAAGGAGATTATGAAATGAAGGATGTGAGATCCAAATGACATGGAAGGGAGACACTGGTTAAGAAGGAAGTGAGACAAGGCTGCAGACTATAGTCCGTGTTATTATATCTGACATGCAGCAATCAGTGAAGGAAACCGAACAGAAATTTAAAAAATGAATCAAGAGATCAGGTCTCACACGTGCTATTATAGAATGGGACCGTAGAACCGCTGTCAGTAAATGCGAATCGCAGAGTAGGGATGTAGATATAGATGTAGCAGCTGCCAAGTTAATAAGTGATACAGAATCTCCTTAACATTTCATGCTGAGATACTTGTTGTAGAATCATAATTTTTTTTTTCTTTCCAGTAGGAGAGATTCGCTGGTGAAAGTAAAACTGTGAGAGTGGGTGTTGAGTTTTATCTTTGGAATTCATTTCCAGTGGAGTGAAGAAAATTACATGTTTTGTATTTTATAATGTATACCGCTTCATCAAATAAAATTTGAAAAAATCGCTTTCATCTAGAATGAAGTCGAACAGATCATTAACATTACCGTATATGTCTTTGTTCTGTTCTTTATGACGCACATGAAATTCCTAGTTTGTTCCGGGTTTGAGTCCCGTTCCAGTAAATGGTTTTAAGGTACCAGGAAATTTTATTACATTGCTTCATACGTAGCAGACAGAGAAATGAAAACAAGGGGAGGAAATGTAGCCTCAGTAAAAGAATAGACTATAATCGGATGAGGCGGAATGAACATTTGAAAAGAATAGGCAATGAAAGATTACTTCTAAAATGTAAATATTTTAAACAAATGCGGGTGTGCTAGAATAGTGAGAAGACCACGCGACAAATGTAGGAGAGAATATTGTACCTTGACAGCGGAATACCTAGCAGCAAACAACGTTTTCTAGTCGCTGTTTCAATCTAGCTACCGATTTTAGAATCAAATGGCAGAATACGCGCTAGAGACCGCCATAAGCAATTTTCGGCATTCACTACTGTCTCCGTTGCTGTGAGACGTAAGGTTGAGTTTTGGGCAGCGTCTGTAAATGTTTTTAATTCTATACATTTAAATGCTGCATAATATATTAATTCTAATTGAAGCTGTTGTTAATCCTTCAGTTTATGGTGAGTAATATTCTACATACTAACGGAAAAAGCAACAACCCCAAAAAATAATATAATGAAATTTCGGGAATACATTTGACTAGGCATCATATTTAAGTGACTAACATGGCAAGATCACAGGTTAACGTAAGTGCGACGTAAGCAGTTGCAAATGTGAAAGACTGGTATGTTAATAACCGGTGTAGCCGGTACAATGTTGAATACAAGCATGCAAATGTGCCGTATGTCTGTTTGTGGGATGGAATTCCGTACCTGTTGCACTTACTCGGGTAACAGGGGTGGTCAATTCTGTTTGTGGATGACGTTGGAGTTGTCGTTTGATGATGTGCCATATGTGCTCTAGTGGAGAAAGATCTGGTGATCGAGCAGGCTAAGGCAACATGTCGACACTCTATAGAGCGTGTTGTGTTACAATAGCGGTACGTGGGTGAGCGTTATCCTGTTGGAAAAACCCTCTGACAATTCATTGACTCACTGACGTAGGAACTACTGCCAAAATAGCTGCTCCAGATGCAATACAATGCGCCAAAGCCATAGACCAAATATGATGGTCTTCCCTCTCGGTAGTGCCACATGGCGGTCCGGAGCCAGTTCTTCTTGCGACCGTGCCTTTCTGTGACGACCGCTGCCAGCAGAGATGTGCAATGGCTATATTTCTACTAAGCCTTTTTGCAATATCGGGGAAGGAACATCCAACTTCTAGCCCTATTACACGACTTGGTTCAAATTCAGTGAGCTGTTGATAATGGTGTCCTCGTCGTCTTAAAGGCATTCGTGATTGACAGCAACTCACTAAGTCCATTATGTAAGAAAGCTATCGCTTACTACTGTTGTAGCGCGTATTCAGAGCAATACTGATTTGCATCACCATAGTGACGGTACTAGCGTCGCTCGTATGCGACTGGTGTGAAATTTGAATAGTCACCAGCCAGATGCAGAAACACGCCCACCGACTTTCGCTGAACTCGCACAACTCCTTCATGGTGTTACAATTCTTTTTTTTGCGTGAGTTTATTCTTAAAATTAACTATATAGTGTTTGGTCGTAGAGCCATATTTCGTCGGCCGTGTACCATGTATTACCCTGAAATGGAAAAAGTTTTTCTACCAAGTAACACGTGACATTTGCAAATGAAATGAATTTCTTTAATGTCTTAACAATTTTATATGGATAGAAAACGGAACTCTATTAGTTTCCAATAGTTTCTATTTCAAAATATATTTCACTAGTAACTAGTTTTTGTTAATACGTCTACTCAATTTGATTTCACTTACTGATTATTGGTACATAGTATGGCAGAGTAACAATGTAACAGATAGATAATTCAATACAGCATAGACAAGGCGTTGGCAGAAGATGTGTTCCTAGGTATGTGACCATTCAGTACCTTGGAACATTTTTTCATATTTGGAAAAAATTTACTTTTCCTGAGTAATTTTTGGAATTTCAGAAAAAAGATTTCAGCACATAAAAAGTGAGTGCCATCATTAGCAAATGGATCGAGAAATTATGTTACATTTCTATCCTGGCTAGAGACATAGATGTAAAAAGTGTTCCAAGGTAGAACACTCCCTCCTACGTTGTAACAGTAGTAATGAAATGATCGTATGACATTGACGGCCGGTTAATCCCCACCTGGGAGTCTGGAACCGCACGACCGCTACGGTCGCAGGTTCGAATCCTGCCTCGGGCTTGGATGTGTGTGATGTCCTTAGGTTGGTTAAGTTTAAGTAGATCTAAGTTCTAGGGGATTGATGACCTCAGATGTTAAGTCCCATAGTGCTCAGAGCCATTTGAACCAACCCACCTGGGAAAGTTCGATGCCGAGGTGCAAGTCTTTTCAGTTGACGCCACATCAGGCGACTTGCGTGCCGATGATGGTTAAATGATGAAGAGGCCAACAGAACACCCAGTACCCGAGCGGAGAAGATCTCCGACTTGGTCGGTAATCGAACCCGGGCCTGCTGCATCTCAGTCAAACCCACTGACCACTCAGCCATGGGGGCGAACATTGTAACAGATTGTAGTGCATAATAATAGAAGCGAAAACGAAGACGTCGAAACAAATTGCTACCATGAAAAGTAGCTCATTTGGTTGCAGGATCAGATCTCAAGAACGAACGAAGAAAAATGTTATAGGTCCAGTGCCTGCCGAATATTTCACTTCCTCGAAGAGACAGTCTGAGATTTGTGTGTTATATATATGAACAGTTAGCAGGCTACAGAATAAACCTGGAGTAACCCACTAGCGTAGCGGCACAACGTGGGATGAAATGCGATAAGGAGGAGTCAGCTCTCAAAGCCGTGGCAGAACCTTACGCGCAGTTATCAATGCAGCGATTCCAGG
This sequence comes from Schistocerca nitens, assembly GCF_023898315.1. Lineage (NCBI taxonomy): Eukaryota > Metazoa > Arthropoda > Insecta > Orthoptera > Acrididae > Schistocerca > Schistocerca nitens. The sequence goes on from NC_064615.1 coordinate 905,057,003, forward strand.
AATCCGCTCCACCAGCGGAAACGCTACAGACTGTGCGACGTGTTCTCGCAGGCGAGAGGTCCTCGATGGAATGCGTGAGGGGAGGGGCGAAGTACACTTGCACCGACATTCGTTCTCAGCCAAGTACAAGGTGATCTATGCGCGAAGCACACAACAGCTATCACCGTCCTACTTCAGCAAAAGATCTGGTCGAGAACACGAGAAAATTCGGGTGAAAACAAGACTCCCTAGAAACTACACAATGGACTTTTGTCCGAATTTTCGGAGCCAAACGAAGAGTGTTAAATAAATAAATGGGATATCAAACTGATCAGTGAGACGTGTGGCTTAGTAAATCTTTGAAAGTGAACAGGATAATTAAGAAACACTGAATTAGTGGTTTGAGGGAAAACTGAACTATTTCACGAACAGCAGATGCTACTATGTAAATGAAGTGTGATGAAGTTCGTCTCTTCAAGACTTAGTAATTTTGCGCATAAAAAGTTGCATTGATGTAGAAATTGTGTAATGGATTCTTTCATGCTAAAAAATAAAATGTATAACTAATTCAGCGTAACCTGAAACTTCTCTGCTTTCTCTTGATCAGTATGTTCTTAATAATAACAGAATACAGATGGATATTTAAATATATTATATTCCCGCTTTCTGAACAAAACTTGTAAATAAAAAATTTGAGAAGTAAACTGTCAAATATTTTGCGAAATGATTCGCCTGATTCAGTAAGTGGCTCGAAACATCATATCCAGACACTCCGAGATGATGATGGCATTGAAACAGAGGATGACACGCGTAAAGCTGAAATACTAAACACCTTTTTCCAAAGCTGTTTCACAGAGGAAGACCGCACTTCAGTTCCCTCTCTAAATCCTCGCACAAACGAAAAAATGGCTGACATCGAAATAAGTGTCCAAGGAATAGAAAAGCAACTGGAATCACTCAACAGAGGAAAGTCCACTGCACCTGACTGGATACCAACTCGATTCTACACAGAGTACGCGAAAGAACTTGCCCCCCTTCTAACAGCCGTGTACCGCAAGTCTCTAGAGGAACGGAAGGTCCCAAATGATTGGAAAAGAGCACAGGTAGTCCCAGTTTTCAAGAAGGGTCGTCGCGCAGATGCGCAAAACTGTAGGCCTATATCTGTGACATCGATCTGTTGTAGAATTTTAGAACAGGTTTTTTGCTCGCGTATCATGTCATTTCTGGAAACCCAGAATCTACTCTGTAGGAATCAACATGGATTCCAGAAACAGCGATCGTGTGAGACCCAACTCGCTTTATTTGTTCATGAGACCCAGAAAATATTAGATACAGGCTCCCAGGTAGATGCTATTTTTGTTGACTTCCGGCAAGCGTTCGATACAGTTCCGCACTGTCGTCTGATAAACAAAGTAAGAGCCTACGGAATATCAGACCAGCTGTGTGGCTGGATTGAAGAGTTTTTAGCAAAAAGAACACAGCATGTTGTTATCAATGGAAAGACGTCTACAGACGTTAAAGTAACCTCTGGCGTGCCACAGGGGAGTGTTATGGGACCATTGCTTTTCACAATATATATAAATGACCTAGTAGATAGTGTCGGAAGTTCCATGCGGCTTTTCGCGGATGATGCTGTAGTATACAGAGGAGTTGCAGCATTAGAAAATTGTAGCGAAATGCAGGAAGATCTGCAGCGGATAGGCACTTGGTGCAGGGAGTGGCAACTGTCCCTTAACATAGATAAATGTAATGTATTGCGAATACATAGAAAGAAGGATCCTTTATTGTATGATTATATGATAGCGGAACAAACACTGGTAGCAGTTACTTCTGTAAAATATCTGGGAGTATGCGTGCGGAACGATTTGAAGTGGAATGATCATATAAAATTAATTGTTGGTAAGGCGGGTACCAGGTTGAGATTCATTGGGAGAGTGCTTAGAAAATGTAGTCCATCAACAAAGGAGGTGGCTTACAAAACACTCATTCGACCTATACTTGAGTATTGCTCATCAGTGTGGGATCCGTACCAGATCGAGTTGACGGAGGAGATAGAGAAGACCCAAAGAAGAGCGGCGCATTTCGTCACATGGTTATTTGGTAACCGTGATAGCGTTATGGAGATGTTTAATAAACTCAAGTGGCAGACTCTGCAAGAGAGGAGCTCTGCATCGCGGTGTAGCTTGCTGTCCAGGTTTCGAGAGGGTGCGTTTCTGGATGAGGTATCGAATATATTGCTTCCCCCTACTTATACCTCCCGAGGAGATCACGAATGTAAAATTAGAGAGATTAGAGCGCGCACGGAGGCTTTCAGACAGTCGTTCTTCCCGCGAACCATACGCGACTGGAACAGGAAAGGGAGGTAATGACAGTGGCACGTAAAGTGCCCTCCGCCACACACCGTTGGGTGGCTTGCGGAGTATAAATGTGGATGTAGATGTAGAAAGTAAGAAATAAACAGATTAGAGAAATACTTGAGGCGCCTCATTTGATGTACGTAGTTTCGAGCATCATTCAAAGGCGAGCTACTTAAAAGAATTCTAAAACTCTCTCTCATAAAAATATTCGTTCGTCGATTTTCTTACATTTTTTCCATCCTTCGTGTTTTAGGAGGATTGTATCGGATATGAACTTATAGCGTGTAAAAAAGTTATTTTTCCCCAAAATGTTATAACTGGACGGTAAACGGTTATAAAAATAAAACTAAAGTAATTACAAGTTATACATCTTATTGTTATGCTAACCTTCTGCCTCGGGAGAAACTTGAAAACGAAAATTCATAAATGAAGCTATTAAGTTAAAGTGTTGAACAGAATAGGTCTTACACAAAATATTGGTTTAGCCTTATTGGTTTAGCCTCAAGTGAAACAGTTATCCATTTATTATACTCACAGAAAGTTGTGTTCAGCCCTAAACGGGAACCATTATAGTAAACATCAAGGTACGTCGATGGTTACAAGGCTGGAAAGTAGGTTCAAAAAATGGTTCAAAAATGGTTCAAATGGCTCTGAGCACTATGGGACTGCCCGCATCTCGTGGTCGTGCGGTAGCGTTCTCGCTTCCCACGTCCGGGTTCCCGGGTTCGATTCCCGGCGGGGTCAGGGATTTTCTCTGCCTCGTGATGGCTGGGTGTTGTGTGCTGTCCTTAGGTTAGTTAGGTTTAAGTAGTTCTAAGTTCTAGGGGACTGATGACCATAGCTGTTAAGTCCCATAGTGCTCAGAGCCATTTGAACCATTTGAACCACTATGGGACTCAACATCTTAGGTCATAAGTCCCCTAGAACTTAGAACTACTTAAACCTAACTAACCTAAGGACATCACACACACCCATGCCCGAGGCAGGATTCGAACCTGCGACCGTAGCAGTCCCGCGGTTCCGGACTGCAGTGCCAGAACCGCACGGCCACCGCGGCCGGCGGCTGGAAAGTAGGAGATGTACTAATGGAGGTAAAGTTGTGAGGGCGACTTTTAAGTCGTGCTTCTATAGCATAGTTGGGAGAGCTCTTGCCTGCAAATGGTAAAGGTCAACATTCGAGTCATGGTCCATAACATAGTTTTAATCTGCAATGTGTTTCAGGTCTTAATAACATTACAAATTTCATTAACAAATTTGTAATAAAAACCATCAGAGAATCAAAATGTATTATCAAAGAAGGGAGGAAGGTTAGGATTTAACGTCCCGCCCACGATGAGGACGGAGTACACCCTCAAACGAACCATTTTGGCGTTTGCTAACTTAAGTGTTTTAGGGAAATTCGTGGAAAACCTGAATCAGGTATGTCAGACTGGATTCGGACTGGGGTCTTCCTGAATACAAATGTTACCACTTCATGTACTTTCAAGAAAAAATGAATTCTGCAACAACATGATTAGAACTATTTGGAACAAAGTAAATAACTGAGACAGTAAAAGCGCTCAAGAAAATTCTTTAATCTCGAATAACGAACTGATGAAAAGTAGAAAATTTCAATAAGTTTTTTTAAAGGGACGACTGGATGCTTCCTTATTGGATAGATTACGGTTCCCAAGAAAAGCTTTTCAAAACAATTTCAATACTTTTCAACTACGTATTTAGTGCATGGGAATTTTTCGACGACGCTGGTCACTTGCCAGTGCTGCCAGACAGCAGTTCGTTTTCCATAGTAGTAACTCATGACACAGTGGCGTTCGAAATACTGGTCGAAGTTGTTTATTGAATCTCTCGTGAATAGAGCGACCGACTGAAGGCGACGTTGCTGCCGAGTTTACTAGCGGTGGATCGCTCGTTTATGGAGCCCTTAGTGAACTCTTCGTCGATATGTCAACTCAGGGTGAACGCAACGGCGTAAGAGGTCACTCAGTACAAATGATTCTTTCTACTATGAACTGTTTATTACCGAAATGAAACACAGCAGAAAGCAATGACGTCTATGTGATGTCACAGGTTTTCCCGACGTCATTCATTAATGGTCTGCTTATGGGTAAAACGGAAACAACAGCTCCGCTTAACACCCAGAAATGCATTATTAATGACGACTATAATGACGGTGCCATAACACACGATACCGTTTAACCACCAAAGTTGGCCCGAGAAGTCAAGCAAATATAGCCGCACTGTATTGGGATTGAGGATACGAACTTTACTGGCACAAAAACGATATAGCTGATCCACCTTATATCATATGTCAGTATAAAAAGCAAGTTAAAATCTCATTTGATTCCATTAATATTCAAATTTTTAAAGGCTCTTATGTGTTAAACAGCAAATTAGCTTTCTGACAAAAAACTGCTTAACACAGTCCATCTATGATGCATTGGAAATTCCTACAAAATGTATTATTTCTTATTACATATGCATGGAGGTTCGGAACACCATGGTGATATACCAGAATTGTCGAAAATTATTCGTACGAGGGAACGCTGATGTGCACTTGGCATGGAAACTCCTTTGAAGAATGAATAACTTGTAGTATCCTGATTTCCCAGTAACTACAAGATTTATAAAGTTCGTGTTTCCCCTCCGCAAATTACTTACGAAAAACCATGATAAACAATCTATATCACTGCTTTGCATATATAAGCTACCCTGAATATAATTGCTGTGTCAGTGATCGGGTCTAGTGAAGCACGGGATACACCCCTTCCTTCGGCTTTGACCAATGACGTCAAAATTTGCCAGAGATAATTTATTACAGCTGACAAGAGTGTTCAGAAACAAAGGAATACGAAAGACAAAAAATATGGTTGACATATATCAAGGCAAGTAATATTTTCAAGTTAAGGATATCTCGTGTTTGCATCGTATTATTTCTGTGGAAAATGAAGGGGAAATAATGGATGGAAATATTGGTAGCATAGAATACCTCACGTCACATATTTATGGGTTGTATCTCGAACCTCATTCGAACTGTATTGGTTAACTGCAGTACGGGATACAAGTTTAACGTACGTCGATTTCTTCATTTTCGTTATCATTAATATCCTGTTGTTCAGTTGAACTATAAAGGTCACCTGAAGCACGGGATACAAATTTTACGTGTTCACTACCCCTAATAGTTTGTTCTTACGTAGATAGTAGTACTACCGATGGCACAAGGAGGTACGTACATAATATTTGTATCCCATACTTCCGCTGACGTATATACATGCACACTTCTAACGAAAACGTGGAAACTGACGCACGTAACATTTGCAACCTGTACCTCAGTTGAACTACGCGAAGAGGCAATAAGACGACACATATACAATTTGTATCTCGTACTTCACTATGGGGTACAGTATTTTTTTCGCTTTCGATGTTAATAGTATCGACTGAAAGTTATATTTTTGATCACAGCAGTGACTATAGTATCCCATTCTTTATACACAACATTTGTATTAGCTCTTCAGTTGACATGTATAGGTAAATCTCATCAGTGTTACATATGTCGTTCTTTTCGAATGGGTAGTGTCAGTGCAAAGGTCAACTGAAGGACGGGATACAAATTTTAGTTATTGTCGGCGTTTCGCCTTTAATATTGTTAGTACAGATTCGAAAAAATCGTACTGATACTAGTGCTGGGAAACGAAAGAAGAACGACAGCTCTGAAGTTTCTATTACATACTGGAGGACACGAAAACATACGTAGTGGTGTAATTCAACAATGAAATACGTCAAAATAGTCAAATGCAGTAAAAGAAAAAAATGGGAAACTGAACTTACTACACGGGAACTTCTTAAAGGAACCGAACCTCGCCTAGAAAGACATCAACAAAAATCACATACCCACATACACAACAAACAAAACATTACGAACACACACACACACACACACACACACACATTCAGCCCCCCCCCCCCTCCTAATGTGAATTTAGGTAACAAATTTCGGACGGTACATCTGCTGAAGAAGTTTAACAAAACATGTAAACGGGCAATATGTTTGGGGAGTACAACACTTCCATGAATAATCGTCTAAGTGACTTTGTAGTGTGGAAATCCAGCGTTTCCCCTTCCCTTCAAGAGATTTCACAGCTGACCAATAACCCTCTATGCTATTTGTGCAAGCCCTTGTGGACAATGATCTCAACTCAATATTGTGATTAACTACGAGATGCTGATAACCCCTTTCCCCTAAATCCCTATATGAAGAAAAACCATCTGAAATTACAGTGGAACCCTCTGCAACGTGATCTTCAATTAAGCTGACCAAAACGTCCTTCCTTCGATTGGGTACTGCTTTAAACACTACATAGTCACACTCTTGACCTGAAACTACAGCTCCCCCCCCCCCCCCCCAAAACCCATAATCCCACCGAAGGTTCCCCCCTGTTGTACTTCGTTTTGCCAAAATCCAAAATGACTCGTCAATTTCGACCATAACAACCCCCCTCCCCCCCCCCCCCAACGGTCCCCTATATTTCATGTATTCCCCACAAACTTCCCTACCAAAAGAGTATCAATCCACAACTGTACGCTTACTCACACAACATTGATGGACCCACAGCCATACAGGATATCTCAAACACCAACAATACGTGATTTTCATAATATCTCTAAGCGAGTTTAGATTTTTCGAACCACGTCCCCCGTCTAATAGACCGCCACAACCGATCTTTGCTGCAGTGCCATACGAATAAGTCGTGAGTACGGCGACGAGATACACTTGTGAGGCGCATATGGGGTCTAGTGAAGCAGGGGATACAACCCGTCAGCTTTGACCAATGACGTCAGAATTGACCAGAGCGTATTTATTACACAGATGAAAGAGCTAACAAGACTGTTCAGAAACAAAGGAATGCGAGAGACGAAAAATAAGTTGACATATATCAAGGCAAGTAGTATTTTCACGTTAAGGATATCGCGTATTTGTATCGTATTATTTTCGTAGAAAATGAAGGGGAAATAATGGATAGAAATATTGGTAGAATAGAATACTTCACGTCACATATACATGGGGTGTATCTCGAACCTCATTCGAGCCGGCCGGTGTGGCCGTGCGGTTAAAGGCGCTTCAGTCTGGAACCGCGTGACCGCTACGGTCGCAGGTTCGAATCCTGCCTCGGGCATGGATGTGTGTGATGTCCTTAGGTTAGTTGGGTTTAATTAGTTCTAAGTTCTAGGCGACTGATGACCTCAGAAGTTAAGTCGCATAGTGCTCAGAGCCATTTGAACCATTTTTGAACCTCATTCGAACTGTATTGGTTAACTGCAGTACGGGATACAAGTTTAGCGTACGTCGATTTCCTCGTTTTCGTTAGCATTAATATCCTTTGTTCAGTTGCACTCTACAGGTCAACTGAAGCACAGGATACAAATTTTACATGTGTTGTTTCTTTCGCCTCCGCTACCACTAATAGTATGTTCTTACATAGATAGTAGTACTACCAATGGCAGAAGGAGCTACGCACATAATATTTGTATCCCATACTTCCGATGACCTACATATATGTACACTGCTAAGGAAAATGTGGAAAACGACGTACGTTACATTTGCAACCTGTACCTCAGTTGAACTACGTGAAGAGGCAATAAGACGACACGCATACAATTTGTATCCCGTACTTCATTATGGGCTACAGCTTTTTTTTCGCCTTCGACGTTAATAGTATCAACTGAAAGTTATAGCTTTGATCACAGAAGTGACAATAGTATCCCATTCTTTACTTGAGCTGTTTAGCTATACACAACATTTGTATCCTGCTCTCCAGTTAACATTTATAGGTAAATCTCATCAACGTTACATATGTCGTTATTTTCGAATAGGTCAAATGAAGGACGGGATACAAATTTTAGTTGTGTCGGGTATTTCACCTTTAATATTGCTAGTACAGATTCGGAAAAACCGTACTGATAGTAGTGCTGGAAAACGAAAGTAGAACGACAGCTGCGAAATTTCTATTACGTACAGTACTGGAGTACACGAAAACATACGTAATGGACATTTAAACGAGCAATATGCTTAGGGAATATTACGCCTCCATGAATATTTGTCTAAGTGACTTTGAAGTGTGGAAATCCGGCGTTTCCCCTTCCCTACAAGAGATTTCACACCTGACCAATAAACCCTCTATGCTATTTCTGCAAGCCCCTGTGGGTAATGATGTGAACTCAGTATTGTGATTAACTACGAGATGCTGATAAACCCTTTCCCCTAAATCCCTATATGAAGAAAAACCATCTGAAATTACAGTGGAACCCTCTGCAACGTGATCTTCAATTAAGCTGACCTAAACTTCCTTCCTTTCTTCTACAGGGTACTACTTTAAACATTACATCGTCACACTCTTGTCCTGAAACTACAGCCCCCCAAACACATAATCCCACCGGACCTTACCCCTGTTGTACTTCCTTTTCCCAAAACGCGACTCGTCAATTTCGACCATAACACCCGCCACCCGCCCCCAACGGCCCCGTATATTTAATGAATTCCCCACAAACTTCCATACAAAAAGGGTACCAATGCACAACTGTGCGCTTACTCACACGACATTCATGGACACACAGCCACACAGGATATCTCAGACACCAACAGTACGTAATTTTCATAACGGCTCTCAAGGCGAGCTTAGATTTTTCGAACCACGTCCCTCGTCTAATGGACCGCCACTACCGATCTTTGCTGCAGCGCCATACGAGTAAGTCGTGAGTACGGCGACGAGATACACTTGTGAGGCGCATATGTTGGCCGCACTCACGACATCGAGCATACTCGGCAACGAGACCACACATTTGTAAAAAAACAAATCGTGTCCAACATGTCTACGCCCATAGCCTCTCTCAAATCATCCTGGTTCATCGGAACAGATGAATCCACACCTACAAACGAAAATGAGGTACTAAAAATTGTCATAAAATAAGAAACTAATAGTCCAAATTCCTCAACATCACTAAGAATGAAATTAAGTACCGAATGAATTGCAAACAACCAGTTATTTAAATAAATGCACACAAAGAATATTTTGAGCAATATGTAGCGATCTCTTTTAAAATCACATTCAATTATTTTAATGTACAATGATAGCGCTTATGCGGAACAAAGAACTGTTTTATTATCTATGGCTGAAATTGAAGACATTATTATCTATGAGTAATGTATGACGTCATTGATCAAAGCCGACGGGTTGTATCCTCTGCTTCACTAGACCCCGCATATGTTCGCCACACTCACGACATCGAACATACTCGGCAACGAGACCAAACATTTGTAAAAAAAACAAATCACGGCCAACATGTCTACGCTCATAGCTTCTCTCAAATCATCCAGCTTCATCGGAACAGATAAATCCATACCTACCAACGAAAATGGGGTCCAGTGTAGCAGGGGATACAACCCGTCGGCTTTGAACAATGACGTCACAAGTCGCCAGAGAGCATGTATTACAAAGATGAAAGAGCTGAGGAGAATGTTGAGAAACAAAGGAATGCGAGAGAGATAAACTTTATTTCACATATGTAAGGGCCAGTAGTATTTTCACGTTAACGATAACGCGTGTTTGTATCTTAGTATTTCTGCGCAAAATACAATGGAAAGAAATGAATGAAATTACTAGCAAAGAATACATCACGTTACATGTATGTCTGTTGTATCTCGAAAGTCTTTCGAACTGTATTGCTTAAGTGCAGTACGGGATACAAGTTCAGCGTAGTCGATTTCTTAGTTTCAAGTGGCATTGCTGTCCTGTTGTTCACTTGAACTATGTATCCTCTGCTTCGCTAAACCGCAAATGAAACACCCGATACAAATTAAAAGCTGATTCGAAGTGTGTTGCTTAAGTACAGTCCGGAATATGAGTTTGTCGTAAGGCGATTTCTTCGTTTTCACTAGCATTATTGTCCTGTTCTTCGCCTGAACGATGTATCCTCTGCTTCAGTAAACCCTAAGTGGAACACGGGATACAAATTGTAGATGTGCTGTTTATTTCGTCTCCGCTATTACTAACAGTCCTTTCTTACGTACATATCAGTATTACTGATGACAGAAGGACCTACGTATGTAATATATGTATACCAGACTTCCATTGACCTCGATATATGTACACTGGTAACAAATAGGTGGAAATACACGTACGTTACATTTGCAACATGTTTCATTTTATACGTTTTGATTGTTTATTTAACCTTTGTGTTTCACTTGTTGAAAGGGAACTACACAGTGATCTTGTCAAAAGCCGAGAAGCGATTCTTCTTAGTGTTGTAGCTCCCTTCAGTAGCTGATAAGTGTTTTTTGGCTTTTTTTAAAAAAAGCGAAAATGGTAAACTGCAAATAGAATAGATTACGAAGTCTTCGTAATCTATTCTATTTGCAGTTTACCATTTTCGCTTTTGCTGTTATGTTTCAGTTTCGTTTTTTTACTGATTGCTTAATAAAGTAGGATCTGTTTATTCTATCTCGTGAGATTTTTTTTTAAAAAGCCAAAAAACACTTATCAGCTACTGAAGCATCTGTATCTTAGGATCAGTTTATTCTATCTAGTGAGATTTTTTTTTTAAAAAGCCAAAAAACACTTATCAACTACTGAAGCATCTGTATATTCTAATGGGTGCGGGAGTTCCGACTCCTGGGGAGGTGGGTGGGTGTTATGCATGGATAATCTATTCTATTTGTACTTTACCATTTTCGCTTTTGCTGTTATGTTTCAGTTTCGTTTTTTTATTGATTGCTTAATAAAGTAGGATCAGTTTATTCTATCTCGTGAGATTTTTTTTAAAGCCAAAAAACACTTATCAGCTACTGTGCCTTGGACGCTAATAGTATCCCATTCGTTACTTGAACTATATAGCTATACGCAACATTTTTATCTTGCTCGCGAATTGACACATATAGTGTCAGTGTAAAGGCGAAGTGAAGTACGGGATACAAATTATAGTTGTGTCGTCAGTGTAAAGGCGAAGTGAAGGATGTTGTTGTGATGGGGGTTTCGGAAGTACACATTCGAAAATGTCATGCTGATACTAGAGCTGGAAAACGAAAAAAGATCGCCAGCTCCCAAATTTCTGTTACGTACTTCGCAACACGGAAATACACATATTGGTGGAATAAGAAAGTGAAATATGGCAAAATAGTGAAATATAGATAAAGAAGGAAATGGAAAAGAGAACTTACCACACGGAAATATCGACGAATAACGGAAGCTCGCCTAAACAGACAGTAATGAAAATCACATACCCACACTCACAACAAACACATTACGAAATCTCTCTCTCTCTCTCTCTCCCACACACACACACACACACACAGACACACACACACACATTCACCAACCCCCCTTCCCTCCCCCCCCCCCCCCTCCTGAAATTAACTGAGATGTTTGGGACGGTACATTTTGCCCACATGTTTAATGAAACATTTAAACGGGCAATATGTCCGAGGAATGCTTTGTCTCCAAGAATACTCACCTAGATGGCTTTGAAGAGTTGAAATCTGGCGTTTCCCTTTCCCTATGAGTGATTTTACCGCTGACCAGTACCCCTCTATGCTGTTAGTGCAGGCGCCTGTCGATAGAGATCTAAATTCAGTGTTATGGTTTACTACAAGATGTTGGTAACCCCTATCCCCTAAATCCCTATAAGAAGAAAAACAATAGATCCCTCTGCCACCTGATCTTCAATTAACTTAACCAAAATTTCCTTACTTCTATTTGGTACTACTCTAAAGACTACATCATTACAATGCTGACCCGAAACTACTGCCCCCCACACCCATAATCCAACCGGAGGTTCCCCCCTATTGTATTTCCTTTTCCCAAAATGAGATTCATCAATTTCGACCATAACGCCCCCCCCCCCCCCCCAACGGCCCCCTATATTTCATATATTCCCCACAAACCTCCCTACAAAACGAGTACCAGTCTACTACGGTATGGTTACTGACACGACACTCATGCACACACAGCCATACAGGATATCTTAAACACCAACAATATGTGATTTTCATTATGTCTCTGAGGGCGAGCTTAGATTTCTCGAACCACGTCCCTCGTCTAATGGACCGCCACAACCGATCTTTGCTGCAGCGCCATACGAACAAGTCGTGAGTACGGCGACTCGATACACTCGTAAGGCGCATATGTTCGCCGCACTCACGACATTGAACGTATTCCGCTATGAGACCACACATTTGCAGGAAGCAAATTGTGGTCAACATATCTTGGCCCATAACTTCCCTTAAATCGTCCAGATTCATTGGGATAGACAAATCCATTCCTATAAACGAAAATAAGACACTACAAATTGTTCTATAATGAAAAATTAATAATCCACATTACCTCAATATCATTACGAAAAATATTAAGTACCGTCTGAATAAAAAACAAACAATTAAGTTAATTAAATCACACGTTTAATGATGTAGCGAATATCAAGCGATCACTTCTAGATTAACATTCAATTATTTTAATGATAGTGCTTATTAGAACACAGAACCGCTTTATTATCTATGCCTCGAAGTGAAGACATTACTATCTATGACTAAGGAATGACGTCATTGTTCAAAGCCGACGGGTTGTATCCCCTGCTTCACTAGACCCCGAAAATGATATACTAAAAATTGGGAAAAATTCTAGTGTCCGATACCACCCGTCGGCTTTGACCAATGACGTCATACGTAAGGCAAAGATGCTGCAATGGACAATCTATGAATGGAACGGATCATACTCTTAAACAAACGAATGTAGCAAGCCGTAAAATAATACATTTAACGCGACTATTATATACGTGCCAATTTCATTTAAACGAGTTGAAGATGACTGAAATAAATAACAACACGAGAGCAATTACGAGTGGATATATTATATTACATTTCCAACACGTACTGCAATACTGCAAAAACGATCTAAATAATGAACCGTCGAATAGTTGGAATCGGTAACTAGAAGCAACCTATGTAAGAGATCATTTCTAGTTACTGATTACAATATTACTGTTTGTTGCACAAAAATCTTATCAGAAACGTGCTTAAAAAATGAACTTGTTAGTGAACTACAGAACGCAACTAGACTTTCAGAAAATGAAAAGCCTTACACACACTACTGCACACGCAAAGAAATGAAACGCAAAAATGACCAAACCTAGCAACCGATAACTATACTACACGAAAGTCACACCAGCTACAGTAGCTCCAAATACACTCAGTAAAATGGATGCACCAGAAGTGGCAGTAAAAATAAGAGAAGTGTAGCAGAAACATCGAAAAGGAAAACGTAAAAGTGGCTACATAAAGAGAAACTTACCGCATATGAACTTCCAAAGGATTCAAAGATCGAGGCTGACAAGTACGAAATAAGGACATAACAAGAAATAACAATGTTAGAAGGTCAAACTGTAACGAAAGAAGCAAAATCCAGAATAACTAATGAAACAAAATAATAAGAAACACAAACTACCAGGCACGAATGAGGTACTACCCATATAATTTCTTCCGTACCGCCCGCCCTCAATCAGACGCAAAATTTTAAAATAATAAAAAAATGAAACCACGAGTCAATAACATAATCCCTCCGGCAAAGGCACAGCAATACCTTACGACCCACCATTGTAATCAGAAAATATTAAAACGACAGAAAAACCTTCCTCCCGAGAAACAAAAAAAGTAGCACTGGCACAAAACAGTAACATAGAAAAACGCAACGTAAAACAAGAAAATCAGACCCACCAACACCTAACTAACAAAACGCGGCTTGTATATTTTGCTGACTACTTTCATAAATGCAAGAAATAAACAGTAACCTTTAGGAATACTCTTCCTGGAACAGTATTCATCTAAAAGGCCTTGCAACACAGAAATCCTTCTCCTTCCCTGTTATTTTTACTGCAAAATGGTTCAAATGGCTCTAAGCACTATGGCACTTAACATCTGACGTCATCAGTCCCCTACATTTAGAACTACTTAAATCTAACTAACCAGAGGACATCACACACATCCATGCCCGAGGCAGGATTCGAACCTGCGACCGTCGCAGGAGCGCGGTTCCAGACTGAAGCGCCTAGAACGCTCAGCGATATTTTTTCTGCACCTCCACATGAATTCGTCGGAAGTTCGTGATGACAAAACCTTCGTCAAAACCATTAATTTCCACAGACACCGCACTTGCAAAATTCAGCAATGACGCCCAATGATTGCAAAAATTTTATAGTTGATTTACGGTCACTCATTTTCTGAAGCAGAATTTTCGCAGTAAAAACAACTGACTCATCCATAACGAACAGCGTCAGAAATCAACACCTTATAAATCAAGACCTTATAAATCAGAACTACTTATAAATCACGACTACTTTCATTAACAAAAGATGCCGAAAACAAATTACGAGATGAAAACAAAACAATCTACATCGAATCTCTAATATATGCGCGTAACGAGGAAATCCACAGAAATCATTTAACGTTCATCGACAGCAATCTGCGGCACAAACAAAATATCACACACTACGTCATTGGTCAAAGCCGACGGGTGGTATCTGACACTAGAATTCAAGTATTCCCCACAAACTTCCCTACAAAAAGAGTATCAATGCACAACTGTACGCTTACTCACACAACATTGATAGACACACAGCCATACAGGATATCTCAAACACCAACAGTACGTGATTTTCATGATGTCTCTCAAGGCGAGCTTAGATTTTTCGAACCACAACCAATCTTTGCTGCAGTGCCATACGAATAAGTCGTGAGTTCGGCGACGAGATACACTTGTGAGGCGCATATGTTCGCCGCACTCGCGACATCGAACATACTCGGCAACGAGACCACACATTTGTAAAAAACAAATCACGGCCAACATGTCTACACCCATAGCCTCTCTCAAATCATCCAGCTTCATCGGAACAGATAAATCCATACCTACCAACGAAAATGAGATACTAAAAATTGTCCTAAAATAAGAAACTGCTAGTCCAAATTACCTCAATATCACTAAGAATGAAATTAAGTCCCGAATGAACTGCAAACAACCAATTATTTAAATAAATGCACACGAAGAATATTTAGACCAATATGTAGCGATCTCTTTTAAAATCACATTCAATTATTTTAATGTACAATGATAGCGCTTATCCGGAACACAGAACTGTTTTTTTTTATCTGTGGCTGAAATTGAAGACGTCATTATCTATGAGTAATGTATGACGTCATTGGTCAAAGCCGACAGGTTGTATCCCCTGCTTTACTAGACATTATTTCCTGTGAGAATTTATGTTGTGCGGCCGCAGGAAAGCTTTCGCTTTGACACCTATGGATGCTATGTTTTGGCAGAACTCAGATGTTTGTTGATGGCTTACCTTCTGAATTCTTTCGTTGCTCCGTGCTCTTACCGTATTTAAAGATTTTTCTGATTGGGGACCGTCACGCCGATGATGTTCGCGAATTGTCTCGTGCCAAACTGTTACTCAGCAACGGCATGGGTCACCTTGGAGATCTCTGCATTGTTTAGAACTGCGTCAGATTCCGATTTGTTCTTTACTCTTAGTTACACACGATAAATGATCATCACACAATTAAGGAGGCTATTTAGCGATAACAGCCGGACGTAAGTAGGATGGGGCACCCCCGAGCACGAAGGATGCATAGCACATGGAGAAAAGGAAAAAAGTAAAGAAAACGGAAAAAATGGAAAAAATAAGAAAAAGCTATCAGACAAGTGAAGTCTTTCGTTATGTTAAGAACTTGGAAGCTGGATCTGGAAAGTCTTTAGTGGTAAAGTTCTGTGAGTCATTTACCTACTTTACGCAGATCCAATGGCGTGACTAGGGTACGGGGAACGGGGTACGTGGGAGGAGCGGCGGAAAACTTTTATCGCTGTCTGTTCGAAAGCTTCCATGAATACGTCAGCTGATACAGATAAAAAGGGGAGGAGCCCATTGCCACTCCGTTTCTCTGTTCGGTGTTGGCTAAGGTGCAAGGACAAGACGATCGTAATAGGGTCGCATGGGGAAGCAGAACTACGCAGAATTCATCGGCACCTCAGCAGCGTACATAAAGACATGAAGGTTACGCTACAAGCACAGAAAAACTGAGCTATTACTTCTCTGAATATAGAAAAGTAGGGAACATCTGTCAGCAAATTTTCACATAAATAGTGTAAGAAACCGACGCACGCCAACAGCTAGCTTCATGCATAGTCGCACCACCATCCATCACAAAAGAAGGCTGAGCTACTTACGTTGACAGCGCGAGCACGCCCAGTTAGCGACACTGACAACCGGCCACATGAACTGAACCAACTCCACACAACATTCCGTGCGAATAGATACAGCAACAATAATATACAGGGTGATTTTTTCCACCGTGTTCAAACTCCAGGGATTGATCGATGAGAGGATACGGAACAGAAAGGTCTAATGAACTTATGTCCGGAAATGCAAGGTTTCCGTGCTAGAGACCATTTATTCAATCATACTTTATTACACAGTCTGAGGTCTAACACGCGCTGTAATATACAGCCACAGTTACAGTATGCATGGTTTCCTCCTGGAGCGTTGTACTGCTCCTCATACGTCATGCATTAGCGCCCTCTCCTACAATAGTAATTGGCAATGTTGTGTCCGATTCACTTCTCTTTCCGGCTCACGCTGTAGTGGATGTGATACAGCGTTGTACACAATGGCTCCGTATTCGAATCTAGAGCTAGCGGACATGGTGTTTATTTGTGGAAAGGCAAATCGCAACGGGCGGCGGGCACCAAGGCTGTATCAGGTGACCTATTTCCGTCGACAACAACCACAGCATCAATGTTTGCCACAGGGTTTCGCCGCTTGTCTGAGAGGGGGTCGTTTCACGAAGCAGGAAATCATGAAGGACGTGCCCGAAATGTCAGGACATCAGACTTGGAGGAAAGTCTGATTAACATTGTGGAAGGCGACCGCCGTATCATTACCAGCAGTTGGCCTGCCAGTACAGGGTAAGCCAGACGGCCGTGTAGAACATTCTCCATGACAACTGTTAATACCCTTATCACTAACAGCTTGTGCAGGGCTCACTAGCGACAGACTTTCCACATCGGGAGCTGTTTTGTCACTGATTTCTCACGAGGCAACCACGATTCCGACATTTGTGTCATCCATCCCATTCACAGATGAGACCATCTTTATCTGTTGGATAGTATGCAGAACCTCCATGGTATGGTGACAGCCAATAATCCAGGATCGAAAGCCGGAATGTGTGGGCCGGGATACTTGGTGACCGTATTTTGCGATCAGTCTTCCTTCCACGACGGTGTCACAGGTCGGTACTATCGGCGTATTTTTCGGATGATTTTGCCTCCGTTGCTGGAAGAAGTGTGAAGTACCACCTTCTACCAGCATGAATACATGCTGTCTTTGGCACTGGTTCGGATGCAGACTGGCCGATGTGAACGTGAGAGACAGAACAAGCTATGGCGCGTACACGCATGCGCTGAGGCACATGGAAACCATTTTCAACACATAGTGTAACTGTGGCTGCATAGTACAGCACGTATTAAAGCGTAGTCTCTGTAACAATGTATGATTGAATAAATGGCCTCTAGCATGGAAACGGTGTATTTCCGGACATAAGTTCATTAGATCTGTTTTGTTCCGTATCCTCTCATCGATCAGTCCCTAGAGTTTGCACATGTTGGAAAAAATCATCCTGTAGTACGAGCTGTGATGTCTTGAAGATAAAACAGACGAACGGAAGAACCTCTTCGTGTTGCTCGCTTATCATATCTCAGAGGCGTCAGCGACCGTGTAGGCAAGACCTGCGCCGCAGAAGAATTAAACAGATATTCCAGAGTGGCCGCAAGATCCGAAATCTACTGAGGCCCACGTTGCATCTCGTGGAGACTCTCCATCCTGCAGGGGTCTACGAACTTCGACTTGAATGCGGCGAAGTCTGTCTTAGTGAAACCGGAGAGACCAATCAGCACTTGCGTGTCGAAGCATAAACGGTGTCTACGACTGGGGCAATACAGCAAATTAGCTGTAGATGAATACCGCCTGAAGGGTCCGCGACTGTTCGCCGGCCAGCAACTCCTTATGGCTTAGGTTCAACAGTATAAACAAGTGGCCACAAGAAAACTACAGTTTGGTTTCAACGTGCTGCCGCAGGAAAACACTACCCCTGGGTACAAGCTGCCTATTTGCCATTGCCTACTAACAGACTTGTAAAACTATCGTAGGATAAACCATCATAAGTAGGCGTAGACTACGGTAGTTTTCCTAGTAGCCTTAAGATCGTAATCCCTTTACGTGTATGTTAGGTGTGTTGCATACCTATCGGGCGTTACCTCATTTCGATCGCTTTGTTTGTGTATGCCATCAACGTTCTACTAGATTCCCATAGAAACTGGAAACGGTGAACTGTCGAGACATTGAGTGGGGATATAAATGGACCGCTTAACCAACGAAACATTTTTTTTCTACATAGCTACCCTCCTGTATATTAGTTTAAAGTAAATATTATATACAACAAAATTGAAAATGCCAATGTTTACTTCAAGTTAAACATGAAAACGGATGATTTGTTATGGGAAACAAGAGAAGTTGTGGCAAAAAAAAAAAAAAAATAAATAAATAAATAAATAAATAAAAAATGGCGGATTTATCATGTAGTTCTCAAATGCAATTTCCTCAAAAGAAGGTAAAATTAAAAAAATGACGCAAAACAAATACACATCATACCTCACTTCAATAATGTGTCGAGCTTGTATAAAACATGTTTCCGTTGTTCATAAACAACTTTCGCACTTATCAGTAATAACACGGATCTCTTCCCTTTCATCGTTGTGAAAAACATTCTACTGAATACAAAATAACGGCGATAATTATATATAGTTCTTTACTTTTATGCATAAACTGTACTTTCAACAAAAGTAATTGCTGTGGTTACATAAAAGAGCAGAAGTTACGTGATCAGATAATTTTTATGACATAAATTACAATTTATGTTTTTTAAGGATATAAAATAAACAGCAGGCTAACACTCAACGATGTGCAGTTCTAATTATGTGCAAAACAAACAAAAAACAAAGAGAAGTGGTTGGATCCCAGTTTCTCCGATACGTTCATTTATGTTTCTTTGCCTACCAACTCTGCAGGCAATCCTACCATTTACTACGTCGTTTATGCGCTCTACCAAAACTACAGAACAGTAGTTTTGGTGTACCAACACTACGGTATCGTAGTTTTGGTAGAGCGCATCTCTGTCCACCAGTCTCTGCCAAAGTAGGAAGGGCAACAGCCTACGTACAGCTATGTTTACTTCAAGTTGTGCAATGGGATCCCATAAAGTGACGTCGGAAGCCACCTGACAACCGGATTAAGGCGTTATAAAGGGGAAGACAATCACTAGAATCGAGCAGTTATTCGCCTTGAAGAGGACCGCTCCAAAGTCGGCAGAAACGTCATCATCTCAATGACACTGCTTAATGCCCAAAATGACTTCTTTCAAACTGACACTAACCGTGAAAGCTTAGAAGCTCGATTTATGCGAGATTATATTCAGTACACAAAAAAGCCATTGTTTCAGACGTTGAGATAGGTCATATTATTGGAACGAGGGAGATGGGAGCATCATACCGCCATATCGCACAGGCAGTTGTCCATAAGGCAGTGGCTACAGCACGAGCGATGAAGAAATGGACAACAATGTGGCAAGAAAGCGAATAGACCGGGGTTCTGCCGGAAGCACTTCACCTCGAAAATATCGTAGGATTGTTCGATCGCCTCTGACGGATAGACGGGTGGCAGGAGGTGAAATATGTGCAGAGGTTACGGACAGCGGGTCCCACGATCAGTTAGAAACAGATTACTGGACGCTTCGTTGAGATCTAGAGTTTGTATGCGGTCGTTTAACGCTGACACCGTACAACAGACCACACAGACTTGCGTGGTGTAGAGCTGTAGCCATCTGAGACATCGATCTGTGGTGTCCACAGATGAATCCTGCCTGTGTTCGTGGCGTTCAGATCGACGCCAATGCGTGCGTAATGGGCCTGATGAAAGGACATAGGAAACAGCGATTATCGAGAGCCATATCTCCCCAACTCGGGTCATCATGTTGTAGGGAGCTATTGGACGACAATAGGACTGATTTGATGATTGATGTAAGCAGGCTGAATGCTCACCAGTATGTTACAAGAGTGATACACTGAGGTGATGAAAGCCGTGGGATACCTCCTTTTTGCCGGCCGTGGTGGTCTAGCGGTTCTAGGCGCTCAGTCCGGAACCGCGCGACTGCTACGGTCGCAGGTTCGAATCCTGCCTAGGGCATGGATGTTTGTGATGTCTTTAGGTTAGTTAGGTTTAAGTTGTTCTAAGTTCTAGGGGACTGATGACCACAGATGTTAGGCCGGCCGAAGTGGCCGTGCGGTTAAAGGCGCTGCAGTCTGGAACCGCAGGACCGCTACGGTCGCAGGTTCGAATCCTGCCTCGGGCATGGATGTTTGTGATGTCCTTAGGTTAGTTAGGTTTAACTAGTTCTAAGTTCTAGGGGACTAATGACCTCAGCAGTTCAGTCCCATAGTGCTCAGAGCCATTTGAACCATTTTTTGAACCATAGATGTTAAGTCCCATAGTGCTCAGAGCCATTTGAACCATTTGAACCATACCTCCTTTTGCCAGTCTTAGTGCAGGAGCTCGACGTGGCATGGACCCAACGAATCATTGGAAGTCCCCTGCAGAAATACTGAGCCGTGCTGCCTCTACAGCCGTCCGTAATTGCGAGAGTGTTGCCGGTGCAGGATGATGTGCGCCATCTCACCTCTTGATTACGTCCCATAAATGTTCAATGGGATTCATGTCGGGCGTTCTGGGTGGTCAAATCATTCACTCGAATTGTTCTGAAAGTTCTTCGAACTAATTGCGAACAATTGTGGCCTAGTGACATATCGCATTGCCATCCATAAAAATTCCATCGTTGTTTCGGAACGTGAAGTCCATGAATGGCCAGGTAGCCCAACATAACCATTTCCAGTCAACGATCGGTTCAGTTGGACCACAGGACCCAGTACATTCCACATAAACACAGCCCACTCAGTTATACACTCATCACGAGCTTGCGCAGTGCCCCGTTGACAACTTGGGCCCATGGCTTCATGAGGTCTGCGCCACACTCCAACCCTACTATTAGCTCTCACCAGGCCACGGTTTTCCAGTGGGCTAGGGCCCAAACGATATGGGAACGAGCCCAGGAGAATTGCTGCAGACAAAGTCACTTGCGTTGGTCGCCTGCTGCCATAGCCCAGTAACGCCACACTTCGACGCACTGTCCTAACGGGTACTCTCGTCGTACGTCCCACATTGATCAGCGATTATTTCACGTAGTGTTGCTTGTCTGCTAGCACTGACAACTCTGCGCAAAACGCCACAGCTCTCTGTCGTGAAGTGATGGCCGTCCGACAACTCACTGTCTTGTCCGCGATGAGAGATAATGCCTGAAATTTGGTATTCCCGGCACACTCTTGACACTGTAGACTTCGAAATATTGAATACTCTAAGGACCTCCGAAATGGAACGTCTTATGCATCTAGCTCCAACCATCATTCCACGTTCAAAGTCTGTTAATTACCGTCGTGCGGCCAGAATCAAGTCGGGCACCTTTTACATGAATCACCTGAGTACAAAGACAGCTCCGCCAACTGACTGTCCTTTTATCCCTTGTGTACGCTACACTACCGCCATCTGTATATGTGCATATCGCTATCCCATGATTTTTGTCACCTAAGTGTAAACCCTATTGTTGTACACTCTATGACCACGGTATCAAATGACATATTCCTGCAATATAATATAAGGGCTACTTTTTTCCAACTTCCGATCGGTCGCGAAATTAAAACCACAATGAAAATCAGGTGAAACTTTGCACAGATGTGTTGTGCGGTATCTGTAGCATTCCCGTCTATCGTGTGACGTCACACTTTTCAGTTCTGAGCACGCAGTGAGCATGTAAAGATGCCTACAATATAGCGTTTCCCGCCAAGGGCGAAGTCCTGCTGGAGGGTTTCGCCTGATTTCATGCGGAACACATACAGTAACTGTTTGCATTTCATGCATCATGGCACTTTTCGATCGCATACTGCAGGTGCAACAAACACGATCCTGCAGTGCTTTCGATGGGAAGTACTTGATGCCGCACCACACAGCCCGCACTAGGCTCCTTCTGATTTTCACCTTTTCGCGCACATGAATCGCTAACTATGAGGACAGCATTTCGGCACTGACAACGACCTGCAGAGGAGCGTACGGAATTTGCGATATCACAGGCAGCTGCTTCTATGGCGAGGGCGTGGGAAAGTTAATACCACTCTACGACAAATGTCTAAGTTGGAACGGCGACTATGAAGAGAAATCGCTAGAAGGTAGAGCTTAATGCTGCAAATAAAACATTTTTGATTTCCACTGTGGTTTCTACTTCACCACCGATCGGAAGCTGAAAAAGAAATAGCCCTCGTACAAGATATTACACTGCAGTTCACACAAAAAATTTCTTGAGGAATATACATATCCTTGACTAGCCTGCCTCATTCCTTGATTCGTCATCTATGTCGCACATCTAGGATGTGATGGGAGGAGCTGTACTGTCGTAACAGCCTCTGGCTAACAATCTTCATATTTCACACATGGCCAGAAATTCGGAGGCAGTCTGCTTCCAAGCCACAACGAAAACACGAGCTTTTTCGTGCCCTTGGAGGTCAGACGTCACTCTGATTTTGATCACGGACATCATAAAAGTTTAATCATTTAATACCTGTCATATGATGAATATTTTCATATAATTTCATAATCGTCCGACACCTGCTTCATGATGTAATATTTTTAATTTCCTTCACTGTGTGTAGAATACGATGTTACGTCGACTGGCAAGATAAATAATGAGGTTGTTGCCAAAATCACCCAGAAAAATAATACGTGAAATAAAAAAAAGAGCATAAATCATGAATGGAGCCTTCCCAACTTATGCAGGGTGAACATTAATAAAACCGACAAACTGCAGGGACGGATTCATGACTTAGAGGAAAAAAGTTCCTCTCAAAATGTGACCGGCAATAGACAGCGTGCGTGCAACGACAAGAAATCGTACTGGAACACAGTACAGACCGGCATCGCATCCATGTCACAGCAGATTTTCAAAGTAGCCTCTATGAGATGCAATGTACGCGTTCACACGTCGCATCATGGATTGCCACACCCTTTCGCATATCCCGGCCTCTCGCTGGACAGCGTCATAGGCGACGTGAACACGCTGTTGAAGGGTCTACACATCAGGAACTGGTTCAGCACACATAACACTCTTCAGATGTCCCAAGAGGTAAAAATCCAGTGGGTTTAACTCCGGTGATCCAGCAGACTAGCCAACGTCCAGGGAAGATGTTGTTGAGGTGTCGGCGAACTGTAATGCGGGAATGGGGTGGTGCTCAGTCATCTAGAAACCACATAATTTGTCGTACTGCCAAAGGCACAGTCTCAAGCAGTCCAGAGTATTCCGCAGGAAGTCCAGGTACGTTCCCCGTTGAGGCGTTGTGGAATAATAACCGGTTCAAGTATTTGGACGCCAAGAATACCTGCCCACACATTGATGCTGAACCGACGCTGACGAGATGCCCCAACCATTCCCTGAGAATTGTCTGTAGCCTACAGATGACGATTATGATACCAGTTCTGATAAAGGTGGCTTCGGCGGTAGAGAGGATTGATGACACAAACCCCATAATTCTGATGGTGTGGTGCAAAACCCGTCGACGAAATCCTTCCTTTGGAGAGAAATTCGATGTTGATAATCCTGTCACTCGTTGCAGGTGATAAGGATAGTAGTGGTTGTCGTACTTTGGCTTACACCGTGCTGGCGGGCCACTTGTCTGGGTTTTGTACTACACTACTGGCCATTAAAATTGCTACACCTCGAAGATGCGAAATTTAACCGACAGGAAGAACATGCTGTGATATGCAAATGATTAGCTTTTCAGAGCATTCACACAAGGTTGGCGCTGGTGGCGACACCTACAACGTGATGTCAGGAGGAAAGTTTCCAACCGATTTCTCATACACAAACAGCAGTTGACCGGAGTTGCCTGGTGAAACGTTGTTGTGATGCCTCGTGTAAGGAGGAGAAATGCGTACCATCACGTTTCCGACTTTGATAAAGGTCGGATTGTAGCCTATCGCGATTGCGGTTTATCGTATCGCGACATTGCTGCTCGCGTTGGTCGAGATCCAATGACTATTAGCAGAATATGGAATCAGTGGGTTCAGGAGGGTAATACGGAAAGCCGTGCTGGATCCCAACGGCCTCGTATCAAGATGACAGGCATCGTATCCGCATGGCTTTAACGGATCGTGCAGCCACGTCTCGATCTCTGAGTCAACAGATGGGGACGTTTGCAAGACAACCATCTGCACGAACAGTTCGACGACGTTTGCAGCAGCATGGACTATCAGCTCGGAGACCATGGCTGCGGTTACCCTTGACGCTGCATCACAGACAGGAGAATCTGGGTGCACGAATGGCAAAACGTCATTTTTTCGCATGAATGCAGGTTCTGTTTACAGCATCATGATGGTCGTATCCGTGTTTGGCGACATCGCGGTGAACGCACATTGGAAGCGTGTATTCGTCATCGCCATATTAGCGTATCACCCGGCGTAATGGTATAGGGTGCCATTAGTTATACGTCTCGGTCACCTTTTGTTCGCACTGACGGCACTTGTACAGTGGACGTTACATTTCAGATGTGTTACGACCCGTGGCTCTACCCTTCATTCGATCCCTGCGAAACCCTACATTTCAGCAGGAGAATGCACAACTGCGTGTAGCAGGTCCTGTACGGGCCTTTCTGGATACAGAAAATGTTCAACTGCTGCCCTGGCCAGGACATTCTCCAGATCTCTCACCAATTCAAAACGCCTGGTCAATGGAGGCCAAGCAACTGGCTCGTCACAATACGCCAGTCACTACTCTTGATGAACCGTGGTATCGTGTTGAAGTTGCATGGGCAGCTGTACCTGTAGACGCCATCCAAGCTCTGTTGACTCAATGCCTAGGCGTATCAAGGCCGTTATTACGGCCAGAGATGGTTGTTCTGGGTACTGATTTCTCAGGATCTATGCACTCAAATTGTGTGGAAATGTAATCACGTGTCAGTTCTAGTATAATATATTTGTCCAATGAATACCCGTTTATAATCTGCATTTCTTCTTGGTGTAGCAATTTTAATGGCCAGTAGTGTAGTGTTCGTCTCAATATTCTGTAGAACACGGTCCTCTAAATCTGGTATACACCCAGGGCGCCACCTCCCTGCATGTTCGTCTGTCTGAAAGGACCCGTGATCACACAAACGCCGAAAAACTGCTTTATATTGTGTGACGTGGACAGTGTCTGTGAGTGTACTTGCTTTTGTACAGCTGCGCTGCCTCTCGACTGTTTCCATCTGCTTGGCCATACACAAACACCATCTCAGCTTCTTCTCAACATGAATACCGGATCATTCTGCTGCTTAGAGTACGCTGCGTCAATCACACAGCCTGCAACACACAAGGAATGTGGTGTCACCGCCGGACACCACACTTGCTAGGTGGTAGCATTTAAATCGGCCGCGGTCCGTTAGTATACGTCGGACCCGCGTGTCGCCACTATCGGTGATTGCAGACCGAGCGCCGCCACACGGCAGGTGTAGTGTAGAGAGACTCCCTAGCACTCGCCCCAGTTGTACAGCCGACTTTGCTAGCGATGGTTCACTGACTACATACGCTCTCATTTGCCGAGACGACAGTTTAGCATAGCCTTCAGCTACGTCATTTGCTACAACCTAGCAAGGCGCCATATTCAGTTACTATTCTGAACAGATAATATTGTGACTCACGTACCGTCAAGAGCGACGTTCATCATTAATAGATTAAAGTTAAGTATGAAACTTATTACGTCCGCTTTCTGAGTTCTAATTCCTTGTCATGTTCCAGACCTCACGTCAGTATAGTTCTTCCCTCCTCACGCCAGCCTGCGTGAGCTAAAATGCGTCCATTTCGGCCTTCTCTAGTAACACGGTGTTGGCTCTTCTGCCAACTACAAGGAACACACGACATCCGGTCAGAGGAACTTTCATGCGTCAGCGACACCTATTGTGGCAAGATACATTTCCGGACGCAAGTTCATAGGACATTTTTCCCTCCGTTTCCAGTCAGGAATCCTCTCCTACGGTTTTTCGGTTTTACTAATGTTCACCCTGTATAGTTCGGAAACTTTCACTATTTACCATCCTTTTGAAACTTTCCTTTACTTTCTTCATTGCTTAATAAAGAAAAAAACAGGAAGTTTCAGTAGTCGAATTCGAGGTAAAAGGATATTGGTAGGATTTGCTCATGGCATTCCTATCCTACATGTACATCTACATAATACTCCGCAATCCACCATACGGTGCGTGGCGGAGGGTACCTCGTACCGCAACTAGCATCTTCTCTCCCTGTTCCACCCCCAAACAGAACGAGGGAAAAATGAATGCCTATATGCCTCTGTACGAGCCCTAATCTATCTTATCTTATCTTTGTGGTCTTTCCACGAAATGTAAGTTGGCGGCAGTAAAATTGTACTGCAGTCAGCCTCAAATGCTGGTTCTCTAAATTTCCTCAGTAGCGATTCACGAAAAGAACGCCTACTTTCCTCTAGAGACTCCCACCCGAGTTCCTGAAGCATTTCCGTAACACTCGCGTGATGATCAAACCTACCAGTAACAAGTCTAGCAGCCCGCCTCTGAATTAATTCTATGTCCTCCCTCAATCCGACCTGATAGGGATCCCAAACGCTCGAGCAGTACTCAAGAATAGGTCGTATTAGTGTTTTATAAGCGGTCTCCTTTACAGATGAACCACATCTTCCCAAAATTCTACCAATGAACAGAAGACGACTATCTGCCTTCCCCACAACTGCCATTACATGCTTGTCCCACTTCATATCGCTCTGCAATGTTACGCCCAAATATTTAATCGACGTGACTGTGTCAAACGCTACACTAATAATGGATTATTCAAACATTACAGCATTCTTTTTCGTATTCATCTGCATTAATTTACATTTATCTATATTTAGAGTTAGCTGCCATTCGTTACAACAATCACAAATCCTGTCCAAGTCATCTTGTATCCTCCTACAGTCACTCAACGACGACATCTTCCGGTACACCACAGCATCATCAGCAAATAGCCGCACATTGCTACCCACCCTATCCAAAAGATCATTTATGTAGATGGAATACAACAGCGGAGCTACCACACTTCCCTGGGACACTCCAGATGATACCCTCACCTGCGATTAACACTCACCATCGAGGACAACGTACTGGGTTCTATTACTTAAGAAGTCTTCGAGCCACTCACATACTTGGGAACCAATCCCATATGCTCGTACCTTAGTTAGGAGTCTGCAGTGGGGCACCGAGTCAAACGCTTCGTGGTGAAAGAGAGAGAGAATTACGGGCCCCACTGATTGGAATGAACAGTCTTACGACCACAAAAATTTTCAAACGTATGAACTCCTAAGGGATGAAACTGCTTAGGTCATCGGGCCCTAGATTTTCACACTACTTCAACTAACTTATGTTAAGAACAACACACACACCCATGCCCGAGGGAGGATCCGAACCTCCGGCGGAAGTGGCCGCGCCTAATGACCACAGAATGGGGATTCAGTGGTAAAGTAAAGAAAGATGGAAGTAATGAAAAGTAGCACAAAGGAAATTAAGCTTAACGACAAAATTGGGGACTACATAGCACATGGAGCCAAGGAGTCCCATTACTTTCGAAGTAAACTAATGCTCTTTTGGAGAATGCCACTTCACTTTGGATAACAGCAATTTCCATCAAGTCACATACAAAAAGTGGACCACTGAATGTATTTTCTCTTTGCAGAGGTACCAGCTTACTACCAGTGGTCCAGCAGCAGCCTTCTGTCCCGCCTGCCAGTGTGGATTCCAGCCCTGACGACTCGCCTTCGGCTAGCGACGTAAACCAGGTGGCTGGCTGCTCCACTGAGGAGCAGTCAGCCAGCTTCTCTGAGCAACCTCCAGGTGGTTCCTCAGAGAGGCAACATAGTGATTCTGCCGATGAGGTGTCAACCAATGCAGATGACTCGCAGCTGTCACGTTCTGATGATGAAGAATATCTGGGCTCCCATGAAAGCCAGCCCAGTCCTGCTGAGGAGGCCTCATCAAACTTAGCTGACTGTCAGCCACCAAACTCTTCCGATCAGCTACAACTCCACTCCACTGAATTGCATTCACTTGAATCTGGTGACCAGATGACATCCAGTCTGGCTAATGAGCCCTCACCCATCTCCTATGAGTGGCAACCTGACGCTGATGAGGAGGTCTCATCTAACTTGGCTGACTTTCAGTCACCCACCTCTTCTGATCAGTTACAGCTCCACTCCACTGAATTGCATTCACTTGAACCTAGTGACCAGATGACATCAAGACTAGCTAATGAGCCATCATCCAGCTCCTATGAGTGGCAGTCTGACACTGCTGAGGAGGCCTCATCAAACTCAGCTGACTGTCAGTCACCCTCCTCTTCTGATCAACTACAACTCCACTCTACTGAATTGCAGTCACTTGACCCTGGTGACCAGGTCACATCCAGTCAGGCTAATGAGCCATCACCCAGTTCCTATGAGTATCAGTCTGATCTTGCTGTGGAGGCCTCATCAAATTCGGCTAACTGTCAGTCACCCACCTCTTCCGATCAGCTACAACTTCACTCCACTGAACTGCATTCACTTGATCCAGGTGACCAGATAACATCCAGTCTGTCTAATGAGCAATCATTCAACTATGAGTGGCAGTCTTCTGACACAACTGAACAATCCTCATCAAATGTGTTTCACTATCAGTCAAGCAGTTCTATTGATCAGCTGCAACAACACCCAACTGAATTTCAGTCTCTTGAGTATAGTGAGAAGATGCCAAATACTACCGCTGGAACTAAGGCTTCTGCCTCTGCTGAGCAGGTACTACCCAGCTTCACAGAGGTACAATATTCTGACCCAGCTGCCAAACAACCACCCACTTTGGATACGTGGCTGTCACCTAACACATTTAGCAATGTGCCATACAGCTCCAGTCAGTTGCTTTCTAATACTCCGCACCAGATGTTCACTGGGACTGCTCAAGGACAACCATTGACATATGCTTCTCAGCTGCCATGTGCATTCACTGGTTGGCAGCTATCTGGCCAGCAACCATCCATACCTATCCAGCAACCAGTATCAAACTTTGGAGGCCAACAGATTTTATGGCCTGTCTCAAATGTTCAGACACAGTACCACTATCCACAGAGAGTGCCCATATTGACGCCTCATTGTGCGAATGGCTATCCACACAGTGTCACACCTTGTTGTGTGACTGGTTACCATTCATCTGCACCTGTCATAGTCGCCCAAGGCCACTCCATTAGCTTTTGTTCTCAGTGCCAGGCTACATCTCCTCAGAATTCTGGAGTGTTGAAGCCTGTTTACTATACAACTTTGCCACTTGCGAACAATCAAATACTTTACAATGCACAGCGGCAAGTGGCCAGTACGTCTGCACCAGTCTACACACTGCAAGCTTCATCACTTTGCTCAGGAACAGCGCCACAGCCGCCGCCGGTAATACAGCCCCCAGAATGGTTGTCAAGGGAACTGTGGAGGCAGCAGGGACAGAAGCAGGTTGGAAACCCCGAGTCGTACACTTCTCAAACAATTAAGGAATCTTCAAATTCTGAGGATACTTTCGGAGAAAGGTCCAGCTTCCCAAGTAGTCAGGGAGAAGAACTCCCATCTGAGGACACTGTGGAAACGGAAATCGAACTTGAGAGGGGAAAAAATTGTGCGGACAAATCGGCTACTCCAGCAGTAGTGCGAGAAAGTCGTCAACAAGATCAGCAGGACTCTGAAGTATCTCAGAGCGTCTACAAGAATGAACGCGGAAACTCACAGCTGCTAAAGAGCGACCAGAACCAGCGGCAGAAAGGAGATATTTGGAGTGCCACGGGCAAGAAATCTAGGAGGAAACGATACAAACATAAAAAGAAGCAAGAAGGCCAGAAGACTGAGGCTGAGGCACCACCAGTTGGATTTCAACAGAAAATCTGCCAGGAAGAGACCACTCCTCCCTCGCGGAAGAACTCAAAGAGATTCCGAACGACAACTAGCACGTCAGTGAAACAGCTGCGCACTGCCTCGTCCACTGACAGTGTTCCAAGACGAACGAAGAGGGGCAGGCGTCTGAGGGTGTTCCACCAGCTCCAGGATGTACTGACCATCACGGTGATCTTCAAGGATGAGGAGAGGTCCCAGTCGGGCTGCGGTGGTTCCCCTGCTGTGACCGAGCCCAGGCCAGTCACCATCGACTTGGACGGCCCAACGCCGCACGAGAGCGCGAGGCGCCATCGCCGCCACCCCTCCCCCCCGCGCGTCCTTGCTCCTTGCAAAATGGATGCTGACACCGGCGAGCCCCGGCCGCAGCCAAGAGCCCGGTGTTCCCGTTGTTCGTCCGAATCTCCGCCTTCCGGTCTGTGCTATCGCTGCTGCTGGTAAGAACCACGTCTCCACTCATGTTGCATGTTGACTTTACATATTACCAGACTTCTATATAAAATTGTTAAGGCTATCGTGGCCACTTATTGACAAACACCGGCCGCTGTGGACGAGCGGTTCTAGGCGCTTCAGTCCGGAACCACACGGCTGCTACTGTCGCAGGTTCGAATCCTGCCTCGGGCATGGATGTGTGTGGTGTCCTTAGGTTAGTTAGGTTTACGTAGTTCTCATTGTAGGGGACTGATGACCTCAGATATAAAGTCCCATACTGCTTACAAGGGAACCTCCCCATCTCACCCCCCTCAGATTTAGTTATAAGTTGGCACAGTGGATAGGCCTTGAAAAACTGAGCACAGATCAATCGAGAAAACAGGAAGAAGTTGTGTGGAACTATGAAAAAAATAAGCAAAATATACAAACTGAGTAGTCCATGCTCAAGATATGCAACATCAAGGATAATGTGAGCTCAGGTGCGCCGTGGTCCCGTGGTTGTGTATAGCCCGTTGCCAGCTATGTGGAAGTCGTAGGATACTCTTAGCAGTGCGCAGTGCCAGTTGTGTTGACAGTCCTAGCGTCGCGGTCTATTGCCCGACGAATTTGTAGCAGTTCTGAAGGGAATGCCGTGAAGTGATCCCTTCAGTTTAGAAATCGAGTTGAACTCACGAGGGCTTAAGTCAGGGGAGTGCAGTAGGTTTGTATAGCACATAGCAGCCCCAAGCTGGTCGTAGGTTGTCTTCCAGAAATGGACAGCATAGAGACAGAAGTTATTACACTTTCTGCAGGACCTGACCATCATTTTGCAGGGCAATGATCAAGCATGTACAGTGCAAGCTGTTACTGATTTATTTGACTGATGGGGCTGCTAAGTACGAGGGTGAGCCAAATGAAAACCTTAAATATCTTTTTAAACATTATTTATTGTGCAGAAGTGGTACAAAGCTGTATCACTTTTCAACATAATCTCCCCCACGCTCAATGCAAGTCCTCCAGCGCTTACAAAGTGCATAAATCCTTTAGAAAAAAATTCTTTTGGTAGTCTGCGCAACCACTCATGCACCGCGTGGCGTACCTCGTCATCAGAATGGAACTTCTTTCCTCCCATTGCGTCTTTGAGTGGTCCAAACATATGGAAATCACTTGGTGATGAGGAATGGCGCCATTCCTTGCTCGCTCTCTTCGTTTCCAGTTGGTGGAAGTGAACCCAGGTTTCATGCCCAGTAACGATTTTTGCAAGGAAGCCGTCACCTTCTCGTTCAAAGCGCCGAAGAAGTTCTTCACAAGCAGCAACACGTGGTTCTCTCATTTCAGGAGTCAGCTGCCGTGGCACCCATCTTGCAGACACTTTGTGAAACTGGAGCACATCATGCACAATGTGGTGTGCTGACCCATGACTAATCTGTAAACATGCTGCAATGTCATTCAGTGTAACTCTGCGGTTTTCCTTCACTATGGCTTCAACAGCTGCAATGTTCTGTGGAGTCACAACTCGTTGTCCCTGACCTGGACTAGGAGCATCTTCCACTGAAGTCACACCATTTGCGAACTTCCTACTCCATTCGTAGACTTGCTGCTGTGACAAACATGCGTCACCGTACTGAACCTTCATTCGTCGATGAATTTCAATAGGTTTCACACCTTCAATACGCAAAAACCGAATAAAGAACGCTGTTCTCCCCTGGTGTAAGTCGCAAGTGGGGCGGCCCTCTTTATACTGATACTGCGACGGTATGTGTGCATCTGCACTATGCTGACACCTACAGGCCATTCTGCACGCTGTTTGTAGCACGCTTACCAACTTACGGGATAACGGCGCGAAATTTCGATTTGTTATTACAAATTTGACATTTTCATTTGACTCACCCTCGTACTATACCACCTACTGCACTCCCATGACTTTAGCCCTCGTGAGTTCAACTCACGCGCCGCTCGAACTGCCAACAAAACTGGCACTGCTAAGAGTATCCTACGCCTTCAACATCGCTGGCAACGGGTTATAAACAATGCTGGTGACTACTTTGAAGGTCAGTAAAACTTTGAAACACGTATCTACTTCGTACGAGCTGTAAATAAATAGTTGCCACTATTAAAGTTCCAACTCTCGTAGTTACTTGTCTATCTGTTTGCTTACATCTCATTTTCAGATTTTCGTCACAGTCAGATATTTTCCTTCGTCGTGAGTCGCTTTTTGTCTTAGCGTGTGTGTAGGGTGAACTAAATTTGCACACTCTGACGCCATAGTACAATTCACTGCATACTAACAAAACACAAATGTCTGAACCAGAATTGCGTCCCTTATATATTTTTAGAAGAAAATGGACCTCAAAGAAATGCTATACTGTAATTACATGCAAGACAAATATCTCCATTCAAACGTCTATAGCTCTGCTAGCCGGTCGATGAAGTGGATAGAGTTTTGCGATAGAATACTCGAGTTCGAGAGTTGGGTTCCACATCTATGTGTACCATTTTTTTTAAATTTCTAATTTTGATCTGTCCAGTAATGCTGGGTTGTATACTGTTACTTAAGCGATCCATATCTACATCTACATCTATTCACAATAAGTGCTCGGCTGAGGGTTCAATGAACCACCTTAAAGCTGTCTCGAACGGCGCCGGGGAAAACGATCACTTACATTTTTTTGTGCGAGCCCTGATTTATTTTCTCGTGATGATCATTTCTCCCTTTGTAGGTGGGTGCTAACAGAATGTTTTGCATTCGGAGGAGAAAACTAATGATTAAAACTTCATGAGAAGATCCCTTCGAAAGGAAAAACGCGTTTGTTTTAATGATTGCCACTCCAGTTCATGTATCATGTCTGTGACACTATCTCCCCTATTTTGCGATAATACAAAACGAGCCGCCCTTCTTTGTACTTTTTCGATGTCATCCGTCAGTCCCAGCTGATGCGGACCCCACACTGCACAGCATTATTCCAGAATAGGGTGGACAAGCGTGGTGTAAGCAGTCTCTGTAGTAGACCTGTTGGACCTTCTAAGTGTTGTGCCAATGAATCGCAGTATTTGGTTTGCTCTACCCACAACATTATCTATGTGATCGTTCCAATTTAGATTATTTGTAATTGTAATCTCTAAGTATTTAGTTGAATTTACAGTCTTCATATTTGTGTGACTTATCGCGTAATCGAAATTTAGTGGATTTCTTTTAGTACTCATGTGAATAACTTCACAATTTTCTTTATTCAGGGTCAATTGCCACTTTTCGCACCTTACGGATATCTTATCTAAATCATATTGCAATTCGTTTTGGTCATCTGATGACGTTACAAGACGGTAAATGACAGCATCATCTGCAAACAATCTGCGACGTTTGCTAAGATTGTCTCCCATATCATTAATATAGATCAGGAACAACAGAGGACCCATAACACTTCCTTGGGGAACGCCGGACATTACTTCTGGTTTACTCGATGACTTTCCGTCTATTGCTATGAAGCTTTCTGACAGGAAATCACGAATCCAGTAGCGCAACTGAGGCGATATTCCATAGGCACTCTGTTCGGTTAGAAGGCGCTTGTGAAGAACAGTGTTTTCTGGAAATGTAAAAATATGGAATCAGTTTGACATCCCCTGTCGATAGCACTCATTACTTCATGAGTATAAAGATCTAGTTGTGTTTCGCAAGAACGATATTTTCTGAATCTATGTGTCAATAAATCGTTTACTTCGAGCTACTTAATAATGTTCGAATACAGTATATGTTCCAAAACCTTACTGCAAATCGACGTTAGTGATATGGGTCTGTAATTCAACGGGTTACTCCTACTTCCCTTTTTGGGTATTGGTGTGACTTGAGCAATTTTCCAGCCTTTAGGTACGGATCTTTCTGTGAGAGAGTGGTTGTATATAATTGATAAATATGGAGCTATTGTGTAACGATCAATTAAAATTGAACTGTCATAGAACAGAAATAAATACAAACTCGTCAGTGTTGAGATGTTAAACACACGTGCTACATTCAGGAAGATTGGCCCTGTCGTAATATTTTAAAGACTATGTCAGTGTCAGCATGTTTTTGACAAAATATGCATAGACTGCAGAGCAATGTTCAAACAGACCTCCCTGAACCTCGTAGGACAATTTAGACTGGTTCAGGTGTAGAACTAACGACTGAAACTGATCGCCACTTTGAACATCATATTCGTTCTTCATAAAAGATTTACTCTTAGTCCCTATGTTTCATGAGGGTAATCTTACTTATCTATACTGTTATCTCTGTTACTAAGCTCAAATTCAAAATTGTTAGTCAGTTTCTTTTACATTCTTCGAAGCTAAAATAAATTTCGTCTGTTACGTGTCCCATTTTCTATGATCTAACTTAGTGATCAATTTACAAATCTGAAATGACAGACTGATCCTCTAACGGCTTGTTTCTTCATTAGTAGGTTATTGTAACGCTGTCTCCGAAGTCTTACTGAAATGTTCTTACATTCATTAGTCATAGATCCCAAATGAAATATCCTTTCAGTTCCTGAACATCTTTACGATTGCAGTAACTCTGAAATAACCCTACTGACGTCTACTGAATTCCTTGGGCTCATCCTATTCGTTGCTCTACAGTGCTGGTGGCGTTTCTGTGCCATGCTATAGTCAGATACCACGCACTGGTTGTCGTTGTCTATAGCACGTCAAGCGCTGATCTTCCTTCCTGCTAATTTCGCGCTTGTGACCACCAGGGTTACAGTTGTAATCGAATATTGTTTCGTCTTTCCGGTTTCATAGTTAGCCCTCTTGCTGGGCGGAGATAGTTCGATCTTCCATTTTCTTTTGTCAGTTTTTTTTTCAAGTAAACCGTATTTGAGAAAACAAAATGTTAAATTACGTGCTTAGCCTTATCTTTCAGACAGGGCGTACACTTACGTGACATTTGTTGGAAATCACTCGCAAATCGTAAGGTAAAATTTATAACATTTTAGATCTACAACTTTGCTTCGCGAGTTTTTTTCGAAGTTCCACTCTTTAGTGTGAATATTTTACAAAACATTTACGACTCAAAGAATTGGCCATGGCTGGCCACGTCATCCTGCGGAACAGTTGGGAGTCTTTCGAGAAGGTACATGAATGGATAAAGTTATGCACTTGTCCGTATGAACGGAAGTGCTGGTCAGCCAAGCCGTGTGCGGCTGATCAAAAGAGGTGGTATTCAGAGGGAGCAATGTCTGGAGAATACAGCGAGGAGGGCAGGGTAGGACGTTTCCTATTACGTATGTTTTGACTGGTTTTGCAACGTGGGTCGAGAATTATAGCTCTGCAAAATCACTTTTCATCTCTGTCGCTGGTCGTTTGTCTTTCAGTGTTTGGCTCAAACCCATCAACTGTTTTCGGTACCTATCCGCTGCGATTGTTTTCGTGGGAATCAGTACCTTCGGTAAGCTCCTCTTTTCCACAGCCGTGCCGATTTTCAAAGTAAAAGTCACTGTTCTTTTAGAGTTGAAACTATTCTGTGCACGTTCTTTCAGTAATAAGTGCCTCACCATGGATCTTACCCAGCATTTTATGAGCTTAAGCCACAGATTTCCTCACCTTAAAACAGAAAATTAAAACTTTCCGAAAATGACGAGAACGGGCGCGTAAGTTGACATATTCGTTGAGAGTAACTTTATGATGCAATCACAAATCGACTAATATTTTAATGACGTTATTTTTAAAAATACCTAAGCTTACTGTATGATACTTACGTCCTCTCACCTTATCACCTGCGCAGCCACTTAGTCTACTGTCATCTACAGCATAACGGCAGTAGCAAAATTGTAGACCTAATATAATCAAAATATACTCTGGACGAAAAAAAAGGAGTTTTGCGAGATGAACTAAAACTAGTAGGCATTTGTTTACATCTGGAAGATGTACCGGGTGATCAAAAAGTCAGTATAAATTTGAAAACTTAATAAACCATGGAATAATGTAGATAGAGAGGTAAAAATTGACACACATGCTTGGAATGACATGGGGTTTTATTAGATCGAAAAAAAGACCCCATATTGCTAGTCGCGTGAACGATCTCTTGCGCGCGTCGTTTGATGATGATCGTGTGCTCAGGCGCCACTTTCGTCAAGCTTGGCATCCCAGGTCCCTAGACCTCAGTCCGTGCGATTATTGGCTTTGGGGTTACCTGAAGTCTCAAGTGTATCGTGATCGACCGACATCTCTAGGGATGCTGAAAGACAACATCCGACGCCAATGCCTCACCATAACTACGGACATGCTTTACAGTGCTATTCACAACATTGAGCATTTCCTGTAAAAAACATCATCTTTGCTTTGTCTTACTTTGTTATGCTAATTATTGCTATTCTGATCAGATGAACGTTTGTATTTTTTTGGTTCTAATAAAACCCCATGTCATTCCAAGCATGTGTGTCAATTTGTACCTCTCTATCTACATTATTCCGTGATTTATTCAGTTTTCAAATTTATACTGACTTTTTGATCACCCTGTTTATTGAAATTAGGCGCCAGTCGGATAAGAGTGTCGCTAGTGTCGCCAGTATGAGGAAGCAAATCGGTCGACTTTAAACACGCGCTGTAGCGCTTATGAGCGTTTGTTACTTTTGAGACTGGACTTAACGATTTGCCGTTAGTGAAGGATGTCTTTAAGACGACGAAGACGCCATTATCAACAGCTCACTGAGTTTGAACGATGTCGTGTGATAGGGCTACGAGAAGCTGGATGTTCGATCCGCGGTATTGCAGAAAGATTTGGCAGGAATGGGGCCACTGTACATGGTTACTGGCAGCAGTGGTCGCGGGAAGGTCCGGTATCAAGAAGACCGGACGGCCACGTGGCACTACCAACAGGGACGGACGTCATGTTCCGCGTATGGCTCTGGCGCAACTTACTGCGTCTGCAGCAGCAAATTAAGTAACAGTTGGCATTACAGTGACACAATAAAATGTTACAGATCGGTTACTTCATGGATAACTCCGAGGCTGACGCCATGCAGCATCCATTCCACCTACGGCAAACCACTACTGTTTGCGACTTCAGTGGTGTCAAGCGAGAGCTCATTGGAAGGTGGAGTGGAGGTCTATATGTTTTAGCCGATTCTCCCTCATTGCCGTTGATGGCCTTATATTGGTTACGGGGGGGTCAGCTGAGTACCTGCAACCAAGATGTCTGCGACTGAGACACTTTGGACCTACACCTGGAGTTATAGTCTGGGGTGCGATTCTGTATGACAGCAGGAGCTCTTCCGTGGTCATCCCACGCCCCCTGTCTGGAAACTTGTACGCTGGTCTGTGATTCGACCTCTTGTGCTGCCATTCATGAACAGCGTTTCAGCGGTGTATTCCAACTGGATAACGCTTGTCCACATACCGCTGTTGTAAAGCAACGTGCTCTACAGAGTGTCGTCATGTTGTCTTGGCCTGGACGAAAACCAGATGTGTCTCCAGTCGAGCACATATGGGGCATCATTGGGCGACAACTCTAGCGTCATCCATAGCCAGCATTAATCGTCCCTTTACTGACCGACCAAAGGGAACAAGCATGGAACTCCATCACAAAAACAGATATCCAGCACGACGCATGCACGTCTGTATGCTTGCGTTCAACATTTTGGCAGTGGCACTAGTTATTAATGTGTCAACATTTCACATTTTCAACATCTTATCTCGCTCTTACATTAACCTGTGATCTTGCAATGTTAATTGCTTGAATGTGCAGCCAAGACAAATGTATTCCCGAAATTTCATTGCTCTACTTGTTTCATATGTTGCGATTTTTTCCTTCAGTGTATAAACATAAGTGTACAGTGAGATAATGAAACTACAAGTACATTATTGCCCATTAACCAGTAAGGATAAAAAACTAGGAAATTTTCTTTGACGTGAGTTTTCGGCATAATAGGAAGAATATACGGCTAAAATTCTAGGTGATTTGCGGGTACATAGGATCTGGTATCTGGCACACGATACTGTCATGTCTGGCGATAGTGACTCCAACTCAGCTAGCCATCGAGTAGAGGTGAGCCTGGATGACAGATACAGCTGTCATTCCATGATGCTTGAAATCGCTGACGAGTGATGGTGTTTTAGTGTCTCGGTACAAAACGTATCTAAAGTATTGCGCATAAATAGACAGAAAGACTGACTATTGTGTGATTAATCTTTGCAGGATAATCACTGGAAGCAGTCATAAAATATCCAGAAGTCCTTGAACACGTAAGTAGTGGACAGGAACATCATTCCATGCTGCTTGAATTCTGTGCCAGAGTTCATTAATAGTAGAGAGTGATGGCGTGCGAGTCGCTTGGAAAACCCATGACCAAATGTTTTCAGCGGGTGAGAGATCTGGAGAACGTACTGGCTAGGTCAACAATCAACTGCCCGCTATATTGAGCTAGGTCAGGATAGCGTGGGCATCGTGGGGTGTTGCATTATCGTGTTGAAAAATAATATAACAGAGACTTCGAACACTATTCACTGCCACCGACCTTAACAGGTCGAAAAAGTTGCGTCTACTGTCTAGATTATCAGAAATGCGAACTAGAGGTCATAGATTTGTGTGCCGAATGGCAGCCTGACCATCACGCAATGTGCAGCGACGACGGGTGCCGTCTGACAACGATTGTTTTCCTCGGAGTCTCTCCACACCGGTATGTCCATCGTGATCTTGAACACAGAATTGCAGCGCGTCTGAAAAGGAGACATGGTACTGTAGGGAAGCAGCCTACTCACGCCATAGTAAATTCACATCAGTCTTTCCATTGTGTGCCAGCCAGTCCGCTGTAACTAGCTCTGACGTCATAAATGTTGCGCAATACTTTAAAAATCAAGTAAATAACCTAAAATGTTTCTAGCATGTCAGGAGTAATACTAAATTAATATGTGTTGAATATCAGTTCGATAACTTTAGCCATTTTCGAAATTTGGACGTTTTTCTGTAAAAATCATTGGCGCAACAGAAAAGAGCTAGAGACTTCAAAATTTATAATTAGATTCCTTTTTCATAAATATTTAATAGAAACAGTCTTCTGGATCTCACAATTTAAGATTTTAGTTGAAATTAAATATTTTCTGGTTTTTGTCTTAAAACTTAAGGAAGCAAGATAGATTAAGTAGGCTAATAAATAAGGCTAGGATGTTTATATTTAAGTAGGTTGGAGATACGCTATAACTATGAAGATGTGAGAAGTTTCATTTGAATACCTAGAAAACTATAGCAATAGTGTATCTCCAAAGGGCCAGTTCAGAGCTCGTCTACTGCGTGCAGTGTAATTGAATTAATTCTCTCGCCCAAAATATTTAACTTAGCCACGTCAAAATTTTATTATCAATACTTACCTGCGTGCTGAATGCACATTTAAATTAAGAGCTGCATCGGCCATCAGCAAGAGAAGCTATGATTTACTAGGTAACTTAAAGTGGTGCATTACTAGCCCAGCGGCTAGTCGGGAGAGCCGATTTGATCAGGCGTTCCCTTAGCCGTCCGCACCGCGGCTTTATATATAAGAACGCTGCGCGAGGAAGGAAGGCCCCAGTTCCTCCAGACGCTGAATAGCACGCCATCTGTGTCGGGAGTCGCGTCGTGTCGGTATCATTGCCAGAAACAGCCTCGGATGCCGTATTAAGTTACTCGGAATACGCATAACCATGAAATCATTTTCGAGTGAAATGTTAATTCTGGGTTGACTTTAATTATCGATCTTCAGTTATTGTCGTATTTTCACGTGCCGCCGCGGAACAAACATTCTACCATTATTTAGCGTGGCGTTTGATGAACCTAATCATCAAATTATGGCGAGCATTCATTTAAACATTTAATTTGGACATTTATAGTTGCATCAGCGCATTAGACTCTGAACTGCTCTGTTAGTTAGATTGTGAGGATTCTTTTGTTTTCATCTGTGACTTTCAGAATACAGAACGTTTTTTTTTCACGACCGTTTTTTGATTATAAATCCCAGACAATCTCTTAATTCATCAGAGCTATAAGCTGTAACTATAGGTGTATTCTCAGATGAAGCGGGCACTAGGAATTCTAATTACAGGCTTCACGTTTTGCTAATCACTTTCTGGTTGCCAATATTGTAGTTAGAGAGCCAGTGTTGAGAACGGCGAAAGACAGCATAAATAACATTCTAAATAATAGGAACTGGTTTAACATTCTACAAACCAAACATTTATAGAAACAAAATAAAATTAACATAATTCCACCCGCCGCCCCACATATGGTGCATCGGCCGGGAAGTGTTTCAACAAACAAACGTATATAACAACAAACAACATATTTTCCAACCGCCGCCCCACATATGGATAATCGGCCGGGAAATGCAGTGTTTCTCCATTCAAACATTTATGCAACAGTAAACAATTAAACCAAACCGCCGCCCCACAGTACGACTCTTGAAAGTAGTGTTGTCGTTGGGCGCTCCACTGTAGATGCGCCTCTTTCTGCTAAAGCGTCAATAGAAGCCACAACAGTGATCGACCTGCAGACAGTCGTCGTGCACCAGACGTCGAAATTTTCGCCTGGATACTTGATTCGCTGGTAACAAGCCGATTTCCCGACTCGAGGTATGTGACAAGTCAGTACAATCCTGCAAGGCTAAACGGACGATATAATACGTCTATCCGATTGTTCGCTACTCTCTTGAAGCTTTCAGATTTTATTTGGCTTTGAGTATGGCCCTTCTCAATCCACAGTGTTCATAGTCGAGTGAAATGAAATGTCGTGTGGCTAGGGTCTCCCTTTGGGTAGACCGTTCGTCTTTTGAGTTGACGCCACTTTGGCGACTTGCGTGTCGATGCGGATGAGATGATGATGATTAGGACAACACAACACCCAGTCCCTGAGAGGAGAAAATCACCGACCCAGCCGGGAATCGAACCCGGGTCCCATGGCATGACATTCCGTCGCGCTGACCACTCAGCTACCGGGGCGGACTATTGATACTCGTGGAATCCCAACCGACGCGAGAAGCGATATTGCGGAACTGTAACTCCATTCTCGATATACCATGATACTACCACTGTCGAATTCTAAAGCACGCTTATAGATGCTTCTACTTCTTAAGCAAGGCATAACATCATCATCCCTCAAACAACTAATATTCATCTGTGCTTTGTTAGACCCTTGCTGCTTAATCATTCCTTAGAGTGAAAACAGAAAGAAAGCCGGTAATTTGCGTGCCGACTCGTTGCGCTGCCCACCGCAGGTATACGTGTCCAAAATATTGAGGGGTTATAACAAGAACGTCATTCGAGGCAAAAAAGTTTGGTAAATGGGCTCCAAAGTGCATACCCCAAGAGCTATGAATACTTGTTTAGCAGAAGAAATGTGTTTCACTGTGGCGAAGATGAGCAAATGATCATAGCTTTTCAGGTACGCGCTTTAGAGCACTTGTTTACCAGACTTATTTGCTTGGAATCTTCGTTTCTGTCATATCCCTGAATCTAGACCAGTCCTTCTGGGACACTTTGTATAAAATAAAAGGTAAGAAAAACATCGACAACACAAGGAATTGCACTTTAGAGAACAAATTCCTCAGAAAATTCGGTGTGTTTATTCAGATCATTATATCCACCGATATTTCCAGTGTTTCTTTGGATACAGCAGTTGTTAAACTAGTAGGAATTCCTCTTGTGGGATGGAAACATAACAGTAAATTTGCATCACTTCAGCAGGGAACCAAAAATGTATACGAGTTTTTCATGTGTATCATTATGTTTGCTTACGTGCACATATACTGTAGTTTGGGTTCATCTTAAAATGTGCACTTGTATTGTAAATGTTTTGTCAGAAAAATATAGAT
Organism: Schistocerca nitens; assembly: GCF_023898315.1. NCBI lineage: Eukaryota > Metazoa > Arthropoda > Insecta > Orthoptera > Acrididae > Schistocerca > Schistocerca nitens. The sequence continues at coordinate 905,099,731 of NC_064615.1, forward strand.
TGCTAGTAATTACAGCTGCAACACAACGAAGGCAACATCTGACAAACATCAGATTGGTATGAAGTGTACTATATGCTCAGGAACGATTAGCATATCAGCACAACCACACAAAGCAAGTAGGACTAACGCTGTCTACATCTGATAATATACTGCAGTGCCGGTGCTGTTCAGCAGTACGAGAACTTTGAATCGTAATTATGAACGAAACAAGCACTGCAATATCATATTTACCCGTCCAGGCCGGGCAAGAGACTGTCAATTAACATGTCTTCCCTGTACGGGAATATGTACATAGTGAATATACGAGTGTAGGTTGTTGATTCGTGGTTGTAAACATATGCAAGTTTGGGTCTCACTGTGAGTCATGCTCGGATAGCCTCATGGTCGATTCCTGGTCTGGTACAAATATACATTGCCGTCATTCGATTATACAGCTGATGGTTGTCGATATTCCCAACAGCAAATACATTTCACGTGCTGAAACTTCCTGACAGATTAAAACCGTGTGCCGGACCGAGACTCGAACTCGGGACCTTTGCCTTTCGCGGGCAAGAGATCTTCCATTTGAGCTACCCAAGCACGACTCACGACCCGTCCTCACAGTCTGCCAGTACCTCGTCTGCTACCTTCCAAACTTCACAGAGGCTCTCCTACGAGAGAACGTTGCTGTGTATGAAATATAGCTAAGATATTGAATTTTTCTTTAGAGTTGGGAAGAGGTCCCTCTCTATCTCCAATTATGCACCACGTTCACTCCCGATAGCACCCGCGAGACAATGAAGTATTCATAGCATATCTCATGTCTCCTAAACCGTTGGAGATCTCGAAACGAGATTTTGGCAATTGACAGAACGCAAAGAAGAGAGTATTTTGCCATATGGTTAGCGAACGGAACATTCTTATCCACGTCGATACTGCCGAAACCATAGTTTTTATTTAATTTTTTCGTTCCAGTACTTCAATTTTTAAAAACTCATCGGTAACTAGCGCAAAGAGAATTTGCAAGTATGAAAATAAACACGAAATTTCTTCACGTATTTTACTGCAAACTGACACAATGAGATTTTCCATGATGTGTTGACGTTTCTGGTCTCCTATTGTTTGTTGAATAAGACAGTCTGTTTCAAAATTCTGTCGCGATAACTATTGCAATGTGAGTTTGTGCGCAATTATACTGTTTTGGCAAAATAAGCAAAATTAAACCTGTCAACAAGAGAAATGTAGCTGCTACTCATAACTGATGATGATTCTTGAAATGCAAAAAGGTTAACAATTCAGACAGATATAAATCGCCAATTCTGTTGCAATTTTGGAAGAATCGTGAAATCAGACGTATTTTTAACGGGGAACGACTGGAATGGAAACTTACCAGGGGATTTTCTCCCTTTTCTTCATCTGAGAATATGAAAATTATTCGCATCAAATAGTGTACCATGTTTTTTTTTCTTTTCCTATTCAGAGTGAAGTGGTGAACTTCTTCATCTTAATTATCTTTTAATGTGTTGAAGGTAGATTATACAATTTTAAAATCTATATTGCTTTAATGAGTAGCGTGAAGCAGTTCATAAAGTAGTGACTATCATATTTTCGTAACGTCTTTGTAGACAGATAAACATGCGTCAAATTTGTTGTTTCTAGTAGAACAATGTTGCATTTTTGCTGGAGAGTATAACTGATTCAATAAAACTGATTCGTAACTTTAAAACTGTGAACACACTGAAAACTTGCAGAGCTTGCCAGCTATTTATTAAATGTCAAAGATAACTCAAGTGTAGAAATAAAATCCTGTGGTAAGTTTCAGTCTCAGCGGTTCATTGTTAAAGATACATTGAGTTACCGGATTCCCCTGGAATTGGAACAGAATTGGCGATTTATTTTCATCTGGCTTGTTAAACATATTCTTTCTTTACAGAGGTGTATTCAGTGACAAGTTCCGAATGACGCATGTGATACATTTATCTATATACCTCGTTAAAAAAAATAGAATTGAAAAGTGTTGGGTTTTGGAAAAGTGTTTTTGTAAAGACTGATTTGAAAAGTGTGTAGATATTCAAGTAATGTTGTCGCTGCATTGCTTACTCGCACGAAATTTATCACGAGTTTGAGAAAGGCAGATTTTTAGCACGATTCTTCTTTGTTGGTTTGGGTCATTGAGTTTGACTGACCAGACGTGATTAAGCAAAGTTGTCTGCTCACATAGCTTTGACTCAGAGCTATAGATTCAGCCCTCCTTTCCTACTTCATTAACTAAATTCAAGGAAGAGCCATATTTTTTTTTCATAAGAAGTGATTTTGGAAAAGGCGATTGTAATTGTTCAGAAATGAGGTAAAAAATACAGTTTTGAATGGCAGTCTCTTTTCAATCATTTAGTAAGTCGTGTTTCTTCCATCGTCTCCTCACGGAAGTTTAGTTGTATAATTGTGTGATGCCGTAGTTTACTTAGTTGAACACAATTGCTCGAAACATAAAGCATGATGTGCACAGCACAGTTGCTGTTTTTTGCATTACACTTCGAAATCTTGTTTTTTAGCTGGTTGCTGCGGTGCTGTATTTTAATATTCACCACTTTAGAACAGTACCGAGTTTCAGCTGCCAAAAGGAAAGTCATGAAAACTTGTTAAGGCCAGTTTAACATCATTCAGGACACAGAACATCATTCACAGTTAAGCATTGCCTTTCAAAATAATCTTTAGTGTCAGATTAAGTGAAGTTCAGTTGAAATTTCACTTCTTGTTCAGACATTCTTACTGTTACAGTACATTTTTACATTCGGGTATCTATCAAATAATGTTTGGAATTTTATTTAGTCAAACTTCCTGGCAGATTATTTAGTCAGTTTTCGAACGTAAATTTATAGAACATTTTAATAAAAGAATTTTGGTCATTTATTCTTTCAAAACTCGATTTGTAATTTTTATGTAGCATTTTTATTCTGTTGGTTTTGTGTGTTGGAGGTGCAAGATAAGCACTGTGACGTCACACATTGTAGCACTGTTCACAGCGCTGTACAATACAGAGCTCCACAGGATAGCTTATTTAATATACAGTTTTATGTTTACTGATTTTTTTGCTTAAAGTTAAATGCAAAACAGTTATACGGTTTCAGTTTTATTTGATGTCTTTTTTATCAGATAACGTTTACATAAACACACAACTTGCAGTGATCAGGTTCACGGTACAACGCAGACACACACGAAAGCTAAAGAATAGAAAAACATTTACATACACAACAACAGACAATAATAACAAAATAATAATAAAAAAACAGTTACACAGCTACATCATGCAGGCATCACTCTCTCTGTACCAGTGATGTTGTTGACTGAACTGATGCAGGTAGTGATACATCAAACTCGTTTTTCACAAATGGTAGAGTAATGTGATTTAGCAACATTTCGCTGTTTTTTTTGCTTTGTTATTGCTCGTGAAACAACTAATATATGAGATAAAATATGTTGCTACGAAAAGATCCCTGAAATACACTCCTGGAAATTGAAATAAGAACACCGTGAATTCATTGTCCCAGGAAGGGGAAACTTTATTGACACATTCCTGGGGTCAGATACATCACATGATCACACTGACAGAACCACAGGCACATAGACACAGGCAACAGAGCATGCACAATGTCGGCACTAGTACAGTGTATATCCACCTTTCGCAGCAATGCAGGCTGCTATTCTCCCATGGAGACGATCGTAGAGATGCTGGATGTAGTCCTGTGGAACGGCTTGCCATGCCATTTCCACCTGGCGCCTCAGTTGGACCAGCGTTCGTGCTGGACGTGCAGACCGCGTGAGACGACGCTTCATCCAGTCCCAAACATGCTCAATGGGGGACAGATCCGGAGACCTTGCTGGCCAGGGTAGTTGACGTACACCTTCTAGAGCACGTTGGGTGGCACGGGATACATGCGGACGTGCATTGTCCTGTTGGAACAGCAAGTTCCCTTGCCGGTCTAGGATTGGTAGAACGATGGGTTCGATGACGGTTTGGATGTACCGTGCACTATTCAGTGTCCCCTCGACGATCACCAGTGGTGTACGGCCAGTGTAGGAGATCGCTCCCCACACCATGTTGCCGGGTGTTGGCCCTGTGTGCCTCGGTCGCATGCAGTCCTGATTGTGGCGCTCACCTGCACGGCGCCAAACACGCATACGACCATCATTGGCACCAAGGCAGAAGCGACTCTCATCGCTGAAGACGACACGTCTCCATTCGTCCCTCCATTCACGCCTGTCGCGACACCACTGGAGGCGGGCTGCACGATGTTGGGGCGTGAGCGGAAGACGGCCTAACGGTGTGCGGGACCGTAGCCCAGCTTCATGGAGACGGTTGCGAATGGTCCTCGCCGATACCCCAGGAGCAACAGTGTCCCTAATTTGCTGGGAAGTGGCGGTGCGGTCCCCTACGGCACTGCGTAGGATCCTACGGTCTTGGCGTGCATCCGTGCGTCGCTGCGGTCCGGTCCCAGGTCGACGGGCACGTGCACCTTCCGCCGACCATTGGCGACAACATCGATGTACTGTGGAGACCTCACGCCCCACGTGTTGAGCAATTCGGCGGTACGTCCACCCGGCCTCCCGCATGCCCACTATACGCCCTCGCTCAAAGTCCGTCAACTGCACATACGGTTCACGTCCACGCTGTCGCGGCATGCTACCAGTGTTAAAGACTGCGATGGAGCTCCGTATGCCACGGCAAACTGGCTGACACTGACGGCGGCGGTGCACAAATGCTGCGCAGCTAGCGCCATTCGACGGCCAACACCGCGGTTTCTGGTGTGTCCGCTGTGCCGTGCGTGTGATCATTGCTTGTACAGCCCTCTCGCAGTGTCCGGAGCAAGTATGGTGGGTCTCACACACCGGTGTCAATGTGTTCTTTTTTCCATTTCCAGGAGTGTACTTTTTAGGGGTGCTGTGCTGTGACTTTCTTTGGATCATTAATTTTCAACAAAAAAAAAATATATTATGTTCTTATTATTCTGGATCTGGCTTTCTATAAGAAGAACATTGTTTCGTTACTGTAACTCGTTATAAAGTTGATCATCTTCCTTATTTTACAGTTATTGAAACGGTTACTGAAAATTATTTCGGTATCAATACTGAGGTTACAGTACGCAATGTTTGTTCAACATCAAAATTTTGCAGTGGACTTTTGTTAACAGTAAAACACCAATAAGTACCACGACTAACACGAGAACATGAGACTATTATCAGAGAAAAAAAAATGTTTTTACTATGTTTGCCATACCAGAACTACGCACAGCAAGATTTCTTTTATGTCATGAAGATAAATTACCTTTTTGCACTGTTATTAATATATCATCCGCAGCCCGCGTCCACCTGTAAAACACATAATAAAATCTGCTGCTCTGCCTGCGATCCCGAAAGCTGAAAGAAATAATTTTAGTTCACTATTACCTGTCCGCTTCTTTGCGGTATGATTGATTTCATTTAATGCAGTTTGATGCGCCGCGGCAGCGGCTCGTTCGTTCGTAGCGCAGCTCTGTACCACGAATAATACTTAAATAACTGAGAATGTCTTAAAGGGATAGGATAAAATGCCAGGCAAGCTTATTACAAATCATAATGCAAGTTTTCACTAAGTAACTCTATTCAAAACATTTAAACAGATTAAGATATTACACACCTTTACAGATCAATACCTAATGGCGTCCTTCTCTCAGTCTTGACAAAAAAATGCTACACAAGCATACAATATAGCGTCACAGGCTCTTCCTACCCACGTAACTCCAAAACGACGACAGAGAAATTAATTCTCAGTCACTACTATTTATACTCGTTGTGACATATTCTCATCTTTGTTTGATATTTAATAAGTATCGTCTGAGGCGGTTTCAGTACTCACCGACACAGATATTATCTTTTTAAAAAAATCGGTACATAATTCTTACAAGTATAAAATATGACACGTAATGGTTTCTCATTATTACATAAAGATCACACAATCATTGTCCATGCAGAAATAAAATTACAATTATACAGTTCAAATTTTTTTCATTTTTTACCACATATGTGTTTTGCCAGGAGACGTTACAAACAGTACGCTAGCTTGGTTATTCTGATACATGTTTTCTTGTCGCTTGCAGCCTGGGTGCTTCCAGAAGGCTCCGCCGGACAGACCCGGCCCCTGAGCGTAGTGGTTGGGCGCGGTCGCTGCCGTCCAGCTCGCCGATCGTCAGGTCAGTACGGGCCACCACACACCAGCTTGTTGCTTCACACTTTCTCATATCTCACGACATTCAAAATACAGGCAACTGTTAACGCGGTGGAATTGTTTTACTCTTTAGAAATTCTGTAAATACAGCAAGTTCCCAGTCATCCGCGTCCATATGATCCTACTTGCGGATTATCTGTGCATCACATCGGAAACAGTGGATCTAGGGATGTTTAGGAGTGCGGAAATCTCGTGTACAGACGTATGACACAAGTGACACCCAATCACCTGACCTCGTTCGAAGTCCGAGAGTTCCGCGGAGCGCCCCATTCTGCTTTCTGACGATGTGTAATGACTACTGAGGTCGCTGATATGGAGTACCTGGCAGTAGGTGGCAAAACAATGCACCTAATATAAAAAACGTATGTTTTTGTGGTGTTCGGATACTTTTGATCACATAGTGTAGCAGAACTACTGGCCACGAAGGAGCCGTTACTCGTTACAGCAACTTACAGTGATACGAAATACAATGAGTTTTAAGAGGAGATGCTGAAAAAAATTAACTAGCAAACATTTAAGATAGACGCAAAGTATCCCGTAAAGCCTAATTAGTAAATTTCAATAATCAGCTTTAAATAACGAATCTAGAAATTATTCTTCAGTCTACGTTTCGCTCCTGTATGGTTCGCAAAAATAAGATTACACTATGTACAGCGCTCACAAAGCGGTTTAATCAATCATTGTTTCTATACGTGAAACGAATGAGAAAAACCCCTAGTAACTAGTACAATTGGATGTACCGTCTGCCCTGCACGTCACAGTGGTCTGCAGAGTATGAATGGAGATGCAGATACGCGTTTAATGTAGGCGCAGCAAGATCTAGTGCCCGGAAAGACGACAGAATCTACAGATAAAACTGTGTGCAGATACCCTAAAGCAGCTTAATACGCTGTTGAGTGGTAGGACTGGCCCAGAAGGCAAGAAAACAGCTTTCACAGTTGGAAACATGCATAATCTTTTGTTTAAATGAAAGAACCTTATTACGTCAGTAAAATATTTCATTGTATTCCTGTTTCCGTTTGATTTGCTCGAAGCTGTGTCGTATCCTTAAAACCTGTCTCATTTCATTTGGTACTGTTTCGCCTATTCGTAGCTAGAGTATAATTTTCGGTTCGCATAGCTATCTTAGTTAAACTACTGACCCTTTTTTATCTCTTTCTAAATAATCTTTATTTTCCAAAAGGCTGAATTTGTTGTTCAGTTTAAACTGGCGCCTCTGTATATTCTTAAATTATGATATCCTGTATTTCTGTCTGATGAATCTGTTTCGTTCCGGCTTCGCAACGGATTTTCTTCTCTGTTTTACGAGTCTGCCATCACTGGCTACTCTAAAATTGATTAGGGCCATCACGACTTGTACAGTTTCTGTAATAATTGATGAAAAGTAGCCGGCGTCCTTTAAGTCACTTAAGTCCTTTTCAAGCCCAGTAATTAAGTTTTTGCTGGCCGCTGTGGCCGAGCGGTTCTAGACGTTTCGGTCCGGAGCCGCGCTGCTGCTACGGTCGCAGGTTCGAATCCTGCCTCGGGCATGGATGTGTGTGATGTCCTAAGGTTAGTTAGGTTTAAGTAGTTCTAAGTCTGGGGGACTGATGACCTCAGATGTTAAGTCCCATAGTCCTAGAGCCATTTTTTAACGAAGTTTTTTCTTCAAGAAAGATGTGTGTTAGGACCAGGCTTCTTCCTCTCATCAACTTTCACTAACGTAGTTTCCGGTATCACATCCAAAGTCTGCATGATCACTCCTTAGTTTCTTTCGTATTAAAATCCCACATTACCAACTTGTATTGTGATTGGCTGTTATTTAACATATTATGTAACTTCATATAGAGATCTTCTCTTCTAAACTCCACGAACTCATCCTTTCTCTCCTCATCCCTGAATTTTGAAGCGCGCGCTCATACTTCCTTCCTTCTTGATGCTGATGTATTGATGCTCTCGTATCTTCTTCCAGCTGTAATGTTGTACATGAACTCTTGTTAGTGAACTGGGATGAATGGTGGAGTAAGTGACCAACCATATTGTTCCTCCTAATAGTGACTGCGGGCTCCTTGTCTCTCCTGTTCTCCTCAAAATTTCTTCGTTTGAAACTCTGTCAGTCCGTGGTATCTTCATGAGTCTCCTCTATCATCTCTAAAACTCGCAGTCATTTCTTTCCTCCCTCTCAGTATCCATATCTCTGCCCCAAGCATACATACATACATACATACATGCATAGACTCCCAACGTAGCACTTCGTGAATCGTTTCCTAGTAGTCAAGGAGGTAATGTTAGATATCAGTACTTGTCCTTTCCTGGATAAGTGTCTCTTTTACCTGGGCTATTCTAGCTGTGGCGCGCGTTATCCTTCTAGCATCCGCCGTGATATAACTTCCAAGATACTCACTTTCACCAGATCCTTGTCTTCAATGTGCAAGACATTTTGTTTTCCACCTCTTGTAGCCTTCATCGTTTTAGTTTTGCTTCTGTGTATCTTCATCACGTACTTCTCTTTTAAGATTTGAGTCACAAGCCTTCAGCAAACTCATCCTTATATCTACCCAATAAGGCAAGTTTCGTCTGCAAGCATTTTCCTTTAATTGATACTTCATAGTAGTTGTACCCCAGCTAACGATCCTATCTCAAGGTCACAGTGTAACGTGATACCTCACCCTCACGGTAACCTTGATTTTGGTCCTCGTACCAGCACAGTGGATGGGTGACTATCATCCCGCCATTTTTATGCCACGCAGTTTCCCAAGATGCATGAATAACCTCCGAGGAGGGGCACTTGACGGGTATCACGTTAAATTCTGACTTTGAATGTAGTGCAAACAAGTACCTCAGAGGCCTGGATGGTGCATCAGGTTCATCTGCGACCTTGAGGTAAGATCGTCATCTGCAGTAGATCTGCACTCCTCCACTACTCTCCATTGCTACTTGTTTCTGAAAGTTCATTCATTCATTCATTACTTCTCTATGTACAAATTATAGAGTAGTGGAGACAGCTCACATTTCTGCTTGCCTTTTTTTTTTTAATGTCAGAGAGTATGTACAAACCCATTCCTAGAGTTCTAGAACTTATTGTCCCTAAATAGATAGCAGAAGTAGTGGGGTCTCTAAGGTCAATATTCTTTCTTATGTAGGAAAACTTTGTGTAGATACGTGCAGGCCTAGAAGAAGTTTAGTGCTTCCCACAACATGAACTGACTGCCTCAGTTACCACAGTCTAGTAATCCCAACAGATTTTCTCGCAGGTGAGAATAGAGATGTCAGAGGGCCTCCAACTAACCTATCCAGTGTAGTAGCCTGACAGTGCACGAAGGGTTTGACGAGACACCAAGACATCTGAACATTGCAAAGCCTTGCTGTCGTAGTAGTCTGACTCCTGGATCGAATACAGGGTTCAGCACCAGTTTGTGTACTGATCACGTGCGAGAAGGGGCCTTAAGTCTCCAGTTTCATCCCAGAGTATACCATACTTTTGCTCACCACGCTGCTAAGTAGCTCATTCCTACTAATTCCCTGTAAAGCACTCCATAAAGATCGTTATCGTCTGGTTATAACAACTGCACAGCATGGACTTCTGGACTGAAATATACCCTGACTGATTAGGTTAATCCTCACTTACGTGTAATCAAAGGCTCTTCTCTCATTGCTTTGTAGAGTCAGTTTTTTCAGTCTTGTAATGGTTAAACAGAATTTAATATTGGACTTTCGACAGAATGGAAGTACCGCACAACTAAAATCCAGTATTTCTAGGAATCACTCGCTCTTGGAAAATATTGCACTCCTGGGTGGTAAACAGGGTCCCCACAACGATTAATGTGCAGCTTAATGAAACCACCGGCAACGGCCTTGCACCGGTTTCCCGTCCGATCACCGAATTTAAGCACTGTCGGGCGTGGCCGGCACTTGGATGGGTGACCATCCGGGCCGCCATGTGCTGTTGCCATTTTTCGGGGTGCACTCAGCCTCGTGATGTCAACTGAGGAGCTACTCGACCGAATAGTAGCGGCTCCGGTCAAAGAAAACCATCATAACGACCGGGAGAGCGGTGTGCTGACCACACGCCCCTCCTATCTGCAACCTCACATGAGGATGACACGGCGGTCGGATGGTCCCGATGGGCCACTTATAGCCTGAAGACGGAGTAATTTTAATGAAACCACAAGAGTTACCACTCAGTGTACTATCTTCTCGCATTCAGTGGTTACATTGCTCCGCAAGAAATAAGGAAGAAAGCAGCTAAGATAAACTTGCTCCAAGTCCGCAGCTCGTGGTCGTGCGGTAGCGTTCTCACTTCCCGCGCCCGGGTGCCCGGGTTCGATTCCCGGCGGGGTCAGGAATTTTCTCTGCCTCGTGATAACAGGGTGTTGTGTGATGTCCTTAGGTTAGTTAGGTTTAAGTAGTTCTAAGTTCTAGGGGACTGATGACCATAGATGTTAAGTCCCATAGTGCTCAGAACCATTTGAACCATTTGAAACTTGCTCAAGAAGATCGCTTCCCATAAAATGTCTCTTTTGTAAGATGCCCTACAAGATCACCAACAACTCGTCTGAAATCACACAAACTACCTGAGCTGATTCGGAAAGTATCAGTTCTTTCGACGTGACTTCCGAGTGTGACACCGATGGAACGAACCTCCACCCATAAACGCTCATCTGGTTCAAGATCCAACAAAGAAGGTTGAGGGATTCCAACTACCTTGGCAAATCTAATCGAGGTTGAACCACATTATGATGGGTCAAGGGCGGTGTGGTAACATCTTGAAGATGTGTGGGTTCCGTTCACCTGCTGACTGAATCTGTGGAGTGGAGAGGAAAACAACAGAACTCACTGTTAACAAGTGCCCACTTCGACCATTTGACGATGGACTGAGGACTCTACACCAAGTGACCCCGAGTGTTCTGGACTGGTTGCTACATTTGGACATTTCCAGTTTACTGAAGATACATTTGTGCACTTGTAAAACCATACGATAAATAAATAATAATTGGTAAAGATCTCTGAGATGCCCTACTAAACTCGTAGGACAGGATAGGTAGTTTAAATTGTGGAAAGGGGCCAAAATAAGTAGCTGTCAGTTACACTCTAACATACAACTTTATTTATTTGACCAAACATTACACGAGCCAAGAAAAAAAAAAACACAGCATTAATTTTTGGAATTTAATAACTGACTGAATACGCCATACAATCTCATGCCTTAAGAGCAAAACCACTTTAATTTAAAATCGGCTGAAAGCCAATAGCCGGCCGCGGTGGTCTCGCGGTTCTAGGCGCGCAGTCCGGAACTGTGCGACTGCTGCGGTCGCAGGTTCGAATCCTGCCTCGGGCATGGATGTGTGTGATGTCCTTAGGTTAGTTAGGTTTAAGTAGTTCTAAGTTCCAGGGGACTGATGACCACAGCAGTTGAGTCCCATAGTGCTCAGAGCCCAAAGCCAATAACTTAAAACTCAAACCAAAATCAGAAATTTAAAAGGCCTTATCTTAAATGTGTTGTTTCAATTAGGCTGAAGGCCTAAGGGCAAAACAACTTTAATTTAAAAAAAAATCGACTGAAGGCCTATCTCTTAAGGCTCAAACAAAAATTACATTTTTAAAAGGCAAAAGGCTTTATCTTAAAACAGTTCTTTAAATTAGGTTGAAAGCCCCAACAATCTTACACCATAAGGGCAAAACAACCCTAATTTAAAAATCGGCTAGAAGCCATACAAATACAAACAACAAGAACAAATAAGAAAAGGCAGTACACCAAACAGCACTCAGAAGTTTCCGAGGGTCGGCCTAGAATTCAAACACTAACTCTGGCAGTCGGCCCAACAATTCTCGAACCGCCGACAACTCAACCGACAGACAGTCAACGGACCAAGCGATAGGACAACTTCTGCTCCACCAGACCAGCACACAACAGGGAGTTCAACGGAACAACATAGGAAGGTATTGGCGCCCACAACCAATTATACATTGAGCTGTCAAACTACACACCGTGCTGGACAGCGACAACGTGATGAGGAAAATACACTGCCTGAATTTACGTCAATGGCCAGGGCAGGTAACCGGAACGTTAACGGCCACAAGGCAGAAGATTCCGCTGGTGCACTTCAATTCAAAACAACCAAGCACAGTTAAACTCCACCGGATGGTGGCTAAAATTTGCCAACTTGAAAACACACGTTGTTGCTCGCGGGAATGTCCCAACAGCCGACAACGAAGTCCGAACGACACAATGTGAACCGTCGTGACTTGCTGGTAGATTAAGTCAAAACTCAACTTTCGTGCCCAGGATCGGTGAGCCACGGACCTCGTAGCAACGGGAACAGCATCACAGTCTCCGACCACGCGTGGACGCCGCCAGCGGCCTCGGCCAAACTACGCGCCGCGGAGATTTCCTCGCTGCTCCACGCGAACCGACCAACTGCCCAGGCCCGAAACGGTGAAAGGACCAAATATACGTCGGCAGGTGAGACGACCAACCAATGGTCGTCCCACTCCAATCTGCCTCCGTCGGACAGTTCATGTGTGTCGCCAGCGGTCGGCGAGCACTGGCTGTCGTCTCCGTCCCCGACTTCACTGCTGGTCCGTCTCCCACTGACTGCCAGACGCACGACGACCCGAAAATACTATCGGTCGCTCCAGCGATGGAACGACAGTGCACTTACCGATACGGGGTGCTGCTGCCGCTTACGGACAAGGAAGGCAGGAAGTTAGTGAAGCCAGTAAATGGAATAAGAAAACGAGCCAGCAGAACCGTAATAGAAGATGACAAACAATAAATGGCATAAACACGAGCCGTGCAAGGCTCAAACTCACCAATATTTAGCACAATTACTTTTACAAGATATTAGAATCGTGTTCCGATATTATACAAAACATCTGGGATATTTTTAATATGTATCGCCATTTGACGTTGTAAAATTTCGCTTTAAGCTAACGAAACTATGAATTCCTATTTTTATTTTTTCGTCGTTTATTGCAAAATCAGGAGAGCGACATTCAGTTTCCACGACATCGCCAGATTTCTTACTAAACGATGGGTGCCGGTGCTAACCTCCTCATCTCCGAGTAGCACTTGCACGTCGACAGCTTAAGGCTCCCTCTGGTGCCGTGGACAGTATTCCCGGAAGTCTTTGCACATTACTACATGTGCTTTCCTCCTATCCGTTTTTCTAGTTAGCATTTTCCACAGATTTCTGCCCTCAGTATTTCTGCAGGAAACGCCCTAATATCTCGCATTTTAAGTATAGTCAGTTTTTACCATTCTTACGTAACACCAAATCCCCAACGCTTCGATTATTTTCTTTCCCGATTTTCGCACAGTTCACGATTCACTTCCACGCAATTCTCCAGGTACGCACTGGTAGACTCTTTTTGACGAGGAATGCTCTTTCACCTTTGCTAGTCTTCTTATTATGTCCTTCTTGCTTCGTCTACCAAGAGGTACTTCCCTTCCAGGATACCAAAATTTCTTCACTTCCTCTTCTTTGTCGTCCCAAATTCTGGATAGTTGGCTCTGAGCACTATGGGACTTAACATCTGAGGTCACCAGTCCCCTAGAACTGAGAACTAGTTAAATCCAACTAACCTAAGGACATCACACACATCCATGCCCGAGGCAGGATTCGAACCTGCGAGCGTACTGGTCGTGCGGTCCCAGACTGAAGCGCCTAGAACCGCTCGGCCACTCCGGCCGGCTCTAGTAAGTGTTTGGATCATCTTATCTATAACACTGTCGCATTAATGATAGCAACTGTCGAAAGTCTGGACAACCACCTTTTGCTGCGCGAGACGTACGGAAATAGATTCAGTGAGATTCACGAAGGTATCTACAGGGATGTGGAACCAGGCCGAATCCAGTGCTGTGGCCAGCTGCCCTAGATTTCTCGGTTGAGGCTACGTGGCACGAACTGCCCGATCGAAGTGTTTCCGCAAGTTCTCGACTGGATTTAAATCCGAGGAGTTTGGTGGCCAGGAGAGTACGGTAAACTCATTCTGGTTCTCTCCGAACCCGGGTTGGGGATTTTCTCTGCTCGGGGACTGGGTGTTTATGTTGTCCTCATCATTTCATCATCATCATCAGTCGTGTAAATGGTTAGATTGGACTGTGTAAAGCTTGGGACTTTGTACGGGCGCTGATGACCGCGCAGTTGAGCGCTCCACAAACTGATCATCATCATCTCTTCGAACCACGCACCTACACTGCGAGCCGTGACACGTTGCAATGTCCTGCTGGTAGGTATCACCGTGTCGAGGAAAAACAAACTGCACGTAGCAGTGGGCATGGTCCCCGTGGATGGATGCATACTTGTGTTGATCCATTGTGACTTCCAAACGGATTATGCCACCAATGGAATGCCTCCTGATTGCTGGATGCTTGATTGCAGATATTTCACACCGAACACGCCAACGGCCATCTCGCCTATGGAGCATAAAACATGATTCTTCTGAAAAGGCCATGTGTCGCCACTCAGTGGACGTCCAGTCGCGGTAATGGCTTGAAAATTCCAAAATATTCTTCCGAATGTCCGATGATATGTCTCCTGTGTCATAGAGTCTACACACTAACTTGATTAATGGTCTGGATGTCACTACCGGTGACGATTTTATGAATTCAGAAGGAATATAATCTATGCCTTTTGACCTGTATGATCCCAAGTCTTCCAAAGTTCTATCAGACACTTTAATACGAGAACCCCTGTGTTTTCTAAATCGACTATCATTTGTCAAGTCTTCGAATTACACACTCCATAAAATATTCTCGGAATCCAGTTATTGATGGATATCATTAAAAATGGTTCAAATGGCTCTGAGCACTATGGGACTCAACATCTCAGGTCATAAGTCCCCTAGAACTTAGAACTACTTAAACCTAACTAACCTAAGGATATCACACACACCCATGCCCGAGGCAGGATTCGAACCTGCGACCGTAGCAGTCCCGCGGTTCCGGACTGCAGCGCCAGAACCGCTAGACCACCGCGGCCGGCGATATCATTAAAGCCGGCCGAAGTGGCCGTGCGGTTAAAGGCGCTGCAGTCTGGAACCGCAAGACCGCTACGGTCGCAGGTTCGAATCCTGCCTAGGGCATGGATGTTTGTGATGTCCTTAGGTTAGTTAGGTTTAACTAGTTCTAAGTTCTAGGGGACTAATGACCTCAGAAGTTGAGTCCCATAGTGCTCAGAGCCATTTGAACCATTTGATATCATTAAACAAGCATCGATGTGTCTGACTCTGTATGCATGGAGTGCATAGAGGCCTGAAGATTGCATTAATACTGGTCACGTAAGTAAATTAACAACTTTTGAAAACATACGGCTGTTTGGTAATTCTTCTTTGGTAAAAATTCTTTACTGAAATAATTATACTTTCGTTATGTGAGCAGATAGTTTCTTCCTTTTATAAAGATCCTCGATCTACTCTTACCGTCCATCTGCTGTCGCATTTAACAGATAAATCCATAAGTACGTGTATCAAAATTGTTTAAGGGGCTCCGGAAAGGCTCAAAATCATGAAAAGTTCAATTTTTACTTTTTTGCGTTTTCTGAATCTGCAGACTATTACCTTTTAATAGATATATATAATTTATTCAATTCCGAAGACTACAACTATTTTTAAATTTTTTTTGAAATGTGTTCTACATGGGCGTGACCCACTGTGGCGCTGTTAAACTGCTGTAAAATGGTGTTATTATTAACGTCCGTGTTCATCAGGTACATTTTAGTGATGTGAGATAAAGTATGTGTTGTGGCTAACCTGTGATGGTTCAATATATATCGCTGGTGTGATTGTCGATTGTTTCATGTTTATTTACTCTGTCGTTATCTCGAAAATATTCGTAGTTAATTCTGTTTCTTGAGTCTCTGTTTTGTTGAAGTATAATAATGAGTAAAAGTAAAGTTATTAGAAATCCTCTGAAGGCTTTTAAGAAAAGGAGAAATGTTGGAAAGCCAAAGGTATGTGCTATTACTGTAAACAATAAAGACGATGAAAATCCCCAACATAGCTTGTGTCCCAAAGAAGAAGACAGTTGGTGTAAATATAACAAAGGATTGCTAACTGGTGAAGTGTACACTCATAAGCATAGTCTGACTCATGCAATAATGGAGGTGATAAAACCTATTTTCAGAGACTTAGCAGCACCTGAACTGTTGAAAAAGTGTATTCACGGAAAAACTCAAAACCCCAATGAAAGTGTAAATAGTGTTATATGGTCGAGAATCCCCAAGACTGTATTTGTTGGAATAGAAACACTTCACTTTGGTGTGTTTGATGCTGTTGCGACTTTCAATGATGGCAACATTGTAAGGTGCAAGGTATTTAGAAATATGGGAATGAAGATAGGTTCTAACATGGTACGAGCGATGCTTGCTTTAGACAAGGAACGCCTTCGGGCTGCAGACAGGGCTGTAAAGAGTCTAGAAATACAAGCAAGAGTAAACAGGAGGAGGAACAAGAGGAAGCTGGAGGAGGAGTTTGCAGAGGATGAAGATAATCCATCCTATGGACCTGGAATGCACTAAAAAGTTAATCCAATCTTTGTCGCTCGATTCCCAAAACTTTTATTTTCTCATACTAATTACATGTTTTCTAAGGATCTTCCAAACATATTTGTTTCAAACTTTCAGTAAATGTTACACAGTACCTTCTGCATAATTTAACACAGCCTTTTTCCAAAAAACTGTATATTTTTGAATATATAAATAAAAAATTGCAAAAAAATGTTGTGAATTTTCATTACAATTGAAAAAAAATCATCTTTAATAACTGAACTAAAATTTTGTAAAATACCTGTGTTAAGTTGTAGCCCATATTCCAATAAATAATCTGTAAAAAGTTCAACTTCCTACCTCAAATACTTTGTGAGGAAAGATGTAATTTATAAGCGTTATTTTAACATTGCAAGTATAGGGCGTTCCGGAGCCCCTTAAGTCTTGACTCTATGTAATAGTAGAAAAATCAAAGTCAAGCATGCTCGTGAAAATTAAGTTTACCGAGAAAGTTTCCACAACAGAATTAATGAACGCCTAAACATTATAAATATCCAAAAACGGTAGAGTGAACAGGATGGGCGGTGGCGTAAAGTTCCTGATCACCACTTTTGCACCAATGTCCTGGATTCAGTTCCAAACCTCTCCGCAATGTCTCATGAAGTGAGAGAATGCGGCGCTGTTAATTGTGATCCTTATATCAGATGAGGACGTTATGATCGGCGACTCCTTTGGTCCTCTTCTGGAGGAATTAGGCTATGTGACGGCACCGGGTTTCACCCTCTTCATTCTCTCATCATCTTCGCCACGAACAAGACACTACACTACGCGCCGGACAAAAAATGGTTCAAATGGCTCTGAGCACGATGGGACTTAACTTCTAAGGTCATCAGTCCCGAAGAACTTAGAACTACTTAAACATAACTAACCTAAGGACATCACACACATCCATGCCCGAGGCAGGATTCGAACCTGCGTCCGCAGACTGTGGCGCCTATAACCGCTCGGCCACTCCGGCCGGCGACGCGCAGGACATTATAGTCGTCTACACTTGACAGACACGCTTATACACACAACTCTTGGGCGGGGAAAACCTATTCAATTAGGCCACTGATCTTGCCCTTCCGGCTCTCCCAACCACTGATGCAATACTTCACTTTTTTACGTACAACGGGAGCGGACCTCATACACAAAATTGGTTGATTTCCACGATTTGCTCAGACTTAGAAAATAGTCAAGCGTACTCATAATGTAACATTAAACCAGATTCCGCTACCCCATTCAGGCAGCTACCGACTCTAATAAATTTGTATGCATAGGATTTTTTCTGACAATTTTCTTACCACGTCTCACATGGAATCCTTCAGATATTCCTAAGCCTGGTATTATCTGTTTGAAGGATCTCGAACTTGGTACAGCTTTCTCATTTGAACAGCCTTTCTCAATCTCATTAAGAATTTTGAATCCCATCCGAAACTGATACGATCGAAAACGAAAAAGTAAGAATAAACCAAAACTGCTATTCCGGTCATAATATGGCACCGACTCCATGACTGTTAGTATTACTAAACCCTCATACCACATCTATGTCCGTAGCTTTAATCTGTAGAGGATATCAGTTTCAGTCAAACATTTTTATAATTTTAATATCTCGTGAGGGGGCAAATAAGCCTCATATCCCAACAAAGGTACATCAATTGGAAAGCACGCGAAATTGGATTATGTTTGACTTCATTGATTAAATCCATATTGATCGCTTCGATTACCTGTTATAATTAATTTGTTTCTTTTTCCTCACTGTTTTGGAGTTATGATTACTGTTATTTCTTAGAAGAGAGTGTAGTTGGGATAACATATGTTTCCGCTGAGACTATCTTCGTCGCTAGTGCTAATTGTTGATGTCCTTGTTTCAGCGACGAAGCGGCAGCTTAACTCAGTGACCAGAATAATACTGGTCCGAGGATCGCACGCGAGGAGCACCGTGAAGCTAGCCACGCCTCTGACTCTCCGTGAGGTGGAATGCAGCACGACCGGCAGATGTCCCAGCGTCGGTTGGGGTGAGAAGATCAGAACCTGGAGGACTTCTGAGCTTCTGAGGACATCAGACCAAGGGAGAAATTTGATTCCACACTATCGTAAAGTTAATGTGCCAGTGACTACCAGAAAAAAAGTGCGAGCTCGGAAAGAATTGTGGACTCGTATGCCTGAGATCGCATTGTATGAATGCGCTGGTGGAATAGCTACAATGGTACACAGCTGAATGAAAAGTGTTTGCTACGTAGAATTAGTAAAGACGAGAATTAACGAACTTTCATAAGAACAGATCTACCTCGCTGCTAGAAAAACGCTCTTTTGTTATAGCACAAAGAGCTGCGTGTGTCTTCTGTGTTCTAGGATGAAAGCTGTGCTGTGCGGCAGAGCAAGGCGCTAAACTGGGAGATTGAAACGGTGCGCGAGTCTGGGACTGAGGTGCGACATTTCGCTTTCGAGTCCAGCTCCCATACAAATTAATGCCTCGACCAGTTTACGACTCTTAAATGTCGAGAAATCCAGTTCAGAGAGGCGTGATATCTAGTCACGAACTCCTAACTGCCACACTGCAATGAAAGACCCATTTGACTCGTTTGTTGTCACGTTTAGAGGCTCGTAATGAACAGCTTATCGAGGGACTTCACTTATATACGGATTTGATCGACAAAAAGTCGACTGAACGGGTGCGTTTATTCCGAGAAGAACAGTCCACTTAGTGACGTTGTACACGTCAAACGCGTAATTTTCTTTTAGTACACTTCCAGTACCATGTTCCAACATTTCATCTCCCATCCATATGATGTCCCTAAAACCCCATGCCTCTTCCGCTGTACGGCAGAAACTGTTCTATTCTGACCTTACTATCCGTCTGAAATGCATGAGGAATGGGGGTGTGGCTACAGGTGACGCAGCATCATCTATACCTGGTGACAAATGTACTCTGTTCGCAGACCTAAGCTTTAATGCAGCAGACAGTACCTTAAACTCAGGCATAATTCATGTACGACTCGGAAATTCCAAGTAAAACACGGAATGTAATCACAGGAAACAAAATAGCAAGAAGCTGAAGTAGTGAGACAATAATTAATATTGTACAAGATGTCAAAGCTGCAATACCCGTGCCCAAGTTTCGAGATAACTTTTCCGTACTGGTTTTCGGAGCTTTCAATGGAGGAAAACTGTGGGTTCGGACACCAAGTGAATAAGATTCAAGCAATAACGCAACTAGTCTGTTAGTGTAATTTTAATCAGTATGCGATAAAAGTGTTTTTTTTATTTCTTCACGATGAAGCAATTTTAATGTCCATAAGTGTATTACTTATACTTCCAACATTCATTTTCTGTATGTTTTTCTTTTTTCGCGAACTGTGTAGGAGTGAAATCTATTTCCTTGTAATTCAGACCGGCATTGACGATGCTGTCACAGACTAATTGGACTCTCGTTCACGTAATATTTAGTATTGCATAAGAATATGTGAAAATAGTTATAATGAAATTTGTGCTTTGTTTAAATGTAATTCATGTTTTCCAATGACTGTTTAAGACCCCGTTGTTGGGCGTACCTTCTCTCTCTCTCTCTCTGTCTCACACACACACACACACACACACACACACACACACACACACATTGTATTGCATAATAATATGTGAAAATAGTGATAAAGAAATTTGTGCTTTGTTTAAATGTAATTCATGTTTTCCAATGACTGTTTAAGAACCCGTTTTTGGGTATACCTTCTCTCTCTCTCTATCAATCTCTCTCTCTCTCTCTCTCTCTCTCTCTCTCTCTCTCTCACACACACACACACACACACTACAAAAAGAACAACAACTACATGCTTCTGAAGTCCCGTTAAGTTTCTAGTGCGTGCAGTGTTCCCCTGAATAGATAATGTTTTTAAAAAGATAGGATAGCCCTTAAAAGACTAAGACTTACATAGTATTGTTACAAGTGAAATTGTGATGGTGTAGCGCTGCAGCATTGGTAAGTACACAATGGTGAGGCTTATTGACTCCAGCGCTCTTAATGGCTTTATATGTCTGATTTGATTTATATTTAATAATAGCAGATAAATAAAGCAACTGAGGACAGGGATCTAAATCCAAAAAGTACCGAGTGTACTCATGATTTTCTGCAAGTCCTAAAACTAACAGGAATTTCGAATCACCCAGTGTAAAAAAGTCTATTATTGGTGATGGTAGCCCGTAGTAGCGACATGCGTCCATGTTTCTTCGTTACCTGACGTTTAGTAATCCTTATACAAACTACTGTCTGAAAATATAAAAGTAAATATATATATATATATATATATATATATATATATATATATATATATATATATCTTTCAAAAAAATTACTCAACTTTAAAAGGAAGTAGCATCCTTACATTGTGGCGCCGTAGTGTAAGTAAATTTGCCTTTAAAATTGTTACCGAATTTTTCTGACTACACAAAGGAATGAGAACAGCTATCGGATAAGATGATTTAAAAGTGATCAGGATAAAGAGACTGTTTGAAGCTTACGGTACACTTTGCTTCATTAATCTATGAGACAGTATAAACAACATTACTCCGGTTCGACTGACACCACAATCTCGTTTTTCTAGTCATCATAGTTCCTTATTATATTTATTAATTTGAGTACACTGTAAGACTGATGCAATTGTTGTAGTAACCTAGTATTTCGTGAGAAACCTTCTAGTGATTGTGCTGTACAACGTCTGCTATGACTCTTTCATGTTAAGAAATGTTGTAAACAGGAAGAATTGTAACATCAGTTGCACATTTAAAAATTATGAAGCTGTGTGAAGAGTACCTATCTTCTTCTGAGAAACAGAAATTGTGAATTCATAGACAAGTTAAAAATAAAAATTCGAGATACATACAAAACCTATGTGGCAGTTACATGGATTTTACGTAATTTCTTTGTAAATGCAAATATTTTTATGAAAATCTTTGAACTCTATATTTTTGATGTATTTTAGTTGCAATCTATTTGAAAACTCTCTGTAACTTTGTATTTGTAATTAAAAATAAAAAACAATTAAAAATCACCAACAGATCATCTCTTGATAATAATTTCGAAGAATACATGTAATATCTTACACAAAGAATGTATTCATTACCATCTGCTTGACAGTTGCTATCCGGTGTTCACATACAAATACACGAAATGTATGAACAGTTTTTGGCAAACAGTATGTAACTAACACAAAAGTTGTTAGGAACATTGATTAGATAATACCCCAAGGTGCAAAAATGCTGTAATTGAGCTACTTTACAAAGAAGGAAACAGATAAGACAAAAAAGCATAGGAGGATCAGTTACATCATAATGTACAAGATATTCATCACAATTGTCACTAACCGTGTGGAACATAAAAATCGACCATTTGTAATCCATGCATAAAACTATAGGACAGTTATTAGAGTGTTTTTAGATTTTAAGATACCTCTTAATTCTGTTTCAACAAGTCTGTACTAACAGCTCTCAAGAATAAAGGCACTTTATTCGGTCTATGTTATTATAGTGAAGTATATATAAAAATGAAAAAGGAGTCAGGCAAGGAGGTTCTACAATACCATCACTGTTCTGAGTAGCCTAGAAGAACTTTAAAATTGTTAAAAGGAAAAAGAGGAGTATATCTGAACCACATCCGTTTTTTTGTTGACGTACTCGTAGTGTTGTATGCTGCTTGCTTACATAAACTTCAACAAGAAAACGGAAGAATACATTTGAAATTGGGATTGTATCAATTATAATAACACTAACGTAATATACAATGACCCCATAGAGAACAACGTAGTACAAATATTGCAGCTTTTTCCCTCAGTTTCTATTTCAGTAATTCTTCATCACAATGAGAAAGAATTTCGTCTTTTGTATCAAGTGTTTTATTTGGATCTATCAAAAACATTTCATCTATTCTTGCTAGACATCATCAGTAGTCTACAATGCAAAGAAAATATTTCGATAGGACATTTATAATGATGCTTGGCAGCTCCTTTATGTTATGTATTTACAAATATACAGCTTCAGTTTTATTTGCTGTGATATTTTCGTAGCTTCTATCATATTATCGACCCACTCACTTACATTTGATTGGGTACCTACTGCCCCTCTTGCTTTATGATGGGAAATTCTAACAATTTCGTATGGCCCTTCATAAAATTCCTAAAACATTTTGATCGCTCCTTTGACTTTGGATGATTGAGCCTTGGTATTAGTAATGGTAATTCCACAACTTTGAACACTCTTCCTGCTGTTCCTCGTTATGTCTTGCCTTTCCTTTTTTCGCGTTAGTATTGAGTCTTAGCGGGGCCAAATCTCTTGCCTCAGTTGGAATGGAAGTGATTTCGTTATTAAATCGAATGGTTTTTTCCTTAATTACAGAATGTATGTATAGCCACCTCGGCTGCATAAAATTGTTATCAGATTGACTATGGTTTCGACAGCGCTAAGGCGGTCTTCATCAGAATAAAACTTACGCAGGATTACCTAGAAAATATAATGACATGGCTCAAAAGTACAATATACTTAACAGGATTACTTCCAAAAAATTTACAAACAGTGTACTTACATGTAATCACAACACACGTGAAAAACATCTGAGTAAAAGTGCTCTTGTCAAATTGAAATTATCACAAGAATAAAAATTAAACTGTAAAAATATAACATGTTTGGCAAGTGGAATAAAATGTTCTATCGAAATACAATGGTCACTAGGGTAAAGCACTGCATCAAACCGCCGCTACCGTAACACTAGCCGGCTAACAGTCCAAGGTAACCACGAGCTGTACACGAAAAAAGATTCGCGCCATCTAGCAAGAAGTGATCGAATTATAGACAAGAGTAAATGAGGCACTGCATAGACAATTTGACATTACAGGCAACAACAGGAACCAGTGCAAGAATGTTACAACATACCGTAACGGTCTTATTTTACAAAAGAAATGTAGTTCGAAAAATTTACATAAATATAAAAATAGAAAGGAAAACGATGTTTAAGAGTCTACATTGAGGAGAGTATCGCCATTCAGACCATTTTTAATTAGCGGCTCTATACCGTGGCGAAAGTTTTGTTGCGTAATTGCAACTGTTAGTTAAGAATGAGACCGTCCTTCAGAGACAGGTGTTTAAAAATCTCTAGCTCTTCTCAGATGTTAAGCCTTAAGTCTTTTTTCTCCGAGTGCAAGATCTGGACGTCTTTTACATCTTTAGGATTATGTCCTGTGATTAACAAATGGTCAGCGAAAGTTGAATTGTGAACATTGGTGCCTTTTTTGCCGAGAAGGTGTTCCTTAAATCTTGTCTAAATAGCTCGGCCTGTTTGGCCTATGTAATAGGCACGACAATTGCCGCAAATACACTACTGGCCATTAAAAATGCTACACCACGAAGATGACGTGCTACAGATGCAAAATTTAACCAACAGGAAGAAGATGCTGTGATATGCAAATGATTAGCTTTTCAGAGCATTCATACAAGGCTGGCGCCGGTGGCGACACCTACTACGTGCTGACATGAGGAAAGTTTCCAACCGATTTCTCACACACAAACAGCGGTTGACCGGCGTTGCCTGGTGAAACGTTGTTGTGATGCCTCGTGTAAGGAGGAGAAATGCGTACCATCACATTTCCGAGTTTGATAAAGGTTTGATTGTAGCCTATCGCGATTGCGGTTTATCGTATCGCGACATTGCTGCTCTCGTTGGTCGAGATCCAATGACTGTCAGCAGGATATGGAATCGGTGGGTTCAGGAGGGTAATACGCAACGCTGTACTGGATCCCAACGGCCTCAGTCGAGATGACAGGCATCTTATCCGCACGGCTGTAACGGATCGTACAGCAACGTCTCGATCCCTGGGTCAACAGATGGGGACGTTTGCAAGACAACAACCATCTGCACGAACAGTTCGACGACGTTTGCAGCAGCATGGACTATCAACTAGGAGACCGTGGCTGCGGTTACCCTTGACGCTGCATCACAGACAGGAGCGCCTGCGATGGTGATCTCAACGACGAACCTGGGTGCACGAATGGCAAAACGTCATTTTTTCGGATGAATCCTGGTTCTGTTTACAGCATCATGATGGTCGCATCCGTGTTTGGCAATATCGCGGTGAACGCACATTGGAAGCGTGTATTCGTCACCGCCATACTGGCGTATCACCCGGCGTGATGATATGGGGTGACTTGGTTACACGTCTCGGTCACCTCTGGATCGCACTGACGGCACTTTGAACAGTGGACGTTACATTTCAGATGTGTTACGTCCCGTGACTCTACCCTTCATTCGATCCCTGCGAAACCCTACATTTCAGCAGGATAATGCACGACCGCATGTTACAGGTCCTTTACGAGCCTTTCTGGATACAGAAAATGTTCGATTGCTGCCCTGGCCAGCACATTCTCCAGATCTCTCACGAATTGAAAACGTCTGGTCAATGGTGGCCGAGCAGCTGGCTCGTCACAATACGCCAGTCACTACTCTCGATGAACTGTGGTATCGTGTTGAAGCTGCATGGGCAGCTGTACCGGTACACGCCATCCAAGCTCTGTTTGACTCAATGCTCAGACGTATCAAGGCCGTTATTACGGTCAGAGGTGGTTGTTCTGGGTACTGATTTGTCGGGATCTATGAACCCAAATTGCGTGAAAATGTAATCACATGTCAGTTCTAGTATATTATATTTGTTCAATGAATGCCCGTTTATCATCTGCATTTCTTCTTGTTGTAGCAATTTTAATGGCCAGTAGTGTACAAGTTGTTTGTTTTTATATACATCTACAGGTAATGTGACACACTCGTTCTTGATTTTCAGGATAACTGAACTTCCACAGTTTACACGCAAGCTAGAGTCTTGCTCGGGTGAAACTTAGCGTTCACGGTCATTGTGGAAAAACATTCACAGTAGTCACTGGCGAAGAGCAGGAAAAGAAACTTGCTTTGCTGCCATTCTGTGGCTCTGTGTCGGGCAAGATAAGCCGCCTGTTGATAAGACACAACATCAAATCGATCTTCAGGCCTCCTTCGAAACTCCGTCAATTACTGAGACCAGTTAAAGACGCTGCAGGTCTCAGAACACCTGGATTTTACGAAATACCTTGGGAGTGTGGCCAGAAGTACATCGGACAAACAGTGCGCACTTTGGAACAACGTAGGAAAGAACATGAGAGGTATTATCGCCTACGCTATCCAGAGAAATCTGCGTTAGCTGAGCATGCGTTAGAAAACGGTCACCACATAAAATTTGACGATACCTCTGTCGCGGCTCGCACTAACGGCTTCTGAGACAGTTTAATACAGGAAGCTATTAAAATAAAAATTACCACAAACACCCTAAATAGAGACGGTGGCTTGCAGCTCAGCGTTGCGTGGGATCCAGCGATCGCGCGGTTGAAGAGGGCACATCGAACGCCTACTCAAAATATGCCCATATATGGCAATGTCACGGGCACCAGTGACGTCACAGCCGGAAGCTAGCGTATATAAGGGCGGACCAACAGCCCACTGGCAGTCATAACACATGACAATGGCCAAGGAGTGCTTGGCCGAAAGCTCGTGTAGTTTTGACCAATTGACGCGGTTGGAAACCTGAGAACATTTTATTGTATTTTCTACTGTGTCTGAGGTTTCAAGTACCGGCGCATTTCGTATCTCTATCACAGTGATCGTCCTTAATTTTACTAACTAAATAGGAAACTGAATAATTGCTACTGAAAACGAACGATTTTTTCAATATATCTTGCAAGCATTTGGCTAAGTCGTGATAAGCACTGTTAATAGTGTTGGAAATTGGGCCGATCGGATGGTCTTTTTTATGGACTTTAAACTGAGGTCGTAATTCTAAATACAAATAATATGCTTTTAAAAATGTTTTAAGGCTCATTATAATATTAACATTGACGATTTTTGGTTTCACATTAACGAACGATTATATTAGACATGGAAAAAAACTAAGCAAACTGCAATGCCTTCTACCTGTAAAATCATGTAATCCACATGGTTTTAAAAAAAGTGATCGTATATTCTATGACAGAGTTTTAAATAAGACTGCATTAATTTTACAAATGCTGAGATGTCGCTACTAGAGAAAGGCGTAAGGAATAAGGTCATGCCTCAGGTATCCAGTCAAAATGTACTTGAAAATGTTCTTGTTGATTTAAAAGCAGGCCTAGACAGTGTAAAAATGGACAGTTCCCGTCAGACTAGAGTAACACATGATGTTTGTAATATTGTCAGCAAAAACCTAACCAAATATCGTAATATTGTTAATTTTCACAAAAACCTAATTAAAACCATAAATCGGTTCTGGCGCTGCAGTCCGGAACCGCGGGACTGCTACGGTCGCAGGTTCGAATCCTGCCTCGGGCATGGGTGTGTGTGATGTCCTTAGGTTAGTTAGGTTTAAGTAGTTCTAAGTTCTAGGGGACTTATGACCTAAGATGTTGAGTCCCATAGTGCTCAGAGCCATTTGAACCATTTTTTGAAAACCATAAATACCAAGATCGTAGAAAAAGATGCTTTGATAAGGAAGGCTGATAAGGGTAATCCCATTGTCATTGCTAGCAAACAAGAATATGAAACTTCCTGGCAGATTAAAACTGTGTGACGGACTGAGAGTCGAACTCGGGACCTTTGCCTTTCGCGGGCAAGTGGTCTACCAACTGAGCTACCCAAGCACGACTCACGCCCCGTCCTCACAGCTTTACTTCTGCCAGTACCTCGCCTCCTACTTTCCAAACTTTACAGAAGCTCTCCTGCGAACCTGCGAACCCTGCAGAACTAGCACTCCTGAAAGAATATGTTGCAAAAACTCGACAGTTCTTTAAGGAAACGATATTTCCAAGCGACATGAGGACCCCACGCCAACTTCGCAGAAAGAAGTCAGAACCGCTATTAACTATGCCAAAGCTCTTCTTAAATCTTTCCAAAAAAAAGCAGCCAATCAACATGAATCCGCAGCCACCTAAGTTACTCCTAAGTTACTCCTCCTCAGAAAATAAAGCTAACTATCCACAGTAAGGGTACACACCTGTTACCAAACCTGCGTCCCCTGCAGTACTCCTCTCCACTGTGGCACTTGCATGACCTGCACACTGCAACCTCATTTATAATCAAAGAAGTTCAGATGTGTGCACTATACACTATGTGATCAAAAGTATCCGGACACCCCCATAAACATACATTTTTCATATTAGGTGCATTGTGCTGCCACTTACTGCGAGGTACTCCATATCAGCGACCTAAGCAGTAATTAGACGTCGTGAAGAGAGCAGAATGGGGTGCTCGACTTCGAACGTGGTCAGGTGATTGGGTGTCACTTGTGTCATACATCTGTACGCGAGATTTCCACACTCCTAAACATCCTTAGATCCACTGTTTCCGATGTGACAGCGAAGTGTAAAAGTGAAGGGATGTACAGCACAATTGCGAATAGGCCGATCTCGTCCATTGACTGAAAGAGACCGTCTACAGTTGAAAAGGGTCGTAATGTGCAATAGGCAGACATCTATCCAGACCATCACTCGGGAATTCCAAAGTGCATCAGGATCCAGTGCAAGTACTACGACAGGCGGGAGGTCAGAAAACTTGGATTTCATGGTCGAGCGGCTGCTCATAAGCCACACATCAGGTCGGTAAATGCCAAACGACGCCTCGTTTGGTGTAAGGAATGTAAACTCTGGACGATTGAACAGTGGGAAAACGTTGTGTGGTGTGACGAATCACGGTACGCAATGTGGCGGTCCGATGGCAGGGTGTGGGTATGGCGAACGCCCAGTGAACGCCATCTGCCAGCGTGTGTAGTGCCAACAGTAAAATTCGGAGGCGGCGGTGTTATGGTGTGGTTGTGTATTTCATAGAGCGGGGCTGGCACCCCTTGTTGTTTTGGGAGGCACTATCACAGCACAGGCCTAGATTGATTTTTTAAGCACCTCCTTGCTTCCCACTGTTCAAGACCAATTCGGGGATGGCAATTACATCTTTCAACACGATCGAGCATCTGTCCATAAAGCACGGCCTGTGGCGGAGTGGTTACACGACAATAACATCCCTGTAATGGACTGGCCTGCACAGAGTCCTGACCTGAATTCTATAGAACACCTTTGGGATGCTTTGGAACGCCGACTTCGTGCCAGCCCTCACCGACCGACATCGATACCTCTCCTCAGTGCAGCACCGTGAAGAATGGGCTTCCATTCCCCAAGAAACCTTCCAGCAGGTGATTGAACGTGCGTCGCTGAGAGTGGAAGCTGTCATCAAGGCTAAGGGTGTACCAACACCATATTGAATTCCAGAATTACCAATGGAGGGCGCCACGAACTTGTAAGTCATTTTCAGCCTGGTGTCCGGATTCTTTTGATCACACAGTGTACTTATTTTCGTAAATCACTTCATTTCTGCACTCCTTGCTTCTGACCAGGCAGAAATTGGACGGATTCAGGGTTTTAACGCTTTTTGTCTAACCACTCTAATAATAATAATAATAATAATAATGGTAATAAAATTGTGTACAGCACTATGGTAGCCCTTATGTAGTTACTGCAATGTCGTGCTGTTAATTAATTAATTTAACTGTTTCGAAGAGAGTAATGAAGCCATTTCTGGATACTATCTACCATGTGGAGAAGACATTTTCTTGAGATATTTAGCAATTGTTACGTATGTATCTCATTTTTATCACCAACGATGAACGGCACAAAGCACAACACATGTGTGCAGTGGGAGGGCTATTTGAAGAACCTGTAACCTCCACCGCATTAGTGCTACTAATTGAGAAAAGTAATTATTGATAACTTATATAATCAAATTAGAGTCTTACAAAATTGTGATAATAGTACTGATCTTTTGGAAAAAATTTAGCTTCGTGACTGAAACAGAATGGAATCGACTAGTTTTTACCCCTCAGAAAATTTCAGTTTTCCCCTCTGGGAGTAATTGCACTGAAACACTCCCTATTAAACCCATTGCTATTGTCTAGTGGATTATAGCCTAACAGTTTAAAGTAGTTTGATCGTGTGCAACTGATAAAGGCTAATCGATTAATATTTGGACGGGATTTGTTTAGTACAAAAAAAAATTACAAATGTGTGTGAATTCCTAAGAGACCAAACTGCTGAGTTTATCGGCCCCTAGTCTTACACACTACTTAAACTAACTTAATCTAACTGTATGAACAACACACACACCAATGCCCGAGGGAGGACTCGAACCTCTGGCGAGAGGAGCCGAGCAATCCGTGACATGACGCCTCAAAACGCGCCGCCACTCCACTCGGCTGTTTCGTATAACATCCAACAAAGCTAATTAAGGACGTCAGGTAGCTATAATCGGTACACATACTTTGTTGTTAATGCTCTATATCTTTTGTCTAAACAGCACGAATGAGGCAATTACTTCCTTCGTCTGACAAAGTAATAACGGTTAACACATCACAAGTCGCCTGTTAATGTCGTCACACGCCAGTATTCTTCATGTGGCACTGAATGCACAATCCTCAATGCATTCCAAATCGTGGGGGTCCGGCGCTGTTGTCGCGTAATCGCGATGCACAAACGAACACTTAAACACATCAGACAAATCATTCAGTTAATGCCATTTACGTATTTGCTCGAGGTCACGTCACGGCTTTGGGCGACACACACAGCCGTTAAACAATTGTGAACGCGGTCGGCCGTCCTGCCGAAAGCCGAACTGCTTACTTGCTCGGAGTCTCAAGACTGACTACCCTCTGGCACACTGGGCGTTCGACTAACAGTAGCGTGAGGCAAAAGATATATTGTTCTCAATAAGTAAGGGGCGGTTGACCACTTACAACCACCAGGTTGGGAACCACTGTTTTAGATGGACCGTTCGTCGATTTATTCACACACTCGTCAATGTCTTATCCCCCGCCCTATATTTACTCCACAGGAGGGCACGGCACAGGAGAGACGAAAAAGCGAGAACGCCGTTTCCTGTTTTGGATCACGTTCTTAGTCCACCGAATGGTCGGAAAGAGTACCTACAGATTACATCCTGTACGCTAGAGCAAAAATTGCGGTCGCACTACACTCCAAATGGGGCGACCACGTTCAGTGGACTTGCAGGCCCACTATGCCGTTAGAGAAGGGTTGAATCGTCCGGCTGTGTCAGCAATGTCCACGTCGTCCTGCCGCTGATCGCACTGTGAACTGTCGCTTTCGACTGCGGAATGTGCGGGAATCAACGCTCCACAGGATACTAATGATATTTTCATGGATTATTACGTTTTGTTCCACCCACATAATTAGACATTTATATTGTTGTACCTTCAAGTTTTCACTACGAGCTCAGATTCTGTCTTTAGCAGTTCCGAACCAGTAATGCAATCACGTAATAGATATTCACAATCGGCATCGATTCCGGATTCCGTCCATTGTCATTTCCGAACACGAAATGTACCTTCTACTCACACACTTAACAGTTCGTCGCGAGTCCGGATTCAGTCCATTGTCAGTTCCGGATCATGAAACATATTTACAACCACTAGATTCTATCATCATGCATCAAAATTTTTCATTTTCATTTAAACACTCGTATTTTCCCTGCCATACGATCGTGCACTTCACTGCTTATACCAATTACCATTTTTTTATCAACTCAATATTGTGGCTTGGAAACAGTTAACTTCCCATTGTAGGATAAAAGTATTCCGCGCTACACACTTATTAAACTCTGTCCATCATAGTGCTTTTACAAAAACACGCCTCGCGAACTGACTTTACAAAACAGGCAACTAAAATACATAACTTATTGCAATTTATTACTGCGAAACAACAACGATGAAAAGACTCTCTTCACTACGTAGACTTGAAAATAACCAAACCTTGAATAGAATCTTGAAATTATTTTCTATCCACTAAAACTTATTAATAGATTTTTTTCAAATCTTTATGCGGAAATAATCCCCTCTTGTTGGCAGTATTATCAGTATCTTGTAGAACATTGCTACCAGCATGCAGTATGTCTACAATTTGATAAGGACCCATATACAAATGATGCCATTTCTTGTTCAGTGTTTTAATAGCTGACGATTTTGTACGTTTTCTTAGCAATACCTTATCGTTGATGTTATAAGTACATACTCTTATTAGTTTTTTGTCATATTTATTTTTACGTAATTCAGCGGCTTTAGCTAAGGCTAATCGAACCCGGCTGATCTCAAAAGTTGGCTAGTTAGGAACCATTCCCTGCCGTGTGGGTCGTGCATAAAACATCTCTGAATCGCGTCGTGAATCTAGTCGTGTGAACTAGCAGTTGAAAATTGATCGTGTTTTTCCAGAGATATTTCACACACTTTCAACCACGACGGATCCAAAGACAGTTTTATTTTTTTATTACTCTGGAGTAAGATATCAGTTGAGGTCCACTCTATTTTTACTAATTTGTTTCCCTGAGTAATTTGATTTAGTTACTTTAACAGTCTTTAGGCATCCGTTGAATCCTATTAAATATGTTTGTAAAAAGGTTTATCAGCTTCCTTCAGTAACCCTTGAATGTTCAGAGATATTATTGTCTTTGTACTAGCTGATTATGGGATTTAGTAAACACTGGGAATGTCTCGTATATTTCTGTATTATTGACATAATTAGGTTCTTAAATTAATGAGAGGTAGCACTGGAGAATCAATGAAAGGAGATTTGATCCTAGTGTGTTTTGTTTCGGTATGATAACAGTCAGTCAATACCACATTCCTGCGTGTACCTATCACGAAAGATATGATTTGCCATGAAACTGTCCTTTGCACATTAAAGTCCGATAAATTATAAATATGTCTCTGGGCCATACAATGTCTAAGCTTCTCCTTCTCAATTCTCTCCAGCAGATATTAATTATGGGTTCGAACCCTTTCAATGTCTGTTCAGCACAAGTTTAGTCTTTTAACGGGCACTATTTTTCACTTCTCGTTTATTAACGGAATCACCTTGACGACGAACGGCAGAGATACTAGTGTGATAAGGTGCAAACTATTTTCGGTCCCAATACCCTTTAATAATACGCATACAGCGAACAAAGTCCTAATTCGACATAAAAGTTTCCGTATTGACAATAAATCTCTTCACAATAGTAAGTATACGATCGTAGCGTTTCGTTTAACACGTACAATCACCATTCACTTGAATATCAACGTTCGTACACCCAATGACCTCTAATTGACTCCGTCTCTGAATTCATCCGAAAATAGTCTATTGTCCACCACTCCAATGTCTAATCCAGTTCTAAGAATGCAATTTAATTAGGCTTCTAATTCCAAAATTCCGACTACCGCGGAAGAACTGCGAAGACACTCGCCACCGCTGAAACCAAAACTCAAGAGACCTAACAATGCTGCGCATTGGTTTATATATTTCACTCAACACAAAACGCAGCTCTGAATGTCTTCCTTGGATTCCCTTTGTAGTACTTTGCGTTAAGCTATTTCGAATATCTACTCTTTGTAAAATTTTAACTAAATATTAATTCGAAATACTACAACCGTTTTTTTTGCTCTTAGGTCATTTCATACTACAGAATTTAATCTAATACTCGTTTCTATATAACCACTCTCTAAAGAGCGGTTACAAGTGTCAACGTCGGCCGGCCTCTGTTCGCACTGTGAACTGTCGCTTTCGAGTGCGGAATGTGCGGAAATCAATGCTCCACAGGAAGAGGTAATTTCATTGACGCTCGAATATCATCCCCATAAGACTCTTTCTTGTCGCTTCTGGGCGGCGGTGTGTCTGAAATCTTTCCCTCGGCCACCCATAATGAAACAGCATGATTTTACCTTTGGATATCGCGGTTACGTCACAGAGACGTCAAGAGAAGGAGTGAAATGGGGGTAAGAGAGGATGTAATAACCTTCCTATCGTTCTGACACGTTAGCGATGGCATTGACTTGAAGTTTGGTGAAATGTGGTGTGTATGTGGAATTATTAACTCGCCTTACTCCATCTACTGAGCTCTGGCTTTATCGCATGTGTCGACACCTTCCGGTTTGATGTGCTGTCGAGCCCTATGGAGACGTGGCAGGGCGCCACACTTTTGCACCATTATGGAGGAATGTTGTAGGCTCCTTCGACCCAAATTTTTAAGTTTTCTTCGCAATGGGAGGCAATTACAGGGCTTCGAAAAAGTGGCCCTTTAACTGTATCGTACATTGTATATGTTATTTATATATGCTACAGGTTTCTATTGATGTACCCTGTGTTACCTGGTACGGATTTACTATCAGTCAGGTCGTGCGGTAGCGTTCTCGCTTCCCACGCCCGGGTTCCCGGGTTCGATTCCCGGCGGGGTCAGGGATTTTCTCTGCCTCGTGATGGCTGGGTGTTGTGTGCTGTCCTTAGGTTAGTTAGGTTTAAGTAGTTCTAAGTTCTAGGGGACTGATGACCATAGATGTTAAGTCCCATAGTGCTCAGAGCCATTTGAACCATTTTTTACTATCAGTCAAGGCTGATCTTTGCAGTCCAGGCCAAGCTCTTTAGAAAAAAAAAATGGTTCAAATGGCTCTGAGCACTATGGGACTTAACTTCTGAGGTCATCAGTCCCCTAGAACTTAGAACTACTTAAACCTAACTAACCTAAAGACATCACACACATCGATGCCCGAGGCAGGGTTCGAACCTGCGACCGTAGCGGTGGCGCGGTTCCAGACTGTAGCGCCTAGAACCGCTCGGCCACACCGGCCGGCAGCTCTTTAGAAACTGCCATCGGAAGGGGGGGGGGTGCTAACAACATGCGTTGTCCATGACAGGAGGAAGGGCAGCATCGATCGTTAATTTTAATCCGTTTAATGCAGATCGATTTCTGCTCCTGTGCGGCTATCTTCAGTGCAGTTGTATCAGAGTCGTGATGAATCATCGTAAATAAAACTGCATCGTCATGACTACACTGAAAACAGCTACATACTAACGGGAATCGATGTGCATTAAAAAGATCCTGCCCTTCTTTCAACTTCGGATGTCATTAATACGCTTGCGGAGCACACAGTTCCTGATGGAAACTAATCTGAACACGCATTCTGTTACACTAGAAGTAGTGAGCATTCTCTTTCCAGAAGGCCACTATGAAGCAGGAAGTGCTTCACCATACATTCTATAAGTAACTTGGTACTTCCCACGCTGCGCGATATTATTACCTGGCAAAGCGAACTGAAACCGGTCACGGTTGGGAGCACCGTCGTGTTCACGCCGGAGAAACATGGAGGGGAGGTATTGTAGTGCAGTACTCTTACAAGTGAAGCATTGTACCATTCTACACGTCAGTTCGACAGTGCCCTGCACAGCACAACACTTAAGCAATTAAGTTTATGGCTGTTCATCCTCTTGACTGGACGTCTTGCGGAGGACGGCCGTTCACTATTGTAAGAAAATTGAAACTTATGAATTAGATTTTTACTTAAGCTGAAATAACTGGGAAGATGAAACTTCTTAATTTGATTCTGAAACTGCTGAGTGAAACTGAACGTACTGTCACTTTGCTTGTCCTTATCATTTCATATCTGACCTACAGAATTATTCCTGACAAATGCAACTCAAACGCAATATGACTGCTCAAATAATTAAGACAAAAGAATGGCCCCTCAAATAATTAACACAAAAGAATGGCCCTGAATTAGAAGAAAACTTAACAATAACCTATACCTTTCATTAGACACTTACCTCACAAAAAATCTTCATTACACAAACTACAGCGATACAGCAAGCACCAATACAGCCATGTAAATAAAAGATTCTAACTACTCTAGGCTCTAACTACTAATAGGCATGTGGTTAGCAAAGGAAAGATTTTGTTGCAGAGCAAACAATGTATTTTGCAAATTTTACCTTATTAATGTGACATTCAGTTCAAAAAATTATATAATTGTCTGTGAGATATAGTTCCAAAAAATTTATATAATCGTCAATAATTTTAAATCTGCCCCCCATGAACCATGGACCTTGCCGTTGGTGGGGAGGCTTGCGTGCCTCAGCGATACAGATGGCCGTACCGTAGGTGCAACCACAACGGAGGAGTATCTGTTGAGAGGCCAGACAAACATGTGGTTCCTGAAGAGGGGCAGCAGCCTTTACAGTAGTTGCAGGGGCAACAGTCTGGATGATTGACTGACCTGGCCTTGTAACACTAACCAAAACGGCCTTGCTGTGCTGGGACTGCGAACGGCTGAAAGTAAGGGGAAACTACAGCCATAATTTTTCCCGAGGGCATGCAGCTTTACTGTATGGTAAAATGATGACGGCGTCCTCTTGGGTAAAATATTCCGGAGGATAGGTTAAAGTTAGATATAGTGGGAATTAGTGAAGTTCGGTGGCAGGAGGAACAAGACTTTTGGTCAGGTGATTACAGGGTTATAAATACAAAATCAAATAGGGGTAATGCAGGAGTAGGTTTAATAATGAATAAAAAAATAGGAGTGCGGGTTAGCTACTACAAACAGCATAGTGAACGCATTATTGTGGCCAAGATAGACACAAAGCCCATGCCTACTACAGTAGTACCAGTTTATATGCCAACTAGTTCTGCAGATGATGAAGAAATTGATGAAATGTATGACGAGATAAAAGAAATTATTCAGGTAGTGAAGGGAGACGAAAATTTAATAGTCATGGGTGACTGGAATTCGTCAGTAGGAAAAGGGAGAGAAGGAAACATAGTAGGTGAATATGGATTGGGGGGAAGAAATGAAAGAGGAAGCCACCTTGTAGAATTTTGCACAGAGCATAACTTAATCATAGCTAACACTTGGTTCAAGAATCATAAAAGAAGGTTGTATACCTGGAAGAATCCTGGAGATACTAAAAGGTATCAGATAGATTATATAATGGTAAGACAGAGATTTAGGAACCAGGTTTTAAATTGTAAGACATTTCCTGGGGAAGATGTGGATTCTGACCACAATATATTGGTTATGAACTGCAGATTGAAACTGAAGAAATTGCAAAAAGGTGGGAATTTAAGGAGATGGGACCTGGATAAACTGAAAGAACCAGAGGTTATAGAGAGTTTCAGGGAGAGCATAAGGGAACAATTGACAGGAATGGGGGAAAGAAATACAGTAGAAGAAGAATGGGTAGCTCTGAGGGATGAAGTAGTGAAGGCAGCAGAGGATCAAGTAGGTAAAAAGACGAGGGCTAGTAGAAATCCTTGGGTAACAGAAGAAATATTGAATTTAATTGATGCAAGGAGAAAATATAAAAATGCAGTAAGTGAAGCAGGCAAAAAGGAATACAAACGTCTCAAAAATGAGATCGACAGGAAGTGCAAAATGGTTAAGCAGGGATGGCTAGAGGACAAATGTAAGGATGTAGATGCTTGTCTCACTAAGGGTAAGATAGATACTGCCTACAGGAAAATTAAAGAGACCTTTGGAGAGAAGAGAACCACTTGTATGAATATCAAGAGCTCAGATGGCAACCCAGTTCTAAGCAAAGAAGGGAAGGCAGAAAGGTGGAAGGAGTATATAGAGGGTTTATACAAGGGCGATGTACTTGAGGACAATATTATGGAAATGGAAGAGGATGTAGATGAAGATGAAATGGGAGATATGATACTGCGTGAAGAGTTTGACGGAGCACTGAAAGACCTGAGTCGAAACAAGGCCCCGGGAGTAGACAACATTCCATTAGAACTACTGACAGCCTTGGGAGAGCCAGTCATGACAAAACTCTACCATCTGGTGAGCAAGATGTATGAGACAGGCGAAATACCCACAAACTTCAAGAAGAATATAATAATTCCAATCCCAAAGAAAGCAGGTGTTGACAGATGTGAAAATTACCGAACTATCAGTTTAATTAGTCACAGCTGCAAAATACTAACGCGAACTATTTACAGACGAATGGAAAAACTAGTATAAGCGGACCTCGGGGAAGATCAGTTTGGATTCTGTAGAAATTATGGAACACGTGAGGCAATACTAACCTTACGACTTATCTTAGAAGAAAGATTAAGAAAAGGCAAACCTACGTTTCTAGCATTTGTAGACCTAGAGAAAACTTTTGACAACGTTAACTGGAATAC
Source organism: Schistocerca nitens (assembly GCF_023898315.1). Taxonomy (NCBI): domain Eukaryota; kingdom Metazoa; phylum Arthropoda; class Insecta; order Orthoptera; family Acrididae; genus Schistocerca; species Schistocerca nitens. The sequence goes on from NC_064615.1 coordinate 905,137,496, forward strand.
TCTCATTCAAATTCTGAAGGTGGCAGGGGTAAAATACAGGGAGCGAAAGGCTATTTACAATTTGTACAGAAACCAGATGGCAGTTATAAGAGTCGAGGGGCATGAAAGGGAAGCAGTGGTTGGGAAAGGAGTGAGACAGGGTTGTAGCCTCTCCACGATGTTATTCAATCTGTATATTGAGCAAGCAGTAAAGGAAACAAAAGAAAAATTCGGAGTAGGAATTAAAATTCATGGAGAAGAAGTAAAAACTTTGAGGTTCGCCGATGACATTGTAATTCTGTCAGAGACAGCAAAGGACTTGGAAGAGCAGTTGAACGGAATCGACAGTGTCTTGAAAGAAGGATATAAGATGAACATCAACAAAAGCTAAACGAGGATAATGGAATGTAGTCAAATTAAATCGGGTGATGCTGAGGGGATTAGATTAGGAAATGAGACACTTAAAGTAGTAAAGGAGTTTTGCTATTTAGGGAGTAAAATAACTGATGATGGTCGAAGTAGAGAGGATATAAAATGTAGACTGGCAATGGCAAGGAAATCGTTTCTGAAGAAGAGAAATTTGTTAACATCGAGTATAGATTTAAGTGTCAAGAAGTCGTTTCTGAAAGTATTTGTATGGAGTGTAGCCATGTATGGAAGTGAAACATGGACGATAACCAGTTTGGACAAGAAGAGAATAGAAGCTTTCGAAATGTGATGCTACAAAAGAATGCTGAAGATAAGGTGGGTAGATCACGTAACTAATGAGGCGGTATTGAATAGGATTGGGGAGAAGAGAAGTTTGTGGCACAACTTGACTAGAAGAAGGGATCGGTTGGTAGGACATGTTTTGAGGCATCAAGGGATCACAAATTTAGCATTGGAGGGCAGCGTGGAGGGTAAAAATCGTAGAGGGAGACCAGGAGATCAATACACTAAGCAAATTCAGAAGGATGTAGGTTGCAGTAGGTACTGGGAGATGAAGAAGCTTGCACAGGATAGAGTAGCATGGAGAGCTGCATCAAACCAGTCTCAGGACTGAAGACCACAACAACAACAACAACAACATGACGGACACGCCCAGACCGTTCGCTCGCTCTAACACTTCAGACCTTTAACCTCTATCTCTGCTAACTATAAAGTTCCAACCTCCATCACTGCTGGTTGTTCACCTCCAACTGCGAGTCCGGCCAGACACAGAGAGTCTCTTACAGAGGGCGCACAGCGCTGTCAGGGGTATTAACGCAGTCTATCGCGCTGCCAACATACAGACACATAAACAGGCTACTTACATAATGAATCGCCTACAGCCATCCTTATGATCTTATTTATTGTGTAGCTACCAGTTTCGGCGCTTCAACGCTTCATTTTTAGGCCTTAGTTGACGCTGAAGGGTTTGTCACGATCTATATACACGTTGCATCAGTGACCAACATAACTGGTTTATGCAGACCATCTGTGAATGTTATGTCAGCACTCCAAACATCACTGGTAGAAGTGCTGACATCTTAGTTACAGGTAGTCTGCGTCAACCAGTTATGTTGGCCACTGCTGCAACGTTTACATAGATCGTGATAACTCCTTGAGCATCAACTAAGGCCTGAAGATGGTGCACTGAAGCGACGAAACTGGTAGCTACACAGTAAATAAGATCTTAAGGACGGCTGTAGGCGTTTCATTTTCTTACTTGAACAGTTCGTCTGACAATACTCCTCGCACAATGTCGCTTTGACAACATTTATTCGTGGTCAAATGCGTGCGAATCGACGTTTCGCCTAAGCGAAACCACAAACCGCATTAATTCTGATTCATATTTGTTGCAAAATTATCTAATGTACTTTGCCTTATCTGAAACTAATTCATCTCGCTCGCACTTGATAACTCGTTTTTCTGGAATGTTTTAAAAGCAAATGCAATAGGGAGAACAAAGCTGTGTTGCTGTGGCAGGCTTGATATTTCACCGTATTGCTGCCTGATAACACATTTATCGATATCGTCAATAGGATACTCATTATCTGTGTATTGTTTTTTCTTCTTCTTCGCAGATATTTCAAATCTACTCATCTCAGCTTTGAGTCTCTCCTTCCGTAATTTACACACTATCGATTTATTCAACTCTAACATTACTTTAGCACTGTGATCATTTTCTCCTTCTAATCGTCATTAAAGTCGCTGACGTTAGCAGCAAACCGTCGCGATGCCGTGAAAGCATTTTTCGCCATCACTTTGCATGACAGACTCGCTACTGTGATTTGGAACGTTGCCGTGCCTAATCACACCATCAAGTTAGTTGGCACTAAGGCCTGGTCTACGGCTCGGTTTGTTCAGAAATGCCTGAAGCCCGAGCAGAACGGAGTAACGATTTCCTGTGAGTTTACTTCATGGATCGCGCGACGGCTCCTAAGCCGGCGCGGTCGACTGCTAGGCTGCTCCCTTTCAGGGAGATCCGTATTTTTTCGCCTGACAGCTCCGGTGTTGCGCTCGCTGTAAGATTTGCCTGCGCTAGCCGATCAGGGGTCATGTAACTGTCTGATGTCACACCCTGAAAGTGCTGAAACACTAGATAATTTCCTGGAACTTAACCTCACCGTGAACAGCGTAATCTACACTCCTGGAAATGGAAAAAAAAAAAACACATTGACACCGGTGTGTCAGACCCACCATACTTGCTCCGGACACTGCGAGAGGGCTGTACAAGCAATGATCACACGCACTGCACAGCGGACACACCAGGAACCGCGGTGTTGGCCGTCGAATGGCGCTAGCTGCGCAGCATTTGTGCACCGCCGCCGTCAGTGTCAGCCAGTTTGCCGTGGCATACGGAGCTCCATCGCAGTCTTTAACACTGGTAGCATGCCGCGACAGCGTGGACGTGAACCGTATGTGCAGCTGACGGACTTTGAGCGAGGGCGTATAGTGGGCATGCGGGAGGCCGGGTGGACGTACCGCCGAATTGCTCAACACGTGGGGCGTGAGGTCTCCACAGTACATCGATGTTGTCGCCAGTGGTCGGCGGAAGGTGCACGTGCCCGTCGACCTGGGACCGGACCGCAGCGACGCACGGATGCACGCCAAGACCGTAGGATCCTACGCAGTGCCGTAGGGGACCGCACCGCCACTTCCCAGCAAATTAGGGACACTGTTGCTCCTGGGGTATCGGCGAGGACCATTCGCAACCGTCTCCATGAAGCTGGGCTACGGTCCCGCACACCGTTAGGCCGTCTTCCGCTCACGCCCCAACATCGTGCAGCCCGCCTCCAGTGGTGTCGCGACAGGCGTGAATGGAGGGACGAATGGAGACGTGTCGTCTTCAGCGATGAGAGTCGCTTCTGCCTTGGTGCCAATGATGGTCGTATGCGTGTTTGGCGCCGTGCAGGTGAGCGCCACAATCAGGACTGCATACGACCGAGGCACACAGGGCCAACACCCGGCATCATGGTGTGGGGAGCGATCTCCTACACTGGCCGTACACCACTGGTGATCGTCGAGGGGACAGTGAATAGTGCACGGTACATCCAAACCGTCATCGAACCCATCGTTCTACCATTCCCGACCGGCAAGGGAACTTGCTGTTCCAACAGGACAATGCACGTCCGCATGTATCCCGTGCCACCCAACGTGCTCTAGAAGGTGTAAGTCAACTACCCTGGCCAGCAAGATCTCCGGATCTGTCCCCCATTGAGCATGTTTGGGACTGGATGAAGCGTCGTCTCACGCGGTCTGCACGTCCAGCACGAACGCTGGTCCAACTGAGGCGCCAGGTGGAAATGGCATGGCAAGCAGTTCCACAGGACTACATCCAGCATCTCTACGATCGTCTCCATGGGAGAATAGCAGCCTGCATCGCTGCGAAAGGTGGATATACACTGTACTAGTGCCGACATTGTGCATGCTCTGTTGCCTGTGTCTATGTGCCTGTGGTTCTGTCAGTGTGATCATGTGATGTATCTGACCCCAGGAATGTGTCAATAAAGTTTCCCCTTCCTGGGACAATGAATTCACGGTGTTCTTATTTCAATTTCCAGGAGTGTATATAGACTCATGCTCATAAATTAAGGATAATTGCAGAATGTGGTGCCACACAACATTGCACTACACAAAACGACACAAAACTAATAGCGTAGGCACATAAGGAACACACATGACACAGATCTGTAAGTCCACGGTATTGGTAATAAGTTGAGAAAACCGTCCCGAAACACATGTTCTACAAAACGCCACTGTTTCCTGCTCATGTACCCCGACATCAATATGGGATATGATCACCACGCACACGTACACAGGCCGCACAACGGGTTGGCATTCTCTGGATCAGGTGGTCGAGCAGCTGCTGGGGTATAACCTCCCATTCTTGCACCAGTGCCTGTCTGAGCTCCTGAAGTCTCCTAGGGGTTTGAAGACGTGCAGCGATACGTCGACCGAGAGCATCCCAGACGTGCTCGACAGGGGTTTAGGTCTGGCGAACAGGCAGGCCACTCCATTCGCCTGATATATGTTTCAGGGTACTCCTCCACGATGGCAGCTCGGTGGGGCCGTGCGTTATCGTTCATCAGGAGGAAGGTGGGACCCACTGCACCCCTGGAAAGGTGGAAAATGCAAAATGACATCCCGATACACCTGATCTGTTACAGTTCCTCTGTCAAAGACATGCAGGGGTGTATTAGCACCAATCATAATCCCACTCCACACAATCAAACCACGACCTCTATACAGGTTACTTTCAAGGACATTAAGGGGTTGGTATCTGGTTCCTGGTTCACGCCAGATGAAAAGCCAGCGAGAATCACTGTTCAGACTATACTTGGGCTCGTCAGTGAACATAACCTGGGACCACTGTTCCAATGACCATGTACTGTGTTCTTGACACCAGGCTTTACGGGATCTCCTGTGACCAGGGGTCAGTGGAATGCACCTTGCAAGCCTGCGGGTGAATAAACCGTGTCTGTTCAGTCGTCTGTGGACTGTGTGTCTAGAGACAACTGTTCCAGTGGCTGCGGTAAGGTCCAAAGCAAGGCTACCTGCAGTACTCCGTGGCCGTCTGCGGGCACTGATTGTGAGATATCGGTCTTCTTATGGTGTTGTACACTGTGGACGTCCCGTACTGTAGCGCCTGGACACGTTTCCTGTCCGCTGGAATCGTTGCCATAATCTTGAGATCACACTTTGAGGCACACGGAGGGCCCGTGATACGAACTGCTGTGCTTGACCAGCCTCCAGTCTCCCTAGTATTCTACCCCTCATAACGTCATCCATATGTGTTCTTTGAGCCATTTTCAACACACAGTCAGCATTAGCACGTCTGAAAACGTCTCCACACTTACTCGCTGCACCATACTCTGACATGCACCAACACACCTCTGCGCATGTGGACTGCTGCCAGCGCCACCGTGCGACGACCGCAGGTCAAATGAACACATGGTCATACCCCGAGGTGATTTAAACTAGCAAACCGCCCACCAGAGCGTTGTTTCACCATGTAACAGCATTAGCCTTAATTTATGAGCACGAGTGTACATCTTCGGATGCCAACAGGAACCGTACAAAGTTGCCTAGGCAACAGCGTCCTACAGCATGGTCTTTGACAACGTCTCCATGGGAGCAGCGTAGTCAACATACGTCTTTGGACGCCAGTAGGCACTCTACAATGTCACAAAGTCGCCTAGGCAACAGCGTGCTGCAGCATGCTCTCTGACAAGCAACGGCCAACACTTCGGCATTTCCATGCACAAGGCGTCACCTTGAAGTACCAACAAGCACCACCAGCTGGCGTTCAACGTTCGCACAACTTTTGTATTGGCGCAGTTGTATTTAAATTTTATATAAATTGAGCAATTGTATTAATGACCTGTACTACTTATTTAAAGGGCCGGCCGGGGTGGCCTAGCGGTTCTAGCCGTTACAGTTTGGAACCGCGCGACCGCTACGGTCGCAGGTTCGAACCCTTCCTCGGGCATGGATGTGTGTGATGTCCTCGGGTTAGTTAGGTTTAAGTAGTTCTAAGTTCTAGGGGACCTATGACCTCAGAAGTTAAGTCCCATAGTGCTCAGAGCCATTTGAACCATTTGAACTTATTTAAAGAGCAGCAGTTGTATAATGCTACACAGATAACTCTACTGCCAATATTATACTTCATTTGCACATCATAAATATTTTCATGTACAGTAAGGTCCCATTGACGGCAGCTGACGTAATGCAGCGTATTGGCGCGCTATCAATCACTAATGAACGTATGGTGATACAGCTTCCTGCAGCAGTTATCATCTTGATTACACGAAGCCGCTCAGCACGTCGCCAGATCTAGCAACTGGGTAAGCGATCATGCCTTTTTAGATTAATCTCTGTACATTTTGTGCAAGTCTGACGTACCTAATTACCATGCACTTTTATAATCTTTACAGTGCAATCAATCTGAAAGTGGCCTACTGTATGTGCCGAAATCATCCATTTTAAATAAACGATATTTTGCGCTCGTGACTATTTCCTCATAAGTAATTAACTTCAGAGTAACTTTTAATTAAACTGCATGGATCCGCAGTGGAGCAAAGAATGCATTATTGCTTCAGTTCTTACACACGTGGAAGACTCATGTGTATATGCTGTGAAAACTCTCAGTTATTATAAGGAACACCTGCGTGTCGAAGCTCTAACAAGAGATTCGAAATTTTTATCGTGAGGCTAAGCGCAGCTTCTATAGAAAACCTGCCTTCGTCGCTGCGGTCGCTGAAGCATGCTTGTCTGATGGCACTACACTCGGAGGTGCACCAGTACGAATCCAGAAGGTAGAAAATTTGCACAGCTGGTATTTGGCCGGCAAGGGGAGCAGAGGTAGTGGTGTAAAATTCATGATCATCAGTTGTACGCAAAAGTCCTGGATTAAATTCCAAAGCACTTCGCGGTGTCTCATGAAGTAAGGCCATGTGACACTGTTGACAGCAACCCGACCGTCGCATGGGGACGGTAGGCGCAGGAAACCCGATGATACTAATCGACAGGGGTAGTCTCTGTGCTTATACCGGGTCTCCCTTCAGCCGTAACAGCACTAACCCAACACTACACTGAAGAAGCATTCCTCACAGTCATCCACACGACAGAGATACACTCATGACATTGCATGGGGCCTTAATTAAATTTGAATGCAAACATTTTTTAAGTTTTGTAGCTGACTGTCCGGCTACGAGGTCTCGTAAACGGTTGGCCCTGACTAGTTTTAGTACGCAATCTGACTGCATAGAATAACAACAAAGAATGAAAGAAAATTTCCGTTAACACAATTAATTAATTAAGTCCCCAGCAACTATAAAACCTACGAAACCAAAACACAAGTGTCATTGTTCTGTGTGTGGAAGTGTGATTCAACGTACACATCTGGCACGGTTCTTCGTCAATAAGACAAGAAATTTTAAATACCATTTATACTGAAGTAATTAAAAAGATAGAAATACTATAATGGCGCAAGAAAACCAGAATTACACTCTAATACAAGAACACAAGCCAGATGCTTTGTTGACTGAACCTGTAATGACGCATTATTTAAGACATTGAAATAATAAAAAGAAAAGGGATTTTTTTTTACCTTCATATATATTGACGAAAAGCACTCTGATCATTACAATATCTCCATTCGAACAACATCTGCTGTCTAGCCCATCAAACAACTGCATAAAACATGGAACAAGCACTCCCTACTACAACATCTCAACACCGACTCACTACTACTACCTCTCAACAAGCACCGACTACTGCCACATCTCGACAAGCACTGACAGTGGAGGCGGCGGAATAAAACTCTTTGGCGCAATCTCTGGCGCTGTGGCTCAGTGTAGCCACCTTTCAACATAGCCTCGTACCGCAAGAAAGTAAGGGAGAGTTTGTTGTTATGGGTGGCTGGTATCCTCTTTCTATGTCGCAAATGAACACGTGAATTAATGCGGCTCTTTATTTAAATGAACATTTACTTATCTTGAATAGAATCCATGTGTTGTGGTACAATCTCATCAGTGACAGTCCTCTTCCAGACAATATCGGTAATCTTACTATTACGAGCTTTAGTCTCGCTGTAGTAACTAATCTGGTCACTGTGTACTGTCGTAGCCTGTGTTGTGAACTGAGGCTACCCTGAGATTATAGTGACAGACACCACTGGAAGAGTGAGTCAGTGGGCCAGTGAGGTCCTCAGGTCCGCGGCAGCGGCCTAAATACAGGGTTATTACAAATGATTGAAGCGATTTCACAGCTCTACAATAACTTTATTATTTGAGATATTTTCACAATGCTTTGCACACACATACAAAAACTCAAAAAGTTTTTTTAGGCATTCACAAATGTTCGATATTTGCCCCTTTAGTGATTCGGCAGACATCAAGCCGATAATCAAGTTCCTCCCACACTCGGCGCAGCATGTCCCCATCAATGAGTTCGAAAGCATCGTTGATGCGAGCTCGCAGTTCTGGCACATTTCTTGGTAGAGGAGGTTTAAACACTGAATCTTTCACATAACCCCACAGAAAGAAATCGCATTGGGTTAAGTCGGGAGAGCGTGGAGGCCATGACATGAATTGCTGATCATGATCTCCACCACGACCGATCCATCGGTTTTCCAATCTCCTGTTTAAGAAATGCCGAACATCATGATGGAAGTGCGGTGGAGCACCATCCTGTTGAAAGATGAAGTCGGCGCTGTCAGTCTCCAGTTGTGGCATGAGCCAATTTTCCAGCATGTCCAGATACACGTGTCCTGTAACATTTTTTTCGCAGAAGAAAAAGGGACCGTCAGGTTTAAACTGTGAGATTGCACAAAACACGTTAACTTTTGGTGAATTGCGAATTTGCTGCACGAATGCGTGAGGATTCTCCACCGTCCAGATTCGCACATTGTGTCTGTTCACTTCACCATTAAGAAAAATGTTGCTTCATCACTGAAAACAAGTTTCGCACCGAACGCATACTCTTCCATGAGCTGTTGCAACCACGCCGAAAATTCAAAGCATTTGACTTTGTCATCGGGTGTCAGGGCTTGTAGCAATTGTAAACGGTAAGGCTTCTGCTTTAGCCTTTTCCGTAAGATTTTCCAAACCGTCGGCTGTGGTACGTTTAGCTCCCTGCTTGCTGTATTCGTCGACTTCCGCGGGCTACGCGTGAAACTTGCCCGCACGCGTTCAACCGTTTCTTCGCTCACTGCAGGCCGACCCATTGATTTCCCCTTACAGAGTCATCCAGAAGCTTTAAACTGCGCATACCATCGGCGAATGGAGTTAGCAGTTGGTGTATCTTTGTTGAACTTCGTCCTGAAGTGTCGTTGCACTGTTATGACTGACTGATGTGAGTGCATTTCAAGCACGACATATACGCTTTCTCGGCTCCTGTCGCCATTTTGTCTCACTGCGCTCTCGAGCGCTCTGGCGGCAGAAACCTGAAGTGCGGCTTCAGCTGAACAAAACTTTATGAGTTTTTCTACGTATCTGTAGTGTGTCGTGACCATATGTCAATGAATGGAGCTACAGTGAATTTATGAAATCGGTTCAATCATTTGTAATAGCACTGTACATGCTGTCGAGAGGGCGTTGGCGGCCTGTTGCTTGTCAGTGTCTCTCTGGCCTCCCTCGTGATAGGCGCGCTTCGTTTCGTCTTTACCGATCGGTGTGCTGGCGACAGCTTACACCAGCGCACATGACGCTTCATAACAGGTCAGAGGAAGGCAATGACAAATCGCCACTACCAGGACCTTGCCTCGCCTGGCACAGGGGAGCAACTGCAAGAGCTGAAAACAAATAAGTCGACAGATCTGAATGGGGTCTCAGTTAGATTTTACAACGAACGATCTACTGCAGTGGCCCTTTATTTAGCTTTCATTATTATCGTGAATGTGTCGCGCAGTACAAAGTCTCAAGCGACTGGTGAATAGAGCAGGTGACTCCTGAATGTAAGAAGGGTAACAGAACTGACCTCCAAAATTACAGACCGATGTCCTTAACATCGGTTTGCTGCAGAATTCTTGAACATACTCTCAGTTCGAGTATAATAAATATCCTTGAGGAGGAAAACCTTTGTCCACATATAAGAACGGTTTTAGAAGGCTTCGCTCGTGGGGAACGTGATATTCTGCGAACCATAGATGGGGGCAACGAGCAGATTCCGTATTCCGACACTTCTGAAAAGAGTTTGACACGGTGCCCCACTGAAGGCTGTTAACGAAGGTACGAGCTTCTGCGATAGGTTCCCAGATATGTGGATGGTTCGAAATCTTCTTGAGCAACAGAAGACTGTTCGTTGTCCTCGACGACGACTGTTCACCAGCGAGAAGGATATCGTCATGAGTGCCCCAGGGAAATATGACAGCACCGCTGTTGTTTCTTATACACATAAATGACCTGACGGACAGGGTGAGCAGCTATTTGCGGCTGTTTACTGATGATGCTATGGAGATCTGGAAGGAGTCGTCTTTGAGTGACTGTAGGAGGATACAAGATGACTTAGACAACATTTCTAGTTGGCGTGATGAATGGCAGCTTGGTTTAAATGAGGATAAACGAAAGTTAATGAAGATGAGTAGGCAAAACAATTGCATAATGTTCGATTAGAGCATTCGTAGTGTGTTATTTGACATAGTCACTTCGATGAAATACGGGATCTCCACCAGGTCGGATTAAGGGAAGACATCGAAGCAATTCAGAGGCAGGCTGCCAGATTTATTACTGGTACTTTCGAACAACACGCAAGTGTTACGGCGATGCTTCTGGAACTCAAACGGGAATGCAAAGTTATTTTGGAGAAACGCTATCCTGAAAATTTAGAGGACCGGCCTTTCAAGCTGACCTTAGAAACATTCCACAGCCGCCAACGTACATTTCGCGTAAGAACCACTAAGGTAAGGTATAGCAATCAGGGTTCGTACGGAGGCACAGAAGCAGTCGTTTTTCCGTAGCTCTGTTTGCCAATGGAGCAGCAAACGCAATGACTAGTAGCGGTCAAGATACTCTCCGCCACGTTCCATACGTTGGCTTGTTGAGTATGTATGTAGATGTACAACGACAACGCTGGGTTCCTACAGCTGCTCCCTATACAAGTTCCCTGAGACTGGAACTACTTTGTTTTTGATCCTATGTTACACCATCATCATATGTTGATCATATGTTACAATTATTACTAATATATGTACAACACCAAATCGTAAAGATATGTGATATTAACCAGCACCCCTCTACAAACAGAAAAAAGTAAGTTTCATATGAAAGCTAACATCAGTTCCAGCCTTCTCTGTTGTTCAAATGGCTCTGAGCACTATGGGACTTTACTTCTGAGGTCATCAGTCCCCTAGAACTTAGAACTACTTAAACCTAACTAACCTAAGGACATCACACACATCGATGCCCGAGGCAGGATTCGAACCTGCGACCGTAGCAGCAGCGCGGTTCCAGACTGTAGCGCCTAGAGCCGCTCGGCCACTCCGGCCGGCCCTTCTCTGTTGTATCCGTGTTCTTAACCACGCTTTCGGCCTTTTTCTGTGTTCATTAGCCCCCTTTGTGCATTTCCCGGTTCCTGAACGGCTCATTACGATAACTTCTCCTGAAAATTGTCATATGAAACAGATATTTATCAATCAAACAATTTGGCGGAAACCTTACATTATCAGTGTTAAAGTCGCGGCCCACGGCGAAAGTTTTTCCGGCCCAACCTTGCGGTAGCCAAACGAGGTATTTCTTGCGTACTCATAGGAGTTTATGTACGTAATAGAACTGACTCTTCAGGGCTCATTGTTTAATGAGTGAGTCGGTCCCATACTTTCTGACGCAGTTGCTTCGTGTCAAAAGAGTCCATGGAAATAGTTGACACATCCCTAAAGTGTTGATTTCATTAGGTCTAGCTGTACCTACCTAACAACAAAATAAGAGATAAAATATCAAAATGTTTATTCTTTATTGTCACTCTGAGTACAGATGACGATGAAGATAAGCTTCAGAAATCATTAAATATGCAAAATGTCATTTGCAAAAGTTTATCTTTTCAAATATCTACAACAAAAGACAAAAGTTACGGCGCTGCAAGAAAATACCCAATTAGGACCAAAATAATAACTGACGATAAAACAATAGAACAAGTTTAGTTATTTTGGCTCTGATCCGTGTTTTAACGATAATGACAAAGAGAAGAAAAAGCTTTCTTCGATTTCAGTAGCGAGACGTGGGTGAAGAAAACAAATTATCGAAAGAACGTACAGTCGTCTGAAATTCGGTTCCTCAGCTCAGAGAAATGACACTGCCTAAAAGACAAAAAATGCAATGAAAAATGAGGAAGCAATATTCTCGTTGAATGACAGAATTTCCCAAAACAAGAAAAATTAGGAAAACCACATTTTTAGAATGGAGAATAATAGAATTTAAAAGATTGCATTTTGATATCATCCCACCAGAAGAAGAATTACTGGTCGTCACCGAACAGAGCTAGCCGGAAAACGAGATCAAGACAGGCTAACAGACTAATCCTGGAAGAGTAAGTAAGTAAGTGCGTAAGTAAGTACACGGATTTTGCTACCAAGTCCGCCACTGAACACAGTTCCAGAAATAGAAGTACGAAAACAGTCACCATCTGTTCTAACTCTTCCACAATAACAGTATGTCCCTGTTTCTAGAAGCCTGCTTAAGATTTCAATTCATTTCTTATCAGTTAAGCAGTTTGTAAACACACGATGTTTATTGATTCAACATGCTCGCACAAATACTATGCAGTTTATCAAATTTTAGGTCCCTGAAAGTTCACGGTTATCACTGCATAGGACGTCACATGGATTCTGCACCCTTCGAAAGAAAGTCTCAGTTCTCAGAACAGATCCGATATTTCCCTAGACGTTATCCATAACATTTAACAAACTTTTACAGATTAATCCTATTGTTCATAAAACAAATAGTGGAAAGTGTTAGCAAACGTGATCGAGCGTTGCGAAAGTTGGCCTTGTACTCCCTGAAACGAACGCTCGAAATCATCTCCCGGTACCAAAGTATGCGAAAGAACTCTACTTCGCCAACTAACAAGGTAGCCAATCAGCTACTTATTTCAACTCACACAACATAGTAATCTTCCTCTTTTGATGAATCACAATACCGAAATCAACTTACCCAAAAATCCAGACTGACGAATTTCATAAAGCAAATAAAGTAAAAAAATCCACAACTTTACTCTGAAGAAGCGAAGTAAACATTACATTACTAAAGTAACGCCAATCAGCTACTTAACAATCATCCTATTATCCCAACTATGCGACTCACATCAAGGCTGCACAGTCTGATTACGTCGCTCACTCACACTTAGTTACAAACAATTTCAGTGATCTACAACTTACACACACACCTGCATTGATCCAGTCATTCGCTCAGAAAATACAAAAAATCAAAATAACTTCCTTCTACAGTTTTTCGGTAGACGAATTTAACTTTGTACAGATGAAATAATAGTAGGTTTCTGAAAATGAAAACATTTCGCAAATTCTAACTTTTTAAACAATATGTTGTTTGCTGAGTTATTTAATTATAAAGTATTTAGTTAATGATCTGCACTGACTTTCACACAAAACACGTCGGCAGTTCAGGAAGTTGCTTTTCACGGAAACTCCTAAATTCTACATCTTATGTGATTTTGTGTATTTCAAAAGTTACTTTTGATATGCAACTGGAAATCATACTGTAGTTCACTAATGTCATTACAAGACGCTATAGAAAGTAACAAAACGATTGATATGATACCAATTTCTTTAATAATTCATAGGGAGGTGCGTAATATTTGCTCTCTGCAGCATACAATCGTGCAGATTGGCTTGTTGAACGATCGGCTGATGTGTAACATATGGTGATCCCAGAGTGTCAAAGCATTGTCTAGTGCAATGAACCGCTGAGTGTGCAAGAAAGCTTTTGACACGCCCCCTACCGGCGATATACAGGATGGATGAAGTTAAACAGCCGGCCGAAGTGGCCGAGCGATTCTAGGGGCTACAGTCTGGAACTGCGCAACCGCTACGGTCGCAGGTTCGAATCCTGCCTCGGGCATCGATGTGTGTGATGTCCTTAGGTTGGTTGGGTTTAAGTAGTTCTCAGTTCTAGGGGACTGATGACCACAGCAGTTAAGTCCCATAGTGCTCAGAGCCATTTGAACCATTTTGCAACTAAACTTCCGCTACTTGAGAAGGCCCCCATGGAAAACGACCGTAGGACATCGCAACTTCGTGGAAACATGAGGAACAGAAATAACGAATAAACCATTATCAGAAACACATTTTAAGCTCCACACGAAAGAATAACACTTGTTGATTGCGTAACATGCTTACGTTCCAGATTACAAACATTGCTCAGAGTGACGACCATCTGCATCCACGAAGTCTGGAAAAATCACATTAGAGAAACCATTTCACAACTGTTCACAGCACTTTTCGAACCGTGGACGATGGGACGTTCAGCAGTCGTGACAATAGCTCGTGCACTCTTTCAAGATCACACAGTGGGTCCAGCATTTTCAGCGGTGGCAACAGTAAAAACTTCGACAATTTGTGGCGCAATTGGCAGTCGGCAGTTTCTAAATGGCCAAATTATTCCGACTTCCGAATCATGTTCTATAAACCCGGTACGGAAAGAGGGACCTCTCCGTATTCCTCTAGTGCGTCGATACTCGCAAAGAACAACAGCACTACTGCTGTTGATTTGATAAAACAGCTTTACGAGTGAAGCCCTGCTCGCCTTGTCCAGACCAATGTTGACTGTGTGCAGCTATATGCACACTGATACGCGTTTAAACCCTGCGTCGCCATACCACTATCAGCGCCTAACGACAAATCATAAAACTAACACTAATAACAACGCAAATCATGGAGCGCACAGTCTGGACATCATTCCTATAAAGTTGGGTATCCATGTGGTAAATAGCTTTCCGCTTCGCTGACTCAAGTAGCGGAAGTTTAATTATAACCATCCTGTACGTTCCAGTCCCTCAAGTGATTCGCACCAGTGAGCAAACGTACGAGATATTTGCTCCGTGTTACGTGGGAATCAAGATTACAACAAGTTTATGTAAATGCGTCTACAGTTATCTTGGCTTGTTGAACGTAAAGTGATAAGGATAGATAGATAGATATTCAGTGATCACAGGCCCTGCAGACCACGCGCTGCTTCCACAAACTGTCTCCATTCCTTCCTGCTTTGTGTCCGGTTCCTCCTGGTGTCTCCAATTCCCAGGGCTGCTAGGTTCTTCGCCAGGTCGTCCATCCAGCGCTGCCTTGGTCGTCCAATGGGGCGTTTGGTGTTTGGTTTCCCCGCTAGTGCCATCTTCACCTGTCTCCATTTGGCATACGGGCTACATGGCCCACCCATTTTATTCTTTTGCTCCTTATCTTCTGTAGGGTAGTTGGTTGTCACATCAGAAGGTAGATTTCCTCGTTTTCCCTCCTCCTCTATTCTCCGTTATGTAAAACTGGTCTCCATATCTTCCTCATTACTCTTCTTTCAAATATTCATAGTTTTGCCCTTTTTCTCTTAGTCATGCACCATGTTTCTGAATCGTTCATTACTGCTGGCCATATCACTGTGTTGTAGATTTTCATCTTAGTGTTCACGGAGATCGATTTAGAGTCAAGCGTCTCTCTCAGGGAATGCATGCATTTCGTGTCCATTGCTATTCTTTCCTTGATGTCCATTTTTATGTTGTTGTCCGTGGTAAACCAAGATGCCAAGTATTTGAACTGGTCTACTCTCTTGAACCTCTTGCCACCCATCTCAAGAAATTCTACCTGCTCTTGTATTCTTTCTAATTGCATGAACTCTGTTTTGTCTCGATTCACTTTGAGCTCTACCCTCTGTGCATTATTGTCCATTTTCTGGCACATTTCTTTAAACTCGTGCTTTGATTCACTTAATAGTATTATGTCATCTGCATATACGAGAGAACTGAAGTTACCGTCCATCTCTACTCCAGCCCACTCCTGTTGCCTACACTCTTTTATTACTTTCTCTAAGATGAAGTTGATCAGAACACATGAGAGAGCATCCCCTTGTCTGAGGCCTGTCTCAATCTCGAATGTTTCTGATGTGGCTCCTCGGAAACGTACTTCTGCCTTTAACCCTTCCATACAAGTGCCCGCATCTCGTGGTCGTGCGGTAGCGTTCTCGCTTCCCACGCCCGGGTTCCCGGGTTCGATTCCCGGCGGGGTCAGGGATTTTCTCTGCCTCGTGATGGCTGGGTGTTGTGTGCTGTCCTTAGGTTAGTTAGGTTTAAGTAGTTCTAAGTTCTAGGGGACTGATGACCATAGATGTTAAGTCCCATAGTGCTCAGAGCCATTTGAACCATTTTGCCATACAAGCTTGCACCATTCTCACTAGCTCCTCAGGGATTCTGAAGTCGTGCATTGCATTGTATAGGTTATTCCTATGGATGCTGTCATATGCACGTTGAAAACCAACGAACAGGCTGTAGATATCTTTATCATATTCCCAATGTTTTTCAGACAACTGTCTTTGATGTACTGTCGATCAGTTTGGTCAGAAGCCAGCTTGGTACTCCTGTATGTTGTTCTCTATGAATGGTTGTAATTTTATGAGGAATAGTGATAAGGAAGAGTAAAGATATAGTTCTAATTCGTTCTGAAGTGAAACTGAGACTTTTCTGCTTGTATGGTTACTTCCATTACACAAAGATAAAGTAATACATACATATGGCATAATCGCATGAAAGACAGTCCATACAAGGGATGAACATAAAGTTTCAATTATCACTTCGAAAAGGATAAAGGTACTTCTTTTTAGGTGGATGTCAACAGTGCCAGTACACATTGAAATCCCTGCAACACAGTACAATAGCACACAACCCAGAGAGACGAAAATGAAATGGCGCAGCCACTGATAAGGTGAAGTATTCTTCGGTAATTCGTTTACTTCAGCAGTGAAAATGTAGAAAATGCTAAGGAAGTCACGCGGATCGACCTGACAGCTACAGCGTTTCCACAGTTAACCCTAAACGAGGGCCAACCACGGCAAGCCGAGTGTGGGGTCTACGTGTGCTCCAAAGACACGGTCTGAGTCAGCTTCGCTCGGTCTTTCTCTAAGTGCCAGGTACAGCGCGATATTTTATTTAATATTGTGATGTGGCGTTTTACAGTCGGCACAACTCTCTTCAGTTCGGCAGAATCGTGGTTTCAGCGCAGTTTGGCCTTCGCTACTTGTTCGTGGTGTGAAGGACGTTCACGGGTCCAGTGACTGTTTGTACAAAAAGAGGCAGTCTAGCCATCTATCGTCACAAACCTTTAAAAATCAATGGCTACAGGTACTGCAAATTTGCTGTAAGGCAATACTACAGTACCATGCAGAAACGATTTAAAATGGTTCAAATGGCTCTGAGCACTATGGGATTTAACATCTGAGATCATCAGTCCCCTAGAACTTAGAACTACTTAAACCTAACTAACCTAAGGACATCCTGCCCGAGGCAGGATTCGAACCTGCGACCGTAGCGGTCGCGTGGTTCCAGACTGAAGCGCCTAGAACCGCTCGGTCACAGTGGCCGGCAAACAATTTAAAGATTTAGTTGACTACCAAAGAGTAAAAAAATTACAACGATCGATGGATGGGATTTAGTTTTCTGTACGCGAAGAAGCACTTTGTGCTTAATTTGCAGGCATGCAGCACATAAAGAAACTTGGGGTACAAATAGTAAAATTTTTGAAGTCGCGCACATTATTCCACTATCAGCTGCAACAGTTTCCAGTGGAACAAAAAGTAGAATAAGGAGACTTTATATACACTGAGGCGCCAAAGAAAATGGTATAAGGCATGCATATTCAAATACGGAGATATGTAAATAGGGAGGAAACGGCGCTGCGGTCAGCAACGTCTGATTGAGACAACAACCGTCTGGTGCAGTTGTTAGATCCGTTACTGCTGCTACAATGGCAGGTTATCAAGATATAAGTGAGTTTGAACGTGGTGTTATAGTCGGCGCGACCGATAAGACACAGCACCTTCGAGGCAACGATGAAGAGGAGATTTTGCCGTGCCACCGCTTCACTAGTGTACGTGAATATCAGGAATCCGGTAAAAGATCAAATCTCCGACGTTGCTGCGGCCGGAAAAATATCCTGCAAGAACGGGACCAACGACGACTGAAGAGAATCGTTCGACGTGCCAGAAATGCAAATTGCTGCAGATTTCATTGCTGGGCCATCAAGTATCAGCGTGCGAACCATTCAGCGAAACACAATCGATATGGGCTTTCTGGACTGAAGGTCCAGTCGTGTATCTTTGATATCTGCACGACACAAAGCTTTACGGCTTGCCTGGACCCGTCAACACCGAGATTGCGCTGCTGATGACTCGAAACATGTTGCCTAGTCAGACGAGTCTCGTTTCAAATTGTATCGAGTGGACGGGTATGGAGACAACCTCATGAATACGTGGACCCTGCATCATGTCAGCAGGCAGTCTCTGTAATGGAGTGGGGCGTGTGCAGTTGGAGTGATATGGAACCCTGATACGTCTAGATACGAATTTGACTGGTGACACGTACGTAAGCACGCATGTCATTTGTGGATTCCGAGCAACTTGGGTAATTCCACCAGGGCAATGCGACACCCCACACGTCCAGAATTGCTACAGAGTGGCTCCTGGAACACTCCTCTGATTTTAAACACTTCCCCTGGGCACCAAACTCTCCAGACATGAACAGATTGAGCATATCTGGGATGCCTTGCAACGTGCTGCACAGAAGATGTCTCCACTCCCTCGTACTCTTAAGGATTTATGGACAGCCCTGCAGGATTCATGGTGTCAGTTCCCTCCAGCACTACTTCAGCTATTTGTCGAGTCCGTGCCATGTCGTGTTGCTGCATTTCTGCGTGCTCGCTGGGGCCCTACATGATATTAGGCAGGTGTACCAGTTTCTTTGGCTCTTCCGTGTATTACTGAAAATACGTTGGTTAAGTCAGGAGCCGCACCTGGAACGATTTTTCTTTTAAAAACTCGCTGTTGTTGAATTTATGAAGGAGAAAGGAGAGCAGAAACGAAAATTAGTACATCTTGGATGAATTACAGACCTCTTATTTTAAGTGGACTTGACTAAACACTGCTCACAATAAGACTCGCAAGGTGAAACAGCTTCTTTCTGACGTGATGGGGATGCATTTAAAACGAGTATCGCGTTGTAGAAGAAACCAATTCTGACGAACAGAGTCCAGTTCTCTAAGCTAACTAGCGTTAAAGGAACACGAGAATTGAGGAGTTCGTTACAGCCTTGAAAGAATTGCACAGATAGTTTCCTAAACGTTTTGAGGACACTGCTAATCATACATCTGTTTTTGCTGCCGTTAGGCGTTTCTATTGAAAGCACCCCTGTGCGTGTATAGATGTAACTGATTGATCTGCGACGTAATTCCTGTTTTAAAGACAAATCCTTTTACATTAAAACTGTCCAGGACGTCTACATTGCTGTCCTCAGGTGGAGTTTCCACGTCTCCGTAATGAGGTTGCAACAGTGCTACAATATTTAGGTCAACCTATGTGTGTAAAAGACCTTTTTTCGGTTATAAAACTTAAGAAGTCACGATTACGTAGCATGCTGAGCGCAAAAATCTGTGAAACTGTTTGCGTTTCTCCGTTTGCCGATAGGTAGCAAAACATGACAAAAGTAATTAAATAATACTGAAATTTTTATTTGTTTGTGAACTACGCTGTAGAGAAATGTGAAAATTAAACCAAGTCGCCCTCATGGTGTTCCAGAATAGTCGGGTTTTCGTGTCTGCTAGCGGCCCTGCCACGCACAGCTACCGGTTGGCGATAACGGACGCCAGTGTTGCGTTGGCACCGACTTCCGAGAAGTTGGCGTGGGCGGCAGCGGCTAAGACCCGCGTTTCGGCGCAACCCGTTCACTGGCGGGCGATAAGACGCCCTGTACGCGGCAGCTCCGGGAAGCCTGCTCGCTGCTGAGGCGTGACGCGTGACGTGCGCGGGTAGCCTGCTCTCTGCAACTGTCATGAGTCACATTGGGACCGCGAGTGTCTTCCATATTGTCTGTTACACACTTCTGAATCATTATTTCACTCTGCAGCCTTGCGTGCGTAGTATTGAAACTTCCTGGATAATTAAGACTATGTGTCAGACATGGACTTCCAACTCGGAACTTTGTCTTCCTTGGGACGTACTTTTACCGATGAAATTATCCAGCAGGACTCATGGCCAGCGTTGCCACGCATCCTGACGGTGGGGTTGTCCCGATGCTGAAAATCCTTCAATCGATTATTATCAATGTTACGCAAAAATATCTTTTACACTAAAATGTATAATGTTTCACAAAATACAGTCTGCTCTTTGCCCGAATGTTTAAATTAAGAGGCAGGTATTTAAACATAACTGAAACAAAAACCAAAAAGTTAGCATTTCTTCCGAAGAGATATATTCTCGTAAATCTGCAGTCAACAACCGTTGCATCATAGGGAATCACAGGTGGTTTCGGACACATTAGCGTTTTTGAGATTATAATTATTTAGAAGATTGTACTAGAACATTTTTCGACAATAGAACACCGAGTTGCCTTATTAATAGAATTATAAACCTTAGTGCCATAAGAATGTAATTCGCGTTCATAGACTTCTTTATGTATTTTCCACACTCTGACTTTTGTTCGTTTATAATTTTCAAGGACTGCATTGGACATGAAATTGTATACTGCAAAATGTCATTTTTTCAAAAAGAAATGTTTTAATTCGTCCGGTAATGAAAATATACATTGAAGTAAAGAAGTACAAGTTATAGATCTTATCACTGAATTTCTAAGTCTCAAAATAGCAAAAATTTACAATAAAGTTATTGAGTTAAAGTTTTGAACGGGAAAGACCTACATGAAAATATTAGTTAGCTTTCAGTGAAACATTTACAACACTTATAGCGAAGATTGTTCACTTCTGCATAGATACAATTCACTTAGGCCCAACCCTCACAAATGTGGCATTGAATCGGTCTTCTTCTAAGGTTTCATTGATCGTACAACATCGTTTCCTGTTCATCACTGAATGGTATAGGAAAAAAACTTATTTTATAAAAGATATTTTATGGCCATCTCTTTGTTTCAGCGTAAAGCGTTAAGTCTACCATCTGACGCTCTTCTCGGAAGTGAATATTTCCACTCTACATCTACATCTACATCAACATCTATACTCCGCAAGCCATCTGACAGTGTGTGGCGGAGGGTACCTTCAGTACCTCTATCGGTTCTCCCCTCTATTCCAGTTTCGTATTGTTCGTGGAAAGAAAGATTGTCGGTATGCCTCTGTGTGGGCTCTAATCTCTCTGATTTAATCCTCATGGTCTCTTCGCTAGATATACGTAGGAGGAAGCAATATAATGCTTGACTCCTCGGTGAAGGTATGTTCTCGAAACTTAAACGAAAGCCGTACCGAGCTACTGAGCGTCTCTCCTGCAGAGTCTTCCACTGGAGTTTATCTATCATCTCAGTAACGCTTTCGCGATTTCTAAATGATCCTGTAACGAAGCGCGGTGCTCTCCGTTGGATCTTCTCTATCTCTTCTATCAACCCTATCTGGTACGGATCTCACACTGCTGAGCAGTATCCAAGCAGTGGGCGAACAAGCGTACTGTAGCCTACTTCCTTTGTTTTCGTATTGCATTTCCTTAGGATTCTTCCAATGAATCTCAGTCTGGCATCTGCTTTACCGACGATCAACTTTATATGATCATTCCATTTATAATCACTCCTAATGCGTACTCCCAGATAATTTATGGAATTAACTGCTTCCAGTTGCTGACCTGCTATTTTGTAGCTAAATGCTAAGGGATCTATCTTTCTATGTATTCGCAGCACATTACACTTGTCTACATTGAGATTCAATTGCCATTCCCTGCACCATGCGTCAATTCGCTGCAGATCCTCCTGCATTTCAGTACAATTTTCCATTGTTACAACCTCTCGATATACCACAGCATCATCCGCAAAAAGCCTCAGTGAACTTCGATGTCATCCTCAAGGTCATTTATGTATATTGTGAATAGCAACGGTCCTACGACACACCTCTGCGGCTCACCCGAAATCACTCTTACTTCGGAAGACTTCTTTCCATTGAGAATGACATGCTGCGTTCTGTTATCTAGGAACTCTTCAAACCAATCACACAATTGGTCTGATAGTCCATATGCTCTTACTTTGTTCATTAAACGACTGTGGGGAACTGTATCAAACGCCTTGCGGAAGTCAAGAAACACGGATCTACCTGGGAACCCGTGTCCATGGCCCTCTGGAGCTGGGTTTCCCAAGATCTTCTTTTTCGAAACCCATGCTGATTACTACAGAGTAGATTTCCAGTCTCCAGAAAAGTCATTATACTCGAACAGTATACGTGCTCCTAAATTCTACAACTGATCGACGTTCCATGATTGTCGTTTCAGGATGTCAGACTTTTTTTACAGCATGGTTATTTTATTTTCATACGACTTACGTCGAGACTTGTCCGTATTTCGTGTGAAAGAAAAAAACCATGCAAATTTAAGTTTTTATGGTGCCTGTTTTATCCGCTACAGCCCGAAATTGCTTTGTCCGGTACGGCCTGAAATTGCTTTGTTCGATACATCTCAAACGTACCGCTGCGGTAGTTCGACATTCCCATTCTTATTACTGTGCTAGACCTTGTCACAGCTTACAATGCAGAGAATAATATGAGTTGTCTCAAAAGATACTATAAAAATGTTATATTAACTACTTGCAAACTAAACACAACATTCCAAAGTTGAGCTCATGCACGGAAAAAGCCAGTAGAAACATGGAACCCGTTACCACTCAAACTGTTGTTTTGATTCAAAAACTGCTTAAGTGGTCTTGTTCCTCCGTATTTCAGACTGAACTGGCGCGACAGGTGCTTCCACTAGCGCTACAGTCTATCAAGGTCGATCAGATTCGGTTGATTGTTGTTACATTGTGCTATTTGCAAAACATTTCTCAAATAAATTCGTAACCGGACAGTAAAATTAATGAAGGGCCGATGTCGAAAAAAAAAGCAAATGTTGAAACTGAAGACAGAACTGAATTAGGAACGGTAGAAGATTCATTTACTGGCTGTTCGTTAACAAAGAAACAACACTTTTAGAATTCTGAGAAGTGACTTGTCGATATAACCTTTCTGCTGCTGCAAACGTAATGTGAATGTCTGCAATGAGGTACCAGTATCAAAGAACACGGGAGCTTTTTTAAGCTGAAGTCTGTTAAAATGTGCATGAGATTTTTCCATTTTCATGAAAATCGTGAGAACCTGTTTAAAGTTGTCTGTTTCGGGTTTTATGATCCTCAGTCTAACGCCTCTCCGAAAGAATTTTTAGCCTCATGAGAAACTCTTAGGGAATTGAGAGAAACTATTTCTCAATGGCAGCATTAAAAGCTGAATTAATGATGAAGATAGACTACTCATTTACGTGTTGCAGTTGCTTTATTTTCTCGACGGGGAGGAACGGCCTGCAGAGAAGATTCAGAATCGAGGAAAACAGTCGATAATATAAAATGCAGTAATTTACTGTAATGAAACTTGATACTATTGTGGTTTCCATGTCACCGTTACGTTTTATAGATTGAGAATAATAGACCAGTAATTGTAGGGTACGTATAAGGTGTTTCTCTGTAATATTAAGAAACGTTACTCTTTCTGTAAAGTTATGAACATAGATTATTTCGTTGTTTTTCAAAGAGTTACAGTAACGAGTTATAATTTTCTTGAATAGAACATCATTTTTTTCTATCAAGTTTGTAAAACCGAATTTAAATTAAATTTGTGATAATTTTATTTACAGAAGCAGAAACGTGCAAAGTACAGGGGTGGATGCAACGTGCTGTACATCACCGCCTGCGTTTGACTGGCAGACCGAAACTCGTTTGTTGTGCTTCTCGATCTTATTGTATTGAATAGTATAGGGATACATTCTACAACGCAACCGAACTTCACATAGTGCATCGAGGAAGCTCGTTGCTCTGTGGTACCAACAACTGTACCTGTAAATCTCGTCTGTACTTCTGATGGGTCCACAGCTTGTGGTCGTGCGGTAGCGTTCTCGCTTCCCGCGCCCGGGTTCCCGGGTTCGATTCGCGGCAGGGTCAGGGATTCTCTCTGCCTCGTGATGACTGGGTGTTGTGTGATGTCCTTAGGTCAGTTAGGTTTAAGTAGTTCTAAGTTCTAGGGGACTGATGACCATAGATGTTAAGTCCCATAGTGCTCACAGCCATTTGTACTTCTGGTGGTTTACAAGCAGCATTAAGTTGAGCATTCAGAAAAATGGACACTAGTTTGAACATATTAGTGAGATAAACATTCCGCCACCAAACCAGACCAGACGGGATATTATAGGGCACAGCTCATCTCTGGTTGTTGTGGAGGTTAAGCGTTACTGCTATTCCTCCTTAATCTCCTTGTTGTTTGTTGTTTCTTCACGTTTGTTTGTGTCATCATGACGCCCTTCACAGGTTGTGTTCTTCTTCTATTTTTTTTTAATTCTTTATTTCCACAACGATACTAATTATATAATTATACCCCCCCCCCCCCCATGAACCATAGACCTTGCCGTTGGTGAAGAGGCTTGCGTGCCTCAGCGATACAGATGGCCGTACCGTAGGTGCAACCACAACGGAGGGGTATCTGTTGAGAGGTCAGACAAACGTGTGGTTCCTGAAGAGGGGCAGCAGACTTTTTAGTAGTTGCAGGGGCAACAGTCAGGATGATTGACTGATCTGGCCTTGTAAAAATAACCAAATCGGCCTTGCTGTGCTAGTACTGCGAACGGCTGAAAGCAAGGGGAAACTACGGCCGTAATTTTTCCCGAGGGCATGCAGCTTTACTGTATGCATAAATGATGATGGCGTCCTCTTGGGTAAAATATTCCGGAGGTAAAATAGTTCCCCATTCGGATCTCCGGGCGGGGACTACTCAGGAGGACGTCGTTATCAGGAAAAAGAAAACTGGCGTTCTACGGATCGGAGCGTGGAATGTCAGATCCCTTAATCGGGCAGGTAGGTTAGAAAATTTAAAAGGGAAATGGATAGGTCGAAGTTAGATATAGTGGGAATTAGTGAAGTTCGGTGGCAGGAGGAACAAGACTTTTGGTCAGGTGAATACAGGGTTGTAAATACAAAATCAAATAAGAGTACTGCAGGAGTATATTTAATAATGAATAAAAAAATAGGAATGCGGGTAAGCTACTACAAACAGCACAGCAAACGCATTGTTAAGGCCAAGATAGACACGAAGCCCACGCCTACGACAGTAGTACAAGTTTATATGCCAACTAGCTCTGCAGATGACGAAGAAATTGAAGAAATGTATGATGAAATAAAAGAAATTATTCAGATAGTGAAGGGAGACGAAAATTTAATAGTCATGGGTGACTGGAATTCGGTAGTAGGAAAAGGGAGAGAAGGAAACGTAGTAGGCGAATATGGATTGGGGGTAAGAAATGAAAGAGGAAGCCGCCTGGTAGAATTCTGCACAGAGCGCAACTTAATCATAGCTAACATTTGGTTCAAGAATCATAAAAGAAGGTTGTATACATGGAAGAAGCCTGGAGATACTGACAGGTTTCAGATAGATTATATAATGGTAAGACAGAGATTTAGGAACCAGGTTTTAAATTGTAAGACATTTCCAGGGGCAGATGTGGACTCTGACCACAATCTATTGCTTATGAACTGTAGATTAAAACTGAAGAAACTGCAAAAAGGTGAGAATTTAAGGAGATGGGACCTGGATAAACTGACTAAACCAGAGGTTGTACAGAGTTTCAGGGAGAGCATAAGGGAACAATTGACAAGAATGGGGGAAAGAAATACAGTAGTAGAAGAATGGGTAGCTTTGAGGGATGAAGTAGTGAAGGCAGCAGAGGATCAAGTAGGTAAGAAGACGAGGGCTAGTAGGAATCCTTGGGTGACAGAAGAAATATTGAGTTTAATTGACGAAAGGAGAAAATATAAAAATGCAGTAAATGAAGCAGGCAAAAAGGAATAGAAACGTCTCAAAAATGAGATCGACAGGAAGTGCAAAATGGCTAAGCAGGGATGGCTAGAGGACAAATGTAAGGATGTAGAGGCTTATCTCACTAGGGGTAAGATAGATACTGCCTACAGGAAAATTAGAGAAACCTTTGGAGAAAAGAGAACGACTTGTATGAATATCAAGAGCTCAGATGGAAACCCAGTTCTAAGCAAAGAAGGGAAAGCAGAAAGGTGGAAGGAGTATATAGAGGGTCTATACAAGGGCGATGTACTTGGGGGCAATGTTATAGAAGTGGAAGAGGACGTAGATGAAGATGAAATGGGAGATATGATACTGCGTGAAGAGTTTGATAGATAACTGAAAGACCTAAGTCGAAACAAGGCCCCGGGAGTAGACAACATTCCATTAGAACTACTGACAGCCTTGGGAGAGCCAGTCCTGACAAAACTCTACCATCTGGTGAGCAAAATGTATGAGACAGGAGAAATACCCTCAGACTTCAAGAAGAATATAATAATTCCAATTCCAAAGAAAGCAGGCGTTGACAGATGTGAAAATTACCGAACTATCAGTTTAATAAGTCACGGCTGCAAAATACTAACACGAATTCTTTACAGACGAATGGAAAAACTGGTAGAAGCCGACCTTGGGAAAGATCAGTTTGGTTTCCGTAGAAATATGGGAACACGTGAGGCAATACTGACCCTACGCCTTATTTTAGAAGCTACGTTTCTAGCATTTGTAGACTTAAAGAAAGCTTTGGACAATGTTGACTGGAATACTCTCTTTGAAATTCTGAAGGTGGCAGGGGTAAAATACAGGGAGCGAAAGGCTATTTACAATTTGTACAGAAACCAGATGGCAGTTATTAGAGTTGAGGGACATGAAAGGGAAGCAGTGGTTGTGAAGGGAGTGAGACAGGGTTGTAGCCTCTCCCCGATGTTGTTCAATCTGTATATTAAGCAAGCAGTAAAGGAAACAAAAGAAAAATTCGGAGTAGGTATTAAAATCCATGGAGAAGAAAAAAAAACTTTGAGGTTCGCCGATGACATTGTAATTCTGTCAGAGACAGCAAAGGACTTGGAAGAGCAGTTGAACGGAATGGACAGTGTCTTGGAAGGAGGATATAAGATGAACATCAGCAAAAGCAAAACGAGGATAATGGAATGTAGTCGAATTAAGTCGGGAGATGCTGAGGGAATAAAATTAGGAAATGAGACACTTAAAGTAGTAAAGGGGTTTTGCTATTTGGGGAGCAAAATAACTGATGATGGTCGAAGTAGAGAGGATATAAAATGTAGACTGGCAATGGCAAGGAAAGCGTTTCTGAAGAAGAGAAATTTGTTAACATCGAGTATAGATTTAAATGTCAGGAAGTCGTTTCTGAAAGTATATGTATGGAGTGTAGCCATGTATGGAAGTGAGACATGGACGGTAACTAGTTTGGACAAGAAGAGAATAGAAGCTTTCGAAATGTGGTGCTACAGAAGAATGCTGAAGATTGGATGGGTAGATCACATAACTAATGAGGAGGTACTGAATAGGATTGGGGAGAAGAGGAGTTTGTGGCACAACTTGACTAGAAGAAGGGATCGGTTGGTAGGACATATTCTGAGGCATCAAGGGATCACCAATTTAGTATTGGAGGGTAGCGTGGAGGGTAAAAATCGTAGAGGGAGACCAAGAGATGAATACTCTAAGCAGATTCAGAGGGATGTAGGCTGCAGTACGTACTGGGAGATGAAGAAGCATGCACAGGATAGAGTAGCATGGAGAGCTGCATCAAACCAGTCTTAGGACTGAGAACCACAACAAGAACAACTAATTATACATGCTAACCCACCTCCTAACATGATTAGTGGGTCATAAAGTGATACATAAATTGAATTACAATGCAGCTTTACTATTACATTTATGTTAGTGAGCTACAGTTTAAACTACTACAGTGTTCTACTACAGTCTTCTTCTATTTGCCAGCAGTCCCGGCAAGGTGTTGTTTTGTCTGCTCTCCGCCGAGGGCGTCGGAGGGCGTAGCCGCAATTTCAGCCGGAGCGGCTGCTTGTGCAGCCGGCATCACGGGGTTGGGTTGTGTGGCGAAGGAGACCAGACAGCGAGGTCATCGGTCTTATTGGATTAGGGAAGGACGGGGAACGAAGTCGGCCGTGCCCTTTCAAAGGAACCATCCCGGCATCACGTCTCGACAACTCGCCGGAGGGTCTGGGCGAGGTGTGTGACTCGCTCGACGGCAACAGAGAACGCCGAGATGATTGCAACCAGGCCCACAGCAGCTGCTTGTGGGCCTTCATGCGCAGCAGCCGCTGTGGGAAGACGCGGTGCGCATCGGTGCGGTTGGCTGGCGGAGTACGCGTGCTCCTGTCGCCTGCGGCTGTGCTGGTCACTAGTTTGAACATTTTAGAGTAATGAACAGCCCACCACCTGACATTCCATCTTCGGTCTGAAAGCAGCCAATTATCTACAGCGTGTTGCATCTACCGCTGTACGCCCAACGTTTCTTGCTCCCTGATATAGTCGCATTTAAATTGATTTGTACACAGATGATTACAATAAATTACGATCATGGAAGGAAAAACTAAGTTTTATTTAAAAAATTATTGCTACTAATGTTTAACAGGCAGACATCTATTCAGACAATCACAGAGGAATTCCAAACTGCATCAGAATCCACTGCAAGTACGAGGGTCAGTCAAAAAGTAATGCCTCCTATTTTTTTTTCTACGTTTAATTGTCAGGAAATTTAAATGCAATTACATAGGTTGAAAACCACAACATTGAGGATCATTTTGTCATTTTTCAATGTAATCTCCGCCCATCTCTACAGTTTTGGTCCATCTTTGAACAAGGGCATGTATCCCAGCACGGTAAAAATCACAGCTCTGCTTCCTAAGCCATTGACGCACGGATGTTTTGACGGCCTCCTCATCTTCAAAATGAATCCCACGATGAGCTTCTTTTAGTGGCCCGAACAGATGGAAGTCTGATGGTGCCAGGTCAGGGCTGTATGGGGGATGAGGCAAAACTTCCCATCCAATTTTGACAATCTCGTCAGAGGTGTGACGACTGGTGTGTGGTCTTGCATTGTCATGCAAAAGAAGAACATCTGCCATTGATTTTGTTGGGCGAACTCGCTGAAGACGTGCTTTAAGTTTTTTGAGGGTTGTGACGTACTGAACAGAATTTATTGTGCATCCCTGCTCCAAAAAATCAACCAGAATCACACCCTCTGTATCCCAGAAAACTGTTGCCATAACTTTCCCTGCCGATCGCACAGTTTTGAATTTTTTCTTCCTCGGCGAGCTTGTGTGACGCCACTCCATTGACTGCCTCTTTGATTCGGGTTCAAAAAAATGCACCCATGTTTCGTCCCCGGTCACAATTTTTTTCAGAAACTCATCTCCCTCCAAACGGAAGCGCTGCAAGTGTTGGGAGGCTATTGTTTTCCTTGCCTCTTTATTCTGATCGGTTAACATTCTTGGAACCCACCGTGCACAAACTTTTGAGTACCCCAATTGTTTAATAATCGTGATCACACTGCCTTTACTAAGAGAAATAATGCGACACACTTCATCTGCAGTCACCCGACGGTCACCACGAATGATGTCATCAACTTGCTGAATGTTGTGTGGAGTCACTGCACTCACCGGCCTGCCGCTCCGCTTTTCGTCAGTCAACGGTGTTTGCCCTTCAGCTTCCTTACAACGACGAACCCATCGTCTAACAGTGCTGACATCCACTGTCACAACACCATACACCTTCTTCAGTCTTTCATGAATGCGTATGGGCGTTTCACCTTCTGCATTCAAGAATTCAATCACACAACGCTGTCTCAAACGAACATCGATGTCGGCCATCTTACAAACTTCTGCTGTGCTGCCACCTGTTGACACAGAAAGTTACTACTGCAGTGGATTGCAGAAGAAGGTTTGAGGAATGGCGCCAAATTCAAATTTTTCACTTAACTTAATTTCTTTAAGTAGAAAAAAATGGGAGGCATTACTTTTTGACCGACCCTCGTACTATGATAGTTAGCCGGGAGGTGAGAAAACTTGGATTTCACGGTCGAGCAGCTGCTCATAAGCCACGCCTCTACATCTACATCTACATGGATACACTGCAAATCACATTTAAGTGCCTGGCAAAGGGTTCATCGAACCACCTTCACAATTATTATTCCAATCTCGTATAGCGCACGGAAAGAATGAACACCTATATCCTTCCGTACGAGCTCTGATTTCCCTTATTTTGTCGTGGTGATCGTTCCTTCCTATGTAAGTCAGTGTCAACAAAATACTTTCGCATTCGGAGGAGAAAGTTGGTGATTGGAATTTCGTGAGAAGATTCCGTCACAACGAAAACCGCCTTTCTTTTAATGATGTCCATCCAAATCCAGTGTCATTTCTGTGACACCCTCTCCCATATTTCGCGATAATACAAAACGTGCTGCCTTTCTTTGAACGTTTTCGATGTACTCAGTCAGTCCTATCTGGTAAGGATCCCACACCAAGCAACAGTATTCTAAAAGTGGACGAACAAGCGTAGTGTAGGCAGTCTACTTAGTAGGTCTGTCACATTTTCTAAGTGTCCTGCCAATAAAACGCAGTCTTTGGTTAGCCTTCGCCACAACATTTTCTGTGTGTTCCTTCCAATTTAAATTGTTCGTAATTGTAATACCTAGGTATTTAGTTGAATTTACGGCTTTTAGATTAGACTGATTTATCGTGTAACCGAAGTTTAACGCGTTCCTTTTAGCACTCATGTGGATGACCTCACACTTTTCGTTATTTAAGGTCAACTGCCATTTTTCGTACCATTCCGATATTTCTTCTAAATCGTTTTGCAGTTTGTTTTGATCATCTGATGACTTTATTAGTCGATAAATGACAGCGTCATCTGCAAACAACCGAAGACGGCTGCTCAGATTGTCTACCAAATCGTTTATATAGATAAGGAACAGCAAAGGGCCTATAACACTACCTTGGGGAAAGCCAGAAATCACTTCTGTTTTGCTCGATGACTTTCCGTCAATTACAACGAACTGTGACTGTCTGATAGGAAATCACAGATCCAGATTCCATAAGCACGCAATTTCACTACGAGCCGCTTGTGTGGTACAGTGTCAAAAGCCTTCTGGAAATCGAGAAATACGGAATCGATCTGAAATCCCTTGTCAATATCACTCAGCACTTCATGTGAATAAAGACCAAGACACCAGTAAATGCCAAAAGATGCCACGCTTCGTGTAAGGAGCGTAAACAGTGGACGATTGAACAGTGGAAAAACGTTGTGTGGAGTGACGAATCACGGTACACAATGTGGCGATCCGATGGCAGGGTGTGGGTATAGCGAATGTCTGGTGAACGTCATCTGCCAGCGAGTGTAGTGCCGACAGTAAAATTCGGAGGCGGTGATGTTATATTGCGGTCGTGTTTTTCATGGAGGGGGCTTGCACCCCGTGTTGTTTTGCGTGCCATTATCACAGCACAGGCCTGCATTGATGTTTTAAGCACCTTCTTGCTTCCCACTGTTGAAGAGAAAATCGGGGATTGCGATTGCATCTTTCAACACGATCGAGCACCTGTTAATAATCTTAATAATAATATCCCTGTAATGGACTGGCCTGCACAGAGTCTTGTCCTGAATCCTATGGAACACCTTTGGGATGTTTTGGAACGCCGACTTCGTGTCAGGCCTCACCGACCGACATTTTCCTCTCCTCAGTGCAGCACTCCGAGAAGAATGGCCTGCATTCCCCAAGAAATCTTCCAGCAGCTGAGAGTGCGTATGCCTGTGAAAGTGGAAGCTGTCATCAAGGCTAAGGGTGTACTAACACCATACTGAATTCCAGCATTGGAGGGCGCCACGAAGTTGTAAGTTATTTTCAGCCAGGCGCCTGGATAATTTTTATCACGTAGTGTATATTCATATCCCCATATCTTACGTTTTCCTAAATAATTAAATACTTCCTTCCACTTATCTGAAGCATCATACATATAAATATTCCTTCCACCTTGCCTGAAATACTGTGTGTGTAGAAATGTTGCCTTCTCTATTCGGTTAGAGTTCCTCATGTTCTGCTCGTTGGTCGTATGCCGTAGTGTGGTAAGTTTTATTTGCCAGTTGAGTGTGGGTCTTCGTCATACCATTAGATAAGCCAAGTACGCTTCTAGTCTCGACCAAAATTCTCCCTGTCATTCGATGTACTGTCCTATATAGCTGATAACAACTAATCTCAGACGTTCTGCCGTCAAGGGAGTATCACCACACAAAGTAATGGAGATGGGCAGGTGCCCAAGTTTTCTCGAACATTGTGCGTCCCTGTCATACATACGGTAGAAGATACTGAACTATTATGAAATAAGGAGCCAATGCTCAGAAATGAACATTTCAGGTGGTTTGAACTCTTTGACAAGTAATGCGTTTAAAACTTGTGTTTGTGAACTGTCCACGTTTCACGAAAAGTAACTGTCTTCAGCTATCTTGAGAAATAGTTCGCAATGGCGTATGATGTTTCCACGCCGTTTACGGTTTACGGCTCATGTGTAAAGGTGGAACGTTACTAATTACAGTAACTGGCAGGCGTTTATTTAATGTTTCATGTAGCTGGATGTAGTGTTGAGAAAGATGAACGTTCGTACAGAGAAAAGATTCGCGACAGAGAGCATCCTAATTGGAAAAAAAGTTAGTACCGCGGATGATAGAAAGGTTCGAAGTAATTATAGAGCAATAATTGTACACGAGGTATATTCAAGAAGTAACGGTACCTTTATAATTCCACGCGTTGTATCCGTCCGATTCGTGCGATTTTTTTCCTTTTTTGTGTAGGTAAACACTACTGAAAAGTATCTATTCAGTGCTAGCCATGTCTGACACTTGTTCTGTTGTAAGCTGTCAGAAAGACTGCTTGTATTTTTGTAGTATATGCGCTTATTTATTTCCTATAAAAATGGGTAAGAAACTTCTTGTTTAATTTTTTTATGAGAGTAGAACAAAGTGCAGCAAAATTTTAGAAAAATTAAACATTGTTTTTGTGGAGTTTCGTGTGAGTATAACGCGTGCTTACGAGTGGTATAAACGTTCCGAAGAAAACGACGAAAACGTTGAAGATGTCGAGTGACCCGGACGCCCCAGCACATAAGTCGATGAGATCGTGTAAAAAAAAAAAAAAGGTTATGAAGGATCACGAAATCACAGAGAAATCGTTGACGAGGATGCCACGAAATTATTTCGGATGTTTTGCGAATGAAACGTGTGATAGCAATTTTTTCCGAAATTATTGAATTTCAAACAAAAACAGCTTCGAATGCAAGTTGCTCAGGAGTCGCTAGATGATATCAGTGGTGATGGACCACTGAAGCCTGTCACAACAGGTGATGAAAAAAGAATCTAGGATATTACGACGAAACTAAGGCTCAGTTGTCCCAGTGAAAGTATTCTCGATCGCCAAGACCGAAATAGCTCAGCAAGTATGGTCAAATATGAAGACTGAACTCTCAGTTTTCTTCGATTTTAACTGCATAGGCCACTATCAGTGCTTTCCACTAGATCGACCGTTAACTAAGGAGCACTGCTTAGGAGTTCAATACCGTTTGCGTGAAGCAATTCGAAAAAAAACTCTCGGATTTGTGGCAAACGAACCATGGTTTTGTACCACGATAATGCTACTGCTCACGCTTTGTTGCCTGTTCATGAATTTTGAACGAAGTAATTGTTGTAATAATTTCACAGACATGACCCCACGAAATTTTTTTTCTGTTCCGAAAAATAAAGAAATGTTAAAGGGCCATAGTTCTACGAGCGTAGATTTGATAAAACCGCATCGCTGAGAGGACTAAAAGCTATCAAAATGAGCGGATTCAAACAGAATTTCTGGGTTTGGGAAATGTGCCATCATATCTACTGCAGGATATTTTGACGTAGGTAATACTGATGTGGACGAATAACAAATACTTTCCAAAAATAAAAAATTTCAGTTATTATTTAAACACAGCTGGTATTTCTAATACGAGCATGTCATTTTTGGTAGCTTGAAACTGTACAGAATAAGTCTTGTGACATTAAGGCTTAATTCTTTTACTGAAACCAGCAGAAGCACTGTTTGTCTATCATCAAATCTGTGGCAGTATTAATCTTTACAGTTTTTGAATAGTTGTAAAAATTAATTGAAAGTTCAATTATGTAGGTTTATAAGGGAATGGAACCACATTTTACGGCCCCCTGTTCCGAGTTTAGTTCCAGATCTGTGACGGAGTTCTTCAGTGCTTTAGCTGAAACAAATTTTCTCTGTCGATTTAGTGTAACTTCCGCCACTGAACCTGTGAGTCAGACGCGAAGATAGTGTAGGCTGATTTTTAACCACTCTGTTACCACAATGTTTCGATACCACCTAGTAGTGGGAGTATTCAGTTTGATGAAAAACAACCTCATAGTTTTGTCTAAGCAAGGTTTGGGACGTCGAATGGAGCAAAATTTTACGAGTATACAAGTGAGAAATGCATCAGTGAGGAGCTACACCCAAAAAACGTCAACCAACCAGCGACGAGAGCACGTAGTTTTGTCCGGTAAGCGAACGTGGTTGGATATGTCTACATTTTGATTAAAATAACTTTGTGATTGACGTTACAGCGAGAAGAGCGCTAGGTGCCAGCCAGTTCTTACTCGATCGTCACGTGCTCACTATGTTGCCTATGTTGCAGGTTAATACAGAGCCCTGGAAAGCATGGCTGGCAGCACGCCGCAAACACCGCTGCCTACCACTGCTTTATCTCTATCATGAAGTTACTTTATATAACTATATGACGGTAGTATCTGTTCTCGAAAGAACACATACAGTGGATGACCATGCAGCTTTGCTAGAAATGAAATGGTAATTTAATAGGCACCCTAGCTGCAAACAGGTGTTGATATACTTCAATGGGGACATGTTGAAAATGTGTGCCTCGACCGGGACTCGAACCCGGGATCTCCTGCTTACATGGCAGACGCTCTATCCATCTGAGCCACCGAGGGCACAGAGGATAGTGCGTCTGCAGGGACTTATCCCTTGACCTTCTTGTGTGAACGCACACGCTATGCCCGAACTCGTACGGGACTTGGTAGATTAATCTGCCACGAGTAATGAGTATGATGGGCAAACATCTATTAGGCGCACTACGAATGTAGTGGTGTGGACATGTCGGGAATGTGGATCTCACGGGGAGCGTGCAAGGGATAAGTCCCTGCAGACGCACTATCCTCTGTGCCCTCGGTGGCTCAGATGGATAGAACGTCTGCCATGTAAGCAGGAGATCCCGGGTTCGAGTCCCGGTCGGGGCACACATTTTCAACATGTCCCTATTGAAGTATATCAACGCCTGTTTTCAGCTAGGGTGTCTATTTAATTACCATTTACTTTATATAAGTTTGCAGGCTTTTGTGGAATTGTCATTGAAGGTAAAATCTAATGGAATGTTAGTCTCGTGTCGTTCGCCACAGAGACCACACCGGGCGCTCTTCATAATTCCTAGGTTGGCACCAGACGTTACGAGTACCGCCGATAGACGGAGCTACACACAAACAGTGGCATCGCCTCCAACCGACGGCCGCTCTGCAGACATGTCCTCCTTGGCTGCGGCAGACAGTGCCACTATCGAAGTATATACCAGGCTGCCGCAAGCTAGCATCACCCACTTCACTATTGATATTATACTCCTGCAAGTAGTGTCTGGAACAGTCTTGCAGCCATTTGAGTTATGGAAAAGATTTCTATTTAACTGTTGTGCCTCTCATTCTTTACTTTCTGCATTTAGAAACCACGCAACAACATTGACGTCTAGGCTGGTCGTTCGTTCGCCCGTAGTTTGGAGCTGAGACAGCAACACTACGGCAACGAAGATAGTGTGTATTTCTTGAAGATTTTGAAAAAAAAAAAAGGACATCCTTGCCTACCGCCTTGCATTTGTAACTTCCCCA
Organism: Schistocerca nitens; assembly: GCF_023898315.1. NCBI lineage: Eukaryota > Metazoa > Arthropoda > Insecta > Orthoptera > Acrididae > Schistocerca > Schistocerca nitens. Next base: position 905,173,437 of record NC_064615.1, read on the forward strand.
GTATGTTAACACAATCTTCCGTCGGTTCTTGGTAGAACAACATTATAATAAATGAAAAGCACCAGCTTGCTTTTATTCTACAATATTACTTTTATTGTTAACCGGTTTGGGGCTTACAAGGCCATCTTCAGACATTTACTGAGTATTATCACCAAATAAGTTACAATGTTCGCAAAAAACATTGGAAGAAAAGTAACACGTCTAGACTGAAGTAGAAACATACCGTAAGTAACATCTTTGACAGTTTGGTGGTTATGTAATGAAAAAGTAAAAATTGAACAGTACATAAATAACAATGGAATAGACAGGAAAACCTTTAACACAAAATAGGTATAGCATACCTACATAACAGTTTGTATTAATAAACAAAACTAATAAAAAAAATAAAATTAGTACTAGACAAGGCTACATCAGGAGGTATGAAACATGGAGAGTGATACACAAACCAATTAAAAGAAGAGACAATTATCAATGTAACTACAGAATACATAAGGAACTTAAGCAATATCAATAAGATAAACAGAATTAAATAAATGCAGGAAAATGGAGGCATTTGAGGGAACCTACAGTAAATACAGTCTTTGAGAGTGTGATGGTACTGCATTTTAACATTAACATTATAATCAAAACAGTGGCTGTGTAACAGTTTGCATTAAATAAAGGAAAAAAGTAAAATATGAACAATATTTGATGAGACAACTACAAAGGGTGTTAAACATGGGCAGTAATACAAGTACCAGTTAAAAGAAAGCCTTAACTATTGAAACTACAATCTATATGGAATACAAAGGCAACTTCAACAAAACAAAGAACTTAATGAATACAGGAAAATGGGAATATGCAGGAAGAGACAGTGTGGGAAGTAATGAACAACAGAGATGATTGTATGGAGTTTAGGAGACGGGAAGTGTTGAACTGTGTCTGGTCATTTAGGATTAGTATGTGTTTCTGTATGAAATTTAGCCCATATTTACCTCCCAATCTATGAAAGTCTACGTATTTCCAAAACTATGTACTCACAAACTGTTATCCAACTTAAACTCGAAGGCTAACATTTGAATAAACAGAGTCTAATTTGAACTGAAGTGTACCTGGCCTGAATAGAAGTTGTCTTCATACTAAATGTACAACTGAAGCAAAACAGTTATCTCCCCCTAATGAAAATTTCCACTTACCTCGCGTCTTGAGGACTTTGTGGCAGGTTTCTCGAAAGCACAATAGCAAGCAGCATGCACGCAGCGGCTAAGCTATATTTCTATTTTCAAATAAAATTTCCAAACAATATTCAAACTGTTGCATACCGTATGGTGCAATGTGGTAATGCATAATGATAAATCTTCATTAAACAGTGGTACAGGGAGAGTAACTATTACCATGAAATGATATGGTAAGACAACGATTTTAGAGTGAAGTGTGTATTCCAAAATACAGAGTAAGTCTTCTCGTGATCTTCACACACAACACTGGTCTGAACAATACTATGCTTAACAAAATTAACAATGATTTAAAAAGGGTACAATGTTAACAGAAAGTTTCTACATAAACCAAAGAGCTTAATGAGTTGTTATGGTAATGCATAACTCACGGAAGTGGGGTGGTCTTTCTCTCAACTCTGAGCAAGTGAACAAAGTTAAGTAGCTGACAGTAATCATTCCGACAAACTGGCTGCGCAGTGCTGCAGCCTTACCTTAAACTTCCTCTCTTCAAAAAAACAACATTATCCAAAATTTATATCCTTTCCCCTTTCAATATGTATACATCAGATTCATCATTGCTGTTCTTTTCAATAAATCTTTCTTCTTCTAACAGATACACTCATACGTCCACACAGCCCTACTGCATACGTCCATCACCTAGTCACACTTCAACTGAGAATGTATCAGACTGCGCAGAGGCCAAGACTGTGACCAAAGATTGTTCAACAGAAACAAAACTTATTCTCTCTGAGAAGTGCACATCGATAACTTACACAACTCAAAATGAAATGCCTACCTTACACGTTAATATCGACTTTGTTTGTGTTTCAAAACATCCCCTTCCGCAACATACTCTTTTCATTTTCTGACTGCAGAGACTGATTTTATTTGGCATATTCTTGCCTGTGTCTTCCAATCGAGACATTCTTTACAGCTCCAGTGTTTACATCTGTTTATATTCAGCATCTATTGTATGTTCAATCATGGCCAGCGCACAGCAAGAACTGCTTCTAAGCCCAGCTGTTCAGTTGCGGGCTCAAGCATCCAACAACGTCTAGCAGAAATGACGCAGTTGGTGCCAGCTCCAAACAAGTCTGACCCTCGCAGCAATCCAAGCAGCGCCACGACCAGTACCTTCCAGTCTGTGCACCACACTTCCAGGCATTCGACACGCAACAGGAAGACTGGTGTGGGTATCGCGCTCAGGTCGACACCCACTTCTGTGCACATCACATTCGGGGCATGGACAGAGAGCCACGTTTCTTTGGCAACAATAGGCGTCGCAGTATGGCATGTGAACTTGTTCCCACCGCCAGCCCCGAAAGTGAAGGCCTTGACTGGGCAACCGGCTGCCCTCGATCGGTTTCAATCCTACGGGAGGAAGAAATTAGTGGACAAGAGAACGAGACACCCGGGATACTTTTTCGATTATTTCAACCAACGCTAGGATAGCCTAGGGTTTGCATTTCACACAGCAGACAACGTGAAAGTATTGCCTACTCAGCGCATATGTAGTGTCACTTCACCGGCGTCGGATTTTAACAACAAAGAGAAACGCCTTTCCAATCTGAGCGTGAAGTTTTGGGTCATTTGCTCATTTGCGTGTGGAGGAAGGGGAAAACCGTTCACTACCTTGAAGGGCTGCGGAGAGGTCTTTTCGCCTATGGATCAGCGCTGACAACAGAAACATGTTATTTACTGTTTACTGCCTACGTCTGTGCTATACATTGTCAGATCACAAAGATTGGTAGTAGACGACAATGGCACGAAAATTAGCAGCAGCAGGAGGTCATCTACATGAGTGGTAAAAGGAACTCGTTAAACTTCGGTTACACGATAAATCAGTCTAATCTAAAACACGTAAGTTCAACTAAATACCTAGGTATTACAATTACGAACAACTTAAATTGGAAGGAACACATAGAATATGTTGTGGGGAAGGCTAACCAAAGACTGCTTTTCATTGGCAGGACACTTAGAAAATGTAACAGACCTACTAAGGAGATCCTTACCAGATAGGACTGACGGAGTACATCGAAAAAGTTCAAAGAAAGGCAGCACGCTTTGTATTATCGCGAAATATGGGAGAGAGTGTCACAGAAAGGATACAGGATTTGGGATGGAAATTTTTAAAAGAAAGGCGTTTTTCGTTGCGACGGAATCTTCTCACGAAATTCCAATCACCAACTTTCTCCTCCGGATGCGAAGATATTTTGTTGACACTGACTTACATAGGAAGGAACGATCACCATGACAAAATAAGGGAAATCAGAGCTCGTACGGAAGGATATAGGTGTTCATTCTTTCCGCGCGCTATACGAGATTGGAATAATAGAGAGAATTGTGAAGGTGGTTCGATGAACCCTCTGCCAGGCACTTAAATCAGATTTGCAGAGTATCCATGTAGATGTAGATATTGTCGGTTCACACGTAAATTTCTGTGATATTTTCTGTTAATTTAGTGCAAGTGTTTCAATGCGTCTGAGTTCATTCGCAAAACGCCTCGCATTAAAATGAGAAAAGTAGGTGTTGAATATTCTCAGTTCCACGTACAACAATAAACCCGTAGTGAATCACTATCTGTTGTACTTATCTGCGTAATATAATGCTCAACAACAGCTCACCAGTGAAGGAAGACATAGCTAAAATATTAATTTCCAAATAGGACAAGCAACAGGAATTTTTTGCCATACCGAGGACACAGTGTGCCAGTTAGGTCAAAGTTAGGTTTATAATATGTAGAAAAATTTTCAAATCGTCAAAGCCTTTTGTTTAAGGCTTATTCATGAAGGAGTGCCTCTTGGATATTGCAGATTTACTGTGCGCAGTAAAAGAAGTGGGCCTGAACGACGTTTATCTATAGGAACACTAGTTCAACGAACTGGTACGATGGCAGATGACATTAAATAAGTTTGTGTGGTCATGCTGCCACATTATATGCATTTGTCTCGGCTCTGTTAGCAATTTTTCTTCTTGGTATACATGTGGAATGCAATGTAACGGAATAATTTTTTGTGCCACAGCCACTATAACACGTGTCCTCACATCTCCAAGGTGACACAAATTTACTGGTGAAGGTATTTTTGGAAGTTCAGTCTGCAGTGGAGTCAACTTGCAGGAGTTTGTTCTGACGAACCACCTCCGAAGGACGGTCCACGAAAAGGTTTTATTAGCCTATTAAATATAAAATCTACTGAATTAAATATTGAGGACGCCGATATAACGATTCTTCACTGCGTTATTCACCAAGTAAGTATGTGAATCAGACCCGTGGTCCATCAGAGGTTGCCGATGCCGGGAGTATAGGCTACAAGGGCTTGATTACAGCGTTAAACAGGTACTTTGATACACATGTGAACGTGGCTGCTGCCGTTACAACTTTTTTTTCACATTGCGTAGATAATCTCTTCAAACTAACAGCGGATAGCTGATTTACATGACCCGACAGGCACTGCAAGTTCAAATATGAGTGGGACAGTTATTACAGTGACGCCATGAATCGAGACGCTGTCACCCAGACTGCGTCTGAGTCTAGAATCAGGAATAAATACTACAGTATCTGGACTCAAGTTTGAAGCAACTGTCGGAATTAATTGAGACACAGGACTCTTATGATTGTGCATCGACTGACTTTGGCTTTCCTAACATATCTGTGGTGTGAAGTAGGGCTGATTGCAAAGAAATCGCGTACGTAACTTCACACACCGCGTCAGTCCACACCACAGCCAGCGCAGCGCTGTAGACAACAGCACCGGTGTACTTGGCAGACAGCTCGTGGTGTTAAATCTTCCCCTCAGCACTTCACAAGTGGCAGGCGTGCCCCTGCCATGAAGTGCAGCGTTTCCACTGCGGCTGCCACGGACATGTACAGTCAGTGTGTTTGAAAAAGCAGTCTGTTTCCTTACTCAAAACGTAGTCTATGAATGCCAATGTCGTACTTTCAAAGCTATCTAGTGCTTCAACTTTTGTAGTCCTGTCTTTCTCAGTTGCATGTAATATTACGGTATATTGATAATTTATACTAATGGATCGTCTGAGAATAAGCAACCATTACAAACATCTTATACAAACGCAAGAAAACTTCCACATTCAGAAAGCCGTCGCTGAAAACAAAGTGTGATAAATGAACAAACACACATCAGCACAGGCTCCCTACTACACTTAATAAAAGAAATGATAAGATAAAAAAAATAAAAAATAAAAGAAAGAAACCAATCGTTCCTGTCACACAACCAGGAAAAGAAGAAAACTCTTCCCCCTAAGCCTTCTGGACACACGCACACACACACACACACACACACACACACACACACACACACACACACACAGCCCAACAAAAAAAATTATATCACACCAAAACACACACAAACACACACACACACAAACACACACACACACACAAACACACACACACACACACACACACACACACACACACACACACACACACAGCCCAACAAAAAAAATTATATCACATCAAAAAAAACACACACACACACACACACACACACACAAACACACACACACATATCACAGATACTTCAATAATTACACTGGAAAGTTTGGCAATAACATTCGATTTTTGGCAAAAACATCTGACAGTCGGCAACAGAAACCAAAAATTACATCGAAACAAGTGTTCAGGTTATAGTGCTGGGAAATGTGGGGGAAAAAACACAAATTGGCATTTATAACAACACCAAAAATGAAACCGGAGCGTGACATGTAGGGAATTGTCCACGCAACCTATAAGTAATGTTCAAAACATTACTACTTAATAGGAAATACCAAGCACGAGAACTGTACCTATAAGTACAGTGACCAAAATGTAAATTAAATAGCAAACATATGTACATATTCCAGACCACTGATGATGCCTTGCAGAAAATAAAGGAGAAACGCGTATGGCACTAAAATTGAGTTTTATTCAGTTGCTGTCAAACGGTCCATAAGTTGTCGTTTTCTGGGGGAGGAGACGAGACAGCGAGGTCATCGGTCTCATCGGATTAGAAAAGGACGGGGAAGGAAGTCGGCCGTGCCCTTTTCGAAGGAACCATCCCGGCATTTGCCTGGAGCGATTTAGGGAAATCATGGAAAACCTAAATCAGGATGGCCGGACACGGGATTGAACCGTCGTCCTCCCGAATGCGAGTCGCCGGCCGAAGTGGCCGTGCGGTTAAAGGCGCTGCAGTCTGGAACCGCAAGACCGCTACGGTCGCAGGTTCGAATCCTGCCTCGGGCATGGATGTTTGTGATGTCCTTAGGTTAGTTAGGTTTAACTAGTTCTAAGTTCTAGGGGACTAATGACCTCAGCAGTTGAGTCCCATAGTGCTCAGAGCCATTTGAACCGAATGCGAGTCCAGTGTGCTAGCCACTGCGCCACCTCGCTCGGTGGTCCATAAGTAAAAATTATCAATATATCGTAATACTATCTAGTGCTAGTTAGGGTGAGAAGTCAGTGTCACAATCAGTATCGCAAAAGTCTCAGAACGCCTCTCCCATATAGCGGGAAGCAAACAAACTTTTTGTCACTTAGCAGATGGCTATTCGTAACATGCAGATGTAGCCAGAAACGGTAGCTTCAGAGTCAGTTTTGAACAGACGCACGTATGAACTGTTGTAAATGCTTAAACTGTATGTCATAGAAAACTCTCTCAGCTTATAGCGGTCATAGTATCCCAGTTCTTGGACTTTGTAGCCTGTCTGCTACTTTTCGCAATGTTATAAAGATAGTTTCATTCATAGTGTTGTATTCAAAGGACAGTCAAAACATTTATGGTATATTGATTCATTCGATCTTCAAATTCAGGACAATTTACTTTCCGTGAACTTTTCTGAGCTTCAGGACAGTGTTTCAAAACTTTGAAACTTTGTTCAGAATTTCAGGATGGCTTAGGCAAAGCACCCAGTTTTACGCTTTATATTACAATGAAGGAAAATGCACAGGCTCGGTTTTATTCGGTATGGCACGTTCCTCGTTAGAGATCAAATGGCGCAATACCTGTCATTCTAGCAGGACAAAGTAGTAATAACACCTGTAGTAGCTAGTCAGTGGTCTTCTCCTCTCGTAATTATCACGAAAACCTCTGGCAAATGAACATTGAATCCTCAGATACTGATTGACTCATTTCTGTTACCATGCCCCGATGAACTGATGTGTAAGCTAGGACCAGGTCAGTTCTCCTCTGAAACAGACTTACATTTGCAGCGTCCACTGGACGCGCACTCTCAGAAATATTTTGTGATCACACGGTGTTATCCAAGTAATTACGTCTGCCCTTCGACAGTGCTTCAGAGCCAGCTATTTTTGGCCACTCTCTTGAACAGCTAACTGCAAAAGTGCCTTCGTGCACGAATTATTTGGATAATATTGCGGTTTCAGGTCATTTTCCGAGGAGCATTTCTCTTAGACGAGAAATTTATCTAAAGTTCTCTCTACTGTCGGCTCGTTGTAACAAAGAGAAGTGTTCTGTTTTTCAAGCTGAAATCCAGTACTTAGGCCACGTAACATTCAGGGCATCCACTCTTCTCAGTCTCATTTACTTGCAATTCGTGAATCCCAGCGCAGCAAGCTGTACTAGGAAAACTTACTTACTATAACGATGAAAAGGTGAGAAACGTTTAACAACGAAACAGGTTGCAATACGCATGTGCCGGTTTGTGGTAACGTAGCGAGACTTCTAGAGGTGCGAACGTAGTATGTTCACCTCCCCCTAAAAGAATTCAAAGCTCTGTCGTCAGCAGGAATAGTGATGATCACCGTCTTTTTCGACGTCCTAGATCAGTTACTCATTGAATTACTCAAGCACGGAAAACTATTAACAGTGATGGGTAGTGTGAGACATTCTGTAGCCTAAGCAAGTCCACCAATAGCAAACGGCATTTGGTTGCTCACGGAGAGAGAGATTGTCCTCCACGATAACGGGTGTCCACACCTCTCCAAGGTCACACAAAGTGTAACAGCCAAGTTCAAGTGGGAGCAACATGAGAATCCACCCGACAACCGGGCATGTTCCACTTCCTTGTGTTTCTACATGAAATGTATTCGCAGCTTTATAAGAGAATGACGACAATAAGGACTTATACCGGACCATGTCTCGAACCCGGATTTACCACTATATGCGAGCGGTCACCTTAACCACTTTGGCTACCCGAGCACAACTCATGACCAGAACCTAACTTCCATATGTCGTCGTTCCTGCGTCATAACCTGTACTCGCACATACGTTATAATTCCCGAACAGGGGACCACATTTTAATTGATAGTCACTGTCTGGTATCGGCGGGCAGATACGGGATGGTTGTGCTCAGGCCTCTGGTGATTACTTTTGAATAAAGACTTCAGTTATATCTACAGTGTTGTTGCCGCATCTTTCCTTTTGAACACCCCTCATACATTCATTTCGAAAGCAGCACAAATTGCTGCTCCATTGCACAGATTACACAGGAAAAATATTGAATTTTAATGATCTTGGGGGTGTAAAACTGCTTGTCAGTAATTGAAGGAAGCTTACAGTCGGCTTTCAGCCGTGGTAGAGTGCGGAACTGCCCGGAGGACCTGCCAGCGCTTCACTTTCGGCGTTTTCAAAAAATGTTCGAATGTGTGTGAAATCTTATGGGACTTAACTGCTAAGGTCATCAGTCCCTAAGCTTACACACTACTTAACCTAAATTATCCTAAGGACAAACACACACACCCATGCCCTAGGGAGGACTCGAACCTCTGCCGGGATCAGCCGCACAGTACATGACTGCACCGCCCTTGACCGCTCGGCTAATCCCGCGCGGCTCGGCGTTTTACTTCCGCGTCGCGGTACTCGTGTAGAGTCCACTACTACCATACCTCATGACGCACTCTTACCGCCGTACAACGATCAAAGTAACTTCATGCCGAACATACACGACCAAGAGCTTTTGAAGTTGAAGAGAGGATCTGGACGTGATAGGAGTACATTTTTCCAACACAGAAAGTCGTGCATACTTCAAGACGTCGACGCAGGCGCTATTCGCTGAAGTTGTCCATCGATAGGCCACCGGACTAAAACTGAAACACTCTGATGGTCGAGTAGGTCCAGTGACAGTGGACCACGCGAGATTCGGTCTCTGAACTTTGTGTGTGTTGAGATCTCGTTCGAAGTGCCTCAAAAAGTGGTCACTACCGCTTTCCAGCCATCTGGAAAGTGTTGGGTCACCTCCCGGAGAAGAGGCAAACACTTACGACCTACCCAGTGTTAAATGGAGTCAAGCAGATAGAAACTGAGCTGACGAAACATGTTCCACCGTACCTGATGATTGGCGGTGTGCGGGCCATCGTCATGTACGATGGCCAATCACGAACGTGCTCCGGATGTGGCCAGAAAGGACATGTACGGTCCGAAAGTTTACCCCGACGTTTGATACGGACACCGCTGGGTAAAGTGACCCCAGCATCGACGTTCACGTCCCTACCTGTCACCTACGCGGCGGTAGCACGGAACTCTGCCACGACACTTCAGGATACGCCTGAAACCTCGTCAATGCTACCCACCGCAACACAACACGCCGACGAGATCATCATGGCGTCACCCCCAGTCCTCGCACTGGGTACATTCACTCTCAGGACCATGGCAGACGGCCCTGCTCGAACCATGGACGTCGAACAAGGCGTCCTGCCGACTACGGCCTTAATCCAGACGGGTATAGTGTCGGATGATGGGCGACCACATCCTGATTCGGAACAACACATTAGAAAACAGCGGTCGCCCAGGAAGCGCAAGAAACGCCGACAAGCACCATGCGATGACGCTCTCCTTCAGATAACCTCACAAGATGACTACCGGATGTCTGATGGTGACCTTCCATACTGCGTCCAGTCATATGGTACGACCACTCCTGACACTTCTCCTCTGACGAATCCTCTCTCAATCCAGAACACGAACTCAATGTTGCAAGTATGTGAGGACGACAGATCCCCGCAGCTATTGTCACAGCACTTGCTTCCCCCGCTCAGACAGTAAACGACTGTAACCTGTCTTCGGCGTCAGAATCCTGGGCCGATGATGTTGAAGAAGGAGAGGATCACACAACCAGCGTGCCCGAGCGAGAGGATCCAAGGCGCCTGAGCCAGTGACGTGCCGTAATCATGACCACTGCGGCAGACCCGGTGGGTCTACATCTGCAGGATGCTTCCATCACGCATTTTGCATCAACTGCAAGGGGCCATACACAGCAATATGGTGTCCCCACAATGAATCTTGCCACCATCCGAGCCCATCACAAAGTGGCCATGTTCCGAGACGCCATCTATTCTGCGGATGTTGATATTGTACTCCCACACCGCGTACGTTTCTCACGCCTCCGACACTGGTAGTGGCATCGCCATCCTCCTACGCGACGGGCTACCTGCAGAGGATGTCGCATACCTCCCCACTGCACGGTCTATGTCCCTCACCCTATCTGGCGTGCTTATCATTATCATCTACGCACAGCCTGGCTCTATCTGCCGTCATGACTGACCTACATTCATCGCCGAGGAGGTCACACCGCTCTTCACACGCCCTTAAGACAATTTTGTGCACGGTGGAGACTTCAACTTGACACAAGGGCCCGCTGACCAACTCTCACGGCATTGACCTTGTGAGCTCTCTCGATGGTCATCGATCGCCTGCGACTCATTGACACCTGGACAAAGCTCCACGGAACCCAACCAGGTTACACATTTTACACCGCTCACTCATCAAGCCGCGTAGACCGCATCCACCTCACCTGTCCACTTGCTGATGGCACCCTACATGCAAAAGTCTGGCCCCTTGGCCTTTTCAGACGATGAAGTATACATCTGCGACGTCACTCTCGCCCGACAGCGTGTGTGGCATACTCATGGTCTGTGGAAATTCAACGTCGCCCACCTGACCTCCCCAGACTGTCACTGTACGGTCGCGGAAGCATGGGGACGATGCTGTCGTCGTGATGACGCCTATGACTCCACCTTATCTTGGTGGCTCTCCTGCACAAAGCCGACCATCCATAAAACTTTGATGAGCTATGGTAAGAAAGCCAAGGCACTGCGTACTAATACCTTACACTTTACTTATAATAGCTTTTTCGCCAGCCAGACGAACGGTGGTACACCGAAAAAAGGCGCAGATCTCCTTGATCATGCGCCGTTACCTGCAAGGCACTGTAGTCGAATCTCGGACCTCTAATCGTATATCACAAGAACACCCATCGATCTACTCCTCCTCCAGGAAAGAGAATGAAGACGCAGGGCTCTGATCCACGTCCTCACTGATGCATAAGACAACCAGCATGAGACCCAACAAACCATCGGCCATACTCTCCACAATCATTTCTCCGGACTGTCTGCAGCTGTACCGTATTCCGTGGAACTGATCACAGAGGTCACACGACTTACTACGAGCTATATCACGGTAGAAGTAGCGAATGAACTCGAAGAAGACGTGACTACAGATGAAGTACTCGATGCTATCAAGGTGGGTTCTGATAATAGATCCCCAGGGCGTCCGTGATTATCGACCAATCACGTTTCTGAACAGCGATATGAAAATACAAGGGTTGGAACTTTAATAGAGGCAACTATTTGTTTACAGCTAGTACAAAATAGGTACGTGTTTCAAAGTTTTACTGACCTTCAAAGTGGTCACCAGCATTGTGTATAACCCGTTGCCAGCAATGTGGAAGTCGTAGGATACTCTTAGCAGTGCCAGTTGTGTTGACAGTTCGAGCGGCGCGGTCTATTGCCCGACGAATTTGTAGCAGTTCTGAATCGAATGCCGTGAAGTATTTCCTTCACTTTAGAAATCCGCTTGAACGCGTGAGGGCCTAACTCAGGGGAATCCAGTAGGTGGTATAGCACTTAGCAACCCCATCAGTCAAACAAATCAGTAACAGCTTTCACTGTACGTGCTTGAGTATTGTCCTGCAAAATGATGGTCAGGTCCTGCAGAAAGTGTCATCATTTCTGTCTCTATGCTGTTCTTTTTTGGAACACAACCTGCGACCAGTTTGCAATCCAGTGGCTCAGCGATACTTTACACTTCGGTGTGGTTTGCCTGAACAACAGAGTGTCACTGTACTTCACTCGGATAGTGATCAATCTTTTGCGATAGTTCCACAGTCGCCACAGAAGGAAGTTCTTCATCTTTTGCGTCAAGGCCCCTGGAGCATAGTGCATACAAAGGAGCTCGCCCGACGTCATTCTAGATGGGACAGAATGGACTGACGGTTTGAATAGCTGACCGTAGGTTATCAGCACCCCCGGATGCACCTGACATTAATATGCGGGTCTAGTTTAGAACACCCACTGGCTAATTTTTGTGCACACGTACAGCAAACTCCCATTTGTGGTGCCGATGCAGTCAACTACAATCGCAAATATCGTCAAAACTGTCACATGTATTGAAGGTCTTCCAGAAAATGGCCCACGTTCATGTAGGGGCACTTCAGGCAATTTTGTAATGCCAGAGACATTTAAACATGTGACAAGTGTACCGTTCCACCCACAACCTAACGGAGAAGCAGAATGCTTTGTGCGAATATTTAAGCAGCTGATGGAAACATAGGAGTCAGCTTCAGTGATTTTTATGTCCCACATCATTGCCAATCACGTAACAGCAAGTCAATTGCTTGTGGAAATGTTTCATTGAGGCCAACGTAGAACACTGTTACATCTACTGCATCCACATCAGCAATCGGTCCTTCCTCTGTCACACACTAAATGTAATGTAAATCATAATGTCTTTTTCAGAGTCTTCGGTAGAAACATGTGCTGGGAATGGGCGTCGGCATTCTAGTCTTCGGCCGCTCTCTTATTTTGTACAAGCTTCGTTCAGGTTGCACAGATGGCATCAGAATCAGATCTGCTCCTGTCGACTGTGTGATCCTGCCACAGATTTCTCGTTTTTAGACACAGATCCATCTCGCAGCCCCACCTGCCTTCGCCTCCCTCGGATTCTGCGGTACCGGTGATGGTCGGTGAGCGCACGGACGTCATGTAGCGACAGCAGCCCTTGGTGCGGAGCTCTGAATCTCTTCGCCCTACTACTTTACCGCACGCCTCCGAGGACCCAGCAGTCGCCGTTGCAGCATCCCCAGTTCACCTCCACCCCTGGGATCCCTGGGCACCGGTGTGCACTTTATGCCCGGTTTCTCAATCAGTATTCACGTTCATTCGCACGGCTAAGCGCGCAAGAGCTTCTTTCGTAGCTCCAGCTTCTGCCTCCTCGGTGACACTTCCGTCTGCCCATCCCCCCCCCCCTCCCTTCCGCTGTCGTTAACAGCAAAGATAGTGCACAATGACGATGTGACCTAAAGCTGGCATCGTTCACTTCAGTGCTGCGATATACGTCTGCTTCTACTCAGCCTCTCTCTCAATGATTATAAGTATCACGGGTATGGCTACGGATTAGGATTCTCAGTACTCTGTTTGGATCGGAATGCAATTGTTCTTGTAACCCTTTGAGTTAAGTAAACGACTTTTATCTCAGTGCCGTTTGTTCTCTCATTCTCTGCTTCCTGCTTTTAGAATCCACTCATCAGTACAGGATACGAAAGTTAGCGTGCGTCATGTTGTTTCTTCTATAAGCTTCGCTTTACGAGGTGCATTCAAGTTCTAAGGCCTCCGATTTTTTTCCTCCGGACTGGAAAGAGATAGAAACATGCGCCTTGTTTTAAAATGAGGCTGCGTTCATTGTCAATACGTCCCAGAGATGGCAGCACCGTACGGCAGATGGAATTTTACCGCCAGCGGCGAGAATGAGAACTGTTTTAAATACTTAAAATGGCGACGTTTTCCTTACTTGAACAGCGTGCAGTCATTCGTTTTCTGAATTTGCATGGTGTGAAACCTATTGAAATTCATCGACAGTTGAAGGAGACAAGTGCGTTCGTGGGTGCGACAGTTCAATGAAGGCAGAATATCGTGTGACAACAAACCGAAACAACCTCAGGCTCGCACAAGCCGGTCTGACGACACGATTGAGAAAGTGGAGAGAATTGTTTTGGGGGATCGCCGAATGACTGTTGAACAGATCGCCTCCAGAGTTGGCATTTCTGTGGATTCTGTGCACACAATCCTGCATGACGACCTGAAAATGCGAAAAGTGTCATCCAGGTGGGTGCCATGAATGCTGACGGACGACCACACGGCTGCCGGTGTGGCATGTTGCCAAGCGATGTTGACGCGCAACGACAGCACGAATGGGATTTTCTTTTCGTCGGTTGTGACAATGGATGAGACGTGGATGCCATTTTTCAATCCAGAATCAAAGCGCCAGTCAGCTCAATGGAAGCACACAGATTCACCGCCACCAAAAAAATTTCGGGTAACCGCCAGTGCTGAAAAAATGATGGTGTCCATGTTCTGGGACAGCGAGGGCGTAATCCTTACCCATTGCGTTCCAAAGGGCACTACGGTAACAGGTGCATCCTACGAAAATGTTTTGAAGAACAAATTCCTTCCTGCACTGCAACAAAATCGTCCGGGAAGGGCTGCGCGTGTGCTGTTTCACCAAGACAACGCACCCGCACATCGAGCTAACGTTACGCAACAGTTTCTTCGTGATAACAACTTTGAAGTGATTCCTCGTGCTCCCTACTCACCTGACTTGGCTCCTAGTGACTTTTGGCTTTTTCCAACAATGAAAGACACTCTCCGTGGCCGCACATTCACCAGCCGTGCTGCTATTGCCTCAGCGATTTTCCAGTGGTCAAAACAGACTCCTAAAGAAGCCTTCGCCGCTGCCATGGAATCATGGCGTCAGCGTTGTGAAAAATGTGTACGTCTGCAGGGCGATTACGTCGAGAAGTAACGCCAGTTTCATCGATTTTGGGTGAGTAGTTAATTACAAAAAAAATCGGAGGCCTTAGAACTTGAATGCATCTCGTATTTTATTCGACCTACAGAAGTACGGTTTTCTCCGACTAAGCAGCTTCTGTGTTATGTAGTGTTCGTTGTTCTCCATCGCACTTGTTGCTGTGTGCTGTACAGCAAAAATATGATTTGAATAACAAAGAGTGTTTTAAATTTCATTTTCGCTTTCGTTTTCGGAATTGTCTTAGTTCTTACTTAATGATTTACTATAGTGTTAGAATAAAAGTTTAGATATATCCTCTGTACATTAGCAAAAACTGCAACATGCGGCTTTAGACATTTGGAACATTTCGGTGTTTAGCAGATCCAGAACTTCTATAAAAATTTGTGCACGGAAAAACTCAAAATCCTACTGCAAGTTACAATTCTATGATTGGAAACCATGCCTCAAGACAACGTTTGTTTCTACAAGTGCTGATGAGGTTGCAGCGCATGACGCATATTTTGTTTTTATCTATGCTAATCTTAGCAGACAGCGATCCTACAGAGGCTAGGACTTGGTCCAGGAGCTTTCATACTGTCGATATTAAAGGAAATCGATAAAAGGAGAACTGATGCAGCTGACATTATTTTTACTCAATTTGAAAATCAGGCTATACCTAAGAGAACAAGCAGAGAAATGACTGCTTGAGTATGAAGAGGAGAATTCATGTGATTTACACTAATTCACCCAGATAAGGTAAGGCCCAATATAAACACTGTCAAATCTTTGATTCAGGTTTCCCGTAATTTACATTTTGACAGCTTAATGCACCTTTTCATCACAAATCACTGATATTACACTATTTAAATCTGGCGTGCAATTTGTCAGTACTATAGTGAGAAATACTGTGGAAGGAATTTTCATTTATTACAGTACTAAGGCATCTATGTAAGAAAAAAGCCCTCACATTTGGAATATTTTTTTCACTGACATTTGGAGAGCTGTACAAAATCTAGTAAAAGAAGATATCAATATTCTGTTCCACAGATATTTGTAATAACGATACAGCAAACTTTATACAGTAATACATCAATTTCATTCTGACAAATTTAAAAAAAAAAGACATTTGTACCCATCTTGCTGAAATGTTTTCAATTGTTTGTAATTAAAAATATATAACTTCAATAAGCATGAGAATGAATATGTGTATCCATATCACATTCCTTAACAACTGTGCCAAATTTAGTTACCTTGGCGTGAAAAGTTTACATTTTGTAAGGTTTTATCCAAAGTATTGCAACTTCGCGTACGTACCCCTTGAAGCGTTTACAATACTAAAAGAAAAAATAATTCTTTTAATGATTTTGTAAACGTTTAAAACTCAATACTGAAGAAAATGTGGTTTTGTTCATATAATTTTGTGTTAAGTCCTTTGTCCCCCAATAAGGTGGTGCCACAGTAGTTCCCTTATATTTATAATAACAATGCTCGTTTAGCAACTAAAATGCGTACAACTGCTCCTGTAAGTATGAGATATTAAAATTAAAAGGTTTCAGGGATAGCACATTGGCATAAGAAGTACTGCCTTATTTTTGTCCTCTAAAATTTGTTCACATGTACTTAAATTAGATCTTCGTTTATCCGGGCTACGTGGGATCGTGGGTGATTCGATTATCGACAGCGGATAATTTGAAAATTCAGAAAAAGTTACGGTGACATTGGTTAAATACTATAAAGATACAGGTTATATTTACTTTCTCGTAAACACACTAAGTAACCATTATTTTCACATAAATATTGAACACATACTGAAAAATAAAGAGGATGAATTTTATACACTGAAATAATCAGAAAATTTCTTTTGAGTCAGATTCGTACGTTATTTATGTACAAAACAATTAGACAGCTCTTTCGTCAGTGATAGTTCGGCCGAAATTGCTTTCGCCTGGCGTTCTAAATAAACCATCATTTTGTACAGGAGCGCTGTTGTCTCTGTATGTATCACAAATTTTTTAGAATGAGCGCCAGTTCCATCAGGTAATCTACCATCTCTATTATCATTATCTGCAGGCGAACAAACGGTGATAATTTGGTCTTCAGAAATCATAATATAGCCAGCGTCTGTGTGATATCATAGGCAGTTCAAATGGTTCAAATGGCTCTGAGCACTATGGGACTTAACGTCTGAGGTCATCAATCCCCTAGAACTTAGAACTACTTAAACCTAACTAACCTAAAGACCTCACACACATCCATGCCCGAGGCAGGATTCAAACCTGCGACCGTAGTAGTCGCACGGTTCAGGACTGAAGCGCCTAGAACCGCTCGGCTACCACGGCCGTCCATAGGCAGTCAGTTACGTCATTAACACCTACGTCTGAGATTCCTGGAATGCTTATAAATGCTTGAACGATCTCGGCATTGAAACTAATTTCTTTATTTAATGTGCAAACTGCGACAATAAACTCACAAGTGGCTGGTCATAGATTATTATCATCCAAAAAACTTAGCCAGAAAAAAGGCCGCGCCTGGGCAGTAAATATGTACAGGTTGGAAACAATTTTTAAGCGACGAGAGGCATTCCAAATGAGAGTTAAATGAGTTTGCTACGGTTTCTGCCTACTGCTATTCTGTTGAGGGCCGAAGAACCACGAACTTTTTGGACTTTTTTCAGTTTATTACTTATAACTTGAAAACGATACATCCTACAGAAAATTCTCAAAATACTAACATGAAAGAGCATTAAATTTCGCGAAGAATAACTTACTGAAAAGTTAAAATGGGTTCGGCTGTTTTGACAAAATCGATCGTCAGAAATCGTAAATTTTCACCATCTTGGGGGAAAAGTGGGTTATGCCCGTGTTCCAACGCCTGTAACGCAAAAACGGCTCCTCTATATGAAAAATGTCGTTTATGAAAGTTGCAAGGAATCAAATTCCAGGTAAAAAGAGCCCATAAATTTTAAAAATCACTCTACTTTGCAAATATACAAATAAAAACGTGGAAATATTCGTATGGCCAAATTCCTGCTAAGAAATTTTTGTGAAGTTAAATTACTTGAAGCCAAATTATTCACATCCGCCCAAACATTCAAATTTAAGGGCAGTTTAGTTAGGTGGCTACATATCTAGGTAGTTAGCTATGTTAATTTAATTATTCACGTATGTAATTCATTGTGTTTTGTGTCAATTACTTTTGATTATGCTGATCTTACAAAAAGTATCTAAAGCTTGGAAAATATTCAAGTGAAAAACTTCAAGGAAGTGTGATTTCTGTGAAAGAACCGAGCAGTGCCCCTACGAGCCGAGAAGTGTACAGACAAGATGGATGGAGATGCATTTCTCAGTCGAATGCCTTACTCGAACCAGAACAGCACGAGTCATATTTCGCCTTTAAGTTAGCCCCATATCTACTAACTCTTTTGGATGACGACAGAATAATGAGCAAGACAAGAAAATCAGATCTCTTTAAACTGTTCAGTACAATAAATGTTAAAATCGCAAGCAACACAGACTTAATTTTTGTTTCCTTTTTGGTTGGAGAACACCGCAGCTGTTTTCGTAAATTACACTGCAGGAAATATTGCAATCAGCCACTAGCACTTTTAATGATTTTATTGTACCATTACAAGTTTCGGTCCCGAACCATCGTCAGATGGCAGCGTTGACTTCTTTCCAAGTTTTACATTTGTGTCTTCCTGAAAAGCCCTCATTTAGTATTATAAGACGGTGGTTTGATTTTCTTTTGGTTCAGTTCGTCGGAACACTGCAGATCTCAAAAGAAAGTCAGACCTCTGTCTTATAATATATAAAGGAGAGCTTTTCAGGAAAACACAAATGTAAAATTTGCAATGAAGCCAATGCTACCATCTGACAATGGGCTTAGGTCCAAAACTAGTAATGCTACAATAAAATCATTAAAAAGTTAAAAAAAAGCTAATGGTTCGTTGCAGTATTTCCTACAGTGTAACACTGATTTCGTCCTTGACGATCGGTCCCTCTTACACCAAGTAGTGTGGAATATTGATGAAGTGATATCCTCCATCCTTCAAACGTGCGTGAACTATGTCAAAAACACTTCGGGTCCAACTGCACCATAGTGTTTGCTGGAAAACCAGAGGAGAGCGCTTAGTAAAGCATAAAATCTGTTGAACGTGGCCGAAGAGTCGGGGTTATATCATCCACTTGTATTTTATTTGACTAAACAATGTCACCAACTACGCCAAAAGAACGTTTCTTACTAAACGAACTTAATAAGAAATCTCTTATCTCAATGCTGAAAGAAACGGTATATGGCGAAAGTTATCAGGTTAAGCTGGCCATCGAGGTCGCAGGCCCTTTTATTGTTGGCACAGCCATAGAAAAGTCGGGACATGGAGGCAACGTCTTCATTGTCGGTGAAGACCTTGATTTGTCAGTCCTGCTGACTAACCACATAGCTGACAATAATCAGCAGGAAAAACGTGTCACCATTATCTTCCTTATGAAATGTAGCTCAAGACACAACCATATACACGCCCAACAGTTCTCTCGGAAGAAGTCAAAAACATGTGCATGCCTTCAACGACTGTAACACCAACTTTACATATTTTAGAGAGGGCAAAATAAAATTTATATACACATTTCAAAAGAACGTTACCCTCGAATACGTCGCCTCAAACTTCGTGGATCCCACTGCCACTGCTGATAAGGTCGCTGGGGCAGGAGTGAATAGATTAGGTTAGTACTTCTTCCATAGATCATGAATACGACACTTCGTAATGAGGAGGAGGAGATTAGTGTTTAACGTCCCGTCGACAACGAGGTCATTAGAGACGGAGCGCAAGCTCGGGTTAGGGAAGGACGGGCAAGGAATTCGGCCGTGCCCTTTGAAAGGAACCATCCCGGCATTTGCCTGAAACGATTTAGGGAAATCACGGAAAACCTAAATCAGGATGGCCGGAGACGGGATTGAACCGTCGTCCTCCCGAATGCGAGTCCAGTGTGCTAACCACTGCGCCACCTCGCTCGGTACTTCGTAATGATGTGGAACATGCCAGGTTAATAAAGTGTGTCTATACAAGATATTACATTACACAAAATATTACATGAGACTTTTTTTGTGGGGGTGGGGAAATGACCCAATTACTATATCCAAAAATCTGTCTAATGAGTAGAAGGAGTTGCCATTCAGAAATTCTTTTAATTTCCTTTTAAATGCCCTATGGCTATCTGTCAGACTTTTGATGCTATTAGGTAAGTGACCAAAGACGTTTGTGGCAGCATAATTTACCCCCTTCTGAGCCAAAGTTAGATTTAACCTTGAGTAGTGAAGATCATCCTTTCTCCTAGCGTCGCAGCCATGTACACTGCTATTACTTTTCAATTCGTTCGGGTTGTTTACAACAAATTTCATAAGTGAATATATATACAGGGTTATTACAAATGATTGAAGCGATTTCACAGCTCTACAACAACTTTATTATTTGAGATATTTTCACAATGCTTTGCACACACATACAAAAACTCAAAAAGTTTTTTTAGGCATTCACAAATGTTCGATATGTGCCCCTTTAGTGATTCGGCAGACATCAAGCCGATAATCAAGTTCTTCCCACACTCGGCGCAGCATGTCCCCATCAATGAGTTCGAAAGCATCGTTGATGCGAGCTCGCAGTTCTGGCACGTTTCTTGGTAGAGGAGGTTTAAACACTCCACCATTAAGAAAAAAATGTTGCTTCATCACTGAAAACAAGTTTCGCACTGAACGCATCCTCTTCCATGAGCTGTTTCAACCGCGCCAAAAATTCAAAGCGTTTGACTTTGTCATCGGGTGTCAGGGCTTGGAGGAATTGTAAACGGTAAGGCTTCTGCTTTAGCCTTTTCCGTAAGATTTTCCAAACCGTCGGCTGTGGTACGTTTAGCTCCCTGCTTGCTTTATTCGTCGACTTCCGCGGGCTACGCGTGAAACTTGCCCGCACGCGTTCAACCGTTTCTTCGCTCACTGCAGGCCGACCCGTTGATTTACCCTTACACAGGCATCCAGAAGCTTTAAACTGCGCATACCATCGCCGAATGGAGTTATCAGTTGGTGGATCTTTGTTGAACTTCGTCCTGAAGTGTCGTTGTACTGTTATGACTGACTGATGTGAGTGCATTTCAAGCACGACATACGCTTTCTCGGCTCCTGTCGCCATTTTGTCTCACTGCACTCTCGAGCGCTCTGGCAGCAGAAACCTGAAGTGCGGCTTCAGCCGAACAAAACTTTATGAGTTTTTCTACGTATCTGTAGTGTGTCGTGACCATATGTCAATGAATGGAGCTACAGTGAATTTATGAAATCGCTTCAATCATTTGTAATAGCCCTGTATATATATTTTGTGCCTACAGTGAAGATTCCTAGCTCTTTAATTACGTGTCTGCAGGATGATCTTGGATGAGCTCCAGCAATTATTCTGATAACGCGCTTTTGTGCAATGAACACTCATTTACTCAATGATGAGTTACCCCAGAATATTATGCCATAACAAAGCAGAGAATGCAAATAGGCTTGGTAAGCTAATTTACTGAGATGTATATCGCCAAAATTTGCAATGACGTTAATGGCATAAGTAGCTGAACTCAAACGTTTCAGCAGATCTTCATTGTGTTTTTCCAGTTCAACCCCTCATCAATGCATACACCTAGAAATTTTGAATATTCTACCTTAGCTATCGATTTCTGATCGAAGTCTATATTTATTAATGGTGTCATTCGATTTACTGCGTGGGACTGTATATACTGTGTTTTGTCAAAGTTTAATGAGAGCCCGTTTGCAGAGAACCACTTAATGATTTTCTGAAAAACATCGTTTACAATTTCATCAGTTAATTCTTGTCTGTTGGGTGTGATAGCTATACTTGTATCATCGGCAAAAAGTACCCGCTTTCATTGTGTGTTCGTACACGGATGGAAGCTCCAAACTTTTGAATGAAACTCGTCTGGAACTCGCCAGCACTCCCCCAGGATCTGCTTGTAGGTTTAGGCCTAGAGCAACAGTCAGCTGGATCTACTCACGTGGGGATGGAAGACCACAAAAAACGGTCTGATCCCCGTTCTAACCACCCAGGCCCCAGCGGCTCGGGAATTGCTCAACATATTATCCTGCGCGTGCAAGAAGGGATGCCGTGCAGGTTGTTCCTGCATTTTCATGCCTTAACTTTCTAACACAAGAGGGCATCTTCCTTGATTCGACGATGAGATTGACATCATCAAGAAGAAAACTGATTTAGATCCCACGCCAGAAGAAGACAAAGAAACGGACGATGGCGTTTCCTTGGGACCAATTTATTCGAAACGCAGAAAAGCATCAAAAAAATAAATTGTAAATGAATGTAAATGCGGAACAATAATTGCTTACGTTAAGTTCTTATAAAAAATCTCTCTTCAGTTTTATATTGTAACTGATTTTCCTATTAACAAAACCTTGCATCTGATAGGGCTATTTTAATTTTTTAACCAGTTTCTTATTATTTTGGACTGACATCGTGATTAATTAATGCATAGACATTACTACCTAGGTAGGTAGTTAACTAACTAAACTGTTCCCAAATTTGAATATTTGGACGAATGTGGATGATTTGGAGTTCAAAAGCACAACTCGACAAAAACGTCTTAGCAGGACCTTAGCGCTACGAGTACTCAAACGTTTTTACAGGGTGCGACCCTTAAATCGGGATGAATTTCAATTTAAATTTCCCGCCATATCGCAGTTACGCAGGAGGTCGCGATTGGCTTTCTTGAAAACCATAGGGCTCTAGTAAACAGTCAGAACATCAAAATGGTTGAGATATTACGGACAAGTGCGGGGTACAACAAAAGAGTCCCTATTATTAAAAGTCTTCGCGCTGTTCGTTCGTCCACTGAAATAGTTCGATTCCTCGGGTATCTGAGATCAACTTTTTACGTTATTGTGGTCAAGTGTAATGCTTAGGAGAAATCTGGGGAAGGTTCCGCTAACCTGGTAAGGAAACCTCATTCGAGAAAACGCGTGCCACGAACTGCAGCAGTCATCGAAAAGTCTCAAGCACTGATTTCGGATGACCAGGAACGTCGGTACGGAAACTGGCGTCAGTATTGAAT
This sequence comes from Schistocerca nitens, assembly GCF_023898315.1. Lineage (NCBI taxonomy): Eukaryota > Metazoa > Arthropoda > Insecta > Orthoptera > Acrididae > Schistocerca > Schistocerca nitens. Next base: position 905,196,525 of record NC_064615.1, read on the forward strand.
TTCAGCGAGCGAACAATGCGTCGGATGGCAGAGGAGAACCTCAATTCGAGCCATGTAGTCCAAAACTGGCCCTTGGATGACGTTGACATGTTCTGGTCAAGCGCCTTCTGGCCCCCGAATAGCCCGGATTTGAACCTCTTCGACTGCTATGTTTGGAGCGTAGTCGACAGAGTTACCAGTAAGACGAGGCACCCTAATGTTGCATCTCTACGCACCGCTATCGAAGGAGCATTCGCGAATATGGACAGCGCTGTTTTAAAGAGTGCGTGCGATCGCTTCAGGACAAGGTAGGAGGCAGTCATTTCGGCTGAAGGGGGTTACATCGAGTAATGTTATTCTTGAGAGATACCACTACTTCTATGTGAAAGGATTTTCATTTTCATTCGCATATTGTTTTAATAAATATGTTTTTTTTTTTTTTTTTTTTTTTTTTTTTTAAGTTTCATTTGTCAGGCTTTAAGCGCTGCACCCTTTTGAAACGTCCCCTTAGAAAAATTATACATGACTGTGCTTAAACTGACACACAATATTTTTTTAGCGCAACGCAATCTGACTTTCAAAAATCCCTACAAAAGAATGGGCCTGACTAACATTAACCTATACGTTTCACAAATAACTTACCTCACAAAAATCTTCGTTACTCGAACTACTGCAATACAGCGAGCGCCACTACTGCCAGCTAAATAAAAGATTCAAACTACTGAAAGCACTAACTACTGATAGGCATAGTTAGCAAATGAAAGAATTTGATACAGAACAAACAATGTATTTACCTTAATAGTGTTCAAAAGTCATAATATATATAGCAGTTCATGACATCCAGTCTTACAAATGTACTGTCTCTGATGGACACACGTCCAGATCATCCGATTTCAAAAATCCGCCATCTCTCTCCCCACATCCATCACTGCTGGCGGCTCACCTCCAACTGCCCAGCGCTACGCGCTGTTAACATCCAGCTGCCCAACACTACAATGGCGGACAACAATGCAAACTAGCCACAGACTGCACACAGCACAGTCAGTGATTTTCATACAGAGCGCTACGTGGCGTTACCGATAAGAAAACCTAAACTGCCTACTTACACTATATATATATATATATATATATATATATATATATATATATATATATATATATATATATATATATATATTTGTAAAGTAGTGAGTGAATTCTAAAATTTAGGAGCTCTTTTCTCCCAGAATTTGATGCTCTACAGCTTTCATGCATGACACTTTTCATTTGGAGTAGCCGTTTTTGTTCAGAAATTTTCAAATGTGTGTGAAATCTTATGGGACTTAACTGCTAAGGTCATCAGTCCCTAAGCTTACACACTACTTAACCTTAATTTTCCTAAGGACAAACACACACATCCAAGCCCGAGGAAGGACTCGAACCTCCGCTGGGACCAGCCGCACAGTCCATGACAGCCGTTTTTGTGTTACAAGCTTTGGAACATGGGCGTAACTCAATTTTCCGCCAAGTTGTTGAAAATTTTCGATCTTTGACGATCGAATATGGCTAAACGCCTTTTAAGTGGGTCATTCATTCTACACGTAACTTTAAGCTCTCTGATTATAGCATTATAGGTATTTTCCGTAGGATGTATTGTTTTCGATTTTTAAGCAAAAAAACTCATAAATGTCCAAAAATTTCGTGGTTTTTTCGGCCCTCAAAAATTTAGCACAAACCAGAAACCGCCGCAGACCAATTTAACTCTTCTTCTGGGTGCCCAACGTCGATTAAAATTATTTCCACCTTGTGGATATTTATTGTTCAGCAGATTGGATGGATTGGATTGTTTGGGGGAAGAGACCAAACAGCGAGGTCATCGGTCTCATTGGATTAGGGAAGGACGGGGAAGGAAGTCGGCCGTGCCCTTTCAATGGAACCATCCCGGCATTTACCTGGAGCGATTTAGGGAAATCACGGAAAACCTAAATCAGGATGGCCGGACGCTGTCCAGCAAAAGTCTAATTTGCCTACACTATAATCAAATGCAATACCGTTGAAGTTCCAAAACTAAATTCAGAGCAGTGCTTTTCAACAATTCTCCATTACCCATTTCACGCAGCGCATGGTTATCCATGAGCAATTACCTACCACCTTTTGTATGTCTGAAGGCATTTTGCACTCTCAACAAACGAGGCAATACTACACTATGCAACTCAATGTTAACTTGGCAACTGACGCCACGCTAGGACCTGTGTTTGGCGGCTGGCTGAATTTAAATTTCATGATTGTCGTCGTTGACTGTTGCCGTTATTGGCTCAAAAGTATCGAATAGTGTACAGGTACTGTACTAAAAAGAAAAAAAAAAAGATGGATGTGGATGTAGTGTTCATCCTCCACCAGTTCCCTGACTCCCGCTGAGGTGTGTGCCCTTTTTTGTGTGAGAACGTCTAGAATCGAGAGTCTACGTCGTTCCATCGTAGTGTATTCCGTTCCACCTCCGCCAGCGCGGTGCTCCTCCTCGTTGCACAACTTCAGTTCTCGACTCGTCGCCTGACAGCGCTGCAGTCGCTGGGAACACCCACATCGCTTCGTACGAAGCTCAGCCGTTAGTCACTCAACAGGCGTCGTCCTGTGAGACGGAGACTACAGCTGCCAGCTATTGGTCTTCAAAGAGACTGAGACAGACTTCCGAGGTAAGGAATTTAGCTTGCTTGTCAAGTAGTGCTTTTCTCAGTATTACGACTCTTCTTATCTCCGACAACTTTAAATATCTCGTGATATCCCTCGAAAACTGTGCACGCAGATGCTTCCAGAAAAACAGTTCCCGCAGTGTACTGCATTTTGTCAAACTCTCCTTGTCAGTGTGAAGGGCTTCCACGAATTCAATCCCGTTCCGCGTTCCATTGTGACCACCAGGGGCGGCCACACCCAGGGGAAAGGAGAAGCTGCCACCCCCCCCCCCCTCTCCCAGAGCTCTTAGGGAAAGGGAGAAACATAGTGTGGTCAAGTGTTTGTCTTGCAAGAAAATTATTTAAAAAATCGGAATTACGTAGATTTTTAATAGCTTGGGACTGGAACTTTTTTTTGGTTACGTACAAGTCGCCATTCGTCTTCCAAAATATTAAAAGTACTCCGCCGCGTGGGATTAGCCGAGCGGTCTTAAGCGCTGCAGTCATAGACGGTGCGGCTGGTCCCGGCGGAGGTTCGACTCCTCCCTCGGGCATGGGTGTGTGTTTGTTTGCCCTTAGGATAATTTAGGTTAAGTAGCGTGTAAGCTTAGGGACTGATGACCTTAGCAGTTAAGTCCCATAAGCTTAAGAATCCAACAAAAATAACTTGCATAGCCATGTTAATAATTAAATAGTGCTACACTATTTCTTAATGACACATTCATTCATTTTATTAATTTTCACGGCATTTGTGAATCGCAACATAAAAATGTTCAAAGTAAGGCTATGTCTGGTACCAGATACAGGTTAGAAACGGCGTACTTTGCCACAAAGAACATAGCATTCAATCAATGTCAAACAGTATTTGACAAAAACGTCTTACTCAGTCCATTGTACAGTACTTCGTGCTCGGACATTAAGCGGCTGCACTGAGGTGGAGCGAGTTACAAGCCTGTGCCCGCATGTTTATAAGCTGTACTTTGAGAAGGTCGTATCACCGTACAGCCAAAGTTATGGCCCAAATTTTCGCGCGGGATGTGTTACTGCGATTGATATCTTGAAAATGTGCAGTTTTCCCTTAAAATAGGGTCAAACTGGTGATGCTTCCTTGTCAATCTATAGAAAAGAGAAATCGAGTGTAATAGTACAAAACATCATGCAACTTAACTGTACTCTGCGGTTCAGCAACTTAAACATTATCAAAAATAATCATAGTAAACATATATTACTTTTAGCGTACGTTTTACTGGTAGTACTTAGGGTAATAAAATCAAGCTAGTAATAAAGTCTAGTAATATTTGTAGTAAGGGAAAATGTTGTCTTAGTACAACTAACCTAAGGTCATCACACACATCCATGCCCGAGGCAAGATTCGAAACTGCGACCGTAGCGGTAGCGCGGTTCCAGACTGTAGCGCCTAGAACCGCTCGGCCACCCCGGCCGGCCTGGAACCATACAGTTTCATTTTATCATACCCGGTGGCTTCACACACCATGACACCGGCAGTGACGCTGCAGTCTCTCTCCAAAACATTGTAACAATGATACGATCGCCTGGTCACCAACATACTCACCGACGATGGTCATCAAGGGCTTTTCAGACCCGCGGCCCTCACTGTACACATTCCTACGTCATCCATTAGCAGTCCAGCCTTCCCAGTCACGGCACCACTCCAAAAGCAGTCTCCCTGGTCGCCACCATGATCGCCGACGACGGTCATCTAGGGTTTTTCAGATGCGCAATTCCTCACTGGGATTCGCAATCAAGTACTCCAACAACTGAGTGCCAAAGCTGAAAGCCCTAACAGGTTTACTTCGGCCAGTTTCTTTCCCCTACTCTTCAAACTTCACAAAAGTTCTTTGCATACCTTGCGGGACTCACACTACTGCAAAACAGTGTATAGTGGAGTGGTTCGTGAGCTGGATTGAAACATTGTATTATTCGTATTTATAATGATTCATGTTCGGTCATTTCTCGTAGTATTGTGTAATATGAGGCAACAGATTTCACTTTGTTACAGGATTACCTACAGATTCTTCTGTTTTTGGTGTCATTTGTATCAGATTAACTTCAAGTTGAATGTGTATTGATGAGCATTAGTAAGGAGACCCACTTGATATCAATTTCTTGTCCACATTCAACAATAACTCTTTAATTAATATCAGTGACCTTTAGTGTACACTGAAGAGCCAAAGAAACTGGTAAACTTGCCTAATATCGTGTATAGCCCCCGCGAGCTCACAGAAGTGCCGCAATACGATTAGGCATGGACTCGACTACTGTCTGAAGTTGTGGTGGAAGGAACTGACACCATGAATCCTGCACAACTGTCCATATATCCATAGAGGGGTTGGAGATCTCTTCTGATCAGCACGTTGCAAGGCATCAAGTGGTTCAAATGGCTCTGAGCACTATGGGACTCAACTGCTGAGGTCATTAGTCCCCTAGAACTTAGAACTAGTTAAACCTAACTAACCTAAGGACATCACACACATCCATGCCCGAGGCAGGATTCGAACCTGCGACCGTAGCGGTCTTGCGGTTCCAGACTGCAGCGCCTTTAACCGCACGGCCGCTTCGGCCGGCTGCAAGGCATCCCAGGGATGCATAATAATGTTAATGTCTGGGGAGTTTGGTGGTCAGCGGAAATGTTTAAACTCAGAAGAGTGTTCCTGAGCCATTCTGTAGCAATTCTGTACGTGTAGGGTGCTACACTGTCCTGCTGGAATTGCCCAGGTCCGTGGGAATGCACAATGGACATTAATGGATGCACGTAATCAGCCTGGATGCGTATGTTCGTGTCATCTGTCATAGTCTTATCTACATGTATCAGGGATCCCATATCACTCTAACTGCACACGCCACGTACCATTATAGAGAATCCACCAGCTTGAACAGTACTCTGCTGACATGCAGGTCCAATACCGTTTGAAATAAGACTCGTCCGACCAGGCAACATGTTTCCAGTCATCAACAGACCCATGTTGATGTTGGTCCCAGGCGAGGGGTAACACTTTGTGTTGTGCAGTTATCAAGGGTACACGAGTGGGCCTTCGGCTCCTAAAGCCCATATCGACGTTTCGTTGAATGGTTCACACGCTGACACTTGCTGATGGCGCAGCATTGAAATTTGCAGCAATTTGCGGAAGAGTTGCACTTCTGTCAGGTTGACCACTCTCTTCAGTCGTCTTTGGTCCAGTTCTTGCAGGATCTTTTTCCAGACGCTGCGATGTCGGAGAAGATGTTTTACCGGATTCCTGATATTCAAGGTACACTCGTGAAATGGTCTTACCGGAAAATACCCACTTCATCGCTGCCTCGGAGGTGCTGTGTCCCATCGCTCTTGCGCCGACTATAACATCACGTTCAAACTCACTTAAATCCTGATAACCTGCCATTGTAGCCACAGTAACCGATCTAACAACTGCGCCAGACACTTGTTGTCTTATATAGGTGTTTACGACCTCAGCGCCGTATTCTGCCTGTTTATATATCTCTGTATTTGAATACGTATGCCTATACCAGTTTCTTTGGCTCTTCCATGTGGTACAAGTGTTAGGACAAATCTATACACTGCAAATGTTCTATACATCAGTTGCAATCTTTGATTAAGTAATCACGAGCACAATACACATAGTATGTAATGCCTCAAAACGAAATCAGTTCTTATTTGCAACCAATAGCATTAATGTTAGGAACCAACTGCAATATTCAGACAATAACTTTAAGTACATAAGTGTTGTAAAATGATTTTTCTATCTGATGGTGCATGGGTAAAATAGCCTAACAATTGTCATATGCGTAGCTGTGCATTGGTTACATCCATCTTTTGTCACAAGTGTTTCATTACCTTTTAACTCTTCCAGGCCTCCATTTTTTCTGGGGGAAGGAAAATTTTTGTTTGTGTGGTAATGGTCTTGGGTGATTTTTTAAATGATTTTACACTCCTGGAAATTGAAATAAGAACACCGTGAATTCATTGTCCCAGGAAGGGGAAACTTTATTGACACATTCCTGGGGTCAGATACATCACATGATCACACTGACAGAACCACAGGCACATAGACACAGGCAACAGAGCATGCACAATGTCGGCACTAGTACAGTGTATATCCACCTTTCGCAGCAATGCAGGCTGCTATTCTCCCATGGAGACGATCGTAGAGATGCTGGATGTAGTCCTGTGGAACGGCTTGCCATGCCATTTCCACCTGGCGCCTCAGTTGGACCAGCGTTCGTGCCGGACGTGCAGACCGCGTGAGACGACGCTTCATCCAGTCCCAAACATGCTCAATGGGGGACAGATCCGGAGATCTTGCTGGCCAGGGTAGTTGACTTACACCTTCTAGAGCACGTTGGGTGGCACGGGATACATGCGGACGTGCATTGTCCTGTTGGAACAGCAAGTTCCCTTGCCGGTCTAGGAATGGTAGAACGATGGGTTCGATGACGGTTTGGATGTACCGTGCACTATTCAGTGTCCCCTCGACGATCACCAGTGGTGTACGGCCAGTGTAGGAGATCGCTCCGCACACCATGATGCCGGGTGTTGGCCCTGTGTGCCTCGGTCGTATGCAGTCCTGATTGTGGCGCTCACCTGCACGGCGCCAAACACGCATACGACCATCATTGGCACCAAGGCAGAAGCGACTCTCATCGCTGAAGACGACACGTCTCCATTCGTCCCTCCATTCACGCCTGTCGCGACACCACTGGAGGCGGGCTGCACGATGTTGGGGCGTGAGCGGAAGACGGCCTAACAGTGTGCGGGACCGTAGCCCAGCTTCATGGAGACGGTTGCGAATGGTTCTCGCCGATACCCCAGGGGCAACAGTGTCCCTAATTTGCTGGGAAGTGGCGGTGCGGTCCCCTACGGCACTGCGTAGGATCCTACGGTCTTGGCGTGCATCCGTGCGTCGCTGCGGTCCGGTCCCAGGTCGACGGGCACGTGCACCTTCCGCCGACCACTGGCGACAACATCGATGTACTGTGGAGACCTCACGCTCCACGTGTTGAGCAATTCGGCGGTACGTCCACCCGGCCTCCCGCATGCCCACTATACGCCCTCGCTCAAAGTCCACGTCCACGCTGTCGCGGCATGCTACCAGTGTTAAAGACTGCGATGGAGCTCCGTATGCCACGGCAAACTGGCTGACACTGACGGCGGCGGTGCACAAATGCTGCGCAGCTAGCGCCATTCGACGGCCAACACCGCGGTTCCTGGTGTGTCCGCTGTGCCGTGCGTGTGATCATTGCTTGTACAGCCCTCTCGCAGTGTCCGGAGCAAGTATGGTGGGTCTGACACACCGGTGTCAATGTGTTTTTTTTTTTCCATTTCCAGGAGTGTATATACAAGATTTAGACAAAAATAAGTACCCTTTTTCAAAACATACTTTGTACAGTTGGCTTCATTTTATGGACTAAAATAACTAATTACAATGTGTAAACAAATAAACACCGACCGAATAGGCTTTGAAGTCCCAACGGTACCTATCGGCCGCCGGGTCATCCTCGGCCTTTAAGGTTGATACGGGGGGCATGTGGTCAGCACGCCCCTCTCCCAGCTGTTGTCACTTTTTGTGACCGGTGGCGCTACTTCTCAATCAAGTAGCTCATTAATTGATCTCACACGGACTGAGTGCACCCCGCTTGTCAACAGCACTCTGCAGACCCGAACGGTGACCCATACAAGTACTAGCCAAGTTCGGCAGTGCTTAATTTTGTCGATCTGACAGAAACCAGTGTTACCACCGCGACAATGCCACTGGCAATTACAAAATATTCTCTATTGTAATGAACAGCAAAATGATCATTCAATAATTACCAATGAATATAACAACAACCATATTCAATTATATGGCGGAACATAGCGAACCAACCACATCTTTGTATTGTGGTTGTCACAAGCTGCTGCGTACTGGTACATTTATACATTTACTTGCTGATAGTGTCATAATGATACCCAACAGTTGGCAGCAAGTATGCGTGGTGGACGTTTGGACATTTACAATTGCGTACGTCACGTTTCCATTGGGATAAAACACTTTTGTTGCAGCTAAGACACAGTAAAAGTTAATGTACACAACTGTGTCCTGAAAGTCTGAATGGGTTAAATGAAGTAAAAATTTAAGATTTTTCGAATTATTCCACATCCATTAGGAACATTGCACTTGGAATGTTTGTTTTGTACATTAGCGTTTCTGTTTCTCTTTGCAAATATTGTCTACTTCCTTAGCTGAATGGTACGCACATCAGACCATCATGGACACTAAAATCGCCTGCTGTGGCATCTCCCGAATAGACTTGCAACTGGTTGGCCGAACTACTGCAGGTGGGGTCTCCCAGCCATCAAAGCCAACGATTATAATTTTGTAAATCATTATTGTGTATTCTTGTTTCCTAACATGTTGTGCGTCCTGAAGAATCTCCTGATTTTGTACGTATCTAATAGAAACTAAACTGCCACTGCTCTCTGTTAAATTTCCGTAACTCACTGATAGCTAGCGCAAGAATGGCAGCAGTAGCTTTACTGTCACGAACAAAACCTTAAAACTTAGACCGGAAAACAACAATGTTCTATATTTTAGAAGTTTTGTACTTAATTTCGTCTACTGTTCATTTCTTTGTGCTTCCATGAATATGGTTCCGTTGATGTGGAAATAATACCGAATTGCTCTATTATGGGAACGTAATTTGACAATGTAGATTCATTAGATGAGTTCGTGAAAAAGTACTGGCGGTATCAATAACGACTCTTGAATGGCTTGAAAGTATCTGTGGCTTTCAAGTAACAGATGTGTACATCAAACGGTGATTGTACTTTCTTTTTAATCTAATCTTAATGGAAGTTTAAATGCTCTGAAAACGCACAGACTGTCGGATGTGAAGTCGCGAAACCTGTCTGCTAAATGATCTTTGGGAGTCAACAAATCGTATACATCATACTACAAAAGTAGCTTAACATAAAATTCCTCATACACAATGTAAAACATTTATCGCAAAAGATAGGAAAATATCTGTTTTGTCAGTGTCTAATTCTATTCCTGTTTCGTGCTGAACCACAATTATGTCTATCGAAATTCTTTGGATACTTATTTCACACCTGAGTTTCAATGTTCGATCATTGATCTGGTAGTATGGACCATGAAGAAAGTGCAGAGTTAGTCTTCGCGGCGAAATTGTTTGAGATTTAGCTCCACCATTTTGTTTACACAATTTCTAGACGAATCAGTTTTTTTTTTTTTTTGTCATCTCCGTCGCCCAACATTCCGCACCGTTAATAGTTATAAGAGTTTTACGTATACAGGGTGTTCCTAAATTCCCATTACAAACTTCTAAGACTCGTAGAGGGGAGTGAGTACATAATATTTTGTTTAGGAACCTTTGTCCAGAAACATATCCTTTCCATTCTGCGATGGTTTCAGTTCAGATATGTAACGCGTCCATGTTTGCTGAAGGAAAGAGAAAAGTTGCCTATCCTGGCATGTAATAAGGAAGACAGGATGGCGTGTACTACGTCAGACGGTCACCTGTATGGACAACTTCTTGTGGGATCGTATGCAACTTTTAATTTACGAGACTCCTGTAGGGAATGAGGGAGATCGGCCGACACGAGTTCTGGTCGCTGCTCCAGAAACTGAAGACACTACAGGTGGGATGGAGAGTTTGTACTAGAACATACTTCGTAGATACTATGTCTGTAACAACGTTGGTGGTCGCCACATTGAGCCTCTATTTTAATACATCGGTACGTTCTATAATTACAGGATGATGGGTTCTTTTTTGTTTTGTAATAATGTAAACACGTAATGGTTAAATATTAATACAAGCAGATGTACTTCAGTGATAAATGGATGTTTCATTACGTGACCTTTCGAATTGTTACCTAATAATTGTAATGCGTCACGCCTATTTCAATTTCTCAAGCAGAGGTGGATGAGTTAAACATGTGAAATGGAACCGTTGTAGAACGGAAATGGTACGATTCCGGACATGGGTTCTTACTCAAAATATTATGTACTCACTCCTCTCTACGAGTCCTACAAGTTTCTAACGGGAATATGCAAACAACCTTCAAAATTATTTTTGTGCAGTCACTTGTCTGTTTAGAGAACCGTTTAGCAATTTTAAGCACTTCAAATGAATGATGGCTGAAAAAAAATGCTGTGAAGGTTAGAGATTGGGTAGTTAGCGACAGAGACACATATTCTCTTCTAAATTCCAGAAGAAATAGCAATTTAGTAGTGCATAAACAGCTGCCAAAGAACAATCTTAAATATTTTCATTCATATGATGCCTTGCAACTTTCAGACTGTATTGTAATATACAATTAATGCCTAGTACAAATTTTCAAAATAGCTATACATTTAAATGGTCAGAATTTCATGAACTTTTTGTGGGTGTCAAATCATCTGGTGATTCTGGTGATTCCGGACCACTTACTTCAGCCATGATCCGCTTTCAAGATGTGATTCATTAGTTAAGTCGTAAGGGGACGGGGAGGGGTAGAGTGCAAAAAATGAATAACCGTTCATAGTTACATAATTAAGTATCTAAGTAAAAGGTAACGCTCACCGGCGCCCATGCGATAGTTTGTAAGGGTGGATTATGGGTGGAGGGAGGTGGGTGGAGGGGGCGGGGGGGAAGAGGGTAATACTTGATGAATGGAGTCTTTTAATGTTCAAATGCGTGTGAAATCTGTTAGAATGAAATATATTTGCAGGATCACGCTCTTTAAAGTGATTGCCATTATTAAATTGCAAATCGAAAATCATTAGCTTCATTTCGTAATAATTCTTCAGTTGCTTACGTTTATTGGTTTCCATTTTGTGGCTTATATATTGCTGGAGAATATCAATACGATAGTGTTAAAATAATACTGAATATATATACGTGCGGGGTTGACATAACACGTACTCAAATTATGTTTTATTTTTCCCGTAGAATAACATGTATTCTCGAGCATGACTTCAAAACACGATGCGCAGATGTATCCACCTCCCGTCTCCTCCCAAGCGTCTTAAACAACCCACAAATAGGGGGGCTCTGGTTGTCGCTCCGCTGCACAGTACGTGGCTCTGAAATGGTTCAAATGGCTCTGAGCACTATGGGACTTAACTTCTGAGGTCATCAGCCCCTAGAACTTAGAACTACTTAAACCTAACTAACCTAAAGACCTCACACACGTCCATGCCCGAGGCAGGATTCGAACCTGCGACCGTAGTGGTCGCGCTGTTCGAGACTGAAGCGCCTAGAAACGCTCGGCCAATTCGGCCGGCACAGTACTTGGGTATGGGCGTTAGGCAGTGGCAATGGGGCGGAGCGAGTGGCAAAGAACCGATACTTCGAAGTTAAAAAGCTGTGTTTTAAGATCATACCGGCATTCTTATGAGAATTACGGGCCAAATTTTCACGCGGGATAGGTTTCTGGGACTGATACCTTGCAAGTATGATTTTTACTCCTTGAAATATAAAGTCGATTTGGTGATGTTTCCTCGTGAGATGCGCATGGCACTTAACGTTATTGGATTGTATTTAGTATCTCTGGTTTTTCTGTACGTTCTGTGCCGTGCTCTCTGGTACAAAAATATCTGGCTTGCCCCAGACGGGATGGTAATAGGCCAGGGCACATCACTTGTCTCTGTCACTGAGAACCACAGATTCTCCGCTTTGTTCTCGGATACTCCTGTGGCCACTTCGCATCGCTGTTCCTTTACTGGCTCGTCGACAGCCTGATTCTTGTTTCATACAGTGTCTGATGACTATAGCTATGCTTTGTTTTTTTCTGAGACAGCAGAGGCTAGAAGATTTAGAATACCAAAGTGTATGTTTAATTATGTCGCAAACAATTTTCCCCCTTACTACGTGCTTGGTGATTTTCGCTGAATCTCAACTAGAGTAGATTCCCATACGATATGACAGTTACAGCTGGCATTGCCCGCCTATTAGTTCCGTTCATATACGTACGTTACTAGTTTCTTGCCCGCGGTTCGCCCGTGTATGTATATGTTACATATATTTCACACATCTGTATAATTTACAGGTATTTAACAGATTTCCTTGTAAGCGAAGGTCACGTTCCCCAGTCTGGTTTATGATGACAGGTTCCCTCATACCCTAAGGCCAATAGTGTTGTTAATAATATTTTCTGTTTCTTAGTAACGGTTCCGCTTTCTTATTTTTACCTTTGAATGTGGGCGGCAGACTTCAGTTTCGTTTTAGGCATATAAACAACAGTGGTTGTCGTTTCTAAAAATGGGACCGTCGCTGGTTACTGTCTGATTCTCCACTTTTCTACACCAGGCGAATTCAAAGAGCACATGAAATGTGGCATGATCTTTAGCTCCGAAACACGAGGCCAAAATTGTTGGCGCGCTGCAGTGCTCAGTCTCGTGACCTAGCTGGTACACTGAACATCACAAATAAGTGAGATAAGTTTGAAGATGTCCAGTCAACTAAATATGGGAAAGAAATACGAACAGGTCGTGTCACACTTTTTCACACCCACCCTCAGCCATAGCGGTGCAGGGATTTTCTTACTGTCATAGCAATTTTTTGCAGATAGCATGTGGTGGTACGTGTGGCAAGGTTGGTAGAAATAACTTCAGGCGTTACAGACATATGCTGACAAGTCACTCACCGCGCTCCCTTGCTACTATCACCCCTAAGGTTGCAACATTATCGGAACTGTCACCAATGAGTGTACCGATCCCGAAATCTGTTAATTCGATACCAGTGTCGGTCGTTATCGAATATTGTTACATATCGAAGCTTCTCTAGTGCTGATAGGGATATGTTATGCCTCAGTACTTTTAGACAAATAGTGAGTCACGTATTTACAAAATTTGATTGAAATCCTTCAGGCATTCTTGATCTATGCTCCTATGTCAGTCCCTTACCAATCCACCTCTTAGTCTATGGGGGCTAGTGTTTATTAACCCAGATTTTTACCAGATGGTAAGTGATATGTGCATAAAGTTCAGCTTAAATCGAGCCAGGGACTTAGGAGAATGTGTGGACACGCTGAGGTGACAAAAGTTATGGGGCGCCTCCTAATATCGTATCGGGTCTCCTTTTTCTCGGCACAGTGCAGCAGTTCGACGTGGTATAGACTCAACAAGTCATTGGAAGTCCCCTGTACAAATATTGAGCGATGCTGCCTCTACAGCCGCCCGTAATTGCGAAAGTGTTCCTGGTGTAGGATTTCGTGCACGAACTGACATCTCGATTACGTGGCATAAATGTTAGATAGTTTTGGGATTGCCCAGAACGTTCTTCAAGGCAGTCGAGAACAAGTGTGGCTCGGTGACATGGCGCATAGTCATCCATAAAAATTCCATCGTTTTCTGGGAACATGAAGTCCATGAAGGGCTGAAAATGGTCTCCAGGTAGCCGAACGTAACAATTTCTAGTCAATGATCGTTTCAGTTTCACAAGAGGACACAGTCCACTCCATGTAAACACAGCCCACACCATTACGGAGCCACCACCTGCTAGCAGCGTGCTTTGTTGACAGTTTTGGTGGACGGCTTCGTGGCGTATACACCCTGCCATCAGCTCTTATCAACTGAAATCGGTACTCATATGACCAGGCCACGATTTTCCAGTCTCTAGGGTCAAACCTATGTGATCACGAGCCCAGGAGAGGCGCTGGAGACGATGTCGTGCTGTTACTAAAAGTACTCGTGTCTCTGGTCTGCTGCCGTAGCCCATTAACGCCAGATTTCGCCGCATTGTCCTAATGGATATGTTCGTCATACATCCCACATTGATTTCTGCGGTTATTTCACGCAGTGCTGCTTGTCTTTTAGCACTGAAACTCTACGCAAACACCGCTGCTCTTGGTCGTTACGTGAACGTCGTCGGCCTCTGCGTTGTCCGTGGTGACAGGTTATTCCTGAAATGTGGCATTCTCGGCGCACCCTTGGATCTCGGAATATTGACTTCCCTAACGATTTCTGAAATGGGATGTTCCATGTGTATAGCTTCCAAAGTCTGTTAATACCCGTCGTGTGCCCATAATTACTTCGGAAACCTCTCTACAAGAATCACCTGAGTACAAATGGTAGCTCTATAAATGCACTGCCCTTTTATTTTGCGTAGACGATGCTACCGCTCTACAAATAGGTGTGATAAACTTTTGTGTTTGAGCAGGCAGACGAGAGCTCATTCTGTTGCTTACTTGTCCGCAGATTCGCCGTTGCCAGCTGGACCAGTGTCGCGGCTTCCTGTCGCCGTGCTCAGTTTGGGGAGGGAACGACGTTTCGTAAAACAGATCTTCCCCCACACTTTTCAGCGGCTGCTAAGTTCTCCGAAAATGCACCACATTGTGCGGGATACGTCCCGCGCCAGGCGGCGATGGAGTCCGTATCGCTTACCGGCCCAGAGATGCGCGCTCTTGAATTACAACAGGTCTCAGCTACGGTGCGGATCGGCTAGGGATGTAGGGACAGTCCCCGTACCATTCGACCACACTTACGCCTTCCCACTCGTGGGCGTCCCCTTCGATGGTGAAAAACCACTACTCCTCAATTGCGAACCTGGTTTATTTCCGCGAATGTCATTTGGTGACTTGGCACCGCTTCCAAACCCCGGGGCAGTGTTGCAACGTCCGGACACACCGGTACCACCCAACCCCTGCGTCAACCGGATTCACTCTGGAATCACGCCGGAACAAAAATACCGAGACCTGCAGCCTTACAGAATTCCACGTCAACGAGATCGCATTGTTTCCAGAAAGCCACTGGCCTATCAGACGTGGAGGAAATACGCGACGCAATGTCTGAGCGACATTCTGAAAACGTGCCAGAATAGATATCTTCGCCGCAAGCATGGAGCTCCAGGTGACGAGGGTACCGAACCTGTAGTGAAACTGCTTGGTCCGGACGGAAGTAACGCAGCATCCCCCAGTAGGGTGAAGACAGTAAAGAAAGCCTTCAGTCATTCCCGTGCCGACCGCAACATCACGGTACCACGCCACGGACATACTCTCATGCGTCCACTGTGTTGGTTCGACATGAAGGGTGAATCGTATATTCCAGAGACCTTCTGGGAGTTGCCTTCACGTCGCAAGGAGAACACAGACGCTCATAGGCCTCAGCCACGGCCCAACGTTTGCGCTTCCCTGCAGCAAAACGTTATGGCTCGACCTCCTCCGCAAGTGCCAAGTGTGGCTTATTCTGAGGCACAGTGTGGGCAAGGTGCGTCCGCTTCTGTGGAGCATCCAGTCGCACTTCAGCCCACCCCCTACCCCATCCCACGAAGCGTCCTAATTTTCTCAGTCACTCAGAACGACCCTGATGAGATTTTCGAGAGTTGCATGTATGAGGCAATACTCACCCGTCTATTCAGCGAGTTAATGAGCAATCCCCTTGCGAGACCGCGTTCCCGTTTAGCTGCCCTGCCGGCTGGAACATCAGAGACGGGAAGGGAAGGGCTCCCCGATTCCACTGAGCAGAATCGCGACATGTCGCCTCCGGAGCGGACGCCAAAGCCGGTCGGTTTGATGAAAGATGAGCTTCCGTGCGAACAATCGAGCGGGCGCTCTGTGGCCTCTGGGCCAATTCAGGGTACCGGGTGTAGCCATCCGCAGGCATCTACACGAGGAGGCAAAGATACCAACCGTGTGCAGAAGTTCTCCGCTGCTCCAAACGCCAGCGCTGGAACGGCCACTGGAGGGGACACGCAGTCGTCTGGAGGAGGTCTCGTATCCTCATCGACCCTGGAACGCACCGCTACTGGAGACATGCACATCCTGCTGACCACGGTGGATAGACCACCCGCTCAGCAGTCTTCCCTACCGCAGATGGAGGTAAGCAAGAACAAACTTCACTATCTTCGTCGGGGAAACCGCGTTCACAGCTCGGCGTTGCGTTGCGTCACACTCGGCGAAGTTTATTGGCCGCCACTTGATATATCGTGACTAATCACCTTATTTATAAAATCCTACATGGCTGTTTCTTTTAACCATCTAGTCAGTTTCAGAATGAATTTACACTCTGAATTTATCTTAAACTTCCTGGCAGATTAAGACTGCGAACCTGGGACCTTCTCCTTTCGCGGGTAAGACCTCTACCCAATTAGCCATCCGGGCAAGACTTACGCCCCCTACTCACAGCTTTATTCCTACCTCCCATTTATGCTTTATTCATGTGATTCCGTGATGTTACAGAGTTTCAGGAATGTTGGAGAAGGGCCAATGTATCACTCTGAGGCAAGGGACAGTGGTCCGTAAATGACAGAACCGAAATTTACAGGCGAAATTATGCTGATATTTCTGACAGTGGAATACATGTACCATTCCGTTGTTGCTAAGATTGTGGAATAGGTAGCTTGCAGAGGTGGCAGTATAGACCAGAACAAGAAACAATGTTCAGTAAACATGGTGTCTAAAATACATACCTTAACTACTATGAATAGTTGTTCATTTTCGATACTGTGAAGTCCACCTCTTCTACTGCAAGCTCTTTCGTCTATATATTTTTGAGAAGATATTATTGACCAAAACAAGAAAAAATGTCGAGTAATATGGCCTCTGAAAGGCACATGTTAAGGGCTATGGGCATATTTTCCTCCAAAAATATGGAAAAGACAGTAGAAGCGATGTGCTTCATAGTATCAAAGATAAGCAAGTGCTCATAGCTCTTAAGGTAAATAAAATGTAAATGCAGTGTGGCTAGGGCCTCCCGTAAGGTAGACCGTTCGCCGGGTGGAAGTCTTTCGAGTTGACGCCACTTCGGCGACTTGCGTGTCGATGTTGATGAAATGATGATGATTAGGACAAAACAACACCCAGTCCCTGAGCGGAGAAAATCTCCGACCCAGCCGGGAATCGAACCCGGGCCGTTAGGTATGACATTCCGTCGCACTGACCACTTTTTTTTTCATTTTATTCCGTATTGTTCGTTGCGTTTGGTCTGGGCGGACGTCACAAAACATCCGTTTGAGTTGATCGTTGATTACTTTTCCTCAGTTTTTTATTACAGAGGGCAAGCACCTCTCTGACCGAACACGCTGAGCTACCGTGCCGGCAACCACTCAGCTACCAGGGGCGGACAGAAGGTATACACTTTCGAGCCAATGCTTATTAGACTCCGTATTTGACAATCATGCCGCTTCCAGCTGTACACGAACCTTTGTTTAGAGGAACAGGGCCGGTTTCGTGATGTCAGATCATGTCCTCTGGCGTACAAATGTCAGTAAAACATTAAGTCCGTAATACTCAACCTTCTCAAAATAAAATGCTGTTACCTATAACAAACACTGACGTATGTACACCTGAGAACAGATTTGATATCACGAAACTGGTAGTGTTCTTATGAATAAAGGTCCATATACAATTGGAAGAGGTTTATTTGTTCTCAGGTGTACATATGTCACTAAACATTAAATCCGTAATATGGGAAGGAGGGGAACTCAATCCTCTCAAAATAAAATGATGTTACCCACAATAATCATTAGCAATGCACTCCTGAGGACGGATTTGACATCACGAAACTGGTCGTGCTCCTGTAAATAAAGTGTCATATACAATTTTATTTGTGAAGTATGGATTAGGACTGGTTCGGCTATGGTTACCCATTACTAGATCTTTTTTTCTTGTTTTGGTCCATGCTGAAAGTTGCCTACCCTACAATTTTAACAACAGTATCTGTACATGTATTCCACTGTCAGAGGTATCTGAACGATTTTCGCTTATAAAATTCGACTCGGTCGTTTCAGCACTAGAACCTCTTACGCCAAATTGACACATTTACCCTACTCCATCAGCCCTGGAAGTCTGTAACTTTATCATGGTATTACCTTGTCTCTTTTCTTCCAGAAGTGCCAATCCAGCAACAGATGCGGCTGAAAATTTCCGAAGTTTAGAAGACATGAGAGGTATGTTGGCTGAAGTGATATTATGTGTGCGAGACGTGAATCATGAATGGGCAGCTCAGTCGATGGAGCTCTTGCCCGCGATAGGCAAAAGTCCCATTCGGCACACGGTGTTACTTCGGCAGAAGATTTCAGATCTATTCTTTTTACTGCAGCCGCGCAGCGTGTTTCGTTTACATGCTTTCGCTGTTTAGCTTATATTGTTATCTCTTCGTTCCTGTTTAGTTCATTTAATAATTTGGCTTTGCTATTTAATTTTATTGTTTTGGAGAAACTAGAGTGCCACATTTACCAGTGACGCAAACAAGGTTCGTAGTAAGTATAAGGAATGCAGTTTTGATTGTAAAATGCGAAATTGCCTACATGGTCACATGAAAAAATGTTGTGAAATGCCGGCCGGTGTGGCCGAGCGGTTCTAGGCGCTTCAGTCTGGAACTGCGCGACCGCAACGGTCGCAGGTTCGAATCCTGCCTCGGGCGTGGATGTGTGTGATGTCCTTAGGTTAGTTAGGTTTAAGTAGTTCTAAGTTCTAGGGGACTGATGGCCTCAGATGTTAAGTCCCATAGTGCTCAGAGCCATTTGAACCATTTTTGTTATGAAATAAGAAAGCTTTGGACTGCCGGTATTTGTTATACATTTTAAAATAAACTGTGGTAGAGTGCTGAAACTTTAACGTGGCAGTCGGTCGCGATTGTAAAAATGTTCAAATGTGTGTGAAATCTTATGGGACTTAACTGCTAAGGTCATCACTCCCTAAGCTTACACAATACTTAACCTAAATTACCCTAAGGACAAACACACACACCCATGCTCGAGGGAGGACTCGAACCTCCGACGGGACCAGCCGCACAGTTCGTGACTGCAGCGCCTCAGACCGCTGACTAAAGAGTTTAGCGCAAACGCAAACGGAATACAGCATATCATTTTGAACGGCTGGAAGTCTTCAGAAGTAAAAGTACACTCTAAGACGTAAAATAAAATAAATAAATAAATAAAATATTTAAAAAATAAACGACGCGCCACGACAGAATTATCCGTATGTACACGAGCAGACAAACAAATGATTACAATTTCAGGCTGGCAGCTGTGGACGAGCGGTTCAGTCCGGAACCGCGCTGCTGCTACGGTCGCAGGTTCGAATACTGCCTCGGGCATGGATGTGTGTGATGTCCTTAGGCTAGTTAGGTTTACGTAGTTCTAAGTTCTAGGGGACTGATGACCTCAGAAGTTAAGTCCCATAGTGCTTAGAGCCATTAGAACCATTTGATTACAATTTCAGAAAAATTGGATGATTTATTCAAGATGAGCTTCACAAATTTAACAAATCAGTAACGCGTCGGTCCACCTCTGGCACTTATGCAAACATTTGTTCGGCTAGGCTTTAGTTTGCAGAGTCGTTGGATGTCCTCCTGCGATATATCGTTTCAAATTCTGTCCAAATGGCGCGTCAGAGCTTCAAAATTTCTAGATAGTATGAGGGCCGTGCCCATAATGCCCCTAACGCTCTCAATTGGGGAGAGATCCGGCGACCTTGCAGGCCAAACCAGGGTTTTTTTAGGCACGAAAATAAGCAATAGAAACTCTCGTCTTGTGAGGGCGAGCATTATATCGCTCAAAGTAAGCCCAGAATGGCTAGCCATGAGGGGGAACAAAACAGAGCGTGGAATATCGCCTACATACAGCGGGCCGCAGAAGACGTGTCTTGAGACGCCCCTTGCAGCAGTGGGATACCAGGCTGACTGTCACCTTCGATACAGCCGGATAATCAGGAGTGACGGTCTGGGGTGCCATTTATTTTCATAGCAGGACCCCTTAGGTTGGCATCTGTGGCACCCATACTGCACAGTGGTACGACGAGGGTATTCTACGCTCTGTTTTGTTGCCCTTCACGGCAAGCCATACTGGCTTGTATTTCAGCAAGATAATGCCCGCCCGCACACGGCTAGAGTTTCTAGTGCTTGTTAAAATGCTTCCCAAACCCTACCTTGGCCTGCAACGACACTGAACCTCCCCCCCCCCCCCACCCCCCATTTGAACGTTTGGAATATTATGTGCAGCCCTCTGCAACCAGCTCGAGATTTTGACAATCTAACGCGCCATTTGGACCGAAATTGACACAATATCCCCCAGTAGACCATCCAACAACTCTCTCAATCAGTGCCAAGCGGAATAACTGCTTGTGTAAGGACCAGAGGTGGGCCAATGCGTTATTGACTTCCTCCATTTCTGAAACTCTTTCGCTTCAATAAATCACCCAAAATTTCTGAAATTATAATCAACTGTTTGTCTGTGGATGTACGTGACATCTACCGGTTTTCATCCCATTCGGATAATTCCTTCGTGGTACGTAGTTTTTTTGTCTTGGAGAATAGCTTCGGGCGTGCCGTAAGGGAGTATTATATTATTCACAATTTATATAAATGACGTAGGGAATAACGTCGAAAGTTCCATGGAACTTTTTGCGGGTGATGCTGCAGTATATAGAGTCACAATGATGGAAAATTGTAGCGAAATGCAGGAAGACCTCCACAGGATCGTCACTTGGTGCAGGGAGTGGGAACTGACCCTCACCATAAACAAATGTAACTTATTGCGAGCACATAGGCAGATATACCTATTACTATAAGATTACACGACTACAGAACAATCACTGAAAGCACTCACATGCGTGAAATACCTACAAACGTGCGCACGGACTTGCAGTGCACAAATCATAATGATAAAAAAATGTAAATCTCGTGTGACTATGGCCTCCCGTCGGGTAGACCGTTCGCCGGGTGCTAGTCTTTCAATTTGACGCCACTTCGGCGACTTTCGCGTCGATGGGGAGGAAATGATGATGATTAGGACAACACAACACCCAGTCCATGAGCGGAGAAAATCTCCGATTCAGCCGGGAATCGAACCCGGGCCCTTAGGATTGACATTCTGTCGCGCTGACCTCTTTTTTTAATTTTTTTAATCTCATTTTGTTCGTTTTCGTTCGTTTCATCTGTGCGGTGCGGACGTAGCAAGACACCCGTTTCAGTTCGTCGTTGTTCCATTAACTCAGTTTTTTTTTATTACAGAGGGCAAGCTAACCCTCTCACCGAACACGCTGAATTACCATGCCGGCGACTACTCAGCTACCGGGGGCGGACATCGTAATGATAAAACGCACAGCAGAAATCCGACGAACGTGGGAGGAATCAGGGGAACAATTGCTCCAGAATTTTGCTACGCACAGAGACTTGACCTGCAGACAGTTACGTGAGCCGCTGCGTCAGTGACCGCAGTGGCGTTCGAAAGCAGAGCGCCATCCGTCACGGAGACGGCCGCGCGGCACGTCCGCTCTGCACACGGACCGTGCATTCGAACGTTGAGCGCAGAGAGCGCCGATTTTCTGATGTCATGGCGTGGAGAAAGTACGTTGGGGAGTCTTCCTTAAAGTGCAGGGCGATATCTACCATGTCAGACAATCTAAACGTGCTTTTGAACGTAGACCAATGAGATGGAAGAACGCCCCTACATCAGATGATGCCATCTCACTTCAGTACAGAGTGTCGAGACGCCATTTTGCCTTTCAATTGAAGCTCATATGTATACAGGGTGCTAGGAAATTCCTGTTACAAACTTCTAGGAATCGTAAAGGGGAGTGATAAACACAATATTTTGAATAGGAACTCTTGTCCGGATACGTATGGTTTCCGTGCTACAGGCATTTGAAGACATGTTTGTTAGGTAGGTATACAACAGGGTAGTCATGATGCGTGGTGGTTACACCGGACTGGCTGATATTATTCGACGTCCGCCATAAACGGTTAAGGACTGGTGTAGCGTAATGTGTAGAGACGCACACTAGTTACGTAATACATGATGTGTTGCCTGGTTCATGTTTCACTGGATCCTAATATATTTTTATTAAACTTCCCGTCTTCAGATAGGTTCCGATACTTCCTTATTACTTCAATTCTATAATATTCGACGTTATATAAAATAAATATGCTCTTTCTGAAGAGTGAGTTTGTTCGATTGGTTTTATATAGAAGACAGCTTGCACTACTTGCAGTAAGATATTTTGCACTTTCTTGTTTCAGGTTCGTGTTTCACATGTTGTAAAGATTCTGCTACTGAATAGGAACAATGAACAAGTAAGATTGACCTTAGGGCTTTCCTAAAAAGTAAGAGTGATGAAATAATTTTTATCTTACGTGGAGAACTATTGTAACTTTGTGTCACACTGTCTGTAATGGAACTTTTACAAGCCGATGTCCGTACTAACTGGATATTGTATTTTCCTTGTTACCTTACACAATGTTCATGGACATTAAAATTTTTATTTATCTTTACTGCAGACAGAACAAAATGACTAGCTTATGGATAGGTGAGGAAATGCGTGTTTTAATAGAGCTAACGTAGTAATTTTACGCCCGTTCATTTCGTAAACAGTGTGATTTGCCAGCCAGTTACAGCCGACAGCTGCCGCTGGAGAACACTACCATCGCGTTTAGCACGCTGAGAACACGTACAGTGAGCACAAGTCGCATCATTTCTGAGCACTCAGCAGCAAGCTGAAGTTGGCATGCTCAACCTTGACGTTCGACAGCACGGTCCGTGTGCCAATGGCTCAATACTACCCTTCTACAAGTGTAGATTGGAAATTAATAACGGGCTAAGAGCCCAAAGACTAATTCCGAGTTACTGGTTTTTTTGTTTTAACAAAAATATTTTAATAAACAAACCTCAGTAATATTGTTTATTTATTGTCTGTAGTAAGACTCGTACAACTACTGCAAAAATTTTTTAAGCTCCCCTTCTTTTATCAATGAAAATAAATATTTTATTCTGAAAAAGGCGTAATGTAGTAAATGTTATACAGGTGCAGGCAAAAACCGAGGTAAGTACCAATGAAAGAAATCTCGAGCAATTGTCAGTTTCGTTAATAATAAAAATTTTTTGCAGATACACTATCCTGTGATTAAATTATTTTTAATCAGTCTTTTAATTTTATACAGCACAAAGAAATTTGAACTGATATACCGTTCGTAAAATGTTCTACTAGCTGCTTTCAAATACGACAGCGTCTGTTGCAGGTCCTTTTTCTTTTCAGGTGGCAAGTTGTTTTTACGTCGTTTGACGGTAAAACAAAGTTGTTTATTACGTCAGTGGGAAACTATTTCTCGAAAATCTTGTAGGTGCTCCAGTCTTCAACTTCGTTAAACATAGTTCTCATCTTGCCGGCGCCAGGTGCAATTCTTTTTACTTGACTTCAGCTATATATGGAAATATTTATTTTCGTTGTGTTAATATGTGTATTGCCTGTTCTTTTAAAATAAAAAAAGTACTCAGACTGGAGAATAGTAACCGCAAATGGACTGTTAGGTGTCGCATTTTCCGTAAACCTTACAAGGTCCTTAGGTACCAGACATTCTGCCATTTTTCCAGCCACGTACGTTTTTCATTCTGGGCAAAATCTCTGTCACACGATGCAAACGATTACAAAGCCAGCCCGCTTTAGCCTCACCAGTAGGCCGGCTCATACCGCTTACGCTGTCTTTCGGGCCTTCTATGTACTAATAGAAATAATCATAGCGCTTAGCCCTCTATTCAGGTTGTTGGCAACGGCACTTAGCTTGGTTTTTTGGGTCGAACTAAACAAAAAAAATTTTTAGGCAGTGAGCCCTTTACTGGTTTCTTTTCTAAATAGTGAGTTCTTGTTACAATCCGAAAATCGTTGGTCTGTCTTCTGTGTTTGATCTTGGAGAACTCTCACAGTGGCCCCTCCAATATTGACAACCCAATTGGTGTCGTAGGCACCATGAAATCTAAGTTTTATCACCTCGCGCCTAACTGTCATATTACTTGCAGTGGATGCATAGGCAGTTTCGAATTCCTGTGTGATAACCTGGGTAGATGTCTACCTATTACACATTACAGTCCTCTTCAACTGTCGCCAGTCTCTGTCAGTCAACAGACGAGGTCGGCGTGTACGCTTTTGTGCTGTACGTGTCCCTTCACGTTTCCACTTCACTATCACATTGGAAACAGTAGACCTAGGAATGTTTAGGAGTGTGGAAATCTCGCTTACAGACGTATGACACAAGTGACACCCAATCACCTGACCACGTTCTAAGTCTGTGAGTTCCGCGGAGCGCCCTATTCTGCTCTCTCGCGATGTCTAATGACTACTGGGATCAGTGATATGGAGTAGGCAGAAGGTGGCAGTACAATGCACCTAATATGAAAAACTTATGTTTTGGGGGTGTCTGGATGTTTTTATTCACATAGTGTAGCTTACCAAACTGAACAGCTGTCGCTCATAGCGCACACGCCCGCACACCATTAAGTAACAACAACTTGTTACACAACGATCATGGACTTTCGTACAGACCGTTGTTTCCTAGCAAATACGAGAAGCGTTCAATTAGTAATGCAACACATTTTCCCCGGCTAATTTCGGTTTAAAAAAAGTGGAATTTGCTGTGGGAAATCGTGGAATATTCCCTCTTCAGCCCCTATAGTTTCATGAAGTTGCGATAGGTGGCAGCGCTATACGTAGCCTTCAGCATGACCTCTGTAACGGAGGTGCGGTTATTGAGTTTCCTTTGGTGGAAACCCAGAGCATCGCAAATACTCATAGGCGCATAGGGTCTATTGAGACATGGCGCTGAACAAAAGCACAGTAAGTCGTTGGCGAGTCGTCTGTCATCATTGCAACAATGTCTCGCAAGCTCGTCGAATCTGCCGCGTGCCGGCCGGCTGTACGCTGCTGGAACGTGCAGACACACTCATTCTACGCGATCGACGGATCGCAATCGAACACCTCGCTGCACACTCAAAGGTGTGTGCCTGATGATTACTCGCCGCTTAACAGAAGACCATAAACAGCAACGAAAGACCGTCTGTGCGGAATTGCTTGCGCGTGATAAGGTTGACCGTGACAACTTTTTGTCGAACATAGTCACAGGCTGTGAAACATGGGTTCCTCACTTCTAATCGGAAACAAAACGGCAGTCCATGAAGTGGCGTCACACCACCTCTCCTCCGAGAAAAATTCAAAGCCGCATCCATGGGACTCTGAAGGGATTACTCTGATTTCCTCCCTCATGGTGCAGCGATCAGCCAGAAGCATATTGCGCTACACTAAGGAAATTGAAGAAACGAGTCCACAGTAATGCAAACGAACTTCTCCTTCTCGTTGGCGATGGAAGGTCTCGCACAAGTCTCCGTACCTGGAGGAGCTCACTAAACTTCACTGGACTATTGTTTCTCATTCTCCATGCAGCCCGTTATCTCGCACCTTCCAACTTGAATCTGTCTGACCCCATGAAGGAAGCTCTCCGCCATATGCAGTATGTGCATGATGGAGAGGTTATGGATGTATCAAGACGTTGGCTCTGACGTCGACCAGTAGAGTGATAGCATGCGAGCATGAAGACTCTCCCAGTAAGATGGCGTAAGGCCGTCACATTGAACGGAGTTTAAGTTGAAATATAGAGCTTTGTAGCTAAAAGAGGGGGGAATAATATGGTGTATTTTAATCCTGAATAAAGCCAACCTGCTTTCAGAAATTAATGTGTCGCATTACTTATTGAACCCCCCCCCCTCCCATACACCTAATGCACAGCTCGTACATAACACAGTGCATTGGACCATGTTAATGCCTAGTCTTACCCAGACGCACGGATAACATCACAGCCCAGCATCCTGCGATCCACTTATTAGATAACTAATATGTTGGAGGTGACAGTAGAACTTTTGGTCTGGTCACCACGTTGGTGCGGGCGTGGAGGGGCCCCATCTCTCTCTCTCTCTCTCTCTCTCTCTCTCTCTCTCTCTCTCTCTCTATATATATATATATATATATATATATATATATATATATATATATATATATAACCCACAGTGCATTGTATGAATCACAAAACCGCTAGGGTTCAACCATCAGCTGCCAAAGCACTTAGTCAATGTTCCTCCCGACATGTAGACCCCCTTTCTCTTCCTCCACTGGGATCGCTGTCTGTCCAACGAGGAAAAGACGCCAACCACTCGATTTGGCCATTGTGCCCACACAATGCCATGCCCTCCACCATCCGTAGTGACGTCCAGTTGACTGTAACAAAGCACACCAGGTGCTTGATGCCCTAGCTTTTCACTCTGTGTAGAACATATTCTCTTGTGCCCTTGCAGCAACTCACTACACTTCAACACATCCAGATACAGCCCATCGTTACACACACCTCAGTCACTGTGCTAGTCTGACCTTAGGCGATTCACTGCAGGCTTATCCACTGCTTCCTTTGCGGCTGCCGAGCTGGCCTCCAGACTTTCAGAGGTTGCTGATTCCATTTGCTGCGGTTGCCCACCGTTGTCCATTCTTCTAACCAGCTCGGCCACAGCAGCACAAGCAATAGGCAGCTGCCTGTGCTGTCTACCCTCTCACAGCTCTGGCGCCATACACCACTCAAAATGAATCCCTGCAGATGGGGGAAACAACTATGCCACTCGACATGGCACAGGACTTGCTCGAAAATTTTGTTTATGAATCACTACCAACTGGGACAATATTTCATACCGAAGTCAGTGGCGGCTTATTACCACACATTCACAATTATATCGCAAACGGCTCATTTGCGGTCCATGTTTTTTGAAATAGTTTTGCTTCTGCGAGTACTATTGCATACCTTCACACTTATCACTTTTTCCTGCTAATTATGTTTTCTCCTGTTACCTAAGCATGCTCTTGTGTGCCTCTGGCGCTCCAAGCGGCCGCTTCGGTCGCTTCGGCCTGAAACCGGCCTTTGATTGTGATCGATGTTGGCAAGTATGCTGAAATTGTCTGGTGTACGACGTGTGCTTTGCAGCCGCGCAGTGGCGGAGAAGATCATCAGCAGGACGGAGCCGGTGCTGAAGACCCTCTGGTGGTTGGAGCCGGCGCCAGAGGCGGCTGCAGTGCGGAGGAAGGGCCCCGGGAGCTGCAGCAGTGAGCCTCGTCAGCGCCTTCTAATCCAGACATCTAGAAGGCTGTGGCCCCGTGAGCAGTTAGCGTCTGCCATCTAGACAAGTCAGCGTGTGCAAGTGGTGCTAGCACGCTGCCGAAACAAGTTGTTAGCGGAAGCAGCGAGTTGTGAAGCAGTTGGTGGAGCCAGGTGCCACCTCAGTGAAACTGTCTGTGCATGTGTATGAGTGTTTTTTACAAGTAACAGAACAGCACTCGCTACTGCTTTTCAGTGGTAGATATGTGACTAGGTGCAGAACTGTGACGAAGAGAATAATAACGTGTGCGTGTATTTTGTAGTAGACCTTATTTCGGTGCTGCTGGATGTTTGTTGCTTGCAGTTTGGACTACTTTGTTAGGAACGAATGATCCAAGGGAGATTTATTCTAATGGTTTGAAATCTGCTAGTGGAGCTTGTAAAATCTAACTTTTAATGAGAGTAGAGCGTGTCGAATAAAATATTTCTCAGCAATTGCAAAAATTGGGAGAATGAAACTTTGTGGAATAGATATATTAGTCTGCCAATGTTATTGTAATCAGAGTCTGCCACTCATGTCGAAGTCTGCTCCCACAACTGGTTTTAATAGTATTGCAAATCATTTTTAAGTGTGTTAAGTGGTTATCTTGTGGACAATATGGTCACATAATAAAATGTACGAAATGTATGATATGGACTGCTGTCCACTGCAGTAAAGGTAAATAAATTGTAGCCATAGTGGCTAATCTTACCAAACTAAAACAGAGAAGCAAATCAAAACTTTAATAATAAAAAACATCTCGTGTCTGTAGCATTTTTATTATGCCGATTACTTCTACAAGTCAGTTTCATCATAGGGGTTTTCTCTTGTTATATATGGACGTTCATTGCGATGTCAGCAAATCATACCCTATCAATAACAACGAATTTTCCATAACGCGCATTTTCAAGGGGAGGGGGGAGGGGGCCAGGGTATCTTACTCCCATTGTAAAAAAAAATTTAAAAGAAAATCGTTAAATTGTTGTTGACTTACATTAACAACATACTTTTTAAAGAACTACTAATGTGTAATTGGGATCCAGAACACTTTGTGCCCGTCCCCACCCCAAAAAAGGCGAATTTTATTAATTGTTGTTGATTTTACACACAACATACTTCTTAAAGAGATATTGATGTGTAATTAAGATCCTGAACCTGAAGGTAATGAATATGACATCTGCTATTAAAACTTAAATTTTTGGGTTAAGTTAACCGAAAAAAATGAAGCATTTATGGAATCTGGTAGAAGAATTCATTAAGAATAATAAATATTTTCTTCAAAATTTTAAAATATAAAGTAACTGACTAAACTACAATATTTTCAAAAGGT
Organism: Schistocerca nitens; assembly: GCF_023898315.1. Classification (NCBI taxonomy): domain Eukaryota; kingdom Metazoa; phylum Arthropoda; class Insecta; order Orthoptera; family Acrididae; genus Schistocerca; species Schistocerca nitens. The sequence continues at coordinate 905,225,352 of NC_064615.1, forward strand.
GGGCATAAAGGCCCCTCCCCCCTCTCTGTGAGACTTATAGTGCAATTTTGATTGCAGTTTTAGAAATTATGGTGGAATGTATACAGAATTACAGAAGAATGTGTATCCTTTATAATGGAAAGCGTCTGGTTGTTCCTGTTAGAAACAAAACGACTTTTAAATCAGAATTATTACATGTCTATTCGATATTCGGTAGAGCAGTCGTAAATTAGCATAACGTGATGTTCGTTTTAACGATATGCATTAACTGAAAAAGTAAAACACGACGAATAGCCTATACTACAGTATCGACCGAGCAGCACTGCTGTATGGCTTTAGCAGTAAGTGTGGGCCAGGGCCATGCTGTCAGTGCTGGATTACTGGTTAGTCTTCGTGTTCTACTGATGCTGTTAATATATACCGCTAAAACAAACATCATACTAGATTAATTTGGGACCATTTATCGAATGGCCATGTCAAATTCCGCTATAAAACTACAGAAAGCCCTGATGATGCAGCTGCTACTTCGGAATGCACAGTGACACAGAAAATGTGTTATACAGATAGTAGAAGGATTTGCTATTAAGTTTTCCAAAATATTATTTTTCTCCAGCTGACAACGAAGCATATTGTCTGATTTTATACATTTTACTGTCTGACCTTCCTGTCCTCAACAAAATCACTTAACACACTTTAGAAGGTTTCTGACTGAATCGAAAGCGTTTGTGTGAACAGAACTACAACGTAATCGGCAACTGGAATATTTGAGTTCGGTAATACGTTTGTAATCAGCCTTAAGCTGTAATAAGAAGAAAAAGTATTAATAATGAGTTAGCAAGTAATGGAGAAAGTGCATAATAGCCCAGATGCGGTGAATTTTAGAAAGACGGGATGTGAGTCCAGCAGCCAGAAAGCGCACTTTACGACAGCCACAATAAACTGGCTAAGTAATTCGTAATGGGGACGACACCGATGGGGAAAAGTAGAGGAGAGGAAATTTAAGCAAAGAAAGAAATCCATGAGCGTTCTTCCAGAGGTAAAATGTTGTCGGCGGTTTTGAATATATAAAGCAAAGAAATGGTATACAGACAGCGGCAACCAGACAATATGTTTGTAGCTGTAACTAAATTTTCATTGCAGGAGATATTACGGTAGAGCTTAAACATCTGGAGCTTTTTCAAAAGACTGAAACGTAGTTGTAGAAAAGAAGAAAACGACGAGATTCGCGTCACTCGAATGAGCTAGGACAGAAATTAAGGCTGTAGTAGTCGTAGCACAGTGTAATGATTATGCAATAATAGTTGCGATATGTAATGTGCGATGTTATTATCTTTTGTAGAGACTTAATAGTTTCCATGCTTGATTAGTTTCCAGAAACAATTTCCGTGTTTTAGCTGAATGACATCTACACTAAGACAGTGGAAGAAGCATGGGACATACATCTACACACGTGAAGTAACACTTAGCACTAGACTGGTTCAGAGGCTCATACTACACGCCTCCCATTTGGTGTTTTTAGAGCAGAAAATGAATTTAATTGTACATGTTTTAGTTTTAAGAACGTTCATTTCCGTTATCTTTAGTAATGAATGTAGACGTAATTAATTACTTAGAATAATTTCAATTACAGAAAACACATTTTAATGAAAATGTAGTAGGCACATATGTAGGTTACAAAATTAATGAAAAATAAATCTACTGTTTCCTTGTTTGATTGTTTAAACTATTAATCCTGTAATTCTTGGAAGAACCCAAAATAAAGGAATTATTTCAACATGTTTATTCTCTTCCTTCATTGTTTAGTGTAATGCTATTGTTAATTAGAGTACACAAGGGAAAAGGGAATAATAATCTGTTATGATTTCTACTCGACAAAGACAAAAAACAAAAAATAAGCAGAACCTGTTAGCCACAGAAGTAACCTGGACAGGATGTGAAAAGCAGATTGGCTCTCATACATTCGTTCAGGTTAATTTAATATTATTAACAATTCCATTACAGTACCATCTTGTTAGCGATGATTTAAATTAGTGCTCGATATTGAATACATATCGTGGTATTATCAGCTCTAAATTTCTTTCCCTTTCAATTCCATAGTCTAGAATCGGCAGAAATTGGACTCCAGCTATACTTAACAGCACACTGTATACACTGAAGTGACAAAGAAACTGGTAGAGGCATTCGTATTCAGATACAGAAATACGTAAATAGGCAAAATACGGCGCTGCTGTCGGCAACGCCTCTATAAGACAACAAGTGTCTGGAGCAGTTCTTAGATCGTCCAGTGTTGCTCCAATGACAGGTTATTAAGAGTTAAGTGAGTTTCAACGTGGAGTTCTAGTCAGCTCACGAGCGATGCGACACAGCACTTCCGAGGTAGCGATGAAGTGGGGATTTTCTCGTATGAACAGTTCACGAGTGTACCATGAATAAGAGGATTCCGGTAAAACATCAAATCTCCCACATCGCTTCGGCCGGAAAAAGATTCTGTAAGAACGGGACCAACAACGACTGAAGAGAATTGTTCAACGTGACAGATGTGCCACTCTTCCGCAAATTTCTGCAGGTTTCAGTTCTGGGCCATCAACAAGTGTCAGCGTGTGAACCATTGAACGAAACTTCATCGCTATGGGCTTCGAAGCCAAAGGACCACTCATGTGCCCTTGATGACTGCCCGACACAAATCTTTACGCATCGCCTGGGCCCATCAGCACCAAACATTGGTCTGTTGATGACTGGAAAGAGGTTGCCTGTTTGGATGAGTATCATTACAAACTGCATCGAGCAGATGGACGTGTATGGGTATGGAGACAACCTCATGAATCCGTGGACCCTGCATTTCAGCAGGGGACTGTTCCACTTCCAGGTGGTGGAGGCTCTGTAATGGTGTGGGTATGTGCAGTTGGAGTGACATGGGATCCTTGATTCTGACAGGTGACACGTACGAAAGCATCCTGTCTGATCACCTGCTTCCTTTCATGTCCTTTGTGTATTCCGACGGAATTGGGCAATTCCAGCAGGACAATGCGACATCCCACACGTCTAGAATTGCAACAGAGTGGCTCCAGGAACACTCTTCTGGGTTTATACACTTCCACTGGTCATCAAACCCCTAGACATGAACATTATTGAGAATATCAGGGATGCCTTATATGCTTAACCAGAATTCGCACTCAGTAGCCAGTGCACGATTCCATGCAAATTAACAGTACAAAAATTTCTTTCATAAAATTTCGGAACAGAATGGACGTCAAAGAAAAGCCATTTTCCAACATTGTCATCACATATGCGACTTAATTCTTCTTTCAATAGCTAGAACCTTGCTGCCTAGCCTCCAAGCAGCGGAAGGTGTGCAAAAATTGTATCACCAGCTCCAGTTTGTGAGGACGTATTTCGTGGAAATAAATTACCTCAGCAGCGAGTAGCTAGTTTGCAACAGATAACGACCAGAGGCATTATATTTTACAGAAATGAACAGAATAGAAAGGAAATAATCAAACATCTAATGGGATGCCGTATATGATGATATTAACATCTGATGTAGTAACAGCGTGGTGTACAACTGCGATTAACATAATCAGCACAAATTAAAGGGTGAACGCAGTAGGGATTTGCAAAAAACAGATCTTAGTCTGAGATGTAATCTCGTCGATATACCAGTTCAGAGAATTGTATGCGCTGGAAAAACACAAAACTGGAAGCGACTCAGAGATCTGTTAGCTTTTCCTCGATGACCCACTTTTTGCACCAAGAACACTCTACAGGGTGCAGACTCCATACTATCATCATCATCATCATCATCATCTTGGACAGTTTCCAGCCACTGGCTGGGTCTGTCGGGAACACAAGCCTCTCCATCGTGCTCTGTCTTTCCACCATTCCCCCTCTTCCACCTTCGTCCAGTTCTCTCCTCTTCTCGTCACACATTCCTTCACTCCCTTCACCCATCTATCTCTTGGTCTTCCTCTGGGCCTCTTCCCCTCCAGTTGCAGATCAAACATCCTCTTTGGAATTCTTCCCTCATCCATTCTCTTCATGTGTCCATACCACTGCAGTCTTGATTTTTCTATCCTGTCCTGTACTGGTTCCTCCTTTAGTCTTTCCCTCACATACACATTTCGCAATCTGTCTCGTCTTGTTACACTCAACCTGCTCCTCTGGAACTTCATTTCACTAGCCTGTATTCTACTTTTGTCGCTTTTGTGCATTACCCATGTCTCACTTCCGTATGTCAATATGGGGACAAAGTATGTTCGGACTCCATACTATCCGATAGCAAATAGGAATACTGTACATTGGTTAATGGGAAAGTACGTAAGGTAGGCCATTAATCATCTGGGATCTGATAACACAAATAAATTCCACTTTCTCTCTCTCTCTCTCTCTCTCTCTCTCTCTCTCTCTCTCTCTCTCTCTCTCAGACACACACACTCACTCACCCAGACCGAGCGAGGTGGCGCAGTGGTTAGCACACTGGACTCGCATTCGGGAGGACGACGATTCAATCCCGCGTCCGGCCATCTTAATTTAGGTGCCGGGATGGTTCCATTGAAAGTGCACGGCCGACGTCCTTCTCCATCCTTCCCGAATCCTATGAGACCGATGACCTCGCAGTTTGCTCTCTTCCCTCAAATCAACCCAACACACACACTCACACACATGTAGAAAATCACAAACAATTATTAAGTACCCACAAGGAATCGCTTGAGTGCGTGGTTACAAAAGGCCAATGAGTTTACGGCATTCGAAACATCAGATATTATCTACCACACAACCACAAGATTAGCCGCTAATGTCAACAGGGGGCGTGGGTGGAGGTATCCAACGGTGAGCACAGGATGAGGTTCGGACCGTAGCTGAACTGCCTAGTCGACGAGTAACTCACAACACTTCCACAGTGGTACTGGTGTTGATAAAAAGCACAGCAATGGTAACGATACACAAAGTGAAGATAGTATGGTGAGACCTTAACTTTTCCCGGCGAATCGAATGTTCAAATAACTTACGGGTTTGCTGCCGGGTGACGTCGTCGGACACCGCCGATATTTCGACAGGAGCACACCCTGCCATTTGTGCCTTGAGAATGGCATTATTTAAAGATAGTATTATTTCTACAACAACAGTTGCCGAAGTTGATATATCTCCAAAAGGAACTTCGAAGATCAAGAATGAGTCGGGAGTTGAAATATTATGGTTTCTGCAAAATGAATTTGTGGAATGTGTGGTGTCGTACACTTTCGATTGTAGGGACAATGTACATGAAGAGTACAATGACGACGATAAATGGTTAAAAAATGAAACTGATTTCGGAACAGGTATCAAAAATGGTTCAAATGGCTCTGAGCACTATGGGACTTAACTGCTGAGGTCATCAGTCCCCTAGAACTTAGAACTACTTAAACCTAACTAACCTAAGGACATTACACACATCCATGCCCGAGACAGAATTCGAACCTGCGACCGAAGCGGTCTCGCGGTTCCAGACTAAAGCGCCTAGAACCGCTCGGCCACTCTGGCCGGCGGAACAGGTATCGAGCCATGTAGTTCATCATTCTTGTCGGACAGGAAACCACAAATCCCGTCTTCAGTGAAACATAGTAAAGGACAATCGATGTCCGAGGAGTGGGTTCTAAAGAAAATTACGTACATGGAAGATCATTCTCATCATAGTGAAAATTCGGTTAGGAACAGATTTCGAATGAGTCCGCTAAAATTTGACCGTACAGAGCATACGAAAAACGACTGTTATTTAAGGGAGGATAATTCACACTTGTTACAAAAACTGTTGTTTGCGCGATTCAAGGGTGCTCTACACAATTTGCAGGATGTGCAAGCTAGTGACCTACTACGTTGCGCACATCAAATTGCGACGGATACAGATTGCAGTGATTTCAGGGGGAACAGTGGATGGTTGCATAACTTCAAACAGTGCTACAGAATCGGAAGACGTAAAAAACGAACTTTCAAACAACTTGACGATGCACAGCAAACTGCGGAATCAGCCCGAAAATTTGTACGTGAGATAAACAAACTTATCCCATCGTTCAGTACGGAATTTGTTTTCAACTCGGACCAATTGAGATTTGAAGAGGACATACGTATGAAAGGAACCCTGGAAAATAGGGATGTCGAGAAAGTTGTATCAAGATCAGCTAACATCAATGGCTCTCTTAAAGCAAACTATTCTTCCTGAAAAGTATGTGACATTGCCATTTATACCACTGGACAAATTCAACCTCTGGATGTTCGTTTTTCCGTAACTATAAAACATTATATCGCAGTATCAACAGCTGCCATTAAAGGACAACCAGTGTCACGACAAGTTCCACTATAGTCTGTTTCCCATTCGGCTGCGTGCCATAACATTCCATTATTTCTCATCACCTTTTTACACCTATGTGATTCTATACTCCTTCTTTAAGAGTGGCTACCTAGCTGAACCTCCTGCACAGTTTGTAACTCCCAATGAGTTCGCCTTCGATATTGATGGTGTGAATCTTTGTGGCCCCCCTGGCTCGCCGTTTTTAATTTGGTGTTTATGGTCCAAGTTAATAGTTTCTTTTGAATATTTGTTGAATGCCAGCGATGTCTGTTTTGTAAATTGTGATACATACCTTCCACAGAGGTTGATCTCTGCATCTCCCGGACAATCAATTTCCATCGCCCTCATGTTGCACATGGTGAGTTATTAGCAACTAATATTTTTCCTATCATAAATGTTAACACAATACTTTCAAATGAGTCTTACTAAAGATTGTACTTGCGACTCCGTATTGACGGGGCTCCTTGTCCGATCACAAAAAGAAGTATGAAAACATGATGAAGATTGTTTTTGAAACAATGGACATAGTATAACAATAGAAAACATGAAAAATGACAAATATTTTGCGCCAGTTATTGTAGTTCTGCTCTTTAATTTACATCTTCAAGCAGTTCGAGTGCTGCTCAACATAGCACACAGAAAATGTTCAGCAAAAAGAAGTAAAAGTCAGTTCATGCTGTTTAAAAAAAAATATATTCTTGTGGAATGAATGTTGAGGTATAGTGTCTCGTTTTTGTTGTTTATTTACTTAGTTTCTAAAATTAATTCCTCGATGAATGTAATGATTTTAAGAATGTGTTGGTAGTGATTATGTTTGGCAGCAGCTTTCGTGCAACGTTGAAATTTATTGGGGAGCAGTGCGTAGAGTTTTGCGTTAGAATAATCAAGTTAGCAAGCTACATTCCACTTCTAGGAGTAATTTTTGTAAGAAAGTGCCTAATATTGTTCTGCCCAATGATGTTGTAGTATACTCTGTCTACTAAATGATATATACCTTATAAATACGTATTTTTAGATGTTAGAATTAACATTTATCGGAAGGCATGTCAGAAATATTCACGAAGAGTAACCATCAGTTAAAAATGAACTAATCTCATAACACAGAAATAATTATAAATTTTACCAACGTGAGAGGTTAAACATACCTTCTAGATGCGATGAGAATGACCACTTGTGATGTTTTAAGTGAGAACGTTCATTCCACAAAACAGAAATAGTCTTCAGTGCAGTTACTCAAACGACCCCCTATATCTCCAAACATTTAGCGACCCGCTGGGGCATGTTTTTTCTGGGCTCTTCCTTTAAATAGGATTAATAAAGCGATTGTACGCTCTCTTCTGCGTTAGTCTTTAGTACCAGATCTGCTGAAACTGCTGAACAATGCATGATAAGCCAGATGGCATCTCAAGCGGTCTAAAATTAGGAATTTAAAAAAATTACACCTTCACCCGGAATCGAGCTCGAGTATTCTAACACAAATCTCTACTCACTTTTTTGACTCAGTGAGTCTCTTTTTGTTTTAGGAAATTGATATTGTGTTTTTTTCTCGTTTTTGTAACTTTAACTGAAAACTAATTATAAAGAACCCATACAAGAGGTCAGTTTCTTGGTTTCTTCCTTTCAGTTACACCAAATATATACGTAAAAATAATCATAATGAAACTGATATTTATTTCTGCAAGCTAAGTTTTATCATGTCACATCAATAGAAGGGGCAACTGGTTTCATCCCATTAGAAGTGGGTAACGAATTTGCCTTATGTTACATGAAGAACATGCTATCCATAGAAATAAACGTGAAAGAAACTAAATGACACCGTCATGGTTCACTTCCTCCATGACGTCTTCCATGTCTTTGCTTCAGAGGACACAATAGTTGGATATATCATTGTACTTGATATGATGCGAGTTGGCAGCTGCTATTTCTGAAGATTTATATGTTATGACCCGCCCATGAACCATGGACCTTGCCGTTGGTGGGGAGGCTTGCGTCCCTCGGCGATACAGATAGCCGTGCCGTAGATGCAACCATAACGAAACGAAGGCGTATCTGTTGCGAGGCAAGGCAAACGTGTGTTTCCTGAAGAGGGGCAGCAGCCTTTTCAGTAATTGCAGGGGCAACAGTCAGGATGATTGATCTGGTCTTGAGTCATCAACCAAAACGGTCTTGCTGTGCTGGTACTGCGAACGGCTGAAAGCAAGGGAAACTACAGCCGTAATTTTTCCGAGGGCATGCAGCTCTACACTGTGGTTAAATGATGATGGCATCCTCTTGGGTAAAATATTCCGGAGGTAAAATAGTCCTCTACATGGATTTCTGGACGAGGACTACTCAGGAGGAGGCTGTTATCAGGAGAAAGAAAACTGCCGTTCTACGGACTGGAGAGTGGAATGTCAGACCCTTTAATTGGGCAGGGAGGTTGGAAAATTTAAAAAGGGACTTGGATAGGTTAAAGTTAAATATAGTGGGAATTAGTGAAGTTCGGTGGCAAGAGGAACAGGACTTTTGGTCACGTGAATACAGGGTTATAAATACAATATCAAGTAGGGGTAATGCAGGATTAGGTTTAATAATGAATAAAAAATAGAAAGGTGGATAAGCTACTATCGACAGTATAGTGAACGCATTATTGTAGCCAAGATAGACTCGAAGCCCACACCCGCCACTGTAGTACGAGTGTATATGCCAATTAGCTTCGCAGATGAGGAGGAGATTGAGGAAATGTATGATGAAATAAAAGAAATTATTCAGATATTAAGGGATACGAAAATTTAATAGTGATGGGGAACTGGAATTCGATAGTAGGAAAAGGAAGAGGAAAAAAGGTAGTAGGTGAGCATGGACTGGAGGAAAGGAATGAAAGAGAAAGTCGACTCGTAGAATATTGTACAGAGCATAATTTAATAATAATTAACACTTAGTTTAAGGATCATGAGAGAAGGCTGCATACGTGAAACAGACCTGGAGATACCGGAAGGTCTCAGATGGTAAGGCGGAGATTTCGGAACCAGGTCTTAAATTGTAAGATATTTCCAGCGGCAGATATGCTCTCTGACCACAATTTATTGGTTACGACCTCCAGATTAAAACTGAAGAAACTGCAAAAAGGCAGGATTTTAAGGAGATGGGACCTGAACAAACTGAAAGAACCAGAGGTTGTAGAGAGTTTCAAAGGGAGCATTAGAGAACGATAGACGCGAACAGGGGAAGGGAATACAGTAGAAGAAAAACGGGTAGCTTTGAGGGAAGAAATAATGTATGCAGTAGAAGATCAAGTAGGTAAAAAGACGAAGGCTGTTAGGAATCCTTGGGTAACAAAAGAGATATACAATTTAATCGACGAAAGGAGAAAACATAAAAATGCAATAAATGAAGTAGGCGAAAGGGAATACAAACATCTAAAAATTGAGGTCGACAGGCAGTGCAAAATCGCTAAGCAGAAGTGACTAGAGGACAAATGTAAGCATGTAGCAGCAAATATCACTAGGGGTAAGATAGATGAAACCTACCAGAAAATTAAAGAGACCTTTGGAAGAAAGAGAAAATATCAAGAGTTCAGATGGCAAACCAGTCCTAAGCAAAGAAGGGAAAGCAGAAAGGTGAAAGGAGTATACAGACGGTCTATACAAGGGAGATGTACTAGAAGGCAGTATATGGAAATGGAAGAGGACGTAGATGAAGATGAGAAGGGAGATATGATACTGCATAAAGAATTTGACAAAGCACTGAAAGAAGTCGAATCAAGGCCCCGGGAGTAGACAAAATTCCGTTAGACCTACTGATAGCCTTGGGAGTGCCAGCAGTGACAAAATTCATTCATCTGATGAGATAGATGTATGAGAGAGACGAAATACCCTGAAACTTCAAGAAGCATATAATAATTCCAATTCCAAAGAAAGCAGGTACTGACAGATGTGAAAATTACCCAACTACCAATTTAATAATTCACGGTTGCAAAATACTAACACGAATTCCTTACAGACGAATGGAGAAACTGTTAGAAAGCGACCTGGGGGAAGATCAGTTTGGATTCGGTAGAAATGTAGGAACACGCGAGGCAATAATGACGCTACTAGTTGTCTTAGAAGATAGGTGAAGGAAAGGCAAGCCTATGTTTATAGTTTTTGTAGACTCAGAGAAAGCTTTTGACAATATTGACTGGAATACTCTCTCTCAAATTCTGAAGGTGGGAGGGGTAAAATACAGAGAACGAAAGGCTATTTACAATTTGTACAGAAACTAGATTGCAATTATGAGTCGAGGTGCACGAAAGGGAGGCATTGGTTAAGAAGGGAGTGAGACAGGTTGTAGCCAGTCTCCGATGCTGTTCAATCTGCGTACTGAGCAAGCAGTAAAGGAAACAAAAGACGAATTTGGAGTAGGAATCGAGAAAAAATTAAAAACTTTGACGTTTGCTGATGACATTGTAATTCTGTCAAAGAAAGGAAAGGGCTTGGAAGAGGAGTGGAATGGAATGGACAGTGTCTTGAAAAGAGGATGTAAGATGAACTTTATTAAAAGCAAAACGTGGATAATGGAATGTAGACGAATCAAATCAGGCGATGCTGACTCAAACTCGCTTTGAAAGGAAAGAGATTTGACGATATTCCTGACATCCAACGAAACGTGACGCAGCTTTTGAACACCATCCCAAAGGAAGACTTCGTGTAAAGTATCCAGGACATGTATCGCAGAGCTCAGCGGTGCATAGTAGCCGAGCGGTCTCGGGCGCCTTGTAACGGTCCGCGGGGCTCCTCCCGTCGGAGGTTCGAGTCCTCCCTCGGGCATGAGTGTGTGTGTTGTCCTTAGCATAAGTTAGCTTAAGTTAGATTAAGTAGTGTGTAAGCTTAGGGACCGATGACCTCAGCAGTTTGGTCCCATAAGACCTTACCACAAATTTCCAATTTTTGCATAGTTATGGGAGGTGATTATTCCGAAGGACAGTGAGGTAACTGTGTTCATAGTTCGTCTACGTTAATGTTACAGAGCTATTCATCGAACTTATTGCCAGAGATTGTAGAAATTCTGTAGCACGAGATCTGCTATTCTGACGCCAAAAACGTAGCATAATTCTCGGTTACTGATGAAGCTGCGAAAACGCATTGCTGTTTGTTTCGTGAGTGCTGGTCACTATTCGTCCAGGTGAAAACCGATTACAGATGTCTTTAATGGTTCAAAACTAATTTTAGATGAAAAATTTAGGCGCCTCACCCTACATACAGGGTCATTCATAAGTACCTTCGGGGTTTCAGAAGACGAGTGCGCAACATCTACGATCACTCGGAAAACAGACACATATCAATGGATAGAGTGCCTCTCCATGTTTGTAACTCATATTACACGTGCTCAGTATGGGCACTGTTTGTATCGTGGCATACGTCAGTATGATAATCGACTCCTGCCATACTGGTAACAATACATCACATTAGTGGACACAATGATTATCCTTCCTTGCAGATTTTGCAAATTAAATGACAGTTAAGGCAAGAACAGACGATCTTTGACATCACCCTATCAGAAGGAATCACATTACTTAAAAACCAGGTAACGGTAGGGCCTGCTGAAGCAGGGAGCGCGTCGCGGTGGGAAGTAGTCCAATTCAGTGCTGAGGCAGTCCGGTACTGAGGTAAACACGGACGTCTGAAAAGAAACTGCTGTGGAGCAGTTATGATGAATCATCCTCCTAAACACATGAAACGTGGTTGTTGTTGTTGTGGTCTTCAGTCCTGAGACTGGTTTGATGCAGCTCTCCATGCTACTCTATCCTGTGCAAGCTTCTTCATCTCCCAGTACTTACTGCAACCTACATCCTTCTGAATCTGCTTAGTGTATTCATCACTTGGTCTCCCTCTACGATTTTTACCCTCCACGCTGCCCTCCAATGCTAAATTTGTGATTCCTTGATGCCTCAAAACATGTCCTACCAACCGATCCCTTCTTCTAGTCAAGTTGTGCCACAAACTTCTCTTCTCCCCAATCCTATTCAATACCTCCTCATTAGTTACGTGATCTACCCACCTTATCTTCAGCATTCTTCTGTAGCACCACATTTGGAAAGCTTCTATTCTCTTCTTGTCCAAACTAGTTATCGTCCATGTTTCACTTCCATACATGGCTACACTCCATACAAAGACTTTCAGAAACGACTTCCTGACACTTAAATCTATACTCTATGTTAACAAATTTCTCTTCTTCAGAAACGATTTCCTTGCAATTGCCAGTCTACATTTTATATCCTCTCTACTTCGACCATCATCAGTTATTTTACTCCCTAAATAGCAAAACTCCTTTACTACTTTAAGTGTCTCATTTCCTAATCTAATTCCCTCAGCATCACCCGATTTAATTTGACTACATTCCATTATCTTCGTTTTGCTTTCGTCGATGTTCATCTTATATCCTCCTTTCAAGACACTGTCCATTCCATTCAACTGCCCTTCCAAGTCCTTTGCTGGCTCTGACAGAATTACAATGGCATCGGCGAACCTCAAAGTTTTTACTTCTTCTCCATGAATTTTAATACCTACTTCGAATTTTTCTTTTGTTTCCTTTACTGCTTGCTCAATATACAGATTGAATAATATCGGGGAGAGGCTACAACCCTGTCTCACTCCTTTCCCAACCACTGCTTCCCTTTCATGCCCCTAGCCTCTTATAACTGCCATCTGGTTTCTGTACAAATTGTAAATAGCCTTTCGCTCTCTGTATTTTACCCCTGCCACCTTCAGAATTTGAAAGAGAGTATTCCAGTGGTTTCGTCGCTGAAACCCAAATTTCGTGTAGCCACTGCAAGTAATTTCAAAAGCCAGAACGAAGGTCACTGATCTGAGCAGTCAGCGCATGTAACAACTGCAGCCTGTATGGTTTTATTTATTTATTTGTTTACTTAACTTGAGTTTGTTTATTTAACCTGGGTTTCACACGTACAGTACCTTTTTTACATCATAGTTACCTAAGAAATAATAGTTTTAATATAAGAATTAATATTGAACTGTATTCGACATTACAGTCGTAAGGAGTGTGGCCAAAATATAACTTAAATGTTTATTTCACACTACAATAGTGAAGCCATAGTCACAGTACATTTTTTTTCTTTAAAGGGGGGGTTACATTACCGGTTTCAACGAACTACGTCGTCATTTTCAAATGTAAAACATCAGTTGGAGAATATGTAATGAGAATTATGACAATATATCTTACAAAAATTGCGAGAAATTATGAGACCATTGCCCCGGTTACCTGGTCTCATTATTTCTCGTAATTTTTGTAAGATGTATGATCATAATTCTAATTATATATTCTCCAACTGATGTTTTACAGTTGGAAATGACGACGTAATTCGCTGAAGCCCTTAAGGTAACCCCTTTAAAAAATTATGTGGCTTCACTATTGTAGTGTCAAATAAAAGTCTGAAGTGACTGTGGGTTAATAATGCTGGCTGCTGTTGTACTACTTCAGCTGCTGCCACTAATAGTGATAATATCTATAACAATAATAATAATAGTATCAATAATAATGACAGCAATAACGATAATGATAGTTGCACCTATAGAAGAATTTACAGGTGTACGAGATAGATGTTTTCTGATATAGCAAGTACTCGGGAAAGGAAATTTGAGGGAGACTGCACTGGGAAAAGAGGCAGATCTGGTTAGGAAGAAGGATGTCCAAGGGAAACGAGTGCGCACAGGGACAATCTTAATGCGTATTGTTGCTTAAGTGGACATGTCATTAACTGTCTTCTGAAGATTATTCCAGAATGTAGTCGCACGTGTTGGCGAGGAATCCGCCAAACAGTAAGCTGCGGTATCTGCAGTTCTATGCTCGCACGTCGGCGATTTCTTGGGGTTCCTGATGAATACTTCCGCACACGCTCCATCTTCTCTGCCAACGGTCCTGGTACGCCTGCTTATTACGCACCACATAGGAAGCCTGTCTAATGGAATGTGTTGCACCACGAATGCATTGATTGTTTTGTATGGTCGAGCTTTTACCTGATATGTGGCACGAAATCGTCGTTGAACCGTCACAGCTGACCAACATTTAGTGAATTCAAGACCAGAAAACGCACACATCGCTATGTTATACGCCATGCGCAGACATGCTTGCCTCCTAGTGGTGCGCTCTGCAACTACGCCCCGGGTGTGTGTTACGAATGGAACGTGGATATGTGCTCTGTCCACTGACATGTGTCGTTTTTCTCTGTGTCTCATTCTTCTCGAACAGTCGCCTACTGAACCCCCAAAGATACTTATGAGTAATGCTGCATGTAGGGTCACTACTGTCATCGGTCCAACGTCGGGGAAACGTCAGCGGACAATGACACAAACGAAACCTCCCCTTTCTTCCTGATTCCTCCATTCCCCCCCCCCCCCCCCACTCTCCTGCCCCCTCTTCCGAGATGTCGAAGTGTAAAACTCATTAAGAGGCAGAGCGTCCTCAGTTTCAGCCGAAGGAGAATTCACTCTCACGATCACTTTCTGTAAGAATACTTTTTTGTTCCTCGTGAAACAGGATATGTTCAAAGGCGATGAGCGTGCTTCAAAACAAACCACGAGGAGAAAGAAGTGCTGCTTCTAAATAGTATTTCTGCTGTCTATGAATAAATAGTAGGCATCACTGCAGGTCCTACACGCAGGTTGCATTGCTACATGCGACGTCGTGTAATCTAACATTACCACTCTAGGCTCTATCAAATCCTGTTGCATATCGGTACATATGCGACAACATGCTATACCAATACGTTCCAAAACGCCGAGCATAGAAACGGGATTTTTATGAGGCTCATACCCCAGGGTTTTTTGGTAATAGAAAGGTAGGACCAAATGTTTTGATAGCCCTTAACGTAGGAAGCATTTTTATACCTAACAGAAGGATCGTCTCACAGTAACTACCCTACAGTACAAACTTTGAATATTACACACTTCCTCCAGCTTAGGCAAATGGAACAAACTGGGTGCTTATTTCTGCATTAGATGTGGTCCAAGGAGCAGCTTAAGGGGCTTATGGAGATGAGTCGTGTTGTAATCGATCTGTCGTGCCAGGCTTTTGTGCGCGGTTATCTTTGCCTAGAGGGTGGTCATGGGCGGCTTCTAAAAGGTCCCTGGCGAGCTCGCTCTCTCACAGACAGTCCGCCGAGGAGGCAAACTGTGCATGGCAGGAAAACTCTTGGGGCGTGCAGAGCACCTGGGAGTAGTGGACTGGCGGCGCTTTCCGCAGTAGCTGGTAGTATAGCGGGAAGAAGGGCCGTATCCACCGTGACCTAATGGATCAGTGGTTGAGTGTGTGCTTGAGAACTTAGATTCATCATTTATTGGGAATTGAAGAGTCTGGCCAGATATTAGTTCAGAGAAGACATTTCTTCATTTCCAACTCATTCCAATAGAACAGTAGCCGCTGAAGAGATAGACTTCGAGTTTTGGTCAAGAGATGTGACTGTCTTCACATTTTTCGTAGGTACGAGTACATAGAGAAAGAACAGTATTCTGGTGTGTGCTGGTGTAAGCTGTCGCTGGCAGACCAGTCGGCAAGGAAGAAATTCGAAGATCGATTAGTAGGTGCTGTATCAATGTGCCGATCATGAGAGGCCAGAGACACACCGACAAGCAGCAGGCCGCCAACGCCCTCTCGATGTCAAGTGTTTAGCAACAGCCGCTGACTGGAGGGCCTCACCGACTCACTCATCCCAGTTTGGCATCTGTCAGTACACACACAGAGCGGGCTTAGTGTGGTGTCACCGCCAGACACCACACTTGCTAGGTGGTAACTTAAATCGGCCGCGGTCCTGTAGTACATGTCGGACCCGCGTGTCGCCACTGTGTAATCGCAGACCTAGCGCCACCACATGGCAGGTCACAAGACACGGACTAGACCTCGCCCCAGTTGTACGGACGACATTGCTTGCGACCAGAAGTACGACGCCTTCCTCTCATTTGCCGAGAGACAGATAGAATAGCCTTCAGCTTAGTCCATAGCTACTACCTAGCAAGGCGCCATTTGTATCAGTGCTTATAGCTTACTAAAATTCAAGAGAGATGTATTCCAACAAGAGAATAAAAGTTAAGTAACATCTACGTACTTTTCTTCTTATTCATTGATAAGTCTCATGTTCCAGAACTTCAAGCCCGTCTGCGTTAGTTTAGCGTGCACCTAGCTACCTCATTGTGTCTATGCTGTAGGAACTAGACACAACACTTAGTTCATCACAGGCTATGACAGTACATAGCTACCAGATTACTGCCTACAGCAGGACTATTAGTGAGACTAAAGTCCGTAATTGCAAGATTACTGATATTGCCTGCAAGAGGGCTATTACTGATGAGCTTGTACCACAACACATGGATTCTATTCAAGTTAACTATAAGTTCATGCAAATAAAGAACCTTATTAATCCACGTGTGCATTTGTGTTGCAGAAAATGGACACTGGCCACCCATAACATCATCGTCTTCCATGTTTCCTTGCGGTACAATCTGTACGTAGTGTTAGTTGGTCTGGCGTCACATACAACAGAATAAAGTGCGCGTTTTGGAACGATCAGTTTAACAGGTCTCGGGTGCAGAATACTAACACAAATTGTCTAGAGAAGAATGAATCAACTGGCTAAAGTCGACTTGTTCGAACATCAGTTTGCGTTCCAGCGAAATCTGTGAACAAGCGAAGCAATATTGATCCCACGACTTCTCTTAGAAATCTCATTGAAAACTGACAAACTCACCTCCATGTTGTTGTTGTGGTCTTCAGTCCTGAGACTGGTTTGATGCAGCTCTCCATGCTACTCTATCCTGTGCAAGCTTCTTCATCTCCCAATACCTACTGCAGCCTACAACATTCTGAATCTGTTTAGTGTATTCATCTCTTGGTCTCCCTCGACGATTTTTACCCTCCAAGCTGCCCTCCAATACTAAATTGGTGATCCCTTGATGCCTCAGAACATGTCCTACCAACCGATCCCTTCTTCTAGTCAAGTTGTGGCACAAACTCCTCTTCTCCCCAATCCTGTTCAGTACCTCCTCATTAGTTATGTGTTCTACCCATCTAATCTTCAGCATTCTTCTGTAGCACCACATTTCGAAAGCTTCTATTCTCTTCTTGTCCAAACTATTTATCGTCCATGTTTCACTTCCATACAAGGCGACACTCCATACAAATACTTTCAGAAACGACTTCCTGACACTTAAATCTATGCTCGATGTTAACAAATTTCTCTTCTTCAGAAACGCTTTCCTTGCCATTGCCAATCTGCATTTTACATCCTTTCTACTTCGACCATCATCAGTTATTTTGCTCCCCAAATAGGAAAACTCCTTTACCACTTTAAGTGTCTCATTTCCTAATCTAATTCCCTCAGCATCACCTGATTTAATTTGACTACATTCCATTATCCTCGTTTTGCTTTTGTTGATGTTCATCTTATATCCTCCTTTCAAGGCACTGTCCATTCCGTTCAACTCCTCTTCCAAGTCCTTTGCTGTCTCCGACAGAATTACAATGTCATCGGCGAACCTTAAAGTTTATATTTTTTCTCCATGGATTTTAATACCTACTCCAAATTTTTCTATTGTTTCCTTTACTACATGCTGAATATACAGATTGAACAACTTCGGGGAGAGGCTACAACCCTGTCTTACTCCCTTCCCAACCACTGCTTCCCTTTCATGTCCCTCGACCCTTATAACTGCCATCTGCTTTCTGTACAAATTGTAAATAGCCTTTCGCTCTCTGTATTTTATCCTTGCCACCTTCAGAATTTGAAAGAGAGTATTCCAGTCAACATTGTCAAAAGCTTTCTCTAAGTCTACAAATGCTAGAAACGTAGGTTTGCCTTTTCTTAATCTAGCTTCTAAAATAAGTCGTAGAGTCAGTATTGCCTCACGTGTTCCCATATTTCTACGGAATCGAAACTGATCTTCCCCAAGGTCAGCTTCTACCAGTTTTTCCATTCGTCTGTAAAGAATTCGTGTTAGTATTTTGCAGCCGTGACTTATTAAACTGATAGTTCGGTAATTTTCACATCTGTCAACGCCTGCTTTCTTTGGGATTGGAATTATTATATTCTTCTTGAAGTCTGAGGGTATTTCGCCTGTCTCATACATTTTGCTCACCAGATGGTAGAGTTTTTTCAGAACTGGCTCTCCCAAGGCTGTCAGTAGTTCTAATGGAATGTTGTCTACTCCCGGGGCCTTGTTTCGACTTAGGTCTTTCAGTGCTCTATCAAACTCTTCACGCAGTATCATATCTCCCATTTCATCTTCATCTACGTCCTCTTCCATTTCTATAACATTGCTCTCAAGTAAATCGCCCTTGTATATACCCTCTATATACTCCTTCCACCTTTCTGCTTTCCCTTCTTTGGTTAGAACTGGGTTTCCATCTGAGCTCTTGATATTCATACAAGTCGTTCTCTTTTCTCCAAAGGTCTCTTTAATTTTCCTATAGGCAGTATCTATTTTACCCCTAGTGAGATAAGCCTCTACATCCTTACATTTGTCCTCTAGCCATCCCTGCTTAGCAATTTTGCACTTCCTGTCGATCTCATTTTTGAGACGTTTGTATTCCTTTTTGCCTGCTTCATTTACTGCATTATTATATTTTCTCCTTTCATCAATTAAATTCAATATTTCTTCTGTCACCCAAGGATTTCTACTAGCCCTCGTCTTTTTACCTACTTGATCCTCTGCTGTCTTCACTACTTCATCTCTCAAAGCTACCCATTCTACTTCTACTGTATTTCTTTCCCCCATTCTTGTCAATTGTTCCCTTATGCTCTCCCTGAAACTCTGTACAACCTCTGGTTTAGTCAGTTTATCCAGGTCCCATCTCCTTAAATTCCCACCTTTTTGCAATTTCTTCAGTTTTAATCTACAATTCATAACCAGTAGATTGTGGTCAGAGTCCATATCTGCCCCTGAAAATGTCTTACAATTTAAAACCTGGTTCCTAAATCTCTGTCTTACCATTATATAATCTATCTGAAACCTTAGAGTATCTCCAGGGTTCTTCCATGTATACAACCTTCTTTCATGATTCTTAAACGAAGTGTTAGCTATGATTAAGTTATGCTCTGTGCAAAATTCTACCAGGCGGCTTCCTCTTTCATTTCTTAGCCCCAGTCAATATTCACCTACTATGTTTCCTTCTCTCCCTTTTCTTACTCTTGAATTCCAGTCACCCATGACTATTAAATTTTCGTCTCCCTTCACTACCTGAATAATTTCTTTTATCTCATCATACATTTCATCAATTTCTTCGTCATCTGCAGAGCTAGTTGGCATATAAACTTGTACTACTGTAGTAGGCGTGGGCTTGGTGTCTATCTTGGCCTCAATAATGCGTTCACTATGCTGTTTATAGTAGCTTACCCATACTCCTATGTTTTTATTCATTTTTAAACCTACTCCTGCATTACCCTTATTTGATTTTGTATTTATAACCCTGTATTCACCTGACCAGAAGTCTTGTTCCTCCTGCCACCGAACTTCACTAATTCTCACTATATCTAACTTTAACCTATCCATTTACCTTTTTAAATTTTCTAAACTACCTGGCCGATTAAGGGATCTGACATTCCACGCTCCGATCCGTAGAATGCCAGTTTTCTTTCTCCTGATAACGACGTCCTCTTGAGTAGTCCCCGCCCGGAGATCCGAATGGGGCCCTATTTTACCTCCGGAATATTTTACCAAGAGGACGCCATCATCATTTGACCATACAGTAAAGCTGCATGCTCTAGGGAAAAATTACGGCTGTAGTTTCCCCTTGCTTTCAGCCGTTCGCAGTACCAGCACAGTAAGGCCGTTTTGGTTATTGTTACAAGGCCAGATCAGTCAATCATCCAGACTGTTGCCCCTGCAACTACTGAAAAGGCTGCTCCCCGTCTTCAGGAACCATACGTTTGTCTGGCCTCTCAACAGATACCCCTCCGTTGTGGTTGCACCTACGGTACGGCTATCTGTATCGCTGAGGCACAGAAGCCTCCCCACCAACGGCAAGGTCTATTTTTCATGGGGGGAGCTCACGTCCATAGTACATGCAAATATAAAAAAGACCTTTCATCACTTTGACTGAAATACACTCTTTGAAACTGTGAACTTACGAGGGATAAAAATCAGTGAGTGAAAGATGTAATCCAACTTGTCCAGAAATAAGATTGCATTTGAAAGAGTCGAATGTTGTGAAAGGGAGATAATATTTGTGAAGGGAGAGAGGCTTGGTTTGTAACGTATCCTCCTCATTATTCAACGTGCTGGCCTGCATATGATATGACACTCACTAATTCTAGGACTGGTTTGATACAACCGCCATGCTGCTCTGTCCTATGAAACTCTTGTATTATATTAACCATACACAATGGCCACCTGATAAAAGGGCCTGGCTGTACTCCACCATTCGGAGAGGTGCCCAGGAGCGACGGGCCTCTACAAAGGAAACAACACAGCCACTATCGTATATCAGGACAGAAAAAATTCTTGATGCCCTGCATGTTGTATTTCAGCTGTTAAATAGTGAAGAAAGACCACGGACTGCTGCTGCCGCAAACCACCGTCTGTGCCAGAGTTCTAGTCCACGTGCCACCATATGCCTGCAAGCTGCATTTTTACGCCTCTACATTAATATCCGGTGAGAAGCTTTTGAAGTGGTTCCTTTCATTGTGTTGTGCAGTAGAGCTGTTTTAACTTCAGTTACGATACGCTATACCAGCCGAGTGTCTTGCAAGGCGCGATAACTTAGGTAATACTCGTTAATTAGGCGGACCTTCGAGAGAATCCGATACCCGCTAATTATCATCTCGCTATTTAAATCACTTGACTTGTTCGACAAGGTTCAACCTCTCGTGGTAAAGCTTCCTTCTAATTACATTCTTGCTGTTTATCCTTGGCTGAGAGAAGTGAATAAGGACATACACGCACTCAGTAAACTTTTCCGTTGTAAACAGCGTAAAGTTTTGGAGTCACTTTTAAGTCTCCACCTGTACTCATTATGGAGTTAGCCCAGTCTGGGCTCCCTAATTCTTAAAGGGATTGTTTTGTTAAACCCGGTAGCGCTAGTTTCACGAGCAAAAATTTTCTAGGTTTTGCAAATGCAGCAAAATTGTTAACTTATTGTAGTTCTCTGTTGTATCACTTGGGACAAGGAATTTTTACGTGTGTTAATTTTATTGTGTTTGTAATAATAGCATTGTGTATGTTTTAGAACCAGTTAATTTGGGCTGCTTGTCCGTGTACTTGTGGAGTATCACGGTTATTACCGTCCGGTGCGAACCGCTTGCAAAGCAGGAGATTGTGCACAGAATTTTGTAAAAAGTTTCACATTCAAATTTCTTATAACAATTGTTGTTGTATATCGTTTCTTAAAGTATTCTTTAAATTGATTTAAATGTTACTGGATGTGCTCAGGAAAGGTTCAGTTGTGTGTTACTATGAGTTTATGTAAATTATTTTAAGCAGTGCTAAGGTTTTTTAAGTGTTGTTTGATTTTATATAAAGGCTTACACGGTTAAGATTATGTAATTTTTCTCTCAAATGCTCACTGGTGTAACGTAATTTGGTAAATTTCATCATATCTAAGTCTTTGCTTTGCAGTGCTCTCAATTTGAAAACTAGTAACTACGCTCTTTGCTTTTGGGGGTTTGCTAATTTGTTGAATTGTGTGCAATTTTAATAAAGATTGGTTCAAATGCACATTAACGAATGATGTTAAACCCCATTTGCCCAGGCCTTCCTTGTCCTCCCTATTAAAGTTGTACTGAGGTGCCTCAGGAGGCACCATGTAGTTCATGGACGGTTGTTTAGAAAATATGAAAAACGTGTTTTTCACCATTTTTTCGTTGTCAGAAGCGGATATCTAAATAAAGAGCTGGAGCAAAATGCTTGAATTTTAACACAATATTCTCTAGCCATTTATATACAACATCGTTTCCCAACTTGTAGTTCGCGAACTCCCAGGGGGTTCGCAAAATATTTCAAGTGGTTCGCCATAGCTCTTTTCCATAATGGTGGGTTTCGAGGTTAGGCCTATTACTTTTTCCTTAGTTTCTGCGCCAGTATAGCAACAACAATGATAATTATAGCTTTAAAATTAAGTCAACCTATAATGCCTCTTGTTACTTATGTATAAAATCTGGAATTTATCAGAATTTATCGCATTATTTCCAAAATAAATTGGTATTTACTGTGAATGCCTGATTTATAGTTAAGTAAAAACGTTATAAATGCATTTGATTCCGCTACAAGGAAATTCAGTCTTCCAGCTTTCTTGTATTCTAAAAATATTAACAACAGTACAACGACCCCACTAAGGAACCGTTACACAGCGATAGGGCTTTTGATTTTCAGCAACAGGCCGCTTCGTCTTTCCTTGTGGCAACTGTAGTAAGTTGGCAGTTGTGTATCAAAATCGTTTCCGTTCACATTAAAAATGGGTAAATGGTTGAAAAATGAAAGTTTGAGATTGGATTGAAGAGTTCCTAGATAAAAGAACGCAGCATGTCATTCTCAATGGAGAGAAGTCTTCCGAGGTAAGAGTGATTTCAGGTGTGCCGCAGGGGAGTGTTGTAGGACCGTTGCTATATAAATGACCTTGTGGATAACATCGGAAGTTCACTGAGGCTTTTTGCGGATGATGCCGTGGTATATCGAGAGGTTGTAACAATTGTACTGAAATGCAGGAGGATCTGCAGCGAATTGACGCATGGTGCAGGGAATGACAATTGAATCTCAATGTAGACAAGTGTAATGTGCTGCAAATACATAGAAAGATAGATCCCATATCATATAGCAACAATATAGCAGGTCAGCAACTGGAAGCAGTTAATGCCATAAATTATCTGGGAGTACGTATTAGGAGTGATTTAAAATGGAATGATCATATGATGTTGATGGTCGGTAAAGCAGATGCCAGACTGAGATTCATTGGAAGAATCCTAAGGAAATGCAATACGAAAACAAAGGAAGTAGGTTACAATACGCTTGTTCGCCCACTGCTTGAATATTGCTCACCAGTGTGGGATCCGTACCAGATAGGGTTGATAGAAGAGAGAGAGAGAAGATCTAACAGAGAGCAGCCCGCTTCGTTACAGGATCATTGAGTAATAGCGAAAGCGTTACAGAGATGATACAAAAACTCCAGTGGAAGACTCTGCAGGAGAGGCGCTCAGTGGCTCGGTACGGGCTTTTGTTGAAGTTTCAAGAACATGCCTTCACCGAGGAGTCAAGCAGTATATTGCTCCCTCCTACGTATATCTCGCGAAGAGACCATGAGGATAATATCAGAGAGATTAGAGCCCACACAGAGGCATACCGACAATCCTTCTTTCCACGAACAATACGAGACTGGAATAGAAGGGAGAACCGATAGAGGTACTCAAGGTACCCTCCGCCACACACCGTCAGGTGACTTGCGGAGTATGGATGTAGATGTAGAAACAGAGTTTATTAAAATCACAAGTTAGTGTTGTGTCACCAGGTCATTCAGCTTCTAGTGATGTGTGTGTCAATCCGACAAAACTGATCCGTGTGGAAAGAAAAGAAAGTACGATGATAACTACATTAGGTTTGGACTTTCATATATAGGTGGCAAGAACTGTTCAAGATCAATGTGTACTGATTGTGGCGACGTTCTTGCTAACGGTAGTCTGAAACCTTCTCTACTTAAACACAACTTAGAAACTGAACACTCCACCCACGTAAACAAATCTGCTGACTTCTTACACGAAAAGCTAACGAGTGGAGAAATGATTTAACTACTTTTGTACCCGCTGCAAACAGTGACGATGAGAATGCTCTTGAAGCGTCTTATCACGTTAACTACAGAATTACGCAACGGCTGAAGATTTAGTGAGGCCATGTATAAATAACGTAGGACCCAGCATGCTTGGAGAAACTTTCCCAAGAACGTATATATAGTACCATTGAAAATAAGATCAACCGCCGGATTAAAGACATGTTAGGTTATGTCAAAAATGAAGTTTTGGGAAGAGTTCATGCAAATCCTTTTGCTATTCAACTTGACGAATCGGCTGATGTTGCCAGTCTAGCCATTTTGTTACTTTTCATCCATTACATTAATGGGGAGTCTGTAGAAAAGGAGCTACTATTCTGCAGGCCTTTAAAAGAGAGAGCTACGGGAGGAATTCAATAGAATAGAATCGCTGTGTAGGCTTTTGTTCAGATAGTGCGAAATCTATGACAGGGTGTTATGTTGCGTTTGTTGCCAAAGTGAAATCGGTAACGCCGAACGCTTCTTGGACACATTGTTGCGTTAATAGACAGGTTCTTGTTTCTAAACGCATGCCCGCTGGATTGAAATCTGTGCTGAACGACGCTGTATATACACTCCTGGAAATTGAAATAAGAACACCGTGAATTCATTGTCCCAGGAAGGGGAAACTTTATTGACACATTCCTGGGGTCAGATACATCACATGATCACACTGACAGAACCACAGGCACATAGACACAGGCAACAGAGCATGCACAATGTCGGCACTAGTACAGTGTATATCCATCCACCTTTCGCAGCAATGCAGGCTGCTATTCTCCCATGGAGACGATCGTAGAGATGCTGGATGTAGTCCTGTGGAACGGCTTGCCATGCCATTTCCACCTGGCGCCTCAGTTGGACCAGCGTTCGTGCTGGACGTGCAGACCGCGTGAGACGACGCTTCATCCAGTCCCAAACATGCTCAATGGGGGACAGATCCGGAGATCTTGCTGGCCAGGGTAGTTGACTTACACCTTCTAGAGCACGTTGGGTGGCACGGGATACATGCGGACGTGCATTGTCCTGTTGGAACAGCAAGTTCCCTTGCCGGTCTAGGAATGGTAGAACGATGGGTTCGATGACGGTTTGGATGTACCGTGCACTATTCAGTGTCCCCTCGACGATCACCAGTGGTGTACGGCCAGTGTAGGAGATCGCTCCCCACACCATGATGCCGGGTGTTGGCCCTGTGTGCCTCGGTCGTATGCAGTCCTGATTGTGGCGCTCACCTGCACGGCGCCAAACACGCATACGACCATCATTGGCACCAAGGCAGAAGCGACTCTCATCGCTGAAGACGACACGTCTCCATTCGTCCCTCCATTCACGCCTGTCGCGACACCACTGGAGGCGGGCTGCACGATGTTGGGGCGTGAGCGGAAGGCGGCCTAACGGTGTGCGGGACCGTAGCCCAGCTTCATGGAGACGGTTGCGAATGGTCCTCGCCGATACCCCAGGAGCAACAGTGACCCTAATTTGCTGGGATGTGGCGGTGCGGTCCCCTACGGCACTGCGTAGGATCCTACGGTCTTGGCGTGCATCCGTGCGTCGCTGCGGTCTGGTCCCAGGTCGACGGGCACGTGCACCTTCCGCCGACCACTGGCGACAACATCGATGTACTGTGGAGACCTCACGCCCCACGTGTTGAGCAATTCGGCGGTACGTCCACCCGGCCTCCCGCATGCCCACTATACGCCCTCGCTCAAAGTCCGTCAACTGCACATACGGTTCACGTCCACGCTGTCGCGGCATGCTACCAGTGTTAAAGACTGCGATGGAGCTCCGTATGCCACGGCAAACTGGCTGACACTGACGGTGGCGGTGCACAAATGCTGCGCAGCTAGCGCCATTCGACGGCCAACACCGCGGTTCCTGGTGTGTCCGCTGTGCCGTGCGTATGATCATTGCTTGTACAGCCCTCTCGCAGTGTCCGGAGCAAGTATGGTGGGTCTGACACACCGGTGTCAATGTGTTCTTTTTTCCATTTCCAGGAGTGTATAATTAATTTTTCATGGGTCGCCGCACAATCTCCCGCATCTTATGCATTGCTTTGTGATGAAATGGGAAGCATTTATAAGTGTTCATTGTCTCACAAGGAAGTTAGGTGACTATCTTGAGGTAGGAATATTTCCTGACTGAGCTTAAAGACGAAGTTTAGCGTTTTTCTCACCAGCCATGCCTTTCACAATGCAAAGTGCTTGGAAGATGAAATCTGGCTTCAGACTTTAGCTCATTTGGCAGATATTTTCCTAAAAATTAACAGTTTCGACTAATATCTCCAGGGGCCCAATATAAATGTTTATCTTGTGCAAGACTGTATCGAATCATCCACTAAAAACTTAATTTGTGGGAAACGTGGTTCAATAGGAATCAAACCGAGTGCTTTGATATCCTCCACGACTTCCTGGTAGAAAATCACCTTTCTTTGGACGAAAATGTCAAGAAAATGGTTAAAGAACATTTGTAGGGACTTGGAAAAACCTTCAGAGAATATTTCCCTGCTACGTCCAATAATAGCAGTTGGATTCCAATCCCTTCGAAGAGTCAACAATTTTAGAATCCACATTAAGCGTAAATGAAAAAGAGCAGCTTCTTGAAATTTCCACTGATTTTCGGTTACAGAAAAGTTATAAATCTTTGTCATTAATTGGTTCTAGGTAAGATTGAAGGCGTTCCCATCGCTAGCGAATACAGCCATAAAGGCTTTATTAACCTTTTCATCTACATGTTTGTGCGAAAAGTCGTTTTTCTTCATGTGCCCATTTAAAAACTAAATAAAGAAACAGATTTTGTATTAAAAGTGATTTGAGACTTTATTAACATGTGTTTTTCCTGACTTCAAGGCTCTGTCCCATGGAAAGCAGGCGAAACCTTCTCACTGAATTCCAATTTGTGTTTATTATTGCAGCTAGTACTAAACGCTGTGTAACTTTAATCTGTAAGAGTAACGTTAGGATTTAGTCGTTAAAGGTTAAGTTAAGGTTACTAAACCTTTTGCTTGGAATTAAATTTCATGCATGTCTACTGAATGTACTTCTAAAATTCAGTGGTTCACCCAACTCAGAAGGGGTTCGCCGTTCTAGAAGTACAATCTTCCCGTTTTCAAACATCTTTATCCGTTACCGCGAAACACCTCAAAAAATGGTTTTTGGGTACCAAAACAGAGCGGATGATTCCAAGACGGCTCTGCACAGCAAATGGCTGTAATTTATGCAATATATTAGTAAAATCGCGACCTCGATTGACCTTCAGAATTTTTCGAGAGCTTTATAAGTTTCTGAGATACAGAGGTTCAAAGCGACCCTAACTGTACACCTAAAATACGTAGCTTATAAAGTGACGTAGCACGGAGAAGTATGTGTCTCCGTTATCATCAGAAGTGTTCGGGGAACCACATGTCGTACTGAAGCACATGCAGCATTTATGTGCACGTAAAATCCGGTCTGAGGTGTAAAATAAGTTTTGCGTTATCTCAGTTTCACGTAAGTAAACTATCAAAATTTTACGGAACCATAAAGTGCTTTTCACTGTGACATGCCCAGCTGTAACAAGAAAAAGAATGGAAGCAGCGGAAAAATGCTGCTATCGGAGCACAAAAAAGGTGAATGTGCTCCAGTTTATTTATAATACTGACTGAAAAGCAGGGCACCATCTGCATCATTCTGCCTTACATGGAAACTTTTTCCATGGAAAGTTTTTCCAAACTTATTCGCACTTTTTATGCTGAGAGAGAAGGAGACAGTGGCAGCGGAAAGAGAATTAAAAGTAGTAAACACTGAAAGATAGTAGACAGTGATTTGTGGTATAGAAAGAGCGAAGAAGACAATGGCAGTGTGAGAAAAGAGGGACAAAGTGATAGTGGGACATAGTTGACAGTGACAGAACAGTACTAGGAAAAGAGTATAGAAGACAGAGCTAGTGGGAGAGGAATTAAGACGAGGAGAAAGTGTAATTGGGTGAGAGCCAGTGATAATGAGAGACAGAGTCTGTGAAGATGACAACTAGGAGAAAAGACTGACAGCGAGAAGAGGCAGCAAACAGTGAGAAGGATTGGATGATACAGGGTAGAAGTACGAGAGAACAAGAAGGTGACAGTGAGAGGAAACAGTAGTAGTAGGACAGGACGAGGGAGACTGTCGCTGTGACACAGGAGACATAACATTTAGAGAGACACAAAGAGATAATGAGAATGAGTTGGGTTGGATGAGTAAGTGAGGATGGGCAAGTGGGAGTAGATGGGTATGAGCGACTTCCAACGAAGGACTAATGGGAGAGAGAGAATTTCAGTTGGAGTTTGTGGGAATGAGAAGTGCGTTGCTTGTTAAATAGAGTGCGAATATGTTCGCACGCCAAAGTTTTGTGGAAAAATTTTAATGGTGCTGAGGAAGGCAGGATGACGCAGCTGGAAACCCACTTTTCAGTCGGACTTTTAAAGAGGAGCACAATCGCTCTTTTTGTGCTCCGATGGGAGCATTTTCCCGCTGGTACACTGATGAGCCGAAACATTGTGAGCGCTGCCCATTGCGAGGCTGAATGTCGTCTGTTGGCGATGTGGGCAACTGGTACAGTGAACAAAATACATAAATGCGGCAGCTATGAATGACAGTCTATTCTAGCGATGATACAGGCTGCAACGCCACTTTGACGAAGGACAGATTATTATGGAACAACGGGCTGAGATAAGCTCGCCGACTCGATGCTACGATGGTGAAGGATGATGAATTCGGAAATAGGTGACATAGTGTTCCAAGTCCACGCCTCATCACAGGACGTTCGTGAAATTTTAATGGTAGTGACACATCAAAATCACAATAGTAATCCGTTGTGGTTGCTACATATTTTATTACAATCAAAAGCATTATAAAATCACAATCACAATAATACAGGAGACTGCCTTACAAGGCCAGATCACTTGGACAAATAACAAATAAATTTCTATAACCGGAACAAGATCCATAAAACTTGAAATTTGAATATGACTAGGTAAATATACTCAGGTAAAGCTTTACTTAAATAGTACAAATGTCCATACAATTCCCATCAGAACTCTCATTACTTCCAACCAGCTGAGGACCAGATTAAGGGTAAGAACACAGATCCTTTAAGATTTGGCTAGCCAACTTTCCTAAACAAAACTATGTATAAATGACTAAAAGAATTAAGGAGGTGCTTTAATTTTGATCAAACCAATCTTCAAATTTACTTTCTCAGTTGATTAATAAACAATATTCTTAGAACGATTACAACTAGAACATGACCATATGACAATACCCCTAAAATGAGGTAGCTTTAATATTGCGGGTGAATTAGCGATAGACGCGAGCAGACCAAGGATTCAAATCAATACAAGAGATCCACGAGACAGGAAATGACATAGAAATGTACTCAGCTTGGCACTGCAACTGAAATTCAGATGCTATAATTCTCCACCGGAAAAATGGAATCAAGCAACAGTTGTAGGTAGGCTGTTTAGGTTTTTATATTGGTAAAGCCATGTAGCGCTCTGTATGAAAATCACTGGCTGTGCTGTGTGCAGTCTGTGGCTGGTTGCCATTGTTGGAATATTCGCTATTGTAGTGATGGGCAGTTGGATATGAACAGCGCGTAGCGGTGCGCAATTGGAGGTGAGCCGCCAGCAGTGGTGGATGTGAGGTGAGAGATGGCGGAGTTTTGAGAGCGGATGACCTGGACGTGTTTCCAACAGAGATAGTAAATTTGTAATATTGGATATCATGAACTGATATATATAAAAATGACTTTTGAACATTATTAAGGTAAATACATTGTTTGTTCTCTATCAGAATCTTTCATTTGCTGACTATGCCTATCAGTAGTTAGTGACTTCAGTAGTTAGAATCTTTTATTTAGCCGACAGTATTGGCGCTCGCTGTATTGCAGTAGTTCGAGTAACGAAGATTTTCGTGAGGTAAGTGATTCATGAAAGGTATAAGTTATTGTTAGTCAGGGCCATTCTTTTGTAGGGATTATTGAAAGTCAGATTGCGTTGCGCTAAAAATATTGTGTGTCAGTTTAGTGATGATAAGAATAAGTAAATAGAGAAATGTCTGAGTACGTTCAGTTTTGCTCAGATGTTTGAAAATCAAATAACATAAGGGGTTTATAAGCACAATCATTCATAAATTTTTCGAAGGGGAGGTTTCACAGTGACAACATAACCCAAGATGTAAAGGAGAAGACAGGGCCTTAAATATCTCTCTGCCCCGTGGTGCTCTGCTCCAAGTATGCTCACGTCGAACCGCTGCCAATTATCTGTAACACAATACACATCAACGGCAGACAATATTCTGAGACATAAACTACACAATCTTATCTAGAGAACAGGTGATCAATACAACTGAATAGAAACAAATTAGCCTCCGTGAGTTACTTGGCCAGTGCCAGCCCTTATACTTTGATTAATAAGTTCGCTAAAAATCATGCCCTAAAGTTGATATGACAAGAATTATCTCGGCGCACATTTACACGCCGAACTACCAAATGAACTACAAGGTAGAACAGAGGCGTGTCTTGAAACGCTAGAGCCGGACTTATTCACTACTCGTTGCACTTCTAGCTACTTCTTTAACCACGCTTCATGTCGGTTGGTTGGGCGTAGCCACACTTCCTCAATTGCCGTCAAGATAGTTAGTCACGACACCGAGGTAAGTGATAAACAACTAAAACAATTCCAAAGATTTTTAGTATACTGGCATATTCAATAAAGCCCCACGCAACCCACCGAAGCAACCCGGCGACTCTAATTCAATCGGCCGGCGTAGCTTATAACGGACTAGAAGGAGCTTGTCCTTCCGACCTCTAGGAAAACCAAATCACCATGGGCGGTGGATCTGCACACACGACTCAACACGCCGTAGCCGCTGGCCTCGCTCCTTTGTTGTCCGACTCGTCCTCTCGCCGTCCTGCCTACGTACACAGTCCCACGTGACTCTCGCTCCGCCGATACCGACACACCTCCCCAGCAGAGCGCACGCGCTGCCGTTAAATCCGCGCCGCCAAAGATGAGCAGAAGACAAATAAGCATGGAAGTCGACTCAAAGATCAAGATGGAAACTGGCGCCAGAAACGCACCAGCTCTGTTCGCTTGCTACGTTTGTAAAGCAGGATAGATGGCGATCTGTGGCAGATCTAACGATGTTGGTGCAGGCACAATTGTTTAGGAGCACACTGTTCACCGCATATTATTGTACTTGCGACTTTGTAGTCCTCTACGTGTCTCTGTGTTGACCCAACGGCGCCTTTAGTTGCGATGACTGTGTGAACTGGACCATAGCGATTGGGCCGAGGATCAATGGAAACGTGTCTCCTGGTCGGATGATTCACGTGTCGTGTTACACCAGGTCAGTGGTCGCGTCCCGATATGCTGTCAAATAGTCGAACAGCTACTAGAAACATTCCCCACGCCACAGACGTAGCCATGACAATTGTAGACTACGCGCACATTACTGCGGACCATCTGTATCCTTTCATGCTTGGTGCCATCTCCCGACGGCTGTGGCATCTTCCAGAAGCACACCAGTAGTTTTCACAGGGCCACAATCGTGCTACAGTGAACATGATACTGAACTCCTTGGGCACCAAATTTTCCTGATCTGAACCTGATGGAAAAAAAGCCAACAACGCACTACGAAGGATTTAGCAAATGGGTCAGACATCGGTAAATGCGATGATGTACATGAACATGAAAACAAATGATAACTATTTTCGAAAATTGGGTGACAAAGAGCTTCACAAATTCAGCAAGCCAATAAAGCGTTGGTTCACCTCTGGCCCTTATGCAAGCAGTTATTCGGCTCGGCATTGATTGACAGAGTTGTTGGATGTCCTCCTGAAGGATAGCGTGCCAAATTCCGTTCAACTTGTAACGCTGCGCTTTGGGGCACACGATACTCCTTAAAGCCTGTACTATGGTAAGTTGACGGGCTTCACCTTAAGAGAAAGGATTTTTGTATGGATATTGACCGCGTGTACCTGAATGGTGGCAAATCAGACTTACACTCTCTTTGTAAAAACAATGATACGTCAAGCAAGTCCGAAGTACGACTACACGTTAGGACGGACAAGAAACAACACAGAAGATGCTACCAATTTGTTAATAAAACGGTCGCCAGCCTAATTAGGCATTAACTGAGTTTCTTCCCTGTACAAGTTGATGTACGTTCATACAAAACAACACGTAGTAAAACTGCATAATATGGTAAATTTTAGAACCAGAAAATCTACTGAACTGATAATTTCACTTTTTGAACTAATATGGATAAACCATAAATACATAACATTATACTATAATGTTTACTACAAAACTTCGTACTGTTTATTGATCTGATTAGAATCGGGCATAGGTTACCCTAGAAATAGCACTTTCGAAACACACACACAATGTCAATTTTGATAAAGGTAAAACACCGATAAATATTGGTTTTTATATTGACTTTAACTTTGCTGGTCAAATCAGTTTAGAACACTTCAGAATTCAAATGAATAAA
Source organism: Schistocerca nitens (assembly GCF_023898315.1). NCBI lineage: Eukaryota > Metazoa > Arthropoda > Insecta > Orthoptera > Acrididae > Schistocerca > Schistocerca nitens. Next base: position 905,257,917 of record NC_064615.1, read on the forward strand.
AAGGGGGGGGGGGACCCTGAAACTGTTATGATCACTGTAAAAAAAAATTAATTACTGAAATCATTGTGTGCTCAAAATTTCCAATATATGAGTTACTACTCTTTTTATCTTATTTCCAGCTCATTTAAACACCATTATATCTGTCTCGAAATAATTAAACTTCATTACTAAATCAATTTCAAAATTATCTTCCAACTTTGTCAGACCTTTGTTATTCGTCTATTAGTTCATTAACAAAAAAAGTTCTTTAAACATCATCCTAACATAGCTAGGTCTGCAGGGAATTATTATTAACACAAACTTTAATTTTTCATCTCGGGACACTCGGATTGCACAACATGTGGAAAGGACCCTGTCTAGGTTAGTTGTGAGGATAATTAAATGATAGGACAGTTCTGGTAAAATTTAAGTTGTTATTGAACAGTATGGAACAAAAGTAACACTGGTCCACACGAATACAGTACTAAAAGTTTCAACCTGTTCGTATCGATGCGGCGGTGGGCGGGCGGCGAGATGGCGAGCACAGAGCACACATACAACCACAGCAATGGCTGTTGATGTATCGGCACTTGACTTCTTCTTAGCGTCGCAATACTTTTCCATTTAGTGCCTATGGAATTTTGCCATGCTGTAAGGGCGTTGGGACGGCTTATCCGAGGCTCAATGAAACTGCGTCTTCCAGGAGAGCCCCCTCGATCCAGAACGTGTTGCTCAGACCAATGCCCAACTCCGACTACTACTGCTGAGCCCGTTGTGCCGTACAGCGCCCGTGTGCATTTTCCCGCGCTCGTCTGCCATCCCCCTTTTACCGCTCCCTTACAGACAGTGTATTCACCAGAGGTTTTGCATTCTACATATCCTAATACATTGCCTATGTATGGACCAGACGCACAATTACAATTTTAACATCTTACAATAGTTTCAACGTTTCTTACATTTCAATTCTGTTACAATATTGTTTGACATTTGACATAAACATTAATATTCACATCGAAATTTGTTTACAGTTTTCTTAACACAATGACATGAAAAAAAAAGAAATGAAATCAGAACATCGATTACACTAATTTATCGAAAATTCAGAAGAGAAAGAAACATAATATTTATATGTACCATAGTACAGCGTTGTTGTTGTTACAAACTGGCCCTTTGGATTGTCAAAATACCGAGATAGTTGGAGGGCCCTGCCGATAACGCTGCAAAAGTTGGGGAGACACTCGGTGACATTTTTGGCCAAGGTAGGGTTTGAAGACAAGGAGTATAAGCCTCGCCGTGTGCGGGCGGGCATTGTCTTGGTGAAAGGTAAACCCAGGATGGATTACCATGAAGGGCAACAAAATAAGGCGTAGAATATCGTCGACGTAACGCTGTGCTGAAAAAGTGCAGCAGATGATAACCAAAGGGGTCCTGCTATGAAAAGAAATGGAAATCCAGACTATCATCTTTGGTTTTAAGCTGTACGGCAGGCAATAGTCAGGTTCGTATCCCACTGCTGTGTGGGGCCTCTTCAGATACGTCTTCAGATTGGGATCTCGGTGACTAGAGTCTTCAGTGATGAGTCCCACTTCGATCTGATCCCAGAGGACAAGCGAAGACGTGTCTGTTGACGACGCAATCAGCTCGAGCACTGACGTGTTTTACATAGCCCAAAATTTAGCGCCCACTTTGCTTTTTTTCACTTACGGTGCTGGTCATGTCCGTAGCTGCCATTACCTGTGGACTGCCTCAAATATGTGGTATTTTCGAAGTTATATCTCGTGTGTACAAATATTTAGTTGGAATTATAAAACGTTTTTTAGGTTTATTGGACTTCCTTCTTTAAGCATACATATTTTGGCATTGCTAGTGTTAAATCAGAAACCACAGCTAAAACATACGTATAACAGTAACTAAACGAAACTACTCGCAGTTGTGGATACGCACAACCAACAGCTATTTAAGGAATGACGACAGTAAAAATTTGTGCCTGATCGAACCCTGATTTCCCGCTTTTCGCGAACGGTCGCCTGGACCGCTTTGGCTACCGTGGACGATTCACGGGCAGACCAAATATCCGTAAGACGTCTTTCCTGCTTCAGAATCTGTACTCGACGTTACGTAATTCACGTAGAGGGGAGGACATTTTATTTGAAAGTCGTTGCCTGATGTCAGCGGATAAATACAGTGCGTGGTGTTAAGATGAACGACACGCATGCATAACCCGAAGAAACAGTGCATCGCTCTTCTTAACAACACAGGTGCTGCAGTACCGTATTAATAGTAATTATCGCAGAAAAAACTGGAAGGGAATTCTAGTATACAAATACGAGTACATACAATTACAAGAAAACAAGTGATCTTTCTGTTCAAAGTTTTTTACAACCCATTTAAATCTGAAGTAACCCACAAAATAAAATAAACAACAAAGCAAAATTTAGAGTTCATTGTGGAGTACCGTATGATACAAATTGAAACATGAAGACGTACATATTGCAACGTTACACTCACTGGAATCATATGCTGGGATTGATTTTCCGATTTACCTGCAGGAAAATCCTTCGTAAGTACACGGCCCGCAAAAAAGTAATACGATAAACGTGTAATCTGAATCTTCATCAATTATTTCGTTCCCATTATCTGCAGACTTGTCAAGAACTTCGTAAATCATTTGCTCCAGACGTTTCTCCTCTCCACTGCACATTTTGAACATAAAATCAACTCAAAAGCATACAAAATTCGCGAAACAGAGATAATTAGAACACAAGCTAACGCCTACTAAACAAGAGATGATAACAAAGATTTCAAAAACAACTACTACTACCACCTAATGCAAACTACGTAATCTGCAGACCTGACAGACGTTTGTGGGAGTTATGAATATACCGGGTGGTTATAATTAAATTCCCGTATTTAACACGTTATAACACGGAAACTAGCCGTAAGCGTACCAAACTTGGTAGCATTAAGTCAGGGATATGCGGAAGAGAAATAATGCAGAATCAGTTCAATTGAAACAATTTTAATGTGCTACGATACATCATACCATTACATACCGGTACCATTACTGCTACAAAAGGGGCTCAATATGCAGCCCATCAGTGTCAGAAGAGCCTGAAGCGCAGGATTGCATTCTGCACAGCAGAACGAAACATGTCCGTAGGTATGCTGGCTACCTCTCTTGATATGCTGCGTTTGCGATCGGCACATGTGTGAATGATCCCCTGGTAAAAACCCTGTCCTTTAGGTAGCCCCACAACCAGAAATCACAGGGAGTGAGATCAGGTGATCGTGCAAAGCATTTGGAAACGATTGGCTGATAATTCGGTCGTTTCCGAATGTGTTTCGGAGAAGCAGGTGAACTTCACGGGCGATGTACCAAGGGGCCACATCTTGCATGAAAACTGTTGAGTTCAGAGCGTCTCTCTCCTGTGGGGAGGGTACCACATGCTGGCGAAGGATGTTGCAGTAACGCTGGCCAGTCACGCTGCACGTCTTTGGTCCTTGAGTGCCAACCTGTTCAAAAAAGAATGGGCCAATGATGAAAGTAGCCGTGATGCCACACCATACGGTGACACGTTCGCAATACAGAGGAACTTCATGCATACTGACTGGAGGTGAAGATCCCCACATTCGGCAGTTCTGTGTTTTTCGTCACCCGCCAGAGAAAAATGAACTTCGTCTGTCCATAGGATGGTCCAGGGCCAGCCCTTGTCAACTGCAATTCTTGCGAGGAAGTGGAGAGTGAAGTCAACAAGTCATTGTGCATCCTGCTGTACAAGAAACTGTACGATATGTATGTATCGATAACATTTCAGAATGATTCGAAGCACCTTCCGTACAGTGGACCAAGGGATGGCACCCACACTACCTGACGATCAGGAATTGCGTGCAGCGTTGTCTGCCATAGCAACAGCGATTTCATCAACCACCTGTGGTGCAACCGGTCGTTAGTCTGTTCCCGGAGCGACGCCCAGTTCTCTACTTGATTCGAACTTTTTTCTCATGCTCCGCACAGCAGGTGGAGAAAGAGGACCCTTCCGTAATCCTTTCAGCTGGCGATATTCTCGAAGTGCAGCTGCAGCATTACTGTTGTTTTGATAACAGAGCTTCGTCAATGATGCCCTGCTTCTTTTGTCCAAGTTCATGTTGACACGTCAACAAGTGCACTGCGACTGGTCAGGTGTGTGAGACTATGAATCACGATGTCTGTTCACGGGACCTTGTGGCAATAGTTGGAACTGGACGTTGGCGCTGTGACGCATGGAAATCAGCACCCCATACTCTGGACCTTAATGCTACCAAGTTTGGCACTCGTATGGTAATTACCCGCGTTATAACGTTATAACAGGGAAAGCTTAATTATAACCACCCTGTATGTTTGACACCGCGGATAATCGTCTTAACTGGCGCGATGTAATATTACATCCGTCGCACATTCCCATTTTCCGCAAGCGCCTTAATATTACGTCAGCCGCTTACTAAGTGCTAATAGTTTCCAAAACGAAACCTGACAGAAAATCCAAAGTACGCTAGCGGCAAGACACAATCAATACCTTCACTGCCTAATACCTATGCCGTGTTGTAGCAAGTCTAGATCAGGAGGAGGTTGCCCAGGTAATACAACACGAACCAAAATTATTACCGATTTATTAAAACTGGTGAGTGATTAATACCTAGCTTCGGAAACAAGTAGTGTCACACAGATGACATGAAATTGGTGCTGCCACTGACACATTTAGCATTTCATTACGGAATGATCGTTTCACATCGGAGTCTTTAATTGATAATAAATTCGCATGCAGCCGCAAGCGATGATCACTGCTTACACAGAGAATAGGCTGAGCTGCACTACATTCGGACATACAGGGTGACAATTGTTGAACTACATGAAATAATTTCTGAACGGTTTGCGTTAGAACGTTTAAAATCCACGGTTGGCCTCGGGGCATGATGGGAATTAGTAAGCACATGTATGGTTTGGTTTAGCGACGAAGCCCAATTTCATTTGGATGGGCTCATCAATAACCAAAATTGGTGCACTTGGGGGACTGAGAATCCGCATTTTGCGATCGAGAAATCTCTTCAATTCAATTGGTGACTGTGTGGTATTGCAGTGTCCAGTTGTCCAGTCACGGAATAATAAGTGCTATATTCCTTGACAGCACGGTGGCTACCGAACGGTACGCGAAGAAGGTTTTGGAAGGTGGTTTCATCCCCATTACCCAAAGTGACCCTGATTTCTACAAGATGTGGTTCATGTAAGTCAGACCTCGACCCCATCGGTGCAGGAGTGTGTTTGATGTCCTGGAGCAGCCCTTTGGGGCCCGCATTCTGGCTATGGGGTACCCAGAGGCCACTGGGATAGATCTCCATTGGCCGCCATATTCTCCGGATCTGAATACAAGTGACTTCTTTTCATACGGCTGTATGAAAGACAAGATGTACAGCAATAACCCCAAAACCATTTCTGAGCTGGATACAGGCGTTCAGTAGGTCATCGGAAGCAACGATATCCCGACACTTCAGCGGTTCATGCAGTATTTCGCTAATCTTTTGCGCCACATCATCGCCAATGATGGCAAGTAATCGAACATACCATAACCTAGATTCAAATATCTGTAGTGACGTTTACGTGTTGAATAAAGTGTACACGCCGTAGTTTGTAACTAATTTATGTTTTTTTCATATAGTTCAATAATTGTCACCCTGTAAATAACTGTACGGCTGCAGCGGCCTAAAGAACTACTTGGGGGCCGTGTCTACGCCGGCGTCTCCGATACGTTGCTGCGTCTTGCAACGACTGTTTTTACTTGGCGCCGTCTTGGGGTACCAACACGAGACGTCGTTCAGAACACGATACCTCAACACCAATGATAATGACCCCGATGATGGCGCCACTAATGGGAAGTTAGTAAACGCAGTTATCCGAAATTATTTTGCCAAAGATGAGAAAATATTCCAGAATTCGATCAAGAACAGCTGCCAATTTAACTTAGAAGTGTAAGGAGCATTCAAACGAAAAATTCTGGGAAAAAATAGTCACCACAACGGTTAATACATTTATCCCACTGTCTCACAAGACGGTCAATGCCTTCATGGAAAAATGTTTGCGGCTAACTATGGAACTGTAATTGAACGAAGAAGTGCACCTCTTCGTCCGAAGCTAACCGACCGGCACGAATGTCTTTCTTCAGGGCTCCAAAAATAAGGAAATCGTATGGTGAGAGATCGGTACTGTGTGGAGAATGTGCACGTGTTTCCCAGCGAAGCTTCTGCAGTGTACTTATTCTCGTGGAACACAACTAGCTCTTTATTCAGGCGAAGTAATGGGTGCAGTGTATAGGGAACCTCAAGTTGATTGCATATTTCCAAATTTTCAGGAAACTTTCGACACCGTTCCTGACAAGCAGCTTCTAATCAAATTACTTGCCTGTGGAGTATCGTCTTGAGTTGTGCGACTGGATTCGTGATACAGGGTTCGCAGTAACTGATGGGAAGTCATCGAGTGAAACAGAAGTAACATCTGGTATTCTCCAGGGAAGTTTTAGGCCTTCTACTGTCTCTGATCCATATCAACGATTTGGAAGGCAATGTGAACAGCCCTCTTCTTTGTAGATGGGGCTGTCTTTTATGCTTAGTAAAGTCATCAGAATATCAATACGAATTACAAAATGATTTAGAAAAGACATCTGCATTGTGCGAAAAGTGTAAATTGAACAACAAAAAGTGTGACGCTCTTCACATGAGCACTAAAAAGAATCCGTTAAATGTCGGTTACACGATAAATAATGTAAATTTAAAGTTTGTTGACTTAAGTAAATACCTAGGGATTACAATTACTATCAACTTAAACTATAACCATCACATAGAAAATGTGGGAAGGTGAATCAAAGACTGGGTTTTATTACCAGAACACGATGCAACAGACCTACTAAGAGATCTCCCACACTACGCTTGCTCGCGCTCTACTGCAATATTGCTCTGTGGTATGGGTTCCTTACCAGACAAGACTGACGGAGGACATCGGAAAAGTTGAAAGAAGGGCAGGCCAGCTCGTTTTGTACTATCGCGAAATAGGGGAGATAGTGTACGCAATTGGGGGTGACAATCACTAAAACAAAAGTGGTTTTCGTTGTGACGAGATCTTTCCACAAACTTTCAATTACAAACTTTCTCCTCCCAAATCGAAAACGTTTTGTTGACTCCTCACTTCATAGGAAGAAACGACGGTCGTAATAAAGCAAGAGAAATCAGAGCACGCACGGAAATATTTAGGAGTTAATTTTTCCCATGCGCTGTTTGAGACTCAAACGGAACGAAAATACTCTGAAAGTGGTTCTGAGAACCGCTGCCTAACACTTGGGTGTCAATTGCAGAGAGTGATGTAGATCTACACTCCTGGAAATGGAAAAAAGAACACATTGACACCGGTGTGTCAGACCCACCATACTTGCTCCGGACACTGCGAGAGGGCTGTACAAGCAATGATCACACGCACGGCACAGCGGACACACCAGGAAGCGCGGTGTTGGCCGTCGAATGGCGCTAGCTGCGCAGCATTTGTGCACCGCCGCCGTCAGTGTCAGCCAGTTTGCCGTGGCATACGGAGCTCCATCGCAGTCTTTAACACTGGTAGCATGCCGAGACAGCGTTGACGTGAACCGTATGTGCAGTTGACGGACTTTGAGCGAGGGCGTATAGTGGGCATGCGGAAGGCCGGGTGGACGTACCGCCGAATTGCTCAACACGTGGGGCGTGAGGTCTCCACAGTACATCGATGTTGTCGCCAGTGGTCGGCGGAAGGTGCACGTGCCCGTCGACCTGGGACCGGACCGCAGCGACGGACGGATGCACGCCAAGACCGTAGGATCCTACGCAGTGCCGTAGGGGACCGCACCGCCACTTCCCAGCAAATTAGGGACACTGTTGCTCCTGGGGTATCGGCGAGGACCATTCGCAACCGTCTCCATGAAGCTGGGCTACGGTCCCGCACACTGTTAGGCCGTCTTCCGCTCACGCCCCAACATCGTGCAGCCCGCCTCCAGTGGTGTCGCGACAGGCGTGAATGGAGGGACGAATGGAGACGTGTCGTCTTCAGCGATGAGAGTCGCTTCTGCCTTGGTGCCAATGATGGTCGTATGCGTGTTTGGCGCCGCGCAGGTGAGCGCCACAATCAGGACTGCATACGACCGAGGCACACAGGGCCAACACCCGGCATCATGGTGTGGGGAGCGATCTCCTACACTGGCCGTACACCACTGGTGATCGTCGAGGGGGCACTGAATAGTGCACGGTACATCCAAACCGTCATCGAACCCATCGTTCTACCATTCCTAGACCGGCAAGGGAACTTGCTGTTCCAACAGGACAATGCACGTCCGCATGTATCCCGTGCCACCCAACGTGCTCTAGAAGGTGTAAGTCAACTACCCTGGCCAGCAAGATCTCCGGATCTGTCCCCCATTGAGCATGTTTGGGACTGGATGAAGCGTCGTCTCACGCGGTCTGCACGTCCAGCACGAACGCTGGTCCAACTGAGGCGCCAGGTGGAAATGGCATGGCAAGCCGTTCCACAGGACTACATCCAGCATCTCTACGATCGTCTCCATGGGAGAATAGCAGCCTGCATTGCTGCGAAAGGTGGATATACACTGTACTAGTGCCGACATTGTGCATGCTCTGTTGCCTGTGTCTATGTGCCTGTGGTTCTGTCAGTGTGATCATGTGATGTACCTGACCCCAGGAATGTGTCAATAAAGTTTCCCCTTCCTGGGACAATGAATTCACGGTGTTCTTATTTCAATTTCCAGGAGTGTAGAAACAAGAGCTACAACAGGCGCGCTACGTGAAGCTATTGTAGCTCTTATTTCATGTTATCCTCTTTTGTTCTTCCAGAAACCAAACAGCAAAAGAATAAAAAAAGAAAAAATAGACATTGCAACTTTTATCAGGACTATATAAATCCTAGTAGCAGTAAGGAAATGGTAGACTTTGACATCAGTTTAGTTCCTCCAGTGTCTCATATCTACAGGGTGAAAGTATTTCGATAACGGAAGACGCTGTTGATAGGCGTATTTCCCAGATCAGGATAGTAGGCTGAGGCCTGCATTTGCAACCCATGCACAGAGTGTTTTGAGTTTCAAATGTGTTTTCATTTACATGAGGTAGAAATATTTCATGGAACAATGCCTATTAATCAATGCCTATTAATCAAAGCAGACTGCCGGCCGAAGTGGCCGTGCGGTTAAAGGCGCTGCAGTCTGGAACCGCAAGACCGCTACGGTTGCAGGTTCGAATCCTGCCTCGGGCATGGATGTTTGTGATGTCCTTAGGTTAGTTAGGTTTAACTAGTTCTAAGTTCTAGGGGACTAATGACCTCAGCAGTTGAGTCCCATAGTGCTCAGAGCCATTTTGAATCAGAGCAGACTAAATTAGAACGACAGCGGTGTTTGTTGTAAGAATCTGGTGCAAGTAGTAAACGAGATGTCATGGTTTGAACATTCTAACGCCCACAGTTGTTTGTTCGATGTCGTGGTACAAACGAATGCGAATTTCACGTAACTACGTATGTACAGCCCTGAGCAGATGTTAATACGCCTCCGGAGGCCTTGTATTATTAAACGGGACGCTGCCTAGGAGAAAGAAAGACAAATAGAGGTTAATATTGTACGTCTGTGGGGTCTGACACGTAGAGAACCAGTCTACTCTCAAAGACTGTGCTCGAAACGAGCACCAACAGCTTCAGTACAAGCTTGCAGTATGCCATGCAACGACTGCTGCATACGTTCTGGCATTTAAGATGAAATTGTAGCGTAGGCAGCTGTAATACGCCATTTCATATAATCTGTAATTGTTTGATGAGGTTGAAGGTGCTTACGTCTACTGGGATATCTCTCAAGGAGCAGCGTACTTCCTACATTCGCCATACATCATGAGCATGGGGAAGTACCATATTCCAGCCACGTCATACTAAGAAGGGACCGCTTGACTGTGAGGTCGTAAGTTCAGTCCTTAGTAAGATTTATTGGAAAGTGTAGTGTCAAAAATTATGACAGTAAAAATATTAGCTGCTAATAACTCAGCATGTGCATCAGGAGGGCGACAGGAAATGAGTATCTGGGAGGTCTCGTGCATCTATGCGACATCTGTTTCCATCTATGAGATGCATGTATTACACTTCACAAAATGGACATCGTCGACATTCAAGAAATGTTCAAAACAAACCATCATTTTGCACCATGAACACCGAATGAAAAATGGCGCGCCACAATAACCAGGAAAGTTCGCACCATCAAGTTCGAAGGCAAACTCCTTGGGAGTTACAAACCTTGCAGGACGTTCAGCTAGGTATCCACCCTTAAAGAATGCATGTGGAATCATACTGGTGTAACGGGCTGGTGAGAACTGATGGGATGTGATGGCATGCAACCGAATACGAAACACTGTGTCATGGAACGTATCGTGAAATTGGCTATCCTTTAAGGCGTAAATACAGATACTGCGATAATATGTTTTATAGGCACGTAAAAAGGAACATCCAGAGGCTGAATTTGTTCAGTGGTTCCAGATGGTAAGAACTGCAACGTCAAGAGGGATAGTTTAAAGGAGTGTGATTTTTATACGCAGACCAAGAATATAGCAAAGGCAAGTTATTTTGACCAGCTGTTGGCCGAAAGCAGTGCTCATACCTTGTGTTGTAGTTCTCTTACGCCCATTTTCCCACTCCTGCTTACTCTGATGTAAATATTCTCTATTGCCCTAGCAAGAGCATGCAACGAGAATGAATCGTAGGGTGCAGCAAAGTAAATAACTTTCCAGGCAATTTTCCATCCAGATTAACAGTCGGCATAATTGTATATGAATTCGTTAAGCCACTGATGTTAGTTAATATTGACAGACCTCTCTTGGGTATTAAAATTTTCACGGTTCCTTTCATATCCATTTCCTCTTCAAATCCCAACTGGTCGGAGCTGGAAACAAATTCCTCACAGAACGATGAGATAAGTTTGTTTATCTCATCTGCAAATTTTCGGGCTGATTCCGCAGTTTTCTGTGGATCGTCAAGTTGACGCTTTGTTTAAAATTTCGTTATCTTACGTCTTCAGATTCTGTGGCACTGTTTAAAGGTATGCGACCATCCACTGTTTCCCTTGAAAACAATGAAACCTATGTCGTGCGTAATTTGATGTGCTTAGCGAAGTAGGTCACTATTATGCACATCCTGTAAATTGTATCAGACATTCCTAGAACGCGCAAACACCAGTTTTTGTAACAAGTGCGATTTGTCCTCCCTTGAGTATCCGTAGTTTTTCTTATGGACTACTCGCGATCATATGCTGGAGGACTTATTCGAAATCTGTACACGATTTTTTTTATTATGCTGCGGATGATCTCCCAGGTACATAATTATGTTTAATACACGATCCTTGGACAAAGACTGTCATTTACTACGTTTCACTGGTGACGGGATTTGTGGCGTCTTTCCCACACGGATGATGAACTACATGATTCGATACCTGTGCAATATCTCTTTCGCTTGTTAAGCACGTATCGTCGTCATTGTTCTCCTCATGCACATTGTCCGCACAGTCGAGAGTATAGGACGCCACACATTCTACTGACTTATCTCGCAGAAAGCCTAATATTTTATCTGCCACTTCTTTCTCACTCGCCGTCTGTTGTGACCGAGCGGTTCTAGGCGCTTTAGTCCGGGACCGCGCTGCTGCTGCGGTCGCAGGTTCGAATCCTGCCTCGGTCATGGATGTGTGTGCTGTCCTTAGGTTAGTTAGGTTTAAGTGGTTCTAAGTTCTAGGAGACTGATGACCTCAGATGCTAAGTCCCATAGTGCTTAGAGCCATTTGAACTATTTCTTTCTCACACTGGGAAGTTCCTTGGGTTCCTTTTTACGAAACGTCAACTTCGGCAACAGTTGTTGTAGATATAATGCAATGTTTGCTTTGTTTATCGTTGCCATTTCTCTACTTTGGATCACCACCACTAGGACTGTAGCACTGTTGTGAGTTACTGGTCGACTAAGCAATTCAACTACTCTCCGTAGCCTCATACTGCTCTCACCATTGGATACCTCCAGCCCTGTTGCCATTTGCAGGCAATATTGTGGTTGCATGGTAGACAACATACACGGCGTGGAATGCCTTAAACATCACTGGCCCTTTGCGGCCTCGCACTGAAGGTGTTCCTCGTAAGTGCATTATCACATCGTAAGTGACAGGACCGTCGCAATGGAATTGTACTGTACACACAAAACAATTGAAAGAAAAGTAACATCGTCGCCTAGCATCTAAACAAGAGGGTGGGACAAACAGCTTTCGGTTTTTCCAGTGTTCGCAACACGATAGCTGATAGACTACGTCCACTAGCTTCCTGTAACGAACACCGTTGATATTCTCATTTACGTCACTTTGAGGATTTGACTGTCAGTAGGCATTATCCCATTTAAAAATTTGTAACTGTTGTAAAAAAACAGTCTCAAAATCTTTGTTTTACCTGTAAATACACGTCCTTGCCTACAGTTCAAGTCTGTGAAAACCGCACGTTGACAATGCGTTCCAGTGAAAAGAGTGAAGCCGTTTCTCACAGCAGGCGCTATATTTTGTGTTTTACAAGCGCTCATGCGTTTTTACATAATACTATCTCTCAGTACTGCTATTTCACCAGACCAAGACGGCATCATGTGACCGGTGGTGAGCCTAAGGCTAGGGCTTCGCTCCGAAATATCCATCGAAAAGAAAAATCTAAAAAATTTTCGGTGGTGCTGAGCCACAGTCATAGTTTGTTTTGAACGAATACACCGCCATTTGACTATATATTTCTGTATATTTCCTGTGTACCAAATATATTTCGTCTTTCATGTCATTGATTCAAATGGCTCTGAGCACTATGCGACTTGACTTCTGAGATCATCACTCGCCTAGAACTTAGAACTAATTAAACCTAACTAACCTAAGGACATGACACACATCCATGCCCGAGGCAGGATTCGAACCTGCGACCGTAGCGGTCGCTCGGTTACATGTCATTATCGGGCACAATGATAATAGACCATCTCCGTAATGCGGTGTACTGTAGAGGATGACATGTACGCAGTTCAACACGTTTGCTTAACATGATATAAGTAGCATAAAATTAACGTTAATTTTATTCTATTTATATCACGTTAAGAAATACACTACTGGCCATTAAAATTGCTACACCACAAAGATGACGCGGTACAGATGCGAAATTCAAACGACAGGAAGAAGATGCTGTGATATGCAAATGATTAGCTTTTCACAGCATTCACACAAGGTTGGCGCCGGTGGCGGCACCTACAACGTGCTGACATGAGGAAAGTTTCCAACCGATTTCTCATGCACAAACAGCAGTTGACCGGCGTTGCCTGGTGAAACGTTGTTGTGATGCCTCGTGTAAGGAGGAGAAATGCGTACCATCACGTTTCCGACTTTGATAAAGGTCGGATTGTAGCCTATCGCGCTTTCGGTTTATCGTATCGCGACATTGCTGCTCGCGTTGGTCGAGATCCAATGACTGTTAGCAGAATATGGAATCGATGGGTTCAGGAGGGTAATACGGAACGCCGTGCTGGATCCCAACGGCCTCGTATCACTAGCAGCCGAGATGACAGGCATCTTATCCGCATGGCTGTAACGGATCGTGCAGCCACGTCTCGATCCCTGAGTCAACAGCATGGATTATCAGCTCGGAGACCATGGCTGCGGTTACCCTTGACGCTGCATCACAGACAGGAGCGCCTGCGATGGTGTACTCAACGACGAACTTGGGTGCACGAATGGCAAAACGTGGGATGAATCCTGGTTCTGTTTACAGCATCATGATGGTCGCATCCGTCTTTGGCGACATCGCGGTGAACGCACATTGGAAGCGTGTATGTGTCGTCGCCATATTGGCGTGTCACCCGGCGTGATGGTATGGGGTGCCATTGGTTACACGTCTCAGTCACCTCTTGTTCGCATTGGCGGCACTTTGAACAGTGGACGTTACATTTCAGATGCGACCCGTGGCTCTACCCTTCATTCGATCCCTGCGAATCCCTACATTTCAGCAGGATAATCCACGACCGCATGCTGCAGGTTCTGTACGGGCCTTTCTGGATACAGAAGATGTTTGACTGCTGCCCTGGTCAGCACATTCTCCAAATCTCTCAGCAATTGAAAACATCTGGTCAATGGTGGCCGTGCAACTGGGTCGTCCAAAACGCCAGTGACTACTGTTGGTGAACTGTGGTATGGTGTTGAAGCTGCATGGGCAGCTGTACCTGTACACGTCATCCAAGCTCTGTTTGACTCAATACCCAGGCGTATCAAGGCCGTTATTACGGCCAGAGGTGGTTGTTCTGGGTACTGATTTCTCAGGATCTATGCACCCAAATTGCGTGAAAATATAATCACATGTCAGTTATAGTATAATATATTTGTCCAATGAATACCCGTTTATCATCTGCATTTCTTCCTGGTGTAGCAATTTTAATGGCCAGTAATGTGTATTGTACTGTGTAATAGGGTGAACATTGTTGAACCTGATGAACTATAGGGACGGATTCCTGACTGTAAATGTGGGAAAAAGTCCATGACAATGTGTCTGGGAATAGACGGTGTGCGTGCTACGACAACAGATCATCGCGGATACCCAGTACAGTGCTGCATCGCATCCGCGTCACAACAGATGCTGCAGGTGAGAAGGATAGTAGCGTTTGTCATGAATGATGCACATAATCGTACTTTTTCTTACGCCATATTGGCGGGCCACTTGCCTGGTGCTTGTAGAAGGGTTCGTCTAAGTATTCTGTAGAATCCCGTCCTCCAAATCTAGTGTACGCGTAGTCCGCCTCTTCCTTGCATGTTCGTCTGTCTGGGAGAACCCATGATCATACAGACGCCCAAAAAGGGCTTGAAATGTTGTGTGATGTGTTTGGTGTCTGGGAGTGTAATTGTTTTGGTATAACCGTGCTGCCTCTCCACCGTTTCCGTCTATTTGGCCGTACACAAACACCATCTCGGGCTGTTCCCGAGATGAATATCGGACGATTCTATTGCTTACAGCAAACTGCGTCCGTCACACAGCGTGTAACATCGAAGTAACATACGGCACGTGGTTAGAGGAACTTTCATTCGTCGGCGCCATCTACCGCGGCAACGATGTATTTCTAGACGTATGTTCATACGACCTTATTTCCTCCTTTTGCAACCATGAACCCGTCCCTGCAGTTTGTCAGATTTATTAATGTTCACCCAGTATGTCATACTGTACAGTAAGCAGCAAAGTACGTTAATGATCTAAGATCATTGTGGTCGATAATAGCGTGAAAGCGGAAATCTAGGTTATACACATAAAATACACAGGGAGTTTCCATAAAAGTATGTAAAAATTCAAGAGAGCGTAGAGAATGATCCACTGGACAATTTGAGGTATGGAACCGGGGTCGGGAAGCCAGCTTAATGAGATAATAGAAATAAAATCACATTACTGTGTGCTTTTTTATTTACATTAGTTAACTGGAAATACCATCACTGTCACAATGAACGTACCATTTATACTGCAACTTGCAAAATGTGCTGAAACTGATGACCATTAACCTCAATGCAAGAATGACATCAGCGAACAAGATTTTGATGTTGTTGTGGTCTTCAGTCCAGAGATGGTTTGATGCAGCTCTCCATGCTACTCTGTCCAAGTAACTACTGCAACCTACATCCTTCTGAGTCTGCTTAGTGTATTCATAAATTGGTCTCCCTCTACGATTTTTACCCTCCAATACTAAATTGGTGATCCCTTGATGCCTCAGAATGTTTCCTACCAACCTATCCCTTCTTCTAGTCAAGTTGTGCTACAAATTCCTCTTCCATCCAATTCTGTTCAGTGTCCCCTCATTAGTTACGTGATCTATGCATTTAATCTTCAGTGTTCTTCTGTAACACCACATTTCGAAAGCTTCTATTCTGTTCCTGTCTAAACTATTTATCGTCCATGTTTCACTTCCATACATTGCTACACTCCACACAAATACTTTCACAAAAGACTTCCTGACACTTCAATTTATACTTCATGTTAAAAACAAATTCTCTTCTTAAGAAACGCCTTCCTTCTCATTGCCAGTCTACATTTTATATCTTCTCTACTTGGACCATCATCGGTTATTTTGCTCCGCAATAGCAAGTCTCATCTACTACGTTAAGTGTCTGATTTCCTAATCTAATTCCCTCAGTATCACATGATTTAATTAGACGACATTCCATTACCCTTGTTTTGCTTTTGTTGATGTTCATCTTATATCCTCCTTTCAAGACATTTTCCATCCCGTTCAACTGCTCTTCCAGGTCCTTTCCTGTCTCTGACAGCATCACAATGTCGTCGGCAAAACTCAAAGTTTTAATTCCTTCCCCATGGATTTTAATTCCTGCTCCAAATTTTTCTTTTGTTTCCTTTACTGTTTGCTCAATATACAGATTGAATAACATCGGGGATAGGCTGCAAAACCGTCTCACTCCCTTCTCAAGCACTGCTTCCCTTTCATGCCCCTCGACTCTTATAACTGCCATCTGGTTTCTGTACAAATTGTAAATAGCCTTTCCATTCCTGTAATTTACCCCTGCCACCTTCACAATTTGAAGGAGAGTATTCCAGTCAACACCGTCAAAAGCTTTCTCTAAGTCTACAAATGCTAGAAACGTAGGTTTGCCTTTCCTTATTGTAAGATCAGTCGTAGGGTCAGTATTGCCTCAAGTGTTGCAACATTTCTACGGAATCCAAACTGATCTTCTCCGAGTTCGGCTTCTACCATTTTTTCCATTCCTCTGTACAGAATTCGTATTAGTATTTTTCATCCGTGTCTTACTGAACTGATAGGTGGGTCTTTAGATATCCCCATAGGAAATAATCAAGGGGATTCAGATCAGTTGACGTCGCAAGCCATGCAATACGACATACCCTGCCAATCCAGTGACCAGGAAATACTGTAGCGGTACTGCTCCATCGTATTGTACTGTACGTCTCTGAATAGCACTATGAATAGGTCTGTCGTTGATTCAGAGCAGTTCTGTCACGGGGCAATGTAAACAGAGCCACCTTATGGATAAGTAAACAAAACCTGCATCATGACTCCGTGTAGATCAGGCTCGTCCTCCTAATTTCCTTGCAGGAAGTAAAGAATGTACATTAAATAAACAGCACAGTACGTGTAAACTTTTACGCATGCCAGTCGTAAACAAGTTGTAAAACAGTAATGCTAGAGAAAGTGGTAGACAAGTATACTTCCATATCTCCTTAAGTTCCCCATCTCAAATTGTTCAGTGGGGCGTTCTTCATATCCTGTTACATTTTTTCACGCTCTTACGGAAACACCCTGTACTGAAATGTATTCCATCAAGAATCTCTCTGTGTGTCGATTAATTTAATATACAGCCTGAATACGTCGCCTGTTCGTGCTCGCCGGCAGTACCACGCATTGTTTCCCACGACATCCGCATTCACGGAGCTAGGCGCGCAGGCGCAGCTTTTCATGTGCAGCCGCCAGATTCCTGGAGCTTTTATCTGCCGCTCGGTCGCGAAGCTCCAGGAAGTGCGTAAATCAGCGAACGGACCGCCTTACGCCTCCCCCATGTGAGTCGGCGCTATTGGCGGGCGCAGAGGCTACCAGCAGGGTTCCCAACGTCGCCATTGCTGACGAGAAGCGGACAGGAGAAAGTGCTTCTACTTCCAGTGTCGCTCGCGCTCTCCACGGGGCAGCACCTCTGGCGTCTAAGTGTACACCGCTGACGTAACGAGATTCAACAGCAGAGGTAGGTGGTGTTTACGTATTTCAGCATTACTATCCTACTGCAGTCATCGCCATGAATTTGGACTGCTCAAGGTTGTGCATCTCGATCACTTCGTTTGCACGGACACCCCGTTCCGCTTTTTTCGTAAGCTAAGTTTCCAGTACCTATTCTGGTTTCTCATGTAAACTTTCCAATATCGATCCAGGAATTCCGGGTTTGGCTACCCTATTGCAGCTCCCATAATCGGTTTTTGCCCCACGAAAATACTCTACAGCGTTTCACTCGTGGTTCGGTTTTCAGGTTGCTAACTACTTTTTAAAACGTTGGCTAATGTGGACGAAGTGATTTTGTGTGGAGTGAATTTCATACTGGTCTGGCCAAGAAGTTATTCACTTCTTTTACGTAACTGAAGACAAGCACAGTTTACTTTTATAATAAGGGAAGAGGTAAACTTATCACACAATTCAAAAATGCAATAACTGAGAAAAATCAACTTAAGGTTGGTTGGTTGGTTTCGGGGAAGGAGACCAGACAGCGAGGTCATCGGTCTCATCGAATTAGGGAAGGATGAGGAAAGAATTCGGCCGTGCCCTTTCAGAGGAACCATCCCGGCATTTGCCTGGAGTGATTTAGGGAAATCACGGAAAACCTAAATCAGGATGGCCGGACGCGGGATTGAACCGTCGTCCTCCCGAATGCGAGTCCAGTGTCTAACCACTGCGCCACCTCGCTCGGTCAACTAAAGGAGTCTATAAAACTTTTATTGGAATGGTATAAGCTTAAATTTCAAGTAAGCATTTCTGACAATAAATTCCATCATATTCTATACAACAGTAATATGGAAATCTAGTTTTTTTTCTTTGGCGTTTTTAGCATTAACCATTTAGTGAGAGGAGTGAGTAAATATAGATTTGGTACACAATATCATATATACAGCATAATCATTAGAAATTACTTAAATTCCAGGTGAAGTTCATGGTACACTTTGTGCAGTCACACACTAAACACAGCCATAGACAACAACTTCTTATCCTGGAACCTTTGTGTCTGACTTATAACTAGATATCCGCTTCTTGCAGAAACGAGGCAATACCGACATAGTCCACTGTGGTAAGCTGTCGGAACAGGTCTGTCACAGATGTAGGTTGGGGAATTCCTGCCCTGATCGAGGCCTTAAGAAACTTGTGGCGTTGTCTGTCATAGCGTGTATACCCTGGTATCACATAGCTGATGTCTACAATCTCAGTTGGATGGACTTCGCAGATAGCTGAAGTTTCATACTATGAAGATGTGAAGGGTAACAGCCATGACCCAGCCGAATTCGTGTTATGGTAGTGGTATGACGTCTACATAGCTTGATTTGGGATAATCACGTTTTTCTCGGAATACTCGGTTGTATTGTGGCATAATGTCTTCCTTTGGACTGTTTTGAGATCTCCCACGTCTGTGACCACTCCTGATGGATCTTTTTCTTTACGCCAGTGAAAAATCTGTATGCAGCAGGCAAGTGTAGCAAGACCGGTCAGAAAACGTAGTTCTATTCTCGTCCAGCGTCAGGTGTTGTGAGGTAATTATTAATTACTTCTTTGAGTTTTATCACGTCACTTGCTTTCCTAAAACTTTTTTGTTTTTGTTATGAGTTCTAATGTAATACTTTGCCACTTTTCCATCCCAAATAACACATCGTTTTTTACTTACAGTAATATAATACGAAATTCAAAACACCCTCAGGTAAAATTAGTATTTAAGTTAGAATAACGAAGGAAAAACAATTTGACATGGTTTTATTAGAAAAATACAATCTGGAACATTATAACCTACGAAAATCAATCAGTGAACATCAATTAGGTACAATTTAAAGAATAAAATTTACTAAAACATACAACCATGAATGACCTTACATATTGTAACAGCACTTTTCATCGAGAAAAGGAATACAGTATGAACTTTATTTGTAGCAGAAATTTCAATTTTTTTTTGTACACTGCAGCGCTCGAAATTTCGTAATACGTAATCGTTAAAACAGTGTCTACTCCTTCAGCCATGCGTGTACATTTGAAGGATACTGTAATGTAAGACATAGACACAGTAGGAACACAGACATTGTAGTAACCAATGACATTAAAAATTACATTCAACTTACACATGACAAGTGTCACAACTCAGGAGGTGTCGCTCTTCTTGAATGATCCATGCACACCTGCCATCAGCAACGCTGAAGCGACACTGCTCTTCCTGTGACGAATCATGGGAGTAGCCTACAAGAAAACTAATATAACTGCCATGTCGTGGACAAATTGGGAGATGGAAATGTGACGATTTTCGTGCACGTTGGGGCACTTCACAGGTATTTTTCAGTGAAAAACTAAAAATTACCATTTTCTGACCTGTGTCACTTTTCTTGCCAGGGTGCAGTAAGCTGCTACTTCTAAATGACGAAATTTTCATTACTTGTATGTAATTATTTGCGCTATTATAATTTCAGCTCTACCACAGTTTTGAAGTGCAGTACACTATCTCTCAGTACATATTCTGTTGACATTAGTACAGAATATGTCAGGAAGATATCAACCCACCAGGACTACTTCGTGGACTCGGGTAGGCGCGCCGGCCGCGGATCGAATCCTCCTGGCGGATTAACGACGACGGCCGGTGTGCCGGCCAGCCTGGATGTGGTTTTTAGGCGGTTATCCACATCCTACTTGGAGAATACCGGGCTGGTCCCCACGTCCCCCCTCAGTTACACGACTCACATACATTTGCAACACATTCACACTATTTCACTATTTACACTAGACGCAGACAGCTGGGGTACACTAATTCCGTCCTGAGGGGTACGGGGTGGCGGCAGGAAGGGCATCCGGCCATCCCTTAAAATTAACATGCCAAATCCGGTTAACCATGTCCGACCGTGCGTAACAGTGGGACAAGGCGCAAGGGACAGATACACTACTGGCCATTAAAATTCCTACACTAAGAAGAAATTGGACAAATATATTATACTAGAACTCACATGTGATTACATTTTCATGCAATTTGGATGCATAGATCCTGAGAAATCAGTACCCAGAACAACCACCTCTGGCCGTAATAACGGCCTTGATACGCCTGGGTATTGAGTCAAACAGAGCGTGGATGACGTGTACAGGTACAGCTGCCCATGCAGCTTCAACACCATACCACAGTTCATCAAGTGCAGTGACTGGCGTATTGTGACGAGCCAGTTGCTCGGCCACCATTGACCAGACGTTTTCAATTGGTGAGAGATCTGGAGAACGTGCTGGCCAGGGCAGCAGTCGAACATTTTCTGTATCCAGAAAGGCCCGTACAGGACCTGCAACATGCAGTCGTGCATTATCCTGCTGAAATGTAGGGCTTCGCAGGGATCGAATGAAGGGTAGAGCCACGGCTCGCATCTGAAATGCAACGTCCACTGTTCAATGTGCCGCCAATGCGAACAAGAGGTGACCGAGACGTGTAACCAATGGCACCCCATACTATCACGCCGGGTGATACGCAAGTATGGCGATGACGAACACACGCTTCCAATGTGCGTTCACCGCCATTTCGCCAAACACGGATGCGACCATCATGATGCTGTAAACAGAACCTAGATTCATCCGAAAAAATGGCGTTCTGCCATTCGTGCACCCAAGTTCATCGTTGAGTACACTATCGCAGGCGCTCCTGTCTGTGATGCAGCGTCAAGGGTAACCGCAGCCATGGTCTCCGAGCTGATAGTCCATGCTGCTGCGAACGTCTTAAAACTGTTCGTGCAGATGGTTGTTGTCTTGCAAACGTCCCCATCTGTTGACTCAGGGATCGAGACGTGGCTGCACGATCCGTTACAGCCATGTGGATAAGATGTCTGTCATCTCGACTGCTAGTGATACGAAGCCGTTGGGATCCAGCACGGCGTTCCGTATTACCCCCCTGAACTCACCGATTCCATATTCTGCTAACAGACATTGGATCTCGACCAACGCGAGCAGCAATGTCGCTATACGATAAACCGCAATCGAGTAGGCTACAATTCGATCTTTACCAAAGTCGGATACGTGATGGTACGCATTTCTCCTCCTTACACGAGGCATCACAACAACGTTTCACCAAGCAACGCCGGTCAACTGCTGTTTATGTATGAGAAATCGGTTGGAAACTTTCCTCATGTCTGCACGTTGTAGGTGTCGCCACCGGCGCCAACCTTGTGTGAATGGTGTGAAAAGCTAATCATTTGCATATCACACCATCTTCTTTCTGTCGGTTAAATTTCGCGTCTGTAGCACGTCATCTTCGTGGTGTAGCAATTTTAATGGCCAGTAGTGTAGATAGAATGTCAGGAAGATATCAAATAGAATATGGTGATAAAATTCTTTCGCTGCGAGTGGTTTAAAATCTACAAGCTTCCGGCCAAGTGCATCGTAAGGTGGCCAGACTGTAACGTGATTGGTACTGCCTTCTGTGACGGCAATCGTGTTCGCTCCAGCACCATATATGGAAATGTTTCCGTTTCGCGCCCCAGCCTTCCAATGGCAGAGTCCCAAGATGTACTTAGCTGCAGTTTGCCGTCTTCATTGAGGGGGACTGTCACAAATTTTTATTTCGACGCTTCTTTTGTGACGCTAACCCAGAAACTATGAGTACCTTAATAACAGATGTCTCGTCGAATGCAATAAGCTGTCCGTTTCCAGGAGCGTGTTCTGCTACAGCTAATTTCTCACGATACCGAAAGCGAAAACATCTGTCCTTTTCTACACGGAGCTATTCAGTAGTACGCACAGACACAAACTACAGAAAACTGTCCACACCCACAGCGTACTTTATTTGCTCCTGCCGTCCTGGTGCCTGTCTCGTCTTTCATAGGCCCTTGTGAGTTGTTGAATTTTTGCTGGAGGCCTGAAAACCGAATCGATTTGTTGCCTCTTTAGGAGCCGGCTGATCTTTCCTGTTACTGAACCACTGAACGCCAAAAAAAGCAAGCTTCTTCGTGTCCTCCTCTTCGGAAAGAGCACTTGGGAAATACGGCGGTCGTTGTAGCAGTTCCGCTTGAATATTTTCCTAAGTGGCTCTATTTCTATGGCAGGTTTTCAGCGTCGCTCGATGCACGAAGATATTCACAACAGAACGTTTCTGCGACGGGTAATGGTACCTGGTAGCGTGCAGATACCGGTCCTTGTGGGCGGGCTTCCAGTAAACAAAACAGAGTATGTTTGACGACAACATGTGGATGTTATTTCTGCGTGGCACGTTCTGAGATATGACGCACTGCTCTTGAAGATGTCTCCAAAGCCTAATTTGCAGCAGTATACGCAATAAACTTCATTACAGTCAAACGGCGAAAATGTCATTGAGACTCTTTTAGGTGACTGTGGTCCCCAGTAAAGAAAAGACAAAATGCCGGTATATTTGCTACATCAGCAAAATTAAAACGCTTTGTTATATTCATATATATTCATATATTTTGCTAATTTATAAACTAGTGTACCTGCCTTCGTTTGGTAGCAGAATAACTGGTACACAATCAATGGCGCTTGAAATAATATTCGACAATTCTGTGAACAGGAATAGTAGCTCTGTGTTTACTTGTCATTCCGAATCTCCTAAAGTTATGAGTACTATAATTTGCCACTGGTGATGACTTAGCACTTTTGCCACACCATGCGTGGGATAGAGGGGTGTAATGAAGCAGCTCTTCAATCGTTAATTGGCATGTACGAGATTTTTTAAACATGAACATAATGAAGCAATTTTTTTGAGTCATCAATCTTCTGACTGGTTTGATGCGGACCGCCACGAATTCCTCTCCTGTGCCAACCTCTTCATCTCAGAGTAGCACTTGCAACCTACGTCCTCACTTACGTGCTGGATATATTACAATTCCAATCTCTGTCTTCCTCTACAGTTTTTGCCCTCTACAGCTCCCTCTAGTACCATGGATGTCATTCCATGATGTCTTAACAGATATCCTATCACCCTATCCCTTCTCCTTATCAGTGTTTTCCACATATTCCTTTCCTCTCCGATTCTGCGGAGAACCTCCTCATTCGTTACCTTATCAGTCCACCTAATTTTGTGCGTACGTCTGTAGCACCACATCTCAAATGCTTCGATCCTCTTCTGCATTGGTTTTCCCACAGTCGATATTTCATTACCATACAATGCTGTGCTCCAAACACATATCCTCAGAAATCTCTTCCTCAAATTAAGGCCTATGTTTGATACTAGTAGACTTCTCTTGGCCAGGAATGCCTTTTTTGCCAGTGCTAGTCTACTTTTGATGTCCTCATTTTCCGTCCGTCGTTGGTTATTTTGCTGCCTAGGCAGCAGAATTCCTTAACTTCGTCTACTTCGTAACTATCAATCCTGATGTTAAGTTTCTCGCTTTCTCATTTCTGGTACTTCTCATTACTTTCATCTTTCTCCTATTTATTCTCAATCCATATTCTGTACTCATTAGACTGTTCATATCATTCAGGAGGTCATGTAATTCTTCTTCACTTTGACTCAGGATAGCAATGTCATCAGCGTATCGTATCATTGATATCCTTTCATCTTGAAATTTAATTCCTCGCTGGTACCTTTCTTTTATTTCCTTCATTGCTTCTTCGATGTACAGATTGAACAATAGGACGAAAGACTATATTCCTATCTCACACCGTTTTTTATTCCGAGCACTTCGTTCTTGGTCGTCCATTCTTATTATTCCCTCTTGGTTCTTGTACATATCGTATATTACCCGTCTCTCCCTATAGCTTACTGCTATTTTTCTCAGAATTTCGAACATCTTGCACCATTTTACGTTGTCGAACGCTTTTCCCACCTCGACAAATCCTACGAACATGTCTTCATTTTTCTTTAGCTTCGATTCTATTATCAGCCGCAACGTCAGAATTGCGTATTTGGTGGGTTTACTTTTCCTAAAGCCAAACTGATAGTCATCTAAAACATCCTCAATTTACTTTACGATTCTTCTGTATATTATTCTTGTAAGCAGTGTGCGATTTGCAGGGGGGGATGGGGGGGGATTCCCCCCCCCCCCTCTCTGCATCAGACCATCCCCTCCTCTGGTTTTAGTTTATGCATCCCAACCTGGGATGTTTATTTCCCACGCTCTGGAGTAATACTTTACATATAGTTTAAATTTGTGGAGCCGAACACTGAAAGTTTTTAATACAGTCTTACTATTAACATGTTTGCTTCTTAATTTTGAGAAAGTTTTCTGTAGTGGGTAAGCATTTCAAAACATTTAGAACTAAACGACAATAGGATGCACGCCACATTTCCGTAGCATGCCACAATGTTGCAAGACGTCGCCCCAGCGTAAACGAGGCTTTAGAGCCAGGTCTGTATTGTATGGTGAATGTGATGTGTTGCGTACTAAACTAAAACCTGCAATCAGATCCAGACGTCGCGGAAAACTGTGAAGAGGTGTCATCCTGCAGCAAAATAACGCTCGCCCACATTCTGCCAAACTGACAGCCGACGCAATAAAGGAGTTGAGATTCGAGGTGCTGGAACATCCACCATACAGTCCAGACCTGGCTCCAAGCGATTTTCACATGTTTGGACCCTTAACGGAAGCACTACAGGGAAGAAGATTTGAAAGTGATGATGACGTCATTGCTGCGGTGCAAAATTGGTTACAGATGCAACCGATAAACGTATTTTCTGATAAAATAAATAAACTCGTAAAACGTCCAGGGAGGTTACGTAGAAAAATAACGCATGTTTCAGTTTTCTATCATCAGAATAAGTACAGCTTTTCACAAATGTGCCTTTACTTTTGGAACTCCCCTCTTATACCTGTATGTAAATGATTTTGTAAATGAACTTTACCTGTAATGTACTTTTAAAGATCTAACAAGGGATGGCTTTTCTGATAGTGCTTACGCGTGAATAGTGAGTTTCGGCATTAACATCTATTTGTAAATAATTGTTTAACCATGGGTAACGCCACGGTCCAAGCTAGTTACATGTGTAATTATACTAACCCCCTAAGACATTCTCCCCCCCCCCCCCCCCCCCACTGGTAAAAGCACAAATCGAACACTGCTTGTAAGTAACTTTAATGCATCAGCTGTTAAGCTGATTGTGCGATAATTCCCGCTCTTGTCAGCTCTTGCTGTCTTCGGAACTGTGTGGATGATATTTTTCCGAAGTCAGATGGTATGACGCCAGACTCATTCATTCTACACACCAACGTAAATAGTCGTTTCGTTGCCACCTCCCCCAACGATTTTAGAAATTCTGATGGAATGTTATCCATCCCTTATGCCTTACTTGATCTCAAATTCTCCAAAGCTCTCTTAAATTCTGACTCTAATACCGGATCCCCATCTCTTCTAAATCGACACCTGTTTCTTCTTGTATCACATCAGCCATATCTCCCCTCTCATAGAGGTATTAAGTGTACTCATTCCACCTACCTGCTCTCTCCTCTGCATTTGAGAGAGGGAATTCAAATTGTACTCTTGAGGTTCCCGCCCATGATTTTAATTTCATTGAAGGTTGTTTTGATTTTCTTATATGCTGAGTCAGTCTACCAACAATCACTTCTTTTTCGATTTCTTCACATTTTGCATTCAGCCATTTTGTCCTGCCTTCCCTGCCCTAACTATTTATTTTCTTCCACAGTGACTTGTCTTTCTGTATTCCTGAACTTTATCTGAATATTATTGTACTTCTTTCTTTCATCGATCGACTGAAGAATTTCTTCTGTTACCCAAAATTTCGTCGCAGTTACTTTCTTTGTACCTACATCTTTCTTTCAAACTTCTGCAACTGCCATTTTAGAGCTGTCGATTCATCTTCAAGTGAACTGCCTGCTGAGCTATTCCTTATTGCTGTATCTGTAGCCTCAGAGAACTTCCAGTGTCTTCCATTGTACCTCGTCATTCCTTAGTACTTCCGTATCCCACTTCTTTGCGTATTGATTCTTCCTGACTAATGTCTTTAACTTCAGCCTACTCTTCATCACTACTATATTGTGATCTGAGTCTACACTCCTGGAAATTGAAATAAGAACACCGTGAATTCATTGTCCCAGGAAGGGGAAACTTTATTGACACATTCCTGGGGTCAGATACATCACATGATCACACTGACAGAACCACAGGCACATAGACACAGGCAACAGAGCATGCACAATGTCGGCACTAGTACAGTGTATATCCACCTTTCGCAGCAATGCAGGCTGCTATTCTCCCATGGAGACGATCGTAGAGATGCTGGATGTAGTCCTGTGGAACGGCTTGCCATGCCATTTCCACCTGGCGCCTCAGTTGGACCAGCGTTCGTGCTGGACGTGCAGACCGCGTGAGACGACGCTTCATCCAGTCCCAAACATGCTCAATGGGGGACAGATCCGGAGATCTTGCTGGCCAGGGTAGTTGACTTACACCTTCTAGAGCACGTTGGGTGGCACGGGATACATGCGGACGTGCATTGTCCTGTTGGAACAGCAAGTTCCCTTGTCGGTCTAGGAATGGTAGAAGATGGGTTCGATGACGGTTTGGATGTACCGTGCACTATTCAGTGTCCCCTCGACGATCACCAGTGGTGTACGGCCAGTGTAGGAGATCGCTCCCCACACCATGATGCCGGGTGTTGGCCCTGTGTGCCTCGGTCGTATGCAGTCCTGATTGTGGCGCTCAGCTGCACGGCGCCAAACACGCATACGACCATCATTGGCACCAAGGCAGAAGCGACTCTAATCGCTGAAGACGACACGTCTCCATTCGTCCCTCCATTCACGCCTGTCGCGACACCACTGGAGGCGGGCTGCACGATGTTGGGGCGTGAGCGGAAGACGGCCTAACGGTGTGCGGGACCGTAGCCCAGCTTCATGGAGACGGTTGCGAATGGTCGTCGCCGATACCCCAGGAGCAACAGTGTCCCTAATTTGCTGGGAAGTGGCGGTGCGGTCCCCTACGGCACTGCGTAGGATCCTACGGTCTTGGCGTGCATCCGTGCGTCGCTGCGGTCCGGTCCCAGGTCGACGGGCACGTGCACCTTCCGCCGACCACTGGCGACAACATCGATGTACTGTGGAGACCTCACGCCCCACGTGTTGAGCAATTCGGCGGTACGTCCACCCGGCCTCCCGCATGCCCACTATACGCCCTCGCTCAAAGTCCGTCAACTGCACATACGGTTCACGTCCACGCTGTCGCGGCATGCTACCAGTGTTAAAGACTGCGATGGAGCTCCGTATGCCACGGCAAACTGGCTGACACTGACGGCGGCGGTGCTCAAATGCTGCGCAGCCAGCGCCATTCGACGGCCAACACCGCGGTTCCTGGTGTGTCCGCTGTGCAGTGCGTGTGATCATTGCTTGTACAGCCCTCTCGCAGTGTCCGGAGCAAGTATGGTGGGTCTGACACACCGGTGTCAATGTGTTCTTTTTTCCATTTCCAGGTGTGTATATCTGCACGTGGGTACGCCTTACAATCCAGTATCTGATTTCGGACTCTCTGCCTGACCATGACGTAATCTAACTGAAATCTTCCCTTATAACCCGGCATTTTTCAAGTATACCTTCTCCTCTTGTGATCCTTGAACAGAGTACTCACTATTTCTAGCTGAAATTTATTACAGAACGCAATTAGTCTTTCTCCTCTTTCATTCCTTGTCCCAAGCCCATATTCTCCTGTAACCTTTTCTTCTCTTCTTTCCCCTACAAGTGCATTCCTGTCACCCATGCCTGTTACATTTTCATACCCCTTTACGTACTTTATTACCTTTTCAGTGCCCTCGTATACTTTCTCTATGTCTTCATCTTCAGCCTGCGACCTCGGCATGTATACCTGAACTAGCGTTGTCGGTGTTGGTTTACTGCCGCTTCTGATAAGAAGAACCCTAACACTGAACTGTTCACAGTAACACCAGTCTCTGCCCTACTTTCCTATTCATAACGAATCCTACTCCCGTTATACTACTTTCCGCTGCTCTTGATATTGCCCTTTACTCACCTGACCAGAAATCCTTGCCTTCTTTCCATTTTACCTCACTGACGCCCACTGTATCTAGATTGAGCCTTTGCATTTAAATTTTCAGATTTTGAAGCATTTGCCTCTGTTTATTAAAATAAACTATGTTACAAAAGTGCTAAAAGTCTCACTTCACCTTCCACCCCCCCCCCCCCCTCCCTCCGTGCTGGCAAAATCGATTCAGGTTCATCATATAAAAGAGTCTTCCTGAAGACGCATTAAAAATGTAAACGTGATACGTTAACTCCGCTTCTCCGCACTTGGCCCGTCAAATTTCGTCACCATGACCGATGGTTTGTCAGTTCACGTTATTCACTTGTTGCGCGTGTAGTTCTAGTTCAGTGTCAGTGACACTGAATAGCAACGGCCTATGCAATGCATAGAAGTATTCGTGAAGTCGCACTAGAACTACGTTCGTTCTTCACGTTTATATTTCATCCTTCTGTAATTCTGAGATTTATCTGCATATTTTATTTCAGTAAATGGAGTGACTGGTACAAATATGCGGTGTTCTTAACAGCTGCAACTACAATATTTCTGAAGTTACGCGATATTCCCTCTCCTCTTTGAGACGAAAAATCGAAAAAAGTTTCGTGCGCCGCGCACGGAGCACATTGCGAGAAAATCGCGTTTGCAGGTCGCACAAGAGGCTGATATTTATTTTATGTTACCAAAACAAATTTCATTATTTTATTTTCTCGTCGGAAGATCGGTAGTCCAATAGGAAACAAATTTATGACCGTAATGTTTCTTCGTTACACAGCAAAAATAATTTCACGTGCCTTACAGTATTTTATTACAGATCTTTAAAAATCTATATGCATTTGTAAACTTCGAGAGTGTTCCTATACTTTTTTCATATTTCATAGCACAGGCTGAGCAAGAAAACATTTATAATCGAGTTTCAATATTTATGATTTTTAGGCTCCGTACGTCAATCGGCGAAAACGGAACCCTTATGGGATAACTTCGTTGTCCGTCTATTTGTCCGACTTTTAACAACAGTTTTTCTCAGGTATGGGTAGACGTATAAAGTTGATATTTATGTGGTATACTAACGTCTGTGCTCCATTGGGGGTGTAAGTGAATATGATCTAAAGACACCGCCATTTATACTACGTATTTTGACAAACGCAAACTCATTCATCAAAACGAATGCTTTCCGTTGACCTAGATTCGGAAAATTTGGCAAGAAGCAAGGTTTCACAGTACAAATAAAGGGAAAAAATCCGAAAAATGTTAACCTGTAATTACATCACTCGAAAAAATATGTTTGCCATTTGTTATCCGTGTGTCTGTCTGTCCATCTGTTAAGACACCTTTTTCTCAGGAACTACAATAGAAAGTACGAAATTACAAAAAATTTAAATTTAAAACTTGAAATTAAAACATTCTCGAAGTCTTGGAATTCCCGAGATCGATATCTTGCCAGTATCGATATCGATAGCGATGTGAAACTTCTCGTGATGTGCCGTACAGCTTGCCACTAATAAATGGACAACATTCTGAATGACAAATACAATGCTACCCGTACGTGACCCTGGCATGTGCCGATCGTACAGAAAGGCTTCCGGTGTCAACAGGGTTAGCAACAGGAAGGGCATCCGACCGCCCTCTACCACTAACGTTGCCAAATCCGAAAATTAACATGTCGACCTCTTGAAAACAGGGGTGAAGACGAGGAGAAAGAAGAAGAAGAAGAAGAAGAAAGAAGAATCATACTTTATATTATGCTCGTGTTTTAGGTATACTAAGCAAGATGTAATAAAAGTACTCACGGTATAACAAAAGTATTCCGACAAATGTGGCGGTTTGTGGACATGCCCTCAGAAACAAACTGAGGATAGGTATCCATGTCCCAAAATGACGTTACGAAGCGTCAAAAGTTATTTGGTTGACGCCTGCCGATAGTCTCCCTGTTCGGCAGCAAATGTGAGTCTGCACGGAAAAAAGAAGACTAGGATGTAATGTCTCGTTGACATCGAGGTCTTTAGAGGCAGTGCACAAGCTTGGAATGTTGCAAGGGTGGGGAACGAAATCGGAATTGCTCTTTGAAAGGGATCTTCCCGGCATTTGTCTGGAGCTACTTAAGGAAATCACGGGAAACATAAATCTGGATGGCGGCGGCAGGATTTGAACCGTCGCCACCCAGAATGCGAGTCCTGTGTGCTGACAGCGGCGCCTCTCTCTCGGTAATCTTACGGTAGAGGCGCTCAAGTGGAGCTCCATCCCATGGGCTGGATGCCATTCACGACATGAGATGGCGTCGAATACGTCTACACCTGCCTAAAAAACACTATAGACTTCACAGTGTAGACTGCAAAGCGTTTAAACACGTGTTTGTTATCGGAGGGGTGCCCTCTGACAGGTGTTTCCTACATAACTTCGACGCTCTGTAGTGTTACTGGCGATGTTTCTGGACATGGGTTCCTGTCCTGTTAGTTCCTCAAGGCACTGTATACAAACCCTCGACGTTTTACGGTATATTTTTATTACAGCTCGTATATTTCCATCAAAGAAAACGCTGGCTTTGTTTACAACAAATGAATTTCGGTAAGTAGGGTAACTGGCTTGCACCTCCTGCTGATAGCTGTTTCGTAGCCAGCTTGAAGTTGCCAAAGGACGTCACTTGTACAGCGACTACCTGTTACACACATTTTAATATAGTCCTGCATTGCTGGTCAGTTAGTTTAGTTTTTGCTACTTGTCAGCATTAAACTAATCGATCTCCACTTCACACTAAGTTTTCTCATAGTTAATTCACCATATAAAATGAGCATCTACTTACCTTCCACTAGGTCCTACTGAAGGACGTGGCGCAGTGTTCAATGATAAGACAGTGCTGGTACCTCCCTCATATGGCGAGAGGTGGGAACGCTTTATGCACCCAAGAACATAGTCAAACAGGATCGTTTTGGTGGTCCATGTGTTATGGTGAGGAAGCCATACTGTTGCAAGGGCGTACTGAACTCTTTGAACACTGTACACTCTCAGGTCGATGTTAGTGTGACACTGTGCTCCTTCCTCATGTGTGTCTTTTCAGGGTTCCATCCGACTCAGAGTTCATTTTTAGGGTTCCGTGCCTCATTCTGTACAACCGGCTGTCTGTCTGTCCGAATGTTAAGAACTCTTTCTCTCAGGAACGGGCAGATGCATCACGTTCACATTTATGTCACTTATTAAGGTGCATGCGTTCTTAGCAGATGAGAAATTTTAAGCTTCTAAGTCAGTGCAATCAAAAGATACGGCCATTTATATCATATATTTTGATACTCGCAAACTTACTCTCCAAAACCTATAGGGTACTTTCTTTTGGCCTAGAATTATGAAATTTGACAAGAAGTAAAGATTCACAGTACAATTAAAGAAAAAATCCGAAAACAGTAAATTTGTGATTACATCAAACGTAATTTTTTTTCTCATTTCTTGACTGACTCTCAGTTTATTCGTCCACCTGTTAAGACACTTTTTTCTTAGGAACGGTAGACGTACCAGGTTGAAATTTACGTCACATACTGAGGCCTACGGTCCCATGGCAGTGTGAAAAGTTGAAGCTTCCAAGTCAATGCAGCCAAAAGGAATGGCCACTTACGTCACATATTCTGATACTCGAAAACTCACTTATCAAAATCTATAGTATACTTCCCGTTGGTCTAGAATAATGAAATTTGGCAAAAAGGAAGGTTTCATAGTTCAAAGAAAGGAAAAAAACCAAAAACTGTAAATTTGTAATTATATGACGCGATAATTTTTTTTTTTGTGGTTTCTTATCTGGCTCCCTTTTTTACCCGTCGTCTGTTAGGGTCCCATTTTCCTCAGGAACAGTAAACGAATCAGTCTGAAATTTATGTCACATACTATGGTCTATAGTCCCTTGGCAGTACAACAGACGTTAGCTTCTAAGTCAATGCAATCAAGAGGTACAGCGTTTTACGTCACATATCTTAATACTCACAAACTTACTCATTAAAACCTATGGGGTACTTCCCGTTGATCTAAACTCATGAAATTTGGGGAGAAGCAAGGTTTCACAGTACAAGTAATGCAAAATAATCTGAAAGTTGTTAAATGATAACTATATCACATAAAAAATATGTTTTCGTATTTGAATATATATTACATACGTCAGCCGTTAAAGGCATGGTAGCTGAATGCAAAAATAAAATGGAAATTGTAGTCATGTTTTAGTAAGTAACTAAACAACTTTATTAAGTCTTCTATATCTACATATATAAACTGAAGTTCCCTTCTCGCTTCTTTTTGTATGTCCGAGATAGTCTGAGGAACTACTAAAGAGATACTGATATGGTCATGTAAACGGTATGTCACTTGAGTGAAAACTTGTTGTCACATCGACGCTGCATGGACGAGTGTTCGTATTTTCGTACTCGGAAGTTGATGTTAGACGGGCATTTTCTACTACGTGCGAGGTTTTGCGGCTTCGGAATTGTGGCCACGCCTGCAGAGCTGTGGCCCAGCAGTGTCACACTATCTGCCAGTTGGTACCTGCGGCAATGGCCGCTTGCGAGCCATAACTTATGCACAGCAAGAAGTTTTTCGCAACGAGGGAAAATTACGACCGTAGACCAGTGGAATGCGTACGGCGGGTAGTCTCTCTACACGTTTTACGGGCGCAGTGGCGCCATTCCCCGAACTGCTCAAGGTCGCGAGCTAGCGCGACGGAAAACAGCCCGTGCGTCGCTCATGTGGCACCGCGGCATTTGTTTCGCCGCAGATCTGCGGAACTTTACTGTAGAGAAGAAAATTAGTGCTGCGCTTTCGTTGTTCAGCCGAATCATTGATTTCACTTTTCGGCACAGTGCGAGTATTTCGACGACCTAGTAGATTTGCCAGGTCCAAAAACAGAACAGCTAATTCTCGGCACTGTATTTAACTGGACATTTTGCCGTAAAGTTCGGACTACCTGCTTTAAATAGGAATAGTCAGTTTTTTTTTTTTTTTTTTTTTTTTGCGAGATCAAAGTTACAAGTAAACGTACCCAAGGGATACACTTCGATTTTCATCGGATTTGAATATGTTTTAGTGTAGAGCAAAATAAGTCACATATATTTTTCTACGTGCCCATAAACTCCCTTGAAAAAGCCAAGTTAAATATTCCTGAATGAATATCGTTAAAACGGCAACAGATACAAAAAAGCGCTTCAATTCAACTTGAAGATCTATGGTTTTCAATGTACGTTACAACGACGCACCTAGATTTGTTGAAAAAGACATTCTTTTCGAAATCTCCTCGCGCCCCCTCGAGCAATTAAACAGATAACCGACTCGTGGAGATAACATTTTCGACCTACTGATAACAAACAGACCCGAACTTTTCGACTCTGTAAGTGCAGAACAGGGAATCAGTGATCATAAGGCCGTTGCAGCATCACTGAATATGGAAGTTAATAGGAATATAAAAAAAGGGAGGAAGGTTTATCTGTTTAGCAAGAGTAACAGTTGGCAGATTTCAGACTACCTAACAGATCAAAACGAAAATTTCTGTTCCGGCACTGACAATGTTGAGTGTTTATGGAAAAAGTTCAAGGCAATCGTAAAATGCGTTTTAGACAGGTACGTGCCGAGTAAAACTGTGAGGGACGGGAAAAACCCACCGTGGTTCAACAACAAAGTTAGGAAACTACTGCGAAAGCAAAGAGAGCTTCACTCCAAGTGTAAACGCAGCCAAAACCTCTCAGACAAACAGAAGCTAAAAGATGTCAAAGTTAGCGTAAAGAGGGCTATGCGTGAAGCGTTCAGTGAATTCGAAAGTAAAATTCTATGTACCGACTTGACAGAAAATCCTAGGAAGTTCTGGTCTTACGTTAAATCAGTAAGTGGCTCGAAACAGCATATCCAGACACTCCGGGATGATGATGGCATTGAAACAGAGGATGACACGCGTAAAGCTGAAATACTAAAAACCTTTTTCCAAAGCTGTGCCGGCCGCGGTGGTCTAGCGGTTCTAGGCGCTCAGTCCGGAACCGCGCGACTGCTACGGTCGCAGGTTCGAATCCTGCCTCGGGCATGAATGTGTGTGATGTCCTTAGGTTAGTTAGGTTTAAGTAGTTCTAAGTTCTAGGGGACTGATGACCACAGATGTTAAGCCTCATAGTGCTCAGAGCCATTTGAACCAAAGCTGTTTCACAGAAGAAGACCGCACTGCAGTTCCTTCTCTAAATCCTCGCACAAACGAAAAAATGGCTGACATCGAAATAAGTGTCCAAGGAATAGAAAAGCAACTGGAATCACTCAACAGAGGAAAGTCCACTGGACCTGACGGAATACCAATTCGATTCTACACAGAGTACGCGAAAGAACTTGCCCCCCTTCTAACAGCCGTGTACCGCAAGTCTCTAGAGGAACAGAAGGTCCCAAATGATTGGAAAAGAGCACAGGTAGTCCCAGTCTTCAAGAAGGGTCGTCGAGCACATGCGCAAAACTATAGACCTATATCCCTGACGTCCATCTGTTGTAGAATTTTAGAACATGTTTTTTGCTCGAGTATCATGTCGTTTTTGGAAACCCAGAATCTACTATGTAGGAATCAACATGGATTCCGGAAACAGCGATCGTGTGAGACCCAACTCGCTTTATTTGTTCATGAGACCCAGGAAATATTAGATACAGGCTCCCAGGTAGATGCTATTTTCCTTGACTTCGGAAGGCGTTCGATACAGTTCCGCATTGTTGCCTGATAAACAAAGTAAGAGCCTACGGAATATCAGACCAGCTGTGTGGCTGGATTGAAGAATTTTTAGCAAACAGAACACAACATGTTGTTATCAATGGAGAGACGTCTACAGACGTTAAAGTAACCTCTGGCGTGCCACAGGGGAGTGTTATGGGACCATTGCTTTTCACAATATATATAAATGACCTAGTAGATAGTGTCGGAAGTTCCATGCGGCTTTTCGCGGATGATGCTGTAGTATACAGAGAAGTTGCAGCATTAGAAAATTGCAGCGAAATGCAGGAAGATCTGCAGCGGATAGGCACTCGATGCAGGGCGTGGCAACTGACCCTTAACATAGACAAATGTTATGTATTGCGAATACATAGAAAGAAGGATCCTTTATTGTATGATTATATGATAGCGGAACAAACACTGGTAGCAGTTACTTCTGTAAAATATCTGGGAGTATGCGTGCGGAACGATTTGAAGTGGAATGATCATATAAAATTAATTGTTGGTAAGGCGGGTTCCAGGTTGAGATTCATTGGGACAGTCCTTAGAAAATGTAGTCCATCAACAAAGGAGGTGGCTTACAAAACACTCGTTCGACCTATGCTTGAGTATTGCTCATCAGTGTGGGATCCGTACCAGATCGGGTTGAAGGAGGAGATAGAGAAGATCCAAAGAAGAGTGGCGCGTTTCGTCACAGAGTTATTTGGTAACCGTAATAGCGTTACGGAGAAGTTTAGCAAACTGAAGTGGCAGATTCTGCAAGAGAGGAGCTTTGCATCGCGGTGTAGCTTGCTGTCCAGGTTTCGAGAGAGTGCGTTTCTGGATGAGGTATCGAATATATTGCTTCCCCCTACGAACCATACGCGACTGGAACAGAAAAGGGAAGTAATGACAGTGGCACGTAAAGTGCCCTCCGCCACACACCGTTGGGTGGCTTGCGGAGTATAAATGTAGATGTAGATGTAGATGTTTCTTATTTATTTGGCATCTGAATAAATTCAAACATATATCATGAAGTGATATTCCAAAAACGCATTTGCCATAAATAACCTAAAAATATCTCTGTATCACCGTACATGCTCAAGATATCTGTAAACTTCAGTCCTATTTGATATGTTGGAGCCGGCCGGAGAGGCCGAGCGGTTCTAGGCGCTATAGTCTGGAACCGTGCGACTGCTACGTTCGCAGGTTCGAATCCTGCCTCGGGCATGGATGTGTGTTATGTCCTTAGGTTAGTTCGGTTTAAGTAGTTCTAAGTTCTAGGGGACTGATGACCTCAGCAGTTAAGTCCCATAGTGCTCAGAGCCATTTGATATGTTTGATAGTTTAATTAGTCTTCCCTGATAATGTAGTATAAACGTTTATTTTACATATATTGTTCAATACATACATTTTCTTTTAATTTTATGACATATAAGGTATCTTGTGTTGTATTCGTCTTTTCTTTTTATATTTGGTGTATTTCGTTCGTTTATAAGTTGTAGCTTTTCATTTTTTATTATATTAAATTTGAAATTATTCGTACATTATGGTTTAACAATTTTTGTAAATCTGTACAATAATGAGGAAGTGCAGAAGTGCAGAAGTGTCGGAACATTGCTAAATGCACTTTGATTCTGCGCACAGAGCACACCGGACAGTTACAGTATCATGACAGTAAATGGAAGGAAGAGACCAGTCCCCATGTCTTTCCCTCGGGCAACGTTACTGATGTGCATGGGCAGCGTAGCATGGACAGCGAGTATCAGGGAGACTCTAAATGCTGGGACGCCTAGTTCGCCGGCCATTATGGCCGAGCGGTTCTAGGCGCTTCAGTCTGGAACCGCGCGGCCGCTACGGTCGCAGGTTCGAATCCTGCCTCGGGCATGGATGTATGTGATGTCCTTAGGTTAGTTAGGTTTAAGCAGTTCTAAGTTCTAGGGGACTGATGACCTCAAATGTTAAGTCCCATAGCGCTCAGAGCCATTTGAACCAGTTTTTGACGCCTAGTTCGGATCATCGATTGTGGTGCCGATACGCCGAGTGTTGGTCGCGCACTCTACTGTTTCTCTCGGCTCAAATCCACATTTTTCACACGCAGTTATGTCGTATAATTACTATGTTAACTTGAATTTAAGAAATCATCATCATTTTCTTTGGGCATTTGTCCCACTTCAAAGCGGGTTCGGCCTTGTTACTGCGGGATTGGCGATGTTAGAGTCAGAGGGTGGCCAGTTACCCTTCCTGTCGCCACCCCGAACCCCCCAGGGCGGAATTAGTGTATGCCAGCTGGATAGTGTAAACCATGAAATAGTGCGAACGTTTCCAGATGTCTGCGAGTCGTGCAACTAAGGCGGGACGTGGGGACCAGCCCGGTATTCACCTAGCAGGATGTGGTAAACCGCCTAAAAACCACATCGAGGCTGGCCGGCACACTGGCCTTCGACGTTAAACCGCTGGGATGATTCAATCAGCTTGAATTTAAGAAATAATATTCTAAAAATTCAATCCCTCATTCAGAATCAGATTTATTCTCCCAGACTCGTCAATCTTTTTACGTATATATGGTACATGAGGGTTTACATTGAACATAAACCACCTAAATGTGAGAGATTTGTTCACTTTTGTTTTAAAAACTGTGATCCTGTTTGTAACTCCTGTCATGAAATAACAATAGTCTGATGTGGTTGGTGCGTAAAACCAAAGTGCATTCTGCATTTTTTTTTTTTTTTTTTTTGACACGAACAGTTCTACGCTTCCATGTTATTCGACAGATTTACGATAAGGTACAAACGATTTCAAACACACTGAAGAACCAAAGAAACTGGTATACCTGCCTAATATCGTCTAGGGCCCCTGGAAGCACGCAGAAATGCCTCAACACGACGTGGCATCGACTCGACTCATGGCTGGAGGTAACTGACTCCTTGAATCCTGTAGGACTGACCATAAATCCGTAACAGTACGAGGGGGTGAAGATTTCTTGTAAACAGCACGTTGCAAGGCATTCCAGATACGCTCAATAATGTTGATATCTTGGGAGTTTGGTGACCAGCGAAAGTGTTTAAACACAGAAGAGTATTCCTGCAGCAACTTTGTAGCAATTCTGGATGTGTGGGATGTCGCATTGTCCTGCTGGAACTGCCAAAGTGCTTCGGAATGCACACTGGACATGAATGGATGCAGGTGATCAGACAGGATGCTTACGTGCCACCTATCATAGTCGTATTAGATGTATCAGGGATCCCGTATCACTCCAACTGCGCACGTTCCACACCATTACAGAGCCTCCACCACCTTGAACAGTCCGCTGCTGCCATGCAGGATCTATCG
This sequence comes from Schistocerca nitens, assembly GCF_023898315.1. Taxonomy (NCBI): domain Eukaryota; kingdom Metazoa; phylum Arthropoda; class Insecta; order Orthoptera; family Acrididae; genus Schistocerca; species Schistocerca nitens. The sequence continues at coordinate 905,296,679 of NC_064615.1, forward strand.
ATTCATGAGGTTGTCTCCATACCCGTACACGTCCATCCGCTCTATACAATTTGAAACGAGATTCATCCAACTAGGAAACATGTTTCCAGTCATCAACAGTCCACTGTCGGTGTTGACGGGCTCAGGCGAGTCGTAAGACTTTGTGTCGTGCAGTCTTCAAGGGAACAGGAGTGGACCTTCTGCTCCGAAAGCCCATATCGCTGATGTTTCGGTGAATGGCTCGCACGCTGACGCTTGTTGAGGGCCCAGCATTGAAATCTGCAGCAATTAGCGGAAGCGTTGCACTTCTGTCACGTTGAACGATACTCTTCAGTCGTCGTTGGTCTCGTTCTTGCAGGATCTTTTTCCGGCGTCAGCGATGTCGGAGATTTGCTGTTTCACCGTGTTCCTGATAGTCACAGTACACTCGTGAAATGGTCGTACGGGAAAATCTCCACTTCATCGCTACCTGGGGGAGCTGTGTCCCATCGCTCGTGCGCTGACTATAACACCACGTTCAAACTCACTTAAATCTTTATAACCTGCCATTGTAGGAGCAGTAACCGATCTAACAACTGCGCCAGACACTTGTTGTTATATAGGCGTTGCCGACCACAGCGCCGTATTCTGCCTGTTTAGATATCTCTGTATTTGAATACGCGTGCCTATACCAGTTTTTTTGACGCTTCAGTGTACACCAAAATTAAATTTGAAAAGGTTTAACCTTGAAAACAAACAATATACACCACACGGAGAAAGAAAACACAAATACTAAATATACATATAGTATATATTTTTCTGGGAAAGCCCTATTAAACAATCCAACATAACAGCTGGCATCGTACTGGACACACAACGGGCACGCGTGTAGGTATATGGAGATATTTCTAGCTTATTTCTGACAATTTAGAATAGCACTTCAACATATATTATTCAGTTTAATGTTAACTATGTTATACGTTTTTCTATCAGTCAAATATCGAAATCAAAAGCAAAATAGTTTAGGAGAGGGGATTTATGAAAAAATAACTTTCTTGTAAATCTGGGTGCTCCATTGTAATGTACATTAGAAACCATAGAACGTTTATTTGAAGTTTCTTTTTATATCTGTTACCGTTTCAACATAATTTTTTTCAGGCAGGTATTTCACCTCCTAAACTGCCGTATGGATACGTTTAAAAAATATGTATCTTATTTTGTTCTACAGCACAACATATACAAAGACGGTCAGAATCAGAGTGTCTCCCTTGCGTAGGTTTATTTGTTAGATATGCTTAAACTAAAGAGCAATCAGTAAACAGCCTTATAATTTGGCCATTATGATAGCAACTAAGTGCTCATTCTTGTTAATTCCTTTCTTTTTATGAAAATTTTATGTCAAAGTAATGCGAAACTTCTTCATTAAACAAAATAGTTATCTTTTCATTTGGGACGGAAAAAGAAAAGATATTCTATAATTCTATAATTGTCATTTCAATTAGAGTTATAAAGAGAGAACAGTAATGTGTGGTTAAGTATTAACACTTCTCATTTGAAACTACTTTATAAAGAACGTAAATTTTCTTGGAAATCATTTCGTTGAACACTTGGTATTATAACTTTAAATTACATAACAACACCAACTTTGTGATTGTGTCGATTTACAATTTGTTACATTCCTTTGTCCACTGGGCGTTTATGAAAGAGAACAGCATTTCGACGTTGGCATTACGGTCTGGAGGTTGAAAGGTGAATAAAATTCTTCATTATGCTGTGACTGGGAGCAAGCTGTCCGCTTTTCATATGCCAAAATCTTTTTAAAGGCAGATCCATCATTCTTTGGCTGCACGAATTTCGCGAAATTTTGCCACTGACCAAAGAATTTACTGTCATACTTTACGTTTTCTCTAGATAAAATATATCTATAGTTTATGCTACTTGTTGCCGTGTTTGAACGTCAGATAATATCATCCACTGAAAATACTTTAACTGTGTGCTAAATTCACATGTCCAGCATTTTAAGCAGTCTTTGGCATTTATGTACACATTCATCATGTTTGTTCTAAGTTCTACCATTGGTTCTGATGTCTCTCTGACAATAGCCTTAAAATTCCGAGAACTTTTATAGCAAATTTATGCCACCAGCATGCAACAAGCCTTAGTTGTGCATTCTCTACTTCATCGCTAAAAAGTCTAACAAAGGCCGGACAGGGAGGACTTGCGTTTATTTGGCCAGACACGTCAGTAAACAGCCAGACACCAGGCAGTCCTGTATGCGAGCTGTATTGCTGAGCCTTATTCTGCCTGGATTCGAGCAAACATAAAAAATATTCTTTGTAATGTTGAAAACGATGTGGCTCTTCGAAAGCCAGAGGTGTTCCGCATTTCATGTGTATGTGGCATTTCTTATGTGGGTCATACTACTGCACTAGTGGAGGGAAGCTGCAAGGATCATTAGCGACACCGTGATCTGAAGTGGGCTCTACGTAAAGAAAGTTCCTTCATTTTTCAAAATATGTGAATGAAGTTACAGAATTTGTTTTACAATACTGTGAACTTACATACTCTAATTTACTTTTCCACTTAGTTTCCAGACGCATTAAAACATTGTCGTAGTGTTTGAGGAGCTTTTAAATTCCACAATGGTAGAATTATGCCGTCTGTGACTGAAGCCAATTTGCGACACTGGTTTTCAACTCATTGTCATCGACCAAGCGCTTCGAGCCAAGCCACTTCTTCAAGTGCATGAAGCGATGATAATCGCTGGGCGCCAAAACAGGGCTGCGTCGAGGATTCTCCAACATTACCTATTTGAATTCGGAAGTTTGGTGGCAGTACATCGCCCTGTACGCATGAGGGCATTGCCATGCAAGGAAATCAGAGCTCTTGGCGTCGTCCGATGAGATTTGTTTCGAATGGCCCTTCTCATGTTTGTTAGCGTGTTGCTGTAACTTTCAGCGTTAATTGTGGCATTTCTCTCCAAGATCTTCACAAGCAAAATTGCTTTTCTCTCGCAGAAGACAACTGCCATGAGTTTCTTGCTGGGAAGTGTTTGAAGACACTTTTAAACCTCCGTGGTGTGTATAATACATAGCGCGTTTATGTGTAGTTGTCTAATGTTGTCTACCCAATGGAATTCTCACGCCTACAGATGATTAAATGACCCTGACACTGACATCCTACACTTAGGGAGTCCGCAACTCGTGGTCCAGTGGCTAGCGTTGCTGCCTCTGGTTCACGGGGTCCCGGGTTCGATTCGCGGCCGGGTTGGGGATTTTCTCTACCTCGGGACTGGGTGTTTGTGTTGTCTTCATCATTTCATCATTTGTGACAGTGACTAGATTGGATTGTGAAAAAAGTGGACTGTGTAAAAATTGGGACTTTGTACGGGCACTGGTGACCGTGTAGTTGAGCGCCCCACAAACCAAACATCATCATCTATACGTAGGGATTTCCATAAAACGAAGTATGGTGTTGTGATTTTAGTTCACTTCTGTTTAGCACATCAAACTAATCGTTCCTATAGCGATGCTACCAGAATGAATGAGAACTTGATACTGTAAATTGTTTATTTTGAAAAACACGTTGAGTGCAAAAAATTGTATAAATACGAAGTAAGCAATATCCTAATCTACCCTACATGTAATTTCGAGATTGGCAAAACATAGGTTTGACTTTCTTTAGTCCGCGAGCCACGTTATTAGACGGACACAAAATTGGCTGATGTTGATTAGCGGTGAAAAATAGAAGATCTATACCCTGAATGGCACTTTCGTGTATATATAAAAACTCAGTGCACAAGCATGTGGAATTCTGCTACTCTCTTCTCCACATTTCTGGCAGAGTCTTTTAAAGAAGAACTTACACGCCTTATTTATTTATTTAATTTTTGCTCCGGCTGGAGCATTTTTGCGTTGGTTTGACGAACCTTCAGGCACATGGTCGCACCTCGGCTGTCCGACTAAATTACCGAGTCTTAACCTCACAGACATTGATTAACATCCTTGCCGCAATTTGGTAGCTCCACGGATCTGACCATCAACGGATCTGTTGGAGATGGTGAAGTGTGCGGAATTAGTATTTAATTTAGGGGCGACTAGACACTCCAACAAGAACAACAAACAACAGGATTAGCGTTGCCACAACTTAACAAATAGCCTCTAGTCCCCTAACGTTACATCAGTGCCCGAACTGGCCATGGTTGATTGGCCAATGGAGATGGGTGCCTTCAATAACTACTTACACAACATTACTGATTTACGTAATTTATTAATAATGGTTCCCTGAAAAACAAGTCTTAGAATACTTCATAGAAAGGCTGTTTAAGTAACTGTTCCTTTGATTAATCGGGTAATAAATTCTCAACCAATAACAGTAGCATACAACATCACTTCCAAATAAAAACTTACAGAATCGTAATGATAGAAAGGTACTTTACAAACTTCAAAATTCACTTTCATTTAACACGCAGATATAAAAACATATCCAGAACTCAAAGTTAGCGTATTTGTCAAATTCCAGTATTTATAACCCGCTGAACTACAGCACAGAACTGACAATTTCAAATATGTCCAATGAGTAATCCTGATAACAGAAATTTATGTTCGCAAATAAGAAATATAATAACTTTATGACAACGCCCATCCGGCATTTGCCACACCTTTACACAATCGTAAATTCCGTTGAAAAGTGACAGCTACTGCTCAGTCTCCACAAAGCTAAGTAAACTAACACTGCGGAAGTCACTGAAGGTTAATACACGTGCCGTATTCCACTGCTTTCTTCTCCAATATCATGGTTCAAATGGCTCTGAGCACTATGGGACTCAACTGCTGTGGTCATAAGTCCCCTAGAACTTAGAACTACTTAAACCTAACCAACCTAAGGACAGCACACAACACCCAGCCATCACGAGGCAGAGAAAATCCCTGACCCCGCCGGGAATCGAACCCGGGAACCCGGGCGTGGGAAGCGAGAACGCTACCGCACGACCACGAGATGCGGGCTCCAATATCATGACATCCTTATTGTGGGCGAACACGCTACAGCACACCGTGTTCAAGTTGGGCCCACTCCGTCTTGTTTATCTGCCGTGTCAAAACGCCCAAAAACGACATCGGGCAGAGCTCGCCGTAAATTGCGTCCATACAATTGCAGAGCCCACGGCTTATCGTTCCGTAGCAGCGTTGAATTCCCAAGGGTCTCGGTTTCACCATCAGTTAATTACCACAGAGTGCCAAAATTATTAACGCACAATTCGGATCATCCGGACCCCAACACTCTGCCGTTCTGTCCTTGTCGCTCGGTGCTCTCCAACCCTCCTCTCCTCGTCGCCAGAGGGCCACTCGCCGCCAACTCGGCGCCCCCAGCATCTCTGACGAGGCCAATATCGACCTTAACACTCGCGGCCGGAACACAATCTTGCCGAAAATCGGCGCAGAAGAAACTCCTGGAATCTCTTCCTCGCCGATATGAGGCAACATCAAGGCTAAATTCCGTGTTACACAGTATTATCGTGACGTCTCATGCAGGTGACTAATGTTTTATCTGGTGTTATTATATAAAGCTAAATATATCATTTCATGTTATTCCAATCTGCACATCTACATCGTTGTTGCACAGGCCACCCTAACGCGCGGGGCGAACGATACTTGATGTTCCAGAATCATTTCCCCCTTTATATTGCATTCACAAGGGAAAGATTGTCTACACCCTCGATATGCACACAAATACCTCTAATTTTTATCGTCTTGGACATTAAGCAGGATAAAAATTAAAGAAATTAATCTGTTTCTCGGTTTGTATTGGAACGTGAACTCCCAGGAGCTTTCTGTAGCGTACAGTGCACCTCTTGTAGCGCTCGTGTCAAATAAGGTAGCTCAGTGCAGAAACTCATCATCGTATTGAGCCTTCAGCGAATCCATCCTGTCGTTCGGATGCCCCAATTCACTGTTGTCTGCCGTTCTGCTCACTTTGAGCGTTCTTGTTAACCATCCCACTACAGTCTTCGCTCACTGTAGGTGCAGGGAATAATCACGAACATGTGATTATATACAGTGCCGCCACATTTACGTTGGAAGAGGCAATGAAGCAAAGATCTCACTAAACACTGTGCTGGAGGGGTTGCAGGAATCACTAAAATGTCCATCACTAAATTAGACACCTCCATGTCACACCATTTGTCCGTATCCAATAAGCGCTAAGCGCTGTGATTCGCCCGCCACTAGCTTTGTTGCTACGCTGTTGGCAGTGCATTCGATCAGCGCCATCTGTATGTTCTATGTTTCCATCCGACATCATGTGGTTTTTGTCTTTCGTGAAGCGGTGCGTTGGCGTGTTTTGGTAATGAGCGAAATGCAGAAGCAAGAGCCTGCGTAGGGGTCGAAAAGATATTCTAAAACAATCTAAAATTGTCGAATCGAATGTACTGAAGTTTTGTACTGATCTGGCTAAAATAGAAGAAATCAAGGACAATATAAATTTTCTGCAAGTTCATAAAATGACAACAAAACTTCGTAGTACTTCGGAATCGACTGCATTCCATGCTAACAGTGCAGTAATGTTGACATAATCTCTTGAAGCGGGTATATATTTTGATTCTCCAAGTAGGGTGTAAATTGGACAAAACATTAGTGCGTAGACCTGTAGTTACATACCTCAATCGAGGAGGGTCTACGGCGGATAGGAAAATGCAATCTAAACTCAATGAAAGACAAAATCTATTGCGGTTGAGAGACCTCCGCTCTTTGACTACTCCACTCCGGTTAGGGAAATGATAGGGTGGATGAAAATTTTTAATGGAATGCTGTGACATTGCACCTGCAAGAACGAAGTTGTATGTATGAGTACAACGCACTTATTGCTTGCTGAGGATAATAGTCTTGCAGTATACTTCGATAAAACTTGGCTTTCACAAAACCATAAGAAAACATGTATTTTGCTCGACTTCAATAGAAGTAATGGCCTCAAAGTACTTACAGTTACTTTTCTATAGCGTATATTGGCGATGTGATTGATGGGTACAGTGACGAAGTGTCGGTAAGAGCTGAAAATAAAAAAAAGTATCGGGAGGAAGGGAATATTTTCTGTCGCATTAAGACGAACCGTCGGAACAAAATGCCTGGCGGCAGCAGGCAGTTGCTCGCGCCTGTCGCGCACGGAGTCTCTCGCAAATAAAATGCGTTCATAGTTGACACGGTACAATAATGATGATTCAGATGTAACCAAAATCAATTTTATAGTTTTCTTAAGAACTTCCTTGCTCAAAGTTTGTACAAGGTCCAACACAACGCAAATTCATCAGCGACAACATTTAGTTACACAGGTGGAGCACTTTCAAATATCTTTATTTTTTTTTATCTCGGAATACTTTTATGTTTTCATCACATGCATCTATAAACTTTAAGACTGCTCACGTATATTTTATTTCAGTCCAAGTATGTCAGTGGTTCTGTTTTATCAACAGACTGAAACAAAAAAAAATTGTTTTTCTTCAAAATTTCTTGTAACGTTAGCTTTTGTTTTTCTTTGTAGCAGCTGACAGGAATTTTCTTTTAGAAAGTAGTGCGTCATATTGTAGACTAAAAATAGAATGGTCTATGTTTCCTTCGGGAACTTTACTAACGTCTGAAAATATCACTAACTGGCAATGCTGTAAGATGGTGAGATTGCCTTAAGCCTATGTTCGTGACGAGCGCTATAGCTATTCCCACTGCTCAATAAAGATAATAAAGAACGAAAGGGAAAACATAATTAGAAATACTTCCAAATGTTTCACTACTTCAGGATATGCAGAACACGAATCAGGAAATTTTACTTAAAGGTGATACTTACAGTTTGTCAGGGGATTGACACATTATTTCTACATGTGCGGGGTTCTTTATTTTACACTAACGTAGCATCTGCTGCATCAGTCGCGTGGACCATGTGGTCTTCACAGAATTTTTGGTTTTCTTTAATCGAATTTGTTTGTTGTTACGTCCATTGTTCGTGTATAAATCTACACACAGGGCAAACAGTATATCCGGTCTACGCAAGCTAAGCTGCAGACACGGTATTAAAATGTAATAAAGTAATTCTTTGTAGAAGATCTGGACACATTTTTTCAAAAAAATGAATTGAATTAGTGTATTCTTACACGCATTGTTCGTGTACAAATGAACACTCAAGGAGCAGTGTAGCTGCAATCTCAAACGGATATTCTGTTGCATGGAATTGCACTAAAACGCCGGCCGCTGGTGGCCGAGCGGTTCTGGCGCTACAGTCTGGAACCGCGCGACCGCTACGGTCGCAGGTTCGAATCCTGCCTCGGGCATGGATGTGTGTGTTGTCCTTAGGTTAGTTAGGTTTAAGTAGTTCTAAGTTCTAGGGGACTTATGACCTCAGCAGTTGAGTCCCATAGTGCTCAGAGCCATTTGAACCATTTTTTGCACTAAAACGTTGTATCTACTTCGTCATCATTAGTGATTAGTTTTATTACTAATCACAACAAAAACAATTTTCTAGACGTTTATTAGGCCTACTGAAAAATTATTATATTAAAGATCCGTTTCTTTTTCTACGTAATTATGTTCAGCCCATCTGTTTAGTAACTGTTACATAGCTTTCTTTCATTCAGTTCACAAATTGCAACACCTTCTAAGCTTTTCACAACGATTAAGTTTATACAAGCACTGTCTTTCCCGAAAATACGTACTTCTGAGCAAATAGCGATTCTGACTCACCTGCAGTAACAGTTTACTACGTACCGTACTACTGCTTCAAGTGCGCTAGCGGATATCACATCAATACAGCAAAAAAAAAAAAAAAAAAAAAAAAAAAAAAAACAGGCCAGCATGGAATGGGAATTTAGGCATAGGCGCTTCAGTCTGGAACCTCGCGACCGCTACGGTCGAGGGTTCGAATCCTGCCTCGGGCATGGATGCGTGTGATGTCCTTAGTTAGGTTTAAGTGTTCTAAGTTCTAGGGGACTGATGACCTCACATGTTAAGTCCCATAGTGCTCAGAGCCATTTGAACCATTTTTGAAGAACCTTAACCAGGGCTCAAAATTATAATAAACACAGCTGAGATACATACAGCATTAATAATTAACAATGCAGGGCCCTTGGCCAACAACAGTCGTAATAATGGAGACACATTCTGCAATTAAACATGAGATTACAAAAATAACTCTTAGACTCAGATAGTATCAGTTACGCAATACGTAACTACATATTGGTCCACTACTATTACCGTCTCCAGATAGATACCACAACATACACACAACGTTCTACCAAACTATCTATGGGAATGGCTTAATAAATTCTTAATCAATACCGGCAACATATACAATTGATCATTCACTTAGAACAATTAACAAAAGGAATTCATAATACAATTTGTGTCAACGACTGAGTTTCCCTCACGACATAAGTTAAAATAATTTTTTCCGGTTCAACACACTAATTTGCCGCTGGCAGCATATACACTGTGTGATCAGAAGTATCCGGACACATGGCTAGAATGACTTACAAGTTCGTGGCGCCCTCCTTCGGTAATGCTGGAATTCAATATGGTGGTGGCCCACCCTTAGCCTTGATGACAGCCTCCACTCTCGCAGGCATACGATCAAGCAAGTGCTGGAAGGTTTCTTGGGGAATGGCAGTCCATTCTTCACGAAGTGCTGCACTGAGGAGAGGTATCGATGTCGGTCGTTAAGGGCTGGCACGAAGTCGGCGTTCCAAAACATCCCAAAGGTGTTCAGGACTCTGTGCAGGCCAGTCCAGTACAGGGATGGTATTGTCGTGTAACCACTCCGCCACAGGCCGTGCGTTATGAACAGGTGCTCGATCGTGTTGAAAGATGCAATCGTCATCGCCGAATTGCTCTTCAACAGTGAGAAGCAAGAAAGTCCTTACATCATTGTAGGCCTGTGGTGTGACAGTGCCATGCAAAACAAGGGATGCAAGGCAACTCCATGAAAAACACGACCACACCACAACACCACCACCACCTCCGAATTTTACTGTTGGCACTACACACGCTGGCAGCTGACGTTCACCGGCCATTCGCCATACCCATACCCTGCCATCGGATCGCCACATTGTGTACCGTGATTCGTCACTCCACGCAACATTTTTCCACTGTTCAATCGTCCCATGTTTACGCTCCTTACACCAAGCGAGGCGTCGTTTTGCATTTACTGGCATGATGTGTGGCTTATGAGCAGCCGCTCGTCCATGAAATCCAAGCTGTCTCACCTCCCACCTGTCTCCTGATGCAGTTTGGAATTCCTGTGTGATGGTCTGGATAGATATCAACCTATTACACATTATGACCCTCTTCAACTGTCGGCGGTTTCTGTCAGTCAACAGACGAGGTCGGGTTGTACGCTTTTGTTCTGTACGTGTCCCTTCACGTTCCTGTTTCACTGTCAATCGGAAGCAATGGACCCAGGGATGTTTATGAGTGTGAAAATCTCGCGTACAGATGTATGACACAAGTGACACCCAATAACCTGACTACTTGCAAAGTCCGTGAGTTCCGCGGAGCGCCCCATCCTGCTCTCTCGCGATGTCTGATGACTAGTGAGGTCGCTGATACGGAATACCGACAGTAAGTGGCAGCGCAATGCCCCTAATATGAAAAACGTATGTTTTTGGGGGTGTCCGGATACTTTTGATCACATAGTGTTTATAAGGATTTCGTAATCCACAACCTCTGCACTTCATTCGAAGTAAATTGTAGCCCAATATATATGTACATGAACTAGACGAGACGATATACAAATAAAAATATTCTAAGTCAATATGTGATATAAAACTACACATTAAGAAGGAAAGAAAGGGCAGACTGTTGTGTTGGCAGAAGAGCCAACACCGTGTTACTAATGGAGGCCGAAATGCACGCGTTTTAGCTCACACAGGCTGGCGTGAGGAGGGAAGAACTATACTGACGTGAGGTCGGGAACATGACAAAGAATTAGAATTCAGAAAGCGGACGTAGTTAGTTTGATACTTAACTTTAATCCATTAATGATGAACGTCGCTCTTGACGGTAGATGATTCACAATGTTATCTGTTCAGAATACATTCTCATACATAGTAACTGAATATGGCGCCGTGTTAGGTCGTAGCAAATGACGTAGCTGAAGGCTATGCTAAACTGTCGTCTCTGCAAATGAGAGCGTATGTAGGCATTGAACCATCGCTAGCAAAGTCGGCTGTACAACTGGGGCAAGTGCTAGGGAGTCTGTCTAGACTAGACCTGCCTTGTGGCGGCGCTCGGTCTGCAATCACTGATAGTGGCGACACGCGGGTCCGACGTATACTAACGGACCGCGGCTACCACCTAGCAAGTGTGGTGTCTGGCGGTGACACCCCACAGACAACAGGTACATAAAAGAATACAACATACTTCGTAAAATGAGTATATACATCAAAAAGCCATTCAGTAGAAAAAAAAATGTTTTAATATAATACACTAGCAAACCTGGCAACGCTTTGCAACTGCTAAATGCGTGTGGCAACTGCATACACGTCCTAATCTCTGTCTACCCCCCCCCTCTCTCTCTCTGTCCATCTTCATCTCCTCCCTATCTCTGTCCATCTCCTCCCCTATCTTTCTCTACCTCTTCGTTCCCCTCTTACTGCCCATCTCCCCCTTCCCCCTTTCTACGTCCATTTTCTCTCCCCCCTCTCTGTTCATCTCTCCATCTCCTCATCCCCCTCTCTCTGCCCTTGAGCCATGTTTACTGTTATTGCCAAAGAAACGTTCTTTGAGAACTAAAATGGATAGGTAAATCAGTTGGGATCTTTGGTATGCACGATATAACAGAACTCACGATTCAGGTTCCAGAGTAGTCCTCTATACAACTTTTCTTTTTTCTGTGAAAACAGACTGCGAGGAAGAAAACAAGGTAGTATATAGTTGTGTGCAATATTTTTGTTTAAAATTATATGGAAGGAGAAGGAATATATATTGGAGAAACAATTTGTCCTATGTTTAAATGTGCTCTACTGAAGTGAAGACTGAGTGCGAGAAAGGGAACGAAATAACATGATGTAAACATTTGAAGTAAATCTGTCATGAATTTGAAACAAATTGGTCAAGAACTTTTCAAGATTTTTACTAACATCTGTAGTATGTATATATTTATATGTATATATTTATATACCTTACATATTAAAAAAAATAAGTAGCATATGTCTGTCCTAACGCTTATTAGAATAACGTGTAAACATCTGAAGTACGCGTAAATCAGACAAGAATTTTGAAGAATTTTGTTGACAACGTTTCCCCTATGTAGCCCATGTCCTTTCGCAAAATTTATTAGAGATCTTGTAAACATCTGAAATAAGTTGGTCAAGAACTTTTGGAGATAATTAGTAACAACGTTAAACAACGACTTGTCTTTACATAGTAGTATAGATCAACCATAGAAAACGTCGACAAGGACGCAAGAAGTGTAACATAATATTAAAAATCTAAGGGTGACGTAGTTCAAAGTCTAAGTATGCAGGGTGATTTGTTTTCCACAGTGTACAAACTCTAGGAATTGATCGATGAGAGGATACGGAACAAAAAAGGTATAATGAAATTATGTCCAGAAATGCATGGTTTCCATGCTACAGACCATTTATTCAATCATACTTTGTTAAAGAGAATGCGGTCAAATAACGCGCTATGCCATGCAGCCACAGCTACAGTTTGCACGGTTTCCTCGTAGAGGGTGGTACTGTTCCTCATATGTCATGCCCTAGCGCCCTCTCTTGTCATAGTAATTGGTAATGTTGGGGCTGAGTCACTTGCTGACTCATCTTGTAGCGGTTGTGATACAGCGTTCAGTATTCTAATCGAGAGCTTCCCTCCATGGTGTTTACTTCTGGAAAGGCAAATGGCAACGGGTAACGGGCAGAAAGGTTGTATGAGCAGCACTGTCGCAGCCGACAACAACCACAGCGTTTAATGTTTGCAGCAGTGTTTCGCCGTTTGTCTGAGACAAGGCCGTTTCAGGAAGCAGACAATCTTGAAGGGCGTACCCGGAATGTTCGGATACCAGACTTTGAGGAAAATGTGATTAACACTGTGAAAGGTGACCCCCGTGTCAGTACCAGGCATCTGGCCTGCTAGTACAGGCTGAACCAGACCACCATGTGGAGCATTCTCTATGACAACTGTTACTACCCTTATCACTTCTATCACTTACAGCGAGTGCAGGGCTTACTAGCGACAGATTTTCCACATCGAGAGCAGTTTGGTCTCTGGTTTCTTCATCAGGCAATCACGATTCCAGGATTTGGTCATCCATTCTATTCACAGATGAGACCAACTTTACGCGAAGTGGTATCTTCAACTTTCATAACAGTCACCAGTGGGATGGTATGCGTAACCCCCATGTTATGGTGACTGCGAATCATCAAATGGCTCTGAGCACTATGAGACTTAACATCTGAGGTCATCAGTCCCCTAGAACTTAGAACTACTTAAACCTAACTAACCTAAGGACATCACACACATCCATGCCCGAGACAGGATTCGAACCTGCGACCGTAGCGGTCGTGCGATTCCAGACTGAAGCCCCTAGAACCGCTCGGCCACACCGGCCGGCACTGCGAACCATCAGCATCGGTGCAGCCAGAATGTGTGGGCCAGGATAATTGGCGATCTTATTTTGGGACCAAACGTCCTTCCACCTCGCCTGACAGTCCGACACTATCGCAGTTTCTTGCGGGTGATGATTAGAAGGGTTATGTGGTTGCTACATAATTGTGCTCCAGACCACTTCGCCGTTAACGTCCGGACGCATCTCAATCGTGTCTTCCCTGGTCCATGGATCGGACAAGGGGTCCAGTTGCATGGCCTGCTCGTTCACCGGATGTCAACCCTTGCGATTTCTGGTTATGGGGCCATCTCAAAAGTATATGTTGTAAATTAAGTACAAAGACTGTATTCCAACAAACGGAGTTTCGTGTCCACGTAAAAGATGTTGACAGCTTACTGGTGTAATGAGACTGTCTAGAGAGTATTATGTAGTAATGTGTTTTTGTAAGAAAGGTTTATTCCTCATGTACTTACGCTGGACTATTTGCATTTTCTGTTAGTTTTGTATTGCTTTGACTGCTTATTAATTTTTTAAGGTTTACTTACATAATGTTTCATTTTAATGGTACATGCCATTTATACACTACTGGCTATTAAAATTGCTACACCACGAAGATGACGTGCTACAGGCGCGAAATTTAACCGAAAGGAAGAAGATACTGTGATATGCAAATGATTAGCTTTTCAGAGCAATGGCACAAGGTTGGCGCCGGTGGCGACACCTACAACGTACTGACATGAGGAAAGTTTCCAACCGATTTCTCATACACAAACAGCAGTTGACCGGCGTTACCTGGTGAAACGTTGCTGTGATGCCTCATGTAAGGAGGAGAAATGTGTACCATCACGTTTCCGGCTTCGATAAAGGTCGGATTGTAGCCTATCGCGATTGCGGTTTATCGTATCGCGACATTGCTGCTCGCGTTGGTCGAGATCCAATGACTGTTAGCGGAATATGGAATCGGTGGGTTCAGGAGGGTAATACGGAACGCCGTGCTGGATCCCAACGGCCTCGAATCACTAGCAGTCGAGATAACATGCATCTTATCAGCGTGGCTGTAACGGATCGTGCAGCCCCGTTTCGATCCCTGAGTCAACAGGTGGGGACGTTTGCGGGACGACATTTGCAGCAGCATGGACTATCAGCTCGGAGACCATGGCTGCGGTTACCCTTGACGCTGCATCACAGACAGGAGCGCCTGCGATGGTGTACTCAACGACGAACATGGGTGCTGGAATGGCAAAACGTCATTTTTTCGGGTGAATCCAGGTTCTGTTTACAGCATCATGACGGTCGCATCCGTGTTTGGCGACATCGCGGTGAACGCACATTGGAGGCGAGTATTCGTCATCACCATACTGGCGTATCACCCGGCGTGATAGTATGGGGTGCCATTGGTTAGACGTCTCGGTCACCTCTTGTTCTCATTGACGGCACTTTGAACAGTGGACGTTACATTTCAGATGTGTTACGACCCGTGGCTCTACCTTTCATTCGATCCCTGCGAAACCGTACATTTCAGCAGGGTAATGCACGATAGCATGTACGGGCCTTTCTGGATACAGAAAATGTTCGACTGCTGCCCTGGCCAGAACATTCTCCAGATCTCTCACCAACTGAAAACGTCTGGTGGCCGAGCAATTGGCTCGTCACAATACATCATTCACTACTGTTGATGAACTGTGGTATGGTGTTGAAGCTGCATGGGCAGCTGTACCTGTACACACCATCCAAGCTCTGTTTGAACGGCCAGAGGTGGTTGTTCTGGGTACTGATTTCTCAGGATCTATGCAGCCAAATTGCGTGAAAATGTAATCACATGTCAGTTCTAGTATAATGTATTGTCTAATGAATACCCGTTTATCATCTGCATTTCTTCTTGGTGTAGCAATTTTAATGGCCAGTAGTGTATGTTGTGATCAATCTTACATACTAGCTGTTGCTATGTTGACAACAATTTGTCTTTTTCTAGGTGATCAGTCACTGCGCTGGAGTTATTAAATGGCTTGTACTGGACTCATTTATATTTTTTGCATTTTTAATTAATTCTCCACCGTTCTTCCTTCATAAGTGCGATTTTCTGCTCACATTTCAGATCTGAAGAAAGCCGAATACTCATCAAGAAGTAATAATCGCTGAATGGCATACAACTGCGATCTGCCAATTAAAAGATTGTGTCTATAAAATTTGTTAACTTCATGAAACTTCTTATACCGCCTGTCTCCTCCCTCCTTATGTCAGGCAATAACACAAAGTCCAGTGCAGTGTGTGTTGCTGTTGTGGTAAGGTAGGTGTTGACACTCAAGTACTGCTTAATTCAGCCGATGTTGACACTAGCAGTGCAGATACTGATAGTGGTGCTGATGCTGCTGATCCTGACGTCGCTGAGGTTGGTGCCGCCAGTCGAGTGGCTGTTGGTGTGTTGACGATGCTCCTGGTGATGGAGGCACTGAAGGAGCTGTTCATCAGGCTTGCGCTGGTGCTGAGGTTGCTTATGCTGTTGCAGATGCCAGGTCCGGTGGTGATCATAATGGAGCAGAGGCTGGTGCAGCGAATAGAGTGGAGAGTCTCTATGTGCATGAGGCTGTTGGTGCTGCTGGTGTTGCTCTTGGTGATGGTGGTGATGAAGACGCTATTCATCAGACTAGTGCTGGTGTTAAGGTTGGTCATGCTGATTCAACTGCAGGGCCTGGTGCTGACATTGATGACGCTGAAATCAGTGCTGCCAGTGGAGTGGAGAGAGTATGTGTTCATGAGGGATTTGGTGATTATGGTGATGCTCCTGGTGGCTGTGGTGAAGCCAAAGCTGCTCCTTCCACTCTTCACGCTTTTGATAATGCTACAAATGCTGGCGTTCCTTGAGATTCCAGGGCACATGGTGTTCCCAGAATTGCTTCTTACACTGCGGCCACAGTGGTTGTTGTTGATTCTGCTGCTGATGGTAGTAATTTTGATGCCTTTGGTGCGACGCTAAAATGTTCAGCTTCTGGTAATGGATGTCTTAAAATTGCCTAGTATGCATTGCAGGACACAGGGTGCGACTGGAAGTGTCAGAAGAGGAACAAATGTGCTACTGTGGTCTGCATTATGCCACAACATAGATCCTTGCTGTTAAACTCACTATGTTTTTTTTAAGTAATAAACTTCGGTTGATTAATGTAAAACTATGCTCTCTGTCTCTTCACCTTTTTTTACCTGTTCTATGGCCTATATGAAATATTCTGCAGTACAGCACAAACATTTTCTCTTCTTTTGCATCTTTCATTGATCTACTAGATATTCCTGGGCGCTCAGTATAACGCGTGCGATTTATGTGGAGTGGTGTTCGAGCAGGGTCTGTGCAGACATGGGGCTCAATTTTACAGTATTTGAACATCAAAAATGTTTAAGTAACAAAACCAGAACCATTTCCAGTAAAACAATATAATTATCTGCAGTCTAAATGGCTTAAGAAGGACTAGGATACTCAAACAAAAACTTTCCTTATCGAAAACAGAACAAGGTAAAGTGTAGAACAATTCACTCTAACCCTACAATGGATGGATAGGTGGCTAGGTAACAATGAACCAATTTAAAACATTGGGCACGCTGTCTCCATTAAACAAGATAACTAAAAACGTATGAAGCCAGGTGATATTGTACTTATTTATAATTAAAGCTGTAACCTCTAACTACATCTTGACCTAGGGGTAACTACCAACACCAACAACTATGACACCATCTACCAACAACACTATCAAGTTTCCCATTCTTACATATACATAGTTATGCAATTGCATACATGACAGTTCATTTGTATATCGCAATACAAAAGACGTGTTAGTGCCAATGAGTGAAATGCTGGTTTACTCGCACGAAATTAATTAAAAATCAATTCTGAAAACCACTGACGCTATCTGATTCATTGTCACAGCGAGAAACAATAAACCTTCGATTAAGCAATGCAGAATCAATTCTTAAAATCATTGAAAGTAACAGACTGACAGTTGTCCAAAAAAATAATACATCTTTGTATATTTTGCTTAATCACACGCAGTGTGTACTGACCAACCAGGCCTTCTCTCTCACACATAACACTAATAGTCACACGCCCGTGTGCCTCAAACACAGACAAGCCGTTGCCGAGCGCTCGCAATCTTCCGTTCAGGAAGTTATTTACAAGCGGCGGCAGTTACAAGGAAACCCTTGTGAGAGAGGTCGGATGTTCAATCTTTAGCAACGCTCATTTGAAAGTGTTGTGTTAACAATTATGACATGAAAAACATTAGCCACCAATGTCTCAACACGAGCGTCAGGAGGACCTCAGATAGTGAGTTGCTGAGATCAATCTTGTATGGGATATATGTATTACACTTCACAAAACGGACATCGTCGACATTCAAGAAATGTTCAGGACAAACCGTTAACTAGCACCAAGAGCATTGAAAGGAAAATGGCGCAGCACAGTTATCAGCCGGCCGAAGTGGCCGTGCGGTTAAAGGCGCTGCAGTCTGGAACCGCAAGACCGCTACGGTCACAGGTTCGAATCCTGCCTCGGGCATGGATGTTTGTGATGTCCTTAGGTTAGTTAGGTGTAACTAGTTCTAAGTTCTAGGGGACTAATGACCTCAGCAGTTGAGTCCCATAGTGCTCAGAGCCATTTGAACCATTTGAACCACAGTTATCACAAAGATTCGCACCATCAAAATGAACGCAAAATCCTTGGGAGTTACAAACCGTGTTGGACCTTCAGCTAGATATCTACTCTTAAAGAATGCATATAGGATCATATTGGTGTAACACGGTGACGAGAAAGGTGGAATGTGATGGCATAGAACCAAATGAGAAACAGTGTGTTGTAAGTCTTATCGCGAAACTGGCTATCCCCTAAGGCGTAGCTGCAGATAGTGCGACAACGTGTTTTATAGACACGGAAAAAAAAACAACCAGAGGCTGAATCTGTCCAGTGGTTCCGGTTGGTATCAACTACACTTTTCAGGAGGGATAGTCTGCTGAAAGCAGTATGATTTTTATACGCAGATCGGAAATCAAGCAAAATCAAGTTATTTTGACCAGCTGTTCGCCTAAAGCAGTGCTCATATTATTGTTGTAGTTCTCTTACGCCCATTTTCCCGCTCTTGCTTGCTGTAACGTAAATATTCCCTATAAATATTCCCTACTGCCCTTGCAAGGTCACGCACACGAGAAACAATCGTAGGAGGCAGAGCACGTCCAACTTCTCGCACCACAATAAATAACTTTCCAGCCAATTCACCATACAGATTAACAGTCGGCATAATTGTATACGAATACATTAAGGTTAGTTGGCCATGTTACAACTCTCTGATATTTCTAATTTCCAGGGTTCCTTTCATATGCATTTCCTTTTCAAATCCCGAATGGTCGGTGTTGAAAACAGATCCCTTCGTAAACGATGGGGTAAGTTTGTTCGTTTCATCTAAAAAATTTCGGGCCTATTCAGCCATTTGCTGTGCGTAATCAAGTTGACGATTTGTTTGAAATTTCGTTATCTTACATCTTCCAATTCTGTGGCACTGTTTCAAGTTATCGAATCATCCACTGCTTCCATTGGCCTCTGTAATCTATGTCACTCGCAGTCTGATGTGCATAACGTAGTAGGTCAATATTATGCACACCCTGTGAATTGTATCGAGCGTCCTTGAAACCCGTAAACACCAGTTTTTGTAACAAGTTCGCCTTGTCCTCCCTTGCATATCTGTAGTTTTACTTATGCGCTATATGGTCGTATAGCTGCGGAGTTATTCTAAATCTATTTTTTTACTCTGGCGCGTATGAACTTCGTTGTACGTAATTATGTTTAGGCCCCGCTCCATACCGGACGAGGTGGTGCAGCGGTTAGCACACTGGACTCGCATTCGAGAGGACGACGGTCCAATCCCGCTTCCGGCCATCCTGATTTAGGTTTTCCGTGATTTTCCTAAATCGCTCTATGCAAATGCCGGGATGGTTCCTTTGAAAGGGCACGGCCGACTTCCATCCCCGTCCTTCCCTAATCCGATGAGACCGATGACCTCGCTATCTGGTCCGCTCCCTCAAACAAATGGTTCAAATCTACATCTATTTACATCCACGTGATTATTCTGCTATTCACAATAAAGTGCCTGGCAGAGGGTTCAATGAACCACCTTCATGCTGTCTCTCTACCGTTCCACTCTCGAACGGCACGCGGGAAAAACGAGCACTTAAATTTTTTCGTGCGAGCCCTGATGTCTCTTATTTTATCGCGATGATCATTTCTCCCTATGTAGGTGGGTGCCAACAGAATATTTTCGCAATCGGAGGAGAAAACTGATGATTGAAATTTCATGAGAAGACCCCGTCTCAACGAAAAACGCCTTTGTTTTAATAATTGCCAGTCCAATTCACGTATCATGTCTGTGACACTATCTCCCCTATTTCGCGTTAATACAAAACGATTGCCCTTCTTTGTACTTTTTCGATGTCATCCGTGAGTCCCACCTGATGCGGATCCCACACCGCACAGCAGTACCCCAGAACAGGGCGGACAAGCGTAGTGTAAGCAGTCTCTTTGGTAGACCTGTTGCACCTTCTAAGTGTCCTGCCAATGAATCGCAGTCTTTGGTTTGCTCTACCCACTATGCAATATGGGACTTAACATCTGAGGTCATCAGTACGCTAGACTTAGAACTACTTAAACCTAACTAACCTAAGGATATCACACACACCATGCCCGAGGCAGGATTCGAATCTGCGACTGTAGCAGCAGCGCGGTTCCGGACTGAAGTGCCTAGAACCCCTCGGCCACAGCGTCCGGCTCCCCCAAACAACTCAACCCAAACCCCCGCTCCTTGGACAATGATTGTCCCTTACTACGCTTCGCTGGAGACGGGATTTGTGGCTCCCTGTCCGACAAGGATGAATAACTACGTGGTTCGACACTTCATTCAATATCCCTTTCGCTTGTTAAGCGCATATCGTCATCATTGTATTCCTCATGCACACTGTCCGCACAGTCGAGCGTATACAACACCAAACATTCCACTGACTCATCCTGCAGAAACCATAATCTTTAATCAGCCACTTCTTTCTCACTCTGCGAAGCCCGCATCTCGTGGTCGTGCGGTAGCGTTCTCGCTTCCCACGCCCGGTTTCCCGGGTTCGATTCCCGGCGGGGTCAGGGATTTTCTCTGCCTCGTGATGGCTGGGTGTTGTGTGTGATGTCCTTGGGTTAGTTAGGTTTAAGTAGTTCTAAGTTCTAGGGGACTGATGACCATAGATGTTAAGTCCCATAGTACTCAGAGCCATTTGAACCATTTTTTTTTTTTTTTTCACTCTGCGAAGTTCCTTGGTTTCCTTTTGACGAAATGTCAACTTATGCAACTGTTGTTGCAGATATAATGCCGTGCTTGCTTTGTTTATCGTTGCCATTGCTCTGCTTTGCATCAACACCACTAGCACTGTAACACTGTTGTGAGTTACTCTTCGACTAAGCAGTTCAATGACGCTCCTTAGCATCATGCTGTGTTCTTTGATGGATACCTCCAGTCCCACCCCCTGTTGCCACTAGCAGGCAATATTATGTTTACACCGTAGTCAATATGTGGTGCGTCGAGTGCCTCAAACATCATTTTCCTTTTGTGACATCGCACTCAAGGGGTTCCTTGTTAGTGCACGTTCACACATAACGCTGTAGACCACCTTGAACACAAAGCCAAAAGGATGGAACCATTAGCTGTAAAATCACTTCTTATTATCTGCTGAAGCCGTTCTGTCGCCTCCACTCTAAAGCCGTCGGCACACGGACCGTGCTGTCGAACGTTAACGTTGAGCGTGCCAAGTTCAACGTGCTGCTGAACGTTCAGGAGCGATGCGACTCGTGCATACGGTACGTCGGACCAACGTGGTATACGCGATCGCAACGCATTCCAGCGGCACTTGAGGGATGTTTCTAGTTCGTAAATAATACTACTTACTCAACGGACGAGCGTAAAATTCCCACGTTACCTCTATTAAAACGCACATTTCCTCCATCGTCCACGAAGAGGAAAGTACCATGTCCAATCAATAAGGACACAGACTTATAAAAGTTCCATTACAGACAGTGCGGTACAAATTTGGAATACTTCTCCGCATAAGATAAACATTATTTCATCATTCCCACATTTTAGTAAAAACCCAAGATCAGTCTTATTTGATCTCTGTTCCTACCCAGTAGGAGAATCTTTGCAACATGTGAATTACGAAGCGTAAAAGAAAAAGGAGCAAAATATCTTTATACAAGTAGCGCAAGCTGTCCTGTAGATGAAGCCAATCGAACAGTCATCCCTCAAAAAAAAAAAAAAAAAAAAAGGTGAACTTATATTTACATAACACCAACTATTATAGTATATACTTATATTAAACTAATAATAAAGTGTCAAGACGCGAACCACCGCCCCAACAAACAACTTCGTACATGACAGAAACGCTACTCATTACGCTTTTTTTTTTTTTTTTTTTGGCGTTTTGTTCGTTATGGTTCAACGTATTTGGTCGTAGCGGACGTCACATAACATCCGTTGAAGTTCGTTGTTGATCTTTTCACTCAGTTTTTTTATTACAGAGGACAGCCAGCTCTCTGACCTAACACGCTGAGCTACCGTGCCGACTGTTACGCTAACCCAACACCACATCCTGTTATGGCTTTCTGAAAACCTTAATCGTAGATATGTTACTAATTGAAATTTAATTATTACAAATTGTACCAAGAACAATGCGCTTTTGGTGGATCTTCAAGTGTGACGCTGACTTCAAATAGCCTACTCTCATAATACGCAAGTTACAATAATTCTTTTGCCACGAATATGATGTTTCTCATTATTTTATTGGAACGAATCACACAGTTAATAACGGGTTTTCCAGTGATTGTCAAGTTGCTGGTGCTTAGAAACGGCATATATACATATAGGCTTGAAATGAATGCCAGTATAGCGCCTCACAACTCTGTACGGAAGGGAATGGCGTGCGTGTGACGCAGGTGGCGTTGTGCCATCTCATTGGTCAACGCTCAGACTCACGATCGGAATATCTGACATGCCAGATATTGCTCCGCACGTTCGGAAAGACTCCCGAACGTGCTGTTCCACGCTATGACGTCAGAAACTCGGCACGCTCAACGCTCAACGTTCGGATGCACGGTCCGCGTGCCGACGGCTTAAGGCTGTGAGTGTAACCAGGAAAGACAGCAACTGCTACTGCAGGTTGATGTCCACACGGTAAGCCTGCCCATGCTGACTGTCGCCACATGCGGCACCGTCCCGGATACCAGCTCCTTGAGGTCCTCTCGGACTTGTCTCCACCCAGATCTGTCTTCTTCCGTGTCGCTCAAGGGACTGACCACTCTCCCTCCTTTCATCTCCGAGGCCAGCCCAAGCCATCAGCCTCGGCTGCTGCGCGGCTCTCCACGCGTGGCGTAGACGATTCGCAGTGTAACGCAGGCACTGACCAAATGTACGGCACATTCTTCCAGGAGACATTGCACTTTTCACTGGATACAGCTGCGACCTACGGTCGGACGCGCCGTTCCCCTGATCTGCTGCGTTTGCTCATGCGTCTGCCGCATTCGCCTTCTAGCAGCGCCAGTGTAACACACGTTAATCACCATCATATCTGTCGCCAGGGATAATAGCAGTGCTGCTCGACATGGCACTTAAAGGTGCCATTAACTCATTCCTTCTACTGGCTACAGATCTCAATAACTTCTCTCTTGTCTAGTCTTTTTAGAATAGTTTGATTGTCCAATAAGGGCTTCTGTAGAATAGCATTTCAGGTGCTGTCCATTTCTCATTCTCTTCCTCTTCTGTGAACTACATTTAACGCTCACTTTTTTTTTACATTTTCGCTGCTCAGGTTTAAGTTAATCTTTGTTGTCAGTACCTGAGGAAAGATTCCTCTCCCTGTTCAATCTGCCTGTGGTGTTGCCCTCGATTCGATAAATTGCAATAACTTTGGTTCTTAGGTGTCTGAATTCTTACCCTTTTACACTGAGTTCCTTCCAGTTCGGATGAGAAGGAAATAACTAGTCTCCTTTTACCTGTCGATCACAACTTTGGCATTCGCTATTTTTTACACTTGAACCAAATAGTATGCATAGTAGCACTAAACATGCTTCATTGCATTCAGCCAGAAAAAGCTCCATAACACTGGTACATCTTCTATTTTCGGTAACTATGAAGGCATATAGCAGGAAAGTGAAGAGTATAAGCACTGGAAAATTATCTGGTGCGACCATTTCAGCTGTTTAGTATGCCATGTAAGAATGGACCGCAGGCTACTATGCCTCTAACGAATAAAACATACGGGACATTATCATAATGTTGGAGAAGAGAGGAAAGGAATCAAATGTTGGCATTTATTAGCAGCAAAGAAGATACAAGTAATAGTGCACGTATATTGCCATCCAGTTAACATTTGCTGTTAACCGGAAAGTTTTTTGAGCACCCATGATAGCATGTTATAACTAGGGTCCAGATTTGAAGGTTTTAACCCAATAGAGCCAAAAACAGATAAATCGTAAAGTGGCGAAATATGGCTTGGATAGAAAATAGTAAGGTATAAACAGAATTTTTGCTAAAGAAGACGGTTATTAAACATATTTTCTGGATAAATAGCAAGGAGAATAAATAATTTGAATTTGCGTCTTTTAAGAAAGACATAATAAATAAACTGATACACTGCACTTGTGATGTTCGCTTGTTTTATTTCTTAGTTGATAGGCCTCAGTGTCGACGTACTGTATAGTTATACTGGCTGAAAAATGGGGGTGGAAATTCAACACTGACTACTGTAAATGATGTAGCTGACAGTTACACAGTTGCGTTTCACAGTTCTTTACTTTCACTGTTCACAATCCCCCCCCCCCAATGTTACACAATTATATGGCCAGTTCACTATTGGTAGATGATAAACCTTATTAATAGCTTGCAGGCAAACATCAGCGTACTACTTCAATAGTTTGCTGTTGAACAACTATGAGCAGTAAATACCTAACCACACAATTCACAGTTCTTGCAGAATAATAAGGTACGTGTGAAACTATTTCCCAAATAAATTGAACAGACACTGACATTGTTTTAACACATGACCTAGTTGTGTTACACTAATTACGCTTTTAAGTTAATGCATCATTGTTATTCTAACTAATACAGATTTCCCGCCTGGAAATCGGCCATAGACTGTGTCGGAAACAAAAATCCGTCCTTTATATATCCTCACAATAACAGGCACTGAAACTATAAATTGTTCGATGTTTAAGTTACAGAAATTACAATTAAAAGATAATTCATTCAGTTAACTGAATACATCGAAAAAATTCCTCCTTTTTAACAATTTCTTCTACCACAAAGGTTAGGACGAATTATTTGTTTAAATAATGAAATTAACAGATACAATTATGGAAACAATGCTTTTGACAAACCTGGTAATTATTTTGGAATCAATTAAGGGCTGGCATTGCTAACATGTTTTCGAATGGAGCCAAATAAATACTGTAAGTATCCTAGTATTTCTTCTTCCAACTGTTTGTAATTAATACCGAATTTATATTTGTTTATAAGTCAACAACAGAATATAAGTCACGAAACAATTACTGACTTCACCCTGTAACAAAGGTATTAAGTAGGAATGGTCGAAATACACGAGGAAATTGATTACATACACAAAACTAAATACAAAATTAGATCTGGTGCTATATTTCTTAAGACTGAGGGTCAACCTTTCTCTTTTATGAAAATGCAGATTATTCCCATGTATGTTATCGGTAATTAGTCAAAAATGAAAAATAAAATGAACTTTAAGGAGGCAGAAGTCAAAACAAGACAGGAAGTAAAATGATCCCAGCTTGCTTCGTCATACACTGAAATCAAGAACGCACATGCTGCAATATCCCTTTTATAACTCGGTAACATGTCAGCATGCTGCTGCATTGATTGGTTTGAGTCTTATTTTTGGAGTTCTGAAGGTATAAGAAGTGTAGCTCACACTAACATCAACACTTTGAATGGCTCATTGTCACTACATTGTTACTTTGTAGTACGTACACAGGCCGCTGTTTGAGGACAGATGCAGCCAGTCTTGACTTAAATGACATCCGACAATAAACAGGTAGATTAAAGGAACAAATCGGTGACACTTGACTCTATTTGTTTTTGTAATTACGAAACAGAGTAGCGTGGTGTATTGAATCGCATTGAGCAGTGCGTTTTAAGTGTAATTCTGTCATGTACAAACAGATATAGCCGAAGATGTTTTTTTTTTCTGCATTGTATTGGGGAGGAGTTCAGTTTTTGCGACTGATGGCCTAGTAATTATCATCAACACTGTCAAAAGCAGATAAGTAAACACACTTAATTTATCTGCTGGTTTCCTTGCTATCTTCTTCCCTCGGGTTTCCAAATCGCAGTTTAAGATTATTTTACTGACATGCCTGCGCGCCTAACTGAAGTTGACATGTTATATGATCTCGTTTTCATTCTTTTGGTTACTACCATCGTATTAGTATTCATTTGCTTTAATTTTGGATAAGCCATGATAAAATGTCACATTATCCACAACACAATGATTCTGTAACTCACATTATGAGCGTCACTTGGAAGAAAAACAAACAACAGAAGCAATCATTTTTTTTCCTCTGTAACAAGTAATGCAGTGGATAGTTTTAATCTAGACTTACGTGAGGCTTTAGTTTCGGCCATTGTACCACAGACCGTAGTAAAGACATTTAGTTTCAAGGGATTCCTGGAGAGTATTAGTAGCCGCAGTACACAAGTGGACAATGCATCAAAATTTATTTGAAACAGGTGTATGAAAAGTCTAGTGCTGATGTTAAAACAAACGTTGGGGACCACTATATTTGGCTTTCAGTCAACGAGACCACCGACAGTTCTGACAGATTTGAAGCTAACGTAGTGGTGGAGAAATTACATTCCATGGCACCAGGAACATCCCGTACAAAATTTCTTCAAGTCGTTGTGGCGCGGTGGTTCAAAATGGTTCAAATTGCTCTGAGCACTATGGGACTTAACATCTGAGGTCATCGGTCCCATAGACTTAGAGCTACTTAAACCTAACTAACCTAAGGACATCACACACAGCCATGCCCGAGGCGCGGTGGTACATCAGCCTTCTATTGTGGTTAATGTTAAAAGACAGTCCCAGGTTTCAGAATGCTTTTAATTGGCTCAAAAGCGACGCGCCGAGTAGGGCATCGTCAGGTTACCTCGTGCAGCGTGAGTCATCAGTTGCAGCAGCACAGATTGTCAACACGACAGCCATCATTGCGATTTCCCTTGACATGGCTGAAGATAGAAGCGTACCAACAGTGATGTGACCAACGACAACAGTGGCTACAGTAGCGGCACCACATTATCATTTCAGAGGAGTCCCTATTCGATGTACAGCATCACGATGGACGCAGTTGTGTTTTGAGACTCTGTGGAAAAGGAACGTTCTCAGATTGCACTTGTGATCGTCCTATAGACCTAGTACCTCATGTAGGGTGGCGGGTTAAATAATAATCGTCGCCGATTTTCACAAGAGCCTGAACACTATTTTTGCGCTTAGCCGGAAAGTGATGAAGAGCATACCACCCATAATTTCCAATCTGCAAGTCCACGTTCTTCTTATGCTCCCTGAAAGAAAATATTCCTACTCACAATTTACTCGGCGAGATCAAAAACTATGATTGTAAATAAAAGTTCGGAGTTCTAACTAATTAAAATATTCAGTAAAAGTTCACACACACAAACATAAGATTCCTGATGATAATAATAATGATGTCCCCATCAGAAACAGCACTATTAGCAGTTCAGAGGCGACCTCAACGGTAAGTTCAAAGTAACGTGGTCTATCGCCCTGGCTTCTAATCGTCACAAAAGTGGAATGTAATTTCACCACTTGTCACGCAGATTTGTCAACATTACGGGCGACCACAAACAGTCACGTCCACGGAATCTAAGCGATCCAGGATAATGTGCAGTCCTCGCGAGTTCACTTCCTACTTTTACCGAAAACACTTATGATAAGTGCCTAGATTTGACGTCAGCCGGCGCTTAGCGTATACTGGCGTTCGACCGACGTGGACAGATTGATAGCTCGATGCGAAGTGTCGCTCTCACTGTCTCTCTGGCCGTATTTATATACGGGCTCAGTGGACTGTCGAAGGTTGGTTGGTTGGTTGGTTTTTGGGGAAGGAGACCAGACAGCGTGGTCATCGGTCTCATCGGATTAGGGAAGGATGGGGAAGGAAGTCGGCCGTGCCCTTTCAGAGGAACCATCCCGGAATTTGCCTGGAGTGATTTAGGGAAATCACGGAAAACGTAAATCAGGATGGCCGGACGCGGGATTGAACCGTCGTCCTCCCGAATGCGAGTCCAGTGTCTAACCACTGCGCCACCTCGCTCGGTACTGTCGAAGGAAACATCTGCTGTTAGCCGCTCTCGGCACTGTCAGCAGCATCTAAATGGCCGCTTTCTCAGACACGCAGACACGTATTATTTAAAATTGTTGGATGTGAGGTCCGCCAGTTAAGCAAAACACCGTTTTTCTCAGTACCCAAACATGTTTCGGCACCACTTTGCCATCATCAGTGGGTTTTCGTTTTTATTTATTACTTACATTTTGTGTGCATGAATTTTCTGGATCACTTGTGTGTTAATGACTACAGGTAGCTTCTCATGTTTTCGTGTGGCAAGCATTTCCATTCTCCGCATCATGCTAATGTGTTGTGATGCACACGTAACTATAACAAGTATTTTCCACTGTGTTCTGGTGAAGTCAAAAGTGTTTTACTACGTTATTTGTGACAAATACTTGTTATAGTTACGTGTGCATCACAACATCTCAGCATAATGAGGAGAATGGAAGTGCTTGCCACACGAAAACATGACAAGCTACCTGTAGTCATTAACACACAAGTGATCCAGGAAATTCATGTACAAAAAGTGTCAAGAATAAATAAAAACGAAAACCTACTGATAGTGGCACAATGGTGCCGAAACATGTTTGGGTACTGAGAAAAACGATGTTTTGCGTAACTGGCGGACCTCATATCCAACAATTTTAACTGCAAACACGGCCAATACAACGAGCTGCAAATAAAAATGATGTATATACGTATTATTTAGTACCTCTGTTGTATAACAATTTACAGTCTTCATAATCTTTATATAAATGAAGTTAAATTGGCTTTAGTTACTGAAAAAGTTTTAGCTCGACTGCATTTAAACTTTTCCTGCTTGAATTTTTAGAAGGGAACTGACAGTAGAACATGATCTCTGAACTACTTCTTTAAGAGTCCTTGTACTGATTGTTATTTACACTAAAATCTCGAAACTTGGAACAGATGTATCATTTCCTTAATGCAGCTGAGTACCATCATAAATGCAAATGATACTTAATCTATCATGAATAAGGAAGTTTCTGTTCCAAATTTGGTTCTTAGTAAATTACTTGAAAACTCTTAGAGGTAGCTTAATGGAGTCACATGCTGTTAAATATCAAACTGAAGCTACGAAAGAATTTTCATCCTTCTGAGTCTAAAAATATTTAGGGCCTACAATTTTTCGTAAAAACACTAATTTCGACCAATCTATTACACCAATCAAATTGAGACTTGTAACTTTTGATTGTGAGATACATTTGCACATTATGAGCAATTTTTGGTTATTTAGCGTTGTTATTTAGCGTCACTTATTTTTTCTGAAAATAATATATGTAGCAAAACTTTTTCAGCTGATCGTTCCGAGATTTAACAATTTTAACATAAATGTGCTGAAGCATACAGTGACAAAGTTTGGAAAAACTATTTCAAATTTGAGTTTCATTCTAAGATTATGGTGCAGTGCTTTGTAGGCTACGCACAGGCGCGTTATGATGACGTGGCGCTAGTAGCAATGAACTGGGGCATACTCGCTCGCCTCTGTATCTCTCAGATGATGCAGCGTTTGTTTCGCCACACTGTGTGATGGATTGGATTGTGGTGCCGACAGGTACACAAGATGATCTCTCCTCTTTCGCATAGCAGGGATTTTGGGCATCAGCCACTACACTTCTGACGAATTAATCCCAGTGGGTATACTGTACTGTCAAGTTGTTTGTGACATTAGCTTTCAACATGAAAATGCATGGCGATATACTGTGCATGGTGTCTTGACTTACCTCGATACAGAAGGTGTTCGAGTGTTCGTCCTGGTCCGTGTGTTCTCTTGTTATCTCGCCCACCGTACACCTGTGGTCATGGGATGCCGTATACAAGCAGTGTGTAAAAGTTTGTTATTTTCTAGCCTTACTAATGCTGTTCGTCGCCTTAACTTTGAGGCTGAAATATACAGGTTCCCAAAAGACTTAGCTGCTATTGCAAGACATCTGGAGAAGAAAGTACTGTTAAATACTGTGATATGCATCAAACTGCCTGTTGTAAGCTTATGAAGATCTACATCCACATCTGTACACATACTCTGCAAGGTACAGAGCGTATCACAACTAGTCATTTCCTTTCCCGTTCCACTCGTGAATAGAGCGAGGGAAAAACGACTCTTTTTATGCCTCCGTATGAGCACTATTTCACGTCTCCTATCTTCGTGGTTCTTATGAGAAATGTATGTTGGCGGCAGCAGCACAGTTCTGCAGTCAGATTCAAGTGCCCGTTCTCTAAATGTGCTGAACAGAGCGAGAAGGCGTCTTCCTCCCTCCAGGGATTCCCATTTGAGTTCCCGAAGCATGTCCGTAGCGTTACCGTAAATCACCTGCCGGTAACAAATCTACCAGCCCGCCTCTTTCTTCGATATCTTCCTTTAATCCGACCTGGTACGGATCCCAAACACTCGAACATTTCTCACTAGCATCCTATATGCAGTCTCCTTCACAGATGAACCACACTTTCCCAAAATTCTTCCAATAAACCGAAGTCGGCCGTCTGCCTTCCCTACAACAATCCTCATATACTCGTTCCACTTCATATCGCTTTACAACATTACTCCCAGATATTTAAATGAGATGACCTTGCCAAAGAGAACACTACTAATGCTGTATCCGAATATTACGGTTTTGTTTTTCCTACACATCCGCATTAACTTATATTTTTCTATATTTGGAGCAATATATTTGCCATTCATCACACCAACTAAAAATTTTGTCTACGTTATCTTGTATCCTCCTACAGTCATACAACTTCGACACCTTTCCGTACACCACAGCATCATCAGCAAACAACCGCTGATTGCTGCGCACCCTGCACGCCAGATCATTAATTTATACAGAAAGAACAGCTGTCCTGTCCCATTTTCCTAGGGTTGTCGAGGACAACACGTGGATTGAATTATTTGAGAAACCTTCGAGCCACTCGCGTATCTGAGAACCTATTCCACATGATAGTATCTTCGCTAATAGTATGCTATGGAGCACCGCGTCAAATGCTTTCCGGAAATCTAGAAATATGGAATCTCCCTGTTGTCCTTCACAACTGGTTCGCAGAACATCGTGTGAGAAAAGGACAAGCTGAGTTTCGCACGAGCGATGCTTTCTAAAACCTTGCTGACTCATGGAGACTTCTCGCTCTCAAGAAAATTTATTATGTTTGAACTGCGAATATGTTCAAGGATTCTGCAGCAAACCGAGTTTAGCGATATTGGTCTGTAATTTTGCTGGTCCGTTCTTTTACCCTTCTTACCTACAGGAGTCACTTGCGCTTTATTCCGCTCGCTTGGGACTCTGCGCTGAGCGAAAGATTCGCGACAAATACGAGCTAGATAAGAGACCATTGCCGTAGAGTACTCTTTGTAAAACCGAATTAGGATTCCATCCTGGCCTGGGGCCTTATCTTTTTTTCAACCCTTTTGGTTGTTTCTCTACGCCAATGATGTTTATTATTATGTAGTCCATACCGGAGTCTGTTCGATGGTCGAACGACGGTAAGTGTGTACTATTCTCCAGCGTGAACGATTTCTTAAACGAAAAATTTAAAACTTCGACTTTCGTTTTGCTGTCTTCAGCTGTCAAAAAGACCACGAATGACTGGATGGTAGCTTTAGACCCTCTTAGCGACTTTACATAGAAGTAGAGTAGTCTCAGATTATCTGCCAGAGCTTTTGATAAGGTATGACGTTGGTAGTTGTATGCTTTCCGCATAGATTTTTTGACGGAATCACGAATCTCTAATAATATTTGCTCCTCGTCATTTACGAGTTCTCTTTTGAGCACAGAGTGCAACAGCCTCTCCTTCCTCAGTATTTTCCGAATTTCGTTGTTAAACCGTGCTGAGTCTTTTCCATCCCTAATCCAAGTACGAGGCACATAATTCTTTAGACCACGGTTTATGATCTGCTTAAAATTTACCCGTGATTCCTCTACGTCCATCTTACTGGAACTAAGTGATGTCAGTTCATTGTCTGAGGTGCTCATAATTGCTTGTCTGCTCTATCTACCAGAAGCACTCTCCTACTCTTCTTGACTGATTTATTAATTTCTCGTAGTTGCTATAATGACATCATGATCACTAATCCTCGTCTCTATAGTGACGCTCTCGACAAAGTCCAGCCTATTTGTAGCTACAAGGTCTAAGTTATTTCCACTGCGTGAGCGCTGCGGAAATAGCTGCTCAAGGCAGGTTTCAAAAAACGTGCTGAAAAGTACCTAGCATGACTGCCTGTCTGTAGTTCACGCAGTGAATCCATATATATCCCAGTCTATAAACGATAGATTAATCACCTCCAACTAGTATGGCATAATCTGGGTATCTACTGTCCGTAGACTTTCATTGAATGACGAAGCGGAAACGGATGGCTGGTAAAAACATCAAAAAATCAATTTCGTTTCACCTAGACCTGTTGTACGCGTACAGATAACTTCACTACCACACTCAGCTTCTAGCTCAATAGAGACAATATTTCTGTCAACTGCAATGAATACTCGCCCTCCTATGGCGTCTAATCTGTCTTCCCTATATACGTTCCATGGATTGCTAAATAGCTCAGAGCTCTCCACTTCGGCTTTCAGCCAGCTCTCAGTTCCAATAATAATTTGAGCGCGAAAACATTCCTGGAGGGCACTAAATTCGAGAACTTTGTTACGAATACTTTGACAATTTACTGCTAAAATTATGTATTTACTCTGAACGAGATCTGACTTCCCTTTCTGCGTATCGACTGGTGAGTGTTCATCACAGTACTTCAAACTACCACCTAGCTTAAAATGTTCTCAAGTGCGTTTCACAAGTACTGTGCTACCGGAGTAGCTGCTTCCTTTATATAGCGCGCACCTGATCTGTCAAGGGTAGTCCCACAAAACTACCCTATAATATAGGTCTAGAAATCTGCAGCCAAGACTGTCACCTAGTCGACCTAGACTTTGGGTGAGATCCTCCATTCGTCTCCAAACCAAAGGACCTCGATCAACTCTGGGAACAGTGGTGCAGATTTAGAGCTCTGCTTGCACCCTGTACTTGAGGTCAGTAGCATTCACCATCTCCGCCAGCCGCCTGTATGTTCTGAGGATGGCCTCAGAACCCAAGCGACAGGCACCGTTGGTGCAGACGTGAGCCACAATTTACGACAGCATCCTGCATGATCGGTAGCCGCAGTAAAGGCTGCCTCCACATCTCGGGAGAGGCCCCCCAACAGACACATGGGGTACACACTGGCTTTCTTTCCAGCCCTGAACGATATCGTCCTAAGGTGCTCCATAACACGCCTAACGCTGGAACTCCCGATAATCAGCAAACGCCTACCAACATACGCTTCTTCCGACCCTGCTGAAGGAATGGCCACCTGTTCACTCATAGGGCGTACAGGCGAAGACAGGCAGACAACCTTCAGTTTGGCCATGTGCTACGAACGACGCGAAAGCGTTTCTACCTGTCATTCACCTTCCTGTGAGGTCGGATCCACCGCGTCGAGTATACTAGGAGCTACCTCGGCAGCAGAGGCCGTGGGCGAAACAAGCGACACCTGAGGTATCTCATGCAACACGGCAGATTCTCGACCACCTGTACACCCCGAAGCAGCAACCTGAAGATGTCGGTTCATAGTCAAAAGAGCATTCAGCTGTTTGCGAACTCCAGCCTGCTCCTCCTATGTCCACACACAGCTTCCTAGCAAGGCTAAGTGAAGACGTAAACAATAAAAGCAGACAGAAACAGAGATATACAGCTAGCTACTTTCCTGATGTGCCTCCAGTGGATGCTGATATCTAAATGAGCTATGTAGCTGGCTTTCCAGAAGAAATGACCATTATGCTACAGATTGCCTGAATTTAAACTTTCAAAACGTGAGCTTAAACCTCATTGTTCTGATGAAAAAGCGCATCATCCTCCTGTCGAAGAAATGGCAATAAGTTGGGGATAATAGCCTGTGCAGTGTGGTTGGCACTGGTTATCTTACCTTGTAGAAGTAAGAAATGTACCCGCGAGTTGTATCTCATGGTCCCACCACGCCATCAAGCATGGAATGAGAGCTGTGAGTCATGGACGAAAGCACTATGAAACAGGCAGCTCACCGGGTGTGCACCATACACGTGTACGTCAATCATTCATTGCCTTTCCGCCATATCAGCAGTCTGGTAGATGTCCTTGTAAAACTTTTGCTCTTTCTTGCGAAAACAAGCTATGGTGTCAGAACGTTGCACTGTTTTCCCGCTGAGGTCCGGTTGCTGAGTTTACAAAAAAATGGTTCAAATGGCTCTGAGCACTATGGGACTCAACATCTTAGGTCATAAGTCCCCTAGAACTTAGAACTACTTAAACCTAACTAACCTAAGGACATCACACACACCCATGCCCGAGGCAGGATTCGAACCTGCGACCGTAGCAGTCCCGCGGTTCCGGACTGCAGCGCCAGAACCGCTAGACCACCGCGGCCGGCTGCTGAGTTTACAATTCAGGCATTTCGGTCTTCTAGGTGGGGCAATATCTTCTAGAATGAGATTTTCACTCTGCAGCGGAGTGTGCGCTGATATGAAACTTCCTGGCAGATTAAAACTGTGTGCCCGACCGAGACTCGAACTCGGGACCTTTGCTTTTCGCGGGCAAGCGCTCTACCATCTGAGCTACCGAAGCACGACTCACGCCCGGTACTCACAGCTTTACTTCTGCCAGTATCTCGTCTCCTACCTTCCAAACTTTACAGAAGCTCTCCTGCGAAACTTGCAGAACTAGCACTCCTGAAACATCCCCCAGGCTGTGGCTAAGCCATGTCTTCGCAATATCCTTTCTTTCAGGAGTGCTAGTTCTGCAAGTTTCGCAGGAGAGCTTCTGTAAAGTTTGGAAGGTAGGAGACGAGATACTTGCAGAAGTAAAGCTGTGAGTACCGGGCGTGAGTCGTGCTTCGGTAGCTCAGATGGTAGAGCACTTGCCCGCGAAAGGCAAAGGTCCCGAGTTCGAGTCTCGGTCGGGCACACAGTTTTAATCTGCCAGGAAGTTTAATATCTTCTAGGTTTGCACCGCTTTTCGCTATGTCGGTTTTCTTCCTGCTCGTCATTCTGACTGTGACGTGAAACACTGGCTTGGCTTCTCTTGGCTTGGTGCTGACTGGAGAGGACTTTGAGAAAATCTGCCCATAATACATTTCTGGCGTGTAAATTCTGTTCTCTATTTTAAAAAAGAATCGTCCAGAATTTTTCTTAGCTTGCCGTTGAAACTATCTCATGACATGGATGTTGCATAGGTAATTACACAGTGTGAAATTTTCTATTATTGAAATGTTTGAAAATATTATCCACAAAGCTTTTTTTTAAATCTTTTCTTAATCCTATATTGTCTCTGCTGAGTCCTTATTCTCTACAATCTTACTTTACGGTACACCCTTTTACTGCTATTTAGCCTCTTGACAAGTATTTGATGAATTGGTGATTCGGGTGATTGAGTGGTTTTATTTCTCAAGCAAAAGTAGAATGCTCAAACTGTTAACAGAGCCACGGCAGCACATGTAGTGGAAATGATTATAGTCGTGATGTTAGACTGTTGTTTATCTCTATAGTTCTGAATACACTGGAACATTTGTTATGCTGAAATTCTTCTTTCATGTGGCGCTATCGGTTCGTCTAGTGATTGTAGCAGGTCGGGGGTGTTGTTGAGAAATGTTAGTTTTTGTGCGGGTAACAATTATAACCGTTTTCCCAACCAGTGCAACGTCCGTTGTGAGAACTGGATCCTGGTCGTTCTCATGATAGTAGCTGGAACATGAAAATCTGCTCCTGCTATATCACAAGTTGTACTATTTATTAATATGCCACTGTTTCTTAGTGATGGTTTCCCTCGGTTAGAGTTATTACACGTTCTGTTGGTAAATCTTTTGTGCCTGGCGTAATCCTGTTAAGAACTGTCTTGGAGGGAGCAGTGCAGAATTCATGCATCCGTAAATTGCGTAGTAAACTGCTTCTTGCAGTACTACTGCTTCTAGACTTACGTCATTCAAGCTATCTGCTAATGCTTGCAACAGACTGGCTACGGTCATTCTACCATCTAATTTAACGGAGTCTGAATTCTTTCCAAGTTGTTATTCGTCGTCCGCACCGTACGTTTTCTATCCTTCACCAATTCCATAGTCAATTGTCTTGTTATTATGCACGTTCTGTAGCTGAACGGAGCGAAAATGAGCGTAAGGAGAGCAATGAGAGAAGCGTTCAATGATTTTGAATGTAAGAAATTGTCAACCGACCTGAGGGAAACCCTAAGAGATTTTGGTCGTATGTAAAATCAGTAAGTGGCACAAAATGATCTATTCATTCTCTCAGCGACCACACCGGCTCCGAAATGGAAGATAACAGAGAGAAGGCCGAAATACTGAATTCGGTCTTCCGAAGTTATTTCACCGCGAAAGATTGTCACACTGTCCCTTCTTTCAATCGTCGTACGAACGTTGAAATGGCAGATATTGAGATAACCGATCGCGGAATTGAAAAGCAGTTACAATCGCTGAGTAGTGGAAAGGCGTCAGGACCACATGAGATACCTATAAGATTCTATAGAGATTATGCAAAAGAACTTGCTCCCCTTCTAGCAGTAATTTATCGAGGACCACTTGAGCAACGACAAGTATCTAAAGACTAGAAAAAAGCACAGGTCATTCCCGCTTTTAAGAAAGGCCGTAAGACAGATCCACACAGTTATATACCTATATCGTTGACGTCAGTCTGTTGGAGAATTATGGAACATGTATTATGCTCAAGAATTACTTTCGGAAAATGAACATCTCCTCTATAAAAATCAACGTGGATTCCGCAAACAGAGATCCTGCGAAACTCAGCTCGCTCTGTTCCTCCATGGGATCCACAGCGCAGTAGACAAAGGCGCTCAGGTTGATGCCGTGCTCCTTGATTTCAGAACGGCATTTGACGCCGTCCCGCATTGCCTTTTAATAATAATAAATTACGAGCTTACGGAGTATCGGAGCAGACTTGCGAATGAATTCAAGACTTTTTTGCAGACAGAACTCAACACGTCGCTCTTAACGGAACAAAATCGACAGATGTAAAGGTAATATCCGAAGTACCACAAGGAAGTGTGGTAGGACCTTGGTGTTTACAAAGGACCTTGCTGTTTACAATATATATATATATATATATATATATATATATATATATATATATATATATATATATATATATATATACCGTCGGAGCTCTTTAAGGCTATTCGTAGATGATGCAGTTGTCTACACCAAAGTAGCAACGCCCAAAGATAGTAAGAATTTGCAGAACGACCTGCATAGAACTGATGATTGGTGCAGGCCCTGGCAGTTGACCATGGACGTAAGTAAATGTAACATATTGCGCATACTTAGCAAAGTAAATCCACTATTGCACAGCTACACTGTTGGTGACAAACAGCTGGAGACAGCGTCTGCCGTAAAAAAAATCTAGGAGTGACTATCCAGAGCGATCTTAAGTGGAATGAAATGTAGCCGAAGCACGCAAGCGTTTCTCGCAGACGGAGCCCGCTGCGGCACTGCATTGTACGCACTCTAGGAAAACGGTCTCGTACGTTTGCATTGTGCTAGTGACAGCGGGGCCTCGCACGCGTTTTACGCAGCATGCTGCAGGAAATTCCGGCAGCTAGGAAAACGCAGCTTAACTTTAAATGCTTCATTACAACACCCCGCAGTAGCTCCGCGCAGGAAGTGGTAGCTTGGCAGCGGCATCGAGCGGCCCCCTGCGTGCTGCCACCCTGCAATACAGACAGTGCGCAGCGTCGGCAGTGGAGTGCCTCGCAACGCAACCTTCCTAGCAACGACTGCAGCTGTGTGTGGCCAAGGTTGGCCATGATCAGTGCGTTTTGTTATGGCTCAAGCACACGCCTGTCCAGGTGGCAGCCTGCTGACGTAATGGCGGTGATCTACTAGACCCGAGTTGATGGCCGGCGTTCTGCTTCTCAGGGCCGATGTTAGTTCACTGTGGCAGCGGCTTCACATCCCAAGATCTCGGGACAGACTGTCTTGATGCACAGTCGAACTTTAGGCCCCGAACAGCATTCTAGATGGAAGCCAAGCGACACAGCCCAATGGCGATAGAGCTGCGATACTAACAGAAGTTACTTCAGTATAAAAGGCTAGGTATTTCTACACTTACTAGCAATGGTTATTTCGGCTTTGCGTTGTCTTGCAGCATTCATACAAAACATTTCGGCAGCCACCGGTGTGGGAAGGCTCAGGGCATCCACCACTTGTGTATTGCTTTCCACACCCTTCCAGGCCGAATCGCCGCAAACCTTGCGAAGGCTGTGTTATATTTTGTAAAGCGTAACACTAGCTATTAGCTGCCGCTGGAACTGCTGCAATTCATTTCCAACTTTGCACATTAGTGACCAAATATGGTAGGTGCGCTAAATGAAGGTTCCGTTTCAGAGTGAGTTGTTGTTGTTGTTGAGGATGGGGCAGTTGCTGATCCTGGAGCACTCATTAGCTCAGCTGAAGCTGAATCTAGCAGTGCAGACGCTGGCAGTTGTGCCGATAGTGTTGGTGCTGGGTGCCGGTGCTGAGGTTGGTTATGCTGTTGCAGATGCTGGTACTGGTGCTGATCCTGATGGTGCTGAGGTTCATGCTGCCGCAGGAGTGGGCAGAATTTAAGTACATGAGGCGTTTGGTGGCGCTGATGGTGCTTGTGGCGATAGCGGTGAAGCCCAGACTGCTCCTGCCGCTCTTGAAGCTTTTCCTGGTAGTACGTATGCTGGAGTCGCTTGAGGTGTTATTCTGTAAGGCGATCCCGAAAATGCTTCCTACATTGTGGCCGCAGTTGTTGTTATCGAGTCTGCTGCTGCTGGTCATTCTTATGATGCCCCTGGTGCGACGCTAGGATCGTCTGTTTCTGGTAATGGAGGTCTTGGAAGTGCCTAGCAGTAAGGGCAGGACACATGGTGCGACTGGAAATGCCTGAAAGAGAAGCGATGCCGTAGTGTGAACTGCACTTAATGTCACATACATTCTTGCTGTTAAACTCACAATGTTTCTAAAAGTAATAAATTTCTTTTGTTCCACGTAAAACTTTGCTCTCCCTATCTTCACCTCTGCTTACCTGTTCCATGTCATATTTTCCATGATTTGTTTCACATATTCTCCAGTCTAGCACAAAATTTTCTTTTCAGCAACCTCTTTCGTTGTGCTGTTAACTATTCCAGGCACTTAGCACATAGTGTGGGATTTAAACAGAATGGAGTATGAGATCAGTCTTGTGTGGGACAATAACAAAACCAA
Source organism: Schistocerca nitens (assembly GCF_023898315.1). NCBI lineage: Eukaryota > Metazoa > Arthropoda > Insecta > Orthoptera > Acrididae > Schistocerca > Schistocerca nitens. Next base: position 905,335,918 of record NC_064615.1, read on the forward strand.
AACCATTTACAGTAAGTGAATATAATTCTATGCTGCCCAAAAGACTTATTAGGGCTAGGGCTAGAATACTCAAACACAAAACATCCTTAAAAAAAGAAAAGGTAAAATGTAGAACGGGTGATTCGGTAACAACATAATAATTTAAACCATTGTGGACGCTGCCGCATTATACAAAATAACTGAAAACTTATGCAACTAGACAATACATAACTTATTATTAGGACCAAAGCTACACTAAAAAGCCAAAGAACCTGATACACCTGCCTAATATTGTGTAGGTCCCCCGCGAGCTCGCAGACGTGTCGCAACACGACGTGGCATTGAGTCGACTAACGTCTGAAGTAGTGCTGGAGGGAACTGACACCATGAATCCTGCTGGGCTGTCCATAAATTGTAAGCGTACGCGGGGTTGGAGATTTCTGAACAGCACGTTTCAAGGCATTCCAGATATGCTCAATAATGTTCATGTCTTGGGAGTTTGGTGGCCAGCGGAAGTGTTTAAACTCAGAGGAGTGTTCCTGGAGCCGCTCTGTAGCAATTCTGGACATTTGAGATGTCGCATTGTCGTGCTGGAAGCGCCCAAGTCCGTCGGAATGCACAATGGACACGAATAGATGCAGGTGATCAGACAGGATGCTTACGTACGTGTCACTTGTCAGAGTCGTATCTAGAGGTATCAGGGGTCCCATATCACTCCAACTGCACACTCCCCACACCATTACAGACGAACCACCAGCTTGAACAGTTCCCTGCAGACATACAGGGTCCATGGATTGATGAGGTTGTCTCGATACACTTACGCGTCCATCCTCTCAATACAGCTGGAAACGAAACTCGTCCGACAGGCTACATGTTTCCAGTCATCAACAGGTCAACGTCAGTGTTGACTGGCCAAGACTAGGCATAAAGGTTTGTGTCGTGCAGTCATCATAGGTACAAGAATGGGCCTTCGGCTTCGAAAGCCTATATCGATATGTTTCGTTGAATGGTTCGCATACAGACGTTCCAGCATTGAAATCTGCAGCAAATTGCGAAAGGGTTGCACTTCTGTCACGTTGAACGATTCTCTTCAATCGTCGTTGGTCCCGCTCTTGCAGGAGCTTTTTCCGGCGGCAGCGATGTCGGTGATTTGATGTTTTACCAGATTCCTGATATTCACGGTGCACACGTGATATGCTCGTACGGGAAAATCCCCACTTCATAGCTACCTTGGAGATGCTGTGTTCCATCGCTCGTGCACCGACTATGACACCACGTTCAAACTCACTAAAATCTTGATAACCTGCCATTGTCGCAGCAGTAACCGATCTAATAACTGCGCCAGACATTTGCTGTCTTATTTAGGCGTTGCCGACCGCATCGCCGTGTTCTGCCTGTTTACATATTTCTGTATTTGAATATGCATGCCTGTACAAGTTTCTTTGGCGTTTCAGTGTATATTCTGGAGCTACATCTTGTTCTACTAAAACTACTAACACCAGCAACTAGGATACAATCCACCAACAATACTAGCAAGCTACCCTCGCTTAAGTATAAAAAATAGTTACTCAGTTACATACAAGACAATTAATTCATATGAGGCAATTTAAAACAGATCTTAGTGCACATGAGTGAATCGCTGATTTACACACAAGAAATCAGTACTGAATCAATTCTGAAAACCACTGGCAGTATCTGATTCTCTGCCTTAGCAATAAACTTTTGAGTAACCAATACAGAATCAGCTCTTGAAATAATTGAAAAGAACAGAATAACAGTTGTTGCAAAAGACAACAAATCTTTTTGCAATTTGCTCAATCACACCTGACGTGTACCGAATAACCAGGCCTTCTATCTCTGCCTGTCGCACGCCTCATGTGCCGTAAACACAGACTAGCCATAACCCAGCATTCACAAGCTTCCATTCAGGAAGCTACACTCCTGGAAATTGAAATAAGAACACCGTGAATTCATTGTCCCAGGAAGGGGAAACTTTATTGACACATTCCTGGGGTCAGATACATCACATGATCACACTGACAGAACCACAGGCACATAGACACAGGCAACAGAGCATGCACAATGTCGGCACTAGTACAGTGTATATCCACCTTTCGCAGCAATGCAGGCTGCTATTCTCCCATGGAGACGATCGTAGAGATGCTGGATGTAGTCCTGTGGAACGGCTTGCCATGCCATTTCCACCTGGCGCCTCAGTTGGACCAGCGTTCGTGCTGGACGTGCAGACCGCGTGAGACGACGCTTCATCCAGTCCCAAACATGCTCAATGGGGGACAGATCCGGAGATCTTGCTGGCCAGGGTAGTTGACTTACACCTTCTAGAGCACGTTGGGTGGCACGGGATACATGCGGACGTGCATTGTCCTGTTGGAACAGCAAGTTCCCTTGCCGGTCTAGGAATGGTAGAACGATGGGTTCGATGACGGTTTGGATGTACCGTGCACTATTCAGTGTCCCCTCGACGATCACCAGTGGTGTACGGCCAGTGTAGGAGATCGCTCCCCACACCATGATGCCGGGTGTTGGCCCTGTGTGCCTCGGTCGTATGCAGTCCTGATTGTGGCGCTCACCTGCACGGCGCCAAACACGCATACGACCATCATTGGCACCAAGGCAGAAGCGACTCTCATCGCTGAAGACGACACGTCTCCATTCGTCCCTCCATTCACGCCTGTCGCGACACCACTGGAGGCGGGCTGCACGATGTTGGGGCGTGAGCGGAAGACGGCCTAACGGTGTGCGGGACCGTAGCCCAGCTTCATGGAGACGGTTGCGAATGGTCCTCGCCGATACCCCAGGAGCAACAGTGTCCCTAATTTGCTGGGAAGTGGCGGTGCGGTCCCCTACGGCACTGCGTAGGATCCTACGGTCTTGGCGTGCATCCGTGCGTCGCTGCGGTCCGGTCCCAGGTCGACGGGCACGTGCACCTTCCGCCGACCACTGGCGACAACATCGATGTACTGTGGAGACCTCACGCCCCACGTGTTGAGCAATTCGGCGGTACGTCCACCCGGCCTCCCGCATGCCCACTATACGCCCTCGCTCAAAGTCCGTCAACTGCACATACGGTTCACGTCCACGCTGTCGCGGCATGCTACCAGTGTTAAAGACTGCGATGGAGCTCCGTATGCCACGGCAAACTGGCTGACACTGACGGCGGCGGTGCACAAATGCTGCGCAGCTAGCGCCATTCGACGGCCAACACCGCGGTTCCTGGTGTGTCCGCTGTGCCGTGCGTGTGATCATTGCTTGTACAGCCCTCTCGCAGTGTCCGGAGCAAGTATGGTGGGTCTGACACACCGGTGTCAATGTGTTCTTTTTTCCATTTCCAGGAGTGTATTTACAAGTGGCCACAGTTAGTGCATATTCACACATAACACTGTGCAGCACCACAAACACAAGGCTACCAGGATGCCACTATTAGCTCCAAACCACTCAAAGCGTGCTCCCTATTAATTGCTGATGCCTTCTCATTGCCTCCACTGCAAGGTTACGTGTCCGGCCAAGAAAGACAGTAACTGCTGCACCAGACTTCTGTCCACACGGCTGCACCACCAATGCTGACCCACTCACGATCGGTATTGTCCCGCCTACCAGCTACTTTAAGCACCGTCTCCACCCACAACTGTCCTCTTCCGTGTCACTCAAGAAACTGACCACTCTCTCTCCGCCCAAGACCAGCCTAAGCTATCAGCCTCGGCTGCACTTTCAGCCCTCACCATTCCACACTGACTGTGGACGATGCACTGCAGACACTGACCCCATATAGGGCACTGTATTCCAGGATATGTTCACTTTCAGTGGATACAGCTGACTCCCATTATCCGCTACACCTTACTGCCGATCGGCTGTGGCGGCTCTTGCGTCGTTTACGTGGCTGCCGCATTAGCGCTCTGGCCGTGACAGTGCGACACGCACCAATAACCACCATCTCTGGCACCGGGAGAATAGTCGTGCCATTCGACACGGCACGAGTATAGGCCCATTAATCTAGTCTATCTCCTGGCAAAAGCTTTCGACAAATTCTCTATTGTCTATTCTTTCGAGCATATTTTGACTGTCCACTTAATGGATTCTGTAGCAACACACTTCAGATGCTGTCCTTTTATCATTCCCTTCTTTTCCTGTTGACTACATTTAACGTTCACATTTTCTCGACATTTTTCTTCCTCAGTCCCAAGTTAATATTTAGTATCAGAAGGGCTCTTACTTGGAGAGAAATATCCTCTCCATTTCAGTCTACTTCTGGTGTTGTTCTCATTCCGGCAGCTTTCCATAATTTTGCTTCTTGGGTGCCTGAATTTTTCCACGTCTACACTAAGTTCCTTCCATTTCAGATGAGAAGGAAAGTTTAGTCTTATTTTCCCCGTTCATCATGGCTTAAGTATTTGGTATTTTTTTTACACTTACTCCAAATAGTGTGAAAAATAATCTATCCATGGCACTAAACGTCCATTAGTGCTTTCAGCCAGAGAAGGCTCCATGACACTGGTACCTCTTCTAATTTTGGAAATTATGAAAGCATGTGGCAGCAAAGTGATGAAGGTGATCACTGTGAAATTATCTGATGCGACCATTTCAGTTGATTATTATGGCATTTAAGGATGACCTGGGCATAATAGCCTCTAACGAACAAAATGTTCAGTACACTATCATAATCTTGAGGGAGGAGTTGAAGAAGACAGGAACAGAAACGAATGTTGACAAGTTGGAGACCTTTTTTAGGAGCAAAGGAGAAAAAGGTCACAGTGAGCGTATACTGCAATACAGTTAACATTTATTCCTATCTGGAAAGTTTTTGAGCTTCTGTTAACGCAAACATGATAATTAGGGCTCAGATCTGAAGTTTGAATCTAATAGAGCCTAAATAGAACTAGGTCGTATTTCAGGGCGCAAAAGGGGCTAAATAAGATTTTGGAATCAAGTAGATTCTGAAAAGAATTTTTGCTGAAAGACACGATTATTAAACAGATTTCATGAAATAATACCAAAAAAATCAATAACATGAATCTGCATGTTTTTAGAAAAGACGTAATAAATAAAGTGATACACTGCACTGAAATCAAGAATGCTCATGGCGCAACGTCCCTTGTCTTTGCAACTCTATAATGTATTAGCACGCTGTTGTATCGGTGACAACAGAGTGTTACTTATTTCTGTAGTTCCGAAGGTATAAGAAATATAGCCCACACTGACATCAACAATGTGTATGATTCATGGTTGCTGAACTGTCACTTCTAGAGTGTGTCCAAGGCTGTGTTAGGATAAATCCAGACAGCCTTTACTTAAATGCCACCCGACAATGAACACGTAGGCTATATTAAAGCAAAACGTCAGTGACACTTGATTCTGTTTATGTTCTTACAAGGGGAGGCCGCCAATTGTGAAATTCAGATCCGATTCATACTGCGCATAATAAAAGCTCATGGCCTGAGGTGTAATGTGGCAAAGCACCAAGATGCACTTCTCAGCCGTTGTCGAGAAAATCGACAGTTAAAAGAAACCGTTGCGGTGAAATACTCTCTACGACTAACAGCTTTGTACAGCGTCGTGGCGCAGCGGTAAGCGCTCGGGTTTGTGATCCAAAGGTCGCCGGATCGAATCTCGCGCCATTCAATTTTTTTTTAGTATTTGTTTTTTGTAATTCAAATGTGTGTACACACACACACACACACTATATATATATATATATATATATATATATATATATATATATATATATATATATATTAAATTCCCGGCAATCTGTTGCAACAATTATGCATATAATAAGTTGTTGAAAGTCGTTTGTCTTGGAAAAACTGGCGACTTCGAACATCATTATGTTTTCCGCAAACAAAGTTGTATTTCACAAATGTTATTAATTGTCTTCATAATGTTAACCATGTATAGTTAACGGAAGACGTAGAAACGATATTCCAAAACGAATAAGTATAGCGTAAGTCAAACGTTCGAATTAGAATAGAGACCCCACGAACACAAAATGGCTGTGGCAGATATGAAATATAAACTCCGTTACTCGCTCGTTACACTTGAAGGACAGACGTTGAATGGGCCGAAACGAGCTGCCGCATAACTAGCGTAGTTGCCTGCTAACTTCGAAAGAAGGTAGATGCGGCCCCTAGCGCAACTTATAACATCGTCAAAAATCAGTGCGGACGTGAGAGCTGTTAAACAAACGGAAAAATGGAGGCGGTACAATTGGAGAGCGACCCGCTTTCACCAGCATGCATAAGCAATTCATTAATAGTTTATATATATATATATATATATATATATATATATATATATATATATATTTGAATTACAAAAAAACTAATAATAAAAAAAATTGCATGGCGCGAGATTCGATCCGGCAACCTTCGGATTACGAACCCGAGCGCTTATCGCTGCGCCACGACGCTGTAGAAAATTTTTAGTCGTAGAGAGTATTTCACCGCAACGGTTTCATTTAACTGTCGATTTTCTCGACAACGGCTGAGAAGTGCATCTTGATGCTTTGCCACATTACATCTCTGGCCATGAGTTTTTATTGTGCGCAGTATGAATCGAATCTGAATTTCACGATTGGCGGCCTCCCCTTGTTAGTTACGAAGTAAAGTTGCGTGGTGTACTGAATCGCATAGAGTAGTGTGTTCTAAGTGTAATTTTGTAATGCCTAAACAGAAATCGTCAAAAAATCTTTTTTGCGGCATTGGATTGGGGAAGACTCCAGTTTTGTGACTGATGGCCGAGTAAATATTGTCCAAGCCTGTACCTAAACACAGGTTATTTTTGTCATTCATTTTATGTACAAGTCTCCAAGCTACTCATCCTCCATCAGGTTTAAAAAAAAAATGGCTCTGAGCACTATGCGACTTAACTTCTGAGGTCATCAGTCGCCTAGAACTTAGAACTAATTAAACCTAACTAACCTAAGGACATCACACACATCCATGCCCGAGGCAGGATTCGAACCTGCGACCGTAGCGGTCGCTCGGCTCCAGACTGTAGCGCCCAGAATCGCACGGCCACTCCGGCCGGCTCCATCAGGTTTCCAAATTCAGCTGAAGTTGACATTTTATATGCTCTGGTTTTTATTTTTTAGTCACTGCCGACTTGTTAGTGTTCGTTTGTTTTAATTTTAGGTAAGACATGATAAAATGTCACATTATCTACAACACAAAGATTCGGCAGCTCACATTATGAGCTTCACTAGAGAGAAGAACAAACAACTGAATCAACCATTAATTTCCCCTGTGACAAGTAGTGCCGTGGACAGCTTTAATCTAGACTTACGAGAGCCTTTAGTTTCGGCCAATGTGCCATGGAACGTACTAACCTATTTTTAAGGGCCTGCTGGAGAGTATTCGCGGCTGAATATACCAGATGAGTCGACGTTGCGCCAAAATTATTTGAAACGGGTGTATGAAGAGCCTTTTGTTGATGCTGAAACAGACATTGGCTTTCAGTCGACGAGATCACTGACGGTTGTGGCAGATTAATAGCTAATGTCGTAGTAGGGAAATTAGAATACACGGCCCAGGAAAATCCCGTCTACTACAGGTAAAAAACTGGAGAACACGAATTAAAGTAATATCATGTCACCGGTGCCGTACGCATCCTATGGTCAGGAGAAGTTAGAGATGAGAAGCTTTTGCTGTTGGCTCAAAAAATGGTTCAAATGGCTCTGAGCACTATGGGACTTAACATCTATGGTCATCAGTCTCCTAGAACGTAGAACTACTTAAACTAACCTAAGGACATCACACGACACCCAGTCATCACGAGGCAGAGAAAATCCCTGACCCCGCCGGGAATCGAACCCGGGAACCCGTGCGCGGGAAGCGAGAACGCTACCTCACGACCACGAGGTGCGGACTTCTGCTGTTGGTGACAGACTGTGCTGCATATATGTAAAAGGGGGGTAAATACTGAAACAATTCTATCTCACTATGTTCCATTGTACTTGCATTGTCCAGGGCCTATACTGTCAAACAGAAGAAGCTGGAAATAAGTTTCCTAAGGATGACGGCTACATTTACAGTGTAAAGAAAGTATTTCTCAATTCTCCTACCCGCAGTCAGTCTTTTAAGGAAATAGCTCCAAACATTCCCCTCTCGCCTGAACCCATACTTTCACATTGGTGCACATAGCTTGTAGCAATTACCAAAAACTCAAAGTGGTAGTAAATACATTTGACTCTAGTGGATAAGCCTTTATTTAAAAAACCTGAACAATAACAAGAATGTTACACCCTTGATATTTTTAAGATCTAACTTCCAGCATCTACCAGTTGCAGTTCAACGTCTAGTGCTCACATCTCTACCACGAAAGATGCTGTAAACATGGTCTGCGAGGTGTAGGTGTATCTGGAAGAAAACCTTGATTCAGTGGATACAGCGTGGCTCACTAAATTAAGATTTGTTCTTCTGAGTATTTTGGATATGAAGATAGGAAGAAAGTGATCGCCATTAATCGCCATTATTCAGGGGGAAAAATTCGAAGTTGCACTGTATTGGCCCTCACACGATGATCGGGGTGCCACGACGGTCATGTAACGATGGAAACGATTACTTCAGGAGGACCATACTCAAAACCATGCACGTTCTCAGTGACTCCAAGCAACTAGCGCCCAAGAGAACACACGTACTGTTCAGTCGACCAAGCAGGATTGTACAGTTACATTGCATATCTTGAGGTAGAAAATCGTAATGTTTGTATAAGAAGTGTCTTACTCCAGAATGTTCTCCAGTTGTCTCGTCCACAAGAAACATCTGTTCGTGGGATGCTATATATGAGCAATGCCTAAAATCTTTTTTTTTTTTCTATCCTTCCTGATTCTGATTGTTGACTTGACTTCTTAGGCTTAAAATTGCATGTGGCCCAAGGACTTTGTTTCCGGAGCAAGACATCTGGCGAGGAAAGTACAGGGCTATTACAAATGACTGAAGCGATTTCATAAATTCACTGTAGCTCCATTCATTGACATATGGCTACGACACACTACAGATACGTAGAAAAACTCATAAAGTTTTGTTTGGCTGAAGCCGCACTTCAGGTTTCTGCCACCAGAGCGCTCGAGAGCGCAGTGAGACAAAATGGCGACAGGAGCCGAAAAAGCGTATGTCGTGCTTGAAATGCACTCACATCAGTCAGTCATAACAGTGCAACGACACTTCAGGACGAAGTTCAACAAAGATCCACCAACTGCTAACTCCATTCGGCGATGGTATGCGCAGTTTAAAGCTTCTGGATGCCTCTGTAAGGGGAAATCAACGGGTCGGCCTGCAGTGAGCGAAGAAACGGTTGTACGCGTGCGGGCAAGTTTCGCGCGTAGCCCACGGAAGTCGACGAATAAAGCAAGCAGGGAGCTAAACGTACCGCAGCCGACGGTTTGGAAAATCTTACTGAAAAGGCTAAAGCAGAAGCCTTACCGTTTTCAATTGCTACAAGCCCTGACACCCGATGACAAAGTCAAATGCTTTGAATTTTCGGCGCGGTTGCAACAGCTCATGGAAGAGGATGCGTTCAGTGCGAAACTTGTTTTCAGTGATGAAGCAACATTTTTTCTTAATGGTGAAGTGAACAGACACAATGTGCGAATCTGGGCGGTAGAGAATCCTCACGCATTCGTGCAGCAAATTCGCAATTCACCAAAAGTTAACGTGTTTTGTGCAATCTCACGGTTTAAAGTTTACGGCCCCTTTTTCTTCTGCGAAAAAAACGTTACAGGACACGTGTATCTGGACATGCTGGAAAATTGGCTCATGCCACAACTGGAGACCGACAGCGCCTACATCTTTCAACAGGATGGTGCTCCACCGCACTTCCATCATGATGTTCGGCATTTCTTAAACAGGAGATTGGAAAACCGATGGATCGGTCGTGGTGGAGATCATGATCAGCAATTCATGTCATGGCCTCCACGCTCTCCCGACTTAACCCCATGCGATTTCTTTCTGTGGGGTTATGTGAAAGATTCAGTGTTTAAACCTCCTCTACCAAGAAACGTGCCAGAACTGCGAGCTCGCATAAACGATGCTTTCGAACTCATAGATGGGGACATGCTGCGCCGAGTGTGGGAGGAACTTGATTATCGGCTTGATGTCTGCCGAATCACTAAAGGGGCAAATATCGAACATTTGTGAATGCCTAAAAAAACTTGATGAGTTTTTGTATGTGTGTGCAAAGCATTGTGAAAATATCTCAAATAATAAAGTTATTGTAGAGCTGTGAAATCGCTTCAATCATTTGTAATAACCCTGTACTGTTAAATAGTGTCAAGTGCCTAATATCGCTAGCTGTAGGCTTCTGCAGATCTAGGATAGGTATTAAGTGAGAAAAGCAGAAATAAATCTCAGGGAAAATTATTCACACCTGGACTCCTGTTTTGCTTTCGCTATGTTTAGTAATATTTTATGAACAAGACTGACATGTAAGATGAACTCTCTAAGTACAGCATAGATAATACACTTGGAGAATGAGAGATGGTTCAAATGGCTCTGAGCACTATGCGACTTAACTTCTGAGGTCATCAGTCGCCTAGAACTTAGAACTAATTAAACCTAACTAACCTAAGGACATCACACACATCCATGCCCGAGGCAGGATTCCAACCTGCGACCGTAGCGGTCGCTCGGCTCCAGACTGTAGCGCCTAGAACCGCACGGCCACTGCGGCCGGCGAGAATGAGAGAGTCCACTAGCATTGCAGATGTTGAGAGGTCAACCATAAAATATTATTACAGCTGACCAGGAAATAACTGTACTCACAATACAAGCATGTGTACTTCAGTTTCACAAAGAACATTTTTCACATAACTCGAAGATAATGATGTGCACAAATATGTGTGAAAGTGTAGAGGAAAGACATGAAATTCACTTCTTTCGGTAATATTTTCATAGATTTAAGCACAAAGTTGAGTGATTTGGCTTGGATATGTGGTGGATGAGCGAACGAGGTTTCTGTTGCCCTGTGTTCTTGCTTCCTGCGTCGACATTATTGATCAATTTGTAATCGTATGGTATGGCTCTGAGCACTATGGGACTTAACTTCTGAGGTCATCAGTCCCCCAGAACTTAGAACTACTTAAACCTAACTAACCTAAGGACATCACACACATCCATGCCCGAGGCAGGATTCGAGCCTGCGACCGTAGTGGTCGCGCAGTTCCAGACTGCAGCGCCTAGAACCGCTTCGCCACACTGGGCGGCAATTTGTAAACGTGGGAGATGTGAGGTAGCATTACTTGTGTGCAGCTGTCGACTGTGTCAACTTAATATCTAATCGATCTCAATAACGCCTGCAGATACACCACAAAAATTGTTTCTATCTCTTCCTAGCTGATGTGAGGTGGGGCACTGTTATGTAATATTAAGGGAATAGCTCAGAAGACGCTGGTATCATCAGTTCTAGGCTCTGATTTTCAAAATTTCATTCACGAGTGCTATGCATTGAATTGAACACACCGCCTTTATCTCAATAGGTTCTGTAAAGTTTAGCATCAATGTTTCGCGAAGTAAGTGCCCAAACGCCTCTGAATTGAGCCACCATAAGTATAGTCTAGCGGAATTTCTTCTGCGGTACATGCAGTGTGATTGTAAACAGAGCAACGAACGCACTTGTACTACAATTTTTGTCCTCTTCCACAGGTACATCTTAACACGATAGTACGATAGATATTAACTGATTTCAACATAAAATTATTTCGAAACGTTTTTCGTTGATTTCGCCGTAAAACTGACGTGAAAATTCAGTGTTGTCGAAATTTCCATAACATAAAGGCATACCTACAGCTAATATCGTAGCAGTTATGGCTGCGCCGGCGCTTGGACCTAGACCGCTGTCGTGCACCGCATCTGCGCTGGCCAGTGTAAGCGTTTAGGGAGAGTAATGCAGAAGCGTGTCACGTAGCGAAAATTATACGACAGCGATTCATTTATGCAGTGAGTTGACAAAAGTCATGCGATACCTACCCATATCGTGTCGGACCTCCTTTTGCCCAGTGTAGTGCAGCAACTCAACGTAGCGTGGATCAACAAGTCGTTGGAAGTCCCCTGCCGAAATATTGAGCCATGTCTATAGCCGTCCATAATTGCGAGAGCGCTGCCGATGCAGGATTTTGTGCACGAACTGGCCTCTCCCGTGTATCCCATGAATATTCGTTGGCATTCATGTGCGACGATCTGGGTGGCTACAGCATTCGCTCGAAATGTCCAGAATGTTCTTCAAACCAATCACGATGACATGGCGCATTGTCATCCACAAAACTTCCATCGTTGTTTGGGAACAAATGGTCTCGAAGTGGCCGAACATAACCATTTCCAGTCAATGATCCACGTAAACACAACCCACACCATTATCGAGCTACCACCAGCGTGTACAGTGCCTTGTTGACAACTTGGGCCCATGGCTTCGTAGGGTGTGTGCGACACTGGAAACCTACCATCAGCTCCTAACGACTGAAATTAGGACTCATCTGACGAGGCCACGTGTAACACCATGGCTCTAATGCTCTACTGATCTATTTTTGTCTCTGTTTCATTTAATGTTTCATCATTGAGCTTCTGTAAATGTATTTGTTTGAATCGATAACATAAAATTGTATACTCCTTTCTTTGTACAAAATTTATGTCATGTTTTGATTGTATGCTGTGTAGCATAACTGTCATTTATATTCTTTGTCCCATTTGGAGGGAACAAAACTTAATATATATATTTGTAATTTCTGTGTGAATAATTTTTGTAGAAATGTCTATATGTGCAAATGTTCTGTTTTGTTTAAAACGATTGTTTGCTGTTATGTAAACTGCTGACCTTCACTTAGGGCTCTTAGTTATTCTGTATGTAAAAGGTGTAGGGGTTCCCCTCGGGAACGGAACAGAGTAGCGCGCGCAAAATGTGGTTGGCCTAGGTGGAAAAGGTGGAACTGATAGTCAGTCGGAGACGAGCAGTCAGTCGGGGACGAGCTACGAGTCCGTGCACTGCCGTGTAAAAGTTGCATAGTGCTGGTTTCGAGAGAGGCTTTTCTGTTATTTTCCAATGCCTCGGATGGATGGATAAATAGCTGGGCTATTCTGGAATTTGTACCTATCTTCGCCACCAAGAAATGACAGAGTCCAGCAATTCTGTCTGCAATTCCACCTACCAACATGCAGTTGCCACCACATTGCGCAATCATTGCAACGTTATATTGTAAGGATGTACAGTGAAGGATCAGCTTAATGGATGTGTTATTGTGCTGAAATATAAGGTAATGTGTATCTGAATTTATATACCTACCTCGATTTTTCTCCTCATCATAACACCTCTCAGGGTCCTCTCCGTTCGAAGTAAAGTGATTACCGAGTGTCCTTACTAAAAGTACGTTAAAACTCAGTTTGCTAATTAATGCCTATTGGACAGAGTAAAGTTAAAGTTAATGTGGAAAGAGAGTGAGTTAGAGTTAATGATGCTTGCTGAAATAATTTTCCTAGTAAAACTGATTATTAACGTGTTGTTGCCAAATTCAAATTAAAATTTCTCAAGACTGAGATTTATAAAGTTTTGCTTAGTAAATGATCACATTACTACCTGTTGTTAATAGCAGAAAGTGAGCTAGTATCTTACATAAATGTTAATTTTATGTCTCATGGTAGTAAAAGTGGAAAATTGCATAGTAGGAAACTACATGTTCATGATTACTAAGTGTTTGTCTTTCTTGTGTGCATATTAACAGTATAAAGAACACTCACTTTGTGTAAGCCCTGAAAGTAATAGTGTGTTTCGGTATCTCTTATAATTTAGCAAATAGTTTGTGCTGCTCTAGTTGTTGACTTCAGTCTTAAAACATATGTGTGTCAGAGTTCATTGCACTCGCGTGTGGCCAAGTCTAGGTTGTGTTTGTCCGTTATAGTTACTTATACCTACTTTCTTAAATGAGAATGTTAATCATTCTCTTGCCTAGTTAGGCTGGCGGCCGTTTTCTTTATCCGTTGAACAGTGCAGAGAGGCAAAATTTTGTTTGGTACTGTTCAAATATTTACGTAATTCTGACTTTCATTTCCGATAAGCCACTTCCGTTAGGTACAACACGGTCAACTTAACAAAATTCCTCCCAGAGGGTAACACTGCTCTGCTGCTTTGTACCATAATAGCTTTTACAAAATAGTTTTATGTCACAACCTGTTTCTAGCAATGAGGTTAGGGTGCAGTAGTAACAGCGGACAGGAGTGTTATACGTGGCTTTTCCGTGACAGGACTAGTTTGTTCTGTTAGGGCATAATACGTAATAAACCAAATTTGGTATTTCATACATCTCTGGCCATGAGTTTTTATTGTGCGCAGTATGAATCGAACCTGAATTTCACGATTGGCGGCCTCCCCTTGTTAGTTACGAAGTAAAGTTGCGTGGTGTACTGAATCGCATAGAGTAGTGTGTTCTAAGTGTAATTTTGTAATGCCTAAACAGAAATCGTCAAAAAATCTTTTTTGCGGCATTGGATTGGGGAAGACTCCAGTTTTGTGACTGATGGCCGAGTAAATATTGTCCAAGCCTGTACCTAAACACAGGTTATTTTTGTCATTCATTTTATGTACAAGTCTCCAAGCTACTCATCCTCCATCAGGTTTAAAAAAAAAAAAATGGCTCTGAGCACTATGCGACTTAACTTCTGAGGTCATCAGTCGCCTAGAACTTAGAACTAATTAAACCTAACTAACCTAAGGACATCACACACATCCATGCCCGAGGCAGGATTCGAACCTGCGACCGTAGCGGTCGCTCGGCTCCAGACTGTAGCGCCCAGAACCGCACGGCCACTCCGGCCGGCTCCATCAGGTTTCCAAATTCAGCTGAAGTTGACATTTTATATGCTCTGGTTTTTATTTTTTAGTCACTGCCGACTTGTTAGTGTTCGTTTGTTTTAATTTTAGGTAAGACATGATAAAATGTCACATTATCTACAACACAAAGATTCGGCAGCTCACATTATGAGCTTCACTAGAGAGAAGAACAAACAACTGAATCAACCATTAATTTCCCCTGTGACAAGTAGTGCCGTGGACAGCTTTAATCTAGACTTACGAGAGCCTTTAGTTTCGGCCAATGTGCCATGGAACGTACTAACCTATTTTTAAGGGCCTGCTGGAGAGTATTCGCGGCTGAATATACCAGATGAGTCGACGTTGCGCCAAAATTATTTGAAACGGGTGTATGAAGAGCCTTTTGTTGATGCTGAAACAGACATTGGCTTTCAGTCGACGAGATCACTGACGGTTGTGGCAGATTAATAGCTAATGTCGTAGTAGGGAAATTAGAATACACGGCCCAGGAAAATCCCGTCTACTACAGGTAAAAAACTGGAGAACACGAATTAAAGTAATATCATGTCACCGGTGCCGTACGCATCCTATGGTCAGGAGAAGTTAGAGATGAGAAGCTTTTGCTGTTGGCTCAAAAAATGGTTCAAATGGCTCTGAGCACTATGGGACTTAACATCTATGGTCATCAGTCTCCTAGAACGTAGAACTACTTAAAC
The DNA here is from genome assembly GCF_023898315.1 of Schistocerca nitens. Lineage (NCBI taxonomy): Eukaryota > Metazoa > Arthropoda > Insecta > Orthoptera > Acrididae > Schistocerca > Schistocerca nitens. The sequence goes on from NC_064615.1 coordinate 905,351,418, forward strand.
TAACCTAAGGACATCACACGACACCCAGTCATCACGAGGCAGAGAAAATCCCTGACCCCGCCGGGAATCGAACCCGGGAACCCGGGCGCGGGAAGCGAGAACGCTACCTCACGACCACGAGGTGCGGACTTCTGCTGTTGGTGACAGACTGTGCTGCATATATGTAAAAGGGGGGTAAATACTGAAACAATTCTATCTCACTATGTTCCATTGTACTTGCATTGTCCAGGGCCTATACTGTCAAACAGAAGAAGCTGGAAATAAGTTTCCTAAGGATGACGGCTACATTTACAGTGTAAAGAAAGTATTTCTCAATTCTCCTACCCGCAGTCAGTCTTTTAAGGAAATAGCTCCAAACATTCCCCTCTCGCCTGAACCCATACTTTCACATTGGTGCACATAGCTTGTAGCAATTACCAAAAACTCAAAGTGGTAGTAAATACATTTGACTCTAGTGGATAAGCCTTTATTTAAAAAACCTGAACAATAACAAGAATGTTACACCCTTGATATTTTTAAGATCTAACTTCCAGCATCTACCAGTTGCAGTTCAACGTCTAGTGCTCACATCTCTACCACGAAAGATGCTGTAAACATGGTCTGCGAGGTGTAGGTGTATCTGGAAGAAAACCTTGATTCAGTGGATACAGCGTGGCTCACTAAATTAAGATTTGTTCTTCTGAGTATTTTGGATATGAAGATAGGAAGAAAGTGATCGCCATTAATCGCCATTATTCAGGGGGAAAAATTCGAAGTTGCACTGTATTGGCCCTCACACGATGATCGGGGTGCCACGACGGTCATGTAACGATGGAAACGATTACTTCAGGAGGACCATACTCAAAACCATGCACGTTCTCAGTGACTCCAAGCAACTAGCGCCCAAGAGAACACACGTACTGTTCAGTCGACCAAGCAGGATTGTACAGTTACATTGCATATCTTGAGGTAGAAAATCGTAATGTTTGTATAAGAAGTGTCTTACTCCAGAATGTTCTCCAGTTGTCTCGTCCACAAGAAACATCTGTTCGTGGGATGCTATATATGAGCAATGCCTAAAATCTTTTTTTTTTCTATCCTTCCTGATTCTGATTGTTGACTTGACTTCTTAGGCTTAAAATTGCATGTGGCCCAAGGACTTTGTTTCCGGAGCAAGACATCTGGCGAGGAAAGTACAGGGCTATTACAAATGACTGAAGCGATTTCATAAATTCACTGTAGCTCCATTCATTGACATATGGCTACGACACACTACAGATACGTAGAAAAACTCATAAAGTTTTGTTTGGCTGAAGCCGCACTTCAGGTTTCTGCCACCAGAGCGCTCGAGAGCGCAGTGAGACAAAATGGCGACAGGAGCCGAAAAAGCGTATGTCGTGCTTGAAATGCACTCACATCAGTCAGTCATAACAGTGCAACGACACTTCAGGACGAAGTTCAACAAAGATCCACCAACTGCTAACTCCATTCGGCGATGGTATGCGCAGTTTAAAGCTTCTGGATGCCTCTGTAAGGGGAAATCAACGGGTCGGCCTGCAGTGAGCGAAGAAACGGTTGTACGCGTGCGGGCAAGTTTCGCGCGTAGCCCACGGAAGTCGACGAATAAAGCAAGCAGGGAGCTAAACGTACCGCAGCCGACGGTTTGGAAAATCTTACTGAAAAGGCTAAAGCAGAAGCCTTACCGTTTTCAATTGCTACAAGCCCTGACACCCGATGACAAAGTCAAATGCTTTGAATTTTCGGCGCGGTTGCAACAGCTCATGGAAGAGGATGCGTTCAGTGCGAAACTTGTTTTCAGTGATGAAGCAACATTTTTTCTTAATGGTGAAGTGAACAGACACAATGTGCGAATCTGGGCGGTAGAGAATCCTCACGCATTCGTGCAGCAAATTCGCAATTCACCAAAAGTTAACGTGTTTTGTGCAATCTCACGGTTTAAAGTTTACGGCCCCTTTTTCTTCTGCGAAAAAAACGTTACAGGACACGTGTATCTGGACATGCTGGAAAATTGGCTCATGCCACAACTGGAGACCGACAGCGCCTACATCTTTCAACAGGATGGTGCTCCACCGCACTTCCATCATGATGTTCGGCATTTCTTAAACAGGAGATTGGAAAACCGATGGATCGGTCGTGGTGGAGATCATGATCAGCAATTCATGTCATGGCCTCCACGCTCTCCCGACTTAACCCCATGCGATTTCTTTCTGTGGGGTTATGTGAAAGATTCAGTGTTTAAACCTCCTCTACCAAGAAACGTGCCAGAACTGCGAGCTCGCATAAACGATGCTTTCGAACTCATAGATGGGGACATGCTGCGCCGAGTGTGGGAGGAACTTGATTATCGGCTTGATGTCTGCCGAATCACTAAAGGGGCAAATATCGAACATTTGTGAATGCCTAAAAAAACTTGATGAGTTTTTGTATGTGTGTGCAAAGCATTGTGAAAATATCTCAAATAATAAAGTTATTGTAGAGCTGTGAAATCGCTTCAATCATTTGTAATAACCCTGTACTGTTAAATAGTGTCAAGTGCCTAATATCGCTAGCTGTAGGCTTCTGCAGATCTAGGATAGGTATTAAGTGAGAAAAGCAGAAATAAATCTCAGGGAAAATTATTCACACCTGGACTCCTGTTTTGCTTTCGCTATGTTTAGTAATATTTTATGAACAAGACTGACATGTAAGATGAACTCTCTAAGTACAGCATAGATAATACACTTGGAGAATGAGAGATGGTTCAAATGGCTCTGAGCACTATGCGACTTAACTTCTGAGGTCATCAGTCGCCTAGAACTTAGAACTAATTAAACCTAACTAACCTAAGGACATCACACACATCCATGCCCGAGGCAGGATTCCAACCTGCGACCGTAGCGGTCGCTCGGCTCCAGACTGTAGCGCCTAGAACCGCACGGCCACTGCGGCCGGCGAGAATGAGAGAGTCCACTAGCATTGCAGATGTTGAGAGGTCAACCATAAAATATTATTACAGCTGACCAGGAAATAACTGTACTCACAATACAAGCATGTGTACTTCAGTTTCACAAAGAACATTTTTCACATAACTCGAAGATAATGATGTGCACAAATATGTGTGAAAGTGTAGAGGAAAGACATGAAATTCACTTCTTTCGGTAATATTTTCATAGATTTAAGCACAAAGTTGAGTGATTTGGCTTGGATATGTGGTGGATGAGCGAACGAGGTTTCTGTTGCCCTGTGTTCTTGCTTCCTGCGTCGACATTATTGATCAATTTGTAATCGTATGGTATGGCTCTGAGCACTATGGGACTTAACTTCTGAGGTCATCAGTCCCCCAGAACTTAGAACTACTTAAACCTAACTAACCTAAGGACATCACACACATCCATGCCCGAGGCAGGATTCGAGCCTGCGACCGTAGTGGTCGCGCAGTTCCAGACTGCAGCGCCTAGAACCGCTTCGCCACACTGGGCGGCAATTTGTAAACGTGGGAGATGTGAGGTAGCATTACTTGTGTGCAGCTGTCGACTGTGTCAACTTAATATCTAATCGATCTCAATAACGCCTGCAGATACACCACAAAAATTGTTTCTATCTCTTCCTAGCTGATGTGAGGTGGGGCACTGTTATGTAATATTAAGGGAATAGCTCAGAAGACGCTGGTATCATCAGTTCTAGGCTCTGATTTTCAAAATTTCATTCACGAGTGCTATGCATTGAATTGAACACACCGCCTTTATCTCAATAGGTTCTGTAAAGTTTAGCATCAATGTTTCGCGAAGTAAGTGCCCAAACGCCTCTGAATTGAGCCACCATAAGTATAGTCTAGCGGAATTTCTTCTGCGGTACATGCAGTGTGATTGTAAACAGAGCAACGAACGCACTTGTACTACAATTTTTGTCCTCTTCCACAGGTACATCTTAACACGATAGTACGATAGATATTAACTGATTTCAACATAAAATTATTTCGAAACGTTTTTCGTTGATTTCGCCGTAAAACTGACGTGAAAATTCAGTGTTGTCGAAATTTCCATAACATAAAGGCATACCTACAGCTAATATCGTAGCAGTCATGGCTGCGCCGGCGCTTGGACCTAGACCGCTGTCGTGCACCGCATCTGCGCTGGCCAGTGTAAGCGTTTAGGGAGAGTAATGCAGAAGCGTGTCACGTAGCGAAAATTATACGACAGCGATTCATTTATGCAGTGAGTTGACAAAAGTCATGCGATACCTACCCATATCGTGTCGGACCTCCTTTTGCCCAGTGTAGTGCAGCAACTCAACGTAGCGTGGATCAACAAGTCGTTGGAAGTCCCCTGCCGAAATATTGAGCCATGTCTATAGCCGTCCATAATTGCGAGAGCGCTGCCGATGCAGGATTTTGTGCACGAACTGGCCTCTCCCGTGTATCCCATGAATATTCGTTGGCATTCATGTGCGACGATCTGGGTGGCTACAGCATTCGCTCGAAATGTCCAGAATGTTCTTCAAACCAATCACGATGACATGGCGCATTGTCATCCACAAAACTTCCATCGTTGTTTGGGAACAAATGGTCTCGAAGTGGCCGAACATAACCATTTCCAGTCAATGATCCACGTAAACACAACCCACACCATTATCGAGCTACCACCAGCGTGTACAGTGCCTTGTTGACAACTTGGGCCCATGGCTTCGTAGGGTGTGTGCGACACTGGAAACCTACCATCAGCTCCTAACGACTGAAATTAGGACTCATCTGACGAGGCCACGTGTAACACCATGGCTCTAATGCTCTACTGATCTATTTTTGTCTCTGTTTCATTTAATGTTTCATCATTGAGCTTCTGTAAATGTATTTGTTTGAATCGATAACATAAAATTGTATACTCCTTTCTTTGTACAAAATTTGATGTCATGTTTTGATTGTATGCTGTGTAGCATAACTGTCATTTATATTCTTTGTCCCATTTGGAGGGAACAAAACTTAATATATATATTTGTAATTTCTGTGTGAATAATTTTTGTAGAAATGTCTATATGTGCAAATGTTCTGTTTTGTTTAAAACGATTGTTTGCTGTTATGTAAACTGCTGACCTTCACTTAGGGCTCTTAGTTATTCTGTATGTAAAAGGTGTAGGGGTTCCCCTCGGGAACGGAACAGAGTAGCGCGCGCAAAATGTGGTTGGCCTAGGTGGAAAAGGTGGAACTGATAGTCAGTCGGAGACGAGCAGTCAGTCGGGGACGAGCTACGAGTCCGTGCACTGCCGTGTAAAAGTTGCATAGTGCTGGTTTCGAGAGAGGCTTTTCTGTTATTTTCCAATGCCTCGGATGGATGGATAAATAGCTGGGCTATTCTGGAATTTGTACCTATTTTCGCCACCAAGAAATGACAGAGTCCAGCAATTCTGTCTGCAATTCCACCTACCAACATGCAGTTGCCACCACATTGCGCAATCATTGCAACGTTATATTGTAAGGATGTACAGTGAAGGATCAGCTTAATGGATGTGTTATTGTGCTGAAATATAAGGTAATGTGTATCTGAATTTATATACCTACCTCGATTTTTCTCCTCATCATAACACCTCTCAGGGTCCTCTCCGTTCGAAGTAAAGTGATTACCGAGTGTCCTTACTAAAAGTACGTTAAAACTCAGTTTGCTAATTAATGCCTATTGGACAGAGTAAAGTTAAAGTTAATGTGGAAAGAGAGTGAGTTAGAGTTAATGATGCTTGCTGAAATAATTTTCCTAGTAAAACTGATTATTAACGTGTTGTTGCCAAATTCAAATTAAAATTTCTCAAGACTGAGATTTATAAAGTTTTGCTTAGTAAATGATCACGTTACTACCTGTTGTTAATAGCAGAAAGTGAGCTAGTATCTTACATAAATGTTAATTTTATGTCTCATGGTAGTAAAAGTGGAAAATTGCATAGTAGGAAACTACATGTTCATGATTACTAAGTGTTTGTCTTTCTTGTGTGCATATTAACAGTATAAAGAACACTCACTTTGTGTAAGCCCTGAAAGTAATAGTGTGTTTCGGTATCTCTTATAATTTAGCAAATAGTTTGTGCTGCTCTAGTTGTTGACTTCAGTCTTAAAACATATGTGTGTCAGAGTTCATTGCACTCGCGTGTGGCCAAGTCTAGGTTGTGTTTGTCCGTTATAGTTACTTATACCTACTTTCTTAAATGAGAATGTTAATCATTCTCTTGCCTAGTTAGGCTGGCGGCCGTTTTCTTTATCCGTTGAACAGTGCAGAGAGGCAAAATTTTGTTTGGTACTGTTCAAATATTTACGTAATTCTGACTTTCATTTCCGATAAGCCACTTCCGTTAGGTACAACACGGTCAACTTAACAAAATTCCTCCCAGAGGGTAACACTGCTCTGCTGCTTTGTACCATAATAGCTTTTACAAAATAGTTTTATGTCACAACCTGTTTCTAGCAATGAGGTTAGGGTGCAGTAGTAACAGCGGACAGGAGTGTTATACGTGGCTTTTCCGTGACAGGACTAGTTTGTTCTGTTAGGGCATAATACGTAATAAACCAAATTTGGTATTTCATAGTATAAGCTACGTAAATACGCTGTTGTAGTGATATACACGGTTTTTCGTATTCAAATGATTCAATTGGCTCTAACCACTATGGGACTTAACATCTGAGGTCATCAGTCCCCTAGAACTGAGAACTACGTAAACCTAACTAACCTAAGGACATCACACACATCAATGCCAGAGGCAGGATTCGAATCTGCGACCGTAGCAGCAGCGCGCTTCCGGACTGAAGTGCCTCGAACCGCTCGGTCACAGCGGCCGGCTCATGGCTTCCCACGCTACAGGCGATGTGGTGCTATCAGCAAAGACACTCGCGCCGGTCGTCCGGCCCATTCACCCCACATTTCGACGCATTGCCCTAACAGATACGTTCGGCGTACGTCCCACATTGATTTCTAAGGTTATTTCACATACTATTGTTTTTATGTTAGCACTCACAACTTTACGCAAACGCCCCTGCTCTCGGTCGTTAATTAAAGGCGTTCGTGGTGAGAGCCAACACTCTTGTCACTGCGGATCTCGAATATTGGATTCCCTAATTGGGAATTCTGTCAGACTTTGCAACTGACTTAGGCCTCCTAACTGCTGAGGACTGCTGCACGTTTTCTACACTTGCAGCTACAAGAGGCTCCTCTCCACTCAACTCTGACAGTTAGTCAAATCTATTGCATACGTGCAAAGTAAAACTGTCTGTATACCTCCTCCTCCTACCTGCCTTCTTGCCAACTGCAAATTCCCATTTCCCACCCTCATCAACCTATCTAATTCCTCCTTTTCGTTTTGTAATGTGCAACTGAAGGGCATAGATATTAAGCTCCTACTCCTCTGTCAATTTATTTCTGCTACAAATTCTGCATTTCCAGTAGAGAATCTCGCTAGAATGCTACTGGCTTCCCCATTGCATTCTCCCCACCCCAATGGAAATACTTTGAACAAATCCCACAACGCAACCTACTACTCACAACCCTACGACAATGCCCACACTTCTCACTCATGGTAAAATTTTACAGTTACTGAAAAAACTAAGCGTCTGTGTTAAGCTAATTACACCAGTAGAACTATTTATAGACCTAACAACAGTTGTCTCGAAATTCTCTCTCTGCTAAGAAAGTAGCAAAACTTCACACAGTTTATTAGCTAAAACCAAAAATTCAAGCGGTCACTGGAACACTTAACGAAGTTAAAACAGTGAATGAAAATTTTACTGAACTATTTCACTAGAAACAATAAAAAACGTCAACTGAAAACTACCGCACGAAATTTACTAAACGACTTCAACGCATAGAAACCTCTAAAAAATTCAGTGAGCGAACGTTTCCAAAAGTTTATTAAACCGTCCGAGACACAATTGAAAACTAGTAAAATTAATAACTGTATAACAGTGCAGAAACAACTTTGTCGGAACTTAAGAACCGCTGCAGCTGCAACTGCACGCCGCGAAATGTAAATACATTGCTAATATTTGCATGAACTATTGGAAGCTACCAAATTTAATGTTCGAATACACTGCACAAACAAGTTTGGCGGTACTTAGCTTTATAACTGCTACAGCTGGACGCAACCCGCGAAATGTGAACACATTTCTGAGGCGTGAGACATGGATGAACGGCGTAAGTACACTCACGAATAACACAGAAAGCGAGACGGAAATGAATGAAAATCCACTAACAAGTTACTTTTACAGCAAATATTAACACAAGTAAACTTTGAAATATCCAACCGAAGACAAAAACTTTATAAAATATTGACGAGCAATTTGAACAGCAGACCAACACATTTGACGTCACACCAAAGTTACTCATTATTTCTTGGACTGTTCTTCTTTTCAGATTGGCGACTTCATTTTCATCAAATATCTTCTTTTTTAACGCTTCTACGCATTTTTACGAAGGATTCTTCACAGCTAGTGACAATGATTGTGTAATGTCTACATTAGCTGTTTCTCACTATTAAGTTCATCACCTAACGATTGTATTGCAATGCAGAAAGTTCTTTCCGCAACACTTGTTTCCAACTAAAATTTCTTTGTTATATAAAAGCCTCTTTCAATGCAACGTTTCCACGAAAAATGTAAAACAGCTCCTGAACGGACTTGAAATCATGCTTCGCACTTTGCGATGAATTCATCAGAAAGTAATTATGTTTGTCCCACTCACGACTGAATTGTTTTAGTTGTTAGAATACTCACAAAATTTAAAGCAATCTCTCTTCATTGCGCCAGCTGGTAATGGTGTCATAGGTTGAAACTTGGTGGCAGATTAAAACTGTGTGCGGGACCGAGACTCGAACTCGGGACCTTTGTCTTTCGCGGGCAAGTGCTCTACCAACTGAGCTACCCAAGGACGACTCACGACCCCTCCTCACAGCTTTACTTCCGCCAGTGTCTGTGGGGACGGGTCGTGAGTCGTGATCGGGTAGCTCAGTTGGTAGGGCACTTGTGCGCGAAAGGCAAAGGTCCCGAGTTCGAGTCTCTGTCCGGCACACAGTTTTAATCTGCCAAGAAGTATCATATCAGCGCACACTCCGCTGCCGAGTGAAAATTTCATTCTGTGTCATATGTTATTCGACACAAATTCTTCCAGTGCAATTGTCGCTCTAAATAGTCTGCTGGATAGATTTTACGGATGGCACTGATTTCTGCTCCCTTCTAGAACCACACCTGGCTGACTGACACACAAAATAAATTTCGTTTCATTACTTTCATGATCATTTGTTGATTTTCATTCTTTCTCGTGACTTTTATGCCCTGTATACACACTGAAGATGTGCCGTATATGAAGTGCTCGCAGGCACACAACACATGTGCCTTTACCAAGACGCGCGACGCCTCGCTGACCTGTGTCTACGGTGTCAGTGGTTTTTTTTTGGTCATCAGTCTACTGACTGGTTTGATGCGGCCCGCCACGAATTCCTTTCCTGTGCTAACCTCTTCATCTCAGAGTAGCACTTGCAACCTACGTCCTCAATTATTTGCTTGACGTATTCCAATCTCTGTCTTCCTCTGCAGTTTTTGCCCTCTACAGCTCCCTCTAGTACCATGGAAGTCATTCCCTCATGTCTTAGCAGATGTCCTATCATCCTGTCCCTTCTCCTTATCAGTGTTTTCCACATATTCCTTTCCTCTCCGATTCTGCGTAGAACCTCATCATTCCTTACCTTATCAGTCCACCTAATTTTCAACATTCGTCTATAGCACCACATCTCAAATGCTTCGATTCTCTTCTGTTCCGGTTTTCCCACAGTCCATGTTTCACTACCATACAATGCTGTACTCCAGACGTACATCCTCAGAAATTTCTTCCTCAAATTAAGGCCGGTATTTGATATTAGTAGACTTCTCTTGGCCAGAAATGCCTTTTTTGCCATAGCGAGTCTGCTTTTGATGTCCTCCTTGCTCCGTCCGTCATTGGTTATTTTACTGCCTAGGTAGCAGAATTCCTTAACTTCATTGACTTCGTGACCATCAATCCTGATGTTAAGTTTCTCGCTGTTCTCATTTCTGCTACTTCTCATTACCTTCGTCTTTCTCCGATTTACTCTCAAACCATACTGTGTACTCATTAGACTGTTCATTCCGTTCAGCAGATCATTTAATTCTTCTTCACTTTCACTCAGGATAGCAATGTCATCAGCGAATCGTATCTCTGATATCCTTTCACCTTGTATTTTAATTCCACTCCTGAACCTTTCTTTTATTTCCATCATTGCTTCCTCGATGTACAGATTGAAGAGTAGGGGCGAAAGGCTACAGCCTTGTCTTACACCCTTCTTAATACGATCACTTCGTTCTTGATCCTCCACTCTTATTATTCCCTCTTGGTTGTTGTACATATTGTATATGACCCGTCTCTCCCTATAGCTTACCCCTACTTTTTTTCAGAATCTCGAACAGCTTGCACCATCTTATATTGTCGAACGCTTTTTCCAGGTCGACAAATCCTATGAAAGTGTCTTGATTTTTCTTTAGCCTTGCTTCCATTATTAGCCGTAACGCCAGAATTGCCTCTCTCGACCCTTTACTTTTCCTAAAGCCAAACTGATCGTCACCTAGCGCATTCTCAATTTTCTTTTCCATTCTTCTGTATATTATTCTTGTAAGCAGCTTCGATGCATGAGCTGTTAAGCTGATTGTGCGATAATTCTCGCACTTGTCAGCTCTTGCCGTCTTCGGCACGGCGAATTTTCGCACTGCACCACATCACGAGTTGAAACTGCGGAAAGAAGACAAGACGAAAAAGAAGAGCCTCCCGCAAGGCCGTCAGTCAAAACTGGGTGGCCGTCAGCGGCACCGAGCAGGGAGAGACGGGGACGTGCCAACGTGTAGATGTGGCCGCCGACACCGTGGACATACGCGGCATGTTGCGTACTACCACCGAGGACGCAGTGGCCGTCCTGAAAGCCGCCATTACGTGAGGAAGGACTGCCTTGAAGGCTGAAGTTCACCGCTAGCTGCAGCAGCTGCTGGAAGAGGTCAGCCAAGGAAGGGATGCCCGTCCCGCCACCTCCCTCCCGGACGCCACAGGGCTGAGGGAGGAGGTGGACGCCGCCACGCAGACGCCTCCATGGCCACTGCAGAGATGCAGGAAGCCGTGGGACTGATGCCAAAACAGGAAGAAGAAGGAACGCCTGCTCTAGCCGTCCCATCCCCAGAGGGGCCACGATCGTGCAGCAAGAGTCTGCCGACGCCGTCCGGTCCCAGGGGTCAGCGGTGCCACTCAAGCCACTCCAAGTCCTGTTCCCTGGTAACAAATAGCGAGATACCTAGGCGACACATTTGACACACGTTTTGACGTGGCGGCAACACATCGCAGAAATTTGAACCTAAGGAATAGGACCACTGAGAGAACTATAACCAGATCTTCGAATACGCAGCGAAATGGGGAAAGTGCCGCCAACACCAGCATCAACACACTACAACGAGTAAAGTACAGGGCCCTGATAGAGAATTCTATGAGAAACGTGCATCGTCCCAAAACGAAATCATTCGCACCTTGGGGTAAAGAATTCACTGGCGACAAGGAATAGGATAGCCAGACTTACTGAGACAACAATAACGACTATAGTAATCTGAAGGTACAGAACAACTCTACCTTAAATAACTAGCTACTATGGACTCTTCTGGAAAAGCTGAACAAAGTCTCTACACAGAAATGACAATCATAACAAGTACCAGTGCCACTAATCAAGAAGGAAGAGCGCCAAGCGTTGATACTTTGAAGAACAGGAACACAAGAATCCTTTCGTAAAAGGAGAGGAGAGAGAGAGAAAACGTTTCAACGTTCGCGTCAGAACCGACACTGGACTGTCTCCCTCTTCCCAGATGGGGACAGCATGATGGCGGTGCTGCAGGAGATCTGTCCAGATGTTTATCCAGGACAACGTGTATCCTCCCCTCCATAGTCCCTACCCCTGCACTTTACTTGACAAATCTAAACCTCCCGTCGGTCATAGACACCATATCTTCACCCAGGACTAACTAGTGGTGTTGCGTGACTTCCTCCCACGCAATAGCCTGAGGCTCATCAACGCCATTGTAGTGTCCACTACCGCATACTGGGACCACATTCCCCGCTCTACGGCGCAATGAATGCTGTGCCTTAGTCGGATAAGGAAGAATAACAAACGGAGGGTCCACGCAGCGTACAATAACGCCTTGACAGGTCCCGCACCTCAGAATTACTAACCGTTAACTTGCTAGCAGATATACGTTTATTTTCTTGATTACAGAATCAGCTGCAGCCAACCCATCAAGAGAGGAAAGAAGAAAATCTGCCAGCCAGGATTATGTAGGAATAGCACTCCAGTGCTTAGCCTGCACCATCTCAGGCCTAGGTATGGCCTGTCTTTCCAGTGACCAGTGATCACTGAGTAGTCATTCGAACATCGTCAGTCATACGTGATGTGTCTCGCAACGCTACAGAATTTGTCGTGATTCTTTCCGCGATGCCGGTAAAGAAGACTGGCACAATTGTTTTTCGCTCGAATTAGTTATCGCGCTTATCTAGTGTAGGTATTTAAGTGATGTTGCATGGGTTAATAACTTACTGGAAAGCCTATGTTTTGTTTTCGATGTTTTGATTTGTGGACCTTCGTTAAATTGTAGCAAATCGCGTGGCAAATGGCATTAATTGTTCTCTACTTTTATGGTTCAAATGCCTCTGAGCACTATGGGACTTAACTTCTGAGGTCATCAGTTCCCCAGAACTTAGAACTATTTAAACCTAAGTAACCTAAGGACATCACACACATCCATGCCCGAGGCAGGATTCGAACCTGCGACCGCAGCGGTCGCGCGGTTCCAGACTGTAGCGCCTAGAACCGCTTGCCCGCTCCGGCCTGCTCTACTTTTAAGGCGCGCTGTTAACTGTACGAGAAACACTACGAACTAAGAACAGAAATCGCCTCTGAACTGTGTCGAGTGCTTAGTATGATAGGAAAATATTTAATGATTTGCAAAATTAAAACTTGTGCATGTAAAAATACCGCGACAGATTGTGTGGCAGCGGGTGACATTTCTTCAGATCTGGGACATTTCTTACGTGTGAGTTATGTGTAATGCGAAGGCGTATTGTACAGATCAGAAGAGCAGAGAGGAGTTTACCTGTGTTCTGTTGCTCTTTCTGTATACCTAATACACTTGACACAGGAACTCTGGTAAACTTCAAATCTGGCTACAGATATTTTTTTCCGAAAAATTTCAAAAACATTAAGCATGATCTGTTTCCTGCTGCTGTTTAGTGGTTTTCTGGACTTATGTTTCTCTACAGAACGTGAAACAACCCGGCAAATTTTCACAGCAGGTACGAACGACAAGAGCACACGAGAAAGCGACTCTCCAATGAAGTCTGGATTAAGAACCACACAAGCTTGAGAGAGGGCGAGTCACTCCGTCTCTTCATTCTTCACATTCAAGGTTAGTCTCTAATGTTGATTTTACACTCAAGACGGCATTTTTGTGAGACCACAGGAAATCATCAATATAAGCAGGCATTGATGGGAGCATGTACATTGTCAATGCATGCGAGATCTTTATGGTGGCTGTCCTTCGAATAGTATTTCATGGAGCTGGAAACAAGCAGGCAGTTTGATTATTAAACGGTAACCTTGGAATGGATGCTTGGGGCTTGGGACCCACATACAGTTATTAGGGAAAGAAACATCTCGAAGCACTTACGGGGGACAGAAGTCTGGTCGGAAGAATTTCTCGCACCAGTGTACGGGTAATAATTTTGGCTGAAGAGGTGAAAAAAGCTGCCTACCTGGATCTACCTTTTAGACACCTCTTACCACGACAGGGACAGGGACGCAAGAGAAACGCAGATCGCCCGATCAAGGCGTTCTGACAGTGTCGTAAACGCCCTTTGCGAACAGGTATGGTGGCTATAAAAATTCATGAGTTTCCGTGTTCACCATAGAGTGGGCGCTGTCGAAGGAGGTGTCGGTCGGTGTCGTTCCTTGGCCTGCCAAGTTTTTGGGAAGCCTCAGGTCTTCGAAAGAACTTAAGAAAGGAATGCTACATTTATGGTGGCTCTGAAATGGTCTGAGTTGGGACACAAAAGCACTTCTCTTAGTTTAGCTGAGGCCCCTGGTCAGACATGCTGCAATGTTTGGCTCATCCAGATAACGATCTCTGTGATAAATGTGTTGTTCACCTTAGACCCGAAAGGAAACTCAAAAGACGCTGTCTAAAGTGGCCGTGGGAAAAAAACAAATAGGGAGAGCAAGGTCTTCTCCTCTCTGGGTGGGAGTTTACTGGTAAGGGATTGGTTGCTTCTCTAGAAACGAGAAGAATATTACTAACTTTGATTAGGACTAACCGATGGGTAGAGCAGACGAGTTAGAGGGGAGACACTGAGCGAGTGGAGTCTTGTGAGTGGCATGAAACCCTTGTGGGGGGTGGTTGTGGGAGTACTTTTGATGGAAAGGGGGGAACGGAGAAACTTTGTCTTCTGATTCGGAATTCGATCTGGAGAGGATCTAGTCTTGGCTCTTGTTGCGAATGGGTTGCACTTGGGACACTTTTCTTGAGCGTAACTTCACACTGGTAGTGGTCTTGACTGGGGAGCTGTGGTGAGAACTTAGCTGTATCAATAGCTAAGACTTCAGTCATCTCGGACAACTTGTGTCAGATTTGCCACTTCGATGTTTGGTGTCCTTGTGTGCACTTCCGTATCAGACTGGTCCATGGTACGACCGGCGAACGGGAGTGTAACATGCTGGAACCTGCCAAGCAAGATTTGATGGCTCCTTTAGATAGTAATTGTGATCCATCTAACAGATCGTCAGACACGACTTTGCATATTTTGTGCCCACGAGAACGAATTACAGGCGCTGTGCATAAGTACTCTGCAGATGCTTGACCACGATGGTCACCGAGGCAGCGCTACGCGTCGAGAAAGACGTATACTATTGCTGCTCCGCTTTTGTTAGAGCACACAGAATCACAGTCTCGCCACTTGTTTTCGGCCGCACCAACGTAGTATAACTTTGGTGTAGAATAAATGCATCAACGTCTATTCAGCGTTAGATAATTTCAGATTGCGTTGTCCATGTTTTGAGGCAGAGTAAACCGATTAATCAAACGAACATTAGTCTCTGCCAATCAATCCCCACCCATTGGAGTGCTGACTATTTGTTGCTTCTATCTGCGTTGTCGACAGTTCATGATTTATTTGTCATTTCGCTTATCTTGTATTGTTTGTCCTATTTTAAGGTCAAAAACTTTCGCTATTCTTTTAAATAAAAGATCAATCCCTTGCTGATATATTAATCACCCATCAATAATTGACAACAATAATGAAAGGGCCACCATTTCATTAAATTACTTCAGCATTCAAGTTTATTTAAATTCAGATAAAAGTGATAACCTCCAATGCAGGCTAACAACAACAACAACAACAACCACTGTCAAAGAGCAAAGTCAATTTAGGAGAAGCATGGGTCAGGTGGACAAGTGAAAAACTTACTAGTTAAAGTGATTTCTGTCAAGGCATAAACTTAGTCGCCTGCAGCCTTTCAAATCACACCGCAAGACCACAGTAATATTGCAAGCTATGTGCAAAAATAGTGAAGACTTTCAATGCTTTAGTGCATTGCAGCCTGTTATTCTCACTAGAACATCAACGAAATAACTGATACATAAGTCATCAACGAAATAACTGATACATAAGTGGTGCCTATTTCCAGTGGCCTATAGTGCATAAATACGACGTCATTATAAACGTAAAACAAAACTGACTTTCACACTCGTTTACTAACACACAGCACCGTTACCACTCGTAACGTAACTCGTACGATTTCTGCAGTTAAAACGCACATCGGTCATTCATTCAACCGTCTTCAGTTGAAGGTTTGTGTGAGTATAGTGTTGTGACGGTCCACCTAACGCAACCGTCAATATTTACTTTGAACCTAGATTGTATCGTCAAAATAGGAGCTCTTATTGACAAAATGGTAGATATCGAAATAGACGACAGAGGGATAGAGAAACAATTAAAATCGCTCAAAAGAGGAAAGGCCGCTGGACCTGATGGCATACCAGTTCGATTTAACACAGAGTACGTCCCTTCTTTCAGCGGTGTACCGTAGGTCTCTAGAAGAGCGTAGCGTTCCAAAGGATTGGAAAAGGGCATAGGTCATCCCCGTTTTCAAGAACGGAAGTTGAACAGATGTGCAGAATTATAGACCTATATCACTAACGTCGATCAGTTGTAGAATTTTGGAACACGTGTGATGTTCGAGTATAATGACTTTTCTGGAGACTAGAAATCTAATCTATAGGAATCAAAAAATGGCTCTGAGCACTATGCGACTTAACTTCTGAGGTCATCAGTCGCCTAGAACTTAGAACTAATTAAACCTAACTAACCTAAGGACATCACACACATCCATGCCCGAGGCAGGATTCGAACCTGCGGCCGTAGCGGCATTAGGAGTGATCTAAAATGGAATGATCATATAAAGTTGATCGTCGGTAAAGCAGATGCCAGACAGATTCATTGGAAGAATCCTAAGGAAATGCAATCCGAAAACAAAGGAAGTAGGTTACAGTACGCTTGTTCGCCCACTGCTTGAATACTGCTCAGCAGTGTGGGATCCGTACCACACTGCTGATAGAAGAGATAGAGAAGATCCAACGGAGAGCAACGCGTTTCGTTACAGGATCATTTAGTAATCGTGAAAGCGTTACGGAGATGATAGATAAACTCCAGTGGAAGACTGCAGGAGAGACGCTCAGTAGCTCGGTACGGGCTTTTGTTGAAGTTTCGAGAACATAGTCACGAACTGCTGTAACCTAGGTACTGTATATTGTAAGTAAGCCAATACAAGTGTTGCAGATCTTGAGTCCGTGGCTGTCTTTCAGTTGATTATTAAATACAGTTCATTCTTGTTTCATTATTTCAATCAAGCTGGCCTCGTCCATTAGTCTCAACAGAATGCAATGAAATGATCAACGTAAAACTCAAAGTGCAGTAGTGTCTATTTCAAAGTCTTCATTCTTCGGCCATGGCTTGTCGAAGCTCTTTGATGACCGCTGCCGCACATCCTTTTACCGGGTACGTCTATCTCCCTCGGTACAAAAGGGTGGCGCGTGCTCGCTCTAGTACATGACGTGTGTAACATTTTACGCAAATACAGCACATGGCGCTACCCTTACTTGTGGTCCACCTGGCCTCTCAGCAGCAAAAGTAATTAAAAACTCCTAATCTAATTTGACGATATATTCAAGTATCAAAACTAATATTGTCTGTTGCATTAGGCGGACCGTCACAATGCACGCCAAAGAAGAACAGGTACAAATGTAACACCCCACCCCTCACTTACCTGGTTTTGGTGCAGAGAGTGCAAAACTGCCGCAATATCGGATAACGCAAAGAAACTAATAAGGCCCTGTGACTCCTGATTGAACTGCAGTGGCAGTGTTGACATTAATTGATTCAGAATTGATCCCCTTTAACTAAAAATGGGTGCAAATTGATGTTACATTCAGGTATTGAACACCAGATGCAAATTTTGAACATAAAACTAATTAAGAAAGTGACTTGGGATTCCAACTACTTGATTGAGAACAGATGCAGTCGATTAGCACAAATTTATTTTAACTCACGACCTTCAATCATCACATTACATGACTCTCCTAACAGGCAGTGGGAATAAATTGCATTTACGTGGATTAAAGCGCGATAAATCAAAATGAATTCCTATCGACTGACCCAGGCGTAATGGGAAGCGCGAAAAGAATTCAACAATACACGGCCCATGAAACCCTCATGGAAACTTTGCCGACGTGATCCAACAAATTAACCAGTGGCCTAACTCAAGCAGGAGCGGGCGCAATATCACCGAATTCAGCATGGCGGGGCGTCGTCGTTATGCGGACGTCGGCCGGCCTCGTGGTGCTGCAAGGCTGCGCTCGTCTATTCTCTCCTAGCTATCTTGCTCAGTACGTAGCTGAACGACAACTTTCTCTCCAAGCTCAATTGTTCCATTTGCTATGTCCCAAACTGCCGAGATGCTCACTCTCTCTCAGGCAAGCTGAGTAAAGAGCGCCACATCCGCACTCTAGGCAAGCTGGGAATGGAAGACTTCTACGGAGACTTCTGCCAGTCCGCTCTTCGCTTCAGTTTCCCCTCCAGCAAAATTACTTACGCCAATTGCAGCGCAAGTCGCATTAATTATGCATCGCTTCCCATCACCGACCAATGCCTGCTCTGGGAAGTGAACAAATTCCCAAAAAATTTCCCTTCCTCTCAACTTCTGCTATTTAGCTCCTCCCAGGCCACCCATCAAGGTTAGCATCTGCATAAAACACAAATTTTTCCGAAATACTGACTCCCAGGAGAGTACTTCAAATTCCTTGGTTCTACGTTCCCCTCTGAAGCCGGCGTGTTTCATTTTGTTGCTGTTCACCTGATTTACTTCAGACTCTGCAGACCGTGAATTCAGTGTGAAGTTGCTACAGTCACAAACACGCATATTTTGGCCTCTGTTGACCACTCCCCCGTAGCTTTGCGCGGCTTTCTCGCATGTTTCACTGAAAACGGGATGACGGACATTTATCAACAGGCCTACAAGTTCTCCATCTGCTTCCCGGTACACCAGCATGGGGTCAACCACCCCCTCACTGTCACTCATCTTAAGGCAGCTGGAGGCCGCGCCCCGTTACCGCTTTCTCAGAGTTTGAGCCGCCCTAAGCTGCCTATAGTTGCTTCTCTTCGCCGCTCTCCAGCCACGCACCACCACCCAGCTGTGGTCAACTCTGAATACTTCCCTGGGATAAAATAGCCTCCAGTAAATCGACGCGTTTCCACAAAGTTTTCATGTCGTGTGAATCACTTTAAAACCATCACCCAACATTAATTATTCCAATACGTCCATACTATACCCTCTACAAGACGCATTGTGCCTTGTCAGTCATTTTTGTTCAGCCCTACTGTTCGCTCAACGTGAGGGGGTGATCTTTAATGACTTCATTTGAGGGGCATAGTTCTTGCCATCTTACACAAACACTAGTTATCTACACTCCTGGAAATGGAAAAAAGAACACATTGACACCGGTGTGTCAGACCCACCATACTTGCTCCGGACACTGCGAGAGGGCTGTACAAGCAATGATCACACGCACGGCACAGCGAACACACCAGGAACCGCGGTGTTGGCCGTCGAATGGCGCTAGCTGCGCAGCATTTGTGCACCGCCGCCGTCAGTGTCAGCCAGTTTGCCGTGGCATACGGAGCTCCATCGCAGTCTTTAACACTGGTAGCATGCCGCGACAGCGTGGACGTGAACCGTATGTGCAGTTGACGGACTTTGAGCGAGGGCGTATAGTTGGCATGCGGGAGGCCGGGTGGACGTACCGCCGAATTGCTCAACACGTGGGGCGTGAGGTCTCCACAGTACATCGATGTTGTCGCCAGTGGTCGGCGGAAGGTGCACGTGCCCGTCGACCTGGGACCGGACCGCAGCGACGCACGGATGCACGCCAAGACCGTAGGATCTTACGCAGTGCCGTAGGGGACCGCACCGCCACTTCCCAGCAAATTAGGGACACTGTTGCTCCTGGGGTATCGGCGAGGACCATTCGCAACCGTCTCCATGAAGCTGGGCTACGGTCCCGCACACCGTTAGGCCGTCTTCCGCTCACGCCCCAACATCGTGCAGTCCGCCTCCAGTGGTGTCGCGACAGGCGTGAATGGAGGGACGAATAGAGACGTGTCGTCTTCAGCGATGAGAGTCGCTTCTGCCTTGGTGCCAATGATGGTCGTATGCGTGTTTGGCGCCGTGCAGGTGAGCGCCACAATCAGGACTGCATACGACCGAGGCACACAGGGCCAACACCCGGCATCATGGTGTGGGGAGCGATCTCCTACACTGGCCGTACACCACTGGTGATCGTCGAGGGGACACTGAATAGTGCACGGTACATCCAAACCGTCATCGAACCCATCGTTCTACCATTCCTAGACCGGCAAGGGAACTTGCTGTTCCAACAGGACAATGCACGTCCGCATGTATCCCGTGCCACCCAACGTGCTCTAGAAGGTGTAAGACAACTACCCTGGCCAGCAAGATCTCCGGATCTGTCCCCCATTGAGCATGTGTGGGACTGGATGAAGCGTCGTCTCACGCGGTCTGCACGTCCAGCAAGAACGCTGGTCCAACTGAGGCGCCAGGTGGAAATGGCATGGCAAGCCGTTCCACAGGACTACATCCAGCATCTCTACGATCGTCTCCATGGGAGAATAGCAGCCTGCATTGCTGCGAAAGGTGGATATACACTGTACTAGTGCCGACATTGTGCATGCTCTTTTGCCTGTGTCTATGTGCCTGTGGTTCTGTCAGTGTGATCATGTGATGTATCTGACCTCAGGAATGTGTCAATAAAGTTTCCCCTTCCTGGGACAATGAATTCACGGTGTTCTTATTTCAATTTCCAGGAGTGTATGTAGAATGTACGTTAGAAGAACAGCAATTGTAAGAAGATGGTTGAATGAGTAAGCAGTGTGTGTATTCCATTTTTTTTTTTTTTAAGTTGTTGACTCCAGCAATTGGACGAGTTACATTACTCCCTGTACTTGCACCGTGTGCTGGCACAGAAGAGTCAAAGTTACTTTTGTGTTACATTTTTAATGATGTCATATATGATGGTACAATGTTATACGTTTTTGAGTAGGTCATGAGGAGAGGAAGTGGATTACCGAACAAAAAAAATATAAGGTGCTGATTATAAAAAAACCTACTGCTGTTCGTATCTCTGTAACGAACAAAGTTACAAGAAAGGCAATCATGCTGGTTAATGTTCCCATGCTAGCAAAACAACATTTGCTTGATACGTATTTTTTATGTTTCTGGACAAAAAATCATTTGGGGTGGTCCAGAGAAATGGGGCACCCTATGTATCACGTCTGCAACTTCCCCTTCCGCCGTTTTTTGTCGAAGTTCCAGGCTGTGAAAAACGTACGAAAAGTTTACAATTCAAAGTATTGACCATTGCTGGCCACTACTTTCTCCCATCTTTCCGGTAGGATGCGAATCCCGCGTCGGACGATCTTGTTCACATAACTGGGAAATGCTGGTCAGTCAGGCCGTGTGCCATTTGTCGAAAAATGTGGTTGTCAGAGAGAAAAATGTCTGGAGAAGGCGGTGGGCGACGTAGGGCTTCTGATTTCAAATTTTCCAAGCATGTTTTGACGGTTTTACGACATGGGGTCTAGCATTCACTATGTTTACTTGGGGCTCCCAAAACCGAATTTAGTGTACCGATTTCAAAACACCATTTCTGGTTGGTAATGTAAACACTTCAAAATCGATTCTAGTAATCCGATATTAGTTGCTGGTTTTCCACAATCGATTTTCGCTCCCATGTAAAAGCACAACCGTTTTTGATGCGTGCTTGGATGGTCGGGTTACGTCTTGTTTTCAAAATGTTGGACTATTATGGAAGGGGTGAGTTATTGTGCACTGAAGGAGAAGCAGAAATATTAGACTGAACATGAAACAGACTACGTCCAAAATTGAAATGGAAGAAACAGAGATTGTGCCGACTGAATTAGAAACAGGAACAGGCGCCATATATAGCTGCGCTACCAAATCCGCTTCAGACCTTGACATGTAAACAAGACAGCGAAAACCCGTAACCGAAAAGCGGTTTTCATCTGTCGGTAGGTGTATCGGATATAAACATTGTAACTGGCATGCTGCAACATCCATATTTATCGTTGAATTGTGGTCGTTTGTCTATCAGTGCTCTGCTCAAACGCATCAACTGGTTTCGACCCATCGGTTTCAGTAGCTTCGAAAACTTGTTCTCTTTCACCACCATGCCGGTCTTCAACATCAAGATCACCGTTCTTGAAGCTCTGAAACCATACGCTATACATTATCTCACTAATAGGCACCTCGCCGTAGGTCTTGTCCGGGGTTTTATGAGCCTCAGCCACAGATTCTTCGTATTAAAGCAGAAAATTAAAATTTCCCGCAAATGACGAGAACTGGGCTCGTGTGTTGGCGTATTCAATCGAGATTTACTTTATAATGCAATCACAAATCGACTAATACTTTGATGGTGTTATGTTTACGAATGTGTAAGCTTATTGTATGACCTACCATCTGCAACGCCACTTGCCGCTACTGCCATCTATTGCAAAACGGCGGAAGCAAATTTGTTAACCTAATAGTGAAACACTCACAATGCATCGACAATATTTCGTTTAAAGTTGAGGCGCAGTAGACTACACTCTCCTGACCAAAACGACTCAGTATAATAGTTACGAAAAATATCGCTCAGCTGAAGTATGTGGCCATCTTCAGTTTTCAGTACGGGAAGGGGACAGTAGGCAGGACAGAGGGCTCCACGGACTTCAGCGCAGGTAGATCAGGCCAGGCGACGGGCGTGTCCTTGGAGGTAACCGCCCGCTAGCCACAGTAGTGCCAATGCCGACCGCGAGGAGCGCTGCACGTCGACCGGCTCCGTTGCGAGTGCGCACACACTCGGAGCCACGCCTCCCAGCACGGCGACACAGCGCACGTGCCTGGCAAATGTGCAAGTGTTGTGTTTGTCAAAGACGGGACCAGTGGGCTGCTGAGTTCCTCGCCTCACTCTCGTAAGCGCACCGTGTTTTTCTTCTGCCGTACTAGCGTTGCGCCGTAACTTGTTTGTTGACGTGCGTGACTAACCATCAACAGGAATAATATGGATCCTACTTTTAGCCATGGTTGTGGAATTAAGCTTTTGTGGACCGTTTTTTGCAGAGCACATTCTCCTCTCCCATACCCGAAATATAATTTGCTATCACACTCCCTTTTAACGTGCCACAGATGCTCAAGATTTCAATAAATCATTACGTCGAATATATATTTTCAAGTAACTTCAAAGCAGTTATGATTAATATATAGCTTTAGGATAAACTGAAGGACATTACAATTTAGAAAATGACATAATTTGAAAAACTATTCGCAACAAACTTTGAGCAGTTATGTGTAATCAAATTGGTTTAAGAACTATGGCAGCACACTCCAAAAAATATTACGTCTTAATTTACGCGATGTATAGGGCTACTGGAAATGTGATCTCCCCGTTGTTTCATTTCAGCCTGAGAGTGAACACAAGTCTGCAAATTGCGGTTTTCTGAGCGTCTAAATAAGTGGGGAATGAGATAAGCTCTTTATCATTTACTTCCTTCATTGTTAGAAGTGTTTTAAAAAAATCCAGTCTATATCCAACACTTCTGCTATGAAGAAAGAGTATAGGGATTTCTTGTTTTACGGATCTAACAGTTGCTAAGTGCCCCATTTGTTATATAGATTGCACTTACTAGATGTACGCTACAATCATTTGTAGTCTGTCTTCTAATCTGAAACGAATTTGTTAATCTTACAGAAGACATGTTTTATTCTAAATATATGAACAAGTAACGCGCTCATGAACATCTTTTCTTTTGCTTTACCATGATGTATTTCGTCATTCAACTATGAATAACGTTGCAGGTTTCAGGTACCTTATAGATAATTGTGGGGACAGAACAGCACTGAATTTCAGCTGCCTCTAAGTTTTGCAAGTGGCTAGAAACCGTAATGTAGCTGACGGCTTCTCCTCGCAGCTTACAGCCTCCATCATGACTGTATTCTTAATTAACGGTTTGACAATGGTCAACCAATCAGCATATTTTATCCATTCTTAGACTACTACGAAAATCATCTGCTCCCATCTCTTTGTATCCACCCACAGCTTTTTTGCTGTGTTACGTCTAAAACAGCCAAGACAAATCCTAGTTTTTGTTGGTGTAAAACCAAGCGGCATCTCGTCGAATATAACATCATGCACTTACTATAAAAGATTCGCTACCGGCTGTGTAGCGCGGTAATCGCAGAGTGTAGTCGGTCGGGACGTGTGCCACGAAATTGGTCGGTCGGTTGATAAATTTGTGCGTTCAGGGCCCGTAACCTCTGCAGGTATGCCGGTCCTCTGTACATATGGACTCTCAAACGTTGAGGATTTGTCTTCAGCAGTAGATATGGTCATTCTCTGATTGGCTGCTTCTTCCTGCAACGTCACCGTTCAAGCCATCCACCCTCGCAAGCCTGAAAGCCCCCTCACGCCGAAGCGAATACAAGGGAACCTAAAATAGGGAACGAGAATTTTCTGGAGTAAACACTAGACGCATGTGAGCAAACGGCATTCGATCGTGTTCGGTTCGCATTCGCTTGTTAGCTCGTATTCAGTTGTTTGTCGGTCTTTCAGCGAACCATCAGACATTCGCACCCTCTCCGCTTAGGCGCTAACAAGCAGAAGGCTTCCGTCTGCTATACTGCCTGCTTTTGCTATCAGTTACGTGAACAATGGAGTAGTTCTAAGAAAATTGGGGTGGGTGGGTGAGAGAGAGAGAGAGAGAGAGAGAGAGAGAGAGAGAGAGAGAGAGAGAGAGAGACACTCATTAGATGCTTGTATCAGGCGGGAAAGAAGTGAAAAAGTACAAACTTTGTATTTTTTATTTCCAAATATAAGCGTAATCATTTTCTTGAAAGTAAAAAGATTCGAATGCCTACATCATCTAATATGCTGATTCAAATTAATAAACGTCGAAGGCCTGATAATTCACGTTGCTTACGCACGTGGTGGTTGAAATTACGTGCCTGATTGCTATTTTATAGTTTTGGTGTAATAACCGAATAAATAAAAATAGTTTTCATTCTATCAAGTTATCTACACTCTAACAGATTACGTGGCAGATTTCATCATGTTGCCTGACAAATTACATGTAACTTGACATTTCATTAATCGCACTTTCACATTTTCTTACACGTACTTCAGTGAAATCCATGAAGTACTTCGCGTGTCACTGCAGATAACAAACTGATGTATAGTAGGTACTGAAATGCGAAACAGTCACCCATTTATCGCCGGTTGCTGATAGTGTAAATACCATCCTTTCTTCAGCGTATGTAGGTAGCCTACCCTGGAATCAACGTTCTCATTTGTAATAAGCCAGAGAAAATCATCAGCCGACTTATTTGCCAAGTTTTAGACTAAATAAAAAAACACAGCGGTCATAAAATATGTTCGTGCCGTTCTTGCGTTCCCTCTCGAGTAAACGCTTGTTCAGATACAAGCGAGTTGTAGCAAAATCTGAAGAAATGCCTGCAAATGCTCGTTCGCTTTGTAATCGCTTCCATTCGCTCAGGTATAAAGGGATCTTAATGCGAGCAAACAGAAGATAATCCTTAAACATAGCTGGTATTTTTTAGAAAAATTGACAGTTCCGAGGCTCGTAATTTCCATGCTACAGAATTTCCCGAAAGTTGTCTGAGAAACTTCCAAATTTATATGCAAAAATAGAAAAAAGTGTATTAAAATTCCTTTGGGGATGGTTCATCACACTCTTTCCATCACCTTCCCCCCTTTTTCCCCACTTTGATCCGGAGTTGCAGAACGGCAAATACTGTTGCGGTGCAAAAGATCACAACGTGGATCTACAGTAGCAACTAGCCACAATTTGGTCTTCGTTTATTTTATTGGAAATACATAGTTAGCATTTTCAGATTTGCATTCACTGTGATGGCTTACATGCTTTTTATCAACACTGTGGTACGCTGATTTATAGTTGGGTTGCTGTGAAATAAAAGCCTGGAACAGAACATGTTTACAGTTTTGATAAGTGTACATGCCTTCTGATGATTGTGTAAATTCGAAACCAAAAACGATGCTTTTTTTTTTTTCAAAGCTAAAAACCAAATGTTGCCTGTTGCCACGTAACTATGGTTCTCAATAATTTCCTCTGACATAATAGCATTCTTGTGGTCGCTTCGAAATTTCTTGGCATTGATGGTGTCGTCTTCTGTTGATATCTATCAATGTTTACATGAGGCTCCCAGAACCGGATTTCGTAAACTATTACCCAGTGCTACTTGTTGTTGGTCATCGAAATAAATATCGATTGTGGAAATGTGGTTCTAATCGCAGGATTTCCTCGTCCAATCGATTTTCACTTCCATGTAAACATTCAACCAGTTTTGATTAGTCTTCGGGTTGTCAGATTACGTTTTATTTCATTTAATCCGATCGGAGTGACGTTGTGCAGTGAAGTAGTAGACAGAGGATGCAGTTGTCTAGCAAGGATTTTTAACTGAAGAGGAACAACCTTGATGCTGACTAGATCAAAAACCGGAACATCTGATTTCCAAAAGCCGTTTGCGTAAAGCAACTGACCATCGGAAAACTAATATTTGAGCCGCATAGAAAAACTGCCTCTGTCCTTAATAAGGAAACACGACACGGAAAACGGTTTTCGAATTTCAGTTTTTGTATTCCGGAAGTTCTCATGTAAACGCAGCACACTTCTGAATATACACCAGGTCTCTCTCATACATTAATGGTTACATCGATTTCGATTGAGAGGGAATAGGCTGCAGATATTTCCTGACCAATGGATGCAGCAAAGTGTAAAGGAGACCTCACATGGTGAATGTTATGCCTACAGTATGGTCAACATATTGCGCGAAAGTGCGAGACCAAGAAGGGCAGAGTATTGTTGCGCAATATTTATGCCGGGGACGCGCAAGAAATCTGCCTTCGCAGCTATGATGTAGAACTCGCATGACCTGCAGTTTCAGTCGATAGCAACTGCTAAGAGAAAGCAAGAGTAAGTGGTGATGGAAGATATCGTTTCTTGCAAGTAGTTTTACATATAGCGATACTGACATTCTAAAGAGGACTTGCAGCAGACACAGATGACTGTCGGAATGTTTTAAGAATGAAAGAAGAATCTTTCAACGCACTAGTGAACTGTTACACCTTATGTACAAAGATAAGATATTGTTCAAATACTCGTAGGATTTCACTTTCCACAAGGTTGGAAGCGATCTAGAAACCTCAAAAGAGGAGGATACAATATTGTAGAGGATTGGTGGGTACTGGTGTTAATTATTTCTGCAATAACTAATTCTAGATTCTGAAATGAACAAATAAGCAGTTGTAGTGTTGCCTCGCTACATTTACATGCTTTCCTCTAAAGTTTTTACAGCTGATTACTGCCAGGCACTTCATTGTGAATAGCAGAGTAATCACTTAAATGAAGTTAGTAATCAAACTATTCCACCAAATGCACTTCAGCACACGAATCCTTTAATCTGTCGATCTTAATGTACTCAAATTGGTATGGTGTCGCAGAGTTTTTTGCATGTCCGCAAATTAGTCTCGATTGCGCAATACATTGAGCGTGCGTCAATATTTATGAAGCTCTGCAGTCTCCAGTATACTGAGTAAATGGCCAATATCGCTCCCAAACGGCAAATATCTACTGAAAAACAAATGTTTAGCATGTGACTACCTCTTAAGCCAACATTTCTTTTTCGTCTCCTACTATATGACATTGTTGCGGGCTTTCCTTTATCCACAGCCACGGTTCTCGAGGAAATGTTGACTCCTTGCGAGCTTCAACGTTGCAACGGCAAAGAAATACTTACGGTCTGTTGATAACGAGTAGTCAGTAGGATGCAATGTAGCGATGAAGGGGTCGCCTTAAATTGATTCTCTAACGCTTTAGACAAGAAGCGATGTGGAGCTGGTTTGCAAACTTCCCACCTCTCCCCCATAGGTTGACTTGCTTGATATGCATAGCCAATCTTCTCTGGATAGCCGGCCACATCGATCTCCAAAAACTTCGAAGAAGAATGCTGGCTAAGGGAATTTCACACACTCTCTCTACTCTTGAAATAATTTGGTACTCAAAGAATACTTTTAGTATACATAAACTTCCACAAAAACGAATTCACCATTTCTCATATAAATATTCGAACTCGTGCGAGTCAACCAAGTCGTCAAACATTAGACTCTATTAAAATACATTTACAACAGAGTTGGTTTAATAACCAGAAAATATGAACATGTCTTGCTTCTAGCAAGTCCAACACATGAATTACTTGAAAATCTAATCTCAGTTCATCATTTGTCCCTACCACAGTCACTAAACCAACAAAGAATAGCACAGGCTCTTCTCTACACATACACTGAATCACTATGGATCGTACAGCAGTTACTTGTCGGCACCGCGTCTACATTTTGATCGTGACTGTTTTCAGACCTGCACACACAAACATGCAATGCACAGTAGGTCGGATACGTCTCTCACACACTTCGATTTAAAATATCGTGGGTTTGAGACGGAGGAAGGCCAAGTGGTTTTAGAATTTACGCGGAAATTCTCGAAGCACTACATATTCCCGTCAGATCGAACACGCGATATTTTATATACCAACATTATGTACGTTTGTCACATATAATAATTCATATTTAAACAATATACCTTGTTCTTTTAATAACCGTGAATACCCCTTTTCTTATTTAGCTATTCCTTATTTTATCATTTTACTTTAATTATAAAACGTGAATATTTCAATGTTGGAGTTAGCTCTTTCAATATATAAAAAATGCGAGGACCAATTTTTTCTGCTCTTTATCCAATCGCAAATTCCAGGTGTTCATGACACTTGGTACTTTATTATTTATTCTAATTCCTTGTACTACTTCTTCCTTAGTACGTACTAGCATCATTATTTATAGAAGTTTGTAGTCTGGAGGAACTCTGGGTAAATGAAAGTGTTCTTCTCGACCCTTGTAAACTCACATAAAACATAATAAAGCTAGTGGTATATAGAATTCAAACTTACTATAATAATTCCTATTAAGCGTGTGACTTCTGTCACGACACTGTTCTTTTTTCCTAGGATCAGTACCCATGCCTTACATGTGGGTTGACCCTATGAGTACGCCCCTTTATAAAACATCCCTATTCATCAGGCCACAGGTCGTCCTATATCCATGTAGGTACGTCTGCCCTATATCGTTAGCAAATGTTATGGACGTCCCCCATGTCCTTTGAGTAGGCCTCATGGTTCATTGCCCTAGTATACATGTTTATGTACAATATCATTATTTCCTGGTAAAAATAAAATCTATTTTACACTTCACTCTCACTTCTTGGTACCTCCTCTAATACCCTAGAGTCCTCTTCCACT
Organism: Schistocerca nitens; assembly: GCF_023898315.1. Taxonomy (NCBI): domain Eukaryota; kingdom Metazoa; phylum Arthropoda; class Insecta; order Orthoptera; family Acrididae; genus Schistocerca; species Schistocerca nitens. The sequence continues at coordinate 905,380,461 of NC_064615.1, forward strand.
TCTCAACTTCTGTAATCTTAGTAGATACTAAGCCTACACATATTATTCAACTTATGACATACTATTTCTACCTGTATTACCTATTAGTAGATACTATGTGTACACATATGATAAAGTCCCACTACTGACTCATCACTTCATCAGTGTGTTTGCCACCCTGATTTTCCTTAAATGATTATCAAAAGTAACTCCAACCTTGCTTATCACTGTTTTATAATTACTCCACAAGCTCTCATGCTCCTACCTTTCTCGGCGTATGAGTTGATTGCTACCGTTCTTTCTTTATACACCTCTATATACATGTATGTATATACAAGATAAGACAAGAGGAACGATGTAGAACCGTCACTTAAAAAACAATGTGCACATCTTTCCAGATGTACGCAAATCTTTTTCCCCCACAATCCTTGGCGGTTCTTACATCCTTTTAATCTGTAAATTCATTTTTTTTTGTTTATTTGTATTTCTTTTTGTGTATGCGGAAGTGTTTTCGTGTAGTCTGATTCTTCGGCCTTCTTACCTGAAGATAAGTTGTAGGTTATCTGAAACCACGGAAACTAAGGAGGTCTTCTGCGATAGCATTAGATGGATATGGAAAGAGGGAAAAAGAGGTCCTCAAACGAGAAGAAGGCAGATGTAGTAGCTAAGATCGAAGAAGAGAAAGAAGACAGCCCCAAAGACAAGAAACCCTTCCCACCACCCTTCCCCAGGATCCCTACCTCGCCGGTACCTCAGTGGGAAGCCGGAGGCGGTATGGTGTTAAATCGTCTCCTACAGTACGGACATTCCCACCTTCACCCCTGAGGTCCCCGAAGAAAATCTTAGCAACCCTATGGAAACGGCAAATGGTGAAGAATCAGGCAGACTTGTTAGCGAGGGTCGTTTGAAAGGTGTGATGTGTGTTTTGTGTTAGTCATGATTTATCTGGTAGTGTAAATCATGCTTTCACCTACACTACCCACCCCCTTTCGACATCGATACAAACCCTCCCGTCTACGTCACATCTCATAAAGGGTATAAAGTACTCTGTACCAAGTATAAAATTATACCGGGTGATCAAAAAATCAGCATAAATTTGAAAACTTAATAAACCACGGAATAATGTAGATAGAGGTAAAAATCGACACACATGCTTGGAATGACATGGGGTTTTATTAGAACAAAGAGAAAAAAAGTATTGCTAGAGCGTGAAAGATCTATTGCGCGCGTCGCTTGATGGTCGTGTGCTTAGCCGCCACTTTCGTCATGCTTGGCCCCTCAGGTCCGTGCGATTATTGGGTTTGGGGTTATCGGAAGTCGCAAGTGTATCGTGATCGACCGACATCTCTAGGGATGCTGAAAGACAACATCCGACGCCAATGCCTCACCATAACTACGGACATGCTTTACAGTGCTATTCACAACATTATTCCTCGACTACAGCTATTGTTGAGGAATGATGGTGGACATATTGAGCATTTCCTGTAAAGATCATCTTTGCTTTGTCTTACTTTGTTATGCTAATTATTGCTATTCTGATCAGATGAAGCGCCATCTGTCGGAAATTTTTTGAACGTTTGTATTTTTTTGGTTCTAATAAAACCCCATGTCATTCCAAGCATGTGTGCCAATTTGTACCTCTCTATCTACATTATTCCGTGATTTATTCAGTTTACAATTTATACTGACTTTTTGATAACCCGGTATATTAAATTATCACAATCATTTAATTAGTCACACAGTATTATGTTTTCCACAAATATAATATTCCATTCAGTTTACTAAGAAAAATATGCTTCTATGACTTTAACTCGATTATCTTACATTCAGTGTGAGAATGGTATTCTCACGAATTCAGAAATTATTTGGAAAGTTGTGCGCCAGGTATAGTTCTCCCTACTTACTTAGAGCTATGTGACAAAAAATACCAGGCAGCTTTCAAGAAAACCATTTTTGGAATCATTGTAATTATGATTCATATTAACAGAATATACAAATTTAAAGACGTTGATTTCGCCGAGCGGCCTAAGGCGCTGCAGTCGTGGACTGTGCGGCTGGTCCCGGCGGAGGTTCGAGCTCTCCCTCGGGCATGGGTGTGTGTGTTTGTCCTTAGGATAATTTAGGTTAAGTAGTGTGTAAGCTTACGGACTGATGACCTTAGCAGTTAAGTCCCATAAGATTCCACACACATTTGAACATTTGAACGTTGATTTCACCCAGACTTCTGCCCACAGATTTGCACAGAAAACTGGTGAAGAGATTACTTACGCCGGCCGGTGTAGCTGAGGGGTTCTAGGCGCTTGTCTGCAACCGCGTGACCGCTACGGTTGCGAGTTCGAATCATGCCTCGGGCATGGATGTGTGTGCTGTCCTTAGGTTAGTTCGGTTTAAGTAGTTCTAAGTTCTAGGGGACTGATGACCTCAGATGTTAAGTCCCATAGTGCTCAGAGCCATTTGAATCTTTTTTTTTTTTTTTTTTTTTTTTTTTTTTTTTTTTTTTGAGATTACTTACAAGGGCTAATGCAGGCAAAAATAAAACGAAAGTATACGTGGAAACCGCGTTGGCTGCTGTCGACATTACAATCGAAACCGCGTGAGTGACTGGCTGGCTAGGCATATTTTATCATCTAATTTCAAGGATAATATGCTTACATTTCCCCGCTCTTGTCGCCGCCTAGTGAAGACAGGATCAGTTGGCCGAGCCGGGACGAATCATGAGTAGCGGTAGGGGCACGCTTGGAATAACCGAGGAAGACGTAATCAAGATTCCTAGTGAGCACAACCCTCTAACAACCGAGGACGACGCAATCACATACCAGGAGCAATTTTGGGTGACGTAATCACAATTTCTCACTGGTATGTTTCTCTAATAACCTCTAAGCGGGGATGATAGAATAGTGTAAGAAGTTGGGAAAATTCGGTGCAGGAAAATTTTATTACTGAAGAAACACTGAAAACAAACTCGGGAGCCGACGGTCGTCACTCCGCCCGTTAACACAGAACGTTAACGTCACTGGGAGATTGATACGACCCCGCCCGGATCCCATGGATCTGATATTAACTTCACTTGAGCAAGTGCAGACCAATATTTGTCTTTACATTTCTTTGGACATTTTTACCATTGCAAAACAATCACCACTTCACTAGGTAACACCACATTAGGTGAAGTTATTCTATGTTCTACTTTATCGTGGATAAGTTTGAATACTTTCCACAAGTCGTCTATAACCTTGCTGGTATCATTAAGTTTGGAAGAAGCAATTGTGGAAACGTTTCCGTGGGTTACTCTCTCGGTAAATTTTCGATATATAATCTAGTTAATTGGTTCCTCGAGACTACTTACATTTACTGTACCAGAGTTAGCTATTTTCTCTTTAAAGTTTCTTTCAGCGCTATCTACACGAGTGTTTACGCCTGCAATTTGCGATTGGACTATTGGTATTAACTTATCCTGATTTTCAGCATACGCTCTCAAATTGTGCAATCAAATGTAACATTACATACATTTTGAAATAATCCTAGCTTCTCACTAAGTTCAAATTCTACATTATTACATTTATCTTCAATATCAAATTCTAACTTCTTTGTCAAATCCTGAAATTGCTCCGTCTCTGATTAAAGTCAGTGAACAGTTGATTTACGTGACTGCTTAAAGAACTAGTTAGTTCCCCTTTCAAATCTATTTTAAAATTTTCTACTTTAGTAGTTAAAGCGTCAAATTCAGTTTTCAAATTTCCCATGTCTTCACATAAATGGCTAAATTCCTTACTTTGTTCATCTACTTTAGCACTTAACAATCCTAAAGTTTCATTCTGAAAATCCAATTTATTGAGTATTCACTGAATCTAATTTAAGACATTGAGGATTTAAAGTTGTATTTAGTTCGTTTCTTAAAGAAGCAAGTTTTACCAATTTTAGCTCTAGAAATCATTTAAAAAAAGATTCTAAGTATAATAAATACACAAATACAGTCTATTGAACAGTTTCTTCAACTTCATACTCCAACAATTAGTGTTTTACGCTCACCCAGCGTAGAGTTTTAGGCTGCGTCGGTGAGCGGGTGTGGAATCAGCAAAGGCGACCAGGAACTGGTGTGGGTGGCGTCGGTTGTTGGTTTCGGCGTCGGCGCGATGTGAGAGCTGTACACTCCCACACTGGATCTTCTTAGTTGAATTATTCTCGTCGTATCTCTTCTTAGTCTAATACGTCAAGGTCTTCTTTCCGTTCTTTTAATGTTATTACTTCCTTACGTCTTTCCCTTTGCTGCATTCACAAATTTTCTTTTTCCTTTGATTTCTGGGCTAAATCAAGATTCTGGAAACGGTTTTCTCGTCTTGCTATAGTCGGTTGCTATTGCAACATGCAACATCAACTTTTCTCGTTTTCGCCTCTAATTCCCCTTTTTTGGATCGAGCTTTACCGGTCGCCACGTTCTGACGCTTCAGACAAGAAGCGATGCGGAGCTGGTTTGCAAACTTCCCACCTTTCTCCCATAGGTTGACTTACTTGGTATACACGGCCACGTCGACCTCCAAAAACTTCTTCGAAGGGAATTTATCAGACACTCTCTCTACTCTTGAAATAATTTGGTAGTCGAAGAATACTGTTAGTTCTGTCATGATATATTTCAACTTCCACAAAAACAAATTCACCATTTCTCATATAAACATTCGAACTCGTGCGAGTCAGCCAAGTCGTCAAACATTAGACTCTATTAAAATACATTTACAACAGAGTTGGTTTAATAACAACCAGAAAATATGAACATGTCTTGCTTCTAGCAAGTTCAACACATGAATTACTTGAAAATCTAATCTCATTTCATTTGTTCTTAACAATCATGTCACTGAACCAGCAAAGAATAGCACAGGCTCTTCTCTACACATACACTGAAATTCTATGGTTCGTACAGCAGGTACTTGTCGGCCGCCGTGTCCCAATTTTGCTCGTGACTGTTTTTAGACCTGCACACACAAACATGCAATGCGCAGTAGGTCAGATTCGTCTCACACTCTAATTAAAATATAGTTGGTTCGAGACGGAGGAAGGCAAAGTGGTTCTAGAATTTACGCGGAAATTCTCGAAGCACTGAATTCAGATATCTGACGTAGAGCGTCTATGATAAACGTGCTTCTACTGCAGCATGCGAAACAGCGATTCCTGTTGTATAATCCGACACTAAAGCAAAGGACAACAGCGCCACAGTAAAGTAAAACTTCATAGCAAAGTAGGTTATCTTCATACAAACCGGAAAGCTATAGGATAAGCTACGGATCTCATAGTGGAAGCAGTCTTTCAACAGAATTTTTATTTACGTCGAAGTTGAACAAAGATGGATAAAGTTATACAAAATGAAAATGAAATGATCGTATGGCTTTTTTGGCCGGGAGGCCCCATGCGGGGAAGTTCGGCCGCCGTATTACAAGTCCTTTTTTTAGTTGACGCCACTTCGGCGACTTGCGAGTCAATGATGATGAAATGATGAACACACAACACCCAGTCATCACGAGGTAGAGAAAAATCCCTGACCCCGCCGGGAATCGAACCCGGGACCCCGTGCGCAGGAAGCGAGAACGCTACCGCAAGACCACGAGCTGCGGACATTTATACAAATGTGTAGTGTCTGTTCATTCGGACGTCTCCGAAGAACACATACCAAGCGAAATCCGCAGCTGTCATAAGTATTATGTAACTTCAAGGTGGAGGTGGGAGAAAGGACAGGAGAGGGAAGGAACTGTTGTGCATTGGGACTTAATGCGGAATCAGCGGCGAGTTAAAAAGGGTATTCGACTGGGACTCGAACCCAGGATCTCCTGCTTACTAGGCAGTTGTAAAGCGGATGCACATTTCGTTCGATCTCCTTCTGGAATTTGAAATTAGCGAGCACGGAGGTCCTGGAGGGGACTGCGGATAGGTTACGCTGTGTGGGAATGTGTGTTGGCCGGGGAGCATGCTGAGGTATTCCATGCATTTGCAGTAATACTGTGTCCGGATAACACAGTGGTTACCGCAACTGCCTGGTAAGCAGGAGATACCGGGTTCGAGCCCTGTTCTGGGAGATATTTTCACTCATCTCTGCTGATTCAGCATGAAGTCCCGACGCAGCTGCTACCAGTAATGCCTTTCCTTTTTTCCTCCTCCACTTTCAAATTCCGTAATAGTTATTTACCCTTAACAGACTTTCCTTTTCCTACATCTACAGAGATACTCTGCAAATCACATTTAAGTGCCTGGTAGAGGGTTCATCGAATCACCTTCACAATTCTGTTATTCCAATATCGTATAGCGCGTGGAAAAGAATGAACATCTGTATCTTTCCGTACCAGCTCTGATTTCCCTTATTTTATCTTGGTGATCGTTCCTCCCTATGTAAGTCGGTGTCAACAAAATATTTTCGCATTCGGAGGAGAAAGATGGTGATTGGAATTTAATGAGAAGATTTCATTGCAACGAAAAACGCCTTTCTTTTAATGCTTTCCAGCCCAAACCTGTATCATTTCTATGACACCATCTCCCATATTTCGCGATAATACAAAACATTCTGCCTTCCTTTGAGCTTTTTCGATGTGCTCCGTCAGCCCTATGGTAAGGATCCCACACCGCGCAGCAGTATTCTAAAAGAGGACGGACGAGCGTAGTGTAGGCAGTCTCCTTTGTAGGTCTGTTAAATTTTCAGTGTCCTGCCAATAAATCGCAGTCTTTGGTTAGTCTTCCCGACAACATTTTCTACGTGTTCCTTCCAGTTTAAGTTGTTCTTAATTGTAGTACCTAGGTATTTAGTTGACTTTACGGCTTTTAGATTTGACTGATTTATCGTGTAACCGGAGTTTAACGGATTCCTTTTAGCACTCACGTGGATGACCTCACACTTTCCGTTATTTAGGGTCAACTGCCACTTTTCGCACCATTCAGATATCCTTCCTAAATGTTTTTACTTTTTTTTGTCTTCTGATGACTTTATTAGTCGATAAACGACAGCATCATCTGCAAACAACCGAAGACGGCTGCTCAGATTGTCTCCCAAATCGTTTATATAGATAGGGAACAGCAAAGGTCCTGTAACACTACCTTGGGGAACGCCAGAAATCCCTTTTGTTTTACTGTATGACTTTCCGTCACTTACTACGAACTGTGACCTCTCTGACACGAAATCACAAATCCAGTCACATAACTGAGACGATATTCCATAAGCACGCAGTTTCACTACGAGCCGCTTGTGTACTACAGTGTCAAAATCCTTCAGGGAATCCAGAAATACGGAATCGATCTGAAATCCCTTGTCAATAGTTCTCAACACTTCATGTCAATAGAGATGGTTGTGTTTCACAGGAACGATGTTTTCTAAACCCATGTTGACTGTGTGTCAATAGACCGTTTTCTTCGAGGTAATTCATAATGTTCGAACACACTATATGCATATCGACGTTAACGATATGGGCCTGTAATTTAGTGGACTATTCCTACTAACTTTCTTGAATATTGGTGTGACCTGTGTAACTTTCCAGTCATTGGGTACGGATCTTTCGTCGAGCGAACGGTTGTATATGACTGTTAGGTATGGAGCTAGTGCATCAGCATACTCCGAAAGGAACCTAATTGTTATACAGTCTGGACCAGATGACTTGCTTTTATTAAGTGATTTAAGTTGCTTCACTACTCCGAGGATATTTACTTCTTCGTTACTCATGTTGCCAGCTGTTCTCGATTCGAATTCTGGGATATTTACTTCGTCTTCTTTTGTGAAGGCATTTCGGAAGGCTGTGTTTAGTAACTCTGCTTTGGCAGCACTGTCCTCGATAGTATCTCCATTGCTATCGTGGAGAGAAGACATTGATTTTTCTTGTCGCTAACATACTTCACATACGACCAGAATCTCTTTGGATTTTCTGCCAGGTTCCGAGACAACGTTTCGTTGTGGAAACTGTTATAGGCATCTCGCATTGAAGTCCGCGCTAAAATTCGAGCTTCTGTAAAAGACCGCCAATCTTAGGGATTTTGCGTCTGTTTAAATTTGCCATGTTTGTTTCGTTGTTTCTGCAGCAGTGTTCTAACCCGTTTTGTGTATCAAGGAGGATCAGCTCCGTCGTTTAATTTATTTGGTAGAAACCTCTCAATTGCTGCCGACACTAATTCTTTGAATTTAAGCCTCATCTGGTCTACACTTACTTTATAAATTAGGAATGAGTGGAGATTGTCTCTCAGGAAGGCGTCAAGTGAACTTTTATCTGCTCTTTTGAATAGGTATATTTTTCGCTTATTCGAGGATTTGGGGATTACAGTATTCAGTCTCGCTACGACAACCCTGTGTTCACTAATCCCTGAATCGGTTTTGATGCTCGTTATTAACTCAGGATTATTTGTTGCTAAGAGGTCAAGTGTGTTGTCACAACAGTTTACTATTCGCGTGGGCTCATGAACTATTTGCTCGAGATAATTTTCAGCGAATGCGTTCAGCACAATTTCGGATGATATTTTATGCGTACCTCCGGAATTAAACATGTATTTTCGCCATCATATCAAGGGTAAATTTGTCGCCACCAACTATTATCATATGAGTCGGCTACGTGTTTGAAATCAGACTAAAGTTTTCTTTGAATCTTTAAGCAACTGTATCATCTGAATAGGGAGGTCAGTAAAAGGATCCAATTATTTTATTCCGGTTGCCAACAATGACCTCTGCCCATACTAATTCACAGGAAGCAACTACTTCAATTTCGCGACAAGTTAAACCACTTCTGACAGCAATAAACAAGCCACCGCCAACCGTGTTTAGCCTATCCTTTCGGAACACCGTCAGGTTCTTCGCATAAATTTCGGCTGAGCTTATATCCGGCTTTAGACAGCTTTCAGTGCCTATAACGATTTGAGCATCAGTGCTTTCTATTAGCGCTTGGAGCTCTGGTACTTTCCCAACACAGCTACGACAATTTACAACTGTTATACCAATGGTTCCTGTATCTCGTAAATGCAACAAAGGTTGATCAAACGTAATCTGTCTTAAACAAAACGTTTCACACTTAAAATAAACTAAGCTTAATCAAGTCAGCAGCAAAACAATTTAATTGATTCTCGAATTAAATTAACAGGAGGTAAGACTGAAACTGTGGAAGGGACCCTAGGAAAGTAAGACTGCGTGCAAGCTGTAGCACCAAGATAGCCTTATCTGTGCAGCTCACTGATCCAGGATTAAAGAACCCAAATTCAGCAATGTTGGACATACAGATCACTTGAAAACCACTTAAGAAACGCTGTATTCAAATGTCAAGTAAATGAACAATTCTACCACTGACCTTGTTAATAATTCGCTATGAACACCTGTTTTCCTTTGTTTCAGTGGTTACAGTATTAGCAAATTGAACGAATTCTCTGCACTGGATGCAGCAGTTCTGCGTGCACCACTACAGGTAGCTCGTTTTGTACCTTTTTTACTCAGGTTGCTGCTTTTCACCCATGTGAGTGAATTCACTTTCTTTTATGTGAGATTTGATTCCAGCATCGTGTTAATTGACGCACTGCGTTTACGTACGTCGTGACAACTTCAAATGCAGCACGAGTTTGTGCTATCACTGAAAGAACGTGTACTAACAGCTTTTCTATTAAAAGTTCGCAGGAACTTGCAATGCGATTTCTTTTTACTTTACACTTGTAATTCCGTAAGACCAAATTCAGGAGGAAATCTCCATGGTCATGGAACGAGTTTGTAAATGAAATAACAGAAAAGTACTAATAGATCAAATGTTCACGAATCTTAAAAAGACAAGCTATAAGTGAATATGAACTCAATCAGCAACCTAACGTAAGAATTAGCTTAACTTTTCAAGATTTCATCGAGAGAATATTTGGAAACTATTCAATTTGGATTTCAAGGCAAGTGAATTACTGCAAAGAGTTTTGAATTCTTGTGGCAGCTTGTTAAAAATGGATGCAGCAGACTACTTCACGTCTTTCTGCACAAGAGTCGAGGAGGTGCAATCAAAATGCAGATTGGTTTTCTGCCTAGTATTAAAGGGGAGAGAGCCACAAATTTTTGGGAATAAGCTGACATTGTTAGAAAGAAACGGCATTACATAATATACATATATTTAGAGGTCTATGTCAGAATACATTGACTAATGAACAGGGGTCGACAAGAGGTCCGTTTGAGCCGAAAATACCCTTTCAGAATGAAAAATATAATACCATACGTCATAAGCTAATGAAAATAAGCAAAGTAGATTATTCTTCGTGTCAAACTATCACTTACTTCAGACGCTGTTCTAATAGTAAAAAGGGTGGCATTAGATCCTTGAACATGGGCTTTCTACGTCAGTTTACCATCTATCCGAATACCTAGAAATTCGAACTGTTCGGTCTCATTAATCATGTGCCCATTCTGTGTAACTAGAATGCCGGGTGTCGCTGAATAGTGTATCTGAAACAGAAAAAATTCTTACTCTGATTTAGCGTTAGTTAATGTTCCACAAGATATGACGTCATACCTTGAACTGCGCTATTTGAAACAGTGCTAATAGTGCGTTTACTACCAAGCTAGTGTCATCAGCAAACAGAAATATTTTAGTATCTACTGTAAACTAGAAGGAATGTCATTCATATAAATAAGGAACATGAGTGGCTCTGGGAGTGATCCCTGGGGCACTCCCCATATAATAACGCCCCACTGGACCCCACATTACAGCCATTCGAATACGGTGAATGATCTTCTGCTGTCTGTTCTTAAAGTAACAGGTGAACCAGTTGTGCACTACTCTCCATATTCCATAATTGTCCAACTTGTGGAGCTATATTTTGTGACTAACACAGTCAAACGCCATAGTTAAATCAAAAAGATGCCTAGCGTTCGAAAAATTTTATTTAATCCATCCAGTACCTCACAGAGAAAAGAAAAGTTAACATTTTCAGTTGTTAAACCACTTCTAAGCCGAATTGTACATTTGATAGCAAATTATGTGATATAAAATGATCAATTAACTTTACATACACAGCCTTTTCAATAATTTTAGGGAACACTGATGGCGTAGAAATAGGTCTAAAATAGTCTACATTATCCCTTTCTTCCTTTTTACTACGGAGCCCTTTAATCGTACGGAAACTGACCATTCCTAACGGAATTCCAAATATTTCAACAATCATGGTTACTTGCGCTTAAACTTAGAGATTTTATTTAGACGCTTAAAGAGCTCTGATGGGTAACCAACTCGTCTAAAGATTTGAAAAAATAGTATTAATCATCGTTCACAAGTGAAAATTCAGTCAGGTCGTAACAAAATCTTAGTCAACATTCACCGTAAAATAACACTTAATTACTTCTGTCAAACAAATAACGTAATAACTTGATACCGTAATTTAAGCACCTTTCCGTCATCAATACATACAGCCTCTTATGTGGAAATATACTCAGCACCCGTACTGGCACTCAATTTCAAAATAACTATTATGATTTTTTTTCCTTCAGAATGTTAGCTACAGTTAAACGGCGTTCCCCGTGGATTTGTTAACATCGCTGAATTATATTGCTGGCTAGTTAGTTCTTAAAACTTACCAGTCTACGAGTTGAAAACTTAGAAAATCCAACTCCTTTTCAACAATGTTCTTTAAATAAGCGAGCGTGACATTTTTATTACATTATTTATACCTAGATTCAATGTTAATTCTCGTTTAGAGGGCATGAATCCGTCCTCTACTGTCGGCGGTGAACTTAACTACATGTCAGCGATAACCCCTGGCTTCCTCACAGTCTTTCTTTGCTACCAAAGAAAATGTTTCGTAATATTAACTATGATTCCGTTATCGTAGAACTAAAATTATTTCGGAGCTTCTCCTTCACAAAAGTACTGAATATGGCCCTTTAAACTCTGAGTGCTTTAATTATTCATAATCTATAATAAACTTTAAATATTTTTGCCTTTCACCCAGACGTTAAAGATTCTAACCAGGGCTGTAAAAGGGTGGGGAGATGGCAATATAGACTGTCGGTTACAATACAGCTTTCGGCTGGCCGACTTCTGCCTAGATATTATTATGTTTAGTAATCAGATGTCAAACCCGCCAGGGGCTCACGGTTCTTTCGTGAATACGTGCGTGGCGAGCACGGGGCCCTGAGCGATTGCAGCCTTCCTTCTTTCCAGGGCTGCATTTCCTTGCCCTTCCCCTCCTTTCCTCTCTTTGCTCTTTCCCCTCTTCGCCCTCTCCTCTCCCTCTCTTGGTGTTCTTGCTTATATTGGCCCCGCTATCCTTCTGGTTATGTTGGTTTTGCAATTTGGTTTTGTTGCGTAATCACCTCATCCTTCTGGCATTCCCTGGTCCCCCTCTGGGGTTTGACTTCCATTACTAAATTTCTGTTCCATAGTGTGAGTCATTTGGGGAAGAGCACCTTACCTAGTGTCTCCGACGTGTGCCGCCTAGTTCATTCCACCTTTTCTTTCATGTCGCTGTCTGATGCTAGGGTGCATAGCCAGCACGGTATCCAGCCCGTGTGGTGGGGTCGCTATGTACCCTTTTGGTTGAGCCCCCTGAACACACAAGGACCACACTTCTGATACCTGAGCTATGACCACCTCATGTAAGCCTACGAGTGGTTGTTCGTCGTCCTGGAGAATCGGAACTCTCGGCAATGGCCACCCTGCCAGACGGCCCTTGCTGTGGCTGGGTGGCACCTGTGATGAGAGCCCCTGATTGGAGTGGGTGGTATCAGGGCAGACGCTATGCAAATGAAACGCATACAGGTCCAGAACTCGGGCCATTCTTCTGCGGCCGTCTCTCCGCATGGAACTGAGTCTTCTAGTGCTGCTTCTCCTGCCCCTTCGGCCTTCCCTTCCATGGCTACCCCCTGGGAGTAGGGTCAGGCCCATCGGCTAGGGGCGAAACCTTTTCCCCACTATCTGGTTTGCACCAGGACTGATGGGGATACTTTAACCAATACCAAACCTTTATTTCTTGTGGAACACATTAAAGAAAAGTTTGGCGAAGTGGACTCTCTGAGCAAGATGTGGTCGGGTTTGTTGTTGATCAAAACTGCTTTAGCTGCCCAGTCTGCGGCCCTTCGTGCCTGTAACCATCTTGGCACAATTCCTGTGTCAATTACCCCCCACCAGTCTCTAAATATGGTTCAAGGTGTGATTTTTCACAGCGACCTCATCCTTCCAACCGACGAGGAACTTCGGGACGATCTCGGAGGGCGGGGTGTTCACTTTGTTCGGCGTGATCAGAAGGGTCCCAAGGACAATCACATTGATACTGGTGCCTTTATCCTGGCCTTTGTTGGGGATACCCTCCCTGGTTTATCGATGTGACATGAAGCCGTACATCCTACCTCCTATGAGGTGTTTTAAGTGCTTGAATTTTGGACATGTCTTCTCGCTGTTCGCAGGCCTGTTTGTGGTGACTGTGGACGTCCACTCCAAGAGGGGAGTTACTGTGTTCCTCCTCCTGTGTGTGTTAATTGTCATGGCAATCATTCTCCACATTCACCAGATTGCCCAGTATATAAGAAGGAAAAGAAGATACAGGAGTATAAGTCCCTTGATTGTTTAACCTACACTGAGCCCCGTAAGAAGTATCCACATCTTCCCCTTGTGTCCATGATGTCTAGTTATGCTTTAGTTACATCTGCACCCCTTTCTTTCCGTTCCTTACCCCAGTTACGAACACCTCTCCTCCCCCCCTCCCCTGCAGCTCCCACACGTTCTCCTCTGGGCGCTGCTCCCCCTCCCCAGCTGGAGAGGTTTCCCACTTCAGTGTCTGCCGGTCAAGGGCGCCCCTCCCGGGATACCCCTTCCAAGCCAAAGGTCTGTTGCCAAGTGACGACCGCAAGAACCATGGTCTGTGGGCCCCCAGGTCGGCCGATCTCGTTCTGTTCCCAATCTTGCAGCAGCTGGCTCCTTCACGCCACACAGTCATCCTCGATCTCAAACAGAAAAGAAGAAGAAACATAAGTCCTGGGACAAAGAACCTCTGGTGTCACCAGAGGTCCCATCCCTGGCTTCGCAACCTGATTCTGACCTGTTGTTCATGGATGTCGCCCCCTCCTTGTCAGTGACGGATGGTGACCCGGCGGCATGACTGGCTTTAGCCTGTTCAACCCCCATTCGAATCATCATTCTGTGGTTATCCAATGGAATTGTAATGGGTATTACCATCACATTCCGGAGTTGACATCCCTTGTTTCGTCTTACTGTGCAGCTTGTGTGGTTCTACAGGAATCTCATTTTACTGATCACTCACCGACCCTCTGTGGGTTCTGTGTCTTCTGTCGAAATCGGGTTGGTCCCCTGTGGGCCTCTGGTGGCGTTTGTACGTTGGTCTGCACACATGATGCTAGCATGTGGATTCCTCTTCAAACTACATTGGAAGCGGTAGCTGTTACAGTCCACCTGGACTCAGAGGTCACAGTTTGCAATCTTTATCTCCCTGCTGACAGGAGTCTTACACCTGCTGCCTTAACTGCCAACTTCGTCCTCCCTTCCTCCTTCTCAGGGATTTTAATGCTCACCATCCCACGTGGGGCAGTGCATTTTCATCTAGACAAGGTCTTCTTGTAGACAAGTTTCTTGCAGACCACGACTTGTGCCTTCTTGATGATGGCTCCCCTACTCATTTCAGTGACAGTCAAGATACCTTTTCTGCCATTGATCTTTCATCTCCCTCCCTCCTCCCTTCTGTACATTGGTCGCCACACGACGACCTTTGTGACCATTTCCCGTTGATTCTCTAGCTCCCTTCCCACTCCTCGATGGACAGGTTACCTTGTTGGTCTTTCCAACGCGCCGATTGACCTCTATACACTGCACAGGTCGTGTTTTCTCCCTATTTGTCAGGTTGTATTGATGACTTCCTACATGACGCGTCTGACAAGATTGTTCGCGCTGCTAGCCTTGCTGTACCGCACTCATCTGGACCATTTCGCCGCCAGCAAGTCCCGTGGTACAGCCATTGTCATCCGTGATCGCCGTCGAGCTTTGAAACAACTTAAGAGGCACCCATCCGTTGCCAACCTTACTACCTTTAAACGCTGCCAGTCACTTAATCAAACAGAGCAAATAGATGTGTTGGGAACGCTTTATTTCTTCCCTCGGTTCTACTCTCCCTATGTCATGGGTATGGACTACACATCACTCTCTCCAAGGTTGCCATCAGCAGTCCACCCTCCCAGGCCTTCACCTTCCGGATGGCTTTTGTACATACCTGTTGATTCTCATGGAACATCTTGCGATCCATTTTGCAACGGCATCAGCCTCCTATCCAACTGCTTTCCTTCACCAGAAACAGCGGGCTGAAGCTTCCGTCTTATGTTTTACCCCTTGTCAGTGAGAATCTTACAACGAACCTTTTACTGAATGGGAATTCCTTTCCACACTTTCTTCTTCTCATGATATGGCCCCTGGCCCAGACTCTATTCATAACCAACTGCTTCAGCATGTCAGTGCTCAACAACAGCAACATCTTCTCTGGGTTTTTAACTGTATTTGGCTCCTGGGTGACTTCACTTCTCAGTGGAGGAATGGTGTCGTGGTTCCTGTCCTTAAGCCTGGTAAGAACCCCCTGTTTGTCGAAAGCTATCGGCAAATTAGTCTCACAAATGTTGTTTGCAAGTTACTTGAACGGAAGGTAACCCATTGGCTCAATTGGGTCCTCGAATCTCGAGATCTATCGTCCACCTAACAGTGTGGCTTCTGAGAGGGACAGTCTCCGATCGATCATTTACTTCGGTTGGAGTCCGCAGTTCGGCAGGCTTTATCCCAGCGCCGCCATTTGATTGCAGTATTTTTCGACCTTTGCAGGGCCTATGACATGGCTTGGTGCCATTACATCTTACATAACGCTTCATGAGTGGGGTTGTCGGGGCCAACTCCCGATTGTTATCCGCCAGTTCCTGTTCCATCGGTTGTTCAGGGTTCGGGTTGGTACCGTTTTTAGTTCTCCATGGACCCAGGAGAATGGCATCCCACAGGGTTCTGTATTGAGTGTACTTCTTTCCCTCATTGCTATCGATGGACTTGTGGCCTGTCCGTCCTTTGGTCGCCCCTGCGCTGTATGTGGACGATTTCTGCATCTGGGTTAGTTCCTCTTAGATGTCTCTGCAGAGCAGGTGCTCCAGGGAGCTGTACAGCGTGCCTCTGCATGGACCCTCTCACATGGGTTTCAATTCTCTCCTTTAAAATCGCGGGTGGTCCACTTCTGTCGCTGTACTACAATCCACCCCAATCCGGAGCTCTATCTCAATGCACAACGATTACCTGTATTCCCACAGTTTCGTTTCCTGGGTCTTCTTTTCGACAACAGACTCACTTGGCTGCCTCATATCAGACTTCTGAAGGTAGGATGTTTCCGTAAACTCAATGTCCTTCGCTTCCTTGCCCACACCTCTTGGGGTGCGGACCGCTCCATCCTTCTCCACCTTTATCATACTTCAGTCCTGTCTCACTTGGACTATGGTTGTCAAGTTTATGGTTTGGCTGCTTCTTCACACTGCATGTGCTGGATCCAGTCCACCATCGTGGTATCCGTTTGGCCACCGGTGCCTTCCCTGCTAGCCCTGTTGATTAGTCTCCTGGTTGAAGCTGAGATCCCCCCTCCCCCTTTCTGTTCGGTGGTCCCAGCTTCTGCTTTCTTATGCAATCGCTGTCCGTTCTTCTCCCACTCATCCTTCATATTATGGACGTCGCCCACATGATTCCCGCCCTCAGGTGGGTTTACTGGTTGGGCCCCGCCTTGCGTCTCTACACCATGATTTCCCCCCCCCCCTCGCCCCCCCACCCTCGGGGGTCCACAACTCTTTCGTGGATACGTGTGTAGCGAGCACGGGACCCCGAGCTAATGTGACCCTACTTCCTTTCCGGGTTACATACCTTCCTTTTCCGCATCTGTCCCTATCCCCCATCCTCGCCCCCCCCTCCCCTCCCCACTGGCTCTTTCCTTCCCTTTCTCCCCCTCTGGGAGTATGGTTTGTGCCTACATCCGGAGACGGACGCTCGTAAATGTAACGCATTCTTCGCCTTCTCTGCTTGTATGTCTTCATCCTTCCTTTGTCCTTACCTTACCTTACCTCTTCTCTTTACCCTTTTCTCCGCTGCGGTGTTTGAGACCTCTCTTCTTTCCTTTCCCTTTCTTTGTTTTTCCCTTTCTCTTTCTTCCTCCCTGTGCGTGTCTGAAGGCCGACCCACGCATTTTCGTGCGTAGCCGGTGACGGGGTAACGCGTAATTCCCCGCCCCGGGTAGACAGGTAGGACACGTACGTACCCCCTGGTAACGGCCAGGCCCAGGGAGGGGTGATTACCCGAGCTGATACCTTCCGAAAGTGCCAATGGTCCCTCCGTCAGTTTGTCTGGAGGTGTGACCTCAGAGAGGGCCCCCACAAGGGAGGAGCGCGCCATCGGAGACACTGGTAATCATGGGGGATTCTTTCGCAATGGTTTCCTCATCTTCCACTATGTCTACTCACAAGCGTAAGTTCACTGAGTCTCAGCCACAGACAGTTCTTCCATCGTTGCCGCAGTTCGTTGTTGTTTCTCGGTCTGACGAAGGTCACGACTTCTCCACAGTAAACCCTTTCATTATTCAGAAAGGTGTCGACGCAATTGTAGGTCCTGTAAAATATTGTTCCAGGTTACGGAATTGCACCTTGTTATTAGAAACAGTCAGTGCCCTCCAGGCACAAAAATTGCTTCGTACTTCACTGCTCCACACCTTCCCTGTCCGGGTTGAAGCACACCGCACTTTAAATTCCTCACCTGGAGTCGTTTATACACGCTCCCTAGACGGATTGTCTGACAAAGAAATTCAGCACTACCTGTCAGACCAGGGCGTAACGGCTGTTCATAGAGTTATGAAAGGGGTTGACATGAACATCATTCCAACCTGCACTGTCTTCTTGACATTTGACAAAGTTCAACTCCCATCGAAAATCAAAGCAGGCTATGAGAATTTCCGTTCGCCCTTACGTCCCAAACCCTATGCGTTGCTATCGGTGTAGCGATTCAATCACACCAGCCAGTCCTGTTCCAATCCGGCCAAATGTGTTAAGTGTGGCAAGGATGCCCATGAGGGTGCTTTTCCACCTCCATCCCCTCGCTGCATCAACTGTATGGGTGACCACGCTGCTTCCTCTCGAGATTGCCCCGTTTTTAAGGACGAAAAGCTCATTCAGGAAATCAGTGAAGGAAAAGGTGTCGACCTTAGCTGCTCGAAAATTATTCGCCAGTCGAATGCCCACCGTGCCTCAGTCAGGAAAATACAGCACTGTCCTTGCTTCTCCTTGGCCAACAAAGGAGGCGGCCACACAGACTTGCGATCTCACCTTTAGTGCCACGGTTGTCAGATCGGCCAGCGCAAAGATCGCCCGTTGAACCTCACCACTTTCGCCTGCCCACTCTATGGCTCACCCTTCATCGGGTTCTGCTAAATCTCGAGCCCAAAAGTCAGCCACCAAGACTTCGAAAAAAGAGCATACTCGTGAAGATTTTTTTATATACCCCAACTTCACAACCATCGGTTCCTCCTTCATCTAAACATCGTTTCCAAGAAGGCTAATAAGAAACCCAGTTCATCTCCTTCTCCGCCAAGGCGTGTCTCATCTACAGCACCACCTGGCGGAAATTGCCCGAGGCCGTCTTCTGTGTCGCCGAGGCGCACTGCTGGCGGGCCGATCAACCAGCCGATCGCTGGTGGCAGGAGCTGCTCCTGAACAACTTATGGATCAGGATCTTCTGCCTTCGGCTGAATGCCATTCCATGCTGTCGGTCGCAAGCTCTGAGCAGTCGTTGACGGCAACCTTGATCACATTCCTCCATTTTCTGTTCACCCTATGTCCATTATCCACTGGAATATCCGCGGCATTCGAGCCAATCGGGATGAATTGTCGATCCTCTTACGATCCCACTCGCCGGTCATCTTCTGTCTTCAGGAAACAAAGCTGCATCCCCATGACCACTTTGTTCTCCCCCATTTTCAGTCCGTCCGATATGACCTCCCCTCTGTGGAAGGCACTCCAGCCCATGGAGGACTCATGATTCTTCTCCATGATACTCTCCATTATCATCCAATCCCCTTAGACAGTTCCTTCCAAGCTGTCGCTATCCGTCTTTCCCTTTCTGGATATACCTTCTCTCTTTGTACTGTATACATTCAATCGTCTACACCAAAGGCACGAGCTGATCTCCTTCATCTTCTTGGTCAGCTTCCACCCCCCTATTTGCTGGTTGGGGACTTCAATGCCCACCACCCGCTTTGGGGATCTCCACATCCTTGTCCATGTGGCTCACTATTGCTAGACGTCTTCCACCAAGCGGATCTAGTTTGCCTCAACACTGGGGTCCCTACATTTTTGTCTGCCTCCACGACAAATTTCTCTCATTTGGACCTTTCGGTCGGTACTGTTCGGCTAGCTCGGCGCTTCGAATGGTTCGCCCTTGATGATACACACTCGAGTGACCACTTTCCATGTGTCCTTAGGCTGCAGCCTCAACTGCCATATATGCGCCCGCGACGCTGGAAGTTTGCCCAAGCCGATTGGACACTTTTTTCGTCTCTAGCGACATTCGATGACCGTCGCTTTCCCAGCATCGACTATGAGGTCACACATATTACAGACGTTATTCTTACAGCTGCGGAACGTTCAATACCACGCACCTCCGAATTGCCGCGGCACCCCCCCCCCCAGTTCCTTGGTGGAACGAGGCATGCCGTGACGCAATATGTGAGCGACGACGTGCTCTTCGCGTTTTCCGCCACCATCCTACTTTGGCCAACTGTATCCGCTATAAGCAGTTCCGTGCGCGATGCCGTCGCGTCGTCCGCGATAGCAAGAAGGCAAGCTGGAGATTCTTTATTAGCTCATTTAACACCTTCACTCCCTCCTCGGAAGGTTGGAGTCGGATTTGACTCCCCAGTCTCTGGGCTCACTGTCGCGCGTGATACGTTAGTGGACCACGTCGCAATTTCTAACTCGTTGGGTCAACACTTTGCTGGGATTTCGAGCTCTTCAAATTACCCGCCAGCGTTTCTCACGAAGAAACGTGCAACGGAAGTGCAACCTCTTGCTTTCTTCTCTCAAAATCGGGAAAGCTACAATACTGTTTTCTCCATGCAGGAACTCCAACATTCACTCTCATCTTCTCGCTCCTCCGCTCCAGGACCGGATGGTATCCACATCCAAATGTTGCTGCATTTATCAACCCATAGTCTGCGTTACCTCCTTCGCCTTCTTTATAATCGAATTTAGACCGACAGTACTTTTGCCAGACGATGGCGGGAAGCTATCGTCGCTCCTGTTCCGAAACTTGGAAAGGACAAACACCTCCCCTCTAGCTATCGCCCCATTTCTCTCACGAGTAGTGTATGTAAGGTCTTGAAGCGTATGGTGAATTGCCGTTTAGCTTGGTCGCTGGAGTCCCACAGTCTTTTAACACCTGCCCAATGCGGTTTCCGAAAGCATCGTTGTGCAGTTGACCATCTTGTTGCTCTCTCCACTTATATCATGAACAATTTTCTCCGGAAACGCCAAACAGTAGCAATATTTTTTGATCTGGAGAGAGCATACGATATCTGTTAGAGGACAGGCATCCTCCGCACACTGTTCTCTTGGGGCTTTCGAGGTCTGCTGCCCCTTTTTCTTCGCGAATTTATGGCAGAGCGCACATTTAGAGTGCGGGTGAACACTACTCTCTCCCGTACTTTCTCCCAAGAAAACGGGGTACCCCAGGGCTCCGTGCTAAGTGTTGTACTGTTTACCATTGCCATAAATCCAATTATGGATTGTCTCCTTCCTGATGTCTCAGGCTCCCTCTTTGTGGACGATTTTGCGATCTACTACAGCTCTCAACAGACCAGCCTTCTTGAACGACGTCTTCAAGGATGTCTCGATCGCCTCCACTCTTGGAGCATCGAAACCGGCTTCCGTTTTTCTCCCAGTAAGACCGTTTGTGTTAATTTTTGGCGACGTAAGGAGTTTCTTCCACCCTCCTTACATCTAGGACCTGTCAACCTTCCGTTTTCGGACGTCGCTAAATTCTTGGGTCTTATGTTTGACAGAAATCTGTGCTGGTCCTCCCACGTTTCCGATCTTTCGGCTCGCTGTCCGCGTTCCCTCAACACCCTCCGTGTCCTGAATGGTACCTCCTGGGGAGCGGACCGAGTGGTCCTTCTCCGCCTCTATCGCGCCTTAGTGCGCTCGAAATTGGACTATGGAAGCATAGTCTACTCCTGCTCGGCCGTCTATTCTTCGGCGTCTCGACTCTATCCACCACCGTGGATTACGTTTAGTGTCTAGAGCTTTTTACACCAGCCCTGTGGAAAGCCTTTATGCTGAGACTGCTGAACCTCCGTTGTCCAATCGGCGAGCAGTCCTGAGTCGTTATGCTAGCCATCTGTCTTCCATGCCTGCTAATCCAGCCCATGACATTTTTTTCGACGCCTCCTTGGATGTAGGGTATGCAGGCCGCCCTTCCTCCCTACTACCACCGGGAGTCCGCTTCCGTCAACTGCTCCATTCTCTTTCCTTCCGCTTTCCTAAAACCTTCTTGACAACTTGGGGTACAGCACCGCCTTGGCTCCGTCCCCGGATCTGCCTGCTCCGTGACCTTTGTCAATTTCCCAAGGATGGTACCCCTTCACTTGTTTATCGTCGGGCATTTGCTGCTCTATGTCCACAAATGAAGGAAGCCACATTTATTTACACTGATGGCTCGAAAACATCGTTAGGTGTAGGGAGTGCCTATATTGTTGGCGACACCCCAAATCGATTTCGGCTTCCCGACCAGTGTTCGGTTTATACTGCGGAGCTTTACGCTGTTCTCCAGGCTGTCCAATACATCCGCCGCCATCAGCGGATACAGTATGTTATCTGTTCAGATTCTCTCAGCTTTCTCCTCAGTCTACAGGCTCTCTACCCTGTCCACCCTTTGGTCCAACGGATTCAGGACTGTCTGCGCTTGCTCCACCTGGGGGGCGTCTCGGTGGCGTTCCTCTGGCTCCCAGGACACGTTGGTATCTGTGGAAATGAGGCGGCCGATATAGCGGCCAAGGCTGCAGTCTCTCTTCTTCGGCCAGCTATTCGATCGATTCCCTTCGTCCATCTACGGAGCGTTTTATGTCGTCTTGTTGTTCTTTTATGGCACGCACATTGGTCGACACTTCCCCGTAATAAATTGCGGGACGTGAAAGCTCTTCCCTGTGCTTGTACCTCTTCCTCCCGAACGCGTCGTCGGGAGGAGGTAATTTTAACTAGACTCCGGATTGGGCACTGTCTTTTTAGCCATCGACATCTTTTAAGCGGCGATCCTTCCCCACTCTGTCCCCACTGCTCTCAGCTGTGGACGGTAAGACACCTTTTAATTGAGTGCCCCTATACTCCGTTACGCGCCCATCTACAGCTGTCGCCTGATATATCGTGCATTTTAGCAGATGACACGCGCTCGGCCGATCGCGTTCTCGAGTTTATTAGTGCCAGTGAGATGACGTCAGTCATTTGAAGCTTTTTTTGGGGACAACCAACCCCTTTCTGTAGTGGATTTTTAAGCTTTCCTTCTGCTTTTAGTTTCTCCAATTTTTTGAGTTTCGTTCCCATTGCTGCTGGTTTCCATTTTCGTTTTTTACTGTTTCCTAAGTCACGGACCGGGCGCTAATGACCATAGCAGTTTTGCGCCATAAAACGAAAAAAAAAACAAAAAAAACACCATGATTTTCAGCTTCCTTCTTTGTCTTGTCTCCTACGTTCCCTCCCCAACACCCCAGCCTGGTGAGTTCCTTGGCCCCGAATTCGAATGGATCTCCGTCGAGGTCCGAAAGATTCCATCCCCCCAATGGTGTTCCATTGCTTTTTCCGCGGAATTTTATGGGAGTTTTGGGATGCTGTTGTTTTTCACACCAATGGCTCTAAATCTGCTGATGGTGTGGGCTATGCCTTCACGTCCTCTGTTGGCATGGAAGATCATCTCCTGCCACCAACATGTGGGGTGTTGACAGCGGAATTGATTACTATTTCCCAGGCCCTTACCTTTATTAAATAGTCCCAACACAACCTCGTTTTGTTGTGTATGGACTCAATGAGTGGGCTTCTGGCTACTGACTGGTGTTTTTCCCGCCATCCCTTGGTCTCGGCCATCCATGAACATCTCGCTGATCTTCACCATGCTGCTTGTTCTGTTGACTTTCTTTGGGTCCCTGGCTGTGTGGGTATCCCAGGTAATGAGCCTGCTGATCGTTTGGCTGGAGGAGCAGTCACTTACCCCCATTCTCTGTAACCCCTCCTGCAGCAGATTTACGGCTTCACATCAAATCCCAGTTCGTACGATCATGGGCCAACTCTTGGGAGGCTACCTCCCTGTTTAATAAACTTCTTGTGATTAAGGTGACGCCAGGCCCGTGGCGTTCTTCTTTCCACCTCTCCCGAAAGGACTCGACCACGTTGTCATTTCCGCATCGGCCATACCAGGCTGACCCATGGTTTTCTTTTGTGTAATAAGCCACCACCGCTTTGTGGTTGTGGAGCCTTCCAGTCAGTAGCCCACATTTTGGTGGAATACCCCCTTCTTTTGGCTCTGCATATTAAGTACGGACTTCCCCGCACTTTACCTTGAATGTAGACTGATGAGTCCTGGATAGTCGAACTGCTTCTGTTTCCTCCGGGAATGTGGTTTTCATTCTTAGTTTGTTCGGGGGTTAGAATAGGCCCGCGGTATTCCTGCCTGTCGTAAGAGGCGACTAAAAGGAGTCTCAAATGTTTCGGCCTTATGTGATGGTCCCCTCTCGGGTTTGACCTCCATCTTTCTAAATTCTTCCGAAGAGCGAGCCAATTGGGGAAGGGCGCCTTACATGGTGCACTGTATCCGTCGTGCAATTAGATCTTTAGCCGGCTTTCTCGTCGTTGCAATGGTGTCCCGCTCGTTTTCGATCTCTTGGGCGATTACCACGCTGCACTCTGCAGTGTTTCTTTTAACTGCGACGACGACCTTGGACAGTTTTGCACCCAAGATCCAGCACGGTAGCCAGTCCGTTGTGGCGGGGCCGCCATGTACCCACTTGGTTGTAGCCCCCTGACAACACAGGGATCGCTCTACTGATGCCTGCGCCGTTAACTCCCCACGTATGCCAAGGAGTAGATGCCTATCCTCCTGGGGTATCGGGACTCCCGGCAACGGCCATCCTGCCAGGTGGCCTTTGCTGTGGCTGGGTGGCGCCCGTGGGGAGGGCCCTTGGTCGGAGTAGGTGGCATCAGGGCGGATGACCCGCAATGAAGCGTGGTACATCATCTCTCGCTGGCGGCCAGCCGCCAGCAGTCTCTAAGCGTTCTCGGGCTCAATTTAATGCTCAGACGTACGATCCAAAAACGTTCCCCTCCCTGGCCACGCCGTGGGAAGAGCGTAAGTCTCAGGATAGAGGTAACAGTTATTCGCCCCGATTCTTAGTTTGCACGAGAGCTGATGGGGAGTCTTTTCTCTCCACAAAGCCTCAGTTCTTCGTCGAGCATTTAGAGGACAAGTTTGGGGAGGTGGAGGGCTTGTCTAAAATGCGCTCTGGGTCAGTACTGATACAAACGGCATCCTCCGCCCAGTCACGCAGGTTACTTGCTTGTGACAAGTTGGGGGATGTTAACGTTACTCTTACACCACATAAGAGTTTAAATATGGTCCAGGGTGTTATTTTCCATAGGGACCTCCATTTGCAGTCTGATGACGAGCTGCGCGCCAACTTAGAACGTAGAGGTGTTCTTTTCGTCCGGCGCGTTCATCGGGGTCCGAGGGACAATCAGGTTGCTACCGGTGCCTTCATCTTGGCCTTCGAAGGTGATGTTTTACCCGAAAAGGTCAAGGTGATGGTCTACCGATGTGACGTCAAGCCCTACATCCCTCCCCCGATGCGGTGCTTCAAATGCTGGAAGTTCGGCCATATGTCTTCCCGCTGCACTTCCAGCCTCACATGTCGAGATTGCGGACGCCCATCTCATCCTGATACTCCATGTGCCCCGCCTCCCATCTGCGTCAACTGCGGGAGCACCATTCACCTTGCTCGCGAGACTGCAGAATATTCCAGAAAGAGCGCAAAATCATGGAATATAAGACCCTGGACCGACTGACTTATACTGAGGCCAAAAGGAAATACGACCGATTACATCCAGTGAGAATGACATCTTCCTATGCCGCTGCTACAACACCTGTGCTCGCCCCATCAGTTTCGCGACTTCCGGCCGGATCGCTGAGTGGTACAACTCCTCCTGCCCCCTTGCCAGTGGGGGGCTCTACCCACGAGGTTGCTCCTGCGCCACCTACCTCAGGAGCAACACCATCCCCCCCATCAGGGACGTCCGTCCCTGCTTCTAAGCCGGAGAAGTGTCCAACTTCTTCGTCTTCTCACGCTCGCAAGGGGTCCCTTGGGTCCCTCCCTTCCCAGGTTTTCACCAGCGGGAAGGCTGACGACCGACAGTGGCGTAAGTGCCCACAATCAGCTGGTCGAAGGGCTTCCCGATCCTCCTCAGTCCCAGAGACTGAATCGGTGAAGCCCTCCCAGCCAGTTACACCCAAGGAGCAGCGTGAGAAACCAAAGAAGAGCTCTAAGCCCAAGGAACTCGCGGTGGCAGCCACCCCACCGCAACCTTCCAGCTCTGCGTCTGAGGACGGGGTGGAGATTCTGGCGTCCGCTGAGGACCTCGATCTCGCCGGTCCCTCAGACGCCATGAATAGCACTAGCGCGGGTGCTCAGTCGGAGGCAGCAGGTGACCCGGCGGCGTAATCTGCCTTCCCAGTCCCGTCACGCCTTTCCCAGCCATGGCCAATACCATCCTCCAGTGGAACTGCAGCGGTTTCTTCCACCATCTAGCTGAGCTCCGCCAACTTATCAGCCTTCACCCTTTCTTCTGCATTGTTCTCCAGGAAACTTGGTTTCCAGCAATGCGAACCCCCGCCCTCCGTGGCTATCGGGGCTATTATAAGAACCGAGCAGCTTATGAAAGGGTGTCTGGTGGCGTCTGCATATATGTCCTTCACACTCTGCACAGCGAGTCTGTCCCTCTCCAGACGCCTTTAGAGGCTGTCGCTGTACGCGTGTGGACGCCACAGGCTGTTACCGTCTGCAGTCTTTACATTCCACCGGATGGTGATGTCTCGCAGCATGTCCTGGCTGCTCTGGTCGCCCAATTGCCGCCACCTTTCTTGCTATTGGGCGACTTCAACGCCCATAACCCTCTGTGGGGTGGGTCAGTGGCAACAGGTCGAGGCGCCATCGTTGAGCATTTATTGTCGCAGCTCGATCTCTCGCTGTTAAATGATGGTGCCTTCACACACTTCAGTGTGGCGCATGGCACCTACTCCGCCATTGACCTTTCAATCTGTAGCCATAGCCTCTTACCGTCTGTCCAATGGAGTGTGCATGACGACCTGTGTGGTAGTGACCACTTTCCGCTCTTTTTGTCACTACCACAGCGTCACTCTTCTGGGCGCCCTAGCAGATGGGCTATGAATAAGGCTGACTGGGACTTGTTCTCCTCCACTGCCGCTTTTGAGCCTCTCTCTACTGATGACATTGATGCGGTGGTTCAATCGGTCACCACCGGCATCGTTACTGCCGCCGAATCTGCCATTCCCCATTCCTCTGGGTCCCCTCGGCGGAAGGCTGTGCCTTGGTGGTCGCCTGAGATCGCTGCAGCGATTAAAGATCGCCGGCGGGCGCTCCAGCGTCACAAGCGACATCCCTCCATAGACCACCTTATCGCCTTCAAACGGCTGCGTGCGCGGGCCCGCCTCCTTATCCGCCAAGGCAAGAAGGAGTGCTGGGAGCGGTATGTGTCCACCATTGGCCTCCATGTCACTCCATCGCAGGTCTGGGCCAAGATTCGACGCGTCTACGGCTATCGGCCACCTGTCAGCGTCCCTGCGCTCTCACTGAATGGAGCAGTTTGTACTGACTCCGACGTCATTGCAAATCGCTTAGCAGAGCATTTTGCTATGAGTGCCGCTTCTGCGAATTACCCCCAGGCCTTCCGCTCCATTAAAGAGCGGATGGAACGTCGGAGCCTTTCGTTTCGCACCAACCACCCAGAATCTTACAATGCTCCATTTAGTGAGTGGGAATTTCGCAGTGCCCTAGCTGCTTGCCCCGATACCGCTCCTGGGCCAGATGGCATCCACTGTCAGATGCTGAAACACCTTTCAGTGGACTGCCAGCGGCGCCTTCTCGATCTTTACAACCGTCTTTGGGTCGAGGCGGAGTTTCCGTCGCAATGGCGGGAAGGCATTGTCATCCCAGTTTTGAAACCTGGAAAGAACCCTCTGGAGGCGGACAGCTCCCGGCCCATTAGCCTCACCAACGTTCTTTGCAAGTTGCTTGAACGGATGGTGAGCCGGCGCTTGAATTGGGTACTGGAGTCTCGGGGCCTTCTGGCTCCGTCTCAGGGTGGGTTCCGTAAAGGCCGCTCCGCCACCGACAATCTGGTGAGCCTGGAGTCTGCCATCCGTACTGCCTTTGCCCGCCGTCAGCACCTGGTCGCTGTCTTCTTCGACATGCGGAAGGCGTACGATACGACATGGCGTCATCACATCCTTTCTACGCTTCATGGATGGGGTCTTCGGGGTCCTCTGCCGATTTTTATCCGCAATTTTCTGTCGTATCGTACCTTCCGCGTGCAAGTCGCGGCCTCGTATAGTTCCTCCCACGTCCAGGAGAACGGTGTGCCACAGGGTTCTAAGTGTCTGTCTGTTTTTAATAGCCATTAACGTGCTTACTGCGGCCGTGGGAAATTCTGTCTCCGCTTCCCTGTATGCTGACGACTTCTGCCTTTACTACAGCTCTACTGGCATTGCAGCTGTTGAACGTCAGCTACAGGGCGCTATCCGTAAGGCGCAGTCTTGGGCTGTAGCGCATGGGTTCCAGTTTTCGGCAGCCAAGACCTGCGTTATGCATTTCTGCCGGCGACGTACTGTCCACCCGGAGCCGCAGCTTTCTCTTAACGGCGAACTTCTTTCGGTGGTGGAATCACACAGGTTTTTGGGGGTGGTTTTCGATGCCCGGTTGACTTGGCTGCCTCATATCCGGCAGCTCAAACAGGCGTGTTGGCGGCATCTCAATGCACTGCGATGTTTGAGCCACACCCGCTGGGGCGCCGACCGCTCTACCCTGTTACGGCTCTACCAGGCGTTAATCCAGTCCCGTCTGGATTATGGGTGCCTGGCATATGGCTCAGCATCCCCGTCTGCGTTGCGGGTGCTGGACCCAATTCTCCACAGCGGGATACGCCTTGCCACTGGTGCTTTCCCCACCAGCCCTGTGGACAGCTTACTAGTGGAGGCAGGTGTCCCTCCACTACGGTTCCGACGCCAACAATTACTGGCTGCTTATGCTGCCCATGTTTTTAGCTTGCCCGGGCATCCAAATTACCGTGTGCTGTTCCCGCAGTCGGTCGTCCATCTGCCAGAGCGTCGGCCCCGGTCGGGTTGTCCGATCGCCGTGCGCGTTAAGGAGATTCTGTCTGGGCTTGGATTTTTCCCTGTTTCACCTCCTTTCCGGGCCACTTTGCGTACACCCCCATGGTGTGTTCCTCGCCCTTACCTTCGGCTCGACTTGGCACAGGGCCCGAAGGACTCAGTCCCTCCAGAGGCCTTCCGCCGCCGCTTTTCTTCCATCCTGGCCACGTATCAGGGCTCTGGAATTGTTTACACTGACGGTTCGATGGTTGCTGGTCGTGTCGGTTATGCGCTCACTCTAGGGGACCAGTCCGAACAACGTTCCTTGGCGGCTGGCTGCAGCGTTTACACTGCTGAGCTGGTCGCCATCTTTCGAGCACTAGAGTATATCCGCTCCTGCTCAGGTGAGTCCTTTGTTATCTGTAGCGACTCCCTGAGCAGTTTACGAGCTCTCGACCAGTGTTTCCCTCGTTCCCGTCTAGTGATGGCTATCCAGGAGTCCCTGTCTACTCTTGACCGTTGCGGCCGCTCTGTGGTCTTTGTTTGGACCCCAGGCCATGTTGGGATCCCCGGGAATGAGAACGTTGACCGCCTGGCGAAAGAGGCCACCAGTCAACCACCTCTGGAGATTGGCCTCCCGGCGACTGATTTGCGGGCACTATTACGCCGCAAAATTTTCGCTTTATGGGACGCTGAATGGCGCAACCTGCCCGTACCGAACAAACTCTGTTGTATCAAGGCGTCGACGACTGTGTGGCGGTCGTCCATTCGGGTCTCCCGCCAGGAGTCTGTTGTCCTCTGCCGGCTGCGCATTGGGCACACTCGGCTGACACACGGCCACTTATTGCGCCGTGAGGACCCACCTCTGTGTCGCTGCGGCTCCGTTTTATCTGTGGTGCACATTTTATTGGAGTGTCCGCTTTTAGCTGTGCTCAGGCAGACGTTCGCACTGCCTGACACGCTCCCTGCCCTTTTACTAGATGACTCTGCCATGGTGGACTTAGTTTTGCGTTTTATACGGGCAGGGGGTTTTTATAGTTTAATATGAGTGTTTGTTTTTTTAAGCGTTGATTCTGGCTTTTAGCCTCTGATTTTAAACTGAGTTTTTAATGTGTTCTTGGTGGTTGGCTTTTCCTCTTTTTTTCTCTATGGTCGGCCAACCACCGTCACACTCAGTGTGTTTTACTTTGTTTTGTCTGATGTCTGTCGGAGTCTTTCTCGTCCTGTGTCGTCTGACGTCTTTCCTGCTGTTTGTTTTTTTTATTCTCTTTGGGCGGTTTTAATTTTTTTTGGAAAAAGGGACCGATGACCATCGCAGTCTGGTCCCTTTAATCCCACAAACCAACCAACCAACCATTCTTAGTTTCAAGGTTTTTAATCTCACTCTGCTGTTGGGGCAGGGCGGTGAGGGTTGGGGTATCTCCCACTGTAAGCTGTGTTCGGAGATTCCCGACTCCCCTCCCTGGCCAAGCTTCTCTTTTCTTCCCCTTTTACTCTGTTTTTATCACTTTTTAGAATTGGTTAGTCTCCTTTTCCCGTACGCACTTCTACATTCTAGCGGTTGAACGCTTTTAAATAGCAGGTGGTCTTGCCTCTACGCTTCAGAGGTGGGATATTTCCTGCCTCTAGCATAGACTTCGGGGTCGCTCTCTTGCTGACTTCCCTCATTCTGTTTTTACCATTGACGACACGACTGCCCTTTTACGCTTTTTAGTCTTTTCCCTTTTATCGTTCTGACTTTTCTGAGATGTCACTGTCTAAATGGACCATATTTGAAACATGGAACTGATGACCTTGTTGTTAGGTCCCTTCAACCCCAATCAACCAACCAGATGTCACACTGTAGAAAACACATTTATTAGGCTCGATACAGTCTTGAAACTGTTTGATGATACAGTTTTTTATTTACTAACAGCTTTAGAGAGTAACTAGTTTAAAAGAATGGCTGGGAGAAGTAATTACATAGTTAGTACATGTTAAAAGAAGAAATGTTTTAAACAGAATAACACAGATTGCACAGAGAAGTAAACACAGCACCCCTGGCGGTTGGACGCGAAACTGTTTGACAACCTCGTTGTATCTGTTAAAACTGTAGAGTATATCTATGGAGAGAGTATAGCGTACTGCGCATGTTCTCAACGTCAAACAGGGCTAGTCAAGTGATTCTGGGAAGACAATGTCTCTCTACAATTTGAGGCAAAAGCGAAACTTTCGTATTACACCTTTATACAATTCTGCACGTCTTAGTTTTACTAACAGCTATGGTGCAGTATTGTCGTTGTTGAGGATATAAAGAGAAGTATGTGAAAGGAGGACCAGTTACTTTTCGTAGGTAGGTGCAACAAATGCATAATTGTAAATGTCGTATTGACAGGAGGCACTATACGTTGAAACAAAAAGTGGAGATAGTTTCCGCGTGTTTGTGGTCATGTGTTAACAAGACAAGTGCATAAACTTGTAAATGTGTTGGAGTAAACTGCCAGTCAGTGTATACGTACTGGTGCTATGCTCACATGCAGATAAAATTTATGCAGAAGTCAAATTAATTTCATCCAATTTATGCAGGTTCTCAAACCCTTGTATGTATCTAAGTATTTCTGCATGACAGTTTCCTGTACAGTGTCATGTAGGGTAATTAATTGGAACAGATTCGACAATACGAATCAGAGCATAGAAAACGTAAAAAATATTGTTGGCTTTCACTTCTTATCTCGCTGCCAATAAGTCGTAAATAAAGTGGAATCTGAACTCTAAAACTGTGGCGATAAAGCTCAATACTACTGCTAAGTCCATTTCAGTTCCTGGTATCAAATTAAGATGTATGTAAACGCGTATACAGATTGTGTACTTCCGAAGGGGTTGAAATGCACCGTCCCAAAATCGACTTGAGCTGCAAGAGATTGTACTATTTGTACTATCAAGCCGTGAGACCGTTGTCTGTGACGACTGCAGGCGACAAAGTAGCACACGGTGTAGCAGCCCCCTCGGCGGAAGGGGAGCGTCCATGTCGAGGACACGAGAGGGAAAATGTGTCCTGCGTCCTGAACTAGTCTTTCATGTCTGGTTGTGAGAGGTCCGGCCGGAGCTGCACTTGGATCAAAGAGCAGGTAGAAGGTTCTGGAGGCAATAACGTCCTTGATTCGTTGTGATAGGTGC
The DNA here is from genome assembly GCF_023898315.1 of Schistocerca nitens. Classification (NCBI taxonomy): domain Eukaryota; kingdom Metazoa; phylum Arthropoda; class Insecta; order Orthoptera; family Acrididae; genus Schistocerca; species Schistocerca nitens. The sequence continues at coordinate 905,411,981 of NC_064615.1, forward strand.
TGCTTCCTGGAACACGTTCAAGGACTTGACTCTGTTGATGGAGACAGTCCATAGTCTGTGTACCTAGTCGTAACATGCTCTATGGGTCGGTGCACGGTGGCTGTAAAGGTGGTTTCACTTCATCGGGACAGAGGATGACATATGAGCAAGTTTCTAAATCTTGGTACACACAGTATTGGAGCGTGCTGTAACGAGAAACTTCTGAATTGTTGATTTGAGCAGCGTGTTCACGCAGCTGACGTAAGAACTGCGACTGGACTTCAGTGGCAGTAAGTGTCGTGTCTGCATCGACGAATGCGCCTGGAGGACGAAATGTCTCCGTAAACTAGTTGTGTGGCCGAGTAATTGTTGCCTGACTTGTATGTTATCTTCAGGCCCGGTAGTGCTATTGGTAAGGCAGTCTACCAACTGACGTCACGTCAAGTCAGCACTGCTTTCAGGGAACAGTGCCAGCGTTACAGCATGTTGTTAACGCCCGGTTTGTCTTATGGTGTTCATAGCCGCAGAACTTGGGGAGCTGACTAAACAGTTCAAATTGTCACCCGCGATCAATGGCGTCCTGGGGACAAAAGAATTTCGCTAACTACACTGACAGAAATGTAGAGGCTGTAATGTTATCCAGTAGTACTGCCTCCAGCCAGCGGGTGAAGTGATCGGTCATGTTAAGCAGATAGTCGTTACCGCTTGAAGTTGGCACGTGCACATGGACGAAGCACGCCGTCACGCCCGGAAAATTCCGAGTGAACGAGACGGGATACCTAGATCCTAGGCAGGTTCGCGCCCATTTCCGGAAGTCTCTCTCCTTCCTGGGCCACACATAACGTCTTGGCAAGACGAAAGGTGGGGAATATCCCTGGATGACATGTTGTGAATGCTGTCGAACGATTGCTCGCGAAATGCCGGTGGAAGAAGAGAGTGGGGTCTTCCACTGAAGACGCAGTAATACTGTTTTCAAGTTTCTATGGAAACGCAGACAAGTTGTAACTGTAGTAAGTAAGTAACATCATCAATGAACGCGCAAAGATTGAAATTCTCCTGCTGAACTTGTGCTAGTGCCGCAAAATTGATCGGTTTTTTAAGATGCTATCAACACCGCGGACATGGTGAATGTCTAAATTTTGTCTCGAACTCATGGATCGTTTTTCTGGAGGTAGCCGTTTTTCCGGGGGTAGCCGTTTTTCCGGGGGTAGCCGTTTTTCCGGGGGTAGCCGTTTTTCCGGGGGTAGCCGTTTTTCCGGGGGTAGCCGTTTTTCCGGGGGTAGCCGTTTTTCCGGGGGTAGCCGTTTTTCCGGGGGTAGCCGTTTTTCCGGGGGTAGCCGTTTTTCCGGGGGTAGCCGTTTTTCCGGGGGTAGCCGTTTTTCCGGGGGTAGCCGTTTTTCCGGGGGTAGCCGTTTTTCCGGGGGTAGCCGTTTTTCCGGGGGTAGCCGTTTTTCCGGGGGTAGCCGTTTTTCCGGGGGTAGCCGTTTTTCCGGGGGTAGCCGTTTTTCCGGGGGTAGCCGTTTTTCCGGGGGTAGCCGTTTTTCCGGGGGTAGCCGTTTTTCCGGGGGTAGCCGTTTTTCCGGGGGTAGCCGTTTTTCCGGGGGTAGCCGTTTTTCCGGGGGTAGCCGTTTTTCCGGGGGTAGCCGTTTTTCCGGGGGTAGCCGTTTTTCCGGGGGTAGCCGTTTTTCCGGGGGTAGCCGTTTTTCCGGGGGTAGCCGTTTTTCCGGGGGTAGCCGTTTTTCCGGGGGTAGCCGTTTTTCCGGGGGTAGCCGTTTTTCCGGGGGTAGCCGTTTTTCCGGGGGTAGCCGTTTTTCCGGGGGTAGCCGTTTTTCCGGGGGTAGCCGTTTTTCCGGGGGTAGCCGTTTTTCCGGGGGTAGCCGTTTTTCCGGGGGTAGCCGTTTTTCCGGGGGTAGCCGTTTTTCCGGGGGTAGCCGTTTTTCCGGGGGTAGCCGTTTTTCCGGGGGTAGCCGTTTTTCCGGGGGTAGCCGTTTTTCCGGGGGTAGCCGTTTTTCCGGGGGTAGCCGTTTTTCCGGGGGTAGCCGTTTTTCCGGGGGTAGCCGTTTTTCCGGGGGTAGCCGTTTTTCCGGGGGTAGCCGTTTTTCCGGGGGTAGCCGTTTTTCCGGGGGTAGCCGTTTTTCCGGGGGTAGCCGTTTTTCCGGGGGTAGCCGTTTTTCCGGGGGTAGCCGTTTTTCCGGGGGTAGCCGTTTTTCCGGGGGTAGCCGTTTTTCCGGGGGTAGCCGTTTTTCCGGGGGTAGCCGTTTTTCCGGGGGTAGCCGTTTTTCCGGGGGTAGCCGTTTTTCCGGGGGTAGCCGTTTTTCCGGGGGTAGCCGTTTTTCCGGGGGTAGCCGTTTTTCCGGGGGTAGCCGTTTTTCCGGGGGTAGCCGTTTTTCCGGGGGTAGCCGTTTTTCCGGGGGTAGCCGTTTTTCCGGGGGTAGCCGTTTTTCCGGGGGTAGCCGTTTTTCCGGGGGTAGCCGTTTTTCCGGGGGTAGCCGTTTTTCCGGGGGTAGCCGTTTTTCCGGGGGTAGCCGTTTTTCCGGGGGTAGCCGTTTTTCCGGGGGTAGCCGTTTTTCCGGGGGTAGCCGTTTTTCCGGGGGTAGCCGTTTTTCCGGGGGTAGCCGTTTTTCCGGGGGTAGCCGTTTTTCCGGGGGTAGCCGTTTTTCCGGGGGTAGCCGTTTTTCCGGGGGTAGCCGTTTTTCCGGGGGTAGCCGTTTTTCCGGGGGTAGCCGTTTTTCCGGGGGTAGCCGTTTTTCCGGGGGTAGCCGTGAAAAGATAATATACTAATTGCATTTATAGAGAGATCGATATTTTTCGATTGATATTTTTCGATTGATATTTTTCGATTGATATTTTTCGATTGATATTTTTCGATTGATATTTTTCGATTGATATTTTTCGATAGATCGATATTTTTCGATAGATCGATTTTTTCGATAGATCGATTTTTTCGATAGATCGATTTTTTCGATTGATCGATTTTTTCGATTGATCGATTTTTTCGATTGATCGATTTTTTCGATTGATCGATTTTTTCGATTGATCGATTTTTTCGATTGATCGATTTTTTCGATTGATCGATTTTTTCGATTGATCGATTTTTTCGATTGATCGATTTTTTCGATAGATCGATTTTTTCGATTGATCGATTTTTTCGATAGATCGATTTTTTCGATAGATCGATGTTTTCGATAGATCGATTATTTTTTTCGACATGTCGACGTTTTTTTTTTCGGATAGGTCGACGTTTTTTTTTTTTCGGATAGGTCGCCATATGATAGATGCAGTCTTGGGCTCTCGCCCATGGCTATCTGTTTTCGGACTCAAATATTCTCGTCAGGCACTTATGTCGCCATCATACGGAACATCCACAACCAGAGCTTTGCCTAGACGATTAGTTACTACTTGTAGTTGAGTCGCATCGCTTTTCCCCTCCTATGGGTTCGGGGGGTAAGAGTAGGCCTGAGGTATTCATGCTTACTCGTAAGAGGCGACTAAAAGGAGTTTCACACGTTTTGGTCTTTATGTGATGGTCCTCTGTAGGGTTTGACATCCAATTGGGGAAGGGCGCCTTACATGGTGCATCATGTCCATTGTGCCTTGAGATCTGTAGCCTGCTTTCTCGTCGTTGCATTGCAGACCTGCTCATTCTCCATCTCTTGGGCGAGGACACCTTCCTGGGTGCGTTTTCCACCATGCACTATGCAGTGTCGCTTTCTGCGCCGACGATGACCATGGACGAGTTTGCACCTTCCAGGTGGCCTTTGCTGTGGCTGGGTAGCGCCTGTATGGAGGGCCTGGTCGGAGTGTGTGGCATCATGGAGGATTACATGCGATGAAGCATATCACGTCATCACTTGCTGGTCATCAATCACCAGCAGCCTCTAAGCGTTCTAAGTCCCAGTAAAATGCAAGAAAATATGACCCTAAATCATTCCCCTCCCTGGCCACATCATGGGAAGAATGTAAGGCTAAGGATGGCGGCAAACCTTAGTCACACTGGTACCTCGTACATACGAAAACTCATGGGAACTCCTTTGTTTTCATAAAGCCACAGTTTTTTGTAGACCATTTAGAAGACAAGTTTGGGGAGATGGAGGGCTTGTCCAAAATGCAATCAGGGTCAGTCTTGATAAAAACAAGTCATGGACCTTACTAGCTTGTGACAAGCTGGGAGGTGCTTCCATTACCATCACACCCCATAAGAGCTTAAATGTGGTCCAGGGTATTATATTCCACAGGATCCTTCTTTCGCAGTCTGACAACGAGCTGTGTGCCAATTTAGAGTGGCGAGGTGTTCATTTCGTGTGGCGTGTCCATTGGGGTCTGTAGGCTAATCAGGTTGCCATCGGTGCCTTCATCTTGGCCTTCACGGGTGACACATTTCCCGAGAAGGTCAAAGCGATGGTCTACTGATGGGACATCACACCGTATAACCAGCTTCCAATGCAGTGCTTTAAATGATGGAAGTTTGGCCTTATGTCTTTCCACAGTGCTTCCAGTGTCACATGTAGAGATTGTGGACACCCATCATATCCCAATACTCCATGTGCCCCCCTCCCATCTATGTCAACTGGGTAGAATATCATTCACCTTGCTCACCAGACTGCAGGATTTTATTGAAAGAGAGGAAAATCATGGAATGTAGGACCCTGGACCGATTGACCTATACTGAGGCTAAGAGGAAATTTGAGCGCCTACATCCTATGGCTATGTACCCACTACAAGAACAGATGTCGCCCCATAAGTTCCTCACGTTCTTGTCACCTCTCAGAAAGGGAAGACTACACCTGCCCCCTTGTGGAGGGGGGGGGGGAGTAGGAGGAATTTCCCTCCTTGTTGCTCCCACACCAGCTACTTCGGGAACAACACCCCCCCCCCCCAAACCACCAGGGACGACTGTCGTCACTTCTAAGCTGGAGAAGCATAAGCCATCTTTGGCCTCTCTCTCTACAAAGGGGATCCTTGGGTTTCTGCTTGTGGGAAAGATGACACCTGCCACTGGCTGAAGAGCACAAAAGCAGCTGTTTGTAGGGCTTCATGCTCATTCTCAGTCCCAGACCCCTAAGACCAAGGAAATTGAGGTGGTTCTAGCATCTGCTGAGGACCTAGCTCTCGCCAGACCCTCAGACACCATGGATATAGACTGCTCAGGCAAGAAGTCGGTGGCAGCATGTGACTCTAACCATAACTGCCTTATTGAATCTGCCATACCTTCCCAGTCTCACGATGTCATCCATCAGAGGAATTGCGGCGATTTTTTTCCACCGCCTGGCTGAGCTACAGCAACTGTAAAGCTTTACACCTGCTACTGCATTACCCTCCATGAAACCTTGAGTTTGCGTTTATGTCCCAATCTGTCTGTAGTGACACTGTGTCCTGTCAAACCCCTCTTGAAGCTGTGGCTGTCAGAATGACTACGCAGGAAATAATTGTCTGCAATGTATATCTTCCTCCAGATGGTGCAGTACTTCTGGACGTTTTAGCTGCACTAATTGATGAACTCTCCAAAGCTTTTCCACTTTTGGGAGATTTTAACGCTCATAACCCCTTTGGCACTGTGCTTACTGGACGAGGCAGAGATGTCGAAACTTTGTCTCAGTTCGACATCTGCCTCTTAAATACTGGGGCTGGCACACATTTCTGTGTGGCTTATGGCAGTTACTTGGCCATTGATTTATCAATTTGCAGCCCAGGACTTCTCCCATATACCCACTGGAGAGCACATGACCGGTGTGGTAGTGCCCACTTCCCTATCTTCCTGTCACTGCCCCTGCATCAGGCCCACATGCACCTGCCCAGATGGGCTTTAAACAAAGCAGACTGGGACGCTTTAACCTCAGCTGTCACTGGTGAATCTCCCCCACACCATAACATCGACATGATTGTTGAGCAGGTGACAACAATTGTTTCTGGCGCAGAAAACGCGATCCCTCGCTCTTTAGGGTGTCCCTGGCGTAACGCAGTCCCTTGGTGGTCGCCGGAAGTCGCTGAAGTAATTAAGGAGCGTCGGTGGGCTCTACAGCGGAATAAGTGGCACCCTTCCCAGGAGCACCTCATAGCCTTTAAACGTCTATGTGCTCGCGTTCGCAAACTTATCAAACGACGGAAGCCGGAGTGTTGAGAGAAATACGTGTCGACCATTGGGTGCCATACGTCACCTTCCCAAGTGTGGGCAAAGATCAAACGTGTTTTCAGGTAAGAGACCCCAACAGGTGTTCCCAGTGTTACCATAAATGGAGTGTTATCTACCGACGCAAACGCGATTGCCGAGTATTTTGCTGAGCACTTTCCTCGAGCCTCTGCATCTGAGAACTAACCCCAGCCTTTCGCATTTTCAAACGGCGGCTGGAAGGAAAGTCCTTTCATTCACTACAAACGACAGTGAATCCTATAACGCCCAATTTACAGAGTGGGAGCTCCTCAGTGTCCTTGCACATTGCCCCGACACCGCTCCTGGACCTGATCAGGTCCACAGCCAGATGATTAAACATCTCTCATCTGAATACAAGCGACATACCCTCGTCATCTTCAACTGGATCTGGTGCGATGGCTTCTTTCCATCACACTGGCGGGATAGCACCATCATACCAGTGCTCAAGCCCGGTATAAACCCGCTTGATAGCTATCGGCCCTTGATAGCTATCGGCCCATCAACCTCACCAACGTTTTTTGTAAGCTGCTGGAATGTATGGTGTGTCGGTGGTTCGGCTAGGTGCTGAAGTCACGTCGCCTACTGGTTCCATGTCAGGGCGGTTTCCACAGGGGTCGCTCTACCACTGATAATCTCGTGTCCATAGTCTGCCATCCGAAGAGCCTTTTTGACGCAGACACCTGGTTGCAGTCATTTTTTAACTTACGTAAAGCATACGACACATCATATCCTAGCCACATTGTATGAGTGGGGTCTCTGGGGCCCGCTCCCGATTTTTATCCAAAACGTCCTGTTGCTCTGTACTTTGTGTCCAAGTTGATGCGTCCCACAGTTCCATCCATATCCGGGAGAATGGAGTATCACAGTGCTCTATATTTAGTGGCCATTAAAGGTCTAGCAGCAGCTGTCGCGCCCTCCTTCTCACCGTCTCTTAATGCAGACGACTTCTGTATTTCCTACTGCTGCTCCAGTACTGGTGTTGCTGAGCGTCGCCTACAGGGAGCAATCCACAAGGCGCAGTGATGGGCTCTAGCCCATGGCTTCCAGTTTTCTGCCATGAAGACGTTGTAACCTTCCCACAAAATGAAAGTCTAATGTTACTCAAATGGAAATGTACCTAGAGCTAAGTGTAAGCTCCCCGCAAAAATATTAATGACAATGACAATTAAACAAAATTAGCAATCTGACGCAAGTATAAGTTCGCATAAAATAATGAAACATGATCCCATGACAATGGAACTACAGTGACAATCAAAACTCAGCTTAACCGAAATGTCGGTCTTTGGCCCTGTGCAAAAATCAGAATTAATTTCTTACCTTAATATAACTGCATGTCAAAATTCTGCTCTTATTCTGCGCCACAGCTTGCAGCAGATGTATCCCAATAACTAAATTTTGAAGTTAATTGAATTTTTTTTTGTTTAAAGGAAATGGAAGGAAATCGAATGATTCTTTGTTAAAAATTGCTTTTAAATCAAAATTATTATTGGGGCGATTCTTTAAAGTTCATTACATTTAATTTACATTACTAGCTGAGCGCGATGCTGCTTAATAATATACCTTGTCCTGAATCTCGACCATTGCGGTGCCGACGCCCGCCGACTGCTCTGCGCTACCACTAGCTTGCAACTATACTCGGCTACTACTGCCGACCGACTGACTGCTCGCTACTGCGAGTGGAGCGCAACTGCACCAACTACATGCTCTCTGGTCAGAGATTCTACAATGCCTCGCCATCGCCGCCACACAACATACGTGTTTCAACGTGTGTCGTGCAATTCTGCCGGCGTCGAACCGTTCATCCGGAACAATCACTTCATCTTAATGACGATCCACTCACCGTAGTGGGGACATATCGATTCTTATGTCTGGTTTTCGACGCTCGTTGGGCTTGGCTTCCTGATCTTCGTCAGCTTAAACGGAAGTGTTAGCAGCACCTCAGTGCACTCCACTGCCTGAGCAAAACCAACTGGGGTGCAGATCGCTCCACACTGCTGCAGCTCTACAGAGCCCTTGTTCAATCCCGTTTTGATTATGGGAGTGCGATTTATGGTTCGGCGGCGCCCTCAGCATTGCGTTTGCTCGACCCATTGCACCATTGCGGAGTTCGACTAGCGACAGAAGCTTTTAGAACGAGTCCAGTGACAAGTGTACTGGTGGAGGCTGGAGTCCCCCAATTGAAGATCAGACGTGCACAACTGCTCGCCAGTTACGTTGCACACATTGATAGCTCTCCTGAACATCCTAATTACCGTCTTCTTTTCCCAACCACGGTGGTTCACCTCCCGCATAGGCGGCCCATGTCAGGGCTAACGATTGTGGTTCGCTTGCGGTCCCTTATCTCCGAACTGGAGTCCTTCCCTTTACCACCTCTACTTGCGGTCCGTTCACGTACGCCTCCATGGTGTACGCCTCGGCCGCAGCTTGGTCTGGACCTTTTGCATGGCTCTGACTCCGATAACCCAACCGCTCTCCGCTGTCACTTCCATTTCGTGTTCTAGAGCACATACGCTCATGCCCTGGTCCGTCGTTTCTCCTGTGTACTGATTCATTAAGCAGCCTACAAGTTATCGACCAGTGCTACCCTCGCCATCCTCTGGTAGCGTCCATCGAGGAGCCCATCTAAGCCGTGGAACGATCCCGCCATTCAGTGGTGTTTGTGTGGACCCCAGGACACGACGGAATCCACGGCAACGAACTTGCCGACAGGCTGGCCAAACAGTAGACGTGGAAACGGCTTCTGCAGATTGGCATCTCCGAAGCTGACCTGCGTTCTGTCTTACGCCGCAGGGTTTTCCGGTTTGGGGAGACAGAGTGGCATAACAGTACGCACAATAGACTGCGTGTTCTTAAGGAGACTAAGAATGTGCGAAAGTCTTCCATGTGGTCCTCTCGCAGGGAATCAGTTTTCCTCTACCGGATCCACATTGGCCATACATGGCTAATGCATGGTTACCTACCCCGTCGCGAGGACCCACCTCTGTCGCTGTGGCTCCTAAATGATAGTTGTACTCCTCTTGCTGGGCTACCCACTTTTATCTGCTCTGCAGCAGACTTTCAACTTTCCCAGCACCCTAGTGCTTTTAGGGTGGAGGTTTTAATGTGTTGAAGAGTGGCTGACTTTTCATTTTTATTCCCGTAGTCGGCCAGGCACAAAAATCTGCTTTCTTGTTTTACACTCTTCTGTTTCTAGTGTGTCTGTTTTTTGTCCTCTTTTGTTCCTTTTAGTGTTCGTTGCCTTTCCTTCGTTATTGTGGTTTTTCCTTTCTTTCCGTTTTGTGTTATATGTCCGTTTTATTCTCACACTTGTGGCATTGTTTTGTTAGGAACAAGGGACCGATGACCTCGTAGTTTGGTCCCTTCCACCCCCCTCTTTTAAATCAACCAACCAACAAACACATCGCTTTTTCGGAATGGTCTTTAATTCCCAGCTGACGTGGCTTCTCCACCTTTTCCAACATAAACGAAAGTGCTGGCGACACCTCAATACACTACGCCACCTCAGTAACACTAGCTGTGGTGCAGATCGCTGAAAACTTTCGCGGCCTTACAACGCCCTTGTTCTGTCCCATCTTGATTATGGGAGACATGCATATGGTTCAATATTGCGGATACTGGGCTCCATCTTCGTGGGGTCAGACTTGGGACAGGAGCCTTCTGAACTAGCACTATGAACAGCCTACTGGTCGATGCTGGAGTCCCTCCATTAACTACGAGACGCTAACAACAGCAGCTGAATAACGCTATATGCGTTCGTAGTTTCACTGAACACTCCAATTACCATGTCGTTTTCCCTAGAAGGGAGCTCCACCTCCCACAACAGCGACCCAAAACGAGATTTCTCTGTTCAGAACTGCCACTTCCTCCATTATTGCCCCTGGTCACGGAGACACCGCGTCTGTCCCGCAGTTTGTGCCGCGACCTCGGATTTACCTCGAAATGTCCTTTGGACCAAAATATTCCGTTGACCCAATGATTTTTCGCCACATACTTCGGGGGGGGGGAGGGGGGGGTTGAAATACTTCGGGGGTGGGGGCAGGGTTGAAATACTTCAGGGAGTCGGTATTTTCTAATTAATTCTGATTCCAAATTCCTCACAGGACTTCTACATTCCAGTAACTATGTTTTCGCTCCCAGCCAAGCAGGAGACAGCAGCATTCTCAGTACGCTTCCAATTGTGCTTTCCTCTGTCATCTTAATACCAATCTGTACTCGTATTTTCTGTTGTATGTATAGGTTCTTAATCAGCCTACTATCCCTGTAGTAAACGCCATTCTTACTTAAAACCATTAGTTTATATCACTGTACCCTATTAAAAGCTATCTGCAAGTCAATGAAAACAGTGTAAACTTACAATCCTCATTCAATGAATAGTTCTAAATCAATCACCTTTCGAGAGACCGGTATTTCTAGAGCGACAGAGTAGTTTGTGGGGACTGACATTTTTCGGGTGAAGTTCTTCTTGGTGTTACATGTTGGCTTGTCAGTTGCAATATGTACTTATGCATCTCTTCCCTTCTGTGCAGCTATTCTTTTTCCTCTCCCTTGGGGAACATGTCTGGGATGCTTTTGGAAATGTGTTCTGCATATTCAGTAGCCGATATCAGAAAAATCCGTCAACTGTTTTTCATTCCTTTTTTCTTCCTTCGTTCCTCTTCTCCTATACTTACTCCGCTTTGGCGTTTCCTTCTTCCTCCCTGTGCACTCCTCAGGTTCACTCAGGCGAAGTTGCCGAATTACTTTGTAAGTAGGCTGTTTAGGTTTTTATATTGGTAACGCCACGTAGCGCTCTATATGAAAATCACTGACTGTGCTGTGTGCAGTCTGAGGCTGTTCGGCATTGTTGCAATAGTCGCTATTGTAGTGTTGGGCAGTTGGCTGTTAACAGCGCGTAGCGTTGCGCAGTTGGAGGAGAGCCGCCAGCAGTGGTGGATGTGGGGAGAGAGATAGCGGAGTTTTGAGAGCGGATGATCTGGACGTGTGTCCATCAGAGACAGTAAATTTGTAAGTCTGGATGTCATGAACTGAAATATATATTAAGGTAAATACATCGTTTGTTCTTTATCAAAATCTTTCATTTGCTAAATATGCCTATCAGTAGTTAGTGCCTTCAGTAGCTGGCAGTAGTGGCGCTCGCTGTATTGCCGCAGTTAGAGTAACGAAGATTTTTGTGAGGCAAGTGATTCGTGAAAGGTACAGGTTAATGTTAGTCAGGACCATTCTTTTGTATGGATTATTGAAAGTCAGATTGGGTTGCGCTAAAAATATTGTCAGTTTAAGGTTGATCAGAATAAGTAAAGAAAGAAATGTCTGAGTACGTTCAGTTGTGCTCAGCTGTTTGAAAATCAAATAACGTAAGGGGTTTACCAGCCCAATCATTCATAAATTTTTCTAAGAGACGTTTCATATGTCAATCCTTAGCCGAGGATACCTCACTGTAATCTTCTGATTTTTCTTGTAATTTGTGTAATTAGTGTAGCTATTTATTGCTAGCGCGTAATTATGGAGAGAATTTCCTTTGTAGTTGAAGTTCTTCATTGTTGTACAATAAAACAGTTGTGACATGCATGTAGATTTGCACAAAGTATTTCGCAGCTGCGCTTGCAATTAACTAGATATTTTCAGTGCTATGTTAATGTGTTTTCTTATTTTGCTCATCAAATTGTCCTTTTCTGTGTTATCGTGTGAAATACGTGACAATAATGGCGTGTGAAAAACGTAACACTAGGCTCCAAAGTAAACTGAGGAATAATAGTGACGACGAGCGTAGCTTATCAGCACCACTGTGTAATGAATAAAGACATTCAAAGTAGTAGTTTGGTAATTGTGCATAGGGAAATGGAGCGGGTGGCAAATAATGGCGCAGACAGTGAAACAAATAGTGAACAGGGAAGCATTATCGATCGGTCGGTTGGCAACAGCTCGCCTCAGGATTCCGAAATGACAGGACACAATTTTGCAAATACTGTAGATTCAGGTTTTGAGTCATCACCGTTTTCTCAAATAAGTCAAGACACATTTTCTGCTTTCCAAAATGCGAATATTGCCGGTTCAAATGCACTGCCGAATAGCACTGAGAAACATATTTCAGACACCAGTGCCTTGTTGTTACAGTTCATGCAACAAATGGGACAAAGGCTATAAAAGTTAGACACAACGCTTGAACAAAGTCAGAAACAAATGGGACAAAATCTTCAAAAGTTAGACACAATGTAACAACGCCAGAGACAAACACAGCAACAGTTAGACGCAATGGAACAAAATAAAAAACAGTCACAGCAACAGCTTCAAAAGTTAGACACCACGCTTGAACAAACACGTGAAGGTTTAACTGCTGAGTTACTTAAAATCGAATCGAATGTCAAAAAGTCTGTAATGACGTAAAAACATAAATTTGTGAGCATTTCCAACCTATTTTTTCACGTCATGCATTACAGAATCACGAAACAGCCATAAAGGAACTGCAAACTATTGTTCATGAAAATCACGACACCTTGCAAGCTATATTTGACTCAGTTGCATCTACCGATTCGGTTACGCAACTTGCAAAAACTGAGGAAAACTTAAAGGACACAGTAGATACAATTTCAACACAAATGAACACTCTGAAACTTGGTTCAGAAAAACACACTGAGGAAATAAGTTCACTATCGGAGAAAGTAGCCGAACTTTCGGATCGGTTCACTAACTTATCTACAAAAGTAGATGATGATCTGAATGACACAAGAACTGTAGCCTTCACTGACACAGAAGAGTATGAACAAATTAAAAAATTCTAACAAAATCAGAATCAAATTAATACGCAACACAAAAGAGAAATCCGGGAAGTAAAAGATCAGTTGGCACAAGTAATACAAGAATTACATATTTCAGAGGACACTCGCGAGTCGTTCCATGTCAAATTTAAATTTAAATAAAAACTTTAAATAAAAATTTTACCTCACCCTCTTACATTTTGCTGAAAGTTGGTATACTTATAGTGGGTGCTGAAACTAAGAAAAATACCAAATTTCAATTTTGTACCTCAAACCATTCCTGAAATATGGTCATGTAAACTTTTCAAAAACTGGCCAAAAATGTGTGAACAGACTTTTTTTAAATTGCCCTAGGAGCTGCCCTAATTGAGCTAGAGAACTGAGAAAGGTGTCATTTTGCAGCGTTTTTCATGCTCTTTCCAGTGATGGACAAAAGACATAGCTTCTAATTAATAACCTTTTTCAAAATGGTAATTAATGTTTTGATTTATTTTTTTTACAAAAAGTACATAATTGAAAGTTTTCAAAATATTTCCATAACTACTTCATACTGTTGTAAATCACATGGCAAAATATAAATCTGGGATGATGATGGGTTCATTGTTAAAAAAAATTATTCTGGGCTCCTGTTTTTCACTAACGGCCCTAGTTTGACCGAACTGACCTTTAAGGTAGTACGTCAGTTGAGGACCGTATACATAGGGCTTGATGTCTGTACAATAATTCAGAGACTGGAGCCATTGTTGATATAATGTAGTCTGCATTGTTACATTCTAACGCTTTGTGTGCCTACAGCATTATTGTGCACTGTGGTTTTAGTGCAAATCAATTGTTACCTCTGTGTTGACCAGTCTGTATCTATTATATTTAATAGTTCATTTTCAAGTAAATTTATACATTGAAGGACAGTTTATAAGTGTTTTTTTTTATAAATATGGAACCAAGTAAAAAGTACAGTGCTGTAAGAGCGGAGTGTTTTAATCCATTGGAGAAGTCAATCCATTTTATTAGAGACAGAAAAAACTGAGAAATGTCACAACATGGATGCCCAAATTATTTCCTCAAATACCAAGTGGTGCCAAGATTTGTGATAAATGTAGGAAAGTTGTAACCAAATTGAAAAATACACCAGAGCCCATCAGTGATGAAAGTGTTGAATCTTCTGGATCAGAGATAATCATCCGAGACCAAGACCCTGACTTTACTCCATTTTCAGTAGCTGTTAAAACATTTAACACAACACTTCAAGAACTAGGTGAGTCCCCAATTGACAAGAGAAAACTAACATCTAGCCATTACGCCAAATCAAAAGCGAAGAAAATCTCATCAATGACACGTAAACTTTTTGTTGCTCCTGAAACTTCTTCGTCAGATACTGATACTGATGAATCCGTTCTTGAAAATCTTAAAAGAAACTTTAAAAATTCTATAAGTAGAGCAAAAAACTAACGATTCTTACAAGTTTACCTGAAAAGTGGAGTGTCAGGAAAATGAGGGAATTTAATGCTCCTAATTACATTGTTTGGCAGTCCAAAAAAAATTTGAAAGAGAAAGGATTCATGGAAGGTCAAAACCCAAAACCAGGGAAGTGTTTACCAACAGAAACTGTCAAAACTGTACATTCATTTTATGAAAATGATGAAGTTAGCAGAGCAATACCAGGTATTAAAGATTGTGTGACAATTACAGAAACAAGTGGAAATAAAAGAAAAATATCAAAAAGACTTATTTTGTGTAACCTTAAAGAAGCTTACAAGCATTTTAAAGACAAGTTTCCTAACCAAAAAATAGGTTTCTCTAAATTTGCTGAGTTGAGACCAAAACATTGTGTATTAGCTGGCCGGAGTGCGCACACACACACTGTCTGCGTGTGCAAAACTCACCAAAACATAAAATTAATGATAGAAAATGCCAAACTAAATACAGTAACAAACAGCAGCTTAAACAATTATAAGCAGTGCATTGCAAAAATGCTTTGCAACCCATCATCAGTTGATTGCAACTTGGGAAACTGTGAATACTGCCCAGGAGAAACTGTCATACGTAAAATTTTAAGACTCTTTTTCATGAAAACTTAATTGAACAAGTTCAGTTCCGACTGGATGTCAGTTGACCGATGTAATCTGGAAATTGTTCAGAAAACTTCTGAAGAATTCATAGATTTATTTTGTAGTAAGATATCGACTTTGATTCGGCATGACTTCATTGCCAAGCAACAACAAACATTCCTTAACTCCACAAGAGAACACCTTATGGAATCTGAATTCGTTGTCATATGTGATTTTTCAGAAAATTAGAGTATAGTTCTACAGGATGAAGCACAGTTTCCACTGGACAAGACAACAGATTACCATTCATCCTTTTGTTATATATTACAAATAGGAAGACACAATCGAGCATATGAGCTTTGTCATTGTTTCTGATTGCCTGGAGCACAATACAACTGTGGTTTACACCTTCCAAAAGAAGCTAATTTCATATCTAACAAATAAATTTCAAAAGATTTCAAAAAAGATATACTGTTATTCTGACGGTTCCGCCGCTCAGTATAAAAATAAGAAACACTTCCTGAACCTTTGCCTTCATGAGGAAGACTTCAACATAAAAGCTGAGTGGCACTTTTCAGCCACAGCAAATGGGAAAGGGCCTTGTGATGGAGTAGGGGGTTCAGTAAATAGACTGGCATCTCGTGCAAGTTTGCAAAGACCATACCAAAATTACATAAAAACTGCACGAGATCTATTTGAGTGGGCAATAGATAATATCACAAATGTTGATTTTTGCATATTCCACTCAAGAAGACTATGCTGCTTCAGAAATATTCTTAAAAAGCCGACTTGAAGAGGCATTGACAATCAAAGGAACACAGCAATTCCACGCTTTCATTCCCAACACTACATCAAAATTAATAGTCAAATACTTCTCAGGTGATATGCAGAGTTGGGGGAGGGAAGTAACTACATCACCAGACAAACTGAAGTTAAAAGATGTATCAGGCTATGTCACCACTGTATATGGCAGAATCAGGTGACTTGGGTACATTTTAGAATAAAACGAAGGACTTGATGAAGTGAAAATAACTTTTCTTCATCCATGTGGACCAGCTAAGTCATTCTTTTATCCTGCACATGCAGATGTCTTGTGGGTGTCGGTTGTGGATGTTCCCACAAAAGCAAATCAATTTACTCCGACAGGGAGAACATACATTCTTTATGAAAGTGATGTAAACCAAACCCAGTCAGCTTTATTAAAATGTAATATGTGAAGTTCCAAGACAATTTATTGGGAAACTGCTTTCAACACAAAACTTAATTTTTGTCTCAGGTTAGTGTTAATGTATATTTTATAGAAACTTGTTTCAAAATTGTTAGTACCTTTTGTGTTAAATTTAGCCAAGTACAGATACCTGTTCCTCAAAAACAAGCATTACGTATTTAATTTGTTTAATGGTTCCATTTCAAACATCATGGACCAGAACTTGTACTTATTCATACTTTATTTCAGTTTGTAGTTAAATACTCAATTTCTTGTTTTTGTTATATTGGTTAATATACTGTTAGTGGAGTTGTATGAAATTAAAATAAGCAATCAACTTAATTATAAAATATGCTGATTAGTTTTGGTTTAATAAGGTGATGTTTTGATATTTCTAATACTTTTTTTACTTACCTTTCAGTATATTTTAAAGAAATTCCCATTTGTTAAAGGTAAATTTAGTCAAACTAGGGCCGTTAGAGAAAAACAAGAGTCCGGAGTAACTTTTTTTAACAATAAACCCATCATCCCAGATTTATATTTTGCCATGTGATTTACAATAGTATGAAGTAGTTATGGAAATATTTTGAAAATTTTCAATTATGTACTTTTTGTAAACAAATTAAAATTAAATCAAAATATTAATAAGTATTTTGTAAAAGGTTATTAATCAGAAACTATGTTTCATTGTATATCCCTGGAAAGAGCATGCAAAATGCTGCAAAATGACACCTTTCCCAGTTCTCTAGCTCAATTAGGACAGCTCCTAGGACAGTTTTAAAAAAAAAAGTCCGTTCTCACATTTGTGGATGGTTTTTGAAAAGTTTACATAGCCATATTTCAGGAATGGTTTGAGATAAAAATTTGAAATTTGGTATTTTTCTTAGTCTCAGTGCCCACTATAAATATACCAAAATATAAGAGGGTGAGGTAAAATAGGTGTGTTGATTTGACATGGAATGACTCTCGCGCTCTAACACGGGAAGAGGGACTCAGAAATACGGAAAAGCCACAAAATAATAACATAGGGCATTTCGGAATTTATGAAAGAAATTGGCAAAGTACACCGAATTTTGAGATGGAACCGCCGAAACGAAGTAACAATGACCGATATGCGACTCGCCGACATGATGATTTTGACTATAAGCTATTCATTACTACACGTAAATTCAAAACATTTAAGAATTCTGGCAACGACATTCATCCACAAACATGGCTCCATCAATTCTCTCATTGTTTTCCTCCCAACTGGTCATTGGAGCACAGGTTAGAATTTATGTGTGGCTACTAAGAGAATGAACCAGCTGTGAGAATGCGATCGGTCATTCACGATTGTCACAGTGAAGGAGAATTTTATCATGCCTTCCTCTCAACATACTGGTCTCAAGCTACACAAGACCGAGTAAAACATAGCATCATAATGATGAAACATTTCGAACAATCTGAATTTTCCAGTCTTGTCAAATATTTCGAAGACATGTTACATAAGAATCAGTATCTTTCAAACTCATACAGCCCCTCAGAACTCATCCGCTTTTGCTTAATCAAATTGCCTGAACATTTACGACATATTATTTTGGCGGGACGTTGCAAAGACGACATTTAAGCTTTTCAGGGACTCTTACAAGAATTGGAAATTGACACTGACAATCGCGGAACTCGAAAACAGGAGCACAACAATTAAGTCACATCCACCACAATTCCGCGATGACAGAAATAACTGGACACAAGGCTATTCTTAAAACGCAAATCGTGACCATAACAGACACCACCCGTATGGCAACCGTTGGCAGGCTAGTAATAATTACAGGGAAAGATCACCTCTCCGCGGTAAGATTATCACAAAGACAGACAGACAATATTGGAACCAAAATAATTATTATCAAGCGAGACAATAACTTCAGACGCAACGGTCCACCGTGCAGTTAAGATTCCAGGAGAAATTCTCCACCACATGACCGACAAAAAAGAAACTGTGTTAACTATCGACAAAACTACAGACCTGAATTTCATCAGAACTGGCGGGATTCAAACGGAGCAGGGCTCTCTCGACAAGATGAATTTGTAGAATTTAGATTTCCAAATCCCAATAACGACGCGCGCCAACAAAGAGACAATAGGCAATAACACACCGCTGGCAGCCACAAAACGTACTTATGAAGCTGGCGACGTAGCTGCCGTGGCTAGTAATTACGTAAAAATGAAAGACATTTGGGACATCCTACTCCAGGAACACGACGTAAAACAGAACAACATTGCATATCCTGTAATTCACATTACAGTAAATGTAAAATTTACGGCAGTACTTGACTCTGGCAGTCCCATTTCTATAATTAGTGAAACAGCCTTTAGCAACTGCAACAAATCGAACGATTGCCCCACACCTCCGTTACGTAAGATTAAATTACAAGGTGCAGTCGTTGGAAAAAGTGTAGACGTACGCCAACAAACCAACTTAGAATTCTTTTGTCAAAGCCACAGCTTCTCTATGAACTTTCTTATTGTTCCATTATTGTCGACGGTAATTATATTGGGAGTAGACTTTTTGAATGAATACAAAGCAATCTTAAACTTTCACGATGCTGAAATAAGTTTAGAGAAAGAAGGTAAGTCAATAGCTTTGAAATTTGAAGATTGGCTCTCAAACCATGACGAGGAAATTAATCGACTTTACCTCCAGTTAGACAACATTTCGGAATTTTCGACGGAACTTGATACTAACAATCACTCTGCAAGTACTGACAGGGATGGTATCGACAGCGAATTTGATACTAATGAGTTAATTCAGAATAAAATTCAAACAATTGAGAATTGTAATGGCACTGATAGGCAGGACCTTTTTGAGATTTTACAAGCACATTCCACAGTTTTTACTCACAAAACAGGAACAATCAAGGGATTTCAATACCAATTTCGTGTTCGTGAGTATCCTAAATTTTGTGTTAGACCATACGTAATTCCGGCACATTATAGGGACCGTGTTAGAACAGAAATACAATCTATGCTTGACGAGGGCATTATTGAGCTTGCAGTAAGCTCATACAACAATCCATTACATGTTGTTGAGAAAAAATTGATCGATCAGGCTTGTCTTAGATTAGAGACAAATCAATACTATCATCATTCCTGTAACAGACAGGCTGCAAACGTTGGAAGAACTTCTTCAAAATTTTAATGGTGTAAAAGTGTTGTCTTCTATTGATCTCAGATCCAGCTTTTATCAGATCGAACTTCATCCAGAAAGTAGAAAATACACAGCTTTTTCTTTGTTTCGGCTTTTGTTATCAGTTCCGTAAACTTCCTTTTGGTTTGAACATTTCTTCGGCAGCATTCATTCGCGGGCTAAATTCCATATTACTTGAGTTCTTAAAACTTCACATCACCTTATATGTGGACGATATTCTGATAGCAGAAGCCTCGTGGGAACAACATAATCGCATCCTCAACAGCGTGTTACGTATTTTTGCAGAATCTGGAATTACAGTTAACTGGGAAAATTCTGAATTCGGTAGGACAAAGGTGAAGTTTTTGGGACATATTATTTCTTCTGAAGGCATTCAGCCGGATCCTGAAAAGTTAGAAGCAATCAGAGCCATTCCAGTTCCATCCACAAAAAACAAGTCCGCAGATTTCTAGGTCTCGTAAATTTTTACCGTCGTTTTCTGAATATGCAAATTCTAGTGACACCAAAACTTTGTTCTCTCACTGGAAAAAAATACTATTTGGAACTGGGACGAACAGGCACAGCTGGAATTCAATTCTTTGAAAGAAGCGCTACTTAACGCGCCAATACTAGCTCATCCAGATCTGTCACAAGAATTCTGCCTTAGCACGGATTCTTCTAAAGTTGGTCTTGGTGTCCATTTATTTCAAGAAGCCATAGAAAATGACACTACTGTTCAGAAAACCATTGCTTTTGCTAGCCGAGTGCTAACAAAATCTGAAAAAAATTATTCCGTTACTGAATTAGAAGCTATGGTTTGGGCATTTAACAAATTCCGTTTCTTTCTTTCTGGTAAGCACGTAAAAGTATACAGTGAACATCATGCATTACAATTTCTTATGTCTTCAAAATTAGCACGTAAAAGTATACAGTGAACATCATGCATTACAATTTCTTATGTCTTCAAAATTAAATCATGACAGGTTAAAACGTTGGGCATTGTTTCTGCAAGAATTCCACTTCACAATAATCTACATTCCGGCAAGGAGAACATTGTTGCGGACGCACTGTCACGCGCACCGGCTGGGCTTGAGAAAAGTAACACAGAAGGCAACCTCGAGAAACATTTCAGTATTCTTTACATTCAGAAAGTCGCCTTCGAAAACATTGCCACATCTTTAAAGGTCATTGCTCATGAACAAGATAAAGATCCGATTTGGAAAGACATCAAAAGTAAATGCCATGAAAAGACGCACACACAGATTCGGCATTATTATCTGGTTAGAAACAACATACTGTTCAAACGCTGCACTGTTGATAAGCTATGGGTACTTAACATTCCTGACGATTTTGTTAATAAGCTCATTTGGTACATTCATTTCAGCTACGCACATTTTGGTCCAAGAAAATGTTATCATATTCTTCGGACGACTTGTTATTTTAACAATATGGAAAAGAGAATTCGAAGAGTCTTGTGTATTTGTAAACTTTGTCAAAAAGTAAACCATCTACCATCTCACATCGTGCTCGTTGTTTCCTATCATTCCTTCTAAATTAAAAGAATTTGCTGATGTTGATCTCTTGGGACTCCTTGTCAGAACATCGAATGGATTTTCGTACGTTCTAGTCGCTGTTGAACTTACTTCAAAATTTGTTTCTTTCACTCCGTTACGTAAAGCCACTGGACGGTATGTATCCAATGCCTTTGTTAAAAATTTCTTACGTGAAGTTGGACACGTTAGTAGTGTCATTTCAGATAACGGACCACAATTCAGGTCTGCTGTTTGGTCACGCATGCTTCGGAATCATAAAATCAAACCTATTTTTATTTCATTGCACTCACCACACCGTAACCCGTCTGAACGGATTATGAAAGAAATCAATAAGCCTTGCAGTCACAGAAAGCATCAGTATTGGGACAGATATTTACACTTATTTCAAAACGTGCTGAATGAAATGCCTCGTGACTCCACTGCTTTACCATCTATTCTTGTACTGAAGAATGAAGAACCACCGAACAGAATCAGAGAGATTGTACCTTTTCCGAATACACGTAAACTTCGACACAAAGACATAATTGATTTCGCTATTGAAAACACATTCTTTATTTGAAGTACTTTCTGTGAGATTAAAGATTACTTAGTACTTGGTTTCTTTGACAGCATTACTATTATATCATGACGCTACTGATGTGTGACAATTTACATTGTTGCTTTTGTGATGTATCTGTTTTATATCTGCATCGTTTTTCTGAATTCTTCTGGAAAGTACTACATGTTTTAGTAGTAACTTTTGTGGTATAGCTACAATGAGACAGCCTTTCTGGTAGCCCAACAATACGTTACAGTATAGTACTTTCTTGATCACGGTAATGTACATAACTACGATATCTATACGCATAGCATTTCACTTTTGTTTATGATGAGGTAAGTACATTGAATATCATTCATAAATTTTTCTAAGGGGACGTTTCAACTTTCCCATACCTCCCTGCCTTTTCCAAGTATACCACCTCCTCCTGTGATACTTGAATAGAGTAGTCGCCATTACTAGCTAAAACTTATTACAGAACTCATTCTTTCTCATCCTTCATTCTTTGTCCCAAACCTGTATTCTCCTACAACTGCATTCCACTCCCCGATGACTATTAGATTTTCATCTCCCTTTATGCACTGAATTACCGTCTAATATCCTCATAAATTTTCTCTCACTTCATCTTCGGCCTGCGACGTCGGCATGTATGCCCGGACTATCGTGGTTGGTTTGCTGTCGATTGTTCTGAGAGCAACCCTATCACTGAACTGTGCAGAGTAACACTCTCTCTTCTCTGCCTTCTTATTGATAACGAATACTACTTCCGTTACACCATTTTCTGCTGCTGTTGATATCATCCTATACTCAACTGACCAGAAAGCCTAGTTCCCTTTCCATTTCACTTCACAGAACCCTATTAGAAGTAGTTTGGGTCTTTGCATTTCCCTTTACAAATTTTCAAGCTTCCCTACCGAGCTAAAGCTTGTGACTTTGTTGGTTGTTGTATCTTTTTCTGCCGGCCGGTGTGGCAGAGCGGTTCTAGGCGCTACAGTCTGGAGCCGCGCGATCGCTACGGTCGCAGGTTCGAATCCTGCCTTGGGCATGGATGTGATGTCCTTAGGTTAGTTAGGTTTAAGTAGTTCTAAGTTCTAGGGGACTGATGACCTCAGATGTTAAGTCCCATAGTGCTCAGAGCCATTTGAACAAATTATCTTTTTCTCATGATCGCCTCCCCGTTGGCAGTCCCCTCCCTGAGATCCGAGTGAGTGACTATTGCGGAATCTTTTTTCCAATAGAGAGATCATGATAAGTTTTCAATTACGGGCCCCAGGTCCTGTGGATACACGTTATGCGTCTTCAATACAGTGGTTTCTGTTGCCTTCTGAATTCTCATGCCGTTGATCCGCATTTAGGGGCAGTTTCCCATCCCAACGGCAAGAGTGTGTCCTGAAGCTCAGTCCGCTCCTCCACCCTCTTTGAGAAGGCCGTTGGCAGAATGAGGGTGACTTCTTATGCCGGAAATCTTCGGACACCAATGCTGATTATTAACCAAAATTTAAGCCGGGACCGGAGACATTCAGATTACTTCGCAAAGACGTTACACCTAGACATCGGGTGACATTCTTAGATTTCTCCATGAACAAGATTTAATGGTTTCGGATCCACATTTTCCAGTTAGGGGCATTTGCAGCACTGATGAATGATTTTGGAATTCCAGCTCGTCCCGAAATTCCCTGTTCGTAAAGGTTAATTTTTCGTTTTAAAGGTCTTCGATGATCGTCAGTCACATCACTCACACACACTTTCATCCACGTCGCAGGTAAGTGGATGATGTTTTACCTCTTTCCCTGTGTGTGGTATAAGTCTTCGATACGGTCCCTCTGGAAGCACCAAACATTTCAGGTACTTTGGTTAGGGGAGCAACTTCCATAGAGCATCAACAATTCACCGACGTTCGAAATTACTAAATACCGACATAATACACTCCCAACAACACAGACCACTGTTGTGATCACAACTGACACATGAAGCTTATTCAAGGCATTTCACAAGTGCCGTTCGTGGACAAACATAATAGCGCCACTTGCAGGATTAGCTAGCATTTGCATTTACAGAGTGATGGTTATTGAACTGTAAGAAAAGAAACGTAAATTAGTTTCAAACTGCGACATGAACACATTTCATTCAACATGTAAATGCTACTAGAGACACACGGATTTAGGTTATGACATGTTCGATGTGCCTGCCCTTATTGGCGATGATGTGGCGCAGACGAATAGCGAAATAATGCGAGACCCGCTGAAGCGTCTGTACATACAGGGTGGTCCATCTGAAGTTTCGGATGAGATTGTCTCGAAAACTATACATCGGGTAAAAATAGTGGGTAAGAAAAGTTCTTAAGATCAAAGGGGGACATCAAATGATACTACACGTGCCCCCCCCCCCCCCCAAGTCCCGGCCCCCTTGGGTGGTGTGGCGAAATAAGTAAAAAACATTTTACATTTTAAATTCCACGTCATTGTTGATTTAATCAGAGTTCTCACCTTAGACGTAGAATTAGTCCTTCTGCCACAATATTAATTCATTAGTCGCCATCGATGTTCTTCTCTTTGTTGACCGTGTGTACCATCATGAGTCGGCATCGGTTCACTTCACGAAGACGGTGGAAACCAAGGAATACAATGCTACGTCGCTATAAATAATTTTCGTAACACTTCGATACTTTTAACTATTTTTTATTCACAACACAATAAGACTTGCTGTGCTCGTCGCACAAACCATAATTACTAACTACATGGCTGCCTTTCCGCACAGTCCAAAAATCACGTCCATCCTCCACAAGGCAACAATCGAAAGTGTCCCTTAGCTCCTTGGAGTATGAAACAAAAGAGAATCCAATGTGAACTTTACAAAGATTAGAATATAACATGCCTCTCAATTTATCTTTGGCGCAGCTTTTAAGATATTGTATGTCTCTGCATAGGAATGTGTCATTACAACTGCCCCCTACTGTATACTGTCACTAGAAAATTTTATTTGATTGACAGGATACAGTAGTCGACCTTGCAATTGATAGGTTTGGGGGTCGTTTATTTACAAATGTCATTTTTACTGTCTCATTTTCATGGCACTTTGAATTCTTTGGTATTTCTGAGTGTGTGTCAGTTTTTTGGTATACTTATGCTAATATTTACAAACCTTAATCCTAATATACAAAGTTCTGGTTAATACTGAGAAAATGACATGTAGTAAAGTTTGTACAATAAAATATACAATGAATACAACGTTACATACAAATGTTTCCTTCCTCATCAGAGGTGAAAATTAAGTCCTTGTCTTGCTTTCTGTATTTATTCTGGGGCGACGAGCTTTGTTCGCTATCCGCAGTGTTGAATATGGGCGTGTAATACGCGCGCCTGATTGTTTGGTCGTCCGTTAGCGGGCGACGTTGGTTGAATGCGCGCGCCAGTGCACTGAATATACACCGACGTGCGGGTACCGTCGAGACTTCCGAACCTCAGTATGCGTGTGCTTTTTGTAGTTCCTTCCAATACTTAGACTGGATACGACGAGGTACATTGGAATATGTGCCCCGAAGAACACACCACACTATGTGCGAGGCGGAGGACGATCCCGTCGATGCAGCTCCTGGTAAGAAGCGTACCATGTCAAACTTGTTTGGCATTGTCTTTTCTTATTGTGACGCCATGGGTCGTTTGACGATACAAACTTCAATTTTCGATGTCACTTGCTTAGGCTCGCTGACACTTGCAATGTAGCACTACTTTGCACAATTTTAATTTCTACACACACCACTTTAACCGCGAGTATTGCGATCGAAACTTTCTTTTCACTTCACTTTTTTCTTCGCATTAACCCCTTTTACCTATTGTACCGAGATTCATTTCCCTCAATACTTCTGGTCAATGTACATAAGTATTCACAAAATTGCAAGTCACAGGACTTGGCATGAAATACAAAATACATCACATACAACGGAATAACATATAACACATACAATACATTGGTTACATTAATTACAGGAAAAAACTATCGACGAAAATTGAAAAATTTTTGACCACTCGTAGTGGCTTCTTCGTCTTGGATTTCACTGACACACACACATTTTTCCATTAATCAGTTAGAAGGAACAAGTCCTTTGTTTTCCTTCTTGAACTCGAGTATATGTTAAGGTTTACCTTCGTTACGTATTCTTCATACGCAACGACATGCATCAGCATGCAGAGAATACACCTGTAGCCGCCCCACTACAGCTCGGGAAGGGAATTTTCTACCTTCTACTTAGGGTAATGGCAACGACTACGTGTATGCTACGGTTTTTACCTATAAAATCTGAAAATGCACGAAATAATCATTTATATGCAGCATAACCTAATATATACAGTGTTTTGTGCTTAAGCACGTTCTGGTGTGCTTGTAAATCATTACCTCTAATAAAATTTCCTACATTAACATAGACATATAAACATAAAATCTTGAAGTTCAGGGTGTAGCTACTATTAATATGTACAGTGTTTCATAATAGCGGCCCGCCCTTGTGTGCGTGTATCATCTTCAATTAAAGTGCGCTTATGTTATGTTATCATGGGAGAAAAAATACAGACATTTTAATGCATCGGTTGTCATGAAAATCTATGTACACGAATAATCAGACTTTCATAGCTTCAGTGCGGCATGATATTCTGTATGACGTTTTCTGTTCATAATTGATTTTATAGACGATTCCTTTGCTTACAGGTCGTCGATCACGCTACTTACCTGTTTCTCGTATAGCGGCGATATCATTTTCATTCTTTGTAACTGTTAATATTTATATGTATGAAAGATATAATTTTGACATGATTTATCATTTCATATTTCAAGTGTGTAAAGTAATTCATACCTTCCTTCTGCATACCTGAGTGAAGAATCGCTAATGTTGCACTGGGTATCAGGTTTTTCGTATTTTCTCGTAAACTCGTAGAGTCTTACGGTTTTAATTGTTTCTTGACGTTAGGTATACCTGTTTATACGAGGTTGTCTTAGAGTTTAATTTTCCTTATACACTTCTACGTTGTTTAAGTTCCGTACATGTACAGAGCTTCTTTCGCCTTTCACGCATTCATACATACGTTTATACACACAAAAAATATCTACCACTATAATATACACTTTGCTGGTGGGGCCCTTTTTCGGTACCCTGCACCATTCCCTCAATATTCCAAAATAATTCAGGGTGTGCTGAGCATCGTCCCCTCATCCTAATAATACTTACAACTAAATATTTCTTCTCACATACATAACTGCCTTACGGTCCATTAATGCGCAATCATTCCATATTTTCCTCCTTTACACTTTAGCTTTCGTACATGTAACCTCGTGTATAGCTTATATATTCTACAAAGTTGTTTGCTGAGTGCTTTAGGTGTTTCCTAACGTTAATGTGTTTCTCTCTCTATAAATCCTAGGTATTTGTTTTGAGAGCGATTCAGTTCATTACTCACGCTGCATAGATCTGTTTATTATTTTCCTATTTTAAAGCTTGTGTCATTCTTTTCCTTAGTTACAAAAATTCCCGCGTTTACCTTGTTGTTCATTCTGAAAATCGCTAGCTACTGTGTAACGTAAATGTGTGCGTTATCTCTTTGATTTCCTCTTTGCTGCTTTTTCCCTATATGTAATTGTGTGTTCTCGTGTACATAGCCTTTCTTCCGGTTATATATCTGCAATTTTTTTTGTTCTATTTTCTTTCTCCTTCCGTACAAGCTAAGATTTTTACTCAGTATAATATAATATTACAGTACCGTCCATGACCAGTATGTACTTGTATGTTCACTTTTATTACGTAATACCAGCTTATAATAAAATTTTCTAAGTTACTATTTACAAGACTTGTGTACCCTTTCCTTTCTTGTTTTTGAATGGATTTCGTCTCTGTGTCTCATAGTAAGCATGGTCTCAAAACTTTTAAACGTTCCGCGCATGCGCGCTTATGTACCACGACTGGACTGTAGGCGCGGGGAAAACTCTGCATTGTTGGTGAGCATTATTCGTGATAGCCGCCATCGTGTAATATGAGCCACGTGTCGTCTGGACTCGACTGCGCATGCGCCTTCGCACTTTGTATACTCTCAGCTGATCGGACAGGGAAGGGGGGAAGATTTCTGCCCGGCTTGCTGCCTACAGCGCGGCCAATGACCTCGTCTTGACATGCAGCTATCACGTGCTCATTAGCTGAGCGTTGGATTGCAACTTCGACGTGTGGTTTGTTGCTCGTCTCAAGCGAACAAACTCTGGCCTTCGCGTTAATTTGGCATTGTTCCTCTCTCTTAAATAACTGAGTTAGACTACAAAAGTACCGTATGGTTTATTTTATAGTGTTAAGACTCACAGTAACACATGTTTCATTAGGTTTGGTTAAATATGCGTTTTTAAGCTGGCATATGCCCCCAGTTGTTCGCAAGTTTCTTAGGTTAATGACAGCAATTTTACTATGTGATCCAAGGTTGTACAATTTCAATTTTGCTAAAATAACATATGACCTTTAATGAAAAAATTCCTTGATGTCCTTGTGGGGGTATAACCCTTTCACCTTGCCAGTTCGTGTGTTACCTAACAGATAACATCCTGGGTGAGGTTTGTCTATTATAATGAAAGGGCCATCATACAACAACTGCCACTTTTTGTTTAATGCCTTAATTTTAGAGGATTTTGGGTGGGTACGTAATAGTACTTCCTGTCCAATGTTAAATTCTGTAACGTTTCCTATCTTTTTGTTATTACAGCCTGCACGAGGTCACTTACCTTGTCCGGTGCTTTCATCTCTTCTTCACATAGATCATCATCTACGGTAGCATCCTGATCATATCTTAAAAATAATTGTTCAAGATGTAATGTGTGCTTGTTTGTGCCCCCTGTTGTCAAATCGGTCGGCCGGTGGGGGCTCATTGCGACCGATTGTTGTTTACCGGGGGAGACAACGGCGTTGCTTCAGTACTGTCCGTTACCTCTACGAAATGTACTGAGTGGTTATTCTGTCGCCAATTTATTTCCGGACCGCTGCGTGCAACATTTTCTTGCGACAGGCCGTCGCTATTCCTCCTTGGTCTGTCATTTCTATTACCGTAACTACTGTAATTTTCATTTGTGTGCCGCCTTTCATAACGCGGACCTGACCAATCATTCACGTGATTTCTATCATTTCCATACCGGCGTGGACCGTAATCTGTATTATATCTTCGGTCTTCACGTCTCTGTGGCGCCGAATTCCTCTGATTTCCGTAATTCCAGTTTCCATTATTTGGCCTTGTCGCATACGGATGCCAACTGTGTGGGTTTTGTCCACTGCCATTAAAATGATATCCGTTACCGTTGTTTTGATTTGTTCCGGAATATTCATTCCGATTACTTGTGCTCGGCTCTTCTTCGTATATTAGATCAATTGAGTCGAGCACGGAAAGAAAGTATTCAAGGTCGTTCTCCGGTATGGTTACCAATTTTTCGCGTAAGTTCGCGGGTAGTCTGTTTTTCAGAATTTTGAGAACATCTACGTGCGGTATTGGATTGTTCCAATAGCGCGTCTTATTCAAGTACTTTTCGAAATACTTTCTCAACCCGCCGTTTTTGAGGTTGAACGGTTGTGGGTTGAATACCTCACGTCGCAGTCTTTCTTGGACCCCAGCAGACCAATATTTCTCCAAGAAAGCCCGTTCAAATTGTTCGTAGGTGCCATGTCTGTGGCCCACAAAAGTGCGTCGCCTTGTGTGAAGCCTACTACATATCTAATCTTCTGTGCCTCAGACCAGTTTCTTGGTAAGACATTTTTAAATGCTCTTACAAATACGACTGGATGAGTTTTTCTGGATTCTGTGGAGAAAACTGGAAACTGTCTATGTTTCAACAGGCTCTCATCGACTAGAATCGTAGAGATGCAAGGCGACACGCCTACTGCCTGTTGCAGCACCGCGTTTGGCGAATAGCCATTGTTTGCCTGTGCCGGTGCGTGCACATACGCCGGACTGGGCGCGTGATGTTTTGCGTTATTGACATCGTAATCTGGCACGGGCGAATAAGTGTCGCGCTGCCTATTGCTTGACGTAGGCAAGTCATTTGAAACATTCAGTCTACCAGCAATTTCCTTGCGTATTCTGTCCTCGGCTACTTTGATTTCATTACCTAATTTTTCAAAAAGTTTTGTTTCCCGGTCAGTTATTGATTCATTTACATTACCGTTTTCTAAAGTTTCATTTATTTTGATAATGTGCGCGTTGATACGTCGAGTCTCCTGTTTCAGAAAACCGACTTCTTCGTTAACTTTATTAACCTGGTCAGGTATTTCTTCACATGCGGACTGTACTCTTGTTAAATTTAATTGAATAGCCTGTACGTTTTCATGTATTTCTTTTTGTACGGTTTGTGTTTGATTGTGTGTTTCTACTATTTCTGACAGTTCCTGTTTGTTTGTAAGATCTGAGAATTTCTTTTCTAAATCATTTGCCAATACATTGTATACACTATTGACTGTTTTAATGACTTTGTCTTCGATCTTTTGATCGATTTCATTGGTGAGTTTATTTAAGCGTTGATCGAAATGTCTGTGCATGTTTTCAAATTGCGTGTTTACACTTGAAAACTGCTGTTGGAACCCAATTTCCATGTTTGACAATTTTGTATTTGTCATGTTGTGGCTGATTTCTAGATTCGACAATTTTGTGTTGGTTGTGTTGTGACTGATCTCTAGATTCGACAATTTTGTGTTCGTTGTGTTGTGACTGATCTCTAGATTCGCCAGTTTTGTGTTCGTTGTGTTGTGACTGATCTCTAGATTCGCCAGTTTTGTGTTCGTTGTGTTGTGACTGATCTCTAGATTCGCCAGTTTTGTGTTCGTTGTGTTGTGACTGATCTTTAAATCAGATAATTGCTCGCTCACGTTTGACATCAGACTATATAGTGCCTCAAGCGTAACTGACGAAGCTTGTGTGTTTGTATTTATGCCATTATTTGTTGCCATTGTTTCTCTGCCACGGTCTGATTGAATCGAAACCGGGCTAGGTTCACTGATTTCACGCGAAATATTTTCATCTGATCTGGTAATCGATGCTTCATCGACTGTGTACAAGGTTTCATTTGCAAGTGGTTCGTTATTGTTAATCCCTGTGGAGTGCAATTGAATTGTATTTACTTCTACATTATGTTGTGCTGAAAAACTAATTGCGTCATCATTTACGTCACTATTGTCAGAATCGGTGACGTGTCCATGAACATTTGTCAAATTAAAATTCTCCGATTCCATTGTGAAGATATTGTTTTTATCTGTACTTTACTGAATCTAAATCTTTAGATTCTCTCGCAGTTGAATTAATAAAAATATCTCGCGATTGTTATTTGTTGCGCGTCGGAAATTTAAAAGATGGCGCACTACGTTTTCTAATTCTGCGATTGTTGAATATAAAAAAGTAATTATCAAAGTGTAATTGTGTGTTGCCACAAACACTACCAGAATTTTAATATGGAAAGGAAAAGGTTCTGCTTTAAGTGGAGCTAAGCCAGGTGCAGCCGCTGCATGCGTTTGCGCTTTCCTACCTTAATTACGGCTGAGCTGCGTCACTCAGGATTACGTTAGGTTTGTAAATCCTTGTCCTTGTTCCTTCTGGTTATTGCGCAAATCCGTTTATACAGTTAATATTGTTTCACCTTATTCGTCATTTTCCATGTGCGTCATGTAACAGAGAAACAGTAATTAGTACATTTGTAGTACAACAATGAAGTACTTACTCTTCGTTCCACCAGGACTGTCCTGTCACAGTCGCCAGTGTGGCGAAATAAGTAAAAAACATTTTACATTTTAAATTCCACGTCATTGTTGATTTAATCAGAGTTCTCACCTTAGACGTAGAATTAGTCCTTCTGCCACAATATTAATTCATTAGTCGCCATCGATGTTCTTCTCTTTGTTGACCGTGTGTACCATCATGAGTCGGCATCGGTTCACTTCACGAAGACGGTGGAAACCAAGGAATACAATGCTACGTCGCTATAAATAATTTTCGTAACACTTCGATACTTTTAACTATTTTTTATTCACAACACAATAAGACTTGCTGTGCTCGTCGCACAAACCATAATTACTAACTACATGGCTGCCTTTCCGCACAGTCCAAAAATCACGTCCATCCTCCACAAGGCAACAATCGAAAGTGTCCTTTAGCTCCTTGGAGTATGAAACAAAAGAGAATCCAATGTGAACTTTACAAAGATTAGAATATAACATGCCTCTCAATTTATCTTTGGCGCAGCTCTTTAGATATTGTGTGTCTCTGCATAGGAATGTGTCATTACAGTGGGGAGGGGGAAAACTTTTAAATCTTAAATGAAAACACCCATTTTTTATTGCAGATTCGGATTCTCCATAAAGTATTCAAGTTTTGTCTCAAACATTTTTAAACCATTGACAGATTGCGCTGAAATCGAGAAAAATTAAAATTTGGGAAGAATTCTGATTTATTTAGAATTATCCGAGAAGGATGCAAAAAATAGATACAAAATGTGCACCAAATTCTTTCATTACGCCAAATTAACCTATTCGCCACAGTTTTTGATAGAGGGAGGCGGAATGGCATTAAAATCTCGTTGGAGAACTACTCACAATTGCAGTACTCACCCGACTGTGGTGCTAACGTGGCCAAACTACGAAGGTCGCTTCAATGCGATCAGACGTCACTTCACTTTCAGATTGTGAACCGTAAACATCAACTGACGAAAGTAAATTATTCTTTAACGAAACGTGGTTGGTATTATGTTAATTTTAGGCGAATGCCATAAAAATTACGCTGCAGTTGCGCAATTGTAAGCGGATTGTTTCCCAAACAGACGACATCCAAGCTAAAACACTATTCGAAATTGCACTCAACGAGCTCGAAATGGATACAGGCACTGTCCACCTCGTCATCGCGAATACAATGAAAATTATGCTCGTACACTTACCGTTCTCACCTGTGTTCAACTGGATCCCGAAATTAGTAGTCGTGCGATTCAGGGACAAACTGGAATACCGAAATCAAATATTTTGACGATTTTGAAGGCGAATTAAATTGTCATGATTGTCATTATTGGTCCCCTGTCAATCCACAATTGCACAGATCTGTTGACAATCAACACATACGGGCGTTAATGGTCTGGTGTGGAATTTTAAACGGTTACTTCATAGGACCGTATTTTTTTGACCGAAATTGCTCTGAGCACTATGGGACCTAACAGCTGAGGTCATCAGTCCTCTAGAACTTAGAACTACTTAAACCTAACTAACCTAAGGACTTCACACACATCCATGCCCGAGGCAGGGTTCGAATCTGCGACCGTAGCAGTCGCACGGTTCCGGACTGAAGCGCCTAAAACCATTCGGCCACCGCGGCCGGCTTGACCGAAATGTTACTGTGGAATCTTATTTACGACTTCCCCGCAATGTTTTGTTGGAGTTAACGGAAGACATTGATTTAGAAACTAGGCAACGAATGTGGTTCCAAGAGGATGGAGCAGCTCCCCATTATGCTAAAAATGTGCGGAACATTTTAAATTTACGGTACCCTGCTCGGTGAATAGGACGCGGCGGATCAATTCAGTGGCCCCATGATCACTAGACCTAACATTTCCTGATTTTTATCTTGTGGGGTTATTTAAAGAATACGAAATGGAGCACCGCATTCAAAGAGCATGTGCAACCATACCATAGGATGGTTCAAATGGCTCTAAGGACTATGGGACTGAAAATTCGAGGTAATCAGTCCCCTAGACTTGGAACTACTTAAACTCAACTAACCTAAGGACATCACACACAGCCGTGCCCCAGACAGGATTCGAACATGCGACCATAGCAGCAGCGCGGTTGCAGACTGAACAGTTCGGCCACAGCGGCCGGCACCACTGGATATGCTGCTCAAAACTGTGGACAACTTTCGCAGACGATCAGCTTTATGCATTGAAGCAAATGGGGATAATTTTGAACAACTTTTTCGTGGCTGATTTCATTAATTAAGCACCCGAAAATAGTGAGAGGCAAGGGGACTCACTTTAATGAAGCACCCCAACATATGAGCGGCAAGGGGACTCACACTAATGGAGCTCCTCATGGGAACATCACTCTACTACATTCATGTCGCTGTTCCTGGGTAAGGCTAAAAGTAGGATACAGTACATTTTGTACAAAAATAGCTTAATTTGGCGTAACGAAAGAACTGGTGCACATTTTTTATTGATATGATGCGACTTTCTCCGACAATTCTAAATAAATCAGAGTTCTTCCACAATTTTAATTTTTCTCGATTTCAGCGCCATCTGTCAATGGTTTAAAAAAATGTTTGTTTTCATGGAGAATCCGAATCTGTAATAAAAATGGGGGTTTCCATTTAAGATTTAAAAGTTTCCCCCCCTCCCCACCCAAGTGGGAGGGGGCTGGAGGTCAGGTGTAGTATCATTTGAAGTCCTCCTTTGATCTTACGAACTTGTCTTACCCACTATTTTTACCCGATGTATCGTTTTCGAGATAATCTCATTCGAAACTTCAGATGGACCACCTCGTACATGCTGTCGATGACCTCGTGAACGGCTATTTTCAGCTTAGCTATGGTATTGGGGTTACTGCTATACACCCTGTCTTTAATATAGCCCCACAAACAGGAGTCACATGGCTTCAGATCCGGAGAATATGGCGGCCAACCGAGGCCCATGCCAGTGGCCTCTGGGTATCCCAGAGCAGGAATGCGCACCCCAAAGTGATCCCCGATGATATTCATCTCCTGCTTCGATTAGATCGAGCTGTGACATCAGGGTCACTTTGGTTAATAGGGATGAAATCGTTTTTCCAAAACCTTCACGTACCCTTCGGTAGTCACCGTGCCATCAAGGATACAGTTTCCCCACAATCGTTTAATGAACAAAGTAAGAGCATATGGACTATCAGACAAATTGTGTGATTGGATTGAAGAGTTCCTAGATAAGAGAACGCAGCATGTCATTCTCAATGGAGAGAAGTCTTCCGAAGGAAGAGTGATTTCAGGTGTGCCGCAGGGGAGTGTCGTAGGACCGTTGCTATTCACAATATACATAAATGACCTTGTGGATAACATCCGATGTTCACTGAGGCTTTTTGCGGATGATGCTGTAGTATATCGAGAGGTTGTAACAATGGAAAATTGCAGTGAAGTGCAGGAGGATCTGCAACGAATTGACGCGTGGTGCAGGGAATGGCAATTGAATCTCAATGTAGACAAGTGTAATGTGCTGCGAATACATAGAAAGAAAGATTCTTTATCATTTAGCTACAATTAGCAGGTCAGCAACTGGAAGCAGTTAATTCCATAAATTATCTGGGAGTAGGCATTAGGAGTGATTTAAAATGGAATGATCACATAAAGTTGATCGTCGGTAAAGCAGATGCCAGACTGAGATTGACTGGAAGAATCCTAATGAAATGCAATCCGAAAACAAAGGAAGTAGGTTACAATACGCTTGTTCGCCCACTGCTTGAATATTGCTCACCAGTGTGGGATCCGTACCAGATAGGGTTGATAGAAGAGAGAGAGAAGATCTAACAGAGAGCAGCCCGCTTCGTTACAGGATCATTGAGTAATAGCGAAAGCGTTAGAGATTATACAAAAACTCCAGTGGAAGACTCTGCAGGAGAGACGCTTAATAGCTCGGTAAGGGCTTTGGTTGAAGTTTCGAGAACATATCTTCACCGAGGAGTCAAGCAGTATATTGATCCCTCCTACGTATATCTCGCGAAGAGACCAAGAGGATAAAAGCAGAGAGATTAGAGCCCACACAGAGGCATGCCGACAGTCTTTCTTTCCACGAACAGTATGAGACTGGAATAGAAGGGAGAACCGACAGAGGTACTCAAGGTACCCACAGCCACACACCGTCATGTGGCTTGCGGAGTATGGATGTAGATGAATATCGCATGGATTATTCCGTGACTGGACACTACACACCACACAGTCACCTGTTGAGGGTGAAGAGACTTCTCGATCGGAAAATGCGAATTCTCAGTCCCCCAAATGCGCCAATTTTGCTTAGTGACGAACCCATCCAAATCACAAATGCGCATACTAATTCTCAGCATGCCCCGCGGCCAACCATGCTGTTTGGAAGTCCTACAGCAAACCGTTCAGAAGTTACGACGATTTTTTTCATATAGTTCAATAATTGTCATTCTGTACGTTGAATGCATGTCTCACGTTTCCACATTTTTGTCAAGTTCCAGTAGAAAAGCTGCACATGCATCGCACTCGGTGACTGACCAGTCAGAAGTTCCAGCAAGACGCCTAGAGGGCAACTCTCATTCCCAGTCCTGCTTTGAGGATATCCTTAATGACACCTAAACAGTACACAGATTGTAACCGACAATTGTGTTCACGATTAGTAAATGGGTGCTCCACTTTGTTGTCAGATTGGCGGACTGGCCCGACCACATGAGGTACCAGCGCAAGGCCACTCAGAAGACGGCGGCTGCCGAGCCGTTGGGCGAGTGCCCCAAGTGCGGAGGGTGCAGCCAGCTGCGGCTGGACCCGACGACCGAGAAGTACGTGGTGGTGGTGCTGACCGTGCAGGGCCAGCCGGCCGAGCACCGCGTGCCGCCGCTGCCAGAGGCCTGCATCTGCTGCCTCTGCGGCAGCGCCCCGCCCAACGGCTACTGCTCGCGTTGCATGTGAGTACGCTTACTCCACTCCCTCACCAGTCCGCTTAGGCCCGTTTTTCTTTGAAAAAGAAATATGATCAAATATTCGCTAGATTTCTTTGACAAAGCCGGCCGCTGTGGCCGAGCGGTTCTAGGCGCTTCACTGCTACGGTCGCAGGTTCGAATCCTGCCTCCGGCATGGATGTGTATGATGACCTTAGGTTAGTTAGGTTTAAATAGTTCTAAGTTATAGAGGACTGATCACCTCAGATAAGTCCTATAGGGGAACTCGGGGTGGAACGGGATACTTCATGTGATTCTTGAGTGTCTCCCGGCGTATTTGATAATCAAAATATCCACGGGTGTACTGCCGGTCTACAGTGTCCAACGGGCACAATATTTCGGCGATCACACACATCGCCATTATCAGATGAACTGACGGACTGAGCTCCTGCAAACGTGCCGGCACGGAGATCCGTACGCTATGGCTGCTAAGAGTGAACTGGGTTCGGTCGCGGCGGCGGCCGATTTAAATACCCTCCGCCCGCGGCGCGCTCCCTCCGCTGTCCGCGCCCCGCGCCACGGGCCACGGTTGCTCGGTGGAACAGATTGCGACGGCGTCTGAGATGTCGCAATCTGTTCCAATGAGCGACCATGGCGCGGGGCGCGGACAGAGGACAAAGGTTTTCCGCCGCCCCAGTCCAGAATCCCGCGTCTGCCATCGTGATATTGGGGTCAGCAATGCAACCGGAAAACCCAACGGTGCCAACAAAAGTTGCAACTGACAATAACCTGGCAGTAAGCCCTCTTTCCGCTACCGACATGGCAAAAATACACGGTACACAAACAAACAAATACATCGTCAGTATTTGCGATCCCGCTCCTCCCTCCCCTCTCCTCAGCCCTCTCCTGCTTGCCAACGGCCGTGACCGCCTTGCTGAACATATCTTCAACCTAGGTGGCAAGCAGAAGTCCAGTCAACCGACTAAAATCCTTCCCAAACCTGCAACTGCCACCCAACCCCCTACCCGATCCCAGTTCCTCAAATCCCCCCCACTCAAGTCTACCACATCCAAGCAACGGCGTGTAAGGAAGGACAAGAAGGAGAAGCACTCCAAGGGGAAAAAAGCAGTCCACCACCCCCACCCCAACCACTTCCACACCTTCTGAAGAGCCAGCGCCCCCGACAGCACCTGTCGTCGCACTGGGAGGGGACCAGGAAACACCGGCACTGGAAGGGAACCGCGCAACCGGGCAGGATTCGGATGGTTTCGTGCTGGCGAAGAAAACGTTTCGCCAGCCGAAGCTTCCGCCAGCCAGGGGAGTGGAACCCACCCCGAACAGATTTCAGGCGGTTGCTGATGAGCCAGAGACAACAGAAAACACAACACAAACACAGAACCAAGTCGCCCACCACCTCCCCCCGATTGTCGCAGAGTTTCCTCAAAACTACGAGGAGCTCTTCGAGTTACTCAAGACAGAAATCGGGGGAGGCAGTTTCCAGGCAAAACCTGCCGGTGTCACAGTACACACACTCGAACACTACAACACAGTCAAAACACTATTCAACACAAAAAACATACCTCACTACACGTTCCCCACAACTAAGACAAGAAACAGGAACATAGTTATAAGAGACCTCCCAAGACGTGTGTCCCCCAGGCAGTCAAAACAGATTTGACTGCCCAGGGGTACGTCGTCAAGGCGGTCCAACAGATGGGCAACATAAACAGTAAGTGGCCACTATACCAGGTCACACTCCCGGACATCCCTCAGAACAAAAGGGAGATAAGAATGGTTTTGGCTGTGCCTGTCACCACTGAACCGCTGCGCCGTAAGAACAAGACGGTGCAGTGCTTCAGGTGTCAGGGCCTTAACCACATCGCCGCCTACTGCACCATGCGAGTAAGGTGCAGGAAGTGCGCCGAGGCCCACGACACTAGGACATGTACACTTCTACACACGGACCCACAAATAAGGTGCGCGCTGTGTGGCAAAAACCACACGGCGGGTTACCAAGGTTGTGAGGTCCACAAACGACACACACAACAGGCAAAGGCCGCCCCCCCCCCCCCACACACACACAAACAAAACACCATAAACCCACCAACAAGACACACAAGAAAACCATGACAACACACACGGACACGGCCTGGGTAAAACCAAGGCCGGACACACGAAGGGCGACTTATGCGGAACTGGTTTCTCCTCCGAGGAACCATGAAAGCGTGACCCAATCATCACAACACCAGACACTATCACGAGAACAACACAGGGAAACACACAGCAACGACGACCAGGTCCACCATGACGGAGGAAGCTCCAGGGAAACCCACACACACTCCACACTCCCCCCCCCCCCCCCCCCCCATGGATCAGTTGTTAGGCGTAATGGTGCAGATCATGAACCTCGTCATGGAAATGATGAAGGAATTCAGGAAAGCCCAGAAGCAGAACACACAGATCCTCGTCGCCCTTCAGGCAACAGTCCAGCAGTCGCTCCCCTCTGCGACTTCCTCAGTAGTATCAAAACCCCATCATGAATAGACGACCGAATATTCAAGGCCTGACAATGTGCGTCTTTAACGCAGACGGCATTGTTAATCAAGAGGCCGAGTTCAGAGAACTCGTAAAGGAGTTCTCCATCGACATATGCATGATGGGGGAAACCCACCTGAAACCGGGAATAAAAGCGACAGTTCCCAACTACGTTAGCTACCGTGTAAAGACAGGCCAACCCAAGGCGGAGGAGTGGCCATATATGTAAAAAGAGGGATCCCCCACCACCAGGTATTCTTACCAGCTACCAACAAAATCGAAGCAGTGGCGGTGGAAGTAACCACTGCCACTGGACCCCTAACAATTGTTGCAGTCTACCGACCCCCACATCACCAGATAGATGAGGGAGACATAGCTGCTAGAGGGGAAATTGAAGGCAAACTCATAATAGGGGGCGACTTCAATGCCAAACATCCTGATTGGAATTCTAGAGTAACCTCCAGAGCAGGCGCCAAAATGCAACAACTAGCGCGCACCCACCACTTCGAAACATGGGGTCCAGTCGAGCCCACACATTTTCCAAAAAATGGAGGCAGGCCCGACGTGATAGATATAGCTCTCACCAGGAGGATCGCAGGGTTTGTGGCCGCAAGGACAATCAACAGAATGTCCTCCGACCACAACCCAGTGATTCTGGAGGTCGATGTAGGAGAATGGGCAGCACTCCCACGGTACCACGCGTCGTACAAACGTACAGACTGGGAGCGATACCAAGAAACTGTCACCTCTGATATCACGAAACAGTAGAACAAGCACTACAAGACCTAACAGGCACCATCTTGCAGGCAGCGGAAGAAACCACTCCTCCACAAAGGGATGGCCCACCGCCGCAAATACAGCTCCCGGAACACTTGCTAGCTCAAATTCGACATAAGAACAGAGTGGCAAAAGAGTGGAAGATCACCAGAAATCAGGCCACCAGGAGGCTGCTCAATCGTCTACAGAGAGAACTGAAGGTAGCGCTCAATGAGCACAGAAACCAGCAATGGCAAAACCGCCTCACAGCTCTCGAAGTAGACGATCATACACTATGGCAAGCGACAAAACAGTTTACAAAACGACGCGCTAGGATGCCGCCACTGCATGGCGAGCGGGGACTGGTCTACAGCCATGCTGGAAAGGCCAACGCCCTCGCCGACTCCTTCGAGAAGCAGTTCAAAGCGGCAGAACCCCAGGATGAAGAGCATGAAGAGGTAGTCAGTCGTCAACTGACTGTCTTTCTCAATGCCGAGGAGGACCCAGAGGACGAACCTATACTTTTTGCCCCCGAGGACGTGGCAAGAGTAATCAGGTCCCTCCCTACAAAAAAGGCACCAGGGCACGACAGTGTCACTAATCAGTTAGTCAAAAATCTCCCACCCACAGCAATCACATACCTCGCGAACGTCCTCAACGAGATTACTCGATCCCGTGTTTCCCCAGCTTGCTGGAAACATGCGGAAGTGGTCGCGATACACAAACCAGGGAAAGACCCTCTATTCCCGCAGCACTACAGGCTGATTAGCCTCTTGCCAACTCTCAGCAAGATCTATGAGCGCCTCCTGCTAAGACCCATACAAGAACATATTACCAGAGAGCAAATTCTGAAGGATTTCCAATTTGGCTTCTGACAGAACCACTCTGCCCCACAACAGGTCATGAGAATGGTTGAAGCAGCCACAGAGGGCTTCAACCACAGAGGCTACTGCGGGATAGTGCTACTAGACGTAGCCAAAGCCTTTGATTCAGTATGGCATAGAGGGCTACTCTATAAGTTGTACACACAAGGGTTTCCCGGGAGCATAGTTCAGCTGATCAAGAGCTATCTCACGAATAGGACTTTCTCCGTCAAAGTAGAAACTGCCACCTCGACCAGAAGGCGTATTCGTGCTGGGGTGCCACAGGGATCGGTCCTGGGGCCCGTATTGTACAGTTTGTACACTGCGAACACTCCAACGGCTCCGCTGGTGCACACCACACAGTACGCTGACGATACAGCCTTCTACACGAGAAACGCGAACAAGGACCTGGTCATCCGTAGGCTACAAAAGGTTTTAGATGACACAGAAACTTGGGCCCGTCGCTGGCGCATCACCATCAACTCTGAGAAGACGCAGGCAATGCTGATTACCCGCAGGCTCGGAAGGCGCGAACCTCCTCAACGTCCCCCCCTCCACCTTCACCTAAATGGAACCCAACTCCCCTGGCGCAGAACCGCCAAGTACCTTGGTGTAACCATGGACTCTCGTCTTACGTGGAAACCCCACATAGACGAGGTCCACAGGAAGGCCTGCGCCAGAATGTCCATCCTATATCCTATCCTGAACACAACCAGCTCCCTTCCCTGCCCAGTAGCAGTAAATGTGTACCAGGCCCTGATCCGGCCAGTAATGGAGTATGCGTGCCCTGTCTGGGGATACGCGGCAAAGCAGCACGTGGACAAACTCCAGAGGCTGCAGAACCGCGCCCTCAGAAGGGCACTGCACCTACCTCTTGGATTCCCCACAGACGACTTGCACGCCACAGCCGAAATCCCACTCCTGAGAGAGCGTTTCCAGGATCTGGCAGGGGCCTTCTATGAGGGTTCTTCCAGATCCGGAAACGCACTCATCCACTCCCTAGGTCGGTATGACATGTCCCGCGATAAGCACAAGCGCCCTATGACGATCTTCGACGACTAAGTCGAAGAGAAAATCCCAACAACCAATCCATCATCCATCATCCTGTTCCTTCCCATATAACACGAAACTTCTCGCCTACCTCAGGCAAGTACCAGATACACTCACAACAATCATCACAAAGCACAGACACCAAAAACTATAGAAAAATCACACACACACGTTCACAGGGGAGTAAAAGCCGAAAGGCTACAGACTCCCCCTCACACTTCCCCAAAGAGGGGAAAGCAACAGATGAGAGCAGCAGCAGCAGACCGAACCCAGTTCCCTCTGAGCAGCCATAGCGTACGGATCTCCGTGCCGGCACGTTCACAGGAGCTCAGTCCGTCAGTTCACCTGATGATGGCGACATGTATGATCGCCGAAATACTGTGCCCATTGGACACTGTAGACAGGCAGTACAGCCGTGGATATTTTGATGGGATACTTCATGTTTAACAATTTCTTTAAAATAACGGAACACAAGTAAATACTTCTTAAAGTGATAAAAGAACACCTTGTAATGTAACCTACTATACCTTATTTTAAAATCACTTAAAACAATACATTTTGCATTTTTTACAATTTTTCAAAGAAAGTCTTGCATCTTTTCCGTTCCGCCCCACCCACGGGGCAGAATGGGATAAGGGAATTTTTTGTTAAATTATTGCATAAACGTTGAATTTGAATTACGAATATCGTATTAAAGTATGACAATGTTGTATAACAGGCAATTCAGACTAAGGAATGTGTAATTTAAACAATTAAAAAGTCATTCTTCAAAAAAGAAAATATTTTGTCATTCCGAAAAATGTACAATGCTTAATAACCACGAAACCACTAACTACTAGCCCTTTCGACAATAGTCACAAATCAGTATTTCATCTTCACTATCTATGCCTGCACATGACTTGTGTGCCCAATCTGGCATGCGACCCAGCCCTCATTAGAAACGGAGTAGAAGTTCCACAGTAGAGACACTCAGCATCCTCTCTGATTCTCTCTTCTCCATCTTCTTCCTTTTATTTTTCCCAAGGTCTTTGATGTACACTGCTTTTTTTTCGGTGTACAGTTTGATATTTTTGCCTTACGTTGCATTGCACCTCCTTTCTGTAGGCCTACTTTACGTGCGACAGCATTCTGCAGTTCCTTCTTATAAGCAGAATCTGTTAATATGGCGGTTTTCCCTTTTCGTCTTGTAGCCCGCCGAGTATTTTGACAGATTAGTGGGACTGGAATGACAGCCTCGTGGGATATCTGGAAAGCTGAGTTGTTCGGCGAACATAGCTAGTTGGGAGAGTCTGGCATCCATGAACATCCAGGCTTGGTTTGCTTTCTACTTGCATCAAAATATGACGGGGCAGAACGGGACACTATCCCAGTCTGCCCCGTCCAGTTCCGCCCCAAGAGCTCTTTTGAGGTTAACAACTTTTATGGAGTGTCCTAACTGACGTATTTAAACGCATAAATAACTAAAGTATAACAAATGCCATGCACTTTAAGGGAATGTGTCATTTTAGGTTATACAATTAACAGCTTACTTATCATTGAAATTCACCAAACGTTAAAACAACGCAAGCGGCAACGTGACGGACAACAATTGACTTCGATCTCGCACTTGAAACTAAATCAGAATGGCTGCCCTCACTTCCCTTCCATTCGGAGAAATAGTTACATGCCCATACAACAGGTTGCAGCACTGTCCAGTCTAGAAAAGAGCAATTTCCCATTGTGCCCCGCTATCCAGTTCTGCTCCGAGTCCCCCTATTGCTCAGAGCCACTTGAACCATTTTATCCTTGACAAAGATCTTCCACTCGGCGCTAAACAGGGGGATTACACTGTCACATTTTTTGTCAAATTTCATGATGGCGGACTACATCTTGTTATTACGCGCTGCAGTTGCTACTACCACAATTGCGCTGTTTGTATTTGGAAGAAAAGCTGCGGATAAAAAGGAAACATACTTTGATGAAGCCCTAGGCATTATCCGTAGATAATAAAATCATTCAGCAAAATTCCTTAAGAGAGCTGCAAGTGGAAGAAGTCAGGTCTTAATATATAAATTACTTACGAATGGATGAGTATGTATTTCAGTATTTGCTCATATTGCAAAACAGAAAACACCCTTGAGAAAGGCTATATGGGTAGGAGACAGGCAAACTGTAACACTGCGATTTCTTGATACATGAGAGAGCTACTCTTGATTACAACACAGAACTCTAATATCACATTGCACATTAATCAAAACAATTCCAGAAACACGTAAGGCGCTTTATAAAGCCCTGAAGGCGGAGTGTGTGTGTTTAGTACGCCATATGGGCAATAAGGAGGATTTTTAATTTCGAATAACTTAATTAATGGAATTAGTGTTTCAACAGCTACAAAATCACTAAAAAATACGAAACAGATGAAGCGCTTCTTAACTTATGGCATCAACAGTTCAAAAATAGGCAAAGTGGAATGGAAAGCTAAGAAAGAATTTATTTTAGAATGTGGCCACATACTCTCTTCAGGTTTTCTGAAAAGCTGCCAGGATGTTGAGAGACGTAGAGGTCGATGG
This sequence comes from Schistocerca nitens, assembly GCF_023898315.1. Lineage (NCBI taxonomy): Eukaryota > Metazoa > Arthropoda > Insecta > Orthoptera > Acrididae > Schistocerca > Schistocerca nitens. The sequence goes on from NC_064615.1 coordinate 905,455,745, forward strand.
CTGTAGCTGTTACCGTGGACAGGAAGTCTCCTGCAGCATATTCCACCCGCCCATCAACACACAATTAACAGCATGCACTGTGCCCGTTGGTCACCCACCACCCTAGCTGAAGAAAGTTTATTAAAAAAACTGAGTCGAAGGAACAAGGCTATTTTGAAGGTATGTTTACAAAAACACTACAGAAACGTCAAATAACTGTAGCGACGCCAGCGCTCGAAGTGGTTAAATTTCACATTGTAGTGAACATAAGACCAACGACTTTTATGATCAAATCTACGCCAAGGCCCTACTAGATTTGCTTATATTTATTTGGCGACAGGCGAGATTCGACAAAATTCCCTATTACTATCAAATTTCTTTGATATAAATATTTGACATATCAACTTTAACAAAGAAATATGATAGTGTATTACCGGCCCTACTGATATAAGGTGCCCGCTGTGTTTGTGTGTGGCAGCATAGAGTGATATGTTGGTAAATCAATGATCTTGATCTGTGCTTCTAGTCAAAAAGAGGTAAAAATGAGACAGGAATACTACTAATTCCTATCGTCTTTTTGATCGCACCGGCTGATGGTGTCGTACCTCACACGTGCAATGGCCACACTGTGTTTAATTAAAGCAGGAAGTGGTTAGCACACCGGACTCGTATTCGAGCGGATGACTGTTCAAACTCGCGTCCGGCCATCCAGATTTAGGTTTTACGTGATTTCCCTAAATCTCTTCAGGCAAATACCGGCACAGTTCCTTTAAAATGACCTCGCTCTTTGGTCCCCTCCCGGAAATGAACCAACCGACCTAAAACAGGAAACAAGTAAAACAATATCTTTACCCTGACGCAACGGAAACAAGCAGGATAGTATTGTCTTTTGGAGTCCAACCCAATATTTAGCCTTACCTCATACGTGTTTTTTAACCCACTGCCTGTTGCATCTGAAAATGACCTCGGAGGCTGACTGAATTCAAACAATTTAATTTATTACAGGTGTAAGTCAGCACTGCGTGTTCCTGTATGAAATTTAGCTCAACTTCACTTCCACTTTATAAAAGTCTATCTATGTATAAAAGTCTACCTATGTACCCAAAAAGTGTTACTAAAGTCGTATGCTAACCTTTGAATTGTACTGTAACTAGTCTGAATACATCTTGTCTTTATATGAAATGCGCAACTGATGTAAAACAATTATCTGACCCTTCCCTTGCAGTCTAGGCAACATCAGTACAGGTTTCTCGAAAGTATAGCAAGCAGGCAGCTGCTAATTTAGATTTCTATTTTTAAATAAAGTTTTCAAACAGAATTCAAAGTGTTCCATGCCATATGATGCAGTGTGGTAATGTGTAACGATAAACCTTTTTCAAACAGTAGGGCGGAGAGAGTAGTTATTACTATGAAGTTGTATTCCAAGACAACGATTTTAGAATGAAGTATTTATTCAAAAAGCCAGAGTAAATCTTCGCGTGATCTTCACACATAACATTGGTCTGAACATTACTATGCTAAACAAAGCGAACAATGATTTAAAATGGATACAATGCTGACAGGGAATTTCTGTAAAAACCAAACAGCTTCATCAGTTAATTTGTTAATGCATGACTCAAGGAAGTCGGGTGGTCTTAACTCTCAGCTCTGAGCAAGAGAACAAAGTTAACTAGCTGGCAACAATCATTCCAGTAAACTAGCTGCGCATTTACCTCAAACTTCTCTTAAAAAACTATTCAAAATTTATATTCTCTTCACTATGTCATATTCATCCTTACCCTCGCTCAAAATAAATCATTCTTCATCTAACAGACACAATCACAAGTCAACATAACACTACTGAATACGTCCGTCACCTATCCGACTCAAACTAACAATGTATCAAACCGTGACACAACAAGATTAAAGACTCTTTAACAGTGCAGTGTCATAATTATTTCAAGTAGCACAAACGTTTGCACATTAGCGAGCAAGTCCTTTATATGGCTCAAAGACTACATACGACTGCAAGAGACAGATTATCTCTGACTCGTGACATAAAAACTCTGTGGATACAACGTGGAACATTACGTGTACAATGTACTGACTACTTCTGGTTTAGAATTGCTGATAGTAGAATCACAGTGGAATTTCAATTAGCGGCATTGTTGTAAGTTGCCATTTTGAACACCGAATGTAGTTTTATGAATTACAACATTTCGTCTCATATAAGTGGATGACGTGTACTGAAATGTAGCTAGGAAAATCATTTACGAGAAAACATAGTTTCATAAATGGAAAAGGTACGTTTAATTCTTTGGTTATTTTAACTTGTCCCTTGTCTGTGCTTCGGAACATTATTTGGCATGTCGTAACTCGTAGGGAATTTTATATCCTTGGAGATCAGTAGAGCCTGCACCACGGTCGTTTATGCTCTGTCGTCAGAGATTAAATTCTGGACTTCATCGAAATTGATACACAACTTTGACACTGATTCCCAACTGCAGAGTGAACACGTCATAGCACCCAAGACGGCGTCCCCGAAGGTGTAAGATTGTGCCTTCGATTATTTTAAGAATTTTCAGAGGTGGCGATCGCTAGAATTGTCCAGAGCCAGAGATTTTATTCCAGGTGGTGTAATTAATTATGTCTGAAAGAGTGGGAGATAATTGTGTAAAAATATTGGGGAAGGGACCTCTCTCGCCCAAAAAGTTCCATTCGAGTAACTACCTATTATTCAGTCACATTAATATAACTTCAACTTTCAAAGGAGAAGTTAAATTTTTATCCGTTATTGGTCGCTGTATTTATTCGGGGCGGTCGTCCCATGATGCTTGTTAAAGTTAATTGTTGATCCATTCACACGGTTTTTTTATTACATAGGGCAGCTATCCCTCTGTCCGAAAACGTTGAGCTAACGTGACACTGTACACTTAATGTTCAACATTATATTAAGAGTTTTTATATCGTGAGTCAGAGATAATCTCTATCGCAGTCGTAAAGAGTTCATGAGACATGTAAATCACTTTCTCGTTTATGTTATAACGTTTGTACTATACTACAAAAGAGCAAAACTATGACAGGAACGTAGCCTTTGCAGCGTTTTATCACTTTCGTGCTGCATGTGTGTCCCCTTGCTATTCTTTTTCCTCTCCTTTAGGGATAATGTTTAGGATGTCATTGGGAATGTTCTGCATTGTCTGTCGTTGGTGTAAGAACAGTCTCTTCTTTGTTTCTTGCTCCCTTTTCCTTCCTTCGTTTCCCTTCTCTCGTTCCTCTGCTTCGGCGTTTGAGGTTCCTATTTTTTTTCTTCCACCCTGTGCGCACCTGAAGGCCGGTCCTCGCGTCTGACGCGTAACAGGTGACAGGTGACAGGTACCACTGGTACAGGCCAGGCCCAGGGAGGGCTTATTGCCTGAGCTGAAACCTTCCTAAATTGCCGATTGGTTCCTCTGTCAGATGTTCGGGAGGGGTGAAAATCAATCACCTAAGGCGGGTGCGCCCCCTTGTGAAGGGAGCCCCCAGTTGGAAGGAGTGCGCCCTCGTTGACGCTGGCAATCATCGAGGCTTTTCTCACAATGAGTCAATCATTTTCCGAATCAACGTCTACGAAACGTAAACGTAATGAGGCTGATGATTCCAAGACCCTTCCCGCTGCATCATGGTTCCTCGTGGTCTTACGTACTGAAGACGGGCAGTCTTTCGGCACGGTAAATCCTTTTATTATTCAGAAAGGTGTTGATGCAATTGCTGGCCCTGTGAAATCTTGCTCTCGTTCACGGAATGGCACTTTACTTATCGAGACTGCTTCTGATTCTCATGCACAACTGCTTGCTGCCCCGCATCTCCACAGCTACCCTGTTCGTGTCGAGGCCCATAGAACTTTGACTTCTTACCCTTGTGTAATTTGTACCAGGTTGCTCGACGGTCTAAATGAGGCCAAAATCCAATCTTACCTTTCTGATCAGGGTGTCACTGCCGTCCATCGAGTAAGGAAAAAGGTAGATCCATCCTTAGTGCCCAGCCGCACTCTTTTCGTCACCTTTGATAAAGTGGTGCTGCCGTCCAAGATCAAAGCAGGCTATGAAATTATCACAGTCCGGCCGTACATTCAGAACCTGATGCACTGTTCCCAGTGTCATCGTTTCAACCACACTAGACCGTCATGTCGACACCCAGCCAAATGTGTAACCTGTGGTAGGGATGCGCACGGGGGCGCCTCCTCCTCCCCACTGTATCAACTGCAATGGTGGCCATGCCGCCTCCTCTAGGGATTGTCCCATGTATCTACACTCCTGGAAATTGAAAAAAGAACACATTGACACCGGTGTGTCAGACCCACCATACTTGCTCCGGACACTGCGAGAGGGCTGTACAAGCAATGATCACACGCACGGCACAGCGGACACACCAGGAACCGCGGTGTTGGCCGTCGAATGGCGCTAGCTGCGCAGCATTTGTGCACCGCCGCCGTCAGTGTCAGCCAGTTTGCCGTGGCATACGGAGCTCCATCGCAGTCTTTAACACTGGTAGCATGCCGCGACAGCGTGGACGTGAACCGTATGTGCAGTTGACGGACTTTGAGCGAGGGCGTATAGTGGGCATGCGGGAGGCCGGGTGGACGTACCGCCGAATTGCTCAACACGTGGGGCGTGAGGTCTCCACAGTACATCGATGTTGTCGCCAGTGGTCGGCGGAAGGTGCACGTGCCCGTCGACCTGGGACCGGACCGCAGCGACGCACGGATGCACGCCAAGACCGTAGGATCCTACGCAGTGCCGTAGGGGACCGCACCGCCACTTCCCAGCACATTAGGGACACTGTTGCTCCTGGGGTATCGGCGAGGACCATTCGCAACCGTCTCCATGAAGCTGGGCTACGGTCCCGCACACCGTTAGGCCGTCTTCCGCTCACGCCCCAACATCGTGCAGCCCGCCTCCAGTGGTGTCGCGACAGGCGTGAATGGAGGGACGAATGGAGACGTGTCGTCTTCAGCGATGAGAGTCGCTTCTGCCTTGGTGCCAATGATGGTCGTATGCGTGTTTGGCGACGTGCAGGTGAGCGCCACAATCAGGACTGCATACGACCGAGGCACACAGGGCCAACACCCGGCATCATGGTGTGGGGAGCGATCTCCTACACTGGCCGTACACCACTGGTGATCGTCGAGGGGACACTGAATAGTGCACGGTACATCCAGACCGTCATCGAACCCATCGTTCTACCATTCCTAGACCGGCAAGGGAACTTGTTGTTCCAACAGGACAATGCACGTCCGCATGTATCCCGTGCCACCCAACGTGCTCTAGAAGGTGTAAGTCAACTACCCTGGCCAGCAAGATCTCCGGATCTGTCCCCCATTCAGCATGTTTGGGACTGGATGAAGCGTCGTCTCACGCGGTCTGCACGTCCAGCACGAACGCTGGTCCAACTGAGGCGCCAGGTGGAAATGGCATGGCAAGCCGTTCCACAGGACTACATCCAGCATCTCTACGATCGTCTCCATGGGAGAATAGCAGCCTGCATTGCTGCGAAAGGTGGATATACACTGTACTAGTGCCGACATTGTGCATGCTCTGTTGCCTGTGTCTATGTGCCTGTGGTTCTGTCAGTGTGATCATGTGATGTATCTGACCCCAGGAATGTGTCAATAAAGTTTCCCCTTCCTGGGACAATGAATTCACGGTGTTCTTATTTCAATTTCCAGGAGTGTACATCTACATGGATACCCTGCATATCACATTTAAGTGCCTGGCAGAGGGTTCATCGAACCGCCTTCACAATTCTCTATTATTCCAAACTCGTATAGCGCGCGGAAAAGAATGAACACCTATATCTTTCCGCACGAGCTCTGATTTCCCTTATTTTGCGGTGGTGATCGTTCCTCCCTATGTAGGTCGGTGTCAACAAAATATTTTCGCATTGGGAGGAGGAAGTTGGTGATTGGAATTTCGTGAGAAGATTCCGTGGCAATGAAAAACGCCTTTCTTTTAATGATGTCCAGCCCAAATCCTGTATCATTTCTGTGACACACTCCCTCATATTTCGCGATAATACGAATCGTGCTGCCTTTCTTTGAACTTTTTCGGTGTGCTCCGTCAGTCCTACCTGGTAAGAATCCCACACCGCGCAGCAGTATTCTAAAAGAGGACAGACAAGCGTAGTGCAGGCAGTCTCTGTAGTAGGTTTGTTATATTTTCTAAGTGTCCTGCAAGTAAAACGCAGTCTTTGGTTAGCCTTCCCCACAACATTTTCTGTGTGTTCCTTCCAATTTAAGTTGTTCGTAATTGTAATACCTAGGTATTTAGTTGAATTTAGGGATTTTAGATCACACTGATTTATCGTGTAACCGAAGTTTTAGTTCCTTTTAACACTCATGTGGATGACCTCACACTTTCCGTTATTTAGGGTCAACTGCCACTTTTCGCACCATTCAGATATCTTTTGTAAATCGTTTTGCAATTTGTTTTGATCTTCTGATGACTTTATTAGTCGATAAACGACAGTCATCTGTAAACAACCGAAGACAGCTGCTCAGATTGTCTCCCCAATGGTTTATATAGATATGGTACAGCAAAGAGCCTGTAACACTACCTTGGGGAACGCCAGAAATCACTTCTGTTTTACACGATGACTTTCCTTCAGTTACTACCAACTGTGACCTCTTTGACAGGAAATCACAAATCCAGTCACATAACTGAGACTATATTCCAGAAGCACGCAATTTCACTACGAGCCGCATGTGTGGTACAGTGTTAAAAACCTTCCGGAAATCCGGAAATATGGAATCGATCTGAAATCCCTTGTCAATAGCACTCAACACTTCATATGAATAAAGAGCTAGTTGTGTTTCACAGGAACGATGTTTTCTAAACCCATGTTGACTGTGCGTCAATAGAACGCTTTATTCGAGGTAATAGATACTTTCTTTGAATTTAAGCCACATGTATCTTGAAGAGCAGGCTGTCCAGGAGATTCGGGTGAAGGAAATGTACCTTACCCAGTAGCTTGCAAGTTCCTGGCTAGTCGCAAACCATGTGTTCTCTCGTTCTGCACCTATAGTTCTGTTCTTTTTACCCCTCGCTCCTGCTGCATATAGACGTTAACGATGTGGGCCTGTAATTTAGTGGATTACTCCTACTACCTTTTTTGAATATTGGTGTGACCTGTGCAACTTTCTAGTCTTTGAGTACGGATCTTTCGTCGACCGAACTTTTGTATATGATTGTTAAGTATGGAGCTAATGCATCAGCGTACTTCGAAAGGAACAATTGGTATACAGTCTGGACCAGAAGTCTTGCTTTTATTAAGTGATTTAAGTTGCTTCACTACTCAGAGGATATTTACTTCTACGTTACTCATGTTGGCAGCTGTTCTTGATTCGAATTCTGGAATATTTACTTCGTCTTCTTCTGTGAAGGCATTTCGGAAGGCTGTGTTTAGTGCCTCTGCTTTGGCAGCACTGTCTTCGATAGTATTGAAACATTCCCTTAGAAAATTTTATAAATGACAGTGCTGGAAAACCTCTTACGTTATTTGACTTTCAAACAGCTGAGCAGAACTGAACGTACTCAGACATTTCTCTCTTTACTTATTCTGATCATCACTAAACTGACACACAATATTTTTAGCGCAACGCAATCTGACTTTCAATAATCGCTATAAGAAATGGCCCTGAATAACAAGAACTTACACCTTTCGACAGTCACTTACCTCACAAAAATCTTCGTTACTCGAACTACTGCAATACAGCGAGCGCCAATTCTGCCAGCTAAATAAAAGATTTTAACTACTGAAGGCACTAACTACTGATAGGCATAGTTAGCAAATGAAAGATTTTGATAGAGAACAAACAACGGATTTACCTTAATAATGTTAAAAAGTCATATATATATATATATCAGTCCATGATATCCAATATTACAAATTAACTCGTTCTGATGGACACATGTCCAGATCGTCCGCTCGCAAAATTCTGCCATTTCTCTCCTCACATCCACCACTGGTGGCGGCTCACCAACTGCGCAACGCTACGCGCTGTTCGCATCCAACTGCCCTACACTACAATAGCAAATATTCCAACAATGTAAACCAGCCACAGACTGCACACAGCACAGTCAGTGATTTTTCATACAGAGCGCTACGTGGCGTTACCAACATGAAAACCTAAACAGTCTACTTACAGTATCTCCATTGCTATCCCGCAGAAAGGCATTGATTGTTTCTTGCTGCTAACATACTTCACATACAACCAGAATCTCTTTCGATTTTCTGCCAGTTTTCGAGACAAAGCTTCGTTGTGGAAACTGTTAAAGTATCTCGCATTGAAGTCTGCGCTAAATTTATAGCTTCTGTAAAAGATCGCCAATCTTGGGGATTTTGCGTCTGTTTGAATTTGGCATGTTTGTTTCGCTGTTTCTGCAACAGTGTTCCATCCCGTTGTGTGTACCAAGGAGAATCAGCTCCGTCGTTCGTTAATTTATTTTGTATAAATCTCTCAATTGCTGCCGATACTATTCCTCTGATTTTAAGCCACATATATCTTGATGATCAGGCTGTCCAGTAGATTCGGGTAAAGGAAAAATGTGCCTTACCCAGTAGCTTACAAATGACTGGCTAGTTGCAAACCACGTGTTCTCTCGTCCTGCACCTATGGTTCTGTTCTTGTTACCCTCGCTCCATGAAGGACATGGCCATGCAGACATGTGACCTCAAATTCAATTCTGAACTTGTGAAATCGCCCATTGTAAAGGTAGCATCTCAATCCCCCTGTGCCACTGTGCAACAAACCGTCAAACTCTCGCATCAAGGGGCGAAACCACCAGCTACACAACCAGTAAGCAGGAAAGGACAGGAGGAGTACTCTCGTGAAGACTTCCTCCGTCCCTCCAGCCAAACACCACCAAAGTCTTCCTCTAATCGGAAAGGCTCGAAGAAGTCCACCAAAGACAAACGGTTTTCCCCTTCAACTCGAAGATCCTCTTTGACGGTGTCGCCACGTGGTACGGTAGCCCGGCCGGTCTCTGTATCGCTGGCGCGCACCACCAACCGTTTTTCAGCGTTGGAATCCACAAGACAGACTGCAGAAGCGGGCTGACGCTTCTGTGGACCTCATGGAGCAGGATCCTCCTGCTTCTGTACCCTGTAGCAGCGACTCTACACCGGCTGTCACCCCCTTGTACTCTGCCTTCAGGAAACGAAATTGCGCCCTCACTATCGCTTTTAGCTTTCACATTATTTACTGATTTGTTTTGATCTTCCCCTTGAGGTCGGCATTCCATCTCATGGGGGCGTCATGCTGCTCATATGGGATGACATTCATGGTCAACCCATCTCCCTGACTACACTTTTTCAAGCTGTTGCACTTCGTCTTTTCCTTCCCTGCCTGACTTTTTCCTTCTGTTCCATTTATGTACCTCTGTAATTCGATGTCACCAGGGCATATTTCCTTCAGCTCCCCCATGTCCGGTACTTGGTGACGTTAATGCACATCATCCCCTTTGGGGTTCTCCCATGATCTGTCAGAGAGGTGCTCTGTTGGCTGACCTTTTTCACGAACTTTACTACTTCTTCGTTAACACTGGAGCACCCACTTTCCTTTCAGACTCCTCGCACATCTGTTCCCATTTGGCTCTATCCTTTTGCACTGTCCAGCTTGTCCATCGTCTTGAGTGGTTCGTTCTTTTTGACACCTACTCGAGCGACCGTTTCCCATGTGCTCTCCGTTTGCTGACTCCTACCCCATCCACGTGTACGCCCAAAAGGCGGCTTACTATGGCTGATTGACAGCTTTACTCCTCCCTGGCGATCTGCGAAGAACAAGATATCCCCAGTTGTGATGACCAAGTGGACTCTCACACCAACGTCATCCTTACTGCTGCAGAACGTTCCATTCCTTGCACTTCCCCCTTACCACGTCGTGTCCCAGTCTCTTGGTGAACTGAGGCTTACTACGATGCCATTCGCACATGGAGACATGCCATCCTCGCTTTTAACCGTCATTCTACGATGGCAAACTGCATTCATTATAAACAGATGCGTGAAAAGTATCCTCACGTTCTTCGGGATAGCAGACGAGCTTGCTGGATTTCATTCACTAGTTCTTTTAGCAGTTCCACCCCTTCCTCTGTCATGTGGGCCGACCTTCGACGGCTCTCTGGAACCATTCCCCCTTTCCTGCCTCACAGTAACAGACGATGTTATCATGGACCCTACTGCTATCTCCAACACCTTGGGCCACCATTTTGCTAAGTTCCGAGAGCTTCTCACTATCACCCTGCCTTCCTCCGTCGGAAACGAACGGAGGAGGTTCGGGCGATACCCTTACCTTCTCCGAATCGTGAGTGCTACAATGCGCCTTTGCAGTTAGGGAGCTTGATCATGCTCTCAGTTCATCCCGATCCTCCACCCGAGAGCTGAATGCCATCCACATTCAGATGTTCCAGTACCTTTCTCTTGGGGGCAAGCACTTTCTGCTTAATGCGTACATCATCATCTGGGCAGAGGGCACATTTCCTGGACTCTGGCGTGGAGCCACCGTCATACCGATACCTGAGTCCGGTCAGGACAAAAACCTTCCTTCTAGCTACCACCCCATCTCTCTTACCAGCTGCGTTTGCAAGGTGATGGAACGTATGATTCCTGCCTGGCTGGTATGATGGCTCGAGTCTCGCAGTTTACTGGCGAATGCACAGTGTGGATTTCGAGCACGGAGTTCTGCAGTTGACCATCTCGTTAGTTTGTCCACCCATGTCATGAATGGGTTTCTGCGGAAATCCCAGATTGTGGCAGTGTTTTTCGATTTGGAAAAGGCCTGACACCTGCTCTAGAACTGGTATCCTCTGTACTCTTTACAGTTGGTGCTTCTGTGGCCGCCTGCTCTGTTTCCTTCAAGCATTTTTACAACATCGAGTTTTCAAGGAGTGGGTGGGTTCTGCCTTGTCGGGCACCTTTATCCTGGAAAACGGTGTGCCTCAGGGATCCGTCCTGAGTGTCGTCCTCTTTGCTATCGCCATTAACTCTGTAATGGCCTGTCTGCCACCGGGCATCTCCCGCTCCCTTTTTGTTGACGATTTTGCCATAAATTACAGTTCTCCATGGACCTGTCTCACTGAGCGGCGTTTTCAGCGGTGTCTTGATTGTCTTTACTCCTGGAGCATCGACAATGGCTTTTGCTTTTCCTCTGACAAAACCTTCTGTAAGAATTTCTGGCGACACAAGTGGTTTCTCCCACCATATTTACATCTTGGGCCTGTTGCCCTTCCGTTCGGTGAAGCTATGAAATTCATGGGGCTCATGCTCGATAGGAAGCACTCTACTCTTGGTCCTCCCATATGTCGTACCTGGCAGCCCGCTGTTCACGGTTCCTCAATGTCCTGTGTGTCCTCAATGGTACTTCCTGGGGTGCCGATCGAACCACCACCACCCTCCTCCGTTTGTACCGTTCCCTTGTCCGTTCGAAACTCGACTATGGGTGCTTTGTTTATGCGTCTGCACGTCCATGTGTCTTACGCCCTCTCAACACTATCCACCATCGTGGCATCTGTTTGGCCACCGGCACCTTACACTAGCCCAGTTGAGTCTGTATGCTGAAGCTGAACAACCATCGTCCTACCGCCGTGACTTCCTCCTCAGCCGTTTGTCTGCCATGCCGCCTCCTTTGATGATTCCTTTGATCGTCAGTATGGGGCTCGTCCTCCTCCTCTGTTACCTCCTGGAGTCCGCTTTCGGCACTTGATACGGTGGTTTAACTTCACATTACCTTCGCCTTTCCCGGTGGGTGTGACCCCTTTACCACCTTGGCTTCGTGAAGCGGCCAATGTTAACTTTGGCCTTCATTCGCTTCCTAAGGCCAGTACTCCAGCCTCAGTCTATCGCCTTAAGTTTCACGACCTTCGCATGGAACTTTTGCTATAGAAACGTTTGTACACAGTGATGGCTCTCGGACTGACCCTGGGGTCTGGTGTGCCTTCGTCATTGGCACCCGTATCTTTCGATATCAGATTCCGGCACACTCCTCCAGTATTTACAGCCGAGCTCTTCGCCTTTTGTCAGACCACGGTGTACATCCAGCGACACAGCCTTTCCAATTGTGTCCTCTGCTCAGACCCACTCGGTGCCGTTTAAAGTCTGTGAGCTGTACACCGCCCATCCTTTTGTTCAGCGGGTCCGAGAACACTGTCACTTGCTTACTCTGTAAGTAGGCTGTTTAGGTTTTTTTATTGGTAACTCCACCTCTGTATGAAAATCACTGGCTGTGCTGTGTGCAGCCTGTGGCTGCTTTGCATTGTTGTAATACTCGCCATTGTAGTGTTAGGCAGCTGGCTGTGAACAGCGCGTAGCGTTGCGCAGTTGGAGGTGGGCCGCCAGCAGTGGTGGATGTGGGGAGAGAGATGGCGGAGTTTTGTAATTTGTCATGAACTGCTATGTATATGATGATATCAAGGTAAATACATTGTTTGTTCTCTATTAATATCTTTCATTTGCTAACTATCCCTATCAGTAGTTAGTGCCTTCCATAGTTTGAATCTTTTATTTAGCTGGCAGTAGTGGCGCTCGCTGTATTGCAGTAGCTTGAGCAGCGAAGATTTTTGTGAGGTAAGTGATTTGTGAAAATACAGGTTAATGTTAGTCAGGGCCATTCTCTTCTAGAGATTATTGAAAGTCAGATTGCGTTGCGCTAAAAATATTGTGCGTCAGTTTAAGGACAGTCGTGTATAATTGTTCAAAGGGGACGTTTCAACTCTTGGTGGACCCAGTGTCGTGTTTCTGTGGGTTCCTGGTCATGTCAGTCTGGCAGGAAACGAGGCTGCTGAGGCTGTTGCCAAAGCAGCAGTCCTCGTACCTCAGCACGCAAGTACCTGTATTCCCTCAGATGACCCTGTGTTGCCGTCTGTGATGTCCTCTCAGCCCTCCCGCTGGGAGGAGATTAATTTAACTCGGTTGCGTATTGGGCACTGCCTTTCTAGCCATCGACGTTTGCTAAGTGGCGCTACCAGACTGTTTTGTACTCATTTCGCCCAAGTTTTAACTGTCCGCCACTTCCTGATGGAATGCCCATGTTTTAACAGTTTACGTTCCCGTATGGGTTTGTCGTCTGAGTTACCAGCCGTTTTAGCAAATGACGCGCGGTTTGTCGACCGTGTCTTACATTATATCCTCCAAAGCGATGTGGCGAAGGCCATTTAATTTTTAGTTTTGGACCTCCGTTTCTGTATGGTGCCTTTTTTGCCCTTTTTCAACGTGCCTGTTTTTAGCTGTCTTCTATTATGTCAATTGAGACTGATGTATAGTCGTTTAACTCACTGTCTTCATGTTCTATAGTTTTAACTTAGTTACGTATGACCAAGTTGTTTTTGCGCCCTAAAGCAAAACACAACCAAACTACGTCGGAAACATAGTTCTCTCTCTCTCTCTCTCTCTCTCTATATATATATATATATAATCATTGACATGCGCACCTTTCACAGTTACTTTTTACGTATTGCGTAACAAATAGCGTTCTAAACGCTACCGCACCTTTACGAAATACACTCCTGGAACTTGAAATAAGAACACCGTGAATTCATTGTCCCAGGAAGGGGAAACTTTATTGACACATTCCTGGGGTCAGATACATCACATGATCGCACTGACAGAACCACAGGCACATAGACACAGGCAACAGAGCATGCACAATGTCGGCACTAGTACAGTGTATATCCACCTTTCGCAGCAATGCAGGCTGCTATTCTCCCATGGAGACGATCGTAGAGATGCTGGATGTAGTCCTGTGGAACGGCTTGCCATGCCATTTCCACCTGGCGCCTCAGTTGGACCAGCGTTCGTGCTGGACGTGCAGACCGCGTGAAACGACGCTTCATCCAGTTCCAAACATGCTCAATGGGGGACAGATCCGGAGATCTTGCTGGCCAGGGTAGTTGACTTACACCTTCTAGAGCACGTTGGGTGGCACGGGATACATGCGGACGTGCATTGTCCTGTTGGAACAGCAAGTTCCCTTGCCGGTCTAGGAATGGTAGAACGATGGGTTCGATGACGGTTTGGATGTACCGTGCACTATTCAGTGTCCCCTCGACGATCACCAGTGGTGTACGGCCAGTGTAGGAGATCGCTCCCCACACCATGATGCCGGGTGTTGGCCCTGTGTGCCTCGGTCGTATGCAGTCCTGATTGTGGCGCTCACCTGCACGGCGCCAAACACGCATACGACCATCATTGGCACCAAGGCAGAAGCGACTCTCATCGCTGAAGACGACACGTCTCCATTCGTCCCTCCATTCACGCCTGTCGCGACACCACTGGAGGCGGGCTGCACGATGTTGGGGCGTGAGCGGAAGACGGCCTAACGGTGTGCGGGACCGTAGCCCAGCTTCATGGAGACGGTTGCGAATGGTCCTCGCCGATACCCCAGGAGCAACAGTGTCCCTAATTTGCTGGCAAGTGGCGGTGCGGTCCCCTACGGCACTGCGTAGGATCCTACGGTCTTGGCGTGCATCCGTGCGTCGCTGCGGTCCGGTCCCAGGTCCACGGGCACGTGCACCTTCCGCCGACCACTGGCGACAACATCGATGTACTGTGGAGACCTCACGCTCCACGTGTTGAGCAATTCGGCGGTACGTCCACCCGGCCTCCCGCATGCCCACTATACGCCCTCGCTCAAAGTCCGTCAACTGCACATACGGTTCACGTCCACGCTGTCGCGGCATGCTACCAGTGTTAAAGACTGCGATGGAGCTCCGTATGCCACGGCAAACTGGCTGACACTGACGGCGGCGGTGCACAAATGCTGCGCAGCTAGCGCCATTCGACGGCCAACACCGCGGTTCCTGGTGTGTCCGCTGTGCCGTGCGTGTGATCATTGCTTGTACAGCCCTCTCGCAGTGTCCGGAGCAAGTATGGTGGGTCTGACACACCGGTGTCAATGTGTTCTTTTTTCCATTTCCAGGAGTGTACGAACTTCACAATAACTTAGCAGATGAAGTGATCAGCTTGTGAGTGCCTGTATGACAACAAGGGAAAGGTATTTAAAAACTTGTGTGTGACCCAACATGCTGCAACAGGCAAAGAACAAGAGAGAAAGTCATTGCTGATAACTTAAAACTTCGTTAATAAGTTTTCTAAGAATGGTGTTTTACAGAAATTTTCCAGTTCAAAGAATAACACAGGCCTTAAGATTTATAACCAAAAGTTTCACTACACAATTTTAACTAACCTTCTTTCTCCTTATTTTTATAGTAATTACTTTATCATTTACGCCGGTCCGTAGCAGATTCTGTGAAAAATACGGAAAGTTTTACTAAAGTAATAGCTCTACTTTACTTTCACATTGCTATTGGCTACAGCCACTGTAACAGTTACGGATATTTAATTACAATGACGGGTCCAGGGGTCATAATGTATTATCATAATGTTGTACTAAGGATGTCAACAAATATTTGAACTACTTTCCAGTTGGTGGTAGTACAATTTTACGACTAAAAATATTTCTGTAAAAATATTCGTATTTTAAAATTGTATAGTAGTTTGTTTTGATTAACATGCTCACCTTAGTCGCGTCACTTACGGGTGGCATGGCTTTCGAAATATGTTGTCCACAGGAGGTAAGAACCCATAGTCACGCGCCCTTTGAGAGCGTGGGACACCCCTTGGCCAAGGCACTGAAAAAACTGAATATTTAACCCAAGGTAAGGTGCAAGATGCTCGAAATTCTGTGAAAAATAAGGGTAACCTACAGGCAACTACGGTTAAAATAAAATGTAAAAGAGGCAAGAGGGAACAAGGTCTAAGACGAAGAAAGAAGTGTTCAGATTAAAAACGATGTAAGACAGGCATGTAATCTTTTGCCCCTACTAACTAACCTATACATCGAAGAAGCCTCTATTGTTCCTGATATATATTAATGACATAGGAGACAATCTGAGTAGCCACCTCAGATTTTTTTGCAGATGATGCTGTCATTTACCGTCTTGTAAAGTCATCAGATGATATCTGTATGGTGCGAAAAGTGGAAATTGACCCTGAATAAGGAAAAGTGTGAAGTTATTCACATGAATACTAAAAGAAATCCGCTAATTTCGATTACGCGACAAGTCACACAAAATTTGAAGGCTGTAAATGCAACTAAATACTTACGGATTACAATTACAATAACCTAAATTGGAGTGATCACATAGATAATATTGTGGGTAGAACAAACCAAAGACTGCGATTCATTGGCAGAACAGTTAAAAGATGCAGCAGGTCTACTAAAGAGACTGCGTACACCAGCTTGTCCGCCCTACTCTGGAGTATTGCTGTGCGGTGTGCGATCCGTATCAGATGGGACTGACGTATGACATCGAAAAAGTTCAAAGAAGGGCAGCTCGCTTTGTATTATCGCGAAATAGGGGAGATAGTGTCACAGACATGATACGTGAATTGGAGTGGCAATCATAAAAAAGGCGTTTTTCGTTGCGACGGGATCCTCTCATAAAATTTTAATCACCAGTTTTCTCCTCCGATTGCGAAAACATTTTGTTGGCACCTACCTAGGGAGAAATGATTATCACGATAAAATAAGAGAAATCAGGGCCCGCAAGAAACATTTAAGTGCTCGTTTTTGCCGCGTGCCGTTAGAGAGTGGAACGGTAGAGAGATAGCTTGAAGGTGGTTCATTGAACCCTCTGCCAGGCACTTTATTAGGAATAGCAGACTAATCACGTAGATGTAGATGTAGCAATGCTGAAATTAAAAGGAAGGTCCAAGAGTGGAATTAAAATTGAAGGTGAAAGGATATCAATAAGATTCGCACATGACATTGCTATCTTCAGTGAAAGTCAAGAGGAATGACGTGATCTGCTGAATGGAATGAACTGTCCAAAGAGTACAGAACATGGACTGAGAGTAAATCGAAGAAAGCCAAAAGTAATGAGAAATAGGAGAAATCGGAACAGCCAGAAACTTAACATCAGGATTGGTAACGACGAAGCAGATAAAGTTAAGGATTTCTACCATCTTGGCAGCAAAATAACCCATGAGGAAAGAAGCAAGGAGGACATCAAAAGCAGACTAGCACTGGCAAAAAGAGCGTTCCTGGCTAAGAAAAGTCTACTACTATCAAACATAGGTCTTAATTTGAGGAAGAAATTTCTGAGAATATATGTCTGGAGCACAGAATTGTAGGAGAGTGAAACATGGTCTCTGGGAAATCCGAAATAGAAGAGCATCGAAGCGTTTGATGTGTGGTGCTACAGAAGAATGTTGAAAATTAGGTGAACTGGTAAGGTAAGGAATGAGGTGGTCCACTGGAGAACAGACAAGGAAAGGAATATATGGAAAACGCTAGCAAGAAGGGGTAGGCTGATGAGACGTATGTTAATACATCACAGGAAACCGTGGAGGATAAAAATAGTAGCGGAAAACTGAGACTGGAATTACGGTTATAGGTTGCAAGTGCTACTCTAAGATCAAGAGGTTGACAGTCGAGAGAAAACAAGCGGGCCAGAAGACTGATAAAAAAAAGAGAAAACCGCCAGGACTGGATAACATAAATAAATCGCGGGTTAGAAACAGAAACGCGACTGTGCTTTCCAGACCTTACCTCATTAGCCATATGAAATGACTGGGGCAGTTTTTCAGCAACAAAGAGAAAGTTTTACTGATTAACTTGCTGAACTCAGTCAGGAAGGGAACCAACTTCAAGGCATTTTTTTTAAATGGTTCATGTTCAGAATATCCGTAGCTTAGCCAATCCAAATGTTGTAAACAATGAAAACGCAAAAACCCGGGTCTTAAGTTTCATAAACAGAAGGAACATCATTACTTGTTAGGCAGAGCGCTCCTCCGGCAGAGCTCATCTCCAACAGACTAATATCAGTCAAGCAGCTGAGCGTCTTTTCGAGCAGATGAGCTGGGGGACTTCCACACTGAAAAAAAATATAGCAACACCAAAAACCTAATTAGTGTAATGAAATTTCAGGAATACATGTGTCTAGGTAACATAAGTGATTAACATTGCAAGATCACAGGTTAAAGTGAGCGGAGATAAGCCATTGCATTTGTCGAAAGCTGGTACAATAATAACCGGTGTAACCGCCAGAAAGATCAGTGCAAGCATGAAAACGTGCATGCATTGTGCTGTACTGGTGCCGGATGATAGCTCGTGGGATGAAGTTCCGTGCCTGTCAGACTTTGTCGGTCAGTACGGTTAATGCTGGTTGTGGATGACGCTGGAGTTGCGATCCGATGATGTCCCGTATGTGCTCGATTTGAGACAGATCAGATGGTAGAGTATCCTAAGGTAACATGTTGACACTCTGAAGAGCTTGTTGGGTTACAACAGCGGTATGTGGGAGAGTGTTATCCAGGTGTAGGTCCAGTGGGTCAAGCACGCACGTAAGTTGGTTGCAAGCTCTCAATTGGTCTCCTCCTAATCAACACATCGTCATCCGTGGCAGTACCGACTTCCAGCAGAAAACACAATCGACCACCCCGTCCCCCAGTGAACCCTCGCTTGACTCCATTGTAGTTGCAAATGGTGGTGGTGTGGCTCAGTGGAATACACGCTACAGGACGTCTGGCTCTGATCAGTCATTGAAGTGAGCATTTTTAACAGTTCGTTGTCACTGTGATGCTATCTGCTGCTCACATTGCTGCTGCAGATTCAGCGGCGGACCGTACGCCGAACAAATGTCTTCCCTTCCTGTAGTGCCAGGTAGTCGTCCGGAGCCCGGTCTTCTTGGTACCATACTTTATCGTGGCCACCGCTGCCAGCAGTCACGTACAGTGGCTCCTTTCTGCAATATCGCAGAACAACATCCGGCTTCTCGTACCCCTATTAATAGTCCTCGTTCACTCAGTGAGGTGTTGATAACTGCGTTTTTGTCCCCTTAAAAGCATTCTTAATAATACACTCACCACGTCCAACCTTAAAGGCAACTCTCGCGTCCGTTACAGCGGTATTTAAAACAAACCTGGTTTGCTCCTCATAGTGGTGCTACTAACGCCGTTCTTATGCGACTGGCGAGATATTTTAATTTACATCATCTTTCAGATGTAGAAACAAGCCTACCAACTTACGTTTAAGTAGCACAACTGCTGCTTGGTGTTGAGATTTTTTTTCTGTCAGTGTATTTCGGGCTGAACTGAACCTATCTGCAGAGACGTTGTTCGTGAGAAACCAGTGCCTGATTCTGCAGCCACATCAGCCTCCTCCTGCTGAATAACATGGTGAGATCTAGCCGTGACACGAGACGAACCGTAGAGACAGTCAAATCATGTCTATGGGGTTTCTGTAATTTCTGGTGTCATTCTGAGGACTTGCTTTCTGATTTTGCTATCAGTGTGCTTCTAACATGTTACCAATCACATATGACTTCGCGAATATTATTGTTCTATGCTGAGACGAAATTATTAGAATCATACCCCCCATCATTCACTCAGATTTGCCAGGCAAAAGTTTGATATTGTCGATACTTATCAGATGATTTAATGCAGACTTGGTTACTATAAACTGAACTGTGATTCTTGTTTTATTTAACAGCTAACGAATTCCGTATTCATCATTTTGGAGGGGACACAATTTATGTCAGATTAACATGACCAATTTATATAACGCAAAGGCTTATACACGGCGTCTAACAGATGTTACCGGGAAAAATGCCCTTGAAATAGATACTGTGATCAGACAGGCGGACGAACTCTTAGCGGCATGGAGCAGTGAATGCAGTGTTACAGTCAAAACTGATCAGTTAGAAACTATAAAATGGTCAGTGTGGAGGTCACCCGATTTTGGCTGTTGACTCAGCTGATAATATCCAGGCGGCAAATAAAGTTTTCAACTTTATCCGTCGGAGTTGGATGTATATTTACATTTGAAGTCTTCGTTGTTTTGGTTCTCTTAGTTGACATACGGCGGAAGTGAGTCTCTTACCGCCGCGTTTGTAGGCCTTAGGGGACCTCAGACTGTCTCCCCTCTCCCCCCATCTCTCTTGGCAACCCGAAAAAGCTATAATTCTTTGGGCTGCTCCTGTTAGGTAAACTTGTCGACTCTGACGTGGTATGTGTGCGGTGGAACCTCGTTGGCAGGGTGTGCACCTTCTGCTGCATGAGAGACTGCGGGGGACATTCAGTCGCTCCTAGTTGACATGTAGCCCACCCTGTTTTCTTTTCTCCCCTTCACAGCTTTAATAATTTATTCTTAACATCTTGTCGATGTCCTATACATTGACGGGACGTTCAGTAAGAAATGCATCACTTTTTTTCTCTGTGCTACCTTCGGTTAAAAGAATCCGTAATTTGTTGTGGTATATCATGAAGTATTCCCATTTCAGCTCCTAAAGTTCAACGAAGTTCCGATTGGAGGCGGCGCTATAAGTAGCCTCAAAGTGCCCTCTGTAGCGGAGGTGCGTTTCAAGCAGAGCGCTGTCACTGAGTTTCCTATGGCGCAAAACCAGAGCAGCGTGGATATTCATCAGCACTTGCATAATATCTACGGAGACCTGGCAGTGAACAAAAGCACGATGACTCATTGGGCGAGGCGTCTGTCATCACTGTGACATGGTCGTGCAATCCTGTCCGATCTACCACGTGCCGGCCGTGACTAGACCAAAGTTGGAACGTGCGGACACTCTCATTCGAGATTATCGACGGACCAATCAAACATCTCGCTGCTCAACTGGACGTCTGTTGGTAGCGCAGGCACGATCGTTCACCGGGTAGGGTGCTCAAATGTGTGCACGCTGGGTTCCTCCCCCCCCCCGCACCACGCAACAAGAATATCATCTGTTTGGCTTAATGAAGGATGTACTCCGCAGGAAACACTGCATGGATTATTGGAAGGTTATAGAAAAAAGGGGACGTTGACTCGGCCGTCGACCAGCAGAAACTATAAGGGCACATAGGCTTTCCCAGTAAGGTGGCATAAGGCCGTTGCACTGAATGGAGATGACTGAAAAATAGGGTTTTGAAGCAAAACGAGGGGTAACAATAGGAGGTACTGTAATCTTGAATAAAAATCTTGTATAAAATTAATGTGCTTTCAGAAAAACTGTTTCATTACTCATTGAACGTCCCTCGTAGATTTTCTTACTCCCTCCCCCTTTTGCTTACAGTTCAAATTGAAAAGTTTTCTTCCATTATTCTGACATGAGGTTCAAATGGTTGAAATGGCTCCGAGCACTATGGGACTTAACATCTGAGGTCATCAGTCCGCTAGAACTTAGAACTACCTAAACCTAACTAACCTAAGGACATCACACACATCCATGCCCGAGGCAGGATTCACACCTGCGACCGTAGCAGCCGCCCGGTTCCGGACTGAATCACCTAGAACCGCTCGGCCAGATGTACGGGATCTAGTGACCATTGTAGTTTGAGCTCTTAAAACTCCATCCATCCGTCCTGGCAGAAAGAGCAGCAAATTAGGTTTACTGCCTACCTCGTAGACTCGCGTTCTCGCGGGATGCAGATGATCATGCGACTCGAAGGCCTTCGGATGAGATATTAAGTGGTAAGGAAACCACATATCGCATAACCATTCGTTGTCTTAAGTTCGTGTTCGCTGTGGATAAAAGAAATTAACACAGTAAGAAAAATTGTAAGCGGTGGTGCAACTAGAACTGAAACCTGCTGTCATGCTGTGATGTCACTACACAGTGTTATAATATTCAGGTATTTTGACTGTTGTTCTACCTCCACTCTACCTGCAGACTTAGTGCCTTATCCATGCTTCAAATCCTAGAAATGATGGAGCAATTTTTTTGTTTTGTAGATAATGTGGGCTTCTTGCAGTGTATCAGAAAGGTGTAACTCCCTCAGTTACACTAAAAAGTGAGTGCGCAATTTGTAATATAAATATCTCCTGTGTAACATGGTGGATAATTAAAATTTCAGTCAATGTTACCTTTTGTTCGGTCATACGAAACAATTTCCTACTTCGTTACATGAAACGTAATGCCCTCTGCTTCACCAAAAGTACTTTTCGATTTCACTGAAAGTGATGGTCCTGTCACGCTAATATCAGGTACACAGGACGCTACTCGAGGTTTTTCTCAACGTATTACCATTAACAATAATACCACACTAAAAGATAACCCAGTTACAAAGCTTCATAAATAGATGTCTTCGACGCATCATGAATATCTGGTGGCCAGAAAAAATATGTAATGAGGAGCTCTGGCGAATAACTAACCAGATACCTATAGAAGACCAGATACGAGAGAGAAAGTGGGGCTGGTTGGGGCACACCTTGAGAAAACCAGATGGAGCCATCGAGAAAAAAGCATTGGAATGGAATCCCCAGGGAACAAGGAAGAGAGGAAGACCAAGGGGCACATGGAAGAGGACAGTGGAAGGGAAAGCAAAAAGAGTTGCCAAGACCTGGGCAGAATTGAGGCAAATGGCCAAAGACAGAGACGGATGGCGAATTCTCCTGGATGCCCTATGCCCCCATAGGGGCCAAAGGAATTAAGTCAAGTAAGTCAAGAAAGGGAGTCCATGACATTCGGATTGTGGATTTACTTCAAAATTTGTTCTTTCGGTAGTCCATGAAGACAATTTGATGTACAGGTAGTAAGGCGTGCTATTAGGCGATTTCGAGAAATTCGAAACAGATATTTTACGTGTCGATGATGTATCCATGCGTTGCGACTCTGAGCACGAGATGGTCATCCGTAACTTGTGGATCACGGGATCGAGTCCCACTGGTTTTCTTTTTAATTTGTGTGTTTTAAATGCTGGTCATATTATTTATATACAGGGTCTTCGGTTTAACAGAAGACACTGAAATATCTCTAAAACTACGTTGGATCAAAAAATGTTAAAATTCCAATTCATTTGTCTCTGAGGGGGCATCCTATGGTACCATACTCAATCCCCTATCCGATCCAGTGCGTGGATGGTGGGAGCCGGCCGCTGGTGGCCGAGCGGTTCTGGCGCTACAGTCTGGAACCGCGCGACTGCTACGGTCGCAGGTTCGAATCCTGCCTCGGGCATGGATGTGTGTGTTGTCCTTAGGTTAGTTAGGTTTAAGTAGTTCTAAGTTCTAGGGGACTTATGACATCAGCAGTTGAGTCCCATAGTGCTCAGAGCCATTTGAACCATTTGGATGGTGGGAGAACAACTTTGAAAACTTCAATGGGAACTGTTTTTTATTGCAAGATCTATATTCATTTTGTCTGGAACATTTTCTCCGTTTCGTCACAGATGCCGCTTTAATTGGAGGAACAGAAATAACACAGTCGTAATTTACGACATGCTACTCAATGGTCTTTGAATATGCAATGGCACATGGGACACCGCCTCCATGCTACGAGGGTAGGGTAGGTCAGGACTCCATAACTTCTAATTGGAAACCCCATTGGCAACGTTGTATTCCTCCGACATACCGAACAGGGGACTGCTAAAAGTACCACTGTGGCTCAAAGCGAACGTAACTACTTTTCCAGTTAGTGCTGGCCGGGGTGACCGAGCGGTTCTAGGCGCTACAGTCTGGAATCGCGCGACCGCTACGGTCGCAGGTTCGAATCCTGACTCGGGCGTAGATGTGTGTGAGGTCCTTAGGCTAGTTAGGTTTAAGTAGTTCTAAGTCATAGGGGACTGATGACCTCAGAAGTTAAGTCCCATAATGCTCAGCCATTTGAACCATTTTTGAACCAGTTAGAGTAAGTGTTCAAACGTAGTACCGCCAACTTCAATACACTTTGTGATCCGCTTTTCATATGACAGTACACAGGACAGAAACATATCTGCGGGAATGTCAGTACAGACATTTCTGATGCGCGACCCTCTTTTCACGGGCTGTTGACACTTCCTGGTACACCTTACCTTTTAAATATCCCCACAGAAACAAATCTGGAGGCGTCAAGTCCGGCGAACTACCGGGCCAATAATTAGGGCCACCTCTTCCAGCCCACTGATTGGTGTAAACACGCTCTAATACCTACAGTGCTTAAATTGCGTAATGCGCTGGGCAACCATTATTGCTGAAACGACATAAGTTGTCGAACGTCCAGGGCAACATTCTACAGTAGTACCGGAAGTTCCTGTTCAAAAAGCTTCTAATAACAGAAGTGACAAAACCTTATGGTTATGCATCAAGTTTTATAAAGTTGACTTAGGACATGGCTTGTTCTAGGCAAGCATTTAAATAATATTTTATGTTCTGAAGAAGACGTTATTACTAACGTTGAAACCTAGGTAAACGATAAAGTTAACCTGCAACTGTAGGCTGTATATTCTTACATATAAAATGAACATCCTGTATACTACATTTGAAACGTGATGTAATGTAAAAAAATGTGTTTGCATGAATGTATACTAAATTTCCAAAGTTACTTGGCTGTTTACTCATTTTCATAACAACAAATATTGTATTCCTAACTATCGACAAACGACCATGCACACACCCAGGTTCCCTGAAAATGTATGGTCAAAGCGTCCAGGTGCAAAGCAGTTCAGAGTATCTTACGCGATGACGTGTATAAGAGATTGCAGATAACTACATACTTTCATTTTCAGGAAAACTTTTGGTTTTTAGTCGTTCACTTGTCTATAGCTACAAGAACATTTGTTGTAGTGATAAAAATTAGTAAACAGTCAAAAACTTCGGAAATTCAATAAACGTTCATCCAAATATACCCTCTTATTCGTTATATTATTTCTCAGAAGTAAATATGACCGGTGTCGAAAAAAGTAAAGAGAAATTGCGAGACTCGATCCAGCAGTCCACTGATTACGAAGCTTGAACGCCAGCCACATGATCACCACCATCTCAAGCTCGGAGCAGCAGTGCACCGCTACAGCATAGACTTGTAAAACTACTCCGATGAATTTCTCAAAATTACCTAAATAGTACGCGTTATTACTTGCGCAATATGTTGTCCCAATGGACCACTAAAAATGTACAAAGATCGGAGAAAATACATGGTCCGGACAACGCGGCGTCGTCTTGTAAGTTTCTTACCGAATGAAGTGTTATGGCGGCTGAGCCAATGAAACTGCATTTGAAAGTTCAAATGCCCGTTAAGCCACATTGGCTTAGTCAGTTTCTCAAAAATCAAATAAGGAAGACGTGAGGATGATTCCTGTAAGGACACAACTACTTAAATTCACCAATCTGTAGCTATGCCTGTCCGTAATGACAGTCAGTGAGAAGGTTTATTTCTTTCTTTTAGTTCTTTTGTCAGTTTTTTCAGTAGTGTATTTGTTCAGATATGGTCTAAGAAGTTAATGAGTTAACAAGACAGGATAATCTTGAATAACATACTTTCTGTATGTCGACTTTAATGAAATGATGAAATTTCATTAAAGAATAATAATAATCATCAGTTACCATTTTAAATTTCGTTTCTGAGTTAATTAATTTTGTCTTTCGTTTGTACGTTCGAACTTTGTTGTAGAACCACTACTCTTATTTACGTGTGGTAATACAAAAGTTCATTTACACAGAAGAATTACGTATCATTTTAAAATTACGTGAACTCATATTAACTGATTAAGAATATTTATCTGAGAATTAACTCCTTTACATAATTCGGCCTTGGCACACATTTTCTAAATGCAGTGGTTTTTTTTTTCAAATATTTACTGAATTCTTTTCCGGCGTTAGCTATGGAACACAAGACTGTCTCTATTAGCAGAAAATGGTTAAATATTGCCAAGCCGACGTTTAATTATCACTGATAAAACACACATCGCTATACATTTAAGTTATTTGAAAGAATCAAAATTGTTAAATTTCTACATTAACTATCCGTCTATGAATGCACAAATGTGTAATTATTTTTAAAATCCGTCAGTCTCAGGATCGCTGTAAAAAAAGAACATTCTCTTAATTCACTGCTAATGTTTTATCTGTTCCCGATTTACGGGTTTGGTTAATTTTTCTTTAGCGGAACAATTTTTTAAATGTGCCGCCGCTGCAAATCGATCGGCCGCGGCACAGCCCAGCAACACCGCTAAAAATGCTGAAAATTCTTTAAAGAAATATTATAGATGACATGGGCAAGCTAATTTACATTAATAATACACACTTTTGATAAATTTCAATATATTTAGACCACAACAAATATTCAACTCACATTAGTTCGTAATTTCTCCTTCAATGGCGGCTAAATCTAGATACAGACAAATGACGTCTACCCATTCATAAAATACTTCGTAACAGCTTCCTATCGCTTTCAGCTCTAAAGGAGGAAGACCAAAGAATACGTAGTACATGGTTCTTTTATACTACTGCTGACTATTAACATTTCTTTGTAATTTCACGACATTATTTTTCTCTGGCTGAATTTCACATCTCTGTTATCGCAGATATTGACACATTTCGCAATTACATAATGAATATAGAAATATTACCATCCTAAATACAGAGAGAACATTACTACAAAAATATTACAATAATAACAAATGTCTTTTACACAAAATTCAATAATATTTTTTGTTAAATAATTACAGTATATACAGATTGCTCAGAGCGGCGTATATGGTACAAATACATTTTAGTTCATTAATGTGTGAGTTTGCCAGGGAACGTTACATTGCCCCCTGGCAGCATTTGGCAAAGAGTTTCTATACTTTGACACAATGGTGCCAGTAACGTTCTTCACAATTTTGTATTTTTTCATGGAATGGCTCTTTTAATTAGTCCCAGGGTTATATATGTTCATGGCTCCCCCATTTGGGCGAAGGCAGACAGGAAACCTGGGCAAAACTGTGCCGGAGCCCAGCCATCCCAGTTGGTTCATGATTAATCTTGTCTCTTTAACAGTCATTCTTTTGAATTGATTTAACAGTTTGTCATCAACGGTTACATAATATCACTGTCACATACAGTTCAACGATATACTGCAAGGTCACTTGTCCTAGGATATATCACTTAGTTTTTTGAAATCAGGATATATCACTTAGTTTTTGAAAGCATTTAGCACAGCATCACTTTTTATGATGTTCCCACTACCTACATGTTACAAATCCACCTCCTACACTCGTTAGTGTTCATTTTCACTTATCAGTTCACAGGTATACATAATAAATGTTTAATGTTTATCAAAAATGGTGTCATTGACATGTTATGCAGTTCGAGTAAATATTTTGGTAAATGTCAATAATGCTGTAGTTGGTTAGCGGTGTGGAGTGATTGTTGAGCGGCGCTCGGCGCGGCGCGTCGGCTCCGTGTAGGTCACCGCCCCCGGTGTTGACAGCTACGGCGCGGAGGGGCGTGGCTGTCTGGTCTGCTACGGGCTGCTGCGGCCGCTGCATGGCTGAGGTAGCCGGATGCGCGTTGTATATCAGCTCGCCCGTGTGACATCTTCTTGCAGTGCTCCAGCAAACATGCAACAAGTTCACAAACAGAGTACTATCCTTATGGGCATTTTTCCTGCAGTGGGAAAAAACGCACACTGTTATTGGCAGTTATTATTCAGTAGGCCTTCACTAGTCTGGTTTGCACAATGTTTCGTTGTCACAGTAACACGTTTTATGGGCACACAATATTTTTTCACCATGTCATGACTTGTTATTAGTCACACGCAAGTTTTCACCTTAGGACAAAATGTATCTCTGTAGTCAATGCGCTTTCCTAGCGTCCCTTGACACACAAAGAGTTAAAGTTTGACACTAACTTGGTCCACCGTCCGTTATCGGCTCACTGTTCGTGTCGTGCTAGTTCCTTGTCCACTTGCACACACGGCGATGATACAGTTTCTTATTGCTTGTTAAAAACAACCTCGTGACGTATTGCTGCAGGTTTAACTGTCACTGTCTCTGCCGCACAATACTGCACTTTTGTTCAAGTTTTTTCATTTACAATGTTCGTTGTGCAATTTTTGTAACAGCACATTCGTAACTTCTTTGCTCGCTCTTTACCAAGGTGTGTGATATTTGCGTACATGGTAACAAATATTAAAATTTCGTATTAGTTTGCCCAAAAATCATCTATATTTATGTTCTATTAGATTTTATTTGTGCATTCCAGCCGGATTCAGGCATATTGTTCAATAACTCCTTTGAAATCGTGTCTCACTTTACTATCAAGGTCCTACGTAACTACAGTGTAGTCTCTGTAGGCTAAAATTGACTTGGACTGTATCAGGCTAGCTCTTTTTTACTGATTGAATCTGCACATGCTTCAATTGAAGCTTCTCTGTGCGTAACTTTGCGTTACTTAAATTTGCAATAAGTTTGCCTCCCATGGTGCCCTCGGGTCACTACTGGGTGCATTATTCTCTTTGATATACTGGTTTGATAATAAAGTTCTCAGGGTCTCATATTATTGATATTATTCTGGGTTCGAATCTGTCAATCTGACAGCTACACATATATATATACATACATACATATATAATAGAAAAGATTGTGCCAAGAAATATTTCAAGTTTGACACACACATAGAAAATTATGCAGTACACAAACTAATCATTACTAAAATGTTCCTCCTGACTGATCTGTCACAATTTAACACTACAAATAATTGCACTAATCAGATTATCTGTGCAGACATTTAGAGCATGTTTTAGCTAACACTAATTAAAAGAGGACATGACACAAATATTCATAAACACATGAGAAAGTCAATCATATTCTTATAACTAAACACTTCTACATTGGTACATTATCTCTAAGACCACACGTCATTAATGTTCATTCATTTTCAAAAGAATGTGTATCTTTTTTTTTACACATAACACATAGGACATTTAGTCATTTACTGTAGGAATATTTTTACATCTTTACGCGGATACAGTCCCCGTACTCTCCCTGAGTGGGGATCTGCTAAGAGATAGCTACTATTTCCTTCTTGGACTAAGGAATGGAGTATGAGGCTCGACAGTAGGTTTTGTGAGGCTTCACCTCGATATTGTACTGATATCCCTTAACAATTCCTGTTCGTTCTGAAAATACATCTGCATAATTAGATAATAACTGTACCAAATCCTGCTGTTGCATTGAGTTCAAATTTTCGGACTGTGATACTTTGTTCACAAGTGCGTCCACATTTGCTTTTAATTGATCACTTTGTACGTCTGGATAATAGAGATTTTGTCCTATAGAATGATTGTCTAAATGTAGTATCCACTGATTCCTACATTTTATATTAATAACATTACAATTAGGCACAGTTACCTCTTCAGATCTGAGCATGGACAACTCTATCCTCCTACTCGCGTTCATCAAACTTAATTTTCCCCGAGAAAGGTCGATTACTGCGTCCCTTTCTCTCAAAAAATCTACCCCCAAAATGCAGGCTACCTTTAAACCCTTTACTACCAGGAATGAGCACGCTATGGCTTCTTCCCCTATAAACATCTCTACCCGCACTTGGAGTTTAATTATTTGTCGCTGTGCACTTATGGCTCCAGTGACTTTGCAATTATTCACGGGAAAAGTCAGCATACGCTTTTCTTTTCCCAGTACTCTGAATAAGTCCATACTCATGACACTGACAGTAGCACCTGTATCTAAGATTGCTTGCACATCAATATTGTTAATTATGATCTCTATTATCGCTTGTACTTTGTCCTTGTGCTCATTTATGCACGTGGATGGTTCAGTTATTAATTTATGTCCCATCTGTACCCCGTCATTATACCTGAGGATACGTATTCCCGATGTTTTGTTCTGTGTCGGGCTGCTCTCACCCCAAACCTCAGCCAACGAAGGAGAGCGTATCTCGGCTGAATCTAATTTGTTGAATTATTACAGGTGGATGGGCGTGGCTGCTCTGTGTCACTGACCTCCACTATGTGTAAGTTGTGTTGCGTCGGCCGCCACGGTTGCGCAATTGGCGCATTTTGTGGTGGCGGTCGGTTATTGTCATATCTTTCACTGTTTTGCCGGTCCGGACTGGGCCTCTGGTTCTGTGGCCAATTTCGGTTTGCATCATTATAAGTATTAGTGTTCCACGGCCCCCTGGCATTTTTCCATCTATTATTGCTTGGTGGGCCTGTTTCATATCGGTCATCTGACCTCCTTTTCCGGTCATTATTCACCGGCGGACTATTGCCGTTCCGGTCTCTACCTCTATTCCCGTTTTGTACATAATCTTGTCTCCTATTGTTACCTCCGCCGTTTCCATTATTTGGTGGAGGCGTGTTATTTCGACCATTCCTGTAACCGTTTCCGTTACTTCTAGCCTGTTCAGAGGCTGCCTTAACATCCTCCTGAATCAGGTCAATTGAGTCCAGAACAGACAAGAAATGTTCCATATCGTTCTCCGGTACGTATATAAGTTTTTCCCTTACGTGTATCGGCAAGCGTGATTTCAAAAGTCTGATCAAATCCCGGGATGAAATCTGCTCGTCCCAGTAACGGGTCTTATTAATGTACTTCTCAAAATATTTTCGCAAATTGCCTAATCGTGGAGAATACGGCTCTGGATTATATACCTCTTTCCGTAATCTCTCCTGAATACATGTTGACCAATATCTGGCCAAGAATGCCTTTCCAAATTGCTCATATGTGTCGCAACTGTCAGCTGCTTCGGTTGCCCATAATGCAGCATCTCCTTGTATGTAAGACATAACGAACTGTATTTTCTGTGTATGACTCCAAACGCTAGGCAAGATGTTTCTAAATCCCTTGATAAACACTACAGGGTGAACAGATTTCTTCTCCGTTGTAAAGATCTGAAACTGTCGGTTTCTAATCAGGCTTTCTTCAATCACTATTTTGGAATGACATTTATTTGTTTCGCTAACATTGGTTGCCTGTTCTGTCTCGCAGTCGCAATTTTTTACTGCTATATTTATATGCCTATCATTGTTGGACCTGGCTGGCGTGACACACGCCTGTGCGTCGTCGTGCAGCAAGCTGATTTCTAGCTCGGCAAGACGACGGCTGACATTCCGCTGCCACAGCGGAATGTCAGTGTGCACTGCTTTTTTAAGGTCCTGTTTTCCGCATTGGAGCCCGCGTCTTTGGCTTCAATCGCGGCGTGCACTTTCTCATCTATTTCCTTTATAAATTCGTTTTCGATTTTGTGCACTTGTTCGGACATTTTCTGATCAATTACTTGAGTTGTATCAATTTCTAATTGTTCGATCCTGTTAGCCAGTACACTGATTTCACCCACGATACTGGCGTTAGCCACTTGGATATTATCTACTCTATCGCTCAGTTCTTGCACCGCTTTGGGTATGGTT
Source organism: Schistocerca nitens (assembly GCF_023898315.1). NCBI lineage: Eukaryota > Metazoa > Arthropoda > Insecta > Orthoptera > Acrididae > Schistocerca > Schistocerca nitens. Next base: position 905,486,824 of record NC_064615.1, read on the forward strand.
TCATAGTTTTGTTTCATACTAACAATCTCATTTTGCATAGCTTCCAAAGATTGCATTAACTGCAAATCTCTCTCTTGCAGGCGTCGATCACGCTCTGCTTGTTCATGCATAAACGTAGCTTGGAAATTTAGCATGCGCTCGAACATAACTTTTAATGATTGCACACCTCACCACTCTCTGGTCCGTGTCTAGTGCTTGTGGGTGGCATAGTATTTCTACTTTCAACTGAGTCACTGGCTGGCAGTGGCAACATTTCTTGCCCTTCTGCCCCCAGATTCTCACATTGTACTTCCTGAACTATGCCACTAACATTACTTTGTCCCTCACTTTCTAACTCGGTATCTCTGCTTGCTAACTGTTGTTCATTATCCATGTTGATATCTTTCTGACTACGCAATCTAACCATAGTCAACAAAAGAAACAAAATCTGAACTAAATATCCTAACACTCGGGTTTCACTGACATAATCACACAAGAAATGGTCATTTGTTGAAACACACTTATTACATACTACAGTGACTAACTACTCAAATGTCCTGTTATTTTTTAAAAAAGACACTAACAACAAGCACACCACTAATGATCCGAGAACACTGCACTGAGGCTACTTTACTACCCACGGGACAACTACACTGTAGCTTTACCTTTTGGTGATCTATCTTGGGTGCAGCTGCCCCCTGGTATTGTGGTAGGTAATTAATTTTTCGATATAATGAGCTCTCTTCTTCAGCTTGCCTCTGGGTACATAGTGTTCTCATGCAAAAAATCATATACAGGTATTACCACACAATATTGGTTAGGCAATACATATAATACATAAAAAAAATTATTAGTTGTTCTCCAACAAAGTTCGACTTCTCATGGGTATTTAGTGGCCACTGCATATTCGAGCCCCACGTTGGGCGCCAATTTAATGAAATGAATTAAATTTCATTAAAGAATAGAAGAAAAATTAATCAGTTACCCTTTACTTTAAATTTTGCCTTTTTTAGTTAATTAATTTTCTTTCTGTCTGTGCGAACCTCTCTCTAATTTACGTGTGGTAATACAAAAATGCATTTTGCAAAATAATTCAGTACATTTAAAATTACGTGAACTCATATTAACTGACTAAGAATATTTATCTGAGAATTAAATCCTTTACATAATTCGGCCTTGGCACACATTTTCTAAATGCAGTGGTTTTTTTTATAACATTTACTGAATTTTCTCCCGGCGTTAGTTATGGAACACAAGACTGTCTCTATTAGCAGAAAATGGTTAAATATTGCCAAGCCGACGTTTAATTATCACTGATAAAACACACATCGCTATACATTTAAGTTATTTGAAAGAACCAAAATTGTTAAATTTCAACATTAACTATCCGTCTATGAATGCACAAATGTGTAATTATTTTTAAAATCCGTCAGTCTCAGGATCGCTGTAAAAAAAGAACATTCTCTTAATTCACTGCTAATATTTTATCTGTTCCCGATTTACGGGTTTGGTTAATTTTTCTTTAGCGGAACAATTTTTTAAATGTGCCGCCGCTGCAAATCGATCGGCCGCGGCACAGCCCAGCAACACCGCTAAAAATGCTGAAAATTCTTTAAAGAAATATTATAGATGACATGGGCAAGCTAATTTACATTAATAATACACACTTTTGATAAATTTCAATATATTTAGACCACAACAAATATTCAACTCACATTAGTTCGTAATTTCTCCTTCAATGGCGGCTAAATCTAGATACAGACAAATGACGTCTACCCATTCATAAAATACTTCGTAACAGCTTCCTATCGCTTTCAGCTCTAAAGGAGGAAGACCAAAGAATACGTAGTACATGGTTCTTTTATACTACTGCTGACTATTAACATTTCTTTGTAATTTCACGACATTATTTTTCTCTGGCTGAATTTCACATCTCTGTTATCGCAGATATTGACACATTTCGCAATTACATAATGAATATAGAAATATTACCATCCTAAATACAGAGAGAATATTACAATAATAACAAATGTCTTTTACACAAAATTCAATAATATTTTTTGTTAAATTACAGTATATACAGATTGCTCAGAGCGGCGTATATGGTACAAATAAATTTTAGTTCATTAATGTGTGAGTTTGCCAGGGAACGTTACACGACCAACAAGGATTAAACAGCACAACTGGGATTCACTATTAAATGTTTTGATCACGTGAACAGAGAGAGAACAGCAATCTATTTTCAAAGCGATCAGAATCCATGTAGATGCCTCCAATGAAAGATTAGTATAGGAAAAAAAAATTGAAATGCAAGCACAAGCAGTTAATTTGTTCTTAGCAATTTGTCAGCGAGTCACGTGTTTAATTCTGAGCGTCTTTAATTTTCTTTCAAAGACAGGAAAGTCATGAGTCTGCCTTCAATAATACGATTATGACGCTGTTACTGAAGTGAGCTATGAGAAAATGAAACTAGGAATATCAGTTTATCCTCATATCCTATACAGAAATTTCTGTGCACCCGATAAATTCTGGTCGCCTTCCCGTTGTCTTCAGTTATGTTCAATGAAGCTATTTCCGGGGATAGTTCAGTACTTCATCCTTCATTTTATCATTCATTTCCACCATTACGGATGAGTAACTTGACGGCATTGGACAGTTGCCTGATTTTGCATAGGACCAAAAATTTTAAAATGCTTTTGCGATATTGGCAGCCATCTGTCTTGAATTTGTGTGCCTCTTATGTAATTGTTCTTCCCTTCGTTTGACTCTTTCTTTTCTTTTGTGACCAACTGCTGGGTCTCAACTTGACTTATAGGTCCCTTTTGGATCCTATGAACTTAATAATGCAGTTACTGACGAATTGTGGTTCCTTACATCGTCTTAGTGAATGTTTCGTAGGTCGTCCTGTTGTTAATGAAGGAAAAAAAATATTTACGCAATCCACAATCGTTGTGTATATAAACTATACTTCCCTAGTTTGCAAAATAAACTTTGTTAGTTGTATGTTTCGGCTCATCCCGTCTCCAGGTCCAAACGAGTGATCAAGCACCGGTTCAGTGCCAAATTAACATCAAGATTATGTTTTACATCTTCACTCAATTGTGCTCTTCAGCCCAGAGCGCGAAGGCTTGTATCAAATGATGGCATGAACCAAAACATGCAATGAACAGAAACACATTTTGAAATCTTTACGAAAAATATTTACCTCCTTGCAAGTGTGGTGGCAGTTGATACTGGGCATACAGGGTAGTGACAAAGAAGCTAAATACCTCACAGCAGTTTATAATCGTAAATAAAGCAATATAATTTAGCGTGAAGATGGTATTCGGAAATGGCTTCAGCATTAAGCACATCTCTATAAATTAATCTGTCATCTCTGTGGTATTTCCGTGAACAATGAAACATGGAATACAGAAAGATACCTCACTAAAATTTCGATTGTTTCATAATCAGTCCTGTGAAGTCTGTCTTCAAAATTCAGTGAATCTCGATACACAGAAACAACATATTGTGTGTCATTTAAAACATGCAGTCAGTGAGTGGCAACTGAACTTTAATGAAAACTATTACAGTGATTGTACAGTTACTTACAGTGTTGTATTAAGTGTAACTGTCTAAAAATTACATCATTTACTGATTTTTCCCCTCATTATGGGTTACTAATGCTAATACGTAAGTGCTACACAAATAAATACATTAAAGATTTGAAATTCTTGGCTATTCATATTTCTCCAGACTTCATTACGTCTGGAAATAGAACCAATGGGACAAAAGTTCTCCTGTGCTTAAATAAACTATGTATTGACAAGATCATCACTTCATGCGGCAATTTTCTGTGAGTAGTCATTTTAGTCAGTTTGGGGACAGAGCCTAAATGCTTTATTTGGAACACCGGAAAACGTCAAAGCACATTCAAAGGACATAACTCTATTCTCTTTACAAACCTATTTGTTATTTCCGTAAGTATTTAGCATTTGCATCATAAATCCTCCAATCGCATCTCTAGAGGTGAATGTCAGATACTGTAGGCTAACAAGTAGTTCATAATCACGTTCTTTTAGAAATTGAGAAAATATATCTTCATAGCTCTCTCAACCTCCCATTCAACAATGACTACCCATGACAAATTAGTTTAGCAATAAGTGTGGCCTGTTACTGTTCTCCAAATGAAAAAGATCTGCCCTGTTGGATGCCAGTGGATCTGATAAGATTCCTTAACAACTGTTTTAACTACCGTAACTGTTCGCAGGCGGTTTTCGGAAGTACATTTTAGTGTTACAATAACGTTCATCTGTTCCTCCCACTTTAAACACATTCAGCTCCCAGCAATATTAATGTTCATACGTTTGCCAGTAAAAGCTTCTTACACAAAGTACACTACTGTCCTTAAAATTGCTACACCACGAGGATGACGTGCTACAGACGCGAAATTTAACCGACAGGAAGAAGATGCTGTCATATGCAAATCACTAGCTTTTCAGAGCATTCACATAAGGTTGGCGCCGGTGGCGACACCTACAACGTGCTGACACGAGGAACGTTTCCAACCGATTTCTCACAGCAGTTAACCAGCGTTGCCTGGTGAAACGTTGTTGTGATGCCTCGTGTAAGGAGAGGAAATGCGTACCATCACGTTTCTGACTTTGATAAAGGTCGGATTATAGCCTATCGCGATTGCGGTTTATCGTATCGCGACATTGCTGCTCGTATTTGTCGAGATCCAATGACTGTTAGCAGAATGTGTAATTGGTGGGTTCAGGAGGGTGATATAGAACGCCGTGCTGGATTCCAACGGCCTCGTATCACTATCAGTCGAGATGACAGGTATCTTATCAGCATGGCTGTAACGGGTCGTGCAGCCACGTCTCGATCCCTGAGTCAACAGATGAGGATGTTTGCAAGACAACTATCTGCAAGAACAGTTCGACAACGTTTGCAGCAGCATGGATTGTCAGCTCGGAGACCACGGCTGCGATTTCCGTTGACGCTGCATCACAAACAGGAGCGCCTGTGATGGTGTACTCAACGACGAACCTGGGTGCACGAATGGCAAAACATTTTTTCGCATGAATCCAGTTTCTGTTTCCAGCATCATGATGGTCACATCCGTGTTTGGCGACATCGCAGTGAACGCACATTGGAAGTGTGTATTCGTCATCGCCATACCGGCGTATCAGCCGGCGTGATGGTATGGGGTGCCATTGGTTACATGTCTCGATCACCTCTTGTTAGCATTGACGGCACTTTGGACAGTGGACGTTACATTTCAGATGCTTTACGACCCGTGGCTCTACCCTTCATTCGATCCCTGCGAAACCCTACATTTCAGCAGGATAATGCACGAGCGCGTGGTGCAGGTCCTGTACGGGCCTTTCTGGATACAGAAAATGTTAGACTGCTGCCCTGGCCAGCACATTCTTCAGATCTCTCACCAACTGAAAACGTCTGGTCAATGGTGGCCGAGCAACTAGCTCGTCACAATACGCCAGTCACTACTCCTGATTAACTGTAGTATTATGTTGAAGCTGCATGGGTAGCTGTACCTGTATATGCCATCCAAGCTCTGTTTGACTCAATGCCCAGGTGTATCAAGGCCATTAATACGGCCAGAGGTGGTTGTTCTGGGTACTGATTTCTCAGGATCTATGCACCCAAATTGCGTGAAAATGTAATCACATGTCAGTTCTAGTATATTTGTCCAATGAATACGCGTTTATCGTCTGCACTTCTTCTTGGTGTAGCAATTTTAATGGCCAGTAGTGTACCACACTGAAAACATATTTTCCATTTACAAATGTGGATTATTACTATTTTTTTCTTGACAGATCGAAGATTTACTGCAGGATAACAACACAATGCTCTAAATTTTAAACAAAACTGTTTTACTGAGTAACCACGTTGGGTGCTTCAGTATCATATTATACAAGAAAGAGAAGCCACTAACCATAAGCCGCCTTGATATTTCTCTGCTGGTTTTGAACTTACGGCACTCCTGAAGAGAATGTACTGACAAGTAAACCTACCCGATGGGTATACAAACTCAAAATAAGTTTTGAATCACCCCGTTCCCGAGGGTTCCGGAACCTGTGCAGACAATTGGAATAGAGATCAACAGAAACATCATTTCCGCTCTTTTTATTACTCATGAAAACCACATATAGCGTGTTGTACCACCATACAACGAGAACTTCAGAAGTGGTGGTCCAGATTGCTGAACACACAGGTACCTCTAATACTAAGCACGTCCTCTTACATTGATGCATGCCTGTTTTCGTCGTGGCATATTATCCACAAGTTCATCAAGGCGCTGTTGGTCCAGATTGTTCCACTCCTCAACGGCGATTCGGTGTAGATCCGTCAGTGGTTGGTAGGTCGCGTCGTCCATAAACGGCCCTTTTAAATCTGTCCCAGGCATGTTCGATGTGGTTCCTGTCTGGAGAACATGCTGGCCACTCTAGTCGAGCGATGTCGTTATCCAGAAGGAAGTCATTTACAAGATGGGCGCGCGAATTGTCGTCCATGATGACGAATGCCTCGCCAATATGCTGCTGATATGGTTGCACTATCGGTGGGAGGACGGCATTCATGTATCGTACAGCCGTTACGGCGCCTTCAATGACCACCAGCAGCGTACGTCTGCCCCACTTAGTGCCACCCCAAAACAACGGGGACCACCACCTTGCTGCACTCGCTGGACAGTGTGTGAAAGGCGTTCAGTCTGGCGAGGTTGCCTCCAAACACGTCTCCGACGATCATCTGGTTGAAGGCATATGCGACACTCATCGGTGATGAGAACGTGATGCCAATCCTGAGCGGTCCATTCGACGTTTTGTTGGGTGCTTCTGTACCGCGCTGCATGGTGTAGTGGTTGCAAAGATGGATTTCGTCATGGACGCCGGGAGCGAAGTTGCGTATCATTCAGCCTATTGCGCACAGTTTTAGTCGTAAAACGACGTCCTGTGGCCGCACGAAAATCATTATTGAATATGGTGACGTTGCTGTCAGGGTTCCTACGATCCATAATCCGTTGCTAGCGGTCATCCACTGCAATAGTGGCCTTTGGTTGGACTGTGCGAGACATGTCATGGACAGTTTCTGTCTCTCTGTATCTCCTCCATGGCCGAACAACATCGCATTGGTTCACTACGACACACCTGGACACTTCCCTTGTTGAGAGCCTTTCCCGGCACAAAGTAACAATGCGGACGCGATCGAACCGCAGTATTGACGGTCCAGGCGTGGTTGAGCTACATACAACACGAGCTGTATGGCTCCTTCGTTGTGGAACGACTGGAACTGATCGGCTGTCGGACTCCCTCCGTCTAATAGGGGCTGCTCATGCACTGTTGTTTACATCCTTGGGCAGTCAAAAGGACTGTGTCTGTGATACAATATCCAGTCAACATCTGTCTTCAGGAGTTCTGGGAGCTGGGGAGATGCAAAACTTTTGATGTGTGTACTTAGATATTGATCAGCTTTGAATATACTGTAGTATAGAGCAAATAAGAAGCGCACATTTCTCTAAACATGCCCATACGGCCGTTAAGAGGTGAAACACCATCTTGAAAATGGTTGAGTGTAATATTCCTGAATGATACAAAAAAACTTCAATTAAGTTCTATTGTTTCTAATGTACATTACAACGGTGCATCCAGATTTGTCGAAGTCTTTTTTTCGAAATCCCCCCCCCCTCCGTTCCCCTTCTTGTTTTTCATTTCGACATGTGAATAGCAAAACGTACAGCATAAACAATAAATAGGTTTGTAAAGAGAGAAGAGAGATGTCGTTTGCATTTGCTTTGATGATTGCCGGTGATACAAATAAAGCATTGTTTTGAAAGGAGGATATAAGATGAACATAATCAACAGTAAAACGAGGGTAATGGAATGTAGTCTATTAAATCAGATGATGCTGAGGAATTAGATTAGGAAATGACACAGTAGTAGATCAGTTTTGCTCTTTGGGGAGCAAAAAAACTAATTGTGATCGAAGTAGAGGAGATATAAAATGTAGAAAGGCTACGGAAATGAAAGCGTTTCTGAAGAGAAATTTGCTAACAACGAAAGCAGTTTTAAGTGTCAGGAAGTTCTTTCTGAAAGTATTTGTGTGAAGTGTAGCCATGCATGGATGTGAAACAAGGGCGATAAATTGTTTAGACAAGAAGAGAATAGAAACTTTCGAAATGTGGTGCCACAGAAGAATGCTGAAGATTAGATGGGTAGATCACGCAGTGAATGAGGTATTGAATAGAACTGGGGAGAGGAGAGATTTGTGGCACAACTTGACTAGAAGAATGGCTCGGTTGGTAGGACACGTTCTGAGACAAAGTGACCACCAATTTAACAATAGAGGGAAGCACCGAGGATAAAATGGTATAGGGAGACAGAGATGAATACACTCAGCAGATTCCAGATTCAGAATGAAGTAGGTTGCAATAGTTACACGGAGATGAAGAGGCTTGCACAGGATAGAGTAGCATGGAGAGCTGCATCAAACCAGTCTCTGGACTGAAGTGAACAAAAACTGCAGCGTAGCATCGTCAATACCGAATTCAGACATATATGATGAAGTGCTGTTGCAATTCTTTGATGATGATGTGCTTCGTGCGTGAAATCGAAGTGCATTAAGCACATTTTTGACTTGAACAACACTGCGCTTCCTTATTATTGTACAAATTTACAATAATGCTAAGACAATAATGGACAAACAACTTCAAATATAACAAACGTGAAAATGTTAAAACTTGACGACAAAAGTAAATACGTCAAATGTAAAAGCATGTTGTTCTTGGGTTACGTTTTTACATTCGGTGTATTTACTTTTGATGTCAAGTTGTAACATTTTCTGGTTCGTTATATTTGAAGTTTTGTGCTGTATCGTTGTAACAAATGGTTCAAATGGCTCTGAGCACTATAGGACTTAACCTCTGAGGCCATCAGTCCCCTAGAACTTAGAACTACTTAAGCCTAACTAACCTAAGGACTTCACACACTCATCCATGCCCGAGGCAGGATTCGAACCTGCGACCGTAGCAGTCGCGCGGTTCCGGACTGAATCGCCTAGAACTGCTCGGCCACCGCGGCCGGCTTGTTGTAACTGTGTTGTAACTTTGTTGTAGATTTGTACGATAATGAAGTGCAGTGTCGTTCAGGTCAAAAATATGTTGAATGTACTTTGATTTTGTGCACGAAGCACATCAAACAGTTGCAATAGCGCTTCCTCATACTCATGATTGACTTAACAATGCTATATGTTTCGCTATTAGTCAAATATCGAAATGAAACTCAAAAGGGGGATGGAGGGAATTTCGAAACAAGACTTTCGTAAAATCGTGGTGCACTGCTGTAATGCATGTTAAAAACCATAGAAAGTTTATTAGAAATTTTTTTATTTATTACCGTTTCCACGGCGCTCATTCAGAAATATTAAAACTTCATTAGTTTTCAAGGGAGTGTTTTACCCCGTTGACGGGCGTTTAGGAATGTATAAAAAAGTCTTATTTTGCTCTAGACTGAAACATAATCAAAGCCGGTCAAGATAAACGTGTAGCCACTGGTTGAATATAATTGGAAATTCTCGTAGTAGGCATCATGGTGAAAAAGTGGACGTGATTAGAGACCAATATTGCTAATGTTGGTCTAGAGGTAGCGTCGATGACTACTTATCTAACCGTTCTTGGTCCTGTGTTCCAACCTCACCACCGCTTAAATTTTGAATGATCGTCATCATCAATGTTAGTCGAAGATAACCGGCATAAGAAGTCACCCTCTTCCTGCAACGGCCTTACCAAAGACGGCGGTGGAGCGGGCAGAGGCTCATTGAACCCTCTTGTCCTTTCAGTGTGAAACTACCCCTAAAAGGCGGAAGAATCAGCAATAATAAACGGCACGAGGATGCAGAAGGTAATGGAAGCCACTGCAATAAAGATACGTAATGTGTATCAGCGGGATATATTGACTGGCAAAAGATTCTGGACTACTCTGCCACTCGGATGTCCGGGAGGGGGCTGCCAAGGGGGAGGTAACCATGAGGAAAAGGCGGAAGAATCAACGAAAGGATAAAGTTCTAAGAGTCTGGGAGTGGAATGTCAGAAGTTAGAACGTGGTAGGGCAGCTAAAAAATCTGAAAAGGGGAAATACTAATGCTCAATCTAGATAAAGTGGGTTGAGTGAAGTGAAATATAAGGAAGACATGGATTTCTATACAGACAAATGTAGGGTAATATCGATAGTAGCTAAAAATGGAGTAACGCTAGTAAAATTAGTTATGAATAGGAAGGTAGGGCAGAGTTAAAGTGAATAGTTCACTGACAGGGTAGTTCTAATCAGAATCGACAGCAGACCAACACCTGCAAAGATAGTTCATGTATATATGCCGTCTTCGTAAGCTGAAGATAAAGATAGAGGATGTTGAAGGTACTGAACGGGTACTTCAGAAGGTAAAGGGAGATGAAAATCTTATAGTCATGGGGATTGGAATGCGGCTTCAGGGAAGGAGGAAGGAGTGGAAGAAATGGTTACGGGAGAATGTGGGCTTGGTATAGAGAGAGAGAGAGAGAGAGAGAGAGAGAGAGAGAGAGAGAGAGAGAGAGAGAGAGAGAGAGACTGACTAATTGAGTTTTGCAATAAATTTCAGCTCGTAATTACGAATACTCTGTTAAAGAATCAGAAGAGGTGGTGGTACACTTGGAAAAGGTCCGGAGATACGGGAAAATTTTTTCAACTAGCTTACCTCATGCTCAGGCAGATTCCAGAATCAGATACTGGAATGTAAGGGCTCCCCTGGAGCAGATACAGACTCAGATCACAATTTAGCAGTGATGAAGAGAAGGCAGAGGTTCAAAAGACTACTCAGGAACAATCAATAGCCAGAGTTGGGATACGGAAGTACTAAGCAATGAAGAGATGCTTGAAGTTCTCAGAGGCTATAGATAATGGGATAAGGAATAGCTCAAAAGGCAGTTTAGCTGAAGATGAATGGACAGCTCTAAAAAGGTGGTTACAGAAGCTGGAAACAAAGACGTCGGTGCAAAGAAGATAACTATGAAGAAACCTTGGATAACAGAAGAAATACTTCAGTTGATGATGAAAGAAGGAAATACAGTAATATTCAGATAAAGTTCATAAATACAGGTCGCTGTGGAATGAAATAAATAGTTAGTGCAGGGAAGTCAAGACGAAATGGCTGCATGAAAAATGTGAAGAAATCGGAAAAGAAATAATTGTCTGTAGGACTGAGCGCATACGAAAGTCAAAACAACCTTCAACGAAATTAAAAGCATGGGCGGGAATTCCACAGTTAAATGCTGAGATGAGAACCGATAGGTTGAAAAAGTACACTGAAGGCCTCTATGAGGGGGAGGATTTGTCTGTTGTGATAGGACTGAGAAGTCGATATAGAAGAGAGAAGAGCTTTGGAAGACTTAAGACCAAATAAGGCAGAAGGGATAGATAACATTCCACCAGAATTTCTAAAATCATTGGGGGAACTGAAAACAAGGCGACTGTTCACTTTTGTATGTAGAATGTATGAATCGACCGACATAGCATCCCCACAATTCTGAAGATTGCAAGAACCGACAACTGTTAGAATTAACGCATGATAAACTTAATACCTCATGAGCCATAGTTGCTGACGACAATAATACCCAGAAGAATGAAAAAGAAAACTGAGGTGTGTTAGATGATCAGTTTGGCTTTAGGAAAGATAAAGGCACGACACAGGGGCAAGATCTGGTGAATGGAACGAACAGTCTAGTAAGTACAGAATATTGGGGACAGTAAATCAAAGAAAGACGAAAGCCATGAGAAGTAGGAGAAATGAGACCAGCGAGAAATTTAACGTCGGAATTCGGGATCAAGAAATAGATGCGGTCAAGGGCCTCCGCAACCTAGTCAGCAAAATGACCCATTCTGGATGAAGCAAGGACGACGTAAAAAGCAGACTAGAACTGGCGAAAAGGGCATTTATGGCAAAGAGAAGTCTACTAGTATGAAGCATACACCTTGAAGATATTTCTGAAAATGTAAGTTTGGAGCTCAACTTTGTATAGTATTGAAACGTGGACTTAGGAAAACGGAACAGAAGAGAAAACACGAATTTGAAATGTGGTGCTACAGAAGAACGATAAAAATTGGGTGGACTGGTAAGATAGGGAATGAAGTTCTGCGTGAAATGGGCAAGGAACGGAAAATAAGGAAATCACTAAGTAGGAGGGAGGGGATGGTAGGAGTTGTTACATCAGGAAGTAAGAACCACGGTGATGGAGGTAGCTGCAGAGGGTGAAAACTGTAGAAGACAAAGATTGAGATACATCCAGCAAATAATTGACGTAGGTTGCAACTGATACCCTGAGATGAAAAGATAGACACATGAGAGTAATTCGTGGTAGGCCGCATCAAACAAGTCAAAAAACTGATGACTAAAAAAAAACCTGGAGTTTTGCAGCTTCTGTCCTTCCTCAGGTGCAGTGACTCATCCGTTTTCCTCATTGGACCTTTGTAATTTCTTGTGAGATGTACTGCCCTTTACCAGTCTGGTTACATGGCGCACTGATAGTTTCCATTGTACGTGATTAGGTTCACATCAAACCAGTCAGAAGACTGACGATTCAACAGAAATTCTGAAATCCATCTGTTGTAGTATCAAAGAGCATAATTTAAATTCTAACATCATGTCATCCGTGGAATATGTCTTTCAGAATAGACTAAGCGCTTCCTAAGAAAAATTAACTCCTGTGAAATATAGTTCACTTTAGTTACAGGTAGTATTCCTAGATTTCTGGAAGGCATTTGACACCGTGCAGCGCTCTTTCAGTTAATAAAAATAGATACAATCATATATGATATATTGACAAATGTGAGCAGCTCAAACATCATTTCCGTAATAAAAATCAGCGTATCTTACTGGATATAAAATTTTCAACAGATTGAAGTAACATATGGTGTACAAAAATGAAGTGAAATAGTAATGTTAATATTGGCAAAATACGTTATCAGATGTGGTGAGCAGCACTGTCAGAATGTCTGTGCTGTCTACAGCAGGGGTCTCCAAACCGTTTAGTCCGTGGGCCACATTGACTCCTCCACGAAGTCATAAGGGCCAAGATCTACCTAGTGGGATTAAAGCACCCTAGCACGCCATGATCACCGTAATGTAAGACTAAAGCAAAGATGAAATCGCAAAAATCTAAGATTGTGGGAATAGCTAGCACTGAAACGAACTAAGATTTTTTTAATTACATAATTTTGGTTGGTGGACGTACCTGACCGAAATTCTGGCGAATTTCACCGAGAAAGAAGTATGTCACTGCAGATTCTTCACGAAAGCGTCCTGCAAAGTTAACGAAATTTCAAAATCATTGTTAGCAACACTATTACTGCAAGACGTAACATAGGTAAAGTATGTCGACGCATTGTTATTTCAAGCGGCGCAACAATAAGTTTAGTTATGTAGTCTTGTAGCAAATAGCAGAGCCAATGTCGCGGTGTACTGGTCGTGATAGGCCTCGAAACTCATTTGTTGGCAGAATAGGTACCACCTCAAATATTTGGCGGGCCGGATACCGGGGATGTCAGGCCAGCTATGCGGGCCGGTTTCGGCCCACGGGCCGTAGTTTGGAGACCCCTGGTCTACAGGAAAGTTTTATTACAGCAACTGTGTGAGGAAAGACACAATGGCTTGGAGATTTCTTCTTCGTTTGTTGAACGGTGGTTCTCTCTGTTAGGATGACTCAAAGATAATTCCCGTAACAAAAAACAGTGTACGCAGTAGTATCCAGTTAAAAGCTACGTTGAAAGCCCTGCATGTCGTTATTTTAATATTTAGGGGTAAGACGTTACACGAGACTTCGATATGGGGGGAGGGTTCTTTGAAACTGTAGCGCACGTTCAGGGAAACAGTAAACAAAAAGTGTTGCTGCACAGTTTTGAGTCATTCTTAAATGCGTATGAAAGAACATCAAAGCAGTTAATTTATCGCTTATCTCGTAATAGATTGGTGCAAAGTAGTTGAAGCTGTAACGGAATTTGAACGCAAGAAATTTGATCCTGTGTTCTGCATACGCTGTAGAACAAATTTAGATAATCAGTATGAAGACATTGTGACTGCTGTACTGCCTCTCAAGTATTTGGCATAGGAACCACGAATAAGGGGCGAGATATTGGAACATTAGAACACTTAAGAGGCATACAGCCATTCTTCCCTCTCATAAAAGAATGTAATAACAGACTTGTTCAAATTCATGCATATTATTATCTGCTAGTGGATTATGTATGGAGTCGTAGCTAGTGCAGGCATTAATATGAAGACATGTCAGCTTACTTCCAACATTAAGACCACGTGCTCTCATTTGCAAGCAGCAGAGCTAAAGCCTTCATCCTAATTTCCATAGTTAAGTTTTCTGTAGTTATCCTGTAGTTGTTGAAGTCGAATGCGGGGATGGGTTCCTTGAAATGGTCATAGTTAGTTTCATCGCTACCATCCAGCGTGATCTAGCACTCTTCTACATTTACTGAATATTAAATCCAAACATTCCTTCTCTAAATATTATACCTATTGCATATAAATTAATATAGAATTTTTGTTCTTTCATTTTCTGTATTCTGTTTGCAGGGTTCCAGATAGGCTGAAAAGATCTGAGATAAGCGGCAGCTTGGTAAAAGTGCGTGCCGTTGTTGCAGAGGAATCTTGGGTCGTCTCCACACCAAAGACAGTTTAGTGTTTTACGCGATGACAACGATGGTACATCAGTCTGATGAAAGGACAAAACCGGTCAGGCAATGGCAGAAAATCTTAGATAGCAATAATGAATACTGTTTTTAAGACATGTGAGAAATACCGAAACCTCCATACGTGGTCACATTTTATGTTTTTACAAATAGCATTTTTCCAAGACACTCCATCAATTCATATTAAGTCTCTTCTCTATGAATGACAAACAGAATGTGATAAGCTTTCATACATTGTGGTGTACTGAAGATGTCAGTATTAGTCTAGTCTCCAAAATTGAAGTTATATTTTTCTATTGTCTAAAATGGTACTTCATTAATTAAATTGCTCAAAATAGCTTGTGTAGATTATGCTGGTGAAGAATATATTACCCTTACTCACCTTCTTTGTGTGTGTGTGTGTGTGTGTGTGTGTGTGTGTGTGTGTGTGTGTGTGTGTGTGTGTGTGTGTGTGTGTGTGTGAGAGATATATATATATATTTGCTTCGTGTACTTTTGCCTGTGTGTCATTTATTTTGTGTACTTCCCCTCTCTGTCAGTCATTTTTGTGTACTTCCCCTCTCTGTCAGTCATTTTTGTGTACTTCCCCTCTGTCCTTCATTTTTGTGTACTTCCCCTCTGTCCTTCATTTTTGTGTACTTCCCCTCTGTCCTTCATTTTTGTGTACTTCCCCTCTGTCCTTCATTTTTGTGTACTTCCCCTCTTTCCTTCATTTTTGTGTACTTCCCCTCTCTGTCCGTCATGTTTGTGTACTTGTGCCTATGTGTCTTCTTTCTACATATTGACCTTGTCATTTATTTGGCCCAGCCTGTATTGATAAACTTGATTAGACCAATGTGTTTCAGAATTCAGACTCCAGCAGCGTAATCTAATGTGATTGGATTATGAGTTCCATTATTTTTAATAAGACTTTCATTGTAGCATTTGAGGAAACAACTTCAAAGTTCACACAGAATATTCAATTATACTGCATGATGCAGCTTTTTAATGTGTTTATATGAGTAGTACTGGTGGTTTAAATTTTTCGCCTACATAATGATTCATATAAAATTTTACTCTACATGAGCGTTATATGAAGTCATGTGTTAAAAAATTCGGTTAAAATATCTACTAATCAGAAAAGTCAGAAATAAAAAATTTTCTTGTTTTTTACTTTGTCAGAATTGTCCCTTCACTGTTTCATTTAAACTATCAAGTATCAGTGTCGTTAACGTTTTAGAGTTTGAAATGTTTTAACATCTTGATGTTAATTGCATTGTTGTAAATATAATACTTTGTTTCAGTATTTTCTCATTCAGTACCTGATTTTTATATTTGAATTTAAAATTTATTAAAAAATAAACAATTATGGTGGAATGTAGTCTACTTTTATTACCATTGATGTGTTTGTAGTGTTAAAGTAAAATTGTTTGCAGTAATGGGAAAGGTGATGTGGGTAGGGTAGAGAAAGTATTGACTAATGTGCTTGAGCAGTTAGTTTCTTGAACATATGCTAATCTTTGGAGAGATTTTCTTCAGGAATGTTATGTTACAGCATCTGAACATGCTTAAAGATGCTGCACATATGGATGTATGCTGTATTGCCTGAAATTGTGCTTGTCTCAACTACCAATCGCACATAAACATGAACTTCACTCCTCTTGCAGTCATGAGGCAGGGACTGCTAATTGTAGAAAGGATTCTTAATGTTACATAGGGAGGTATCAGTTCCACTCATATTTTAAGTAGTACTATAGGACTCATATGAAATCCTGATAATTTGGATTTTCTTGATTTTTCTGTTACTGAGCTTATTTCAGTATGATCAGCATGAGTTTCTGCCCAAGCAATGTTAAACAATTTCCCCTCAACTGTGAATACCTTTTTAAACACGGAATGTGACTGTCATAACTAAAACTGAATAAAACGTTTTGTCTTTGTAACGAAGTGTATCGTAGGATCTATAACAGATCAGATGAACGTGAGAATTCTTCCAAAACCACACCTGAATTGGCTGGTAGAATAGACTTTCAATAACCTTGGACCGCACCAGTACATCCTTCTCTCTACAGTTCGTGATATTACTGTATAGCCATACCAACAGAACGGCTGATTTCGTAGCTGTATGACTGCGTTATACCCCATAGAGTTGAGTAGGTTTCATTTCCTAGAAAGGACATCATTCGGCATTGAAACTTTACAATTTCCCTTTGTTCTAGCTCTTCGGTATCTATTTCTGTAGCTGTGCCAATTAAAAGCGAATGTAGAATTTTCTAGCTATCATGGATGTAATTTGTCCACAGAGAAACGGTTAACTGCTGAGAGATTCAAGGGTGTGTTCTTGATAAAGTTGGGGGGCAGAAGACACAAGCATACTGCCGTAATGCTCAGTTTGTACTGGAGACTGCGCTACACTGAATTAGATCGGACCCTTTCCATAGCTTGAAATTAACTTTACGAAAAAGTGACACATAGGATTAGTGACACTACTTTAGGAATTTTCTGTAAATATTGACATCCATTTTGACTGGTAAAAATGTTGAAGCTGCCACTGTGCTAACGAAACAGCATAGTTTCTCGTGAAAAGTCCGGAAAAAACAGTCCCGGAACAGACAGTCATTGTTAAATTCATAGTACCTGGCCTTACATGAGGCATTGTTACTCTGCAGTTTAGTAGCGATGCAGACAACCTTAGATACAAATTACAGAGAATTCTGTAATGAATACAATGTCTGTTCTTAGAATCCAGGAGGGGGAACCTAGTTGTCTAGAGGAGAGTTTTTGAAATGTTTAGCTTCGATCACAGTTCTTAAACATATGTTTAATTGAACTAACCGGTACGTTTCACATTCTAGGTAGAACGCTATTGGAAGTATAAGGGTTTTAGACTATTCGCCTAGACCTCTAGATAAACAACTAGCCACCATTGCTTTTCCCATTTGTCTGTTGACAGGCACTGTGAATATCATGATATATAGGGTGTTTCACAGTATTTTGACGATTTCAAGTTTGAATAACGCGCGCAAAAAACAAGATTAAGCGATGGTAGCGCCATATACTAGTAATGCGGAGTGTAAAGTTTCATTCCACATACAGGTGAGTAATCGTTTCGTACTGGTCGAAGCAACATCGTGAGAACACGGTGGAGTGCTATTTCCCTTACGGCGAATCTGTCGTGCGCGTGCAAGTGCCTTTCATAGGTATTTCAAGATTCAGCCGCGATATTCGATTCCTGCTCGTGAACTGCGTAAGACTGTTCCACGCTAGTGCCAGTGCATAGTCGAAAGTCAACCGCCCTCGGAAAATCCTCCGAACTTCCGAGAACATAACGTGTGCGTATCAGCTCACAGGCGAGCCTTCGCCGCTCCTTACGAAAACTTTATACCAAGAAGACAGCGCGATATGCCACACATCCAACAAGACCTTGCAAGTTCTCCGTGAAGCGTTTCATGACGGTATAATTTCCAAACGCGTTTGTGTCAAGTGGACGCCTCGGTCGATGTAGTGTTGGTCGGACGTAGTGGGTGCGTCACCCACCGCTTAATTTGCCCCAGGGGCCTCCAGCTGTATTCTGGGCAGAGTGGCTAGCCCACCTTACTCCCTCTCACTCCTCTGCTACTTCCCCTTACTTTAATCTCTGTCTTGTATCGTGGTTACAGTCAGACTTCCCAGTATTTGTCTTTTGTATCTTCCTCTGAGGATTATTCCTGGTTCGATACGTAGAGGATGAAGGGACTTAAGACCTTCTAGTTTGGTCCTCCCTTCAACTCCAAAAAATCGACCACGCAACCGCCTCGCTCGCCCGATTTACCCGTGCCGGAAATCTACGTACGGGGTTATTTCAAGGCGAGAGCATACTCCAACTGACCGAGAAGCTTGAAAAAGTTAAAAGATCGAATTCACGATGAAATTTCCAGAATTGCTCCAGCAGTTACGAATGACGTGTTTAAAAACTACATGAAACGCCTCGAGTGTTATGTAGCCGCGAATGGTCATTCGCCCGATGTAGTATTTCATAAGTAAACTGGAATAAACGTAGTACCTTGTGTAAAATGTTGAACGTTGTTTCGCAATCTGTTTCTGTGTTGTTCAAATTTGAAATCGTCAAAACATCGGGTATTTGTGTGCATGACATTTAAATTATAGACTATTTCAAAGATACTAGAGAGATTTCAGAAGCCTGTATCAAGTATCTCGAGAGGATTCAGGCATTTAATTGAATAGTAGTTAACGTAATGACACCAATTCTGCCCGATCGTTAGTGTCAGAACATTCCGCTGCCCGCCTCGTCTACTTTTTCCTGGAACATACGTAAATTACATCGTAAATTGCATCAGTGGTAAGGAGACAGGTTAGTGGTTTAGATTATTGGCAAATCGTTACAAATATAGAGATATTAATAAAATTTGTCTCCAGTAAGGAGTGACTTCTTACACACCTTGGGTCTTCACAGTTAAACAGATTCCGAAAATTTTACAGGAAGAAGATAAAAGAGCAGGGCTCCTTCATTTGCTCTCAGCGGTTTTGCATTCACCATCTTCGCAACTTCTGAATGTTAAATGCAATCTTTCCAATAAGCAAATACGTCCATCAAAGACTGTCTTTACAAATGAGTCATCCTCTTCTGTTAAATATCATTATCTTGTCAGTTACGAGAGTAAAAATTAGAGCAATAAAGAAATATTATTATGAAATAATTCAACATCATTACAAATTTGCCAGAATCAGTTTAAAAAGACAGTGCTGAAATTTAAGGATGAGATCCTTATCAATCTACCAGAAACCATATTTTTGTAAAAGAGAAACATTATAAGTGATCCACATATGATTAATAAGACATATTATTAACCCCGTGGCGTCCCATTTATAGATGAAATCAGTCTCCAAGCAATTAGAGACGACACGTCCACAACTTGCCAGCGCAATGAGAGACACAATGGCAATAGCAGACATGCGGATACCTATTATGTAGCTGCACGTTTGTTTCTCGTGATTTTGCTCTGGTAGACGTTAACAGTAATTCTTGTTCCTTTTTTATTTATTGTATTAATACTTCAAACTACAAACATAAATTTTTACACACAAACGATATTTAAATAGAAATTATGATTTTCGTGGGCGTGTTCAGGTGCGACACCAGAAGGAATCTAACAACACGACGCCTAAACGAAGATAGTGTCAACAAAAAAAATGTAATTACAAGAAATGGTATTGGCCTTTAACGAGTTTGATAGGACAATAGTTAAAACTCTAAAAATTCGTGTTGGGGCATGGCATGGTAGATTCGAAAGCGTGGTGGTAGATCTAGCGCCATTTTACACTGCGTGCATTGCCATGTGGTTTCGCTTCGTACTTAGTGTTTCCTGCAAACTTTTCACGTCCTTGTTGGTCTGTGTTAGGCGTCGGATAAATGCGTTTTGGGAAGCGGACCCAGTATTGCGCTTGGAGCCAGAGGTGTTTCACCTGGTAATGGTTTTTCACGCTTTTCGTCGACCGGCAAATGCACATTATTTAACTTTACATCTGCTAAATTTATTCGGTAAGCAACATAGGTTTTCTTTCTCTGACCGTATATTGTTCTTCGGATAATGTGCGAACTGAATAACGTCATATGAGGCACAAACAAAAAGTTTGGTCCGACTTTCGTCCCCAAGAGTGGGACTTGCGTTTACCTCCGATCCGCATTTGTTTCCACGAGTCTGGCTCGTTAATGTACGACAAGGGGTTAACGCTGACCAACGCCTTATCACTCAATTGAAAGTCACTCCTCAGAGGAATGAAAAGCACAATGTTTAAAGTAATAATACGTAGAGACGACAAAAGTCATCGGATAGCAATGTGCCCACCTACAGATGGCGATATAAAGCGTACACAATAAAATGTTCAAATATGTGTGAACGCACGCACGCACGCACGCACGCCCGAGGGAGGACTCGAACCTCCGCCGGGACCAGCCGCACAGTCCATGACTGCAGCGCCCTAGACCGCTCGGCTGATTCCGCACGGCACGTAAACAATATATAAAAGGGCAGTACATTTGGCGGAGCTGTCAGTTTTACTCTGGCGATTCGTGTGAAAAGGTGTCCGATGTGACTATGGCCGCTCGACGGCAATTCAGACTTTGTACGCTGAATGGTAGTTGGGGTTAGACGCATGGGACATTTCGTTTTGGAAATTGTTAGGGAATTAAATATTCCGATGTCGACAGTGTCAAGAGTGTGCGACCGTGAACATCGGCGTTTGAGTAGAATCGTCAGCGGTAACAAACAAGCAGCACTGCGTGAAGTAAACTCTGAAATTAATGTGGGGCGTACGACGATACTTGCAGTAATAAACTATGGCAACAGACGACTGACGCGATTGCCTTTGCTAACATCACAACATTGCCTGCAGCGCTTCTCCTAGGCTCGTAACCATGTCGGTTGGGCCCTAGATCTCAATTGGTAAGAGCTGATGGTAGGGTTAGAACGTGTCGCAGGCCCCACGAAGCCATGGACCCAAATTGTCAACAAGGCAGTGTGCAAGTTGGTGGTGGCTCCATAATGGTGTGGGCTTGTTTACACGGAACACACTCTCTTCTGGTCCTACTGAACCAATCATTGAGTTATAATGGTTATGTTCGGCTACCTGGAAACCAAATAACGGAGGAATTTTTATAGATGACAATGCACCATGTCACCGGGCCACAATTGTTGGTTTGAAGAACATTCTGGACAAGTCGAGCGAATAATTTGGCCACCCAGACTGTCCGACATAAATCCCATCAAACATTTGTGGGACATAATAGTGAGGTCAGTTCGAGCACAAAATCCTGCACCGGCAACACTTTCCCAGTTATTGGGGCTATGGAGTCAGCATGGCTCAATATTTCTGCAAGGAACTTCGAACGACTTGAGTCCATGGCACGCAGAGTGGCTGCACTACACCGGGAAAAAAGGAGGTCCGATACGACTTTAGGAGGTATCCCATGATTTATCGCTTCAGCGTGAAATACTCATGCTCATCAATTAAGGATAATTGCAGAATGTGGTGCCACACAATGTGGCACTACACAAAACTGTCGCTAATAGCATAGGCACAGAGTGAATACATACTACACAAATCTGTATGTCCACAGTATTGATGATAAGTTGAGAAAACCGTCCCGAAACACATGTGCTACAAAACGCAACTGTTTCCTGCGCATGTACCCCGACATCAATATGGGATATGATCACCATGCACATGTACACAGGCCACACAACAGGTTGGCATACTCTGGATAAGGTGGTCGAGCAGCTGCTGGGTTACAGCCTCCCATTCTTGCACCAGTGCCTGTCTGAGCTCCTGCAGTGTAGTAGGGGTTTGAAGAGATGCAGCGGTACGTCGACTGAGAGCATCCCATATGTGCTCGATGGGGTTTAGGTCTGGAGAACAGGCAGGCCACTCTATTCGCCTGATATCTTCTGTTTCAAGGTACTCCTCCACGATGGCAGCTCGGTGGGGCCGTGCGTTATCATCCATCAGGAGGAAGGTGGGACCCACTGCAACTCTGAAAAGGCGGACATAGTGGTTCAAAATGACTTCCCGTTACAGTTCCTCTGTCAGACATGTAGGGGTGTACGTGCACCAATCATAATCGCACCCCACACCATTAAACCACGACCTCCATACAGGTCCTTTTCAAGGACGTTAAGGGGTTGGTATCTGGTTCCTGGTTCACGCCAGATGAAAACCCGCCGAGAATCACTGTTCAGACTGTACCTGGTCTCGTTCGTGAACATAACCTGGAACCACCGTTCTAATGACGATGTACTTGACACCAGGCTTTATTGGCTCTCCTGTGACCAGGGGTCAGTGGAATGCACCTTGCAGGTCTCTAGGTAAATAAATCATGTCTGTTCAGTCGTCTGTATACTGTGTGCCTGGAGACAACTGTTCCAGTGGCTGCAGTAAGGTCGCGTGCAAGGCTACCCGCAGTACTCTGTAGCCGTCTGTGGGCACTGATGGTGAGGTATCGGTCTTCTTGTGGTGTTTTACACTGTGGACGTCCCGTACTGTAGTGCCTGGACACGTATCCTGTCTGCTGGAATCGTTGCCATAACCTTGAGATCACATTTTGTGGCATACGGACGGCCCATGGTACGATCTGCTGTGTTTCACCAGCCTCCAGTCGCCCTAGTATTCTACCCCTCATAATCTCATCAATATGTGTTCTTTGAGCCATTTTGAACACACGTTTACCGTTAGCACGTCTGAAAACGTCTGCACACTTACTCGTTGCACCGTACTCTGACATGCACCAACACAGCTCTGCGTATGTGGACTGCTGCCAGCGCCAACGTGCGACGACCGCAGGTCAAATGCACCGCATGGTCCTACCCCAAGGCGATTTAAATCCGGAAAATGCCCAACGGAGCGTTGTTTCACCACGTATCAGCAGTATCCTTAATTTATGAGCATGAATGTAGTTAACTGTATTAATGACGATTCCGTAGTTTCAATCTCTTACAGAAACTACACAGAATTCATTTCGGAAGCTTTGCAGTTCGGGATCTATTACTTCCGCTTATCCACAGCAACACGAAACTGGCAATGAGTCCATAGGCATGTCCCCTATACAGATGAAAAAAAACTGTTTTCTTACTTAAGTTCAGAAGTTTTGCTGAAACATAAGTACTTCAGAAACATTCAAATGATTGGCTATGAGCGCCTACGACAGTTATTCACGGCCAGAACTCTAAAACAAGACAAACCTCAAAAATTGTTCACCATTCCGAGATCAAAGCCAAATGGGTAATCATGAAATAATCACATGTAATTGGTAATTATCCTAGTCTCATAAGGCAGCCTCAATATCTGAAGAATCCACACAACATACTCCCATAAAATGCCATCCATGCTTAACATACAGAAAGTACCACGAAAATAAGGACAAACGATGAAACCACTTCACTACAACGTGAGTCAGTATGGCACATGGCGCTGGAGACAAGTTATGCTTGATGGAGGCTAAAGGGAAAACACGCGTAGCACTCACGCTGTTCGAAATGTCTGTCATACTGCTTCCACCCAGAACATTTCATGTTCTGTACCATACATTCACTTCTGAAACAGAGAAAGGACCGTCTGACAGCGAGGAAGTAAATCCTCAGCACGAAGAACCATCACCCTACACCATTTACACACTTCCGAAATATAGGCGACTCAACCAATCAGTCGAAAGAGACAACCATACCGCATGACTTGCAGAAATCACTCGCGCTCAATCGCACACCGAGCGAGGTGGCACAACGATTAGCACACTGGACTCGCGTTCTGGAGGACGACGATTCAAATTCACGTTCGACACTCCAAGTTTAGTTTTTCCACAATTCCCGTTAATCACTCCAGGCAAATGCCGGCATAATCCCTTCCAAAGGGCATGAATGATTTCGTTCCCATTCTCGCAACACTCAGAGCTTATGCTCCGTTTATAGTGACTTCGATGTCGACGGGATGTAAAATCCTAATCTTACTTCCTTCCGCTCCAGTCACAAGATTCACTCGACAGCTCTGGTACAGCGATGTTATTGAAGGATGGTGCAAACATCTGAAACAACATCAACTCAAGTAAACAGAGAAGATTAAACGGATGAACTTTGTTAACACTTTCGTTGCGCCATCGGTGCAAGCGTGCAACTCTCCAGTGCGGTCGGGGCTGGTAACGCTCGAGTGCGGGCCTGTAACACTCTGAAACTGCAGATACCGCTTGGAGCCGACGCTCCTAAACACACCTCAGCTACAGGCTGACGTCACGACCTTGTAAGATCTGTAGGATCATGTTCTATACTGACTTAATGATGACACCTTAGATGCATTACTTCAAATAAGCGCCGGCCGAAGTGGCCGTGCGGTTAAAGGCGCTGCAGTCTGGAACCGCGTGACCGCTACGGTCGCAGGTTCGAATCCTGCCTCGGGCATGGATGTTTGTGATGTCCTTAGGTTAGTTAGGTTTAACTAGTTCTAAGTTCTAGGGGACTAATGACCTCAGCAGTTGAGTCCCATAGTGCTCAGAGCCATTCAAATAAGCTACGACTGTATTGTGGTCATGTTTTAATGCCTGTTTGCTATCTGACACCTGTAGGGGTCTCAGGCGACATTATAATGTTCGTAATTTGTTAATAATGTAACAAAAAATACAATTTGGCTTCCAAAACGCATATTCTGAAGAAGGAAAAAGGAAACTGGATTCATTTGAAATTATATTTACTTCAAATGCGCATTTTTAAGATCGACTCTGATAGAGGTCGTTAATTTAGTAGCAAGTTTGCTCCTGGTATGAGAGAATTAGCCGTCTACATTTATCATAGACGCCCAGGGGACGCCAGGATGTGTAGAAATTAGTAAGCGAAACACTTTTCCTGCTCCTTTTCACATTGGAAGGTCCATAACCGCCATTACGAACAATATACGTTCGATAACTGACCGCACACAACAAAAGTTTACACGCTTGTATGCTAGCTTAGACGCTGCAACTAGACTGAGTAATCAGACAGCGAGCGCGGACGCTTATAAACGCCAGCCGCACTGGCTCGTGGCTTGTTGTGAGGCTTACAAGCGTCAGCCGCAGCGAAAGTGTTAACAAAGCACACAAAAATTTGACTCCACCTCTAACAAGTTCTGAACGCTGTAAGAAGTTTTGAAGCACTAAACACCAAGCGTATCAGAGGATTTTTTTTAAAAATCCAGCGGCCGGCCGTTGTGACCGAGCGGTTCTAGGCGCTTCCAGTCCGGAACCGCGCTGTTGCTACGGTCGCAGGTTCGAATCCTGCCTCGGGCGTGGATGTGTGTGCTGTTCTTTGGTTAGTTAGGTTTAAGTAGTTCTAAGTCTAGGGGAATGATGACCTCAGATGTTAAGTCCCATAGTGGTTAGAGCCATTTCAACCATAAAAATCCAGCTTAATGGCAGTAAAATCAAAATTCACAGACCTTCATGATTTTAAAATTCGACATTCGAAAGGTTTCCTTCTATAATGAACTTAGTGGGTTGTGGGTTTAAATCCTAAACAATGTTGCTCAAAACCTGTCTGATATGACGCATCTACCTCATTCCATTTGGCGTGCTTATATCATCAGTTTAGATAAACAATCATTATGAGAGCGTATAAATTAATTCAGAACCAGAAATTACCCAGTAGGTTATCTAAAAGTTTCCTATTAGAGACAAGCGCACTGACCATTCGGAACACCTTTTTGAAATATTTCGAAATTAAAGCAATTGATTCTGAAGGTTAAACCAAATGACAACGAAAGCTATCAGTGCGCCATGCAATCAGGTTGGTAATGGGCCGCACACCTCCCAAGAAAATACGAAGTTCAATGAGGAAGTGGCTCAGCCACTGCGCCTAAGGAAGGCCAGAGTCATCAGGCTTCCGGCAAGTTAGATGCGGCCCACCACGAATTCCTCTCCTGTGCCAACCTATTCATCTCAGAGCAGCACTTGCAACCTGCGTCCACAATTATTTGCTGGATGTACTCCAATCTCTGCCTTCCTCTACAGTTTTTACACACTACAGCTCCCTCTAGTACCATGGAAGCTATTCCCTGATGTCTTAACAGATGTCCCATCACTCCGTTCTTTCTTCTTAGTTTTTCCGTATGTTCCTTTCCTCGATGATTCCGTGAAGAACCTCTTCATTCCCTATCTTATCAATCCACCTAATTTTTTTTCAGTATTTTTCTGTAGCACCACATATCAAATACTTCGATTCTCTTCTGTTCCGGTTTTCCCACAAATCATGTGCCCCAAACGTACAAATGCACATTCTCATTAATTTCTTCCTCAAATTAAGACTTACGTTTGAATAAATGAAAAGCACCAGTTTGCTTTCGTTCTACAATATTACTTTTATTGTTAACCGGTTTTCGGCTTACAAGGCCATCTTCAGATATTTACTGAGTATTATCACCAAAGAAGTTAAATATTAGCAGACAACACTGGAAGAGAAGTAACACATCTAGACTGAAGTAGAAACATACAGTAACATCTTTGCAATGAAAAAGTAGAAACTGAACAGTACATAAATAACAATGGAGTAGACAGGAAAACCATTAGCACAAAATAGGAATAGCATACCTACATAAGTTTCTATTAATAAACAAAACTAATAAAATAAAATTAGTACTAGACAAGGCTGCATCATACATAAGGAACTTAAGCAATATCAATACGATAAACAGAAATAAATAAATGGAGGAAAATGGAGGTGTTTTGAGGGAACCCACAGTTTGAGCGTGTGAGGGTGTACTGCATTTTAACATTAACATTATAATCAAAGCAGTGGCTGTGTACCAGTTTTCATTAAATAGAGACCAGTGGGGCCAGGAATGTCCTTGTTGCCAGTGCTAGCCTGCTTTTTATGTCCTCGCTCTGTGCATCATGGGTTATTTTGCTGCCTAGGTAGCAGTACCACTTCCATTATGTTCATCTACTTAGAGATCAACAGTTTTGATGTCAAGTTTCTCGCTATTCTCATTTCTGCTGCTGCCCGTTACTTTCGTCTTTTAACGGTTTACTGTGAGTCCATATTCTGTGTTCACGCTTTTCATGCCATTCAGCAGACCTTGTAGTTCTTTACCTTCACTGAGGATAGCAATGTCATCAGCGCATCTTATCAATCATATCCTTTCATCCTGAATTTTTATCCCACTCTCCAACATTTCTTTATTTTCATTTAAAAGTTGGGGCAAGAGAATGCATCCCTGTATTACTTCCTTTTAATCCGAGCGTTTCCTTCTTAGTCTTCCAGTCTCGTCGTTTCCTCTTGGTTCTTGTACATATTGTACAAGCACATTACTTGTCTTTCCCTACAGCTTAGTTCTATTTTTCTCAGAATTTCAGACACCTTGCAATATTATAGATTGTAGAACGCTTTTTCCAGGTCTACAAATTCTATGACCGGGTATTGATTGATCTTCAGTCTTGCTCCCATGGTCAGAACTGCCTCTTGGGACCTTTACATTTCTCAAAGCCAAACTGATCGTCTAACCAGTCCTCAATTTTCTTTTCCTTTTGTATTCATACTATTCGTGTAAGCAACTTGGATGCATGAGCTGTTAAGCTGATTGAGCGATAATTCTTAGAGCACCTTGCAGACAGCCCACGTTCCTAGCACAAGCCAACCACAATTACTAGCGGTCTCAGGAAGTTTGAGTTCACATGTACGCTCAACACACACAAGACACATGTTCCAAAACGCCAGGTGTGTATTCTACCGTACGGGACAGGGGGGGAGGGAGGCCGGGGGGGGGGGGGGCGCTGTCTCCGCTGCTGGGGGCAGTCCTCCTCCCGCACTCCAGTCATCAAGACGGCATTCGGTTTCCCCACTAACCCCTACCACATCGCTCCGAGTCACTGGGTCACTGTTTCTGCTAGAGGCAGCAATCGCCATCTGTGCCCAGTGATTCAGGTGCCAACGTTAGTGCACAAAGGAAAAATAGTGCCACCCTTCTCATAGTTTTGATGCGTGAGTTATAATCTACCCAAGTGCCTAAAGCGACTCCCTACAGAGCAAGGAGTCGTGCAGTAATCTAAAGTAAAATGAAATGTTTAATCAGTGTTACAAGACTTGACCAGATTATGTAAAATTGTCAGTATAAAATGTTTGGAGTCTGAGCGTGATCTGATGATACACTTTATTAGAAATTTCAAAAGTGGATAATTATGAAGCTAGAAAGGCTTTCGGATTTAGGTTCAGTTTATTGTAAAAACATTCTGTAGAGATTTTCACCAAGCTATCTCTTTTTACTTTTTGACTAATCAGGTAAAAACAGATTTTCGAACAAAAAAATGTAAATACAAGCTAGATTAAATGATGTTTATAATTAATATACCAAGCTCAAATGACAGATATAGATTCGATACCTTTAATGTACGAACTTTCAAGATAATACTGTAATTTGGTTAACATACGGAAGTTAGAAAACGGACAGTTCAGAGGTGACAAACTACCCTTGGTTCCATTTGAAAAAGCCTGGAATTCAAGGTTTATGAATTATCAAACTGAGAATTTTATTGAATACTAGCTGTTTCCGATTGTGGCTGAGCCTTGTTAAACGGAAAAGAAAGAAAAGAAAAACCACACATTTCTAATTTGTATGGGAATTGAACATACATCATCGTCCTTGTCCTCCTCCCTCTCTCTGTCCATTTCCTCCTTCTCCCTTTCTCTTCCCCGCTCTATGATCTTGAGTGACTTTTTTTTTGTTACTATAAATTCAGATTTTGTAATAGTATTCCAATCATAAGCCCATAACACACAAATAAAACTTTCCTGTTTGCTGGGAGTGTTTCACTATTATGTATGTTTTACATATATTTATTTATATATATTAAAAATATAGAGCCTATGTTAATACGATCATTACAGTAACGTGTAAAAATTTAAAATATTCGATCCAATACTACTGAAAATTTTGGTGATGGTGTTTCCTCTTTATACATTCCATATATGTGTGTAAATTATGTATGTAAAATATGTAGCTCATGTCTGTCCTAATCTTCATTAGAGTATTGTGTAAAAATTTGAAGTAAATCAGCTAAGACTTTCCGAGATTTTTTGATAATAATCTTTCCCCTTTACATACATGGTATAAACGGTATAAACCGTATAAACCGCTAACAAAAAAATCCTGTTAGTAGAATACGAGTAATTGGTTTAAAACGCCTAGTAACATGTTTGCCCATTTCCTACAGTTCTCAAAAAAATGATTCGTTGGAAAATGTTTTTTGGAAAAGTAGACAGACAGCGCAGATGGATTAGACGTGACTTGTGGAAACATTATGCACACTAGACTGGGAAAATGCATTAAACAGGATCAAAGCATTTCGGGGTGCCTGCTCCACTCCCTCCCTAACAGAGATACACTTACGTAAGCAATCGGTTCGTGCTATTTACCGCTGTGAGTATTGACATTGCGAGCCTGAGTCGCAAAAAACGTAGGCCACAATGCGTCGATTGTCGGTATTCGTCGAGTTACCTGTGCAGACTTTATTGCAACGCTGTTAAATGTTAGAATGGAAGGCAGGTTTACTAACGAGTACGTGTTTAATTTGCATAGATTGAGAGATACTGGGCCCACGAAGAAGGCAGAGCCCCACAATGCGAAGGGCGTACATTGGAAGCTGAGGAAGAAATTCTGGACCGCATCCACGAAGACCCTACTCAGAGCGCTAGAAGCATCGCCCGCCAAGTGGGTGACCCGCACACTGTCGTTCATAGCACTTTGAAAGAGGAGCGTCTGCGGTCTTACCACATTCGACGCGTACAAGAGTGGGAAGAAAACTATTTGCCTCCGCGACGAGAATTACCATAGTGGTTTTTGTTACAAAGTGCGCAACACGGTTTTATAAACAAAATACTTGTCACAGATGAAGCGTGTTTTAATTGCGAGCGGAATAACAAATTTCCATAAATGCACACGTGTAGTGTACACAATCTGCGCCATGTAGTAGCAACACATTTTCAGTCTCTTTTTCCCGTCAATAAATGGGCGGGTATAATCGCTGATAACATTATTGGGCCTTACCTTTTACCTGCACAATTGACTGGTACCAATTACGGAACATTTCTAGAAGAAATTGCTACCAACTTTAACAGAAAATATTCCGTCAGCCGTACCTCACAACAAATGGTTCCTCCACGACGGTGGCCCATCCCCCCATTAGTCACAGAGTAGGAAGGTTTTTGAATAGACGATTTCCAGGACGATGGATAGGACTTTTGGTCCACATAGATGGCACCACGCAGTCCTGATTTAAATCTACTGGATTTTTACCTTTGGGGACATGAACTTACTTATGCTCAGCAAGTAAATAATGAGGCAGAACTTAACGCAGAGGATTTCCGATTCTGCCAGTACCATAACCACATATGTGCATGAGAGTGAACGGGTGCGACGGAACTGGGTTCGCCATAATGAAGCATGTATCGAATCGAATGGTGGGCATTTTGAACACTTGTTGTAGTGCTGATGTAACAAGAAACAAAGTAACATGGGTTTCATTTTTTGTTGTGTTACTGTTATAGAAAAGAACAACAATCTGCATTTAATTTTCGTTACAGTATTGCTGTAAAAAGAGGAAACAATTGATTGTAGTTAATGTACAACAAATTATATGTAATTGGCTGACTTTTTACTAAGTGTAACACGTTTTATTTGATGTTAGCCTTTCTTTACCACCACAACCGTCGTTATGATAAAAGAGAAAAGTCTGGTTGTACTTAATTCATTGTGTACGCAAAACGAATTTCACGTCTTGTTTAAATTGCTTCTCTGGGTAGTACCTAGCACCCAATTAACTCATCTTTCCGCTGAAACCCTTGACTTGTACATTTATAATGTACACCATAGTCATGTGGCTTTAAAGCAAGTACAGTACCAACGTAACCGGTACGAAAGCACGTGTAAACGTTATCTTAAAACCTACCACACTGTCTTCTTTAGCAACTCAAGTTCAAGACTTACTTTCAGACCTGATTTGTTAGGACATACGAAGATAATATGTTCTGACGTGGTCAATATCCTCTTGAGTCACTTTGGTCGACCTGTGCTTTTTCCTATACATGTACATCCTGTCGTTCCGAATGGACTATACCATCAGTGGATATTTTTTACCACGCGAGGAATTACAATTAAACTAAACGTCGAACTAATATTACAAGTTCACTCTTATCAAACTGCAGATAACAATTTTACTCTCAGAAGTTGCCGTTTTACGTAAGTGGCTCTGTCCGTAGGAAAAAAAAGTGTGTAAATTCCTAAGGGACCAAACTGCTGAGGTCATCGGTCCCTAGTCTCTCACACTACGTAAACTAACTTAATCTAACGTATGCTAAGAACAACACACGTACCCATGCCAGAGGGAGGTGCGAGCCTACAGCGGAAGCGGCCACGCAAACAGGACATGGCGTCTCTAACCGCGCGGCCACTCCGCGCGGCGTAGGCAGGAAAGCAACAAAGCAGTATTCGCGCATGCGTTTTTGTCAAACTGAATTACTCATTAATTGTGAACTTGAACTAACACTCTGCAACGCTCACAGAACACGGAAACATTTGACCGAGATGGCATAGCGCCTGAGGTTCAAATGGCTCTGAGCACTATGGGACTTAACTGCTGAGGTCATCAGTCCCCTAGAACTTAGAACTACTTAAACCTAACTAACCTAAGGACACACAGACACACACCCATGCCCGAGGCAGGATTCGAACCTGCGACCGTAGCGGTCGCGCGGTTCCAGACAGTAGCGTCTAGAACCGCTCTGCCACCGCGGCCGGCAGTGACTAAGGCACTGATTCGCATTTGAAAGGGTTGAAGTTCAAATATCTGACAGGCCACAGAGTTTTAGATTTTCATTGGTTTCTGAAATTCGGTCGAATGCAAGAATAATTCCTTTGAAAAGAATAGAACAAATACACTCCTGGAAATTGAAATAAGATCACCGTGTATTCATTGTCCCAGGAAGGGGAAACTTGATTGACACATTCCTGGGGTCGGATACATCACATGATCACACTGACAGAACCACAGGCACATAGACACAGGCAACAGAGCATGCACAATGTCGGCACTAGTACAGTGTATATCCACCTTTCGCAGCAATGCAGGCTGCTATTCTCCCATGGAGACGATCGTAGAGATGCTGGATGTAGTCCTGTGGAACGGCTTGCCATGCCATTTCCACCTGGCGCCTCAGTTGGACCAGCGTTCGTGCTGGACGTGCAGACCGCGTGAGACGACGCTTCATCCAGTCCCAAACATGCTCAATGGGGGACAGATCCGGAGATCTTGCTGGCCAGGGTAGTTGACTTACACCTTCTAGAGCACGTTGGGTGGCACGGGGTACATGCGGACGTGCATTGTCCTGTTGGAACAGCAAGTTCCCTTGCCGGTCTAGGAATGGTAGAACGATGGGTTCGATGACGGTTTGGATGTACCGTGCACTATTCAGTGTCCCCTCGACGATCACGAGTGGTGTACGGCCAGTGTAGGAGATCGCTCCCCACACCATGATGCCGGGTGTTGGCCCTGTGTGCCTCGGTCGTATGCAGTCCTGATTGTGGCGCTCACCTGCACGGCGCCAAACACGCATACGACCATCATTGGCACCAAGGCAGAAGCGACTCTCATCGCTGAAGACGACACGTCTCCATTCGTCCCTCCATTCACGCCTGTCGCGACACCACTGGAGGCGGGCTGCACGATGTTGGGGCGTGAGCGGAAGACGGCCTAACGGTGTGCGGGACCGTAGCCCAGCTTCATGGAGACGGTTGCGAATGGTCCTCGCCGATAGCCCAGGAGCAACAGTGTCCCTAATTTGCTGGGAAGTAGCGGTGCGGTCCCCTACGGCACTGCGTAGGATCCTACGGTCTTGGCGTGCATCCGTGCGTCGCTGCGGTCCGGTCCCAGGTCCACGGGCACGTGCACCTTCCGCCGACCACTGGCGACAACATCGATGTACTGTGGAGACCTCACGCCCCACGTGTTGAGCAATTCGGCGGTACGTCCACCCGGCCTCCCGCATGCCCACTATACGCCCTCGCTCAAAGTCCGTCAACTGCACATACGGTTCACGTCCACGCTGTCGCGGCATGCTACCAGTGTTAAAGACTGCGATGGAGCTCCGTATGCCACGGCAAACTGGCTGACACTGACGGCGGCGGTGCACAAATGCTGCGCAGCTAGCGCCATTCGACGGCCAACACCGCGGTTCCTGGTGTGTCCGCTGTGCCGTGCGTGTGATCATTGCTTGTACAGCCCTCTCGCAGTGTCCGGAGCAAGTATGGTGGGTCTGACACACCGGCGTCAATGTGTTCTTTTTTCCATTTCCAGGAGTGTAGCTATCTCAATCCTTTCCTTATTACAGATCGTTCCTTACATTCATCTCCCTCATTGTTCACAAAACGTTGAACATCAGTCCTCCGTGCTCCATTTAAACTTCGGTCATCTGATATTTCCGTGAGGTCTTCACATTTTGAATTTACTGCTAACATCATTCCGTACTGGTTTTTTTTTCCGTACTGGATATACATTTCAGTTCATGCTGTTTTAGAAATGGGACATTCGCTAATTTCAAGAGATTTGTTACTTCTTCTAAAATGTGATGTGTACATGAAAAGACTTTTGAAATGAATATGAGAGACGCTCCAACATCATAACACGTATGCATTACTTGTTCTTTTTGTGGGGTGCGCACAGAATAACGCTACTGTTAGATGCACAGTCAGCAGTTGTGGTGCGGGTTGCATACATCGCACTTCAGGGGAACAGACGAGTGCTGGAGGGGAGGTTCCGTCCGAAAATGAAGCCTACTCTCAAATTTTTTGTAGATATTAAGTGGTGCTCCTCCATGCCCATACTGGCATAGTGACTATAAAAAGGTATCTACCACCACCTTTGCTTTTGTTAGTATCTAAAATGATTTTCGCTGAAAAAGAAACAAAAGCAGCAACTATTTTCGCCTGACTTGTTAACCATTTGTAACTTTCAGAGAAGCCTCATGAGTGGCGAAATTTGAGTAAAACCTAGATTTCTCTGGTTCCCATGTTAAAATTTGCTTCTTTTGCAAAAGCACAGCAGAGTTTACATAACGTCACCTCGCTAACGTTTCGTGCAGACGCAACTGCGAGAGAATTCTGAAAAAGTGGTTTGTTAAGTTTATTAAGTGAGGAACTGAGAAGTAAGGCCAACAGTTTATCAAAAGCTCACCCTCGGTATAAAACTAAACGTATAATGTCTTCATTTATGTTGTTCCACTACTTTCAGCAATTCTCGTTTCGACGGCCCTGAAAAATTACATTCTTTCATAGAAAAAGTCTGCAGTTAGTGGGACAACATGATAAATAACGAAGTTTCTTTTAATAAACATACGGCAAAGTACTCTCCTGTTTGTGTGCTATCATTTGTCTAAATCTCGTTTCGGTATCTTAAACCGTTTGACATATGAGGAATGTTATGGATAATTCACTCCTGCGTTATCGCTGGTGCCCATGGTTGCAAATGGGTGTGCGACATAAGGTCAGTTTTCTCGAGATTGGTGGAAGATGGACCCCCAGCCAAGTCTAAAGAACTAATTATATTTGTTAGCTAAATTTCGCCAACGGCCTTGCCGCAGTGGTAACACCGGTTCCCGTCAGATCACAGAAGTTAAGCGGTGTCGGGCTGGGCTAGCACTTCGACGGGTGACCATCCGGTCTGCCGAGCGCCGTTGGCACGCGGGGTGCACACAGCCCTCGTGAGGCAAACTGAGGAGCTACTTGATTTTGAAGTAGTGGCTCCGGTCCCGTAAACTGACATACAGCTGGGAGAGCGGTGTGCTGACCACGTGCCCCTCCATATCCACATCCAGTGATGCGTGTGGGCTGAGATGACACGGCGGGCTGTCGGTACCATTGGGCCTTCCAAGGCCTGTTAGGAGTTTAGTTTAGTTTAGCTAAATTTTATATGCAGTTTTTCATTGCAAACTTTTTCCAGTTTCTCGTAGTGTCTTACTTAAATGCAAATATCGCAATAACTACACTGAGTGATCAAAAGTATCCATACACCTGGCTGAAAATGACGTAAACGTTCGTGGCGTCCTCCATCGGTAATTCTGGAATTCAATATGGTGTTGGCCCATCCTTGGACTTGATGACAGCTTCCACTATCGCAGGCATACGTTCAATCATGTGGTGAAAGGTTTCTTGGGGAAAGGCAGCCCTTTCTTCACGGACTGCTGCACTGACTAGAGGTATCGATGTTGGTCGGTGAGGCCTGGCACGAAGTCGGCGATCCAATACATCCCAAAGGTGGTCTGTAGGATTCAGGTTAGGACTCTGTGCACGTCAGTCCATTACAGGAATGTTACTGTCGTGTAACCACTCCGCTACAGGCTTTGCATTATGAACAGATGCTCGATCGTGTTGATAGGTGCAGTCGCCATCCCCAAATTACTCTTCAACAGCAAGACGGTGCTTAAAACACCAATGTGGGCCTGCGCTACGATAGTGCTACGCAAAACAACGAGGGGTGCAAGGTACCCCTCCATGAGAAACACAACCACATGGTAACACCACCGCCTCCGAATTTTACTTTTGGCCCTACATACCCTGGCAGATGGCGTTCACCAGACATTCGCTATGCCCTCGCCCTGCCATCGGATCGCCACATTGTGTACCGTGATTCTTCATTCCATACAACTTTCTTCCTCTGTTCAATAGTTCATTGTTTACGCTCCTTACACCAAGCGAGGCGTCGTTTGGCATTTGTCGGCGTGATGTGTGGCTTATGAGCAGCCGCTCGATCGTGAAATCCAAGTTTTCTCACCTCCCCCCGAACTGTCATAGTACTTGCAGTGAATCCTGATGCAGTTTGGTATTCCTGTGTGATGGTCTGAATACATGTCTGCCTGTTACACATTACGACCCTCTTGAACTATAGGCGGTTTGTGTCAGCCAACAGACGAGGTCGGCCTGTACGCGTTTGTGCTGTACGTGTCCTTTCACGTTTCCACTTTACCATCACATCGGAAACAATGGGCCTAGGGATGTTTAGAAGTATGACAAAAGTGACACCCAGTTACCTGAGCACGTTCAAAGTCCGTGAGTTCCGCGGAGCACCCCATTCTGCTCCCTCACGGTGTCTTATTACTACTGAGGTCGCTGATTTGGAGTACGTGGCAGTAGGTGGCAGCAAAATGCACCTAACATGAAAAGCGTATGTTTTTGAATGTTCCCAGATACTTTTGATCACATAGTCTATGACCATTAACGAAATGATGATCACGTCATCATGAATCTGACATTCAAAACTACAAGTAAGCGAAAACGATTTTGTTTACCGAATAGTTCCTGTAAAATCGTTTGAGAAAGATCGCACAGCGTGGGCATCGATCATGCCAGCACGTCTCTATCCAGCCGAAAGTTAGCAATGTTGGCCTCCCCTTCCAAAGGCGTGAACTTGTCCAGCACTTGAGACGACAATTGGGCACTGTACATTGGCCATCGTATCCTACACTGATTCTGCCTATAAACTCATCACGATATGGAGGGTACAACAATGCTTAAAAACAGAGTAGATTGTTTGATCCATTGATTCATAGTTTAGATATCGCTGTGGATGTAGATCACGAAATGAACAACGGAGAATACATCGATTTCGGAGAGACTCCTGTACTTAGGTTTAATCGTCGTGTTACTGTTATACACTGACGAGCCAAAAAGTTACGCACTCCTGCTTAACAGCGAATTGGACGACCTTTGGAGCGCAGTATAGTAGCGACTCTGCATGACAGATTTTCTACCCTGCTTAGTTTATCCTACACAGTTCATCATCATTCGCACTGGTGGTAAATACAGAGACCAGTGGAAGAAACAGGTGATTCCTGTGGTCGACGACAGCGGACTTCATGAAGTGAATGGATAGCTGGAACCAAAGTACAGGGCATACAAAAATCTTCATAAGTAGGCATAAATAGACATAAACATCCACAGAGCAATCCGAAGCGAAAACGTTAAACACTCTCTTATTAATGGTGGATAGGGAAGGCTCCGCATAATGGCGAGAACTGACAGGTCCGCCATGGGAGCTAGTGTGGTCATGGTATGAGTACTGTTTGACCATACTGATTGTCGGGTGGGGCGAAAAATCCAAACCACTGCCAGATACTGAAACATGGATTCAATAAATCCGTGGTAGGTGTTCGTACGTACGTGGCACCAGTTGTATTTGTACGTGTCACGCAATTCCCACAAATTACAGGCTGAATATTTGTGGGCAGGGATCTGGTGCCCAATAGCATCCAAGATGTGTTCCATCCCGTTCAGATCAGACAAATGTGCTGATACACATATGAAGGGCTTATTTCAAGTGTATATACTTGAATATTTCTGGTATCTCAACTGCAGATTTTTCAGCGCTCATTTAAGTTTAGAACTCTGTATCTCAGAATGAACAAAAATGGACTTGTACGACTATTGAAATAAGCCCTTCATATAGACCTGAGTTTAGTATCATGGTTCTGGAATCACTGCAGCACGTTTACGGCCTTGTGACAAGGATAGTTACTCTGGTGTAAGATGTTATTGCTGTTGGGGTGGATGCCAAGCATGAAAACGTGCAGGTGATCTGAAATAATGTTCATATAGTCTACGACTGTCTTAGTGCATTCGATTGCTATTGCAGATACCATAGGAGCTGAAAGCCTAGGTGAACACCCACAATGACATAATACTGCTCCACCAATCTGCGTCTGCGGCACAGTGGATGTTTCGAGCAGCAGTTTGTCTGGATGACGGTATATCTAAATTCGACCATCGACCTGCCATAAGAAATATGTTTCATCCAATCAGGCGACATGTTTGCACTGATCCACGACCCAATCCAGCCTCACTGATCCCTTGTCAAGTGTAATCGTAATGGATGATGTCATTGGGTCAATGTGGAAACACGTAGCGGTAGTCTGGTGTGGTCTGTCCTTTGAAAAGTCGCATACATCAGTGCTATTCCCAACTTGTGGCCTTTATCGTCGCTACAGCGATTCCCCAATCATCATGTAATCGCATAGATATACAGGGTGATTGTAATTAAACTTTCGCTAGTTGAGCAACTGTATATGGAAAACTACAGTCAAAAGAGGAAAGAAAGAAGACGTATGACGAAGGAATTATCCGAATGGGACGGAAATTGCTAGATGTGATGCACATATATAGACAAACAAATTATTAGTTTCAGAAAAAATTAGGATTATTTATTCAAGAGAAAGAGTTTCACAAACTGAGCAAGTCAATAACGCGTTGGTCAACCTTTGGCCCTTATGCAAGCAGTCATTCGGCATGGCATTGATTGTTATTGTGCCAAATTGTGTACAATTGGCGCATTAGGTCGTCAAAATCCTTTGGTGGTTGGAGGGCCCTGCTCCTAATGCTCCAAACGATCTCAGTTGGGGAGAGATATGGTGACCTTGCTGGCCAAGGTAGAGTTTGGAAAATACGACGACAGGCAGCAGTAACTCTCGCCGTATGCAGAAGGGGATTATCCTGCTCAATTGTAAGCCCAGGATAGCTTGCCATGAAGAGCGACAAGCCGTGCTGTAAGGGTACTCGGACAGCCAAAGGAATCCTGCTATGAAAAGAAATGGCACCCCAGACAATCACTCCCGTCGGGTTGGTATCCCACTACTGTCTGGGGCATCTCCAGACACGTCTTCGGCCTGGAATCTCATTGAATGAGGTAGAAATATTTTCCGTGATGAGTCGCTCTTCAACTGAGCCCGGACCACAAACGAAGAAGTGTCAGGAGGTGACCCAGACATACGCCCCAAGAACCAGGAGTGATGATGGTCTGAGGTGTCAGTATTTTTCATAACAGGCCCCCTTTGGTTGTAATCCACGGCACCCTTATAGCACAGCGGTACGGCGACGATATTCTACACTCTCTTTTGTTGCCCTTCATGGCAAGCCATCCTGGGCTTATATTTCAGCAAGATGCCCGCTCTCACATGGCGAGGGTTTCTACTGCTTGTCATCGTGCTTGCCAAACTCTACCTTGACCAGCAGTGTCACCGGATCTCTCCCAAACTGATAACTTTTGGAGCATTATGGGCGCAGAGTCCTTCAACCAGCTCGGGTTTTTGACAATCTAACGCGCCAGTTGGTCAGAATTTGGCACGATATCTGTCAGGAGGTTGCAACAATGCCAGGCTGAAGAACTGCTTGCATAAGGGCCAGAGGGAGACCAACTCCTATTAACGTTCTCAGTTTGTGAAGCTGTTTCTCTTGAATGAATCATCCAATTTTTCTGAAATGGTGTTCATTTGTCTGTCTTACATGCACATCACAAATACTGATTTCTTTCCCATTCGGATAATTCCTTCGTGATGAGTCCCTTTTTTGTCTTAGAGTGTATTTATTGTATGGATACTGTGCAATGCAGGATTGTCGTTGATAGTAGTGTCAGTCATGATTTGCTGTTAGGTATGGCGGTATAAGGTTGGAACACGAGCATCAGTGTGCACTACAGTTGCAGAAAGTCAAGGTGAGTAGGCTTTTACTCATAAAGCTGTTTCAGCAAAACAATAGCAACAGTGCTGCTGCTCTTCGCCAATGTCGACGTATTCAAGGAATACAGAGAAGTTCTCTTTCCACACTGGGGTCGAAGAACATGATTCGGAATTTCAAATTGACTGGGGATTTGGTAATAGCTCCTGAAGGGGAGGAGACGATCGCCACTTGCGCTACAAATTGTTGAAGAAATATCACCGTCATCAACGCTGAGATTGCTGAATGCAAAGTGCGATTTTCAAGTTCTGTACAAGCTGTGTCACGACAACTGAACATTCCGTGGTCCACCATTCGAAAAGTGCTTCGAGCAATTGTAAAACATTATCTCTAGTGCAGCTCCAGGCTGTCGTGGATTCAGGTGGTCGTCACGTCGAGCAACGTGTGGCAACCGAAACGTAAACATGGTACACAGTTAACAAATTTTATCCTCTCATATGGTAATAAATGTGTTGTTTCAATTGTTTATTCGTTATTTCTCTTGCACATGTCCTTACAAATGCTTCCAAGAAGTTTCATCGCCCTACAATCGGTCGTTTTCCCTGAGTTCTCCCTCAAGTAGTGGGAGTTTGATTATAACCGCCCTGTACTTCCTTGCAAAAAATGAAGCACCTACAAGGGGAGGACGAAACGTAGTAAAATTACAGTTTGAGAGGATCTGTGATTGCAAAATTGAGTTACTAGGACCTTACCAGTACGGACCCTCTTACCAGTATGACGTTCCAGCCCCTCGATATGGATGAACATACTGATTTGGTTGGGAAGGGTTTCATAAAGCCGTTGTTTCCTCTCGTGAGCAGTCTGGACAGCAACTTCTGGAACTCATACTTGGCATTCTTGTAATTGGCACTGGGACAGAGTTGACGTCCAAGGTGGTCCTACACTTGTCCTATCGGGGACAGATGTTGGGATCTCGCTGGCCACTGATGAACCTAAACGTAAGACAGTTCATAGAAACGTGTGCTACATGTGGATGAGCAGAGTCCATTGAAAACTGACGCCACTATACGTTTGCGTGATAGGTAACGTGTTCACATCTACATGAGTCTTCTGGTATTCACACGTAATTGCCTAGCGGGTGGTTCATCAGAGCATGTTCAGACTACTTCTTTACTGTTTCACTCTCTAACAGCGTGAGTCCGCAGCTCGTGGTCTAGTGCCTAGCGTAGCTGCCTCTGGATCACGGGCTCCCGGGGACTGGGTGTTTGTGTTCTCCTCATCGTCTTTAATCATCATTCCTGACAGTGGCTGGATGGGACTGTGTAAAAACTGGGACTTTGTACGGGCGCTGATGACGGCGCAGTTGAGCGCCCCACAAACCAAACATAATCATCATCATCGTCGAACAGCGCGCGCCAAAAACTAACACTGAAATGTTTCCTTGCGAGCTCTGATTTCTGTCGCTTTCTTACGACGATGATTTCTTCCTATTTAGGTTGGCATCTGAAGGATGGCAGTGTATCTTCGAAGACAAGTAAAAATCGAGCGACACATAATTTTTGGTGATATGATAACGCCGTAACTCGTAAGAAGGAGATTATCGAATCTGTATCTGACTGGGATGAAACTCTTATCTCAAGATCACTGGGTGTCAAGTCACACAACCATTGTCTGATTACAGACTTGACAACTTATATTCATGGTCATGCCGCATTTCCCATCCCCCAGGGAAACAGCCAAAAATTGATCAAGGTCTCGCATGAGACCTCCGATCGTACCCACCTCAGGCAAGAGGAATAAGTCATGACGTAACTCTATATGTGATATAAAACTGGCAGGAAAGCACTCACATCTCCGATCTCTCTCATCCAATGGGAGCAAAATAAAATGGGGGCAAACCCAATGGACCAATAAGATTCGAGCTTCCCCTTATCTTTCATAAGTAGCTCAACTCTGTAGGCTATGCTTTATGGAGAGAAGATCAAGTTTCTTATTTAAACAATACTTCTACAGCGAAATTGTTTGGAAATAATAACAATGATATAACAAATTAGCTTTATTGTTTATTATTAACAATTTATTTTTTGCAATAAAATTTGTGTGTAATAATTTTTCCTGTTTATTAACATTTTTCCGTTTATTTATAAAGCTATTCGTTTCTGGTGACACATCTCGCAGTGGTTTTTTACAATGCCATTTTTTCTAATATACAATAATTTCCAAAACTAATTTTTTAAAGTTTTTTAATGTATTTAAACAACCGTTTGTTTCTTCATCACATTAATTTTATTTAGAACGATTTTTTTTTTTTCGGATGAGTAAAGACTATCAAGTACATTTACTTGCTCTAAAGCTAGTATAGAAGGAAGGTCCTTAAGTACTGTTTTTCCCATTTTGTTTCTATAAACACTTGTTACTCTTTTCCAGAATTTATGTTTTCTTTCTGATCATACAATATTTACATTTCTTTGTTATTGTAGTTACATTTAATGAATGCTATTTTCCTCTATGAACAACACATATTCGGGAAATAGGGACAAGCAGTTTGAGGTGAAACTCCTTCCCCTCCCCCCCCCCCCCCACCTTCTCTCTCTCTCTCTCTCTCTCTCTCTCTCTCTCTCTCTCTCTCTTTTTTACTACTACTACTTCTTACACGCACACACAGTGTGCAGTCGTGTACACGGTACATAATATACAGTACATCCACTCATAAAAAGCAATTGATTCAAACACTAGCACATACACATCAACTGTGTACAAATAAATACACAGTGGCAGACTCAGTCACTCCCGTGAATAGCGTGGTTACGAGAGACACCATTACTTTTATTTTACCTGCAGTACAGTATGCAACTCATTAGTTCTCGTTACAAGAACAGCTGCTTTACGCAACATGTGTAGAGAGGTGTCAAAGCCCTCAAGCAGACACCTCTTGTAAACCTCTGTTGAGGTGGCCTTCGAAGCAGCAGAATGCACATCATTACTTGCATCTATGTGGTAGGCGTCCATTTAGATGTGAACACTGCAAACTCTACAGTCTGTGAACAGTTTGCTTCATCTTTCATCACTCTGATAATCTTTTTGTTTTGTGATGATATTTCGAAAGGGTTATTGGCCACAAATACACACGTGTTGAATTCTTCGCGATTGTCCTTAATTACATCATATGGACCGCAGGCTTTCACCCAGTAGATGAAATTGTCTGTTTTCATACGAAAAAAGTTGGGATCGGCCAAGTCTGGCTTCACAAACTCGTAGTGGAATCGGTACATCTGGAGTTTGGAGAAGTCCAGAACACACATACTGATATAGACGGGCTTCGTTCACGAAACTCGGAAAGCAGTACATACAGGTTCCCATGTAGATATCGTGTTTCTTGGAAGGCATTCGAATCAGTTCCACGTGATGAAAAAAATACGAGCGCTAGGAATGTCAAACCAGCTGTGTGGTTGTGTTGAAGAATTTATAGAAAACAGAACACGGCATGAATGAGATTCTGTTGTATACCGAGACGGTGTGAAGATAGTAAAATGTACTGAAATGCAGGAAGACTTACAGGTGATCGACGCCTGCTGCAGTGTAACATAGCGCGTATGTAGGAGAGTTATTCAGGCACCCAGAATTGGTACGAGGCGAGCTGTATTTGTTTATGAAGCTGAGCGATAGCGGACAGCTCCACGGCCAGTGAGCCGGCATGGCCCCGCTGACGGTCCAGCAGAAGCGACAGTAAGTTCCAGCTCCAGATGCAGATGTGAAGCGAGACACAGGAAGCATGCAAGATTTGGTACGGGGAATTCGGACGACGGTCGTACGCTTAGAGGACAAGACGATGCACCAGCAACGGAGGAACGTCAGACAGGCTGAAGCCGGCCGGTGTGGCCGTGCGGTTCTAGGCGCTTCAGTCTGGAACCGCGTCACCGCTACGGTCGTAGGTTCGAATCCTGCCTCGGGCATGGATGTATGTGATGTCCTTACGTTAGTTAGGTTTAAGTAGTTCTAAGTTCTGGGGGACTGATGACCACAGATGTTAAGTCCCATAGTGCCCAGAGCCATTTGAACCATTTGAACAGGCTGAAACAGGGCTTCTTACAATGCTTGGGAAAACTACAGTAATTCACAGTCAAATATTAAAGCAAATATGAATACTTCTGCAATCTCAGAAAAACGAGGCGCATCCAGTGACACAACACCATTTTTAATATTTTTAAAATTGCAGAAGTTAATATTTTACAGTGGATAAACATTTTCACAATGAACCACTGAACTGACAACCTCACGCGATTACAGCAGACGATATCTCAGATGATAGCATTGCATTCTAGCTATCTTCCCTGAAAGCTACTTACCTGTATCTATTTTATTCTTGATTTACTACTTTTTATATACCTTTTCAATTACGCAATTGTTTGTTAGAGCATCATATTGTCCACAGTAATACAGAAAATATATCTAGCATGAATACCTCGCATCTTGTTATACTTTTGTATTTATTTTATGAACAATTTTATATCTTGCCAGTAACTTTATTTAAATGTTGATTACAAGTGCTATTAAATACATTGGTAATTTAAAAGGGATCAGCTGCATGTGTTAGCTGAAAGCAGAGACAAAATACATTTGTCAAGAAGACCTAAATAATTGTTTAAACAATATTTAATTATAACC
This sequence comes from Schistocerca nitens, assembly GCF_023898315.1. Taxonomy (NCBI): domain Eukaryota; kingdom Metazoa; phylum Arthropoda; class Insecta; order Orthoptera; family Acrididae; genus Schistocerca; species Schistocerca nitens. The sequence continues at coordinate 905,531,172 of NC_064615.1, forward strand.
TGTTATCATTTAATGTGAATGCGTTTGTGCAAGAATGCTGGCTTATTTATTTAAGAAAAATTTCTTATCTACATTTATTGTAAATGATTTAAGTGTGACCGAATGTTCATAAAATTTCTTTATTTAAATATAAATGATAATTAATTGAATCCCTCAGCTGCCGACAGGTGGTGTTGATATACCTCGATGGGGACAGCTGAAAATGTGTGCCCCGACCGGGACTCGAACCCGGGATCTCCTGCTTACGTGGTAGACGCTCTATCCATCTTTTCTTGTTTCTATAAAAACATTTATCAAAAAACATTGTTACATATTCCAAATACATACTAGGTTCATGTACTAACCATTCACACATGTTATACATCTATTATGCTGATGTTAAAGAAAGACAAAAGAAGATTGTGTTACTAAGTTACCAGAAAGAATCAAGTTAAACATCAAGAAAAGTGTTTTTTTTAAAGATATTCAAACTTCAACATGAAGAAATAAAATCTGCACTTTGAATTATATGTGCTCCAATCTTTACAGAAGCATAAATAGCTCTTTATGAAGGATTTCAGCAAGTTGGTGGGATAATTTTAAATACAAAAAATTTAATAATCATATTAGACAATTTCTGAAATTCTTGAGAATGGCGGAAAGGAGATATTATAAAGTTGGCTAGCTTTCCAACCACACTTTCTGGACGTTAATTGAATGTTAAGTACCTGAGGTGATCAGACCTATACAATAAGTCTTTCACTGCAAAATTGACTTACACATCACAGTGCAAAAATGAACAGGGCAATGTGCTAGCCATTGAATATTTCATTATAGCAGATAGAATCTTAAGGTTTTAACCAATCGATAAGGACATTTCCATAGAAACCGTCAATATCCAGCTTTCTAATATAAGTCAATAATACACATTTAATGTTTTGTGTTTTGACACTATTAGACACATAATCTGACCGTCACATAAGTTCTGTACATTAGCTTATAAATTTTAGAAACTACTACTCTGAAGTAGAAAAAGCACACACCAAAACTATACAGTAAAATTTTAAATAATATCCTTAAGGTAACTACAAAACATCACTGTCAACACAGTCTTCTTTTTTATATTAACCAATGCCCATTCTTTCAAATACAATTTTTAACATATTACCGAACTTTTTCTTGTGATTCGAATACCTTCTAATTTTGTGGAATTCACACAGCATGTGTACCTTGAACTCTATGATGCTATCGGATCCTAATTTGTTAAGGACGTAATTAGCAAAATTTCCCATCAACCAGTACACAGTGTTATTTTTTGCTTCTGGGAAATAGCGTGCTTCAGGCCTGTGTACCAATGACAGTGATATATAGTCAGTAGATGTTCTTGTAATCAGAGCTATTTGCTCCCGGATCCACTTCCAACTATTCATGTGACCACTGCAAGTATATCTATGAATTATTGTGTCAACTAGATGGCATTGTTGACATAAATTTGTTTCACATAGTCCGATTGCGTGCAGTCTTTCATTGGTGCTAACTATGTTGTTAACTGTCTTGTACCATGACGTTTTTATATTAGACGTGAGCACATTAGAACTAATGTTTTTCCAAATCTCAATCCACTCAATGTTTAGAAACTGTCGTTCTATTTTGTTCCTTCCTTCGCTTTTCTTTCGTTCCCGCATTATGGCTCTTGATGTTAAGTGTCGTGACTGCCTGAGTTCGATACTTACATAACTATCCCCAACATAGAAAATCCTCACACGCTGTAAACGACTGTTGATATTGTACACGTCAATCGGGGGACGCAGTCTTCGAGGTTTAATGATCTCGAAAAGTAGGCTGGTTATGCTTTCTCGCGATTCTCTTATTAAATTAACTTGCCTTTTGATAAAAAGTGCAGAGGCTTTATCCGTTATATCAGTTAATCCTAGTCCACCATTTTTAGGATCTAAAGTGGCTACTTTAGCGGGTACTCTGAACACTTCACCTCTCCACAAAAAGTTGGTGATTTTTGACATTATTCTCCTCGCTATCATTCTCGGTAATGGAAACAGCTGGGCAGTATAATAAGCTTTAGCAAGGATGCATGAGTTGATATAGTGTGTTCTTTGAACTTTGTTCATAAATCGAGTTAAATTCTCTATAATGGCTCCTTGCACTTTATCTGCTGCAACTTAAAGCCGTCATTTTCATGGGGCATGCTGTCAGGTGATCCCAAGTGTTTTCTGCTATCGGACTAATTTTGGCCACTCGACGTTGATATTATCAAAACCTCCGAGATTTAACATCTTACTTTTCTTTCATTTGCATTGGCTCCAGATGCTCTACAGTACGAATGTCACTGTTGCTAGCGTGGTTACCTCGTCATTATTCCTTATAATGACCCCTATATCGTCAGCATAGGCTCTCATAACTGTTTTATTTCCTGATAATGTTAAGCCTTTTAATCTAGCATGGACATGTCGGACGAAAGGTTCCAGCGAAATGGCGAAGAGCGACATGGACAGAGGACTTCCTTGAGGAACACCTCGTTGTATTTGCATCGGCCTTGATTGTTGACAATTCACCGCTATTTTAGCATTTATTCCAGTTGCTATGTTCTTAATCAACTATATGACCTTATCGTTGAAACTTATTTTCTTCAATGTCTGCGGAAGATATTCATGATTTACTGCATCGAACGCTTTATAAAAATCTAAAAAAAAAAGCACCCTTTATGTTTGTTACAGAAGTTTTTGCAATGATATCCCTGAATTCTGCTAGATTTTGAAAAATGGTTCTACCTTGCGTGCAGTTCTGATGTTGACTAATAATTTTATCTGTAAAGCATGAAATTCTCTTGTTTACTATTATAGCTCTATTATAGCTATTAAATGTGTAATCAGAATTCAGCAGTGAAATTGGACGAAAATTATTTAAATCTTTGTTTCCATTATTTTTTGGCACCAGAACAATTTTACTCTCCTTAAATTCAGCCGGAATCATTTTACCCTGAATAATCTCATTTACAATGTCCGTGATTTTCGCACCTACTATTGGCCAACAACGGATGTAAAACTGTGCTGGCAGACCATCCGGTTCTGGGGATTTATTTGGTGGTGAGGCGCACAGAGTCTCATATACGTCCTCTTAACTGACAACCTCGAGAAAATTTTCGTTGTCATCTTCTGTCAGCTGTGGGGCTAGGATGTCGAGGAATTCTTCCAAGGAAGCATCACTACTTCGATGTACAGAATATAGCTCGCAATAACAGCGATAAATCTCGTTCATGATACTCTGCTGGGTTCTGAGAATCGTACCGTGTTTTGTTCGAATTTCATCAATAAAAGTCTTCCCGTTTTTCGTATGCTTCACTAAATGATACAGGAAAGTAGTTTTATCTTCTGACACAGAATTTGACTTCGATTTTATTTTCAACCCTTCCATTTGACTTCTCTAGATATTAAGTAACTTGGTTTTGACTTTTTTGATGTCTTCTATCCGGAGTGAGTAATCTGCTGAGACTTGATCATATAGATGTCTCAAAACGGAATAGTAATATTTAATAGTGCATTTCATTTGTCTTGCGCTCTGGGCACTGTATTGAATAAGAACCTTCCTCAACTTTGGCTTCGCCGTTTTAACCCACCAGTCGATAGCAGTGGCATATCTACTATGAGCACGCAGGCATATTGCCCACGTTTCTTTAATCAGGTCTTCTAAATCATGATTTACTAACAAGTAAGTGTTCAAATTCCACCGATTCTTGAATCGTCGAACTGGCTGTCTTGTTGGATTTATGCAAGCTAATACACTTGGATGGTCTGAAAAGTACGTAGGAATGGTTTCTTCTTTTGTCACCGAAGTTTCAAGATTTTTAGAAATATATAATTTATCCATCCTGCTACGTGATGTTGCCGTGACATAAGTGACCTCAGCAATGGATGGGTATTTGATTTCCCATATATTCTTTAATTCTAAACCAGTAACTAGTTGTTTTAGTTCACTTGAGAAATTAAAATAGGTAACTGATCTGTTCGATTTAAAACACAGTTAAAATCACATCCAAGTAATATCTGTCTTGGAGTTCTTCTTAACAAGTATATCAGGTCATCTTTGAAGAAACGTGCCCTGTCACCTCGGTGAGAACTTCCTGAAGGAGCTTACAAGTTGATGATAGTCACATCATAGATATTTAGTCCTACTCCCCTTCCGGATTCCAGTCGTTCCACCTCGCTTAGTGTAATCCCTTCGCTCACCAAACAGCTGTTCCAACACTTGTTTCGGGAGACACATTTATGTAACTGACAAAACTGGGAGTTACTAAATCCGAAATTAGAACTTCTTGTCACAGGGAAATATCAGTCGCGGATTCGTACAAAAATTCCTTAAGGGCCGATAATTTCAAACGGGTCGTAATTTTATTTATGTTTATAGTGGTGACAGAATAAGATTGCGTAATTGTGCTGTCACTAGGTAGTTGTTTTGATGAGCTAATTTAGTTTCCTGTGGTTCAGGGTTCAGTTAAGCTATAACGGTTTTCTCGGAAGGCTGAACATGGAATAACACTTCAATCAGTTTATTAGTTACTGTCCCGTTTTTCTCTACTTCTGATGTTTTCTCTTGTACCGCAAGCAGACTGATTTCCTGTTAAACTTTCTGATTTTTCCTCCAGTGACTCGTGTAGGACCGTTTCGGACCGAACATTCTTTGGGCTTGGGTCGCCCCTACCGAATTTTCCCTTCCCTTGGTTACGAGCTACATTCTCATTTGGTTGCGCCGGTATTTTACTTCTCGGCTTATCTGGAACAGCAGCAGACGCTTTCGCAATTTCGGTTGCCGGCGCCTGTCCTGAGGTGTTGACCGTGATTTCAGTTTGGCCACCACTTCCTCGTTCTTTATTAATATCACTTACTCCCTGATCGAGGGAAACAAATGGAGACTGCAGTTTTGCAACCTCTCCCTGAATTTGTTTATTAACAAATAGCTGCTGATCTTTGTAATCGGCTACTGCACCTGTTGTTTCTTGCAAATTAATACTGATTTCGCCCCCTTCATTTTCTGGTACCAAATGTGTATTATCTTTCTGTTCATCAGTTTCCATTCGCATTTTGCCTTCCGGTTCCTCTGCCTCCTCGTCGCACTGTTTTTGCTTGCGAAGTGAGAGAGTGAGACAAAACAGCTCGTTCTCTGAACAACTATCAGTTGTCTCCAGCGGTCGTTTTTTTGGTTGCATTTCAGTTTCACGTGTAGTGGTAACAGGGTTTCCCTTTGTTATTAACAGGGGAAACTGATTGTTATCGTGAAGGGAGACATTGGCTTGGCCCCCTGTGTTAACATCCTCAACCACTTGATCCGGGCTATTCTTTGGTAACAGATCATTTAAGGTAAGCTTCTGACGCTGTATCAACTTACTTTTAAGAACAACAGTTCGCCGAGGACAGTCCTGTCTGAAGTGGCCGGTTTCGTTACATATATGACATATAGCTGCCTGACCTGTATAAACAATTTGTGCCTTATACCCACAAACAGTTATGTGAGACGGAATATTTGTCTTAACGTCCATCTCTACACAGTGGACCCCGTTGAAACGCTGCGGTTTAAAGTGAGACGACCATCTTTCATTTGCAATTGATTTAACGTCCCCGTAGTTTGAAAGAGCATTCTTAATCTTATAATTTTCAATTTCAATGGGAAGATTCAAGACACGAACGGTTGTGTAATGAATTTCGGCTCTATAGATGGAAACCTTACTTTTATAACGATTTCTATGCACAAAATCTACTTCATAGCCCCACTTTCGTAACACTTTATCAACAGTCCCAGCACTGATTAACTTTATAAAAACACAGTATTTTTCCTGATCCAGTTGCCAGGCATGGACGGTTTCAGAATTGAGACCAATTACCTGTGTAATCCAGTCATCTATTTCCAGGGACGTCGGCTGAACAGGACGGGATTCCTTGTCAAAAGCAAATACCAGAGTATTCTTCCTGAGGTTTGTAGCCATGATTAATCCAGCGACGCAATTTTGGTTAAACAATCAAAATTCCGATTAACATCAGCAAGACCAGAAAGAGCGAACAGATCACAAGGAATAGGAACGAACACGGAGATTAACGGACGAACAGCACTCGGCGAAGCACTAGTACAGCGATGATGCATCTGAGCCACCGAGGACACAGATGAATAGTGCGACAGGAGGGACTTATCGCTTGCACGCTTCCCGTGAGACCCACATTTTCAACTGTCAACAATCTACATACGTAATGTTCCCAATAGATATTTGCCCATCCACTCGTTACTCGCGCACACTAAGGTGACGATTCCCGTAAGAGTTTGAGCAACAGGTGCGCATTCGCACAGACTAAGTGCACGAGTAATGAGTGGATGGACAACTTGTCTATCAGGAACATTACGTATGTAGATTGTGGACACTTGGGAATGTGGATCTCATGGGAAGCGTGCAAGGGATAAGGCCCTGCAGTCACGATCTTCATCTATGTCGTCGGTGGCTCAGATGGATCCCGGCACGGTAGCTCAGCGTGTTCGGTCAGAAGGTTAGCTATCCTCTGCAAGAAAAAAACTGAGTGAATGGATCAGCGTAGAACCTAAACGAGTGTCCTCGGACGTCCGCCCCGAACAAATTCAACGAACAATACAGATTAAAAAACGAGATAAAAAAAAGATGGATAGAGCGTCTGCCATGTAAGCACAAGATCCTGGGTTCGAGTCTCGGCTCGGGGCACACATTTTCAGCTGTCCCCATCGAGGTATATCAACAAACCTGTCGGCAGCTGAGGGTTTTAATTAATTATCATTTATTTCTAGAGAAGCTGCACGTTCATCAATGGTATCAGTTCTTTCGAGAACAGTTACTATCTTCATGTATTGTTTAAATATTGTCGTAAATAATAATTTAGTGTGGGAAGTGGTCACGTTGAGTCATATCACGTCTATAGATCTTAAGAACGATGTATTTTTGGTGGGGAAGACTTTCAACAAATGGGAAAGCAGGCAGTGCTGGAATACCACTGGAGTGAAGGGGAACGGACACGTATTTGAGTGGTGCACTCAAGAGCTCGATTCAGGACACTTTTACGTTTTTGCTTGAAGAAATCAGACCTGCCTTTTGTGTCGTGTGGTATTTGATCGTGTAGATCGTTGATCCTGGGCGATGAACGGCTGCTGCAATACTCTTTTTTTCCGATTGCATTATGAAATTGAAGTTAGACAGAGTATGAATATCTGCTCGTTATCTCACATTTGTTGATTTGTAAATCATCGTGTTGAACTCTGAAGTGTTTTGAGTGGTGAATATTTCGTGTATTGTGATCACGAAATGGACCCAGTTTTCGCGTGTTTTGGATTACTATTTAGATTAGTGATTCTGCTGGCATTTTGGTATCGCTCTCAACGCAACTTTACTGTGTTTAATGAGATTATTTCCTGTCTGTATTTTTATACTTTTATAAATAAACATCATTCAACATAGCCCTCTGCCGTCCTTGTCAATTACAGACGTTAGAATCGAGCCCTTTCCATTAATTATCTTTATGTAATATTCCTCTGCCCGCGGACTGGGTATTTGTGTTGTCCTCATGATTTCATCGTCATCGTCATCATTCGTGACACTGGCTAGATTGGACTGTGTAAAAAGTGGGTCTTTGTATGCGTGCTGACGACCGCGCAGTTGAGTGTCCCACAAACCAAACATCATCATCTTTATGTAATGTTCCTGTATATTTTAGTAATTCGCAATTCTAGCCAATTCATAGGCTATCTGAATGCAGGATCACAGCTACAGATTATTATTCGCTGCGAGTTAGCTCCTGGGCATGAATGCAGAGATGCGTGACTCCATCTTGCGAGTGCGTAGAGCTATTCTATTAAACAGAGCCGTGCGTAGCTCACTCACCCAAGGTACGAGCACCATTAGGTAAAGTCGCAACTGGATTGCTCATGCGCGATGCTGTTTAGAGAGCGACTATTGAGCACAAAACCACTGGAAAAGATGCATGATGAACTGGATGACGAAGTGAAAATTTGTGTGCAGAGGCAAAATGCGCTTGAGGACGTGACCAATAAGTCCGTTAACAATTTGTCAGCCGCAGTAGCGGAATGCAGAAAGGGGTCGCTTGAAAACAGAGAACAATTTGAATCAGGATTAAACAAAGAATCTGGGCAATGTACACAACAGTTTAAAGACCTGAGGGCAGAAGTAAATTTTTTAGTAGCAAATCAGGCTACAACTGTGGTAGGTGTTTCGTGGGGTAATTCAGAATTCAAGAGCGACAAAACGTTATCAGATGATGGAAAATATCATTCAGTTGCTACTACTGCTTTGTGTAGAGATGATTTTGTGAGTGGAATGTCGGAGAGACAAAAATTAAATTCTCTAAAACACATTTTGAGGGTAATGTACAATCATGATCAAATATAATGAGTTCTTCATTTAATTCCTATGAAGTGTCTGAGAGTTGTTTCTTTACCGAATTCTGGAGTGAAGCGCAATAAATGCGACTTCAGAATAAGTCCCTAAACGGAGCAAGTTTCAAATACGGAAGTGGGTCGATGCGGGATTTTGTGTGCGTGAACTCGCTAAGCTAACGCATATACATTATCCGCTGGGAGTGTTGTCGGAGATTACGAAGGTCAAGAGACCCTTATCGGAATTTTTGTAATAGGCTTTTTTACACAGTTCGAAAAATTCCATCGACGAGTTTTAAATTTTATTGAAAAGCTCGGATAGGCGTTGAAATTTGAGCCACGTAGTGGAAACTGTATTCAGGGGTACCAGAGCAAGGACAATGGTAATATCCAAAATAATTATAATTATCATAACAGCAATAATAATCATCGTAATAATTATTTTCGAAGGGAAAATGAAATAAGAAATCTCACAATGGACATGAAAACCGGGAACGAAGTTTTGAGGTGCAGGCGCCTCCCGAAATGTAACGCCAGAATAACAGGTAGGGAAACTGGAGATCGCCGCATCTCAGGTGCAGAGGTATCAAAATAAACCGGCTATGAAAAGGATGAGTTATTTTAAAAATTCTGTAGTTCTAGAAAATTCAGGAAACAAGCCACAAACGTTGGGGACAGAGATTATATGAAGTAAAAATAAAATGGGGAATAATCTGAACCAGCACTGTCATAATAGGATGCAAGAGATATTGTAAAAAGTATTGAGAGATTTGATAATGATGATATTGAGCTGAAGAATTTATTTTGTGAAAGAGAAGGGAATGATAGAATGACTGCATGTTTGGTGGAAAATTCTGTGATCAGAAAACAGTGTGAGAGGGATCTGAATTTGGTGGAGGTGGAATGTATGACGATTTCTGATGAAGCACTAATCAGTTGCAACACCTACAGTAATGCTGGTGAAAATAATGAAGATCGTTTGGTGTCGACGGTTATATGTGAAAATATCTGTGACTGCGGCGTAGATGTAATCTGGTCAGGTGGAGACGAATTTTGTGATGTGTCGATTTAAGTATGTGAAGGTATTTCTGAGGGCGGCGTAGCGATGTCAGCTGCTGATGTGTTTTATTATGTGTCGACGGAAGTGGGTGATTTATTGTTACAGGTGATGGTTTAGGTATTGATGTTGCGCAGGCTGAAGCTACTGATCTGGGTATCTCAGGGAAAGAAGTGTTTGTGTATATATTTCTATTGATTAAAGTGAACCGAAGGCTCTTGATGAAAGCACTAATTATGAGTGGATGTGGAAGGATGAGTGTGAAAGTAATATGTTAGGTAGTAGATCAGATTGCAAAGTGTCTGAGGAATGTGAGAGTAGAGAAAATGTATCGGAGATAGAGGTAGATCGAAGTTTGCCGGACTTTCTGTGTACTGTGAATTTTAAAGTGTAGCGATGGAGTAGAGACAATTTGTATGGCGTATCGGCGGAGGTTGACTGAGCTATTGGTCGTGATTTTTATAATTTATGGACGGATACCCTGGACAGCTAAGATAATGAATCTTATGAATTAAAAACGGATGTTAATGAAGTGATAAAGTTTGCAGGGATTCAGCGAAAATAAGTGAGATTTTGTTTAAGGAAGGTGAAATGAGTACTGTGGTTGATTGTGAGGTGGTTGCAGTTACTGATATTGTTACTTCAGAGAAAGGGTACAATATATTTTACGCTTACGAGGACGACGAAACGACGGACTTTGAGGAGACTCAGATGCTACAGATGATCTGGAGGTAGATAACGAGAAATTAGGAACGGATAATGAGATTGAAGGTTAGTCTGAAATTATAATGTGCACCATAAGTATGGAAGAAGGAAGAAAGGACATTGGAAATGATCTTTTGATGGAGCAATGTTAAGAGAGAGGTGAAATTAGAAATGTGCAGCTTAAAAGTGAAATGATCGATGTTGATAGTGAAAGAAAGTGTACATCTCTTGAAAATAAAAAAGTTGTTCTATTGGCAGTCACAAATTTGGTCTGTGAACGTAAGAGTCCGTTGGTGGACGAGGAAAGAGTCTTCGAATTTGAAAAGTTAGAAAAAGGTAAGAAAGTGAGATTCGAAAGGTACTCACACTGGCGAGATAAATGTTATAAGAGGCAGTGGTGGCAGAGTTGCACCTTGGGAATGAAGAACTTGGTCTGTATTAATATAACTTTGTAAATAAGTGTATGTTCATGTGTAGTTCTAAGAATTTCGGGGGCTATATTTGTTTTATAAAGGGTAAATTTCGTGAATTTAAAAGGTATGTGATAAAGTAGGGAGGCACAATTTAGTGCAAGAAGAGTAAATATTGGTCACACAAATCTTGGTGGGGAAGAGCGGCAGAACCTAAACATGTTTCATCTTTTACGAAAGACAGAAATATAAATTTTATTGCGCAGAAAATTTCCGTGGGTAATTTCATGGGGTTATTTATGTGTGATGTTTGTAATATTTACGACAGGTTTATCATATAATGTGTATAGTTCAATGTTAATAAATGCTCGTGTAAAATTGGTGCTTGGAGGTCATGAAACCTCATTAAGATTTTAATTGCTTGTGGGAGTAGAACGTGTAGTTATGTGCAACGTATAAGCTAGGTTTTTGGGGTTTATTACATGGGTTAATTCTGGAAAACTGGAAATGGGTGAAGTTGAGTGAGGGAGGGAACCACTATATTTTTGACGAACTATAGTTCCGTGTTACTTCAAATTGTAATGAATATTTTCACGGTCTGCAACACTATGCAGTGCGGCGACTCGTTATAGTCAGTTATGTTGTTTCCTTATGAATTCCCATTTTACTTACGTAGTCCTACAATTTTCTGCGCATACCTGTGGATTTCAGGTTTCCTTCCGACCACGTAGATTTAGGTTTTGGGTGATTTCCCCAAGTCGAATAAGCAAACGCTGTGATTGTGCCTTCATAAAGAACACAGTCCATTTTCGTTCTCGTCCTTCTCCATTTCGGGCTTGTGCGCCATCTTTCATGACTTCCTTGTCGAAGAAATGTGAAACCGTGATCTTATTTTCTAATATGTACTCGCGGTTATATCACTAGTCATGTAAGGCCAGCTTGCTTTTATGTGAGGTTACTTGTTCTACTGGTTGAGCCAGAACTCCACCGACAACATTTGGAGGGTATTCCAGCATATTTTCTGAGATTTTGCAATGAGAGAAACATGGTCTCCGGTGGCACGCTACAGAGTAATTGCAGATCGTTTGATTTTATATTTGCATTTACTTTTTATCTCCATTTCACTGACAATATTTGCATTACAATGAAAACATTCTCGATATGCACTATCTGTGTACATCTACACAGACGGAAAAAAATCTTAACACCACGAAGACCTTGTGCAACATGAACGAAGTTTGGCAGACATGTTTCTGTATATGAAAGATGATGTCTACTTAAATTTCGCGCCAGTCGCAGAAGAGTGGTGCTAGCAGCGCCACTGTGAGGACGCAAATCAGGTTTGCTTTAAATACACACTGTAACGGTCGTTAGCATTAGCTGTCTTTGAGATTGGACGTGGTGAGTTGATGTTAGTCAAGAATGTCATTAAGGTGACACGCTATTATCAACATCTCACTGAGTTTGAACGAGGTAGTGTAGTAGGGCTACAAGAAGCTGTACGTTCCTTCTGTGATACTGCAGAAACACTTGGAGGAACATAGCCACTGTAAATTATTGCTGGTAGCGGTGGTCACGATAATGAACGGTCCCAAGAAGGTCTGGCTCCCGACGGCCAGCTGGCACTACCGAGAGGAAAGACCATCGCGTTCGGCATCAAGGTTTGGCGCATCTTACTGCATCTGCAGCAGCAATTTGAGCAGCAATTAGCAGCATAGTGGACAACGAACTGTTACAAGTCAGATACTTCTAGTACAGCTCCGACCTAGACGCTATGTAGCGTGCATTCCATTGACCTCAAACAACCGCCATTTGTGTATTCAGTGCTGTCGAGCTAGAGCACATTGGAAGCTAGGGTGGAGGTCGATTGTGTTTTCTGATGAAAGCTGGTTCTACGTCGGTGCCAATGGTAGCCATGTGTTAATTAGAAGGAGGTCAGTTGAGGGCCTGCAACCATCATGTCTGTGTGCTAGAGACACTGGACTATAGCTGGAGTTACCTTCAGCACTCTCGTGGCTGTCCCACGCGCACTGACTGCCAATTTGTAAGTCAGTCAGCTGATTTGTCCTGTTATGCTGCCATTCATGAACAGCATTCCAGGTGGTGCTTTCCGACAGGATAACGCTCGCCCACATACCACTGTTGTAACCCACAGGGTGTCGACATGTTGCCTCGGCTTGTACGATCACCAGAACTGTCTCTAGTCGAGCACATATGAGACATCATCGGACGACAACTCCAGCGTCATGCACCAACAGCATTTACCGTCAGTGTATTGACCGACCAAAGGCAACATGCGTGGAACTCCATCGCATAAATTGACATCCAGCATCTTCCCGTTTGCATGTTGTACTCAGAATTCTGGAGGTTATACCGGTTATTTAAGTACCGGCATTCCACATTTGAAATGGATTATCTTATGCTTACATTAACCTGTGATCTTGCGAGTTTAATCACTTACATATGTTACCTAGAAATTTTGTTATTCTACATTAATTATTTATTAGTGTTGCTATTTCCTCCTTCAGTGTACATGACTACTCTCCTGTTCACACGTAAGTGTTGGGCAAAGCGCTCATAGAACCAGATTTTTTCTAGACCGTTCCATTGTCGGACAGAACGTGGGAAAAATGGACACCTCAGTCTTTTCGTGCGAGTTCTGAATTCCTGAAAAGTTGTCACCATAACGAAAAACGCTTTTGTTTTAATGGCTGCCAGCCCAACTCGCTAATTATATGCGTGACACTCTATTCCTTATTTCACGATAATACAATACGAGCTGTCTTTATTTGAACTTTGTCGAGTCCTCCGTGAATCGTATCTGGTAAGGATCCTATGCCGCGTAGTACTGATTTAGGAGATAACGGACAGACGTAGCATAGGCATTCCAGTAGATTTTCTGCATCTGCCAAATATTCTCGCAATAAAAGGTAGTCTTTGGTTCGCCTTTCCTACAACATTTTCTGTGTGAATGTCCTAATTTAAGAGTTCGCAGTTGTCATCCCCAGGTATTTAGTTTAATCTACAACTTTTAAATTTGTGTAATTTATCTTACAACCGAAATTTGATTGATCTATTTTGATTACTGATGACGATGACCTCACAGTTTTATTGTGTAGAGCCAATTATCATTTTTCGCACAATACAGATATCGTGTATAAATCATATTGAAATTTGTTTTGATCTTCTGAAAACTTTATTAGTCAGTAAACGACAGGATCATATGCAGACAGTCAATCTGGGCTGCTCATATTGTTTTCTAAATCTTTTACATGCATTATTGACAGCGGTGGTCTATAACGCTTCTTTGGGAGAAACATAGGTATTACTTCCGTTTCAGTAAATGAACTCCCGTCAGTCACTGCGAACTGTGACCTCTCTGACAGGAAATCACGAATCCAGTCACGCATCGGAGAAGATACTCGATAGACACGCAGTTTGATTAGAAACCGCATGTGAGGAATTCTGTCAAAAGGCTTTCGGAAATCTAGAAATTTGGAATCAACTTGAGGTCTCCTGTACATAGTACTCACTACTTCGCGTGAATAAAGAGCCACCAGTTCTGTCTCACAAGACCAATAATTTCTGTAACTTTGCTGGTGAAGTCAAGAAATCGTTTTCTTATTTTAGTACTTACTACTGACAACAGTAATGCCCACTACTCTTCGTCCTGATGGTTCAAATGGCTCTAAGCACTATGAGGATTAACGTCTGAGGTCATCATCGCCCTAGACTTAGAACTACATAAACCTAACTAACCTAAGGACATCACACACATCCATGCCGGGGGCAGGATTCGAACCTGCGACCGTAGCAGCAGCGCGGTTCCGGACTGAAGCGCCTAGATCCGCTCGGCCACAGCGGCGGGCTCTTCGTCCTGAAGCTTACATTCAGTACTGCCTGCTTCTGTCTCGAGCATGTGTTTCTGGCAGTGTTAGTTGCTCGGTAACAAGGGTACATAGTAGTATGAATACGTTTAGTGATGAAGAGGTGGCCAATATGCACTTCGTGTATGGGTTCACTGAATGTTATGTGAGAGCCGCACAACGTTGGAACGTTGAGCTCTTCCAGCACACACATCAGCCACAACACAATACTTTTGTAGCTGTCTGAGGGTTACTTCGTGTTTTGTGTTGTATGTTTTGGTGATTAGATATTACAGGCTTTTACATTGGTGTGAAGGTCTTGCACACACAAATAGAGGTAATGGGACAACAGACTGATTAAATCTTAATTACAAAATTCCTCTGTAACGAACCACGGGAGACCGCAAGTCCTTTGCCAGTACCAAATCTCTTGGCAAATGTCACTGAACAACCTCCGAAATTTTGTCATTGGAGTTCGTGTTGTTGTTATGTGGTCTTGAGTCTGCAGACTGTTTTGATGTAGCTCTCCACGTTAGCTTATCTTGTTAATATCTCTGAATGATTTCTGCAGTCAACGTTCGTTTGAACTTGCTTACTGTATTAATTCCTTTGATGCTTTCTACAATTTTTAACCCACACACTTCCCTCCATCACCAAATTGATTATTCCTTGATAACTCAGGATTCGCTTCTTTAAGTCGAATTGTGCTATAAATTTCTTTTCTATCCTGTTCGATTCGGTACCTCCTCTTTAGTTACGCCGTCTAACAAGCTAATCTTCAGCGTTTTTCTATAGCACCACACTTCAAAAGTTTCTATTTTCTTCTTGTTCTAAACTGCTCATCGTTCACTTTTCGCTTCACTACATAGATACACTTCAGAGAAGCAGCTGGAGAAACATTTTCCTAACACTTAAACTCATATTCTATATTAAGAAATTCCTCTTTTTCAGAAAAGATTTTCTTGATACGTCCACTTTACAGTTTGTGGCTACTTTCTTTGGCCATCATTAGTTATTTTGCTGGCCAAATAGTAAACTCATCTTCTACTTTTAGTTTCTAGTTTTCGAATTCCCTCAGCATCGCCTGATGTAATTCGACTACATTCCATTACTGTTACTTTACTTATGCTGGTGTTCATCTTACAACCGCTTTTCAACAGACTATACATCCCATTCAACTGCTCTTCCATGTCCTTCGCCATCTCTGAGGGAATTACAATGTAATCAGTAAACCTCGAAGTTATTATTTCTTCTCAATAAACTTTAATCCGTCTCCATATTCTTCCTTGGTTTCCTTTATTGCTTGTTCAATGTACAGATGAAATAATATCGTGGATTGGCTACAACGTTGTGTCATTCTCTTCTCAACCGCTGCTGCCTTTCTTGTCCTTTCTCTCATACTGCAGTATGGTTTTTGTCCAAGCTGTGAACAACTTTTCGCTCCCTGTCTTGTATCCCTGTTATCTTGAAAATTTCGGAAACTCCAGTTCATTCATCACTGTCAAAAACCTTCCCTAAACCTACCAATGCTATAAACGTAGGCTTGCCTTTCTTCAATCTATATTGTTCCTCTTCGTATTCAATCTGTGTTTTGTGCATTGGCTCGTCTTTTGTATTCGGATGGATAAGATATAACTGGTGTTCCCGTACAAGCGGTCAAAGCACGGTATAACGT
This sequence comes from Schistocerca nitens, assembly GCF_023898315.1. NCBI lineage: Eukaryota > Metazoa > Arthropoda > Insecta > Orthoptera > Acrididae > Schistocerca > Schistocerca nitens. The sequence continues at coordinate 905,547,276 of NC_064615.1, forward strand.
TCTGTGCGCCCTGAATTACCTGTGGATTTGGGACCGCAACAAGCACCGGTACATGTCATGTGCTGCGGGCAGCGTCGTGCCCCTAAGTAGAGGGACCGCCGTCACTTCGTTCGTAATATACGACGCTCATAAGCATCAACTGTGATTCACAAATATACTTCGATTCAAGTACTTCTGTGAGTATTAAGTACGGTCTAGAATTAATTGTTGGTACTGTCCACTCTTTATCTAACAGTGTAGAAGATGCTGCATCTGCTTGTTTTGGATAAACGATCCAAGGTTTTACTGCCGCGTCAGATTTGTTTTTATACTCAAACAGGGACGCTCCACTATCATCTATTTTTCAAAACATCGATGTTGGGAGTTTAAGACCCGCTTTTAGACGTCGATAATGAAGTGTTCTAGACATTGACGTTGTAGGCAAAAGATCGTCGTTCGACGCTGGCAAAAAGAAAAAAAAACAGCCTATTTGTTACCACTGTGAACATTTTTTTTTGGTAAATTTACAGTAATCTTTTTGTAAAAGTGTCTCATACTAACACCAGTGCAACACTTTTGCTACTTGTCATCCGTGACACTGCGTGAAGGTGACGGAGAGAGGGAATCACTATCTTTGAGCGAACCGAGGCAGGGACATTGGCTATTGTGGCAGCTGCACGTGGACTAATGCTATTTATTGTTCATTGAGTTCAAGTTTTCATGGTATCAAGTAGTGTGTGGCCATATCACCTATATTTCTAAAAACAGTACTTCAAATTATGTAAGTACATTTTCCTTTTATGATATGAAGATAACATTTTATTCAAGATAAATTAAGTGCCTATATAAAGGAAAATAGCATACTCATTATCATATCCAAAATTAAGATCTTTCTAATGTTTGTGTTCGCTCAGATCTGATGCTTGTTTTTTGCTTTTCGATTTGTTACTTTGAAAGGCGATTTTTGCGAGTAATAAACACTTTCAGAAATCATTTATTTTTTACGTGACCTATGTTAACACAGCAGGAGTTAACGAAACGATACGTCCGTGTAGAAAAATCGCATTCTACGATGAGCTACGTAAGCAGTTCTTCATATTTTGTATTTCATTTTTTAGCATTTATGTTAGTACGAAAGAAACTAAAAAAATTAAGCATTCCGTGTTACGTTAAGTTTAGAATGAGAAGTAAGAGTCAATTTATACCTAGGTCATTACTGCAATTACCAACAGCTTCTGAAAGACTGTCCTCAAAAGCAGAATACGTTCTCTGTAAACAACGCACTAGAATGAATGTGAAACTTTTTTTTGAAATATATATATTATTTACACACACTGAAGCACCAAAGAAACTGGAGCCATTCTGGACGTGTGGGGTGTCACATTGTCCTTCTGGAATTGCCCAAGTCCGTCGGAATGCACAATGGACATGAATGGTTGCGTATTCAAACACAGAGTTATGGAAACAGACAATACGGTGCTGTGGTCGGCAACGCTTATTTAAGACAACAAAAGTCTGGCGGAGTTGTTAGATCGATTACTGCTACTACAATGGCAGGTTATCAAGATTTAAGTGAGTTTGAACGTAGTTTTATAGTCGGCGCACGAGCACGAGCTATAATTACAGTCTGGGATATATAATGTTAATTATTGTTGTACCTATTGATTAATAAATGTGATATTAGTTGTATTTGTATATTTAAATAACATTCATCAATGTTTTCAGATCGATTGATATCACTCATCGATGCTTCGACGTCGATGATGAAATAAAAATCGGCATGGATGATTTAACAACATCGTACATCACTATACTTGAGCTTTCACTATATGAAGTGGCGATTTTACCTTACGACCACTTCACGAGTGTACCGTGAATATCAGGACAGAAATGCAACTCTTCCTCAAACTACTGCAGATTTCTCATGTGCTCTTGATAACTGCACAACACAAAGCTTTACGCCTCTCCTGGGCCCATCAAAACCGTCATTAATCTGTTGATCGCTGGAAACAAGTTGCCTGGTCAGACGAGTTTCTTTTCAAATTGTGTCGAGCAGATGGACGTGTACGGGTATGGAGACAACCTCATGAATCCATAGATGCTGCATGGCACCAGGTGACTGTTCAAGCTTCTGGAGGCTCTGTAATGGTGTGGGGCGTGTGCAGTTGGAGTGATATGGGATCCCTGATACATCTCGATACGACTCTGACAGGAGGTACGTAATTAAGCATCCTGTCTGATCACCTGCAACCATTCATGTCCATTGTGCATTCCGACGGACTTGGGCAATTCCAGAAGGACAAAGCGACACTCCTCAAGTCCAGAATTTCTACATAGTGGCTCCAGGAACACTCTTCTGAGTTTAAACACTTCCTATGGCCACCAGACTCCCCAGACATGAACATTATTGAGCATATCTGGAATGCCTTGCAAAGTGCTGTTCAGAAGAGTTCTCCACCCCCCTCGTACTCTTACGGATTTATGGACAGCTCTGCAGGACTCATGGTGTCCATTCCTTCCACCACTACTTCAGACATTAGTCGACTCCATGCCATATCGCGTTACTGCACTTCTGCGTGCTCGCGGGGGCCCTACAGGTTGTTAGGCTGCTGTACAACTTTCTTTGGCTCTTCGGTTTTTATAATTACAGTCTGGGATATATAATGTTAATTATTGTTGTACCTATTGATTAATAAATGTGATATTAGTTGTATTTGTATATTTAAATAACATTCATCAATGTTTTCAGATCGATTGATATCGCTCATCGATGCTTAGACGTCGATGATGAAATAAAAATCGGCATGGATGATTTAACAACATCGTACATCACTATACTTGAGCTTTCACCGATTTCCTCTGTCGTCATCGTCAAGTTTTAACTATATTGTTTATAGGCCGAGTCCGAATTATGTCATGTAGATGTCATGAAGTCGCGGAACATCCACAGCCTATTAGAGGATATGTCAATGTTTCTTGTGAGGGAGCGTTCGTGGCAGAGCTCAGTTCGTTACATGTCCGACAAGTCAGCTTATCTCTATGTAGGCCGTCATCATCGATCACCCGTTTCCACGTACCAGGAAAGGACGGCCGACGTGGCAGTTGTTGCACATTCTTATCACAATGGCTTCTTTGATAACGGTACTCCAGTAGATGGATGCAGAGGATAAAATTTTCGTTTCATTAAACATAATGATATGTTTGTTATGTGTAGCGTTCTGTAATTTTATACACTCCTGGAAATGGAAAAAAGAACACATTGACACCGGTGTGTCAGACCTACCATACTTGCTCCGGACACTGCGAGAGGGCTGTACAAGCAATGATCACACGCACGGCACAGCGGACACACCAGGAACCGCGGTGTTGGCCATCGAATGGCGCTAGCTGCGCAGCATTTGTGCACCGCCGCCGTCAGTGTCAGCCAGTTTGCCGTGGCATACGGAGCTCCATCGCAGTCTTTAACACTGGTAGCATGCCGCGACAGCGTGGACGTGAACCGTATGTGCAGTTGACGGACTTTGAGCGAGGGCGTATAGTGGGCATGCGGGAGGCCGGGTGGACGTACCGCCGAATTGCTCAACACGTGGGGCGTGAGGTCTCCACAGTACATCGATGTTGTCGCCAGTGGTCGGCGGAAGGTGCACGTGCCCGTCGACCTGGGACCGGACCGCAACGACGCACGGATGCACGCCAAGACCGTAGGATCCTACGCAGTGCCGTAGGGGACCGCACCGCCACTTCCCAGCAAATTAGGGACACTGTTGCTCCTGGGGTATCGGCGAGGACCATTCGCAATCGTCTCCATGAAGCTGGGCTACGGTCCCGCACACCGTTAGGCCGTCTTCCGCTCACGCCCCAACATCGTGCAGCCCGCCTCCAGTGGTGTCGCGACAGGCGTGAATGGAGGGACGAATGGAGACGTGTCGTCTTCAGCGATGAGAGTCGCTTCTGCCTTGGTGCCAATGATGGTCGTATGCGTGTTTGGCGCCGTGCAGGTGAGCGCCACAATCAGGACTGCATACGACCGAGGCACACAGGGCCAACACCCGGCATCATGGTGTGGGGAGCGATCTCCTACACTGGCCGTACACCACTGGTGATCGTCGAGGGGACACTGAATAGTGCACGGTACATCCAAACCGTCATCGAACCCATCGTTCTACCATTCCTAGACCGGCAAGGGAACTTGCTGTTCCAACAGCACAATGCACGTCCGCATGTATCCCGTGCCACCCAACGTGCTCTAGAAGGTGTAAGTCAACTACCCTGGCCAGCAAGATCTCCGGATCTGTCCCCCATTGAGCATGTTTGGGACTGGATGAAGCGTCGTCTCACGCGGTCTGCACGTCCAGCACGAACGCTGGTCCAACTGAGGCGCCAGGTGGAAATGGCATGGCAAGCCGTTCCACAGGACTACATCCAGCATCTCTACGATCGTCTCCATGGGAGAATAGCAGCCTGCATTGCTGCGAAAGGTGGATATACACTGTACTAGTGCCGACATTGTGCATGCTCTGTTGCCTGTGTCTATGTGCCTGTGGTTCTGTCAGTGTGATCATGTGATGTATCTGACCCCAGGAATGTGTCAATAAAGTTTCCCCTTCCTGGGACAATGAATTCACGGTGTTCTTATTTCAATTTCCAGGAGTGTATATAAACTGACCATTATAAATGACAATGCAATCACAAAGAATTGTGTAAATCATAAGAACACTAAAAAGAGAATGGTCCAGCTCAATTTGTCGGAAACTACCCTGAAATTTTTTACACAGGAAGAATACACTGAAGAAAATGGACTGCAAAACTTAGGTGCTAAGGCGCACTGCAAGTATTTAAAAAAATGTTAAAGTTACTTCGTCCTAAGTACAAAAAAGCGGTTTGTACGGCCGTTCCCTCCTACTGCGCGAGTCAGCGAATAAGCAGACGCTTTCATGGCTGGTGCCGCGTAGCGCAAAGTCCACAGTGCACACAAGCGAATTTTAAGCACTTACATCTTACCAAAAATGTCTCACAACATTAATTTTTTGAATAATTTGCAGTTCATAGTGACAGCTAAACTACTGCAGATGTAATTCTCACGCAACTGATTAGCTGAGGATAGAAAATCAAGACCGTGTATGATATCACATTACAGACTACTTCCCTAAATCGAGACTTTAATTTGTTACCATTACGTATTTTACAATAAATCCTGTAGCACAGTTCTTATGACAGTGTTTGAATAATGTATATTTTTCTAACAATGAAACAGTTCCTTATATATTTCCTTTACTCGTCACAATCATTTTCCTTACAACAGAGACATCTGATAAAAGAAAATTTAATGCATTCGAGCAATTCACTGTAGTTACTAGTTTTATTTAGACAGAACTGGGATGGAGTAAGAAATGGTCGTAGCCGTTGTTCTGCATATTGTGCTGCGTACCAGTCATACTTGATCAAGTTCATAAAATGTGGGGTAGCAAACTGAAAATGCAAACATGAATGAAGTTTAACCGTACTGTTCCGCTGATAACCCTGAAATGGAGCTCTTGGAAATTATATTGAGCGACAAATATCTGAAAAACGCTTTACGCTGCTGAAAGTTTCTTTTTTATCGAGAGGTGGAACCACCCTATGAATTCAGGGTGGAATCCGAATTATATTACAAGTCTTTTCATCGTCCACTTACAGACGGAGGTGTCGTTATGACCAGACCAAGAGTCTAACAACAGCAATGAATTATTCTCTGCAAATGACAAAAACATATTTCTATGTAACACTGAAAATTATTCCCTCTCATTTTTCCAGATTTTTCTACGTCGATTACAAGACTTTTGCTAGCGACTTTTTTTAACTTTTAGTCCTACTTTGCCTTGTTGTTCCTGAAGGTAGAGATAAATATTGTCATTGACAATGTTGTATAAGAACGCGTTATAAATGGCTCTGAGCACTACGGGACTTAACATCTATGGTCATCAGTCCCCTAGAACTTAGAACTACTTAAACCTAACTAACCTAAGGACAGCACACAACACCCAGCCATCACGAGGCAGAGAAAATCCCTGACCCCGCCGGGAATCGAACCCGGGAACCCGGGTGTGGGAGAAGGCGTTATAGCATTCATCGACTGCACATATCAATCTGCCTTTTTTTCGCCCGAAATGACAAAGTGCAGTTTGCACGAAAGCTGACTTATTGGCTTTGTACGCAGCTTTTGGCGGATAACAAGAAGCCTTCTCTTCATGTCAGCTTCGAATTTCAGTCCTAATTTGCCTTGATGTTCTTAAAGAGTAAACAGTAATGCACTTATTTCTGACAATGTCGTATACAAATGTGTTATAGTATTCATCGACTGAATAAGCCACCCTGCCTTTTTTAGCCCGAAATTATAAATTGCGGTTTGCTCGAAACGTGACTGATTGGCTTTATACGCAGCTTTTAAGGCAGGCTGTTCCAACTGAGCTCCAGGGAGCCGGAGCGCTCCAGAGCGCTCACTGCGGCAGCTCGGAGCCCGCGTGGAGGGTGAAAGTGAACTTAGTGCCCCCTGGCTCCATGCAGCCGCAACTGACGCAATAATCCGTGTTCAATGACAGCTATGACTAGCCGCGGGAGCCCTGTACCTCTATTAGAGGATAACTTTCTATTCATTGAGAGGGATGGTCGTCTGCAGTGTTTTGTATGTCATAAAGTATTTATTTCTGCGAGGAGGTACAATATACAACGACATTTTACACGTCTTCACGCAGCGCACTACGATCAGGTAGAAGGCGTCTCACGCAGACATCTGGTAGCCAGGCTTAAGAACGACATACCAGGAGACGTACGTTTAAAAACGGTTTCGTAATACGGAGGGTATCAAAACATGCGACATACTTCGTATTGTGTAATGCGTTTATAATTTTCGGGTGAATGAGAGCGGAGAAAACACTGCGGAATCTGCAATTTGAACAAGCTACAGGGTCGCTCACGTCATTGTGACGAGTGGCAAACCGTTTTCGGTGGGACCACTCGTAAAATCGTGCATAGTAGCAGTTTCAGAATGTTTACAAGGGAGGTGCAGGCAATTGAAGGTGTTTGCCAGTCGAAGCAAACAATGTCTCGTCGAATCCTGGACATGTCAGCGGATTTAGAGACACAGCTAAGGAAAAAGGCGTAGAGCTTTGTTGCATTTTCGCTAGCGCTTGAAGAAACCACCGACATATCGGACAGTGCTCAGCTTGCATTCTTTGTTTCTTATTCATTTCCTGCACATCGTTTTTCCTGGTGTAGCATGTCACCACGTCTTAGCAGCTAAGAGTATGAGGTTGTCGATCTTGTAAGACGCAGCTGGCACATCAAAACGCTTGCCTTGCCGCCAGCCGTGCCACGTGCCGGCGTGCCGGCCCACTTGAATGGTCACAGCGAGCGACACGGCTCCCTGGAGCAGGGAGCGCTCCGCGGCTCACAACGGAGCCGACGAGCTGGAACAGCCTGTTTTAAGGACTAACAAGACGCTTCGTCTTCATGTCAACTACGAATTTCTCTATAGTATTACCTATTAATGACATTTCCTCTACAGGTTTACTTGAGATAACTTTCGTAATTTTGCGACTTCCTATTCCATACAGCTTCCTGAATCGGTTTGATGAAGTCTAAGAAGCCTAGAGGTCAGTAATGTTCATTTCACTTAGAATTCAGAGCACCCAGTCAGAGCATTGACTCTCACAAGCAGTTCTTTTACTTCACCCTTTTTCGAGTTTCATTTTGGTGCATGTTTTGTACCTCTTGTAAATCTTTCTTCCATTTTTACAATTCAGGTTCAGATTTTACGAAACAAAATAGACTTTTCACACTGCTTTTCTCCCTCCTCCGTTTAACCAAAAAAATTACAGCCATTTTTTGTCACTGAAAGTTATTACAGTACATGTTTTCACTGGGTTTTGAAGATATTCTGTTTTTTTTTTTTTTACTTCAATTAGCACAACGATTATCGCTAGAAACACAATTCAATGAACTCTTCTAGGTATTTCCTATTTCTTCTAATATTATCAGAATAGCGTCATCATCGCAATGTATGTCCAAGAAATAGTAAGCAGAAACTACAGCCGTAATTTTTTCTAAAGGCATTCAGCTCTACTGTATTGTCAAATGATGGCATCCTCTTGGGTAAAATATTTCGGAAATAAAATAGTCGGCCATTTGGATCTCCGGGCGAGGACTATTCAGCAGGATACAGTCAGGAGAAACAAAAGTGGCATTCAAAGCATCGGAGCGTGGAATGTTACATCCCTTAATCAGGCAGGTAGATTAGAAAATTTAAAAACGAAAATGGATGCGTTGAAGTTAGATATGATGGGAATTTGTGAAATTCGGTGACAGGAGGAACAGGACTTCTGGTCTTGTGAATACAGGGTTATAAGTACAAAATCAAACAGGAGTAGGTTTAATAATGAATAAGAAAATAGGAATGCGGGCAAACTACTATGAACAGCATAGTGAACGCATTATCGTAGCCCACAATAGTACAACTTTATATGCCACCTAGCTCCGCATGTGATGAAGAGATTGAAAAAATATGTGATGAGATAAAAAAAATTATTCACATAGGAGACGAAAATTTGTGAGGGGGAACTGGAATTCGATAGTAGGAAAAGGGAGAGAAGGGAGAGTAGTTGTGGATGATGTGGTAAAGTGGCCACTCTAAGTGAAATTTAATTTTCATGAAACAGTGGCTATTAACAGAAGCTTGTGGCATATACATCTCGGATGCACATACTGTAAGATATGACACCAATTATTTGTAGCTAAGATAAAAGTATGTTTTATAGGACATATAAACGTTTTTCTGAATGCTGACATAGTGGCCACTTTTCCCTGTCTAATAGGGCAACGTGGTCAGTCCTTTGCTACATTCCCAAATAGACTGTTTAGTTTAAAAAAATGGTAAGTTTATAATTTTATTTCATCACTGATTAATATTAGGAGAACTGCGATACAAATGAGAAAGAACATGTTTCAGCACATTGGTGGCACAAAAAATCAATAAATGAGAAGTATTAATTGTTCCTAATAATGTAAATAATGATCTCAACAATTAACTGTGGGTTACTATTTCAGTCCAGTTCATTCACAATTAACCACTCGGAAACAATATTAAGTCATGTCCAAATTCGCACGTGAAGCTGTCAACCTCCGCATCACATCCAGCGCACAGTTCATGAGCCCAGCGTTTACGGCTCCGACATCTTATCCATCCTTCATTTTCTTTAGATCTAGAAAACGTTTCCTTGGAGTAAAAGCAGTCTGTGTCACTATCCTCGTCAGGGGAATTTCTTTCGTCTACTTCTTCTTGAAAAAGTTTCTTTTCGGCTGAAACTCTCTTAGTGTTTGGTCCCACTTTTAGCTTCTTACTTTTGTTTAATGTTGCTTTGCATAGCAAAATATTGGCGTTAGCTGTTTGCTTTTCTCGGAACTTACTTTTTTTCATTACAGACTCCTCGTCTTCCTCTCTCTCTTAGCCTCAGGCAACACTTCTTTATAAGGGATTGAAGTGATTATGGCAGTCTTTCCTTTTTGCTCCTAGTTTGTCTTTGATTCACACTTTGTTTCTTAGGCAATGATTTTAGATCCTTTGGGCTTATATGGATACTATAGGAACGCCCTTCAATGGTCGAACGCTGAGGGGAACCTTCTCTAGGAGAAGGCAGTCTGCACTTGAAGGCAGCTAACAAGGTGGTTCTGGAAATGAACCAGTAGGCCTGTTTGAAGAAAACAGAGGGATCAGCACTTGCAGAAGACTCAGCAGCTTCGCGATGAGAAGAACCAATATCTGAACAAGGCAAAACAATAGTTTCCCTATCCAAAGGAATATGAACAACGTCAGCTGCAGTATACTCTTCATCGGTAAACACGTTAGGATCTAGAGAAAAAATTCCACAGTTTCTAAAGCCATTGATAGCTGTCATTGGAACGGCTGCAGGAAGAAAGGCCCAAGAGTGCACTTATTTGAAGCTATGTAATAGTTCTTCCTGAACTATTGCGAAGAAATTTTCATAAGCTTGCATGTAGAAGGTTTTAAAAGGAGACGGGAATGCCACATCCAAAGATTGTAGCTTGTGGCTACACTGTGTGGACAAACACGCAACAGCTGTGTGATTTTCTCTGGTACCTTGAATGAAACCTAGTATGATCTTAGTATGGATAGAGTGACAATCTAAGATTAGTGGAACTGGATCTTGAGCAGTTGGTTTTGCATGTTTTAAAAAATGTTCAAACCAGTCCAAAGAATCTACACTCAGCATCCACCAGCGAAGGTGACGTTCTAATTGCTTTAATGGCATGCGTATTCAAATACAGAGATATGTATACAGGCAGAATACTGCGCTGCGGTTGGCAACACCTATATAAGACAAGTGTCTGCCGCAGTTGTTAGATCGTTACTGCTGCTACAATGGCAGGTTACCAAGATTTAAGTGAGTTTGATCGTGGTGTTGTAGTCGGCGCACGAGCGATGGTACACAGCATCTCTGAGGTAGCGATGAAGTGGCGATTTTCCCGTACGACCATTTCACGAGTGTACCGTGAATATCAGGAATCAGGTGAAACATCAAATCTCCGACATCGTTGCGGCTGGAAAACGTCCCTGCAAGAACGAGACCAAAGACGACTGAAGAGACCCGTTTAACGTGACAGAAGTGCCACCTTTCCTCAGTTTTCTACAGATTTGAATGCTGGGCCCAGGATGAGGCCGGCTCGCTCCCCAGACTTGACGCCTCTGGATTTTTCCTTGTGGGGATTCGTAAAAGACATTGTTTATCAAGACGTTCCAACTACACTTGAAGGTATACGAGAGAGAATTGTCAGTGTATGTGCTTCGATAAGTGCCAAGGGATAAGGAATACCACCCAGTCCATAATAAGAAGATTGCAGCACCGCAATGATACCAATGGTCATCACTTCGAACACCTTCTGTAAATGGACGTTCTCGCCACTTTTGTGACCTTCGTTGACCTACAAAGACATTGCTTTTACATATCACTGGATTCGTCTCGATATTCGCTATCAGAAAATAAGTATCAAACTATACCATCCCATTTATAAAAACAAAGTTGACCTTCATATCTCTGACGCGACCCCACCTAGCAACAAAAAAAACGTCACATTAAGGCCTCCATTGTCCCATGCAACATTTGTCCCACAAATGTTTCAGCTACTATCATACTTTCGAAGTTATTCTAGGTGGCAATAGTTAGTGACTCCCCCTGTATAATTGCTATTACTTTCAGACATGCCTAGAGTGCTAGAAACGACAAAAACAAAAAAATGGTTCAAATGGCTCTGAGCGCTATGGGACTTAAGACCTGAGGTCATCAGTCCCATAGAACTTAGAACTACTTAAACCTAACTAACCTAAGGACATCACACACATCCATGCCCGAGGCAGGATTCCAACCTGCGACCATAGCGGTCGCGCGGTTCCAGACTGTAGTGCCTAGAACCGCTCGGCCACACTGGCCGGCTACAAACGACACTAGTGCTTAACATGGACTTTTATTCGAATACGTAGGCTTCCATGGTCAGTGTCAGTTTGAATGAAATCCTTTTGAGTATTAGGTCGTGTCTTAAAAGATAAAAACAACTAAAATACTGACGTTTCAATCGATTTTGCTGCGGTAAGGCCGGCCTCTGTGACCGAGCGGTTCTAGGCGCTTCAGTCCGGAACCACGTTGCTGCCTGGGGGGTGGATGTGTGTGATGTCCTTAGGTTAGTTAGGTTTAAGTAGTCCTAAGTCTAGGGGACTGATGACCTCAGATGCTAAGTCCCATAGTGCTTAGAGCCATTTGAACCATTTGAAGAAGTAAGTGAGATTGAGTTTAACGCCCCGTTGACATCGAGCTCGTTATGGACAAAGCACTGTGTCAAGAATGGGGAGGGAAATCGCCCGTACTCTTTCAAAGGAACCATCCCGGCGTTTACCTGGATCGATTAAGGGAAATCGTGGAAGACTTAAATCTGGATGGCCGGACCCGGGTCTGAACAGTCGTCCTCCCGAATGCGAGTCCAGTGTGCTACCAGTGCGCCCCCTCTCTCCGAAACGTCGGCAGTGTAGTTGTTTCAAAGTTTAATAATGACGCGGCGTAATACCCAAAGTGATTTCATTCAAAGAGGCTACGTTGATTACAGTTGGAGCTGCTCGCGATGAGTCACAGGCGGTCGCCGCTGTCGCTACACCGCAGCGCAGACGCTGACGGGACCACTGCGCACACGTCAGCTGGTGGCTCGACGAACGCTGCGTTCCTCGACACGTCACCACCAAGCCGTCCCCCTACTTCCGGCACGGAATCCCTCCGCACGGGCGATTACCTCACGCCACGTTGTTCGAGCGTCTGCCTAGACAACAAAATTTCTTAGAAATACGCGATGACGATTAGACACTTTAGGTTATACATATTCTACCGAACTTACAATTGCTTCATGTTCCAAAGCAAACAAAATAGTGTCTTCTTGAAGCAACTAAAGACAGCTAAAATTGTCACTATAAAAATATTTTCTGATCTCATTAATATATTTTAATGTAGCTGGACAGTCGAGAGAAATGATCGTGTCGTAATATTTTGGTTACCATTTGAAATGATTGATTCAACAAGTATCTTAAGAAAAAATACACAGTAGGGCAGTCTAAAAAGTAAATTTTCTAGTTGAAAGAAATTGTGGACTTAAAGGAATTTTGTCAATGAACTGCGATACGAGTCTGTGATCATAGTGGCAGTAATTATTATAAAGCCCATTCATGATTGTTTTTTATTTTTACAGAGTGTACAACTTTACTGTATTTCGCCTTAAGCCATCATCAAAAGATCGCATCAAAAGGACATCGATACCTAGTATCCCCTCATGTTCCTACGCTCGAAAAAATACCATTGGCTACTTGCTAACTGTTTGCGGAGTTAGTTTGCTATAAATGAAAAAACTCTGGTCGAGGATCACGAGGAGACACTGTTTTCGTTGCAGGAGTGAAATATGAAGCAACTGGCAGGTTGGTAGAATAATACGAAACAAAGAGTCCAGTGGTTATTTTTCTTCGGTGTTCAGCCAAGTAATTGAGATAAGAAAGGTAGCGGTGGAGACGGACACTCGTACAGGGTGGCGTGACCTAATCGCCTGTGCTGAGCCATATAGTGCCGGAAGTAGGGAGAGGCTTCCCGGTGACGTGTCGAGGAGCGCAGCGTGCGTCGAGCCCCCGGCTGACGTGTACGTAATGGTCCCATGAATGAGCCACAGCGCTCTGGCCTGTAGCGCGGCAGCAGGCGTCTGTGACGCAACGTGAACAGCTCCAACTGTAAACAAATGCAGAATGTCGTCAAATAGTCACGGTTTCAACTTCATCGCCACTTCTCCGTTACACACTAGTAGTGATGGGAAAACCGACTGGTTTCAACAAGCGACTACCCAGTGGAATGGAACAACCGAATGAAACTAGTTTCTGCCTCCAAATCAGCTATATGAATGTTTTCACTCACTATCCTGGTTTGAGTGGTTTCACTTAATGTGAGACGACCAGCTGTAATAAGCATCTGACGGTTATATTTGTTATATGAAGTTTTCACTCATTTTCCATGTTTGAGGGATATCACTTACTTATTTTTTTCAGCCTTTTTCGTTATACGTTATCCATGACGAGTGTCGCCAATGTTTTTAGAGGCAATTAGCGTGTCTTGTTTCAAGGAGAGATCAATGAAAATTATATTTCTGAAAATGAAGTATATTTTTAAAATTTATTATTTACTAGTATTTACTTAAATGCGAATTTTCCATGCTTATACCATTAAATATGGATTTTTGGTGGTTTTAAAAACTCTTATATTCCAGACTCATATTTCAATAAACGAACAATTACTTTGTTTTAAAATGAACATAAACAGTGTCGCCCGCAAGAAACTTTTTCTTTCAGTTACCGATTTCCGCACGTTTTAGACCATGTTCAGACATCATACCATGATGGTGGACGGTGATGGTGAACGGAGCAGGCGTTACGACTCCACGAACGCTAACTGAAACTCAGATTGTGATTAGCCGAGGTTATTATTATTGCTAAGTGAAGTGCTACTCTAGAATACACTACCTTCTCAAAATGTTTGGAAAATGGTGTCATCAGTAAAATAGGTCGGTAGTTATTGACATCTCTCTTGTCACCTTTCTTAAAGAGAGGTTTAACAACGGTATATATAAATCCCTCTTGAAATATGCCTCGACTGAGTGATGCATTACATGTTTCAGATATGACTGGGTTTAATATATGAGAACAAATCTTTAATACTCTATTGAAAACACCATCAACATCAGATGAGCTTTTATTTTTGAGAAAATGCGTAATTTTCTTATTTTCAGAATGAGGAATTGCTGAAACATTCATATAACTCAATTTTATGAGACTTACTTTTTCAACATATTGCTGCAATTTTTCTCTTGAACTTTCTCCCTATACTTTCTACTTTATTTAAGAAATGATTATGAAATATATGTGCTACCTGTGACTCATTATTCATAGTTTTTCCATTTAGTTCTGTTCGATGTTCTTCTCTTCTGTGGCTGGTTGTCCTGTGTCTCGTTTCACTGCTTTCCATAGAGCCGTAAGTCTGTTGTGAGAATTACTGATTTCTGACTTACGTGCATGTTCCTTGATTTTTAAATATCCTTTCACAGTAATTTGGAGTAGTTCTTGTGGTGTGCGACTACTGCAGGATATCTATTTGTTCTTGCCATCAAATACATTTTCCTTCTCCTTTCACAAGATACTTTAATCCCTCTAGCGATCCATGATTTATTACGTGGCAGTTTTATGTCCTCTCTGATTAGCTTATGCGGAAACTATTTTAAAATAACAATTTGGACCTATCATGGAATAGATTAAATTTTATTTTAGCATTTGATTCATTATTAATTTCATCTCAAGTCGTCTCATATAAAGTACTCTAAGAATATTTGTCCTAGAGTCGTTAGTTATTCTAACTGATTTATACTGAGGAGTATCCATAATGTAACGTACTATGCTATTTACCCTAAATAACTCTGCATGATGATCAGAGAGTGCATTTGTTACAAATAAATAGTTATTTTCTTGCTTTCAGCTCCATCAAAGGAAACATTGTCAGTTAGGGTCCTACTACCTTTATGCACCCATGTTTGAAGGTTAGTTACTGAGTTCAAGTTGTAGCATCCAAATAAGGTTTCTAGATAATTTTTCCGATCAGAATCATTTAGAAAATCTACATTGAAGTCACCATAGACTATTAACTGCTTGCTGCTGTCTGTCAGACAGACAATCATAAACAGTTCAAAATTTCCCCATGGGGCTCTACATCCAGTTGCAATTAAAAGTAAACTATTTTTCAGTATTAATTCATTTATGTGCTGACTTCTATGTGCTGACCACTACAAAATATGCTTCTCCTGATGTTTTTGAACTTGGATTATGTCTTAATATATGTAACATTCCCTTCTCCGTTTTTGATATTAGATCTACATGAGTAAGCTGCTAGAGTGCACTCTTTCATATGTAACTTCTCTACCCTGTGGTTATCTGATGCTCAGGCACAGGATGTCTGTCTTTTCAGAGTTCCCTGAATTTTCCAAACAGATGAAGGTCTTCTACCATATTACAGAGTCCTCTGATATTTCAATCAAATAAGCTAACCTTATTTTACTGTGCATTATTATGCATTTTGTGGGGTTCTTCTGTTATTTTTCTTTCTTGCAAAACAGTGTGTCTGAATCCTGATTCTAACCTTTGCTTTGGGTGATGATGGGGACCCTCCCCCCCCCCCCCCCACATGTTATTTGCGAGAAGCTAACCCAAGCTATCTTTCCCTCTCCCACTTACGTGTAGGTCATGTATATATCCAATCTCTCAATTGTAGCAGCAGGCACTGCACTCATATGAGATTTAATTTCAGTTAGCAGCAGCCTAGTCAACCCACCGTTCACACGGTTCGCAGCAGTGTTAGCCCAAGGCTCATCATGGCACTGCAGTACCTTATCAAAATCACATTTTCATCCAGGTCACCCAGAATGCTGTAAGTAGTGTCTTTAGCCGGACTGTTCCCTGTTCCATCTATTACAATAATCTGATCCACTTCGTCAAATCATTTACGCAAATTTCCTATGTTCTCTGTTACGTGGCTAAGACTAGGACTTGGCTTCACAATACTAGTGACCAGGAACCCCGTTTCTAATTTGTCCTATACCATCTGGTTCATGGCTACTACCTAGCAGCAAGTCTCTTTTCTTCCCACCCTCTTTTGTTACCGACCTACACTTCATGCAAAAAGTCAAATTTGTTTGATACTGTAAGCTCAAATGGAGATGAACCTGGAGAGCCGTTGCCCTTTCACCCAAAGCTTGTTACCTTTATCAAGTCAACACGATCCTTTCCCCCCGTCATCCTGATGTTGTGGTCTTCCGTCCAGAGACTGGTTTGATGCAGCTCTCGATGCTATTCTATCTTGTGCAAGCTTCTTCATCTCCGAGTAACTACTGCAACCTACATCCTTCTGAAACTGGTCTCTTGGTCTACCTCTACGATTTTTACCCTCCATAATTCCCTACAATACTAAATGTGCGATCCATTGGTGCCACAGAACGTGTCCTATTAATCGGTCCCTTCTTTTAGTCAGGTTTTCTTACAATTTCCTCTTCTCCCTAATTCTATTCAGTATCTCCTCATTAGTTCTGTGATCTGACCATCTAATCTTCACCATTCCTTTGTAGCACCACATTTCGAAAGCTTCTATTTTCTTCTTGTCTAATCTATTTATCGTCCACGTTTCACTTCCATACCTGCCACACTCCATACAAATACTTTCAGAAACGACTTCCAGACACTTAAATCTATACTCGATGTTAACAAATTTCTCTTCTTCAGAAACGATTTCCTTGCCATTGCCAGTCTACATTTTATATCCTCTCTACTTCGACCATCATCAGTTATTTTCCCCCCCAAATAGCAAAACTCCTTTACTACTTTAAGTGTCTCATTTCCTAATCTAATTCCCTCAGTGTCACCCAACTTAATTCGACTACATTCCATTATCCTCGTTTTGCATTTGTTGATGTTCATCTTATATCCTCCTTTCAAGACTGTCCATTCCGTTCAACTGCTCTTCCAAGTCCTTTGGTGTCTCTGACAGAATTACAATGTCATCGGCAAACCTCGAAGTTTTTATTTCTTCTCAATGGATTTTAATACCTATTCTGAACTTTTCTTTTGTTTCCTTTACTGCTTGCTCAATATACAGATTGAATAACATCGGGGAGAGGCTACAACCCTGTCTCACTCCCTTCCCAACCACTGCTTCCCTTTCATGTCCCTCGACTCTTGTAAGTGCCATCTGGTTTCTGTACAAATTCTAAATAGCCTTTCGCTCGCTATATTTTACCCCTGCCACCTTCAGAATTTGAAAGAGAGTATTCCAGTCAATATTGTCAAACGCTTTCTCTAAGTCTATAAATGCGAGAAACTTAGGTTTGCCTTTTCTTAATCTAGCTTCTAAGATAATTCGTAGGGTCAGAGTTGCCTCACGTGTTCCAGTATTTCTACGGAATCCAAACTGATCTTCCCCGAGGTCGGCTTCTGCCAGTTTCTCCATTAGTCTGTAGAGAATTCGTGTTTGTATTTTGCGGTATTATTAAACTGATAGTTCGGTAATTTTCTCACCTGTCGACACCTGCTTTCTTTGGGATGGGAAGTATTATTCCTGAAGTCTGAGGTATTTCGCTTGTCTCATAGATCTTGCTCACCAAATGGTATAGTTTTTATCAGGTTCCATTCAGAAAGCTATTGCATTCAGCGACAGTTATATTGACTTGTAAATTATAGATTGCAGCGATGAGTCGTCCTTTTTAAATTTTATTGTGCAGATCTAGATTTCGGCTAGAAGCTAGCCAATCTTAATGCACTATTATTTTTGCTCAATGCATGTAATGCCTGTTGGTCGGCCTTCATCCACAAAAAAATTTCAAAAGGACGACTGATAGCTGCAATCTGTAGTTTACTATTAGAGTTTTGTCATGGCTGGCTCTCCCAAGGCTGTTGGTAACTCTAACTGAATGTTGTCTCTTCCTGGGGCCTTTTTTGACTTAGGTCTTTCAGTGCTCTGTCAAATTCTTCGCTCAGTATCGTATCTCCAATCTCATTTTCATGTACGTCCTCTTTCATTTCCATAATATTGCCCTCAACATCGCCCTTGTATAGACCCTCTGTATACTCCTTCCATCTTTCTGCTTTCCCGTCTTTGCTTAGGACTGGTTTTCCATCTGAGCTATTGATATTCATACAGGCGGTTTTCTTTTCTCCAAAGGTCTCTTTAATTTTCCTGTAGGCAGTATCTATCTTATCCCTATTGATATATGCCTCTACCTCCTTACATTTGTCCTCTAGCCATCCTTGATTAGCCATTTTGCACTTCCTGTCGATCTCATTTTTGAGACGTTTGTATTCCTTTTCGCCTGCTTCATTTATTGCATCCCCTCGATCCATATGCGAATGGAACTGGTGACTACAGTGGTACAAGGTACTTTCTGCCATGCACCGAATAGTGGCTTGCGAAGTATGTATCTAAATACAGATGTAGATGAAAGCTTAAAATGTATTCTTTTCTTACGAAATCTCTAATGTTTCTCTTATGTTTGTCAATCACAAATCCATTGGACCTGCATCTAAGTCTACCAGCAGTGCGACATGGATGATGGTGATGGCAGTTGTATTGCGGCTGAGTGCACGACACAGCAGCGCTCATACCAAACGTCAGCAAACCTACCAAACGTGTGCAAAAGTGTGTGAGAAGAAAAGATAAACTGGAATAGTATTATAGCACATCCTCAAAAAAATCTTCAACTGTAAGTCACACTCACACACACAGAGCACACACACACACAAACTAACACACTAAAGAAATTAAATATAGAACAATGCATTTGTGGACAGAGACGTACAATTACACGATATGAATGCTGATATTCCACCTTTTACCCCCTCCAATTGTCGCCGTTCCACAACAGTTGTACGATATCCACGTCGACAAACAACAGTGCCGTTAGAGCTCAGCAGCAAAGACACGTCGGATTACTCACAGATTTTTTTATGAAATCATCTGTACTTCGATTGGTTTAATGATGCCGTCATTCTACTCCTGTTCTGTGCTAGCCTTTTCATCTCTACACCCGACATCAGTTACGAGGTCTACAGCATGTTCTAGTACTCATCCATCCCTACAGTATTTCTCCTCTACAGATTCCCAATGGTACATGTTTGACTTCCATGGAATACTGTGCTCCATACGTACACCTCCAGGAATATCCTTTCTCCTGTATCATATAAAGAGCCTGTTTTTTTTGCCTTTTCCAGTCTACTTACGTTATCTTCCTTGCTTCAGCAATTCTGTTTAACCTTGCTTCCTAGATCAAACAAACACCGTCCGACCAAGCCTTAAAGACTCAACGGTACCGACCGGCCGCAGTGTCGTCCTTAGACCTTAGGCGTCACCGGATGCAGATATGGAGGGTCCTGTGGTCGGCACACCACTATCCCAGACGTTGTCAGTTTTCGTGACCTCTGCTGCTACTTCACAGTCAAATAGCTCGTCAATTGGCCTCACAAGAGCTTAGCAGTGCAAGCCTAATTAAGATCAGTATGTCGTTGAAGTCCCCTCGGCCTGGATGTATGAACTGATTCGGTTGCGAAGGGCATCATAAAGCCATTTTATCGTCTTCTGTAGAAAGCAGGTCCACAGCTATTGTAACTCGTCCTTGATATCCAGGATACCGGGACTGGGATGGAGTTGACGCCCGAGCAGGATCCTTTCATGCTCTATCGGGGACATATCTGTTGATCGTGCTGGCCACGAGAGTACCACAGCATCATACAGACTGTTCATAGAGACACATCCCTTGGTTGAACGAGCATTGTGCTATTGAAAAATGCACCACGATAGTGTAACATGAGAGTTACAGCAAGACACTCGAGCTGGATCCTCTCATGCTCTATCGGAAACATATCTAGGCATCATGCTGGCCACGAGAGTACCTCAGCTCACACAGACTGTTCATAGAGACACATCCCTTGGGTGAACGAGCATTGTCCTGTTGAAAAATGGCACCATGATAGTGTGACATGTGAATTACAGCAAGACACTCGAGCTGGATCCTCTCATGCTCTATCGGGAACATATCTAGGCATCATGCTGGCCACGAGAGTACCTCAGCTCACACAGACTGTTCGTAGAGACACGTCCCTTGGGTGAACGAGCGTTGTCCTGTTGAAAAATGGCACCACGATAGTGTCAAATGAGAGTTACATCAGGATGTCCAAGTTGGATCCTCTCATGCTCTGTTGGGGACATATCTGTTGATCGTGCTGGCCACGAGAGTACCTCAGCATCATACAGACTGTTCATAGAGACACATCCCTTGGGTGAACGAGCATTGTCCTGTTGAAAAATGGCACCACCATAGTGTGACATGAGAGTTACTGCAAGACACTCGAGCTGGATCCTCTCATGCTCTACCGGGAACATATCTGGGGATCATGCTGGCCACGAGAGTACCTCAGCTCACACAGACTGTTCGTAGAGACACGTCCCTTGGGTGAACGAGCGTTGTCCTGTTGAAAAATGGCACCACGATAGTGTCAAATGAGAGTTACATCAGGATGCCCAAGCTGGATCCTCTCATGCCCTGTTGGGGACATATCTGTTGATCGTGCTGGCCACGAGAGTACCTCAGCATCATACAGACTGTTCATAGAGAAACATCCCTTGGGTGAACGAGCATTGTCCTGTTGAAAAATGGCACCACGATAGTGTGACATGTGAGTTACAGCAAGACACTCGAGCTGGATCCTGTCATGCTCTATCGGGGACACATCTGGGGATCCTGCTGGCCACGAGAGTACCTCAGCTCTCACAGACTGTTCATAGAGACATGTCCCTTGGGTGAATGACCATTGACCTGTTGAAAAATGGCACCACGATAGTGTCGCGTGAGAGTTACAGCAAGAGGACTCAGACGTACCGCTGAACCATCAGATTTCTCTCAGTCACTACCATACGTTAACTGAAGTCATACTCGATGGCTTTCCACACCCCGAGAGTAACATCGCTGTACCTCTCCAAAAAAGCTGGAAAATGAGACCTCTTTGCATGTCGCCGCAGTACTTCCCGACGATGGTCGTCCATGGCAGTGCAGAATCGCGAATCATCACTGAACTCAAATGCGACGCCATCTGTCAGCTGTCCGTGCTTCCCGGTCTCGTCACCACTGATGTGGTACAAGCAGAGCTGAGGTTGTGCCTCCGTGAACAAACTCAAAAATTCTACAGTGACGGTATCAACAAGGATAAAGATGCGGAACGTTAATAACGGTTGTTTTGTTTAAAAAGCTTTAAGAGTTTCCACATAAAATATTCGGAGACATTACTTTTTCAGCACGCCCTCGTATTAATCTACATCAGCTTCATCTTTGTTTCGTTTTGCCCTATACTTGAGGCATATTCTATGCTAACAAGGGAAACTACCCATCCTATCCCCTGCCCCCTCCCCCACTCTTAGTGGTAAGATGCTGAGTGGATACCTCGTCAAAAACTGAACACAGATCAAGCAGGAAGAAAGGTTCAAAAATGGCTCTAAGCACAATGGGGCTTAATATCTGCGGTCATCAGTCCCCTAGACTAGAAAGAACTACTTAAACCTAACTAACCTAAGGACATCACACACATCCATTCCAGAGGCAGGATTCGAACCTGCGACAGTAGCAGCAGCACGGTTTCGGACTGAAGCACCTAGACCCGCTCGGCCACAGCGGCCGGCAGGGAAACAGGAAGATGTACTGAACAGTGAGGAAAATAAAGCAAAATAGAAATTGATCCGGCGTAACGACAAGCGCCGGCACTATGATGAAAGACGGGAGAGCAGAAAGGGCTGTGAGACGACGTCAGCCAATAGTTTGCTCTCTAGGAAGACCCAAGACAGGAGCGGCCTCTATACGAGGAGAATATAAGCGCCGCGCTGCCTACTCGCGGAAGAGTGGAAGACCGGCCATCATACAAATGCTACAGCAGTGACTTATGAACTGTATTGTTTTGCTGGCTATGAAATTGTACATACCGAAGGATATTGATTATTTGCATGTCGCCATTTGCTTGCGCCACATATATGCAAAATTAAGTATTGGCCATTTAACTTATTGTAATAAACTCCATTAATACGATTTGCTTGAATTGTTGTCTGGCGATCCGAGAAAACAGCTTCCTGGGCACATAGACGAGTGGACAGGATACAAAAGAAACGGTGAACGACTCAAGGACAAGAAGCAAAACATAGAGCAGTCTGTAAGAGCAACAGCGTCATGGCTTAGCCGGCACAGCAGATAAGCGTGTTTGGTCAGAGGGCTGGCCGCCCTCTGTAATAAAAAACTGAGTGAACCAATAAGTGATATACCTGAACTGCTGTCATGTGACTTCTGCACCGACCAAAAGCAACTAACAAAAAGAGAGCACAAAAAAGTGGTCATGGTGTTAGACTGCCATGCGGGTGAGCAGCGTTGAAATCTTTCTAGTGCCTTTCATTTTTACTTCTTCACAACATTATGAGTTGTACGTCCGGTCATGAAATTTTTGTTCTCTTTATATAGTTATGGCAGTTGTCATTCTATACAGTGGTCATAGAATATAACAGATGTGATAAGAATACGTTACCGTCGCTAGTAAACGTAATAAGTAGTGAGAGCAGACGAGATACCACAGAGAAGTCTGAAAGAAATGAAAACAACAAGTAAACGGGTGTGGACTATGTTACAACAAAGGAATTCAAGAGTAAAAACTTCCAAAACGGAGCGCAACTTCAAAAAGCTGCGAACATACGATTTGACAGAGCGTAGGAAAAGAAATCCACAACGTACAGCTACACTATTGAAGACAAACAGCTGGAGACAGCGTCTGCCGTAAAATATCTAGGCACAAGTATCCAGAACGACCTTAAGTGGAATGACCATGTAAAACAGGTAGGGGGGAAAAGCAGACACGAGACTCAGATTCATTAGAAGAATTCTTGAGTATTGTTCATCTATCTGGGATCCCTATCAGGTAGGACAAATACAGGAGATAGAGAAGATCCAACGAAGAGCGGCACGTTTTGTCACGTTTAGCTAGCGAGAGAGCGTTACGGAGATGCTAAACAAACTTCACTGGCGGACGTTACGAGGGACGAGTTGCGCATCGCGGAGAGATTTACTATTGAAATTTCGGGACCACTTTTCAGGAGGAGTCGGACAACATATTACTTCCCCCCCACATACATCTCGCGTATTGACCGCGAGGAGAAAATTCGAGAAATTAGAGCCAATACAGAGATTTACCGACAATCATTCTTCCCACGCACTATTCGCGAGTGGAACAGGTTTGGAGGGATCAGATAGCGGTACCGAAAGCACCCTCCGCCACACACCATTAGGTGGTTTGCAGAGTATGATGTAGATGAAGATGAGCACAGAGAAACTGTGTGATTTTGAAGCTTTTGCGTTCATTTGTTGCAGCTTAATATGACAAACTATCACGCTTTCGTTGGTTTCTTGAGAGTGATCACATCACAGTCATATAAACACCTAAATCGGACAAGAAGGCATATCTCACTCACTTGCCAGACGTACAAATTAGTTGCGTCTGGAAGACACACGTACTGTCACTAAAGCCGGGTATGACACACCAGACGTGTTTTCCGGTGGACGACTTGGCAGACTTGTCGCCTTGTCATCAAACATTTGCGGTTCCCATTTGAAAGCCACTTCCTTTGGGCTGCTAATAGAGTAGTTATGCAGAATCAACTGTCATAGGTCCCTTCCTAACACCTCGCTGTTGCAAACATATGTTACACCACGGCACAGAGTCAACTGTCATTATTGGTCCCATCCTTACACCTCCCTGTTGGAAACGTACGTTACGCCACGACACAGAGACAGATTTGAATACAGTGTACACTGGAAAAAAATTTTGACACGGCTCGCCCGCATGACAGTCAAACTCTATGACGACTTTTTCTTTTTCATTGGTCCTTGCTTTTGGTCGGGGCGGACGCTCCATGACCCTTGTTCAAGTTCGACATTGATCGCCAGCCGTTGTGGCCGAGCGTTCTAGGCCTTCAGTCTGGAACCGCGCGACCGCTACGGTCGCAGGTTCGAATCCTGCCTCGGGCATGGATGTGTGTGATATCCTTAGGTTAGTTAGGTTGAAGTAGTTCTAAGTTCTAGGGGACTGATGACCACAGATGTCAAGTCCAATAGTGCTCAGAGCCATTTGAACCATTTTGAACTTAACTTCTGAGGTCATCAGTCCCCTAGAACTTAGAACTACTTAAACCTAACTAACCTAAGGACATCACACGCATCCATGCCCGAGGCAGGATTCGAACGTGCAACCGTAGCGGTCGCGCAGTTCCAGACTGAAGCGCCTAGAACCGCTCGACCACACCGGCCGGCATGGCACATTGTCAGCCATAATAATTCCATTGTTGTTTGGAAACATGAAGTTCATGAATGGCTGCAGATTGACTCTAAGCAGTCGAACATAACCATTTCCAGTCAAATGTCTGTTCAGTTTTACCAGAGGACCCAGGCCATTCCATATAAACATAGCCCATACCGTTATGAAGCCACTGCAAGCTTGCACGGTGCCTTGTTGATAACTTGGATCCACGGCATCGTGGGGTCTACGTCACACTTGCACTCTGCCGTCACCTTACCAAGTGAAATCGGGACTCATCTAACCAGGCCACGACTTTTTCATTCATCTGGAGTCCAACCGATGTGGTCACGAGCACAGGAGAGGCGCTACTGACGATGTGCTGTTAGCAAAGGCACTCGCGTCGGTCGTCTGTTGCCATAGCCCGTTATGGCCAAACTGTCCAAACGGATAAGTTCACCGTAGCCATGACGACTGTACTAAAACATCTCTGCTCTCGGTCGTTAAGTGAAGGCCGTCGGCCACTGCGTTGACCATAGTGAGAGGTAATGCCGGAAATCTGATATTCTCGGCACACTTTTGACGCTGTGGATCTCAGAATACTGAATTCGCCAACGATTTACGAAATGGAATGTCCAATGCCTCTAGCTCCAACTACCATTCCGCGTTTCAGGTCTGTTAATTGCCATCGTGAGGCCATAATCACGTCAGAAACCTGTTCAAGTGAATCATCTGAGTACAAATGACCGTTAGGGCAGTGCACTGCCCTTTTATACGTCGCGTTCGTGATACTGTATTATGTGTATTTCGCTATCCAACGACTTTTGTCACCCCAGTGTATATTCACTCAGTGCTTAGCACAGAATATGGCTTAAAAATAAAGAAAGCAAAGACGAAAATCATGAAGAAGAGAAAAAAGAAAACAAAGACTAGCTGAAAATCAAAATCTGGAACGACACTGTAGTGGAGAAAGTGAATGAATTGTCGTTGCTTTTCTCTTTTGTAGTATCATCAGTCATCTGAGAGGTTTGATGCGGCCCATCACGACTCCATCTCCTATGCCAACCTCTTGTCGTTGCATTTCTATTTTTCTGTATCCTCAGTCATATGACTGGTTTGATGCGGCCCATCACGGCTCCATCTCCTGTGAAAACCTCTTCGTTTCGCAGAAGCAATTACACCCAACATCCTGAGTTGTCGGTTAGATATATTTCAATCTCTGTCGCCCTCTACAGTTTTTACCCTCTACAGCTCACTCAACTACTATGTAAGTTATTCTCTGATGCATTGACACGTGTTCTATCAACCAATCCCTTCCTCCTGTGAGTGTTTTCCGTATATTCCCCTCCTCACCGATACTGCCTAGAATCTTCTCATTCCGTATCTTATCAGTCTATCTAATTTTCAACATTCGTCTGTAACAACGCATCTCAAACATTTCGATTCCCTTACTTTCCGGTTTCTCCACTGTGCACGATTCAAAAAATGGTTCAAATGGCTCTGAGCACTATGGGACTTAACGTCTAAGGTCATCAGTCCCCTAGCACTTAGAACTACTTAAACCTAACTAACCTAAGGACATCACACACATCCATGCCCGAGGCAGGATTCGAACCTGCGACCGTAGCGGTCGCGCGGTTCCAGACTGTAGCCCCTTTAACCGCTTGGCCACCCCGGCCGGCTGTGCATGATTCACTACCATACAGTGCTGTGCTTCACACGTGCGATCTTAGAAATTTCTTCCTGAAATGAAGCCCAATGTTTGATACTAGTAGACTTCTTTCTGCCATGAATGTCCTCTTGGCTTGTGGTAGTCTGCTTTTCATGACCCCTTTGCTAGGTCTGTCATATATTATTTTCCTTCCAAGGTAAGAGAATACCTTCGCTTCTCGTATCTGGAAAGCAAGAATAGGCAATGTGGCCGAGCCGAGGAAGGAATCAAAAGGACACTGGCGCAGACAAAAAGAGCCATTCAGACAAAGAGTAGTATTAGATATTGTTTTGGCACTTAGAAAGAAGTTCCTGAAAATATACATCTGGAGCATAGCATTGTAAGGAAGTGAAACGTGTGGACCACTTCATATCCTGAGAAAATGGAACTGGAAGCATTTCAAAAAAAGAAAACAAAGACGAGCTGAAAATCAAAATCTGGAACGACACTGTAGTGGAGAAAGTGAATGAATTGTCGTTGCTTTTCTCTTTTGCAGTATCATCAGTCATCTGACAGGTTTGATGCGGCCCATCACGGCTCCATCTCCTGTGAAAAACTCTTCATTTCACAGAAGCAATTACACCCAACATCCTGAGTTGTCGGTTAGATATATTTCAATCTCTGTCGCCCCCTACAGTTTTTACCCTCTACAGCTCACTCAACTACTATGTATGATATTCTCTGATGCATTAACACGTGTCCTATCAACTAATTCCTTCCTCCTGTGAGTTTTTTCCGCATATTCCCCTCCTCACCGATACTGCCTAGAATCTTCTCATTCCGTATCTTATCAGTCTATCTAATTTTCAACATTCGTTTGTAACAACACATCTCAAACATTTCGATTACCTTACTTTCCGGTTTCTCCACTGTGCACGATTCACTACTATACAGTACTGTGCTCCACACGTACGGTCTTAGAAATTTCTTCCTGAAATTAAGCCCAATGTTTGATACTAGTAGACTTCTTTCGGCCATGAACGCCCTCTTTGCTTGTGCTAGTCTGCTTTTCATGTCCCCTTTGCTAGGTCCGTCATATATTATTTTCCTTCCAAGGTAAGAGAATACCTTCGCTTCTCGTATCTAGAAAGCAAGACTAGGCAATGTGGCCGAGCCGAGGAAGGAATCAAAAGGACACTGGCGCAGACAAAGAGAGCCCTTCAGCCAAAGAGTAGTATTAGATATTGTTTCGGCACTTAGAAAGAAGCTCCTGAAAATATACGTCTGGAGCATAGCATTGTAAGGAAGTGAAACGTGGGCCATTTCAGATCCTGAGAAAATGGAATTGGAAGCATTTCAAATGTCGTGCTACTTATGAATGCGAAAAATTTAGTTAATGGATAAATTGCTAAAAGAAGACGTGCCACAAAGAATAAGCGACGAAAAGTGATCAGATAGCTCCCACAACCGACGGCGTCACATACTCGTACACGCAACAAGCACACTGCTTCGGGCACGAGATACGTGACGTCACGGGGCGTGATCCAGTGGTCTCAGCTAAAGCTGTCTACGCAGTGATAACAAGGCACCGAAGTATCCAGTCTACAAGCTTGCAACATTCCTTAGGATGGATAGGATGTGTGACTGCTGTGCACGGACGCAGAAGGAGCTGGCCACTGTTCGCGAACAGTTGAACGTGTTGATGGCCGCGGTCAGCCGTATTCAGGCTGCTGCCTCGGAGTGTAGCGGCAGTGGGGAGTCTGGTGCGTCGCAAGGTACACCCCAGGTGTTACATGCTTCACCCACTGTCCCTGCTGTCGAGACATCTTCGCGGGTACCGGGCACGGTTGGGCCATCCTCTCCCCAAGGGGAGCGGCGGGTTCAGCGGCGTTCGCTGCGCACGAGGCGGAGGCTAAATGTGGAGGCTGGCCGTGTGGCATCGCCCGCTCTGCCTGCGAGTGGACATGTGCCTGCTCCTCCAGCAAGGTCAGAGCAGGCACACGGGGGGAGGGGTTTATTAGTTATTGGGAGCTCCAACGTTAGGCGGGTGATGGAGCCCCTTAGGGAAATAGCGGAAAGGTCGGGGAAGAAGGCCAGTGTTCACTCTGTCTGCTTGCCAGGGGGTCTCATCCGAGATGTGGAGGAGGCCCTACCTGCGGCGATAGAGAGCACTGGGTGCACCCGACTGCAAACTGTTGCTCATGTCGGCACCAATGACTCCTGCCGTCTGGGTTCAGAGGTCATCCTCAGTTCGTACAGGCGGTTGGCGGAATTGGTGAAGGCGGAAAGCCTCGCTCGCGGGGTGGAATCAGAGCTAACTATTTGTAGTATCGTTCCCAGAACCGATCGCGGTCCTCTGGTTTGGAGCCGAGTGGAAGGCTTAAACCAGAGGCTCAGACGATTCTGCGGAGATCTGGGGTGCAAATTTCTCGACCTCCGCTATCGGGTGGAGAAATGTAGGGTCCCCCTGAATAGGTCAGGCGTGCACTACACGCCGGAAGCGGCTACAAGGGTAGCGGAGTACGTGTGGAGTGCACATGGTTTTTTTTTAGGTTAGATAATTCCCTCCCTAGGCTCGACAAGACGCCTCCTGAGACGCGGCAAGGTAGGAGTAGGCAAAATGCAACAGGGAATAACAATATTAATGTGCTAATAGTAAACTGCAGGAGCGTCTATAGAAAGGTCCCAGAACTGCTCTCATTAATAAACGGTCACAACGCCCATATTGTACTAGGGACAGAAAGTTGGCTGAAACCAGACGTAAACAGTAATGAAATCCTAAACTCAGATTGGAATGTATACCGCAGAGACAGGCTGGACAGTGAAGAGGGAGGCGTGTTTATAGCGATAAGAAGTGCAATAGTATCGAAGGAAATTGACGGAGATCCGAAATGTAAAATGATTTGGGTGAAGGTCACGGTTAAAGCAGGCTCAGACATGGTAATTGGATGTCTCTATAGGCCCCCTGGCTCAGCAGCTGTTGTGGCTGAGCACCTGAAGGATAATTTGGAAAATATTTCGAGTAGATTTCCCCACCATGTTATAGTTCTGGGTGGAGATTTTAATTTGCCGGATATAGACTGGGAGACTCAAACGTTCATAACGGGTGGCAGGGACAAAGAATCCAGTGAAATTTTTTTAAGTGCTTTATCTGAAAACTACCTTGAGCAGTTAAACAGATAACCGACTCGTGGCGATAACATATTAGACCTTCTGGTGACAGACAGACCCGAACTAGATGAAACAGTTAACGCAGAACAGGGAATCAGCGATCATAAAGCGGTTACGGCATCGATGGCTTCAGCCGTAAATAGAAATATTAAAAAAGGTAGGAAGATTTTTCTGTTTAGCAAAAGTGACAAAAAGCAGATTACAGAGTACCTGACGGCTCAACACAAAAGTTTTGTCTCAAGTACAGATAGTGTTGAGGATCAGTGGACAAAGTTCAAAACCATCGTACAATATGCGTTAGATGAGTATGTGCCAAGCAAGATCGTAAGAGATGGAAAAGAGCCACCGTGGTACAACAACCGACTTAGAAAACTGCTGCGGAAGCAAAGGGAACTTCACAGCAAACATAAACATAGCCAAAGCCTTGCAGACAAACAAAAATTACGCGAAGCGAAATGTAGTGTGAGGAGGGCTATGCGAGAGGCGTTCAATGAATTCGAAAGTAAAGTTCTATGTACTGACTTGGCAGAAAATCCTAAGAAATTTTGGTCTGATGTCAAAGCGGTAGGTGGATCAAAACAAAATGTCCAGACACTCTGTGACCAAAATGGTACTGAAACAGAGGATGACAGACTAAAGACCGAAATACTAAATGTTTTTTTCCAGAGCTGTTTCACAGAGGAAGACTGCACTGTAGTTCCTTCTCTAGATTGTCGCACAGATGACAAAATGGTAGATATCGAAACAGACGACAGAGGGATAGAGAAACAATTAAAATCGCTCATAAGAGGAAAGGCCGTTGGACCCGATGGGATACCAGTTCGATTTTACACAGAGTACGCGAAGGAACTTGCCCCCCTTCTTGCAGCGGTGTACCGTAGGTCTCTAGAAGAGCGTAGCGTTGCAAAGGATTGGAAAAGGGCACAGGTCATCCCCGTTTTCAAGAAGGGACGTCGAACAGATGTGCAGAACTATAGACCTATATCTCTAACGTCGATCAGTTGTAGAATTTTGGAACACGTATTATGTTCGAGTATAATGACTTTTCTGGAGACTAAAAATCTACTCTGTAGGAATCAGCATGGGTTTCGAAAAAGACGATCGTGTGAAACCCAGCTCGCGCTATTCGTCCACGAGACTCAGAGGGCCATAGACACCGGTTCACAGGTAGATGCCGTGTTTCTTGACTTCCGCAAGGCGTTCGATACAGTTCCCCACAGTCGTTTAATGAACAAAGTAAGAGCATGTGGACTATCAGACCAATTGTGTGATTGGATTGAGGAGTTCCTAGATAACAGAACGCAGCATGTCATTCTCAATGGAGAGAAGTCTTCCGAAGGGAGAGTGGTTTTTGGTGTGCCGCAGGGGAGTGTCGTAGGACCGTTGCTATTCACAATATACATAAATGACCTTGTGGATGACATCGGAAGTTCACTGAGGCTTTTTGCGGATGATGCTGTGCTATATCGAGAGGTTGTAACAATGGAAAACTGTACTGAAATGCAGGAGGATCTGCAGCGAATTGACGCATGGTGCAGGGAATGGCAATTGAATCTCAATGTAGACAAGTGTAATGTGCTGCGAATACATAGAAAGTAAGATCCCTTATCATTTAGCTACAATATAGCAGGTCAGCAACTGGAAGCAGTTAACTCCATAAATTATCTGGGAGTACGCATTAGGAGTGATTTAAAATGGAATGATCACATAAAGTTGATCGTCGGTAAAGCAGATGCCAGACTGAGATTTACTGGAAGAATCCTAATGAAATGCAATCCGAAAACAAAGGAAGTAGGTTACAATACGCTTGTTCGCCCACTGCTTGAATATTGCTCAGCAGTGTGGGATCCGTACCAGATAGGGTTGATAGAAGAGATAGAGAAGATCCAACGGAGAGCAGCGCGCTTCGTTACAGGATCATTTAGTAATCGCGAAAGCGTTACGGAGATGATAGATAAACTCCAGTGGAAGACTCTGCAGGAGAGACGCTCAGCCGGCCGCGGTGGCCGTGCGGTTCTGGCGCTGCAGTTCGGAACCGCGGGACTGCTACGGTCGCAGGTTCGAATCCTGCCTCGGGCATGGGTGTGTGTGATGTCCTTAGGTTGGTTAGGTTTAAGTAGTTCTAAGTTCTAGGGGACTTATGACCTAAGATGTTGAGTCCCATAGTGCTCAGAGCGATTTTTAGAGACGCTCAGTAGCTCGGTACGAGCTTTTGTTAAAGTTTCGAGAACATACCTTCACCGAGGAGTCAAGCAGCATATTGCTCCCTCCTACGTATATCTCGCGAAGAGACCATGAGGATAAAATCAGAGAGATTAGAGCCCACACAGAAGCATACCGACAATCCTTCTTTCCACGAACAATACGAGACTGGAATAGAAGGGAGAACCGATAGAGGTACTCAGGGTACCCTCCGCCACACACCGTCAGGTGGCTTGCGGAGTATGGATGTAGATGTGCGACAGCTACTCTCTTGTTGATGACGTACGTCGCAAGGTTTGACTATATTTGGTGTTTGACTCTGGCTGGATTTCTTAGAACAGTACGGCGGACCTGCGCTTTGTTCGCAGACCTGGAGTATTTCAGCGTTCATTCTTAGAATAACCGCAGCCAGTCAGACTTTTGTGTTGCGCGCCAAACTCTCAACCTGCACCTTACTCGCAACTAGTATTTCTGTTCAAATACATGGAATGGAAGCATCGTTCGTCCAAAGTATGAGGAAGTAACTGTTATAAAGCTGATTAACATATGTACAGATTGTGTGACGTGCTAAACAGTCTAGCGAGTGCTGATTTCGGTCTGTTTATAGAGACTTTTAGGAATTCTTCCCCCAATGACTTGTACAAGAAATATCTCAAACACTGTACTGTTCAAAACATCTGTATGGCGTTTCTTTATTTATGTTATATGGAAACGGCTGCCCTGACTGAAGGATGCCTATGTAAAAGACAAGATACTTGACGAAAATGCATCAAGTCTTTTATTGTGTTGACCACCTTTTCTGTTGAATTTTTATCTCCTACGCATTATAGCACTGTGTTCTTTCTGTTCTAGATGTTCCTTGAGCGTTCTGTAGCTGAATTCCAAGTTACTACTACGTCTGAAGAATGCAGTATCGTTGACATAGTTGGCGATATAGAACGCAGCAATGCCATTCGGGTAGGCATGCGCTAGAATTGACCCTTGTGGGATGCCGACGATGACTGTCTCCATACTGTTGCGAAATACGTCACATCTATAGACTAGTGAAGGAAAATGGTCAACCATTACTATAATGAATCGTGGATAGCCTGTACCAAGTAGTCTGCATGCTATACATCAATTTCAGGCAGGATAGGAAGCCTTATCTACTCACAGAAAAAACATTCCCCTTAAGGTGACTTATATCCTTGGCGCTACAGGGAGCGCTGGAATATCGATTTATCGATGCAGAATCTGAACTGTTACGAAAGGGACAAGTCGTTTTCAGACAACAATTTCCATAAAAGATTATGAAATTGCTAATTTTGAATTAGGAACTTATTGTTTTTCAGCCTGTTGGCTCTGTCCTAAAATTTATAATTTTGTTCTTCCTTTTCTGATGGATGTTAAGAGGAAGAAGGTGTAAATCTCAACGACATAATTTTATTGCTTTTAAATAAAGCTGTAGTACCATAACGTGAGAGACATGTTTTATCAACAGTCATGGGAAAGTCACAGAGATGATGTCTGTTAATAATATAAAACTGTATGACGTGGGAGACAACGTTTCGAAATACATCGATGTAAAGCCAGTTGATGGAGTACGGTATGTCGCATGAGTCGCCCGAGAAATATATGGAGGAGAAAGAATTCAAAGTCGAAAGCTGACACGTCAGCATCCCCCACCACGACTCCTTCATGTTGGGGAACCAAGTTGTCATGCCTCCCCACTACCATTCCTTCAAGCTGAAGGCACGATGTTTCGTCCAATCAGAATTAGTCGTCGTGAAGCCGGTCAGCTGTTTCCCCCACCACGGGTCTAGGAGTGGCAAGGGTGCTGGAGGCTACTGTTCCCCTAGTCTGCCAGCAGTTGCTACTTGTTGCTCGGCGCAGGAAGACAGAAGGCGAACCACTACCTGTCATCGGCTTCACTTTTGGCGTTGGGCTTGGCAGCGACTACGCCGTTGCTGACTTTCAGCTCTTTTCCTAGGTAAGGTCACCACCTTGCTGGTATGCTACGCTCAATATCGTCTGTCTAATATTTTTTATTCAGCTGTAAACAGGAGGTGCTGAAGAGAAATTCTGATGTGAGCAGAAACTGATGGAAAAAGTCTTGAGAAATCTGAAAACGTAATGTAAACTTTCAGACATTCTCGCACACTGAAAAATATTTAGACATTAAAATAGCCATAGCTTGTAAAGCGCCAAAGAAATAATTACAAATATTTGGCTCCAGCTCGACCTTTTTATTTCTCTACATTTTCTGTCCTTGTCTTGACTTTAGATAATCTACTGAAAGCATTGCAAGTAAGATATGTTTTTAAATTTACCTTTAATTTACAGATATTTCTGATTTCTTGGTTTACGTTGATCAGTAGGAGCTTCACTACCCCTGCACCGGAATACAGAACTGCAAAGCTAGATAGCAAGGTACGTGTACTCTGAATATGTATTGTGATTGTGTGATTGTCAGTTCATAGTAAACTAATTTTTTTTGTGTGTTTAAAGAGGAAAGCCAATGGTGATTCTAAAAATTCGAGAATTTTTGAAGAGATCTCAGCAATGTGGAGTTAATTAATTTGCTCAGTGTTCTTATTACTTGTTTGTGTTGAATAAATATTTTATTTACGTTAGATAAATTCCTCCCGAAAATAATTCCACGGGACAGGAGGAAGTGAAACTAAGCAAAACTAGCTAGCGTTATATGTTGATGAACAGAATAAGTGTTACTTCTGTGTTAAAAACACGCCAAATGACGAATAATGTGATTAATTTCTTAAACTTTCCAGGTGTTGATTCGATTTTAAATTTTTTCAGATAGACACCATAGAAATTTTTGGCATGGTGTTCTGTTTAGTGTATGATAATTAGTGTGGTTCTAATATAGCCAGTTTATTTTTACTCCATTGAAACTAAGACTTCAATTATTTACTATGGATCAAATGTATGACCAATTGGCTATCATCACCACTGTGTCTGATATGTTTGCCCTTTACTCTTTGGATAATCTGCGTTCGTCATCAGCTAACATTACTTCATTTGGTCAGATTAAGAACAGGAATCAACCAGGCATTGAAGTTTGTGAGACTTCCTGTTTCGTACTTGCACACTTACGGTGTGGTGCATTTTCTTAGGCTGGCGGCTTTCTTCTCTGCAGTTAGGCCCTTTAACAGCTTATCCCATTTTTGTAACCCGGGTAGTTCCCCCCCCCCCCCCCCCCATCCCCGTCGGAGGTTCGACTACTCTCTCGGGCATGAGGGTATGAGTGTGTGTGTTGTCCGTAGCGTAACTTAGTTTAACTTAGATAAAGTAGTGCGTAAGCTTAGGGACCGATGACCTCAGCAGTTTGGTCCCATAAGACCTTACCACAAATTTCCGAATTTTAACCCGAATAAAATTACATAGTCCACATAATTTAAGGATTTGGCAAAATCACAGAATACGTCAACATGATATTTTTTTATATTAATTTTGCCAGGAGATAGTTCGTGTTTGTTTCATTTTCTCTCTACAGAATTCTTTTCGGTAACCAAACTGCGAGGAAGTGAAATTGGGTCAATATTCAACTCCAGGTACTTATCAAAAAGGTTTGAAAAACAGTGACTTGAATTTCATTTCCTTATCTAAATTTTCCATCTTTCAGTATTTCAGTGAACCTGCTTTGAGACTATGACTGATTATGAAGGAATCCGAAATGTTGTCCAATCAACATACCTGCTTTTAACACCACCTAACCAAGAATACTTTAGCGATATAATCTCCGTATATAAAAGGTAATGTCCTGACTGCCTGACTGACTCATTATTGCCCAGCCCAAATCGCTAAGGAAAGAAAATTGGACCTTAGAGAAAGTATGGATCTTATACTTTAGGCGTCGTTTAAGGAAGGATGTTTCGAATTCCCACCCTAAGAGAGCGAAACAGGGGATGAAGTTCTTTTTTTTTTTTTTTTTTGAAAAATTTCGCTATTAAGGGAATTTTGAAACTAGGCCTACGAAAATTAGTATTTGATTTCTCGATCAGAAATAAAGAAATACGCGTTTCAGTATTTCTGGAAATTTGATCTATGGGTGTGAAATAGTGGGTGAAAGCTTTAAAGAACAACTAAAGTATTTTTTAAAACTGTAGATATGAGCCCGCATCTCGTGGTCGTGCGGTAGCGTTCTCGCTTCCCACGCCCGGGTTCCCGGGTTCGATTCCCGGCGGGGTCAGGTATTTTCTCTGCCTCGTGATGGCTGGGTGTTGTGTGATGTCCTTAGGTTAGTTAGGTTTAAGTCGTTCTAAGTTCTAGGGGACTGATGACCATAGATGTTAAGTCCCATAGTGCTCAGAGCCATTTTTTTTGTAGATATGAATATCAGCATTTGAATTCTCAGTTACAAGTAAAAAAATACATCTTTCTGTGTCTTTGGAAATTTAAGCCTTAAGGGGCTCAAATAAGGGATGAGGTCGATTATGAAAATATTTTATTTTGAAAGGATTTTTAAAGCTAAACCTACGAAAATTTAGATTTGGCTTGTAATTAGAAATAAAAAATATGTGTTCCACTGTTTTGGGAAATTCAACCTCTATGGGGGTGAGATGAGGGATGAAAGTTTTTATGGAAATATTTCACTGCTCAAGCAGTTTGGAAGGTAAAACTATGAAAATACGTATTCGGTTGCTCTATTGTAAATCAAACGTATGCATGTCACTATTTTTGGAAATTCAACCCCTAAGGGGTTGAAACAAGGTGTGAAAAGTTTTATGAAAATATTTCACTGCGAAAGGATTTTTAAACCTAAATCTATGAAAATTGGTATTTGGCTTCTCGGTTAGAGATTATAAAATACGTGTCTCACTGTTTTTGAAAATTCAATCACTAAGGAGTAAAATAGTGGGTGATAGTTTTTTTTGGAAATAAATAATTTCTAAAGAACTACAAATGATCTTTAAGGTTACATCTTTGACAACTGGTAGTTGACTTCTCAGTGAGAAATAAATAAAAATACGTGTTTCAATGTTTCTGGATATTAAATCCCTAATGCAGTGCAACAAGGGTTGAAGAATTTTAAGAAAATGTTTCGTAACATTTAAAAAAATTTTAAAACTAAGGTTATGAAAATTGGTATTGCACTCATATGTTAGTTATGAGTTTGTCGGGGGTTGAAAGTTGTTATGGAAATTTCTCCACAAGAACGCAAAAGGCATGATTAATAAAAACTTTCGACTCCACCTACCAGAATCGCTTTTTGCTGGGAAGTACATTCGGATAAGACCGTGCTTATATGGCTTCAATTATCGTGGAAACCTTAGAAGATAGTGCAATTTGTGTACAACATAACAACTCGATTGAATAAAGACAAAACAAACAAATTCTACAGGCCCCAGAGTCTATGCGAGCGAAGCAGGAGTTGAGCTCCTAAGGGGGTGAGATAGGGGATGAAAGGTTTTTTTGGATATAATCACTGTCAAGGCAGTTTTGAAGCAAGACATATGAAAATTGGTATTTGGTTCCTGAATCGGAAATAAAGAATTGTGTATTTCAGCATTTTTGGAATTAAACCCCTCTAGGGGTGAAATATTGGGAAACAGTTTTTTAGATAGAAATTATTATGAAAGAAGTACAAAAGTATTTTTAAAGCTACATTAATGAAAGTTGTTATTTGACTTTCTAGTGAGAAATTAAAAATTATGCACATCAATGATTATGAAAATTAAACCCCTGTGGGGGTGAAAGTTTTAATGGAAATATTTCACCATTCAATCACATTTTAAGCTAAATCTATGAAAATATGTATTTGGATTCTCTGTGAGTAAAAAAACATACATTTCACTGATTTTGGAAACAACCCTAAAGGGGATAAAATAGGAGGGAAGGGTTTTATGAAAGTATTTCAAAGAGAAAACATATTTAAAGAAAAATCTCTGGAAACTGGTATTTTTCTCTTTGTTGAAAATAAAAAAAATCGCCTTTCATAGTTTTTGGAAATTTAATACTGAAGGGGGTGAAGTAGGGACAGACTGATTCGCTGACTCATTAGTACCCATCCCAAACAGCTTAGGATAGAGGCTTGAAACTTGGAGAAGCTGTAAATCTCACACTGTAGACGTCGTTTAAGGAGGGATTTTTCGAAATTCCAACCCTAAGGGGGTGAAATAGTGGATGAAATTTTTCTAAAAATGTCGCTATTAATGCAGTTTTGAAGGTAGACCTACGAAAATTGGAATTTCGTTTCTCAGTCAGAAATGAAGAATACACATTTTGTCATTTTTATAAATTTGAACTATGTGAGTGAAATTGTGGGAAAGCTTTTTCTGAAAAGATATCATTATTACAGACTGATTCACTGACTCATTAGTACCCATCCCAAACAGCTTAGGATAGAGACTTGAAACTTGGAGAAGCTGTAGATCTCACACTGTATACGTCGTTTAAGGAGGGATTTTTCGAAATTCCAACCCTAAGGGGGTGAAATAGTGGATGAAATTTTTCTAAAAATGTTGCTATTAATGCAGTTTTGAAGGTAGACCTACGAAAATTGGAATTTCGTTTCTCAGTCAGAAATGAAGCAATACGCGTTTTGTCATTTTTATAAATTTGAACTATGTGGGTGAAATTGTGGGTAAAAGCTTTTTCT
The DNA here is from genome assembly GCF_023898315.1 of Schistocerca nitens. Classification (NCBI taxonomy): domain Eukaryota; kingdom Metazoa; phylum Arthropoda; class Insecta; order Orthoptera; family Acrididae; genus Schistocerca; species Schistocerca nitens. The sequence continues at coordinate 905,585,346 of NC_064615.1, forward strand.
GAAAAGATATCATTATTACAGAACAAGTTTGAACATTGGTATTTGACTTCTCACTTACAAATAAAAAAATACATGTCTCTGTTTTTGGAAGTTTAAGCCTTAAGGGGCAGAAATAGGGGATGGCATCGTTTATAATAATATTTTATTCTGTAAGAATTTTTAAAGCTAAAACTATGACAATTTAAATTTTGTTTGTAATTAGAAACAAAAAAATATGTGTTTCACAGTGTTTGGAAAGTCAACCCCTCTGGCGGTGAAAGGGAGATGAACATTTTTATGGCTACATTTCATTGTGCAAGCATTTTTGAAGCGAAAACTATGAAATATGTATTTGGCTTCTCTGTTACAAATAAAACGTATACACCTCACTGTTTTTGGACATTCAGTCCCTAAGGGGGTGAAACAGAGGGTGAAATGTTTTATGAAAATATTTCATTGCGAAGGCATTTTTAAGCTAAATCTTCGAAAGTTGGTGTTTTGCTTCTCAGTTACAGATGATACATGTTTAACAGTTTTTGCAAAATTCTACCCCTAAGGTGGTTAAACAAGATCATACTGATTCACTGACTCATCATCACTCAGCCCCAACCCCTAGGATAAAATCTTGGCGTTTGGAGAGAGTGTGGATCTTACACTGTAGGCATCATTCAAGAAGGGATTGTCCAAAATCCACTCCTAAGGGGTGAAACAGGGGAATACGTTTGGAAAATATGCCGCCTGTAAGGAAATTTTGAAGTTAGAACTACTTAAACTGAGATTTGATTTTTCACTCAGAAAGTAAAAAATATCTGTTTTTGTACATTCAATCACTAAGGGGGTAAATAGCAGCTGAAAGCTTGTTTGAAAATAAATAATTGCTGAAGAACTACTAAAGGTTTCTTAAGGCTACGTCTATGACAACTGATAATAGACTTCTCGTTTAGGAATAAGAAAAATACATGTCTTAGTGTGTCAGGAAATTCAGCCCCTAAGGGAGTGTAACAGAGTATGAAAATGTTTAAGAAAATTTTTCGTAACATTAAAAAAATTTTGAACCTAAACTTATGATAACTAGTATTCACTTGTCGGTTAGTTACCAAGAAATATTTGATAGGGGGTTAAGGTTGCTTTGGATATATCTTCACAAGAACGGAAAAAGGCGTAATTAATAAAAGCTTTGGACTCCACCTGCCAAAATCGCTTTTTAATCAGACATACACTCGTAAAATATCGTCCTCACATGCCCATAATGAGCGTGACTGGCGTAGAAGGTGTTGCACTTTGTGAACAACAGAAAAATTCGATAAAATAAACATAAAAAAATCGCTACAGGACATACAGACTACGTGAGCAAAGCAAAAGGTACTGAGCTAGTCTGTGTATACACTGAAGCACCAAAGAAACTGGTATAGGCAGACGTATTGAAATGCAGAGTCTCGTTGCAAATTGCATCGAGTGGATGGACGTGCACAGGTATGGAGACAAGCTCATGAATCCATGTACCCTGCATGTCAGCAGTCAACTGTTCAAGCTGGTAGACGCTCTGTAATGGTGTGTGGCGTGTGCAGTTGGAGTGATACGGGACCTCTGATACATCTAGATATGACTCTGACCGGTGTCACGTACGTAAGCTTCCTGTCTGATAACCCGCATTCATTCATATCCATTGTGCATTCCGATGGACTTGGGCAATTCTAGCAGGACAATGCGACACCAGACACGTCCAGGATTGCTAGAGAGTGGCTCTAGGAGCATTCTCCTGGCCGCCAAACTCCACAGACATAAACGCTATTGAACATATCTGTGATGCCTTGCAACGTGTTGTTCAGAAGAGATCTCCACCCCTTAGTACTCTTGCGGATATATGGATGGCCCTGCAGCATTCATGGTGTCGATCCCCTTCAGCGCTACTTCAGACATTAGTCGAGTTCATGCTCCATGTTGTTGCGACCCTTCTGCGTAATCCAGTAGGAGGAGGGGGGGAGGGAGGGGGGGACTACATGATATTTCTTTCACTCTCCAGTGCATTAAAGACAAGGCTGACTCATTCAATGACTCATAATTGCCCGGGCCCAAATCGCTAGGGTAGAAACTTAGAACTAGGAGAAGGTGTAGATTTCGTACTGTAGACGTCGCTTAAGATGGGATTTTCTAAATTCTAACCCTAAGGAGAAGAAATAGGGGGTGCAGTGTTTTCTTCGAAAAGCGTTTTTAAAGCTAAATCTACAAAAATTTAAATTTGGCTTAGAAATAAAAAATATGTGTTATAATGTTTTTTGAAATTTAATCCCTATGGGCCTGAAATGGGGGATGAAAGTCTTTATGGAAAAACTTCACTGTGCAAGTATCTTTGGAGGTAAATCTATGAAAATATGTATTTGGCTTCTCTGTTACAAATAAAATGTATGCATGTCACTGTTTTTAGAAATTCAGTCCGTAAGGATATGAAACAGAGGATGAAACGTTTGATAAAAATATTTCATTGTAAAGGCATTTCCGAAACAAAATCTTTGAAAGTTGGTGTTTGATTTCTCGGTTACAGATAATAAAAAACGTATTTCACTCTTTTTGGGAATTCAACCCCTAAGGGGGTGACGTAGGGTTATACTGATTACTGATTCACTGACTCATCACTGCCCAGCCCAAACCACTGTGGATCTTATACTGTGGCCATCGTTTAAGAAGGCATTGTCCGAAATTCTACTCATAAGGGTGTGAAATAGGGGATGAAAGGCTTTTGTAAAGTATGTCGCCATTAAGGAAATGTTGAAGCTAGAACTACAGAAACTGATATTTCGTTTTGAAATTTGCAGAGGGTGTTGATCTTATATTTCAGGCATCGTTTAAGAAGAGATTTTTCACAGTTGAGCTCCTAAGGGGGAGACACAGGAGATGAAACGTTTTTTGAAAATTAATTGCTGTTAAGGCAATTTTAAAGCAAGACCTATGAAAATTGGCATTTGGTTCCTCAATCGGAAATAAAGAAGTATGTGTTTCCACATTTTCGGAAATAATCTCCGCAAAGGGTGAAATAGTGGGTGACAGTTTTTTTAAATATAAATTACTATGAAAGAACTACAAGAGTATTTTTAAAGCTACATTAATGAAAACTGGTATTTGACTTTTCACTTACAAATTAAAAATTATGTATGTCAATGATTATGAAAATTAAACCCCTATTGGGGGTGAAAGTTTTAATGGAAGTATTTCATTATGCAATCACTTTTTAAACTAAATCTATGAAAATATGCATTTGGCTTGTCTCCAGTAAAAAAATATGCAGAAGAATTCCAACCTACGTCCTCAATTATTTGTTAGATGTATTGCAATCTCTGTCTTCCTCTACAGTTTTAGCCCTCTACAGCTCTGCATTTCGCTTCTATGTGAGTGAAATATGGGATGAATGCCTTTTTGAAAATATGGTGCTATTAAGGCAATTTTGAAGCTAGAACTACGAAATTTAGTACTTGGTTTCTCAGTCAGATATAAAAAATACAGGTTTCAACATTTTTGAAAATTCAGCCACTAATGGGTTAAAGTAATGGGTGGAAGGTGGTTTTGAAAATAAATCACTATTAAGGAACTGTTGAAGCTACATCTGTGAAAACGAGTATTTGACCTCAGTTAGAAACAAGAGAATACATGTTTCAATGCATTTGGAAATTCAGCCCTCTAAGGGCGTAAAATTGATGATGAAAAATTTTATGATATTATTTTATTACAAAAATATTTTCCGAGTTAAATTCATGAAAATTTGTATTTGGCTTCTCTGTTAGAAATTAAAAAAGATATGTGTTTCACTGTGTTTGGAAATTCGATCAGAAGGGGCGAAATTGTGGATGAAATTTTTAAGAAAGTATTCCATTGTATTAAAAAGATCTTAAAGCTTTGAAAATTGGCATTTCACTTACATATAAATATATATTGTATGATGAAAGTTTCTGTGGGAATATCACACTAACGCGAGAGCTCCGATTAAGAAAACCTTGGTCTCCGTACTAGAATCGCCTTTTGGTCACAAGTACATTCAGGAAAGAAAATGCCTCTATGGCCTTAATTAAAGTGAAAAATTAAAAGGTGTTGCAATTTGTGAACAACAAAAAAATTCGATTAAAGAAAAACGAAAAAGTTGCGCAAACGAAAAAGTTGTGTATGAAGTAGTGGGCAGTAAGCTAGTGATTACCATAAAGAACTTAAACTGTTGATTCGAGTAAACATGCAAGGAATCAGATGCATAGGAAGTAAAATAAAAAATTGCTGATGATGCAAAATGTTTCTGGAATAATTTTGGGGAAGAGACCATTTTTTCATTAGATCCACATCCTCTTGCAATATACTGCAGTGTGGACACTGTAAACATGTAGCCCATTGTATTTGTAAAGACTTTTTTTTTTACAAAACTGCTTGTCTTTAGCAGAAAATTATGCGGCATGTGCGCTATTTACTGTCGCAGGTTTCTGTTGCAACTGAAGGGAGTCCAACGCCACTCGTTGACCTCTGACCTAGCAGCAGTGGTAGCTGGTGGCTGCTCACCACTTCGGTGGCAGTCATGGGGGACAACCAGCGACTCCAGTAAGCAGACCAAGCGTTCATATTTCTACACCATACAAAACTAAGCTCCATGTAGTACATTTAACTCTACTATGGTGTTTATTTGAAATACACTTAATGTGTCTGTGTCAAAAAAGACCCGTTTTTTCTGTTTCCTTTTATGCATTTGCGTACTAAAATCATAAATTAAGTTATAATTTAGCTGGTTTAATGTATTAATCATTCATATTGGATAATAGAGCAATACAATAATGCAATAAGCGAATATTATAATTGTGTGTATGTTGATTTTACTACATTCTGCCTAGCTTTGACTAATAGTTTTTATGTGTGTATGCAAGATGTTTGCTGGAAGTGAATTTTTTGTGTTTAATACATTTCACTGTTGTTATCAGTTTTCCCAGATAGATGAGATCTGTCTTGATTCTTGCTCCTGCGATATTATCTTCCGAAGTGGAAGGTGCAGACTCAAACGACGTTCTTCTCTACAGGTTTCTCCTCTCCACAGCTTCTCTTGCAGCATTTCCTCTTGAAAGATGTCTCTTGATATCCCCATAAATTAGCTGCTCGCTTTCCACAAGGGGTAATTTGCCTTGTGTAGCACATAAGAGTTATATGCACATATGTCGGCGATATTTGAGAACGCGACAATAGGCCATCTGCTTATCTTCTTCTTTGCTGTACAATTCACCATCATTTTGTCAGTGTGCCCACAGCTCCTTTCGTAGCGTTGTAGTCTATAATAATCTGAGATTTTATGTTGGTCCTATCACTGACTTCTGTACTGCAGTGCAGAGTACTTTGCATAATCCCTTTAGAATGTATGTGCAAGCGATGTCTCGTTTCTGAAACGAAAGGTTGATGTGTAATTAGGATTCCCCTTGGTTGCCATTCTTTTGGTGGAATGGAAGGCTTGTTTTTTCACACTGCTCCAATCATTGTGGTACTTATCCAGACCAGCATTTGTCACAGCTCGTGGAAAGTGAAGAAAATGTCGCAAGTAATGTTACGCCCTTCCAAGCCATAAGACAAGTGAGGTACAACCCTTAGTCCTTGATTCATTTCAGAGGCTCTACCTGATCGTTTCCCAATGTATGGCTGAATACTCCATACATAACTTGCTTCATTGTCATAAAGTATTCAAAACTTGATGTCATACTTTGCTGGTTTAATAGGGACATACTGGCGGAAAGTGTAATTCCCCAAAATGCAACAAGTTGATCGTCTGCTATAAAAAATATTGGTATTGTATAATTTAAGTAATATCAGTACTCATTTCTCCCACATAGGTGCAAACTTCTCTTGTTCACGTCTTTGCAGTCACGTCTCTTGTTCATCAGATCGAATAATCCTTCATACCTTTTCAATAGTTTCTAATGACAATGTAGCTCTGAAAACTGGGCTACCTTTGTACTCATCCCATAAACTTTCTGTAGACTCATTATGTAAATAAACTCCTGCTAATAACAGCAGACGTGAACATTAATTTTTTCCACTTTCTCCATGAACGCATTCCTTCAGGTTTAGAAGGGGTTTGTATAATGTTTCCAGTTCAGGAAGGTAGTAACAATTTGAAAGCTAAGTATTCATTTGTAATGCGAGAAGTAGTGTACCTTGTTGGTCCTGGACTCAGTCAGATAATTTCCAGTCAGATAATTCATCTTTCAACATCATAATTGCACTGTTTCCTGTTCTGGTTTGTCATCTGCAGCTTCTACTAAGGATGCAGCGCTGCATTCCGAAGCATGATTTTCATTCTCTGAAACTACTTCATCACTATCAGATATGTTCACCAGTATGTCTGCTATTTCATCATTTTGTAAAGAGTGCATTACCTTTAGAAAAAAGTCAGAAAATATAAGAATTGTAAACGGAGAAACCTACCGACCTCAGTAAAAGTGAATCAGTCTCCCCAAATTCCCACAGAAATAAACATTTCATTGTTAAAAATAACAATGACTTCACTTATTTATACCCACCTTACCGCACCCATAAACATTCAGTTATTGGCAAATTGAATTTTATCAGAATTTTAGGTAATAACGAAGGTTTATATTCACAGGGTCTAAAAAGACCTGAACTGCTTGAGAAGTACTATTTGTGTGGAAGCCTAAGTAGGGCTCCAAAGCAAATTGTTTCCTGTCAGAATGTAATACACTGAGGGGCAAACCAAGTCAATGTAGGCAAGTTATTAAAAGCAGACATTTTCAAAATAATAGACCAACAAAAATCCATGTGGACCAAAATAGACCCAAAAGCCTTACAAGGGTTCTTCTGTCCCTTTATTCTCTGTTCAGTTTCCTACATAGTAGTTTCTTCTTCCTATGAATGCACTGGAAATCTGGTTTTTATTTCTCTGGTGCACATAAAATTCTCCTGTATTATGGTGCCTTAGTATTTGAAATATTTCACTTATTTATTTATATCCTGTGCTAATATTGTCGTCCATGCCTTTGTACCAATGACTACACTGTTGGTTTTATTACTATTAATCCTTGTCTCATATTCTTGGGGAGCTACACTCAGATCTACCATTCTGTCAATTGTCAGTACATCTTCAGCCAAAAGCACCTGTTAGCATCAAATTATATGGATTCTATCGTTTTTCCCATGTTCAGATACACTCTCGTCCCTTTCAAAATACTGCTTTACAATTTCCCCAAATATATATTGGAAAAGGTGGGAGAGAGACAGTATCCTTCTCGGATCCCTCTACCCAGTCTTCATTTTGAGCAATTTCCAGTGCCCCCAGGACAGAGGAATGAACCATTCTAACTTTACTGACTTCTTGCACAGCTCATTGGTTTCCCTATGGATAAGTCAAGAAGTTTTGTGTCATACTAGACTTCTTTGGGTTTTGCGACCTATTCCCACACAGTCACGCCTTTGTAATGAAATCCATATCACACCATGGTTCAGACATAAGATTTACCTGGGTAATGTCTCGGAAGTAAGAAGTACAGACCTCGGTGATATTGTAAATTAAACTCTTCAGACATTGCCCTAGATTATAAATTGTTAGGCTACTTGGAGAGCATGGGCGATTCCTCACCAGCTTGACAGAATATAGAGCCGCTACATTGAAGAAGGGTGTGAAGTCGCTCTTCCTTGAAGTGTGGATGCACGGATTTACCTATAAGCCTATCTGCACAAGTAGACTAACTGACACATTGTTTATAGATATATGGATGATTTCTTCACTGACCCTTGAATCTTCTCTGGACAAATGCATAGATGGAATACGCATTTTTCATGTACATTGTCCTTGCTACATTCATCTGTGTGTTTGAGTGAGGAGAATGATTGATCTCCACATCACATGATGAGTCATCAGATAATCTGCAAGAGAGGTAACAGGAGGCTGCATTTTGTGTTCCATACCTAGCATATTATTCAGAACAAAGATTAACTGCTAATCTCGAATGTTTTGTCTGACTGAGACCGAATTGGTTTTCTGTGATGTCATTGCTGACTTAGGTATAGAATCCTTTAAACGCAGCACATCTAACAAAGAGTTCCACAGAGAAATACTGTTGCATTATAGTTGGTCAAGTAGTCAGTTTCCAAAGCTCTCTTGATTTCATCTACATGAGGACAACTGCACAGTGACAGAAGGTTATGCATGATTAATGTCGACACTGTGAAAAGGCTGGATACTAGTCTGAGGAGCCTAGCTACAACTGCATGTCTGACAGTTTCCTTTGACTTCTGTCGTATATTAGTGCATGAATTACACGTTAAACATAAAACATATAAACACGAATATTCTAGTTCGCTTCATTTTTGTATTCTCAAGACCTATAGTAACAATATCACTGATAACATAGCATATTAATATGTTAAATTAATAATAGTTATAGATATTAAAAACTACAAATAGTAATAATTGGTATGATACGATAATTTAAAGATAGTAATCAACAGAAAGGAGTGGATAAGGTGATGACAATGGAGTGTCGCCAGAAACCATCATTTTCATTTACATAATTTGGGAAGACAACTGAAAAATAAACCATGATAGCTGCATCGGCTACAAATTCTGAATGACCACTGGAGTCAATATTCCCCCCACTACAGTTTTTTAAAATTCCAGTAACATCTGTCACATTTAAGTAGGCACTAATTTATAATCCATTTGGCACACCAACCCCATAACTTATATCTTACCTGGGCGTATCAGGACCATGTAGCTGACATTCAAATATTATTTGCATTTGTTTTCTAAAAGTTTCATATTCAACTCAAATAGTTGTTTCTCTCAGATTCGCTAACAGAATTAAGTGAGGTTAAGAATGTAGAGCCTCCTTAATACAACATATTAGTATCAATGATTTGACACATTATATTCTTATTTCAGATTCAGTTTGGGAGTTATATATTCTACTGACATAGCTGATTCTCTGAACATCCCTAATGGCAATCAATGAGTGGTGAACAAAGTCTCCCTATTTTAGTCACTGATTTGATGCATTTTATTCCCTTAGGATTTTATTCTGAGACTCATATTTCTCACTGACATTGCAGATTCTGTTAGCCTCCTTAATAGCATTTCTGAAGATGATGGCTATGGAATTCCAAATGAAATGTGTTACGACAACTGATATGACACATTCTGTGCTTCTTAGATTTGATTCGAAGAGTTCATTTTGTACTGACTTGGAGGATTATCTGGCCTCATAAATAGCGTTTCTTAAGGTGTTCGTTATTACCCCTGGGGATTATACATCCTTCTATCTCAGCTGGTTCTCTAAACCTCTGTAATAGTATTTTTTGACACAACAGATATTTGACACAGTTCATTCCTATTGGATTTCATTTTGAGAGTTACATTTCCTAGTATCAGGTTCTCTAATAGAATTCCTTCAGGTGATGGAGGCTTATTCTTCAGAAAATGTGTTTTTCCCACTGATTTGATACATTCCATTCAATTTGGATTTGGTCATTAATTATCCAACTGCTATAGATGATTCCTGTGACAACTCTCACAGAAAGTCTTAGAATGATTGATGTAGTCTTCCTATTAAAATCTTTTAGGACACTGGTTTGACACATTTTAATCCACTTTGACTGGTTTCTTGGCATCATAATTTCTACAGACATATAGAGAACTCTCCCAGCCTCTCTAATAACATTTCTTGATATAATGAATATGACTTCCCTAATAAGTGATTTAGTTCTACTGATATGACACATCTGCTCTCTTTAGATTTTCTTCTTGGAGATACATTTCCTACTCTCATAGCTGATTTTCTCTGCCTCATTAATTGTGTTAATTGAGATGAGAAATAGATTTCCTATTGACATCACAGATTCTCTCGGCCTCAGTTACAGCATTTCTTAAGAATGCATCTATTACCTCCGTAATAGAACTGTAAGCCTCTGAACTGCCTTATTCTAATACTTCACGTTTCGCTTCTGAAACTTATACATCCTATTGTCATAGCTAATGCTCTTAGGCTTCTTAATAGCATTTCATGAATGATGGCCATAGCTTTCCTAACATAAATGAGCTGACATATTCTGTTTTCTTTTGATTTATTTTGAGAATTGCATATTTTTCTGTTGCAGCTGATTGTCTCAGCCTTCATACTATCATTTCTAAAGAAGAAGGGCACAGTCTTCCCAATAAAATGTAATAAATCACAGAATTAATTTTCCATTCCCTCATAAATTTTATTCTGATACTTATTTACCTTAGTGACATATCTGATTCTGACAGTTTTTCTAACAGAATGTACTGGGAGGAAGGAAACAGTTCCCTCTTCAAAATGTGAAATGACAATTGATTTTTTATATTCCTGTTTGCATTTGTTTCTGAGAATTATATTTCCCTCAGTCTCTGTAATAGTATTCTCTATGGCGATGCACATCGTCTTCCTAAGAAAATTTGTTACTATCACTCATTCGTACATACCATAGTACTTAGATTTTATTGTGATAGTTACATAGCCTACTGACATAGCCAATTCTCTCAGCCTTTGTTATATCTTGAGATAATGGCCCAACCCCCCCCCCCCCCCAAGTGAAATGTGTTAGGACCACTGATCTAGCAAATTTTCGTTTTTTGGAAAACTATTGTTGGCACACAGCTGTATTGTCACTTTATTAAACGACCAGGAACAGTCACAAATCAATCATCCTCATATATATGGCGACATTATAATCAGATGTATGATACCATAACTGTTAATCAACATCATATCATAAATCAACTTGTTAATGCAGCTATAAAGCTGGAACACATATACCATTCAGTAAATTTGCAACAAGGCACTTGGAAAGACTTTTCATTTCCTTTAAAGTTCTTTCTGAGAGCTATGTTGTCTACTGACACCATAGATTTTTTCTGGGAGCATAGTAGCATTTCCTTACATGATGGACCTAACATCCCAAATGAAATGCGTTATGTCCAATTATCTGATACATTTAATTTTTAAGTGATTGTAACGGTGGCATTTGCCACTGACATAACGGATTTTCTCTGATAGCATTCTTGAGCTTATGAGCATTCCATTCATAAGAAAGTGTGATATCATTGATGTAATGATTAGATTAGATTAGATTAGATTACGTTCCATAGATCCGTGCTGAGGAGATCCTCGTGGATGTGGAACATGTCAATTTTTTTCTTTTTTTTTTTAAGCTGGAATAACAATACTAATAGTATGAATATATACAATACATCATTTGTTTCTATTAAAAAATTCGTCAATGGAGTAGAAGGTGTTGGCCACTAGTAAGTCTTTCAGGCTCCTTTTAAACTGATCTTTATTTGTAACTAAATTTTTTATGTTTACTGGCAAATTATTGAAGATGAGTGTTCCTGAGTAGTGGACCCTTTTTTGAACTAAAGTAAGTGCTTTTAAGTCCTTGTGCAGATCATTTTTGTTCCTGGTATCGTATGTATGAACTGAGCTGTTTGTTGGAAAAAGAGATATATTATTTAGGACAAATTTCATTAATGAGTAAATATACTGAGAGGCAGTAGTTAGTATACCCAGTTCTTTGAAGAGGTTTCTACAGGACGTCCATGAATTTACTCCACAAATAATACGTATTACACGCTTTTGGTCTCTGAAAACTTTTGTTTGACTTGAAGAGCTACCCCAAAATATTATACCATATGACATTATGGAATGAAAGTAGGCAAAGTATGCAAGCTTTTTCATTTTTATGTCGCCTATGTCTGCTAACACTCGAATTGCAAATACAGATTTGTTAAGGCGTTTCTGCAGTTCTGTGGTGTGCTCTTCCCAACTGAATTTATTATCAAGTTGTAATCCCAGGAATTTAAGACCGTCAGCCTCTTCTATCTGCTCTTCCTCGTATTTTATGCATATGCTGGGTGGAAACCTCTTACAGGTTCTAAATTGCATATAGTGAGTCTTTTCGAAGTTTAATGTCAGTGAGTTGGCTTTAAACCATTTATTAATATCCATGAAAAGAAAGCTAGAACTACACTTGACATACTATTTATTGCAATACTTGTGTCATCTGCAAACAAAACGAACTCTGCTTCTGGCAGTGTAACTGATGAGAGATCATTAATGTACACAAGAAAAAGCAATGGCCCTAAGATGGATCCTTGTGGGACACCACATGTGATTTCTTCCCATTCTGATGATGACTGATGACTTAATTCACTAGTCCCTTGCACTGACACCCTTTGTTTCCTAATAGTGAGGTATGACTTGAACCATTTTGCAGCACTGCCCATGACACCATAGAATTCTAATTTACTTAAAAGGATGTTGTGGTTCACACAATCAAATGCCTTTGACAAATCACAGAAAATACCTGCTGCTTGTAATTTGTTATTTAATGAATTAAGTACATTTTCACTGTAGGTGTAAATAGCCTTCTCGATATCAGAACCCTTCAGAAATCCAAACTGTGTTCTTGATAATATGTTATTTGTGGTCAGATGGTTGAGCAGCTGCCTGTACATTACTTTTTCTAAAATTTTTGAGAATGCTGGCAAAAGTGAAATCGGTCTGTAGTTTGATGGTATCTCTTTATCCCCTTTCTTGAACAGAGGCTTAACATCTGCATATTTTAGCCAGTCAGGAAATGTCCCAGTTATAATTGACTGGTTACACAAGTAACTTAGAATTGTACTAAACTCACAAGAACATGCCTTAATTAACTTTGTTGATATTTCATTGTACCCACTAGAATGCTTTGTTTTTAAAGATTTTATTATAGACGTTATTTCTTTTGGTGGAGTAAGTGATATATTCATGTACTTGAAGCTATTTTTGAAGGCTAGTTTCAGATATTCAAGGGCATTATTTACTGATACTGAAAGTCCCATTCTATCAGTAACGGATATAAAGTACTTGTTAAATAGATTTGCCACTCTATGCCCATCAGTTACTAATGTGTCATCTACCCTTAGTGCTATTTGCTCCTGTTCCTTTCTGGTTCTACCGGTCTACTCTTTCACTATATCCCATATTGCTTTTATTTTGTTCCCTGACATTGCTATCTTCTTCTCGTAGTGCATTTGTTTAGACATCTGAATTACTTTTTTTAATGTTTTGCAGTATTCCTTGTATTTAGCTAACTCATCAGCATTGGAGCTATTCTTGGTCGACAGATACATTTTCCTTTTTGTCTTACAGGAAATCTTTATTCCTTGTGTAATCCACGGTTTTATTATAGACTTCTGTTTAATTTGAGTAACTTTTAGAGGAAAACAGTTTTCAAACATGGTACTGACGTTGTTCATGAATGTTTTATATTTTTCATTCATGTCATGAGCACTATAAACATCTTTCCAGTTCATATCTTTGATCAGTTTTCTAAAACACTCAATTTTTGGTTGATTGACTACTCTCCTGTACTCAGATTTAGCAGTCTTGATAATTTGCTTAGAATTTACATCTAAAACAAGGAGCTGCATGTCATGATCTGATAGTCCATTGATAACAGGTTTTATGATATGATTTTGTTCCTTTGATTTGTCTATAAAAATGTTATCAATGGCTGTCCGTGAGGATTTAGTGATCCTAGTTGGAAAGTTTACAGTGTGAGTTAGATTGAAAGACAACATTACTAACTGCAGTGAATGTTTACTGGAAGATTGCATTAGAAAATCTGTATTAAAGTCACCAGCAATCAAAATTTCTTTGTTTCTTCCTGTTAAATAACCCAAAAGAGCTTCTAGATTATCTAAGAATAGATTATAATTTCCTGCAGGAGCTCGGTAAATAGTTATTATTATATAGGATCTGTTATGGAACTCTACTTCTGTTGCACATGCTTCTAGATGCTGCTCTAAACAGAATTTATTAATGTCAATGTTCTTGACTTTATGGCAGTTTTTGATAAATGTGGCAACTCCTCCTCCATCCATATCTACTCTGCAGAAGTAGGAAGCTAGCTTAAATCCTGAAATGTCTAACATATCTATATCAGTGGTCACTTGATGTTCAGGGAGGCAGATTATGTCAATTTCGTTAGATGAATTCATTTCATCGATACAAATGAATAGTTCATCAACTTTATTTCTAAGTCCCGGAATGTTCTGGTGTAATAAAGATAACTGATACTGCATACTAATGGGATTGTAACTGCTTTGGCGAAGATGAACTGGCAGTTTCTGATTACTTTCTGTTAAACACTGTTTAAATGGAGGCTGTATGATAAAATCTGACTCCTGTTCATCTGTTTTCTCAAACTGAGTGTGTCAGCCAATCTCTCTTAAAACTCGTTTTCTTTCCCCCTTCTCTATCCTAAAAAAGGCATCCCTCTGACAGCTGTGACCACTGGTATTTTACCACTTGTGCCAGTGTCCCCCCTTAAGTTTTCTGCAATCAACCCAGACAGTTTTCCCTTCCCTTTCCTATTGAGGTGAAGGCCATGCCTAGTGTAGTCCCACCTATCAATAGCATCCACAGGAATCAAACCAATATCGGACCCTATATCCATCCTAAGCAGCCACACCAACTCCAAGTTCACCCTCCCTACGGAGGAGTTCAAATGAGGCCGATCATGGCGTCTCAACACAGACAAAAATCCCACACTCGTATGCTTCGTTGCTGACGCTATCTTCACCAGGTCACTCTCTATGGAATATTCAGAGTCTCTGCCAATGCTATTTCCCGGACCACCCACTATAACCACGGCATCCTCCTTTGTGAAATCCTTGCATAAAGCACCTACATCCTCTGTTACCTGACCCAGATCTGCACTAGGCTTGAAAAAGTTTGTGACCTGGTACTCTTCTACTTGTATCTAATTGGGAGGGTTACAGATGCTAGTGACATTTAATTCTACCAGGCACATTTCTTGAGATGATGGACTGAGCCTCTTTAATAAACTGTGTTATGGCCACCAATTTGACACATTCACTTGGAATTTGACCGTTAGATATCCAACTAACAAAGCTAAACATATTAAGTTGCCAAATATAATTTCTTAGGATGTCAACATAGTACCCCAATCTAATTTGACACATTACATTCCTTTTGGGTTTTATTTTGAAAGTTAAACTTCCAACTGCAATAAAAACTTCTACCAGTCTCCCTAACATTTCTTCAGTTGAATGACTTAGCCTTCATAAGAAAATGTGTTAGGATTACTGACTTGAAAAATTCTACTCTCTTGTGATTTAATTCTTAGTTATATGTTACAGACTATCGTAACTGACTCTTGCCAACTCCATTTCTTGAGGTAATATGTATAGTAATCATAGTGAATAGCGTTGGGTCAGTACTTTAGAACATTTCAGATCCTAACGTTTTGATTATAATAAACCCAAATGACATACAAAATTTAGATATGATTGACAAAGCCTCCCTTTTAAAATTGATTAAAATGCTTACTAGGCAAATTTGTTTCTTTACATTTCATTCGAAATTCCATAGTGGATTTTCTCAACCACCTTCACAGCATACACATGAACGACACAGTCTGTCTAATAAAATAGGTGAAAATCATTGATCAGGAACATGCTCTTTCTTTGGATTTTTTTCTGAGAGCCACTTGTTCTTATGTCATAGGTGATTCTCTCAGCCTCCCTAATAGAATTTCTTCAGCTGATGGACAAAACGTCTGTGATAAAATATGTCAGTGTTTATCAAAATAGACTTTCCAACTTTGAAAATTCATAAAAACATATTCATAGGACTTACAAACTTATCCGTGTTGTCATCTTGAAGGAAAATAGAACAGGTCTTGTCTGTCTATTAAAACGTATGGGATTTTCTAAGTGTCCACTGTCCATGTAAGTACATGTGCCAAAGTCTGCCAATTGTGTGGCCCCTACATTGACTTGACTTGACACCTCTTGACTTTTTCTTTTGGGGAATCGTCAAGGATGCCTTATTTGTTCCTCCCTTATTACCTTCTCTGTCAGAGCTCAGAGCCAGAATCTGCCTCACAATGAAATGAGCCATGCCTGACATGCTGCAGTAAGTTTGGCAAGCAAAAGACTTCAGATGCAATGTTTGTCCCATAACCAATATAATTTACTATTAACGGCATAGGTATATAGTAAAAATCTTGGTGTATTTCACTGTAAAATGACACAAAAACCATTTCGCTAGGTTAAGTTAGTAAATCAATACTAGTTTTCGAAGTTTTAAAATCCTTTTTGATACACACTATATAGCTCTCCAAATAAAACGTGTTAGTGCCACCGATCTGAAGTAATTCATTTCCTCAGCATTCCCTGTGACAGCTACATTCTCCACTGAAAATGTTGGATTGTCCGGTTTCTTAATAGGATTCTTGAGATGATGGATATAGTCTCTCCAGTGAAATATCTCAGAACCACTGATTTGACACATTCCATTCTACTAACTAAGAATTCACCATTGTATGTCCAATTGATATTCCTTGCTAAGTGTCTCAGCTTATTAATACAGTATCTAGGTATAAGTGATACAGCTAGCCCCAAAATGATATTCATGATTTGATACAGAGAGTTACATTCCTTAGTGTCACAACAGTCTGTCACATTCTCTTAACATATGTGCTAGAATTAATGGGGATGATGGACATAGCTTCAGTATTCAAATGTAGTAGGGCCACTAAGTGGCAACACTCTATAGTCACAGGATTTGAGTAGCAGATTTACATACACTTCTTCCAATGTAAAGCTCTCAGTCTACCTACATGGACTACTTGGATGTGCCCTTGATAATAAGATGTGTCAGAACCATTGAATTGACACATTCCATTCTGTTCTCTTAGTATTTGACCATTATGTTTCAAGTTGATGGACCTTAATCTCTCAGTGCCCTTTGGGGTACATTAGGTATGACTGACATAGCTAACAAATTGAAATGTGTTAAGAATCTAATTTCATATACTTCATTACCATTTAAATTAATTCCAAGAGCTACATTTCCAGCTGTCATAATGGATTCTCTTGTTAACATACATTTCTGTCATAACTGATTTCAATGTCTGCCTTATAAAATTACTGGAGTTTTAGGCACTGCCTCTCTAATAAACTGACAGGATTACTGATACAACACATCCCATTCTGTTCTCTTAGAATATGACCATACATATCCCAACTGATTGCAGTAGGTATGCCATGAAACGTATTAAGAATCTGGTTAGGTACATATGTTCCCTTTGAATTTGATTCAGTGAGTTTCATCCTATACTGTGTTAGCAGCTACTTACATCATAGATTTTCTTGATAGATGGAAGACAGTCACTAGTAGGACCAGTTGTAGTAATGTTAGGACCAGTGGTGTGGCACATTCTGATTCTTTGGATTTGATTCAGACATTTTCACATAATCCAGTTATACATCACACTTTCAGTGTACTGAATAACAGTTCTTGAGATTATAATTATAGCCACTCCAATGAAGTGGGCGTGATATTTGGAGAGTCCTTCTACTCTGTTTCGATTTGACCATTACATGTCTGATTCAAATAATTCAGTCTCTTAGCTTTGTAATACAATTTATGTATATGATTGATGCTGATAACCAATTTAAACGTATTAAAATGTGATTTGACACAAATCCATTCTCCTTTAATTCGATTCACAAATTAGAAACCCTACTGTCATAGCCGAATCTTCTACCATCCCTAACATTATTGAGTGAGATGAATGATGTAGCTTCAATAAAAGAAAAGAGCTAGTAACTAAGATGTGCCACAGCCTATTTAATTTTTATTTGATTTGGAGATTTATATTTAAATGTCTTGAACCCAATACCCTCAGTCATTTCTGTAGCAATTGCTGAAATGATGGGTATATCATCTTAAATAAAATGGGCCAGAATCACTGATTTCACACATAGTGTTCTATACCCTTCGGATTTAACCATTATGTTCCAACTGACATAGGTAACTAACTTAGTCTTCTAATACAATTTCTAAGTATGACTCATATGACAATGAACGGTAGTGTTGTAAGCATCTGATTTCACAATTTCCATTCCCTTTGAATATGATTGTTTCATACTTCGTCTATTGTCGTACCTGATTCCTTGAACCTCCCTAATAGAATTTCGTGACATGAATGACGTAGTTTGACTAGTAACATGCTTAAGGACTACTTATACGGCACATTCTGTTTTCTTTGGATCTGAGCAGAATTTTACATCTATGTACTTTTGTCATATCTCATCCTCTCAAGTTCCCTTAATAGGGTTTCATGAGATGATAAATATGTCCTTTGCATCAAAAATATTCTGGACTCTGATTTGACACAATACATCCTATTCTATTAGGATCTGACAGTTATGTGGCCAATTGTGATAGTTTCCTAATATAATTTCTAGGTGTGATCGACACAGGCACTATCTGAAATCTGCTTACTACCTGATTTGACACATTTCATTTCTTTTGAATTTGAGTCAGAGTCTCGCATTGACTACTGATTTTCCGATTTGGAGATTAACGTTTACTTGCATTCTAGATCTGACCAAGAGGCCAATACGTTTCCACTCCTTTAGTGTGAATCCGCATCTTCACTGTGGATACACAATTATGTTCGACCTCCTGTGGGAATATCGAAGTAGCGGGCAGGGAGGACATGGACGTGAACAGGGATAGGTGGGGCTAGGTGGGAATGTGGTTCAGTTGAGAAGCATGCCCAGATAGTCAGCGCAGTTGTGATAAACACTGTGTCCAGGTGGTGCAGTAGTTAACACAACTGCCTAGTAATCCAGAGATCCCAGATTCGAATCCTGTTCTGGCAAACACTTTCATTGGTCGGTGCTGATTCTGTATAAAGTCCTGATGCAGCTGATATCAATAGTTCCTTCCCTTTCCTCTCTTTCCTCATCCCTCCACATTCAATTTACCAAATGGCAGATTATTTCAGCATCCATAAGTTATTACTTCAGACTGTTTGACATACCTTCTCTAGTGAAATATTTTAGGATCACTGATCATCCAAATCCTATTTTGTCGTTATTTTAACACTATCTGTCTCCAAAAAAGGTTATCTTGAGATGCTGGATGGAGCCTTGCTAATAAAATATGCCAGGACCAGAGATTGGACATATTACATTCTATTATCTTAGGATTTGATCATTATGTGTGCAGTTGATGTACCTGTACCTCTCAGCTTCCTAATAGTATTTCTAGTTGTGACTGACAAAGACACCAGTCAAATGTGATAAGAATCTGATTCGACACATTCCATGTGTTTTGAATTTGCTTCGGAGAGTTACATTCCAAACAGTCATGACTGATTCTCTTATTCACTCAACTTCCCTAATAGTATTTCTTCAGATGACTGGTGTACTTCGCTAGTAAATTGTTTTAGGACTAGTGGAGTATCACTGATTGGTGCATTCCATTCTATTCTCTTAGGATTAGACCAATAAGTCTGACATAACTATTGAGATAAACACTCCATCAAACATACTAAGAACATTATTTCATGTGTACCATTCCCTTTGAATTTCGTGGAGAGAGAGTTACATTCCCTTCTGACTTAGTCGGTTCCACAAAATGTTTACTAGTAAATGTGCTTTGGCACATTTACTACTAAATGTGCTTTGGCACCTGATGTGGCAGACTTGATTAAGAGGTTTACATATATACACTCAGTGCCCTGGATAACATTTCCTGAGATGATGAATAAAGGCTCCCTTACTTCATTCTGATGTCTTAGGATTTGACCATTACATAATCAATTGTTATAGCTGAATTTCTCAATCTTCTAATGCAGTTTCTAGATGTGATTGGCTTTGACAGCCAGTTGAAATGTATTAAGAATCTAATTTGACTCATTCTATTCCCTTAGATCTGATTCAGAGTCTTACATTACCTGCTATCTTATCCAATGCCGTCAACTTCTGTAGTAGAATTTGATGAGATGTGACACAACTACATTAGAAAAATGTGCAGATGCCTTTGATGTGTCATATCCTACATTCATTACGTTCCCTACACCTTACTGGCACAAATGATTCTTTCAGCCTCCCAAATATATACGTATATATCAGATTGCTAAAACATCTTATTAGATGTTTTAGCACCCACAGGTCTTGTAGCGACCATCACATCGTGAAATGTGTCCATTGTACAGCTGGACAGAATTGTGATGCACTTCGGTGCCAATATGACACTTTTAACCCACCTTGTACCTCACATGAACTTCTGAGGTGTGGCCTTTTTCTCGCATGCGTCGACACATTGCTGTTTGAAGCGGTACTGAGCCCGACGGTGACGTTCCAGTTTGCTACGCTTTTACACCGTTACAGAGGAAGGTAGTTAGCAGCTTTGAGCCAAATTTCAAACTTCTGCGTTGTATCTGGAAACAATTGCAGGGTTTCGAAAAAAGCGTTCCTTTAAGTGTGTGGCGCAGTGTAATTAGTTTACGGAGCAGTTTTGGAAAAGAAACTGCCTCATAATACATCCTAGAGCTGTTGTTGCTACCAGAGGTGGGAGCTCTATGTACTTCGCTGAGGCGACAAAAGTCGTGGGATAGCAATATTCACATATACGGATGGCGATACTATCGCGTACACAAAGTTCAAAAGAGCAGTGCCTCGGCGAAGCTGTCGTTCGTATTCAGGTGATCAATATGAAAAGGTTTCTGACGTGATAAAGGCCGCACGATGGGAATTAACAGACTTTTAACTGGTGAGCAAGATGTATGAAACAGGCGAAATACCCTCAGACTTCAAGAAGAATATAATAATTCCAATCCCAAAGAAAGCAGGTGTTGACAGATGTGAGAATTACCGAACAATCAGTTTAATAAGCCACAGCTGCAAAATACTAACACGAATTCTTTACAGACGAATGGAAAAACTAGTAGAAGCCGACCTCGGGGAAGATCAGTTTGGATTCCGTAGAAATACTGGGACACGTGAGGCAATACTGACCTTACGACTTATCTTAGAAGAAAGATTAAGGAAAGGCAAACCTACGTTTCTAGCATTTGTAGACTTAGAGAAAGCTTTTGACAATGTTGACTGGAATACTCTCTTTCAAATTCTAAAGGTGGCAGGGGTAAAATACAGGGAGCGAAAGGCTATTTACAATTTGTACAGAAACCAGATGGCAGTTATAAGAGTCGAGGGACATGAAAGGGAAGCAGTGGTTGGGAAGGGAGTAAGACAGGGTTGTAGCCTCTCCCCGATGTTATTCAATCTGTATATTGAGCAAGCAGTAAAGGAAACAAAAGAAAAATTCGGAGTAGGTATTAAAATCCATGGAGAAGAAATAAAAACTTTGAGGTTCGCCGATGACATTGTAATTCTGTCAGAGACAGCAAAGGACTTGGAAGAGCAGTTGAATGGAATGGATGGTGTCTTGAAGGGAGGATATAAGATGAACATCAACAAAAGCAAAACGAGGATAATGGAATGTAGTCGAATTAAGTCGGGTGATGTTGAGGGTATTAGATTAGGAAATGAGACACTTGAAGTAGTAAAGGAGTTTTGCTATTTGGGGAGCAAAATAACTGATGATGGTCGAAGTAGAGAGGATATAAAATGTAGACTGGCAATGGCAAGGAAAGCGTTTCTGAAGAAGAGAAATTTGTTAACATCGAGTATAGATTTAAGTGTCAGGAAGTCTTTTCTGAAAGTATTTGTATGGAGTGTAGCCATGTATGGAAGTGAAACATGGACGATAAATAGTTTGGACAAGAAGAGAATAGAAGCTTTCGAAATGTGGTGCTACACAAGAATGCTGAAGATTAGATGGGTAGATCACATAACTAATGAGGAGGTACTGAACAGGATTGGGGAGAAGAGGAGTTTGTGGCACAACTTGACCAGAAGAAGGGATCGGTTGGTAGGACATGTTCTGAGGCATCAAGGGATCACCAATTTAGTATTGGAGGGCAGCGTGGAGGGTAAAAATCGTAGGGGGAGACCAAGAGATGCATACACTAAGCAGATTCAGAAGGATGTAGGTTGCAGTAGGTACTGGGAGATGAAGAAGCTTGCACAGGATAGAGTAGCATGGAGAGCTGCATCAAACCAGTCTCAGGACTGAAGACCACAACAACAACAACAACGCGGAATTGTAATTGGAACTAGACCCACGGGACATAACATTTCCGAAATATTTAGGGAATCCATTATTCCGTGATCCACAGTGTCAAGAACGTACCGAGAATACCAAATTTCAGTCATTACCTCTCACCACTGACAAAGCAGTGACCGACGGCCTTCGTTTAACGACCGACATGCGCGACGCTTGCGTAAAGATGTCAGTGCTAAAAGACAAGCAACACGGCTTGAAATAAAGGCAGAAATAAAAGTGGGACGTCGACGAACGTTTCCGTTAGGACAGTGTGGCGAAATCCGGCGTTAATGGGCCATGGCAGCAGACGACCGATGCGAGTGCCTCTGCTAACAGCACGACATCTCCCGCAGCGCCTGCCCTGGGCTCGTGACCATATCGCTTCGACTCTACTTGACTGCAAAGCCATGGCCTGGTTAGATGAGTCCCGATTTCAATTGGTAAGAGCTGATGTTAGAGTTTGAGGGTGTCTCAGACCCCACGAAGCCATGGACTCAAGGTGTCAAAAAGACGCTGTGCAAGCTGGTTGTGGCTTCATGATGTGCACTTTGTTTACACAGAATGGACTGGGTTATCGGATCCAACTGAATTGATCATTGACTGGAAACGGTTATGTTCAGCTACTGTTTGCAGCCATTCGTGGACTTCATGTTCCTAAACGTGTCACTGGGCTACAATTCTTCGCAATTGGTTTGAAGAACAGTCTGGACAATTCGAGCGAATGATTTTGCCAACCAGATCGCCTCGCATGAATCACATCGAACATTTATGGGGCAGTTATGGACGGTTATAGAGGCAGCATCGCTCAGTATTTCTTCAGGGGACTTCCAGCGACTTGTTGAGTCAATGCCACCTCGAGTAACTGCACAACGTCGGGCAATAGGAAGTCGAACAATATATTAGGAGATATCCCATGACTTTTGTCACCTCAGTGTAAGATATATACGCAGTATACCATCTAATCAGTTACAAATTTCATCATGTAGCCTTGTTTCTATACTGTAAACACAAAATAAGGGATATTTCATTATCTGTTTACTTCTTAGTATTCCAATTTTGCTGGACAGTAGTGTATCTCTGTACTTCCTGTTGACGACATTTCTATATGAATTGGATCCAATCAGGCTTCAGTAGTCAACCACTCACCAGTCCCTCTGTTGCTCTCAAACACGTGCTTTGTTAGTGAGGATATTTTGTGACCAGTCGTTTTTATGTACATAGTCGCTCCACTTAGAACTGCTTCTCGAGTATAGTGGCAAGAAACACCTGCTGTGTCTTGGAGGATATTTTTTGACCGGTCAATGACTATACATACATAGTAGCTCCATTTAGAGCTGCTTCTCGAGTATGTGACCCACCGTGGCCATCTGTCCCTCCTCTGCCGTGCAATCAGGTGTTGCTGTCAAGAAACACGTGCTTTGTCAATGAGGATATTTTGTGACCGGTCAATGGCTATATGTACGTAGTAGCTCCATTTAGAGCTGCTTCTCGAGTAAGCTGCTCTCCACGGCCATCTGTTCCTCCTCTGCCGTGATGTCAGGTGTTGCTGTCAAGAAACACCTGCTCTGTCAGTGAGGATATTTTGTGACCGATCAATGGCTATACATATGTAGTAGCTCCATTTAGTGCAGCTTCTCTAGTATGTGGCCCACTGTGGTCATCTGTTCCTCCTCTGTTATGGTGTCAGGTGTTTCTGTCAAGAAACACCTGCTTTGTCAGTGAGGATATTTTGTGACTGGTCAATGGCTATACATACGTAGAAGCTCCATTTAGCGCTGCTACTCAAGTATGCGGCCCACCGTGGCCATCTGTTCCTCCTCTGCCGTGGTGTCAGGTGTTGCTGTCAAGAAACACCTGCTCTGTCAGTGAGGATATTTTGTGACCGATCAATGACTATACATATGTAGTAGCTCCATTTAGTGCAGCTTCACTAGTATGTGGCCCACCGTGGCCATCTGTTCCTCCTCTGGCGTGGTGTCAGGTGTTGCTGTCAAGAAACATCTTCTATGTCAGTGAGGATATTTTGTGACCGGTCAATGCCTATACATAGGTAGAAGCTTTATTTAGAGCTGCTACTCGATATGTGGCCCTCCATAGCCATATGTTCCTCCTCTGCTGTGGTGTCAGGTGTTGCTTTCAAGAAACACCTCTTTTGTCAGTGAGGATATTTTGTGACCTGTCAATGGCTATATATACATAGTAACTCCATTTAGTGCTGCTTCTCGAGTATGCGGCCTACTGTGGCCATCTGTTCCTCCTCTGTTATGGTGTCAGGCGTTTCTGTCAAGAAGCATCTGCTTTGTCAGTGAGGATATTTTGTGACCGGTCAATGGCCTATATAGGTAGAAGCTCTATTTAGAGCTGCTACTCGAGTATGCAGCCCTCCATGGCCATCTGTTCCTCCTCTGCTGTAATGTCAGATGTTGCTGTTAAGAAACACCTGCTTTGTCAGTGAGGATATTTTGTGACCGGTCAATGGCTATACATACTTAGTAGCTCAATTTATAGCTGCTTCTCGAGTATGTGGCCCAACACGGCCATCTGCTATCCTCTACTGTGGTATCAGGTGTTGCAGCGCACATTCTCTTTGCAGCCAGCGGTACGAGCGCCTCCTGAGGGAGTGTGCAGCCGCCAATGTGATGGGAGACGCCGCCGCCGCCAGGGCCCAGGCAGCGGGATACGAGGCCAGACACGGGATCGGCGCCAACCCGGAGTGGTGAGTCTGTACCTCGGAAGCTGAAGTTTAACTTTCTTCCTTTATTCGTGGTTAAGCAAATTCGTTTATTAACTGGCATGTAAAATATCATTTCGTGCTATTCATTTTTGTTCTGGCAACAATTTGCTTACTAAATTGGCCAGAATTTATCTTGACCTCGTTATTGAATTCTTCTATTAATAAAAGTGAAGAATCACTGAAATCTGATGGTTATTCCTTACTAATATGTTCAAAATAGTAATAGTCCAAAGTTTACTTGAAAACAATTCGTTTGGTTAAATTCTCTGACCTCGTAATATTGACTTTATCTCTGTGAATCTTAAAATTCGAAAAGAACTTCTGAACAAAGGAACGTGATTGTAGGTTCTATTATAATTAATGCCTGAAAAATAATACAGTATTGCCGAACTTGGCAATTGAAATTAGTTCCTATATCAAACGAAAAGCTTCCGTATTTAAATATTTCACTTTCTGTCACTAATATGAATTTCTCTCTTTGATAAAAATGGGAAGGAAGTTTTCAGCTAAGTAGTCACCATATAGTTAACTAAGTCATTTTAATTACTTCAAACACTGATAAACACGAGAGTACGTCACGGTTCACATGAATAAGCAATATCCCTTCAGAGACAACCTAACAGCGAGGCAAGACAGCAATAGAAATTCAGTGCAGTGCAGTGGAATGGCGGATATCGCCATCGTCTCCTCTTTATACGTACAATGCCGCAAAGAAATAGCCACCAGAGCGCCATCTGTGTCTACCCTTTAATAGGGAATTGTCATAGAAGTCTCAGGTGAAGCAAGCAGACAACCATGCCAAGGACACGCACTAGCGCTTCCTACAGCCATATCAGAGTGTTTCAGAGAGGTCAAATGGTGGCTTTCCAAATGATGGGATGGTCCTTTTAGAGAACTGCCACACATGTTGGACGTGCTGTGTCAGTTGGGCAACGCTGCTGGTATCAGTGGTCGCGTGAACATTCTCACACCTGTAGACGTGGTTCTGGGCATCCACCTGGGACAGACTCTCGTCAGGATCGTCGTATTTAAGGGCAACAGTGGCACATCGTAAAGCTACCACAGCACAGATAAGAGGGCTTGTGGGCGCAGACGTGTCAACACGAACTGTCGCGACCCAGTTATTAGCAGTTGGACTACGGGCACATACATCTCTAGCCCGTCTTCCATTTACGTCACAGCACCCCAGCACGGCTAGACTGGTGCCGTCTGAGGATCACTTGGAAGGTGAAATGGCATGCCATGGTTTTCAGAGATGAAAGCAGACTCTGCCTGCAAGCAAGTGATGATCGTTTTATGTAGACCTGGAGAGGGCTGTCCCATAGAGCGCATTCGTCCAAGACACGCGGGCTCCACCCCACACCTTATAGTCTGGGTTGCGTTAAACTACAACTCTCTTTCAACTTTGGTGTTTCTGGAGGGGATACTAACCAACGCTCGGTAAGTGTAGAATCTTGTTAGACTTGTTCTTTTGCCATCCTAGCAACATGAAGGTTATGTGTAGTTCCAACAGGATAACTTTCTACCAAACACTGTCCGCGAAACTCAACGTGCCCTGCAAGACGTGTAGTAATTTCCCTGGCCATCACAATTTCTGGACTTGTCTCCAATCGAGCACATGTGGGATGTGATGGGACAAGAAGTGACTCGTGTGGCTCATCACCCAACAACTCTTACAGAACTACGTGACCACGTTGAGTAGGCGTGGATAACGTAACCCGGGGCAGTATTCACCATCTGTACGAGCAACTACATATCAGGGTCAGCGCTTGCATTGCCGCCCATGGAGGCTTCATCACGTACAAATGTCTCTGCACTGGTCGATATCTGGCACCTCAGAATCGCTTGTGCTATGATCTGTAAATGTGATCATTTCATCTACTCCATATACACCATTGCAACAATAAATCTTGGGCGAATTGGAAACCTCTACAAGAGAGTACTAACTTTTTTCTGGCAGTATACAATACACGATACATGAGGATCTTTGTAGTCTTTCATTTCATTACAATGATATTGGTACAATGTTCATAAGGATCACTGGTCGTTCACAGTCGACAAACATTTTGTACATGACTTACTATGTCACTTCATGTGTATATGACGCTTTCATAACTACATTAATGTTTTGAATAAAAAACAAGGTGTGGGTCATGTAAGTGGTTTGTACTAGGCATGGTCTACACCTCAACAGGAAATGAAAGGATAAACTTTCTGGGCTAATAGCAGGAAATTTAAGGGGGAGGGGGGGGGGGAGGCGCTATCATGAGTTTTAAAATACCAGTGGCTACAGGTGTTGGAGGAGCACATTGATTTCTGCGGCTGCTTCACGCAGTGTCACTTGTCTGTTAGCACTGACAGCTCTAGGCAAGTGCCGCTGCTCTCGGTCATTAAGAGAAGGCCGTCGGCCTAGGCTATGTCCGTGGAAAGAGGTAACGCCTGAAATTTGGTGTTCTCGGCACACTCATGGCGCAGTGTATGTCGGTATATTGATTCCTTAGCGATTTTTGGAACTGAATGTTCGATACGTCTAGCTCCAACTACCATTCCGCGCTCAAAGCCCGCAAATTCCCGTCGTGTGGCTATAATAACGCCGGAATCTCTTCCACGTGAATCTTCTGAATAGAAATGACAGCTCCGACGTCACACTGCCCTTTTATATTTTGCTTACTCGATACCACCACCATCTGTTGTTGTTGTTGTGGTCTTCAGTCCTGAGACTGGTTTGATGCAACTCTCAATGCCACTCTATCCTGTGCAAGTTTCTTCATCTCCCAGTACCTACTGCAATCTGTATCCTTCTGAATCTGCTTAGTGTATTCATCTCTTGGTCTCCCTCTACGATTTTTACCCTCCACGCTGCCCTCCAATACAAAATTGGTGATCCCTTGATGCCTTAGAACATGTCCTACCATCTGATCCCTTCTTCTAGTCAAGTTCTGCCACAAACTCCTCTTCTCCCCAATTCTATTCAATACCTCCACATTAGTTACGTGATCTACCCATCTAATCTTCAGCATTCTTCTGTAGCACCACATTTCGAAAGCTTCTATTCTCTTCTTGTCCAAACTATTTATCGCCCATGTTTCACTTCCATACATGGCTACACTCCATACAAATGCTTTCAGAAACGACTTCCTAACACTTAAATCTATACTCGATGTTAACCAATTTCTCTTCTTCAGAAACGCTTCCCTTGCCATTGCCAGTCTACATTTTATATCCTCTCTACTTCGACCATCATCAGTTATTTTCCTCCCCAAATAGCAAAACTCCTTTACTACTTTAAGTGTCTCATTTCCTAATCTAATTCCCTCAGCATCACCCGACTTAATCCGACTACATTCCATTATCCTCGTTTTGCTTTTGTTGATGTTCATCTTATATCCTCCTTTCAAGACACTGTCCATTCCGTTCAACTGTTCTTCCAAGTCCTCTGCTGTCTCTGACAGAATTACAATGTCATCGGCGAACCCCAAAGTTTTTATTTCTTCTCCATGGCTTTTAATACCTACTCCGAATTTTTCTTTAGTTTCCTTTACTGCTTGCTCAATATACAGATTGAATAACATCGGGGAGAGGCTAAAACCCTGTCTCACTTCCTTCCCAACCACTGCTTCTCTTTCATGCCCCTCGACTCTTATAACTGCCATCTGCTTTCTGTACAAATTGTAAATAGCCTTTCGCTGCCTGTATTTTACCCAATTTGAAAGAGAGTATTCCAGTCAACATTGACAAAAGCTTTCCCTAAGTCTACAAATGCTAGAAATGTAGGTTTGCCTTTCCTTAATCTAGCTTCTAAGATAAGTCGTAGGGTCAGTATTGCCCTCACGTGTTCCAATATTTCTATGGAATCCAAACTGATCTTCCCCCAGGTCGGCTCCTACCAGTTTTTCCATTCGTCTGTAAATAATTCGCATTAATATTTTGCAGCCGTGACTTATTAAACTGATAGTTCGGTATTTTTCACATCTGTCAACCCGTGCTTTCTTTGGTATTGGAATTATTATATTCTTCTTGAAGTCTGAGGGTATTTCTCCTGTCTCATACATCTTGCTCACCAGCTGGTAGTGTTTTGTCAGGACTGGCTCTCCCAAGGCTGCCAATAGTTCTAATGCAACGTTGTCTACTCCCGGGGCCTCTTTTCGACCTATGTGTTTCAGTGCTCTGTCAAACTCTTCACGCAGTATCATATCTCCCATTTCATCTTCATCTACATCCTCTCCCATTTCCATAATATTGTCCTCAAGAACATCGCCCCTCTATAGACCCTCTATATACTCCATCCACCTTTCTGCTTTCCCTTCTTTGCTTAGAACTGGGCTTCCATCTGAGCTCTTGATATTCATGCAAGTGGTTCTCTTTCCTCAAAGGTCTCTTTAATTTTCCTGTAGGCAGTACCTATCTTACCCCTAGTGAGATGAGCGAGCTTCTACATCCTTACATTTGTCCTCTAGCCATCCCTACTTAGCCGTTTTGCACTTCCTGTCGATCTCATTTTTGAGACGTTTGTATTCCTTTTTGCCTGCTTCATTTACTGAATTCTAATTTTCTCCTTTCATCAATTAAATTCAGCATCTCTTCTGTTACCCAAGGATTTCTACTAGCCCTCGTCTTTTTACCTACTTTATCCTCTGCTGCCTTCACTACTTCATCCCTCAAAGCTACCCATTCTTCTTCTATTGTATTTCTTTCCCCAATTCTTGTCAATTGTTCCCTTATGCTCTCCCTGAAACACTGTACAACCTCTGGTTTAGTTAGTTTATGCAGGTCCCATCTCCTTAAATTCCCACCTTTTTGCAGTTTCTTCAGTTTTAATCTACAGTTCATAACCAATAGATTGTGGTCAGAGTCCACATCTGCCGCTGGAAATGTCTTACAATTTAAAACCTGGTTCCTAAATCTCTGTATTACCATTATGTAATCTGTATACCTTCTAGTATCCCCAGGCTTCTTCCATGTATGCAACCTTCTATATATGTGCATATATGTGCATATCGGCCTCACATGACTTTTATTTCCTCAGCACATGTATATGTAGATGTAGATTAGAGAGAGGACACAAGCTGGGATTAAGAAAAGAAATCATTGCAAAGAAACCATACCAGCATCCTTCTTAAGCAGTTTAGGGAAACCACAGGAAGTCTAAAGCCAGCTGGCCAGATAGGGATTTGAAATACTATCGTTGCTAATGCAAGTTCACTTCATTACCCAGATTGTCACACTGCTCACTAACAGCTATTACGGCGTAGTGTAGGTGATGGAGGACCAGAGGGCAGGAGTGCCAAACTTTGAGGTTAGAAGAATCTCAACTTTTTCATAAGTGAGAATAGGGTGGATTATGGTCATGGCAGTTTTTTCCTATGTTCAGTGAATTAGAAGTCTTAGTTTAATTTGTACTTTCTAATAGACAATATGTTTTGAAAGAATGGCCCCACTCTAGAAATGTTTTGGTATTGGTGAATAGGTATCCGCCATCATTCCGTTTGGCTTCTACTGAGCAACAGCCCTTGGTGATTAACCCAGCTCCAGTTGAGGCGGCGATTGCTATGCTTTCAGAGGGACATTACAGCAATCTGTAAGTACTCCCAACAATACTTTGTCCTGCTCAGTAACTATACTCAGCACTATGTAGTTCAACTTGCGACACTGTTGTCTTTTGCTCACTAAGTATTCTCACTATTATTTTTTTCTGCTAAAAAAGGATTTCCACCACTATTCTGTTCTGCTCAGTCAGCACTCCCACCACTATTTTGTTCTGAACAATATGTACTCCCACCTTCACTTTGTTATGGTTCTTTCACTATTTTGTTCTATTTCCATTACTACACTCCTGGAAATTGAAATAAGAACACCGTGAATTCATTGTCCCAGGAAGGGGAAACTTTATTGACACATTCCTGGGGTCAGATACATCACATGATCACACTGACAGAACCACAGGCACATAGACACAGGCAACAGAGCATGCACAATGTCGGCACTAGTACAGTGTATATCCACCTTTCGCAGCAATGCAGGCTGCTATTCTCCCATGGAGACGATCGTAGAGATGCTGGATCTAGTCCTGTGGAACGGCTTGCCATGCCATTTCCACCTGGCGCCTCAGTTGGACCAGCGTTCGTGCTGGACGTGCAGACCGCGTGAGACGACGCTTCATCCAGTCCCAAACATGCTCAATGGGGGACAGATCCGGAGATCTTGCTGGCCAGGGTAGTTGACTTACACCTTCTAGAGCACGTTGGGTGGCACGGGATACATGCGGACGTGCATTGTCCTGTTGGAACAGCAAGTTCCCTTGCCGGTCTAGGAATGGTAGAACGATGGGTTCGATGACGGTTTGGATGTACCGTGCACTATTCAGTGTCCCCTCGACGATCACCAGTGGTGTACGGCCAGTGTAGGAGATCGCTCCCCACACCATGATGCCGGGTGTTGGCCCTGTGTGCCTCGGTCGTATGCAGTCCTGATTGTGGCGCTCACCTGCACGGCGCCAAACACGCATACGACCATCATTGGCACCAAGGCAGAAGCGACTCTCATCGCTGAAGACGACACGTCTCCATTCGTCCCTCCATTCACGCCTGTCACGACACCACTGGAGGCGGGCTGCACGATGTTGGGGCGTGAGCGGAAGACGGCCTAACGGTGTGCGGGACCGTAGCCCAGCTTCATGGAGACGGTTGCGAATGGTCCTCGCCGATACCCCAGGAGCAACAGTGTCCCTAATTTGCTGGGAAGTGGCGGTGCAGTCCCCTACGGCACTGCGTAGGATCCTACGGTCTTGGCGTGCATCCGTGCGTCGCTGTGGTCCGGTCCCAGGTCGACGGGCACGTGCACCTTCCGCCGACCACTGGCGACAACATCGATGTACTGTGGAGACCTCACGCCCCACGTGTTGAGCAATTAGGCGGTACGTCCACCCGGCCTCCCGCATGCCCACTATACGCCCTCGCTCAAAGTCCGTCAACTGCACATACGGTTCACGTCCACGCTGTCGCGGCATGCTACCAGTGTTAAAGACTGCGATGGAGCTCCGTATGCCACGGCAAACTGGCTGACACTGACGGCGGCGGTGCACAAATGCTGCGCAGCTAGCGCCATTCGACTGCCAACACCGCGGTTCCTGGTGTGTCCGCTGTGTCGTGCGTGTGATCATTACTTGTACAGCCCTCTCGCAGTGTCCGGAGCAAGTATGGTGGGTCTGACACACCGGTGTCAATGTGTTCTTTTTTCCATTTCCAGGAGTGTATTTTGTTTTAGTTCCATAGTTTTTTCTTTAATCCCACCACTATTTTATTCAGCGCATTCAGTACTCTCATCACTCATTTTGTTCTGATTAACAAGTAGTCCGAGCATCATCTTTTGCTGCTCACTCACTACTCTCGCCACTATTTTGTTCCACTCAATAAATATTTCCATCACTGTTTTTCTGCTAAGAAAGTATTCCCACTGCTATTTCTTCTCTGCTCAGCAAGTAATCCCAGTAATATTTTGTTCTGCTCAGCCAGTATCCCCACCACTTCTTTGTTCTGTGCAGTATGTACGCCCACCACTATTTTTATTATTTTTTGCTTACTAGTCGCCAAGGTATTATAATCAGCTAAGGTATGCTGCCCAAGCATTTAACACTCTCTTGATTCACTTTACTCACAAATAGTAGCTGCATTTCATCACAACATGGGTTACACACGTACTCGGTATATGAATGGCAGGCACCTGATGGTCATCACATGTTTCAGGATTTCTATAAATTACGAGTAAGTGCGCTAGTGCCTCTCTGGATGGCACTTCCTGCATTCACTTGAAAGTGTTAAACAATTAGCGAATTTTAAGGCGCTAACAGCTACGTGAAATTGAGGCCCAAGTGTTAAATATAGTATTTGATAAAATTAAAATCTGGTCCTGTAATTTTTATTTGTAAATAGGATGCCGTCACATATGACGCAATGTTTTTATACAGAGCAGCCTAATTTTAAGTTGTAGGTTCAAAATGTCAAGGTTGGAAATGATGAATAGGAGACATCAGATGGTTCGTCTGTTTGCACAATATATTTTCCACTTTATTAATGGGCTACGCCATTTAGTTTTGGCTAGACTAGCGGTGTGCTACGGTGCTGTGGCACAGAGATTCAAATGTGCACCAGGACTGGAAACATGTTCCTATAAACAAACAAAAATTTGATTATGTTGTTTTTTTATTGTTGATATGATAACAATAACCTTTGGGTACCCCTCACTCTCAAGAATAAAACAGCCAAGATCGAAGACGAAACGGTTTTATCCTGTGAAATGTTTCGCAAACTTGGTCTGAGAGCTGGATGTAGTCTTCTTGCACAGCTCTGCTTATTTATATTGCAACCATATCGGCTTTTACTCTCTTGTTTCCTTGGCAAGTACTTTTCTAAATCATCTTGAGCTTTCCATTGCCTGACAACATCATCTTGGCTACGCAGCTACGACTGCGCGTGACATGTTGGAATGCTGGCCGTCCACAGAGAGTGGATAATAGTGTGGCAAGGGAGGGGATTATGTCTCCTCATATGTGGTGGAAGAATTGGGGGTGGTAGCTTCCATAGATTGCTGATGCTTATGTCTGGTCACTTCAGACAACAGTCAGGTTCATATGGCGACAGCAGATCTCCATAAAAGTGTGATAATGCTGTCCAGCTTTACTCAAGGTATGGCGCGCGGAAACAGAATAACGCTGCAGACGTGCAAGCGACTAAAGTGACGTCACTGCTAGTGGCATACTGCAGTGGCACTGGCGTTGCTCGTCTGAACAGCCAGGTTTCCGTAGCATGAATGATGTGGGGCAGCTTTCTGCCATTCCACTACAAGTTGAAGTCGGATGCACTTAGTGCCGACAGTAGTCTTCCTCCACCGTTAATTACCACAATTCGGCTTCTCCATGGTGGTGGTACTTCGGAACATCAGCACTCTATCCCAGTTTTCACGGCATTATCGCTGGTGTGGTCCATCCCCTACTTAGCTGAGTGGTAACGCGTTTGCCTATGATGCAGTAGGCCCGCGATTCCCGGCCGACTTGGATATTTTCTCCGCTCGTGGAGTGGGTGTCGTGTTGTCCTCATCACCATCTTATCATCACCTACGCAGAAGTCGCCCAGTGTGGCGTCACTTGAAACAAGACTTGCAATCCGGCGCCTGAACTTCACCGAATGGGGCCTCCTGCCCATCAATGCCACACGATCATTTCATTTTTTTTGCTGTAGTCCGTTCGATATCAACAAGTTTTCATTTTCTTACTGTAAAAAGTAAACGAAATTGTTGACAGTTATAATTCCGCAGCTGGAGCGATGGTAATAGCGACTTGATATTGCTTTTTAATTTTCTGTATTGTGGTTTGAGGGACCAAGCACTGTGGAAATTGTGGACTGTATGTGGGAAATAGTCCCCAGGTGTAATATGTCAGTCGCAAAAGTAAAAATTAGAACTATTCATAATACCCTCGTTGTTGTTGTGGTCTTCATTCCAGAGACTGGTTTAGTACAGCTCTCCATGCTCCTCTATCCCGTACAAGCCTCTTCATTTCCGAGTAACTACTGCACCCTACTGAATCTGTTTTGTGTATTCATCTCTTGGTCTCCCATTCCGTTTTTACCCTCCACACTTTCCTCCAATACTAAATTTGTGATCCCTTGATGCCTCACAAAGTGTACTACAAATCGATCCCTTCTTCTGGTCAAATCGAGCGGCAAATTCCTCTTCTCCCCAATTCTGTTCAGCATCTCCTCATTAGTTGAGTGATCTACCCATCTAATCTTCAGCATTCTTCTGTAGCACCACATTTCTAAAGGTTCTATCCTCTTGTTCTCTGAACTATTTATCGTCCATGTTTCACTTCCATACCAGTCTAGACTTCCTGACACTTAAATCTGTACTCGATGTTAACAGATTTCTCTTCTTCAGAAACGCTTTTGTTGCCTTTGACAGTCTACATTTTATATCCTCCCTACTTCGACCATCTTCTGTTATTTTGCTTCCCAAATAGCAAAACTCATCTACTGCTTTAAGTGTCTCATTTCCCAATCTGATTCCCTCAGTATCACCTGATTTGTTGGTGTTCATCTAGTATCCTCCTTTCAAGACACTGTCCATTATGTTCAACTGCTCTTCCAGGTCCTTTGCTGTCTCTGACAGAATTACAATGTCATCGGCGAACCTCAAAGTTTTTATTTCTTCTCCGTGGATTCTAAGACCTATTCCGAATTTTTCTTTAGTTTCCTTTACTGCTTGCTCATTATACAGATTGAGTAACATCGGGGACAGGCTATAACCCTGTCTCACTCCCTTCTCAACCACTGCTTCCCTTTCTTGCCCTCTTGCCCCTCGACTCTTATAATTGCCATCTAGTTTCTGTACAAATTGTAAATAGCCTTTCGCTCACTGTATATTACGCCTGCCATCTTCAGGATTTGAAAGAGAGTATTCCATTTAACACTGTCAAAAACCTCCTCCAGATTTACAAATGCTAGAAAAGTAGGTTTGCCTTTCCTTAACCTTTCTCCTAAGATAAGTCCTAGGGTCAGTATTACCTCGAGTGTTCCAAAATTTGAAGGAATACATCCTGATCTTCCCCGAAGTCAGCTTCATTGAGTTTTTCCATCTGTCTGTAAAGAATTCGCGGTAGTATTTTGCAGCTGTGACATATTAACCTGATAGTTATGTAATTTTCACACCTGTCAACACCTGCTTTCTTCGGGATTGGAATTATTATATTCTTCTTGAAGTCTGAGGGTATTTCGACTGTCTCATACATCTTGCTCACCAGAGGGAAGAGTTCTGTCACGGCTGGCTCTCCCAAGGCTATCAGTAGTTTTAATTGAATGTTGTCTACTCCTGGGGCTTTGTTTTGACTTAGGTCTTCCAGTGCTCTGTCAGACTCTTCACACAGTGTAATATCTCCCATTTCATATTCGTCTACTTCCTCTTCCTTTTCCATCATATTGCCTTCAAGTACATCGCCCTTGTACAGACCCTCTATATACTTCTTCCACCTTTCTGCTTTCCCTTCTTTGCTTAGGACTAGTTTACCATCCGAGCTCTTGATATTCATTAACGAATATAATACAGTTGTAAACTTTTGGGGAATAAGTTCGTCTCCAGATGGTATCTGCAAGTCAACTGTTGTATGGCTTGCCATAGCAGACAACATTTTCATTATCGAGTGTTATTTCTTTGTTTATTGCATTTGGTGGTCCATTTGTACTCCTACCAAAGCTCTAATGCCAAACCAAACCCTCCACCATTATCTCAGCTGTTACCATACTGAGAACTCTGCTGTTATGTACATCTGTGGCGACCTGTGTATTCCAAGAGTTACTGCATCCCTTCGATAGGGTTTCTGAACACAGCTTAAATCTCATCCCATTGCTTGGTGGTTTCATGGGAAAATCCATAACTGGGCGACTTTCTAACGTCACAAAAACACTCTGTAGAAAAGTCTTGAAAGTCCAGTACTGGTGATTTCGTTTGCTTCCACCAATTTTTGTCACAGCTTCAGCCATTCAGAAATATTAAGGTTTTCAAGCTGACTGACTTGCTGTCGGTGGGCAGGACTCCACAGCCGGCGCACCAGGCTGCCGATGCCATGCGAGGTGCCAGAGCTCGCTATGGGGTGGCAGCACCAGCGCCAGCAGCTGCTGCACCACCAGCAGCAGCCAGGCATCCGGAATCCCAGCCTCTCGACCTGTAAGTAGGCCAAACAGATACTAGCTGTGTCCGACAGCATTTCCATTTCTCTATGCTCATGCTACAAACTAACCAGAGATGGATGTAACTTTTCCAGGCTCCACGACGGTAACTTCACCAGATGTTGAAGTTAACTTCGCTAGCTAATTCAGCCCTAGTATTCAAAATAATTATTGGGATGTTAATTTTGATTTAGGATTTGCCATTAAAATCCTTGACAGTGTCACTAATTTCAATATGGGTATCATCACCAATAGTAATTAAAGATAAATTGGTTTGTCTAATTTCAGAAACATCGACCTGACGTAATTTTTGTTATTTTTAATTCAGAAAAAGATCTTCCGCAGTGAAGTACTGCGACTGGTAATGTTAGGGGATAGATACGTATGTTGATACATTCGGAAATATTAAAATTAAATTCAGAAGATAGATAAATCGGTATGTCCAAGGTGGTTATGCAATCACCAAGAAAGATTGCCTAAAGCTGAGTGGTATTAAAGAGATCTGTTCCATCAATTAATTATGAAACATATAAATAAATAAATCAACATTTTTCCTGCTCAACAAATGATGATTATATATTATTTAAATTGTAGCTAATATATAAAAATAAATGTTTGTATGTTTGTCTTCTGTGCCTTCCTATACCAGTCATCCAATTACAAAGGAACTTTGGTGAGGTATTGTGTGAATTCCCATGCAGGTTTCCAAATTAGTACCACTCTGCTATAGGCGAGGCTGGGACTGGGATTGAGAACCCATAGTATGCAAAAATATTCGATAATGACGGATAGTATTATCGAATACATAGTCTTCAGGGATGCTAGGGTCGTTGGTGACAGTCCTGATGACGTTATGCACCTAGAGGTGGGGAATGGGCCGTGGAAAGACACTGACATATCGGCATATTTCTGTCATGCCTGCAGCAGTTTCTACGAAACATGGATAAATATTACTTTCCAAGTGGAAAAAAGTTACTGGGACACCCAAAGTAGCCCTATGGCTGAGGGTGGAGGTGAGAAGGGGTGACAAAAAGGTATAGCTCAGGAAAGCTAAAACTGGTATACATCACCAACTATTTGCATGAAAGTATTATGGGAGTAAAATATTTCCATTACCCCTAGGGGCAGAGGTGCGGTTTGTAAATGGGTGACATGAATAGATGTTTGAAAACAAGCTGTTGGTATTTCATTCCTGTACTTAGCTGACTTGCAATACTTAAAAAGTATGAAGCACATATAGTGCTGCGCGTTGCTTCAACCACATCGCGGCAATGAGCACTGCAGCGAGTGGTGAATATCAGAATCACATTAAATTTCCTCTTTCGAGTCTCATTTTACAAAACAATGAAGAACCAGAAAGTTTCCTCGGGATTTAGATGAAACTGCAGGGAAAAATTCGCTGTGGATGTATAACAACATGTGTGAAATATTTTGAAGTTTACGAAATAAATGTAGATGTAAAATATTTATGATGTACCTATGTGAAGCTGCAGAAAAAAACTAGTAGTTTACAATTATTGCCCTTCTTGGCAGGTACATTGCCTGCAAGTGTGCCATACCTGATGTACTCCTGTGGTAAAGTATAGCTGTTTACTTCCAGAATATGTAGCGTTCGTACCTAAATCATATACTATGCTTTTCAATCTCCTGTGACTGTATAATGCTGCTAAAATGTAATTTATCAGAATTTATAGTATTATTTTAGTACAGGAGCGCTTCAGAGTGAGACAGCAACCCAGAAATTAATTACAAAGAATGAAATACAAATTATTAAAAATAGTGTAATTGTGGAAATGCTTTTTCCGTAAAGAAAGGCTGATGCGTATTCATTCTCACATGCTAAGTGCAACCTTGGAGAATTCGACATATTTCTTTTGGATATTGTTACTATGCTTGTGCTCATATTATTTTGCCAATCCTGTATATCTCACCATTCCATGAACTAGAAACGCCATTTAACATAAAATCGTGAAAAAGATCCAGCATTTTTTCTGGTATGCATTGAATACATACCAGCGACACAGGACTTACTACACAAAAAAGTAATGCATGTTATTTATTTGGCGCTAATGTTCGTCCATACAGTGTTCGTTACCTGTGTTTAGATTACAAACGCTTGCACACAGGTCACGTCAGACATCGCAACAGCGGAGAGCACTTGTCCAGGGCGGTGCAGCCTTCACAGGTCAACGCCAGGTTCACGGTGCACAGGCTGCTGGAAGCTCTGCCCCGTACATACTACCTGCTGTAACATCACCTACGTATGCACCACGCCGTAGAGATTCTCTTTTGGCTCGAGCTACTGGATTAAATGCTACATACTCTCAAGCGACCAGAGCCACTTCTCAAGCTCCCAGAGCTCCTGCTACATATGGTCCGGCTACTGGACCGTCCACTGCTAATGTTCAACCAGCTGGGAGCTATGCCTCGTATGCTCAGGTTGCTGGACAGCCACCCGCCTACAGGCCAGCACAGAGGTAAGGCCACCTCATGCAGATGTGTCACCTCTCTTAATGTCATGATAAATCTTTCACAAAGTTCATGAACGCAACGATAGATGCATATTCTTAACTTTTTTTTCGCTGTCACTCGGACAACAATGCTGCGTTGTTAGACCTTAACACGAGACGCTCCTCATGAGCATCATGCTGTCAATGACGCTCGTAAACTAAGTATCCAAATGGATTTAGGCAACCAGCTGAAACTGTAGCTGTATACAAGGCTATCCCAAGAATTATTGTCCATACATAATTCAAGCATTAACTGATAGCTGAACATACATAATAATTTTTAGCTCGATTTGCGCGCTTTTACTCAGCTAATAGTACTTAGAACCTCTTCATTATTATCGCACTGGTTGTGGCACTTGTAGACTCCGTGACTGAATTTGCTAAACACCCAGCAGAAAGTGTAACCATTCATGAGTCAATCTTAGGAGATAAGGGCTGACCCAAAAAGATTAGGTGTCCCCTTCTTAGCAGTTTATGACTGTTTCTGCCACAGTAGGGCTGCATGCTGTTACGTGACAAAAGTTTTACTAGAAACTGTTAATGAAGCGTCTGATGGCACATTCTGATTCGTTTGTTTTCTCGTGTCATAGTTCCCACTGCAGAACCGTCTACCACAATCACACGACCTCACAAGACTCATAAACGACTCATCCTCAAGATTCCCAGTATTAAAACACTGGCCTCTCAGTATACATTTTCTTTAACGTCGTTTGTTGTTAATGTAATAGTTTTTTTTTTCAAATTTCAGGGAGAGTCCATTTTCAGAGAACCACTTAATAATTCTTTGGAGAACATCATTTGTCACCTTTTTCTCTAATGGGATTTATTATAATACTAGTATCGGCTACATAAGCACGAATTTCACTCCTTGAATGTTAAGTGGAAGGTCATTAACACAACTGACTTTGTTGGTTCGCTTTATAGGAATTACCAGAAATTAGTTATATGTGGTGACTTCAATATTAATTTTGTATATGACTGTACAAGACAAAGGATGTTGGTATATCTCCTAAACTCATATGCTCTGATGCACACTGTTTTTTCCGTCTAGAGTGTAGGGAAACAGTACTACAGCCGTAGACAATATTTTCATTGATTCTTCATTACTAGATGGGCATTCTGTTAGTAAAAGGGTGAATGGCCTTTCAGACCATAATGCACAAATTTTAACACTAAAAGGCTTGTTTACTCAAATAAACGGCAAGTATAATTACAAACTATGCACGAAAGCTAATCCAACAGCAATACAGAGATTTTTTTAAACCTCGTGAAGGAACAAGAGTGGCAAGAAGTTTATAGTGCCAATAACATAGATAACAAGTATACTGCTTTCGTTTAACACATTTCTCATGCTCTTTGGGAGTTGCTTACCATTAGAACGTTCTAAACGGGGTACTAGCAATAAAAGGCACCCTGGGTGGCCGACTAGTGGGATATGGATATCATGTAGAACAAAGCGAGATTTATATGAAAATGTTAGAAGTAGTCACAATCAAGCTACAGTTGCTCATTACAAACACTATTGTAAAGTTCTTAAACATGTTATTAGGAAGACAGAGAGTATGTGGTACGCAAATAGAGCAGCCAATTCACAGGATAAAATTAAAACCACATTGTCAGTTGTGAAGGAAGTGTCTGGTCAGTAGCACAAGGTCGACGATATAAGAAAATTCCTGTTACTGAAAAGTCAGATATATGTACAGTATTTAACTATCATTTTTTGAGCATTGCCAGTGAGTTAAATAAAAACTTAGTTTCTACAGAGAATCATATAACTCTCTTGGAAAATGCCTTTCTGAGACCGATGTCTGAAATATTCGTGTGTGATACTGACGATGGGGAGACTTAGTCAATAATTCAGTCACTAAGGACTCTCATGGATGTGATGGAGTGCCTAGCAGAATATTAAAGTACTGTGCTGCTCATGTTAGCCCTGTACTTGGCCATTCTAGTAATTTTCCTTGAAGAATGGTCAGTTTCCTGAACGATTAAAGTATTCAGTAGTAAAGCCGCTTCCCCCCCCCCCCCCCTCTTAGGTTCGAGTCCTCTCTCGGGCAAGGTGTGTGTGTTGTGCTTAGCGTAAGTTAGTTTAAGTTAATTTAAGTAGTGTGTAAGCCTAGGGACCGATGACCTAAGTAGTTTGTCTCAGAGGAACTTCCCACAAATTACCCAATTTCCTGAAGCCGTTTTATAAAAAGGGAGAAAGGGATAATGTCGACAATTTTAGACTTATTTCTATACCATCAGTGTTTACTAAAATTACAGAAAAGGCTGTGTTTGTAAGCATAATTGATCATTTTATATCACATACTTTGCTATCAAATGTATTGTTCGCCTTTAGGACGTCGTTTAACAGCTGAAAATGCTATATTCTCTTTTCTCTGTGAGATACTGGATGGATTAAACAAAAAGTTTCGAACGATAGGCATATTTTTTTAAATTTAACTAATGCGTTTGATTGTGTTGATCACAAAATATTGCTCCAGAAGTTGGGCGTTGACGGAATACAGGGAGTAGCTCACAATTGGTTTACCTCTTACTTAAACAACACACAGCAAGAGGCTGTTATTCTACGAACTCACGAGTGATTCATTACCTGATTTCATGCGACTTTTTTACAGCCACCCTCCGCCAATGCTCGACGACAACTGTCCGTCACTATATGAGCTCTGGCAGATATTAGTTCAACTGTGACTGTTATATTTCACAAGCAAGTCAAAAACTTCTTACTTTAGCAACAGACAGCAAAAGGTCATTATTCACAATGATGAGAATGGCTGTGATGTGGGGTCTGAGTATGGTACAGTCAAATGGAAGATTTCCCAGGGATCAGTCTTGGGGCCACTCCTGTTCCTTATTTATATAAATGATATGCCCTCTAGTATTGTGGGTAATTCTAAAATATTTCTGTTACCTTATGAAACTAGCTTGGCAGTAAAGGATGTTGTGTGCAACACAGTGCAGCTTATGACATAAGTTCATGGCTTGTAGAAAATAAACTAATGATAAATCACAGTAAGACGCAGTTTTTACAGTTTCTAACACACAATTCAACAAAACCCGACGTTTTAATTTCACAGAATGGGCATATGATTAGCGAAACTGAACAGTTCAGATCTCTAGGTGTTCAGATGGATAGTAAACTGTCGTGGAAAGCCCATGTTGAGGATCTTGTTCAAAGTCTTAATGCTGCCATTTTTACCATTCGAACGGTATCTTGAGTAAGTGATCGTTGGACACGAAAATTAGTCTGCTTTGCTTATTTTCCTTCGCTTTTGTCGTATGGTATTATATTTTGTGGTATCTCTTCCCATCTCTAAAAGGATATATTCGGCTCAGAAACGTGCAGTTCCGGCAATACGTGGTGTAAGTTCGCGAAACTCTTGTCGACACTTGTTCACTAGTCTGGGCATTTTGATATTGCCCTCTCAATGTACGTATTCTTTAATGCCGTTTCTTGTTAACAATGCCAGCTTATTCCCACTTCATTAACTCTTGCTCAGAAGGGTGTACAGTATACTGCTGCATCCATTTTCATTAAGCTACCACGAGAATTCAAAAATCTTGGCAGTAATCCATGCGCTTTCTAATCGAAACTGAAAATTTTCCTCATGGGTCACTCCTTCTATTCTGCTGAGGAGTTCCTTGAAAAATGAAGCTAATTCTTATGTTACATTGTTGATTGCATTTAATTAAACTTATGGCTTGAATTTTTTGGGTTCATAAACATTTTATTTTATCTGTTATTACTCATATGTTGTAATTTCATGCACTGACACGTTCCATGACCTTGGAGATTTGCTCCTTGATTTGGTCCTATGGATAAACTGAAAGAACCAGAGGTTGTAGAGAGTTTCAGGGAGAGCATAAGGGAACAATTGACAGGAATGGGGGAAAGAAATACAGTAGAAGAAGAATGGGTAGCTCTGAGGGATGAAGTAGTGAAGGCAGCAGAGGATCAAGTAGGTAAAAAGACGAGGGCTAATAGAAATCCTTGGGTAACAGAAGAAATATTGAATTTAATTGATGAAAGGAGAAAATATAAAAATGCAGTAAATGAAGCAGGCAAAAGGGAATACAAACGTCTCAAAAATGAGATCGACAGAAAGTGCAAAATGGCTAAGCAGGGATGGCTAGAGGACAAATGTAAGGATATAGAGGCTTGTCTCACTAGGGGTAAGATAGATACTGCCTACAGGAAAATTAAAGAGACCTTTGGAGAGAAGAGAACCACTTGTATGAATATCAAGAACTCAGATGGCAACCCAGTTCTAAGCAAAGAAGGGAAGGCAGAAAGGTGGAAGGAGTATATAGAGGGTTTATACAAGGGCGATGTACTTGAGGACAATATTATGGAAATGGAAGAGGATGTAGATGAAGATGAAATGGGAGATAAGATACTGCGTGAAGAGTTTGACAGAGCACTGAAAGACCTGAGTCGAAACAAGGCCCCGGGAGTAGACAACATTCCATTAGAACTACTGATGGCCTTGGGAGAGCCAGTCATGACAAAACTCTACCATCTGGTGAGCAAGATGTATGAGACAGGCGAAATACCCACAGACTTCAAGAAGAATATAATAATTCCAATACCAAAGAAAGCAGGTGTTGACAGATGTGAAAATTACCGAACTATCAGTTCAATAATTCACAGCTGCAAAATACTAACGCGAATTCTTTACAGACGAATGGAAAAACTGGTAGAAGCGGACCTCGGGGAAGATCAGTTTGGATTCCGTAGAAATGTTGGAACACGTGAGACAATACTAACCTTACGACTTATCTTAGAAGAAAGATTAAGAAAAGGCAAACCTACGTTTCTAGCATTTGTAGACTTAGAGAAAGCTTTTGACAACGTTAACTGGAATACTCTCTTTCAAATTCTGAAGGTGGCAGGGATAAAATACAGGGAGCGAAAGGCTATTTGCAATTTGTACAGAAACCAGATGGCAGTTATAAGAGTCCAGGGGCATGAAAGGGAAGCAGTGGTTGGGAAAGGAGTGAGACAGGGTTGTAGCCTCTCCCCGATGTTATTCAATCTGTATATTGAGCAAGCAGTAAAGGAAACAAAAGAAAAATTCGGAGTAGGTATTAAAATTCATGGAGAAGAAGTAAAAACTTTTAGGTTCGCCGATGACATTGTAATTCTGTCGGAGACAGCAAAGGACTTGGAAGAGCAGTTGAACGGAATGGACAGTGTCTTGAAAGGAGGATATAAGATG
Source organism: Schistocerca nitens (assembly GCF_023898315.1). Classification (NCBI taxonomy): domain Eukaryota; kingdom Metazoa; phylum Arthropoda; class Insecta; order Orthoptera; family Acrididae; genus Schistocerca; species Schistocerca nitens. The sequence goes on from NC_064615.1 coordinate 905,629,524, forward strand.
AACATCAACAAAAGCAAAACGAGGATAATGGAATGTAGTCAAATTAAATCGGGTGATGCTGAGGGGATTAGATTAGGAAATGAGACACTTAAAATCGTAAAGGAGTTTTGCTATTTAGGGAGTAAAATAACTGATGATGGTCGAAGTAGAGAGGATATAAAATGCAGACTGGCAATGGCAAGGAAATCGTTTCTGAAGAAGAGAAATTTGTTAACATCGAGTATAGATTTAAGTGTCAGGAAGTCGTTTATGAAAGTATTTGTATGGAGTGTAGCCATGTATGGAAGTGAAACATGGACGATAACCAGTTTGGACAAGAAGAGAATAGAAGCTTTCGAAATGTGGTGCTACAGAAGAATGCTGAAGATAAGGTGGGTAGATCACGTAACTAATGAGGAGGTATTGAATAGGATTGGGGAGAAGAGAAGTTTGTGGCACAACTTGACTAGAAGAAGGGATCGGTTGGTAGGACATGTTTTGAGGCATCAAGGGATCACAAATTTAGCATTGGAGGGCAGCGTGGAGGGTAAAAATCGTAGAGGGAGACCAAGAGATCAATACACTAAGCAGATTCAGAAGGATGTAGGTTGCAGTAGGTACTGGGAGATGAAGAAGCTTGCACAGGATAGAGTAGCATGGAGAGCTGCATCAAACCAGTCTCAGGACTGAAGACCACAACAACAACAACTATGGAATTAGACGTTTAAATAAATAAATAAATAAGTGTAACGAATAGGAGTTGACCCAAAATTTGTTTCACCACTCACTCAGATATAATTATATCAATTGCATATTTAGGACTTTTTCCTCAAGTGAGATCATCACCTACTCTTTAGGTAAATGTTATCATCATCGTCATTGGCTATTTGACATCCGCTGCTAGATAAAGGCCTCCTCTATCCTATTCTACGCATTATCGACTTCATCTCCTTAAAGGCGTACGTTAGGTCTTTTCTTGTCTCTTGTAATCCAGCAAAGAGCTTCCTCACTTCATTTACTGTACATTCGCCTCGCCACGTCTCCTGGCACCACTCACTTAATCTTCATTGGCCACAGTTATGTCTTCCATTACAATCTGTTCCCTTTCCTAAATTTGTTTGTTTTCTTGTCACTACTACTTACTCCTAACGTGCAAGTTTCGATTGGCCTGTGAGCGACTCGTAAGTTGTGTTACAGCTTACGTAACTGGCGCAAATTGAAACCGGTAATACGCACTGATGGTAAATTTTCCGTTTAACACGTATTAGAAGCTTAGTTTTGAATATTCTATCTACACAGCTATCCGCAGTTGGTGTATGTGGAGGGCGACAGAGGGAGTGGTTGAGGGGGCGCGGGGGGGGGGGGGGTAGGTAACTGGGGACATCTGCAGCATCCCGCCTCCCCAGGTATCTAGAGTACATACTTTTTACTCTTACATTGAGTATAAATATATCTAATTCTCTGGGATGTAATAAGTTTTTTGCGTCACATATGAAATTTAGTTATTGTGGGATGATAAGTCATTTATATAAAAAATGATAGTTTTAGAGTCTTGATTCCACTCACACCTCCCACTACCACCCTGGAAACAATGCTGTGGACGTCCATGACTATTTGCTTTAACAACGTCACACCAGGCGATCTTAAGTCTTCATCTACATATACATCTACGCGACTACTCTGAAATTCACATTTACGAGTTCCTGGCAGAGGGTTCATCGAACCACTTGCAGACTATTTCTCTACCGTTCAACTCTTTAACAGAGCGCGGGAAAAATGAACACTTAAATCCATCCGCGCAAGCTGTAGTTCCTATTATTTCATTACAATTATCTTTTCTTCCTATGCAGTTGGATGTCAACAAAATACTTTTTCATTCGGAGGAGAAATTTCGACATTGAAATTTCGTGAAAATATCTCGCTGCAACGAAAACGCCTTTGCCTTAATGATTGGCACCCCAATTCGCATATCGTATCCACGACACTCTCCCCAATTTCGAAATAATAGCAAACGAGCTACCAATCTTTGAACTTTTTCGATGTCCTCCATCAATACTACATGGTAAGGATCCCATCCTGCACAGCAGCATTCTAGCAGAAGACGGACAAGCCTAGTGTCTCTTTAGTAGACCAGTTGCATCTTTTAAGTTGTCTGCCAATAAGACGTAGTCTTTGATTTTCCTTTCCACAACATTACCTATGTGATCGTTCCAATTTAAGTTATTTGTGATCTTAATTCCTAGGTATTTAGTTGAAATGATAGCCTTTAAATTTATGTGATTTGTCGTGTAACCGAAATTTAACAGATTTCTTTTCGTACTCATGTGGATGGCCTCATATTTTTTCTTAATCAGAGATAGTTGCCACTTTTCCCACCTTAGAGGTATCCTGTCTAAGTCATTTAGCAATTGGTTTTGATCTTCTGGTGAAATTACTAGACGGTAAATGACAGCAGCATATAAAAATAATGTATGAGAGCTGCTCAGATTGTCTCCTAAATTGTACATATATGTTACGAACAGCAGAGGGCCTATAACAATTCTTCGACAAACCCCAATATCTACTCTGGTATACTCGATGACTTCCTGTCAGTTACTATGATTGTAGATAATAACGACAGAAAGGTCTTCTTTTTATTTTCTTCACTGTCCAATCTGCCACTGTATTCAAGTGATGCATTACGGGGTCATTGTGTTATTTACTTTTACATGTCTTGCTTGTAAAATATTGTAGCGTTATTATAAATTTTTCATGCCAATAACTATTTCTATTTACTTCAGCATCGAGGTCTGCCGAACACTTGATCACCTTCTTATGTCGAGAGATTGATTATCATTGTGCAATCTCGTCATTTGGTAGTTAAAATTTTTATCATGAAGGTTTCTTTCCATCGTTTACAATTTTTGAGTCTACCTATTACGTCACTTGAAAATTTGAAGGTATCCCAACACTCTGAAATACGAACTGAAGTAGTGTCGTGGTAAAGATTATTCTTATTGTCTCTCCAATGGCATTAGGAATATGTATTGCGTTTTGAAACATAGTTACTTCAACGAAAGCGTAAGTAGGCTACCAGCTTTGGTATAAACACTTGTTTGAAACCAATTTCTTGTCTGCAACTAAAATGTCCAACTGTCTGTAGTGCAAATTTTGGTTAAACTATTTTAACACTCCAGAATGAGATTTTCACTCTGCAGCGGAGTGTGCGCTGACATGAACACTGTTTTAATAGTGACTGGTCCGTAATGATGAATCTGATAAACGTTTTATTTGTGCACAGATGGTCTTTGCGAAGAGAAGAAGACTTTATTTTCATACCACGTCTTTTGAAATGGTATTCGTTTGTTACAGATTGTTTCTTGTTTCTTCGTTGTTTTTGGTAATCCTGTTATATTGTCTGTGAACAGAAGATTCAAATGCGAGTAATATCGTCTTCTGTTAATGATGATTTCAGTCAACAAAATAAAAAACCAATTCAACTGACATTTTAAATTATGTTAATATTTATATATTAATATTTAACAGATTTCATACCCACTACGTCCAAACGATTTGTGTCCTTCTGCAGTTATATCCAGTTTCACTCAACGATAGTAACGTTCTTGGCATAAAGTAAAGCTGTTACCAACTTAAAGTTTGTTTGAGCACCACAGTACTCCATAATGGCATAGCCTTGCTGGGGGGTGGTATGACTTGTCCTTTTTCTGACTTTTGAACTGATTAAACAAGTAGTTACAGGCGCACCTACAGTTCTAATATGGTCTTCGAACCATGGCATATTTTCAGATTAACAAACAATGGCAGAAGTGGAAGATAACGCCATGTTGTGGTCATCAGTCCAGAAACCGATTTGAGGCAGTTCTCCTTGATGATCTCTCCTGTGCAGCCCTTTTCATCTTTACGTAATTGACCCTGCATGCTACATAATTTATACCCCTAACGCTTCTCTCCGTTACCAAATTTACGATTTCTTGACGCTTCGGGATGAACCCTACCAACTAATCCTTTCTTTTATTTAAGCTATACCATATATTTCTTTTCTCTCGAGTTCGGTTCAGTATCTCCTCATTAGTTAAATGACCTCCCCATTTAATCTTTAGCATTCTTCTGCAGCACCACATTTCAAAAGTTTCTATAATCTTCTTGTCTACATCGTTTATCGTCTACGTTTTGCTTTCATACAAGGCTACACTCCGACTACTTTCAGAAAATACTTCCTAATAAAGTGTTTCCCTTTTCCGGACATTCTTTTTTTTCTTTGTAGCTATTGTCAGCCAACATTTATATCCCTCTACTTCAGCCATCGTCAGTTATTTTATTGTCCAAATAGGAAAGTCCCTCTACTACATTTAGTGTCTCACTTCCTAAAGTTAGTCTCTCAGCATTGTCTGAGCTACTTAGACTACATTACCTCTATTCATTCCATCCACCTGATAAATCCTTCTCATATCTTGCAGAATCTCAATGTCCTTTCCACACTCAATTTTTTTTTCTTCTTCTCCCTGAACTTTAATTTCCTTTCCAAATTCTCTCAGCTGCTTTCCCAATGTACAGATTAAATGACAAGGGTGTAATCTACAACTCTGCCTCACTCTCTTCTCAATAATTCTCTTTCATGCCTTCGATTCCTGCAAGTCCAGTCTGATGTCTCTCTGACAGAAAAAATCCTAGGACGACAAGGGATCAAATCCTGAACATTTGGATTTTTAGCCGCCTCATACCCACTGAACCGTCGAGACGTGTATGGAAGACAAAACAGTTTATTTTTGTCCCTCCCTTGAAAATATATTTTAAACAGTAACAGAATAGGAGTAAAAGATTATCATATTAATTTTATTAATATTATTTCATGTTTGTGATTCAGTGATTAGCGTATCTGTAGTATCTGACTCTGCAGAGTCCATTAAACAAGACGCCAGACGATCAAAGTGCTTGCATCTTTACAGGGCAGACCATAAGATGAGGGACAGCTCCTTTGATACTCGTCGAGATCCTGCCCCAGTCTATTACACTGAGCGCCCGTCAACATCTACACTGTACCACGTGTACTACGAACCGCAGATGGTCACCCGTTCCAACCACCAGCGCCCTCTTGTCAACACTGGATCCAGCGAGAGGCCCTATCCCTGGGTTGGGTATCCTCGAACATCGTCATCCAGTGCCGGTCCCAGACAAGGCCAGACTGTCCCACGCTATACAAGCAGTGGACCACAGGCTAATCCTCCGACCACATGGTACCAGCAGTATTGGCCAGCCACAAGCAAGCACCATCCAACATCGACACAGAGCCACCAGCCGGGACCCTCTCTCCACAGACCAACCAAGAGGGCTACTCCCTTCTCCAGCCAGCCCTTGCCTTTCCTGCCGCCTCGCTATCACCGACCAGTAAAACCGAACACTGCGTCATCTCAGGTACAAGGGGGCGCAGGCTCATCTACAGGGCAGCCTCTTCCACACAAGCCTGTCAAAGCACCTTCTGAGGCCCAGTCATCGGTAATGAAGTCAGACCCTGTGAAGTATGAAAAAGTCAAATCTCAGGAAGCGTCATCAGTGCAAATGAAACGGAAAGACCAAGGATTTGACATACCGATAAAGAAAAAACCAGTGGAAGAAATCAATGAGAAGAAAGGCGTTAATCTTGGACGAGATGAGGCACATGTTATACCAAAGACAGAAATTAAACCAGTGGTGAATGTCGATCAAGAGGGTGATGTTGATACAGACGAATACATTGATGAAGAGGAAATAGACCAGGAAGGAGAAGAGATCGATCTTGAGAAATATGAGGCGGAGATAGAGGAAGATATCAAAGCAACGGAGGAATCTAGCTGTCGCGATTTAGAGTATGATCAGCCAGATGATGGAAAAATATGGCTACAACAGGTAAGTGAAGATCTTGTACCACATAAATGTCTTTTCTCTCTCTTTTTATTATTATTTTTTTTTTATTTAGGGAAAATGAAAGAAACTTTAATTTCCACTCAGCACTGATTGCTGCAGTCTGTCTTACTAAACACAACGACTCAAAATATATCTAAGGTTGCTACGTTCAGTTTCACTTCTGAAAAAGGGGTGAGCAGTGTTCTAATTTCTGTCTTCCTCTACAGTTTTTGCCCTCTACAGCTCCCTCTAGTTCCGTGGATGTTATTCTCTACTGTCTTAATACATGTCCTGTCATAATGTTCCTTCTTCTTATTAGTGTTTTACACATGTTCGTTTCCTCACCGATTCCTTATTCCTTGTCTTATCAGTCCACCTACTTCTCAACATTCTTCTGTAGCACCCGATCGGAAAGGCTTCGATTTTCTTGTGCCGGTTTTCCCACAGTCCATGTCTCACTACCATACAATGCTGTTCTCCAGACGTACGTTCTCATAAATTGCTTCCTCAAATTAAGACCTATGTTTGATATATTAGTAGATTTCTTTTGACCAGGAATTCTATTTTTGCCAGTGCTAGTCTACCTTCCATGTCCTTCTTGCTCCGACCTTCTTGGTTTAATTTTGCTGCGTAGGTAGCAGAATTCCTTAAATTCATCTACTTCGTGATTCCCAATTCTGAAGTTTCTCACTGTTCTCATTTCTGCTACTTCTCATTACTTTCGTCTTTCTGCGATTTCCTCTCAATCCATATTCTGTACTCGTTTGAATGTTCATTCCATTCAACACATCCTGCAATTCTTCGCTTTCACTGACAAAGGCAATGTCATAAGCGAATCTTATCATTGAGTTCCTTTCAATTGAATGAATTTTAATCCTACATTTGAACGTTTCTTTTATTTCCGTCATGCTTCCTCGATGTATAGATTGAACAATTGGTGCGAAAGACCATACTCCTACGATACTCCTTTTTTAATTCGAGCACATCGTTCTTGGTCTTCCAGTCGTATTGCTCCCTCTTGGTTCTTGTGCATGTTGTGTAATACCCGTCTTCCCCTATAGTTTACCACTGATTTCCTCAGAATTTCGAACATCTAGCACCACTTTACATTGTCGAAATGCTTTTTCCAGGTCGACAAATCAGACAGGAAACAATAAGTGGCTAGTGATTTACGAAGCTTCTAGAGGTGCCTTTTGGAAACAGGTGTACACTTTAAACGCGCTGGTTTCACAATCCAAACTGAAATAAGAGTGGATGAGGGCATCCTCAAACGGATCCTGCATTACTTGGGACATCATCCAGCAAGATCCGAATGGCGTTCATGACGTATATGGCCATCTCAAAGACGGTTTAGGGCTCGGTGTCTCTGGTGTTTATGATACACTATGTGAATGTGGGAAATTGGTAGTTACCAAAATGTCGACATTGACTGCTTAATAGATTGTCGATAGGGGCTGTTTGACGTCAGTTGCTCTGCTAATTCGTGTGGTTGGCCATTGTTTTAATGGTAGATGTGTGTTCTGTGGAGATATATTACCATAATTACTGTGTCTGCGAGTCACTGCAGTAAAAGCAGTCCCTACTGCTTATGTGTCGAAATGACACTTGCAGGTGCAAGGCTTCAAACACATTGTCTGTGTTACCAAAATACATTTCATGTATTTAAAAAATAGGAAGACAAATGCAGGTACGAAATCAAATGAAATACAACGAGAGATAACAGGTCCCTTATTCCAGAATACGCCGCTAAAAATCTCATAAATTTTGTGAGTGGAATTCGGGTCGACACAGTATTTACGCATAAGTTATGGCAGTGCTAAGTACATGACATTCAATGGCAGTGCTGCCGTGGATACAACATTTCTCGTCACGTCACTGAAGTTAAGCACCATCGGGCATAGTTGGCACTTGGTTGGTGACCATCCTGGCCGCCATTCGCCTATTGGGTGCACGCAGCTGATCAGCTGATCGATACCAACTGAGGAGCTACGTGATAGAGTAGTCGCAGCTCCAGGTTACGAAAACTGACAAAGCTGGGAGATCTGTGTGCCGACCTCATGTCCCTGCATGTCCGAATCTGATGATAGCAGTTGATTGAGAGTGACAGGTGGTCGATCGATACCACAGGACCTTCTAAGGTCTGTTTGGACGGAGAGTTTAAGTACATGACAGGGGTCATATACAAGAGTGTTAGAGGATACTTGAGGCGGTAGATATGAGGGGGGGGGGGGGGGGGGCTGCTGAAGTGACTGTCGACCATATCACGGCAGTAAGGCGGCGCTGAATTTGAAAAGGTGAGGCACTGCATCTGCTTAGTAAAGCCAGCGATCAGCTCTCATTCACCATCACACGCAGCTCGATCTCACAAATCTCTGAATGCAACTCAATACACACGTGGCTCTCCCAGGGTGCAGACCGATCATGGCAGTTTGCTACAACACAACACAGCGCGAGACGTATAGGAAGAGCATTGAACCTGCACGCACATTTAGTTCGTGGCCTATGCGCATCTATGGGAGTCCCACGCGGCGTATAAGCCACGGACCATTTTTGGCAACATCCTCCAAACTACTGGAGGAGGACAAAAATGTGGGAACACCAACAGAAATGTATGCTTCAGGATACATGTGGATGCTAGCCAAGCCTTCAGGTTGCACCGTTGTATTTGACCACGATTGGCATCTCCGTAGTGTACTCAGTTCATTGAAAGTGTCAGCGGTGGTCAGAATAGTATTCTGTGTAATTTTGAGTGCATTGTGTCGGAGCTCAGTACAGTCTAATGTCAGAAAATTGTTGTCCCTCGTGTGGTGGGTGCTTCCGTACCAAGGTAGCAGCAGTATCTGGAGTTTCAAGAGGCATCGTATCGAAGACTTACTCCGCATACAAGGGAAAGCGGGAAAAGATTGTCCGCTAAGTCGCAACGCGGACGGAAGTGTGTGTTGAGTGATTGTGAATGACGGTCATTGAAGAGGATTGTGACGAGAAATAAGAGAATGACAGTTGCTGCAGAGCGAACGCTGTCAGCACCAGAACAACACGAAGGGAGCTTCATTAGCAGGGAATTGCAGGGGAAGCTAGAATCCCAAAACGACACATCGGTGATGAAAATGCCCGTAGCAGGAAAACGTGGTGCCGCAGCCATAAAAACTGAATTAAGGAGCAATGGAACAATGTTGTTTGGTCTAATGAGTCCTGTTTTACACTTTTGTCCTAAGAATGTAATGTGACTCGGATTCGGTAATGATTTGGGCAGCCATATCGTGGTATTCCATGGGGCCTATGGTCACTCTTCAAGTTTACATTCCTACCAAGGATTATGTGACCAGTTTGGCTGTTGAAATGAAATGTCGTGTGGCTAGGGCCTCCCGTCGGGTAGACCGTTCGCCTGGTGCAAGTCTTTCGATTCGACGCCACTTCGGCGACTTGCGCGTCGATGGGGATGAAATGATGATGATTAGCACAACACAACAGCCAGTCCCTGAGCGGAGAAAATCTCCGACCCAGCCGGGAATCGAACCCGGGCCCTTAGGATTGACAGTCTGTCGCGCTGACAACTCAGCTACCGGGGGCGGACAGTTTGGCTGATTAGGTCCATCCTAACAATGTTTGTTGCGTTCGAAGACGAGATGATCCGCGTTCACACAACTCGCATCGTCCGGGACAGGTTTCGTGAGCACAAGGCTGAATTTCCGCGTCTTCCCTGGTGGCCACAGTCACCAGATTTCAATGTTTCTGAGTCTTTGTGATCTCTCTTGGAGAATAGTGCGCGATCGCTATGCATCTTCATCATCGTTACTTGAATTTTGCGGGGAAATTGGTATAACATTCCCTTGAGAAACATACAGGGCCTGTATTTACCTATTCCGAAACAATTGGAAGCTCTTTTGAACCCTAAGCGTTCTCCTACATCGTATTAGGCACAGTAGGCCTGTTGTATTGTGTTGTTGTTGTTTCCGTATTTTTATCCAACGCCTGTGTTTGAAGTTCATTCACGCTGCCTCTCGCACACCGCGGCCGAGTAGAGACCACTTGGACTGGGGGCGCACCCTCAGCACTTCGTCGAGAACCACTGCCTCCCCTGCTTGTCCCTCTTGCCCTCTCCATGTTCGCTTGCGTAGAGAGGCCTCGGAGGAGCGGAGTGTGGTGCACGGCTCGTGCTGTTCTTGGGGCAGGTGCCGCTGCCTCCCTCAGAACCGTGGGCGCCATTGGGAGCCGCCAGTGCCCCCCGCGGACCTCGCTCCAACGCCTGCAGGCTGTGCGGTCGCGCCGCCTTTCCTGGCCTGCTTTGCTTCAGCTGTTGCTGGTAAGTATAACGTCCACTGCTCTACTCACCTGCGTGTCTTTTATGCCACTACATTTAATCCCAATTACCGTAAGGAAGCAATCATTTACAGCGTCTACCCACATGGATATAGCCGCGCGAGTTAGCACGTAGCTTCTGGTATTCTGGCAGGCGGGTCGGCCCCGTATCGAATCCAAGAGACCGGTGTGCCGTCCAGCCTGGCTGTTCTCTTTTTGGTTGCTTCCCACACTCCACTTGCTGAGTACCGGGCTCGTTACACAATTCGCGAACATTTGGAATTCATTTGCACACATTCAGATGGATAACACTACACGCACACGGTTGGGGTACACAAATTCCGTCCCAGGGGTTAAAAAGGTGGCGACAGGAAGGGCATCCGGTCAGTCTCTAACTTAATGATGCCACTTCCGATAGTAAGCAAGCCTCTCCCGTGTATTACAATATTTTTGAAGGTTCATGGTTTGGCACAATATCTTTATTTCACCTCATTAAAATTACCAGTTCATTTCAAACAACATACCTTCTTCAGGAATAAAAAGAATGTTAATTTCAGCATATACGTCCCGTCATGATCATTTGTATCTAGACTGAAGAGCCAAAGAAACTGGTACACCTGCCTCATATCTATCAGACCAATTGTGTGATTGGATTGAAGAGTTCCTAGATAACAGAACGCAGCATGTCATTCTCAATGGAGAGAAGTCTTCCGAAGTAAGAGTGATTTCCGGTGTGCCGCAGGGGAGTGTCATAGGACCGTTGCTATTCACAATATAAATAAATGACCTTGTGGATCACATCGGAAGTTCACTGAGGCTTTTTGCAGATGATGCTGTGGTGTATCGAGAGGTTGTAACAATGGAAAATAGTACTGAAATGCAGGAGGATCTGCAGCGAATTGACGCATGGTGCAGGGAATTGCAATTCAATCTCAATGTACACAAATTTAATGTACTGCGAATACATAGAAAGATAGATCCCTTATCATTTAGCTACAAAATAGCAGGTCAGCAACTGGAAGCAGTTAATTCCATAAATTATCTGGGAGTACGCATTAGGAGTGATTTAAAATGGAATGATCATATAAAGTTGATCGTCGGTAAAGCAGATGCCAGACTGAGATTCATTGGAAGAATCCTAAGGAAATGCAATCCGAAAACAAAGGAAGTAGGTTACAGTACGCTTGTTCGCCCACTGCTTGAATACTGCTCAGCAGTGTGGGATCCGTACCAGGTAGGGTTGATAGAAGAGATAGAGAAGATCCAACGGAGAGCAGCGCGCTTCGTTACAGGATCATTTAGTAATCGCGAAAGCGTTACGGAGATGATAGATAAACTCCAGTGGAAGACTCTGCAGGAGAGACGCTCAGTAGCTCGGTACGGGCTTTTGTTAAAGTTTCGAGAACATACCTTCACCGAAGAGTCAAGCAGTATATTGCTCCCTCCTACGTATATCTCGCGAAGAGACCATGAGGATAAAATCAGAGAGATTAGAGCCCACACAGAAGCATACTGACAATCCTTCTTTCCACGAATAATACGAGACTGGAATAGAAGGGAGAACCGATAGAGGTACTGAGGGTACCCTCCGCCACACACCGTCATGTGGCTTGCGGAGTATGGATATAGATGTAGATGTAGATACCGCGTAGGGCCCCCTCGAGCACGCACAAGTACCGCAACACGACGTGAGATGGACTCGACTAATGTCTGGAGTAGTGATGCAGGGCTGCCCATAAATCCATAAGAGTACGAGGGGTGGATATCTCTTCTGAAGAGCTCGTTGCAAGGCATCCCAGATGATCATAATAATGTTAATGTCTAGGGAGTTTGGCGTTCAGTGGAAGTGTTAAGCTCAGAAGAGTGTACCTGCAGCCACTCTGTACCAATTCTGGAATTGTGACGTGTCGCATTGTCCTGCTGGAATCGTACAAGTTTGTCAGAATGCACAATGAACATGAATGGTTTCAGGTGGTCAGACAGGATGCTTACGTACGTGACACCTGTCAGAATCGTATCTAGACGTGTCAGGGGTCCCATATCACTCCAACTGGACACGCCCACGCTATTGCGGAGCCTCCACCACCTTGAACAATTCCCTGCTGACATTTAGGGTTCATGTATTCATGAACTTGTCTCCGTACCCGTACACGTCTATCCACCCAGGCAACATGTTTACAGTCATAAACAGTCCTATGTCGATGCTACCGGTCCCAGGCAAGGCGTAAAACTTTGTGTCGTGCAGTCATCAAGGATACACGAGTAGGCATCCCATATCGATGATGTTTCGTTCAATGGTTCACACGCTGGCACTTGTTGATGGCCCAGCATTGAAATCTGCAGAAATTTCCGAAAGGGTTGCACTTCTGTCACGCTGAACGATTCTCTTCAGTCGTCGTTGGTCCCGTCATACAGGATCTTTTTCCGGTCGCAGTGATGTCGGAGATTTGATGTTTTACCCGATTCCTGATATTGACGGTACACTCGCGAATTGGTCGTACGAGAACGCTGTGTCCCATCGCTCGTGCGCCGACTATAATACCAAGTTCAAACTCTCCTAAATCCTGATTACGTGCCATGGTTGCAGCTGTAACCGATCTAACAACAGCGTCGTATCCTGCCTGTTTGCGTATCTGTGTATTTGAATGGGCATCCCTATACCAGTTTCTTTGGCGATTCAGTGTGTATCAACGTTATATATCAATTGCGTCAAAATTGTAGATTGCCGGAAAGTACATATTTAATATATTTAGAAACTTATCAGTAGTACTCCTGGCCGTGAGCCTCGGTGTCTTAATAACTCACCTAATGTATTTCTTGGTTACTTTCCTTCATTCTACAGTTCTGACCTCCAGTCAGCTAATATCCATTTTTTTCCGTTCTTTGATCCGATGAATAAGTGCAGCTTCATATGCCACTATGAGCAACGGCCTCCAGCGAGTAACCTGACCTCAAAAGCCCACTGCATGCCGTTCCCTTCCCAATGTTCGCTCGGGAACTGATTGAGGTGGACAATAACAGCTGCTATTAGTGTCGGTTTTGAAATGGATTGTCATTGACGAAGCGCTCGCCGCCAGTCGCTGTGGTTAGCATGTTTTTACGACCACAGTTGTTACACCGTGTCACGTGGGCGCGACTGGTATAACATTTCTCGTAGACGCGTTAGATGCACCAACAAATGGGGTGACTTCATTCACGGTGAAGTCGTTAGCACATCCAAATACGATAACTTGATTCTGCTATTCTGCTACTTGTCCACGTTGATCCATTTTATTGTTCTGGCCCCATGTATACAGAGACTGAAAACTGACACATTCCAACATAATTTCTTTAAACATGGTGCAAGTGACGCTCCTCCCCCCCCCCCCCTTACGCAACATGCAAGTGACTAAGTGACAAGGGAGACCTTCGTATATTTACAGGAAACCAACACCAGAAGATGGACTTCCCGAGTCAACGTTTAGTGGTCTTATTCTGATGCCCAGGTGAGATGCATCATTTTTTAAATTTTTTGTTTATTGACTTTTGATGGCTTAGGCATACATCCATGATTTACACATACGAGCGAGAATTAGGAGTTTTTAATTAACGCCTCGACGAAAAGAAAGTCACGCAATTAACTTGTTCGTTTGCAGCTACATGCAGTGCTTGTTGACACTGAAACCCTACGCCACAGCCCCATAGCATGTCGCCAGGACAGACAAAATAAAATGGCGCAGCTCGTATCCACTTCATCAGCGGAAAGCGCAATTTTATTTTGGCTCCTCTGCTCGCCTGCAGCGATACTGTGGCGTGTGGATTTCAGCGCCTATCATCAGTAGTACCTGCAAACAAAAAAGTTGGTTACCTAACTTTACTGCTTTCGAGGTTTGGCTACCCCACGTATTAAGAGAAGTTGTTCTGTTTTGAGTACTATTTATGATCAGTGATATACACACCAAGATAACAAATTATTGCTGTTCAAATGGTTCAAATGGCTCTAAGCGCTATGTGACTTAACATCTGAGGTCATCAGTCCCCTAGACTTAGAAACTACTTAAACCTAACTAACCTAAGGACATCATACGCATCCATGCCCGAAGCAGGATTCGAACCTGCGGCCGTAGCACCAGCGCGGTTCCGGACTGAAGCGCCTGGAACCGCTCGGCCACTGCGGCCGGCTGCTGTTATAGAAGACGAAATTTAAGTAATGTACATTATAATGGCTATTATTTTATCAAAGTTTTAGGAAAATCACAATTAATGCCAATATTTTAACTTAGATTTTACCGTAACTTAAATTAGGAGATAAAGGTGTCATCAGCTTGAAGGTCAGTTTGAACACTATACTGCTTTACTATTTACCTATTCGAGATGGTATGACATTGCCTTCTTCCAACCTTTCGACCGACTTAGCCAGCCAGTCATCTGGGGACCAACAATTTAATGTGGACTCCGGAGCACTCCCCTAACTCACCTTTTTCACATTAACAAACGCTGCCAGAGCTGAGTGAAATGATAAGTGACGGATAAAAGATGTAGTTCTTCCCATTATGCGTTGCGTGGAAGTTTACACCGGTCATGAGATGATGGATTTATTACATCACAGGGACACTACCTATATAACTTTTTTGGGCAACCTGTAGTATTGTCTGACAGGAGATCACAAAAAAATTAAATACAAGGAAACACACAGACACACACACACACATACACACACACACACACACACACACACACACACACACACACACACACACAGACGATTTTCTAAGTATTTATCGCAAAAAATCTAGAAAATCTTTCAACGCAGCTGCCGTTCAGTTTGTACTACCTGCCTTTATGTTGCAGTGGATCGCTGCCCCAGTTCTGTGTGGCTTTCAGAAGCCCAGGAGCCGCCACCAGCAAACAACCTGGACAGCCAAGGTGAGTACAACCCAACTGATATCTCCCCTCACTCTTGTAATATATTAGTTATACAATCGTAGTTCAGTGTTGAATAAATAAGGGTTCTCCCTCTGTAATGCGAGGTCTAAACCCCCTTAATAAACTAATTGTTCGTTTACGATTTCGGCATTTTGTGCTCTCAAAACATCTATTTCCGATGCTTCATTCTTAGGAATGAACTTCCTGAATATATATAAGAATATATAGTTGTTCTGTTGTATTTGATTTATCAAAGTCTCGTTGAATTTTGTTAACGACAACATTCTCGCATGTATGGATTGTAAATCTTCCAGTTGCAATGGATTGATCTGAGCATTAACGGTTCTGGTCAGCGTTCGTTGTATACGCTATTGATCAAAAGTATCCGGACACCAACACGTGTTACGGAATTGACCACTATACGTCACAAGAGTCGGACACGCGAATATAAAAGAGGCGGGGGGTATTGTCTTGTCATTAGAGACACTGTAAACGAGAATGGGTCTATTAGGGCAGCTGAGTGAGTTGGAATGTGGAATACTCATTGGATATCACCTGAGTAACAAATCCATCAGGCACATTTCAGCCCATCTAAAGCTGGCCAAGTAGATTGTTTTTATTTACACTTCATGTTCCTTATGACCAAATTGAGAAGCAAATCTCCAAGGTCAGTACGTGAAATTACAACATAAAAGTAATAACAGATAAAAATAAATCTTCATGATCCCGAAAAAAGTCGGTCCATAAGTTTAAGTAAACGCAATCAACAATACAACAAGAATCAGCTTAATTTTTCAAGGAAGCCCTCCACAGAATAGAAGGAGTGACCCATGAGGAAACTTTTCAGTTTCGATTTGAAAGCGCGTGGATTACTGCAAAGATTTTTGAATTCGAGTGGTTGCTTACTGAAAATGGATGTAGCAGTGTACTGCACACCTTTCTGCACAAGACTTTAGGAAGTCCAATCCAAATGCACGTTTGATTTCTGCCGAGTATTTACTGAGCGAAAGCTGCTTATTCTTGGGAATAAGCTAATATTGTTAGCAAGAAATGGCATTAAGGAAGATATATATTGGGAGGCCAATGTCAAAATACCCAGACTCGTGAACAGGGGTCAAAAAAGCGTTCGTGAACTTACACCACTTATTGCCTGAACCGCCCGTTTCTGAGCCAAAAACATCCTTTTAGAATGGGAAGAGTTACTCCAAAATATAATATCATACGACATAAGCGAATGAAAATAAGCAAAGTAGACTAATTTTCTTGTCGAACGATCATTCACTTCAGATACCTTTAGAATAGTAAAAATGGCAGCATTTAGTCTTTGAACAATATCCTGAACGCGGGCTTTCCACGACAGCTTACTATCTATCTGAATACTATTTGAACTATTCAGTTTCACTAATCATACGTCCATTCTGTGAAATTTAAATGTCAGGTTTTGTTGAATTGTGTGTTAGAAACTGTAAAAACTGCGTCTTACTATGATTTAGAGTTAGTTTATTTTCTACAAGACATTGACTTATGTCATGAACTGCACAGTGCTAGTGTTGCACACAACAGCCTTTACTACCAAGCTAGTGTCATCGGCAAACAGAAATATTTTGGAGTTACCTGTAATACTAGAGGGCATATCATTTATATAACTAAGGAATAGGAATGGCCCCAACACTGATCCCTGGGGCACCCCCTGCTCGACTGTACCCCACTCAGACCCCACTTCACAGCCATTCTCATCATTGTGAATAGTGACCTTTTATTGTCAGTTGCTGAAGTAAGACGTTCGTGACCCGATCGTAAAATGGAACAGTCACAGTTAAACTAAGACCAGACAGACCTCATATAGTGTCTGAGGGTTGCTGTAAAAAAGTGGCATGAAATCAGGGAAGGAATCACTCGTGAGTATGAAGATACTCCCTGCGGTTCAGGTTACAAAATGACTGTGCGTAGCGTGTAAAGAACCAGAGGGTACAATGATGGGGGGGGGGGGGGTATAATGATGCAGCTGCTTCTCATGAGCAACACATTTCTATTGCCTATGTCAGCGAAGTTAGCGACGCTTTAGGTGGTGTAAAGAGTGATGCCACAGGACAGTGGATGACTGGAAACCAGTGTTTTACAGTGATGAGTAACACTGTAACCAGCTACGATCCTATGGAAGGCTTTGGATTTGGAGACTACCTGGAGAATGTTACTTGCCATCATGAGTAGTGCCAGCAGTAGTGTACGGAGGAGGTGGTATTTGGGGTATGGAGATGTTTTTCGTGATTTGGTTGTTATCCTGTTACTGCCATTAAGAAAACGCTAACGCGGTATGATGTGGACATATTTACAGTACTGTGCTCAACTTCGTACCGGTCGTCAGCATCCTACGTCATTATCGTCTCTGGTTTCCTGTATTTCACTCTCTTAGGGTGAAACAAGTATTTTTTATTTCTAACTGAGAAGTCAAAGACAAATTTTCATAGATTTATTTGTAAAAACACTTTAAAAATGAATAATTTTCGTAGAACTTTTCATCCCTTATTTTATCTCCTTGAGGTTTGAATTTACAAAAGCGCTGTAACACGTATGTTTTTATATCGAACCGCGAAGTCAGATACCATTTTTCGTACCTTTGAAATTGCTTTAGCAGTTCTTTAATGCTGACTTATTTAAAAAGAACTTTCATCCAATGTTTCACCGCAGTAAAAGTTGAATTTCCCTTTTTCTTATTGCCTCCCGAGAAACCAAACCAATTTCGTAGTAATAGCTTCAAAATTGGTTTAGAACCGACTTACGTTTAAAAAACACTTCATCCCTTATTTCACACTCTTCTCGTTTGAAGTTGGGCGATGATGAGACAGTCAGAACATTTCGTTTTCTATATAGAATGTTTACAAATTTCACTTCCTGAGAAGCGTTTTTCTTGCTATTGCAAGTCTACATTTTATATCCTCTCTAAATCGGCCATCATTGTTTCATTTGCTAGTAAAAGAGCGTCACATCTATTACTTTTAATGCGTTTTTTTCCCGAAAGTAATTCCTCGAGCATCGCCTGATTTCATTCAACAACTTGCCATTACCATTGTTTATAACATCTTTTCGAGACGCTTTCCGTTCCGTGAAAGTTATACTAGAAGTCCTTTGCCGCCTCTAACAGAATTACAATGTCACCGGCAAAGCTCAAAGTTTTTATTTCCTCTCCTTATGGATTAATTTCTAAACTTATCTTTGCTTCTCTTTACTGGCTGCTCATTGTACACGTTGAATGACATCCGTAATGATTATGAGTAACTTATTCCACGAGATGTGCAGAGTGTTCAATTTATCTTGACCACCCCAAAAAACTTTTTGTCCAGAAGCAAAACGAAAAAAATCTGCGGAGCAAATGTTTATTAGCTAGGAAGGAGACATTAGTCAGCATGATTGTCCTTCTTGTAACTTTGTTCTTTACGAAGGTATGAACAGCAATACGTCCTTTTTTAATAGCACTTTTTTATCTAACTGTTAACTTCCTCGCCTTAAGAACTGTTCAAAAATGCACCACAGTGTATCATTCACGTAAACATTACCTTATTAGAAAGATAAAACAAAACTCACGTTGACTCTCCTGTGCCAGCACACATAGCAGGCAGCTACGATAACATAACTAACTCATCCACTTGCTGGAGTTGACAATAAGGAACATGGATCCCGAGGTAAACACACACTGGTTATTACTTCTCTGTTAACTTACTAGTACATTCTCCACAGATGAGCAACATTTCTACCTTTCCCTCGTTGATATTCACAAACATCCAAGCTAAGACGATTAACTGAATGACCGATGTGCGTTTTCCTTTTGTTTCCTATTAACTCCGGCAACTGGACGAGTTGATGTTCACAAACATCCAAGCGAAGACGATTGACTGAATGACCGATGTGCATTTTCCTTTTGTTTCCTATTAACTCCGGCAACTGGACGAGTTACATTACCCTGGGTGCATCGGCTGTGTACTAGTAGAGGAAAATGGTTCAAATGGCTCTGAGCACTATGCGACTTAACTTCTGAGGTCATCAGTCGCCTAGAACTTAGAACTAATTAAACCTAACTAACCTAAGGATATCACACACATCCATGCCCGAGGCAGGATTCGAACGTGCGACCGTAGCGGTCACGCGGTTCCAGACTGAAGCGCCTTTAACCGCACGGCCACACCGGCCGGCACTAGTAGAGGAGAGTCAGTGCTGTGTTAGGTTTTTAATAACGTAACATTTACATAAATGGTAGACTGTGATACGTTTTTGTACAGCATTTTGGACAGGAAGTGGATTACAGAATAAAAAATACGGGTAGAAAATGATATTTAAAAAAGACTCGCTGTTGTTCATGTCTTCCTAACGAACGAAGTTACAAGAAGGCAGCCACTCCGGTTAACGTCCTTATGGAAACTAAATACTGTTTGCCCGATACAATATCGTTTTTCATTTAACTTTTGGAAAAAAAATCCGGAAAGAAAAGTGGTCGGTGTGTATGGCTGATAAATGGAGGAACGGGGTTAGATTCCGGATATTGCTAGTGTTTATCCTCGGGGGGATGACTTGAATGGGCGTCTCAGCCTCATGATGCGATCTGAGGATCTACTTGGATGAAAAGTAGCGGCTCCAAGGTCAAGGAGACCGGTATGCTGACCCCATGCCTGCCTGTACTGCATCCGTATAACGCCATCGGCAAAGGATGACACAGCGGTCAGTCTGTTTCGACTCGCCAATTTTTGCGAGAGTGCAGAGCTTAGCTTTGCTTCTTTACGGACAAAACGTTATTTGCGGTGCTCAGGATACATGGTACACCCTGTCCATCCAGAAGGATGTTTGTCAAATCTATTTGTCAAAGGTGTATATTTGTGTGTGTGTACAGGACCTCTGACTCGAGCGTGCAGGTGAACATGGACTCAGAGTCGGGGAGTGAATTCTAC
Source organism: Schistocerca nitens (assembly GCF_023898315.1). Taxonomy (NCBI): domain Eukaryota; kingdom Metazoa; phylum Arthropoda; class Insecta; order Orthoptera; family Acrididae; genus Schistocerca; species Schistocerca nitens. Next base: position 905,649,524 of record NC_064615.1, read on the forward strand.
ACCACCGATAGCGTCGAAGAGATGGAAGAGGAAGAAGACGAGAATCTGGACGAGGAAGAACAGGAGGATGTGGAAGAAGAGGAAGAGCAGCAGGAAGAGGCAGCGAAGCAACGCAAGAACCCACATGACCTGCCACTGCAGGAAGAGGCTCGTGGCGCCTCAGCTGCGCCAGAAGCCCGCGAGGAGGACAAGCATGAAGGGCAAGGCGACGAGGACGGGGGGCGTTAGTGTGGAGGGGTGCCAGCCGTGAAGCCATGAGCTGTTACCCAGCAGCGCACGCGTATTACTTTCTGCCGAACATCCCATCAGATACTCTACATTACAGACTCTTGCAGTGACAGATGGCTTTTTTTTAGTGTTTAATGTTAAGTTTTTAGTGTTTAGTGTTTAATGTATAGTGTTTAATAGGACTTTTTACCATTAATTAGAATTAGATTACTAGGACATTTGTCTATGAACTGTTAAGGTTTAGCTCTGGGGACAGCGTCAGATTCGTGTCTCAGGGCCAAAGCATTCAGCATGGAAATTCTTGCGTTCTCTTTAGAAGTTTATTGCTGTGCATCATAAGTGTGAAGATCAGGCTTCGGGTGTCTCTTTCTGTGAGAGTGCCACACTGCCTTTCTTCTAATTTGTCACTGACCTTCTTGAGGAAGAAGGTCAGTGTTGAGAAACACTATTGAGTAGACCTCCCCAAGTACCGAGAGTAGTGCAAATACCTCTATGGATTGCCTCATAACAATTCCTAAATAAGATGTGATGAAACGACTAAAATCTACGACGAATCTTCAAAAATATTTCCAACACATTTGTGACTTAAATGGCGGACTAGGAGAGTAGTGACCACAGCGTCCCTTCTAATGTCAGCTCCCATAATATTTGAGAGAGTATTAGAGATATCGAAACCAAGTCGTCGACGAGTGACGGTACATTAAGAAGTAAGAGCATAATATTATGACACTTCATTACTTTTGCATACAAACTTCTCACAATAAAGGCGCATTTTCAAAACGAAAGCTTTTGGCACAATGCCATATTCCCTACTACGTGATCACTGGCTAACGAAGCTTGGTCTAGCAAGAACTTAAGCTTCGAACTGCACCGAGCTTTATATCCCTGTACTCATATCTGCAAACGTTTTTGATACAGTCTATCATTTCATTTAAAAATCAATAATTTCTTCATATCATGTAAAGACAAACCATCACACACGTTGTATTACTAGATTCGCTCTGACAACGAGAGCATCTTCCAACATTTGTCACCTGATAGCAACATGCCAAACGTTTCAGGGCTACGTTCGACATTATCACGAAACATGGTGAAGTAATTTGGATCCAACTAGTATTGAGGTGGATCCAGTATACAGCACTTATCTTTCGTGATGATATCAAAGATCCCTCTGAACATTTGACGTGCTGCCATCAGGCAATTAACATCGCAAGATGCTCTCATTGGCAGAGCGAGACTAGTAATAATAATGACAATAATAATACGCGCAGGGTATGAGACAGTTTTATCTGTACAATAATACCTAAAGGTCGCTGTGCCCCCGTAAGAGAATTGCCTCTAATATAGTTGTCATTAATATAGTGAACACGTGTAGGGGTTTTATGTTATTTATGGAAAACATCAAAACATTACATACCCAGCACGTGGACGTGACGATGACGGAAATGTCAGATATTTTCGCAGTACATATCTCGTACTGGACACAGTAAAAAACTGCAATAGCAGATTTTATGAGTAAATACGTTTAAAGTCAAAGGTGGTCACGACACTCTTTAAAAAACTTTATTTCGAATTTTAGAATTCTGTTCGTGTTGCATAGAACATACTGAATGGAGGCTTTGTAATTTGGAATATCTCCAGTGGAAGAGACTCATAAAATATCGTCTTCTTCATTTGAAACTAAATTATTACCTTCCTCCTGCTAGCAAGAACACCAAGGATTTTCTCCAATGCATCTATTAAAAGTTTCTAGTTATCCTTATTTATAATATTTTTTAACCAAGAAAATAACACGTCATACTGAACAGTTCTGTACGAAATAACTTCTTCAGGTAGACTGCAGGGAGAGAGAACATAAGGAAAAACTGTTTTAGGAAGGAACGAAACTTTGAATATCAAATCCATTAGTGTACTGCTATAGTGCGTCAAGTTCGTAAAAAGTGACTAATTTGAAAACTCTATATATTAAGGACCACAGAATGTAATACAGTAAGTGCCCAAACGTGCGATCAGTAACGTAATTACAGTCAGTGGTTGGTGTCAGTGCTTGTCGAACTTCTTCGAAGAGATTTCAGTGGTGACAGGAATTGTAACGTGAAGATCGCATGCTGGACGAATGCGTATGCCGTTAATGAAATGTTTCAAGTGATCCACAAGGAACTCGAAGCAATGTGGACAATTTCAGTGGCCAGCTAATCGATCCAGCCATCTGTTTCCAAAACTGTCAAGCAGGTGATTTCTCACATACTAGATAGCTGTCATTAGGCATAAGGAATTCGTTCCCAGTGACACTCCTCATATGAAAGTAAGGAACGTTATAATAATTTTAGATTTATGTATACGCCCACATCAGAACTCTGAAGCTCTTTATCATCAAAAGCATGATGATGAATCTCTGCACTTTAATAGAAGATTAAAGAGAGATTCCATCACTGAACTGTTAGGCCATTAGCTCTTGTGACTCTACATGTCGAATGTGAATTAAACCTGGACTCTCGTCTGTTGAGTGTCGTCATTCACAAGGTCAAATCCTTTTGAGGGAAAGAACTTGTCAACGTATGAACACTTAAGACCATGTAGTGACTCAGTGGCATGTCGTCGATGCAAATTTTTGGTCCCATTTTCTCTAAGACAAATATTTTCCTAGGTAGATCTGTATTCTCAGCACAAAAGCTGAAGTACTTCGAGCTGTCAGGATTCATGGCCTATGAACAGACACAGTATTCTTCATGTCCTGATGTCCACAGACTGGGAATTAAGCCCATATTACTTGCATTACTGACACGATGGAAAACTAGCCATCATACAGTGCTTTTCTGAGTATCTTCAGCTATAGCAATGCAACGTGCAAAGTGGAAAAACTGAATAGCATGGAATATGGAAATGAACTACGAATACAAACATGTATTCTCAGTTGGAGAAATGTGTGATGTCAGTAGTTGTACTATTAATAGAAGAACAGTTATACTACTAGTGGCAATAGTCTTAGATGTAGAAATAATTTAGTGCTAGTGGCATTATTATTATTATTATTATTATTATTATTATTATTATTAATACTATTATGATCTGCAACATGTCCTGTTATTCATCTAATGAGAGCTATATCCATGATCCTTGATTCACTAACACACTCACAAAACGAGTCTTTCCTGCAGTGTATTTCTACTGTTTGAGCGCATTCAAATGTAGCTACAAAGTTCTTCCAGCACATGTCCATATTTTATACATTTGATTTACTCCTTTTTATGTTCCTGTAGGTTTTTGAGATTGTAGATGTCTCCAAACCCCGACCACACAGACTTGTTTTCTAAAATTTATGTAAGTTGGCAGTGGGAAGAGAGGGCTTAAAAAACTCAGTATTATGAAAATTACCATTATGGTCTCATTGCACCATAATACAATCTCTAAATAATGTTGTACATGGGAGTGAAGACATGAAAAAACATGTATTCTGAGTGTGACTGAAGCAGCATTAATCTATTACTAGTGATAACACTAGTAGTAGTAGTAGTAGTAGTAGTAGTAGTAGTAGTAGCAGTTGTTGTAATAGTTATTGTTGTTGTAAAAGTAGTAGTTTGAGTTGTTTTTACTGTAGCAAGAGCGATTATTATAAGTAGCAGTAGTAATACTAGTGCTAGTAGCTGTAGGAATAGTGTTAATGTCGGTGGTAACAGTAGTAATAAGGATATTACATATCTGCAATGGTAGTAGTAATATTTTAGGACTAGTAGCATTATTATCATTATTATTATTATTATTATCATTATAGTGACTTTTACTATTATTATTATTATTATTATTATTATTATTATTACACTAAGTAGTAGTAGTAGTAGTAGTGACAGTAGTAGTAGCAGTTGTTGTACTAGTTATTGTTGTTGTAAAAGTAGTAGTGTGAGTTGTTTTTACTGTAGCAGGAGTGATTATTATAAGTAGCAGTAGTAATAGTAGTGCCAGTAGCTGTAGGAATAGTGTTAATGTTAGTGGTAACAGTAGTGATAAGAGTATTTAGGACTAGTAGCATTAATATTATTATTATTATTATTATTATTATTATTATTATTATTATCATCATTATAGTGACTATTATTATCATTATTATTATTACACTAGTAGTAGTAGTGATAGTAGTAGTAGTAGTAGTCATAGTAGTAGTAGCAGTTGTTGTAATAGTTATTGTTGGTGTAAAAGTAGTAGTGTGGGTTGTTTTTACTGTAGCAGGAGTGATTATTCTAAGTACCAGTAGTAATAGTAGTGCTAGCAGCTGTAGGAATAGTGTTAATTTTAGTGGTAACAGTAGTGATAAGGGTATTATATATCTGCAATGGTAGTAGTAATATTTTAGGACTAGTAGCATTAATATCATTATTATTATTATTATTATTATCGTCATTATAGTGACTATTATTATCATTATTATTATTACACTAGTAGTAGTAGTAGTAGTGATAGTAGTAGTAGCAGTTGTTGTAATAGTTATTGTTGTTGTAAAACTAGTAGTGTGAGTTGTTTTTACTGTAGCAGGAGTGATTATTATAAGTAGCAGTAGTAATAGTAGTGCTAGCAGCTGTAGGAATAGTGTTAATTTTAGTGGTAACAGTAGTGACAAGGGTATTATATATCTGCAATGGTAGTAGTAATATTTTAGGACTAGTAGTATTATTATTATCATTATTATTATTATTATCGTTATAGTGACTATTATTATTATTATTATTATTATTATTATTATTATTATTAATAGTAGTAGTAGTAGAAGTAGTAGTAGTGGTAGTGGTAGTGGTAGTGGTGGTGGTGGTGGTGGTGGTGGTGCTAAGGTAGTAGTAAAGTAGTGGTAGCAGTGGTAGTTGGTGTTCTTGGTGGTGGTGGAGGTGTTGTTCTGTAGCATTAGTAGTGGCATTTTTGTTATTAGTAGTAATAGTAGTAGTAATATTTGTAGGAATAGCAGTTGTAGATATGATAGTGGTAGTTTTGTTCTTGTCATTATTGCAGTAGCAGTAAGAGTAACTCTATAAGTAGTAGTGATACCAATTCCTGTAGTGGAAGTAGTTACTATTGTAGTATCAGTAGTAGTCATAGTAGTAGTAGTAGTAGGAGGAGGAGGAGGAGGAGGTAGTAGTTATAGTAGCAGTATCTACCTGTATTAGTAGCAGTTGTTATTTTATTATTATAATTATTATTACTATTATTATTATTATTATTAGTAGTAGTAGTAGTAGTAGTAGTAGTAGTAGTAGTAGTAGTAGTAGAAAAAACAGTAGCAGTAGAGGAAGAAAGTGCCCGAAATTGGACCTCCACTTCAATTTTCATTTTTAAAAAACAGAAAATAGAAAAAAAATTTAGAAGGATTCTTCATTCTTTGAACAGACTTCCCCATTAGGCTCTTGTAATCTGCAGTAGAACTCCAAGAGAATAAGGGTATGTACTGATATAGACAGACTGTAAACATGAAAAAGTAAGAGGTCATTTTTAAGCAACTGAATGTGGTCCAGTGTATGCGACTATAGCCTATATTTTATTAATTTTTAGCCAAACATCTAAGTGAAGCTCTTTAGTCATAAACATCGACCTTCAACCCGACTGTTCAATAACATATGTCTGTTGGAAAGCTTACCTGACAATATCTAGGGGAAATAACGGGAAATGTAGAATGATGTAAAATCTTTTTCCTTTGTCAGAAATATTTGAGGAATTGATAAGTAACAACTGAAACGAGGGATTTCCGCACTCTGCAATAGAGTGGTACAAGTCTAAACTATTATTTACGCTTGTTTCCATTAGCTTTGAGGAAAATACAGAGTCAGGGACCAGGAGGTCTGCTTTACAGGGGGTAGTCCAGGTTAGGGCACTTTCCTCTAGTTATAGCAGCAGTAGTGGTGGAAGTAGTAGTAGTAACAGAATCAATATTGGAAGGAGTAGTTTTAGTCATATTAGTAATAGTGGTAATAGCATTATTATTAGGAGTGGTAGTAGTTTGAATAGTATTAGAATATAGTAGTAGTCGTAAATATGATTAGCAAAATAATTTTTAAAAATAATGAAAGCAATGTTATTGATATTAGAGCTGCTAGTTGTTTAAATCAGTTTATGATTAGATGCAGAATACAGCAACAACAACTGTAAGCAACTTTTCAATTGTTTCTAAAATATTATCTGAAGTTGTAATCAAACATAAAGGAGCGTGACGCAGGAGAAACAAGTCAACAGACTGCAGAAAACTTCAGCCCTAGCAGTGTAATGTCGTTAATACACAACCTATTCAAAATTATAATGTTCATTAACTTAATAAGAAATAAGGATCTCCAGAGTAGTGACATCAGTTCTTAGTAGAACAAAGCAGAAGCATTCAAATAAATAAAATTAACAAATCTGGATTTAGTAACATTTTGTTATTGCTTTTATGTGGACATTTAGTTTCTGTAATCAAGAATTAAATGTAGTTGTTTCATAACTGTTGTAAACATTCTAATGTAGATGGAAATCAATAAACATTTTGTAGCTATTGCTTTCATTAACCTCAGAGTGTTTCATTCAGTTCTTCCTTAAAACCATACCGAATTGTTTCCTGTATGCCTCTGTAGACCTAGTTATACTCATATGTGAGATTTTAATTTGCATACGAATATTGATTACATTTTCTTGATTGTATATATTTGACAAAATAATATTACAAATTAATATTGAAAACATGAAATGTAATAAGCTTTTATTTAGATCATGTATAACTAAAAGTGTGTTTATATCTGATACATATTTCATCTTGTGTGTCAGTTTTCTAAAATCTGTTTAGACAACAATCAAACGAAAGATACTGTAGTGATCTTGGAAGAAGTCTTCATCCCTTACAAATATCAAAAGTTTAATTGCATAGATATTGGGTCTTGACAGTTTTGCATGATACAGATATTTGCTAGTCAAAGATATTTAAAATGAATTTTCATCGGTTTACACACAATTTTAAAAATACTCATAAGTGCACAAAGCAATGTTAATTTAACACACAGAAATGTAATACATTTGAGGCATCTCAGAACATGTCCAATACGAGTCTGTGGATTTTTCTTGTATAGCTACCGCAACTGCTGATGCCATGGATTTTAGTCTCAAAAAATTGATTAAATTGTCTCCGTACATATGAACATATGTGCTACTGATGTAATAGCATACAGAGGGCACTATCAGAGCTTCAGAACAAATTAAAAATGGATTAAATGTCAGTACACAGGGCAGCATTTAAAACAAAACAAGAAAGCAATAAAAACAGAAAATCTTTATAAATAAGGTGCTGGCAAACTTGAAACTATTTAGAAGCTCCTAAATAACAGGTAATTCATTTTCACTTAAATATTATTATACAACATCACACTTTAGATGTAACATTTTAAATACAGTTATTAACACCATACGCAAAATTACATTATTTATTCTACAAACGTTGATATTTTCTCTACGCTGTTTCATCTAGCCTAAAGGTTCATTTTTGCCCATGTTGAAGTCATGTCTAGAAAAGAAATGATTCACTTGATTTGACTTCAAAATGAATTCCTTTGCTCACCTGCTTTCTTGTAACTGGACCACAGGGTATACCTCTCTTGTTGAAAATAGGATCTGAACATCCTTCCTAGTCCACAGTTCACACATAATTATTCACACTATGAAGGTATACTTAACTGTGACAGCGCTGTGGAAATATATAATCGGACACAGGATGAGCAGATTTATTACAACTGCTGTTTAGTTGCCAATCCGAATTCGAAAGCCAGTAGTCAATGCCTGTGGTGACATTCTGACACACTAAGTTTTGGTCATATGTAAAATCGGTAAGCGGATCTAAATCCCCTATTCAGTCACTCGTTGACCACGATGGCACCGAAACAGAGGACGACCGAAGAAAGGCAGAAATACTGAATTCAGTGTTCCGAAACTGTTTCACTGCGGAAAATCGTAACACGGTCCCTGACTTCAGCCGTCGCACGGACGCCAAAATGGAAAATATTGAAATAAACGATATCGGAATTGAAAAACAACTGCTATCACTTAGTAGCGGAAAAGCATCCGGACCAGACGAGATACCCGTAAGATTCTACAGTGATTATGCTAAAGAACTTGCCCCCTTTCTATCAGCAATTTATCGTAGATCTCTGGAAGAACGTAAAGTACCTAGCGACTGGAAGAAAGCGCAGGTCGTTCCCATTTTCAAGAAGGGTCATAAATCAGATGCGAATAATTATAGGCCTATTTCGCTTACGTCAATCTGTTGTAGAATAATGGAACATGTTTTATGTTCTCGTATTATGACGTTCTTAGATAATACAAATCTCCTTCATCATAACCAACATGGATTCCGCAAACAGAGATCATGTGAAACTCAGCTCGCCCTATTTGTCCAAGAAATTCACAGTGCCGTAGACACTGGCGAGCAGATTGATGCCGTATTCCTGGACTTCAGGAAGGCATTTGATACGGTTCCGCACTTACGTTTAGTGAAAAAAATACGAGCTTACGGAATATCGGACCAGGTTTGTGATTGGATTCAGGATTTCCTAGAAGAAAGAACACAACATGTCATTCTTAACGGTTCAAAATCTGCAGATGTAGAGGTAATTTCGGGAGTACCGCAAGGAAGCGTGATAGGACCTTTATTGTTTACAATATACATAAATGACTTAGTTGACAACATCGGTAGCTCCGTGAGGCTATTTGCAGATGACACGGTTGTCTACAAGAAAGTAGCAACATCAGAAGACTCGTACGTACTCCAGGAAGACCTGCAGAGGATTAATGAATGGTGCGACAGCTGGCAGCTTTCCCTAAACGTAGATAAATGTAATATAATGCGCATACATAGGGGCAGAAATCCATTCCAGTACGATTATGCCATAGGTGGTAAATCATTGGAAGCGGTAACGACCGTAAAATACTTAGGAGTTACTATCCGGAGCGATCTGAAGTGGAATGATCACATAAAACAAATAGTGGGAAAAGCAGGCGCCAGGTTGAGATTCATAGGAAGAATTCTAAGAAAATGTGACTCATCGACGAAAGAAGTAGCTTACAAAACGCTTGTTCGTCCGATTCTTGAGTATTGCTCATCAGTATGGGACCCTTACCAGGTTGGATTAATAGAGGAGATAGACATGATCCAGCGAAAAGCAGCGCGATTCGTCATGGGGACATTTAGTCAGCGCGAGAGCGTTACGGAGATGCTGAACAAGCTCCAGTGGCGGACACTTCAAGAAAGGCGTTACGCAATACGGAGAGGTTTATTATCGAAATTACGAGAGAGCACATTCCGGGAAGAGATGGGCAACATATTACTACCGCCCACATATATCTCGCGTAATGATCACAACGAAAAGATCCGAGAAATTAGAGCAAATACGGAGACTTACAAGCAGTCGTTCTTCCCACGCACAATTCGTGAATGGAACAGGGAAGGGGGGATCAGATAGTGGTACAATAAGTACCCTCCGCCACACACCGTAAGGTGGCTCGCGGAGTATAGATGTAGATGTAGATGTAATATATTACTGGCCTAGTACAAGCACCAATATCAACGTAATAACCTTATGAATTCAGCCACATTATTGTTGAAACTAGTTTTCTTCATATTTTTCATAGTGAAAGAAATGTTCATTAGCGACCATTATATGATTAAATACAGTTTTATAGTAACTACAGAAAATGAAGTGCTTGTTATTGAAAACTCAGTGAAATGTGATAGTTCTACCACTCAAAAGTAAGAAATTTAATGGTGGCATATAAGAAAATTATTAATGTTTAAACAATATGTAGTGCACTTTTCACTGAAAACCCTTGATATATTCTATTGAAATTGAAAATAACACATGGAACATGAATAATTTATCACTGCTGCGAAAAAAAAATAAAAAAAATAAAAACAGAAATTTCTCCCTGAAAATTACCTACTCCTAATGCCTAAATATGATACATTGTGTGCAGTACTCAATGTGACAAAAAGGAAGTGCTGTAGAACTAACAAGCGGAGGCTACGGCGTCGGGATCAGAGATTTACTTCAAACTTTGTACACCTGTAGTAGGCCATTAAAACAACATAATGTGCAAGTAGTAAGGTGCACTACCCTGGAAATTTCTAGGATATCGTAAGAGGAGTCTTACAAGTCTATTGTGTCACTCATGTATCTGTGAATAGGTTCTGGGCGGTAGAGTTCATGGTGGTCATGTGGATAGCGTTTGAACCACGTACGACAAACGTGTAAGAGCCGACGGTTCAACTTGGGCTCAGTCTTAATTTTATCTCCTATTTTTTTCATCACTGGTCATATTATTTAATTTATATGACATTTGAGAGGTAACATGATTTAAAAAACCACGTCTATTTGCATGAAGCTTCAGTGAATTTCATGTTACTTGACTATTTACTATTTTTAATTAAATTTGGTTGTTGGAACAAACATATTTATAGCTATCGACAAGTGAATGAAGAAACGCACAGTGTTTTCCAGAAAATGTATACCTGTCCTGATTTGCGAAATCCCTTATACATGCAATCTGGTAAGGTAAGGTACCCGGAACTACTTTGCACCTCGACGCTTCGAGCTGCAGACACCGAGCCGGGGCTCATCTGGCAGCCAACCTGCGTAGCACTGAGACGTTACTTATGTAGCAAGAACGAATAGTGTAGGTGCAAATTTTTTTAATATCACAGAATTTACGCTTGTACTACAAAAATGAATGTTTGAGTGAGAATCGGGCCGTCACCTTATACAAGTTCGTCTTATGAAACTCGAACGCTAACCACTTGACCACCATGGACTTCAAAGCACAGTACCTACGCACAGGTACGTGAGTTACATAATAGACAGGTAAAACTTCTCTGGCGACTTTCTCGAAATTGCCACAGTTGTGCACCTTACTACTTACTCTTTATGTTGTTTCAATGGCCTGCTGAAGGTGTACAAAGTTTGAAGTAAATTCGTGGTACCAACGTCGTGGACTCCCCTTGTAAATAAAACTCGAAGTCACTAAATTGGATATCTTTTGCCAATAAAATTTCAAATATAGTTCCAAAATAAGAGTCGTAAATGATAGTCCTCAACTTGTCCTCATCAATGTAATTCAGTCGTTTTTCACCTTATAAATTTCGACTAAAACTCACACATGTTGCAACACTGAGAAGAGCTTAGAGTGCTGTCAACACTATGTATCAGATAAAGGCGAGGAAAATGAAAATCAAACCAAAACCTAGGGATAATCCTTTGAGACTGATAAATATATGCATTTAGGTACTACAACAAAAAGCATAAGGGCTTAGAAGCTCACAAAAATGAATTGAAAACAGAGAATATTTATTAAACGGAAAAAATGCCGTATCGTCATAATTCCGAACGAATTTTATATTTAATTTGCTTTATAATTCTACTAAATCGAGAACAGATGACATGCTCTGAATATTTGTGCAATAACATTTTCTTCTTCTAAATAAGTGACATTATCATAGGCTAGTGCTAGATACCCCTTAATACTGAACAAGGAATAAAAGATAACGTTCATACTTTACCTGTTCCTAGTGTAAATAAATGAAAATCGCAGGTTAGATGAGAAAGGGTAAGAAATATTTTGTATTTCCACCCTCACACAGTGTTTAAAGAGCATCAAAGTGAAGAGAAAAGGAAGGTACCTAATTAAGGAAATGTTTGAATGTAGACTACAGACATTGTGCGAAGATTGTGAAATTATTCTGATATAGGATTTTGAGTCCTTGTTCTTTGTCCACCTTCACGTGTAGTGCATTAGCTTGAAGGACATCGAGATGAAAAAGTAGTAACAGAACCCTATAGAAGATTCTAGAAGGCTCTGATAAATTTATAGACTGAAGCCATGAAATAACAAGCCTTGGGCAGGTACAACAGCCAGTATGAGTGTGATGTTTCAACCAAGGTGGTTAACAATTCGTGATATATATTGTTTGATGTTTTTTCGCGCTATACTACTCAACGGGTTAAATAATCTTAATGGTTCAGGGGGCGTCTGATAGAAGTTGCATACAGGATGGCCCATACCATCGTGAGCCACGGTACCGAACTGCTGCAAATAAATGACCGCTCTTGAATTGTCCACTCGTGTATTAAGCACCTTCTAGGGGTGGAGACCTGAAAGATAGTAGCCTCCTGGGACGCCTGCTTGCCGTAGGTAGTCTGATCCAGTGGTTCTAATCGAATTACGTTTTCATTATGGCGCTGAGAGCTACCAAATTCAGTACCTAATAATGCAAGGTTGTCTGTGTGGTAGATCTCCAAGGTTTTCTTAACGAAATTTTGAAGTTAGCAGAGTGGACGAGCGGCCTGTTGTCGTCATGGCCCACAACAGGAACTCTTGGAAATTTTAGAGTTATAATACTCCTACTTCGTTCGTCTAAATTAATTTTGACTGTAGTTCCGTGTACTTAATACTTTAGTAAGGCTTCAAGTCCGAGTTATGTTAACCTAAACGATATGGAAAAGTGTTCAACGAATCACTAGAGTGGTGGTTTAAATGCTCTTTATGTAAAACTTAATTAAAGATTTCGTAATTATGAAGTCCAGTTCAGATTGGTCAGTAGTGAAAGCCTTCTTTTGATATTTTTTGCTTTGTCGTAGGGAGAAAGATTCAGGTAGGATGTTTTCTTCATACAAAGATTCAGAACGCTATGAAAGGATCAACGACAATGTGAGCCAATGACGGTACTTATTTTGTCTGGTGGTTGTAACGAAATCAGGTCCTCGAAAAGTCTAACAAGTGACTCATACATTCAAAAGAAAAACAGAAAGGTTATGGGAAACAAACATTGTCACCATCGAGTAGCAGTCAAATTCAAATAGTCCGCATTGCCAAATGTTCGACCAACAAGAAGTGTTCGACTACACGCATATGGAATGAGGCCGACCAACACATCTTCGGAACAAATAGATGTACATATTTTGTGAAGACCGACATGATGCCGCACGTATTGTGAACTGAACGGCATCAGAACACATATTTAAGAACGAGCTCCAAAAATACGAAAAAAAACAAGTTCCACTCAGTTTACCCTTCCTCCCACAACCCTCTATTCACGACCAAAGTTGCCAATGGCTTCAGCTTAAACCTACTCAATTGTAATCTGCCTTTGTTGTTCTACTTATCATGAAATAATATAAACTCTCTTCTTTTTACTATAATTATTAATGCTTTGCTTCTAAGCGGTACTTCTAAGGTTTGTATCAGATAGAAAATACAACATCTGTACCATTACGTGAAAATAAAGTAATATATGTGGAATCCTCCACTAGAGGTAATAAAGGCAATCATGGCCGTAATGTTTTCAGGATAAATGTTCAATGTATGAAAAAATATACAAAGAAAAGATGACATAAAACGGAAATCGTGTGTAGCCGTCTACAGTTCTACAGTATAAAAAAAGTGAAAAACACAACAAAGAAGGACTTACTTACAAATAGTGTGAAGATTATGACACTTCCTTATCATATACTCTTTACGATGTGCTCACTTTGATAGGAAATGGTTTTGAAAATTTTCGGATTAGGTATGATTTGAACAACAATGAAAACGCTAAGGCAAAAATGCAGTCAATGGAAATGGTATCTAGCTGCCTGGCAATTAAGTGAAAGATCCAGAACATATGGTCGGATGTTAATGTAACTTCGTACACCCTTGTTTAATGTTGCTATCGTGCTTTGTAAAGTATATATAGAGCATGAACAGCGTCACATGTTGAGTGACCATTGTGAAGGATACGGAGACGACATGTACTCATGTGAAATGGCTTTATCAGCCACTGACAGAATATGAAAGGACTTCATTGTTCATCTCCATTTGACCGACTGGATGACTCAAGCAGAATCCATATTCGTGACACATTCAGATATGATAGTGGCCAGTGCTGGACTGCATGGGAACCAAAGGGCAGGCAGACCTGTCACCAAGGTTCCGGTCAACCATGTCTAAATGTCACAATGGAGGATGGTCGTATTGTGCACCAAGCACCTCATGACACACTTTACAACTGCTTCTGCCTTTCAAAAACAAGTAATAGTCCCATTGCAACATTACGCGTCACCGCACATCATTGGTCGGAGACTTGCAGCAGCCAGACTAGAGAATTACAATACTGCTTGCATTCTGCACAAAAAATTGCGTTTGGAGTGATACCGTGACTGGGAAGTATGGACTGCTGATAATTAGGGTTGCGTAGTGTTTAGTGATGAATCGTGGTGCTGCTTCACCCTGGATGACCATCGTCAGGGAATGTAGCGGCGATCTTGGGATGACGAGCATTAGGCATGAGTTCAGGTCACAGCTGGGGGTGATGCAGGGAACACTCATGGGACAACAGTCCATCATGGATATTCTGTGTGCCCATGTGTTACCTCTCATGCGACAGTATATTGATAGCACTGTTCAACGGGACAATGCTCGCCCCCCCATGACCCGCGTCTCTATCAACCGTCTGTGTGATGTTGAGGTACCCCCACGGCCAGAAATATCTCCAGGTCTTTCCCCGTTATAATAAATGCTGACCAACTCGGACAACTATTCCGTCCCAGTACTTAGGATGAAGGACACCAAGGAGCAGTAACATCAGTTCTGGGCCAGCATGCCTCAGGAAAAGATGCAACGCCCAGCTCCCAGCCAAATGAGTGCATGTATCCAGATCAGAGGGAGAGGCCACCTTCTACTGGTAAGTGGGTTCACACTGCCAAGTTCTTTGTAAATTTGACTCGGCTCTATAATAACCGAAATAACAACGCATACCCTCTATTCTTTACAGACGAATGGAAAAACTGGTAGAAGCCGACCTCGGGGAAGATCAGTTTGGATTCCGTAGAAATATTGGAACACGTGAGGCAATACTGACCCTACGACTTATCTTAGAAGCTAGATTAAGAAAATGCAAAACCACGTTTCTAGCATTTGTAGACTTAGAGAAAGTGTTTGAAAATGTTGACTAGAATCCTCTCTTTCAAATTCTGAAGGTGGCAGGGGTAAAATATGGGGAGCGAAAGGCTATTTACAATTTGTACAGAAACCAGATGGCAGTTATAAGAGTCGAGGGACATGAAAGGGAAGTAGTGGTTGGGAAGGGAGTGAGACAGGGTTGTAGCCTCTCCCAGATGTTATTCAATCTGTATATTGAGCAAGCAGTAAAGGAAACAAAAGAAAAATTCGGAGTAGGTATTAAAATCCATGGAGAAGAAATAAAAACTTTGAGGTGACATTGTAATTCTGTCAGAGACAGCAGAGGACTTGGAAGAGCAGTTGAATGGAATGGACAGTGTCTTGAAAGGAGGATATAAGATGAACATCAACAAAAGCAAAACGAGGATAATGGAATGTAGTCGAATTAAGTCGGGTGATGCTGAGGGAATTAGATTTGGAAATGAGACACTTAAAGTAGTAAAGGAGTTTTGCTATTTGGAGAGCAAAATAACTGATGATGGTCGAAATAGAGAGGATAAAAATTGTAGATTGTCAATGGCAAGGAAAGCATTTCTGATGAAGAGAAATTTGTTAACATCGAGTATAGATTTAAGTGTCAGGAAGTCGTTTCTGAAAGCATTTGTATGGAGTGTGGCATGTATGGAAGTGAAACATGGGCGATAAATAGTTTGGACAAGACGAGAATAGAACATTTGGAAATGAAGTGCTACAGAAGAATGCTGAAGATTAGATGGGTAGATCATATAACTAATGAGGAGGTATTGAATAGAATTGGGGAGAAGAGGAATTTGTGGCACAACTTGATTAGAAGAAGGGTTCGGTTGGTAAGACATGTTCTGAGACATCAAGGAATCGCCAATTTAGTATTGGAGGGCAGCGTGGAGGGTAAAAATCGTAGAGGGAGACCAAGAAATGAATACACTAAGCATATTCAGAAGGATGTAGGCTGCAGTACGTACTGGGAGATGAAGCAGCTTGCACAGGGTAGAGTAGCATGGAGAGCTGCATCAAACCAGTCTCAGGACTGAAGATGACAACAACAACCTCCTCAACCCAGGAAGTGCCCGCCCCGATAGCTAAGTGGTCAAGGTGACGTATTGCCGTCCTACGGGCCCGGGTTCGATTTCCAGCTCCGTCGGGCATTTTCTCCGCTCAGGGATTGGGTGTTGTGCTGTTTTCATCATTATTCCATCCCCATCCGGCGTGCTGGTCGCCCAATGTGGCGTCGACTGTAATAAGACCTGCACGAAGGCGGCCGGACTTGCCCCGCAAGGGGCCTCCCGGCCAACGACAGCAAACACTCATTTCCATTTCAACCCATGAAGTTTCATTTCGTTTCATCCTTCCCTTCTGGGTGCTTCTCTTTTTTGTCAGGCTATATATATTAATATTGCTCGTCAGTTAACTGCAAAGATAGAATACTCCAAATTACTTAACTGCGCCACAAAACGCTAAATGTCCGGATGGTAGGCGACGAAGGAGACTGCAGAATACTCAATACTTGAAAGTTCAGCCATGATTGTCACATTGAGGTGAGTATGTTCAGTTCATCTCAGCCACAGCAATGCGTACTTAATTTTAAATCGACATTTGGTGGTTCGCCGACGATGGCAGTAGTTTAAATTGTCGTTAACAAAGTGTGCCACTTGTCACTGAAACTGTATAACGCACTGGAACACGGTTAAACGTGGCACTCTTAGTATTAAAAAATCATGGTACTCATAACAAGACAGAATTACATATGTGTACGAAGGACTCCATACGATTGTTTGTAACAAGACGTAGAGACTTTTAAGCAACCTTGTGGACGTTCCACTTCCGACCATGTTAAGAAACCTGCATAATCATTTTCTTGAAAGAGAAACACCTCATTACACTAAATGTTTTTCCTTTCCCTGAGAACTGATGGTGGGGGGGGGGGGGGGGACTTGCCTCGGATATGGATGCCCTTGGATATGTACCTCAGAACGTGTGAATATAATGTGATACAAAAAAATAGGTGACCACTCAACGAATATCCGGAAAGTCAAAATCTCTCTCTCTTACACACATACCAGAAGCTAACTGTCTCGATTTGGCTTTTGGCGTTGCTCTTGTTCTTGTTGCGAACTTCAGTCCAAATCTGAAATCAGGGTCATCAATGAAGTACAAAATTTAGCACTGACAGCAAGGTTATT
Source organism: Schistocerca nitens (assembly GCF_023898315.1). Taxonomy (NCBI): domain Eukaryota; kingdom Metazoa; phylum Arthropoda; class Insecta; order Orthoptera; family Acrididae; genus Schistocerca; species Schistocerca nitens. The sequence continues at coordinate 905,666,893 of NC_064615.1, forward strand.
ACAGACACTAACGTATACAACGTGCTGAATTGACATCTCAGTATGGAAACATTATAAACGTAAGGATTTTCAAGAACCTTCCAGAAATGATAAATACCAAATAAAAATAACTACTGTCGATCAGGGTTGATCTAGTGATCTGCAGCACACAAGGCAGCGACACTAAGGATCTAAATCTTGTCAATGATCCTATGTATGGTAGAGCTGGCAGATTCTCATATCTTTTAGTGTTGTCACATTCTCTTCACTTTGATGAGAATAGAAGGTACCTACTGACCCTCAAATATTCGCGGCCACAAAGCAGATCTTATTTACCTTAACGATAAGCCCCCATCGTAGATCTGCTCCCCCTTCATACAGAGTACATAGATGACATCTCTGCGCTTTTGTCTCCTTGATGGTGGATCATATCCCTCGGCTTCGTACGCAACGTCAGATAAGTGACAAAGGATACACTGTGCTTAAGAATGTTCATCAAATAGGCAGGAATGGAGGCTGTTGACGGCTTTCCAGGTGGTCAAAATAAGTACAGGTATTTTAGCTCAGATTTACCCATTAATATTTATTCAAGACTACGAGTAGGATACGTACGACACTGGGGGCTCAACGACTTGCTCTAAAGAGTAGTCATTATGACTGAGAATCCGGAACAGGCATACGAGAGCGGAGAAAGCACGTGCTAGTTAGGCGAGGGCGCCACGCAAGAGACGAGACCCACCAGCTCCGCTCCCTGGCGCGACTGCATCTCAGGCACCACATGACCCTTCTACGCACCGCTGCTGGCCGATAATCGTGAACAAGGTTCACCTTAAGGCGGCTCTTCTTCAGAAGTCCTACCGTTGGAGCAATGATAACTAAGCAACACGTGCTTAAATCGTGGACTGGCTGGAACCGGTCTCTACAGCTTCTTAACTTTCGACAAGTACTGTCAACCTTTCAAGGAAATAAACTGGTTGCTATATTTCCCACGGAGAGATGCTCGATAAGAAATACACAGGTAAAGAAGAAGAAGCGTTAATTACGACCACACTAGAAAGTTTTAATAACAAACGAAAACTCTTCTCAATCAAAAATAATACTACTTCTCAGACACTAACAGGTATACGCCTGGAACACACAGTGAATAAACATAATGGGACGTGGAGACTATGCCACAGATAACCCCTGACGACGGTGGTTGAGCGTGGGTGTAGTTGGCTGACAGGTAGGTCTCGGGGTACCACTGGAAAGTCGTAGGCCTTGCTGCAGTGGCTTCCGACCGGGCTCTGGTTGATGGGCTGCTAAGAGACGGCGCATGAATTGGCCCAGAACTCCGTTGGAGTGAACTACCGGCGTATTGGCCTGCACCGCCCTGTCCAGCCGAGAAGCGGAGGAATTCGTGCCGGCCCAGGTCCGCACACCTGACATGGCGGAGGAAATAGATCCCAGGCATGGAGGACCTCTGATGGCGCTTGTCATGCCGTCTGTCGTCCTTGTAATCGACTTATGAAAACCCGTGATGCTTCAGTGTCTGAGGGGAATCGCTTTAGGCGAACAGCGGGTACATACCAATGGTCTCAATAAAAATCTTTAAAATAATTTACGCATTCCAAGCAGCTGGTCCCTTGTACACTGCACCCTCTTACGCAAGGCAATAGAAGTGTGTACTATGAACGATGAAGTGTTAGAACTCCCTTGGACGAGCGTGCTGAAGAGCCTTATAAAATAAGGGGGAAGGAATTACACTACTGGCCATTAAAATTGATACACCATGAAGATGACGTACTACAGACACGAAATTTAACTGACAGGAAGAAGATGCCGTGATATGCAAATGATTAGCTTTTCAGAGCTTTCACACAAGGTTGACGCCGGTGGCGACACCTACAATGTGCTGACATGAGGAAAGTTTCCAACCGATTTATCATACACAAACAGCAGCTGACCGACGTTGCCTGGTGAAACATTGTTGTGATGCCTTGTGTAAGGAGGAGAAATGCGTACCATCACGTTTCTGACTTTGATAATGGTCGGATTGTAGCCTATCGCGATTGCGATTTATCGTATCGCGACATTGCTGCTCCCGTTGGTCGAGATCCAATGACTGTTAGCAGAATATGGAATCGGTGGGTTCAGGAGTGTAATATGGAACGCCGTGCTGGACCCCAACGGCCTCGTATCACTATCAGTCGAGATGACAGGCATCTTAACTGCATGGCTGCAACGGATCGTGCAGCCACTTCCCGATCCCTGAGTCAACAGATGGGGACGTTTGCAACACAACAACCATCTGCACGAACAGTTCTACTACGTTTGCAGCAGCACGGACTATCAGCTCGGAGACCATGACTGCGGTTACCCTTGACGCTGCATCACAGACAGGAGCGCCTGCGATGGTGTACTCAACGACGAACCTGGGTGCACGAATGGCAAAACGTCATTTTTTCGGATCAATCCAGGTTCTGTTTACAGCATCATGATGATCGCATCCGTGTTTGGCGATATCTCGGTGAACGCAAATTGGAAGCGTGTATTCGTCATCGCCATACTGGTGTATCACCTGGCGTGATGGTATGGGGTGCCATTGGTTATACGTCTCGGTCACCTCTTGTTCGCATTGACGGCACTTTGAACAGTGGACGTTCTATTTCAGATGTGTTGCGACCCGTGGCTCTACCTTTCCTTCGATCGCTGCGATCCGGCCGGAGTGGCCGAGCGGTTCTAGGCGCTGTAGTCTGGAGCCGCTGCGGTCACAGGTTCGAGTCCTGCCTTGGTCATGGGTGTGTGTGGTGTCCTTGGGTTGGTTAGGTTTAAGTAGTTCTGAGTTCTAGGGGACTGATGACCTCAGCAGTTAAGTCCCATAGTGCTCAGAGCCGTTTGAACCATTTGTTGATCCCTGCGAAACCCTACATTTCAGCAGGATAATGCACTACCGCATGTTGCAGTTCCTGTACGGGCCTTTCTGGACACAGAAAACTTTCGACTGCTGCCCTGGCCACCACATTCTCCAGATCTCTCATCAACTGAAAACGTCTGGTCAATAGTGGCCGAGCAACTGGCTCGTCACAATACGCCAGTCACTACTCTTGATGAACTGTGATATCGTGTTGAAGCTACACGAGCAGCTGTACCTGTGCACGCCATCCAAGCTCTGTTTGACAATGCTCAGGCGTATCAAAGCCGTCATTACGGCCAGAGGTGGTTGTTCTGGGTATTGATTTCTCAGGATCTGTACAACCAAATTGCGTGAAAATGTAATCACATGTCAGTTCTAGTATAATATATTTGTCCAATGAATACCCGTCTGTCATCTGCATTTCTTCTTGGTGTAGCAATTTTAATGGCCAGTAGTGTATATGTTTTGAGAATCTTTGAATAACTGAGGCAGTCCTCAATTGGTTAAATCTGATAAGGGATTAAAAAGTAAGCGAAGAATTGATAACAACTAAACTTTTACATTGAGATAAAATGTCTTGTTTCTGATCTCAGTTTGAATACACAGATTATAATGATCATATTAGGTAGCCACGTCTTGCCTTGCGCAGAGAGAAGTGAACTGGTCGGTGCGAAGAGAGAGCGTGCAGTGGCGTAGGCGGAGAGTGTTGGGGGGCGAGGCCAGGGCAGCACAGCTGTGGCGGCCAGCAGGAAGTTCAAATGGTTCAAATGGCTCTGAGCACTATGCGACTTAACTTCTGAGGTCATCTGTCGCCTAGAACTTAGAACTAATTAAACCTAACTAACCTAAGGACATCACACACATCCATGCCCGAGGCAGGATTCGAACCAGTAGGAAGAAGTAAGACTCTGCAGGTAGCTGCATGAGCGGAGAAGTGTCACCCCGTGCAAGGTCCTCAGAACTGTAACACTTTGTCTGGTGTGTCTTAGAAGAAGGCTCAGTGGATGTGCTCTTATGGAGAATTATTTGTTACAAAATTGTATGCATAGTAATAATCAGGACAATAGTTAGTAGCATAGCAGGGTGGGTTCCTGCCGTCATGTTACACATCTGGTGTAAGATTACTTGGGCTCCTATGTTGCCTCCACTCCCTTTTCCCACAGGAACCACTGGCAATTGGTCATGGTCACCCAGGGGAACCACCCAGACAGTTGTGCGAGTTATATTGATGGTCATAACATACCTCAATAGTCGTCACGTAACATAAAAATGGCGGGAAACAACTCTGTCCATGACTTCCCCTCCCTTCTGGACTAATCATGCACCCTCTGCACATCTTCATCTTTCATAACTAGGGCACTTAAGTGGGAGGGGTTACTTAGAGCTGGACGGCATAGGGAGAGACTTGGCCTGTTTGTTAATAATATATTACGCCACTTTAATTCTATTTGTTAATATCAATACTACATAACACAAGCAGAGACCGCATCCAGGCAGATATGTAAGGACTCTAATTTTTACGTATTTCCCCAAATTTACATATATTTCACCCATTACATAATTTTACTTTTGTCCAACAACCCTCTTTCCGACGTCATGTCGACGTCATTATGCTCTCAGACAATCACAATGCAGAATGTGGCTGAACTAGATACCACTGCTACTGAAGCACACCTTCCCAACTCCACCTTTTATACGTGTGACACACTGCACCTGGACAGCATAGGGATAAGCAGAGTCTGTTTGTTAGTAACAAATTACGTTACACGAGGTCTATTTCTTAATAACATTTTAGCGCTTCGAGGCACCAGCAGATGCCACATCCAAACAAATATGTGCAGAGTTCTAAGTACAGTAAGAGTGTGGTGGCGTTACACATAGGTAGTAAAAGATATCGTCTTAGTTCTTTCACAGCCCTACAGAGAAAACCTTTGTCCTTCATGTCATGTCCATGAGGCATTACTTTACTTTGAGTTCTTGACCCAGATACACGAGAAGACATATAAGAGTAGCTTACGCGTCGCATTTATCAAAGATGTTTGACGCCGACTGCTAAATGTTGGTTGACTAACAAAAATGAAAACTGAACACTTCACGAGAACAATGATCCAAAGCACTGCAGCTGGCGCCAGGTACACACTATGGAATCAACACTGGGAGACACGTTGTTATTTTTAGGAAATACGGTGCGAAATTGTGATTTAGTGTGTTTCAGTGCGCGATGCGCCAGCCTCACGGCAAACGGCGGACGAAGGCTGGCCGGCGTGTTATGCAGGTGACACAGTTTTGCAACGAGCGTCGGTATGTGTGTACTTGCGCGGCAGCCATCAGAACGCAGCATTAGCAGAATCACGCAGGAGCGGGCCGCGTGTGGCTCGGTGCGTTAGCCAACTCATCGAGAAACTTCTAATAAACACGCCGGTGGATTCAGCAGCGGACTGCACTATTTAAAGGGCATCAGAGGTGGGCGTCGGCATTCGGTTCGACCGACTGGGCGTTCGGTCGCTGTCACGTCGTCATCATCAGTGACGCTGTCTCCGAGGACCGGTCGGCGGGGGGCGTTGCCTGCTGCTGCACGGGCGACTCCCGGCGTCGTCACGAGCCGCCTCGTCTGCGAGCTGGGCCGCGCCTCGTGCTGCTAACCTCCTACTGCCTGCGCAGCCGCTGACCGAGCGCGGTGTCGCGTTCCCCGGACTACGTGCATCAGCTCGTCTCCACCACGACACGAGCGGTGGGGCTGAGCTACCAGAAAATGTATTGGGAAAACCAACAATAAAGAGGAAGATTGCTAAAAACAGCCACCTTCTTCTACCCAGCCACGCCTTACAACGACAACCACGTCACCCGCTCCGGTCATCCCATTACAAGTGGTGTCAGTCGGGCAACCTGCACATCACACATTCCTGTTACAATTGGTGACAGAAGTGGTCTTCTCCCTGGATTTGGAGGAAATTGTGGCTGGTAATCGACGAGGATATGTGGCACCTGAGAAGGGCAAGCCGGCCGCGGTGGCCGTGCGGTTCTGGCGCTGCAGTCCGGAACCGCGGGACTGCTACGGTCGCAGGTTCGATTCCTGCCTCGGGCATGGGTGTGTGTGATGTCCTTAGGTTAGTTAGGTTTAAGTAGTTCTAAGTTCTAGGGGACTTATGACCTAAGATATTGAGTCCCATAGTGCTCAGAGCCATTTGAACCATTTGAGAAGGGCAACAATGGATCAGCAACTCCTCCAACATGACAAGTAAGTGCCAATTTTTCGTTTGGTGGTTTGTCTGATCCTGTAGCATAGTCCGTCTTCCCTTCCTGTTCTTCTTTCTGGGCTTACTGTAGTGTCAATTCGATAGCTGGTAGTGAAGGAGCAGTCTGTGTCAGACGAGGTGGCTATTCAGCAGCTACTTCAGCGATTGTCAGAATTAGAGATAGAGCTTGCATGGTCTAAAGAAGCGAGCAAGGAACGGTTTCCTGTTAATGCAGTAATTATTGACACTAACGCTGCGTCTTTGGTCACCCCTTTCTCGGGAAAAGCTGGGGAGGTTGTTATCATTTTTTTTTATCTTTTTAGAACCTTAGCTCGGCCGCTAAGTTGGGAAATTGGGGTGCAGAAACACTTTTGCATGTGGCTAAGTTGAAAGTAACTGGGGATGCCAGAGCGTACATTACATGCCATGAAGAATTAAGGGATACTCAGACATTTGAAGTATTCAAAAAAGGTTTGCTGGAAAGGTATCGGAGGAAAAATACATCTAGATATTATCAGGAACAATTGAATAGAATGTACCAAAGGAATGGGGAATCAGTAGACGCTTTTGTAGATCGAATTCAAAAAATTAATTTTAATACCTATGAGCTAACGGATTCCGATAGGGTTAATGAAGCCATTTTGCAGGAAGCTGAGCAGAGGGCACTAGACGCATTTTTGCGTGGAATACAACCCGAAACCTCTCACAAGATTAGGATGGAGTTCCCTAAGACTCTCAATGAGGCAGTCGGAATCGCTGTGGCGTTATAGGAAATCAAAGCAGTAACAAAGACGCGGGACAGGGAAGCAGTGTTTAATGCAGAAGTAAAATGTTTCAGATGTGGTCGGATGGGACACATTAGACGCGATTGCATGGAAGTGCAGTGCAGGAAATTCAGACGTTGGGGTCATCGGGAGCGTAATTGCAATGGGTCCTGGCAGGATCATGATAGGAAACCGCAAAGTGGGCCTCACCCCCATCAGTTAAACGGGGCAGAGGGTGGTGTGTCCACTGTGCAACACCCCTGGTAAGGATTAATGCTAGTGCAGTATCAGTGGCAGACCTTTTTCTGACCAGCTTGGTGAGGAGCAGACCGTGCAAATTTTTATTGGATACCGGGTCTCACGTACCCGTGGCGAGTAGAAGTGTACTCGGTAAAGTAGAATTAAAACCACCACGCTGGGCGTTAAGTGGCGTGGGTGGGGGACAGGTGAAGTCACTCGGATCAGCGGTGTTAAACTTCCGAGTGGAAATGAGGAACTTCCAGGTGAAGGTAGAAGTTATTCCAGTTGTTGGCTGCAGCTATGATGTCATACTTGGATTGGATTTCCTGGTTGCGCATCACGCTAAAGTTAACCTGGAACGGCGTACTATAGAACTGGACGGAATACAATTTCGCCTAGGTTCTGCGGCCGAAAAACCATTACCGTCGCAAGGAACCGCCCAGACGTCGGGTGGGCCACCTAAATTGCGTACAAGGTCCCTTAGGGTTAACTCATGGGATACTATACCGAAGGGTACAGGGAAAATAATCTGGGCAGATGTTGGAGCTAGCGTGCTGGTAAATTCGTTGTGTGTCGTTGAACCTTTGTTGAGAATGAGCCGCTGGATAAAATGAAGTGTTTTACGCGCCATAGCGTGTCCTACGTGTGGGAGATAGAAGGAAAAAAGGTTGTGCCTGTCAGTATTGATAATTTTGTCCTTGAAGAGGTGCAGTTGGCAAGGGGTACCATAATAGCGAATCTGGAGATAATAGGGGAAGATGAACTGGATAAGGATTTCGCAGCAGATTACACAATGCTGGGAGAGTCTGTCAGCTGGTCCACACTGAGGGGTAAAGTAGCACAGTTAGAAGGGCAAGATAGAGAAGTCACTGAGAACCTTTTGACGGAATGTAAAGAGTTATTTAATCCTCATGGTCCACTGCCCGCCACACCATTAGTTCAGCATTACATCCCCACTGGGAATGAAGCACCGGTGTATAAACGTCCATATCGGGTTCCAAAAAGTTTACAGCCTGTCATGCAAGAATTTATTAATCAACAGGTTAGGGATGGGATAATAGAAACCAGTAGTAGTCCTTGGTCCGCTCCTGTCGTAATAGTGGGTAAAAAGTCACCTCATGGGGGCAAGGCATATCGTTTTTGTTGTGATTATCGTTTCCTGAATCAAAAAAACTGTATCGGATGCGTACCCAATGCCTAATATCACTGAAACTCTGGATAATTTGGGTCAGTGTCGGTACTTCACGACCTTGGATCTACGAAGCGGATACCACAAGTTGGAGGTCGCCCAGGAAGACCGCCCGAAGACAGCTTTTTCAACACCTGCGAATGCCTTTCGGGCTCAAAAATGCTCCGGCAACCTTCCAACGGTTATTAGATAGCGTGTTGTGAGGTCTGAAACCTAATCAGTGTATGGTATATTTGGACGATATAATTGTTTTCTCAAAGGACGTGCAACAACATGTGCGCCGTTTGCGCGAAGTTTTCGATCGTCTGAAAACTCTTCGTATGGAAAAATGTCATTTTTTGTTGCAAGATGTCCGTTATTTAGGTCATATTATAGGACACGAGGGTGTCTGCACGGATCCAAAACTTGTAGAGGCGGTAATGAATTTACCGACACCTACAAAAGTAAAAGAGTTGCAGTCTTATTTAGGTCTCGCCAATTTTTACAGGAGGTATATTCCAAAATTTGCGGAAATTGAAAGGCCCCTCACGCAGTTGTTGAGGAAGGGAGCAAAATTTCACTGGTCAGCAGAATGTGAAGAGGCTTTTCAAAAGTTAAACAATTTGTTAACATCTAGTCTGGTTTTGGCTTTTCCAGATTTTAGTAAACAGTTTATATTATCTTGTGACTCAAGCAATTTTGCTTTGGGTATTGTATTGTCTCAGGAAATAGATGGGCAGGAACACCCGATAGCATATGCTTCCAGACAGCTAAACAATGCAGAAAAAAATTACTCAACATCCGAGAAAGTGTTATTGCCATTAATTTTCGGAATAACCTATTTCCGGTGTTATTTGTATGGACGACATTTCAAGGTGATTACTGACCATGCAGCACTTAAGTGGTTGTTAGGGCTTAAAGACCCAACGAGTAGATTAACTAAGTGGGCTTTGCGTCTTAGTGAGTATGATTTTGAAGTGATTCATCGACCGGGTAAATCGCACGGAAACGCGGATGGTCTCAGTCGTAAAGTATGTGCCATGGAATGCACAGGAATAAATGAGAACGGTTGGGTGGAGGCACAAACCGCCGACACAGATTGTCAACGATTTACCTCACAGCGACAGTTCGTCATGGAAGATGGGATATTGTACTGTAAAACTAGGAACGGTCCACACATAGTCGTACCAGAAAAATTGCGAAGCGAAATTTTAAGGCAAGCACACGATTCAATGTGTTCTGATCATTCGGGTCGAAGAGCAACGTAAAGAAGGGTAGCACAGAGTATTGGTGGTCAACGCATAGGCAAGATGTCATCAGTACATAAAGAATTGCATTCCGTGTGCTCAAGGGGCGGAATTGAGTCATCAGAAAATTGTGTTGCAACTACTGCCGGAAGCGGATAGACCTCTCCAATTACTTGGCATAGACGTCTTAGGACCGTTAGTCCAAACTCCAGCGTGTAATCGCTATGTTTTAACAATAATAGATCATTTTTCGCGCTATGTGTCTATGACAGCTATTCCGGACCAGCGAGCCGAAACAGTGGCTCACGCTACGGTACATCAATGGATATTGAAATTCAGAACACCTGGAACTATAATAACAGATCATGGGTCAAACTTTATGCCCGATTTGATGAAAAAGTTATGCAAATTGTTGCGTGTAAAGAAATTGAGAATGAGCGCGTTACACCCGCAGGCTAATGGTCAGACCAAGAGAGTTCATCGTACAATAGCTAAGATGTTAAGTTATTATGTAAACTCGCAATACAACAATTGGGATAACCTATTGGCGTTTGTAACCGCGGCGTATAACTCAAAAGTACATGATAGTACAGGATTGTCTCCGTATGAAGTACTGTTCGGTCGGAAGATGCCATCTCCGTTTGAATTGCTCAAGACCCCACCAGGAACCGATATTTCGGCTGTTAAGGATTTATCCACAAAGTTGAAAACAATCTGGCGGCAGGTGAAAAAAATGAACACTAAAGCGTTAGAGAGACAGGACAAAGTTCACAATAGAAAGGCGTCTTTACCCAAATATCATATAGGACAATGGGTGATGATGACTAATCCGTATGTGCCAAAAGGCAAAACTAAAAAATTTGTATCCCGTTATCAAGGTGCTTTCCAGGTGATCGAGATGACATTGCCGGTGAATGTAAAATTACAGCTTCCAATTCGCCCTACTATTGTGCATGTGAGCCGAATTAGGCCTCTCAACGGGAATTTTTAGGAACTTCCTTCTTTGTCTGCTGTAACTTCTAGTGGAGAGAAAGATGAATCTAAGAAAAAGAATGAGAAAGGAGTAGATAAACAAGAGGACCAAGTTAATTGTGGAAGCGATCAGAAATGGTATTATGCTCTTAGGCCACGCGTAAAAAGAAAGAGTTAATGTGATTTGGTTTTCGTTTGTTTCTCAGGAGGCGTGACGTTCTGGTAAGAACAGCACTTCCAGCGTCATGGGTTGCGCTGAAGAGGGAAGGTGTGCACTATCTATCAGCATAGATATTCTGTTTTCTACATCTACATTTATACTCCGCAAGCCACCCAGCGGTGTGTGGCGGAGGGCACTTTACGTGCCACTGTCATTACCTCCCTTTCCTGTTCCAGTCGCGTATGGTTCGCGGGAAGAACGACTGCCGGAAAGCCTCCGTGCGCGCTCGAATCTCTCTAATTTTGCATTCGTGATCTCCTCGGGAGGTATATGTAGGGGTAAGCAATATATTCGATACCTCATCCATAAACGCACCCTCTCGAAACCTGGACAGCAAGGTACACCGCAATGCAGAGCGCCTCTCTTGCAGAGTCGGCCACTTGAGTTTGCTAAACATCTCCGTAACGCTATCACGCTTACCAAATAACCCCGTTACGATACGCGCCGCTCTTCTTTGGGTCTTCTATCTCCTCTGTCAACCGGACCTGGTACGGATCCCACACTGATGAGCAATACCCAAGTATAGGTCGAAGCCACCTCCTTTGTTGATGGACAACATTTTCTAAGGACTCTCCCAATGAATCCCACCCTGGCACCCGCCTTACCAACAATTAATTTTATAAGATCATTCCACGTCTCTCCATTGAGAACAACATGCTTTGTTCTGTTTGCTAAAAACTCTTCAATCCAGCCACACAGCAGGTCTGATATTCCGTAGACTCTTACTTTGTTTATCAGGCGACAGTGCGGAACTGTATCGAACGCCTTCCGGAAGTCAAGGAAAATCGCATCTACCTGGGAGCCTGTATCTAATATTTTCTGGGTATCACGAACAAATAAAGGTAGTTGGATCCCACACGAATTTCCGGAATCCATGTTGATTCCTACAGAATATATTCTGGGTTTTCAGAAATGACATGATACGCGAGCAAAAAACGTGTTCTAAAATTCTGCAACAGATCGACGTCAGAGATATAGGTCTATAGATTTGCGCATCTGCTCGACGACCCTTCTTGAAGACTGGGACTACCTGTGCTCTTTTCCAATCATTTGGGACATTACGTTCCTCTAGAAACTTGCGGTACACGGCTGTTAGAAGGAGGGCAAGTTCTTTCGCGTACTCTGTGTACAATGGAATTGGTATCACGTCAGGTCCAGTGGACTTTCCTCTGTTGAGTGATTTCAGTTGCTTTTCTATTCCTTGGACACTTATTTCAATGTCAGCCATTTTTTCGTTTGTGCAAGTATTTATAGAAGGAATTGCAGTGCGGTCTTCCTCTGTGAAACAGCTTTGGAAAAAGGTGTTTAGTATTTCAGCTTTACGCGTGTCATCCTCTGTTTCAATGCCATCATCATCCCGGAGTGTCTGGATATGCCGCTTCGAGCCACTTACTGATTTAACGTAAGACCAGAACTTCCTAGGATTTTCTGTCAAGTCGGTACATAGAATTTTACTTTCGAATTCACTGAACGCTTCACGCATAGCCCTCCTTACGCTAACTTTGACAACGTTTAGCTTCTGTTTGTCTGAGAGGTTTTGGCTGCGTTTAAACTTGCAGTGAAGCTCTCTTTGCTTTCGCAGTAGTTTCCTAACTTTGTTGTTGAACCACGGTGGGTTTTTCCCGTCCCTCACAGTTTTACTCGGCACGTACCTGTCTAAAACGCATTTTACGATTGCCTTCAACTTTTTCCATAAACTCTCAAGATTGTCAGTGTCGGAACAGAAATTTTCGTTTTGATCTGTTAGGTAGCCTGAAATCTGCCTTCTATTACTCTTGCTAAACAGATAAACCTTCCTCCCTTTTTTCGTATTCCTATTTACTTCCATATTCAGGGATGCTGCAACGGCCTTATGATCACTGATTCCCTGTTCTGTACATACAGAGTCGAAAAGTTCGGGTCTGTTTGTTATCAGTAGGTCCAAGATGTTATCTCCACGAGTCGGTTCTCTCTTTAATTGCTCGAGGTAATTTTCGGATAGTGCACTCAGTATAATGTCACTCGATGCTCTGTCCCTACCACCCATCCTAAACATCTGAGTGTCCCAGTCTATATCTGGTAAATTGAAATCTCCACCTAAGACTATAAAATGCTGAGAAAATTTATGTGAAATGTATTCCAAATTTTCTCTCAGTTGTTCTGCCACTAACGCTGCTGAGTCGGGAGGTCGGTAAAAGGAGCCAATTATTAGTCTAGCTCGCTTGTTGAGTGTAACCTCCACCCATAATAATTCACAGGAACTATACATTTCTACTTCACTACAGGATAAACTAGTACTAACAGCGGCAAACACGCCACCACCGGTTGCATGCAATCTATCCTTTCTAAACACCGTCTGTGCCATTGTAAATATTTCGGCAGAATTTATCTCTGGCTTCGGCCAGTTCTCCGTACCTATAACGATTTCAGCTTCGGTGCTTTCTATCAGCGCTTGAAGTTCCGGTACTTTACCAACGCAGCTTCGACAGTTTACAATTACAATACCGATTGCTGCTTGGTCCTCGCATGTCCAGACTTTGCCCCACACCCTTTGAGGCTGTTGCCCTTTCTGTACTTGCCCGAGGCCATCTAACTTTAAAAAAAAGCCCAGTCCACGACACACAAACCCTGCTACCCGTGTAGCCGCCTGCTGTGTAGTGGACTCCTGACCTATCCAGCGGAACCCAAAACCCCATCACACTATGGCGCAAGTCGAGGAATCTGCAACCCACACGGTCGCAGAACCGTCTCAGCCTCTGATTCAGACCCTCCACTCGGCTCTGTACCAAAGTTCCGCAGTCAGTCCTGTCGACGATGATGCAGATGGTGAGCTCTGCTTTCATCCCGCTAGCGAGACTGGCAGTCTTCACCAAATCAGATAGCCGCCGGAAGCCATTCCGAATTTTACTGTTGGCATTACACACGCTGGCAGATGACGTTCTCCGTGCACTCGTCATACCCACACCCTGCCATCGGATCGCCACATTGTGTTCCGTGATTCGTCACTCCACACATCGTTTTCCCACTGTTCAGTAGTCCAATGTTTAAGTTCTTTACTCTAAGCGCTGCGTCGTTTGGCATTTACTGGCCGGATGCGCGGCTTATGAGCAGCCGCTCGACCATGGAATCCAAGTTTTCTCGCGCTCCCCCCAAACTGTCATAGTACTTGCAGTGGCTCCTGATGCAGTATGGAATTCCTGTGTGATGATCTGGATAGATGTCTGCCTATTACACATTACGACCCTCTTCAACTGTCGGCGGTCTCTGTCAGTCAACAGACGAGGTCGGTCTGTACGTTTTTGTGCTGTACGTGTCCCTTCACGTTTCCACTTCACTATAACATCGGAAAAAGTGGACCTAGGGATGTTTAGGAGTGTGGAAGTCTCACGTACAGACGTACGACACAAGTGACATCCAATCACCTGACCACGTTTGAAGTCCGTGAGTTCCGTGGAGCGTCCCATTCTGCTCTCTCACGATGTCTAACGACTACTGAGGTCGCTGATGTGGAGTACCTGGCAGTAGGTGGCAGGTCAATGCACCTAATGTGAAAAACGTATGTTTTTGTTGGTGTGCGGATACTTTTGATCACATAGAGTACTTCGTGAGATTGTATCTACAGCCATTTTCCAATTGTGTTGTTTAAATTTTTGATATCTTCATTATCTGCTATTCCAAATACAGTTTTTCACTGCTTCCCACGTACATCTAGCGAAACCCGTTTTCGACGTTTTAACGTTCATGGTACGATATCTGTTAACTGCTGCACAGAGTCTTCGCCGGCCGCAGTGGTCTCGCGGTTCTAGGCGCTCAGTCCGGTGCCGCGCGACTGCTACGGTCGCAGGTTCGAATCCTGCCTCGGGCATGGATGTGTGTGTTGTCCTTAGGTTAGTTAGGTTTAAGTAGTTCTAAGTTCTAGGGGACTGATGACCACAGATGTTAAGTCCCATAGTGCTCAGAGCCATTTGAACCATTTGAACAGAGTCTTCAATTTTTCGTACTAGAGTTTTAATTCCTGAGAGAAAGGGTAGTGTCGTTAATAGCCCCCCTCTTTTATGCAAGTACATAACAGAGAACATGACAAGTAAAGAACATTAAGGTTAACCTAAGTAACTAACGAATACCAAATGTACATTTACATTAAATTTACGCTATTCCCTAAACCTAAAAGTCCATAACGTACGTTTCTCTGATATTCCTTTTTCCTTTGTAATTCTTCTTTTTCCGTGATGATTGGAGGAAACTGTGCTCTTTGCGGGATACAGATTAGCTAGTAATATCCACTGTCTTGTTCTCCATTATGGAAATTTTCTCATTCATTGCCCAAAATGTTTTTCGTTTCTAATGCATATGTTGGCACACTCTAACCTTTGCCAAATTTCTCTCAATTCCTTCACAAAATTTTTCACTGGTTACCCTGTGGACCCAGTTTAGGTTGAACTACCGTAAAAAGGTGACGGCATTTTTCGCTCATGTATTACCTCGTACGGCGGGAGGCCAGTTGCAGTATGGACATTTGAGTTATATGCAATGATGACAAAACTTACGTGTGTATCCCAATTTTAATGCTGTAAATTCATGAAATGGCTTAACATTTTGTATAAAGGACAGTGAACTCGTTCTGTCCGTCCATTCGTTTGAGGATGGGACCGGCTGGTACACAACTTCTTAACTTTCAATAAGTGGCATAACTGTTTCATTAGTTCGGATACAAAATTAGTACCCTGGTCTGTAATAATGGTTTCTGGCATTGCCAAGTTTCAGTAACCAGTTGTTCACGTACGTCTGGCCTTCTGATCTGGGATGGCTACCATAACTAAATATCGTGAATAATAATCTAAGATCGTAAGGACATATTTATTACACGCTTGTGTTCTATTAAACGGCCTTAAAATACCCACTCGCAGCATATAAAATGGTTTTTCAGCTTCTGGTAGTCGTCGTAACTGAATTTTCTGATGACTCAAACTTGCTCTTTGTGCACACAGGATGCAGTCAGTTTCTTGCATATTGTTCTACATCACTGCGACGCGTTTTCAATCAAAATGTTTCATATACATGCCTATTAATTGTTCTTTCCCCTCCATGATCTGGTAAGACATGGTTGTGTGCTTGACGGAAAACTTCCGTTCTCAGTGCTGCAGGAACTTAAATAATTACTTTGAAGTCATGACCGTGCATATAGCAATGTGCATAAGAGATTCTGTAAAAAAAGCGACTAACTTTTCTTTTCAGTTGTCAAATAATTATTTTCAGCTTTATTCAGTTGTTTGGAGGTATTCCTAGCGAATGTTCTTTCCCAACAACATTCTAACTTACGATACAACACAAAGCATTGTTACAGGCATCAGACGCAAATATGAATTTCCGTTCAACGTCAGGCAGTATTAACACAGCGTCTGATATTTAAGTCTTCTTGAGTTTCTCGAATGCTTCTTGAATCTGTGTTGTCTACTGAGGACTAATACCTGTTCGTAGCAACTTAGTTAACGGCTGTGCAATTTCAGCGAATCCCTTCACGAACTTGCGATAATAATCGTATAACCCAATAAACTACTGAAATTTTTGACTAGTTTTTGGCGAGTGAAAATCATGTACATCGGAAGTAAGTCTAGGAACCATCCTCCCTCTGTCTAAACTGATAATATGACCAAATAACTCACCTATCTCGGAGCAAAATGGCATTTCTCCACACTAAGAATAAACTGTACTGCCCTCAGTCTACTAAACACTTCATCCAAATCTTCTATGGTTCTTGAGTACACTATTATATATCAAGAAATACCATTCCGATTCTTGGTTTTAATCCACGAAGTACACCCTCTAATAGGTAATGGAATGTAGCCAGAGCATTTTCCAACTCAAATGAAATTCTTCGACATTAGTAATGACCTCAAGGTATTGTGAAAGCTGTTTTGTGTTTAACTTCGGTAAACATTTCCAGTTGCTGACAACCACTTTTAATATCAATTGCTGGAAAATATTTACATCTTCCTAGGTTCTCTAATGTATCCGTGATGTTCGGGAATAGATACGCATCTGTTGTGGTTCTTGAATTCAAGTAACGTTAGTCACAACAAAATCGATATTTTCGAGCACCATCAACATACTTTTTGTGTACAATAACAATATTTTCTGACCACTGACTGTTGCTGTGCTCGATTACATCTTCACGTAATTGTTGATCTAAAAATTCGTCCGCTAGTGGCTGTAGGTGTTTCGCTAGCCTGTATGGTTTCCTATAGAATGGTGTATTATGGTCTGTTGGAGTGCGGTGATGTGTGATAGGAATTCCTGGTAGTGGACCATCTGAACTGAATCAGTCTGAAAATCCATTCACTGTCTTTCTCAAGTGGCCCATCTTCGCATGCAGTACAGATGCATTGACGGCTTGTTTGAGGCTTCGTTCACCTCGTCCTCCATCGACATCCTCGACCTCTAGTATCTCTAAAGTGACTATAATTAATCCTTTCGGGATAGTCACTTCATCTGTCCCAGAGTTATCAAAGCTTATAGGGATCAACAGTTCACCAACGCCTCTTCGTATAAAACGATACATTTCATGTAACGCTTCATTTTCTGCAGTGACTCAACCACAATAAACTCTGCTGTGGCACATCGGTATCTACGGGCATCCAAAGCACCTTCCCTTGACCAACAGGTACTTTGACATGGGCAATTATCTGTAATGTACGTGTACAACTTCAGCTGATGACACCTTAGCAATCGATGTACCGTGTGACATTAAAACATTTACAGCTATTGGGATCATTGGAAACATGTCCCCATCAAATGTGTATCTGTGCAAGATTAATTTTTGCCTGATGCCTGTCCACGAAGTCAAGTCCGAGAATCGCGGAATACCCGTGTCCCACAGTTGGGAACACTCCCATATGCTGACGAAACTCTATAGTCCCGCTCTTAAAAACATGCTGAGTTGTCCCCAGTGATAACAAAACATCATTTCCCACGCCACGCAAATTACAACTTGGAGTCCCAAGTCTTCTCCTACCCACGAGGTCTAGACTTAATCACATATACATGTGCACTGGTGTCTATTAAACATTTACATTCTTGACTATTTACAAATCCCATGAAACAACAACCCGTCTCTGCGTTAGTATCTGCAGTACTCTGACTTACTGGGAATGTTTTTCGACTGATGAAACACCTTTGTTGATGTTTAATGTTTCCCGCTGCTTATTTTTGTTACCCTGATGTTTATTCACACACCACCGAGTGAGGTGGTGCAGTGGTTAGCACACTGGACTTGCATTCGGGAGGGCGACGGTTCAATCCCGAGTTCTGCCATCCTGATTTAGGTTTCCGGTGATTTCCCTAAATCATTTCAGGCAAATGCCGGGATGGTTCCTTTGAAAGGGCGTGGCCGACTTCCTTCCCCATCCTTCACTAATCCGAAGAGACCGATTACCTCGCAGTTTGGTCTCCTCCCCCAAATCAAACCAACTCTATTCCCATACTCGTTTGATCTGTGGCCAAACTGCCCACATCTGTAAAATTGTGGCTGATTGCATTGCCCCTTAAAATGTCCTTTCTCCCCACAATGATAACAATTTTTTTAGAAACAGAAATTCGCTTATGGTTGCGTACTCCTATCGCAATATCTGTTTCCTGCAGTTGCGTGGCAACACGTTGTGCTGTATACAAATCCTCTGGATTTTCCATTCGTACTCTTCGGGGGAATTCTGAAGGAGTATTTCGCAAAACACATCGAAAGCTTTGTTTTCCGCTTCCCTGTGTATGATGTCATCCGCTTCTATTTTCCTGTCAAATCAAATGGCTCTAAGCACTATGAGACTTATCATATGAGGTCACCATTCCCCTAGACTTAGAACTACTTTAACTAACCTAAGGACATCACATACATCCATGCCCGAGGCAGGATTCGAACCTGCGACCGTAGTAGCCGCGTGGTTCCGGACTGAAGCACCTAGAACAGCACGGCCACCGCGGGTGGCTATTTTCCTGTCAACTCATTTATTTTACGGGTTCTGTCTGAAAAAGTCTCCACAATCTCATTTGCATTCTGTGTCAACCAATTCAACTTTTCTCTAAAAAACTAGCACTATTCTGCTTACGGTTTCTCTGACGTAAACCTTCCATTCATGGTTCAAATGCACTTACCTTGCTCAGCGTTTCGTGATACATCACAAAGGTCTTGGTTCCACCCGTAATATGCAAATTGGGCATCCGCAGAGTAACTTGATCTGATCAATTACTTGTTCAGGCTGCACCAGTACGTCACTAATGACTACCATCATTCTTAGGATTATTATTAATCCCATCAATATTTTGACTTACACCATCACGAATTAATATTATTTGAAATAAACTAAACTTAACCTTACACAATGAATTTAAAACATTACTAGGACCAAAATAATTTAATGGAACAACATTCATCTTCATTTCAATCTTTATTATAATATTATTTAACAATTTCATAGGATTATTCCCTTACATTTTTACTAGAACAAGACATTTAGCATTAACATTTGCAATCGCTCTACCTATATGATTAAGATTTATGTTATTTGGATGAATTAATCATACCAATCACATATTTACACACCTTGTTCCCCAAGGAACACCACCTGCATTAATATCATTTATAGTATTAATTGAAACAATTAGAAATATCATTCAACCAGGTACGCTAGCAGTACGACTAGCAGCAAATATAATTGCAGGACACTTACTATTAACACTACTAGGAAATACAGGACCATCTATAGCAATAAACTTAATCTCACTATTAATTATTGGACAAATACTTCTGTTAATTCTAGAATCAGCAGTAGCAATAATTCAAGCCTATGTTTTCTCAATTTTAAGAACTTTATATTCTAGAGAAGTATATTAAACTTATGTTAACAACTCACTCAAACCACCCATTCCACTTAGTAGATTACAGACCTTGACCATTAACAGGAGCAATTGGAGCAATAGTTCTAGTATCAGGATTAGCAAAATGATTTCACCTATTTAACATTAACTTATTTATAATCGGATTTGGAATTACCCTACTAACTATAATCCAATGATGACGAGATGTAGTACGAGAAGGAACATACCAAGGACTACATACAGGATTTGTATCAATTGGATTACGATGAGGAATAATTCTATTTATTGCATCAGAAGTACTAATCTTTGTTTCATTTTTCTGAGCATTTTTTAGAAGAAGACTAACACCTACTATTGAACTAGGGATATTATGACCCCCAATATGAATTCAACCTTTCAATCCTATACAAATTCCATTACTTAATACAGCTATTCTTTTAGCATCAGGAGTAACAGTAACATGAGCACATCATAGTCTAATAGAATCTAATCATACTCAAGCATTACAAGGACTATTCTTCACAGTACTACTAGGATTATATTTCACTATACTTCAAGCATACGAGTATTGAGAAGCACCCTTCACCATTGCAGACGCAGTTTATGGATCAACATTCTTTGTTGCAACAGGATTCCATGGTCTACATGTAATTATCGGAACAATTTTCTTATCAACATGTCTACTTCGACATTCAATAAACCAATTCTCACCAAGACACCACTTTGGATTTGAAGCAGCAGCATGATACTGACACTTTGTAGACGTAGTATGATTATTCTTATACATTTCTATTTATTGATGAGGTAGATAATTGTTTTTCTAGTATAAATAGTACATTTGACTTCCAATCAAAAAGCTTGATATAAATCAAGAAAAACAATCCTAATTTTATCTACAAGAATTTTTATTAGATTTATTATTCCAATAATTGTTATAATACTTGCAACAACATTATCAAAAAAATTAATTAATGACCGAGAAAAAAGATCACCATTTGAGTGTGGATTTGACCCAAAAAGATCAGCACGAATACCATTCTCACTTCGATTCTTCTTAATTGCAGTAATTTTCTTAATTTTTGACGTAGAAATCGCACTAATCCTTCCAATTGTAATCATTTTTAAAACTTCAGATATTATAATCTGAACAGTATCAATAATATTTTTTATTATAGTATTATTAGGTGGACTATACCATGAATGAAACCAAGGAGCTTTACAATGAGCAGAATAAAGGGTTGTAGTTAACTATAACATTTGGGTTGCATTCAAAAAGTATTGATATAATCAATCAACCTTAAATAGAATAAGAAGCGAAGTATTGCGGTCAGTTTCGACCTGGAAGGTTGGTAAATAAAATACCCTTATTCTTATTAATTGAAGCCAAAAAGAGGCGTATTACTGTTAATAATATAATTGAACTATAAAGTTCCAATTAAGGAAATGTAAAGCCAATATGAAAGCAGCTAACTTTTTATATTAGCGGTTAAACTCCGTTAACATTTCTAAAATTTATATAGTTTAAATAAAACATTACATTTTCACTGTAAAAATAATATATGTATATTTATAAATACTTAAAAGTAAAAATACTTCCTTAACATCTTCAGTGTCACGCTCTAAGTATAAGCTATTCAAGTAAACGAAAAATAATACCACCAAAATAAATATTCAAAAAATAAAAGTTAAAAGATAAATCTTAAAATTAGAATCATATCAACCTTGTATATAACTAATTAAATAAATAAATAATCTATATAAACCTTGACCACCAAATAATTCACCTCAACCATAATCAAACGACTTTGACGAATAATAACCCAATTTTAAAGGAACATATCTAATAAACTTAGTTGAAATGAAAGGTATAAACCACATAGAACCAGCAAATCTAACAAAAGAAAGTATACTTAAAGAAAACAAATTTTGAGAAAAATCAAAATCAGAAATAAGATAACCCAAATAAGCACCCAAAACAACTACAGTAATAGTTAAAAACTTTAAATAACAAGGCAAAGCAATCACATGAGGAACAGGAAAAATTAACCAAGATAAAAGACTTCCCCCAAAAACAGCAACAAACAATAAACCAATTATACCAAAAGAAATATAATAACCCTTATCGTCAAAAGAAAATCTAGAATAAAAATTATTATCACCAGATATTGAATAATAAAAAAGACGAAAAGAATAAGAAGCAGTTAAACCAGTAGAAAAGAAATAAAGAAAAAAATCAAACAATTAATTCATCTTAAACAAACCATCTCAAGAATTACATCCTTTGAATAAAAACCTGCTAAAAATGGTATACCACACAAAGACAAACTAGAAACATTAAAACAAACTGAAGTTAGAGGTATAAAATTAACAATTGAACCTATAAAACGAATATCCTGAGAATCCTTTAAATTATGAATTATTGAACCTGCACACATAAACAATAAAGCCTTAAATAAAGCATGAGCTAACAAATGAAAAAATGCAAGTTTTGGATAACCTATAGCCAAAATTCTTATTATCAAACCAAGTTGTCTTAAAGTAGAAAGAGCAATAATTTTCTTCAAATCAAATTCAAAATTTGCTCCCAAACCAGCCATAAACATAGTTATACAACCAACTAAAAGTAAGAATCAACCACAATTATAAGTATCTAATATTGGTCTAAAACGAATTAATAAATAAACCCCAGCAGTAACAAGAGTAGAAGAATGAACCAAAGCAGAAACAGGAGTAGGGGCAGCCATAGCAGCAGGAAGTCAAGAAGAAAATGGAATTTGAGCTCTTTTAGTTATAGCTGCTAAAACAATTAATATAGTAATAAGCTTTATTTCAAAAGAATTAGAAATAAAATCATAATAATAAATATAATTTCAACCACCAAAATTCAATATTCAAGCAATAGAAATTAAAATCGCAAATCACCAATACGATTAGAAAGTGCAGTTAACATACCCGCACTATAAGATTTCACATTTTGATAATAAATAATTAAACAATAAGAAACTAAGCCTAAACCATCCCATCCCAATAAAATTCTAATCAAATTAGGACTGATAATTAAAAAACCTATAGAAAGAATAAATATCAAAACAATAATAATAAAACGATTCATATTTTTTTCTCCTCTCTATAATAAATAACCAAAGAAGAAATATATATAACAAAAGACATAACAATAAGAGACATTCAATCCAGAATTAAAGTCATAACAACCATAGAACCATTTAAATTAAAAAGCTCCCATTCAACAAAAACTCTATAATCAATTATTAAATAATAAATGCCTAAAATAAAAATTATAGTTCTAGAAAAAAATAAAGAAAAAACTCAAAGAACAAATAGAAAACAAATTCACGGCCTAAGATGAAAAAAATTCATATCATTGATTCCACAAAACAATATTTTTAATTAAAATACTTAAGCAATCTAAACAAAAAAATACTCTCCCTTTAAACAAAGAATATTTAAAGGCAATCAATGTAAAAGTAAAAGATGATATTCACGAAAATAACCGAGAGAACAAGTATAAACACCAGGATAATAATTACCATTCTGAGAATAAGAATACATATATAAAGTATAAACAGCTCTAAAAAATGACAAAAAAATTAAAGCAAAAAATCTAAAAGAAGATCAAGACATAATTCTATTTAATAATCTAAGTTCACCTACCAAATTTAAAGAAGGAGGAGCAGCTATATTAGAAGATCTCAAAAGAAACCATCATAAAGCCATTCTCGGTATCAAATTAATTATACCCTTATTAATTAATAATCTTCGTCTACCTAAACGCTCATAAATAATATTAGATAAACAAAATAAACCAGAAGAACATAAACCATGACCAACCATTAAAGAAAGAGAACCTATACAACCTCATCAATTCATAGTTATCAATCCTCCAATAACCATTCTTATATGAGCAACAGAAGAATAAGCAATTAAAGACTTTAAATCAACCTGACGAAAACAAATAAATCTAACAATAACTCCACCAGATAAACCTAAAGATAATCAAAAATAGTTAAACTTTAAACCCAAATAAGAAATAACCTTCATAACACGAAAAATACCATAACCACCCAACTTCAATAAAACACCAGCAAGAATCATTCTACCTGAAATAGGGGCCTCAACATGGGCCTTAGGAAGCCACAAATGAACCAAAAATATTGGCATCTTAACTAAAAAAGCAAGAATTATAAACACATAAAACATAAAATAATAAGAACCAAAATCAACCAACAAAGGAAAATATAAAGTATTAGAAAAATCATAAACCCTAAATAACACTAATAATAAAGGCAATCTAGCAACAAAGTATAAAAAATTAAATAAACACCAGCCTGCAAACGCTCAGGTTGATAGCCTCAACCCAAAATTAAAAGTAAAGTAGGAACCAATCTAGCCTCAAAAAAAATATAAAAAGAAAGAAGACTCAATCTAGCAAATGAACAATAAAGCATAATCATTAAAATTAAGACTATAAAAACAAAAAAATTAGAATGATAAGAACTCAAATAAACTGAACCTCTAGCAGTAATTATTAAAGAACAAATTCAAAAACTAAGTAGAATCAAACTAAAAGAAAAATAATCAATACCAAAATAATATCTAATCATATTCAAATCTGCATATGAATAAACACAAACCATAAAAACAAAACTAGACAGAAACATTAAAGAATGAACCAACCATCAACAATTATTAACCAAACAAAGAGGGATCAAAAAAATAGTTATAAATAAATACTTTAACATAAAGATAAACCAAAAGAATTAAAAAAATCATTCCCATGAGAACGAATTATTGAAACTAAAATAGAAAGACCTAAAGCACCTTCACAAACAGAAAAAACCAAAAAAATAACAGGAAAAAAATAATCATAATCAAACTCAATAAGAAAAACAATAACCAATATAAATAAAGAAAGAACAATATATTCTAATCTCAAAAGAACCATTAATAAATGCTTACATTTAGAAGAAAAAACATAAACACCAGCAAAGTAAATCAATAAAGAAGTAAAGACAGAAAATACAAACATTAGTTTTAATAGTTTAAAAAAAACGCCGGTCTTGTAAACCGGAAATAAGTCCAGGCCCCACTTTTAAAACTTCAGAGGTGAAAAGCTTTCCATCATCGGTCTCCAAAACCGATATTTTTAATAAACTAACCCCTGAAATGATTAAAATAATAATTATATCGCTATCAAACGTAATAAATATTAATTTTATTAAATTAAGACACCCAATATCAATAATACTTTTCATTATCCTACAAACTTTTCTAGTTGGATTAATAACAGGAACAATAATGGAAAGATATTGATTATCATATATTTTATTTTTAACGTTTCTTGGTGGTATATTAGTTCTATTTATTTATATTACGAGAATTGCATCAAACGAAATATTTCAACCTAAATCAATTACGATAATTATTACATTAACAATATGAATATTTATTATATCAACATTAATTATTTTAGATATATCAATATTTATAGACTTTTTGAAAAATACTGAAACTATAAATATTGATAATTCAATCAATTATCAAGAAATAACAATATCTTTAGAAAAACTATATAATAGACCTACATTCATTATTACAATAATAATAATAATTTATTTATTTTTAGCACTATTAGCAGTTGTTAAAATCACCAACATTAACCAGGGACCTATTTGTAAAATAAGATAATTTACTAATGAATAAACCCTTACGATTGAGACATCCTTTAATTAAAATCATTAATAACTCTTTAGTTGATTTACCTGCACCAACAAATATTTCATTTTGATGGAATTTTGGGTCCCTACTAGGGTTATGTTTGGTAATTCAAATTGTAACTGGACTATTTTTAGCTATACATTATACATCAAATATTGAAATAGCATTTAGTAGTGTAGTTCACATCTGCCGAGACGTAAATAATGGTTGAATTATTCGAACCTTACATGCAAATGGAGCTTCTATATTTTTTATTTGTATTTATTTACATGTCGGACGAGGAATTTACTATGGATCTTATATATACATACACACCTGAATAATTGGTACAGTAATCCTATTCTTAGTTATAGCAACTGCATTTATAGGATATGTTTTACCTTGAGGTCAAATATCATTCTGAGGTGCGACAGTAATCACTAATTTATTATCAGCAATCCCATATTTAGGAACAGATTTAGTTCAATGAGTATGAGGAGGGTTTGCTGTTGATAATGCAACATTAAATCGATTATTTACATTTCATTTTGTATTACCATTTATTATTGCTGCTATAGCAGCAATTCATTTATTCTTCCTTCACCAAACAGGGTCTAATAACCCTTTAGGGCTAAATGGAGATATTGAAAAGATCCCATTTCACCCATACTTTACTTTCAAGGACTCTATTACATTTGTATTAATAACATCGTTATTAATTATACTGTGCTTGATTAATCCTTATCTCCTAGGAGATCCAGATAATTTTGTACCTGCCAACCCATTAGTAACCCCTGTCCATATTCAACAAGAATGATACTTCTTATTTGCATACGCAATTCTACGATCAATCCCTAATAAACTAGGAGGTGTTATTGCATTATTTTTATCAATTAGAATCTTAATAATTTTACCATTTTATAATAAAACACCATTCCGAGGTATTCAATTCTATCCTATAAATCAGATTTTATTCTGAATCATAGTAGTTGTTGTATGCTTATTAACATGAATTGGAAAACGACCTGTTGAAGAACCTTACATTATAACAGGACAAATCTTAACAATTATTTACTTTACATACTTCTTAATTAATGTTCATGTTGCAAACGCATGAGATAAGCTAATTAAGGAATAATAAGTTAATTAGCTTAGGAAAAGCATATGTTTTGAAAACATAAAACTAGAAGTTTAACTCTTCTATTAACTTTTCTTAAAAAATTTCACTAAATATATGAAATAAATAAAATTTTTAAACCAACAAAGAAAATAAAAAAATTTAAAGATAATGGCAAAAAACTTTTTCAAGCTAAATACATTAACTTATCATAACGAAAACGTGGTAATGTACCACGAACTCAAATAAAACCAAAGGATATAACAGCAAGCTTAATAAAAAATATAAAAGAATAAAAGTCACCACCTAAAAAAATTAAAGCTAATAATATTCTTATAAAAACAATTCTAGTATACTCAGCTAAAAAAATTAAAGTAAATCCGCCTGCACCATATTCAATATTAAACTCTGAAACTAACTCAGATTCACCTTCGGCAAAATCAAAAGGAGTACGATTAGTCTCAGCTAAACAAGAAGCAAAACAAGCTAAAGCTAAAGGGAAAGAAATAATAATAAATCAACAATAAAGCTGATAATTTATAAAATCAAACATGTTAAAACTTCCAATTAAAATAATTAAAGATAATAAAATTAAAGCCAAGCTAACTTCGTATGAAATTGTTTGAGCAACAGAACGAAGAGAACCTAGTAAAGAATAATTTGAATTAGAAGACCAACCAGCAATTATAACAGTATAAACACCTAATCTAGTACAGCATAAAAAAAACAAAAATCCATAAGAAAAAGAACATATATAAGTTAAGTAAGGGAAAATAACTCAAACAGCCAAGGAAATCATTAAATTAAAGACAGGGGAAAAGTAATAAAGTAAATAATTAGATATAATAGGAATTGGCTGCTCCTTACTAATTAACTTGATGGCATCACTAAAGGGTTGAGGAATTCCAACAAAACCTACCTTATTTGGACCCTTTCGAATTTGAATGTAACCTAAAACCTTACGCTCTAATAAAGTTAAAAAAGCAACACTAATTAAAACACAAATAACTAATAAAAGAAAATTCAAAATAAACATAAATAAATCATAAAGTATCAATACTATTTGTAGAAAAAATCTACATAAATGAATTCTAAATTCAACACATTAATCTGTCAAAATAGTAATTTAATTAATATTAATCAATAAAATAAAAAATATTTCAACCATATGGTCCTTTCGTACTAATATGAATTAATAATCTTAGGATAGAAACCGACCTGTCTCACGCCGGTCTGAACTCAGATCATGTAAGAATTTAAAGGTCGAACAGACCTAATTACTGGGCTACTGCACCCAAAATTTTTCTTAATCCAACATCGAGGTCGCAATCTGCTTTGTCGATATGAGCTCTCAAAAACAATTACGCTGTTATCCCTAAGGTAACTTGATTTTATGATCATAAATTATGGATCAAAACAACAAACATAAATAAATGATATAATAATGAAGAGTTTAGTTATTCTTCATGTCACCCCAACAAAACATCATCATTAAATATAGAAAGACAAACAAAAAACTATATAAAAATAAAATGTCAAGCTCTATAGGGTCTTCTCGTCCTAAAGAAAAATTTAACCTTTTTGACTAAAAAGTTAAATTCAAAAATTTATTAAGAGACAGTTGATTTCTCGTCAAGCCATTCATTCCAGCCACTAATTAAGAGACTAATGATTATGCTACCTTTGCACGGTCAAAATACCGCGGCTCTTTAAAAATCTGCTCAGTGAGCAGGCCAGACCTCAAAGTATTTTCAAGAGGACATGTTTTTGATAAACAGGCGGAAATCAATTTTGCCTAGTTCCTTATAATAAATTCACAAGGTAAAAATTATATACAAATAAAAATACTAATTCTATCATTATTACAAAAATTTTAAAATTAAATTTATAATCTTAATAAAAAACCTAAAATAATTATAAAATCAAAAATAAAAATAATGAACTAAAACGTAATCTTAAAGATAGCTGGTTTAAAGCTTACTATTATATTTTACAAAACAAATTATAGGTTATTAACTTCAAAGCTTATCCCTTAAAGAATAAATAAGTTAATATTTATACCTAAAAAATTAAATAAAAACAATTAACTTCAAAAAATTAAATTTTTTCTTAAGAAACTAGATATCTTGGGAAACGATTAACATCTCATTTCTATAAATAATTTAATAATAATTATGATACATTAACTATAAATTATTTATAAATCAACCCAAATCGAGATAAGTAAAGTAAATACTAAAATTTTGATAAATCCCTGATACAAAAGGTACAATAAATAAAATCTACTTTTAAAAATTCAAAATAATATTTCATAAAACAATTACATTACCAATAAACTATAGTCTAAAAAATCAATTCTACAAAATATACTAAGACAAAATTCAACAAAATTATTCTTATTAAATAATCAAATAAACAAAAAATAAATACAATAAATTTAATAATCAAGATATCCTGATTTGCACAGAAAAATTTTCAGTGTAAATGAAACACTTTACTAATAAGTTATATCTTGAAACTCTTCCTAGATACACTTTCCAGTACATCTACTAAGTTACGACTTATCTCATCTAAATTGAAGCTAAATTAAAACAATAAAATAGAATAATCAATAATGAGAGCGACGGACGATGTGTACACACCTCAGAGCCAATATCAGTTAAATTAAATAAATTAAATTACTATCAAATACACCTTCATTAATAGTATTTCACCATCAAATCCGTTATAAACAAAAATCTATTGTAACTCACCTCCTCTTAATTATAAGCTGCACCTTGACCTGAAATACTTTATAATTATAAATCTTGAGAATTATAACTCTAAAAAGATTCTCTGATAACGGAGATATACAAACAAATAAATCAAGTAGAGTTAATCGTGTATTATCAATCATGGGGTAAGTTCCTCTGAATGGAATGAGATACCGCCAAATTCTTTGGGTTTAAAGACCTTAACTAATAGTACCCTGGTAAATATAATTAACATTTAAAATAATAGGGTATCTAATCCTAGTTTATTATTCAAATTTCACAGATTCATAAAAAGAGCTATAAATAAATTTTAACATTTCACCTTACAAATTTATATTTTAACCCTAAAGATATAAACAACTGTTTTAACCAATAATATTCACTTGTATCAATCGTATAACCGCGGCTGCTGGCACGAATTATGCCGATACTAAATCAATTGCTAAATCCAAAATCAATTGATAATTAAATCAAATTACTGCAAAAAATTTCATTTAGTTTAACAAAACTTACATATAATACAAAGAAAAAGTGAATAAATAAGCAAGAATAAAACTTTTGGGAACAAAATAAGAAATTTAAAAATTTATAAAAATAAGAAAAAATAAAAGATTCAAATATTTAAAGAAAAAAAAGAAAAAAAACACAAAAAATGACAAAAAAAAGAAACGCGCCCTCGAATGACCACAACAACTTCTCTATTATATATAAATAAAGATTAATATGGAACATGTATACCAATAAATGTATTATATTCTTTCTTATTTAATCTTTCTTTTCAATAATAATAAAGAAAGATTAAATAATATAATAAATATATTTTATACAATTATCTAAATTAATGTAATATGGTATTAATATAAAATTAACTTTATATTAAGTTAACTTAAATATTAATTAGTTAAATAATCTAATTATAGATAATATATTGAATTATATTATTATAATTAATATAATTATATATATTAATATAAAATTTTATATTTAATAATATTAATTATATTTATTATATCCAATTATAATAATATTTAATATTAATTTGCATATTATTATATAATTTATAATATAATAACCTATTTTAAGCTAAAACATAAGTAGCTATAATCCTAGGTAAATAAATGTATTAAAATAATCATTTAATAATTATAAAATAACATTATAAGTATTTAAATTTAATTAAATGTAATATATTAATATAAATTATTTATTATGTATAATATATATTCAGATTATCCTAATCGAGATAAATTAATTAGAAATAACCAAAATAATACATAAACAAATTTTAAAAAAAAATTTTTAATTTATATATTAAATATAAATGAAGTGCCTGATTAAAGGGTTACTTTGATCGGGTAAATCAAGTAAATAAAATTACCTTCACTAAAAATTACATAAGACAGAATTAAACTACCTGCTTTAGTATCAAAAACTAACGTGCATCATACACCTTAATGTAAAAAGGTAAGCTAAACAAGCTAATGGGTTCATACCCCATTTATAGAGGTATCAATCCTCTCCTTTTTAATGACCAACAACTCTACAAAACTTCTCTTCCTATCAACATTATTGATAGGAACGATCCTGTCCATTTCATCAAACTCCTGATTTGGAGTTTGAATAGGACTTGAGATCAACTTACTTTCATTTATTCCGCTCCTAACAAGAAATAAAAATATAATAATAAATGAATCATCAATTAAATATTTTATTGTCCAAGCAATAGCATCGACAATACTATTATTTTCAATTTTGCTGATTCAAATAAAGTATCCAATAGGATGGGAAACAGAATTTATTCCATCAATAATAATTAGATCTAGATTATTATTAAAGATTGGAGCTGCACCCTTTCATTTCTGATTTCCAGAAGTAATAGGAGCTTCAAGATGAAATAACTGTTTAACACTAATAACAAGACAAAAATTTGCACCAATAATGGTATTATCTTATTGTATTCAACTAAGAACTTTCATTTGAACAATTATTATTCTAAGAATCATTATTGGGGCAATAGGTGGTTTAAATCAAACATCTCTACGACAACTTCTAGCATATTCCTCAATTAGATATTTAGGGTGAATAATTAGATCCTTAACAGTTAGAGAAAACATCTGAGAACTATACTTTATTATTTACTCAATATTAAGATTAATTATGATCTTATTATTTAAGCAAATAAATCTATTTTTTATAAACCAAATTTATTCAGCCAGAAATATAAAAACTGAAATTAAATTCATAATATTTTTATCTCTTTTATCCTTAGGTGGTTTACCACCATTCCTTGGATTTCTACCAAAATGTATTGTAATACAATCATGAATAGAAAATAACATAACAACTATTATGACAATTATGGTTGTATTAACTACAATTACACTTTATTATTATATACGTATTAGATTCTCAGCCCTAATCATGTCATACACAGAAAATTCGTGATCTATAAAAATAAAGTCTCAAAAATCAAGAATTATTCTTCCTATAACAGTAATAATTTCAACAATAGGATTAATCTCAATATCAACCTTAATCTCATTATACTAAGGACTTAAGTTAACTAAACTAATAACCTTCAAAGTTATAATTAAAAGAATAATCTTTTAGGCCTTAGTAAAAATTTACACCTCTAGAATTGCAGTCTAGAATCATAATTGAATATAAAGCCTAAAGCATGGTGAGAGAGAAACATCTCATAAGTAGATTTACAGTCTACCACCTTAAATTCAGCCATCCTACCGCAAAAATGATTATTCTCAACAAACCATAAGGATATTGGTACTTTATACTTCTTATTTGGAGCGTGAGCAGGAATAGTAGGAACATCAATAAGAATACTTATTCGTGCTGAACTTGGTCAACCAGGATCTCTAATTGGAGATGACCAAATTTATAATGTCATTATTACAGCTCACGCATTTGTAATAATTTTTTTATAGTAATACCTATTATAATTGGTGGATTTGGTAATTGACTCGTACCATTAATAATTGGTGCACCAGATATAGCGTTCCCACGAATAAATAATATAAGTTTTTGATTACTACCACCTTCACTAACCCTCCTTCTTACATCTTCTATAGTAGATAATGGTGCTGGTACAGGATGAACAGTTTACCCTCCTCTTGCAGGAGCCATCGCACATGGGGGGCATCTGCAGACCTAGCTATTTTTTCACTTCACTTAGCAGGTGTATCATCTATTCTTGGTGCAGTAAACTTCATTACAACAGCAATTAATATACGATCAGAAAGTATAACTCTAGATCAAACACCTTTATTTGTCTGATCTGTAGCTATTACAGCCCTTCTCCTACTTTTATCGCTTCCAGTATTAGCAGGGGCTATTACTATATTATTAACAGATCGAAACTTAAATACATCATTCTTTGACCCTGCAGGAGGGGGTGACCCAATTCTATATCAACATCTATTCTGATTCTTTGGACACCCAGAAGTTTACATTTTAATTCTGCCAGGATTTGGAATTATTTCTCACATTGTATGTCAAGAAAGAGGAAAAATTGAATCATTTGGAACACTAGGTATAATTTATGCCATATTATCAATTGGACTAATAGGATTTATTGTATGAGCACATCATATATTCACAGTAGGAATGGATGTCGACACACGAGCATACTTTACATCAGCAACAATAATTATTGCTGTACCTACAGGAATTAAGGTATTTAGATGATTAGCTACACTATATGGAACTAAATTCAAATTCAATCCACCGTTATTATGAGCTTTAGGATTTATTTTTCTATTTACAATTGGTGGATTAACAGGATTAGTATTAGCAAATTCATCACTTGACATTGTATTACATGATACATATTATGTAGTAGCCCACTTCCATTATGTGTTATCCATAGGAGCAGTATTCGCAATCATAGGAGGTGTTATTCAATGATACCCATTATTTACAGGATTAACTATAAATAATACATGATTAAAAATCCAATTTACAATTATATTTATTGGAGTAAACTTAACATTCTTCCCTCAACACTTTCTAGGACTAGCAGGAATACCACGACGATATTCAGACTATCCAGATGCATATACATCATGAAATGTAGTATCAAGAATTGGGTCCACAATTTCTATTGTAGGAATCATTATATTCATTGTAATTATATGAGAAAGAATGGTTACAAACCGGGCAATCATATTTAGAGCTAATATAAGAAGATCAACAGAATGACTACAAAATAATCCACCTGCAGAACACAGTTACTCAGAACTACCATTAATTTCTAGATTCTAATATGGCAGATTAGTGCAGTAGATTTAAGCTCTACAAATAAAGGTTTGACCTTTTATTAGAAAAATTCATTAATGGCAACATGATCAAATTTATCCCTTCAAGATGGAGCTTCACCATTAATGGAGCAACTATCATTCTTCCATGATCATACTATGGTCATATTATTATTAATTACAGTAATTGTAGGTTATGCCCTAAGTTACATATTATTCATTGCTTATACAAACCGAAATATACTTCACGGACATTTAATTGAGACAATCTGAACAGCACTACCAGCAATTACACTAATTTTTATTGCACTCCCATCATTACGACTACTATATTTACTTGATGATTCAGTAGACGCAATAATCACAATTAAAACAATTGGACGACAATGATACTGAAGATATGAATATTCAGACTTTATAGATGTAGAATTTGACACTTATATAACACCAGAACAACGGATTTCGACTTCTAGATGTAGATAACCGAACAATTCTACCAATAAATACAGAAGTACGGTATTAACAAGAGCATCGGACGTTCTACACTCATGAGCAGTACCTGCATTAGGGGTTAAAATTGATGCAACACCAGGTCGACTAAACCAAGGAACATTTACAATAAACCGGCCTGGACTGTTCTTTGGACAATGCTCAGAAATCTGTGGAGCAAACCACAGATTTATACCAATTGTAATTGAAAGAACTTCAGTAAACTTATTTATCAAGTGATTATCTAAGATAATCTAAGGAGTTAGTTAAAATATATAACATTAGAGTGTCAATCTAAAATAACTAAATAATTAGTACACCTTGAAATACATCAGATGACTGAAAGTAAGTAATGGTCTCTTAAACCAAAAAATAGTAAATTAACGACTACTTCTGATGGGGAAATTCAATCCAAATCCCTCAAATATCTCCTCTTATATGATTCTCCCTATTTATTATATTTTCAACTACATTAATTTTATTTAATCAAATAAACTTTTTCTCATTTAAACCAAACCTTATTAAAAGAGCAGAAAAAAGAACGACTGTGATTAGATTAGCTACTGAAGGGTCTACTGAAATGTGGGATTTTGCTACTGGCGATTTAACTTCACTCGAACCCGACTGTGGCTCTTGAGCACCTTGCAAAGATTCTAATTGAATCATAAATTCATTTGTTGAGCATTTTCCTCTAACAACTGTGACGCTCTGTCAGAGCGGTTTTACTATTACTAGCAGCAAATGTATTGCATTTTTGTGCAATTTACGTCTAACTTATATATACACTCCTGGAAATGGAAAAAAGAACACATTGACACCGGTGTGTCGGACCCACCATACTTGCTACGGACACTGCGAGAGGGCTGTACAAGCAATGATCACACGCACGGCACAGCGGACACACCAGGAACCGCGGTGTTGGCCGTCGAATGGCGCTAGCTGCGCAGCATTTGTGCACCGCCGCCGTCAGTGTCAGCCAGTTTGCCGTGGCATACGGAGCTCCGTCGCAGTCTTTAACACTTGTAGCATGCCGCGACAGCGTGGACGTGAACCGTATGTGCAGTTGACGGACTTTGAGCGAGGGCGTATAGTGGGCATGCGGGAGGCCGGGTGGACGTACCGCCGAATTGCTCAACACGTGGGGCGTGAGGTCTCCACAGTACATCGATGTTGTCGCCAGTGGTCGGCGGAAGGTGCACGTGCCCGTCGACCTGGGACCGGACCGCAGCGACGCACGGATGCACGCCAAGACCGTAGGATCCAACGCAGTGCCGTAGGGGACCGCACAGCCACTTCCCAGCAAATTAGGGACACTGTTGCTCCTGGGGTATCGGCGAGGACCATTCGCAACCGTCTCCATGAAGCTGGGCTACGGTCCCGCACACCGTTAGGCCGTCTTCCGCTCACGCCCCAACATCGTGCAGCCCGCCTCCAGTGGTGTCGCGACAGGCGTGAATGGAGGGACGAATGGAGACGTGTCGTCTTCAGCGATGAGAGTCGCTTCTGCCTTGGTGCCAATGATGGTCGTATGCGTGTTTGGCGCCGTGCAGGTGAGCGCCACAATCAGGACTGCATACGACCGAGGCACACAGGGCCAACACCCGGCATCATGGTGTGGGGAGCGATCTCCTACACTGGCCGTACACCACTGGTGATCGTCGAGGGGACACTGAATAGTGCACGGTACATCCAAACCGTCATCGAACCCATCGTTCTACCATTCCTAGACCGGCAAGGGAACTTGCTGTTCCAACAGGACAATGCACGTCCGCATGTATCCCGTGCCACCCAACGTGCTCTAGAAGGTGTAAGTCAACTACCCAGGCCAGCAAGATCTCCGGATCTGTCCCCCATTGAGCATGTTTGGGACTGGATGAAGCGTTGTCTCACGCGGTCTGCACGTCCAGCACGGACGCTGGTCCAACTGAGGCGCCAGGTGGAAATGGCATGGCAAGCCGTTCCACAGGACTACATCCAGCATCTCTACGATCGTCTCCACGGGAGAATAGCAGCCTGCATTGCTGCGAAAGGTGGATATACACTGTACTAGTGCCGACATTGTGCATGCTCTGTTGCCTGTGTCTATGTGCCTGTGGTTCTGTCAGTGTGATCATGTGTTGTATCTGACCCCAGGAATGTGTCAATAAAGTTTCCCCTTCCTGGGACAATGAATACACGGTGTTCTTATTTCAATTTCCAGGAGTATATATATATATATATATATATATATATATATATATATATATATATATATACTAAAATTAGATGCTTCCAACAGAGCAACATATAACACACAAGAAAAATACAACCTACAGTATACGAAACTAGGCTCAACTACTTCTTTTACCCGATTATTGTCCAGCGACCACTCACTAAACAAGTGTGCTGTATGTATGACCATATCGTCTACAACTAGAACAAGTTACTGGCACCAACTTGGACCATGGTATGTTAGGACCCATTAAATTAGAAACAGTACGTCTCACTGGTACCAACTATGTGTCTGTACAACTTCCTCTGAATTCTGATAAGTCAACAGGTTCCACTGATTTCACAAAATATGCTTTGGACATGGCATGGTCATCAACTTGCATAAACTCTGCCATGTCACAACCAAAATAAGAGAAAGACGTTTTTTGTGCTTATTGAATAGCGGTTACTGTTGTGTTGTGGGAATACTGTAGATGGAAACCATTACCTCTGAATTCCAGGCGTTGTAATCGGACAATTACGATGCCAAGATCTTGGAGGTAGAGTGCACGCTTCTGGCACCAGGTTACAGTGGACCGAGCAGTGACATCTCTACATGAAGTTAGGATAGCTGTTGGGAACTTGTAAAGTGTCAACGGCGGTAGTAAAACATTATTAAAGTTCAGCCTTTTATTCACAACATTTACAGAATTATCTATTGCTCATTCAGCTACGTGCTGGATTCTAGCTGACGTCTAATGAG
Source organism: Schistocerca nitens (assembly GCF_023898315.1). Lineage (NCBI taxonomy): Eukaryota > Metazoa > Arthropoda > Insecta > Orthoptera > Acrididae > Schistocerca > Schistocerca nitens. Next base: position 905,703,760 of record NC_064615.1, read on the forward strand.
TCAGCTCATCGGTTGCACAGCCAGGTGGTGATCTCAGCGATCTTGGCATCGTGTGGGTTCCCAACGAGCAGGTGTGGCCCATCGACCAATGCGAAATGGTTCTTGCACTAGCAGCTTGAGTGTAGTCTGTCTAAGTCCAGATTTTACAATGACCCATTTGCGACTCCTTAGTGTCGGTAGTCCTGTGGTCCTATGCTCTCCTCCCAATCCACGGTAGGTGTCACCACCCAGCTGCTCCTGACTGTTAAACAGGAACGTGGACTCCAAGAGGCCTTGTTGCTGGATTCCGTGTTTAAGTACCGTAATGTCAGCACTCTGGAATGTGATGTGTCAGAAGGTAGTCAGTTTCTCCATCAGCAGATAGCAGGTGACGAGCTGCATGAATTTCATCAGGTGAAGGTCATAATTTTGTGTACACCTTCAGCTAGTTCACAGAATGTGTGAGAGTATCTAGGACACAGATTAACTACAATACTGTAACCATGGAGTCGAATGCTATTGCTGTGAATGCCATTGATCCCAATGATCAACTCATGATGAGAGCTAGAAAGCAAGCATATTTAATGGGAGCTGGCGTGAGGCTGTGATGCAAAATGGCTATAATGGCTCTGAGCACTATGCGACTTAACTTCTGAGGTCATCAGTCGCCTAGATCTTAGAACTAATTAAACCTAACTAACCTAAGGACATCACACACATCCATGCCCGAGGCAGGATTCGAACCTGCGACCGTAGCAGCAGCGCGGTTGCGGACTGAAGCGCCTAGAACCGCTCGATCACAACGGCCGGCGCCAACTCATTGATAGATGTTTTACAGTGGCCGTAATATCACAATAAAGATAACGAATGCGTTAGACATTATGTTTTCTCTCCTTCATCATTCTTTATAGTCAAGATTGACATTTCTTCCCAGAACATTCTAACGAGAAGACCCATCACCTGGTGCCCCACATTTTACTAGTCACTACCATAGAAGCTCTGTTTACACAGTTTGTATACGTATATCAATATTTAACTAACACAAGATATATAATAGAGGTTGGAAGGAAAAATATCACAAAATTAGTTGCTTAACATAATTACACTCTACACTATGGATCCCTACGATCTAATACGGAAGCTTTTAGATTGCTGGTCTGCTGGCCCATTCTGCCTGAACTATCTCCTATTATCATTTTGGCGGTAGTGATGGTTGTGCGAGACTCCTGTTTAGCAAGGGTGGTTGCTGTTATATCCATCGCCATCTGACGTTCTATCCCTATATCTGTGTCCTCCTTCGTAACTGTTTCTCTTCTGTCAGGTGTTATCTCATTGATCAGGCCCACATCTTGTTTACCTCGCACACTGTTCATCCACCATAAATTCTTGTAGGGTATAGTATCTTTAAAAGATTCAGTACCGTTACCACATTCGCCAATCAGTACGTTTTCTTTGCCTCATACTCTCTTCATCCTGCGTGAATTCTAATTCTTCTACTTTATTTTTAAAGGATACAATATCATCGCCATATTTGCCAATCAATACTTGTTTGTGGTGTGGTGGCGACTTCATATGGCAGAAGCAGGTTTTTTGGGCAGATGATCAAGAAACTCGTTCTTTTTGACAGGAGCCTCAAAGAATTTACAAGACCCTTAAATCTTGAGGCAAGCAGAGTCTTGCAGAGCATGATTTCATGTCTGATGTTTTCTTGTGTCTTGGTCGACCAGTAGTTTGTTAAGAAAGCATCCCTGAATTCTTTGTGTGACTTGCATATTGCAGTGATCATACGCATTCTTTATGCAACACTCCCATCGAGGTTGCCACAGACAAAATCTAATTTACAGTCGCGTGACCACTGTGGAGGTAGCGACAGGTCGAACTGTGAGATGAAAATCCTGGCAGTGCCAGGTGTTCCCTTTATGGTCGTAATTCTGATTGTTTAAACGTAAATGTGTCGTCTGAATGTCTGTGCTGATTACATTTTCACAATACTAGCGTCGCTTACTATAGGACTCGCCACATTGTTCATGTGCTCGTCAGTTCTGCATAGTGGTATGCAACTGTCTACACCACTCGTCTTTCATTCGACTTACGATATCTGCTCCATGGGCTCCCATAATCTTGAAAAATCATTTGCAGTTTCTTCACAGCTGACGTTCCATTTCATTCTCCCTTCGTGTATTTCTTTCTTTAACAAGTAGTGACCCTGCTCTCTGAGCTTCTTCATTTCCATGTGAGCCCTCTTTGCCTCTATTTTCTCTGTCGTTGGTAACAATTTAGTCTCCTGTGATTCCTTCAAGGCATGCACATATAATGTTCGGGCATTTAGCCTTCCACTTCCACATCTGCTCTAATTTTTTCGATCACTGGTTGTGCCCCCTGTGTTTCTCTTCCTTCTGCTTCTCTTTCATTCTGTGTTGACTTCCTTGTGCTTCTTTTACCTCAATTCTTAGTAGCTTCCTGATTTCTAATTCCCTCTATACTGCCCATTCTTTCATTTTCCTCAAGAATGTTAACAGATCGTCACTTTACTGTACAGTTTCAATCTTATTGTTGCGTGAGGATGTGTGTGAATTTGGTCGTGAGACTAGTCGACTAGGTGTGCTGGAACTTGCAATGTTCCAGGCTTCTCCATCCGGTCTGTGTCTTCTACACTACCGGCCATTAAAATTACTACACCAAGAAGATGACGTACTACAGATGCGAAATTTCACCGACAGGAAGAAGAGGCTGTGATATGCAAATGATTAGCTTTTCAGAGCATTCACACAAGGTTGGCGCCGGTGGCGACACCTACAACGTGCTGACATGATGAGAGTTTCCAACCGATTTCTCATACACAAACAGCAGCTCACCGGCGTTGCATTTGGAAATATTGTTGTGATGCCTCGAGTAAGGCGGAGAAATGCGTACCATCTCGTTCCCGACTTTGAGAAAGGTCGGATTGTAGCCTATCGCGATTGCGGTTTATCGTATCGCGACGTTGCTGCTCGCGTCGGTCGGGATCCAATGACTGCTAGCAGAATATGGAATCGGTGGTTTCAAGAGGGTAATATGGAACGCCGTGCTGCATCCCGACGACCTCGTATCACTAGCAGTCGAGATGACAGGCATCTTATCCGCATGGCTGCAACGGATCGTGCAGCCACGTCTCGATCCCTGAATCAACAGATGGGGACGTTTGCAGGACAACAACCATCTTCACGAACTGTTCGACGACGTTTGCAGCAGCATGGATTACCAGCTTGGTGACCATGGCTGCGGTTACCCTTGACGCTGCATCACAGACAGGAGCGCCTGCGATGGTGTACTCATTGACGAACCTGGGTGCACGAATGGCAAAACGTCATTTTTTCGGATGAATCCAGGTTCTGTTTACAGCATCATGATGCTCGCATCCGTGTTTGGTGACATCGCGGTGAACGCACATTAGAAGCGTGCATTCGATATCGCCATACTGGCGTATCACCCGGCGTAATGGTATGGGGTGCCATTGGTTAAAAGTCTTGGTCACCTCTTGTTCGGATTGACGGCACTTTGAACAATGGACGTTACATTTCAGATGTGTTACCACCCGTAGCTCTACACTTTATCGATCCCTGCGAAACCCTACATTTCAGCAGGATAATGCACGACCGCATGCTGCAGGTCCTGTACGGGCCTCTCTGAATACAGAAAATGTTCGACTGCTGCCCTGGCCAGAACAATCTCCACATCTCTCAGCAATTGAAAACGTCTGGTCAATGGTGGGTGAGCAACTGGCTCGTCACAATACGCCAGTCAGTACTGTTGATGAACTGTGGTATCGTGTTGAAGCTGCATGGGCAGCTGTACCTGTACACGCCATCCAAGCTCTGTTTGTCTCAATGCCCAGGCGTATCAAGGCCGTTATTACGGCCAGATGTGGTTGTTCTGGATACTGATTTCTCAGGATCTATGCACCCAAATTGCGTGAAAATGTAACCACATGTCAGTTCTAGTATAATATATTTGTCCAATGAATACCCGTATATCATCTGCATTTCTTATTTGTGTAGGAATTTTAATGTCCAGTAGTGTACATCATTCTCGCATCCTGATGCAACGTCATTATTGTCCTCATCTATGTTATCGTAACCTTTAGGGGCATCACCTTGGATCTGCTCCTATCAATTGCGTGATAGACACCCTCATTTGAGACTGGCTGTGCCTCAGGAATAACCATCTGATCTTCCCCTGTGTCTGCTTTACGTTCTCATACGCACTAACTACTATATACACGATTACAAAATCTGCAGCATGATACAACAGAGTTGCCCAAGAACTGGTGCCATAAAATAACTAGATTCCATAAATGAATGGAGAACGATCACAATATCCTTCCAAATCACAACGTCGATTTAACGTCGCCAGTTTGGGGTAGAACCTACATAGCAATCACAAAGATATGAGAAATTGGTGAGAGCAAATTAAGAATAATCTAATTCTAGTGCGGTTCTAATAAAGGTTGCCACAGCTGGTCGCGAAACAGAAATAACAAAATTAACTGTACATTCAATCCACTAACTAATTACGTGATATATCATAAATTCGTCTGCCCACAGAATCTCCCAAAGAACTAATACTGAGCAGGGTTCGCCAATTTATACAAAACCCCACTGTTCGTGGTTGAGAAATATTGCCAGAATGATGGAACTGCTCAGACTCCATCACATACCCCCGAAGACCTAAAGTTAAATTTTAAATGCCCAATGAAATCGCCGGCCGCGGTGGTCTCGCGGTTCTAGACGCGCAGTCCGGAACCGTGCGACTGCTACGGTCGCAGGTTCGAGTCCTGCCTCGGGCATGGATGTGTGTAATGTCCTTAGGTTAGTTAGGTTTAAGTAGTTCTAAGTTCTAGGGGACTGATGACCACAGCAGTTGAGTCCCATAGTGCTCAGAGCCATTTGAACCATTTTTTGAACCCAATGAAATCAATATCTCAAAAATAATCCTAATGTGTAATCCTAATGCGGGGATCTGCTACAAAATTGTGCTGTGAAACTTCCCCTTAGAAAAATAAATGAATTACCGTGCTGATAAATCTCTTACGTTATTTGATTTTCAAACAGCTGAGCAAAACTGCACGTACGCAGACATTTCGCTCTTTACCTATTCTGATTATCACTTACCTGACACCCAATATACACTCCTGGAAATGGAAAAAAGAACACATTGACACCGGTGTGTCAGACCCACCATACTTGCTCCGGACACTGCGAGAGGGCTGTACAAGCAATGATCACACGCACGGCACAGCGGACACACCAGGAACCGCGGTGTTGGCCGTCGAATGGCGCTAGCTGCGCAGCATTTGTGCACCGCCGCCGTCAGTGTCAGCCAGTTTGCCGTGGCATACGGAGCTCTATCGCAGTCTTTAACACTGGTAGCATGCCGCGACAGCGTGGACGTGAACCGTATGTGCAGTTGACGGACTTTGAGCGAGGGCGTATAGTGGGCATGCGGGAGGCCGGGTGGACGTACCGCCGAATTGCTCAACACGTGGGGCGTGAGGTCTCCACAGTACATCGATGTTGTCGCCAGTGGTCGGCGGAAGGTGCACGTGCCCGTCGACCTGGGACCGGACCGCAGCGACGCACGGATGCACGCCAAGACCGTAGGATCCTACGCAGTGCCGTAGGGGACCGCACAGCCACTTCCCAGCAAATTAGGGACACTGTTGCTCCTGGGGTATCGGCGAGGACCATTCGCAACCGTCTCCATGAAGCTGGGCTACGGTCCCGCACACCGTTAGGCCGTCTTCCGCTCACGCCCCAACATCGTGCAGCCCGCCTCCAGTGGTGTCGCGACAGGCGTGAATGGAGGGACGAATGGAGACGTGTCGTCTTCAGCGATGAGAGTCGCTTCTGCCTTGGTGCCAATGATGGTCGTATGCGTGTTTGGCGCCGTGCAGGTGAGCGCCACAATCAGGACTGCATACGACCGAGGCACACAGGGCCAACACCCGGCAGCATGGTGTGGGGAGCGATCTCCTACACTGGCCGTACACCACTGGTGATCGTCGAGGGGACACTGAATAGTGCACGGTACATCCAAACCGTCATCGAACCCATCGTTCTACCATTCCTAGACCGGCAAGGGAACTTGCTGTTCCAACAGGACAATGCACGTCCGCATGTATCCCGTGCCACCCAACGTGCTCTAGAAGGTGTAAGTCAACTACCCTGGCCAGCAAGATCTCCGGATCTGTCCCCCATTGAGCATGTTTGGGACTGGATGAAGCGTCGTCTCACGCGGTCTGCACGTCCAGCACGGACGCTGGTCCAACTGAGGCGCCAGGTGGAAATGGCATGTCAAGCCGTTCCACAGGACTACATCCAGCATCCCTACGATCGTCTCCATGGGAGAATAGCAGCCTGCATTGCTGGGAAAGGTGGATATACACTGTACTAGTGCCGACATTGTGCATGCTCTGTTGCCTGTGTCTATGTGCCTGTGGTTCTGTCAGCGTGATCATGTGATGTATCTGACCCGAGGAATGTGTCAATAAAGTTTCCCCTTCCTGGGACAATGAATTCACGGTGTTCTTATTTCAATTTCCAGGAATATATATATATATATATATATATATATATATATATATATATATATATAGTGTGTCCCGACATGTCAGGCCAATAGATGTTCAATGTTGTGTCCATCATGTACCGTGTGTACCGTGATGTGCCGACAACCCCAGAGGATATGAAACAACGTATTGTGGCAGCCTGCGGCGACATTACACCAGATGTACTGCGGCGTGTACGACATTCATTACGCCAGAGATTGCAATTGTGTGCAGCAAATGATGGCCACCACATTGAACATCTATTGGCCTGAGATGTCGGGACACACTTTATTCCACTCCGTAATTGAAAACGGAAACCACGTGTGCACGTGTACCTCACCCCTCATGGTAATGTACATGTGCGTCAGTGAAAAAGACCAATAAAAAGGTGTTAGCATGTGGACGAAATGTGCTGTTCCAGTCTCTTCTGTGCCTAAGGTCCATCACCGTTCCCTTTGGATCCCTACGTAATTCGGTGCTCTCCGATACACACGACCAGACAGCGGAGGAGTGGTACTCAAGCGTCAACTTTAGGTTACAATACCTCCGGATGTAATTAACATTTTACAATGCAACAAACGGCACTGATTATGTATTTGTTTATATGTTCAGATGTGCTAACAAAACTAATGGGTTTCCATTTAAAAAAACGTAGGTTTGTGTTAAAAAACATACTTCCGTGCATTTTTTTATGATTTGTATTAACCAGTTACACTAGCCCCTCTCCTCACGTTCGGTCTGTGGAATCGGTGCGTCAGTATTTGATGTGGTTTACGAAATATATCCAGCGGTAATGTTAGGTGACTCACCCTGTATATCAGTTCATGATATCCAATATTACAAATTTACTCTTTCTGATGGACACACGTCCAGATCGTCCGCTCTCAAAATTCTGCCATTTCTCTCCCCACATCCACCACTGCTGGCGGCTCACCTCCAACTGCGCAACGCTAAGCGCTGTTCACATCCAACTGCCCAATACTATAATGTCGAATATTCCAACAATGCCAACCAGCCACAGACTGCACACAGCACAGCCAGTGATTTTCATACAGAGCGCTAGGTGACGTTACCAACATAAAAACCTAAACAGCCTACTTACGACTGAATGACTATTTTTTCCCAGTCCACTAATAAAAACAATAATATACTGAAGGAAATTACAAACTACTTCAAATGAATTAAAAATAAATTTAAATTAATTTTTTATTACATTAAAAGCAATGACATAGCATAAGACTCAGTGAAATGCCTATTAGAAACAGTGATTGCAATAAAAAGGTGTGAAGCAATTGGGGGAAGGACTATCATATCCTAGCTACACATTCTATCACAAACACAAATTCAAACCTCCAGAGTTTTAGTTACTCCAGTGGTTGGGACTGGGATTTACAGTACTCTGGCAACGGTACGTCCTCTTTGCAAACATCAACGCCCACCCATCGCTGTTGCTGATGCATACTCTCATCAGTCTGCTGTTGCGTAAGTCGCCTGTGCTTGGTCGTTGTGAAGAACCAGAATCTCGCTCGTCAGTACTTGGACACGGTGAAGTCCCATACACCATCTGAACTCAGAGTCCTCAACGACTAAAACCACCGACCTTTCACCTTCACCATACAAACCAAGAATGTATATTTTCAAGTGACCCTGCTCCCATCTCTACTGTTTGCGTGGCTACAGCCGCAGTCGCTAAGTAGGAAAATGTTGCTGTTTGCCGCCATTGGCGTGAAAACTGCCACGTTCAATAAATTTCAACCACAGAATGTCTCCAGTCGTGGGCCAACCGGAGCACATCTTCTTCGCTCTAGAAATTCCCGTTTGACTTCAGTAGTCGATGACCAAACCAATGCGTTGTTTATACATTTCTAAATTTCGAGATGCCTAACCAACGGGACAGCAACTCTGCGAGGACTTCTCCTCCCACCGCGATACGCCAGACACGTTCCAAGACTTGTGATTTCTCACCATAAATTTTTAGATGGCAGCCAGTACTTGAGACTACTGCCTGTATACTGCCTTCTACAGAGCCGAACCATTCCGAACAGCGCGAATCCCGTCTTAACTTCATTGACAGTCGAGTTCTGTGAGCCTTCTCAGATGGATCCTTGACACGTGTAAGCCGAACACAGCCTCTAAATGCCACGTGGTCTCTCCTGACGCTCTCACCGTTACGTGCAAACTGAGATGTTCTCGCACATTCTTAGAATGAACTACAAGTCTCGACCGACAACCCTTGTAGTAGTATAAAATACACTGAAGAGCCAAAAAAACTGGTACACTTGCCTAACATCGTGTCGGGCCCCCGCGAGCAATCAGAAGTACTACAACACGACGTGGCATGGACTCGACTAATGGCTGAAGTAGTGCTGGAGGGAATTGATACCATGAATCCTGTAGGGCTGTCCATAAATCGGTAAGATTACGAGGGGGTGAGGATCTCTTCTGAATAGCACGTGCCAAGGCATCCCAGATATGCTCAATAACGTTCGTGTGTGGGGTGTTTGGCGGCTAGTGGAAGTGTTTAAACTCAGAAGACTGTTCCTGGAGCCACTCTGTAGCAATTCTGGACATTTGGGGCGTCGCATTGTCCTGGTGGAATTGCCCAAGTCCATCGGCATGCACAATGCACATGAATTGATGCAGGTTATCAGACAGAATGCTTACATACGTGTCACCTGTCAGAGTCGTGTCTAGACGTGTCAGAGGCCCCAAGTTATTCCAATTGCAAACGCCCCAACCATTACAGAGCCTCCACCAGCTTGGGCAGTCACCTGCTGACATGCAGGGTCCATGGATTCTTGTGTTTGTCTCCATACCCGAACATGCCCATCAGCTCGATGCAATTTGAAACGAGACTTGTCCGACCAGGCAACATGTTTTCAGTCATCAACAGTCCACTGTCGGTGTTGACGAGCCCAGGCGAGGTGTAAATGTTTGCGTCGTGCAATCATCAAGGGTACACGAGTGGGCCTTCAGCTCCGTTGAATGGATCACACGCCGACATTTTTGATGGCCCAGCACTGAAATGTGCAGCAGTTTGCGGAAGGGTTGAACTTCTATCATGTTGAACGACTCTCTTCAATAGCCGTTGGTTCCGTTCTTCCAGGTTCTTTTTCCTGCTGCAGCGATGCCGGCGATTTGATGTTTTACCAGATTCCTGATATTCACGATACATTCGTGAAGTGGTCGTACGGGAAAAGCCCCACTTCATCACTACCTCAGAGATGCTGTGTCCCAACGCTCGTGCGCAGACTATAACACCACGTTCAAACTCACTTAAATCTTGATAACCTGCCATTGTAGCAGCAGTAGCCGATCTAACAACTGCGCCAGACAGGCACTTTTTGTCTTCTGTAGTTGTTGCGGACCGTGGCGCCGTATTCTCCCTGTTTACATATCTCTGTATTTGAATACGCGAGCCTATAGGAGTTTCTTTGGCGCTTCGGTGTACATTCCCCTGCATTAGAGAATGTCAAGAGACTTCTAGCATGGTGAAACTGAAGGGTCACCAGACGAGCAAAGGGGCAGATGGATTTAGTATTCAAATGGAAGGAGGTGGAGGGGGAGGGGGAAGAGGCATCGATACCGGGAATAGGAATCTAACTACTTACAGATGAATCAGTTCAAAAGGAATTGAAACATGCTCCTTTGAAGTGAGATCTCTTAGTTTATAAGGTCAGCACGCCGTATTTCTGTAACTCTTCTCTGCCTAGGGGCCGTAATATGCCAGAATGACTGAGAGATATGGTTTGGGAGAGGGGTGAATCACGCCAGACCATGCAAGACACACAGACAAGTTTGGCATTGACTTTTATTCCGCAGAAGAATACACTACTGGCATTTAAAATTTCTACACCAAGAAAAAATGCAGATGATAAACGGGTATTCATTGGACAAATACATTATACTATAACTGACATGTGATTACATTTTCACGCATTTTGGGTGCATAGATCCTGATAAATCAGTACCCAGAACAACCACCCTGGCCGTAATAACGGCCTTGATACGCCTGGGCGTCGAGTCAAACAGAACTTGGATGGCGTGTACAGGTACAGCTGCCCATGCAGCTTCAACACGATACCACAATTCATCAAGAGTACTGACTGGCGTGTTGTGACGAGCCAGTTGCTCGGCCACCATTGACCAGACGTTTTCAAATGGTGAGAGATGTGGAGAATGTGCTGGCCAGGGCAGCAGTCGAACATTTTCTGTATCCAGAAAGGCCCCTACAGGACCTGCAACATGCGGTCAAGCATTATCCTACTGAAATGTAGGGTTTCACAGGAATTGAATGAAGGGTAGAGCCACGGGTCGTAACACATCTGAAATGTAACGTCCACTGTTCAAAGTGCCGTCAATGCGAACAAGAGGTGACCGAGACGTGTAACCAATGGCAATCCATACCATCACGCCAGGTGATACGCCGGTATGGCGATGACGAATACACGCTTACAATATGCTTTCACCGCATTGTCGCCAAACACGGATGCGAGCATCATGATGCTGTAAACAGAACCTGGATTCATCCGAAAAAATGACGTTTTGCCATTCGTGCAGCCAGGATCGTCGTTGAGTACACCATCGCAGGCGCTCCAGTCTTTGATGCAGCCTTAAGGGTTACCGCAGCCACGGTCTCCGAGCCGATAGCCCATGATGCTGCAAATGTCGTCGAACTGTTCGTGCAGGTGGTTGTTGTCTTGTAAACGTCCCCATCTGTTGACTCAGGGATCGAGACGTGGCTGCACGACCCGTTACAGCCATGTGGAAAAGATGCCTGTCATCTCCACTGATGGTGATACGAGGCAGTTGGGATCCAGCACGGCGTTCCGTATTACCCTCCTGAACCCACCGATTCCATATTCTGGTAACAGTTATAGGATCTCGACCAACGCGAGCAGCAATGTCGCGATACGATAAACCGCAAACGCGATAGGCTACAATCCGACCATTATCAGAGTCAGAAACGTGATGGTACGCATTTCTCCTCCTTACACGAGGTATCACAACAATGTTTCACCAGGCAACGCCGGTCAACTGCTGTTTGTGTATGAAAAATCGGTTGAAAACTTTCCTCATGTCAGCACGTTGTAGGTGTCGCCACCGGCGCCAACCTTGTGTGCGTACTCTGAAAAGCTAATCATTTGCATATCACAGCATCTTCTTCCTGTCGGTTAAATTTCGCGTCTGTAGCACGTCATCTTCGTGGTGTAGCAATTTTAATGGCCAGTAGTGTAGATAGTACCTCTACTGATCCAGACGACGGTGGTGCGGCAGAAATACCTGTGTGATGGCGCGGCACGTGTACGTGTGTGAGCGCAACCGCCAGCGCCAGAATCTGCTGCTAAGGTACCTAGCCGCTCCGTCCCCGTAACGTAACGGCTGCTGCCCTCGCCCCGGCAGCGCGGCCAGCATCGTGTGTCGGCCGAACTGGAGGACCGCGCCTGCCCTCCGGAGCGCAGCTGACTATACCCTCAAGCGCTGCTCGTGATCACCGTGTTGGACGCCGAAGGGTAACAGCCAGCAGCCGTCGTTATAGCAGAGCCTCAGCGGTTCCAGTTGCACCCCTAGGGCATCTCAATCGATGATAAAGGACAGACTCAGATCCGAGAGGCCGCGATGTCGCGTCCTGCCTCCACCCTTGGAGACGACAGCCTGCAGACCGTCGAACGACAACACCCAGAGAGCGGAGGCTCCCCTTCACCCCTCACCCTTTCAGCGCCACGGGCTGATTTGGTGCCTGATCCATCGGGATGTTGGCCGCCGAACTTCGTCATCAAATGGTCGTCTTGGTTGGTCTGCAATTTAAACAATTGACATTCTCTCCGCTTCCATATGCGGACGGAATGGCGACATGACTGCCTACCTTGAGCCTCTGGGCTTCCTTACTTATCCTCCTTTTCTTACAACTCTGACGTGGGCCCTCAGGTGGTGGTGGTGGGTTTGAGGTGAACGGGACCAAACTGAATGGTCATCGGTCCCTTGTCCCATTGCTCCAAGTCCATGGGTTAAAATGGAGACACCACAAGAGTTCGAGAGGGACAAGAGAAAGAAAAAAAATACACAAAGTTGAACACACCGGGGTCAACAGAAGACAAGAAGAGCACAGACATACAAGAAACAGGCAGAAGAGCTTAAAACGTAGAGCAGATGACCCGGACTGGCTGATCACGAGGATAAAAAAGGATGAGCCAGCCACTCTGCAACACATTAAAATCTCTAACCTAAAAGGACTAGGATAGAAAGCACGGGGAGACAAAAAAAAAAAAAAAAAAAAAAACTTAAACTGAAGAATAAAAACCAGCATCACGTATAAAATGTAAAACCAAATTAGCCGTGGAGGCATCGTCTCCTAAAATAGAAGGAAGGGAGTCAGGCAGATTAAAATTCCATCTTAGAGCGGCGCGATGTGGACAGTCCATCAAAGGCGGGCCACTGTCAAACGTGAGCCGCAGCAACAACATGGTGGGGCCTCACGCTGGAGAAGACAGCCATGCGTCAGCCAAGCGTGGCCGATGCGAAGGCGGCAGAGGACCACAGAGTCCCTGCAACAAGCCCGCAGAGAAGACTTCCACTCACTTGTACTCTCCTTAATGGCGCGGAGTTTATTGGGCGTAACTAAGCTGCGCCATTCAGCATCCCAAATCCTGAGAACTTTGCAGCGTAACACCGATCGGAGGTCGGGTTCGGGTATGCCAATCTCCAGAAGCGGCTTACCAGTGGCCTGTTTGGCCAGGCTGTCAACAAGCTCATTTCCTGGGATTCCGATATGCTCCGGGGTCCATACAAAGACTACATCTACATCTACATCCATACTCCGGAAGCCACCTGACGGCGTGTGGCAGAGGGTACCTCTATCGGTTCTCCCTTCTATTCCAGTCTCGTATTGTTCTTGGAAAGAAGGATTGTCGGAATGCCTCTGTGTGGGCTCTAATCTCTCTGATTTTATCCTCATGGTCTCTTCGCGAGATATACGTCGGAGGGAGCAATATACTGCTTGACTCCTCGATGAAGGTATGTTCTCGAAACTTCAACAAAAGCCCGTACCGAGCTACTGAGCGTCTCTCCTGCAGAGTCTTCCACTGGAGTTAATCTATTATCTCCGTAACGCTTTCGCGATTACTAAATGATCCTGTAACGAAGCGCGCTGCTCTCCGTTGGATCTTCTCTATCTCTTCTATCAACCCTATCTGGTACTGATCCCACACTGCTGAGCAGTATTCAAGCAGTGAGCGAACAAGCGTACTGTAACCTACTTCCTTTGTTTCCGGATTGCATTTCCTTAGGATTCTTCCAATGAATCTCAGTCTGGTATCTGCTTTACCAACGATCAACTTTATATGATCATTCCATTTTAAATCACTCCTAATGCGTACTCCCAGACAATTTATGGAATTAACTGCTTCCAGTTGCTGACCTGCTATATTGTAGGTAAATGATAAGGGATCTACTGCTCGCCCAGATCGTTCGAGGGCATAAACCGACTCCTGGATGGACACTACAAGGGGATGGCGTGGGTAGCAGTGATCAATGGCCTGCATACCATGTAGGACGCACAGGGGCAGGAACGAATATACTCAAGGGCACGAGAGATGGCCACCAGCTCGGCAGTGAAGACACTGCAGCCATCGGGCAAGGAGCGCTGATCGACATGGGCCGAGTGAGCATAGGCAAAGCCGACGCGACCATCAATCAGCGAGCCATCATTATAGATGACTTCAGAACCCTGGGATTCGACTGCGGAGTGCCTCAGGAGGCAAAGGGTCCTTAAGAAAGCGTGATGGGTCCAGCCGTAGTTTCGGCCGAGGCATACACCATGGAGGTATTTGTGTATGGACCCGCACGAGAGGCTGGAACGATAAGGACTCGAGTTCCAACAGCAGGGAACGAACACGTACAGCGATCGTTATCCCTGACTGGGGAACTGGTTGGTTTTTCGTAGCTCGTCAGTGCCCTGCGTTGCGTCTAATTACTCCACATCGTCTGCACACTTGTTTGTAGTGCCCGTCAGATCATGCTCCCTTGCCTGCGAGTGGTGTCGCAAACCTTCCTCGCAACTGCTACCCTGTGTGTCCATCGGTCCCTTGACTTCTACCTTCCGGCCACAGCTGCTCAAAATTTTCAAGAATTCCCCAAAATTCGTGCCTATGTTTATTCGTGGCACAGCAGTTCTGTGACAGAGACACTTACAATATTTGGCGTCGTTTGAAGACGTGTAACGTTCCCTGGCAAACTCACACTATTAATAAACTAAAATTTATTTGTACCATATACGCCGCTATAAAGCAATTTGTATATACTGTAATTATTTAACAAAAAATATTATTGAATTTTGTGTAAAGGACATTCGTTATTATTGTAATATTTTTTGTAGTAATATTCTCTCTGTATTTAGGATGGTAATATTTCTATATTCATAATATAATTGTGAAATGTGTCAATATCTGCGATAACAAAAATGTAAAATTCAGCCACAGACGAAAATAATGTTGTGGGATTGCAAAGAAATGTTAATAGTCAGCAGTAGTATAAAAGCACCACGTACTGTGGATTCTTTGGTCATCTCCCTGTAGAGCTGAAAGCGAGAGGAAGCTGTGACGAAGCATTTTATGAATGGGTAGACTTCTTTTGTCTGTATCGAGATTTAGCCGCCATTAGAGGAGAAATTACAAACTAATGTGAGTTGAATTATTGTTGTGGTCTAAATATATTATAATTTATCAAAAGTGTGTATTATTAATGTAAATTAGCTTGCCCATGTCATCTATAATATTTCTTTAAAGAATTTTCAGCATTTTTAGCGGTGTTGCTGGGCTGTGCCGCGACCGATCGATTTGCAGCGGCGGCACATTTAAAAAATTGTTCCGCTAAGAAAAATTAACCAAACCCGTAAATCGGGAACAGATAAAAATTTGCAGTGAATTAAGAAAATGTTCTTCTTTTACAGCGATCCTGAGACTGACGGATTTTAAACTAGTTTCACATTTGTGCATTCATAGGCGGACAGTTAATGTTGAAATTTAACAATTTTGGTTCTTTCATATAACTTAAATGTATAGTGAAGTGTGTTTTATCAGTGATAATTAAACGTCGGCTTGGCAATATTTAACCATTTTCTGCTAATAGAGACAGTCTTGTGTTCCATAGCTAACGCCGGGAAAGAATTCAGTAAATATTGTAAAAAAAAAAAAACCACTGCATTTAGAAAATGTGTGCCAAGGCCGAATTATGTAAAGGATTTAATTCTCAACTAAATATTCTTAATCAGTTAATATGAGTTCACGTAATTTTAAATGTACTTAATTCCGTGTAAATGAATTTTTTATTACCACACGTAAATAAGAGGTAGGTTCTTCAACAAAGTTCGCACGCAAAGAAAGAAAGGTAAAGAAAATTAACTAAAAAACTAATTTAAAAAAGGTAACTGATTATTATTCTTTAATGGAATTTCATTTAAGTTGGCATTTCATTAAATTGGCGCCCAACGTGGGGCTCGAATATGCAGTGGCCACAAAATACCCATGAGATAACTAGGAAATTTTTGTAGTCGAACTTTGTTGGAGAACAACTAATAATTTTTTCATGTATTGTATGTATTGCCTAACCAATATTGTGTGGTAATACCTGTATATGATTTTTTGCATGAGAACACTATATACCCAGAGGCAAGCTGAAGAAGAGAGCTCATTATATCGAAAAATTAATTACCTACCACAATACCAGGGGGCAGCTGCACCCAAGATAGATCACCAAAAGGTAAAGCTACAGTGTAGTTGTCCTGTGGGTAGTAAAGTAGCCTCAGTGCAGTGTTCTCGGATCATTAGTGGTGTGCTTGTTGTTAGTGTTCTTTTTCAAAAATAACAGGACATTTGAGTAGTTAGTCACTGTAGTATATAATAAGTGTATTTCAACAAATGACCATTTCTTGTGTGATTATGTCAGTGAAACCTGAGTGTTAGGATATTTAGTTCAGATTTTGTTTCTTTTGTTGACTATGGTTAGATTGCGTAGTCAGAAAGATATCAACATGGATAATGAACAACAGTTAGCAAGCAGTGATACCGAGTTAGAAATTGAGGCACAAAGTAATGTTAGTGGCGTAGTTCAGGAAGTACAATGTGAGAATCTGGGGGCAGAAGGGTAAGAAATGTTGCCACTGCCAGCCAGTGATTCAGTTGATAGTAGAAATACTGTGCCACCCACAAGCACTAGACACGCACCAGAGAGTGGTGAGGTGTCAGAAGTGCAATCATTAAGAGTTATGTTCGAGCGCATGCTCAATTTCCAAGCTGAATTTGCACGTATGCAAGCAGAACGCGATAGAGAACGTGATGCTAAAGAAGCAGAGCGTGATCGACGCCTGCATGAGAGAGACTTGCAGTTAATGCAATCTTTGGAAACTATGCAAAGTGAGATTGTTAGTTTGAAACCAAACTATGAAATAATACCCAAAGCGGTGCAAGAACTGAGCGAAAGAGTAGATAGTATCCAAGTGGCTAACGCCAGTATCGTAGATGAAATCAGTGTACTGGCTAACAGGATGGAACAATTAGAAATTGACACAAGTCAAGTAATTGAGCACAAAATGACCGAACAAGTGCACAAATTTGAAAACGAATTTATAAAAAAAAAATAGATGAGAAGGTGCACGCCGCGATTGAAGCCAAAGACGTGGGCTCCAATATGGAAATACAGGACCTAAAAAAGGCGGTACACACTGACATTCCGCTGTGGCAGCGGAATGTCAACCGTCGTCTTGCCGAGCTAGAAATCAGCTTGCTGCACGGCGACGCACAGGCGTGTGTCACGCCAGCCAGGTCCAACAATGATAGGCATATAAATACAGCAGTAAAAAATTGCGACTGCGAGACAGAACAGGCAACCAATGTTAGCGAAACAAATAAATGTCACTCCAAAATAGTGATTGAAGAAAGTCTGATTAGAAACCGACAGTTTCAGATCTTTACAACGGAGAAGAAATCTGTTCACCCTGTAGTGTTTATCAAGGGATTTAGAAACATTTTGCCTAGCGTTTGGAGTCATACACAGAAAATACACTTCGTTATGTCTTACATACAAGGAGATGCTGCATTATGGGCAACCGAAGCAGCTGACAGTTGCGACACATATGAGCAATTTGAAAAGGCATTCTTGGCCAAATATTGGTCAACATGTATTCAGGAGAGATTACGGAAAGAGGTATATAATCCAGAGCCGTATTCTCCACGATTAGGCAATTTGCGAATATATTTTGAGAAGTACATTAATAAGACCCGTTACTGGGACGAGCAGATTTCATCCCGGGATTTGATCAGACTTTTGAAATCACACTTGCCGATACACGTAAAGGAAAAGCTTACACACGTGCCGGAGAACGACATTGAACATTTCTTGTCTGTTCTGGACTCAATTGACCTGATTCAAGAGGATGTTAAGGCAGCCTCTGAACAGGGTAGAAGTAGCGGAAACGGTTACAGAAATGGTCGAAATAACACGCCTCCACCAAATAATGGAAACGGCGGAGGTAACAATAGGAGACAAGATTATGTACAAAACGGGAATAGAGGTAGAGACCGGAACGGCAATAGTCCGCCGGTGAATAATGACCGGAAAAGGAGGTTCGATGACGGATATGAAACAGGCCCACCAAGCAATAGTAGATGGAAAAATGCCAGGGGGCCGTGGAACACTAATACCTATAACGATGCAAACCGAACTTGGCCACAGAACCAGAGGCCCAGTCCGGACCGGCAAAACAGTGAAGGATATGACAATAACCGACCGCCACCACAAAATGCGCCAATTGCGCAACCGTGGCGGCCGACGCAACACAACTTACACATAGTGGAGGTCAGCGACACAGAGCAGCCACACCCATCCACCTGTAATAATTCAACAAACTAGATTCAGCCGAGATACGCTCTCCATCGTCGGCTGAGGTTTGGAGTGAGAGCAGCCCGACACAGAACAAAACATCGAGAATCTGTATCCTCAGGTATAATGACGGGGTACAGATTGGACATGAATTAATAACTGAACCATCCACGTGCATAAAGGAGCACAAAGACAAAGTACAAGCGATAATAGAGATCAAAATTAACAATATTGATGTGCAAGCAATCGTAGATACAGGTGCTACTGTCGGTGTCATGAGTATGGACTTATTCAGAGTACTGGGGAAAGAAAAGCGTATGCTGACTTTTCCTGTGAACAATTGCAAAGTCACTGGAGCCATAAGTGCACAGCGACAAATAATTAAACTCCAAGTGCGGGTAGAGATGTAAATAGGGGAAGAAGCCATAGCGTGCTCATTCCTGGTAGTAAAGGGTTTAAAGGTAGCCTGCATTTTGGGGGTAGATTTTTTGAGAGATAGGGACGCAGTAATCGACCTTTCTCGGGGAAAATTAAGTTTGATGAACGCGAGTAGGAGGATAGAATTGTCCATGCTCAGATCTGAAGAGGTACCTGTGCCTAATTGTAATGCTATTAACATAAAATGTAGGAATCAGTGGATACTACATTTAGACAATCATTCTCTAGGACAAAATATCTATTATCCAGACGTACTAAGTGATCAATTAAAAGCAAATGTGGACGCACTTGTGAACAAAGTATCACAGTCCGAAAATTTGAACTCAATGCAACAGCAGGATTTGGTACAGTTATTATCTAACTATGCAGATGTACACTCCTGGAAATTGAAATAAGAACACCGTGAATTCATTGTCCCAGGAAGGGGAAACTTTATTGACACATTCTTGGGGTCAGATACATCACATGATCACACTGACAGAACCACAGGCACATAGACACAGGCAACAGAGCATGCACAATGTCGGCACTAGTACAGTGTATATCCACCTTTCGCAGAATGCAGGCTGCTATTCTCCCATGGAGACGATCGTAGAGATGCTGGATGTAGTCCTGTGGAACGGCTTGCCATGCCATTTCCACCTGGCGCCTCAGTTGGACCAGCGTTCGTGCCGGACGTGCAGACCGCGTGAGACGACGCTTCATCCAGTCCCAAACATGCTCAATGGGGGACAGATCCGCAGATCTTGCTGGCCAGGGTAGTTGACTTACACCTTCTAGAGCACGTTGGGTGGCACGGGATACATGCGGACGTGCATTGTCCTGTTGGAACAGCAAGTTCCCTTGCCGGTCTAGGAATGGTAGAACGATGGGTTCGATGACGGTTTGGATGTACCGTGCACTATTCAGTGTCCCCTCGACGATCACCAGTGGTGTACGGCCAGTGTAGGAGATCGCTCCCCACACCATGATGCCGGGTGTTGGCCCTGTGTGCCTCGGTCGTATGCAGTCCTGATTGTGGCGCTCACCTGCACGGCGCCAAACACGCATACGACCATCATTGGCACCAAGGCAGAAGCGACTCTCATCGCTGAAGACGACACGTCTCCATTCGTCCCTCCATTCACGCCTGTCGCGACACCACTGGAGGCGGGCTGCACGATGTTGGGGCGTGAGCGGAAGACGGCCTAACGGTGTGCGGGACCGTAGCCCAGCTTCATGGAGACGGTTGCGAATGGTCCTCGCCGATACCCCAGGAGCAACAGTGTCCCTAATTTGCTGGGAAGTGGCGGTGCGGTCCCCTACGGCACTGCGTAGGATCCTACGGTCTTGGCGTGCATCCGTGCGTCGCTGCGGTCCGGTCCCAGGTCGACGGGCACGTGCACCTTCCGCCGACCACTGGCGAAAACATCGATGTACTGTGGAGACCTCACGCCCCACGTGTTGAGCAATTCGGCGGTACGTCCACCCGGCCTCCCGCATGCCCACTATACGCCCTCGCTCAAAGACCGTCAACTGCACATACGGTTCACGTCCACGCTGTCGCGGCATGCTACCAGTGTTAAAGACTGCGATGGAGCTCCGTATGCCACGGCAAATTGGCTGACACTGACGGCGGCGGTGCACAAATGCTGCGCAACTAGCGCCATTCGACGGCCAACACCGCGGTTCCTGGTGTGTCCGCTGTGCCGTGCGTGTGATCATTGCTTGTACAGCCCTCTCGCAGTGTCCGGAGCAAGTATGGTGGGTCTGACACACGGGTGTCAATGTGTTCTTTTTTCCATTTCCAGGAGTGTATTTTCAGAACGAACAGGAATTGTTAAGGGATATCAACACAATATCGAGGTGAAGCCTCACAAAACCTACTGTCGAGCCTCATACTCCATTCCTTAGTCCAAGAAGGAAATAGTAGCTATCTCTTAGCAGATCCCCACTCAGAGAGAGTACGGGGACTGTATCCGCGTAAGGATGTAAAAATATTCCTACAGTAAATGACTAATAATCCTATGTGTTATGTGTAAAAAAAAGGGACACCATTCTTTTGAAAATGAATGAACATTAATGATGTGTTATCTGTAGAGATAATGTACTAATGTGGAAGTATTTAGTTATAAGAATATGATTGACTTTCTCTTTTGTTTATGAATATTTGTGTTATGTCTTCTTTTAATTAGTGTTAGCTTAAACATGCTCTAAATGTCTGCACAGATAACCTGATTAGTGCAATTATTTATAGTGTTAAATTGTGACAGAGATCAGTGAGGAGGAACATTTTAATAGTGATTAGTTTGTGTACTGCATAATATTCTATATGTGTGTCAAACTTGAAATATTTCTTTGTACAATCTTTTCTATTATATGTATGTATGTATATATGTAGCTGTCAAATTGACAGATTCGAACCCAGAATAATACCAATAATATGAGACCCTGAGAACTTTATTTTCAAACCAGTGTTATCAAAGAGAATAATGCACCCAGTAGTGACCCGAGGGCACCATGGGAGGCAAACTTATTGCAAATTTAAGTAACGCAAAGTTACGCACAAAGAAGCTTCAATTGAAGCATGTGCAGATCCAATCAGTAAAAAGGAGCTAGCCTGATACAGTCCAAGTCAATTTTAGCCTACAGAGACTACACTGTAGTTGCCGGCCGAAGTGGCCGTGCGGTTAAAGGCGCTGCAGTCTGGAACCGCAAGACCGCTACGGTCGCAGGTTCGAATCCTGCCTCGGGCATGGATGTTTGTGATGTCCTTAGGTTAGTTAGGTTTAACTAGTTCTAAGTTCTAGGGGACTAATGACCTCAGCAGTTGAGTCCCATAGTGCTCAGAGCCATTTGAACCATTTTTAGACTACACTGTAGTTACGTAAGACCTTGCAAGTAAAGTGAGACATAATTTCAAAGGAGTTATTGAACAATATGCCTGTATCCGGCTGGAATGCACAAATAAAATCTACGCGAACATAAATATAGATGATTTTTGGGCAAACTAATACGAAATTTTAATATTTGTTACCATGTACGCAAATATCACACACCTTGGTAAAGAGCGAACAAAGAAGTTACGAATGTGCTGTTAAAAAAATTGCACAACAGACATTGTAAATGAAAAAACTTAAACAAAAGCGCAATATTGTGTGGCAGAGACAGACAGTGACTGTTAAACCTGCAACAATACGTCACGAGGTTGTTTTGAACAAGTGTGTGCAAGTGGACAAGGAACTAGTACGACACGAACAGTGAGCCGATAACGGACGGTGGACCAAGTTAGTGTCAAACTATAACTCTTTTTGTGTCAAGGGACGCTAGGAAAGCGCATTGACTACAGAGATACATTTTGTCCTAAGGTGAAAACTTGCGTGTGACTAATGACAAGTCATGACATGGTGAAAAAATATTGTGTGCCCATAAAACGTGTTACTGTGACAACGAAACATTGTGCAAACCAGACTAGTGAAGGCCTACTGAATAATAACTGCCAATAACTGTGTGCGTTTTTTCCACAGCAGGAAAAATGCCCGTAAGGATAGTACACTGTTTGTGAACTTGTTGCATGTTTGCTGGAGCACTGCAAGAAGATGTCACACGGGCGAGCTGATATACAACGCGCATCCGGCTACCTCAGCCATGCAGCGGCCCCAGCAGCCCGTAGCAGACCAGACAGCCACACGCCTCTCCGCGCCGTAGCTGTCAACACCGGAGGCGGTGACCTACACGGAGCCAACGCGCCGCGCCGAGCGCCGCTCAACAATCACTCCGCACCGCTCGCCAACTTCAGCATTATTGACATATTCCAAAATATTTACACAAACTGCATAACATGTCAACGACTCCATTTTTGATAAATATTGAACATTTATTATGTATACCCGTAAACTGATAAGAGAAAATGAACACTAACAAGTGTAGGAGATGGACTTGTAACACGTAGGTAGTGGGAACATTATGAAAAGTGACGCTGTGCTAAATGATTTCAAAAAAACTAAGTGATATATCCTAGGACAAGTGACCTTGCAGTATATCGCAAAATTAATAATAACGAGTTGTTAATCACACACAAAAAACTTTCGTTGAACTGTATGTGACTGTGATATTATGTAACCGTTGATGACAAACTGCTAAATCAATTCAAAAGAATGACTGTTAAAGAGACAAGATTAATCATGAACCAACTGGGATGGCTGGGCTCCGGCACAGTTTTGCCCAGGTTTCCTGTCTGCCTTCGCCCAAATGGGGGAGCCATGAACATATATAACCCTGGGACTAATTAAAAGAGCCATTCCATAAAAAAAAATACAGAATTGTAAAGAACGATACTGGCACCATTGTGTCAAAGTATAGAAACTCTTTGCCAAATGCTGCCAGGGGGCAATGTAACGTTCCCTGGCAAACTCACACTATTAATAAACTAAAATTTATTTGTACCATATACGCCGCTATAAAGCAATTTGTATATACTGTAATTATTTAACAAAAAATATTATTGAATTTTGTGTAAAGGACATTCGTTATTATTGTAATATTTTTTGTAGTAATATTCTCTCTGTATTTAGGATGGTAATATTTCTATATTCATAATATAATTGTGAAATGTGTCAATATCTGCGATAACAAAAATGTAAAATTCAGCCACAGACGAAAATAATGTTGTGGGATTGCAAAGAAATGTTAATAGTCAGCAGTAGTATAAAAGCACCACGTACTGTGGATTCTTTGGTCATCTCCCTGTAGAGCTGAAAGCGAGAGGAAGCTGTGACGAAGCATTTTATGAATGGGTAGACTTCTTTTGTCTGTATCGAGATTTAGCCGCCATTAGAGGAGAAATTACAAACTAATGTGAGTTGAATTATTGTTGTGGTCTAAATATATTATAATTTATCAAAAGTGTGTATTATTAATGTAAATTAGCTTGCCCATGTCATCTATAATATTTCTTTAAAGAATTTTCAGCATTTTTAGCGGTGTTGCTGGGCTGTGCCGCGACCGATCGATTTGCAGCGGCGGCACATTTAAAAAATTGTTCCGCTAAGAAAAATTAACCAAACCCGTAAATCGGGAACAGATAAAAATTTGCAGTGAATTAAGAAAATGTTCTTCTTTTACAGCGATCCTGAGACTGACGGATTTTAAACTAGTTTCACATTTGTGCATTCATAGGCGGACAGTTAATGTTGAAATTTAACAATTTTGGTTCTTTCATATAACTTAAATGTATAGTGAAGTGTGTTTTATCAGTGATAATTAAACGTCGGCTTGGCAATATTTAACCATTTTCTGCTAATAGAGACAGTCTTGTGTTCCATAGCTAACGCCGGGAAAGAATTCAGTAAATATTGTAAAAAAAAAAACACTGCATTTAGAAAATGTGTGCCAAGGCCGAATTACGTAAAGGATTTAATTCTCAACTAAATATTCTTAATCAGTTAATATGAGTTCACGTAATTTTAAATGTACTTAATTCCGTGTAAATGAATTTTTTATTACCACACGTAAATAAGAGGTAGGTTCTACAACAAAGTTCGCATGCAAAGAAAGAAAGGTAAAGAAAATTAACTAAAAAACAAATTTAAAAAAGGTAACTGATTATTATTCTTTAATTGAATTTCATTTAAATTGGCATTTCATTAAAGACGGCGGCGGCGGTGAGATGGAGATGGCGTCGTAGACGAACGAACGTGGCATCAACGGCGGCGAAGACCACGGTTTCGGCACTGTGGACTTACGGTGACGACAGGAACGGCAAAAGGGAACACCAAACACGGCCCGGCATAGGGCAGTAGAACTGCGGTATCGATGTGTCAGGCACGAGCCAGGAGGCGAGGGGCAGCAGCAGCGGCTAGCGAGGAGGCAGCTCAGCTGGCATAGCTGGGCAACGTTAATCGAAAAGTTAACTTCGATAATCGTTAATCCGTTAATAAACAAGTTAAATTCGTTAAACGTCAAAGCATTACTTTACAGGAAATTTATCGGAAGTTAAGGTTGCTGTACATGGGGCCAGTTGTGGCGTCCACTATAACTGGCCAGTACTGGCCGCCACCAATTATGGTGCTACTGGCCTTGCAAATACTTTTTAGTAAATAATCAACAAAAAAATTAGTTATCAAATTATTAAAAAAAATGTTTCATTTTACCATTGAAAGTTTTTCCTTACATTGGAAAATACAATTAAACATTTTCATGTATTAACAATTCTAAAATACTAAAAAGCCAATTTTTAGCTATTTTTATATTTAGTAATTTTCAAGCCATGTACTTAGAATAGAATACGTTAACTTACCAAATTTAATTGAGAGTCTCGAGTTACGACGATGCTGTTTAGAAACGTGTCAGCCGTTCTGAACCAAGGTAGCTTCGGCGTATAAACATCATCAGCCCCAGCTCCGCTTCTTTTTGACGAGATAACTTTTAGTAACTCACCTCTGTATGTTTTCTTGATAGTCTTTATTCTAGCTCTCAAAAACGCAACATCGGGAACAACTACATCCTCACTTTCAAGGTCTTCTTTCAGTTTCAAATTACTACTTTCCCTTTTTGTTTTGTTGGAGTAACCTTCATGGCGTATATTCCACAATAGTTCATAGTTCTGGAACGTTTCTAAAAATGTTTCAATATTATCAGGCCCCCACTTCACTTTCTTCTTAGTACCGGTATCTTTGTTTGCTTCTGAACAAGACATATCAAGTCACCACACGACAGTACGGCACAACTGCTTGATCTAGGCTCAAAAACAACTGCACAGCTCCTCACACGACGGCTGAATCAGCTCTACTGGCGGCCACTACACTTAAGAACCGTCCAATAATGGCCGCCGGTAGATCACGTGACCTGCTACTGGCCGCTTCATCGGCCACTAAAATCAAACGTGTTTGACTTTACTGGCCGCCACTCGCTAATGGCTGTGGAAGGTGCCAGTACCCCTATACACAAGATCAGTAGCACCATAATTGGTGGCGGTCACTACTGGCCGCGTGTAAAGCAGCCTTTAACGTTAATTGTTAATCGTCAACTCGTAACAGTGAAGTTCATGTTGTAGTTGTAGTGAAATGAGCAAGTCAATCAGACGTATTACTGTTGCTTAAATAAATATGTTTTGGCTGGGGAAGTTTAGGTACGACATCAGAGATAAATCGTTTAGTTTTATGATTATTTGGTAATCAATCTTAAATCGCAGTATAAACAAAATTCAGGGCAATCGGATAGTACCTGACATAAAGCGTATATTTTTCTCTTCATGAACATCAACACGTTAAAGTTTTCATCCGAGAGCGAAGCTCGTTTAGGAGACAAAATGACCGTGCCCATAGAAAAAAAAACTTCGACTACAGCACTCATGGGCATAGGAGTTTTTAACAACTTTTAAAATGAATTCGATTCGACGACATGGAAAGGAATCATGTTCGTAACAAAAAAGGTTACTATGCACTGGTCCATGCTAGCTTGAGACACATCGCTGCAAATTGCTGCAGTGTCATAAGACTCTCCAATGCTTCTATGTCGTATTCTTTTAAATGGATTACTGCTGCTGGCTCTGCTTCCGATATGTGAATGCCCAAGATTGGTTTTTTGTTATAGGCTTTCCTCAACCGGAGCTTGTTCGCTCGGTAAACCAGCAAATTTACATCTCGTCCACAGGTCATTTAGGTGCGGAACTGAGTTGTGCACCAAGCAAAATGGAAACTCGTTTGAAAAACTCATTTCAACGAACGATCCACCACCATAACATCCATCTTAACAGAGTCAGTTATGTATATCTTGTTGCACCCACTGGGGTGAAAAGTGTTCGAATGGACATGGCACGTTGTGATTCACCCACTGCCTTCGCCGATTCTTCAAACTGTACACACGATTCACGTACTTTGATTAAGTGTTGTTTCATATCGTTAATGTTCGAAGAGTGAGCCTGAGGCGTAGCACCGTACCGATCCTGTCTTGTAGGCGGATAAGTGGGAGATGTGTCTCAGAGCTGGATAGTGACAGATGGTGACGCGAGACTGGACGCGCACGTAGTTTATGTTTCAGCCGATAGAGGACAGTACTGGGTAGGGGACTGTGATTTAGTTTCGATTGTGCCCACTAGAGTGCACTAAAGTAATAGAATGTTTTTCATAAACTGTTCTAGTATTTTCATAAAGTGTTATTATGTCTTTTTGTGTATGTAAAATGTTATAAATGTGTTTTAGCAGAATGCATGATGCGTGAGTGTGGTTTAAGGTTAATATGAAGCTAATTGTTTAACGAGTTATGTAGTGGGATTTAGTGTGGGAACATTTCGAAGAAGTATGAATGTGGACAAAGGGGATTTTTGTAGAATAGATTTGTAAAGTAAGTTTATGGTAAATGGAAAGTTAATTCAGGTATAAATAACAATAGTAAATAACTTTAAGTATAAACAAAATTTCAGCTTATTAGATAATTACGTCGGTAAAAAGTGCAGACGTTGGTTTTACTATTTTGCGATTGGTTATTGATGAAAAGCGCGGACTGACGCGGGAGAATGTTGTTTTGCTATTGGCTGTTGAGTAAACTGACCAATGGTAAAGCAATATTTTTCGCGCCTTTCCCTGCTGGTAGAGAAGACTGAGAGAATTCTAGAGAGGAGTCGGAGCCTAGCCATGAAACAATTCGAACATGTGTAGTAGTAGTTCCGATGGAAATGATAAGTTGCCAGATCTAGCAGTGTTTCATACATCAAAAGTATGGTAAAATGACGGCATAATTATTCCGATGGATTTTTAGAAATTTCGGAATTTTTAAGTGAATTTTGTGACGGGAAAAGACATATATTCCGCGTGGCGTATTAAGCAGGTCGGTGGCTAAAAACTGTGACTGCATTAGGTACCGACAGACTTGATATTTGTCGAGTATTCTCAATCAAAAACAATCCGTATTTTTGTAGCTATTACGTTTTCGGGGAATGAAACACCATAAACTTGCTAACGTGAGTGAAAGGGATTGTGAGTGACTGTGTTAAGACTAGCACGGGCTTGGCAGTGATACTTGTTCACCTATGTTTCAGAATACATTAATTAAGGATAAAATTTCCAACCTTTCATTTCGTGTGAAAACTTTCTCCCGAAACGTAGATTAGTGATTTTAATTGCAGCCTGGTTCACGTCGAAGTACAGTAGGTTTCTCTCGGCTTCCCTACTGATTATCTGCTGAGACAATGTTCACAGGTAGGTTCATGTTCGTCGCAAAGGGACAGAAGGAACCACGCCGCCGCAAGCTCTAACTCTTGATTTTTTCATGCCAGCACAATTTACAATCGAAAAATATTTGTTCTCTCGAATTGGATACAAATTTAACGTAATCACATAAATGCGCCCACGGATTTTCATCAGTTGTAAAGCTACGATCTGATTCCATGATTTAGTTTTGACGGTCAAACCAGTAACAGCAAGTAGTACTTAACGCGAACTCAGTAAATAGACAACGATAAACTGCCAGTTACATTAATCACGAGCATCTGGGCGTAGTCACACACCTACATGACGCGAACTTGCCAAAACGTGATTTCCGAGGGTGGCACAGCCTCATTTTTGTCATAAATAGCAGGTCCCTACCTAATGATTAACGGACTCAAAGAAAGTTTACGGGAGACACAGGGTCACTTAAAGTTTTTAAAAATTAACGTAAAATTTAATCCGTTACTCGAAAAGTTGTAGTTAACGATTAACGGTGTTGTCCTCAGCAATGTCTGCCGGACGCGCTTTAGCACAGCAAAGACGCGCGCCCCCGCACGTGTTTGCACCGAACTTGCTACGTTGCGTACTCGGCGGCAGAGCAAGGTCACATAGGCGCTGGCTAACATTATCCGGAAGCAACTGCAGGCCGCACAGGGAGTTGCGATCGGCACTCGACCAAGCTAAAGCGAGATAACGGTGTCATCTAATCGCAAAAAAGCGACCACTTTTACAGGTCAGACGCGAATTCAGATCACGATGCTGACACTATATCGTGCGCGAGAGTGTTCGTCAGGGAGGCAGGAATGGAGGCTGTTGTGGACTTCTCAGTAGTCGAAATCAGTACAGGTTTATCCCTTAGGGTTTGTTCAACCAAGACTACTATGACGAGGTATACATGTGGCACTGGAGACTCAATCCCTGCTCGAAAGGCGTAGTAGAGCGGAAAGGTACGTGCTAGCTGATCGAAGGCCGCCAAGCAAGAGAGGGAAGCCACCGATTTCGCTCTCAGGTGCGACCGCATCTCAGGCTAGTGAGCCTTCTCGCCCCCACTGGTCGAGGTTCGTCAACAATCTCGACCAAAGGCGCCCCTTCTTCACCAATCCTACTGCGGAAGAAATGATATCTCCCAACGCGTGCTGAAACTGTGGGCCAGCTGTAGCCTGTCTCTACAGCTTCTTAGCTCTCGACAAGTACTGGAAAACTTTCAAGGAAATAAACTGTTCTCCGTAAAAATCATTAAAAAGTGATGTTTCCTACCCCTTCTAGGCAGGTGGTCTCCTGTACACACATACTGTATATTGTGTACATGTACACGACTGCACACACACACACACACACACACACACACATATACTCCTGGAAATGGAAAAAAGAACACATTGACACCGGTGTGTCAGACCCACCATACTTGCTCCGGACACTGCGAGAGGGCTGTACAAGCAATGATCACACGCACGGCACAGCGGACACACCAGGAACCGCGGTGTTGGCCGTCGAATGGCGCTAGCTGCGCAGCATTTGTGCACCGCCGCCGT
Organism: Schistocerca nitens; assembly: GCF_023898315.1. Taxonomy (NCBI): domain Eukaryota; kingdom Metazoa; phylum Arthropoda; class Insecta; order Orthoptera; family Acrididae; genus Schistocerca; species Schistocerca nitens. Next base: position 905,733,357 of record NC_064615.1, read on the forward strand.
CAGTGTCAGCCAGTTTGCCGTGGCATACGGAGCTCCATCGCAGTCTTTAACACTGGTAGCATGCCGCAACAGCGTGGACGTGAACCGTATGTGCAGTTGACGTACTTTGAGCGAGGGCGTATAGTGGGCATGCGGGAGGCCGGGTGGACGTACCGCCGAATTGCTCAACACGTGGGGCGTGAGGTCTCCACAGTACATCGATGTTGTCGCCAGTGGTCGGCGGAAGGTACACGTGCCCGTCGACCTGGGACCGGACCGCAGCGACGCACGGATGCACGCCAAGACCGTAGGATCCTACGCAGTGCCGTAGGGGACCGCACCGCCACTTCCCAGCAAATTAGGGACACTGTTGCTCCTGGGGTATCGGCGAGGACCATTCGCAACCGTCTCCATGAAGCTGGGCTACGGTCCCGCACACCGTTAGGCCGTCTTCCGCTCACGCCCCAACATCGTGCAGCCCGCCTCCAGTGGTGTCGCGACAGGCGTGAATGGAGGGACGAATGGAGACGTGTCGTCTTCAGCGATGAGAGTCGCTTCTGCCTTGGTGCCAATGATGGTCGTATGCGTGTTTGGCGCCGTGCAGGTGAGCACCACAATCAGGACTGCATACGACCGAGGCACACAGGGCCAACACCCGGCATCATGGTGTGGGGAGCGATCTCCTACACTGGCCGTACACCACTGGTGATCGTCGAGGGGACACTGAATAGTGCACGGTACATCCAAACCGTCATCGAACCCATCGTCCTACCATTCCTAGACCAGCAAGGGAACTTCCTGTTCCAACAGGACAATGCACGTCCGCATGTATCCCGTGCCACCCAACGTGCTCTAGAAGGTGTAAGTCAATTACCCTGGCCAGCAAGATCTCCGGATCTGTCCCCCATTGAGCATGTTTGGGACTGGATGAAGCGTCGTCTCACGCGGTCTGCACGTCCAGCACGAACGCTGGTCCAACTGAGGCGCCAGGTGGAAATGGCATGGCAAGCCGTTCCACAGGACTACATCCAGCATCTCTACGATCGTCTCCATGGGAGAATAGCAGCCTGCATTGCTGCGAAAGGTGGATATACACTGTACTAGTGCCGACATTGTGCATGCTCTGTTGCCTGTGTCTATGTGCCTGTGGTTCTGTCAGTGTGATCATGTGATGTATCTGACCCCAGGAATGTGTCAATAGAGTTTCCCCTTCCTGGGACAATGAATTCACGGTGTTCTTATTTCAATTTCCAGGAGTATATATATATGTGTGGGTTTTCTCTTTCATCTGATGCTGCTAGTCCCATTTCCATTGTATATACATTGTGAGTCACTAACTATTGCCGCCAAGAATAACTCCGAAAGTATGATAGGAGCTGAAAAGTTTGTGTGACAAATGTTGCATGGGACAACGGGGGCTATAATATGACTCTGGTTTTCTGTTGCTAGGTGGGGTCGCTTCAGAGATAAGAAGGTCAACATTGTTTTTATTTTTTTAATGGGATTCTATAGTTTGGTACTTATTTTCTGATAGCGGCTACCGAGCCGAATCCAATAATGTGTAACAGTAAGGTCTTTGAAGATCAACAAAGGTAAAAAAGGTGGCATAAACGTCCATTTACAGAAGGTGTTCGAAGAGATGACCATTGGTATCAATGCAGTGCCGCAAACTTCTTATCATGGATTGAGTGGTATTCCTCATCACTTCGACACTTACCGAAGCACATGCACTGACAATTCTCTCTCGTATATCGTGCAAATAGTAAATATTCGCCGAATACGGCATATCCATCTAACGTGCCATTGACATGTGAACACCATTTGAAGGTTTCGCAATGCAAAACTAACGGTAAGACTAGTATCGTCGAATCAAGCGAATGTGAATGATGTATTCCTTCGAAGAACAAGTCGATATGCTTCTCATTTACGGAGAATACCAACGGAATTCAGTGAGAGCTAGGGACTTTTACGCTGAAAGATAACCTCAACATACTCATCCTACACGTTGTACATTTAAATACGTGTATTATAAATCGAGAAAAACTGCATCTTTAACGCATCGGAAACATATTGTAAGTAGGCTGTTTAGGTTTTTATGTTGGTAACGTCACGTAGCGCTCTGTATGAAAATCACTGGCCGTGCTGTGTGCAGTCCGTGGCTGGTTGGCATTGTTGCAATATTCGCTATTGTAGTGTTGGGCAGTTGGACGTGAACAGTGCGTAGCGTTGCGCAGTTAGAAGTGAGCCGCCAGCAGTGATGGGTGTGGGGAGAGAGATGGCAGGGTTTTGAGAGCGGACGATCTGGACGTGTGTCCGTCAGAAAAAGGAAATTTGTAAGACTGGATGTCATGAGACTTCTGAACACTATTAAGGTAAATACATTGTTTGTTCTCCATTAAAATCTTTCATTTGCTAACTATGCCATCAGTAGTTAGTGCCTTCAGTAGTTAGAATCTTTTATTTAGCTGGCAGTATTGGCGCTCGATGTATTGCAGTAGTTCGAGTAACGAAGATTTTTGTGAGGTTAGTGATTCATGAAAGGTACAGGTGATTGTTCTTCAGGGCCATTCTTTTGTAGGGATTATTGAAAGTCAGACTGCGTTGCGGTAAAAAAAAAAAAAATAATAATACAGTTTAGTGTTGACCAGAATAAGTAACGAGAGAAATGTCTGAGTACCTACAGTTTTGCTCAGCTGTTTGAAAATCAAATAACGTAGAGGTTTTCCAGCACTGTCATTTAAAAATTTTTCTAAGGGGATGTTTCAATATCCAGCGAAGGAAAATTACTAACGAGGAAACGGAAATTGATACTCTTGCCACAGAGGTTCGAGATCCCTTGCGTCAAATCGCAAGGAAATCTGGCATGAGCCAGAGTAGTGTTGTTCGTGTTCTGCATCGCCATAAATATCATCCTTACCATATCAGTCTCCACCAAGAATTAACTGGTACGGATTGTATGCGTCGCACTGAATTCTGCCGATGGGCTCAACTTCAGATTCAGAGGGATGACACATATATTAATTTGATTTTATTTACTGACGAGGCTACATTCACGAAACATGGAAATGTTAATTTGCATAGCATGCATGACTGGGTAACTGAAAATCTATGTTGGCTGCGGCACGTGGCACACCAGAAACTGTGGTCGCTCAATGTACGGTGTTGGATTCTGGAGGAAAAAATTATAGTCCCCTGTTTTATCGAAGGAAATCTTAATGGTAGAAAGTACATCACATTCCTGCAAGAAACATTAGGTCTGTTGTTGGAAGAAATAGTTTTAGGAACAAGGAGCAGAATGTGGTATCAACATGATGGGTGTCCGACACATTTTTCGCTGATGGCTAGAAACGAGTTGCACATACAATTCCCAAAACGTTGGATTTGACGCGGAGGAGATGTGTCGGGGCCGGCTCGTTAGCCAGACTTGACGCCTCTGGATTTTTTCTTGGGGGGGATTCGTAACAGACATTGTTTATAAAGACGTTCCAACTACACCTGAAGATATGCGAGAGAGAAATGTCAGAGCATGTGCTTCGACGAGTGCCGATGGGATAAGGAATACCACTCAATCCATGAGAAGAATATTTCAGCACTGCATTGATACCAACGGTCGTCACTTCGAACACCTTCTGTACATGGACGTTCATGCCACCTTTGTTGATCTTCAAAGACCTTACTGTTACACCTCACTGAATTTTTCTCGATAGCAAACTATAGCATCCCATTTAAAAAAACAAAGTTGACCTTCATACATCTGAAGCGACCGCACCTAGCAACAAAAAACTAACGTCATATTATGGCCCCCGTTGTCCCATGCAACATTTGTCCCACAAACTTTTCAGGTCCTATCATACTTTCGGAGTTATTCTTGGTGGCAATAGTTAGTGACTCACCCTATATATATTAACAGAAACAAAAGCATTGATTAAATATAAATTCTCTATATCGAAAGAAATGTAAATATCAAATTCAGAATGATCACAAATAAAATATAAATATTGTGAAAAGAATAAGGACTGTATATAGAAACCAAATTGGAAACGTAATATTTAAGTTCCTTTTCTCTGCACTAGCTTTAGAGTAATAATGTATCTGGTAGTCATAAACCATAAGCAAAATAAATAAATAAATAAATAAATAAAAATAAAAAAATAAAATAAATAAATAAATAAAAATAAAATAAAAAAACACGACAAACTGCAGGTGCGGATTTCTGACTAGAAATGGAGGAAAAAAGGTCCTGCGAAGATGTGTCCAGAAATGGACTGTGTGCTTGTAACAACAAAACGTTCCGGAACACAGTACAGAGCTGTATCGCGTCCACGACATAACAGATATTCAAAGTGGCCTCGATGGGACTGCAGGTGACACGGATAGAAATGGCTGTCATGTAGGATACACATCATCGTACTTTGGATTACGTCATGTTGGCGGCCCCCTTGCCTGGAGCTTGAACGAGGGTTCGTCTCAATGTCGTGCGGAATCCAGTTCTCCAAATCTCGTGTACGCACTGTTCGCCGCCTCCCTGCACATTCGTCTGTCTGAAAGGACTCATGATCACACAAAAGCCCAAAAGGAGCTTCAAATGTTGAGCGATGTGGTTGGTGTCTGTGAAGGCACTTGTTTTGGTATAGCCATCCGGCCTCTCGACCGTATCCATCTGGTTGGCCGTACACAAACACCACTTCGGTTTGTTTCCGACACGAATACTGAACCACCCTGCGGCGCCAACCACACAGCCTGCAACACGCGAGCAACACGCGGCACGTCATCGCCATCTACCGCGGCAACGCTGCATTTCCGGACACATGTTTACAGGCACTGTTTTATAGTCAGGAATCCGTCCGTGCAATTTGTCGGTATTACTAATGTTTACCCTGTATGTCGCACCCCCGCAAGAACAGCCACACAACTCAAAAATACAATACTTGAGGAAAATCGACTTAAGGAATTCTGTACAACTTATGCTGAAATAGTATAAGCGTCCTATAAATTTCAAGTAAGTAGTTTTGGCAGTAAATTCCATTATAGTCTACACAACAGTGAGATGGACATGTAGTTCAGTTCTCGTCGAATGTGAGGTGTTATCAGGTAATTACTAAGTAATTCTCTGAGTTGTGTCGCTTTTCTTGATATTCTAAAAACTTTATTTTGTTATGACCTCTCGTAAAAACTTTTGTCACTTGTAAACCCAAATTATAGTTTAAATATAATACACTACTGGCCATTAAAATTGCTACCCCGAAAAGAAAAGCAGATGGTAAACGGGTATTCATTGGACAAATATATTATACTAGAACTGACATGTGAATACATTTTCACGCAATTTGGGTGCATAGATCCTGAGAAATCAGTACCCAGAACTACAAACTCTGGCCGTAATAACGGCCTTGATACGCCTGGGCATTGAGTCAAACAGAGCTTGGATGGCGTGTACAGGTACAGCTGCCCATGCAGCTTCAACACGATGTCACAGTTCATCAAGAGTAGTGATTGCCGTGTTGTGACGAGCCAGTTGCTCGGCCACCATTGGCCAGATGTTTTCAATTGGCGAGAGATCTGGAGAATGTGCTGGCCAGGGCAGCAGTCGAACATTTTCTGTGTCCAGAAAGACCCGTACAGGACCTGCAACATGCAGTCGTGCATTCTCCTGCTGAAATGTAGGGTTTCGCAGGGATCGAATGAAAGGTAGAGCCACGGGTCGTAACACATCTGAAATGTAGCGTCCAAAGTTCAAAGTGCCGTCAATGCGAACAAGAGGTGACCGAGACGTGTAACCAATGGCACCCCATACCATCACGCCAGGTGATACGCCAGTATGGCGATGACGAATACACGCTTCCAGTGGGCGTTCACCGCGATGTCGCCAAACACGGATGCGACCATCATGATGCTGTAAATAGAACCTGGATTCATCCAAAAAATGACGTTTTGCCATTCGTGCAGCCAGGTTCGTCGTTGAGTTCACCATCGCAGGCGCTCCTGTCTGTGACGTAGCATCAAGGGTAACCGCAGCCATGGTCTCCGAGCTGATAGTCCATGCTGATGCAAACGTCGTCGAACTGTTCGTGCAGATGGCAGTTGTCTGTTGACTCAGGGATCGAGACGTGGCTGCACGATCCGTTACAGCCATGCGGATAAGATGCCTGTCATCTCGTCTGCTAGTGATACAAGGCCGTTGGGATCCAGCACGGCGTTCCGTATTACCCTCCTGAAACCACCGATTCCATATTCTGCCAACAGTCATTGGATCTCGACATACGCGAGCAGCAATGTCACGATACGATAAACCGCAATCGCGATAAGTTACAATACGACCTTTATCAAAGTCGGAAACGTGATGGTACGCATTTCTCCTTCTTACACGAGGCATCACAACAACGTTTCACCAGGCAACGCCGGTCAACTGCTGTTTGTGTATGAGAAATCGGTTGGAAACTTTCCTCATGTCAGCACGTTGTAGGTGTCGCCACCGGCGCCAACCTTGTGTGAATGCTCTGAAAAGCTAATCATTTGCATATCACAGCATCTTCTTCCTGTCGGTTAAAATTCGCATCTGTAGCACGTCATTTTCGTGGTGTAGCAATTGTAATGGCCAGTAGTGTACTTACTGTAATATATTACGAGATTAGAACTTCCATCTGGCAAATGGTTCAAATGGATCTGAGCATTATGGGACTTAACATCTATGGTCATCAGTCCCCTAGAACTTAGAACTACTTAAAGCTAACTAACCTAAAGGCATGATACAACACTCAGTCATCACGAGGCAGAGAAAATCCCTGACCCCGCCGGGAATCGAACCCGGGAACCCGGGCGCGGGAAGCGAGAACGCTACCGCACTACCACGAGCTGCGGACTTACCATCTGGCAAAATTAGTACTTAATTTGAAATAAAAAATGAAAAAGAAGTTGACATTGTTGTATTAGAAACATGAAAAGGACAGTTTATGAAAATTAATGCAATTTAATAAGGAACATCAATTAGGTACAATTTAAGTACCACAGTTTACGAAGAAATAGAATCATAGATGGGATTATAAAATGCAGGAATACTTTTCTCCGGGAAAAGGGATTCAATACGAACTGTCCCTCCGTCACTTCTTGTACTGTTACTATGTTTTATTATACAGAAGTCACCAAGTTATTTCAGGGAGGACTTTGCGCAAAATTTTACTTAATAATTGGAATATTTTCTTATTTAACATTTTCTTATGTTGAGGAGCCTGAAGGCCGCAGGTCTATTGTTTAGTAGAGATATGTAACTGTTATGTTTTTCTAAAATTATGGGTATATTTTTTTAATGAATGATTTCATTAACAATTTTTATTAATTTTTGAATTGTCTGTTTTCTTTTTTTCAAATAAATCTATATGAAAGGTAAAGGTCCCCTAATGCTCAATCAATCCTTCCGCCCATTGGCTTCCAGCTTCCTGTTACATTTTTGGTAGCAGAGCGAGCTCGACTGATAGCGCGGGGGAGGATTATTCTTAGCGTTAACTAGTAGATATTTACTATTTTGTATTATCCAGAATGCCTACTGTTGACAAGGATCTCGCTTGTCTGAGGCGAGGTGAGATTGTTTACGAATTGGAGGGACGTGGGCTAGAACCAAGGGGTACGGTACAGGAGTACTTAAAGTACCCACACCCAATTAGGGAAGCTCGACCGTCATTGCTATTTGTGACACACAGGTAAAAATCGTGAAATTATTCAGGATACAAGCAGTTGTTTCGCTGGTCAAATGCGTCGAGTGCAGGCCCATTTCGATTATTTTATCTATAGACTGAACAACTTGCTCGGCGTTCAGGCGCAACAGGTGAGGGAAATACATGTTCATAGTGCGGCGATTAGAGAATGGTTTAAGGAAAATGATAACGTCGCGGGCATGAATTCGGGCAGTAATTTAGTAGTCCGTGAGGAGGATGAGGAGCGAATGATTAGGAATGTTCTGGTGTAACCTCAAGCGCCGGAACAAGGAGGAAGAACGAAAGACCTGAAAAGGTGGTGAGGCGACGTCAGCCAATAGCTCGCTGACAAGGACCGCACCGAGCCAGAAACGACCTCTGCAATAAGTGAACATAAGCGCCGCTCCTTCCAGCCTCGGCCAGGTTAGTGAACAGCATTAGTACTGCCTAGCAGAGAGTGCTACGATGTCAGTTATAAGTGATCCATATCCATTGCTTGTATGGGCACTGTCTGTAGCAAAGAACATATACAGCAAAGGACTCGGATTTATGTTGCATGTTGTCGCCCATCGCTTGAGACACCATTATTATTACAAAGTTAATTATTGTCAGTCTGCTTTATTGAAATAAAATCACTAATGTTATTTGCTTGAATTGTTGTATAGCATTCCGAGACAGCAGCATCCCTTAGGCACCCTATAGGAGATGAGTGGGCAAGACCCCACAGGCTACAAAATATGTTGCGAGCTATTGTGGATCAGTGTGCTAGCAGTTCGCTAGATCCGATCAGTCCAGTTTTGAATTATTGTATTTTTCTTTAGAATGTGAGTGGAAAGCCTTGGCAATGGAAATAAGTGATACGGAGGCTTTTAGGTTAATTGCTGTTACGTTAAAGGATCGGCCGCGCGAGGAAATGTTGAAGGCCATTCAACATAAGGAATCTTGAGGGGAATGCAGGTTCCGAATAATTAAACTCACTCCACTTTCTAACAATACTATCACTTGTAAAGTAGGTTAGAAATCAGATTAATAATGTTGCTCACGCAGCATATGTTCGCTTTATCGGGCAACAACAAAGCTATTGACTGTGGATGGTATCGTCGGATTGGAAATAATGAAGTCACTGTAAAAAAAGTCATTAATTTTGGCACTTATCTTGAATGGATTCCCACGTAGGTTTCGTCGAAGTTGCTATGGCTCATCTTGTTGATTCTAGGTGATTCTACTTTGACTGCTAGAAGGTCCAGATCTGTATTTTAGCAGTATTTGAAGACCTAACAAATGCGTTTTTAAGGAAATTTTTAATAATCAAACAATCCCAGATCAGAACAATGGTATGGTAGAAATAATTTTTGACTTAGTGTTCACGATCCACATTTTCATTGAACTTCTTGTAAAATCACATATACTTCTTCTTAATTGTCACATCATCAAGAAAACAGTTTTGTATCAATATTCATATACTTAATTTCCACTTTAACCAAACACAAGACTTGGCTGTTCTTTTACAAAGCGAAATAACAACTTAACTTCTGCAAAGTGAAACAAAGACTGCTCTGTGCGCATTCGCGCCAAAACGTCTCACAGAAATTAATACACACTAGAACCACACTGTAATATATCGATACATCGGAGTACCTATACCTTAATAAAATCAAATGTGAACATTGTCACAAAAATATGTTTGTTACTTCGCATAAAAGTAGTATGATATTACTGGTATCGAGAACTGGAGTTGGAGTGCCGTAATGGTTACGTAAATAAAGAACCATTACAACCTCGAACACTGAGAGAAGTAATGTATTACTTCTATGAAATGGAGCAAATTTTCAACGAACCCTTTGTTAATTACGTTCGTCGTATTAAGAGGAATATAGGAGCGCTGGCTCTTAATTACACGGAGGAACAGGTTGCAAGACATCTGTTGGAAGGATTGAATTCTGAAAATAGGCAGAGGCACCTTTCTGGAATTCAATAAACTTGTAAGACAAATTCAAGTTAGGAAGTACTTTGATCACCGCAGAGAGAAACGTGCGGGTAAAAATTTGCTAACTAAGAATGTTTTCACTTCGGAACGATCAGTTCGTACGGAGGAGACTAGGTCGTCGAAATGCCATAACTCGGCATTGAAGTGTTGGCATTGTAATAAAGCAGATCATATAAAAAGGGACTGTATGGGGAGACCTGGCAACCAGAATTGTGACAAGTTCTATAGCAGGGACAGGACAAGTTCATATGTGTCATTAGGAATACGTCGAACAAGCAATAGCCGTTTATTTGTATTGCCTTGGCTAATGAGCTAGTTTGTGCGTTTTTGGATTTACGCAGTACCGTCTGGGTAGCTGACTATGACTGGTTCACCGAACATCAGGCACACCGCAAAGGAGAAAGACTATAGGTGGACAGGGCGCTTCGTATCACAGCAGGTAAATCTACTCTAACAGTCAAAGTAATTTTGCTAGTGAAAGTGGTTTTGGGGGGGATTTTGCATGGAAAATTGATATGAAACTTGTGAAAAATCTGACCACAGCTTGTATACTTGGAGCCAATTTTATAAAGAAGGTAGGTTTGATCTAGGACTGGGCTGGATGGAATTTTCAAAAAAATGGTCCAAATGGCTCTGATCACTATGGGACTTAACAGCTCTGGTCATCAATTCCCTAGAACTTAGAACTACTTAAACCTAACTAACCTAAGGACATCACACACATCCATCCCCGAGGCAGGATTCGAACCTGCGACCGTAGCAGTCGCGCGGTACCGGACTGAGCGCCTAGAACCGCGAGACCACCGCGGCCGGCGAGAGAATTTTCATTTCAAATTTAAGCTGAAAACGCTCTTCAGGTTCTGACAGCATGGTGAAGGTGTTGCCATAGTTATGGGCAAAGAGGAACCACAGGTATACGGAACAACTGAACGGCAGTTGGGAACAGTTAGGTCATTTGGATATCTTTGTCAGGGAAAAGATTGAAGCTCTATGTTCCGAGTTTTCTGAAGTATCAAGAAGGGAACTGGGGTCACACGCACGCTGAAATATGGCATTGAGTTGGCAGAGAACGTGCCAGTTAAGGCAGTGCCACATGCTACATGGGTTGTCCACCCCCCTCCCCCCCTCCACCATGATGAAGATACACTACTCGCCATTAAAATTGCTACACCAAGAAGAAATGAATGCAGATGATAAACAGGACGTTGCATCAGGATGCGAGAATGATGTACACTACTGGACATTAAAATTGCTGCACAAATAAGAAATGCAGATGATATACGGGTATTCATTGGACAAATATATTATACTAGAACTGACATGTGATTACATTTTCACGCAATTTGAGTGCATCTTGAGAAATCACTACCAAAAACAACCACCTCTGGCCGTAGTAACGGCCTAGATACGCCGGGGCATTGAGTCAAACAGAACTTGGATGGCGTGTACAGGAACAGCTGTCCATGCAGCTTCAACATGATACCACAGTTCATCAAGAGTAGTGGCTGGCATATTGTGACGAGCCAGTTGCTCTGTCACCATTGACCAGACGTTTTCAATTGGTGGGAGATCTGGAGAATGTGCTGGCCAGGGCAGCAGTCGAACATTTTCTGTATCCAGAGAGGCCCGTACAGGACCTGCAACATGCGGTCGAGCATTATCCTACTGAAATGTAGGGTTTCGCAGGGATCGAGTGAAGGGTATAGCCACGGGTCGTAACACATCTGAAATGTAACGTCCACTGTTCAAAGTGCCGCCAATGCGAACAAGAGGTGACCGAGTCGTACAACCAATGGCACCCCATACCATCACGCCGGGTGATACGCCAGTATGACGATGACGAATACACGCTTCTAATGTGCGTTCACCGCGATGTTGCCAAACACGGATTCAACAATCATGATGCTGTAAATAGAACCTGGATTCATCCGAACAATTAATGATGTTTTGCCATTCGTGCACCCAGGTTCGTCGTTGAGTACACCATCACAGGCGCTCCTGTCTGTGATGCAGCGTCAAGGGTAACCGCAGCCCTGGTCTCCGAGATGATAGTCCATGCTGCTGCAAACGTCGTCGAACTGTTCGTGCAGATGGTTGTTGTCTTGCAAACGTCCCCATCTGTTGACTCAGGGATCGAGACGTGGCTGCACGATCCGTTACAGCCATGCGGATAGAATGCCTGTCATCTCGGCTGCTAGTGATACGAGGCCGTTGGGATCCAGCACGGCGTTCCGTATTACCCTCCTGAACCCATCGATACCATATTCTGCTAACAGTCATTGGACCTCGACCAATGCGAGCAGCAATGTCGCGATACGATAAACCGCAATCGCGATAGGCTACAATCCGACCTTTATCAAAGTCGGAAACATGATGGTACGCTTTTCTCCTCCTTACACGAGGCATCACAACATCGTTTCACCTGGCAACGCCGGTCGACTGCTGTTTGTGTATGAGAATTGGTTGGAAACTTTCCTCATGTCAGCACGTTGTAGGTGTCGCCACCGGCGCCAACCTTGTGTGAATGCCTCTGAAAAGCTAATCATTTGCATATCACAGCATCTTCTTCCTGTCTGTTAAAATTCGCGCCTGTAGCACGTCATCTTCGTGGTGTAGCAATTTTAATGGCCAGTAGTGTATTAAGGGAAATGATAAACAAAATGTTGCAACAAGGAGTCATTCAACCTTCTAAATCGCCACCTATATTTCTAGTACCTAAGGCTAATGAAGAACATCGTCCGGCAGTGGAATATGGGGAGCTAAATAAAAAAATGGTATTAAGGTCTGTACTCTTGCCGGACTTGAACATGCGCTTTGGGTGGTTTGAAGGAGCTCGGGTTTCTACCACGTTGGATCTTAACCAAACCTACTATCAGATACCACAGGATGAAAAACTCAAACCAATAACTGCGTCTGCCACTTATTGGAATTTATGCGAATTCAATAGAATTATAGGAAACTTATTGTATATACGGGTCACTGTTTTATTCGCGACAATGTCGCAGCTTGTAATGACAATAGAGAGCCGTTTGGGTTAGCGACAGGTTCTGCTGTATTATCGCAATTAATGGATATCGTATTTTCTGATGTTATGTTCAAGTTTGTGTACCATTATTTACACGGCTTAGTCGTCTATTGTAAATCGATTCAAGAATATCTGGTACACTTGCGAGATGTCTGAACGATTACGAAAGACAGGCCTAACAGTAAACCCCGAGAAGGTGGTTTTTGCTTCTCCGTCGATGAAGTTTGTAGGACATATTGTGTCTGTCGAAGTGTCTGCATTGGTACTGATAGTGCAAAGGTTATCAGCCAAGTGTCCCGGCCACGAAATGTCATGCTGGTCGCAAGGTTCGTCGGAATGCCTAATTTCTTACGAAAATTCATTGAGGGGTTTGCTGACGAAGCGGCTCCTCTCAATCAATTGCGTCGGAGGTAGGGAAATTTATTTGGGATCCTCCTCAGGAGGCCGTATTTTTAGCTCTTAAACAGACATTGCAATCGGCCCCATTTTAGTGAGGAGATCCTTTTGCAGACTGATGTTTTCGGTCAGGGAACTGGTGGAGCCCTCTTAAGGGAAGAGGTGGGGATCGGAGGTCATTGCTTATGCCTCCAGAGGCTTGAATGAATTGCAAAAGAAGTACTCCATATACCACTTCGAAGCTATCGCCGTTTTGTTCCGGATGGAGGAGTTTAGGTATTATTTAGAACATCGGAAATTCATATTGGTAACGGACAATCAGGCTCTGAGCTAGGCCACCAAAAACTGGGAGAATCGCGAGATGGGCGACTAGGGTTCTTACATTCCGGTTTAATGCCCGCAACATTAAGGGGTCAGAGAACGTGTTGGCGGTCGTGGTCGTGCGGTAGCGTTCTCGCTTCCCGCGCCCAGGTTCCCGGGTTCGATTCCCGGCGGGGTCAGGGATTTTCTCTGCCTCGTGATGACTGGGTGTTGTGTGATGTCCTTAGGTTAGTTAGGTTTAAGTAGTTCTAAGTTCTAGGGGACTGATGACCATAGATGTTAAGTCCCATAGCGCTCAGAGCCATTTGAACCATTTCGAAGAACGTGTTGGCGGATGGACTGAGCCGCGTGTTTGACCAGGTAGAGGATAGTTGCATCGATCATTCTCCACCGGAGCAGACGGGGCAGATTACTTCCATCCCAGATCTCCAGTCCGTTCACGGATCTGAGAGTTCCAAGACTGAGACCAGCGTTTGGCGAGTATAAAGCATAGGATTAAAAATGGCAAGGAGATTAACCTGTACATACTAAAGGAACAAGTGCTGTGTTGTAAGGTGCGGGGACAGAGGCAACCAAAGATTGTGGAACCTGAGGACCTGGTGCCTTTGTTGTCCAAATATTTCCCCTGTTGCGGGAGGGGGCATTTAGATGTCTACTAGACGCGGTAAAAAACCCGGCAGTTTTTCTTGTGGCTGAAAATGGACGTGGAAATTTGTAAGAGCTTAACCAGCTGTCAAGTATGTGCTATGAGCAAGCCAGCTCGGGATACCAGGGTTGGTTACTTGGCGTCGAACCCTTAGAGAGAGCTTTCCTAGGAATGTATATCGATTCCGTCGGCCCGTTACCAGGGTCTAAGGAGGGGAACAGATACATTTTGGCATGTATTGATGCGAATTTTAGATTTACGTGGTTGCTGCCAACCAGAGGTGCTACGATCCGAGCGTTCACCCAGAATCTAGCCAGCATTTTTGGGGCCTTCGAGCCGCCACAGTTCATAATCACCGACAACGCGAGCTGCTTTACTGCTAGGGGTTGGGTTGTTTCGGGGAGAAGACCAGACAGCGAGGTCATCGGTCTCATCGGATTAGGGTAGGACGGGGAAGGAAGTCGGCCGTGCCCTTTCAAAGGAACCATCCCGACATTTGCATAGAGCGATTTAGGGAAATCACGGAAAACCTAAATCAGGATGGCCGGACGCGGGATTGAACCGTCGTCCTCCCGAATGCGAGTCCAGTGTGCTGGCCACTGCGCCACCTCGCTCGGTTTACTGCTAAGGCGTTTAGGTAGTTCTGTTTAGGGATGGGGGTACAACATATGACCACAACTCAATATTACAGCAACCCTTCTTATGCTGATATCGCAGTCTTAGATCTGCGCTGTTGACTTATCAGCACAAGGACCAGAGTAACTGGGATCGCTCTCTGGCGTGGTTTACTATGGCATTTATTACGACACGCCATGAATCGCAAGTGTCAACACCGGCCAAGTTGCTTTTCGGGTATGAGGTGGCAACTCCACTGTGCAACTTGTGTCAATAGAGGACATGTTGCCTGAAGGAAAGACCCCACAACAGGTCGCGGTTCAGTGGAGGAGAGGCAGGTGGAGCGTCCGACTGACCCATAGAAAGGAAGCGATGCGGTACAATTAGGCGGGATACCAGTTCGATTCTACACGGAGTACGCGAAGGAACTTGCCCCCCCCCCCCCCCCGACACCCTTCTAACAGCCGTGTACCGCAAGTCTCTAGAGGAACGGAAGGTTCCAAATGATTGGAAAAGAGCACAGGTAGTTCCAGTTTTCAAGAAGAGTCGTCCAGCAGATGCGCAAAACTATAGACCTATATCTCTGACATCGATCTGTTGTAGAATTTAGAACACGTTTTTTGCTCGCGTATCATGTCATTTCTGAAAACCCAGAATATATTCTGTAGGAATCAACATGGATTCCGGAAACTCGTGTGGGATCCAACTAGCTTTATTTGTTCGTGATACCCAGAAAATATTAGATACAGGCTCCCAGGTAGATGCGATTTTCCTTGACTTCCGGATGGCGTTCGATACAGTTCCGCACTGTCGCCTGATGAACAAAGTAAGAGCTTACGGAATATCAGACCAGCTAAGTGGCTGAATTGAAGAGTTTTTAGCAAACAGAACACTGCATGTTGTTCTCAATGGAGAGACGTCCACAGACGTTAAAGTAACTTATGGCGTGCCACAGGGGAGTGTTATGGGACCATTCATTTTCGCAATATATATAAATGACCTAGTAGACAGTGTCGGAAATTCCATGCGGCTTTTCGCGGATGATGCTGTAGTATACAGAGAGGTTTCAGCATTAGAAAATTGCAGCGAAATGCAGGCAGAACTGTAGCGGATAGGCACTTGGTGCAGGGAGTGACAACTGATCTTTAACATAGACAAATGTACTGTATTGCGAATACATAGAAAGGAGGATCCTTCACTGTATGATTATATGATAACGGAACAAACACTGGTAGAAGTTACTTCTGTAAAATATCTATGAGTATACGTACGGAATGATTTGAAGTGGAATGGTCATATAAAATTAATTGTTGGTAAGGCGGGTGCCAGGTTGAGGTTCACTGGGAGAGTCCTTAGTAAATGTAGTCCATCAACAAAGTCGGTGCCTTACAAAACACTCGTTCGACCTATACTTGAGTACTGCTCATCAGTGTGGGATCCGTACCAGGTCGGGTTGACAGAGGAGATAGAGAAGATCCAAAGAAGAGCGGCGCGTTTCGTCACAGGGTAAGCGTGATAACGTTACGGAGAAGTTTAGCAAATTCAAGTGGCATACTCTGCAAGAGGGGCGCTCTGCATAGCGGTGTAGCTTGATGTCCAGGTTTCGAGAGGGTTGCGTTTCTGGATGAGGTATCGAATATATTGCTTTCCCCTAATTCTACCTCCCGAGGAGATCACGAATGTAAAATTAGAGAGATTCGAGCGCGCACGGAGGCTTTCCGGCAGTCGTTCTTCCCGCGAACCATACGCGACTGGAACAGGAAATGGAGGTAATGACAGTGGCACGTCAAGTGACCTCCGCCACACACCGTTGTGTGGCTTGAGGAGTATAAATGTAGATGTAGGTGTAGAATTGGGGACATTGGCCTACTGCTTACGAGATGAAGTTGAGATCTACGTTAAGAGTTTTCTGGATGTTGGTATTTCAGCTGATAATGTTGTTGTTGTTGTGGTCTTCAGTCCTGAGACTGGTTTGATGCAGCTCTCCATGTTACTCTATCCTGTGCAAGCTTCATCCACTCCCAGTACCTACTGCAGCCTACACCCTTCTGAATCTGCTTAGTGTATTCATCTCTTGGTCTCCCTCTACGATTTCTACCCTCCACGCTGCCCTCCAGTACTAAATTGGTGATCCCTCGATGTCTCAGAACATGTCCTACCAACCGATCCCTTCTTCTAATCAAGTTATGCCACAAGCTCCTCTTCTGCCCAATTCTATTGAATACCTCCACATTAGCTATGTGATCTACCCATCTAATCTTCAGCATTCTTCTGTAGCACCACATTTCGAAAGCTTCTATTCTCTTCTTGTTTAAACTATTTATTGTCCACGTTTCACTTCCATACTTGGCTACACTCCATACAAATACTTTCAGAAACGACTTTCTGACATTTAAATCTATACTCGATGTTAACAAATTTTTCTTCTTCAGAAACGCTTTCCTTGCGATTGCCAGTCTACGTTTTATATCCTCTCTACTTCGACCATCATCAGTTATTTTGCTCCCCAAATAGCAGAACTCCTTTACTACTTTAAGTGTCTCATTTCCTATTCTAATTCCCTCAGCATCACCCGATTTAATTCGACTACATTCCATTATCCTCGCTTTGCATATGTTGATGTTCATCTTATATCCTCCTTTCAAGACCGTCCATTCCGTTAAACTGCTCTTCCAAGTCCTTTGCTGTCTCTGACAGAATTACAATGTCATCAGCGAACCTCAAAGTTTTTATTTCTTCTCCATGAATTTTAATACCTACTCCGGACTTTTCTTTTGTTTCCTTTATTGCTTGTTCAATATACAGATTGAATAACGTCGGGGATAGGCTACAACCCTGTCTCACTCCCTTCCCAACCACCGCTTCCCTCTCATGTCCCTCGACTCTTATAACTGCCATCTGCTTTTTGTACAAATTGTAAATAGCCTTTCGCTCCCTGTATTTTACCCCTGCAACCTTCAGAATTTGAAACAGAATATTCCAGTCAACATTGTCAAAAGCTTTCTCTAAGTCTACAAATGCGAGAAACGTAGGTTTGCCTTTCCTTAATCTTTCTTCTGAGATAAGTCGTAGGGTCAGTATTGCCTCACGTGTTCCAATATTTCTACGGAATCCAAACTGATCCTCCCCGAGGTCGGCTTCTACCAGTTTTTCCATTCGTCTGTAAAGAATTCGAATTATTATTTTGCAGCTGTGACTTATTAAACTGATAATATTACTAAGAAATTATTACCCCGATATAGAGGGTCGTTCTTACTCAAAAAATGTTTTGCCCCTGTAAGGGCGCTGCTAAAAGATCTGCACACTGGTAAGGAACTAAGAGCCCATCTCTCTCACATTAAGCTGGGTGCTAAGGGTTAAGGAAAAAAATTCCGGCTTCGACCGAGTTTTATGGGGAGGGGAGGGGGGAATCTGCGCCGTATCGGCACTAGTGCCGCTTGCGGCTCGCAACCTCACGTCCGGCGGGCATGGGGTTCGTGTCCGACGCCGACAGAGGACGCGGCTATTCGCTGGCAGGAGTCTCGCTGGCGCACGTGAGGCGAGGCGGAGGCGTGCAGCGAGGCGAGGAGGGCCTCGACCTCATGATCGTGGCGCCTTGGAAGAACTCTGTCTCTTTAAGTGTGACAGAAGATGGGTTAGAATATGCATTGTGGATTATGAGCCCGAACTGGGATTATGTCCAAGGGGATAGGCAATACCGCTGAGGATGCTAAGTGTTTCTGATATCGGAGATGGACATTTACCACGGTGTCATAGCGGCATTTTACTGCACTGTGCTGTTCCGCAAGCACTAAAGCAGATGTGTATGACAGTTTTCTTAGTGGCGAGAGTAGCAAGAACCAAGAGAAAAGAATGACGTCGTATGAAAGTATTTGACTCCACACGAAAACACTGATAGAAGGGAAGACACGTTGCTTTATTTCATTAAGTTCAGAAAATAGACATTACATTTCAACCTTTGTTCCAAATATGCGTAAATGTGGAAGGTTTCCAGTGAGGGGACGAAGATCCCGTTATTGGAACTTCTGGGAATCCATCTCTCGATTCACCGTTTACGTTGACTCGATTAATGACGCTGCGTGCGAGCTCGTTTTAAACGCGACCAAACACCGACTCCATTCTCCTCACTTCGGCGTGATTAAAGACGAACATGCTGAATTAGCCGTTAGAACTAATCGCGTGTTCGAAGTGCCATTCGAGGAACCTGTACAGCACGTCATAGTGGCTTTTCAGCCATTCGGCGCTATACATTATCATAAAGCAGAACGCAGGTTTCAATTCCGCACATAGCCTGTTCTTAACGGGGTGCGTCAGATCACAACTGATATGCGCAGACATGTTCCGTCTTATCTGACCATCAGCGGTTGTCGAGCCGTAATCATGCACGACGGACAACCGGTTACTTGTTCTGGGTGTGCAAAAGAGTGTGGTTGATTGGTTGATTTGGGGGAGGGGACCTTACAGGTAGGTCATCTGTCCCATCAAACTAGGGAAGGATAGGGAAGGAAGTCGATCGTGCCCTTTCAAAGGAACTATCCCGGCATTTGCTTGAAGCGATTTAGGGAAATCACGGGATGGCCGGACACTGGTTTGAACCGTCGTCGTCCAGAATGCGAGTCCAATGTGCTAACCATTGCGCCACCTCGCTCCGTGGAAAAGAGGGCCACATCAAATATAAACGTCTGCAGCAAAGGATAACGCATGGAGCAGTACTTCCTTCGTCGTCTACGATACTTCCTGTCACATATGCGACTGCATTCTGAGGGTCGCGTGAACAGCTGATGGATAGTGTTCTGATCTTTCCTGAGCCGGTTATGGACAGATTGACTGACGATGTGACTTAAGACATGTCCACAGTTCCGGTGGCTGCTCCAAATGCGCCCGTCCCCGACGCTGACGTCGAAACTAACTCCATGGTCGACTCTCTCATTGTCCCGACGACAGCGTTTCTGCTTGAGCGGCTGCAACTCCTTCGCGTCTTCAGACACTGTCCGGGTGATACACTAATTGCTAACCAAATCAAAGTTTCAGCGTCTGAGACCGTGGACGACGGCGTCGTCAGTGCATCTGTGAATCGGCGGCCCTCAGTGGCTATCGATCGACGCAACTCAATTTTAGTGCCTCTGAAGTCATTGCCGAAAAAGGAACGAAACGAGCCTCTCTAGCGGTGTCGGCACGCTTTGAACATATACACACCACGGCTACAGAGCCACCGCTGACGTGGAGCGAGGATTTTGAAGAAACAGTAGATCCTGTACGGGCGTCTCCACCATTAGGGGAGGCAACCTGCTGATATCAACTTCTGCGCCGTCCGAGAGAAGCCGGTACCACCTGCCGGCGGATGCACCCGCATCTTCATAGATGCTACGTGTAGCCCACCATCACGGTCGGACGCATCTTCACGCAACCGTATCACGACAAGGAATGTCAGATGCATCCGCGCGCCGGTCAAGATGCATCTCTATCATTCGGAACTAGACATCATTGTGAACTAGACATCGCATTGTTACAGGAGGCGCGCAGTCTGGAACCGTGGGACTGCTACGGTCGCAGGTTCGAATCCTGCCTCGGGCATGGATGTGTGTGATGTCCTTAGGTTAGTTAGGTTTAAGTAGTTCTAAGTTCTAGGGGACTTATGACCACAGCAGTTGAGTCCCATAGTGCTCAGAAGCATTTTTTTGTTACAGGAGGCGCATTTAGCAGCGCTGCCCCGGATAGAAGGATACGACGTCTATGCCTCCCATGGCGGCCACCATGGCCATGGAGTGGCGATATATGTACGTGAAGGCATCCTGATTGACGCCATCAGGTATCTCCCGTCATCAGGGAGTATGCCGTTTATGATTCACTCCACGCGAGTCTTTAATATCTACACTACTGGTCATTAAAATTGCTACACCACGAAGATGACGTGCTACAGACGCGAAATTTAACCGACAGGAAGAAGATGCTGTGATATACAAATAATTAGCTTTTCAGAGTATTCACACAAGGTTGGCGCCGGTGGCGACACTTACAACGTGCTGACATGAGGAGAGTTTCCAACCAATTCTCATAAACAAACAGCAGTTGACCGGCGTTGCCAGGTGAAACGATGTTGTGATGCCTCGTGTAAGGAGGAGAAAAGCGTACCATCACGTTTCCGACTTTGATAAAGGTCGTATTGTATCCTATCGCGATTGCGGTTTATCGTATCGCGACATTGCTGCTCGCATTGGTCGAGATCCAATGACTGTTAGCAGAATATGGTATCGATGGGATCAGGAGGGTAATACGGAACGCCGTGCTGGATCCCAATGGCCTCGTATCACTAGCAGCCGAGATGACAGGCATCCTATCCGCATGGCTGTAACGGATCGTGCAGCCACGTCTCGATCCCTGAGTCAACAGATGGGGACGTTTGCAAGACAACAACCATCTGCACGAACAGTTCGACGACGTTTGTAGCAGCATGGATTATCATCTCGGAGACCAGGGCTGCGGTTACCCTTGACGCTGCATCACAGAATGGAGCGCCTGTGATGGTGTACTCAACGACGAACCTGGGTGCGCCGGCGGATGCACCCGCATCTTCATAGATGCTACGTGTAGCCCACCATCACGGTCGGGTGCATCTTCACGCAACCGTATCACGACAAGGAATGTCAGATGCATCCGCGCGCCGGTCAAGATCCATCTCTATCATTCGGAACTAGACATCATTGGGAACTAGACATAGCATTGTTACAGGAGGTGCATTTAGCTGTGCTGCTCCGAATAGCCACCTTGGCCATGGAGTGGCGGTCTATGTACGCTAAGGCATCCTGATTGACGACATCAGGTATCTCCCATCTACAAGCAGTATGCCGTTTATGATTCATTCCACGCGTGTCTTTTTTATCTATGCGCCTTCTGGTATCGGGCGTCGGCGCGAAAGGATGCGATTTTATGCGAAGGAGATTGCCCCACTGTTCTTAGGTCGATATGAACATCTTCGCTTTCGAGAGGAATTTAACTGCGTACTCGGCCGATTTTTGCGAAGTACCACGAGCTACGTCTCATTGTTCGCAGTCTAGCTCTGCGGGACACTTGGGAGATACGGAGTGCTGAAGATACGTGATTCGTGTTTCACATGAGCCATTCAGCAAGTTGGTTAGGCAGCGTTTATGTGCCGCATGGGCTGGTTGATGCGAAGCTCGATGTAGAGCGCTGGCCCTTGATGCTCTCTGACCAATGTGCGTAGATGCGTACTCTTCTCCTCCCCTGCCAAAAGTTTTGGAGGAGTCAGGCACCATGGAAACTCAATACTCAGCTTCTGCAGGATCATAATTGTTGACAACGTATCACTGAGACTTGGAGAAGGTGCGAACAGCGTCTCCGATCCGATGCGTCAGTAGCCGGAATGTGCCATACCATACATTTCTCACCTACACCAGAGATGTGGTCTGTTGGCACAGGCTCATCACAGACTTCTACTTCAGCGCCCTCCGCGACCTTGATGGCCAGCCGCCTTCCATGGAAGTGCAGACCGAAAACAGCATGGTTAAGGCGAAACTAATAGCGATTAATCGACAGAAACTGCAGGAGGCTGTGGTGCGCCCCCGCAAACCTGATGTGGTGTGGCGGGAGAATCCCTCCATGCATCGTATTCTGCACGATCACAGACATCGCAGGCAAAACTTAGTCACTGAACTCGTGGATCACCATGCGCAGAGGGCCACCTGCCAAGTGGACATAGTCGACATCTTTGGCCTAGTCTACAGTGCCGAATATGGGGCCTTCCTGGACTTCGATCCTGTCGCCGTGGACGTTCCTAGTGTAAGTAGCCCGTTTATGTGTTTGTATGTTGGCAACGCTATTCACTGCATTATCACTGACAGCGCTGTGCACCCTCGCAGACTCTGTGGCTGGACGGTCTCGCAGTTAGAAGTTAATTGTTACCTGTGTTGGAGAATAGCAGTCAGTGAGCGGACAGTCTGAACGTGTGTCCGTCATGGAGATTTGGTGTTGGTTGGAAATGGATTGTAAAATGATGATTGATGTATCTGCTAATGTTTGGATAATGGAATTATTGATGATTGTATAATTTTTGGAACTGGATGTCGCATGAATAAGGTAAAATCTGCTAAATACATTGTTTGCTCTGCAACAAAATTTTTCCTTTGCTAAGCACATGCCTATCAGTAGCTAGAGACTATAGTAGTTAGAATCTTTTTATTTTGTTGGCTGTAGTTTCTGTTTGTCGTATTTGCTGTAGCTCTTGTCATGAAGATTTTCTGTGAGGTAAGTGACTTATGAAATGTATGAGTTATTGTTAGGATTTCTTCTAATTCAGGGCCATTCTTTTGTGTTAATTATTTGCATTCAGATTGCGTTATCCTTGTATATTGTGGGTAATAAATGAATAGAATAAGTTTGAGTTGTATTTGTTACAGAAAATTTTGTAGTCCAGTGTTGAAATGTGAAAGAACAAATAAAGTGACTGAAATGCCTGAGCTAGCAGGACAAAGAGGATTAGGTTGTGGAAAGGGGCCAAAATAAGTTGCTGTCAGTTGCACTCAAGAAAGTGATGCCTATAATATTATGGGTCATTTTATCGAGTCTAATAATAATTTGTAACAAATATTGTAAATATTTTCCATTTATCGCACAGCTAAAGAATTTGACAGTTCAAGCATGGAACTTCAGCTAATTGAAATTTTATCAAAACGAGATGAAACTTTAATTAAGAACCTGAATGATGAGTTAGATCCGATTAAAAGCGAAAACAAAGCCATGAAAGGCGCTTACGATGTCGTACCAGAGATGGTTAACAAAGTTACTGATCAGTTAAAAAAAGTGCCAAGATAACTAAAACGATCTAAGCACTAAAGTAGAAGATGTTACTGCAAGATTAGAACTAACTGAGCAAGTAGATCAATGTCTCAGAACCCAAAGATAAAAGATGGACAGCGAAGTAACCAAGTAGTTACAACAAAAAGATGAGGTAATATGTGAACACGTTGCTACATAATTAAATAAAGTTGTAGAAAGTATCGCTAGGGAATCACTAGCAGCTAGCAGTAAAACTATCGATAGTTTGCGTGAGAAATTAAGCCAAGTCCAGCAGGCACTCACTGAGGAGTGCAAGTTAATTAGAGATTTGTCAACCTGGAATGCGGAGAATCGATCGTGCAGAATACTTTTCCCGAGACGATTCCGGTGCTTAGACAGTACGGTAACGAGAATTGTTACGTACAGGCAGCTCTCCCGCAACCGAATCTTTACAGAATCGTGCCAGAGAGAGTAAATATACCAGCTGCGAAAGAGAAAACAACTTATGAAGAAATTTGAAAGCGTACTAAAGCAAAGGCAGTTTTAGACTTTCCCTACAGAAAAAAGTAGTACATCCCGTAATATTTATAAAAGGTTTTAAACTCGTTCTTCTGAAAGAGAGGACAGAGCGACAAAAAATACTATTCCTCACGTCGCATATTACTGGCGAAGCAGCCTTAAGGACTATGGAAACAGTTGATAGCCGTAAGACGCTTGACGAGTTTGAAAAAGTATTCCTAGCTAAGTACTGCAGTACCTGGACCCAGAAAAGGCTGCGTCAGGAAGTGTATAACCCGACGGTGTATAATCCCAAGCTAGGCAGTATGCATAAATATATTGAAAGTTACATAAGCAAAACCAGATACTGGGACGACCCTATGTCAACGGGAGAGGTATTACGCACACTAAAGCCAAAGTAGCCCGTTTCAGTACGTTAACAGTTGGTCAACGTTCCAGAGGATGATCTGGAAAGGTTTTTGGCGATTGTAGACTCGCTTGACTTGGTACATAAGGAAAAAAGGAAAGTGAGTTCAAAAATGGTTCAAATGGCTCTGAGCACTATTGGACTTAACATGTGAGGTCATCAGTCCCCTAGAACTTAGAACAACTTAAACCTAACTAACCTAAGGACATCACACACATCCATGCCCGAGGCAGGATTCGAACCTGCGACCGTAGCGGTGACGCGGTTCCAGACTGAAGCGCCTAGAACCGCACGGCCACACTGGCCGGCGAAAGTGAGTTCTGATAACAGAAATTATTCTCCACAAAAGGTGGAAATAATGGTAAAAATGGGAGCCTCAATGGGAATAAGAAAATAAATGATTACCAGAATGGTAACAGTGTAAATAGTAGTTGTTATAATCAACCATTGACTAGCCATGCATACATGAATTCCCAAGGAAACATGTATGCCAGCAACGATCAAAATAGTAACCGAAAGGGGCGCGGAGACGCCATACTTCAAAATAATCAAGCTTATCAGCAGCGTAAAGCGAGTATGCAGAATTCCGACAGATGGGACAACCAGTCGACTAATCGACAGAATCAAAGCTGGGGGCCATAGCAAGGGAACGCTCAGAAATGTTCAAATATGTGTGTACTCCTAAGGGACGAAACTGCTGAGATCACACTACTTAAACTAACCTATGCTAAAAACAACACATACACCCGTGGCCGAGGGAGGACTCGAACCTCCGGCGGGAGTGGTCGCGCAATCCGTGCCATGGCGCCTCTAACCACGCGGCCACTCCGCACGACGGAACCCTCAGTATCACATTAGCACAGAGCAGGCGAATGTGCAAGATCAGAAGGCTAGAATGGTTGCTCAACCGCAAGACCAGCGGGTGAGAATAGTTGAACGGTGGACGAAAGCCAACTCGGCCCGTCCGGTCATGGACACCCGATGCCTTCCGGTAGTGGTCTAGAAGGAAAGTGAAGGGACTCCCTATAATTCTGTCAACATGTTGCTGTATAACAACGGACAAGACGTGCGTCAGGAACTCTGCGCCGAGCCGCGAACATGTTGTGATGCAGAGAAATCAGTAGTTCAAGCTCCAGTATTTGCAAAGATAGGCGATGTACCAGTCACGGTTACTGTAGATACTGGCGCTACCATGAGCGTGTTTAGTTGTGAACTTTATAAGAATTAAGTCGTCTGTACACGATACCAACTTTTCCGATACAAGGTTGTCGCGTTTTAGGTGCAATATCTGCCAAGATACGGGTTGTCAAGACTGAGGTGCAGCTGAAGCTTACAATAGGAAATAGAGCCTTTCAGTGCACGTTCCCCGTATTTAAAAATTTTTCAGTACCCTGCATCCTGGGTTGGGATTTTATCGGAGGGAGGAATGCGACTGTTGACCTCACCTCTCGAACCTGCACGGTAGACAATTAGGACCAGCGTTAGTACTAAATTTGATTGCCACCGAGGGGGTATACGGCAAATTTTGCCGCAGTATCAGAGTCGTGTGTGCAAAGCCACAATTGTTATATACACACAGTAACTCACCTAATCATGAGTACTGTGGCTCAAGCTTGTGTCACAGTGAAGAGGTACTCGCCAATTACGAGCTCATTAGGCAGAAGGTCAATGAGTCGGAATATTGGGATAAGCAGCAGATAGCACAGCTCACTGGTTTCCTCAATTTGTTCACGGAAGCGATTTCGGAAAAACCCGGAACTATTAAGGGATATGTGTATGACATCCAGGTGTACCCACACTAGACATATTGCCGCGCCATCTACTCAATCTTGCGGTCTAAAAAAAGAGGCAGTAACTAAGGAAATTTGAAAGATGCTCGATTGGGACATCACAGAGCGTCAAGTTCGTCCTCGACGCGAGAGATATAAACCGCATAATTTTACCAGTACGTACTAGACCAGAAAACCTGGATGAACAGTTAAAAAAGTTGTATGGAACTAATAAACATACACTAGTCCCTACAATGTGGTAGAAGTTGCAAATGCGGGCAGTTACAGACTTTCCAACCCTGAGAATCTCATTGTTAATGTACTGTACCCATAAAAGGAGCTAAAGAAATGTTTTACTTAGGAATTTTCATATATATACAGGGTGTTTCAAAAAGAATATACGTATTACAAAGTATTATTTGGCACAAACTATCGATCGCTGTGTCTCGCCTCGGCTATTAGAGAAACGAATGTATAGTCCGGTTTATATTAATAGCCGCTAGATGTCAGTTGTCTTCTGTTTTGATTGGTAACCATCATATGTTTAAAGTGGCTACCCCGCAGCAGAAAACATTTTGTGTTCTCGAGTGTGCGAAGTGCAATTCCGTGATTACAGTGCAAAGATGTTTCAGGTTGAGTTACCAAATTGATCCTCCGAACGGGTGGAACATTCACAGGTCATATCGATAGTTTCTAGATACAGAATGTGTACCCAAAGGAAAGACTCCTGGCCGCCCTCGTGTTCCTGAAGAAAATGTTGCACGAATTCAAACTGCTTTCCAACGTAGTCCTACAAAATTAACTCGTCTTACCAGTCTGGAGTTACAACTGCCCACAACAGCAAAATGGCTCTGAGCACTATGGGACTCAACTGCTGAGGTCATTAATCCCCTAGAACTTAGAACTAGTTAAACCTAACTAACCTAAGGACATCACAAACATCCATGCCCGAGGCAGGATTCGAACCTGCGACCGTAGCGGTCTTGCGGTTCCAGACTGCAGCGCCTTTAACCGCACGGCCACTTCGGCCGGCCCCACAACAGCAATTTGGCGTGTTTTGAGATGTCCGTCGGTTATGAAACCGCACAAGACACAGCTGATACAAGCTCTGCGTCCTTATAACAAGCCGGCCGCGGTGGTCTCGCGGTTCTAGGCGCGCAGTCCGGAACCGTGCGACTGCTACGGTCGCAGGTTCGAATCCTGCCTCGGGCATGGCTGTGTGTGATGTCCTTAGGTTAGTTAGGTTTAAGTAGTTCTAAGTTCTAGGGGACTGATGACCACAGCAGTTGAGTCCCATCGTGCTCAGAGCCATTTGAACCATTTGAACCTTATAACAAACGCCAACGTGTGGCATTTGGTTGCGACATTCTTGATGCTACTGACAATGATAACACTTTCGCACAACGCATCGTCTTCAGTTATGAAGTGATCTTCCATGTTAGTGGTCAGGTAAACAAACAATGTTCGAATCCGGGGCCTACAGAACGCACACGCCGTCATTGAACATGTACGAGATTCGACCAAAGTCAATGTGTTTTGTGCGATATCTCGATCATCTGTTTACCGCCCATTCTTCTATGATGGAAACACGGTTAACGGTCAGAAATATCGTGCTATGTTACAAAACTGGTTGTTTCCAAGGCTGCACGAACACAGCTTCATCTTTCAACAAGACTGGGCACCACCTCACTGGAGTCGCCCAGTGCGGGAATATCTGAATGAAACTCTACCGAACCGCTGCATTGGTAGTCAAGGAGCTGCCGACTTTGCATGTCTCAGCTGGGCTCCACGGTCAACGGGTTTGAAACCCCTCTGACCTCTTCCTGTGGCGTTTCGTTAAAGAGAACGTTTATGTACCATCACTCCCACGGAACCGGGAAGAGTTGAAGAACCGGAACCGTACTGCCATAACATCTGTGACGAAGGACATGTTTGCCCGAGTATGGGAGGAATTTGAGTATCGGTGTGGTATTGTTCGTGTCGCTGATGGAGGACATATTGAACATCAGTAATCTGAACTTGAGAGGTTCGTAAATATGAGTGTAAAGTTTCATATTCGTATGTCTTAAAGTTTAATAAATAGACTCCTGGAAATTGAAATAAGAACACCGTGAAAAGTTTCATATTCGTATGTCTTAAAGAAAGAAATACAGTAGAAGAAGAATGGGTAGCTCTGAGGGATGAAGTAGTGAAGGCATCAGAGGATCAAGTAGTCAAAAAGACGAGGGCTAATAGAAATCCTTGGGTAACAGAAGAAATATTGAATTTAATTGATGAAAGGAGAAAATATAAAAATGCAGTAAATGAAGCAGGCAAAAAGGAATACAAACGTCTCAAAAATGAGATCGACAGGAAGTGCAAAATGGCTAAGCAGGGATGGCTAGAGGACAAATGTAAGGAGGTAGAGGCTTGTCTCACTAGGGGTAAGATAGATACTGCCTACAGGAAAATTAAAGAGACCTTTGGAGAGAAGAGAACCACTTGTATGAATATCAAGAGCTCAGATGGCAACCCAGTTCTAAGCAAAGAAGGGAAGGCAGAAAGGTGGAAGGAGTATATAGAGGGTTTATACAAGGGCGATGTACTTGAGGACAATATTATGGAAATGGAAGAGGATGTAGATGAAGATGAAATGGGAGATAAGATCCTGCGTGAAGAGTTTGACAGAGCACTGAAAGACCTGAGTCGAAACAAGGCCCCGGGAGTAGACAACATTCCATTGGAACTACTGACGGCCTTGGGAGAGCCAGTCCTAACAAAACTCTACCATCTGGTGAGTAAGATGTATGAGACAGGCGAAATACCCACAGACTTCAAGAAGAATATATTAATTCCAATCCCAAAGAAAGCAAG
The DNA here is from genome assembly GCF_023898315.1 of Schistocerca nitens. Taxonomy (NCBI): domain Eukaryota; kingdom Metazoa; phylum Arthropoda; class Insecta; order Orthoptera; family Acrididae; genus Schistocerca; species Schistocerca nitens. Next base: position 905,762,354 of record NC_064615.1, read on the forward strand.
TGTTGACAGATGTGAAAATTACCGAACTATCAGTTTAATAAGTCACAGCTGCAAAATACTAACGCGAATTCTTTACAGACGAATGGCAAAACTGGTAGAAGCGGACCTCGGGGAAGATCAGTTTGGATTCCGTAGAAATGTTGGAACACGTGAGGCAGTACTAACCTTACGACTTATCTTAGAAGAAAGATTAAGAAAAGGCAAACCTACGTTTCTAGCATTTGTAGACTTAGAGAAAGCTTTTGACAACGTTAACTGGAATACTCTCTTTCAAATTCTGAAGGTGGCAGGGGTAAAATACAATGAGCCAAAGGCTATTTACAATTTGTACAGAAACCAGATGGCAGTTATAAGAGTCGAGGGGCATGAAAGGGAAGCAGTGGTTGGGAAAGGAGTGAGACAGGGTTGTAGCCTCTCCCCGATGTTATTCAATCTGTATATTGAGCAAGCAGTAAAGAAAACAAAAGAAAAATTCGGAGTAGGTATTAAAATTCATGGAGAAGAAGTAAAAACTTTGAGGTTCGCCGATGACATTGTAATTCTGTCAGAGACAGCAAAGGACTTGGAAGAGCAGTTGAACGGAATGGACAGTGTCTTGAAAGGAGGATATAAGATGAACATCAACAAAAGCAAAACCAGGATAATGGAATGTAGTCAAATTAAATCGGGTGATGCTGAGGGGATTAGATTAGGAAACGAGACACTTAAAGTAGTGAAGGAATTTTGCTATTTGGGGACCAAATAACTGATGATCGTTGAAGTAGAGAGGATATAAAATGTAGACTGGCAATGGCACGGAAAGCGTTTCTGAAGAAGAGAAATTTGTTAACATCGAGTATAGATTTAAGTGCCAGGAAGTCGTTTCTGAAAGTATTTGTATGGAGTGTAGCCATGTATGGAAGTGAAACATGGACGATAACCAGTTTTGACAAGAAGAGAATAGAAGCTTTCGAAATGTCGTGCTACAGAAGAATGCTGAAGATAAGGTGGGTAGATCACGTAACTAATGAGGAGGTATTGAATAGGATTGGGGAGAAGAGAAGTTTGTGGCACAACTTGACTAGAAGAAGGGATCGGTTGGTAGGACATGTTTTGAGGCATCAAGGGATCACAAATTTAGCATTGGAGGGCAGCGTGGAGGGTAAAAATCGTAGAGGGAGACCCTGAGATCAATACACTAAGCAGATTCAGAAGGATGTAGGTTGCAGTAGGTACTGGGAGATGAAGAAGCTTGCACAGGATAGAGTAGCATGGAGAGCTGCATCAAACCAGTCTCAGGACTGAAGACAACAACAACAACAACATGTCTTAAAGTTTAATAAATATAAGCATTCGAAATAAGTATATCCCTTTTTAAACACCCTGTATGTCATAATATCTGATTATGTATGTATATTGTTGTGTCATAGTATGCAGTATGTTTTAGTATGTAAGTGATTGTCAGTCAGCTTGACAGTGCGCTCATTTCAATATGTCATGACTAAATGAATGCCCTGGGGGCAACTTTTAAAAGTTTTGCATAGATTACTAATTAGTTGTAATTTTTGTAACAAAGTTCAGTAAGAGTTTCATTGGTAACTTTTAAAGAATTTAGTTTAACACCACAAGGTGGAATGCTCTTAAAGCAATGAACATTTAATGCTTTTGCAAGGTATTGCAGATGGTACGACCTATCTTTTCATTTAGCTTTAACCTTTTCTTAAAGATTTAAAAAGACAGTTTTATATCCTTTCTGTTAGTACTAGTTAACTATTTTTCATTTAGTGATAAGTATGTTTTTATGTGTGACAATTTATTAAACAGACTTGTGGTCATGGTTACTCGATTTGCCCGGCCGCGGTGGCCGAGCGGTTATAGGCGCTTCAGTCCGGCACCGTGCGACTGCTACGGTCACAGATTCGAATCCTGTCTCGGGAATGGATGTGTGTGATGTCCTTAGGTTAGTTAGGTTTAAGTAGTTCCAAGTTCTAGGGAACTGATGACCTCAGATGTTAAGTACCACAGTCCTCAGAGCCATTTGAACCATATTTTTTTGTGTTCGATGTGGTACATAAGACGCACCATTGAATATCAAATGAAAATCATTTTGCTTTTGACTGAGATTAGCATTTTCCGCGGTAGTGTGGCAGATTTGTCGAGTTTTGAGGGTTGAATGTTGTCCTTCCGACAACATTAATATACAGTGTAGGCGCCAGTAGGGTATTCCCTGTTATAGTAGGAACACACACACTGGTGTCCTACGAAAAGATTACACTTATACAGGCATGCCAGTCATCACACCTGCATTGTTGTTGTTGTTGTGGTCTTCAGTCCTGAGACTGGTTTGATGCAGCTCTCCATGCTACTCTATCTTGTGCAAGCTTCTTCATCTCCCAGTACCTACTGCAACCTACATCCTTCTGAATCTGCTTAGTGTATTGATCTCAGGGTCTCCCTCTACGATTTTTACCCTCCACGCTGTCCTCCAATGCTAAATTTGTGATCCCTTGATGCCTCAAAACATGTCCTACCAACCGATCCCTTCTTCTAGTCAAGTTGTGCCACAAACTTCTCTTCTCCCCAATCCTATTCAATACCTCCTCATTAGTTACGTGATCTACCCACCTTATCTTCAGCATTCTTCTGTAGCACGACATTTCGAAAGCTTCTATTCTCTTCTTGTCAAAACTGGTTATCGTCCATGTTTCACTTCCATACATGGCTACACTCCATACAAATACTTTCAGAAACGACTTCCTGACACTTAAATCTATACTCGATGTTAACAAATTTCTCTTCTTCGGAAACGCTTTCCGTGCCATTGCCAGTCTACATTTTATATCTTCTCTACTTTGACCATCATCAGTTATTTTGCTCCCAAAAAGCAAAACTCCTTTACTACTTTAAGTGTCCTAATCTAATTCCCTCAGCATCGCTCGACTTAATTCGACTACATTCCATTATCCTCGTTTTACTTTTGTTGATGTTCATCTTATATCCTCCTTTCAAGACACTGTCCATTCCGTTCAACTGCTCTTCCAAGTCCTTTGCTGTCTCTGACAGAATTACAATGTCATGGGCGAACCTCAAAGTTTTTACTTCTTCTCCATGAATTTTAATACCTACTCCGAATTTTTCTTTTGTTTCCTTTACTGCTTGCTCAATATACAGATTGAATAACATCGGGGAGAGGCTACAACCCTGTCTCACTCCTTTCCCAACCACTGCTTCCCTTTCATGCCCCTCGACTCTTATAACTGCCATCTGGTTTCTGTACAAATTGTAAATAGCCTTTCGCTCATTGTATTTTACCCCTGCCACCTTCAGAATTTGAAAGAGAGTATTCCAGTTAACGTTGTCAAAAGCTTTCTCTAAGTCTACAAATGCTAGAAACGTAGGTTTGCCTTTTCTTAATCTTTCTTCTAAGATAAGTCGTAAGGTTCACTGCCTCACGTGTTCCAACATTTCTACGGAATCCAAACTGATCTTCCCCGAGGTCCGCTTCTACCAGTTTTTGCACTCGTCTGTAAAGAATTCGCGTTAGTATTTTGCAGCTGTGACTTATTAAACTGATAGTTCGGTAATTTTCACATCTGTCAACACTTGCTTTCTTTGGGATTGGAATTATTATATTCTTCTTGAAGTCTGTGGGTATTTCGCCTGTCTCATACATCTTGCTCACCAGATGGTAGAGTTTTGTCAGGACTGGCTCTCCCAAGACCGTCAGTAGTTCCAATGGAATGGTGTCTACTCCCGGGGCCTTGTTTCGACTCAAGTCTTTCGGTGCTCTGTCAAACTCTTCACGCAGTATCTTATCTCCCATTTCAGCTTCATCTACATCCTCTTCCATTTCCATAATATTGTCCTCAAGTACATCGCCCTTGTATAAACCCTCTATATACTCCTTCCACCTTTCTGCCTTCCCTTCTTTGCTTAGAACTGGGTTGCCATCTGAGCTCTTGATATTCATACAAGTGGTTCTCTTCTCTCCAAAAGTCTCTTTAATTTTCCTGTAGGCAGTATCTATCTTACCCCTAGTGAGACAAGCCTCTACATCCTTACATTTGTCCTCTAGCCATCCCTGCTTAGCCATTTTGCACTTCCTGTCGATCTCATTTTTGAGACGTTTGTATTCCTTTTTGCCTGCTTCATTTACTGCATTTTTATATTTTCTCCTTTCATCAATTAAATTCAATATTTCTTCTGTTACCCAAGGATTTCTATTAGCCCTCGTCTTTTTACCTACTTGATCCTCTGCTGCCTTCACTACTTCATCCCTCAGAGCTACCCATTCTTCTTCTACTGTATTTCTTTCCCCCATTCCTGTCAATTGTTCCCTTATGCTCTCCCTGAAACTCTCTACAACCTCTGGTTTAGTCAGTTTATCCAGGTCCCATCTCCTTAAATTCCCACCTTTTTCCAGTTTCTTCAGTTTCAATCTGCAGTTCATAACCATTAGATTGTGGTCAGAATCCACATCTGCCCCTGGAAATGTCTTACAATTTAAAACCTGTTTCATAAATCTCTGTCTTACCATTATATAATCTATCTGATACCTTTTAGTATCTCCAGGATTCTTCCAGGTATACAACCTTCTTTTATGATTCTTGAACCAAGTGTTAGCTATGATTAAGTTATGCTCTGTGCAAAATTCTACAAGGCGGCTTCCTCTTTCATTTCTTCCCCCCAATCCATATTCGCCTACTATGTTTCCTTCTCTGCCTTTTCCTACTGACGAATTCCAGTCATCTATGACTATTAAATTTTCGTCTCCCTTCACTACCTGAATAATTTCTTTTATCTCGTCATACATTTCATCAATTTCTTCATCATCTGCAGAGCTAGTTGGCATATAAACTTGTACTACTGTAGTAGGCATGGGCTTTGTGTCTATCTTGGCCACAATAATGCGTTCACTATGCTGTTTGTAGTAGCTAACCCGCACTCCTATTTTTTTATTCATTATTAAACCCACTCCTGCATTACCCCTATTTGATTTTGTATTTTTAAATCTGTAATCACCTGACCAAAAGTCTTGTTCCTCCTGCCACCGAACTTCACTAATTCCCACTATATCTAACTTTAACCTATCCATTTCCCTTTTTAAATTTTCTAACCTACCTGCCCGATTAAGGGATCTGACATTCCACGCTCCGATCCGTAGAATGCCAGTTTTCTTTCTCCTGATAACGACCTCCTCTTGAGTAGTCCCCGCCCGGAGATCCGAATGGGGGACCTGCATTACTTTGTAAAAATCGAGCCACAGCCTTGTTTTTTTCGGAAACAAGAATCCAGATGGTCAGTTGACACTAACTGGGAGACAGAGGTAGATAAAGAAAGTGTTGTCAACAAAATTATGTACCCTACTTGCAATAAAGAAACATGTGCATCTGTATAGTTGTAAGTTTGAGAACAACGATGTATAGAGATGTGTGCACATTGGACAAAAATTTGTTCAAAAGACAGAGAACGACATTAAATAGTGAAGTTAGTGAAACTGTAAAGACACCATGAGAGGGGCAATAGTGCTGCGTCAGTGTTAGGTTCAATAGAAGTTGTGACAGTCCACTTAAAAACCCGTTGAGTGGTGCATTTGGAAATGCCGTGCAGTGATGTGAGTCAGAGCTTGCGGGGAACCCTGCGACACATCAACACAACAGCGAGCCGTAATGTGTGAAATAGCGACGTCGAGCGTGTGCCAATCCAAATATTGAAAACAGCTTGTGTTAAATAATATTTTCTGCTGTATGGACAATCTTTATGTTACCGCAGTCAGAATTATTAAAAATAAAGCAAAGAAGGGAAAGTAGAAAGGTAGAAGGAGTATATAGAGGGTCTATACAAGGACGATGTTCTTGAGGACAATATTATAGAAATGGAAGAGAATGTAGATGAAGAGGAAATAGGAGATATGATATGCGTGAAGTGTTTGACAGAGCACTGAAAGACCTGAGTCGAAAGAAGGCCCCAGGAGTGGACAACATTCCATTAGAACTACTGACAACCTTAGGAGAGCCAGGCCTAACAAAACTCTACCATCTGGTGAGCAAGATGTATCAGACGGGCGAAATACCCTCCGATTTCAAGAATAATATAATCATTCCAATCCCAAAGAAAGCAGGTGTTGACAGATGTGAAAATTACCGAACTGTCAGGTTAATGAGCCACGGCTGCAAAATACTAACACGAATTCCTTACAGACGAATGGAAAAACTAGAAGAAGCCGACCTCGGCGAAGATCAGTTTGGATTCCGTAGAAATGTTGGAACACGTGAGGCAATACTGACCCTACGACTTATCTTAGAAAATAGATTAACGAAAGGCAAACCTACGTTTCTAGCATTTGTAGACTTAGAGAAAGCTTTTGACAATGTTGACTGGAATACTTTCTTTCAAATTGGGTAAAATACAGGCAGCGAAAGGCTATTTACAATTTGTACAGAAAGCAGATGGCAGTTATAAGAGTCGAGGGGCATGAAAGGGAAGCAGTGGTTGGGAAGGGAGTGAGACAGGGTTGTAGCCTGTCCCCGATGTTATTCAATCTGTATATTGAGCAAGTAGTAAAGGAAACAAAAGAAAAATTCAGAGTAGGAATTAAAATCCATGGAGAAGAAATAAAAACATTGTAATTCCATCAGAGACAGCAAGGACCTGGAAGAGCAGTTGAACGGAATGGACACTGTCTTAAAAGGAGGATATAAGATGAACATCAACAAAAGCGAAACGAGAATAATGGACTGTAGTCGAATTAAATCGGGTGATACTGTGGGAATTAGATTAGGAAATGAGACACTTACAGCAGTAAATGAGTTTTGCTATTTGGGGAGCAAAATAACAGATGATGGTCGAAGTAGAGAGGATATAAAATGTAGACTGGCAATGGCAAGGAAAGCGTTTCTGAAGAAGAGAAATTTGTTAACATCGAGTATAGATTTAAGTGCCAGGAAGTCGTTTCTGAAAGTATTTGTATGGAGTGTAGCCATGTATGGAAGCGAAACACGGACGATAAATAGTTTGGATAAGAAGATAATAGAAGCTTTCGAAATGTGGTACTACAGAAGAATGCTGAAGATTAGATGGGTAGATCACATAACTAATGAGGAGCTATTGAATAGAATTGGGGAGGAGTTTGTGGCACAAGTTGACTAGAAGAAGGGATTGGTTGGTAGGACATTTTCTGAGGCATCAAGGGATCACCAATTTAGTATTGGAGGGCAGCGTGGAGTGTAAAAATCGTAGAGGGAGACCAAGAGATGAATACACTAAACAAATTCAGAGGGATGTAGGTTGCAGTAGGTACTGGGAGATGAAGAAGCTTGCACAGGATAGAGTAGCATGGAGAGCTGCATCAAAGCAGTCTCTGGACTGGAGACCACAAGAACAACAACAATTAACTACACGGAACAGTGTAGTGTGAGATAAGTTCATTTTTTAAGTGCAGTACAGCGAAGATTACCTCTCACAGACTGGCTAAAACTGGCGACGAATACAAAAGCGACTGCAGACAACATACGACACAATACAAGAACACGAGAGACATTTTACGTGTATTCGAGTACTAACCAAAAACACTTTTCTGCGGACATTTTACAATGACTTTTTGCTAATGCCGCCTGAAGTTTTTCATGTTCCGCCAACCCGTCGAGCGGCATCCTGAGCCCTAGCAACAGGGGCGGGGATCCTCGTAGTAACCGGTGGGGGCGCTCCAGTCCCTGTGACAACGTCATCGGCTGCCGACGGTGGGCCGCCGTGCAGATGACTGCTACTCGATCCCAAGTGGGGCCGCCGACTTCGCCTGGTCTCTGCTCATCCTGTCGACACACGCCGACCTGCGAGCATCCGCCCACATAAGTGATCCTGGGAGGGTCATCACTCATGTTTACACCGAAACACTTAATACTAAAAAGTGAACTTATGACTAAACCAATTTGATGTACGTTCCATAAAAATTAATGCAATTACTTTACATTGCTGACAATGATTTATGTGAAAAAGCACTTGTTTCAAACAAATTTCATTTAAATAGTTCCATAGAGCACAATTTTCAATTTTTTTTTCTAATGTATGATTCCATGTGGTAAATTTGTAAACATGTAAATTGTAATGTGATGTTGGATACTGAGTCTGGCTGGAACTAGCTATGATTATGAAGGTCAGACAAGGATATTCCAAGGCCGGCCGGTGTGGCCGTGCGGTTCTAGGCGCTTCAGTCTGGATCCGCGTGACCGCTACGGTCGCAGGTTCGAATCCTGCCTCGGGCATGGATGTGTGTGATGTCCTTAGGTTAGTTAGGTTTAATTAGTTCTAAGTTCTAGGCGACTGATGACCTTAGAAGTTAAGTCGCATAGTACTCACAGCCATTTGAACCAAGGAAATTCCAAAGGCTTCCGACCGAGTTTTCAGCTGGGATTTCCCTCGGGCATCACCGAATGGGGAAGCGAAGTAATGACTCCTGGCAATGTCATCTTTTAGTCCGGAATATCCAGAGGGAAATAGTACTGAAGAGAACCGGGTATTATAGTTACAAGTATGTTTACTCGGTAATAACAAGTGACGAATGGATGTACCTGCCCACCGATGTGTGTAACATTAGTTCAGTGGAACGTTTCAAGCAGGTTACGTCACTTAACATGCCTTAAACTTTCCAGGGGCGTTGTGCCGTCACCTGGAAGCCTATCTAGTGCATACCGCGAGTTATCCAACGGGTTTGAATGTAATTCAAAACAAGAAAGTAATGCCTATAATATTATGAGTCATTTTGTCGAATCTGATAATATTTTCTGTCAAATATTGTAAGTATTTTCCATTAATCGCACATTTAAAGAATACGACAGTTCAATACGTTCCATGAAAGCACGGAACTTTAAGTGTAATAAGTATAGACAACAGCCATGTTGCTCACCCCTGTTTTTTCTCTGTTTTTCGCCTGTTTGTTTCCTCTCTCCCTGGATCGATGTATGTATGACGGGCTGTCTGTATTAGCTTTAAGGTTACCATAAATTGTCAGTAAAAATAATCTTATGCTTCCTTTTAAAAATACCTCTCCCTCCACATGATATTTATTTAATGATAATAATAATATTACAGTCCATTGCCCATCAGGCTTCGACTGTTTCGGTGGCGCTGAGTCCACCATTACGTGTACTAAAGAATATTTCAGTGTTTGCGAGCTTTACTCGAAAAGAAAAATAATGCAAGTGTTTTTATGAATTTTTACAGTCAGTTTTCAGTATTAAAGTTAGTTATTATTGTAAGCTGGCTGTTTAGGTTTTTATGTTGGTAACGCCACGTAGCGCTCTGTATGAAAATCACTGACTGTGCTGTGTGCAGTCTGTGGCTGGTTTTCATTGTTGGAATATTCGCTATTGTAGTGTTGGGCAGTCGGATGTGAACAGCGCGTACCGTTGTGCAATTGGAGGTGAGCCCCCAGCAGTGGTGGATGTGGGGAGAGAGATGGCAGAATTTTGAGAGCGGACGATCTGGAGATGTGTCCGTCAGAAAAAGGAAATTTGTAAGACTGGATGTCATGAACTGAAATATATATTATGTCTTTTGAACACTATTAAGGTAAATACATTGTTTGTTCTCTATCAAAATGTTTCATTTGCTAACTATGCCTGTCAGTAGTTAGTGCCTTCACTAGTTAGAATCTTTCATTCAGCTGGCATTATTGGCGCTAGCTGTATTGCAGTAGTTCGAGTAACGAAGATTTTTGTGAAGTAAATGATTCATGAAAGGTAAAGGTTATTGTTAGTCAGGGCCATTCTTTTGTACTGATTATTGAAAGTCAGATTGCGTTGCACTAAATATTTATTTATTTATTTTGTTTATCAGTTTAGTGATGATCAGAATAAATAAAGAGAGAAATGTCTGAGTGCGTTCGGTTTTGCTCAGCTCTTTGAAAATCAAATAACGTAAGAGGTTTATCATCACAGTCATTTATAATTTTTCTGAGGGGACGTTTCAGTATTTTTGATTACGAAACTTATTCAGAGATTTAAGCCCGCAAGGCTTTGAGGCTTCACCTCTGATTTAAAACATTTTTGGTTAATTCAAAGGATTAAAAGTTAACTCAATTCTTAAAGAGATAAAGGTAAAGAAATTCTTTGCAATTACTTCAATAATACGCAATACCATTCTTCCTGTTTGTGTAACATTAGATTAATTTGCCGGGGAAACAAATCATTTCATGCTATATATTATCGCTGGGTTGGTTGCAAGTTACGTTACCTTGTCATTCATTGACAGAGAGCGTAACATTTCCATTAATAATACATTACTTTATGTCTGTGTATTGAGATTAAGCCACGCTACATACATTTAAGACGCGTTTACACGCGCTCAAAATATACGTGGCGTTCCAAAAACAATATTCCGAATTTAAACTGCTACGTTACATTATCATCGCTATAGGTTGCGACCGACGCCTCCGCGCGTATTTCGGCCACACGTAGCAATCGGCACTGACTTATACGAAATAACAAAATTAATTCTATGCCACAACAGTTTCGCAGAAAGGAGGCAACTGTACAATTGGGGCTCCTTGACTTAGGGGCTCGATTGAATAATACAATCATAATATAGGTTATTGCAATTATATTGTGTTTTTATTGTAATGTTATTGTATTTGTGAGTGTATTATACAATAACATTACAATAAAAACACTATAATCAGAAAAAAACTAAAGAATGGAGTGACCGGTTGGTGCAACGCGGTTTGGGCCTTAATTTGAAGAAAACCGAGAACATGACATCAGACAGACATGAAATTGGAACCATAATGATTAATGGTGAAGATCTGACTCGTGTGAGTAGGTTTAAGTACCTTGGTTCCACGATCACCGTTGACGGCCGACTCACCGAAGAGGTCAACATCAGAACTCAGGCAGCCTAGATGAAGTGGCGAACAGTAACCAGCGTCAGTTGGTTGGTTTGGTTGCAGGATGAAAGATAATTTAAAATCTATCGCTCTGTCATCCGACCAGTCGCCCTGTATGATTGTGAGTGCTGGCCGACTACAGTTGAGACTGAACGCCGCCTAAGTGTAATGGAAACGGAGATGCTAAGCTGGACAGCGGGCCTCACTACATTAGATCACGTTTCTAATGACAGCATTAGAAAACAGTTTGATGTTGCACCGATGCAAGTCAAGATGCGTGAGAGTCGTCTTCGATGGTTTGGGCATGTTTTACGGGACGGTGATGATTTAATTCCCAAGGCGGGTTACACACTTGAAGTCGTCGGCAGTAGACCCAAAGGACGACCTAAGCAACGTCAGGCTGATACGATTCATAAGGACCTTAAATGCGTGAACATCCACCCAAATATAGCCCGAGATAGAACGAAATGGAGACAACAGACCCATGTAGCGGACCCCGCAGGAACGCGGGAAAAACGCTGAAGGAAAAGAAGAAGATTTATGTGTGTATTAATGCAAGATTATCTTTCCTTTCATGTTACGTACAACTTGTTGCTGGAATATAACTTTGCTCGAATGTACTGTGTATTGCGAGCATAAATATCAAGAATACAGCCACACACGTAAGTACTGGATCTACGGGAGACTGTGTATAAGGTAAGGGCACCAATGTGTGTTAAATGTTCAAATGGCTCTGAGCACTATGGGACTTAACTTCTGAGGTCATCAGTCCCCTAGAACTTAGAACTACTTAAACCTAACTAACCTAAGGACATCACACACATCCATGCCCGAGGCAGGAATCGAACCTGCGACCGTAGCTGTCGCGCGGTTCCAGACTGCAGCGCCTAGAACCGCTCGGCCACCCCGGCCGGCAGTGTGTGTTATTTTACTATTTTGTGTGAACAGGTCCTTTTTTTCGCTTGATACGCTAAGGTGCATAGAGCTAGGGTGTGTCAGGGAATATTTAATTTGTGTATTGTGTTTCATACAGCAATAGGCAGCTGTATGCGTGTCAAGTTATGATTTAATTTCTTCTGCACCTGGTGTTGTGATAGATTTTACCGAAATAACTGCTGGTAACAATGCAGCTGGACAGTTGTCAGTACCGGTACCTCTGAAAGTTGTATATTAATTTGTAACATGAGTCAAGCAAGAACCAGGCAGCTGATTAGGAAAGAGATTGAATGATCGGATCCGGAGTCAGTCAACAATATAACTGAGCTGCCAGTTCAGAGCGAAGCTATGGCAGAATCTAATATATAACAGATAGTAACAGAAACCGAAACGGGATGCCGGATAATTCCGGAACCCGAAATGGATCTACTAGGTAATGCAGCAAATACAGAAGCTTCTACCTCTGCTGAGGTCGGACCCGAGTCTATTCTAACAAATATATCACCGAGCAGTATACCGGGAGGGGGGGTGGGGGACGGGGAGGAGGGTAATTTTATTAATCTGTTTCTGATGAAGTTCGCAGAACAACAGGAAGAAAGAGATAGGATTCTGCAGGAGAAGCAGTAGCAAAGGGATCAGCTTTTGCTTACCCAGTTTAACGAAAATATGCAAGGACAATTAGAAGAAAGGGATGAGCATTTGATTACCCAATTTAATGAGAGTATACAGGAGGGAGGAAGAGAGAATATTACGGGTAACTGTAAAATATTTCTGTTTGCTGATGACAGTAGCTTGGTAGTAAAGGATGTTGTGTGCAACATTGGCTCGGTTTCAAATAGTACAGTTCATGACATAAGTTCATGGCTTGTAAAAAATAAACTAACGCTAAACCACAGTAAGACTCCCGCTACCCGGTCAGCCGGTCGAGTCGCATCGCGGCCCGCCGTGTAGTGCGGTGCCCCGCCAAAACCTGACTCCTAGCGGCCACCTTTGCGGCTCGGATGCTCGTCGAATTGCGCACCCGCCAGGCATCACACTGTCGCGGCTACGAAACGAAATCCCTGTGGCCCATTTTCAAGCAGTTTTTTACTTCGCACAGTATTTACCGACACAGTACTTCACCTGCGGTCTTATATTAAAATAACTGATGAATGTAACATTAGCAAAAAGATTGTTACTCAAATCTTCACGATTACTTGTAACTATTAAATCAACTTACTGTTAGGTTCACGTGAAAAACATCTGTACCTTACAGTGCAGTGAAAATAGTTGGCTGAGTGATTTGGTGGGAGGGGAGCAAACAGCGAGGTCATCGGTCCCATCGGTTTGGTGAAGGATTTGGAAGGAAGTCGGCCGTACCCTTTCAAAGGAACCATCCCGTCACTGAAAATAGTTAATTTTATTAGTGGTCATTCTACTAATTAGCTAATTTTCGGAGTGATAGCCTAAGTCTCTAATAGTTTTTATTGACTAACCCAGATGTAACATGTTCTCGTATTGTATGACATTTATCTTTTTCTCACCACGCAGACTTTTCCCTAGACGAAGCCTCGCTTCCGACTACAGCTTCCTTAACAAAATCTTTTTTTAAAAAATCAACAGTTGAAATTTATTACTTCACAGACCAAACACAACCTGTGTAATGTGCAAGACTATACGAGTCGTTCATTAAAAGCCTTGTTGTTAAATTCCTATCAAATTGAGTTCTTCGATACCCTTCACAATTTCCTAGTACAAATTCATCTTACTTAGGACGAAAATGTCACGAATAAAATCAAGGAACATTTGAAGGGCTTTTGAAAAATTTCAGAAACGATTTTTCTGCTCCATCTAATAATAGCAATCAGATACGCAACCGCTTGGAAAATACAATACTTTTGGAATCCACATAAAGTGTAAATTGAAACGTGTAAATTGAAACGAGCAGCTACTCGAAACTTCCAGTGACTAACTTACAGAAAATAAGTCTTCGTCACGATAAGGTTCTGGTTCAGCTTAAAGAGGAAGTTTCCAACGTTATAAAATAAAGCGGTAACATCTATCTGTGCGGACAGTATTTTCCTTCTTACATGTATATAAAAAACAAATGCAGGAACGAACTTCACAGTGAAAGCAATCTGAGATGGTCTTTACCTTCTGTGGGTTCTGATTTCAAAGTTGTGCCATATGCAAAGCAGGTGGATCTTCCACAACGAAATCCGAGGAAGGGTTGAGCCACTCAGTTCCATAACCAAAATTTTAGATTACCAGAAAAGAGTGAAATAGTTTAATATTGCGAACTAGACCTACCCCTTGTCATGCGGTAGCGTTCTCGCTTCCCACGCCCGGGTTCCCGGGTTCGATTCCCGGCGGGGTCAGGGATTTTCTCTGCCTCGTGATGGCTGGGTGTTGTGTGCTGTCCTTAGGTTAGTTAGGTTTAAGTAGTTCTAAGTTCTAGGGGACTTATGACCACAGCAGTTGAGTCCCATAGTGCTCAGAGCCATTTGAACCATTTGAACCTACCCCTTGCGTAGAAGCTTCTTCAGCCCTTTTCATATGGTACATGTGAAATTTAAAGCATTATAAAAGCATTAGGGCTATTAAACCACTGGTAAATACATAAAACTGCAACCAGTCGCATTTTTGAAATAGTTATTTTCTCAGTCCATGATCCGATTTTCGTTGCTTTTCAGGCTCATCTTCAGATGGTGTACAGGACGTTACATAACTATTTCAAGTATAATGCTGCGTGCTGTCTCTGTGAGAAGATGTAACATGCATTAATGCATCGCCTGAGAGTTCTTTATCTGCCAGTTTAGTTCCAAAATTAAGTTTTGTACTTGCTGCGACGGTATGGGCGGTTTTTGTAGTTAATAACCATCTGTCTGCTTCCATTGTGATGGTTAGTTGGTACCTATAAAAGCCGCCCACACTGTCGCAGTAAGTAAAAAACTAAATTTTGGAATAAAATTGTCAGATAAATAACACTCGTAACGATGCATTAAAGCATGTTCCATCTTCTTGTCACAGAGCCAGCACCCAGCATTATGCTTGAAATGGCTATGCAAAGTCCTGTACACCACCTGAAGATGAGCCTGAAAAGGTTCGAAAAGCGGTTCATGGAGTGAGTAAATAACTATTTCAAAATAGTAATTGGCTGCAGTTTTATGTACACTGAGCGCCAAAGAAAGTGATATAGGCATGCATATTCAAATTCGGAGATACGTAAGCAGGCAGAATACGGCGCTGCGGTCGGCAACGCCTACATAAGAAAAAAAGTGTCTGTGTGGCGCAGTTATTAGATCGGTTATTGCAGCTACAATGGCACGTTATCAGGATTTAAATGAGTTTGAACGTGGTGTTGTAGTCGGCGCACGAGCGATGGGACACAGCATCTCTGAGGTAGCGATGAAGTGCGGATTTTCCCATACGATCATTTCACAGGTGTACCGTGAATATATGCAATACGGTAAAACATCAAATCTTCGATATCGCTGAGGCTGGAAAAAGAGCCTGCAAGAACGAGACCGACGAAGACTGAAGAGAATCTTTCAACGTGACAGAAGTGTAATCCTTCTACAAATTGCTGCAGATTTCAATGCTGGGCCATCAACAAGTGTCAGCGTGCGAACTGTTCAGCAGAACATCATCGATATGGGTTTTCAGAGCCGAAGGACCACACAACACAAAGGTTTACGCCTTGCCTGGGCCGTCAACGCTGACATTGGACTGCTGATGACCGGAAATATGTTGCCTCGTCGGGGGAGTCTCCTTTCAGATCGCATAGAGCGGATGGACGTGTACGGGTGTGGAGAGTCCATGGACCCTGTTCAAAAAAATTTCGGGCTTGCAGCCGGTAGTCGTTCAATACTTCGCACGATATTTCAACTGGGCACCTGCCAGTCATCTTCAGGTGAGCCGTCGCAGACTGGCGAAAACGTTTTTTTTTTCCTTTATTAATTTTCAATTCCCCCCGAAGGGGGCGGGCTGGCAGCAGCTTAGTACACTGCTCTACAGCCTACAGACTTTTATTTTAAAGAACGGAAGAAGAAAAGAAACAAGAAAAACAGGCGATAAAACGGTGACGTCAAGTGTAAAATGGCGGAAAAATGCGGAAAGTCAAAACAGAAAGCAAAAGGGATTGGCAACGTTAATAAAAGACACGGGAATCAGACAAGTAACATAGAACACACACAATTAAAAAACACGGCGACAGTCTGGTTTCTGTTCACAAGAGATAAAAGGCACACCCAGCGACAGTATGATGGCCATTCGCAACACTCCCCAAAAAAACAGAACATGGAACACTCACTGTATAACACGCACTGTAGAATACTCACTGTAGAACACTGCACGAAAGTGGCAGCACGAAGATGACACTCCCGAGCCAAAGGCAGATGGGGGGGGGGGGGGGGTGACCTGCAGGAGGGGGAAAAACAAGGAGGGAGGAGAGGAAAAAACGAAAAGGGGGGGAACCAAGGAGGGAGAGGACTAATAAAGGGGGAGAAGGGCAGACGCGAGAGGGAATGAGAGGAGGCAGAGGAGGGAAATGTAAAAGGACGCGGGGGAGAGAAGGGGGCAAAGAGAGGGGAGGTGGGGGAGAAAGAGGATGGAAGGGGGGGGGGGGAGAGGGAGCGAAAACGTCCTCCGTTCCGCAATATATAGCGTACTGTAACTATTCTGCGCATGCGTCGAAAACTTGATAGTTGAACCACACTGCCCGCCGGCAGCGCCCTCGCTGGTGGAATAGCGCAACTCAGTCGCCCTCTGCGTTGCTGTTTGCCACGGCCGTCGACGCACTCTGTCGTCTTCGATTTGAGCAAATCGTGGAGATGATGGGATTCCATGCACTGTCCAGCTGGTAGCCGCTGTCACGGTTTAACAGATTTTCCGAAAGTCGTATTTCTAGGGATTCGTTAATATTGGAGTCCCAGAAAGACGTTGCTGTGGACAAAATCATTGTTTTCTCATACTCCATTGAATGTCCAGTAGAAATACACTGTTCAGCAATAGCGGACTTGTTTGGCTGCAAAAGGCGGGTGTAACGTTGATGTTCAGTTCAGCATTCTTTCACGGTACGTGTGGTTTGACCTATGTAAGCCATACCACATTGGCACGGTATCTTGTAAATTACGGCCTTTCGTAGTAACAGATTGTCCTTAACTGATCCCACAAGGTCCGCAATCTTCGATGGTGGGCAGAAAACCACTTTTACCTGAAATTTTCGGACGATACTTGCTATTTTAAACGAAGTGTTGCCAACGAAAGGAAGAAAAGCTAAAGATTGTTCCGGCATGTTCTCCTCTTTATTCACTTCCTGCTGCTTCTTAGTTTTAACTTTTAGTGCCCTGTTAATCTGCCGGATGGAATACCCATTTTCGCTGAATACTGTCTTTAGATGGGCGAGTTCTTGAGGTAAGCTATCTAGATCTGAGACAGTATGAGCTCTATGAACAAGTGTTTTAAGTAAACTCATGGTTTGCGATGGGTGATGGCAACTCGACGCTTGCAGGTACAAATCAGTATGAGTGGGTTTCCGGTAAACTGAATGCCCTAGAGAACCATCATTCTTCCTTCGAACCAGAACATCCAATAAAGGCAAACAACCATCTTTCTCTATTTCCATGGTGAAGAGGATAGTGAGCAACATTGGAGCTCCTACATATGATATAGCTAAACATCTCGCTTCCTTACTGAGACCTTTCGTAGGCAAGTGCTCACATCACATACGAAACTCAGCTGATGTTATCAATAGACAGGGGGCTCTTCGACTTAGCAGTGTAGACCTTCTAGTAAGTTTTGATGTGGTCTCACTTTTTACAAAAGTTCCTCTTGCAGATTCTTTGACACTGATTGGTAACATGTTTCCTGTTGATGTCACTGCTTTGTTCAGGCACGCACTTTCCTCAACTTATTTTATGTTTAATCAAGAATATTTTGAACAGACTGACGGTGTCGCCCCCTGTCTCCTTTGGTGGCCAACCTTTTTATGGAGGATTTTGAAGAGAGAGCGCTTGAATTAGCTGCCCTGAAGCCAAAAGTTTTTTGGTGGTAAGTGGATGACACTTTCATAGTGTGGCCTCATGAAGAAGATAAATTAATGGAGTTTCTACATCACCTCAACTCAATTCATAGCAACATCCTCTTCACCATGGAAATAGAGAAAGATGGTTGTTTGCCTTTCTTGGATGTCCTGGTTCGAAGGAAGAATGATGGTTCTCTAGGGCATTCAGTCTACCGGAAACCCACTCATACTGATTTGTACCTGCAAGCGTCGAGTTGCCATCACCCATCGCAAACCATGAGTTTGCTTAAAACACTTGTTCATAGAGCTCATACTGTCTCAGATCTAGATAGCTTACCTCAAGAACTCGCCCATCTAAAGACAGTATTCAGCGAAAATGGGTATTCCATCCGGCAGATTAACAGGGCACTAACAGTTAAAACTAAGAAGCAGCAGGAAGCGAATAAAGAGGAGAACATGCCGGAACAAGCTTTAGCTTTTCTTCCTTTCGTTGGCAACACTTCGTTTAAAATAGCAAGTATCGTCCGAAAATTTCAGGTAAAAGTGGTTTTCCGCCCACCATCGAATATTGCGGACCTTGTGGGATCAGTTAAGGACAATCTGTTACTACGAAAGGCCGGAAGCAAGTCCGCTATTGCTGAACAATGTATTTCTACTGGACATTCAATGGAGTATGAGAAAACAATGATTTTGTCCACAGCAACGTCTTTCTGGGACTCCATTATTAAAGAATCCGTAGAAATACGACTGGCGGAAAATCTGTTAAACCGTGACAGCGGCTACCAACTGGACAGTGCATGGAATCCCATCATCTCCTCGATTTGCTCAAATCGAAGACGACAGAGTGCGTCGACGGCCGTGGCAAACAGCAACGCAGAGGGCGACTGAGTTGCGCTATTCCACCAGCGAGAGAGCTCCCGGCGGGCAGTGTGGTTCAACTATCAAGTTTTCGACGCATGCGCAGAATAGTTACAGTACGCTATATATTGCGGAACGGAGGACGTTTTCGCCAGTCTGCGACGGCTCACCTGAAGATGACTGGCAGATGCCCAGTTGGAATATCGTGCGAAGTATTGAACGACGACCGACTGCAAGCCAGAAATTTGTTTGAACAGTCAATTCGTCGGGATATTCTAAAATCCATGGACCCTGCTTGTCAGCAGGGGACTGTTCAAACTGTTGTATGCTCCGTACCGGTGTGGGGCGTGTACCGTTGGCGTGATATGGTACCCCTGATACCTCTAGTTACGACTCTGACAGGTGATACGTACGTAAGCATCCTGTCTGATCACCTGCATCCATTCATGTCCATTGTGCCTTCCGACGGACTTGGGCAACTCCAGCAGGACAATGCGACACCCCACACGTCCAGGATTGCTGCAGAGTAGCTCTTCTCAGCTTAAACACTACCAGTGGCCACAGAACTCCCCAGGTATGAACATTATTGACCCATATCTGGGATGCCTTGCATCGTGCAGTTCAGAAGAGATCTCAATCCCCTGGTATTGTTAAGGGTTCATGGGCAGCCCTGCAGGATTCATTGTGTCAGTTCCCTCCAGCATTACGTCAGATTGTATTCGAGTCCATGGCATGCCATGCTGCGGGCACTTCTGCGTGTTCGAGGGGACCCTAAATGATATTAGGCAGGCTCTTCAGTGTATTTACATTGAATAAACTGTCAAGGGGTTCTGTAACATCCGTAATGGATAAGCTTACTTAAAACATCTGCTTAGAATACAATTACTTGTGTTACACACATCATTTTACATTACGCTTTATTTTTCTTTGTAAAGGATCAAGAACGCCCTGTTTTTAGGATATCAAACCTTCACGATTCTCAAAGGAGTAGAGAGAATTCAGAAAGCAATTCCGCACGTGTGTGGCCAGGCAATCCCGCCTTCCCAGCGCTGCCTGTTTCCATGTTGCACCCACCCCTGTTGACAAATGGCTCTGAGCACATGGGACTAACATCTGAGGTCATCCGTCCCCTAGCACTTTAAACTACTTAAACCGAACTAAAATAAAGACATCACTCACATCCATGCCCGAGGCAGGATTCGAACCTGCGACCGTAGCGGTCGCGCGGTTCCAGACTGAAGCGCCTAGAACCGCTCGGCCAATCCGGCCGGCCCCTGTTGACACCCGGGCTCGGCCGGGTACCCGAAGAGCCGCGGGCATCGACGACGCATCGCGGACAGCGCACTCCGATGCCGGTACAGCTGTCAACTACCCGCTTGGCGGGCAACAAGGAGGAGCGGTCGGCCGCAGCCGGCCTCGGGCGGGTAAATGTTGTGCGACGCGCGGCTGTTTCAGATGACGTTCATTTCGCCGCGTGTGCGGCATCCTTCCAGTTGTCATAAAATACGTGCGCCCATTTGCTCCGTATCACGTCGGTCGGCCTATCTCATTCGCATGTAGCTGAATAGTCCTAATTGGTCGAAGCCGCGCGGGGTTAGCCGAGCGGTCGTGGGCCCTACATTCATGGACTGTGCGGCTGGTCCCGGCGGAGGTTCGAGTGCTCCCTTGGGCATGGGTGTGTGTGTTTGTCCTCAGGACAATTTAGATTAAGTAGTGTGGAAGCTTAGGGACTGATGACCTTAGCAGTTAAGTCCCATAAGATTTCACACACATATGAACATTTTTAATTGGTCGAATGTTTGGCGACGCACACAATTTCAATTTGACAGCCCCTCGATGATGGAAATGTTTGTTTTCCGTAACAGTTTTATTTTGAATGTCTGAGTCGCTTGTTCGACTTTACGACGACCTGATTTTGTTACAACCACTAGGCAAAATAAATACTGTCTTTGGCTCACGTTGTCTTTGATCCTTTCATAGCTTTCTGAAACTTTGTTTTAAAAAAAGTATCCTACAACAAAGCAAGAATAGCACAAGTAGGCTTTCAGCTGGCCGACCTGAATTGGACTTCATAATTACAAGTTCTTTAAGTTTTATATAAATAGCATGAAATCTCCATTCAAGTGATTGTACGCTTTTCCGTTTCGTTCTGGTTAACATATTTCGGAATTGGTACCTTGATGAGGTATTAGGTTGACGGAACCACAGTCAAAATTAATTAAGCCAAACGAAGTTGGAGTATTATAACACTACGTCTTCTAAAAGTGTCTTCCGTGTGCCATGAGGACGCCAAGCTGTCTGTTCACTCCGCTAGCCTTAGAATCTCGTTGACAAAACCTTGGAGACTGATATACAGACATCTAATAAATCATTAGAAAGGTACTGAGTTGAGTAATTCTCAGCGCCTTTATCAAATCTTCAGTCGTTCACAACCGCCGAATCACAGTGACTACAATGCGGCAAGCAGGTATTCCACATTGCTACTGTCTCTCAGTGCTTACAAGCCGTTTAATACAGAAGTGGACAGTTCACAAATGGTAATTTATTTGTAGTAATTCGGTACCACAGCTCACGGTGATATGCGGTCATGTTGGATGCATCTTCTGTCAAACATACCCAGAATAATTAAAATCGATCAACCCATTGTGCAGTACTGCGTGAATGAACGCTAAACAATATACATAAAGAATTGTTAACCTCCTTGGTTAAAACATCACACTCATACTGGCTGTTGTACCTGTCCGAGGCTCGTTATTGCACAGCTTCTACAAAAAAATTTAACAGAGCCATCAAGAATCTTCTATAGGGTTATGTTATTATTTTTTCATCTCAAAGTCTTGTGATCTAATGCGCTAAACGTAAAGCTGTACAAAGAATAAGCACTCAACTTCCCACATCAGTATAATTACGTCTTCTCTACGCTCAATGTCTGAAGTCTACGTTCAAAAATATCCTAAATCAGTTACCTTCCTTTTCTCTTCGCTTTGATGCTCTTTAAACACTACGTGAGGGCATAAATATATTCCTTAGCCTTTCTCATGTAACCTTTGTTTTTCACATATTTACATTAGGGAAAGGTGCACTCTGACATCATCTTTCATTCCTTGTTCAGCATTTAATGGTATTTTGTATTAGCTGTGATAACGTCACTTATTTAAATGAAGCTGACAAGTCAACAATGTTGTTGTACCAATATTCAGAGCAGTCATGTGTTCTCGATTTAGGAGAATAAAGAAAAACCAAATAAAATAGAAACTGACTTTCGGAAGTATGACGATACTGTAAATTTTTCATTTAAGTAATCATTATTTGTTTACAATTTTGTTATATTCTGTGTCCTGATGGATTTTGTTGTATCTCCTACGTATATTTATTTACCAGCTTCAAAGAATCTTGGCTAGGATTTGGTTCTGATGTTTTGATTTTTCTCGTGTTTATCCCACACATAGTGTTGACAGCAGTCTAAGATCTTCTCAGTGTTGCAATATGTTTTGGTTTTAGTTGACACTTATAAGATGAAAAAAGACTGAAGTACATTAATGAAGCCAAATTGAGGACTATAATTTTGTGGTACTTAGCTTGGAATTATATCTGCAATTTTATTGGCTAAAAATATCTAATTCAGTAACATCCACTTTTAGTTAGTTCTGCAACACCTTCTTTTCATTACACTGACTACAGCATAAAGTACACCAATTTTGGGTGTTCCTCTCACTGAATTGTAAACTTTAATAATTAATGAAAGATAGCAGTACTGGAAAATTTCTAGAGACAAATTTCCGATTTTTTAAAATGACAATGACAATGATGAGAGTATCCAAGAGTTTTCAGCAAAAAGTGCACTACATATTGTTTAAAAAAATTATAACTTACTGCCAAATCACCATTATCATCTATTATTTGATTGTTAGAACTATCACATTTCTCAAAGTTTATTTAAAAAAAAACACTTGATTTAGTTGCAGATACTAAATTGAATTTAGTCATGTTATGGTTGCTAATGAACATCGTTTCCTCTGTGAAAAATGAGAAAAACTAGTTTCAGAATTAGTGTGGATAAATTCAAAAGGTTAATACGCTGATATTGGTCTTTCTGCTTAGTGCAGTGACGCTTTAGAGTGTGGGAATATCACCACAGCCATTGAGTATTGAAATTGGAATTCAGATTGACAACTAAACAGCAGTTTTAATAAATATGTTATTTCTGCATCCGATTATATATTTCAACACCAACGCCACTGTTAAGTAAATATACGCACTGTGAATAATTATGCACAGACTGTACACTAGGAAAGTTATTCAGATACTGTTTCCAACAGGACAGGTATTTTGTGTGGTCCAGTGAGAAAGCACATGATCAAAGGAATTTAATTTGAAGACAAATCATATGATTCCCGTATTGTATTGGACTGTGACATCAAATTGAACAAAACTGAATCTTTAGACTAAGTACAATACTCATAGTGTGGAGAAAATGGTAATGTTTACTATTAAAGGATGTAATTTTCCCTACTGTATTAATAACTGTGTTTAAAATATTATGTCTAAAGTATGATGTGTAGAATAACATTTCAAAGGAAGTGAGTTGTTTGTTATGTAGGGATACCTACATACATTCAAATTTTCCAGTGCCTTATTTCCACATATTTTCTTTTTTTGTTGTTGTTTTCTTCTTTCATTGTGAGTGCAACACTATGTACTGACATTTATCCCATTTTCTAAATTGTTTTGAAACTTTGATAGTGCTCTCTGTATACTGCTATAATAATAGTATACATGTATATATGTACTGACATAATTTAATCAAATCTATGGTCTCAGCAATTTTCATAGTCATACAAGAAAATCCCACGAACTTGTTTTGTACTGAGATGCCTCAATATATTACATTTCCATGTGATATATTAGCAGGACTCTGTGCACATGTTACTATTTATGAAGTTGTGTGTACACAAATTAAGTTTCATTTCATCTAGAAAAATCATGTAAAGTTCTTTGTATCTCCAAAGGTTAGAGACTCCTTGCAATGCCACTCTGGTATATTTCGTTTTATTATTGTATAAAAATATTCTAGGAAAGTGACACATGAGATGAAATTTATGTTAGATAAAAATACAACTTTTGTTAAACATGATCTAAACAGAAGTGTCTTACATTTCCTGCTTTCATTGTTATTTCATAATATTATTTTGCCAAATACCCAAAATTAGGAAAATGTAATGATTATTTGTACACAATTTAAAATCTCACATATAGGTTAATTTGTTAGAAACAGGAATATAAGCAACACCTGAGTATTTTTTCAAGAAATAATGAAACACATTGATGTTAATGAAAGCAACAGCGGCAAAAATTTATTGATGTCCAAATATTTACAACAGGCAGAAAACAAATTCATTTACTTCTTGATGATAGAAATGAATTATTCAGATAAAAACAATAACAAATTATTACAAAATCCAGATCTTTTAATCACAGGCAGAAAACAACTTCATTTACTTGTTGATGATAGAAATGAAATATTCAGATAAAAACAATAACAAATTATTACAAAATCCAGATCTGTTAATCACTGGCAGAAAACAACTTCATTTACTTGTTGATGATAGAAATGAAATATTCCGATAAAAACAATAACAAATTATTACTAAATCCAGGTCTGTTAATCACATTTATTTGAATTATAATTTTGAATAGGTTTTGTATTAACATCATGGTAATGCTGGAGCTGAAGTTATTTGAAGTGTGTTGACTTGTTTCTCCTGTATCCTCTTACTTTAAATTTGATTACCTCAGATAATATTTTAGAAGCAATTTAGTAGTTTCTTATAATTATTGCTGCTGTATTCTGTAACTCTTTATAAAGTGATTTGAACAACTAGCAGTTCTACATTTCAATAACATTGCTTTCATTATATTTTAGAATTAGGTTACTAATTATAGCTATGACTAGTAGCGTACTACCATACTACTAAAAGTACTACTACTCCTAATAATAATGCTACTGCTAATACTACTACTACTACTACTAATTATAATAATAACAATATCCTTAAGTACAACTATTACATCTAATAATAATTCTACTTCTACTATTACCACCACCATCACTACTGTTGGTATTATCAGAGAAAATGACTAAATTGGACTTCGCACTTCCTTCCCCTCCATAAACTGGACCCCCTTATCTTGGCTCTCCACTCTCCTAAACACTGGAGAAAACAATTGTTTAGAAGTTTAGACTTCTGCCACTCTGTAGAGGAGTGCACAAATCACCCACTTATCAATCTGCCACAAATATGTTTTGATAATGGAAAAAGTGTTTACACTGTTAAATTTTTCGTTATTTCCCCTAGATATTGGCAGGTAAGCCGTTCAACTTATATGTTCACTTGAAAAGTAACTTTGAAGTTTAATGTTTGTGAAAAAACACCTTCATTTAGATGTTTGGTTAAAACATTATTTGGTGGCTAACATGTAAGCTGTAGTTGCATAAACTGGACCCCCCTTCAGTAAATTACCTGTTGCTTTTTGATATTTACAGCCTACCTGTATTGATACACACTTATTCCCTTAGAATTTATTGCATGTCAAAGATTGTAATGGGAAAGATTGTTACGGGAAAGATTGATCAAAGAAACAGGAGTCCAAAGTAAAATGACTAATGATATTGATGCTGATCAGAAAATGAAGCTGCATTGGAAGGAGGGCACTAAACAGTCTAATGTTTGAAAATAACACTTACAAAGTTCTCCATCATGAAGTATGGTACACCATAGATAGCAGAAACAATGAAATAGGCAGATCTAAAATTTTTGGTAACATCTTGAAGAACAACTGATTCAGTATTGTCCCACTCAGAAACTAGATTACATTTTTTCTAATTTGACACAGTGTTCCAATTTTGTTTAGTGCTGTTTTGCTTATTTTTAGAAGGGGTCCACTTTCTGCAACTCAAGGTTTTTGAAAATAATGTTTTTTTATAAAAGCAGTTAATGTTATTTTCCATACAGTAAAATGTAAAGAGTTCATGATATTATAAGGTACATATTTATGCTTTTAAAACAATTTTTTTTGCTATTTTCTGTTTTTTTTAAATGAAAAACAAAAATGGGGATCCAGTTAAGTCACTTTCCTCTACTACATCTACTACTACTATTACAATAGCGACTACTACTACTACTACAGTAGCTACTACTACTGTCACTACTACCTGCTGTGACTACTACTATTACTACTAATGATACTAGAATAATAATTACTACCACTAGAAGAACTAACAGTAGAACTACTTATAGACCTGCTATTACTTCTACTTTAATAACTACAAGAATAGCAACTACTACAACTACTATTACAACAGCTACTACTGCTGCTACTACTACTAATAAAAATATTACTTCCAATGGTATTGAATGACAACAACAGCTGCTGCTACTGCTACTACTACTACTACCACTACTACTACTATTAATAATAATAATAGTTCCACTAGTACTAAAATATTACTACTACCATTTAAACATGGAATCTGCTTATCACTAGTATTACCACTACTCCTACTGCTACTTCCACTACTTCTACTGCTACTGTTATGCTAGACTGCTCCTACTACAATAACAAAAACATCTTGTGCTACTGCTTTTACAGCATCAACAACCATTAGAGTAAGTATTATTCCTACTATTATTACTATTGTAATAGTTAGCAATATATTAATGTTGCCTTTGTTCCATTCAGGGTACATGTTTCTTTATGTCTCCAAGTCCATGTACCACATTATTTAGAGTTTTTTTATGTTGCAATGAGAGCATACTGATACTTTTCAGAATACTGAGTTTTAGAGCTCTGTTGGCACTGCCAGATTACTTGTATAACTTTGGAAAAAAAATCCTTCAGTTGGAATTAGAAGACATCTAGATCCCTAAAGCCCCACTGGAAATTTAAAAAAAAATAGTAAATTAGATGTATAACACATGGAAATGCACTGGAAGAGCTTCGTAGCTACTTTTGGAGTTGCTCAGACTGTAGAAATACATTGCAGAAAGGACCTGGATAATCATTATGTCAGTAAATCAAGCCTCACAGATCTAACTCTAACTCTCATTTGGAGAATAGCAGCTTATATTGCAAATTATTATTATTATTATTATGCCACTCCCAATAAAAATTATAGCTATGTCTAAGACTACTGCCTATAGTAATATTTCTCTTCTTCTACTAATAGTACAACTACTAACACTACAAATCTACAATTATTAATACACTAGAACTATTTTTCCAATTCTTAATACATGTTTGTATTCATGGTTCAATTCCATACTCCCTGCTCTTCAGTTTTTTCACATGACACACTGCACTGATGCAACTGCAGGTGCTCAGGCTGTAGAAATGCACTGTATGATGGATTCGTTTGCCATCATGTCAGTAATGCAAGTTGCATGGATTTAATTCACAATATAAGGACATCAGCACATGATGAATAACGTCACCAGGCGATGAAAACTGACAGCTTGAAGGATTTGAGCTTTTGTGCTGAGAATACAGCTATACATGGCAAAATACAGTTTGCATCAAAGGCAGACAACTGAGGCACTAAATAGTTTAAAGTGTCCATACATTGACAAGTTCTTGGCCTCACAAGAGTTTCCCCTAGAGAATATAGAAACTCAAAAGACGAGAGGCCAGGTTTAACTCACACTTGACATGAAGCAGAGCTAATGGTCTACAACTTCAGTGATGGAATCTGTTTTTAATCTTCTGTCAAATTACAGAGATTCATTGTCATATTTTTTATGATAAAGAGCTTCAGAGTCCTGATGTGTGGGTAAAACGAAATCTAAAAAAGAATTATAATGTCCATACTTTTACAAAAGTAGTGTCTCTTGGAATGGTGAGCGAATTCGGTACGCCCACTGATAATTATCTAGTAGGCAAGAAATCACCTGCTTGACAATTCTGGGAACTGATGGCTGGATCGATTAGCTGGCCACTAAAATTGTCCGCATTGCTTCGAGTCTTCTGTGTATCACTTGAAACGCTTCGTTAATGGCACACGCACTCATCCAGCAAACACACTCAACGCTATAATTTCTATCGGCACTGAAATTACCTCAAAGAAGTTCGACAAACATTGATATCAAACTTTGATCGTAATTACGGAACTGATCATACGTTTGGACACTTATGATCACTTGAAACGCTTCTTTAATGGCACACGCACTCATCCAGCAAGCAAACTCAACGCTATAATTTCTATCGGCACTGAAATTACCTCAAAGAAGTTCGACAAACATTGATATCAAACTTTGATCGTAATTACGGTACTGATCGTACGTTTGGACACTTATTATATTACATTTTGTGGTCTTTAGTTTCTAAAGTTTGCAAATTGCTCACTTTTTGCGAACTTGACACAATATGGCAGAACATGAATCGTTTTTGTATCATAAGCTTTGTTCCTCTCTAAATTAGTTTTTCCTGGTGTTCTCTGTCCCCGATATAAGTTTGTACAACTAATGTGCCTTTTTTGTGTGACGTTTTGGAAGTTTCGATGCGGAATTAATGAAATATCGTAATACTATGCTCTTACACCTTCACGTATCATCATTGTTCGATGACTTTGTTTCGATGTCTCTAACACCTGATCAGATGTTAGGGGAGCTGAAATTAGATGGAACACTTCGTGCACTAGACAAATAGTTCTCCATTAAAGTCACAAATGTGTTGCAAATATTTTTGAGGAATGGTCGTGGATCTTAGTCCTTTGATAGCATCGTATTCTGGAATTGTGATAAGGCAATCCATAGAGGTATTGTCACTGCTCTCGGTACTTGGTGTGGTCTACTCAAGAACGTTGAGGAATAACGTCCGAGACAAATTAGAAGGAAGGCAGTGTGGCTCTCGCGCACAAAGAGGCACCCGAAATCTGATATTCACACTTATAAGGCACCGTCAAAAAACTTCTAGAGAAACACCAAGACCTTCAACGCTGTAGGTTTTAGCCCTGAACCACGCACCTGACAATGTCCCCAGAGCTAAACCCTAACAGCTTGTAGACGAAAGTATGACTAATCTAACTATAATTAATGGTTAAATGATCTATTAAACATTCCTACAAGATTAAAGAAACAGCCGTCTCTCACTGCTAGAGTCTGGAATGTAACGTATCTGGTGGGATACGTGTGTGTTGCTGGGTGACAGCTCATGGCCCCACGGCTGGCGCCCCTCCCCACTAACGCCTCCTCTTCTCGCCTCCTTGCATCTCACGCTTGTCCTCCTCACAGGCCTCTGGTGCAGCTGAGGCTCCACGAGCCACATCCTGGGGTGGCACCTCATGTGGTTTCCTGCGTTGCTTCACTGCCTCGTTCTCCAATCCCTGCTGATCGTGGTCGTCGTCTTCCTGCTGCTCTTCTTCTTCTTCCACATCCGCCTGTTCATCCTCCTCCTCCTCCTCGCCATCTTCTTCCTCCTCGACGCCTTCTTCTTCCATTTCTTCGGCGCTTTCAGTGCTGTACGATTCGCCCTCCGACTCTGAGTCCATGTTTACCTGCACGCTCGAGTCAGCGGTCCTGCACACATACAAATACATTCATGTGACAAGGGGATTCCACAAAAATCCTTCTGGATATACAGGGTGTAACATGTATTTCGAACACCCTAAATTACGTTCTGTGCAGAAAGAAGCAAAGTTAAGCTTTGCACTCTAGCGCAGGTGGTCCAGTCCAGATCAACTGACTACTGTGTCATCCTCAGCCAATAGCATCATACATATGAAGTATGGAGAGGTACGGGGTCAGCAATTGTCAGCTTTCTTGGCCTTGGAGCGGCTACTTCTCATTCAAGTAGATCCTCAGGTCACATCACGAGGCTGACAGCAGCCCGTTCAAGTCTTCCCCCCTGGGATCGAACCCCGTTCTTTGGCATAGCAGTCACACTCACGAACCACTTTTGCTTCTGGAAATGTTGTTTAGTGTTCAGGGAGACATTATCCGGAATGACTGCCTTTCTTGTAACATCATTAGTTACGAGGACACGTACAGCAATGGGTCTTTTCTAAATAGCGTCTTCTATTCTTTATTCAGTAATCCGTTTCCTCTTCTCAAAATTTATTCAAAAATTATCACGTATTTACGTAAATATGATGTTACTAAAAACCTGACTTTGACTTTTCGGTACAAGCGCACGTCCATATACCCAGGATAATGTAACTTGTCAGCTATTCAAAAAAGTCGTAGCTTGCACATTGTTTTCATTAACTCAAGAACGACGCATTTCGCTCGGACAGGGCATCATTTTTTAACATAACCAGATGATGCCATATCCAGGCGAAACGCATCGTTCTTGAGTTAATAAAGAACATTCTACTACCTACGACTATTTTTTAAATAGCAGCAATAGAAGGTTGCTGTACCACCACACCAAAATGGAATGAAATGACTTGTAACTTATCCAATTGAGAGAGTTAATAGCATACACAAGGAAAACGCACATAAGTCATGTAGTCAATCATCTTCACTATAAGGTTTGCGTACATCAGCGAGAAGGTAGAAATGCTGTATGGAGAGTGGAAGTTGACAGACCAGTAATAACTGATGTACAAATGAAATAACACAATTTCAGAGACTTCACTAGTCTCATATAAATATGATTTTATACATACAGACAGAATCGGCGAGTGAAAATTTGTTCCAAGCCTGGGAACCGAACCCACGTATCCTGCTTACTAGGCAGGAGCCACCTAGGTACAGCATTTCACAGTACTGCATGGATTACCCTGGCGCGTCTCCGTCCTCCAGTCAAATTCTCACTGTTGCCCTAGTCTGCTTTATTTTTCCAGTTTACAAACAAACAGAATTGCCAAGGCTCTCCATGTTCTGGAATACCACCTCAGCATCGAACGTATCTGTGCGAGACCAGTAACGTCTCTGAAATTGTCATGCATTTGTATATGTACCTGCACATGGGTTTCAGGCTGGATCTTCCATTTATGTTCGATGCCGAGATGCTATACCAGAACATGGGCAGTCTCGGCAATTCTGTTAGTGTGTAAGGGGCAATTTAAAGCAGACTGCGGCTACAGTGAAATCTGGATCTAGGAGGGAGGCGTACCTGGGTAATCTGTGCAGTTCTGTAAACCGCACTGCCAAGATATCTTAGTGGCTAACGGACCTGCCTGTAAACAGGAGATCCAGGTTCGATTCCTGACCTCGTCCCAGTTTTCACTGGGAGCTTCAGTCTACATACATTCTCCTTATGTTCCAATTTTCTTACTGGCATTTCCAGCAAGTGGACGAGTTAAGTTACCCCAGGTACTTGCAATGTGGGCTGGCACAGGAGAGTCAAAGTCAGTTCCGTGTTGCGTTTCTAATAACGTCGTGTTTACGTGAATGATGCACTGTGACACATTTTTGAACATATCTTAGGGAGTGGACGTGGTCTGCCACAGTAAAAAAAGCTATTTAAGAAAGAAGTACTGCTGTTCATATCTTTGTAAGAACAAAGTTACAAGAAGGGCAATCATGCCGACTTATTTCTCCCTGGTAACTAAAATACATTTGCATGACACATTTTTTAATTTTGCTTCTGGACAAGAAAAGACCTGGGGTGGTCAAGATAAATTGGACAACCTGTAAACCTCGAGGAATACGATGCTCATAATCATCCTTGATGTCGGTCAAAGTGTACAAAGAGCAGTTAGTATAGGGAAGCAAAGATAAGTTTAGAAAGGTAATTAAACCTGGAGAAAAAATGAAAACTTTCAGGTTTGTCGATGACATTGTAATTCTGTTACAGACGGTATATGGTTTAGAAGATAACTCGGACGGAACAGATAGTGTCTTGGAAAGAAGTTATAAAGTAAATTTCAACAAAAGTCAAACAAAAGAAATGTAATGTTGTCGAATGCCATCAGCCGATGCTGGAAGAATTACATTAGGAAAAGAGGCACTAAAAGTAACAGATGTGACTTGTTATTTGGGCATCAACACAACAGATGATCGAATTAGAAAGGATACAACATATACACTAGCAATAACAAGAAAAACGCTTCTGAAGAGAGTAATTTGTTAGCATCTCTGCATATAAAAGAAAATGTCCTGACTATCTCATCATCGCCCAGCCCGAACCGGTAAGAACAGGTACTTCAGATCTGGAGACTGTTTAGATTTTATACTGTAGACACCGTTCAAGAAGGGATTTTTCGAAATTCCACCACTAAAGTGGTGAGATAAGGATCAAACTTTTCTTGAGAATAAGTCGCTACTAGGACAGTTTCGAAGCTAGAACTACGATAACTGGTATTTGAATTCTCGTTCAGAAATCTAAAAAAATACGTCTTTCGGAAATTCAGCCTCTAAGTGGGTGGAAAGAGTAAATCATTGTTAAAGAGCTAATAAAGTATATTTAAGGCTACACTTATGAAAACTGGTGTTTGGCTTCTTGGTTTGAAATAAAGAAATATGTGTTAGGGATGAAAGTGTCTGTGGAAATGTCTCCAGAAGAACTCAAAAGGTAGGGTTAACATAAACCTCCGACTCCAACTACAAGAACCGCGTTTTGGTCAGAAGCGTATTCGGGAAAGACCAAGCTTTTTTGGCCTTAATTAGCGTGAAATTTTAGAAGATGTTGCAAGTCGTGAACTAAATCAAAAAAAGCTCTTTAATAGTCACCACAACAAATCAGTTTTAGCAAAATAGTATAGAAACAGAAACGGATTTTTAATACATTAATTTTTCAGTAGACATAATACATGTTGATTGAACTATTTTTGTTGTAATTACTGCGAAAACTAATCATTACTGATGAGAACGTAGATACCACGTTGAAATGAAATTCTGTGTAGAGGAATATTAGTTTAAGATGACCGCATATACTGTCTCTAGTTTGTAGATTTGTACATGAACAATGTGTATAACAATACATAAATGTAACTAAGTTCTTTTTTAAAAATGTGCAAATCTTATATGAAGAACTGCTTTATTAAATTTTAATACCTATCTGCAGCCTATTTTGCTTAGACTAGATACACTGTTTGCGCAGTGTTTAGATTACACAAGAGCAATTGGTGTAACGACATACACGTTTGATTAAAGAACAACAAAACAAAACATCTGTGCGGAGCATACAGTCAATTCGAGCGAAGCAGCGGCCGCTAAGCTAGTAGAATGTACATTTAAATATTAGGAAGCCTTTTCTGAAGATTTTCTGTAGAATGTAGCACTGTGCAGAAGTGAAACGTAGATGATAAATAGTTCATCCAAGAATACAATAGAAACTTTTGAATGTGATGCTACAGGAAAATGCTGAAGATTATGTGGGTAGATTAGATGAAGGGATACTGAATCGAATTCAGGAGAAAATAATTTTATGGCTTAACTTCAATAAAATACGAGATTGGCCCATAGGTCTATTCCCGTGGCATCAAAGAACAGTCAGTTTGGTAACAGAGGGAAATGGCAGGAGGGTGAAAGCTGTATTGGGATACCAAAACTTGAATATAGTGAACAGGTCAAATGGATGTGGACTGCAGTAGTTATTCAGAGATGAAGAGAACTGCACAGAACAGTCTAGCATGGAGAATTGCATCAAACCAATCTTCAGACTAAAGACTGCAACAACAACAACAACAACATTGGAAGACAGGGTCTAAGGGCATAGAAAATACCAATAGTCTACCATTTCTATAAAGCCCATGTGAAAGCAATAAAAGTGGATGGTCACGAAAAATAAAATTGCGTTACGAAACGTGTAATGCATGGTTGCAGCTGTTATTACTGTTGCTCAACATGTATGATACATCGAACCAGCAATGGATAAAATGGAAGCAAACTTCGGAATAGGAATAAAATGCCAACGGAAGGAGATTCCAATGCTTAGTTTCATGAACGACATAGCCCTTTTGGCTGGAAGGAAGAGACACGAATGGACAGCATACTCAGCATATGGGTACTGTATACGATACTGGCATGTGTAGACACCACGATATCTTCCAACTGTTATATACCTATGATACACACTATCTGATGAAAAGTTCCCGACACCTAATAGTGGACATTAACATGGGGAGTGCCCACCCTCCGACTGCTTGAGTTCTGGTGGGGATATTTTCCATGAGGTGTTTGAATGTCAGCCCATTTTTGCTCAACGGAGACCGCAGAGATGCTGGATGCTGAAGACTGGAGTGAGGTTCAGGTCGGGACTCTGGACAGGCCACACCATTTCAGGAATGTTACTGTCTACAAACCATTCCTACACCGATTCTGCTTTAAATAAGTGTACATTTTGATGTTGATACAGACAGTCTTCGTCTCCGAACTGTTCGGATCACACAGTGCTGTAAAATGTGTTCATATTATTCCGCGTTTAGCGCAATGAAATGCCAACAACCAAATCACGAAAAACATCCCCATTTAATAACCCCACCCCTTCTGCACTTTACTGTTGGCACTACACATGATGTCAAGTATCGCTCTGTAAGCAGTTGTCAAAACCAAACCCTTCCATAGGATTTCCACAGCGTACAGCGCGATTCGCCACTCCTATTTCCAGTCATCCATTGTCCAGTGGCATCACTCGTTACACTATCTAAGGCGTCGCTTGGCATTGCCAACAGAAAAATGTTGCTTATGAGAATCAGTTCGACCACTGTACCCCATTATTTTTAACTCACACAAAGTTATTGTGCTACCTGAACTGTTGGCAGCATTTTGGAACTCACGAGTGATTTCTCCCGCTGATTTCATGCTACTTAGTTACAACAACCATCCACAATGCTCTATGGTCCCTGTCCGTCAGTATATGAAGTCTGCCTCTCTGTTTATCTTTGGTTGTTCCATCGCGTTCCATTTCCCAGTCACGTCACCAACAGTTGACTTGGGGCAGCTTTAGAAGGGTTGATAGGTGCCTGATGGCTTTGTTACTCATGTGACATCCAACGAGTTGTCCACATTCTAAGTCACTGAGCTTCCCTAACCAACCCATTCTGCTGTTACAACTTCTCTTCTGACAACAAAAGACTCCACGCCTCTTTTATATTCGCGTGTTCAACTCTCGTGACATGTAGTGCTCAATTTCGTATCACATATTGATGTCCGGATACTTTTGATCAATAATGTATACAACGAATGCTGCTGACAGTTGATGTATTTTTGCAACTGAATCACTGGATAATGCCTTAAAACTGGAATTGCAATTGTGAAATTTACGATCTGTGCATGAAGTCAATGTCAATAACATTGTCGTTCAAAAATTTCAACGACAGTGCGATCTCAGATAAAATACAACACAACCACTGTATATTTTATTTCGAAGAATGAAAAAACTGTAAATATGTGATCACGGGAGGCACAAAAGGGTGAAAAAAAAAGACCGAACTTATATTGAATCGTACTGAAAACGTTTAAAACCCATCATTAAAGAAAACACAAAGCGGCTTACTGAGACTGGACTACAAGTACATAACTAATGTGGAAAAGGAGTGAGAATGTTGGGGCTACTCGCCTCTTCTCTACGCGTTGTCTGCCGGCTGTGGTTCCTGCTCCTCGAGCACTTCCCGATCCTCTTGCGACGCCACATCCTGTTCCTCCCACAGTCGCTGGTGCTTGACTCTGAAAAGCACTGCAACAAGAAGATAGCATCTGAGAAGGATACGAACACGTAAAATAAAACAAATGCACAGTTTCACCGCAAACTTCTATGAGCAGTCAGCACATCCCAGTAGCCGATATTAGCCGCACAAACTAAGTTGACACTCGGCGCAGTGACTAATGGGAGCGGCCGTAAATCGAAAATACCTTTACGGTCGCTCCCATCAGTCACTGCGAGGAGGATCAACTTAGTTTGCGTGTGCAGTATACACGACTGTCATACAACTTACACTACTGACCATTAAAATTGCTACACCAAGAAGAAATGCGGATGATAAACGGATATTCATTGGACAAATATATTATACTAGAACTGACATGTGATTAGATTTTCACGCAGTTTGGGTGCATAGATCCTGAGAAATCAGTACGCAGAACAACCACCTCTGGCCGTAACAACGGCCTTGATACGCCTGGGCATTGAGTCAAACAGAGCTTGGATGGCGTGTACAGGTACAGCTGCCCATGAAGCTTCAACACGATACCAAGGTTCATCAAGACTAGTGACTGGCGTATTGTGACGAGCCAGTTGCTCGGCCACCATTGACCAGACGTTTTCAATTGGTGAGAGATCTGGAGAGTGTGCTGGCCAGGGCAGCAGTCGAACATTTTCTGTATCCAGAAAGGGCCGTACAGTCATTGGATCTCGACCAACACGAGCAGTAATGTCGCGAGACGATCAACCGCTATCGCGATAGGCTACAATCCGGCCTTTATCAAAGTCGGAAACGTGATGGTACGCATTTCTCCTCCTTACACGAGGCACAACAGCGTTTCACCAGGCAACGCCGGTCAACCGCTGTTTGTGCATGAAAAATCGGTTGGAAACTTTCCTCATGTCAGCACTTTGTAGGTGTGAATGCTCTGGAAAGCTAATCGTTCGTATATCACAGCATGTTCTTCCTGTCGATTAAATTTCACGTCTCTAGCACGTCATCTTCGTGGTGTATCAATTTTAATGGCCAGTAGTGCAATATAGTACGAGAGTGATGGGAGACACTGGTTGGGGTCTAGTCACCTTGGCTGTCCAGGTTGGTTTCTGGTGGCGGGTACTGGGCGTCTGAAAGCCACACAGATCTGGGGCAGCGAGCCACTGTAACATAAAGACAGGCCAGCACCACACACTCAAAAGGTAGTACAAACTGAATACTGCTGCTGCGTTGACGATTCTTCTGAATTTTATGAGGTAAGTACTTAGAAAACCATCAAGTACACCTTCTCTCTGTCTCTCTCTCTCTCTCTCTCTATCTCTCTCTCTCACTCTGTGTGTGTGTGTGTGTGTCTGTGTGTGTGTGTGTGTGTGTGGTGTCTCGTATTAGGTTTTTTAATTTTCATTTATTCTCTCAAAACAGGTAACTTTTCTTAGAATGATGGGTGGTCACAGGGGTTCAATTATCCACTCGAAAACAGTTAAGTTACGTAATTAACTTGTTTGTATACAGGTACATGCAGTGCTATAGACACTGAAATCCGCATGCCACAATACCGTAGCACACAATACCGTAGCCAACACAAAATGGTGTACTCTACTGATAAGATGTAGATCAGCAGGTAATTTTGTTTTGGCTCCACTGGGGACGTGCTACGATGCTGTGGTGTGGGGATTTCGGTGTCTGCCACCACTGCAAGTATCTGAAAACAGACACGTTAATTATATAACTATTGTTTTCGATACGATAATTAAAACGTAATAACTGACCCTCGTATGTGTAAACTATGGATGACTGTACGGTAACGCCACCATAAATCAATGAATAAAAATTATTAAAACGTTGCTTCTCACCTGGGCATGAAAATCAGACTCTGGAAACGATCACACGCTGTCATAGCGAGTCCATCTGCCGGTGTGGGCTTCCTGCAAACATATGAAGGCCTGACTTTTTACTTAGTCACTTGTATCTTCGATAAGCGAGAATCATTTGCACAATGTTTAGAAAAATTGTGTAGAATGTGTCAGTTTTCAGACTATGTACACATTTTGAGCTCAGCAGACAAAGTACCAGTCATCCATTTAACACAAAAAAGGGCACTGGTCGCTTCGCAGCGCTGTATACGGCGTACAACTGGTACCATGACGTCATACGACGCTCAGCCACTGACGTAAGTCACGGCAGCGAAGTGTTGTGTATGTGCCAGCCGGTAATATAGGGTCAGAACACTGAAATGGATCGACGTGTGTAGACGGCAAATAGCAGAATCGAGTTATCGTATTCAGATGTGCTAATGACTTCACTGTGAATGAAGTTGCCTGCTTTGTTACCCAACTCAACATGGAATACCTCTCGCAGCCACGTGAATCGGTATAAGAAGTGAAGTTGTAAAAAGATCCGGGACGAGTGCCTGCCTTGTCAGTGACAGTCGGTTTCAAAGCCGAGACCAGTAGCTGTTGTCGTTGAACGCAGGTCCATCTCCTTCGAGCGAACCTTGGGAACAGAACTGCATGCAATGCACTTTTGGAGCCAGGCCATTCGCAGTAGGCCGTTTCTCACAGCACCACGTAAAACTGCCCTCCTTCAGTCGGCCAACAACACAGACACTAGGCATTAGCTGACTGGAGGTCAGAACTCTATACAGCAGCAAAGTACTCCAGTGGTACGTGAAGCGAGCTGTTAACCATGCGGTGCACTAGGCTAGGGGAACTATTGACACATTTCGTAATACAGTACTGACCATTAAAATTGCTACACCAAGAACATGACTTGCTACAGACGAGAAATTTAACCGACAGAAAGAAGATGCTGCGATATGCAAATGATTAGTTTTTCAAAACATTCACAACGTGCTGACATGAGGAAAGTTTCCAACCGATTTCTCATACACAAACAGCAGTTGACCAGCGTTCCCTGGTGAAATGTTGTTGTGATGCCTCGTGTAAGGAGGAGAAATGCGTACCATCACGTTTCCGACTTTGATAAAGGTCGGATTGTAGCCCATCGCGATTGTGGTTTATCGTCTCGCGACATTGCTGCTCGCGTTGGTCGAGATCCAATGACTGTTGGCAGAATATGGAATCGGTGGGTTCAGGAGGGTAATACGGAACGCCGTTCTGGATCCCAACGGCCTCGTATCACTAGCAGCCGAGATGACAGGCCTCTTATCCGAATGGCTGTAACGGATCGTGCAGCCACTTCTCGATCTTTGAGTCAACAGATGGGGACGTTTGCAAGACAAAACCATCTGCACGACAATTCAAAAAAATGGTTCAAATGGCTCTGAGCACTATGGGACTTAACATCTTAGGTCATCAGTCCCCTAGAACTTAGAACTACTTAAACCTAACTAACCTAAGGACATCACACACATCCATGCCCGAGGCAGGATTCGAACCTGCGACCGTAGCAGCCCCGCGGTTCCGGACTGCAGCGCTAGAACCGCACGGCCACCGCTGCCGGCCACGACAATTCGATGACGTTTGCAGCAGCATGGACTATCAGCTCGGAGGCCATGGCTGCGGTTACCCTTGACGCTGCATCACAGACAGGAGCATCTGCGATGGTGTACTCAACGACGAACCTGGCTGCACGAATGGCAAAACGTCATTTTTTCGGATGAATCCAGGTTCTGTTTACAGCATCATGATGGTCGCATCCATGTTTGGCGACATCGCGGTGAACGCACATTGGAAGCGTGTATTCGTCATCGCCATACTGGCGTATCACCCGGCGTGATGGTATGGCGTGCCATTGGTTACACGTCTCTGTCACCTCTTGTTCGCATTGACGGCACGTTACATTTCAGATGTGTTACGACCTATGGCTCTACCCTTCAT
The DNA here is from genome assembly GCF_023898315.1 of Schistocerca nitens. NCBI lineage: Eukaryota > Metazoa > Arthropoda > Insecta > Orthoptera > Acrididae > Schistocerca > Schistocerca nitens. Next base: position 905,801,425 of record NC_064615.1, read on the forward strand.
TCGATCCCTACATTTCAGTAGGATAATGCACGACCGCATGTTGCAGGTCCTGTACGGACCTTTCTGCATCAGAAAATGTTCGACTGCTGCCCTGGCCAGCACATTCTCTAGACCTCTCACCAATTGAAAACGTCTGGTCAATGGTGGCCGAGCAACTGGCTCGTCACAATACGCCAGTCACTACTTTTGATGAACTGTGATATCGTGTTGAAGCTGCATGGGCAGCTGTACCTGTACACGCCATCCAAGCTCTGTTTGACTCAATGCCCAGGCGTATCAAGGCCGTTATTACGGCCAGAGGTGGTTGTTCTGGGTACTGATTTCTCAGGATCTATGCACCCAAATTGCGTGAAAATATAATCACATGTTAGTTCTCCTATAATATATTTGTCCAATGAATAGCCGTTTATCATCCGCATTTCTTCTTGGTGTAGCAGTTTAAAAATGCTACACCAAGAAGAAATGCAGATGATGGCCAGTAGCGTATGTTAAATGTGTACTTTCCGGAATTCTAAAATTTTGACGCAAACGATGTAAAATGATGATATAGATGCAAATAATCATGACTGGGTGCATGTCTTGAAATTGAAGTCACTTTTTTCTCTCTGAGGCTGATGTATTGTTCGACCAAAATTGGTAGTTTTAATAAAGTGAGACTAAAATAATGTGTCAAATCGTGAATTTTAAAACACATTTTAAAAGTTGTAATTGATTCTTCTTCTTCGTTTGCGTTATCCGGTTCCTGCACGGGGTCGACATGGTTATTACCGGAAGTGGCAGTGTTAATATTAGTGGGTGGCTGGTTGCCCTTGCTGCCCCTCGTCCTCTACCCCCCCTCCCCCCCCCCCCCCCCCCCCTGACCGAAGGACTGTATCCCAACGGCTGGCTGTAGTGTTACCCATGTGAAAGAGCGTAAATGATTTCCAAATATTCGCAGGTTGTGCAACTGAGGCGGGATGCGGGTACCAGCCCAGTATTCACCTATTGGGATGTAGGATACAGTCTGAAAACTACTTCCAGGTTGCACAGAACACGGGTCCTCACCAGTCCGCTGGTCGAATTCGATCCAGAGCTGGCACACTTGTTCAAATCTTGGAATTGGCGTGCTAACATGCGTAACTGTATCCGGGTGCGTGACGCTGTAAACGATTGCTTCCTTTAAGTAATGTGGAGCAGTTGTAGTGGCATAAAGGACACACAAGTGAGTACAGCAGTGATGCAAAGTGGACGCGGTACTTACCAGCAGCAGCTGTAGCAGAGCAGGCCAGGAATGGAGGCGCGACCGCACTGCCTGCAGGTGTTGCGGCGAGGTCCGCGGAGGGGACCGGCGCCTCCCACCGTCGCCCACGGGGCTGAGGGAGGCAGCGGCACCTGCCCCAAGAACAGCACGAGCCGTACACCACATTCCGCTACTCCTAGGCCTCTCTACGCAAGCGAACATGGGGAGGGCAAGAGGAACAAGTAATTAGTCCAGCAAAGCACTTACAACAGGGGAGGGAGTGGTTGTCGACAGAGTGCTGAAGGTGCATCCCCATCACGAGGTTGAGTGCGCCCCAGTAGGTCAACAGCACGTTTCAGCCAGAACAGTCATTCATCCATTCGCCAGCTACGCCTGACAGTGCTTAAGTTTGGGATTTGTTGTAAACCAATGTATCCACTGTCGCACTGCCGTTGGATATCACGTACTTAGTGTGGTGTGCATACTGTAAGACCTTCTGTACACACACCATCAGATTATTTGACTTGTCGCTCTAACGAAGTAGGCAAGTGTCAGCAATATGTCTCGTGGTCTTATCGTGCGTGTTTATCTTCTACTGTTAGGTCAGACGATAAAAATGCCACTTGCACACTTAGAGTAGCAGATTGACGGTGACCAACTTTAATCAGAACTTGATTAATTTTCACACGCATTTATTAAAATAATAAAAAGCATAGACATTATGTAACTTTATTCTGGATGCTATTTACAATTGACAATCTGAAGTTCCTTTGGTCTTGGTACGTTAATCTTATTCTCACATATCTCTGATACTTGACAAAGTGTCTATACATTTCTCTTCATGGCTATGTACAGGAATATGGTAATCTTACTAGGCGCAGACTGAAACTTGACTATAGACTGGTACAGACAAATGCAGACTGGTGCAGACTGGTGCAGACAAATGCAGATTGAGTAATCCGAGGTCTGTACACTCGTTATAATACCTCGCGCGTTCATGTATCACTGCGCGAGTGTGATCCGCGAGGAGAAAAGGTTCTACGTTAGCAGCAATCTCACTGGCTTCGTTACATATTAATACGCGGATCGGCGGAAGCAGAATTTGGTCCGTCTCTAAGGCAGCGCCATCTCGTAGTGCGGAGACAGACGAGCGCTGCGCCTGCGCTGTTGTGCTTAGCGGGGCACACTCTAGTGGGAAAGTTGTGTACGCGCTGACCACGCGGAACTATGTACACAACACTTAGTATGGCCATAATTTCTCCATAAATACCAAGTCAAGTTGAACTCCACCCTGAACTCCACCCACAAAATTTCTGACGTTGTTCAGTGAAGTTTTCTGAGTAATCTGGAATTAGGTACCTGCTGTCTCCCATAGAATTTCATTTGATTTCGGACCTACATTTACCTTTGTATTTTTTAAATACTTCAAATATACTTTAGTACCATAGAGAGCATTTTTGAAGCCTTGCACCTGAATGTGTCATTTCGACACACAAGCAGTAGTGACGGCCTTTACTACAGTGACTTGCACACACTATACGAAAGTACAAGATTCTACCATTAAAATACTGACTAACCACATTAATTAGACAGTAGAATAACTGACGCCAAACGCCCGTTACAGAGATAGTTCTCTGCAGTCAGCGTCGAGATTTTCGTCACTAATGAAATTCTCATATTCACATGGTACACCGTAAACACCATAAACACCGAGTCCTAAGCGTCTTTCGCTGGGCATAAATTATCCTTACTTTCGAGATGACCAAGTGCGTTATCAACACCAATCAGATATTGCTGGAAGCTGTCCCAAGAAATGCAAAGTCCATTTCTCTATGACCTCACCCCTCTTATTTCAGTTTGTATTGTGAATCCAGTACAGATATAAAAGTACTGCTGTTTTCAATAGGCATCTGCAGCAGTGCCGGAAATCGCTAGTCACTTTGTGTTCCCTGTTTGATGGATCTACTTCAGTGATACAATAGTAGCGACATGTGACCCAGTGACAATGGAAGTAAATCAAGAGCACACAGGAAGTTCGTGGATTGAGCTGAGTTCTGCCCAGATTGGCTGAGTGACTGATCTCGACTCCACACCCCAGAGCGCTGCCCACCCCACTTTCCCCAGGTCAAACTGAACTCAGCAACCTTAGATATACTTCGATTCGTTGTGGTTAGTAAGTCATATTACAGTAAACCTATCACAGACTTAGTGCTGAGGGCAAATTAAAGTTTCGTTCTTTCTGATCCTTGAACAAAAAACATTTATGTTGTACATTATCTTCACTTACCTGTTGACTTGTTGTTGCATCACCTGGCTGTTCATCCTCTCCATCTGCACAGCTCGACTCCTCTCCTGCTTTGGCATCTTCCTCTTGCCCTGTCTCATATTCCTCCTGATCGATATCTTCTTCTACTTCTCCATCTGGGTCTTCCTTCAGATCAACACCCACTACTTGTTCGACATTTGCCTCTGGATTAATTTCTGTCGTTGGTTTGACGCCTTCCTTATCTTCCCCAAGATTAACATCTTTGATTTCTTCGTCTGGTTCTTTCTTTATTGGTATGTCAAATCCTTGGTCTTCCTGTTTCAGTTCCACTGATATCATTTCTAGAGGTTTGACTGCTGACTTGACAGGGTCTGACTTCATCGCATTTGAGTGAGCCTCAGAAGTTGCTTCGACAGGCTCGTGTGATGAGCCTGCAGATGAGACTGCGCCCTCTTGTACTGGAGGTGGTGGACTGCTCGGTGTTACTGGCCGGTGATAGCGAGGCTCCAGGAAAGGCGAGGACCGACCAGAGGAGGGGACAGCCCTCTTTGTTGGCTTTTGGCGAGAGGGTTCTGGCTGGTGGCCATGAGTCGATGCTGGCTGGGGCTTGCTTGTGGCCGGCCAGTACTGCTGATACACTATGGTCGGAGGATAAGCCTGTGGTCCACTGATTGTGTAGCATGGGACAGTCTGGCATTGGCTGGGCCTGGCAACGGAGGACGGTGCTGGAGGATACCCCGCCTGAGGATAAATCCTCTCACCGGATCCGGAGGTGACGAGAGGGCACTGGTGACTAGGACTGGCGGCCATCCGTGGTGCATAGTAACCGTGACGCAGTGTAGATGTTGACTGATGGCCAGTGTAATAGTAAGAGCTGGAAGCTGGAGACTGATGGATAGCAAAGGAGATCGGCTGCATATTACGTTCTTTCCTGCAAAGATACAACCACATCGTTGGTCTGGGGTCCTGCTAATTGAACCTGCAGAGCTAGATACTACAGATGCGATACTGACTGAATCACAACCATGAAACGATGTTAAAATTAATCTGATGATTTTTAATTCTATTCTGTAACTCTTTAAAATACACTCCCGGAAATTGAAATAAGAACACCGTGAATTCATTGTCCCAGGAAGGGGAAACTTTATTGACACATTCCTGGGGTCAGATACATCACATGATCACACTGACAGAACCACAGGCACATAGACACAGGCAACAGAGCATGCACAATGTCGGCACTAGTACAGTGTATATCCACCTTTCGCAGCAATGCAGGCTGCTATTCTCCTATGGAGACGATCGTAGAGATGCTGGATGTAGTCCTGTGGAACGGCTTGCCATGCCATTTCCACCTGGCGCCTCAGTTGGACCAGCGTTCGTGCTGGACGTGCAGACCGCGTGAGACGACGCTTCATCCAGTCCCAAACATGCTCAATGGGGGACAGACCCGGAGATCTTGCTGGCCAGGGTAGTTGACTTACACCTTCTAGAGCACGTTGGGTGGCACGGGATACATGCGGACGTGCATTGTCCTGTTGGAACAGCAAGTTCCCTTGCCGGTCTAGGAATGGTAGAACGATGGGTTCGATGACGGTTTGGATGTACCGTGCACTATTCAGTGTCCCCTCGACGATCACCAGTGGTGTACGGCCAGTGTAGGAGATCGCTCCCCACACCATGATGCCGGGTGTTGGCCCTGTGTGCCTCGGTCGTATGCAGTCCTGATTGTGGCGCTCACCTGCACGGCGCCAAACACGCATACGACCATCATTGGCACCAAGGCAGAAGCGACTCTCATCGCTGAAGACGACACGTCTCCATTCGTCCCTCCATTCACGCCTGTCGCGACACCACTGGAGGCGGGCTGCACGATGTTGGGGCGTGAGCGGAAGACGGCCTAACGGTGTGCGGGACCGTAGCCCAGCTTCATGGAGACGGTTGCGAATGGTCCTCGCCGATACCCCAGGAGCAACAGTGTCCCTAATTTGCTGGGAAGTGGCGGTGCGGTCCCCTACGGCACTGTGTAGGATCCTACGGTCTTGGCGTGCGTCGCTGCGGTCCGGTCCCAGGTCGACGGGCACGTGCACCTTCCGCCGACCACTGGCGACAACATCGATGTACTGTGGAGACCTCACGCCCCACGTGTTGAGCAATTCGGCGGTACGTCCACCCGGCCTCCCGCATGCCCACTATACGCCCTCGCTCAAAGTCCGTCAACTGCACATACGGTTCACGTCCACGCTGTCGCGGCATGCTACCAGTGTTAAATACTGCGATGGAGCTCCGTATGCCACGGCAAACTGGCTGACACTGACGGCGGCGGTGCACAAATGCTGCGCAGCTAGCGCCATTCGACGGCCAACACCGCGGTTCCTGGTGTGTCCGCTGTGCCGTGCGTGTGATCATTGCTTGTACAGCCCTCTCGCAGTGTCCGGAGCAAGTATGGTGGGTCTGACACACCGGTGTCAATGTGTTCTTTTTTCCATTTCCAGGAGTGTAGATAATTATGATTCTCACGATGATGACATTGATGTAGGTAATGATCTAGTTTGAGAAAAAAATCTTAAAAATGCAATGGATATATTTGTATTTGAGTGGCTGATGAAAAAGAAACATCACTAAAGGAGGGCTCAATTTTCGGTCCACAGGGCTCAATTTTCGGTCCACTCCCTTTCCTTATATATGTTACTGACCTTCCACTTAACATTCAAGAAGCGAAATTCGTGCTTTTTGCAGATGGTACTGGTATTATAATAAATCCAATTAGAGAAAAAGCAACAGAAGAGGTGATAAACGATGTTTTCTATAGAATTCTGAAGTGGTTCTCGGAAAGTGGAATCACCCAAAAATTTGAAGAAACACTCTTCATTAACAGCAAACAAGGTTAAAGAATATATATTGAGAGGCCAATGTCAGAATTCCCAGATTTGTGAACAGCGGTCGACAAGAGATTCACGAAATTGCATCACATATTGCTCAAACTGACTGTTTCTGAGCAAAAAATCACGTATGTAAAAGCATATCAATATAAATAATGTTTTAACACTGGGAACATTTAGGATGGATCATTCGTGAGTGTTGTGAGGTCGTGTGATGTGGTAGACGGTTCTGCAGTGGGAACTAGAGAAAATAAACGATTTAGAATGTGACATCAGGGGCCTCACAAACCGTTTCCAGTATATCTCTAGCCACATGAGAGCAAGCATTCCTACAATGGCAGAAATATTAATAAACTCTTAAGAAGGGGTCAATCCATTCTGAGTCAAGTATTTTGGGTAAACCTATATCTCCTGAGGTGGGCTCCTGAATGATTTTAGTTTTAGTTGGGTGTCCATCCACACAGTGCTGACGTTTACAAGTGCAATGACCAGTGGCTAAGCGACCATAGCTTACAATGCAGTATCAGCGAGGAAAAGGAGCTAAAATTGGTTATCTGTGCTCAGCTATCAGTTAATGCATTAATTATGTTTGGACAATATTTCTCCAGATAGGCCTATGAACAGCTACAGTTTCAGCTGGCTGTCTAAATTCTTTTCAAAAAATAGTTTATGAGTGCCATGGACAGCATGATACTCACGAGAAGGGTCTAGTGTTACTGTCTTACAACATGGTGCTGTCGTCCAAGAGACCCCAATAAATTGTTATGAATGTTGATCCATCGTTTCATTCATGAACTTCATAAGAGGTTCACTAGAATAAGAGATATGTCACATTTGCATGAGGCGGCCTTACCTCTGTGCTGGCTTGTAGTCGGGTTGCTGTCCAGCGACATGAGCATACGTAGCAGAGTGCCCAGCTTGTTGAGCTTGAGAAGTGGAGAGTCCTGTAGCTGGACCATACATAGCAGAAGCTCTGGGAGCTTGAGAGTATGTAGCAGGTAATCCAGTAGCTTGAGCATAGAAAGCAGAGGTTCTAACAACTGGTACATATGCTGTGAATGTTATAGCAGCTGGTGCATACGTAGTAGAGCTTCCAACAGCAGGAGCACTGTGAGCCTGGGGTGCACCTCTGACAGTTGCACCGCCTTCACCAGATGCTCCAACAGGTCTCCATTGATGTGATGTCTGACGTGACCTGCATGCAAGCATTTGAAATCTAAGCACACTGAACGGATATTGTATTGAATAATGATAGCATGAATTGGCGCCAAATGAATGGGTAGCATTACTTTTGGTGTAGTATGTGCTGTGTCACTGTTATCTATTGAATGCATACTAGAGAAAGTGCCACGTCTTTTCCACCCTGTTAACTTATATTGTGCTTCCAGCCCATGGAAAATTGTTGTACTGCCACAAACATTTGTATCAAATGTTTAATAGGCTGCACACCATGTAGTGGAAGATGTACAGTGTTTGGGCAGAATAATATGCTCTTATCAGACAAGAATAATCACATATCAGCCTTTCTTTTTGAAAATAGCAACTCCACAGTCACACAATGTTTGTACATTTCCAGTTCATTTTTTGTTTACTGCCTCATTATCAAGCATTGCTATACAGAAATAATACTTTTAGACTGAGTGTCAGTGTAAATATACAACATTCATAAATTATATTATCACAATATTACAATGTCATTTACGTAATATACACACATCAAAAAAAAAAAATTGGCATCACCCCAGTTCTCAGAACAGACGTTGACTGTGGACTGTCCAGAGACGTCACTAAACCCACCCAGAGATGTAAACAACCAAGCATGAGCAGCGCCTATTAGACGGAGGGGTCCGACAGCCGATCAGTTCCAGTCATTCCATCCAGAAGGAGGTACACGGCTCGTGTCGTATAGATAGTCAATACCGCTATTCGATCGCGTCCGAATTGTTGCTTTGTGCCCGGAAGGGCTCTCAACAATGGAAGTGTCCAGACATCTCGGAGTGAACCAAAGCGATGTTGTTCGGACGTGGACGAGATGCAGAAAGACAGGCCTCGCTCAGGCCGCCCAAGGGCTACTACTGCAGTGGATAACTGATACGTACGAACTATGGCTCGAAGAAACCCTGACAGCAACGCCACCATGTTGAATAATGCTTTTCATGCAGCCACAGGACGTCGTGTTACGACTCAAACTGTGCGCAATAGGCTGCATGATGCACAACTGCACTCCCAACCTCCATGGCCGGGTCCATCTTTGCAACCACGACACCATGCAGCGCGGTACAGACGGACCCGGCAACATGCCGAATGGACCGCTCATGATTAGCATCACGTTCTCTTCACCGATGAGTGTCGCATATGCCTTCAACCAGACAATCGTCGGTGACGTGTTTCAAGGCAACCCGGCCAGGCTGCACGCCTTAGACACACTGTTCAGTGAGTGTAGCAAGGTGGAGGCTCCCTGCTGTTTTGGGGTGGCAGTAGGAGGGGCCGACGTACGCCGCTGGTGGTCATGGGAGGCGCCGCAATGGCTGTATGATACGTGAATGCGAACCTCCAACCGATAGTCCAATCATATTTGTAACATATTGGCGAGGCATTCGTCTTCATGGACGACAACTCGCACCCCCATCGTGCACATCTTGTGAATGAGTTCCTTCAGATTAATGACATCGCTCGACTAGAGTGGCCAGCATGTTCTTCAGACATGAGCCCTGTCGAACATGCCTGGAATAGACTGAAAAGGGCCGTTTATGAACGAAGTGACCCACCAACCACTCTCAGGGATCTACGCCGAATCGCAGTTGAGGAGTGGGACAATCTGGACTAACAGTGCCTTGATGAACTAGCGGATAGTATGCCACGACGAATACAGGCATGCATCAGTGTAAGAGGGCGTGCCACTGGGTATTAGAGGTACCAGGGTGTACAGCAGTCTGGGACACCACCTCTGAAGGTCTCGTTGTATGGTAGTACAACATGCAATGTGTGGTTTTCACGAGCAGTAAAATGGGCGGAAATGATGTTTATGTTGATCTCTATTCAGGTTCCGGAACTCTCGGAACCGAAGTGATATAAAACTTTTTTGATGCATGTACAATAGGAGATGAATAGTTAAAAAGCATAACTTGTAGTTTAGGTTACAAATAGCTACATATTCTATAAGCAAACAGCTATATTTCATCAGAGAAATAAAACAAATATGGAAGACTTGAAGGTGACGAACCTCTCAAGAAGGAACAATAATTATAAACTACTGATTTTTGTCGACAACTTCATGTGCATACATATACATCAGCTATATATCACATAGACATTTATTTTGCACATTTTAACTTATTTCACACATGCTTGTTCACATATTTCGTTTACATTCTTAGCGAATTTCTCCCTGCAGTTTCATCTAAATCTTGGTTCTCCATTGTTTTATACCATACAGCTCCAAGAGAACATTAAACGTAATTGTGTTATCCAGTCACATGGTGTAATCTTTACCCTAACAATGCAGGCTGACAAAATTATTGGCTTGCTGCAGTGCTCATTCTGGCAATCTGTTTGAAATAATGAACAACACTATATATATATATATATATATATATATATATATATATATATACAGGCCTAAGAACAGGAAGTAAATACTGACAGGTGGCTGTCAAACATTTTTACAGGTCACCCCTTTCATCCTCATCTCCACCCCTAGTGACAGTAGGGTTTCTTACTGCCATAGTATTTTTATTAACATAATGAGCGACGTATGTAGCAAAACGGGTTGAAATTGCTCCTAATGTTCCTGAGAAATATCTTCCTCTCAGCCTTCTGACGCATGCCCTTAGCCATAGGGCTGCTTTGGGTGTCTGTCACAGTAATTTTTTTTTTTTTTCGATATAGCAAGTGATCTGTCTGCCAAGTTTGGTAGAAAACGCCCGAGGCGTTACAAAATTATGCCAATATGTTACTGTCTTTCCAGCCCTTGACCCTCTCCCTCACCCCAGGTTTGTAACGTCATAAGGACTATTGTCAATAACCCTAGTATCCTCAAAAATTATTGATTCGATGCTAATATCTGCCTTCATCGAATATTTTTACCTATTGTGGATTCTGCATCCAAACCTTACCCCCACCTCTGGAGAGGTGGTAGTAATAAAGAAACCTTCAGGTACGTGCACACCATAGCATCATAATCGGATGAATAATACCGGAACACATAGAAGAGGAAAAATATTCATTCTTTTTTATTACATACAATCTAAATTGATATATAATCGATGTTTGTTTTTTAGGGCAAATGTTGATTGATTGATTGATTGATTGATTTATATTAAATGTTTCACAATTAATTGATGAAAACAATCTCTTTAATGATACAGAAATTTAATCAATCTGTCATGGTGACTGCACAATTGCCTTAGACATACTGCATTATTTATTTTCTGTATTTAATTTCTATATTTCCGCACTTATCAACAAACTTAAATTTCACCTAACGTTACCAGTCAGAGTACCTCACAGAAACATCGTTTTCTCAGTTAAAAGTAACAATGTCACACCAGCTTGATGTCATTGGAAAACAGACAAACCAGTTTATCTTTAATCAGTATTGAAAATGCTATCCATATTGAAATTAGTGACATTAGCAGGAATTCTGCAAAAACATGGGATCTTATGTACGTTAAATCTTATCAATTACTCTTCTGAATATTAGGACTGAGTCAACCAGTTAAGCCAACTTCAGCATCAGTTGAGGGTGCTGTGGGGAACTCCGACTGGTTAGAGCTGTCTGATGAGTGCGTAGCACTAGCAGAGAGAACTGAGAACTGCTATCGGACACAGCTAGTGTATGGTACTGGTGGGCCTACTTACAGGTCGAGGGGCTGGGATTGCGGATGCCTGCCTGCTGATGATGACGTAGCAGCTGCTGGCGCTGGTGCTGCCGCCCCATAGTGAGCTCCGGCACCTCGCATGGCATCGACAGCCTGGTGCGCCGGCCGGGGAGTCCTGCCCACCAACAGCAAGTCAGTCAGCTTGAAAACCTTAACATTTCTCAATGGCGGCAACTGTGACAAAAATTGGTGGTAGCAAACGAAATCACCATTGCTTGACTTTCAGACTTCACTACTGTGTGTGTCACGTTATAATGATGGCCAGGTAAGGATTTTCCCATGAAATCACCGAACACTGCGTTCAGAAACACAATCAAAGGGATGCAATAACTCGTTACATACAGCAGTGGCACACAGGACACCAAAAATTCCGCACAGTAGCACACTTACAATATGGTGTCAGTTGAGATAAGCTGGTTTAGTGTTATCCTTATGGTGGAGAGTTTGACATTAGAGCTGAGGCAGAAATAAATCTGGGGTAACAAACGCAATAAACAAAGAAATAATATTTGAGGATGAAAATGTAGTCTATTACAGCAAACCATCCAACACCTGGCTTGCAGATGTTGTTGTTGTGGTCTTCAGTCCTGAGACTGGTTTGATGCAGCTCTCCATGCTACTCTATCCTGTGCAAGTTTCTATATCTCCGAGCACATACTGCAACCTACATCCTTCTGAATCTGTTTAGTGTATTCATCTCTTGGTCTCCCTCTACGATTTTTACCCTCCGTGCTGCCCTCCAATACTAAATTGGTGATCCCTTGATGCCTCAGAATATGTCCTACCAACCGATCCCTTCTTCTAGTTAAGTTGTGCCATAAATTTCTCTTCTCCCCAATTCTATTCAGTACCTCTAATCTTCAGCATCCTTGTGTACCCCCATATTACGAAAGCTTCTATTCTCTTTTTGTCTAAACTATTTATCGTCCACGTTTCACTTCCATACATGGATATCATCTGGAAATGCACCAGTCCATTTCCAATTCTATTATATTCGTTAATGAAGGCATTACGAATACTTCTAATTTTTACTTTTGCCTCCGTCACATCACTCTTGGGTGCTTTTTCCCACATACTGTCCAGAATTCCTGCAGTGGCTGGTCCCTCAGACTACAATACAGAAATTCAACAGCAATATGAAGTCGCCATTTCCATAGTTCCAGCTGTGGAATTACAACTGCCAACAACTTTGTTAACTTTTTTCAGTAATTATCAATTACGCAATGAAATTTGCGACAGAGAACTGATTTTCCGAAATACCACCACTGGGGAGCAGTCCAATTGGGGTACTTAACAGGTGACGAAGGCTTGCGTCGGCCCTAAGTAAAGCCACTTTAACTCGTAGTAGAATGGCAGAAATCGTCCCACACAAGTGACGCCACGGAAACCTGGCTGTTCATACGTGCAACTCCAGTGTCTCTGCAGTATGCCATTAGCAGTGACGTCACTTTAGTTGCGTGTTTGACAGTGGCGTTGTTCTGCTTCTGCGCGCCATGTTTTGAGTAAAGCTGGACAGCATCAGCACACTTTCGTGGAGATCTGTTGTCGCCAAGTGAACCTGACTGCTGTCTGTAGTGGCCTCAGATAAGCATTAGCAGTTATGGAAACTAACTCCCCAAATCTACCAACGTATACGAGCAGACATACGCCCCTCTCTTGCCACACTATCACCTCAGATGCACAACTGTAGTTGCGTACCCCAGATGATGTCAAGCATTCAGTGGAAAGGTACTTGTCAGGGAAAGAATGGAGCAAAGCCGAGAGGGTTGCATTATGAATAAAGAGAGTTGTGCAAGAAACCTACGTATAGCTTACAGGCCAAGTTGACAAAACCTTTCATAGGATAAAACCATTTCGTCTTCCACTTGGCTGCTTTGTTCTTCAGTACGAGGGGCACCCAAAAGATTATTGTTATCATCTCGAAAAATTAAATTAGGTAATTAATTTTTCGTTTGTTTGCAGGAACATGTTTCCACTCATGGTACACATTGGAATTTCTGTGCCACAGCATCGCAGCACTCCGCTAGACTAGCCAGATCTAAATGGCACAGCCCATTGACAAAGAATATATCATGTAAACATACGATTTTTCTGATGTAGCCTATTCACCATTTCCAACCTGTACATGTTTAACCCGCGACTAAAAACTATGCTGCTCTGTGTAAAAATATTGCAGGAGTTTCCACAGTGGGTCATTCGTAATAAAATCCCCTTCGCAAATAAAAGTGACAGGATCACGACATTTAATTTTATTACACGCTGTATTTTACTCTTCGAGATCAATCTTGTATCGCTGTTCGCGCCCTCAAATTCGCCAATTGTTTACACTCTCAAGTGGATACAGGAAGCGCCACTCAGAGAGGCACAAAAGCACTTACTCGTAATCTACAGGAGTCATAAGACACGCGATGGCATCTGGTGCGACATTGCTCCTGTCATTCATATACCAAGTACTTGTGGTAGCCATGTTGTGATGAAATGCAGCTATTATTTGAGAGCTAAGCGATCCAAGACAATATTAAGTGCTTGATCACGAAGAAATGAAATGAAGTGTCGTGTGGCTAGGGCCTCCCGTCGGGTAGATCGGTCGTCTGGTGGAAGTCTTTTGGGTTGCCGCCACTTCGGCGACTTGCGAGTCGATGGGGATGATATGATGATGATGAAGACAACACAACATTCAGCCCCTGAGCTGAGAAAATCTGCGATCCAGCCGGGAATCGAACCTGGGCTCCTTTGCACAGCTTTTGGCCGCGCTGACCACTCAGTTATCGAGGCTTGATCTCGATGGTGTGATCAGAATACAATGGTGACAAGTAAGCACAGAGTATTAAAAATAGTGTTGGGGCTATCTACTGAGCAGAACAAAATAATAATGTGATTACTTCCTCATCACAGAAGAAATAGAGGTGGGAATACTTTCTCAGCAGAAAAAATAGAAAAAAAACTGAGCACACTGCAAAGTAGTAGTAAGCTTAGTTAATGAGCAGCGAAAAATGATAATCAGAACAAAATATTGCTGAGAGTACTAACTGAATAGATCAAATTATTGATTGGATTACTTCCTGAGTAAAACGAAATAGTGACGGGAAAACTTCCTGGGCAGGAAAAATAGTGGTGAGAGTACTCAGAGAGATGAAGAGAACGGTGGTGGGAATTTAACGAAATAGTGGTGAGAATAGTGAGTGTTGGGAGTACTTACAAATTTATGTGACGGCCCTGCGAAAGCATGGTAGTTGCCACCTCGACTCGAGTTCGGTTAATCGCCATGAGATCTAGCTGAGTAGGAGCAATGAGGAATCCTGATGCATATCTGTTCACCAATACCAATACATCTGTAGATTGGGGCCACTCTTTCGGTCAGACATGACGTAGATGATACACGCAAACGATTTATCAGGGCTAGTAGGACTGCCGGCGTTGTTGTCTACAGAAAAGCCGCTCTCGAGAGCTCTACCTTACAGCCCACCACACACTATTCATTTCATTAATCATTCACTTCCATTAACCAACAAAATAAAGTACATGATAGACTGAGACTACTACCTCGCTGTACCTAAGAACTAAATCTCATGACCATAATCCGTCCTATTTTCACTTTTTATAATCGTGTTAGACCTCCACTCCACCAACGTTTTAGCATTCAGCCCAAAACTTTGTTCTATATTGACCTCTATCACCTATACTACGTTGCAACATCCTTTACTGAGCAATGAGAGACACTGGGAAAGACACTAAACTCGCGTTAAGAAGTATGGCACTTTATCTCCTCATCTTGCCAGCCGGCTTTAGGTTTCCCTTAGTTTCCCTAAATTACTTAAGAAGAATACTAGGATGGTTCCTTTGAAACGAACACTGTTGATTTCTTTCACTAATGGCAACTTGTGCCCCGTTTATAACGACTTACTTGTCAACGGGGCACTAAACCCGGGAATTCTTTCCTTCTTCGAACCCTCCTTAAGTTTCCACATCTTTTCAAACACGTAGAATACGTTCGCCTGACATACAGCCCTCATAAACTGTAATCTTAATATCCCATTGTATCCGCTACACTTTGTAAGTTGCATTGTACGTATATCAGTACATCCCGCATTTCGTTTTCTTTTCCAGATAAATTTAAGAGCATTTCCGTCCGATATTATAGGATGATATCTGAAATGCATTAGTCATCTCAAATGCAACCTACCCAACATTCCGCAACCCAAATGAAGGCTTCAATCCTCGCTCCCCGCCCCCCCCCCCCCCAAATCTCCATTTTTGCTGAAAACCGTGCCCCCCTTCTAGGAACGATGCTTTATCCATCAGTTCCTTCGCACCTCAGTTTTCATATAAAAATCACTCCAGTTCCAGATTCACATTCAGATACCACAACTACAAAGCGTTGCCAGGTGCCATAAAAACAGGAGAAATAACTGGACACTATGAGTCACACGCTGTGGCCGAGCGGTTCCAGGCGCTTCAGTCCGGAACCGCGCGACTGCTACGGTCGCAGGTTCGAATCCTGCCTCGGGCATGGACGTGTGTGATGTCCTTAGGTTAGTTAGGTTTACGTAGTTCTAAGTTCTAGGGCACTGATGACCTCAGAAGTTAAGCCCTATAGTGCTCAGAGCCATTTGAACCATTTATGAGTTACAACATAGGGGCAAGCTTTAGCAGTCTGTTAACTTGTTTAAACCTATGAAGCAGCACGAAATAGAATGAACGCTTGAAATCTTTAGTGGCGAAGACGAACGGCACACTTAGTTCTATTGGAAGCGTTCTGGAAAGTATAGTCTGAACTTTTCGTAGCTGGGGTTCAGAGTCATGAAAACTTTATAAAAAGACAGCATGGTCTCCGTTGACAATAAAAAACTATATTTCGTAAAATCCACTATTGCAGTTTGCACCGCGCGGCCATTAACTAGTCTAGTACTAGACAATATTCGCAGCATTCCACTTCAGTATGGTCACACAACGGAAACTGTAACAGTGGATTTTATGAAAACTAGTTCTTACCATAAAGGTAGACCATAATTTTTTCTGACAAGTGCTAGTGTACCTATCAAGGAAGTAAGAGGGTGAGGGCCTGGTCCATCATTTTAAAGCGGAATGTGTCAAGCTACTGGAAAAGTACGCGGGTGGCTGCCGTGTATAAAAACGGTAAAAGAACAGACCCGCAAATTACAGGCCTGTACCCTTAACATCTGTTTGCGATTGAGTTCTCCAGAATATTCTAAGATGACTTGAACAGAATTTCTATTCGGTTTGATGAATGGGTACTTTCACTAAATGTGGAAAAATGAAAGTTGATACAGATGAGTAGGAAAAGCAATCCCACAATGTTCGCATACATTAGTGGCGTGCTGCTTGACACAGTAATGGCGATTAACTGTCTAGGTAAAACTCTGGAAAGCGACATGAAATGTAACGAGCACGTGCGGTCATTTGTAGGGAACGTGAAAGGTCGACTTCAGTTTATTAGGGAAGTGTACCTGATCTGCAAAGTAAACCGTGTACAGAACACCTGTGCGATCCATTCTTGAGTACTGCTTGAGTGTTTGGGAACCCCACATGGTCGAAGCAATTCAGACGCGTGCCGCTAGATTTGTTATCGGTAAGGTCGATCAACGTTGCAGTTTTACGGAAATGCTACGTCAACTCGTATGGAAATCCTTCGAGTGGTAAATACGTTCTTTTCGCGAAATGCTGTTATATAAGTTTAGAGAGTCGGCTTTTGCGACAGACTGAAGAACAGTCCTACTGCCGCCAACTTAGATATCGCCTAAGGACTACAAAGACATGAGAAATCAAGTTTCGTACACCAGAATAGAAACTGTTTTTCCCCCTTGGTGCAAGGGAATGCGTAGCAGTAGTACAAGATATAAGGTACCGTTCGGAGTATGAATGAAGATGTTGATATAGAAACTAGGCAAACTGGAAAACGAAGAAGGAATTCAAGAACGTGTTAAGATGTATGAAACAGATTGTATTGCCAAAAAGAAAGGCATATCCTAGAAAGGAAACTTGGGCAATTGCAAGAAAAGTGACCCTGTTCCAGCGAAATTACGTTGGATAAATTTAGAGAAACAGAATTCGAATAAAACTGGGATCAATTCTTCTATATCCATCGCATATCTGGCACAAAAGATCATGGAGTATAAGATAAGGAAGATTATAGTGGGTACAGAGATCCAGTGGCAGAAATTGTTACTTCAGTGGCTAGTATTAGCAGGAAGTGGGAGCTATAGAGAGTGTCTTGGGGAAGAAATTGAGAATAGTAAACCATACCCGCATATATCGTAAAACGATGCTACTGAGTGTCGAAATTATTAAGTCCAAGGATCAAAAGGGTCCATCCTCAACATATTCTCTCCCTCGAATCCTTAACCTTCAACATCTACATAACACTAACACTCTCTGCATCCTAAACCTACACATTCCTGATGTTTCTTCACTGGATATTTTTATTTCAACAACTCCATTAATGTTCATTGTCTTTTAATAATTAAATATATACTCTTCTTTAAAGGTTCAAAACTATATTTATTTACAAACGTATTTACAAAAACCCTTAGAGGTGCATGAAAGTAAATAGTTATGCCATATGGCATAATCTGGACGAAATGATCTGTGACTCGAGTGTGCCTGTCACCTAGTAGCGGTACTGAAAATTAATGCTCCACCAGCTCAAGAAGCAAAGTATATAAAAAATAAACATTAAAATCGAAGTCAGTTATAACTTATAGACAAACCTAGGATAGTAAATTACATTGGGTGAATCATCAACTATTTTAAATATATCTAAATTATGCAACTAAAAATGTGGCAAGAGACACAGAATGAAGTGGCCAATCCTATCGTGGCAGTTGTGTGTTTGTGGTGAAGTAAAAAGAGGCAAGAAAGGCATAACAAAACAGTCACACAGCTGACAGCTATTCAAACAAGCTACACAAAAATTTAGTGAACGTGGTGATGTAATGAAATAATATCAATAAAAGTAAGTTTCAATATCATCCTGTTTGTTGTTCTGTGTATCAGTTATCCCAAATATCCCAAATTATACAGTACAACACTGTGGTACAAACAAGGACATATAAACAAGAAAGACACATAAGGGAAGCCATGGAACAATCATAACGAGGTGACAATCACAGGAATTAGTGCTTGTCATCTGATTACCCACTCAGATATTATGGACATTTCAGGAATTTTTTTAAATTTTTTATGTCATTACAGTGACATTCACTTTCAATTAACATGCATGTTTTGAATATTCCTCTTTGCGTTAGTACCAAGTAGTCCTAAGTGTTAGTTATACTCTATTGCAGCCTTTAAGCCTAATCTGTGTCCTGTTTATTTATTTGTTTAAAGTATGGGTATTTCAAAGTGTAGGCACAAGTTGACTGTGATTGTATGATTATATTTTCTGACTGTGTAAGTGTTAATGTTTTAAGTCTCCTAAAGTGAGTTTAAAAAAGCACACAAATAATCCAAACAACCCCCTCTCCCATTGCAGCAAATAGTGGTACTTCTGGTGGGAGATGCATGGTATTGAATACAGTCAAAAATCTTTAATGTTTCGTTTATAAAGCACCTTCTGAGTACTTGGTTTGAGGACCCAGTTGTTTCAGTACAGCAAAGTACATCTTCACCATTGTACAGTTAATAATGGGCATGGAATAGTTGAGTTGAAGGAGAACCAGGATAGAGATGCTCAAGAATATGGGAAAAGGAGTTTGCTCTAAACACAGAAAAGGATAACTGGCATGAGATATCAGATTAGTGATTTAATAAAATTAGATTATTAGAAATGAGAACAGTCAGTATAGTTTAAGATCTGGAGGGTGATAGTTATTTCGACAACATCAAATTTCAAACCAATGTAGATTATCCAGCTAGAATTGTTCATTAAAGCCCTCCAAAACTGCACTCAAATTGCATAAACTGAGAAAATATATTTTATGTATAGACTGTCTTGGAATAGGTAAGTTCTACATGGATTCTTTGTAGTGTTTTCTAGCTCATCAATAAAGAAATTTTTACCAATATAGCACCAAAAGGGAATCGAAATCTATCAATAAATCACCGATAATATTGTAATAAAGAAGTATTTGTATAAAACGATTAGAGCTTTATTAAAACACGCAAGATAGGCCAAGCATGACTACAAAATCTGCATATTTTCCTGAGCAGTGTGGAATGGATAAACTGAAACAAAACAGTTGATGAATATGAAATGATTAACACAAATGTCTGCAAGGAGATTACAAGAAGCAATGTTATGCATACAAGGTGCATTAGAGGTGTCCCAGAAAGAGACAGTATGACATGGAGTGAAATTTCACCAAGAGTTAGAGAAAGATAAAGTCCTTATGCCAATCCAAATAATACATGAAACAGTATGTATGCAAGAGGAGCAGCAAATTCATTCACTTTGTAAGAATGTAGAAGACCAGAAAGGAATTTTAGAGAAAATGTCTAGAAATTATGGTTAGAGAAACACAGGATTGAATGAGTGGAGCTTAAATCTGGGGCAAGAAGTGACAGAGAGCCATTAATTGATTAACAACATTAGTTTATTAGAAATAACTGTGTTCAGTTTACATGTGGTGCCAGAGGATAGGAACGATTTGTAGAATGATCTCCAGAGAACTGATGAATGGTGCAGGCTCTGGCAGTTGACCTGAATGTAAATAAATGTAACACATTCCGCATACATAGCAAAAGAAATACAGCACTGTACAACTATACTACTGATGTAAAAACGCTGGAAATACTATCTAACGTTAAATATCTTGGAGTAACTATCCAGAGCGACCTTAAAGAGCATCCGGCGTATTTTTTTCACTAAACGGCAGTGCGGGACGACGTCAAATGCTTTCCTGGTGTGAAGGAATCAACCTGAGTGCGCATTCTATGGATCTCATGGAGGAACAGTGCGAGCGAAATTTCACAAGATCTCTGTTTGCGGAATCCATGTTGACTCTTATAGAGGAGATTTTCTTTCTCCAAAAACTTCATAATTCATGGCATAAAACATGTTCCATAATTCTACAACAGACTAACGTCACGATATCGGTCTATAATTGTGTACATCTGCCCTACGACTCTTCTTAAAAACGGGAATGACCTGCGCCTTCTTCTAGTCGCTAGTTGCCCTTTGTTGCTCAAGCTATCTACGGTAAATTACTTTAGAAGGGGAGTAAGTTCTTTCGATGATCTTTGTAGAATATTATAGGTGTCTCACCTGGACCTGACGCCTTTCTACTACCAAGCGATTGTAGTTACTTTTCTGTTCCGCGATTGTTTATCTCAATATCTGCAATTTAGACGTTCGTGGGACGGCTGAAAGGAGGAAGAGTGTTACGAATTTAGGCGGTGAAACTATTTCGGAGGACCGAACTCAGTATTTCGGCCTTCTCTCTGTTATCTTCCGTTTCGGTGCCAGTATGGTCACTGAGTGAATGGCTTCATGATTTTGACAACTTACCAATTTTACATGCGACAAAAAGCTCTTAGGGATTTTACTCAGATCGGTTGACAAAGTTTTACTTTCAGAGTCATTTAACGCTCCTCTCATTGCTCTCGTTACACTTACTTTCGTTTCGTTCAGGCTTTTTTTTGTTAGTTAGGTTTATGCTTCTCTTGAATATGAGACGAAGTTCTCGTTGTTTACGTAGCAGTTTTCTAACAAGGCTATTCACTTTGATGGGCAATGAATCCACAACCTTCAGCGCAGATGAACAATATCTTTCCATCTCCGGTGGGAACCTAAAATTAGTGAGCATGGAAAACATGGACGGAGACAGCAGATACATGGCACTAGGTGGGAATGTCGGTCGGCAGGAGAGCGCGCCGAGATAGTCCATGCATTTGCGATTAACACTGTGTATGGGTGGCGCAGTGGTTAACACAACTACCTAGTAAGCAGGAGATCCTGGGTTCGAGATCCAGACCCGCACACATTTTCATATATCTACATCTATACAGATACTCCCCAGCTACCATACGGTGCGTAGTGGAGGGTACCATGTACCAACAATTGTCGTTTCCTTTCGAGTTCCATTCGCAGGTAGTGCCCTGGAGAAATGACTGTCTATTTGCTTCCGTATGAGCCCTAATTTCTCGTATCTTATATACGTAGTCACGAGCAATGTACTTTGGCGGCAGTAGATTCATCCAGAAGACAGCTTCAAATGCTCTTTCTCTAAATTTTCTCAATAGTGTTTCCGAAAAGGACATCGTCTTCCCTCCAGGGATTCCCATTTGAGTTCCCGAAGCATATCTGTAACACTTACGTGTCTTTCGAACCTACTGATAACAAACCTAGCAGCCCGCCCCTGAATTGCTTCGATGTCTTCCCTTCGATCCGACCTGGTACTGATCCCACACACCCGAACAGTTCTCAAAAATAGGTTGCACCAGCGTCCTATATGCGATCTCCTTTATTCTTTCCTAAAATTCTCCCAATAAACCAAAGTCGACCATTCACTTTCCCTACCACAATTCATACATGCTCGTTTCACCTCATATCGATTTGCAGCGTTACGCCCATATATTTAAACGATTTGACTGTGTCAAGCAGGACACTAATAATACTGTATCCAAAATTCACAGGTTTGATCTTCCTACTCACCCGCATAAACTCACATTTTTCCACATTTAGGGCTAGCTGCCATTCATCACGCCAATTGGAAATTTTGTCTAAGTCGTCTTGTATCATTCTACAGTCACTATACTTCGATACCTTACCGTGCACCAAGGCATCATAAAAGAAACAGGCGCAGATTACTTCCCACCGTGTCCGCCAAATCATTTATGTATATAGAGAACAACAGCGGTCCTATTGCACTTCCCTGAGGCACTCCTGATGATATCCTTGTCTCTGATGAACACTCGCCGTCGAGGAAAACATACTGAGTTCTATTACTTAAGAGGTCTTCGAGCCGCTCACATATATGTGAACTTATTTCATATGGCTGCAATGGTACGATGTCAAACGCTTTCCGAAAATCCAGAAATATGGAATTTGCCTGTTCCCCTTCCTCCGTAGTTCTCAGTATATCATGTGAGAAAACGGCAAGCTGAGTTTCGCACGAGCGACGCTTTTTAAAACCGTACTGAGTCGTGAACATAAGCTTCTCAGTCTCAAGAAAGTTTAATACATTCGAATTGAGACTATGTTCAAGGATTCTGCAGAATTTAAGGATATTGGCCTGTAATTTTGCGGGTCCGTTCTTTTACCCTTCTCATATACTACAGTCGTCTGCGCTTCTTTCCAGTCGCTTGGGACTTCGTGCTGGGCGGGAGATTTACGATGAATGCAAGGTAGGGAAGGGACCAGTGCTGTAGAGTACTGTTTGAAAAATCGAACTGGAACTCTAGGACGTTTCAAAAATGACCGGTATATTTGAAACGGCAATACGAACTAAACGAGCAGCGATAGAAATACACCGTTTGTTGCAATATGCTTGGGACAACAGTACATTTTCAGGCAGACAAACTTTCGAAATTACAGTAGTTACAATTGTTAACAACAGATGGCGCTGCGGTCTGGGAAACTCTATAGTACGATATTTTCCACATATCCACCATGCCTAGCAATAATATGGCGTAGTCTCTGAATGAAATTACCCGAAACCTTTGACAACGTGTCTGGCGGAATAGCTTCACATGCAGATGAGATGTACTGCTTCAGCTGTTCAATTGTTTCTGGATTCTGGCGGTACACCTGGTCTTTCAAGTGTCCCCACAGAAAGAAGTCACAGGGGTTCATGTCTGGCGAATAGGGAGGCCAATCCACGCCGCCTCCTGTATGTTTCGGATAGCCCAAAGCAATCACACGATCATCGAAATATTCATTCAGGAAATTAAAGACGTCGGCCGTGCGATGTGGCCGGGCACCATCTTGCATAAACCACGAGGTGTTCGCAGTGTCGTCTAAGGCAGTTTGTACCGCCACAAATTCACGAAGAATGTCCAGATAGCGTGATGCAGTAATCGTTTCGGATCTGAAAAATGGGTCAATGATTCCTTTGGAAGAAATGGCGGCCCAGACCAGTACTTTTTGAGGATGCAGGGACGATGGGACTGCAACATGGGGCTTTTCGGTTCCCCATATGCGCCAGTTCTGTTTATTGACGAAGCCGTCCAGGTAAAAATAAGCTTCGTCAGTAAACCAAATGCTGCCCACATGCATATCGCCGTCATCAATCCTGTGCACTATATCGTTAGCGAATGTCTCTCGTGCAGCAATGGTAGCGGCGCTGAGGGGTTGCCGCGTTTGAATTTTGTATGGATAGAGGTGTAAACTCTGGCGCATGAGATGATACGTGGACGTTGGCGTCATTTGGACCGCAGCTGCAACACGGCGAACGGAAACCCGAGGCCGCTGTTGGATCACCTGCTACACTAGCTGCGCGTTGCCCTCTGTGGTTGCCGTACGCGGTCGCCCTACCTTTCCAGCACGTTCATCCGTCACGTTCCCAGTCCGTTGAAATTTTGCAAACAGATCCTTTATTGTATCGCTTTTCGGTCCTTTGCTTACATTAAACCTCCGTTGAAAACTTCGTCTTGTTGCAACAACACTGTGTTCTAGGCGGTGGAATTCCAACACCAGAAAAATCCTCTGTTCTAAGGAATACACCATGTTGTCCACAGCACACTTGCACGTTGTGAACAGCACACGCTTACAGCAGAAAGACGACGTACAGAATGGCGCACCCACAGACGGCGTTGTCTTCTATATCTTTCACATCACTTGCAGCGCCATCTGTTGTTGAACATTGTAACTACTGTAATTTCGAAAGTTTGTCCGCCTGAAAATGTACTGTTGTCCCAAGCATATTGCAACAAACTGTGTATTTCTATCGCTGCTCATTTAGTTTTTATTGCCGTTTCAAATATACCGGTCATTTTTGAAACACCCTGTATATACATACAGGGTGAGTCACCTAACGTTACCGCTGGATATATTTCGTAAACCACATCAAATACTGACGAATCGATTCCACAGACCGAACGTGAGGAGAGGGGCTAGTGTAATTGGTTAATACAAACCATAAAAAAATGCACGGAAGTATGTTGTTTTAACACAAACCTACGTTTTTTTAAGGAACCCCGTTCGTTTTGTTAGCACATCTGAACATATAAACAAATACGTAATCAGTGCCGTTTGTTGCATTGTAAAATGTTAATTACATCCGGAGATATTGTAACGTAAAGTTGACGCTTGAGTACCACTCCTCCGCTGTTCGATCGTGTGTATCGGAGAGCACTGAATTACGTAGGGATCCAAAGGGAACGGTGATGGACCTTAGGTACAGAAGAGACTGGAACAGCACATTACGTCCACATGCTAACACCTTTTTATTGGTCTTTTTCACTGACGCACATGTACATTACCATGAGGGGTGAAGTAAACGTACACGTGGTTTCCGTTTTCAATAATGAAGTGGAATAGAGTGTGTCCCACTGGAAACGCGTCGACGTATGTGGTATCAGCATGATGGTGCACTTGCACATTCCGCAATTAACACTAGGCTGACCCTTGACAGGATGCTCGATGGGCGTTTCATAGGACGTGGAGGACGCTTAAATTGGCCAGCCCGTTCTCCTGATCTTACACCTCTGGACTTCTTTCTGAGGGGTACGTTAAAGGAGAATGTGTACCGTGATATGCCTACAACCCCAGAGGATATGAAACAACGTATAGTGGCAGCCTGCGGCGACACTACACCAGATGTACTGCGGCGTGTACGACATTCATTAAGCCAGAGATTGCAATTGTGTGCAGCAAATGATGGCCACCACATTGAACGTCTATTGGCCTGACATGTTGGGACACACTCTATTCCACTCCGTAATTGAAAACGGAAACCACGTGTGTACGTTTACCTCACCCCTCATGGTAATGTACATGTGCGTCAGTGAAAAAGACCAATAAAAAGGTGTTAGCATGTGGACGTAATGTGCTGTTCCAGTCTCTTCTGTACCTAAGGTCCATCACCGTTCCCTTTGGATCCCTACGTAATTCAGTGCTCTCCGATACACACGATCGAAAAGCGGAGTAGTGGTACTCAAGCGTCAACTTTAGGTTACAATATCTCCGGATGTAATTAACATTTTACAATGCAACAAACGGCACTGATTACGTATTTGTTTATATGTTCAGATGTGCTAACAAAACGAACGGTGTTCCATTTAAAAAAAACGTAGGTTTGTGTTAAGAAACATACTTCCGTGGCCGGCCGCGGTGGTCTCGCGGTTCTAGGCGCGCAGTCCGGAACCACGCGACTGCTACGGTCGCAGGTTCGAATCCTGCCTCGGGCATGGATGTGTGTGCTGTCCTTAGGTTAGTTAGGTTTAAGTAGTTCTAAGTTCTAGGGGACTGATGACCTAAGATGTTAAGTCCCATAGTGCTCAGAGCCATTTGAACCATTTTTGAACATACTTCCGTGCATTGTTTTATGGTTTGTATTAACCAATTACACTAGCCCCTCTCCTCACGTTCGGTCCGTGGAATCGATTCGTCAGTATTTGATGTGGTTTACGAAATATATCCAGCGGTAATGTTAGGTGACTCACCCTGTATATATACGAGGGCTATTCCGAAAGTAAGGTCCGATAGGTCGCGAAATGGAAACCACGGTAAAAATCAAAAGTGTTTTATTTGCAACAGTTAGATACACCTTGCAGCTACTTATCTCCATAGTCGCCGACCCGACTTAGACGTGTATCGTAGCGTTGTACCAACTTTCCCATACCCTCGCTATAGAAGGCAGCCGCCAGTGCTCTCCGCCAATTCTCTACGCTGGCCTACGGCTCGTTGTCTTGTGCCGAAATGTTGTCTTCATAACCAGCGGTTCATGTGACCTGAGCTGAAACTCAGAGGGAGACAATTACGGGCTGTATTGTGGGTAATCTCACATTTCCATTTGAAAACGATGCAGGAGCATCTTCATTGCCCCTGCAGAATGCGGCTGAGAATTGTCTTGAAGACGAAACAGCACGACAGTTATGTAATGTTAGCTGCATAGCTTCAGGGGAAATTTCTCACCAGGCCCCCGTACTTGGCGGCAGACACTATTTTCTAAGACATCTTTACGCACTCACTGCGAGCTCAGAAATGAGAAGAGCGACGTGATGCTAACTGGGGTTATACTAGAGACACTACCCAACACATCTGTGCAAAGCTTTATCGGATTTTCATAGTCGTTTCCATTTCGTGACCGATCGGACCTTACTTTCGGAATAGCCCTCGTATATATATATATATATATATATATATATATATATATATATATATATATATATATATATATATATATAGTATAGTGCATATTAGACCGCAGTCTCTGTAAAAATGTGTGATTGAATAAATCGTCTCTAGCATGGAAGTCATGCATTTCCGGACATAAGTTCATTTGATTTTTTTATTCTGTATCCTCTCGTAGATCAATCCTTAGAGTTTGTACACGGTGAAAAAAATTACACATATTTACAGAGACTGCGGTCTAATATGCACTGTACTATGCAGCCACAGTTACAACATGTGTTGAAAATGGTTTCCATGCGCTCAACACGTGTATGTGCGCACCATAGCACGCATTGTCTCACACGTTCACATTGGCCAGCCTGCATCTGAACAGTGTCAAAGGCAGCATGAATATGCTGCTCCAGTGTCTCCACATCTGCAAAGGGCTCTGCATATACGATACTTTTGATGTGGCTACATAACCAAGAATCGCACAGGTTGAGATCCGCTGAACGAGCAGGCCAAGCAACTGGAACCCCCCCCTCCAGACAATTCATCGACCAGTGAAGACATTATAGAGATGCGTCCAGACGTTAACAGCAAAGTGGGCTGGAGCATCATCATGTAGCAGCCGTATAATCCTTCGAATCATCAATGGCACTTCTTACCGTAGAGGGTCAAAGTCACCCGCGAGAAACGCCGACAGTTCCGGCCTGTTAGACGACGTGGAAGGAGGACTGTTCCCAAAATAAGATCGCCAATTATCCCGGCTCACACATTCCGGCTGCATCGATGCTGAAGATTCACTGCCACCATACCGTGGGGTTTCTGCATACTATCCCACAGATGACTGTTATGAAAGTTGAAGATGCCACTCCACGTAAAGGTGGCCTCATCTGTCAGTAGGATGGCTGACACAAATCCTGGAATCATGATTGCCTGGTGAAGAAACTAGTAACAAAACTGCTCCCGATGTGGAAAGTCTGTCGCTAGTAACCCCTGCACGTGCTGTAAGCGATAAGGGTCATGGAGAATGTTCCACACGGTCGTCTGGTTTACCCGTAGTGCTGGGCCAACTGCCTGGTACTGACACAGCGGTCGCCTTACACAGTGTTAATCACACGGATACAGTCCTTCACGATTTCCTGCTTCCTGGAACGACCCTGTCTCAGACAAACAGCGAAGCACTGTTTCAAACATTGAATGCTGTGGTTGTTAGAAGGGATATGTCTCCTGATACAACCTTGCTGCCCACCACCAGTTGCCATTTGCCTTTCAGGAAGCAAACACCATATCGGCAAGTCCTCGATTCGAATATGGAACCTTGCGTACAACGCTGTCTCACATCCACTTTAAGATGAGCCAGCAAGAGAAGTGAATCGGACACAACATTACGAATTACTATGGCAGTAGAGGGGCTGGAGCATGACGTATCAGGAACAGTACCAACCTCTAGCAGGAAACAATGCATACTGTAGCTGTGGCTGCATGGTATAGCGTATATTCGACAGCAGTCTCTGTAACAAAGTATGACGGAATGAATGGTCTCTAGCATGAAAGCCACGCATTTCCCTTCGTAATTTCATTAGGCCTCGTTTGTTCGGTATCCTCTCATCGGTCAATTCCTAGAGTTTGTACACGGTGGAGAAAATGTCCCTGTATATACCGGGTGATCAAAAAGTCAGTATAATTTGAAAACTGAATAAATCACGGAATAATGTAGATAGAGAGGTACAAATTGACACATATGCTTGGAATGACATTGGGTTTTATTAGAACCAAAAAAAAAGGTTCAAAAAATGTCCGATAGATGGCGCTTCATCTCATCAGAATAGCAATAATTAGCATAACAAAGTAAGACAAAGCAAAGATGATGTTCTTTACAGGAAATGCTCAATATGCCCACCATCATTCCTTAACAATAGCTGTAGTCGCAGAATAATGTTGTGAACAGCACTGTAAAGCATGTCCGGAGTTATGGTGAGGCATTGACGTCGGATGTCGTCTTTCAGCTTCCCTAGAGATGTCGGTCGATCACGATACACTTGAGACTTCAGTTAACGTCAAAGCCAATAATGGCACGGACTGAGGTCTGGGGACCTGGGAGGCCAAGCATGACGAAAGTGGCGGCTGAGCACACGATCATCACCAAACGACGCGCGCAAGAGATCTTTCACGCATCTAGCAATATGGGGTGGAGCGCCATCCTGCATAAACATCGTACGGTCCAGCAGGTGTTTATCAACCAGGCTGGGGATTATGCGATTCTGTAAGATATCGGCGTACCTCTCACCCGTCACGGTAGCAGTTTTGCTGTCCAGCGCCATCTGTCGGACATTTTGTGAACTTTGTTTTTATTTGGTTCTAATAGAACCCCATGTCATTCTAAGTATGTGTGTCAATTTTTACCTCTCTATCTACATTATTCTGTGGTTTCTTAAGTTTTCAAATTTATACTGACTTTTTGATCACCCGGTGCATATATTTCTTAGCAGCCAGCATGTCCCCCCAGCAGGTCACTGAGAATTCTCAGAATGGCATACCTGACCTCATACCCAGCGCTTTCTTTGGTTGCTGGTGCGGACTTGGGGCATAGCGCACAGTATCAGTTTAGAATGTACAAACCACGACGTGAAACCTGCACCAGCGTGTCACTGAGGGCGTTTCCATGGCAACCCTGCCGTTGCCGCTAACGCTCCCGCGCGGCAGCCTCTAAAGGTAGCTGGCGTTAACTGGTAGCCCAGAAGCGGCAGCAGCTGGACTCACCACTGTGGGATGTTGGCGACCCCGTACGTCGCCTCGTGGCCCGCAACTTGGGCCAAGGCAGCCGCAGCCTCTCTCATCAGGGAGGCGGCTGCCCGCTCCCTTAGGAGCCGCTCGTATCGCTGCCTGCAAAAACACCGCACGCTGCAACACCTGACACCACAGCAGAGGAGGAGCGAGCGGTCGCAGCAGACCGAATATTCTCCCAGCACCTCCACACAGGGCTACATACAGCCATTCACTGGTTGTCAGATATTCGTCAGAGACAGTGCAGGTGCTTGTTGACAGCAATGGAGGGCTGGCCGGCTGAGATGCAGCTTGTCTGTGTACGCAGGATGCCTATTCATTTCGTATGGATACGTCGCCAACAGAAAATACTGATACACTGTTGGCCATCAAAACTTGAACGCCAAGAATGATAGAATATAATGCAATTCTACTTATACAGGGTGGTCCATTGATAGTGACCGGGCCAAATATCTCACGAAATAAGCATCAAACGAAAAAGCTTTAGAACGAAACTCGTCTAGCTTGAAGGGGGAAACCAGATGGCGCTATGGCTGGCCCGCTAGATGGCGCTGCCTTAGGTCAAACAGATATCAACTGCGTCTTTTCTTAAAATCGGAACCCCCATTTTTTATACATATTCGTGTAGTACGTAAAGAAATATGAATGTTCTAGTTGGACCACTTTTTTCGCTTTGTGATAGAGGGCGCTGTAATAGTCACAAACGTATAAGTACGTGGTATCACTTAACATTCCGCCAGTGCGGACGATATTTGCTTCGTGATGCATTACCCGTGTTAAAATGGACCGTTTACCAATTGCGTAAAAGGTCGATATCGTGTTGATGTATGGCGATTGTGATCAAAATGCCCAACGCGCGTGTGCTGTGTATGCTGCTTGGTATCCTCGACGACATCGTCCAAGTGTCCGGACCGATCTCCGGATACTTACGTTAGTTAAGGAAACAGGAAGTGTTCAGCCACATGTGAAACGTCAACCACGACCTGCAACAAATGATGATGCCCAAGTAGGTGTTTTAGCTGCTGTCGCAGCTAATCCGCACATCGGTAGCAGACAAATTGCTCGAGAATCGGGAATCTCAAAAACGTCGGTGTTGAGAATGCTACATCAACATCGATTGCACCCGCACCATATTTCTAGTCGGCAGCAATTGCATGGCGACGACTTTGAACGTCGTGTGCAGTTCTTTCACTGGGCACAAGAAAAATTACGGGACGATGACAGATTTTTTGCACGCGTTCTATATTTAGCGACGAAGCGTCATTCACCAACAGCGGTAACGTAAACCGGCATAATATGCACTATTGAGCAACGGAAAATCCACGATGGCTGCGACAAGTGAAACGTCAGCGACCTTGGCGGGTTAATGTATGGTGCGACATTATGGGAGGAAGGATAATTGGCCCCCATTTTATCGATGGCAATCTAAATGGTGCAATGTATGCTGATTTCCTACGTAATGTTCTACCCATGTTACTACAAGATGTTTCCCTGCATGACAGAATGGCGATGTACTTCCAACATGATGGATGTCCGGCACATAGCTCGCGTGCGGTTGAAGCGGTATTGAATAGCATATTTCATGACAGGAGGATTGGCCCGCACGTTCACCGGATCTGACGTCCCCAGATTTCTCTCTCTGGGGAAAGTTGAAGGATATTCGCTATCGTGATCCACCGACAACGCCTGACAACATGCGTCAGCGCAATGTCAATGCATGTGCGAACATTACGGAAGGCGAACTACTCGCTGTTGAGAGGAATGTCGTTAGTCGTATTGCCAAATGCACTGAGGTTGACGGACATCATTTTGAGTATTCATTGCATTAATGTGGTATTTACAGGTAATAACCCTGTAAAAGCATGCGTTCTGAGAAATTATAAGTTCACAAAGGTACATGTATCACATTGGAACAACCGAAATAAAATGTTCAAACGTACCTACGCTCCGTTTTTTAATTTAAAAAACCTACCTGTTACCAACTGTTCGTCTAAAATTGTGAGCCATATGTTTGTGCCTATTACAGGCCTATTACAGAGCCATCTATCACAAAGCGAAAAAAGTGGTCCAACTAAAACATTCATATTTCTTTATGTACTACACGAATATGTAATGAAAAATGAGAGTTCCTATTTTAAAAAACGCAGTTGATATCCGTTTGAACTATGGCAGCGCCATCTAGCGGGCCTACCATAGCGCCATTTGCTTTCTCCCTTCAAGCTAGACAAGTTTCGTTCTTTGTAGTTTTTTCGTTTGACACTTATTTCGTGAGATATTTGGCCCGTTCACGATCAATGGACTACCCTGTATATGTATACAGTATAGTAAAAAGAATACGTGATAAAATTTATAAGTGAATTGGGGTATACTGAGAGCAAAATTTAGTACACACAGCCGGCAACTTCGACAGCAACAGTGGTTCTCACCTGGCTGGAGACCGAGTCGAAACTTTCTTGGATGGCAGGTACGGATATGTCATTCAGCTATGGTGGCTGGCTAGTGTGGCGTGTCAGTTTCTCAGCCAGCTATTACAAGATGTTTTCAATGGACGAAGTGCCTAAGAACGTGCTAGTCAGGGGAAAGTATAACGTCCCCAGGTGGCAAATATTTTTAACTTTATAGTGATGCAAAGACATGAGTGCAACATCGTTCAGTCGTGATATTAATATTTTTGGTTGGTTGATTTGAGGAAGGGACCAGATAGCGAGGTCATCGGTCCCATCGTATTAAGTAAGGATGGGGAAAGAAGTTGCCGTGTCCTTTTTTGCCTGAAGCGGAAAACGTAGATCAGGATGGTCGGTCACGGATTTGAACCGTCGTCCTCCCGAATGCGAGTCCAGTGTGCTAACCACTGCACCTCCTTGCTCGATTAAATATTTTTAACTTTTATTTTTAAAAAAGAAGGTGCTTGCAGACCAGTTATCACTCTCGGTTATTCGGCGTGCTCTAGCATCAGGCGACGTATTATTACGGTGAGAAGCTTTTATGGTCGTTCAAACAACGTGATAGTACGAATTTTTGCTATATTTCTGGAAAAAAGTAGTACACCTGGAAAGACGACGTCGATTTTCATTAAATGACGGCATACGCCACTTGGTGGATAATATATGTACTGAGAAAATAAAAAATGGTTCAAATGGCTCTGAGCACTATGGGACTTAATTTCTGAGGTCATCAGTCCCCTAGAACTTAGAACTACGTAAAGCTAACTAACCTAAGGACATCACACACATCCATGCCCGAGGCAGGATTCGAACCTGCGACCGTCGCGGTAGTGCGGTTCCAGACTGTTGCGCCTAGAACCACTCGGCCACTCCGGCCGCCTTACTCTTTCAGGATTGCTAGTTCTGCAAGGTGCGCAGGAGAGCTTCTGTAAAGTTTGGAAGGTAGGAGACGAGATACTGGCAGAAGTAAAGCTGTGAGTACCGGGCGTGAGTCGTGCTTCGGTTGCTCAGATGGTAGAGCACTTGCCCGCGAAAGGCAAAGGTCCCGAGTTCGAGTCTCGGTCGGGCACACAGTTTTAATCTGCCAGGAAGTTTCATATCAGCGCACACTCCGCTACAGAGTGAAAATCTCATTCTGGAAACATCCCCCAGGCTGTGGCTAAGCCATGTCTCCGCTATATCCTTTCTTTCAGGAGTGCTAGTTCTGCAAGGTTCGCAGGAGAGCTTCTGTAAAGTTTGGAAGGTAGGAGACGAGATACTGGCAGAAGTAAAGCTGTGAGTACCGGGCGTGAGTCGTGCTTTGGTAGCTCAGATGGTAGAGCACTTGCCCGCGAAAGGCAAAGGTCCCGAGTTCGAGTCTCGGTCGGGCACACAGTTTTAATCTGCCACGAAGTTTCATATCAGCGCACACTCCGCTACAGAGTGAAAATCTCATTCTGGAAACATCCCCCAGGCTGTGGCTAAGCCATGTCTCCGCTATATCCTTTCTTTCAGGAGTGCTAGTTCTGCAAGGTTCGCAGGAGAGCTTCTGTAAAGTTTGGAAGGTAGGAGACGAGATACTGGCAGAAGTAAAGCTGTGAGTACCGGGCGTGAGTCGTGCTTTGGTAGCTCAGATGGTAGAGCACTTGCCCGCGAAAGGCAAAGGTCCCGAGTTCGAGTCTCGGTCGGGCACACAGTTTTAATCTGCCAGGAAGTTTCATATCAGCGCACACTCCGCTGCAGAGTGAAAGTCTCATTCTGGATTACTGAGAATAGTTTCAACGTCATCCGCCAACAAGTAGCATAGTGCCATAGCTACCAGATCATCATTGATGTATACCTTTTAATAAGGAATGCTCAATGCCAGAAGGCTTAGTTTGGTGCACCCGTGGAAAGCAAGCAGACAATCTTGCCACAGAGACGCAATCGTGCTTCCTACAACCGACTCAGCGAGTTTGAAAGGGGTCATGCCCTTCCTAGTAGCCGAATTGTCCATTGGGAGTATTGGCACCCAATCTGAACGCGCTGCATCACCTATGCAACGACTCTAGTATCAATGGTCACGTGATCATTCTCACACCTGTAGACGCGGTTCTGTACACCCACAGAGTACACGCAGCCACCAGTGTCGTGGTACGTAAGGGCTGCAGTGGCAGATCGTTCAGCTAACACAGCACAGATAAGAGAACTTGAGAGCCCAGATAGGTGAATACGTACCACTGCGAACCGGTTATTAGCAGTGGGACTATGGGCATGCACACTTCTAGCCTGTCATCCTCTCACGTGACAGCATCGACGTGCACGGCTCGACTGGTGCCATTAGAGGATTGTTTGGAAGATGAAATGACGTGGTTGGGTCTTCAGTGATGAAAGCTGGTTCTGCCTGCATGCAAGTAGCGGTGGTATACGTGTACGACATTGACCTGGTGAGCGCTGTCTCGTAGAATGCATTCGTCCAAGACACACTGTCTCCAAACCACGCTTTACGGTCTGGGATGCGATAAACTACAACTCTCGTTCAGCTATGGTGTTTCTGGAGGGGACGCTAACCAGCGCTCGCTACGTGCAGAATGTTGTTAGGCCCGTTCTTTTGCCGTTCTTGCGACTCGAGGGTGATGTGTTGTTCCAAGAGGATAATGCTCGTCCACACTTTGTCCGTGAAACTCAACGTGCTCTGCAAGATGCGCAGCAAATTCCCTGGGCAGCATTATCTTTGGACTTGTCTCTAATCGAGCACGGGTGGGATGTGATGGGACGAGAAGTGACTTGTGTGATTTGTTATCTAACAACTCTCACATAACTACGTGAACAGTTCGAGCAGGCGTAGCATAACGTATCCCAGGACAGTGTTCACGATCGACTGGATGCCACAGTCAATTCTTCCAGCACCGCCCGTGGAGCCTACACCACGTACTAATATGGCTGTTTCAGCAATGGTTCGATACCTGGTACCTCAAAACATGTGCTCCATATGCACTGTTGCAACAATAAACCTTGGGAGAACTGGAAACCTCTAAAAGGCTGTACTAATTTTTTTCCGGCAGTGTATCTGCTAATTACAAATTCGACAGATCACGGTCTAAGTGAAGTTCAATAGTCCTAAAGTTCTAGCACCAGCAAAGAGCTGAGCCTGGCCGACTGTTTGCTGCCAAGAAAAAGGCGACTACGACGAGAAAAAAGGTAAAACTTTAATTAATATCCACCGAAGTCCACTTGCACTCATGCAGAACGGGAACCCAGAACCCCCAACTGTGACGAATAGGTCTAAAACACTCTGTGCTGAGGTACGCTGGCAACATTCGGTATTGAAATGTTTTGTTGAAATGTGACGTCATGGGTCGACGAGCATAAGGCACAGGCACCGATATTACCACATCAGAAATATAACGACTGCTGCTCCAACTACAATCTGTCTGGACCAGAAGTTATCGCTTAATATACACAATGGCATGCTTGTGGTGATGACGGTTGCAGTCTGCCAGCTTTCATTCTCCTCAGAGTCTACACACAAATTTAAGTTCATCGTGATGCTGAATACAAAAACAGACGGCTTTTCTGTGTCTACTGTTGTCGTTAGACGCATTGCTGTCGGCACGTCTCTCTCTGCGGCCACATCAAGGGAAAACGAGCCAATGGTCGCCGTTCTAACACACTGCGGTGTCCCGGCCATCGTCGAAGCGTCCGTGAGGATCCGTGCGTTGCTGCATACAAACCTATTTCTGAGTGTCAATTGGATAGATAATGATCGATTCCAAAAATAATGCAAGTGTCAGAACAGTGTTTCCTAACGAATGTTATTAGGGTGCCTATATCATTCAACTCAATAAAATCTAATAAAGTATATGTGAGAATTCGCTATATCAACAGGACATGTAGCTTTTAGACTAAATCCTCAACGAATGTAATGTACCCAATTACAGACTTTCGCAGTTAGATAACATACTCGTACTTACGCCAGCTTACCAAGATATTCTGTTAGGGAGGGTGACAGGAAGATCTTTGACAGTTGGATATGTAGTTCTGACTCACAAAATCAATTCCAAAGACAATTATATGTTCCAGATAGGAGGTCCTAATATATTTAGTTTGGGAGGCTATCTCCATCAGCTTAAAAAGAGCTCTTAGGAAGTCAGATAAAACCTGTAATATCAGTTGACAAAGTAACTCTCAGAACCCAAACCAAAGAGAACGAAATATTTGTTTAGATGGGCTTTCTCGTTTACCAAGATTAACTCCAATAAATTTCTCTTTGTGGGGATGTCTAAAGTCAGTGCATCGAGGAAGGTTTTGTATTCCACACACAGCAGCCTTACACCTCATACACAGATCATTTACAAGGCGCATTCAGTTGCGCATTCAGAAAAAATACTTTTCATTTGTACACCTCACTTAAATGGACATTCCGCCACCAGAAGACCCATATGAAAACGGCAAGTTATGTACAACAAGTTGCATCTGCCCCCTGAAGCTTAGAATGTTTATAGCTTCCTAAGTAAAATTGATAGAAATTTGAAATGATTTGTACATTTTTCGAAAAAATACATCAGCTGCATTATATAAAAAGGTTGCATTTCAAAATTAAAACACATTATTGTAAATCATTGTAAATTATCTAATAAAGAATATTCATAAATTTTTGAAAGAGTTATGTTTCTTACAGTTAATTATCTAAAAAAATATTCCTTTCACTTTTAATTTGTAAGTTACAAGGAGAAAAATCTTATCTGGAACACCTCATATAATCATGAAATGTTATTAGGGAGACTGAGAGATTCACCAGTAATGGAATAATATGTAACTACTATAATCAATCCTAAGAAATAGCATGTGTCAGATCAATGGTCCTAACATATTATGTTAGGTGTTGTGTACAACATCTCAAGAAATGCTGTTTGGGAAGATGAGAGAAATGCAATGTCTGTAGGAAATGTAGCTCTCAGGAATAAATCCAAATAAAATGGTACGTATTAAATTAGAGGTCCTAACACGAGAAACTGTATTAACACGACAGACTGGTTCAGCTTTTACCGTTAGATATGTAATAATCAAATCCTAAAAGAATTAAATGTGGGAAATCAGTATTCCCAACGCACTTTATCATGCAAGCAACATCATTCTTCCCAAGAAATACTATCTTGGAGGCTCAGATACTCACCTATGAAATCATGACAATAGGATTTGTAAATTTCCAAATAAAGTATGAAGAGAATACAGTTTGCCAGACAGGTGTTCTAACACTTTTGTTATGGGGCTATGTCCATTATCTCAGCAAATACTATTAGAGACATGGAGAGGAGATGCTATGGCAGTAGGAAATGTAGCTCTCCAAATCAAATTAAATGGGAATGGACTGCGTCAAACCTGATTTTTAAAACATTTCAATTTGCTGTCTATGTAACTTCATACCTAGATATTGTATTAGGAGGCTGAGAGACTCAACTACCTCATTTGTACACATAATAGTCAAATACTAAGAGAATAGAAATGAATGTCTCGAAGAAGAGGTCCTGCCACATTTTATTACAGAGGCTGTGTCCAATCAAATTCTTCTATGTACAATTAAATACCTATAAATTGTATTAGGCGGTTGAGAAATTCGGTTGCAACTATTGGTTATGTAACGGTCAGATCCTAAGAGAGAGGCTATATCCATCACTTCAAGAGATCCTATCCAGGATACTAAAAGTATTTATATAAATTTGTCAATCAAATGTGAAGAAATTGGAAAGTGTCACATCAATGACTCCAACACATTTACTAGTGAAACTTCCTCACTCATCTCGCGAAATTCTATCACAGATATTTAGAGAACACACTAAGACAACAGAAAATTATACGTGAATCGGATCTGGATGGAGGAGAAAGGAAAAAAAGGGAAAGGAATTAATGAAGTCAGCTGCATCGGAACTCACGTGGAATCAGCAGCGACGAGCGAAAATGTGTGTCGGACTGGCATTCGAATCCAGTATCTCCTAAGAGGCACGGGAGAGGATTGTCAATATATTCCGCGAAATTGTGTCTGGGTAGTGCAGCGTTTAACGCAACTGCCTAGTAAGCAAGAGATACTCGGTTCAAAACCAAGTCCGCCACACACGCTCGTCGCCATTGATTCTGCGTAAGTTACGATGCAGCTGACATCAATAATCCCTTCCGTTTTCTCTCTTCTCCCTCCATTTCAGGTTTACATACAATGTATAACAGCTGCGGATTCTGTGCGGTGTTTGTTTTTTCGGATATGTCCAAAAGAACAGAGACCACACACTGATGTGCACAACAGAAAATGTAAATCCCTGATCAAATTCAAAGGGAATTGTATCCATCGAATCAGATTCTTAACATATTTCACGTGGTGCTTAATTCAACAGCTATGTCAATGGGATGCATAATGATCAAACCCTAGGAGAGGGGAATGAAGTGTGTCAAATCTGCAATCCTGTCAGTTTATTAGACAGGCAATGACATTGTGCAAGTGAGATTGATGCCACTAGTCCTACATGGTTTACTAGTGAAGTACGTCGGTCATCCCAAGAAATTCTATAAGGCTGGCTGAGAGAATAAGAGAACCTGCTATGACTGTTAGAAATGTAACTCTATTAATCAAATTCAAAGGGCATGGAACGTCTGGAATCAGATTCTTATCACATTTCACTTTGGTGTCTATGTCAATCATAAATAGAAATGCTATTATGAGCCTGAGAGATTCAGATACATCAGCTGTACACATAATGGTCAAATCCAAATAGAATGGAATGGAATATGTGAAATCACTGGTTCTGACACATTATATTAGGAAGGCTCTGTCCATTACCTCAAGAAAACCTTTATAGAGACTAAGAGCATATGAGAGAAGAATATGCAAAGCTCCAATCACAATAAAAACAAAACAGGATGTGCAATATCAATAGTCCTAAAATAATTTGCTAGTGATGGTATCTCAAGCAATCTGAAGAAACAGAATTACAGAAGTTGCAAAAATCCAATATGACAGTA
Source organism: Schistocerca nitens (assembly GCF_023898315.1). Classification (NCBI taxonomy): domain Eukaryota; kingdom Metazoa; phylum Arthropoda; class Insecta; order Orthoptera; family Acrididae; genus Schistocerca; species Schistocerca nitens. The sequence goes on from NC_064615.1 coordinate 905,840,107, forward strand.
TGGAATAAAGGGGTGTAAGATGTTCCACATTGGAGTTACTAACATATCTTTTCTAGTGAAGTTACATCATATATCTCAACAAATTCTATATGGGAAGTTGCAAAAATCCAATATGACAGTATGGAATAAAGGGGTGTAAGATGTTCCACATTGGAGTTACTAACATATCTTTTCTAGTGAAGTTACATCATATATCTCAACAAATTCTATATGGGAAGTTGCAAAAATCCAATATGACAGTATGGAATAAAGGGGTGTAAGATGTTCCACATTGGAGTTACTAACATATCTTTTCTAGTGAAGTTACATCATATATCTCAACAAATTCTATATGGGAAGTTGACAGAATCCGCTACAACATTAGGCAACATAAGACTCTGGAAAAAATTCAAAAGGAATCTACTGTGTCAAATAAGATTTTTAATACACTTCAGTTTGGTTCCAATGTCAATCATTACTAGAATTACATTAGGAGGCTATAACAACCGGTCAGATATCAGTTAAATCTTAATAGAGTAGAATATATTGTGTCAAATCAGTGTTCCTGTTCCTGGCATATTTTATTAGACTAGCTATGACCGTCATCTCAAGAAATACTATTAGAGAGACAGGGGGAATGGAGCGTGACGTAAGTGTATATAAATGTCTGAATAAAATTTAAAGGAAATAGAATCAAAATAAAAAAATGTCCCAAGTCAGAAGTCCTCATACATTTTAGTAGGGAAGCCAAATCATATCAGGACGTTGAGAGATTTAACCATATCAAGTGAAAAACTATTGGTCATATCATAAGGGTTAAGAACGCAATTGTCAAATGATTAGTGCTGATACTTTTTATGAAAAAGATTATGTCTATCATTTTATGAAATAATATTAGGGACACCAAGAGTTTTAGGTATGTAAAAGTAAATGTTACTATCAAAATCGGAAAATCAGTAGACAGTGTAAGACTGAATCAACACAAAAGGAATAAGCACATCAATTCAGATACTTAACAGATTTCATTGGAGGCCTATTTCACTCATACCTAGAAATTATATTAGCAGGCTATGTCAACTGGTCATGTAACTGTCAAACCCTAATAGAATACAATAGAATGTCAGAACAGAGGTTCAAAAAATATTAATACAGATGCTATTTTCATCACCTCACAGTATGCTATTAGAGAGCTTGACAGGATGAGGTACGACAAAAATACATGTAAAATTCTGTTCAGATCCAAAGAAAATAGAAATGCTGTATAAGTGGTCCAAAAACGTTTTGCTACTCAAGCTACATCAGTCATGTCAAGAAGTTCTATTACAGAGGTTCACAGAATCTGGTATGACAATTCGGCAGGTATGACGATTCCTAATACATTTCAGTTCACTGTCACACCTATCATACCTATAAGCTGCATCAGAAAGCTAAGATATTCAGCTATGTCAATGGGAATGTCATGGTTAAATCCTAAGAGAAAAGAGTGCAATCTGTGAAATCAGTGATTGTGACTAATTTACTTAAGATGCTATGCCCATGATTTCATCAAATGTTACTGAGATGACTGAGCATATTGGGTATGACAGATGCAAATACTGATCTGCAAATGAAATGAAGACATAGGATGTGCTACATCACAGTTGCTAACTCATTTCTTGTATTGGAGCTACCTCAAACATTTCAAAAAATAATATTAGGGGGGTTGGAGGAATAGGCTATGGCATTAAGGTTCATAACTCATGAATCGGATTAAGAAGGAATGGAATGTATCAAAAAAGATTTTAAATGCATTTCTGTTTAGCATCCATGTCGGTCATATATAGAAACTGTATTATGAGACTGAGATATTCATGTGTGTGAACTGGACATGTAACGGTCAAAAATCGAAAGAGAAGAGAAGGCAATGTGACATATCACATTCACTTTATTAGACAGGCTGTATCCAGTATTTCAAGAGATGCTATTGAGGAGACTGAGAGCATGAGATATGACTGAGTGATGTGTAAATCTCTGAATCAAACCAAAGAAAGCAGAATGTGCCACATCAATGATCCTAACACATTTTGCTAGTGAAGTGTCCATAGTCATTCTATGTTGCAGATATCTGCTAAAACAGAACAGAATGTAACTCACTGAATCAAATTCAAAGGGAACAGTATGTATCAAATCAGATTTATAATGTATTTCACAGCGTGTCTGCCTTAGTTGGCAGGGATACATATGGTCAGATCCTAAGAGAACAGAATGGAATGTGTCCAATCAGTGATCCTGTCAGTTTATTAGAGAGACAGTGACAATCACTCAAGAAGTTTTGTAAGAGAGACTGAGTGAATCAGATATGATAGAGGAGTGTGTAAGCCTTTGTATCAAATCAAAGAAAATAGAATGTGTGATATCACTAGTCCTAGCACATTTTACAACTGAAGTATGTCAGTCATCTCTAAAAATTATACTTGATAGCTTGAGAGGATAAGGGAATCCTCTATGAAAGCTGGAAATGTAACACTTCAAATTAAATTCAAAGGCAACAGAACGTATCAAATTAGATTCTTAAGATGTTTCAGTTGTGTGTGTAGGTCCATCAAGCCTCGGAATTGTATTAGAAGGCTGAGACATTTAGGTCCATCATTTGGACACATAATGGCCACATACTAAATGAATAAAATGAAATATCACAATTCAGTCGTTCTGAAACATTTTATTATCAAGGATACATCCAATAAGTCCTTTTTGGGAGACTGGGAGTACAAGTTATTACAGAAGAATATATAAATATCCTAATCAAATCCTAAACCAATGGACCTTTGCCATCCACTGGTATTAATACATATGAATCTTGACACTGTGTCAGTCACCCCAAAAATTCTATTAGGTATGCTGAGAGAATGAGACAGAGGGCTGTGACATTAAGGAATTTAACACTCTGTATTAAATCATGAGTGCATTTCGTGGGATATCTATATTAATCATATCTAAAAATTGTATTAGTAGGCTGAGGGACTGAGCTAGGTATATCAGTAGCATACATAATGATGAATCCTTAGGTAATGTGTCAGTGGTTCTGGTATATTATATTAGAGGCTATGCCCATCATCTCAAGAATCCTATTAAGAAACTGACACAACCCACATTGGCAATAGAAAATGTGTCTGTTCGAAGATACTCCAAGGAAATGAATTATTTCAAATCAGACGCTCTAACAAGTTTTATTTGGGGATCTACATAGATTGTATCAAAAGGACTTTGGAGTTTTGGAAACTCACACTGACTTAGTCATTTAACTTACAGACATTGTTTTGGTATTATTTCATAGAAAAATGTAGCAAGTTTTTTACAATCTACTTAAACAAGTTAAAAGTGACATCGATTGGTTATGTGGCAAACATCCGATCTTAAGTCGATTTCTTACCAAACTCACTGCAGCACATCAGGTGACATGCTCAGTTGTGAGGCAGGTTCTAGCACTGAGACCTGATAGGAATGGAAAATACTCAAGAGGTGCAGGTCAGTGAACATGAGGCCCATGCAATTGGCGCACCTCGGGCCAATCACTTACATGGAAAATGGACACTTAAGAAATCACGGATTCCGTACCAAACAGTCAAAATCTGATCTATTTTTCTTAAAGATGACACCAACATTAAATCTGTAAGTCCTATTTTTACACAGATTTTAAAATTTGTGAAGTCCTTTTTGATATACCCTATGTATTCATCTTATGAGGTGTTATTAGGGAATCTGAGAGAATTTGTAATATTATTAGGAAACACAACTCTCAGAAACAAAACAAAAGGCATTAATACACCGCTTCAGCTGTTTTTAGTCCTTTAATTTTAGATCATCGCCAGTTTCATGGTAGTAAAAACCACGACTTCAGGTGAACATATAACTAAAACATTAGTGCTAAAATGCTGGAACTTTGTACCCAACATTCACTGTCCACCAGAAAGAAACACTATTAGAAGGTGGTATGTCACTGAATGAAAACAGCTGGATTACAATCCAATATGGTGGATGAGTCCTATTCTCTGCATTATATGCAGTTGTGAATAGTGGACGCAGCCATGTGCTGTGTCACACATTTTATTAGAGAGATTATGTCCTTCATACATATGCTTTTAGGGAGTCTGAGAGAATCCACTATGGAAAATGAACCTTAGAATGAAATTAAAGGAATAAATGTGCCAAATAAGCAATTTAATCAGTTTCAATATGGAGGCTTCATCAAGTAAGACACAACACATGGCCGCATCCCCTGTTCACTATAGTGTATAGACCAGAGAAGTGGTCTTATCCACCAGATTGTATAGTTATCCAGCTGTATTTATTCAATGAGACGCTGTCTTTTCATGGTCTTTTTCCTTGAAAGACAATGAAGAGATACAAAGTTCGAGGCTCTTTAGCTCTAATGTATTAGTTATGTGTTCACATGAAGATGTGGCTTTTAGTGCCATGAAACCAGTAGTGACCTAAATATAAAGGACTAAATACAGCTGAAGCAGTTTATTAATACCCATGATAATTAGTCATAGTTGTGGTTGCCCTGCCTACAAAGTTGTCTGTACAAAACAAAAGATATTGTAAGGGGAAATGTCAGTGGCACAACACATTTTTATAGGAAGGCTGTGTCCATAATCTGTAGAAACGGTGTTATGGAGGCTGAGAGAGTAAGCTATATAAATAAGATTCATAATTCTCAGAATCAAACCCAAAGAGAATGGAATGTGTTAAATCGATGTACAAATACGGTTTAGTAGCAGAAATTCGTCGTTACTTCCAGTAAATACTACTACAGACAGACACACACTACGACTGGTCAGTTGGATGCATGATGAACAAATTCAAAGAAAGCAGAATTTGGTAAATCATTGTTCCTGTCATATTTTATCAGAGAGCCTTTGTCCATCATCTGAATTAATTATGTAAGGGAAACTGAGAGAATCATCTATAACAGAAGAATATGTAGCACTCAGAATAAAATAACAAGAAATAGAATGTCTATGATCAATGATTCTATCACATTTTATTACAGATGCTATGTCGAACATTTGTAAGCTGTTAGGGAGGCTGCGAGAATCCACTATGAAAAACAAAAATCAGAATGAAATGTAAACGAACAAATGTGCCACATAGCAGTTCAGTCTATTTAAATATGGAGGCTTTGTCAATCATACCTAGATTTTCTTTTTATGATCAAGGAATACAATGTGTTATACTAGTGTCCCTAGCACTATTTATTATGGTGGTTACGTACATTATCTCAAGAAATGCAGTCTGCAAGAGTCAGAGAATTAGCTATCACAGTATGAAATTGAACACTAAGAATTACATTAAGAGATTGTAGTGTTGCCCAAGTCAGTAGTCCTCACATATTTTCTTATGAAAAGTAAGTTACTGAAATGAAGAGATGTCAGGGAGGCTGGTAGAAATTTCTTAAAATAAAACACTCAAAATAAAATGCGAATGGAATGTAAATTGTCAAATTAGATAAGGGTACTGTGTCAACATCCCAAAACATTCTATTTCGTAATTTTAAAATAACACATTTTATTAAGGAGGCTCATTCCACCATCTCAAGATAGTCTATTAGTGAGGCTGACAGAAGGAAATATGTCAGTAGGATATATAACTCTCCCAATCAGGAAGAAACAGCATCCAATGCATTAAATCAGTGATCCTATCATATTTTATTAGGAAGGGTATGCCCAATATCTGAAGAATGCTATTAGATAAGCAGAGAAAATCCATTATGCTCGTGAGAAATGTAACCTGTCAGATCAATTAAACATGAAATTATCAGGTAAGTGGCCCTGAGACGTTTTATTTGGAACATTACATCTATCATGTAAGGAAATGCTATTAAGGTCCGTGAAAGAATTTGTAGTATCAGTAGGAAATGTAACTCTCAGAAACAAATGTAATGTGGATGGAACATCTTGCCACGTGCCTCCAGGATTATAGATGAACTAGCATAGTGCATACTGCCTCACATGCTCAGTCTGTATTTTTCATCCCCTGAATGGTTGAATTTCCAAAAATACTGAAACACATATATCTTTTATTTCTGACTGAGAAACCAGAAAGCAATTTTTGTAGTTCCATCTTTAAAAGTGTCTTAATAGCAACATTTTTCAAACAGACATTCATGCCCTGTTTCACCCATTTAGCACTCGAATTTCGAACAATCTCTTCTTAAATGACACCTACAGTATAAGATTGACACAATCTCCAAACTTCAAGTTTCTATCCTTAGTGGTTTCGGCTGGGTGATCATTAATCAATGAATCAGTCTGGCGATTTTTTTGTTTTTTTTTTTAAATCAAATTTTTTGTTGTTCACAAATTGCAACACCTTATAAATTTTCTGCGCTAATTAAGACCACAGAAGCATGGTCTTTCAAGAGTATAATTCTGACCAAAAAGAGATTCTAGAAGCTGCAGTCCAAAATTTCTGCTAATCATGCCTTTTGCGTTTTTCTGGTGATATTTCCATGAGAACTTTCATCCCCTTACACTTATTTCCGTACATCTAACAGAGATGTGGAATATCAATTTCATAGATTAAGCAGCAAATTTTTTTTAATACGAAAATTTTCAACCCATATTTCCCCACTTAAGGGGGTTGAATATCCAAAAACAGTGAAACAAATCTTTTTTTTAATTTCTAACAGAGAAGCAAAATACACATTTCCATAGTTTTCGATTTGATAATGGTTTCTTAATGTAACATTTCTTAGGACTTCTCATCACCTATTTCACTTCCTTAGAAGGCTGAATTTCCAAAAACAATGAAATACTTATTTTTATTTCTTACTGAGAAGTCAAATACCAATTTTCATAGATATAGCTTTAAACTGCTTTATTAGTTCTTTAATAATCAGTTATTTCCCAAAAACCTTCACTCTCTATTTTATTCCCTAAATGGTTGAATTTCCAAAAAATACTGAAACACATATGTCTTTTATTTCTGGCTGAGAAAGCAGAAAGCAATTTTTGTAGTTCCATCTAAGATTGCCTTAATAGCAACATTTTTCAAACAGTCAATCATGCCCTATTTCACCCCCTTAGCACTCTAATTTCAAACAATCTCTTCTTAAACGACACCTACAGTATAAGATTCACATGCTCTCCAAACTTCAAGTTTCTATCCTTAGCGGTTTCGGCTGGGTGATGATGAATCAATGAATCAGTCTGGCCCTGTTTCACCCTCCTTAGAGGATGAATTCCCAAAAATAGTGAAATACGTATTTCTTTGATTTCTAACTGAGAAGACAAATACCAACTTTCATAGATTTAGTTTTAAAAATGTTTTCAATGTGAAATATTTTCATGAAACATTTCATCCTGTTTCACCAAATTAGGGGTTGACTTTCCAAAATTGAAGCAAAATACTAAGTTTCATAGCTTTAGATTCAAAAATGCTTGCATAATGAATTATTTCCAAAAAGAAGTTCAGCCCCTATTTCTCCCCCACAGGGACTGAATTTTCAAAAACTTTAACACATTATTATTTATTTCTGACTGAGAATCCAAATGCAAATTATCGTAGATTTAGCTTTGAAAATGCGTCCATAATGAGGTGTTTCATTTCACCCCCATAAGGACTGAATTTCCAAAAACAAACAAGAAGTCAAATACCAATTTTCATAGATGTAGCTTTAAAAATACTTCGCTAGTTCTGTAATAATGATTTATTTTGAAAAGCACATCCACCTACTATTTCACCCCAGTAAGGTTCAAATTTTTAAAAATTCTGAATCACTTATTTCTGTATTTCAGACCAAGAAAACTAATGATTATTTTGGTATGTCTGGCTTCAAAACTGTCGCCATAGCGACATTTTCACAAAACATTTCATCTCCTATTTCACCCCCTTAGGGGTGGAATTTCGAAACATCCCTTGTTAAATGACGCCTACATGTTAAGATCAACACCCCCTCCAAATTTGAAGTTTCTAGCCTTAGCGGTTTGGGCTAAGGGGTGATGAGTCAATGATTTAGTCTGGCCTATTTCACCCCTATGGGAGGTTGAAATTTCACAAACAGTGAAATACGTACTTTTTATTTTTAACTGGGAAGCCAAATTTAAATTTTCATACATTTTACTTCAATAATGTTTTCATAACAAAATTTTTTTCCCAAAAAATCTGATGCACTATTTCAGCCCCATAGTGGTTCAGTTTCCAAACCCACTTTAACAGTATTTTTTTATTTAAACTGAGAAGTCAAATGTCAGTGTTCACAGATGTAGCTTTAAAAGCAATTTTTTAATAATGACATAATTTCAAAACCAGATTTCACCCCCTATTGCACCCCAATAGGGTTTAATTTCCGAAGACACTGAAACATGTTTTTATTTATTTCTGACCGAGAAACCAAATACCAATTTTCATACATGTAGCTTCAAATTTGCCTTAATAGCGACTTTTTTCAGAAAAACACTTCATCCCCTATTTCACTCCCTTAGGGTTGGAATTCCCAAAAATCACTTCTTAAACGACGCCTACAGTATAAAATCCACACCTTCTCCACATTTCAAGTCTGTGTCTTCAGCAGTTTGGGCTGGGCGACGATGAGTCAGTCATTCATGACATTGCCCTTTATGTATAGAGATTAACATGTTCATTTATGGCATGATGTTGATTAATAGTCATGGTTTGTCATACATCTGTTACGATGTCACAGTATACATGAGAATGGTTGGTTTATGATTAAACCTGATTGTTTAATAAAGTGAATATACAGCTACGTGCCACCCATGGTTTTTCGAAGAAAGGAATAAAATGTGCCACATCAGTGGTCCTACTACATTTGATTTGGACTGGGCCATTATCTCACGAAATCATATTAGGAAGACAGAGAATTGACTATGTCAGTTGGGTATGTAACTGTCATAATAAAATCTAAGTACTATGGTATGTGCCCAATGAGTCATGCTAACACAATTTTTAAGGAAGCCTATGTGCATCACCTTACGGAATACTGTTAGAGAGGCTGAGAGGAATCACCATCTCAGTGGAAATATAACTCTCAGAATCAAGTAAAAAAAATTAATGGTAGTATCACATTTTGAAGGGGGTCTACTTCTTTCATCTTAATACATTATATTGGGAGAGTCTTCAGAATCGTGTATGTCATTAAGAATCGTAACTCTCAGAATAAAATTAATGGCAGAATGGAAAATATTAAATCTGTGGCTTAACAGATTTTATTAGGGAGACTGTGTCCATCACCTTTAGAAATAATATTAGGAAGGATGGGACAATCAGCTATGACAGAAGAACATCTAACCATCAAAATCAAACCCAGAGAAAAGAGAATGTGTCAGATCAATGTCTTAATACTTTATATTAGGAAGCCATGTCCATCAGTCCATGAAATACTATTAAGATGGCTGAGAGAGTCAGTTATGACAAAAGGATGTGTCAGTTCAGAATCAAATCCAAAGGTATTAGAATATGGCACCCAATGGTTTTAATAGATTTTTATTTCAGAGACAATAGCCATATTCTTAAGAAATGCTGTTATTGAGGCAGAGAGAATCCGCAATGTCAGTAGGAAATCTATTTCTCATCTCAAATAAAACAATTAATGAGGCAGACAGAATCACCAATGACAATAGGAAATGCACCTCCAAGACAGAACTCTAAAGACAATACTATGTGTCAGATAGTGTAGCTAACCCTTTTTATGGAGATTATGTCCAGTATCACAAAAAATCTCATTAGTGAAGATGAGTGAATCCACTGGGTCAGTAGAAATTATAATTCATAGAATTGAGTCTAAAGAGAATACATTGTGTCATATCGCTACCCTAACACATGTCAATAGGAAGGCTACATCAATTATTCCAAGACTTTCTGTGAGGATCGTTGATAGAATCATCTGTACCAGGTGGATAAGTAACGACCAAATCCAAATTGAGTGGAATGTGTAAAATCACTGGCCAAAACACATTTTCTTAAGCACGTAAGTCCATCAGCCCAATAAATTCCATTACAGAACCTGACAGTGGAAAATGTAACTCAAAATCAGATCCAAAGGAAATAGAATGTGTTAAATGTCCATTTTATCAAGAAATGCTATTATGAAGGCTTAGAGATGCAGCTGTGAGAGAAGGATATGCAACTCCCAGAGGTAGTAATCATCACCATAAGAAATTCTGTTACTGATGTCAAGAGAATCCGCCAAATCAGTACAAAATGAACTCTGAGAGTCAACTCTAAGGAGCACAAGATGTGTCATATCGGTAACACATTTCATTTCAAAGGCTATAAATGTCATTTTCAGAACTGGAGGCTGACGGAATTCGCTATGTCAGTAAGAACATAACTCTCAGAATAAAATGCAAAGGAAATGAAGTGTAGCAAATCAGTAGCATAAAACATTTTAGTAGGGAGACGACATCCATTGTCCATTGAAATGCTATTTGGTAAGCTCAAAGAATCAACTATGTCTTTAGAATATGTACTGTCAAACTTAAGTTCAAAGAAGAATATAATGTGTCAAATCGTCAGTATTGGTGTGTTGTATTAAGGAGGTTCTGTATTGTTAATGATGCGTAATTCTGTTAGGGAGTCTGAGAGACACAGCTATGTAAGTCGAAAATGAAACTTTCAGAAACAAATCCAAAAAGTATTTGAATGTGTCAGTTACCGGGTCCTATTGTTTATAAATAAAAAATAAGTAATGGAGTTGGTGTGTCAAATGCGTTATAAAATAGTGTCCATTTAAATGTGACGAGTGTTACTGAAATTTTGAGTCCAACAGTAACTCAGAATTTTTAAGTGAGGCAGCTGCCACGGTTTAGTTTTCAGTTTTCTACCCAAGTCATTCAAATGATAATGATGGCTTCTAACAACAGGCCATTGTCAACACTTTATCCGTTTCTTTCTGTTGATTACCAACCTTGAATTATTGTATTATACCAATTATTATTATATTTAGCTTTATTGTGCACAGATATTTAATACAGTAATGTGATTCAGATATTTAATACAGTAATGTGATTCATTATCACCGACATCGATACAATAGTTCTAGAGAGTAAAAAAGTGAAACGAAGTAGAATATTCTTGTTTATGCCTTTTATTATTAAATGTGCAGTTGGTCTACTAATACACGACAGAAGTAAAGAAAAAAAAGTGTCAGACAAAGTGGTGGCTAGGCGCCTCATACTTTTCACAGTGTTGACACTAATTATGCATCATCTTCTGTCCTTGTGCACTTTTTCATTTCATTTATGTTCCTTTTCCTCATGAAGATGGTATCAGGAAGGTTCTGGAAACTGACTATTTGAATTTCAGCCTGTGAAAAGCTACAATGCAACATTGTTTCTCCACTGAATTCTTGGTTAATTGTGCTGCGTTTAAAATATTCTACACCAAAGTCAGCAATGACAACACAGAAGCCAATCTTAGCCATTCCTCAGAAAGCCAATTCGGTTACAGTTAGAGAAAACGTTCAAGATCTACAACTCATCTTCAATCTGAATAATAAGCTAGTCACAGAACACAAGCCTCCATTTATCTCTCTTGCAGCTTATACAGAGATCCTTTATGAGATGTGGACCTCAAGTCATTTTGCTCACTGAAACACGTGGACAAATGTAGCAAAGACAGTGCACGTGAAATGTATGTAATCCATCTCTGCTACTGTTCAGAGAAGATTCAAGTGTCAGTACAGAATTTATTGACATACATCTTAAAAAGTTATTTTGGAGCACAAATCATGGGAACTGTGTCTTTTACTCCTATATTCATTTACAATACTAAATTAAAGAATAACATAAACAATTATTTAGAAATTTGCTTGGTCTACTTACTGGATTCGCTGGTGTTGCTCCATGACTGCAGTCGAAGTGGCCAGCGGCCACCAGTCACACTGATGCAAGGTCAGAAGTCAAAAAGTGGAGTTGGACTCCGTATGGATGCAGCAGAAACCTGCGATAGGAAAAAGTGCACGTGCCACATAATATTCGGCCAAAGACAAACAATGTTTGTGAAAAAGGAAACATCATTACAACTACAATGGGCTACTGTACTGTGCATACATTTACAGTGCCGATACAATAGTAGATGTAAAATACCAATAAATTGCAAAAAGATCTGCACCTGGTGAAAAACAGGGATCCCTGCACTCTTCTCTAAAAATATATCAGAAAAACTTCACATCATCAGTAAATTATTTTCTTTCATGTATCACTTTTATGATGATCTGATAAATGCTTCAGCTGATTACTGAGCACTTGCTTCCTTGCATGTTTTCTCCAATCAGTAAATGAACGGTAGGCAACAGGTTAAGTTTCATTTATCAATCATTATACCACTTAATTATGTTTAATTAGGTTAGTGCTCTTAGCAGAGTGCAATAATTTTTTGTTGACTTGATATGACAACATTTGAAATTCCTTCATAATCAGTCAGTAACTGCTTCCTTGCATACTTACTCCAATCAATAAAATGTATGCAACAATTTAAGTTTCATTTATCAATCATTATGTCGATAAAGTACGCTCAGTTAAGTGGTATTCATAGCAGCCTACAATCATTTTATATTGGCTTGATGAGACAATATTTGAGATTCATTTATAATCAATCACTGAACCAAAACATGTTTAATGAAATACTAAAAGATGTAAAAGTTTGATGAGCAAATGACTTGTACTTAAAATTTCAATTCACTATTTTTTCAAAACTTTTTGATAAAAATATCTATAGTGGAATATTGACCCACTTTCACTTCCCCTCATTTCGTCTTCGGAAAAAGCTCTGCATGAAGAAAATGATACATGGCTCACATATTACCTCTTGCTAAAAATTAAAAGATTAAAAGATTTTCGATTTGATATAATATATGATCTTGCCAAATCCTTAGACTGTATAAACCACGAAACTGTACTCAGGACACAAAACCGGTCAACAATTAAAGGGGTATTTGCATGGACGCAGAGGACAAGACGGTCAGCTAAGGAAATTCGCCACACCAAAACGGACAAATCTAAAACAGGAAGCCTCACAAATTTTGATGCCGCTCTCATTTATGCCCTTAATTTGCCCAAATGAAACAAAATTTGCTGACTAAAACCCAAAAACACCAGATGCAGTAGAGACGATAACTAATCAACCATACATTTGGTCCATAGTAAATAATTTAGGTCTTAGTTTCAATCGATTAAAAATAACCTGCTTGTACTAGAAAAAGTCATTAACAGCCACACACTAAATAGAGCACCATGCCAAAAATTTCTATGGCGTCTATCAAAAAAAAGGTTAAAATCGTGTCAATACTTGGGAAAGTTAACAAATTAATCAAGTTAATCGTTAATTGGCATGCTTTTAACATAGAAGTGACACTCATTCTGTTCGTCTGTATACAATGATAGATTCACTCCCTCCTGCCCATGGAATTATTCTCTGGAGGAGCTTAGCAAATGTAAATAAAATATTTACTCAACACAAACTGGTAATAAGAAGACTGCGTAAAGTAGCAAACTGTACATTTCTGAGATGTCTTCAAAGATTCTGAAATTTTTGTACTCACCGTTACATTTTCTCCTTAAACATACAGTAAAAATGCACACACCCACAATGCAAAATACATGGCATACATACCTTGCTGTCTAGATTTGCTGTTCTATATTCCAATGCAAGTATATTTAAGCAGCTGCTGGTCGACGTAAACCAAGAAATTAGGAATACCTGTAAATTGAAGAGAAATTTAAAATCGGAGCTTATTAACAATACCTTCTGTAGAGTATCTAAATTCTAGGACTAGAGCAGCAAATGTAGTCAAATAAAAAGATCGAGCTGTAGCCAAATATTTTTAATGATTTTTTTAGCACTTTACATGTCATGGATAAGAAACTGTTACTATAAAACCTTAGGAGTCCTCAGAGAACAACAATGACTAAAGGTTTAGAAAGCTATCTTTTCAGATTTCTCAGAGCATTACCCGCAGAAAACGTATCACTATGCTACGTCTGAATGCTAGAAGACTTTCTCCTTCAGTTTCTGTACATCAGAAACTGTTTTCAGTACTTCCTGTTTGCAGCTAAATAAAAAATATTAGACAACATATACTCAGCCTAGCGTACCAACAATCTGGTGAACTTACCCAGGAAACGAGCTGAAAGTCAGCAACGGCCGAGTGGCTGTCAAGGCCACGCCAAAAGTGAAGCCGATGGCAGCTGGTGGTCCGTCTTCCGCCTTCCTGCGCCGAGCAACAAGTAGCAACTGCTGGCGAGCTGGGAGCACGGTAGCCTGCGGCAACGTCGCCCCTCCTAGGCCCGTGGTGGGGGTAGCAGGTGACCGCACCACGCCCTCACAACGAATTATTCTGATTGGACGAAAAGCTACTTGCCGTCAACTTGAAGTAGTCGTGGTAGGGGCATGCTGACGTTTAACTCTTCGGCTTGGAATGCTTTCTCTTCCACATCTGTCGTAAGCGACTCGTGCGATCTATCGTACTCCATTAACTGGCGTTACATCGATATATTTCGATACGTCGTTATTCACGTCCTACAGTTTTCCATTATTCACAGAAATTTCATCATTCTGACCTGCCCATGAGAATAGACGAAGCAAGTCATGGACGCTCATATCCGGTAAGAAGTAGCAACTGCACCCCCTCTTCGTCCCCCCACCCCCACCCACACCCCCACTCTCACGGAAAGAAAAAAAATACAGTGTGGCCAGGCGTTTTTCTTCCAAGAATCTGGCTTAAAAGTCGGTACTATTCGGGTTTTTAACAGGGTCAGAGCTGAAACCTTTTTATGGCTATTTAAACGTCGCCATTCGTCTTCCAGTGTTAAATGAAACAAGTCCAACACATTTTGGAGTTACAGCTTTATTTAAAATAAGTGAAATTACATCGTTGAGAGTTGCACCCGTTTCAGCTTAACACAAAGCAGCAAATGAAAGAAAAATTTCTAAATAAACATCGGCCTGAAAACTAAGTAAAGACAATATGTTACTGCCATCTGCAGTCAGTCTACCCATGAAAGGCAAACGTCCTGAGTTCGATTCTCGGTCCGGCACATAGTTTTAACCTGCTAGGTAGTTTCATATCAGCGCACATTCCAATGCAAAGTGCAAATTTCGTTCAAGTAATATGTTCCTAATTAAAAATTAGTCATTTTATAATCTTGACAGAAATTGTTGTCTGAAAACAACTTGATCCTGTTGGAACAGTTCGGATTTTGCACAGATCAAACGGCATACCAGCGCTCCCAATGCCCTGTTGCGCCACGTACATGAAACGCCTTAATGGAACGGCGTTTCTGGGAATAGATAACGCTTCCGGCCATTTTTGACATCATTGTCGAGCTTGCAGGTTACTTGATAGAAGCGGTCCACGATTCATCACAGTAATGGCTCATCATTTCCTTTCACTACTCTGAAGAAATCACGCACTCAGCAACAGTATGAAGTCAGTTGTCGTCAGGATCCCACAAGTTCAATTCTAGCACCTGCCTACACGAGTGCCATTGCTGGAGGCTGTCATGCCACGATATTGCATTCTACACAAGTAGGAGTATCTTCTATATCTACATCTACATCCATACTCCGCAAGCCACCTGGCGGTGTGTGGCGGAGGGTACCTTGAGTACCTCTACTATCTTCAGTAGTTTCAGCTAAAGAACACTCAAGAAACACCTAGAACAAAAATTTCACAGTGCTATAACGTGTAGCAGATAAAAATCAACGGAGATAGTGAACATAACAAAAGGCTTGATGCATTTTGCCAGGTTTAGTTTGGCAGCACAGACCTCGATTGGCGCAATAGCGTGAAGTACACATACTGGACAACTTATACGGTGCACATTTCCCCCCCCCCTCCCCCCCTCTCTCTCCCTCTCTCTCTCTCTCTCTCTCTCTCTCTCTGTCTCACACACACACACACACACACACACACACATTGGAACCACGTGCAATGAAAATTTTGTAGTGTCTTCATACCCAGCTTTAACACATTTGACACTACATTTACTACGTGGCGATAACCAGTAGTCCTGTACAGTTGTGACTTACGGTCTCTCGCTCCAGGTATCTCCATAATGCTATTTGTTATTTAGACTGCAACTAGTATAGCCATTTCCCTTTATCATCACAATAGAAACATCGTATCGACTTTATGAAAAATATAATCTTCGATTTACTTCTTCAACAAACGGCTGAGTTAAGGATTCCTAAAAGTCTCTTTAAAGAGATCGAAATAAACACCCACTAGACTGTTTCGCATAGGTCACACAAACAATACACATATCAGTCAGATTTGTAACAGTTACTTCCTCACGCTTTGCTGGAACGGTGCTTCCATTCCCTTTATTTGAACAAAAGTATTAGTTACAAGTTTGGCACAGGTTCAGGGTTTGGCGCACATCACAAACATCTGATTGGCTGCGGTTGTGCTGAGAATGAGCACTGAAATACTCCAGGTCTCTGAATAAAGTGCTAGTACGTCTCACTGCTCCGAGAAATCCAGCTAGAGTCAAACACCAGTTATAGTCCAAGTTCGTGACGTACACCATCAACAAGAGGGTAGCCGTCGCATATGTTGTAAGCAAGTAGACTGAGTACTGCAGTGGTTTGTTCTCACTGTGTGGGCAGCCTTAGTCCGATCTGAAGAGTACAGGGTCACGCCCTTGACGTGATGCGATGAGACGAGTCTCCTGTGCGGAGCGGTGTGCTCGCTGCCTGCTGCGTGTACGAGTATATGGCACCGACGGTTGTGGGAACTATCTAATCACTGTTCTTTGTGGCACTACTTCTTTTAGCACTTTATCCATTAACTAAATTTTTCACGTTCGTTAGTAGTGCCTCATTTCAAATGTTTCCAGTTCTTTTTTGTCGGGATCTGCAATGGTTCACGTTTCACTTCCTTACGATGCTTTGCTATAGATGTGCATTTCCTAGAATTTCATTCTGAGTGCCAAAATAATATCTAATACCAGCAGAGCTCTTTGACTGAAAGGCTCTCTTTGTCTGTGTCAGCCTTCTTTTGATTCATTCCTTGGCTAGGCCACACTGCGTAACCTTGCTTTCAGATACGAGAGGCGAAGGAATTCTCTTAACTTGGAAGGAAAATAATGCATGATGGACGAAGCAAGGGGAACAGGAAAAGCAGGCTAGCACAGGCAAACAGGGCAATCCTGACCGAAAGAAGGCTGCTAGTATCAAACTTTGGCCTTAATTTGAGGAAGAAATTTCAAAGAATATACGTTTGGAGCACAGCACTGTTTGTCAATGAAACATGGACTGAGGAAAATCTGGAAAAGAAGAGAATCGAAGAGTTTTAGATGTGGTTCTACAGAAGGATGTTGAAAATTAGATGGAATGACAAGGAATGAGAAGGTTCTCCGCAGAATCAATGAGAAGAAGAACACATCTTAGACATTGACAAGAAGGAGGGATGGGATTATACGACATGTGTTAGAACATCAAGGAATAACTTCCATGGTACGTGGGGGAGCTGTGGTGGGTATAAACTGCGGGGCAAGAAAGAGATTGAAATATATCCAGCAAATAGCTGAGGACGTTATGTGTAATTCCTAATGTGAGATGAAGAGGTAAGCGCAGGACAGGGAGTTGTGGTGGGCCACACCACATTAGTGAGAAGATCGATGACAGAAAAAATGAAAAAAGCTACAATAATTCATTCACTCTCTTCACTAATGATTCGCTCCAAGAAATTCTTCCTCATCAGCTTCGTCTTTGCCTTCTTTATTTTAAGCCATATTCTGTGCTAAACACAACTATGCTACATACAGCTGCATACATCTCCAGCTATGGTGTATTAGAAATGGTAGCGTAACTTATAAAAAAATTTTATGTGTACATTTCTACATGTGCTCAGTTCTTTTCGCCGTTGAACATCTAGACGATACCCAATTTCACTCCACGTGTTTATCAACACCTCTTCCGTCATCGCTTCTACCACATCTCGTATACGTGCAGTAAATGTTTCCAATATCTGGAATTGCTGTAGAATTTACCCTCAACGTGACCCCATAAAAAATGTTAAGAGAAGATATGGCTGGAGGATGTCTGGAGAATTTGTCTGCAATGTTTTCAGCGAAGAATTGGCAAACAATTAACCCCCTTTATGCCAGTGCACCATCTTTTTGAAACACTGAATTTCCTTTAACTGAGATGCAACGTAACATATACAAATGTAAGCCTAAGATGTTCGTGAGTTAACCTACCATTTGCAAAAACAGACCCATATACGTGAGGAACTGTATCCATACAAACTTTCTGAATTAAGTTACCATTTGCAACAGACCGCATAACCGTGTCCAGAATACTTCCGTATAAATACGAGTAAATTATTGCAAT
This sequence comes from Schistocerca nitens, assembly GCF_023898315.1. Lineage (NCBI taxonomy): Eukaryota > Metazoa > Arthropoda > Insecta > Orthoptera > Acrididae > Schistocerca > Schistocerca nitens. The sequence goes on from NC_064615.1 coordinate 905,858,422, forward strand.
CAGGGAAAGCAGTTATGCTCACCCTATATTCTGTCCCTTGCGTAAATCCGTCAGAAAACTTCTCGTCGCCAACGTTAGTATTGGACTCTGTTCTCTTTTTACTTTTATTCTTCTTCCGAAATCTTCTTCCAGTTTTTTGATTGCTCCTTCGATGTACATACTGAATGACACTGGCGATAAGCAGCAACCCAGCTACACACCTTCCTTAAGAAACTCTCTTTCTTGACAATCCACTTTCGTTACTCTCATTTACATTAAGCCGATTCCATTCATCTGTCTCTGTACTTTATCCCCTATCTTCTAATGACTGTGAAAAATCTTATTTCATCTTTATAATGCCAAATTCTTTCCATATGTCGACAAATTCTAGGAACGTAGCTTGATTTTCCTTCACTCTGTCTTTCATCACTAAGAACACTGTCAGAATTGTTTCTCTTGTATTTTTCCCTTCCTGGAGCCAATCTGATATTCGTCAAGAACGTATTCAACTTCTCTTAATATTTAGCACAGAATAGGCCTCAAGTATAGGTCCAAACAGAACAAAGACGAAAGAGCTGTACAGTAATTGAAAGAAGTCAGTTACTTGCATGTTCTGTGCATCATAATTACTATCTATAGCTACGATGAGTATTCCAGTCAACATTGTCAAAAGATTTCTCGAAGTCTACAAATGCTAGAAACGTAGGTTTGCCTTTTCTTTATCTAGCTTCTAAAATAAGTCGTAGAGTCAGTATTGCCTCACATGTTCCCATATTTCTACGGAATCCAAACTGATCTTCCCCGAGGTCAGCTCCTACCATTCTTTCCATTCGTCTGCAAAGAATTCGCGTTAGTATTTTGCAGCCGTGACTTATTAAACTGACAGTTCGGTAATTTTCACATCTGTCAACGCCTGCTTTCTTTGGGATTGGAATTATTATGTTCTTCTTGAAGTCTGAGGGTATTTCGCCTGTCTCATACATTTTGCTCACCAGATGGTAGAGTTTTGTCAGAACTGGCTCTCCCAAGGCTGTCAGTAGTTCTAATGGAATGTTGTCTACTCCGGGGCCTTGTTTCGACTTAGGTCTTTCAGTGCTCTATCAAACTCTTCGCGCAGCATCATATCTCCCATTTCATCTTCATCTACGTCCTTTTCCATTTCTATAACATTGCCCTCAAGCAAATCGCCCATCATAGACCCTCTATATACTCCTTCCATCTTTCTGCTTTCCCTTCTTTGCTTAGAACTGGGTTTCCATCTGAGTTCTTGATATTCATACAAGTGGTTCTCTTTTCTGCAAAGGTCTCTTTAATTTTCCTATAGGCAGTATCTATTTTGCCCCTAGTCAGATAAGCCTCTACATCCTTACATTTGTCCTCTAGCCATGCCTGCTTAGCCATTTTGCACTTCCTGTCGATCTCATTTTTGAGACGTTTGTATTCCTTTTTGCCTGCTTCATTTACTGCATTTTTATATTTTCTCCTTTCATCAATTAAATTCAATATTTCTTCTGACACCCAAGGATTTCTACTAGCCCTCGTCTTGTTACCTACTTGATCCTCTGCTGCCTTCACTACTTCATCCCTCAAAGCTAACCATTCTCCTTCTACTGTATTTCTTTCCCCCATTCTTGTCAATTGTTCCCTTATGCTCTCCCTGAAACTCTGTACAACCTCTGGTTTAGTCACTTTATCCAGGTCCCATCTCCTTAAATTCCCACCTTTTTGCAGTTTCTTCAGTTTCAATCTACAGTTCATAACCAGTAGATTACGGTCAGAGTCCACATCTGCCCCTGGAAATGTCTTACAATTTAAAACCTGGTTCCTAAATCTCTGTCTTACCATTATATAATCTATCTGAAACCTGTCAGCATCTCCAGGCTTCTTCCATGTGTTTCTGAAAGTATTTGTATGGAGTGTGGCCTTGTATGGAAGTGAAACACGGACTATAAATAGTTTAAACAAGAAGAGAATAGAAGCTTTCGAAATGTGATGCTACAGAAGAATGCTTAAGATTAGATGGGTAGAACACATAACTAATGAGGAGGTACTGAATAGGATTGGGGAGAAGAGGAGTTTGTGGCACAACTTGACTAGAAGAAGGGATCGGTTGGTAGGACATGTTCTGAGGCATCAAGGCATCACCAATTTAGTGTTGGAGGGCGTAAAAATCGTAGAGGGAGACCAGGAGATGAATACACTAAGCAGATTCAGAAGGATGTAGGCTGCAGTAGGTACTGGGAGATGAAGAAGCTTGCACAGGATAGAGTAGCATGGAGAGCTGCATCAAACCAGTCTCAGGACTGAAGACCACAACAACACCAACAACTGATACGATGAGGAATGCGTCAGTTTGCAATAACAGCACATCTTTTCAGCGAAAGATATTTCATTTTGAGCGTGAAGTTAATTTTATTCAAAGACTTTTCCAACTTAATAACTGCCTCCTTTCTGTGCCGCTCTAAGGCTCAGAGATGCATACTGTCAATCATTTCTCCTTCCAGTTTTATATTTATGAATGTCACTGTTGTTACTACACTGTGATCAATTCTTGACAAAAGTGAGTAAAAGTACTGTAAGGCAGCTGTCAATACGCACAACTGATTAAAGGGCTGTCTACTAGAGGTTCTAGAGTGGTCACCTTACATTATCATTACTACACGCTTCTCCGCAACAAATATTTTTTTCCTTAATGACGAGTTACTTCAGTATAGGATGCAAAACACATTAAAGAATAAAAATGAGTAAAGTAACTCAATTGTTTGACATTTTCTGCTCCGAAATCTCATATTATCGGTATCGCAAATGTTTCAGATCTCATAAGTTTAAGTATACCTGTAACATGTGACCTCCTGTTCAGATTCTTATTAATATAAACATCAAAAAAATCTAGAATGTTCTGTTTCATTTATCGATTTACCCTCATGCATTGTTTCAAATGGTGTAGTGCAGCACTGCACAGCATTGTATAAATTCAGTGACACTAAATTTGTAGGGAGCTAGTTATAACTTTTTACGAAAATATTATTTACAATACCGTCCGTTGAAGATATTTTGATTGTTATCGATGTATCGTCAGAAGAGAGAGCTGTCTCTGCTTCTTGGATTGTGCTTGACGATCTTTTATATATGCACTATTGGACAAAAACGGAAAGCAACCAGAAGATGTCTTGATACGTAAATGTAATAAATTCGTAGAGTTGCAACTCTCTCTGACAGCTGCATTGGTCGCCAGACTCCGTTTGTACTCATAAAATTTAGTGTTGTCACCAGGGTGTATATGGTAAATAAGGAGCTGAACAGCGCCATATATTGAGTGACCACTGTGAAGGACACGGGAGACGTGGCGTACTCCTGTGAGACGGCGTTATCAGCACCGATAGAGTTTGAAACGGCCTTTTGGACAGTTGATCGAATCATGCACCATCCAGATTTGTGGATCATTTGAATCCGACAGCGTCCCAATGTTGGACTGCGTGGAAACTTGAGGGCAGACGTTCTCGTCGTCAGGGTTCCAGTTGACCACTTCTGACCACCGCAAAAGGGAGGATCGATATACTGTCCAACAACCACCTCGTAAATCCTTCATATCTGTGTCTGTCATCAGAGAAAAAGTAATAGACTCCCTGCAACTTTCTGTGACATCCCACGCCATTGGTCGGTTGACAAAGGGCTGTGGTTAGAGTGGTAACGTGACCGGGAAACATGGGCTTCTAATGAATGGCGCCGCACTGTGTTCAGTGACGACTCGCGGATCAGCGTACCCTGGATGACCATCATCGGCAAGTATGGTGGCGACCAGACGAAAGCTTGCATTCTTCCAATTTTTTGGACAGACACAGCGGTGTTACTCCCGTTGTCATGTGTGAGCATACAATTTGTATGGCTTCAGGTCTCAGCTGCTAGTGACTCAGGGCACTCTGAGGGCACCACGATATGTCACAGGTATCCTGTGTCTTCATGTGATAGCTCTCAGGTGAGAATATCGTGGACCCATTTTTCAATTGGACAATGCTCATCCACACATAGCACGAGTCTCTACGAACAGCCTGTGTGATATTCAGGTACTCCCATGGCCAACAAGATCCTCAGATGTGTCCCCAACAGAACATGTGAGGGATCAACTTGGGCGTCAATTCTGTCCCAGTGGCAGCATCCAGGATATCAAGGACCAGTTACGCTAGTTGTGGGCCGGACTGCGTCAGGAGAGGATAAAATGGCTTTATGACACCTTTACGAAACGAATTAGTGCATGCATCCAAGTCAGTGGGGGCGTAACTGCTGATAAGTGGTCTCCTACTGCCAAGTTCTTTGCAAGTTTGCCTCGACATTGTGATCACTACAGTAACATCAAAACTTCCTTTAACCTGTGAAGTTTCTTTCGTTTCTTCTTACCCTTCAATGTTCTACACTTTTTTGTCAGGCAATGTAAAAAGGACAACAGAGGACCCAACGACTTGCTTAATATAAAATTTGGGAACGACACATTACTGAGTGAAGTGAAAGAATTCTGCTATCTAGGAAGCAAGATTACACAGAATGGCTGATGCAAGGAAGGTCACAATAGTAGACTGAATCACTGGAAAAAAATCATTTTTAAATGATACAGAGAAGAGGAAGTTCTTGAAAGCGTAGGTCTGGAACGCAACATTGCATGGAAGTCAGACATGTACTATTGGAAATCTGGAGAAACTAATAGTGCCAAAAGGTGCACCACGTTTCTCGGTCACATAGAATGGCGTCCAGGAATAGATAACTTGGCCACTGATGAGCAGTAGCGGAGAAATACGGCAGCGGTAGACAAGTGCTAGAATACTTTACAGACCTTATAGTGATGTCGGGTGTAGTAGTTAAGTAGCGATCAAAATGCTAGCAAAGAATCTTACGAAACCAGTCGAACGACACTTTACATCTGTAACTAATCTCATGAGTCTTTTCCACTGAGCTGTGATTGCACTGTTGTTTGTTGACGTGGATATCGTACAGCCGTTGTGGAATGAGGATGGTGGGAGGGTGAAATATCACCGTGTATGTCGTGTAACTGAACGTCAACCAGTGCATTCTTCAGTATCTCAGTTTTTTGTGTACATGTGTGTGCGTTTGTGTATGTGTGTGTGTGCGTGTGTGTGTTTGAAAGTGAATAAGAACTGAATATTTTTTAAGCAGGAGTCAGTAAGTGGGGTACAAGGCTCCTAGTTTTTGGCTTTAGGTATTGCTGAAAACTTGAACAGGAAGAAGCATGTTACTCAGCTTCAGAAACACTTAAGTTCAGCTACTTTTCCTCGCAAAATTGCTAATCTTGGAAACGAACGTATCGACCTCGTGACACATTGCGTATTTCCACTCAGTAATGTCTTACGGAATAATTTTCTGGGGTAACTCATCACTTACAAAGAAATTATTGATTGAACAAAAGCGAGCAGTAAGAATAATATGTGTTGTTCACACATGGACGTCATGCAGGCACCTTTTCAAGGAATTAGGCATTTTAACTGCGCTATCACAATACGTGTTTTTGCTAGTGAATATCGTCATAAATAACCCATCACAATTTGAGGAGAACCGTGATGTACATACGTACGACACTAGACGGAAAAATTACCTTTATTACCCACTGCTAAAGCTGTCAGTGGCTCAGAGAGGAGTTCAACAGGCAGCAATAAAAATTTTTGATCATTTTCCCAATAACATAAAATTTCTGTCAGGTAGCGAAGCAAGATTTAAACCGAATATAAAATTATTTCTGGTGGACAACTCTTTCTACTCCACTGACGAATTTCTACTTAACAACCGGCAGCTAGTAAAACAAATAAGTAACATTTAAGTTTTGTAGCTGCATGAGTAGGAATAAAATAATAATGTGTTCATTAATGTTAACATTAATCATGTACATATACATCCTGTAGTGTGACTCGTTCTACATCACTTCCATAAAAGAATCGTTCAAATGAACTATGAAACATGGAACTAACTAACTAACTAAGGAAATGTTGTAATACAAATGCTGTGGAAATTTTAATCTTTTGTCACTTCTACCCACACAAGTCTGGTATGAGCCCTGATGTCCTGCTGCTGTTGTGTCCACAGTCGCAATATCACTGCCTTCACTATAACCGTGGTGGACTGTTTGGAGGCTTATTGTTACACACAGATGTGGTTACAAGGTGATTCAGATGCCCCTACCAATGGGTTTACTGCAACCCGAACTACAGTAAGATTTTGATATTCTCTCATTCGCTACGCTTACTGCTATTCCTATTGGAAAGATGAACAGGACCCTTTTGTAAGAAATTCAATCAAGTTAAATTCTGTAGTGGGATACGTTTCCTCTGGGGATCATAGTTTCCGAATTATTGAAGAAAAAGACGTTTGAAGGTCAGTTTTGCATGTATTGCCTGAATAATTCGGAAACTATCGCTCAAGTAAACACTTATCCCAGCATAAAATTAAACTACTTTAAATTTCCTACAAAAAATGTAGTGTTCGTTTCTTGTAGGATTAATAGTTTGCATGCAGTGAGGCAGAGGAAATGAAAATCTTGCTCGTTGTATTTGAAGGCGTTGCAGGTTGCATTAAACCCATAGATATGGCAGCTGAATCATCGTGTCATTTTTTTAATATTTGTATTAATTGCGATTTTCGTAAGAAAAGAATAACTCTTAAACTTTCATCTACAGCTATAGTTACGTACATGGTTTGCAAACCACCATAGAGTCCAAGGCGGAGGGTATCTTATACCACAGCTGATCATATCAATTCCGGTTCCATTCATAATGGAGCGACGGGAAAGCTCCGCACGAATCTTGAGTTCTCTTATCTTGTCTTTGCGGTCCTTACTCGACGTGTATGTTAGTGGCAGTAGGATCGTTCTGTAGTTCGCCTCAGACGCCGATTCTCTGAACTTTCTCAATAGTGTTTCGCAAAAATAACGTCTTCTTATCTCCAAGGACTTCCACTTGAATTCACGCAGTATTTCCGAAATACCCATGTGGTGACCGGTAACAAGTGTAGCAGCACGTCTCTGAACTGCGTTGTTGTCTCCCTTTAATTCGACGTGATGGTACTAGATTTCTAGACTTGGTCTCCTTTACAGATGAGCTACACTTCCCTAGAATTCAACCAATCAACATTACCTGCTCGTTCCACTTCATGTCACTTTGCAACGGTACACCCACATATTTAACCAACGTGACTGTATGAAGCAGTGCACCACCAAGACTGTATTCGAACATTAGAACACTGCATTTCCTTCTCATAACAATTAACTGGCACATTCCTGTTGATAGAGCAAGCTGTCATTCATCACACCGAATAGAAATTCTCTCCAAGTCATCCTGTACTTTTTTACAGTCATTCAACGATGACACATTCCCGTACGCTACAGTGTCATCAGCATACAGTGTCACATTGCTGCTCATCCTGTTCATCAGATCTTTTAGGTATACATTCATATGATGCTTTCCTGGCGCAATCCTGACGGTATCCTTATCCTTTATGAACATTTGCCTTCCGGGACAACGCACAGGATTCTATTGCTTAACAACTCTTTTACTTTGAACATGGCCTTCGTGATCAGAATAAGTCTGGGGTGGCGCATAAGATATTCTATGCACGTGTTTCAGATCTCAGAAGATAACAAAAATTTTAAAGAGCTAGCCTTTGGATTTTTATTACAATTAAAAGGAAAATGTAATACGAGAATGAATGCAAGAAGTTCCCTCATCTATGAGGAGTGAAACAGAAACAAGGCGTATTTGTTAGAGCTGACATTAACGTCGTGGGCAGGTATTAATATCTGCCCCAGAAAGCTGTGCGAAGACAGTCAGGAACAGGGGATCAAAGTGATGAAATAACACTATCAATATCGCTGGAGTAAGACTATTACAGGAGACTATTGTTAGTAACTTCGTCTAATGTCCAAGTTATCGGTCTGTGCACGACAGCGCACGGTATCAGTACGTTCCAATGTGTATTTTCAGCAATTCATATCTCGGGTACTATTAATTACAGGGATAAGAGATCGAATGTTTCGGATATCCCTTGGCCTAGCGACCATTTATATACCTACCGGAAAAACTGGCATATCGTAACTATCGCACAGCACAGAGTCAAAATTTAACCATTACACACTTTCTCCAACTCAAAGAAACTGAACAAATCAACTGGTTCTTTTGAATTAGGTGTGATCCACGGTGTACCTTCGGTGCTACTAAAAGCACCATCGATACAAGGGTGTTTCCTGAGAAAAATAAACACAAATTGTGGTATGGCCATTTCTATTCATTTTATATTGTCGAAATTTTTACCACATATTCTTCAGAAGACATTCTCGGGGAACTTCGAAACTTTTTTCGTTATCATTATCCGTTACCGAGCTCCAAAGGTTCAGTTACCGTGCTTAGGCAGAAAACTGCAAAAATCGGTTATATGTCGTTTCTGCACAGTCGACCGCAACGAACTAAATAAAAAACCATAAAAAATGGCACATATTTTAACTATAGATTCTTAGGACATTTATCTAGAAACTTCATATTACCGATTTCGAAAAGCTCTACTCATTATCAAGACAGAACCGAAAAACAATCATTGTTAGGTACCAAAAGTACCAATTGTGGCAATGGCCACTTCCATAATATCTATTCATGGAAAATCGCCGAAATTTTCTCCATATGTTCTTTAGATAATTTTTGCGAGGTGCCTTGAAACTTGTATCACTATCCCTTACCAAGATCCAGAAGTTCATAGTTGCCGTATTCATGCACAAAAATATGTACATAATATCCGGTCTGAGGTGTAAATGTAGTTTTAACTAACGTAGTGACCATATGGAAAAGGTTCTAGGGTAATCGAAAGGCTTCTGAAGTTGCAAAACCATGTTTTCAGCCATAATTTTTTTACTAATAAAACTTTATGGCGTGCTGTCTCTGTATAACGGGCTATTCACGCCTATGCGGATATCCCCAGAGTCGTGCTGTCGTCACAAAGAATGGGCTAAAATCGTCTTAATAAGGCTGCATAGAACTTAAAATGACTGTGAAAAATTTTGTAAAACTGGAAAGACTACAGATTAAATAAAACATTTCTAATAGCATTTTTGCTCTTTTAAGATACAAATCATACGCCGGGCGTTTTCAGTGAATTACTATCAATGACCAAGGCATCCAGAAAAAAATATAAATCAAACGATTTTATTTTAACATAACGTTATGCGTACTTACATATTAAATGTGTCGAAGAATGTAAATGCAATGTCAAAACTTTACCGATCTATATAGATTTTGTTTTATATAAGCAGCATGAAAAAAAATGAACAGGGGGAAAATGCTCCTGTGAGACCACAAAAAATTTGAATATGTCCCTCTTTAAAAGATTCTGACAGGAAAGTGGGGAACCAGCTGCTTCAATCCTTATTCTGCCTTCCTCACCAAAAATTTTGTAAACATATTCGCGCTTCTTTTGTCCTGAAAGAGAGTAGCAGAGAGACATAAATACCTCAATAAATGAATTAGCGTAATCGCTATTCGAAAATTCTCTGTACAGCTTTGTTCACATGTGTAGACGGAATCTTAAAATTACGCCACGACATGGGTGGCTGTTGTAACTTGTCAGAACTACATTTGTGTATTACAGTAGTAAAAACATTACATCACACTATTACGGCAGTCAAAAAATGATACACCACCAATCTGAACAGTACTGTTGCAATGCATTAACAACTCAATAAAAATTAATCTGTCTGTCTAATCACTACGACCATGCATCAGTTGAATTTAAACTGTGTTTTACATACATGCTTGTCTTACAATATTATGAACGTACACTTGGTGTATTTAGTACCAATGTCCGCCGATGAGAGCATTTTTTTATACCTATTTGCCAGATAGATTTGATCCATTCGGTCTTATTTAATACATTTATCTTCCAGGGAAGCGACGCCGTTTCCTATGTGACAAAATTGATATAAGGTATATTAGCATCCTACAAAATCGAGTCTGAGCGCTCTTACACAAGTAGAATCAAATACTCCTCTGTATTCGAAAGTTATGATGTTGGAACAATTGATTCATTTCTATTTAATGTGCCATCAGTTAAAGTATAGAAACAGAGAGATCAAAAATGAGATGATAAATCCTTGGATCTATTTAAAAAAAGAAATTTCATACATATGCTACAGTCAATTTATTTTCCAAGTGACGTGACGGATTTTTCCCAACAGACTACACTAAAGTAATAGAGAACAATTTATGGAGGATACCAAGTAAACTACACTCCTGGAAATGGAAAAAAGAACACATTGACACCGGTGTGTCAGACCCACCATACTTGCTCCGGACACTGCGAGAGGGCTGTACAAGCAATGATCACACGCACGGCACAGCGGACACACCAGGAACCGCGGTGTTGGCCGTCGAATGGCGCTAGCTGCGCAGCATTTGTGCACCGCCGCCGTCAGTGTCAGCCAGTTTGCCGTGGCATACGGAGCTCCATCGCAGTCTTTAACACTGGTAGCATGCCGCGACAGCGTGGACGTGAACCGTATGTGCAGTTGACGGACTTTGAGCGAGGGCGTATAGTGGGCATGCGGGAGGCCGGGTGGACGTACCGCCGAATTGCTCAACACGTGGGGCGTGAGGTCTCCACAGTACATCGATGTTGTCGCCAGTGGTCGGCGGAAGGTGCACGTGCCCGTCGACCTGGGACCGGACCGCAGCGACGCACGGATGCACGCCAAGACCGTAGGATCCCACGCAGTGCCGTAGGGGACCGCACCGCCACTTCCCAGCAAATTAGGGACACTGTTGCTCCTGGGGTATCGGCGAGGACCATTCGCAACCGTCTCCATGAAGCTGGGCTACGGTCCCGCACACCGTTAGACCGTCTTCCGCTCACGCCCCAACATCGTGCAGCCTGCCTCCAGTGGTGTCGCGACAGGCGTGAATGGAGGGACGAATGGAGACGTGTCGTCTTCAGCGATGAGAGTCGCTTCTGCCTTGGTGCCAATGATGGTCGTATGCGTGTTTGGCGCCGTGCAGGTGAGCGCCACAATCACGACTGCATACGACCGAGGCACACAGGGCCAATACCCGGCATCATGGTGTGGGGAGCGATCTCCTACACTGGCCGTACACCACTGGTGATCGTCGAGGGGACACTGAATAGTGCACGGTACATCCAAACCGTCATCGAACCCATCGTTCTACCATTCCTAGACCGGCAAGGGAACTTGCTGTTCCAACAGGACAATGCACGTCCGCATGTATCCCGTGCCACCCAACGTGCTCTAGAAGGTGTAAGTCAACTACCCTGGCCAGCAAGATCTCCGGATCTGTCCCCCATTGAGCATGTTTGGGACTGGATGAAGCGTCGTCTCACGCGGTCTGCACGTCCAGCACGAACGCTGGTCCAACTGAGGCGCCAGGTGGAAATGGCATGGCAAGCCGTTCCACAGGACTACATCCAGCATCTCTACGATCGTCTCCATGGGAGAATAGCAGCCTGCATTGCTGCGAAAGGTGGATATACACTGTACTAGTGCCGACATTGTGCATGCTCTGTTTCCTGTGTCTATGTGCCTGTGGTTCTGTCAGTGTGATCATGTGATGTATCTGACCCCAGGAATGTGTCAATAAAGTTTCCCCTTCCTGGGACAATGAATTCACGGTGTTCTTATTTCAATTTCCAGGAGTGTACTTTCTGCGTCTTCTTTACAGATTCGCATAATTAGTCACGAGTATGACTCCTCAGTGTCCAGTTTATACACTGACGGGAGAAAGAATCCCAGCACTAAGAAGGGGCTGTGCGGCATAAACGGAAGTTGGTAGGCGTGCTTCTGCATGTGAAAGATGATATCTATTCAAACATCGCGTCAGTCGCATAAGCCAATACGAGGATGTGAATCAGGTTTACTTCAAATACGCACTATATCGGTCGTTAGCGTTAAAATATTTTCTCATCTTTATAAGTTATTAATACAACTGTTCTGTTCCAAAACTACAGGCTGAAGAGCGCTTACAACGCTGCTGCCAGCCCGCCACATCAAGGGGGAAAGAAATAAAAATAAAGAAAAAAGGTCGTAAGCGCTTGTTACCTATGAGATTCGATGTAGTGAGTTGATGGTAGTGAAGAACGCCTTTAAAACAACGAAGACGCCATTATCAACAGCTCACCGAGTTTAGGAGGTCGTGCAATAGGACTACTAGAAGCTGGATATTACTTCCGCGATACTGCTGAAAGACTTGGCAGGAATGTTGCCCCAGTACATGATTACTGGCAGCGGTGGTCACGGTAATGTACGGTCACAAGAAGACAGCTCTAGATGGCCATGTTGCGCTATCGTGAGGAGAGACCATCTGCAGCAGTAATTCGAGCAGGACACAACGAACTGTTACATATCGGTTACTTCAAGGACAGCTCCGAGCCAGACACCATGTGGCGTGCATTCCATTGACACCGAACCACCGCCGTTTGCGTCTTCAGTGGTGTCAAGAAATAGCTAGTTGTAGGGCTGGTTGCAGGCCTCTTACGTTTTTTGATGAAAGCTGGTTCTGCCACGGTGCCAGTGATGGCTGTGTGTTGGTTAGGAGAAGGCTAGGTGAGAGCAGGGAGCCAACGTGTCTGCAGCCTAGACACACTGGATCTTCAGCTGGAGTCATGGTCTGGGGTGAGATTTGGTATGACAGATGGAGCACCCTCGTAGTTATCACACGCACCCTGACTGCAAAATTGTACGTCTGTCTGGTCACTTGGTCTGTTGTGCTGCCGTTCGTGAACAGCATTTCAGGGGGTGTTTTCCAACAGGATAATGTTCGTCCAACTACCGATGTTACAACCCAGTATGCTCCACAGACTCTTGATGTGTCAACTAGGCTTGCTCATCACCAAATCCGTCTCCAGTCGAGCGCATATGGGACATCATCGGACGATAACTGCAGTGTCATCGTCAATCAGCATTAACCATTCCTTTGTTGACCGACCAAGTGCAACAGGCATGGAACTCCAGCCCTCAACCTGTCATCCGGCACCTGTACGACACAATGCATGCGCGTCTGAACGCTTGCATTCAAAATTCTGTCGGTTACAGTAGTTATTAATGTAACAAGATTTCACATTTGCAGTGGCTTATTTCGCACTTACATTAACCTGTGGACCTGCAATGTTAATCACTAAAAATGTTGCCTAGACAAATCGTATTTCCGAAATGTCATTACTCTATATTAATTATTTCTTTTTGATCTACATCTACATGATTACTCTGCAATTCATAACTAAGTGCGTAACAGAGGGTTCATCCAACGATTTTCAAGCTATTTCTCTACGGATCCACTCTCTAACAACGCACGGGAAAAACGAGCACTTAAATCCGTCTGTGCGAGCTCTGATTTCTCTTATTTTATCATGATGATTATTTCTCGCTATGTAGGGTGTCACGCAAGGCGATCCCATCTCCCCAAAACTGTTCTCTGCTGTATTGGAAATGGCTATGACAAATTTGAGCTGGGAAGGTAAGGGAATTAGAATTAACGGAAGAAGGCTTACCAGCTTGAGATTTGCTGATGATATTGCCTTACTGGCCAAAGACTTCGCAGAGCTCCAAAACTTAGTTACAGATCTTGCATCGGAACGTCAGTTGGTTGGCTTGAACGTGAACCTTTCCAAAACAAAAGTAATATCCAACAAATGGGTCCCAGCTGGAGATGTGAAAGTCAAGGACAGTCTACTAGAAGAGGTCAGTGAATATGTGAGACCTGAGTTTCGCCTGGCGTATGCAACTTTCAAATAACTTCCGGGAATTCAGCCAGGTAACACTTTCAGCGACCGCCGATATTTCGGCGGGAGAACACCCCGCCATTTTCAAGGCAAACTGCAACGGACAGGCGGCGTACATGCAAATTTAATACCTCGGTTCTCCGACAGAAGCAGGAAAGATAACACGCACACGCTGAACATTAGTGCCACCAAAGATGACCAAAGTCAGAGCTATCCATAGTGAGACTATGAATACGCAGGTGAGGCAGCATTGACGCTGTTCCTCTGTTTCTCTTATCCGTGCTAGGTAAGGGTTTAAATTTTGCACCCACTCCGAAGAATTTGCCGGTAGTTGATTTTATTAGTTCAATTGAACAGGCAGTTTGCAAACTACCTCCTGACCCTGCAGAGGAAGTTAGGAGGGAGGCATGCCGTGTTTTGACTAGGGCTCGTCCACCCAAGAGTAATGTAACAGCAGCAGAGAGGGCTGCTTTACGCTCTCTCAAAGTTGATCCCAGTATTGTTATTTTATCTGCTGACAAGGGCAATGCCACCGTTGTTTTAAATAAACATGATTATGTACAAAAGATGCAACGTTTACTATCTGATTCAGCGTATCGCAGAATCGATGCTGACCCCACGAAAAGTGTTGAGAGAAAGACCAACAGCCTCCTGAAGAAAAGTGGTTTGTCGCAGGACACAATCAAGAGGCTTAACACCTATAGTGCCGTTCCCCCTAGGTTATATGGCCTTCCAAAGGTTCATAAGGAAGGGGTTCCTTTCCGTCCTATAGTGAGTAACATCGGCGCTCCGACATATCGTGTATCCAAGCATCTTGCTTCTCTGTTGAGTCCACAAGTAGGACGGTGTGAACATCATATCAGGAACTCAGCTGATTTTTTACGTCGTTTGGAGGGACTGAGGCTGAATGACTCTGATATTTTAGTGAGTTTCGATGTGGTCTCTCTCTTCACTCGTGTTCCTCTGTCTGATTCGTTGCGGCTAATTGAAGCCAGGTTTGCTGCTGATTTAACTAATCTCTTTAGGCATGTGTTGACATCCACTTACTTTTTATTTAATGACCAGTATTACGAGCAGACAGATGGAGTTGCGATGGGTAGTCCGTTGTCTCCTGTGATCGCAAATTTATTTATGGAAGACTTCGAGGAACGTGCATTGGAGTCGGCGCCTTTAAAACCCGCCTGTTTCTTTAGATACGTTGACGATACCTTCGTTGTTTGGCCTCACGGTAGGGAGAATTTGAATGTCTTTCTAGAACATCTGAACTCGTTCCACCCGAACATTCGTTTTACGATGGAGGTGGAAGAGGATTGTTGCCTTCCCTTTCTCGACGTGTTGGTTAGGAGGAAGGATGATGGATCATTGGGACATGCAGTCTACAGGAAACGTACTCACACCGACTTGTACTTACAAGCTAATAGTTGTCACCATTCGGCTCAGCGTGAAGGGGTACTTCGTACCTTGGTACACAGGGCACATGTCGTTTCTGACGCTGAGACTTTGCCAGCTGAGCTGTCCCATCTTGAAGTTACATTTCGTCAAAATGGTTATAGTGATAGACAGATTGAACGTGCGTTGCGCTATCGACCAACTGTACATCGGGTGATTGATGATAATTCTGAGTCAACACCTAAGTCTACTGCCTTTTTGCCTTACGTAGGAAACACGTCCAATAAGATCGGTCGTATTTTACGGACATACGATGTGAAATGTGTTTTCCGACCTCCATCTAAAATTAGAGCACTTTTGAGTTCCGTTAAGGATGATCTTGGACTGCGTAAGGCGGGTGTATATCGTATTCCTTGTAGCTGCGGCATGGCATATATTGGTCAAACTATCAGGACCGTGGAGGACAGATGTACTGAGCATAAACGGCACACACGATTACAGCAGCCAAATAGATCTGCTATTGCCGAACATTGCTTGGATACTGGTCACCCCATGTTATACACTCCTGGAAATGGAAAAAAGAACACATTGACACCGGTGTGTCAGACCCACCATACTTGCTCCGGACACTGCGAGAGGGCTGTACAAGCAATGATCACACGCACGGCACAGCGGACACACCAGGAACCGCGGTGTTGGCCGTCGAATGGCGCTAGCTGCGCAGCATTTGTGCACCGCCGCCGTCAGTGTCAGCCAGTTTGCCGTGGCATACGGAGCTCCATCGCAGTCTTTAACACTGGTAGCATGCCGCGACAGCGTGGACGTGAACCGTATGTGCAGTTGACGGACTTTGAGCGAGGGCGTATAGTGGGCATGCGGGAGGCCGGGTGGACGTACCGCCGAATTGCTCAACACGTGGGGCGTGAGGTCTCCACAGTACATCGATGTTGTCGCCAGTGGTCGGCGGAAGGTGCACGTGCCCGTCGACCTGGGACCGGACCGCAGCGACGCACGGATGCACGCCAAGACCGTAGGATCCTACGCAGTGCCGTAGGGGACCGCACCGCCACTTCCCAGCAAATTAGGGACACTGTTGCTCCTGGGGTATCGGCGAGGACCATTCGCAACCGTCTCCATGAAGCTGGGCTACGGTCTCGCACACCGTTAGGCCGTCTTCCGCTCACGCCCCAACATCGTGCAGCCCGCCTCCAGTGGTGTCGCGACAGGCGTGAATGGAGGGACGAATGGAGACGTGTCGTCTTCAGCGATAAGAGTCGCTTCTGCCTTGGTGCCAATGATGGTCGTATGCGTGTTTGGCGCCATGCAGGTGAGCGCCACAATCAGGACTGCATACGACCGAGGCACACAGGGCCAACACCCGGCATCATGGTGTGGGGAGCGATCTCCTACACTGGCCGTACACCACTGGTGATCGTCGAGGGGACACTGAATAGTGCACGGTACATCCAAACCGTCATCGAACCCATCGTTCTACCATTCCTAGACCGGCAAGGGAACTTGCTGTTCCAACAGGACAATGCACGTCCGCATGTATCCCGTGCCACCCAACGTGCTCTAGAAGGTGTAAGTCAACTACCCTGGCCAGCAAGATCTCCGGATCTGTCCCCCATTGAGCATGTGTGGGACTGGATGAAGCGTCGTCTCACGCGGTCTGCACGTCCGGCACGAACGCTGGTCCAACTGAGGCGCCAGGTGGAAATGGCATGGCAAGCCGTTCCACAGGACTACATCCAGCATCTCTACGATCGTCTCCATGGGAGAATAGCAGCCTGCATTGCTGCGAAAGGTGGATATACACTGTACTAGTGCCGACATTGTGCATGCTCTGTTGCCTGTGTCTATGTGCCTGTGGTTCTGTCAGTGTGATCATGTGATGTATCTGACCCCAGGAATGTGTCAATAAAGTTTCCCCTTCCTGGGACAATGAATTCACGGTGTTCTTATTTCAATTTCCAGAAGTGTATAATAACACCGAGATATTGGCATGCACGTCCAGCTATTGGGACAGTGTCATTAGGGAGGCAGTTGAGATTAAATTAGCGAGCAACCTCGTTAACAGGGATGGAGGTTTCTGTTTAAACTCTGTTTGGAATCCGGCTCTCTCCCTTATCAAAAAACAGAGGAACAGAGTCAATGCTGCCTCACCTGCGAATTCATAGTCTCACTATCGATAGCTCTGACTTTGGTCATCTTTGGTGGCACTAGTGTTCAGTGTGTGTGTGTTATCTTTCCTGCTTCTGTCGGAGAACCGAGGTATTAAATTTGCATGTACGCCGCCTGTCCGTTGCAGTTTGCCTTGAAAATGGCGGGGTGTTCTCCCGCCGAAATATCGGCGGTCGCTGAAAGTGTTACCTGGCTGAATTCCCGGAAGTTATTTGAAAGTCAGTGAATATGTCTACCTTGGCCACATTATAAATATGAAGGAAGACATAAGGCCAGAAATCTATCGACGCATCAAGCTTAGCTGGCAAGCATTTGGGAAGAATTCAAAAGTATTCAGATCAAAAATGCCAGTAAATCTGACGAAAGCAGTATTTGATCAATGCATTCTTCCTGTGATGACGTATGGCTGCGAGACATGGACACTGAACTCATTCACAAAAGGGAAACTTAGGACAGCACAGAGAGCCATGGAGTTATCAATGCTGGGCTATACAAGAAAGTACAGGAAAAGGGCAGATGATATCCGGTCTGTGACGAAGGTTAATGACATCTTAGAGAGAGTAGGTTCCTTGAAATGGCAGTGGGCTGGCCACGTCGCAAGAAGAAAAGACAACAGATGGACGAAGCTAGTAGTGGAGTGGAGTCCGAGAGAGCACCGGAGGCCTAGAGGAAGACCACCAGACAGATGGGACAAAGACATCAAGAAGATCGCTGGTAACACCTGGCAGAGAACTGCCCAAGACCGTCCCACTTGGAGAAGACTTCTGAAAGCCTACCTGAATCCACGACTCGAAGAGGCCACATCATCTAATGATTGAATCGGCTGATGATGATGATGATGATGATGTAGGTTGAAGCCAATAGAATATTCTCACATTCGGAGCAGAAAGTTGGTAACTGAAATTTCACGAGAAGATTGTGTCGCAACGGAAACGCCAATGTTTTAATGACTGCCACCCTAATTCACCCATCGAGTCCACTGAACTCTCTCCCCTATTTCGGGAGAATACAAAACGAGCTGGCCTTCTCTGAACTTTTTCGATGTCCTCCGTCAGTCCCGTCTGATGCGGATCCCACACCGCATAGCAATACTCCAGAAAAGGGCGGAGAAGCATAGTGTAAGCAGTCTCTTTAGCCGATCTGTAGCATTTTCTAAGTCTTTTATCAATTAAGCACAGTCTTTGGTTTGCTTTGCTCACGAAATTATTTATGTGATCATTCCAACTGAAGTTATTCGTAATTGTAATCCCTAAGCATTTAGTTAAATTTACAGCCTTTACATTGGTGTAATTTATCGTGTAAAAGAAATTTAGCGAATTTCTTTTAGTACTCGTGTGGATAACTTCACACTTTTCATTATTTAGAGTCAACTGCCAATTTTTGGAACCATACAGATATCGTGTCT
Source organism: Schistocerca nitens (assembly GCF_023898315.1). NCBI lineage: Eukaryota > Metazoa > Arthropoda > Insecta > Orthoptera > Acrididae > Schistocerca > Schistocerca nitens. The sequence goes on from NC_064615.1 coordinate 905,877,146, forward strand.
AAATAATTTTGCAGTTGGTTTTGATCATCTGATGACTTTATTAAATGGCATCATCATCTGTAAACAATCTAAGAGGGCTGCTCAGATTGTCTCCTGTGTCGTTTATGTAGATCAGGAACAGCAGAGACCCTATAACACTTCCTTCGGAAAAGCCAGATATTTCTTCTGTTGTACTCGATAACTTTCCATCAATTACTACGACCTGTGACCTACTTGACAGGAACTCACGAATCAAGTCGCACAACTGAGACGATAGTCCATGGGCACGCAACTTGATTAGAAGACGCTTGTGAGGAACGGTGTCGAAAGCCTTCTAGGAATTCAAAAATACGGAATCAATTTGACAACCCGTGTTGATAGCACTCATTACTTCGTGAAAATAGAGAGCTAGTTGTGTCTCACAAGAAAGATTTTTCCAGAATCCGTGCTATTACTCAACAAATCGTTTTCTTCGAGATAATGAATTACGTTCGAACACAGGGTTTCTTACGTCAATGTATTTATCTTCATGGTAATTTGTGATCACAGCAGATAGTCGACGCAAACAAACTGTTCTTGCCAACAGACGAAATTCACGATGGTTTTGATCACAAAACAGAAATATTACCTGGAAAATGGCGTTAACGACGGTATTCCTAGAACATGTGTTAAAAACAAATTGTGTTGTGGACATAGACGTAAAGAACCTATGTGGCATCTGTTAATGAGGATTCATTTGTTGCAGTGTTGAGCGAAGCTGTGAGATTTGTTACTTCAGCAATTCTTTACCGTTAGTATAATCTTTACTGCTCTTTTCTAGTGGGCTATAGAACTTCAATACATTTCAACTTAAGTTATCATCAGAAAACCACGTTAAAGGAATAACGCAGCTGAAGCTAACACTACGTAAAAAACACTAAACATCATCAATAACATCTTCTAATATATGTTAAATAGATTATTATGCAACAGATGAAAAATGTTCCTGATATTTGGTAAGTCATAAATCTCACAGGAACTGATTTGGTAACAGAATAAGAGATTTGTTTGTAATAAAGAGAAAAGCCAAAGGAACCTAGTTGTTTACTCTTTTTCTATAACTGTTGTCTCATTTATTATAAATGTGATCGCGTCTAAACTAAAAAGAGGTGTATATCACGGTAATCACTCTTCTTTGAAGCCAGAATGTGTGAAGCTTGCTTGGATGTTAACTCGACAAAATAGTGTATGGAGAAGAATCACCTGTTTACAGGAGCGAGTAGTGATGGATACAACTGAATGAAAACGTTTCAAAAACTTTTTTAAATTAACTGCAAACGGCTGTATGAACAGGCGAAACTAGTTCTCACATTAAAGTTGTATATTGCTTGCAATCTATAAAATTTTTAAAAATGCATATAATTTTTCTTTAAAAAACTTAACTTCTCTGTTCTCAACTTTCTGATAACGTCAGGTATTACTGAAAACGTTTCAGTTGTTGTAAAACAATCGACATTCGGTTGTAGTTTTGCGTATCGGTTGGACTGTTCATTCACTCTCTTGAGTGAAGTCAGTCTGTCGGTGCAACCGGATAAAAACAGTCGATACACTCCGTTGTAGTTGTGTACATTGGATGATTCATTCATTCTTTCTTTTCAAGTTAAACCAGTCTATAGTTATTCTGCTAGTTGAACCATGTATTCGTTCTTTCAACTGAAACCACTCCTTAGTCTTTTAACTGATAAGCTATCCATTCATTCTTAGTGAAACCCGTCTTTAGTACTCCCGTAGTTGAAGTACAGTAGTGGTACACAGCTGGGGTGCATATGCTCTAGAGGGTATCCCTATCCCCGAGGGTATCTGAAGAAGAGCGTACGCCAAAGTTAAAATTAAAAACGTAACTAATAAAGCTGATGTATCGTTGCGGCTACAAAGTTGTTCAGCATAAAAGTTCTCTCTGAAGCGCATGAAGAAGAAAGGAACACTGGCAAATTTTGGTGAATGCTTGCATTCAGTTTTACTGTAAAGATGTGATAAGGCTCGTAAATTAAAATACATTTGAGTCCAGCCCTGAAACATTTCTTGTCATTTATTTGTGAGGAATGTAAATACAGTGTGCAGAAGATTACGCCACCAATAACGTACGTACCAATCATACCCTCGCATCTGCTGTCATTTTACAACCTTTGAAAAGCAGCAGGTATAGGATTCATATTCACATAGTGGTACTTAAGTTTCACAGTTAAGCCTGCCTACAGCCATCAATGTTAAGTGTCTGCAACCGACCCCTCTGGACCGCTGTGAGCGATAATTGGAGTTGTTCGATCACCGGTACTTTCAGTTCTCATCGGAAACATTCGACCGATTTGGTAATTTGTTAAATCGCTATTTTTAAGTGCACTCTGCTATCATTTGTCGTCTCTGTTATTATCGCTCCGGTATTTGCTCTTTATTGGGTGCAAATAAGAAGCTTTTAGTCCAGATTTTCGTCCGTGTTTACGAATAGGTATTTACTTAGTAGTGAAATTTATGTCTGGATCAAAGTTTCGAAACGCTCAGTGGCGTGGAAATGGAAGAAATAATATGACTGGACAAAAAGTAAGCCTCAAGATAAATTAAATGCGATATGCAGTATGTGCAGTGAAGATTTATATTCTGATATTATATTAATTGAAGAAACTCAAGGAAGAATTATGACAAATACACCGACGAAAAAAAAATGGCAATACCAAAAAATACTTAATGTAGAGTAATGAAATTTCGTGAATACATTTGTCTAGCAACATATTTAAGTGATTAAAATTGCAGATCACAGGCTGATGTACGCGAGAGATATGCCATTGCAAATGTGAAATGCTGGAACATTAATAACCTATGTAAACGCTAGAATGTTGAATGTAAGCGTGCATTGTGTTGTACAGGTGCGGGATATCAGTTTGAGGGACGGAGTTCCACGCCTGTTCTACTTAGGTGGTCAATACAAGGACTGTTAATGTTGTTTGTGTATGACGCTGGAATTGTCGTCCGATGATGTCTCCTAGGTGGTCGATTGGGTGCAGAACTGCTGATCGAGGAGACCAAGGCAACAACTCGACATTCTGTAGAGAATGTTGGGTTACAACAGAGGTATTTGGGTGAACATTAACTTGTTAGAAAACACCCCATGAAAAGGTGTTCATGAATTGCAATACAACAGGTCTAATCGCCAGACTGACGTACAAATTTGCACATGATATGACCATGAGAGTTCTCCTGCTGTCGTACGAAATCGTACCCCAGACCATAACTCAGTGGTATGCACGCTATCTTCTTCGCAGCTGTCCTCGAAGAAATTAGTTTGTAGCTGTTCGTTATGTCACTGTGGTGCCAACTGCTGTTCAAATTGCTGCTGCAGAGGCAGCGCGGTGCACCAGAACAGTGCGCCGAACACGATGGTCTTCCCTCTCGGTAGTGCTACGTGGCCGTCCGGAGCTGCGTGTTCTTGCGAACGTACATTCTCGTGTCCACCGCCGCCAGCAATTAAGTAATGTGGTTGCATTACTGCCAAGCTACTATTACACGACCTCGTTCAAACTCAGTGAGGTGTTGGTAGTGGCACCATTGTCGCCTAAAAGTCATTCTTGACAACATCAATTCACAACGTCTAGTCTCAAAGATAACTAACGATCATGCCCATTACAGCGTGTATTAAAGCAAACCTGATGTTCAACCTCATACTGCCGCTACTAGCGCCTCTCTTATGCGATTGGCGTAAAACTTGAATAGACATCAGCTTTCGACCGGGCTCTCTTCAATCATTGTCAAGTGGTAAGAATGACTACTGTGTCACCGTCGCCGCGTCGTTATATAGCCGCACTGCTGGCTGTGACGTCACTAGTGCTCTCTTCCTCGCTATATATGGTAATGTTTTCATCCCGCGTCCGTCGCGGAAGTCGAGACAGATGGTTCAAAAATTGTTCAAATGGCTCTGAGCAGTATGGGACTTAATTTCTGAGGTCATCAGTCCCCTAGAACTTAGAACTACTTAAACCTAACTAATCTAAGGATATGACACACATCCATGCCCGTGGCAGGATTCGAACCTGCGACCGTAGCGGTCGCGCGGTTCCAGAGTGTAGCGCCTAGAACCACTCGTCAACTCCGGCCGGCAGACAGATGGTCAATTGCCCTCCCTTGACGTCCTCCTTCGACGGAAAACCAATGGGCACCTCAGCCACAGTGCCTACAGGAAACCGACACACATACATCGGTATCTGCACGCTCTCAGCCACCACCATCCGGCACAAAATCGTGGCTTTCTGAATACCCTCGTCCATCGTGCTAAAGTCGTCTCAGACGCTGAAAGTCTGCCACTAGAACTGAGCCACCTCCGAAAAGTCTTCCGGGAAAACGGGTACAGCGACGGACAGGTGTCACAGGCCATATCTGGTGTGACAAGCAAGAAACACATCAACGGAGAAGAGAACACCACCAAAGAAGAAAGCAAGAAACTTGTGTTTTTCCCTTTCTGTGGTACAGTATCGGGAAAGATTAGCCGGCTCCTGAAGCGATAAAACATTTCATCGGTGTTCAGGCCCGCAGCAAAAATTCGACAGCTCATGAAGCCTGTGAAGGACGATCTAGGGCTTAGAACGCCTGGAGTGTACAAGATACCATGTCAGTGTGACTGTTACTATGTTGGCCAAAGAGTACGCACTGTGGAGCAGTGCCGGACGGAACACGAGAGGTGCTTACGCCTACGCTATCCAGAAAAATCAGTCGTGGCAGAACACGCCTTAGTAAATGGACACCGAATTCTATTCGACGAAACATCTGTCGTTATGAGAACGAAGGGATTTTGGGATAGCGTCATAAAAGAAGCTATTGAAACAAAAACCTCTGAAAACACCATCAACAAGGACGGCGGTTTGCAGCTCAGCACAGCCTGGGACCCGGCCATAGTGAGGTTGAAACGGGCGCGACGGACGCGGGATGAAAACATTACTATATATGGCGAGGAAGAGAGCACTAGTGACGTCACAGCCAGCAGTGCGGCTATATAGCGACGCGGCCACAGCATCCTGAGACCGGAGCAATTCGGCTTCAGGAATCACCACTCCACAACACAACAACTCTTACGGGTCGTTGAACATATAACACATGGCTTCAACATAAACAAAGCTACAGGGGCGGTGTTCCTGGACATCGAAAAGGCTTTCGACCGTCTATGGCACAACGGCCTCATTCGCAAACTCAGCGACGCGGGATTCCCCGACGGGCTGGTGCGTCTAATACACTCATACCTCACAGACAGGAGTTTCAACACTGACGTGCACGGAAAACAATCAACACGATGGAAACCATCAAACATTACGTCACGCTTACAGACTGCACTCAGAGTGGCTGAACCTTGGTTGGAGAAATGGCGTGTTAGAGTAAACGTCGACAAGTGCCAAGCCGTTCTGTTCACTAGAAGACCGAAGCAACTGCGCAAACACCGATACTGCAGACCAATAACTCTACATGCACGCCCAATACGTTTCCGTCAGAAAGTCAAATACCTCGGTGTCTGGCTGGACCGGAAATTACTCTGGGGGGACCACATGACCAACCGAGCTAGCGCGAGGCTCAAACAGCTCTATCCTATGCTCAACAGGCGTAGCACACTGAACAGAAGGGTGTCGAGGTCCATGTACATGACACTTATTCGACCCCTGATGACGTACGCAGCTCCTGTCTGGGGATACGCTGCGCCTACACGCCTGCGCCGTCTGCGGCTCATACAAAACAAAGTACTCAAAATCATAAGCAATGCTCCACGATACACACGCATCGCGGTCCTTCACCGGGAATACCGACTTGAGACTCTCACGGAGGTAATCCACAAGACTGTACAGAAACTCCAGACATTCGCAGAATCCGTTTATTCTGAATCTGGGGAACTACGACCACAACCATAGATGGAAACATAAAAGACCAAAAGACATACTTGTAAGGACCTAACATCTATGGCCAAGCACACGCAAACACAACGGTACAGGTGAGCCCCTGTTAATCAGACGCCATTACTGGATATCCAGCTGGAATACACTGCCGAATAAGTGGCACTACGCAGGAAGCCGTACCGTACACTGCATGCAGACAAGCTCCACACATCCCCTACACAGTGAGATGATCTATGGCCGATCTCCCACTACTGTATAACGATCTTGATTGTTCCAGGAATGTAGCGGCTGCCGCAACTGGGATACATCGCCATCGCTTGCCACGGTAATGATGCATGATACCCATACTAACAAATCCAACCTTGCATGAAATATCGCAGCTAGTAAGACACTACTGTTCTTACTACCCATCCCACTGTCGCAGAGGTTGTTTCCCACGGCACGAGCCTTGGCACTTTTTCCCTTTCCTCTTCAAATTGCTGCCCTCACTCGCGTTTCGTCCACTATCTATCACCTGATGGACCGTGTTAATGCGTAGTCTTACCCAGACGCACGAATAACATCACAGCCCAGCATCCTGTGATCCACTTACTAGATAACTAACATGTTGACGGAGGTGACGGTAGAACTTTTGGTTTGGTCACCAGGTTGGTGCGGGAGTGGAGGGGCCCCATCTCTATTATTAGCGACACAGCAGTCATTCTTACCACTTGACAATGACAGGAGAGCTCGGCCGAAAGCTCGTTGGATTTTAACCACTTGACGCGGCTGTAAGCCAGAGAAAATATTATTCATTCATATCACCGCGAACCATGCATTCGTACTTGAATAGACATCATTTTTCATCTCAAAAGGAGTTTCCAATTTTAGTCATAGATAAGGTGTGACCTAAAAGTCTGAAAAAATGAGTAACTGAAATCACTCAAACCGGGAGAGTGAGTGAAACGGATTTATATGACAGTAACCAATTTCATTCGGTTGTTTCATTCGACTTATACACCGAATGAAGGAGAAAATAATCGACTGGCCAATCGGTTGTTGAAACCTGTCCGTAGACCCGTCGCTACTAGTTGGTAGTGGGGAAGCGCTGATGAAGCTGAAAACGTGACTGAGCAAATTCTATACCCAGAATTGCTATTCGTTTCAAACAAACCTAGCGTGTGTTATAGTAAAACGTAACACAATCTTATGTTTTTACAGTTGGGGCTGCTTTCGATGCGTCACAGACAACCGCCGCCAATGCTACACGGCAGCACGGTGGCTGCTGGCACCATTGCGTACACGTCAGCTGGCTGCTCGACCGACGCTGCGTTCCTCGACGCGTCACCGGGAAGCTAAATGGCTAGTCACAAGCGATTACACCACATCACACTGTACGAGTGTCTGACTCAACAGCTACATTTCTTATCTAATAACGTAGCTGTACGTCGTAAAAGATAACGATGGACTCATTGCCCTCTACATATTCTACCAGCTCAACCACAACAGTGTCTCTTCGTGACCTATCGTCTACAGTTTGTTTTATTTAAGGCAGACTGTCTCAGAAGACAAGTAAGCAGCAGTCCACGGTATTTCCTTGTGCCTAGGAACATGGGTATCCGTGTGGTTTTCTGGTGATGGTATGGACTATGAAAATAAAAAACGATCATGACTGAACATTGTACTAATTAGCACTACTATGATCATGAACTCGTATCATACTAAATTGACAAAATTCCTTGGAGCCCACAACTTAATATCACCCAGAAAATTCACTTTTCAAACTACCCTACTGTATGTTTTTTTCTAAGAATATTTGTTAAATAAATCGTTTCGAATGATATCCAATATATTACGACGCAGTCAGTTCTTTACCATTTCAAACTCTCTCGACTGTCTAGCAACATAAAAACAGATTGAGGATCTCATGAATTAGATTTTTGGTGACAATCTGAAGGTATATTTAGTTCCTAGCAGAAGACAGTATTTTCTTTGCTAGTGCGGTACATGAAACAATAGGTAGGTTAATAGAATATATGCATGGCGTAGAGTCCAAACATCATATTTCCAGGGGTACAGCCATGTCATTAAGATAGGCAATGCTGCTGCGGTGATACACTAGTGAAAGTGTTACAGTGGTGTTGTCATGAGAAACGTTAGCAAAAAGGTTCGTTTAAATGTCGAAAAAATATTCACAGTGATAGTATGAAACCGAGTTTCTTTCTTATGCTTGAAGGATAATATCTTGTCTTTAACAACCAGTATGTCAAATAATTAATTATCGATATTGAGAATCTGTTTTTCAACTCCCAAGATCGAAATTTTGAAGAAATATATGATCATCGAGCATCCCTGTGTACGTATAAAAAGAAACCTGACGCGGCAAGGAAACCGAGAAATGATTATGCAAAATATTCACATGCAGCCTATCTACACCGCCGCAGCCGGTGTGTCGTAGACTCCCACGGTAGCCGCGAGTGGCGCTTGGAACATTGTCACAAATGAGGAACCTCCAGGTTTCCGACCAATGAAAACGGTCTGGACGGTGTTATAAGCAGTGACCACCTGCACACCAATCTTCTAGTTCAATATTGCTTCAACATTACTTCTAATCGCTATTTGGTTGCGAACGTTTCACCGAGTAGTTAATAGCTAGCCCTACCAGCAAACATTCAGTGTAGATAGCCGCACGTGTATGTCGGATCTCTGCTCATAACTAAACACAGCTACCACAAGATGTCAACAGTTTAGCAGTTCTTTCACCTAAGCTGAGGAAATTATATTTGAAACTTCCTGGCAGATTAAAACTGTGTGCCGGACCGAGACTCGGACTCGGAACCTTTGCCTTTCGCGGGCAAGTGCTCTACCAACTGAGCTACCCAAGCACGACTCACGCCCCGTCCTCACAGCTTTACTTCTGCCAGTACCTCGTCTCCTACCTTCCAAACCTTGCAGAAGCTCTCCTGCGAACCTTGCAGAACTAGCACTCCTGAAAGAAAGGATATAGCGGAGACATGGCTTAGCCACAGCCTGGGGCATGTTCCAGAATGAGATTTTCACTCTGCGGAAGTCTCGATCCGGCACACAGTTTTAATCTGCCAGGAAGTTTCGTATCAGCGCACACTCCGCTGCAGAGTGAAAATCTCATTCTGGAAACATCCCCCAGGCTGTGGTTAAGCCATGTCTCCGCAATATCCTTTCTTTCAGCAGTGCTAGTTCTGCAAGGTTCGCAGGAGAGCTTCTGCGAAGTTTGGAAGGTAGGAGACGATGTACTGGCAGAAGTAAAGCTGTGAGGACGGGGCGTGAGTCGTGCTTGGGTAGCTCAGTTGGTAGAGCACTTGCCCGCGAAAGGCAAAGGTTCCGAGTCCGAGTCTCGGTCCGGCACACAGTTTTAATCTGCCAGGAAGTTTCATATCAGCGCACACTCCGCTGCAGAGTGAAAATCTCATTCTGGAAATTATATTTATTTAAACCGCATTTGTGTCAGCTAATCTTATGCTTGCCCGTCTCGCATCATAACACAGCATGTTTTACAATATCAGGTAAATCATGAAGGACACTGCAGACATTTACGCTTGGACCATACTTCATAATTCTAAAAGTAATTGGAGTGCGGTGTATTTATAATCACCACGTTTACGAGCGCTCCGTATTAACGGCGATGTAACGCCGAGGCCCTGCACTCAGGAGCGCGACGCAACCCGCAGTACACGACAAATACGAAAGCCAAGTCGCAGTCTTAAAGGCAGTAGTAATGTCGCGCAAACGGAATCTTTTACCGTGTTCTGAGCGTGTGTATGGAAACTCCACTAGTTCGTCCTTATGGTAAACAGCATAGGACCAACGTGCAAAAACGCAGAGTGGATCTGAAGAAAAGGAAACTATTCACAGAATTGACTCAACAACAGTCGTCGAAATTTTGAGGGTGAGTATAGGGTTCGGAAGGTTATTTACGACTTCTGCAGAAAAGTCAGTGCGCTGATGACCTGTGTAGTAAAAGAAACGAAGGAGAAAGTTGGAAACTTATCTATCCCACTCTGCATAGGTAGAAAAACAGTTTATAATAACTCGCGCTGGTGGCAACGATTCCGCATGTGAATCACAGCTGAGATAACGGGGTGAAAGAATAACCTACGCAAGTCTAAGGCGTATCCACACCGTTTAAAGATACACCACAAGCCAAGGGAAAATCCAAATCTCAAAACATAATCAAGCAAAGTCGCAATACTCCATTGATCAATGGCGCAGTACTCATACTTCCGAGACTAACGAGAAAATTGGCTGCAGTCGCCGGGCTGTGTTATACCGATAAACAGTGGCCAGAGGGCGGCGCTACCTCTCGTGCTCGCCAGGGCACCGCCGTGGGCCGCAGCTGTCGACTGAAGACCACATCTCTGACATGTTCTCTCTGTCAACGCTCGGGTTATGCGGGGAATCTGAATCGCCTTCGGATGCTAAAGAGACAGAGTTAATGTTCTTGTGGAAGAAATAAAAACTACAAAGTTTCTGATTTCTGTCAGAGATAGCAAAGGGCTTGGAAGAAAAGTTGAATGGAATGTATAGATGCAAAGTGTCTTAGTTATGCAGCCTTTTCCTCAGAAACTGTCACGCAACGTATTTCGGAATACTTGTATGCTAATATTGCTTGATCAACTGGCCGATCTCTGACGCTGCTTAATAACTGGAACCAACATTCAGTGGCTCCAGTGACGGATCTCTTTGTTGCCTTCTTTGCAATTCTCTTTCTTAGTACAGTAAAAGGACTGCACAGTTTGGAACCTACAAGCTGGCTAGCAAAAGATAAGAGACTTAAAAGGAGCTGCCTATCAAAAAAATGTTCAAAGTCCAAGGCTGAGTCACAGTCTCAGGTAGACAGGCCGGTATTCACATCCATTCGCATCCGCCATCCCGTTGCCATCTGGGCAAGACACAGGACGGCTTTTGCCTATCGAAAAAACACTGCATTCCTTGCACAAGCATTTTAGGAAGATAAGAAATCTTTAGCCAAGTGTTGCCTCCCAGAAGCTAGTGCGTGAATCTTCGTTACATCATGAGCGATACCACAAAATAACGGTCGGTTTAAATTTCAGAATCCAGCGCTGTGGTTGGTTCTTAATGTTATATTTTGTAGAGAGCATACTTTCTCGTCCATGACTACATATATGCTGTTTCATAAAAAATGGTTCAAATGGCTCTAAGCGCTATAGGACTTAACATCTGAGGTCATCAGTCCCCTGGACTTAGAACTACTTAAACCTAACTAACCTAAGGACTTCACACATCCATGCCCGAGGCAGGTTTCGAACCTGCGACCGTAGCAGCCGCGTGGCGCCGGACTGAAGCGCCTAGAACCGCTCGACCACAGCGGCCGGCTGCCGTTTCATAGGTCTATTTCGAAATTGTACCATGGAGTGCGAGAGATTTTCTGCTTCCCTCCGCATCCTAGTTGGTTGAACACAGCAAAGATAAGAAAGTCTAGAAGGTAACACCTTTATTTATTTAAGTTTTACTGGACGGAACTATCAATGTCTGCCGCTATTGCGTGATGAGATCCCTGTTCTGACAGAGACATCAACGTTACAGATCATCCAGAAAGAGAACCCTTCACGTTAGACTTTTGCAGTGAAAACACTTCATGTTAGGTGCTTGAAGCGAGACACTGCTATAAGCTACGGAAGAGTATTGACAGGGGGTGGTAAGAGATGGTGGACTTGTTACTGGACAACGCTAAGTAAGGAGAGAGACCTCAATACAGAGTTTCCAGCCGTCACCGCCACTTCCTAGGAGTTTGATAAGATGGGTCATTGCTCCAATCACCTATTCCATAGGGACTTGATAATAGTTCACTACCTTCAAGAACAAATTATCCCTTTTAAATACTTGACAGCCAGATAGTTTGCTTTCAGTGTGCACTTTGACGATTTGACTAATATTTGAAACTATTTTTCTGCGTTCTTCCTGTAACTTAATAACCATGTTTACAGCTACTGTTCCTATTCTTGTATTTCCTGCATAGCTTTCCATTTATCATGTCCACCTACTGGCCACGGTTAGAATCCATTATTAGAATCCCTTATCCAAGTATTAAATGTTCACATGTTTATCTCAGTGAGTAACACACACGTTTTGCTTTTCGGTACTAAACCTGACTGTTTTAGTGACCACTTGTTTCTGTTATAGATTAGTCGATTTTTTCTCTCATCAGTAGGTCTATGTGCTTGGTATGGTACCCATATAGTCATGCTTGATTGGGCCAAACCTAATAATTACAGTTCAGTAAGACGTTTCCACTGTGCGACGTTATTATTTCCTTTAATTAATTTCCATTATCATATAGGGTCCTTCCCTTCTCTGTAGGTCACGAGAGATGGGACTGTAGCATCATAGGGATATGTCGAACAGCACTACAGGCACTCCACATAAGAGTCTGACAGTCCTGGTCCATGATTCCAAACTCTGGCAGTTTCCTCCGCAAGAATTCGGCTTATGAGTCACCAGAAAAAGATTCTGACAATTCCTGGCCTGGATTAATTTCCGAAATCACACAGTTTCTGAGATTTGTAGGCACATTTTCTTTTAACTGACTGAAATTTCAAACAGAAAAATAAGGACGAACACTTAGTAATAAGTGCACATCAAGAATTTAAAAGTAGTTTTAAATTGCAAGTGCTTTTACTGATTCGTACTTCTTCCTAGGAAAGGCTGGTAATAAAAGTCCATCATCGTCCTGAATTTTTCGTCGTTGCAAATTTTGAGGGAAATACGTTTAGTGTCTGTGTGGTTAGGATTATATTTTTACCTCAAGTATGTTGTATTCCGGAGATGTTTTTTTTTTAGATATTTTCTCTTGCGTAAGGAATTAGTGAACTATAAGATATATTGTGTGAGGTTAAAAGTCGAGTGTTGGAACTTGCACATTAGGCAGAAATATGTCACGATATCCACCATCAGGTAGGGTTAGTTCAGGAAACTGCTCTGCCTATTCTGTGTCAGTTCAGGCGAAACACGCGTGAGATAGATACTTTACGTCCAACCAGGAGCACTCGTTGTAATTTTACTAGTCATAGCTTACCTTGTACCGAACCTCTAACCGAATTTTGTGAAACGTGCAAGCGTTATGGACACTCCGCACTGGATTGTCAGGAATGTGCTTGGCTATGAATGAGGAAGCGAAAGTAGAGACAAACTCGATGTCTATTTTTAGAGACCAATGGGCCACGGATTAGCTTAATGATTTATGTAAGTCCAGTAATGGAAGAACTGTCGGTTGGTTGCTTGAGTGACGATTTGTAACGTGTATACAAAATGGTGAGGCTAGCAGTAGAATCTGGATTTGTGGAAAAATATATTTCACTTTGTATATTTTTGGTTGCCAACGGTCTTGCCGCACTGGCAACACCTGTTCCCGTCAGATCACCGACGTTAAGCGCTGTCGGGCTGGGCTAGCACTTGGATGGGTGACCATGCGGTCTGCCGAGCACTGTTGGTAGGCGGGGTGCAGTCAGCCCTTGTGAGGCAAAACTGAGGAGCTACTTGATTGGGAAGTACTGGCTCCGGTCTCGTAAACTGACATACGGCCGGGAGAGCGGTGTGCTGACCACATGCCCCCTCCATATGTGCATCCAGTGACGCCTGTTGGCTGAGGATGACACGGCGAGCGGTCGGTACAGCGGGCGCTTTAAGGCCTTTTGGGAGGGAGTTTAGTTTTTTTTCTTTTTTCTTTTTTCAAATTAGTATAATTTTACATACTAATTCACTTCCTAAGCACATTAGTGGGTCCTAATTTCATATTATTTTACATTTCTGCAGCTTAATTTCTAACACTACAGGTACAATACTATATTACTTCACCACTACAGGGATCTCTAGTCTACTGTTATTCAGTTTATGCATCTATCTAAGTGCTAGTTGATTTTAGCTTCCTCTATAACTATTATTGTTAGAGTGCAACTTTGTTTATCCTATTTATCTACACTACCTGGAGCGTTACAGGTGTGCCAGCAATCTACAAACCTATGTTATTATTGGCCTTGCCCACTGAGCTAACCCCAGTGGGCGTTCCCATGGCACTGGGCTGGCTGATGAGTTTGTTTCGCTGCAGTACTATCCTAATAATTATATTTTTTTCCTTTCTAATTCTACAACTAACCTATTTCTAATATCTACTGTCGTAGTTGGTGCGTGTCACGTCGGTTAATAGAGTACACATCCCCTCCCCCCCCCCCCCTAATCGAAGACATGGGGGATCCCAGCCGTGAAGTGGGTGGCTTTAAGTCCAGGCCCCGGTGGAACAGGGAAGGTGCACGGAGTCTAAGTCGGGTACTGATTATTTATTAATTGTTCCTTAAAAATTACCTGAGGATTTTTCTGGAAATTTCATCTGAAAGTTTGTCCAGGATGTAAAATCTGTCCTCTTGCCTGAGCAGGTGGTGCATATCGCGGTTAGGAAGTTGTTGTCCAAGCTGATGTGCAACATCATCCAAGAGGGAGCACCAGTATACCACATTGTCAGGAGTGCCTTGCACAGCACCACAGTCACATGTTGGTGTAGCCCACTTCCCAAACCGACACAGGTATGTCGGATAGGGTCGATTTCCAGTAAGGAAGTGCAGCAGTCCTCTAGATGGTTTGAGGTATATAAGCCTTAAACGTTCCTCAATGTTTGGCAGCAGTTCGTAAGTTCTTCGCCCCGTTTCTTCGTTAGCCCATTGATCTTGCTACAGTTCTGTCCCTCTTCTTTTAATTCCAGGCTTGTCCCCAACATAAATTCCCATTATTTCCTTCTTTTATTTTCTCCCTCCTCTCCTTCTTCATCCAGTACCAGGCAGCCTGTTTCCTAATTTTTATTTCCAGTGGACAGAGCCCAATTAGCACTAGAAGTGCCCCACCTCCCCCCCCCAGGAGTTGTTCTGTATGCTCCTACTGAACGCAGGATCATGTTTCGCTGCATCCTTCTTACGGCCGTGGCAGGCGTAACCCTCGTGAGCCTGTGTGCCCAGACCCCTGACCCATATCCTAAATGGTTCAAATGGCTCTGAGCACTATGGGACTTAACATCTGAGGTCATCAGTCCCCTAGAACTTAGAACTACTTAAACCTAACTAACCTAAGGACATCACACACATCCATGCCCGAGGCAGGATTCGAACCTGCGAGCGTAGCAGTCGCGCGGTTCCAGACTGTAGCGCCTAGAACCGCTCGGCCACTCCGGCCGGCCCCATATCCTACAATCGAAGTTAAGATGCTATTGTGATATAATTTGATTAGGTCAGTTGGGAGATGGAAGCGTTTGTGAGCAATTCCGATGAGGTTATTTAACATTACCAATGATCTTTGTGATACGATGTCAATATGTGATGCATAGTTCCACCTCTCGTCGACGACTACACCAAGATAACGGGCCTCACGGCGCCGAAGAACTCGTGAGCCATTTATTCTTACAGTTGGAGTCCTAACAAGTTGGCCTTTGAGTAGCAGATATGTGGACTTACTAGGTGCGATAGTCATTATGGGCTTGTGGCACCACGTAGTCAAGATAATTATCGCTCTTTCTACTTTAGGTTCTAAATCCTCGCGGCTACGACCGCCTACGAGCAGGAGGAGGTCGTGTGCGTAGGCTATGACCTCTAGCACATCATCACTGCTCTTTAAATCATCCAGAAGGGGTTCCATATTAATGTCCCAAAAGAGAGGCCCCAGGACAGAGCCCTGAGGCCACCCTTTGGTTATCTTCTTGCTGACTTTACCGCTAGGGGCCGATAGCCAGACCTCCCTGTCATCGCTATAGCTCCTAAGACAGCCGTATAGTGGCTCTGAACAGCCCTTATCCAGCAAGCAGGAGCAGAGTGAGGGCCACCATAGATTGTCAAAGGCGCCACTGATGTCCACCATGATGCCAACAATGTACTTGTGTGGGACAGAGTCACAGACATCCACAGCCAGGGCAATTGCGTCGGACGCCGATCACCCCGACCGGAAACCGAATTGTCTGTCACTCATCCCACACAGCAGGCAGTGTACTGCCAGTCTGTCTGCCAGCAACTTCTCAAAAAGTTTGCCCAGCAAATGGGTCTGTATGATTTAACTTCCTTGGGGTCTTTTTGCGGACCTTTTTTGATTATAATCACATTTACCTGTTTCCAGATGGAAGGAAATTTTCTGAACCGTAGACAATCGTTATATAACTAAGTGAGAGGTGTCACCAGCTGGGGGGCGAAGAATTGCACCACCTCTGCAGTAATGCCGTCTGGGCCAGGAGCCTTGCCCTTCTTAAGGGCCTTGATTTGGGCAGCTACTTCCTCTACAGAGAAGGGATAGACCATGTTCTTGTTCTCGTAGACCCATTAGTCTTCTCTTCTGATTCTTTGTTGCTCGTCTGAATCGTCATCCTCTCTATCGTCAGGCAGCAGGACCCAGAGGAGAACCTTGGCGGTTTCCCGCCAAGTCTCTGTCATCCAGTCTCCATCCCTGACGGTAGATAGCACCATGGGTGATCTTATTTTTTCCAGTACTAGTTTGTACAGGACACCCCAAGGGACAGTAGCCAATTGGCTTTGTACGTAATGGTCCCAACTCCTCAGCTTGAGGCCAGCTAGTGTGGCCGAGCGGTTCTAGGCGCTTCAGTTTGGAACTGCGCTACCGCTACGGTCGCAGGTTCGAATCCTGCCTCGGGCATGGATGTGTGTGATGTCCTTAGATTAGTTAGGTTTACGTAGTTCTAAGTTCTAGGGGACTAACGCCCTCAGATGTTAAGTCCCATAGTGCTCAGAGCCATTTGAACCATTTTCCTCAGCTTGACTGCCCTGAGCTCCTGTTGGAATTGTATTTTGGTCTCTCTGTACACTTACAACCGTCGTTGCTTTTCTCCCAGAACGACACTCCGCTGGTAATACCACCTCGCCCTCTTTACAGCCTGGTGCATCTGCCCCAGCTCGGCTCATCATGGTGAAGGGGAGGCCGCTACGGCTCTCCTCCTGGTTGGTACAGCTGCCCTAACCGCCCTGGTAACTGCTTGCACCAGATCTTCAGCGTATTACTCTACGTTTTCATCACCATCCGGCAACATCGGAATGTCGCACTCTCGCACTCCCTCGCCAAGAGGTCCCAATCAGACTTCTTGTAATTTAGTTGTATCTCCCACCCCATGTCCCATTGGCACTCCCTATCCCCTAAAGAAAGATTTATTACATTGTATTCGCTCGTTGTAATGTGATCCCATACTATCCAGTCCGTAATCTTTGTTGCGAGGTTTAGCATTACTAAGGTAACGTCAATGTTTGTACCCTCCCCTCCCCCCACCACCGGATTAAGTGGGGGGGGGGGGGTCCGTTGCTTGTTCGCGACCACCAACTGCAGTGTCACGATTGTTTCTTCTGCCTTTTCTTCTCGATTGTCTTGAGTGCCACTGAAGCACAGGGGGGACTTAGCGTTTATATCTGCGGTCACGATGAATTTGCGCCTCCGCAACGCCGTGGCTACTTGAGTTAGCTTGTCTAAGAATTCGTCTATTCCTCTGCCGTATTGAAAGTACATATTGACGACGTGAAGCATTCCTACTGGCGATTGTAATTCCACGACGTTGCAGTCGTCATCAGAGAACTGCGCAAGGACTGTAGCTCTCAGTGCTCTGTTTGTAACTATGACTGCGGACCTCGGTTCCGCTCTGCAGTAAATTACTTGCCAATTGACAGCCGTGAATGGGATCCGCCCGGCTTGAGAGTACGGCTCCTGCAAACAAAGCACATCCAGACTCTTCTCCTCCACCACTCTCCGAAGTTCCTGCAGGACTAATTTGCTGTTATGAGTGTTTATCTGCCCCACGTTTAAACGGCTCGCGTGGAAAGTAGGTATGAATATGAGATTCTGGCCAGTTCTTACTCCAGTCATGTGCTACTCTTCCGTTAGTGATGACAGATTGATTATAAAGCTCATCGAGATCGAATTTCTCGTTACGTCTTTCGAATCTCTTTTTGACCAAGTCACGCAGGGCCCCGAAGTCTGTGGAGAGATTCATTGCCTTAAGCTGTATTCTGTCTACGGCCTCCATTATCGGAAAGGCGATATCTCTTCCTTACTCCTGGCCGACGCGCACCACATGCCTTAAAGCTGTAGTGAGGACAGCCGGCTCCTCTAGGCGAGCTAATTGCAGAGCGTGCTCCAGGTTAGGGTATATCCTAGCAGGATCGATTCCCAGCCCTTTTTGAGGTGGTAAGCCTGTTGGCGAACTTGGACTACTTACGGATTTGACCTGCACTTGCTAAAAATGGCTCTGAGCACTATGGGACTTAACATCTGAGGTCATCAGTCCCCTAGAACTTAGAACTACTTAAACCTAACTAACCTAAGGATATCACACACATCCATGCCCGAGGCAGGATTCGAACCTGCGACCGTAGCAGTCGCGCGGTTCGAGACTGAAGCGCCTAGAACCGCTCGGCCACACCGACCGGCACCTGCACTTGTTCTTCAATACTTTTTTCGTTAAGCTCTTTCACCGGTAAGTTCTCTACCACAGAATGCCCATGTGGTCATACATAATATTCAATCAACTTTAGTTCCCGGCTTGGAGGAGAGGGAGCATCTTTCTGGCCACAGGGGTCTGTCTGAATACATGCATCTTTCATTACTATTGTGTGAAGTTGCGACTTTGTAAACAGTTGAATAAATTCTCTGAATTTACTAGCCCTCATTGCATCCCTCAACCTCTTGCTCGGGGACTTCCTCTTCGTCTTCCTGTGTTCAGGTATAGCCTCAGCCACAGTCAGTTCGAGAAATGAGTCTTTGCTCTATCATCCTGTATGTAGGGCAGTTTCTTCCAGTGGTGTTACACGGTTTCTTTCCTCTCTTTGTACAGGGGATGCACATCCCAGCTTTTCCGCCGTTCTTTCTAACGTGATCCTCCGTCCCACACCTGGAGCAAGCCGGCTTTTTTTCACAGTGCTTGTGTACGCCACAATTGTGGCATCGTGGGACCACTAAATAGTCACGGACATTTATAGCATGGAATCCTCTGTTAATTCTCCCTATAGTGGTGAGCTTGCTCCACATTTTTCCAGAGACCTCGGCAATGTGATGGACAACATCGCGTTCCCGGGGCCCTGTTTTAAAGCGTAGCTTGAACTCGTTCTTAAAGGTGTCCCATTCCATGTCATCAAAATTTTTATGGTGCATAATCTCATATATACCGTACTCTTTTAGTGCTACTGGCACATCATAAAGAATCACCAGCGGGTTTCACTTTTTCAGTGGTTCACATTTTATGGCTTTGTTTAACTTAGTGTTATTCAGAATTTTGTCCCTGTCTTCTTCTGTGGCTACATCTACTATTACAACATTTTTTGTTGCCTTAACTTTTTTTTATTTTGATCTTATTCTTCGCAGCGTCCATGGTGGTGGTAAAAATCTCCTGCACCGTCTTAATAGTCTGACAGGGCAGGGGACTCAGAAAGGCCGGCGTGTCCGGTCTTTTCGATATATTGGCAATAGTCTCTTTTGTTGTTTGAGTCTTTGTGGCTGCTTGCACTGCCACTCCAGCCCATATTCTAGCTGGTTTCTGACGTAGTCTTTGATTCTCTTTTTCTAGTTCCTCTAGTCGCCCCTCGAGCTTCGCGCTGGCAATAGGCCAGGCAGCGATTTCGTTTTTAATTGCCAGGACTGCAGCCTGGCTGATCTTTCCATTTTTGACACTAGAGTCTAAAATCTGGCTTATTCTCATATGTCTTTCTGGGATATTTTCATCATTCTGTTCCCCTTCCTCCTGTGAGGAAGGAACAGCAGACACCAACACCCTCGAGATCGCACTAGATTCGTTCGCCTCTGGGTCAGCCATGTTTGTAAGACGAGTGAAAGAAATGGGAGCCCATGTCTTACCCCGGACTGGCTCCTCTGGCATGGAGGGAGGAGGGGGAGTGACTGCTGCAGCTCGCCCACAGACCTCGACCCAAGGCCAAGGGCACTCCCGAGCTGCCGGGTTCAGCACGCGGTCGCCAACGTACTAGTCTCCCTCGGTGGCCCCGTCATCGATAATTTCCCTCGACGCTCCTCGGCAAGTGCACCCCGCACTCTGGCCAAGGTCCGACTCGTACTCAGGTGGTGGGCCGGTCACCCAGTCGTTCAGCGGTCTGGACCCATCTAATCTGGCCCAGGTGATGTCACTACCTCCTGGGTTTGGCAGAAAACGCCCCGGTTACCCAGGGGCGCGATGAAGCGCCCTTGCCAACTCGCGCCGAGATCCCACGTCGACAAACCAGGTCGCCGGCATGCAGAACACCTGCTGGTCTGTGCTGTGCGCAGAGAGAGGGAGAGGAGCAACAGCTGCCCAACGCAGAGGGGTCGCACACGGAGTGAGCAACACCCCCCCCCCCCCCCCCCCCCGCAGCCTAGCAGCCCCACTCAACCTTCTCCCCCGAGGGACAGATCTTCGGTCCTTGGGACACAGATTCCCCTGTGCCACGCATCCTTCGCTTTCGCATCGGGTTGGGTCGCAGCTCTCCCTTTTGACGCAAGGCAACATCCGGGCGGGAGCGAGAAATGCCGAGCTAGACGTCTGGCACCACGGGAAGGCGTAAAAGAGCCACTATAGTTCAATTCTCTTATCTTGGCGGTTCGCGCATGCCCGCCCAGACGAGGGAGATTGCTGCGTTTGCCAGTGGTACGCGCCAAGAGAAGCAGCGCCATAGTATAGTTCGCAAACTTACGTTTAGGGGGAAGCGCGCAGTTTATGAAGTAAAGCCACCACGGCCGCATTAACCCTTTCGCTGCTACAGAGACGTGCTCCCCGCATTCCGCGCTGTTCGCGATTTTGTCATCACTGCATTGCTCGCCTGTGCAGACACTGGTGTTCCGACTGCTTTGACACACTTATCATTCGATTTCACAAAAACTATTTGGCCCAAAAATTTGATTTTTACACATCTTATTGACTGATACCTTCCCTCCATAAATGACTTAATTTTGTTTCGATGTTCAACGCAGTTATTGTGCAGCATTAAATGTAGTAAACCATTTCACGAAATTTTGAAGAGTTTGCAGAGGTAAAAGTCCATAGCGTATACTTTCCGTATGGTCGATTTTAGTTGCCACTAGAAATTTCAAGAAATTACATTTAAACGAATAATATTCATGAAGTAAGACACTTCGATATTGTTTTTAAATGAAGAAAATATTAGGCACCGAAGAAGGTTTGAACTCAGCATCTTTTATTCAGCAGCCATTCACTTTAACCATTACGCTAACGCAGCTCGTCATTCAATACATGTCCCAGAGGAGTTTAAAATATCACGCAAAATACCGACAGACACTGTTGGTATCACTATGAATTACTCACGTTTCGTCGAAGTACAATAGGAAGTAAACAATTACCGCTGTTCTTTATTGCGAAAAAGCGGTTAGTGAGAATGATACAAACACCTTTCCTTGCTATCGCCTGAATTAGGAGGCTTATTGCTTGTTTGCTTTAATTAATTAATACAATATTAAGGAATTGGTATAAAGAATGCTTTTTACAAACTTTCTACAAAAGAAAGTCTGCTGTGAAGACATTGCTTTTGTTCAGTTACTTTATTTATGACTGAACGTTTCTAAAACTGAAGACATCCGTGCTCTGCACTGCAGTCGAGCTCTGGCAACGTCGTTCTCTGTTCATTGGTTGACTGTGCTTTGTGACGTCAGGCGCGCAGAACGAACCTAAACTCGGCCGCCGTCATAAATGACGCGCACTTTAGGGAAGGAGAGGCTATGTACGGTGCATCACTTCCCCGTGTGAGGCCTGTTGCGGACACGCCGACCAGAAGCGATATGCCCTGCTGCGAGATTCCGTTCCTTAGGGCGCGCCGGCGACAGGGAAGGCCCGCACCAAGCGCACCGTCAAGCGAACGAGGAACTGCAGGCTTGCACCCGCGCGCAACTCCTTCGACCACACGACAGACGACGGAGTTTAGTACTCTACTACGGAGCATTTCCGCACTTCCTTCCACGCAACGTAGTGCATCACGATTACGCAACCCTGATATAGCAAATGAATGAGCACGAGAACTCCACATCCAGCGATACTGATACACACGATCACAAACAAAACCAAAATGTAGACGGAATTTAGTTTACAGTTTTGGTTATGTTTGTGATCGTGTGTATCAGTATCGCTGGATGTGGAGTTCTCGTGCTCATTCATCTGCTACATCAGGGTTGCATAATCGTGATGCACTATGTTGCGTGGAAGGAAGTGCGCAAATGCTCCGTAGTAGAGTACAGAACCTAGGAAACGAACACACCGCACTGCGGAAGGCGAATGAAAAGAGATATGGTTACCGCTGGGTAGTGACACTTCTGTGGAGAATATGTCAACTCATCCTTAGTGTACGGGGATGACGAGTGATGTAGAGTCTTCCGCCGATAGCTGAGCACTGTACGAAGACGCGACATCTCATGTAGGAAACGTGTAGGCTTAACGTCGATGATCCACTCACCAGCAAGGAAGCAAGGCATGTGAAAATGAGAAAGGGAGAGAAAGATAAGCGTAGGAAAGCACAGTGACGAGGTAAGAAACCCTTAGTCAAAAAGGAATAGTTGAAATTATTACTGCAGTAACAACCAACGGAACGTGAGAATCGAAATTCATGAACCATGAATTGTCCAGTGCATTAGTATTGGGGAATCCACGCAGGTCAAGTTAATGGAAAACGTCTACAATAATGTAGAGCATGTGGCGGAGATACAATGAAAGATTGAAGAATTATGGGGAAATATCGAAAAGCAACAGGAGGCGCAAAATATCAGGAATAGCGAAATGCTTAGAGCACTGGAGCCAACAGCCTTGCCGCAGCGGTAATTCCGGCTCCCGTCAGATCACCCAAGTTAAGCGCTGTCGCGTTGGGCTAGAACTTGGATAGGTGATGATCCGATCTGCCGAGCGCTGTTGGCAAGCATGGTGCACCCAGTCCTTGTGAGGCAAAACTAGGCAGCTACTTGATTGAGAAGTAGCGGCTCTGGTCTTGTAAACTGACTTACGGCCGGGAGATCGGTGAGCTGACCACATACCCCTCCATATACGCATGCAGTGACGGCCTTGGGCTGAGGATGACATTGCGGGCGGTCGGTACCGTTGGGCCTTCATGGCCTATTCTGGCGGAGTTGTTATTGTTGTTGTTATTGTTAAGACGTTGGAAGAATGGAGAAACACTTTAGAGAGCCAAGGTACCGTGCTAGAAAAATTTACTACCGAAGTAGAAGTACATGCCGCAGGACGATTTTCGAAAATTCATGGAACATTGAAGGTACACGGGAAATATACTGGGGAATGACACAAATTTGGAGGAGAAGAGTACAGGGCGGTGCCGCCGAGCAGAAGAGAGAATTCTTTGTTAGGCATGCATGCATGCAGAAACTTTTCAAACTACTTCTTGACAACACAGGCGCTGTAACTTCGTATTTATTTGCCGATACCAGGCAGCGATTTTCATTTAAAATATGTGTACGAATGCAGGTTGTGCGCATAAAGATGATGATAATGTTTCGGATTGTGGGGCGTTCAATTGCGCGGTTCTCAGCGCCCGTACAAATTCCCAACCTTCACTCAGTCCAATCTCGGCACTTTCATGAATGATGATGAACCGATGAGGACAACACAAACACCCAGTCATCTCGAGACAGGTGAATATCCCTGACCCCGCCGGAATCGAACCCGGTACCCCGTGCTCGGGAAGCGAGAGCGCGACCACGAGACTACGAGCTGCGGACTGTGGGAATAAACGACGACATTAGGAAGTTTGGATCTTTATATATGCGTAGAAATATATACATGAAATGTAATCGCAGTGATATACTGATGGAAAAAATTGCAACACCGAAACATAGTTAATGCAGAGTAATGAAATTTTGGGAATACCTTTGTCTACGTAACATATTTAACTGATTAACATTGGAAGAACGCTGGTTAATACGCTGTTTAATATAAGAGCGAGATGAGCCTTTACAAATGTGAAATTATGGTACATTAATAACAGGCGTAACCGCCACAGTGCTGAATGAAGGCATGAAAACGTGCATGCATTCTGTTACACAGGTGTCGGATGTCAGTTTGTGGGCTGGAATTATTCAATGCTTGCTACACTTGCTCGGTCAATACAGAGGTGGTTAATGCTGTTTGTGGATGACGCTGGCATTGTCGTCCGATTATGTCCCATATATGCTCGACTGGATACAGATCTGGTGATCGAGCAGGCTAAGGCTATATTTCGATTCTCTGTAGAGCATGATGGGATACAACAACTGTGTCTGGGTGAGCGTTATCCAGTTGGAAAAATACCTCCTGGAAAGCTGTTAATGAATGACAGGTCGAATCCCCAGATTGACCGACAAATTTGCAGCCAGGGTGAGTGGGATAACCGCGACAGTGTTCCTGCTGTCACACGAAATCCCACCCCTCGACCGTAGCTCCAGCGGCAGGTCCAATGTGTCCAGCACGCAGAAAGGCCGGTTGCAGGCCCGAAACTGGTCTCCTTTTAACCAGCACACGACCATCAGAAGGCAAAACCAGCATTCATCAGAAAACACAACAAATCTCCAACCTGTCCTCCGATCAGCTCTCGCTTAACACCACTGAAGTCGCAAATGGCGGCTGTTTGGTGTCAGTGGAATGCATACTACAGGACGTCTGGCTCGGAGCTGTCCTTGAAGTAAACAGTTTTTAATAGTTCGTTACGTCACTGTGGTGCCAACTGCTGCTCAGATTCCTGATGCATATGTAATACGCTGCGCCAGAGCCATACACAGGACACGATAGCCTTCTCTCTCAGTAGTGACATGTGGCAATCAAGAGCTCGGTCTTCTTGCGACCGTAGATTCCCATGACAATCGCCGCCAGCAGTCATATACAGAGGCTACATAATTGCCAAGTATTTTGGCAGTATTGCAGAAGTAACATCCAGCTTCCCTTAACCCTACTACACGACCTTCTTCAGACTCAGTGAGGTGCTAAAGACTTCTTTGTCGCCTTAAAGACTTTCTTGACTAACATCAACTCACCACGTCCAGTCTCAAAGGTGGCTAACGCTCACGACCGTTACAGCGATTTTTTTCCATCAGTATATATACAGGGTGTTACAAAAAGGTACGGCCAAACTTTCAGGAAACATTCCTTACACACAAAGGAATAAAATATGTTATGTGGACATGTGTCCGGAAACGCTTACTTTCCATGTTAGAGCTCATTTTATTACTTCTCTTCAAATCACATTAATCATGGAATGGAAACACACAGCAACAGAACGTACCAGCGTGACTTCAAACACTTTGTTACAGGAAATGTTCAAAATGTCCTCCGTTAGCGAGGATACATGCATCCACCCTCCATCGCATGGAATCCCTGGTGCGCTGATGCAGCCCTGGAGAATGGCGTATTGTATCACAGCCGTCCACAACACGCGCACGAAGAGTCTTTACATTTGGTACCGGGGTTGCGTAGACAAGAGCTTTCAAATGCCCCCATGAATGAAAGTCAAGAGGGTTGAGGTCAGGAGAGCGTGGAGGCCATGGAATTGGTCCGCCTCTACCAATCCATCGGTCACCGAATCTGTTGTTGAGAAGCGTACGAACCCTTCGACTGAAATGTGCAGGAGCTCCATCGTGCATGAACCACATGTTGTGTCGTACTTGTAAAGGCACATGCTCTGGCAGCACAGGTAGAGTATCCCGTATGAAATCATGATAACGTGCTCCATTGAGCGTAGGTGGACGATGAAACTAAAATGAGCTCTAACATGGAAATTAAGCGTTTCCGGACACATGTCCACATAATATCTTTTCTTTATTTGTGTGTGAGGAATGTTTCCAGAAAGTTTGGCCGTACCTTTTTGTAATGAACTATATTCGCATTGTATTTGTTACTAGTTCATCATTGTCGACTTAGTCGTCGAAATGAAAAAACAGCAGAGAGCAGAGGAAATAGTGGATTCACAGTATGCTAAGTGACAGGTCAACAAAGGGAAAGTTCGTTCTTCTAGATAAGGAATGAAGGAATATCTACATAAATGTTTTGAGTAATATCGAACGTCAGTTAATTGATTCGAAAAATTATTCTATATGATGGAAAGTGACATTTCTGAAACAAATGAAGTCATGAGGGACTGTGTGGTGGATATAACTTACTGTTCTGAATAACAGCGCACTAATTGTAAAAATTTCACTCGAAAATCAAGTTTGTCTGTTTGCCTGAATTTCTTGATCGTTAGAATGTGAGACAGTAAAAACATTTCAATAGGCTCTGCTCCCTGGGGAGGTCGTCCAACGTTACTTTCAATTACACAGAATTTCCTGTCGTAATGGGTCTGGAGTATATATCTTTTTCTCGGCTGGCTGCAAAAGGGCATTTGTTTGCTATTCATATTCTGCCTTGCTACCTTTATGCTTTTCAAACGTTTCTGTATCTCCTTACCTAAAATGAAATTTATGTACACTACAATCCACCGATTATAATTTACAAATAATTTTCTGGTACCTAACATCAGGAAACGCTTTCTGTTCACTTCACTTGGAGTTTCTACTTGATCGTTCTTCTATTGCAGATAATATTCGTAATACGAGTGTTGCTATATGTAATATGCTGAGAAAAAGAGATCATGCAACAACCAAAAGCAGTTCTGGATGGAAGTCAGACAGAATTTCTGGTCGCAAGTGCACCACAGACTGGTGTGCCCATTCAGTGAGCTGGAATTCCAGAGACGTTGGCCGCAGTGCACTTTGCTGCGTGCGACTTTGAAAAGTGCCGCGCGTGTGCAGCATTGTAGGGCCACCCTCACTTAGACGCTGCAGTTCTATTTCTGTCGCGTTTTCTCCGTCTCTAATCCTATTGAAAAAAAAGGGCATTTCGTACTGATGACGTTCTACTGGCAAGTACCTCTGTTGTCACACCACTTCAAATGTGAATCGATATTCGTTGTTAGAAAATTTGTGTTTGTTACGCATTCCAGAGAGGCGCCACACACATTCCATCTAAAAATGTCACTTTCCCTTTTAATACTGAAACCTGACATAAGACCCTGAACGTCCGTGCAGTAGCAAATAGTGCCAGTCATTGCGATGAACTACGAAAGTTCTACTAGTGTGCATCAAGTCATTGTACCCGGTGGAAGAAAATGAAACTCATTAACACATGAATCCAGTAGTACTGCTTGGATTTTTAATAGTGCCGTATCCCGTACTACGTTACGAACTACGGCTTCATTTGTCAGTCAGAGAATGTCTCAACAGTGATGCCCATATCAGAAGTAAAAGATTCACCAGCAATAAGTACAGTGAGTATAATGGTTGAATATTTACTGCTATTAGCGGCGGAATTTTCCTTGTAACAACTGGGCACAGCTTCGGCTGTTGTTAACTCGACCGCAAATGACGGTAATTTAACTAGACAACTTTTCCATGTAGGCACAAATTGTATGCAAAGGACGATTTCATTGAACTTCAGCCAGGGTAATGCACGACGGACGATGTTACACGTTCAAAACATGACCTGACACAGCTTTTCAGATCTCAGTCAGCATGAGAAGCTGCATTGTACTTCGTAAATGGTAAAAGTCTTGACAGATACTCACAGCTTGTTGCTGTTTTTACCTTTCTAGGCCAGTGAGCTGCTTCATATATTCCTGGTTAAAGGTATTTAGTTCTGCTCGGATTGTGCTTGACTCCAACACGTCACATCAATGGTGCACACCTCCAATAAAGCAAAATTCGAAATACACTCACTTCATACCTATAACTTACAAATGGGATTTTGTGCACACTGCTGTACCCTACAAAATCTAGTAACGTCAAGGATGCGAGGAATTAACATAAATATGTATATCGGTAAGACTGACTTTTAAAAAAAAAGGCAGTGCTTCTCCACTCTTTCATTTAACCCTAATATTTTTACGTTTCGTTACACATTTTTTTTAAATTATTAAATAGTTACACTGCAACATATTTTTAAAAACAATATCTTGCATTCTATTTCGCAAGTCACAGACATGGCAAGAATGTATTCCGGTTTTTGCTTTGCATTACTAACATAGACAAATGACAAATATTTTACATATTGTAAGACTGTAATACAAACTATGAACTTGACCAACGTATGGCGGAAACACGTAATGATCGTTAATAAACTATTCATTTGGTTGTGTCTTTTCTATGGAGAACCTTTTTCTTTTCAAAACCTGTATCTACGTATGTTTTTTCATCAGCACAAATTGTTTGAAATATAAATACGTATATATTCAAACAATATATATACATATTCAAACATATATCCCAGAAACCTGGGAAGGAATCTCAACAAGAAATCTGTGGAAACGATTTTCCAGTTCCTGGTCTATGCCCGCAACCAGGGGGAACCTCCTGAATATGTTGATCGGAGCTGGGGATTTGGATCTAAAGTTTACTCTCGAAAAACCTCGGGAAATCGAATAAAACCAGTGTATTTCGGCACACTCGATAAATCCACGCCATTGTCACGACAGACCGTCCCCTCAAACACTCTATAATTTCAAGTCAGTAGGTATGGAACACTCGGCAAATCGAATTCTTTCATCACTGTTCATATAATTATTTCGTCAATAAGCTCTCCAAGATAGTCCTTTATTTTCTCAACAACTCAAAACTTACTACAGTACATAACTCAGTTTTTAAAACTTCAAGGAAGTACCAGTGTTTGACATTTCTGATAACAAGTACTGAGACCGTGGAATGTGGAGTGAAAAAAAAAAAGTGATGGGAAAACTTTCGGGATTCTGAAAACATGAAATACGGACGGAAGAAACGGAGCCGGCATGGTGCTCCGGCATCTTGGAGAATATGTACTGCAGTGGTCTAGTCAATGCCGAGGGCAAAACATATCTGTCGAAGGTCATATGTTTAAACAAATAGCTAAGTCACCTGCTGTTATTCTGTGCGTTGAAGAGTTCGCTCACAAACTATAAAAAGGACATATAACTTCGTTTTTAGGAAGGTTTTTGGAGAGAATGTGACCGCTGAAGACAGATTGTCTAGCACATAAAAATTATTGAAATTCAAGTTTTGTTTCATGGCCTAGAAAATTGGTAAGTATCTTTCTAGTGTATTACAATAAATAAAAAATAATTAGTCAGGTAATCAAATCAATAATCTTTTAGTTCGCGTTCTAGTTGTTACTTTCCGTTTCCTTTCGTAAGGAAATACGAATATTATTGAAGCTATAGTACCACTTTTAGGGTTCCGTACCTCAGTTGGTAAAAACAGAACCCTTATAGAGTCGTTTTGTTATCTGTCTGTCTGACTTTTTCTGGAGAACAGATACTAAGGTGTACGGTTCCTTGGAGGCATAAAAGTCGAAACTTCTAAAAGAATACAGTCAAAAGACACAGCCATTTATCTCACACATTTTGATGTTCACAAACTCATTCACCAAAACCTATAGCGGCACTTCCCGTTGATCTGTGATCATGAAATTTGACAAGAGGCAGGGCTTCCAGCATAACTAGAGGGAAAAAAATACGAAAATAAGTAATTTGTAATTATATAACACGAAAAAATTTTGTCGTATGTTATCCGACTGTCTGTCTGTCCTCGTGTCTGTTAAGGCCTCTTTTCCTCACGTATCAAGTTAAAATTTATGTCACATATTAGGGTATAAGGTCTCTTGGCAGTGCACTAAACGTAAGCTTCTCAGTTACTGTAATCAACAGATATGGCCATTTACGTGACATATTTTGATATTCGGAAATTCATAACCCACAGGGTATTTTCTTTGGCCTAGAATCATTAAATTCAGCAACATGCAACATTTAACAATATAAATAAAGGAAAAAAGTCCCAAAAATGTTAATTTATAATTATCTCACACAAAAAAAAAAACAATTTTGTCATTCGTTATCCGATTATCTCTCTCTCTGTCCGTCTGTTAAAACGCGTTTTTCTCAGGAACGAGTACACGTATCATGTTGAAATCTGTGTTACATCCTGAGGTCTGTAGTCTC
Organism: Schistocerca nitens; assembly: GCF_023898315.1. Lineage (NCBI taxonomy): Eukaryota > Metazoa > Arthropoda > Insecta > Orthoptera > Acrididae > Schistocerca > Schistocerca nitens. The sequence goes on from NC_064615.1 coordinate 905,906,991, forward strand.
CTGAGATTGTAGTAAATGTGATGTTCTAAAATCCTGCAGTCAAAAGATACGGTCATTTACGTCACATATTTTGATACTCGCAAACGCAGTCATTAAAACCTGTAAGGTATCTCCCGTTGACTTACAATCACGAAATAGAACGCGTGCAGGAAATCTGTCATCGTCCAGTAATTTCTCTTGTGACCAGTGGCAGAACTGTACACGGCGTTCAAAGTCGTCGCCATGCAATTCCTCGTGCATAGAAATATGGTACGAGTGCAATCGATGTTGATGTTGCATTCTCAACACAGACGTTTTTCATATTCCCGATTCTCGCGCAATTTGTCTTCTACTGATGTGCGGATTAGCCGCGACAGCAGCTAAAACACCTACTTTCTACAGTACAAGTATAGGAAAAATAGGAAAATTGTTAATTTGTAAATATACCACACAAAAAATATTTCTTCTGTTACTTGGTCTTCGACTTCAAACTAAAATTGAAACATTCTCAAAAGTCTTGGAATTCCAGGGACTGATACCTTGCCAGTATAACTACGTTAATGGGAAAAAATCGCAGAGACTCTGGGTTCACGGAAAGGATGAACTGTCTATATATATAAAACTAAGTTTGTACGGAATCCTCACAGCGTGAGTCCTACTCGCACCTGGCCAGTTCTTTCACTTATATTCTAATTTCGATTTTTTTCTGATTGCACTTCCGTTAGTCCAATTTGCGGTTCTCAATAATTCGTACTTTTTCTTAAGTCCCTTGAACTTCAAATCAGTGAGAGTTGAATGCGTTTAAATTTCCTTCTGGGTCAATGTTGGTTATGGTCCCGAATCAAGTACTAAAACGTGTTTGTTGTAAGCGGACGTCGGGCGACTTGCGGGTTTATTCGTTGTCTCTTTTGCTGCGGTGATTCCAAAATTAGCCAGCCTGAGTGGCCGTGCGGTTCTAGGCGCTACAGTCCGGAACCGCGTGACCGCTACGGTCGCCAGTCGCCTAGAACTTAGAACTAATTAAACCTAACTAACCTAAGGACATCACACACATCCATGCCCGAGGCAGGATTCGAACCTGCGACCGTAGCGGTCGCTCGGCTCCAGACTGTAGCGCCCAGAACCGCACGGCCATTCCGATCGGCGCGGTACATAATGTGGCGATCCGATGGCAGGGTGTGGGTATGACGAGTGCCCGGTGAACGTCATCTGCGAGCATGTGTAATGCCAACAGTAAAATTCGTAGGCAGTGTTGTTATGGTGTGGTCGTGTTTTCCATGGAGGGGGCTTGCACCCCTTGTTGTTTTGCATGGCACTATCACACCACCCGGCGGAGGTTCAAGTCCTCCCTCGGGCATGGGTGTGTGTTTGTCCTTAGGATAATTTAGGTTAAGTAGTGTGTAAGCTTAGGGACTGACGACCTTAGCAGAAGTCCCATAAGATTTCACACACATTTGAACATTTTTGAACTATCACAGCACAGTCCTACATTGATGTTTTAAGCACCTTCTTGCTTCCCACTATTGAAGATCAATTTGGGGATGACGACTGCAACTTTCAACACGATCGAGCAACTGTTCATAACGTACGGCCTGTGACGGAGTGGTTACACGAAAATAACATCCCTGTAATGGACCGGACTGCACAGAGTCCAGACCTGAATCCTATAGGACACATTGGAATGTTTTGAAACGCCGACTTCGTGCAGGCCTCACCGACCGACATCGATACGTCTCCTCATTGCAGCACTCCGTGAAGAATAGTCTGCCATTCCCCAAGAAACCTTCCAGCATCTTACTGAACATATGCCTGCGAGAATGGAAGCTGTCATCAAGGCTAAGGGTGGGCCAACACAACACTGAATTCCAGCATTACCGATGAAGGGCGCCACGAACTTGTAAGTCATTTTCAGCCAGGTGTCCGGATACTTTTGATCACCTAGTGTATTCTTGCGAGTTCTCGACTCGCTGTGAGTGGAAAGTAAATTACCTGATCAAAAGTTTCCTGGCACCCCTATGTAGTGGGAAATTGATCAGTAAATGTCATGCGAGGCACACCTGTCACTATAGAATGAGGCGGTGACCATTGTCGAGTCAGTAGGAAAGCAGTAACAGTAGAACGGGTCGTTCAGCAGAGCTCTCCGACTACGAACGTGGACTAGTCCTTGAATGTCACCAGAATAACAAAACCATCAGAGACATTTCAATAGTTCTAAACCTGCCCATGTCGCCTGTTGTGAACTGGAAACACGAAGGGACAGCCACAGCTAATAAACCAGACCGACCTCATGTAATGACGGACAGGAACCGTCGACTATAGTGGAAGATGGTTGTAAAAAAATAGCATGAAATAAGTGAAAGGATTAACTCATGAGATCCAAAGTGCAACCAGCAGTCCATCTAGAACAATGACTCTGCTCAACCAATTAAAAAGAATAGGTCACAATGGTCGAACAGCTGCTCATAAGCCACACATTTCTGTAGTCAACGCTCTACGAGGCTTGAGGTGGTGAAAACAGCGAAAACTGTAGACGCCTGGAAAGGAACTATTTATTTATTTACTTATTTCATTGACTACACGGAGTAACCCACCATCCTTGAAATGTTGGGGGGTCGGATGCTACTAAATGTAATAGCAAATACTTGTTATTGCATTCGGGAGGACGACGGTTCAATCCCGGGTCCGGCCATCCTGAATAGGTTTTCCGTGATTTCCCTAAATCACTCTAGGCAAATACCGGGATGGTTCCTTTGAAAGGGCACGGCCGACTTCCTTCCGCAGCCTTCCCTGATCCGATGAGACCGATGTCCTCGCTGTCTGGTCTCCTTCCCCAAACAACCAAACCAAACCAACTTCTTATTGTTTCAATCATATTGGTATGCGGCTATTAATGCTGTTGTTGTTGTTATTTTAAATAATATAAAGAATATAATATAAACAAGTTTCTAAAAATTTACAAAGGATTTAATGTGCCCCTATAGAGGGTGGACCATTGATCGTGACCGAGCCAAATATCTCACGAAATAAGCGTGAAACGAAAAAACTACAAAGAACGAAATTTGTCTAGCTTGAAGCGGGATACCAGAGGGCGCTATGGTTGGCCCGGTAGTTGGCGCTGCCAACGGATATCATTTGCGTTTATTTAAATAGGAACCCACATTTTTATTACATATTTGTGCAGTATGTAAAGAAATATAATCTTTTAGTTGGACCACTTTTTTCGCTTTGTGATAGATGGCGCTGTAATAGTCACAAACATATGGCTCACAAATTTAGACGAACAGTTGGTAACAGGTAGGTTATTTAAATTAAAATAGGGAACGTAGGTACGTCTGAACATTTTATTTCGGTTCTTCCAATGTGCTACATGTACCTTTGTGAACTTATCATTTCTGAGAACGCATGCTGTTAAACGTTATTACCTGTAAATACCACATTAATGCAATAAATGCTCAAAATGAAGTCCGTCAACCTCAATGCATTTGGCAATAACTGTAACGACATTCCTCTGAACAGCGAGTAGTTCGCCTTCCTTAATGTTCGCACATGTATTGACGATGCGCTGACGCATGTTGTCAGGCGTTGTCGGTGGATCACGATAGCAAATATCCATCAACTTTCCCCACAGAAAGAAATCCGTGGACGTCAGATCCGGTGAACGTGCAGGCTACGGTATGGTGCTTCGACGACCAATCCACCTGTCATGAAATATGCTATTCAATACCGCTTCAACCGCACGAGAGCTATGTGCCGAACATCCATCATGTTGGAAGTACATCGCCATTCTGTCATGCAGTGAAACATCTTGTAGTAACATCGGTAGAACATTACGTAGGAAATCAGCATACATTGCACCATTTAGATTGCCATCGATAACATGGGGGCCAATTATCCTTCCTCCCATAATGTCGCACCATACATTAACCAGCCAAGGTCGCTGATGCTCCACTTGTCGCAGCCATAGTGGATTTTCCGTTGCCCAATAGTGCATATTATGCCGGTTTACCCTACCGCTGTTGGTGAATGACGCTTCGTCGCTAAATAGAACGCGTGAAAGAAATCTGTCATCGTCCAGTAATTTCTCTTGTGACCAGTGGCAGAACTGTACACGGCGTTCAAAGTCGTCGCCATGCAATTCCTCGTGCATAGAAATATGGTACGAGTGCAATCGATGTTGATGTTGCATTCTCAACACAGACGTTTTTGATATTCCCGATTCTCGCGCAGTTTGTCTTCTACTGATGTGCGGATTAGCCGCGACAGCAGCTAAAACACCTACTTGGGCATCATCATTTGTTGCAGGTCGTGGTTGACGTTTCACATGTGGCTGAACACTTCCTGTTTCCTTAAATAACGTAACTATCCGGCGAACGGTCCGGACACTTGGATGATGTCGTCCAGGATACCGAGCAACATACATAGCACACGCCCGTTGGGCATTTTGATCACCATAGCCATACATGAAACGATATAGACCTTTTCCGCAACTGGTAAACAGTCCATTTTAACACGGGTAATGTATCACGAAGCAAATACCGTCCGTACAGGCGGAATGTTACGTGATACCACGTAGTTACACGTTTGTGACTATTACAGCACCATCTATCACAAAGCGAAAATAGTGGTCCAACTAAAACATTCATATTTCTTTACCTATTACGCGAATATGAAATAAAAAATGAGGGTTCCTGTTTAAAAAAAAACGTAGTTGATACCCCTTTGACCTATGGCAGTGCCATCTAGCGGGCCAACCATAGCGCCATCTGGTTTCCCCCTTCAAGCTAGACAAGTTTCGTTCTTTTCAGCTTTTTCGTTTGATGCTTATTTCATAAGATATTTGGCCCGGTCACTATCAATGGACCACCCTGCATAATTTGTTTCTGACTTGCTGAAAAGAATATATTTTGTAATCTATAATTTACATAATGCAAACGTAAAAAAGTAAAATAATTGTGGTAAAAATAAGTTGCACTGTATAGAGGGAAGTGGTGTCTACATTTGCATGTGTAATATACTCTGAGTAGCGTGTTGGTTGGTAACAGCTTATTTCTATCTATTTCAGGTGGAAAAGTGTCGGTAGAACCTCGCGCTATTCTCACCTGAAATGGTATGTGTTTATGTATGTTTGTTGTGTCTGTGTGTATTGATATATTATTTGGAGTGTTGCTTGTCAGGGCACTATATGATATTCAGTAGTTATTTGTTTGTCTAATTGTTGGTAGTCGCGGTATTGTCTGTGTGATACCTCAAAAACATACACCTGGTGTTATACAAATTATATACCGACTATTTGATACAAGGAATACCGTACATGAATTTTAGCTTTACATGAAGAATAAACTTATGGCTGTAAATTTGTTAGTAGAAATAGAATGTAGTTCATTGCTACCTGAGTGCAGCATTCATTAAATAACTTATTACATTGCATTTTTAGTTTTGTACACTGTTTGTACAGAATATACACTAGGTATACATTTGACATATAAAAATGAATTGATTGAAGCTTTACATAAAATGAGAATATATTTCTACCTGCACGTAATGTTGTTGCATTCCGTCGTCAGGCCACGAGTGGACCATCCGACCGCCGTGTCATCCTCAGTGAAGGATGCGGATAGGAGGGGCATGGGGTCAGCACACCGCTCTCCCGGTCGTTATGATGGTATTCTTGACCGAAGCCGCTACTATTCGGTCGAGTAGCTCCTCAATTGGCATCACGAGGCTGAGTGCACCCCGGGAAATGGGAGCATCGCAGGGCGGCCTGGATGGTCACCTGCACGTAATAAGACGGAAAATTCATTCCTGCTTGTGTACTACACTGAAAAGCCAAAGAAATTGGTACACCTGCCTAATATCGTGTAAGCACGCAGAAGTGCCGCAACACGACGTGGCATGGACTAAACTAATGTCTGTGAAGTAGTGCTAGAAGGAACTGACACCATGAATCCTGCAGGTTATGTCAATAAAATCGTAAAAGTACAAGGGGGTGGAGATCTCTTCTGAACAGCATGTTGCAAGGCATCCCAGATATGCTCAATAATGTTCATGTCTGGTGCGTTTGGTGGCCAGCGGAAGTGTTTAAGCTCAGAAGGCTGTTCTTGGAGCGACTTTTTTGCAATCCTGACCACATTGTCTGCTGGAACTGCCGAAGTCCGTCGGAATGCACAATGGACAAGAACGGATGCAGGATACTTACGTATGTGTCACCCGTCAGAGTCGTATCTAGACGTATCACGGGTCCCATATCACTGCAACTGCACACGCCCCACACCATTACAGAGCCTCCACCAGCTTGAACAGTTCCCTGCTAACATGCAGAGTCCATGGAGGTTGTCTCCATACCCACACGCGTCCACCCGCTCGGTACAATTTGAAAGGACACTCGTCCGACCGGGCAACGTGTTCCCAGTCATCAACAGTCCGATGTCGGTGTTGACGGGCGCAGGCGAGGCGTAAAGCTTTGTGTCCTGCATTCTGCAAGGGTACACAAGCGGGCCTTCGTCTCCGAAAGCCCATATCGATTATGTTTCGTTGAATGGTTCGAAGCCTGACACTTGTTGATGGCCCAGCATTGAAATCTGCTGCAATTTGTGGAAGGATTGCACTTGTGACACGTTGGACGTTTCTCTTCAGTCGCCGTTCCAGGCCGCAGTGATGTCGGAGATTTTATGTTTTACCGGATTCCCGATATTCACGGTACACTCATAAAATAGTCGTACGGAAAAATCCCCACTACCTCGGAGATGCTGTGTCACATTGCTCGTGCGTCAACTATAACACCACGATCAAACTCACTTATATCTTGATAACCTGCCATTGTAGCAGCAGTAACCGATCTAACCCCTGCGCCAGACACTTGTTCTCTTAGATAGGCTTTGCCGACCGCAGTGCCGTGTTCTTCCTGTTTATGTAACTCTGTATTTGAACACGCGTAAGTACACCAGGTTCTTTGTTGCTTCAGTGTATAAATAATATACAATGTGTCGTTGAGGAGGAGGAGCTCCGAAATAAAAGTTCTTCGAATCTTCTCCTGCCAAGGGACGTTAGCTTATTACTGGAGTCTTAGTATGTGGTGTTACTGCTTGTGTCGGTGCATTGTTTGTTTTATGACTGCTACTGCCTGTTGTGTTGTTTACGCCTGTGTTATGGCATGCAGTATCATGCATTGGTGGGTTGGGTCCCTTACGTGTTGATCTTCGGTTTCGGAATCTGTGGCCGTGCTTGTGTCCTATGGTTTGTTGTACTGTTTGTGCTTGTCTACGCCTCCTTCCATAAGGGTTTTACCGCTTGTAGTCTTCTTGCAGTGTGTTCGATGCAATATTGGCTACGCTCTTTATTGTGTTACAGTCATCGGTATTGCGTATTATTCTGACGACGTCGTTGTCGTCCTGTATGGGTCTGACATGTGGTAGCGTGTTCTTCTTCTTCTTTTTTTATGAGACTTAACTTCTGAGGTCATCAGTCCCCTGTGGTAGCGTGTTGCTTTGTAGTGTGACATGTTCTGATGTCCCAGTTTCTCCGCAAACGCATAGTTCATTGTTAGTTAGGTCCATGTGGTTTAACTGTACCGGGTATAGGCCGTGGACAGTCAGGAAATGGACCATCTCCGACTTGGGTCGATACGCTTTACCTGTCATCTTTCATGTAGGTCAAGGAAGAAAGAGTGTACTCGGCGACCCTTGTCGGATCCCTCCCAGTCTCTTTGCCACGTTTGAATCCGCCACTGTTTTATTTGGGTTTTGTTTATAATGTTGGTTCCTGCGATCACTGTGACTTTATCGAGCCCGCAACTATTAAGCCAGTAAAGTTCAGCTCTATAACGTACTGTTGTGACTATGGGACAAGTCCCCATCACAACACAAAGTGTCCCTAGTGACGTGATGTTGCAGGCTCCGCTAATTCTCACGAGTACGTCTTGCAGTTGTCTTGTGGGTCTGTATATTCAATCTGTGGGCCCAAGCACTTGCAGTGAAGCATGTGATGGATTCAAATATCGCAATGTGGTAGGTTCTCATCGTTGTAATAGGTAATTTGTACTGTGTTGTGTTCAGCCTTGTTACTTTGTGCATAATTTTTGAGACTACGTCAATTATCAGTTTGATATGTTCGTAAAAAGTCTTTTTCGTCCAGATGTAGTGTAGGCTGCTTTCTCTGCATGCTAGTATTGCCTAATTTTACAACTGGGTTCCTCTGTAGCGTCTCTCTAAACAGTAAATACACTGTTTTGTTTGGTACTATTTTTCGTTTATTGTCTTTGCATCAGTTGTTCGTTTTCTGAAGCAGTTGCGCGCCTTTTTATCTCTAGCGCTGCTCTCGAGTTTGCTGACGCCACTACGAGTAGGTCATCTGCGTATGCCATCGCACTTCGTAGAATGTCGTTACCGTTCAGGGCGTTCATCAAGGGCTCGATTGCGATAACCCAAAATATTGGTTCGCAGATCGAGCCCTCGGGGCATCCTTTTTTTATTCTCTTGACAACCTCGCGTGTACCAGCCCTCCATTCCGCCACTCTGCCTCTGCAGTAGTCGAGGAGGCTATCGTAGTGGGAAGCTGATAGCCGCATCTCCTTTGACCTGGTGAAGAGAGACGGCCACCACATGTTATCAAAAGCCTCAGCTATGTCAATTAGTATGGCGGTCACTATTTGCCACTGATGCTATTTGTTACTGTCAGCGCTTGGTTGATGGCGTCTTCTGTTGATCTACCTTCCCTAACGCGGACGTGATGGGGTGTTAGGCCGAAGAGGCGTCTGTGCGGTTGTAGGTGGTCAAACAGGAGCCTTTTCTGTACCTTGGCGAGAATGTTTAAGAGGCAGATGGGTCGGTACTTTTGGGGTCTGTTGGCTCTTTGCCTTTTTATTTCCTGATTGTTACTACATTAGCAGTTTTCCAGAGGTTTGGAATTCTGCCTTTTAGCAGTGCCTCGTTGAACATGTTCGTAAGAAAAGGTGTCATTTGTGTTACCGTTTGTTTTAATATTTCTGGAAGTATTTGGTCTGGGCCGGGTGCTTTTCGGTTTTTAAGCCTGATGATTTCCGTCACGGTTTCTTCTTGTGAGAATGGTATGGTTACACTGTCATTGACGTACGGTTGGCTCACCCTGTGTGAAGTCGCTCGTCTTGTGTGGGGTCGTCTTCTGCGAGGAGCCTGTTCAGGAGATACTCTGCTGTGCTTCTCCATCCTTTGGTCATTGTGCCGGCAGCTTGTTTTAGTGCCGACAGAATAGTCGATGTCTTAACTCGTTCTGTTTCTATCTTGAGTGGTTGTCCCAGATGTCGTTTCTTAATTGGGTTTTGACAAAATTGGTCCAACAGTCTTTCCTTATTGTCTTTGTTTTATGTATTTCTGTTTAGCGTCACGTTAGATGTTGAGTCTTACCTGTCTTTCAGGAGCTGTCTTTGCTTGTTGGGAGTCCCTTTTGTCCAGTGAATCCTCCCTCGATCTTGCCAGTTCTGTAGACCACGGTTGTTTCTGTCCCCATCCAGTTTTTTCCCGTGGTATAGCTGCTTCTTGTGCTCTTTGTAGGACCTCTGTCAAAACATGCATTTTGTAGTCTGTACTGTCTTGAACAGTGTGTAGTGATGGCGCATCAACAACGTCTCGAACTTTTTGCTAATTGGTCCTTCCTATGAGTAGATGGTCCATGTTATGTGTATTGACATATTTGTCTGTAGTTACGAAAATTGCGTTGTGGTCGCTGTGTGTGACTCTGTCTAATACCCTCCATGTGTTGACTAGTGGAAGAGATTTTGCATTCCCTAGAGAAAGATCTGCGTTATTTACTCCACCGGCGCCTCCGCGGTATGTAGGTGGCTGTCCCTCCCTGAAGAGGAATGATCTCAAATGACGAAATGGCAATCCGATGGAAGAATTCAGGTTTGTCGAATGCATGGAAGACGTTACCTGTCATCACTGTAGAGCCTACAGCGAAGTACGGGTTAGGTGGTGTTACGGTATTGGGGGTGTTTCTCGTCGTTAAGGTGTGGTGTAATTATGCACTGCGCTTGAGAAAAGGCTAAATACGGAGGAATTCAAGAAAATTCGAAACGTAGCTGACAAACAAAAGCTGTACGAAGTGAAAATAAGCGTAAAAAGAATAATTGAGAGAAGCGTTCAGGGAGCTCGAAACAAAAATTTTGTCAACCGATCTGAGTAAAAACCTTCTGAGGTTTTGGTTAAGAAGTTTTGGTCCTATGTAAAATCAGCAAGCGAGTCGAAATCATCTATTCGTTTACTCAGAGACCATACTAACACCGAATCGGAAGATAAAAGAGCGAACGCCGAAATACTGAATTTCGTTTTTTGAAATTGTTTCAACGCCGAATATCTTAAAACAGTCCCTCTAATATATAAAACAGTCGGAATGACAGATATCGAGATAACCGATGGCGGAAAGAAATCAACTACAATCGCTTAGTTGTGGAAAGGCATCAGGACCAGGCGAGATACCGTAAGATTCTACAAAGATCCCTTCTAGCAGCACTTCATCGTAGATCGCTGGAGCAACGAATGGTACCTAAGAATTGAAGAAAAGCGCAGGTCTTCTCCGCTTTCACGTAGGGACGTAGGACAGACGCACGCAACTACAGACCTACATCGTTGACGTCCGTCTGTAGTAGAATTATGGAACATTTTTTATGCCCGAGAATTATGACATTTTTGGAGAGATAATATCTCCTCTATAAGAGTATATATGGATTTCGCAAAAAGATATCTTGTGACACACAGCTCGCTCTGTTCCTCCATGAGATACATAGACAACGGCGCTCAGGTTGGTGCCGTGTTCCTTCACACCAGGTTGGCGTTTGACATCGTCTAGCACTGCCGTTTAGAAAATACGAGGTTATCGAATATCGGACCAGACTTGCAACTGGATTCAAGACTTCCTTGCAGATAGAACTCAACGCTTCACTCCCAATGGAACAAAATCGACAGATGCAAAGGTATATTCTGAAGTACCCAAAGGAAGTTCAAAAATGGTTCAAATGGCTCTGAGCACTATGGGACTCAACATCTTAGGTCATAAGTCCCCTAGAACTTAGAACTACTTAAACCTAACTAACCTAAGGACATCACACACACCCATGCCCGAGGCAGGATTCGAACCTGCGACCGTAGCAGTCCCGCGGTTCCGGACTGCAGCGCCAGAACCGCTATACCACCGCGGCCGGCCCCAAAGGAAGTGTGATAGAACAGTTACAGCTTATAATGTATATAAATGATCTCGTAGAAAGCTCTTTAATAGAGTCTGGAGATGATGTGCTTCTCTATAACAAAGCAGCAATACCAGAACACAGTATCGAGTTGCAAGAATGACCTGCACAGGACTGATGAATGGTGCAGGCTCTTGCAGTCGACCCAGAACGTAAATAAATATAGCAAATTGCGCATATATAGGAAAAGGAAGCCTCTACAGCACAACTAAACTATTGATGAGAAATTGCTGGGAACAGTGCCAACCGTAAAATATCTGGGATTAACTGTCCTGAAAGACCTTAAGTTGAATGGACGCATAAAACAAACAGTAGGAAAAGTAGATTGCAGACTGAGATTCATAGGACGAATCTTAAGGAAATGTAACTCATCCGCGAAGTAAGTGGCTTATAAGGCATTTGTCCGAGCAATTCTTGAGTATTGTTCATCAATATGGGATCGTTACCAGGTAGCAGTGACAAAGGAGATACAGAAGATCCAATGAAGAGCGGCGCGTTTCGACACCGGATTGTTTAGTCGGAGCGAAAACATTACAGAGATGCCTTTAGACTCCACTGGCAGTCGTTACGAGAGAGGCGTAGTGCATCACGGAGCGGATTACTACTGGAATTTCGAGAAAGCACTTTCCAGGACGAGTCAGACAACATATTATTTGCTCCCACATACATCTCGCGTCGTGATCACGAAAAGAAAACTCGATAAATTAGAGCCACTACAGAGGTTTACAGATAATCGTTCTTCCCACGAGCCATTCGTGACTGGAACAGGGTAGAGGGGACCAGTTAGCCGTACCAGAAGTGCCTTGCGCCACGCACCGTTATGTAGTTTACGGAGTGTGACGTAAATACAACACATTTTACAGAATTTGGATACAACAGACGAACAGTTCGGAGTCGATAATTGTTCGTATCTCCGTGACAGTGCACCGCTTCTTAAAGCAGCATCTGTTCAAATGGTTAAAATGGCTCTGAGCACTATGCGACTTAACTTCTAAGGTCATCAGTCGCCTAGAACTTAGAACTACTTAAACCTAACTAACCTAAGGACATCACTGACATCCATGCCCAAGGCAGGATTCGAACCGGCGACCGTAGCGGTCGCTCGGCTCCAGACTGTAGCGCCTAGAACCGTACGGCCACTCCGGCCGGCGCAGCATCTGTGAGGCAATGGTTTGTGGACAACAATATTCCCGAAATGGACTAGCCAATCCATAGTCCCGACCTGAACCCGATGGAACACGTTTGGAATAATGTAGAATGTCGACTTCGGTCCTGACTTCATTCAGCCTGAGACATCACAGCCTTCTCTGTTGTTGGCTCTTGAGGAATAATGGGCTACCATTTACCCCCAGACATTGAAAGTGTCACCAGCAGAGTTCAAGCAGTCATAAAGGCTTACAGTATGTGAGGACGTGGCCCATCGCAACAGGCATCGAATTTATAGGCTGTCTGTGTTCAGATGGGTCGCATCCTACACAAACACCCTCCCACCTTCCTGCGCTGAGTAACTCGCCACGAGTTCTGAAAACTGGGAGGAGCGGGTCACGTAATGCAGGCTTCTTGCGCGAGGGGCTGGCTTGTTCAGCAAACGTTAAATCCTATGCGGCTTCCCCCAACTCCTCCAGCCACTGTGAGAAGTGATGTCCAACCGACGTCACTCGATACAGCGTTCGTCATATTGTTTTCGTGGTGTTTTATTTTTTTTGTCTTACAACTTGCAGTATGCCGTTTCAAGAGAATTGCGCACTGCAGATTTGTCACAGACACATCACTCTCGATACGTATTCTAGCAATCAAATACCAATTAATGAGGCACTGGCAATAAAAGTTTTCAGGACATCTTTTTTTTTCAGAGGTGGAGCCTCTCCACGCCCACACCGGCATGATGGCCAACTCAAAAGGTCTACTGTCATCTCTGCATAAGGATTAGTTTTCACTAAAGTGAGGTGTCGCAGGATGTGGGTACTGCGATGTTTGCGTACGTCTGGTTAAGGTTAACCATTAACACGCGCTCATTTGGAGACAGATTGGGCCGAAGTCGAACGAAGGTTAGCGGTTTGAAGGGCAGAGCGAAAAAAGTGCCAAGGCAAGAGCCAAGGGAAAAAAAAACCTCTGCGATAGTTAGGTCGGGTGATAAGAGCAGTAGTGGATGTCTTGCTGCCTGCGATAGGTCGTGCAAGGCTAGGCTTTGTTAGTAGTGGGTATCATGATTGTCGATACCTTTGACGTTGTGCGGTGGTGTTGCTCGGCGGCTGCCGCTGGGTGCCGGTGTAAAGCTCTCGTTCAGCGTCAGCAACCTGCAACAGTTAGGTTTATTATCGTTTTTGTGTCTGATAGGTCATATATCGGATGCACAGTGTAGGGTGATGTTGGCGAATTGTTTGTGCGTCAGTGGGCGAGCTCGTTGGTGTCCCTGTTGTGGCCTGTTGGTCGGTTAGGACATCCTAAAATCAATATAATGCTGTTCCTATCATGTACTTACCGTAGCTGTGAGGATAAAGACGTCGAGTTACGATACGAAAAGAACCTGGTTCGCTATTTTTTTCTTTTTATCATATTCGCCTTTTGTAACAGATTCTGCAAAACTAACGTGCCATATATATGGTGATTTCCGTATTTACGCAAATAAGCAGTTATAGTGATGCGCCACATTAAAGATCGCTCCAAAACGCGTTATTTCTTGTACGGTTTGCTCTACTGCAGTGCCGTAAAATGTAGGTAAGTTTGGAGACTGTGCATTGAGTACTGAACTAAAGGTAGAGCGTAGCACTGGACACACACCGATCAGCCTGAGCATTATGACTACCGACCTAGTATCAATATAAACCAATCCAGGCGATAGCAGCGTCACCTGGCGAGAAATGACTGACAGTGAGACACACACACGGTGCATGTAGTATCGGTGAGCGTGCTGTCCGTGTGTAGATTGGGGAAGGCGTGCAACCTATCTGAGTTTGATGGAGGGCAGACTGTGAAGGCCAGGCGGCTCGACACGAGCATTGCGGAAACTGCACGACTCGTCGGGTGTCCGAGGAGTGTTGTGGTGAGTGTCTTCAACACGTGGCGAAACCAAGGTGAAACCACGTCCACACATCGTGGGTCTTCACCGGCCACCCCTCATTACAGATGTCGGATGTCGGAGGCTGGGCAGACTGCTAAAACAGGACAGGCGGCGAACTGTGGTGGAACTAACAATACACTTTAATGCTGGGCAGAGTACAAGTGTGTCTGAACACACAGCCCACCGAACACTCCCAACGATAGGCCCCCGCAGCCGACGACCAATGCATGTGCCAGTGTTCGCACCACGACATCAGCAACTACGATTGAAATGGGCACGTTACCACCGGCAATGGACGTTGGCTCAGTGGCAGAGCGTTACATGATCTGATGAATCCCGATACCTTCTTCATCACGCCCGTGTGGAGGCGCGAATCCGTCGTCTTCCAGGACACCTTCACTGTGGAATGTAGGCAAGCTGGCAGCTGCTCCACTATGCTCTGGGGAACATTCATGTGGGCGTCCATGGGTCTAGTTGGGCTTGTGCAATGTACCGTGACGGCCAAGGAGTATCGTACACTGGCTGCAGACCACGTACACCCCTCCATGACGACCTTGCTTCCCGATGGTGGTGGCATTTTTCAACAAGATAATGCGCCATGTCACAAGGCCACGAGTGTGATGGAGTGGTTCGAGGAACACAGTGGCGCGTTCCAATTAATTTGCTGACCTCCCAATTGGCTATTTCTGAACCTGATGTAACACATCTGGGATGTGACTGAACGTGGCATCAGAGTTCATAGTCCCCTCCCCAGGATTTACGGGAATTAGGTGATTAGTGTGTGCAGATATGCTGCCTACTCCCTCCACTCACCTACCAAGGCCTCACTGCTTCCATGACACAGTGCATCGCCTCTCTTACCCGTGCCAGAGGTGGACATACCGGCTGCAGCGAATTGACGCATGGTGCAGGGAATGCAATTGAATCTCAATGTACACAAGTGTAATGTGCTGCGAATACATAGAAAGAAAGCTCCCTTATCATTTAGCTACAATATAGCAGGTCAGCAACTGGAAGCAGTTAATTCCATAAATTATCTGGGAGTACGCATTAGGAGTGATTTAAAATGGAATGATCATATAAAGTTGATCGTCGGTAAAGCAGGTGCCAGACAGATTCATTGGAAGAATCCTAAGGAAATGCAATCCGAAAACAAAGGAAGTAGGTTACAATACACTTGTTCGCCCACTGCTTGAATATTGCTCAGAAGTGTGGGATCCGTACCAGATAGGGTTGATAGAAGAGATAGAGAAGATCCAACGGAGAGCAGCGCGCTTCGTTACAGGATCATTTAGTAATCGCGAAAGCGTTACGGAGATGATAGATAAACTCCAGTGGAACACTCTGCAGGAGAGACGCTCAGTAGCTCGGTACGGGCTTTTGTTGAAGTTTCGAGAACATACCTTCACCGAGGAGTCAAGCAGTATATTGCTCCCTCCTGCGTATATCTCGCGAAGAGACCATGAGGATAAAATCAGAGAGATTAGAGCCCACACAGAGGCATACCGACAATTCTTCTTTCCACGAACAATACGAGACTGGAATAGAAGGGAGAACCGATAGAGGTACTCAAGGTACCCTCCGCCACACACCGTCAGGTGGCTTGCGGAGTATGGATGTAGATGTAGATGTAATAGACAGGTGGTCATAATGTTCTGGCTGATCAGCGTATGTAGGTTGATACTTTTTGGTGACTTCTCATTACAATTGAGGAGGAAATTTAAAAGCAGAACACTAATAACTGACGACCAACGTAACCCGAAGGAAGACCAGCGTTAACATTCTGATTATTAGCAACTGGGCATATCTACGATAGTGACTGGTTTGGATTTCAGTAGCTGCTATACATGAGGTAGCTTCTAATGTCTGCCGTGACATATGCGAAGCAGTTCAAGCGTTTATTAAAGTGACTCATATTTCCGGAAGATAATGTCAATGAAATATGATTAATGTAATCTGAAATAGACCTACGACCTGTCCTTAGATTACTTGATGAAATCTGCTCTAGGCCTGCAGCTAGTTAGAGGCCAGATAGCGTGATCCTTGCTAAACCATTTTTATTTATCATCAAAAATCTTTAACATTAGAGCGATACACGAACCTCGGAATTACGGACAGCATACACATAAGCAACTAGAATGATCAGGTCTTTCGTGTATTCTTAATTTTAATCAGCGTAATAGATACGCATTCACACCTGTCTACTTTCACGGAAGTATTCCGCTTCTGTCTCGTGCAAGCATTTACAATGAATATTATCGTCTTTCTTACGTCCGCAATTGGACAAAATTGCTGCGGGTGGAAGATTTAGCTGATGTACCTGCGATTTCCGAACGACCACTCACCCGTGGACAAGGGGTCTCATTGTGATGCTCAGCTTACTCGAAATGCGCTGCTGGAGACGTACACGTCATTTTGACGTCACTCCCGGGCTCTAAGTTCATGTGGCTTGTTCGCTGTCACGTTCCTTCCTTCGTCGCCGCCGGCGGCAATGAAATTCCACGAAGCAGACCGCCTTATCGCATCGCTTCCCGAGCCTTTTGTTCACACGGCACGACAGTCGCTGCAACGGAGTGCTGTTCTAGCGTCCCCACACGCCGTTTTCAGAGAAATTTCCAAGAGACAGTCAAATACTTTTAGAGTATGCTGATGCAATACCCTGTACTCAGCAATTATATACAAAAACTCGCTCGACGAGAGATCCCTACGTAAGGAGTGGGAAGTTGCACAGGTCACGTCAACACAAAAGAAAGGAATCAAAAGTAATGAGCTGAATTACAGACCCATATTACTCACATCGATTTGCAGTACGACGTTGTACCATATATTCTGTTCGACCATTATGAATGACCTGGAAGAAAATGGTCTACTGACACACAGCACTGATTCAGAAAATATCGCCCTTGTGAAACATAAATGGCTCTTTATTCGCACTAAGTAGTCAATGCCACCGACAGGGAATATGAAATTGATTCCATGTGTCGACATTTCCAGATGGCTTGTGACACCGTTCCTCACAAACGACTACTATTCAAATTGCGTGCCTACGGAGTAACGGTGCAATTGTGCGACTGGATTCGTGATTTCCTGTCGGAAAAGTCACAGTTTGTAGCAACTGACGGAAAGTCACCGAGTAAAACAGATGTGATATCTGGCGTCCGCAAGAAAGTGTCATAGGTCCCCTGCTGTTCCTAAGCTATACAAACGACTTAGAAGACAATATGCGTAGCCGACTTAGATTGCTTGCAAGTCATGATGCCGTTTGTTTTCTAGTAAGGTAATCTGTACTCAAAACCAACTGCAAAATGGTTGAGACAAGGTATCTGTACGAAGCGAGAATTGCCAGTTGGTCCTAAACAGTTAAAAGTTCGACGCCCTTCCACATCAGTACTCAAAATGAATTCATTAAATATCATTTACATGATAAATCACTCAAATGTAAAAGCTATCAATTCAACTAAAAGCATACGAACAACTTAAAGTGCAATCACCACATAGAAAATGTTGTGGGAAGGCGAATCAAGCACTGCGATTCACTGGCAAAATATTTAGTAGACGCAAATCTGCTACACAGATGGTCTACATTGAGCTTGCCCCGTCCTCTTCTGAAGTACTGCTGCTCGATATGGGATCCTTATCATATAGGATTGAAGGACGACATAGTAAAAGTACAAAAAAGGGCACCTTGTTTTGTATCACCGCAAAATAGGGGAGAGAGTGTGGTGGATATGATGAACGAGTTGGTGATGCAACCATTACAACAAATGCGTTTATCGCTGGGAAGAGAGCTTTTCATGAACTTTCAATTACGAACGTCGTCCTTCGAATGCGAAAATATTTTGTGACTCCCACCTACGCCGGGAAAAAGTACCAGTGTAACAGAACAAGAGAAAACAGAGCTCGCACGGAAATGGTTTATTTTTCTGCTTTTCCTATGTAGTGTTCGAGAGTGTAACGGCAGTGAAATAGTAAGAAAGTGGTTCTACACTACGCAACACGGTTAAAGGGTCACTTTTTCGAACCACGTAATTTTCTCCCATTGCGACGCAGAAATGTTAAATTTGACTCAACCGTATCTACAACTTCCCTCTATATGGTGCAAAAACAGTGCACCCTGCGACGTCTCCATCGGGCGCAACGACGTTTCATAGAGCATGATGTCGACACAAGCGAAACAAGGGCCAGAGCGGTTCAAATGGCTCTGAGCACTATGGGACTCAACATCTTAGGTCATAAGTCCCCTAGAACTTAGAACGACTTAAACCTAACCAACCTAAGGACATCACACACACCCATGCCCGAGGCAGGATTCGAACCTGCGACCGTAGCAGTCCCGCGGTTCCGGACTGCAGCGCCAGAACCGCTAGACCACCGCGGCCGGCCCAGAGCTCTGAAGTTCCTATGAGGTGTGACGTCACACAGGCACCAAATTACATCAGAATTCTCTCGAACACCACCGACGACATGTAACACGATGGGAATCTGGTCACACCTCCTGTTACTTACATTTCACCCCCCCCCCCCCCCTCCACCCGTGGAGGTCAGAACCACGACGTCCACCGCTCTGTTTTCTTAATGATGGCCGAAGAAAACATTTCGGACACATCGCCGTTCAGAATCGACACGAAAAGCCTTCAGTGGGCGGCATAAAGAACGGCAATGAAACCGCCGCTTCCCCTGGGGCGTTGATCCATCACTTCTCGCAGTCGACATTACGCAGCGCGATGAGATACAGGTGGATGTTCTTGACAATCTTTGACAATGCTGACACTCCTTAGTCTATTCAACCAATCTCTAAGGACAACGTGGACCTCCAACCCCACTGAACATGATCGCTCCCCACTGGAGAGTAACGCGACCGCCATTTTTGTTCTCGTGTCTAGGGTGGAAGCACTACGGACCCTTCCAAACCATTTGACGAAAATTGAAAGTTTCTACCTCACAACTATAGTCGGGATAACTTTAAGCAAAACACATGGAAGGTAGACCCACATATTTCGTCATCTGCCGTTCCAGGAAATACACTTTATTGCTTAACAACAATATTACAATTACAATTAAAAAAACTTGTCAAAAGAATCACAACTCTCACAGTCCTTCAAAAAACTTGAACAGGCTCAATTCTTTAAAAACAAACTTTAATAATTTATAACATTACGAGCATGGCCTGAAACCGGGAGCATACAGTCCCCAAACACAAGAAAGAAAGCACACCAATTAGGTGTGGTTGCAAGCGGATACAACAAACAGAGTTTTATCAGCAAAACTAAATGTACTAACTATTTCCAAGCATAGGTAACACATTACACAATTTGATTACGCCCGTCCAAAATATAGAAAGGGTAACGAGTCATGCCACTGATTTTGGCTGTTGGTAAGCCCCTAACAATATAAAAACCTTAATAAAAAATACCTTAAGCAATAAAATACACACTCCCCCAAAATACAGTCAAAGTTGGGAAGACATAAAATTTAAATGTGAGCCTAGCTAGTACATATCAGCAGAATCATTAATGCTGTTGTTAAAATGCTCCGTAGTTCGAGTCTCGGTCCGGCACACAGTTTTAATCTGCCACGAAGTTTCATATCAGCGCACACTCCACTGCAGAGTGAAAATCTCATTCTGGATGTTGTTATTGTGGTCTTCAGTCGACAGACTGGTTTGATGCAGCTCTCCATGTTACCCTATCCTGTGCAAGCTTCTTCATCTCCCAGTACTTACTGCAACCTACATCCTTTGCAATTTAAAGGTAACTCCTAACTGGTACACACCGGAAGAAACATTACAATCACCGTTAATGAAAAACCAATTGCCCAAAAATAAAAGGGAAGCTGACAACTACAGGAGACGGCTATCACAGCCAACAAGAAACAAGCAAGCAAGTTCCGCAACGAATGGAGCTACCTAACGGCTGTGGACCAAAGCAAAGGTTCAACAGGTCAGCACACAAAAAGTAAGGAAACAACACTTAACTCCACTCAGATGCGAAGCAGCCATGATTTCCAAGATTCCAACCCGATGTGCTATTGCCTCCAATCCCTACAGCGGTCTTCGAGCTGTCGTAACATTTAAGCTTGCAGAGCAGGCCGGGAACGTGGCGACCAGATTACACGCGACGTCCCCTGCGCTTCCCGCAACTGGCCGCTGCCATTTCTTAAGAGAGCCGGCAAGGCTTGCCTTCTACCGATTTAACTACTCGCGGCTTTTCGAGGCCCGTACCGGACAGCCAGAGTCCTCCAAAAGCAACAACTTGCCCGCCACGTACACTCCAGCGAACTGACCGTACCATGGCCCGCCAAACCAACAACACACGCCTCCAACAAAGACGCTAGCTCGCTACATATGATCAAATCGATTTCGGCAACACAGGTAGTTAGTGGTGCCAGAGGAGTGCCATCCCGCTAAAATTAAAGCCGCCACAAGTCAAAAGTCATCCGAAGCAGTAAAATGTGCTTATCATTTCCCAACCCTTCTGTTCCCTGTTCCCCTATGACGTGGTCATGAGAGGGTACATCATTGACACAAGCGTAAATAAAGCGTCAAAGGTCCTTCTAAGATCGCATAGTGTAGCAACATCATTGGTCTCACCCACACACCACTGTTGAGTACTTTAAAAATGTAAGTGTACAGACGCAATCTGTGATCGATAACTGGGCGCCAGCAGGCGGGGAATCCCTTGAAGCCCCCCCCCCCCCCCCCCTATCAAGATTTTGCATTGCCGCATGCAGGCGCTAGAACAGCAGCGTACCACCACATCACCACATAGACGAAGGGTGTGAAAGGTTGACTTTCTGCAGACGCCTAGCAATCCGTCCTGGGTATGTACAGGCATATTTTTAAAGTACTCACTATAGGTGCGCGGTTGGCATCAATACTGTTGCCGAACGGGGGGAGGGGGGAGGGAGGCAGGGTGGGGAGGGTCTTAGAAGGATCCTTTGCCGCTTTATTCACACATGGTTCAATCAAAGTCATGTCGCTTCCTCCCCCCCCCCCCCCCACCGCCACCCGTCTTTATTCCAAAGGAGAGCACAAAACATGTTGTTGTTGTGGTCTTCAGTCCTGAGACTGGTTTGATGCAGCTCTCCATGCTACTCTATCCTGTGCAAGCTTCTTCATTTCCCAGTAC
Source organism: Schistocerca nitens (assembly GCF_023898315.1). Lineage (NCBI taxonomy): Eukaryota > Metazoa > Arthropoda > Insecta > Orthoptera > Acrididae > Schistocerca > Schistocerca nitens. The sequence goes on from NC_064615.1 coordinate 905,928,370, forward strand.
CTACTGCAACCTACATCCTTCTGAATCTGCTTAGTGTATTCATCTCTGGTCTCTCTCTACGATTTTTACCCTCCACGCTGGCCTACAATACTAAATTGGTGATCCCTTCACGCCTCAGAACATGTCCTACCAACCGATCTCTTCTTCTAGTCAAGTTGTGCCACAAATTTCTTTTCTCTCCAATTCTGTTCAATACCTCCTCATTAATTATGTGATCCACCCAGCTAATTTTCAGCATTCTTCTGTAGCACCACATTTCGAAAACTTCTATTCTCTTCTTGTCTAAACTACTTATCGTCCATGTTTCACTTCCATGCATGGCTACACTCCATACAAATACTTTCAGAAATGACTTCCTGACACTTAAATCTATACTCGATGTTAATAAATTTCTCTTCTTCACAAACGCTTTCCTTGCCATTGCCAGTCTACATTTTATATCCTCTCTACTTCGACCATCAGCAGTTATTTTGCTCCCCAACTAGCAAAACTCATTTACTACTTTAAGCATCTCATGTCCTAATCTAATTCCTGCAGCATCACCCGATTTAATTCGTCTACATTCCATTATCCTCGTTTTGATTTTGCTAACGTTCATCTTATATCCTCCTTTCAAGACACTATCCATTCCGTTCAGCTGCTCTTTCAGGTCCTTTGCTGACTCTGATAGAATTGCAATATCGTCGGCGAAACTCAAAGTTTTTATTTCTTCTCCATGGATTTTAATTCCTACTCCGAATTCTTCTTTTGTTTCCTTTACTGCTTGCACAATATACAGATTGAATAACATCGGAGATAGGTTACAACCCTGTCTCACTCCCTTACCAACCACTGCTTCCCTCTCATGTCCCTCGACTCTTATAACTGCCATCTGGTTTCTGTACAAACTGTAAATAGCCTTTCGCTCCCTGTATTTTACCCCTGCCACCATCAAAATATGAAATAGAGTATTAAAGTCAACATTGTCAAAAGCTTTCTCTAAGTCTACAAATGCTAGAAACGTAGTTTTGCCTTTCCTTAATGTATTTTCTAAGATAAGTCGTGGGGTCACTATTACCTCACGTGTTCCAACATCTATACGGAATCCAAACTGATCTTCCCCGAGGTCGGCTTCTACCAGTTTTTCCATTCATCTGTGAAGAATTCCTGTTAGTATTTTGCAGCCGTGGCTTATTAATCTAATAGTTCGGTAATTTTCCTATCAGTCAACACCTGCTTTCTTTGGGATTGGAATTATTATTTTCTTCTTGAAGTCTGAGGGTATTACGCCTGTCTCATGCATCTTGCTCACTAGACAGTAGAGTTTTGTTAGGCCTGGCTCTCCCAAGGCTGTCAGTAGTTCTAATGGAACGTTGTCTACTACCGGAATCTTGTTTCGACTTAGGTCTTTCAGTGCTCTGTCAAACTCTTCACGCAGTATCATATCTCCTATTTCATCTTGATCTAGATTCTCTTCCCTTTCGATAATACTGTCCTCAAGAACATCGCCCTGGTATAGACCCTCTATATACTCATTCCACCTTTCTGCTTTCCCTTCTTTGCTTAGAACTGGGTTTCCATCTGAGCTCTTGATATTCATGCAAGTGGTTCTCTTTTCTCCAAAGATCTCTTTAATTTTCCTGTAGGCAGTATATATCTTACCCCGAGTGATATGCGCCTCTACATTCTTACATTTGTTCTCTAGCCATCCCTGATTAGCCATTTTGTACTTCCTGTCGATCTCATTTTTGAGACGTTTGTATTCCTTTTTGCCTGCATCATTTTCTGAATTTTTGTATTTTCTCCTTTCATCAATTAAATTCAATATCTTCTGTTACCCAAGGATTTCTATTAGCCCTCGTCTTTTTACTTACTTGATCCTCTGCTACCTTCACTACTTCGTCTCTGAAAGCTACCCATTCTTCTTCTACTGTATTTCTTTCCCCCATTCTTGTCAATCGTTCCCTAATGCTCTCCCTGAAGCTCTCTACTACCTCTGGTTTAGTCAGTTTTTCCAAGTCCCATCTCCTCAAATTCGCACCTTTTGCAGTTTCTTCAGTTTTAATCTACAGTTCATAACCAATAGATTGTGGTCAGGGTCCACATCTGCCCCTGGAAATGTCTTACAATTTAAAACCTGGTTCCTGAATCTCTGTCTTATCATTATATAATCTATCTGATACCTTCTAGTATCTCCAGGGTTCTTCCACGTATACAACCTTCTTTCATGATTCTTGAACCAAGTGTTAGCTATGATTATGTTATGCTCTGTGCAAAATTCAACCAGTCGGCTTCCTCTTTCATTTCTTAGCCCCAATCCATATTCACCTACTACGTTTCCATCTCTTCTTTTTCCTACTTTCGAGTTCCAGTCACCCATGATTATTACATTTTCGTCTCCCTTCACTATCTGAATAATTTCTTTTATCTCATCAAACATTTCATCAATCTCTTCGTCATCTACGGAGCTAGTTGGCATATAAACTTGTACTACTGTAGTAGGCGTGGGCTTCGTATCTATCTTGGCCACAATAATGCGTTCACTATGCTGTTTGTAGTAGCTTATCTGCATTCCTATTTTCCTATTCATTATTAAACTTAGTCCTGCATTAACCCTATTTGATTTTGTATTTATAACCCTGTATTCACCTGAACAGAAGTCTTGTACCTCCTGCCATCGAACTTTACTAGTTCCCACTATATCTAACTTTAACCTGTCCATTTCCCTTTTTAAATTTTCTAACCTACCTGCCCGATTAAGGGATCTGACATTCCACGCTCCGATCCGTAGAACGTCAGTTTTTTTCTCCTGATAACAACGTTCTCCTGAGTAGTCCCCGCCCGGAGATCCGAATGGGGGACTATTTTACCTCCGGAATATTTTACCAAGAGGACGCCATCATCATTTAACCATACAGTAAAGCTGCATGCCCTCGGGAAAAATTACGGCTGTAGTTTCCCCTTGCTTTCAGCCTTTCGCAGTACCAGCACAGCAAGGCCGTTTTGGTTAGTGTTACAAGGCCAGATCAGTCAATCATCCAGACTGTTGCCGCTGCAACTACAGAAAAGGCTGCTGCCCCTCTTCAGGAACCACACGTTTGTCTGGCCTCTCAACAGATACCCCTCCGTTGAGGTTGCACCTACAGTACGGGTACCTGTATCGCTGAGGCACGGAAGCCTCCCCACCAACGTCAAGGTCCATTATTCATTGGTAATGACCCTTAAACAAATAGACAAGTGCCCTAAACGCGCGATAAGTTCGGAGGACATGCAATTTAAATGTGACTCATAACTGGTACACAGTAACAAAATATTCACAATGACCTTTAATAAATACACAGTTGCCTAAAATGTGAGGTAAGCTGGCAGGACATGCAATTTAAATGTGACTCCCAACTGGTTAACACCAGCAGAAACGTTGACAATGACCCTTATAAAAAAAAGTACAATTGCCGAAAACGCGAGTGAGTTCGGACGACATGCAATTTAAAGGTAACTCCGAACTGGTACACACCGGAAGAAACATTACAATCACCGTTAATGAAAAACCAATTGCCCAAATATAAAAGGGAAGCTGAGAACTACAGGAGACGGCTATCACAGCCAACAAGAAACAAGCAAGCAAGTTCCACAACGAATTGAACTAGCTAACGGCTGTGGACCAAAGCAAAGGTTCAACAGTTCTTCTGATAAGTAAAGGGCCTTAAAACTTAACGCGCTCCTGAAGTGGCAATAAGAGTGCAAGTTGTAAACGAGTAATTAAAGAGCAGATATAGCGAGGAGCTTCTGTGGACTTGCAGAACACGCTTTAATCCTCATGAGGTTACTGAATTCATCAAATAGGACAGACTTATGATACCCAACTAATCGGCACCACTTCGCCATGGCACGTATCACACGATCAACTTTACCGTGACGTGGCTGGTAGAGGCACCAGATTGGCGGCCAACCCAGACGCCGTGCGACGACGAAAGTGCCGCCGCGGCAGAAAGGAAAGACGCCTCTCCTTCGGGCCCATGGAACAGGAAAGCGTCGTCCGCTGCCAAAGCTACCCTGCCAACACACATCGGAAGGAAACAGTAATCTGCGCAAGCAAGCTAGAGACGAGACTGTCTAAGATGTAAGAAATCTCACCTTATCGCCCAAGCGACTACACATACAAGTTACAAGTTTAACACTCCTTAGAATCACATATGAATTAGAAGCCAAAATATCTACGCCTGCTGAAGCAGTGCGTAAGGCATAGTCATTTACAAAGGATGCTTTGTCCTAAACACAGATTATGTTATAAATTTAATTTCGTCGATTCAATTTATACCAAAGGATACTCCTATTTTGCGCACAGCATATGGCCTGGAATAACAAATTGCAGTCAGTTATACTGACCGATGATGATACACATAATCATTAGGAAGCGCGTTAATATAACAGGTCCAATTTCATTTTAACACAGACGTCGACTTGCAGTATCAAGCACACAAAAAGTAAGTAAACAACACTTAACTCCACTCAGATGCGGGAAGCAGCCATGATTTCCAAGTTTCCAATTCGGGGTGCTATTGTGTCCAATCCCGACAGCGGTCTTCGAGGTGGCGTAACATTTAAGCTTGCAGAGTAGGCCGGGAACGTGGCGACCAGACTACACGCGACGTCCGCCGCTCTTCTCGCAACTCGCCGCTACCAGTCCTTGAGCGAGCCGAGCCGGCAAGGCTTGCCTTCGACCGAATTAACTACTCGCGGCTTTTCGAGGCCCGTACCGGACAGCCAGAGTCCTCCAAAAGCAACAACTTGCCCGCCACATACACTCCAGCCAACTGACTGCAGGACCCGCCAAACCAACAACACACGCCTCGAACAAAGACGCTAGCTCGCGACTTATGATCAAATCGATATCGGCAACACAGGTAGTTAGTGGTGCCAGAGGAGTGCCATGCCGGCAAACATTAAAGCCGCCACGACTCAAAAGTCATCCGAAGCAGTAAAATGTGTTTATCCTTTTTCAAAACTTCTGTTCCTTGTTCCCCTATGGGGTGGTCACGAGAGGGTACAACATTGACACAAGTGTAAATAAAGCGCCAAAGGTCCTACTAAGATCGCACAGTGCAGCAACATCCTTGGAATCACCCACACACCATTGTCGAATTCTTTAAAAATGCAAGTGTACAGAGGTAACCTGGGCGCCTGCAGGCAGGGAAGCTCTTGAAACCTCCCCCCGCCCCCCCCCCCCCCCCCCCATTTTCTGCATTGCTGCATGCAGGCGCTAGAGCAACAGCATACCGCCACATACACGAACGGTGTCAGAGGTTTGATGTCTGCAGACGTCTAATAATCCGTCATGGGTTGTATCTGTACAGGCATATTTTTAAAGTACTCACTAAAGGTGCGCGGTTGACATCAATACTGTTGCTGAATTGGGGGGGGGGGGGGGGGAGAGAGCATGGGGAGGGTCTTAGAAGGACCCTTTGACGCTTTATTCACACATGGCTCAATCAAAGTCATATCGCTTCCCCCACCACCCTCCCGTCTTTATGCCAAAGGAGAGCACGAAACATGTTGTTGTTGTTGTTGTTGTGGTCTTCAGTTCTGAGACTGGTTTGATGCAGCTCTCCATGCTACTCTACCCTGTGCAAGCTTCTTCATCTCCCAGTACCTACTGCAACCTACATCCTTCTGAATCTGCTTAGTGTATTCATCTCTGGTCTCTCTCTACGATTTTTACCCTCCACGCTACCCTCCAATACTAAATTGGTGATCCCTTGATGCCTCACAACATGTCCTACCAACCGATCCCTTCTTCTAGTCAAGTTAAGCCACAAACTCCTCTTCTGCCAATTCTATTGAATACCTCCTCATTAGTTATGTGATATACCCATCTAATCTTCAGCATTTTTCTGTAGCACCACATTTCGAAAGCTTCTATTCTCTTCTTCTCCAAACTATTTATCGTCCATGTTTCACTTCCATACATAGCTACACTCCATACAAATACTTTCAGAAACGACCTCCTGACACTTAGATCTATACTCGATGTTAACAAATTTTTCTTCTTCAGTAATGCTTTCCTTGCCATTGCCAGTCTACATTTTATATCCTCTCTACTTCGACCATCATCAGTTATTTTGCTCCCCAAATAGCAAAACTCATTTAATACTTTAACTGTCTCATTTCCTAATCTAATTCCCTCAGCATCACCTGACTTAATTCGACTACATTCCATTATCCTCGTTTAGCTTTTGTTGATGTTCATCCTATATCCTCCTATCAATACACTCTCCATTCCGTTCATCTGCTCTTCCAAGTCATTTGCTGTCTCTGACAGAATTACAATGTCATCGGCAAACCTCAAAGTTTTTATTTCTTCTCCATGCATTTTAATACCTGCTCCGAATTTTTCTTTTTTTTCCTCTACTGCTTGCTCAGTATACAGATTGAATAACATCGGGGAGAGTGCGAAACAGGGGGGCTGAAAAAGCGTGAACATCCTTTACCTTTTAATCTATTTCGTCAAATTGTTTTGAATGGTCCCTAGTGGTTCCCCCTGTACGACAGAGCAAAAATTCCTGTCGCTTTACATTCCAAAGAGATACGACCACGTCCACATGGGGTTGCAGGCCCAAGATGTCCTTATAGAAGGGTTGCCACGTCTGTGGTGTGTCAGCAATACAAAACTGTTAAGGCTTACGTGGCCACTTGTTGACAAATTGCCTGTTGTCTTCTGTCTCGGGTTCTTCGGCCGACGATTGATAAATTTCTGATGTTACGTCAGCACGAGTGACTGACATTTCGAGAGCTACACCCTCTCTTGCTGGTGGTGGACTGCAGTCGCGCTCGGCTTCACAGATTGTACCTGGTGCGCCCAAGTCCAAGGGCTTTTCTGTGGTCATTCCCGCTGCAGTTCTCCAAAAATGGTTCAAATGGCTCTGAGCACTATGGGACTTAACATCTTAGGTCATCAGTCCCCTAGAACTTAGAACTACTTAAACCTAACTAACCTAAGGACATCACACAACACCCAGCCATCACGAGGCAGAGAAAATCCCTGACCCCGCCGGGAATCGAACCCGGGAACCCGGGCGTGGGAAGCGAGAACGCTACCGCACGACCACGAGATGCGGGCTGCAGTTCTCCTCTTGCTGCCTGCAACGCTCGATCTCTGCAACCCGGGTACCCAGAATCTGTTCACCTAGAGGCTATCTTCTTTCTTGCTGAAGCTATTGTCATGTTTGTGTACCGGCCGAAGTGGCCGAGCGGTTCTAGGCTCTACAGTCTGGAACCGCGCGACCGCTACGGTCGCAGGTTCGAATCCTGCCTCGGGCATGGATTTGTGTGATGCCCTTAGGTTAGTCAGGTTTAAGTAGTTCTAAGTTCTACGGGACTGATGACCTCAGAAGTTAAGTCCCATAGTGCTCAGAGCCATTTGAACCATGTTTGTGTATTTCTATAGCTTCCCTGAACCACCACGAATAATGGCACGGGAACCGCCAGGGTACGGCTCCGAGCAAAACCACCAGTTTGCAACCTGAAGAAAGAAGGCTCACTACGCCGACAATAGTATATTTATACTGTCTGTAGATAAGGGAAATGCAACCGTCGTAATGAGGGCCGAAGACAATGATCGAAAGATATGAGACCTATTACCGAAAACTAAATGCAGATCCGACGAAGCGGATCACACGGAATACGAGTCGGTTAATCAACACCTCTTCTCTTTCGGAGGTCATGCAGAGGAACCTGCACAATGCAAAAGCTCTGCAATCTTGATTGTATGGATTACCAAAGATCCATAAGAATAACGTTCCATTAAGACCGATTGTCAGCGCTAATGGTTCACCGACGCATAAACTGGCGAAACACTTGGGCTCTACCCTCCAGCCGCACGTAGGAAAGACTGACACATAAATGAAGGATTCTGGACATTTTATTGAGAATCTGAAGAAACTAAAACTTGAACCAAACGATATCCTGGCCAGCTATGATACTGTTTCTTTGTTTCCCACAAGAGCCGCATGCATATATCACCACAAGCTATTTCATGTGGAGTGCTACTTCTACGAACAGCTGGAAGGCGTCGCTATTGGTATCCCACTGCCTGTTTAGTCCTATGGTGCCGGCCGGTGTGGCCGTGGGGTTCTAGGGGTCTGGAGCCGACCGACCGCTACGATCGCAGGTTCGAATCCTGCCTCGGGCATGGATTTATGTGATGTCCTTAGGTTAGTTAGGTTTAATTAGTTCTAACTTCTAGGCGACTGATGACCTCAGAAGTTAAGTCGCATAGTGCTCAGAGCCAGTCCTATGGTGGTCAACTTCTTCACGGAACATTTCGAAGCATAGGCACTGGTCTTGGCCCCATGTAAACCTAAGGTGTGCTACAGATACGTTGACGATATTGTCGTTGTGTGGAGCTGTGGCGAAGAACAGCTCGGAGGCTTCCTAAGACACCTGAACAGTCTCCAAGCCAAAATAAAATTTACCGTTGAGGTAGAAAAAGACCAACAGCTACCCTTTCTAGGTGTGCTGGTCACGAGGGATGGTGAAAACCTGGGAGATTGTGGTATCGAAAATCGACTCACAATATCAGATCACCATACGAGTCAGAAAAGAGGCATGTTTAACACGCTAGTAATGTGAGAAAGACGAATATGTGAGCCGAAGCACTTCACACGAGAGAAGCAACACCTGGAAAGCGTTCTGAGGAGCAATGGATACTCCACCAGTTACATAAGAAGTGTCACAGAATAAAACATTCGGCGATGCGCCACATCGAGAAAGGAAATGTTGAGTACGGCCATTCTGCTATACAGTTCCACAGTGAAGGACGGAATCGGCTGTATATTGCGCTAACACGGCGTAAAGACTATTTATAAACCGACTAAGAAAATCAAGGAGCATCTCAGACTGGCAAAGGAGAAACCGATCGTGGCGGAGTCGTGGCGGAGCACGCGCTGTGATACCGACTAAATACTAAAATTTGCCGATACAGAAGGTCTTGCTGTATAGAAGGGCAATTACATTTGCTTGTTCAGGGAAGCTATAGAAATACACAAACATGACAACAGCTTCAACAAGAAACAAGAAAGACTCAGGGTCAACTCATCCTGGATTCCCGTGCTGCAGACAATGGCCGTTGCAGGCAACAAGAGGAGGACTGCAGCGGAAATGACCATGGAAAAGTCCTTGGACGTTGGCGCGCCATATACTATCATGCGCAAAAGTATCCGAACGACCTGAATTGGGATCCGCCTGATGTGCATGCAACCAACATAACGTAGCTGTCTAGCCGGTCCTCTAGCGCTTTGCGGTACAGTCGTTCGACTACACAAAATGGATACCACGAGAGACCACTAGACAACATTGTTCTTTAAGGCAATCAGTGCGATGTAAGATCACATCATGATACTTCAAAAACTAGAAAAACACGTAATTAGAGATGAGTTAGTCCCTAACGCTTGTACAGGTAACAACGATTTTCAAAAGCGTTACCATCCCATTACAATCTGAAACAGCTAACTGTGGCACATAAACTATGTAGCACTCCTTAAACAAAGTAAATGTTTGCATGAACAAGATATTCTGAGACTTTGTCTGGACTAATAAAGGTCTATGACAGTTCGAAGTATTTTTCCTCTGTATAAGGTTTTCCCGCACCTGCTAAATGTCCCAGTGACGATTGGTTTTTGTATAAATTGATCGTTAAAGGAACTGGTTAAAGAAAACGCGATAAACAGCGGTAAACGCTCTATAGAAACCCCAATATTAATGGAGTATAAACAGTACGTCACTGTACTAATTATTCATGAAGAATTATTTGCCCACATGTTTGAACTATAAATGACATGACGAAATTTTTTGTTCTGGATCTGGATAGAAACCCAGCAGACGTAGCCACTACTAACTAAAATACACTTTCGCACCTGCCCGGGACTTGATCAAGGCAACGATCGTCAATGCTGACTAGCCGTAAAGAGACGTGAAATACAAAGGTTTTCACCAGTATTGGTTAACACATCTGAACTTGAAACGAAGTGTCGAAATTATTTCTACTACATCAAAACCATTATCGCCGTGTTAACTAACCACGAAAGACGTTTAATATACTCCCCTTCACAAGTAACCAAGTGTGCATGTGCTGAAAATTGCAATGCTACGATTTAAAATGTTGTGACGGGATTTTCTACCCAGCACGTTATCGGATTGTTAACTAAGTAAAATCACATGTTAGAAATCGAATTTATTTACCTGCAGCGAGCTGTATCAATATGAGATGAGGGTACAATTTGTTTAGCTTGCCCGGGAATCGAACCCGGCGCCTACTGTCGCTGTTTCCCATCCATGAACAGACGTTAAGTATCAACTGCTTGCTCACCAGTAGTGAGATGCTCGCATGTTTCACTAGAAATAACGGTACCTACCGTTATTGTTGACTATTAATGAACAGACATTAAATATTCAAATTATTTTTGGTGGTAGGTCAGCGTGCACATGCTAGGGCGTAAAATGAAATTGTGAGTATGTTTGTGCTGGAGCAGGATTGTAACCCAGATACGTTCAATTCCTAGGGATCCGAATTCTAATTCCAGTCGAGGACCAAAAATTGCAAGGTCTCAAGTTCAAATTAAATATGAACGCTGTGAACGGAATAACCATTCCTAAATTAAATAAAATAAACTTTTTAGTACTAGTTTACTGGCGACAGAGTTCGTGCCTTCGGCGGCTGCCGCCTTTGTTATGGCGCCATTTAAACAGGCTCTGACGTTGTTGGTAGTGAAAGGATATTGTGTTTAATGCGGAGTCTGAACCACTGTGCGACCTAACATTCTCGACTTGGCGTTACCATAGGCGAATAAGATCTGTTCATGAATGTTAAAAATGGACGCCATGAATGAGAATCGAACCTATACCGCGCAATTATCAAACTACAATTAACCCAGCAGACCACTGCAACTCACAGTTGGTAAAAGATGGGGTTGTCAGGTTCTTTAGATGCTGCTATGAAATGCCTCAGACCAGACATTTCAAGTAACTTCCATAATATGAATCTGGCCTTCACTACCCCAGCGGAAATAATGTCAATCATAAAATCTTTAAAATCAAAAGCTTCTAGTGGGTGTGATGAAATATCAACAATGTTAATTAAAGAGTGTGATTCTGAGTTAAGTAACATATTAAGCTATCTGTGTAACCAGCCGTTTATCAGTGGAATATTTCCTGAATGGTTGAAATATGCTGAAGTTAAACCACTGTTTAAGAAGGGAGATAAAGAAATAACACCAAATTTCCGCCCAATTTCACTTTTGCCAAAATTCAAAAATTTTAGAAAAAGTAATGTTGAATCGGCTTTATAACCATCTTATCTCGAATAACATACTGTCAAAGTCGCAGTTCGGATTTCTAAAGGGTCCTGATGTTGAGAAGGCTATCTACACTTGCAGTGAAAATGTGCTTAATTCATTAGACAAAAAATTGCAGGCAAATGGTATATTTTGTGAGCTGTCAAAGGTATTTGACTGTGTGAATCACAATATCCTTGTGAGAAAATTATAATATTATGGTGTAACAGGAAATGCTGTACAATGGTTCAAATCCTATATCTCTGGTAGTAAACAAAGGGTGTTATTAGGAAAGAGACATGTATTAAGCTATCAGGCATCATCCAACTAGGAACTAATTACATGTGGGGTTCCATAAGGTTCATTTTTAGGGCCCTTACTTTTTCTTGTGTATATCAATGACCTTTCATCAGTAACATTATCAAATTCCAAGTTAGTTTTCTTTGCCGATGATACAAACATTGCAACAAATAGCAAATCAAGTTTAGTCTTAGGAAAATAGGCTAATAAATAGTTGTGAACATTAATCACTGGTTCCTAGCCAATTCTTTGTCACTAAACTTTAAAAAACACACTGCCTGCAGTTCAGAACTTGTCCCACGAGTATATGCCTAACATACGATGACAAGCAGATAGAAGAAGTGGACAGTGTTAAATTCTTGGGATTACAGCTTGATTATAAATTAAACTGGGGGTAGCACACCACAGAACTGCTGAAGCGTCTTAACAAATCTCTATTCGCAATGCGAATTGTGCCAGACATAGGAGATATAAAAATGAAAAAGCTAAGCTATGCTCACTTTCATTCCATAATGTCATATGGGGTTATTTTTTGGAGTAATTCATCAAGCCAAGCTAAAGTCTTCCGGGCACAAAAACATGCAGTAGGAGTTATCCGTGGTGTGAACTCAAGAACATCCTGCAGAAGCCTGTTTCGGGAAGTAGGGATACTGACTACTGCTTCCCAATACATTTATTCCTTAATGAAATTTGTCATTAAAAATATATAACTTTTTCAAACCAACAGCTCAACTCATGGAATCAATACTAGAAATAAGAATAATCTTCACAAGGATTTAAAGTCACTTACTCTTGCACAAAAAGATGTGCATTATTCAGGAACACACATTTTCAATAACTTGCTAGCAGCCATAAAAAGCTTAACAACCAATGAAATTCAGTTTAAGAGAAGTCTAAAGGATTTATTGGTGGCCAACTCCTTCTACTCCATTGATGAATTTTCAGTAGAACCAACCGATTTGTGTATGTGTGTGTGTGTGTGTGTGTGTGTGTGTGTGTGTGTGTGTGTGTGTGTGTCTAAGTACAATATAACTTCTGCACAATTTGAGTGCAGTAATATATTCATTGTAAATAAGAGTGTGTGTGTGTGTAAGTACAATCTAACTTCTACACCATTTTAGTGCAGTAATGTGTTCATTGTAAGTAAGTATTATAGTAGTTCTATTACATGTTTATAAATAAAAAACCTTTTTTATTTTAAATTCAGTGCATTAGTGTTTGTAAAATGATTCTTTCATACAGTGTTCATTAAAAAAAATTACGATCATTCCACTTAGGACCTGTGGAATGGTACATTAGCTTATTTGTTTGTGTTGTAAATATTTGTCATGTATTATTGTTTTTCTGACATGTTCTACATCCTGAAGGACCTCCTCTCAATGGATCAATTGGAATTAAAGTAAATCTAATCTAATCTAAAAGGTCCTGATTGAGTTGTTGTGTTCGACGATGCGCCTAGAAGCTGTGAAAAAAATCCGACATTCTCGATTAGCTGGTTAATTACCTGCTAGTTTCTAATGTGGGTAGTATTCTAATCTCATGACTGCGTGATATAAGGACCATTCTAGTCTTCATAGCACCGATTTGAGGCCAATATGAAATTTTTTCAATGGCAACTAATGTTTTAGTTACAGAAATAAAACTGCAGCGTGTGAGGTTACCAGTAAATTCGATGATTACTGTCATGATTGCTATTATTATCTTCATTATGCTGCTAGTACACATGTGATTGAATGAAAGGTATATGCTCTTTGATCATTTTTAGAACCATCTGCCCAAATATAGTAATTATGTAGTTCCTTTCATGTTTAGGGAATACTTTTCGATTATTGTCGGAAATCTCCATTTCTTCGTTAATCACTTTAAAATTAAATTAATTGCTGAAACCTTTATTTGAGAGCAGAAATCGTGTTGCTTTTCTTTATTTATTTGTACTTAGCAACTATGCTTGTAAATGCGAAATCTGGAGGTAAAACACTACTCAAAATGCAGGGGTGTTAATGTCTACCGTTAAATGTCACGTGTATGCTTTACAGTTGACTTGGTCAGACTGTTGTGAATAATATGGGAGTTACATTGCTGCTGATTAATATCTCCCCCATTTTGTGTTTCGTGTTTAATAAACTACCGACAAGACCATATGCAGTGTGCAATATAATATTAAAAATTAATTACAACTTATCATGATAACGGTACAAATAAGTCTGCCTTCTTAAGGCAAAATACCCCAGATCATTACGAATTAGCAAGAGAAAGTTAAAAAATCATTCAGTGCCACAATTAAGTCAATATTATTGACAGAAGCAGCAAAAGGGATTAACATGTGTGCAATTCTGTAAATGTTGTGTCTATACATCCACGGACTAGAGAATAGAGGTAGCGATATAATGGCAGAGAGGTTTTCATTCGATGCCTTCGAGATTCTGTTTTACAGAGTAGGTTCAAATGGTTCAAATGGCTCTGAGCACTATGGGACTTAACTTCTGAGGTCATGAGACCCCTAGAACTTAGAACTACTTAAACCTAACTAACCTAAGGACATCACAAACATCCATGCCCGAGGCATGATTCGAATCTGCGACTGTAGCGCCTACAACCGCTCGGCCACCCCGGCCGGTTACTGTGGAGGAAAAAAGTATTGTCGCCACCAGTATTTGAACCGATAGCAAACACAGTTTGCATTTTTATGGCCAAACACTTTACCCCTACTCTAGCAGTCATATGTAACAACCCCTGCCTCCTTGTCGCCTCAATCGTAGATTCGTCAGCTAAACAGCGACGTAAATAGCGAACCAGCTGCAGCTTCTGTTGAAACGAGCTTCCTGGAATCAACATTATTCATGTGATACCTTGTATATCATCCTGTAAGGGAGACTCATTCAGGATATTTAATGAGAACGATAAGATATTAGTGAGTGAATTTAGAAGGAAACTTTTGCACCAGTCCAGGAAGTAATTCGAAGGCCACATTTCTACCAAATGTATGCTGCAATGTTGCCAATTCTCCATTAGACTGGTGACAGGCAGAAGACGCCTGCTAACGTGAAAAGTCTCTTCAGCTTGTAACCATAGGACAAGCTCGCGCAACACAGACGTGGCAGGGCCGGCGTTGGTGCTAGCGCCGGTTGCTACCACTTTGGCGGGGACCTGAATTAACAAACGTAAAGGCCGATTAGCTACGGATTGCAATTTGAAATCAGATATAAATATCGGGGGAATAATTTACGGGGCCCTCCTTTTAAGTAGCTGTCGTAGCAATTTTTGTTATGATGCCTTATGAGAACTGCGAACTAAAAAAAAATTATTCTCCAGAAGCGATTAGGTTCTGTAGTGTCACCTGATGACGTTAACAGAATCAGTAAATATTATTATTTTTGCTATTAAATACGTGAAAATAATTTTTATTATGTAGGGTTTCTTTGGCACTACTGTTGACACACAATAAACCAGATGAAACCACAACATGACACTGATTACTAAACGCGAACATCAACAAAGACATTTCATAAACTGCGAATAGCACATTGTTTCATCCACATCTCACAAGCCGTGTTACGATGTGTGATAGAGGGCACTTTCTACATCACTATCATTTCTCCAATTGTTTGCTCGAGGCACGAATGTTTCGTGGGAAGGACGATTGCTGGTAAGCATCCACGTGCACTCTAATCTCTCTAATTTTATCTTCACGGTCTTTCTGCGAGATATAAGTAGGAAGAAGCAATTTATTGCCCGACTATTCAGGTTACCTGCGGTCTAGGATTAAACAGTAGACCATACCGCCGTGGAGGCTGCCTCTTTTGAAGCGTCTTCACTTGGAATTGAATGAGCAACTGTCTGACGCTTTCGTGCTTACTAAATAATCCAGTAACTAAAGGATTACTTGGATCTTCTCTATTTTGTCTATCCTACCTGGTACGAATCTCAGAAAGATGAGCAGTATTTAAGTATTGGTCAAACGATTGTAAGAAGTCAAGATTGTAAGAAGTCGAGGAACATGGCATCTACCTGGTCACCGGTGTATACTGTTTTCTGGAATCTCGTGGGCGAACAGAGCGTTCTGAGTTGCACACGATCCTTGTTTACGGAATTCGTGATGATTGTTACAGAGTAGATTTTGAAACTCCGAAACTTGTTTAATGTGCGAGCATGAAACATATTACGAAGTTCTACAACAGACCGACGTCAGAAATGTAGACCTATAGTTTTGTGCATCTTTCCGACGACCCTTCCTGAAAATGGAAATAACCTGCGCTTTTTTCCAATCATTAGGGTGGCTCATCAGCACATCGACGGTAAAATGATGTTAGGAAAGGAGTAAGTTGTTTCGCATACTTTATGTATAATCCAGTTGGTCAATACTTACAAGTGCAGTGCCCATTCTTCTGATGAGTGATTTCTCTAGCTTTACTATCCCGTGGTCACGTAGTTCTATATCTATTTTGTCGTTCATGCGACGATTTGTAGGGGGGACGATGATTCGTATACAGAAGTAACTAAAGTCCATATTTAGCATGCACTATACTCAGAAAAATGAAATACAACTTATCACGATAAAGGTACAAAAAATGTCTGTCTGATTAATTCAAAGTACCCCAAGTCGTTAAGTATTATCAACAGATTATGTAAATTCGGCCGCGAAATGCTCTTTGTCTATGTTCAGTCAAAGCCATAGAGCAGCGTCACATAACTACCACAAAAGTTTGGAATTTAGCAGTGTGTGCAGATACATAAAGTAATAAAGTACAAGTAAAGGAAGAAATCCGAAAATTGCTGATTTGTAATGATATGGCACGGAAAAATACATTTTCTTTATCTTTTGTTATCCTTCTGTCTGTCTTTCCGTCTGCTAAGACCTCTTATTCTCAGGGCATGCAAAGAAATGAAGTAGAGATTGGTGCCACGTGCTAAGGTCTACGGTCCCGTGGCTGTGTAAATAAATTTAGGCACCTAAGTTACTTCTCTCGAATGATACGGTCTGGTATGTCAAACGTTCTGATACTCGCAAACGTAATCCATAAAAGCTACAGACGAAGACGGGTTGGAAGTGTTGGGCCTGCTGGTTTGGTGGTAAAGTGCGCGCCTGCAATTAGAAAATTCTCGGGATCGAATCTCGTTTATACCATGGATTTTTCAGTCTTCATTTTAACTTAGTATTCACCTCTCAATGATGTAACGATTGGCCAGAAACATCGCGTGTTTCGGTTTACCCATTTAACTGTACGTGGCTTCTCCCCCCTTGGATGACTGGAGTAGTTTGGGGACACACAAGTCATTGAAGTGGTGTCCAATAAAAAAACTTGCACCAGGGCACTAAGCAAAAGGAATTACCGATATCTAACTACGTAATTGTGTTTGTACAGAACTCACATAGTGCGAGTGATACTCGTCTGATTATTCGCTTTCGTTAGGTGTTTTCCACTCAGTATTAAATAAAAATAATCTCTCTTTTATGTTCCCGTCGTTACTGGAGTCTTGCCTGCACAAATACGAGGGCAGTTTAATAAGTAATGCAACACATTTTTTTTCTGAAACAGGGGTTGTTTTATTCAGCACTGAAATACACCAGGTTATTCCCCAATCTTTTAGCTACACAACACTATTTTTCAACGTAATCTCCATTCAATGCTACGGCCTTACGCCACCTTGAAATGAGCGGCTGTATGCCTGCACGGTACCATTCCACTGGTCGATGTCGGAGCCAACGTCGTACTGCATCAATAACTTCTTCATCATCCGCGTAGTGCCTCCCACGGATTGCGTCCTTCATTGGGCCAAACATATGGAAATCCGACGGTGTGAGATCGGGGCTGTAGGGTGCATGAGAAAGAACAGTCCACTGAAGTTTTGTGAGCTCCTCTCGGGTGCGCAGACTTGTGTGAGGTCTTGCGTTGTCATGAAGAAGGAAAAGTTCGTTCAGATTTTTGTGCCTACGAACACGCTGAAGTCGTTTCTTCAATTTCTGAAGAGTAGCACAATACACTTCAGAGTTGATCCTTTGACCATGGGGAAGGACATCGAACAGAATAACCCCTTCAGCGTCCCAGAAGACTGTAACCATGAGTTTACCGGCTGAGGGTATGGCTTTAAACTTTTTCTTGGTAGGGGAGTGTGAGTGGCGCCACTCCATTCATTGCCGTTTTGTTTCAGGTTCGAAGTGATGAACCCATGTTTCATCGCCTGTAACAATCTTTGACAAGAAATTGTCACCCTCAGCTACATGACGAGCAAGCAATTCCGCACAGATGGTTCTCCTTTGCTCTTTATGGTGTTCGGTTAGACAACGAGGGACCCAGCGGGAACAAACCTTTGAATATCCCAACTGGTGAACAATTGTGACAGCACTACCAACAGAGATGTCAAGTTGAGCACTGAGTTGTTTGATGGTGATCCGTCGATCATCTCGAACGAGTGTGTTCGCACGCTCCGCCATTGCAGGAGTCACAGCTGTGCACGGCCGGCCCGCACGCGGGAGATCAGACAGTCTTGCTTGACCTTGCGGCGATGATGACACACGCTTTGCCCAACGACTCACCGTGCTTTTGTCCACTGCCAGATCACCGTAGACATTCTGCAAGCGCCTATGAATATCTGAGATGCCCTGGTTTTCCGCCAAAAGAAACTCGATCACTGCCCGTTGTTTGCAACGCACATCCGTTACAGACGCCATTTTAACAGCTCCGTACAGCGCTGCCACTTGTCGGAAGTCAATGAAACTATACGAGACGAAGCGGGAATGTTTGAAAATATTCCACAAGAAATTTCCGGTTTTTTCAACCAAAATTCGCTGAGAAAAAAATTGTGTTGCATTACTTATTGAACTGCCCTCGTAAGTCAAAGTAACATGCCTTCTCATTGACGTCAGGCAAAATTAATTCTTTCACTTTCATGGCCTCATCGGATTTAACGTCATTTGCCATGTGAAAAAAAAAATATTGTTCCGATAGTCGTCTTGACTTCTTCATCAATGATCACAACAAAATTTAAAATGAATAGTCCTTTGAATGACTGAAAAACAGTGAAATAGACTGATTGAGTTATGTGCATATTATGGCTTTCTTTCAATTAAATGTCTTATCTGGTGATGATCAAGCGTTTTTGATTTACTTACATTACACCTTCATTTGAAAAAAGTTTAAAACAAACACATTTTCCTTTTGTTTGTAGTAACGCAAATGCTCAATAAGAGTAATCGAACGGTAAACAAAACGTTCTTTTGTCATAAAGTTTTCTCCCTAATGACACAATGGATTCAGTATCGTGTCTAGTTTCCGTCCTCCTCTACAACAGCATTTAGCCGCCGGGGAACACAGGCAACAAGTTTCCGGATGAATCTGTTATTCTGCGACAGATCTTCCCATGAATCATGAACTGCTTCGGAAAGCGATGCCTTGGTTGTTGGTGTAGGTCTTCTACAGCTAATAATTTTCTCCATCTCTGCCCGTACGTGCTCAACAGGATTGAGGTCAGCACCTTTAAGAGGCCAGTCCAGGAGATCGATGTCTCCATTCATTTGAAACCATTGTTTTACACAATTCGCTGTATCGACTGGGGAACGGTCGTGTTGGAATATTATACTGCCTCCCGAAAACCTCTGACGAACAGAAGGAAGCATTATGTTCTCCAGTATTTGGCAGTAGTAATGACTAGCAAGCGGACGGTCCATTTCTCACAAAACGCCACAACCATCTGCTGATATCCATCCCCAAACTGTGACAGAAGTTCGGCCACGCCTTTGCCCCTGATGAACATAGTTTCTGTCAAATCTCGCTCCACGTGGACGATACAGAAAGACAGAACTATTTGTCACAGTAGAAAACACCTTCTGGCCCGTAAATATAACTTGCTCCCAGTATGAAAGTGACTTATTCCTGTATTCCAGAGCGAAGTTTAACCTGGTAGCCCTATGTTGTTCTTTCAACATTTCCATAACCGCGGATTTTCGTCCATGCCTTCCCTTCTCGTTGAGACGTCGTCGTATGGTCGACCTGCTCACGCTTAGCTGAAGGATGTTCCTTATTTTTGTGCAGGTCCTGAATGGGTCGTCATGACTGCGTTGGAGTATACTATTGACTTGACACTCCGTGATAGTCCGTGGACGCCCAGGGTGACGACGTCGGTTGACGGGGCCTTCATCCGCCATCCTCTTTACCCAGAGATGGATCGTAGATTTTCTGTACCCTAGGACACGGGAAATGGCGCTGATACAGTATCCATCTTCATAAAGAGCAAGAATGCGACCTTCATCGAATTCCTTGAGCTGAGACACTGCAGGTAAGAACCTAGTGACAAGGCATTTCCGTCTACACGCTACGAAAAATATTTCATAAATAAGTTCCCATTAAGTATTATTTTGAGTATCATGGCAATTATTTTGTCTCTAATCTTCATACATAGTAATAATGAGATCGTTTTCAGAGATTTAAAGCAGCATGTAGATTCATGTAGTGATTCGGGTCATGGTGCTCTCGTTTAAGCACGCCATACACGTCTGTAACAACACATTCAGCCAGTGGGGGGCAGTCCGCCGTTAGCAGCGGTGGGGTGTAAGGGCGTCGTGCCTGTGTCCCGCCTGTTTTCGTTCCGCGCGCCCGAGTGTTTACTGTTTACCTTCCGCTACAGGGAGTGTCCGGCGTCCGTGTCTCGGTAGTGCCATGGCGCACTCGTACCGCAAGTCCACAATTAAGATTGCACTGACGAAGCATGTGCCATCCTATTTAGTAACTGGCGGCTGCAGAGCCATTGTCATGTACGACGGACAACCGCGTAATTGCGCCAGCTGTGGCCAGGAAGGACATGTCCGATCGGCCTGCATTTAACGCCGATTGACTCAGACACCAGTTGGTGAAGTTCCATCCCCGGCGACACCTACTTCACTCCCCATCACGTATACAACGGCTGCAACCGCAACAGCTGTTCCTGCCCAGGGTCGAAACACCATATTGCAGTCAACGGTCGATAACATATCGCCCTCCACGACGTGATCGGCAGAATTACCTCAGGACGGTGATCAATTGTGCCACCGAGACGAGCCTAAAGAGAAGATGGAAGTCGAACTAGAAATTGTCCCGACTTCTGCCTTCCTACCAATGGAGACCGCGTCAGACGATTGCCGCCCGCACTCTACACAGAACATGTCCGAAAACAACTGTCTCCTCGAAAACGCAACAAACGGCGCCATACGCCATCCGATGATTGTCTGCTTCGGATGTGTGACCCGGACGAAGATCCAGCGTCGGACGACACTCAGGACTCTACCCCCACAACTCACCCTTCCCGTCACGATGCTACGGCAAATAAAGTTTCTGAGCCTCGGACTGACAACACCACTTCTGCTACTGAAAAAAAAAGAAATGGTTCAAATGGCTCTGAGCACTATGGGACTTAACTGCTGAGGTCATCAGTCCCCTAGAACTCAGAACTACTTAAACCTAGCTAACCTAAGGACATCACACACATCCATGCCCGAGGCAGGATTCGAACCTGCAGCCGTAGCGGTCATGCGGTTCCAGACTGTAGCGCCTAGAACCGCTCGTCTGCTACTGAACATGCGCGCGAGCGCTCTACTGACAGCACTAATCAACAGTTACCACTTGCTGCATCTGATTCTTGGGCGCATGATGTCGAGGATGAGCCACAGCGCCAGGAGGATGCCGAGGGCAGAGATGCTCCCTCGGCTGTACCTGGCACCAACCAGCCACAGCCTCTGTGGGGCCGCCCCTGGCGCCCACACCTGGCCTCCTCAACAAGCCAGTTGCCGACCTGGCTGACCAAATATACCGTCTAGCAACGATTAACATCAACAACATACGTGCACGACGTAACCTAGCGATGCTACAGGATCTGCTCAATGCAGCAGACATCGACATTGCGCTCCTTCAATAGCTGTATGTAGCAGACTTCAAAGAACCCTATGGCTACAAGACTTGGGTCTCACATGCGTCGGCCAATGGCAGTGGTGTGGCGATCCTCCTCCGCGAAGGTATACCCGCAGAAGACGTCGAGTATCTCCCTGACGCCAGAGGCATGGCTCCTATTATTCAAGGAGTCAAACTTATTAACATCTATGCCCTGTCAGGGTCTGGCCGGCGTCGCGAACGATCCACCTTCTTCGCTCATACAATCACGCCCTTCCTTATGAGCCATCAGGACGCCTTGATATTCGGAGGGGACATCAACCGTAGCCAAGCACCTAAGGATCAGTTACCATATCATTCTCCCTGTACAGAACTTGCGACAGTTATAAATAATCTTCAACTGGTGGACTCGTGGGAACATGTTTGTGGCGATCGTCCCGGATTTACGAACCACACCAGCCATTCCTCCAGCCGCATCGACCGCATTTACATCTCGCGCTCCATTTCTTTGTTTATTAGGCGACAGTACGGAACTGTATCGAACGCCTTCCGGAAGTCAAGGAAAATAGCATCTACTTGGGAGCCTGTATCTAATATTTTCTGGGTCTCATGAACAAATAAAGCGAGTTGGGTCTCACACGATCGCTGTTTCTGGAATCCATGTTGATTCCTACAGAGTAGATTCCGGGTTTCCAGAAATGACATGATACGCGAGCAAAAAACATGTTCTACAATTCTACAACAGATCGATGTCAGAGATATAGGCCTACAGTTTTGCGCATCTGCTCGACGACCCTTCTTGAAAACTGGAACTACCTGTGCTCTTTTCCAATCATTTGGAAACTTCCACTCCTCTAGAGACTTGCAGTACACGGCTGTTAGAAGGGGGGCAAGTTCTTTCGCGTACTCTGTGTAGAATCGAATTGGTATCTCGTCAGGTCCACTGCACTTTCCTCTGTTGAGTGATTTCAGTTGCTTTTATATTCCTTGGACACATATTTCGATGTCAGCCATTTTTTCGTTCGTGCGAGGATTTAGAGAAGGAACTGCAGTGCGCTCTTCCTCTGTGAAACAGCTTTGGAAAAAGGGGTTTAGTATTTCAGCTTTACTCGTGGCATCCTCTGTTTCAATGCCATTATCATCCTAGAGTGTTTGGATATGCTGTTCCGAGCCACTTACTGATTTAACGCAAGACCAGAACTTCCTACGATTTTCTGTCAAGCTGGTGCATAGAATTTTACTTCCGAATTCACTGAACGCTTCACGCATAGCCCTCCTTACGCTAACTTTGACATCTTTTAGCTTCTGTTTGTCTGAGAGGTTTTGGTTGCGTTTAAATTTGCAGTGAAGCTCTCTTTGGTTTCGCAGTAGTTTCCTAACTTTGTTGTTGAACCACGGTGGGTTTTTCCCGTCCCTCACAGTTTTACTCGGCACGTACCTGTCTAAAACGCATTTTTCGATTGCCATGAACTTTTTCCACAAACACTCAACATTGTCAGTGTCGGAACAGAAATTTTCGTTTTGATCTGTTAGGTAGTCTGAAATCTGCCTCTTATTACTCTTGCTAAACAGATAAACCTTCCTCCCTTTTTTCATATTCCTATTTACTTCCATATTCAGGGATGCGGCAACGGCCTTATGATCACTCATTCCCTGTTCTGCGCTTACAGAGTCGAGACGATGAGCATCACACCAATGAAGACGTGGCCCCGATGGACGATTCCGTGGTGTAAGCACCAGTCTGCACCCCGTCTGAGGTACAACCATCTTCGCATGCACCAGGCGCTGTACCTATGGACGTTGAACAGCAGCTGTGCCAGCACCACTCTTCCACCGCCGACGTGATGCCGACTTCGGACTCCACAAGTACTTCACGGGACGCACACCATCCACGCACCTTTGCGTGGTCTGGCGATGTAGACGACGAAACACCCACCGTTCAGACAGCAGCGAATGCTTCTGCTCCAACCCACGACTGCTAATTGACAGGGTTGCTGGATGGGGATGTGCAGCCTACTGGGACAACACTCCTGTTCGCTGCTGCTCTTCGTGCCTCCATGAGCGTCCTAGTAGTCCCAATTCCAACGACAAGCTTACAGAATTGGCTCCATCAGTGTCAAGACCATTGGCACCCTTGTCAAACTACAATTGCTCCGTGAAATGTTGAGGGCGTCGGACTTCGATATTGCCCTTTTGCAGGAAATTCGCCTGGCGACGTTTCCTAATATCTATGGCTATATGTGTAGTGTTGGCAGAAGAGCCAACACCGTGTTGCTAGAGGAGGCCGAAATGCACGCGTTTAATTACACGCAGACTGGCGTGAGGTCTGGAACAATTAAAGGAGTTGAGTCTAATAAGAAAAGAACGTAGTTCTTGGAATACTTAACTTTAATCCATATTTGGAGTACATCGCTCTTGACTGTACATGCTTCAATATAAATATCAATTGAATACGGCGCCTTGCTAGGTCGTAGCAAATGACGTAGCTGAAGGCTATGCTAACTATCGTCTCGGCAAATAGCGTAATTTGTCAGTGAACCACTGCTATGAACGTCGGCTGTACAACTGGGGCGAGTGCTAGTAAGTCTCTCTAGACCTGCCGTGTGGCGGCGCTCGGTCTGCGATCACTGACAGTGGCGACACGCGGGTCCGACGTATACTAACTAATGGACCGCGGCCGATTTAAATTCTACCACCTAGCAAGTGTGGTGTCTGGCGGTGACACCACAATATGTCCTATCTCACGCCGTGTGCTGACGGAGACAGTGGGACAGCTATTCTTTTAAAGGAAGGCATTGAGGCAGACAACGTTATTTACCTACCTTCGGCTGGGGTCTTGCTGTGACTTTCCACGGTGTTCGAGTACTCAGTGTTTATGCTCCCTCGGGCACGGCCAAGCGACGGGAACGGTCGCGATGTATTCCAAACAGGTCGCTCCTTTGCTTGTCGACCGCTACGACCATATTAATCTTGGCGGCGACTTCAATTGTGTTTTATCTCAGAAGGACTAACATCCCCATTTCACCACATGCCAGGAACTCAAGCTGCTCGTGCATGAACTGAACCTCACCGATACTTGGGACCGCGTGCATGGTGATCGGCCTGGATATACGTCCGTCACCAGCCATTCAGCAAGTCGTCTTGACCGTGTCTACGTTTCCCAAGGAATCGTAACTGCTACGCTCGACGCTGAGTTATGGCCTACCGCCTTTTCCGAACATATCGCCTACATTTGCACTGTTTCGCTCCAGAGGCAGAAGGTGTGGCGCGGGTTTAGGCCTGTGGAAGATGAATGTCGCCCATCTCAAGGATCCGGAATGCAGGCAGGTCGTAGAAACGACGTGGAACAACTGTGTGAGACGCTTTCCAGCGTATGCTTCAGCACTCCGGTGGTGGCTCGACTGCACCGAGCCTGCTTTACGTCGTTCGATGATGGATTACGGTCGCGACAAAATTCTCTGGCAACGACATACCATGGAATACTACACTCCTGGAAATGGAAAAAAGAACACATTGACACCGGTGTGTCAGACCCACCATACTTGCTCCGGACACTGCGAGAGGGCTGTACAAGCAATGATCACACGCACGGCACAGCGGACACACCAGGACCCGCGGTGTTGGCCGTCGAATGGCGCTAGCTGCGCAGCATTTGTGCACCGCCGCCGTCAGTGTCAGCCAGTTTGCCGTGGCATACGGAGCTCCATCGCAGTCTTTAACACTGGTAGCATGCCGCGACAGCGTGGACGTGAACCGTATGTGCAGTTGACGGACTTTGAGCGAGGGCGTATAGTGGGCATGCAGGAGGCCGGGTGGACGGACCGCCGAATTGCTCAACACGTGGGGCGTGAGGTCTCCACAGTACATCGATGTTGTCGCCAGTGGTCGGCGGAAGGTGCACGTGCCCGTCGACCTGGGACCGGACCGCAGCGACGCACGGATGCACGCCAAGACCGTAGGATCCTACGCAGTGCCGTAGGGGACCGCACCGCCACTTCCCAGCAAATTAGGGACACTGTTGCTCCTGGGGTATCGGCGAGGACCATTCGCAACCGTCTCCATGAAGCTGGGCTACGGTCCCGCACACCGTTAGGCCGTCTTCCGCTCACGCCCCAACATCGTGCAGCCCGCCTCCAGTGGTGTCGCGACAGGCGTGAATGGAGGGACGAATGGAGACGTGTCGTCTTCAGCGATGAGAGTCGCTTCTGCCTTGGTGCCAATGATGGTCGTATGCGTGTTTGGCGCCGTGCAGGTGAGCGCCACAATCAGGACTGCATACGACCGAGGCACACAGGGCCAACACCCGGCATCATGGTGTGGGGAGCGATCTCCTTCACTGGCCGTACACCACTGGTGATCGTCGAGGGGACACTGAATAGTGCACGGTACATCCAAACCGTCATCGAACCCATCGTTCTACCATTCCTAGACCGGCAAGGGAACTTGCTGTTCCAACAGGACAATGCACGTCCGCATGTATCCCGTGCCACCCAACGTGCTCTAGAAGGTGTAAGTCAACTACCCTGGCCAGCAAGATCTCCGGATCTGTCCCCTATTGAGCATGTTTGGGACTGGATGAAGCGTCGTCTCACGCGGTCTGCACGTCCAGCACGAACGCTGGTCCAACTGAGGCGCCAGGTGGAAATGGCATGGCAAGCCGTTCCACAGGACTACATCCAGCATCTCTACGATCGTCTCCACGGGAGAATAGCAGCCTGCATTGCTGCGAAAGGTGGATATACACTGTACTAGTGCCGACATTGTGCATGCTCTGTTGCCTGTGTCTATGTGCCTGTGGTTCTGTCAGTGTGATCATGTGATGTATCTGACCTCAGGAATGTGTCAATAAAGTTTCCCCTTCCTGGGACAATGAATTCACGGTGTTCTTATTTCAATTTCCAGGAGTGTATTTCACAATTCTTCGGGAGCTCTCCAACCATGCCCTCTGTTCAACGACAGGTTGAAATTCAACGTATCAAAGCGAAGATCATTTCTCTTATGCGTCACCGCTTTGAAGGCACAATAGTATGCGAAAGATGTCACGATTGTGTACTAGGAGAAGTGTCCGCCCCCGGTAGCTGAGTGGTGCCGGCACGGTAGCTCAGCGTGTTCGGTCAGAGAGCTAGTTAGCGTCTGTAATAAAAAAACTGAGTGAAACGATCAACAAACGAACTTGAACGGATGTCATGTGACGTCCGCAACGACCTAACGCAACGATCAACAACGAATAAAATGAAAAAAAAAAACTAAGGTGGTCAGCGCGACAGACTGTCAAACCTAAGGGCCTGGGTTCGATTCCTGGCTGGGTCGGAGATTTTCTCCGCTCGGGAACTGTGTGCCGTGTTGTCCTAATCATCATCATTTCATCCCCACCGACGCGCAAGTCGCCGAAGTGGCGTCAAATCGAAAGACTTGCACCAGGCGGGCGGTCTACACGACGGGAGGTCCTCGTCACACGCCATTATTATTATACTAGGAGAAGTGTATCGAGAGAAGCAGCGGTGTCGGAGAAAGCTGGTCAACGCCCTCGACATGCCAGATGGTCGTCGATTGACGTCCCAGAGTGACATCGTAAAAGCCTTTGTGGATCACTACAACCTGTTCTATGCAGCAGAGGACCAGAACATAGCGGTAACGACTGATGTCCTCTGTTCCTTGACGGGTAACCTGGATGAAGCTGCTGCGGAGATTCTCACAGCGACAATTACGTCTGATGACGTCGCCGATGCTCTTCATAAGGGTGCGGCGAATAAAGCCCCAGGTCCAGATGGGTTCCCGCTGGAGTTTTACCGCACATTCCACGACATCATCGGCTCACGCTGGACTGCGACGTATGAAGAATTGATGGACCATGACCGTCCCCTCCCATCCGAATTCGTAGAAGGCTTGCTTATCCCGGTCCCCAAGCCATCGGGAGGTTAGGGAGTAGGGCATTATCGGCCGTTGACCATGTTAAATTGTGATTTCAAGATTTTTACCCGGATTCTTCGGCGCGTCATTCATGAAGTCATCGCTCTGGATCAAACGTGCTTTGGTGGTGACAGTAACATTCAGACGGCACTCAGTGGATCCGACCTGCCACCGTCACGGTGCCTTAGTGACAGTGGACTTCGACCACGCCTTTGGTAGAGTGAGTCATGCCTTTCTAGAAAACGTACTCAGAGGGATGGCCTTTCCACACAGGTTTATACACATCGTCTTACGGCTCCTCCAGGGTGCCACGTCGCGAGTGCTGGTCAATGGCCGCGTGGCGGGCCCTGTTAATGTCATGCGGCCGGTCCGTCAAGGATGTCCGCTGTCGATGCTGCTTTTCGCCATCACGCTTGAGCCACAGTTACACGGTTTGAGGAACCGGCTCACAGGGATACCAATGTTGGGGAATGCTTTCATCTGTCGCGCCTATGCAGATGGCGTGGTGTTCTTGGTTCTATCGGAGGATGAAGTGCGAGAGGCACTGGCACGGATCAACCAGTACGGGACTGCTGCGGGCGGCCGTGTGAACCTGACGAAATCTATGCTATGTCTGTCGGTAGAGGTCTTCCAGCAGAGAGTGTGGCTCCATTGCCATTAGTGGACAAGCTCAAATGTTTGGGGATCACTTTCATGCGTGATATACCGCACACGATCTCATTTAACTACAAACGCCTGCTTCAAGCTATCTGCGCGAACGTTCGTGGCAACCTCCTGAGAGCATTGGACATGTTACAAAGGGTGGATTTTGTTAACACTAATCTCGTCACACGACTGCCCCATTTAGCACAGATTTTACCGGCCGCGGTGGTCTCGCGGTTCTAGGCGCGCAGTCCGGAACCGTGCGACTGCTACGGTCGCAGGTTCGAATCCTGTGTGTGATGTCCTTAGGTTAGTTAGGTTTAAGTAGTTCTAAGTTCTAGGGGACTAATGACCACAGCAGTTGAGTCCCATAGTGCTCAGAGCCATTTGAACCATTTGAACAGATTTTACCGATGCCAAAGGCAATGGCACACAGACTTCAGGCGGCGTTCGGCTACTCTGTAAGCGCGTATCTTATCCTCAAAGTCCGCTACGACACGCTGACACTTCCTCCTCGAGATGACGGATCGGCCTTGTCACCGTGCAAGCGAGAGCAGCTGCCCTTTATGTAAGTACGATGGTTAAGTTGTGGACCCGCCGCCGAACCGGATTATCGGGAAGCCTGATTGACGAACTGGCCCCTCCCTCTCGAGTGGCACCCGTTGCAGTAGCCCATATCTTCCTCGCTCTCACATGTCAGGACCTTTTTCATGGAATACAGTTATGTCCATGGCGACTTGCCTAGTACCAGAAACCCTACCGCACGTGATGTTTACCACCTAATGATGAGAAATCATACAAGGAATGTTGTGGAAAGGCGACATCCTACGATCGCAAGGCACGTGGTTTGGCGTTCTGTGCACCGTATCCTCCTCGACAAGAGCGCTCGTGCGACCTGG
The DNA here is from genome assembly GCF_023898315.1 of Schistocerca nitens. Lineage (NCBI taxonomy): Eukaryota > Metazoa > Arthropoda > Insecta > Orthoptera > Acrididae > Schistocerca > Schistocerca nitens. The sequence goes on from NC_064615.1 coordinate 905,957,284, forward strand.
TACCTGGTCGTTAATGGAAAATACATGACACAACATCGTCTACATGCCATAAAAATGACAGATTCACCGCTGTGTCCTCGTTGTTACACGCTTGATACGGACGAACATAGACTGATGTGTTGATCTTCTGCAGAGGTGTGGCAGTTGATTCAGAAGATGCTCGCCTTTCTTCTACATACGGCTCCCCATGTCATTACACCTCAAACTTTCTGTTCCCAGATGAGACATATTTCCCAGGTACGAAGACCAACGCTGTGATCTGGATAAAAGGCCTCTCGATCTCTTATTTGTTCCACGAAGGTGATAAGAGTGTTCTTGATTTTTGGACGTTCCTGCAAAATCGCTTTACTTTTCTCGTGCACCATCCGCGATACCGTCAGTACTATGCCAACTTTTTGGGTAGTGCCTTCTTCGATGCCCCTTGCAGCTGGGGTGTCCCAGGTATGAGACGGTGATTTCAGAGAGATTGTGTAATACCAGGACTCGATCCAATATACCGTCAAATGCAATATTCTTCGTCAAGACGTACCTGGAACATGCCTGACTGCCTTGGGATTCAGTGTGTGCGTCTACCCACAAGATGGCGGGACGCGGATGCCATTTTGTCTGTTCTGCCAGGAGGGCGTTTACTTTAAATTCTATAATTCCCTTTTTATTTTGTTTGCTATTGATGGTAATTACACTTCATAGTTTTTCACCAGGTGAGCGTCCTATGTGGCCTCAACAAATTTATAAAAATAAATAAATAAATAAATTAGTATCATACATGATCTGAAAACAAAAACCTGATATCGAAAATGTATACTTATTTACATTTTCAAGAAATATATTTTTTTTAATTTTATGCAGAAGGTCGTCATTTATTTTAGAACACCAAAGATTTTCATTTTCATTGTCAAAAAAAAATTAAAAGATAGTAGAGCACTTGCCGCGAAAAAAATGCACAAACTCGGTCGCCAGTAAACTAGCAGTAAAAAGTTCATTTAATTTAATTTAGGAATGGTTATTTCGTTCACAGTTATCATATTTAATTTGAATTTCAGACGTTGGAATTCGAATTCAGATCTCTAGGAATGGAACGTATGTGGGTTACAATCCTGCTCCAGCACAAACATATTCACAATTTCATTTTACGCCCTAGCGTGTGAACACTGACCTACCACCGAAAAATAATTCGCATACGTAATGTCAGTTCATTCATAGTCAACAATAACGACAGGTACCGTTATTTCTAGTGCAACATGCGAGCATCTCACTACTGGTGAGCAAGCAGTTGATACTTAACGTCTATTTATGGATGGGAAACAGCGACAGTACGCGCCGGGTTCGATTCCCGGGAAGGCAAAAAAAATTGTACCCTCATCTCATATTGATACAGCTCGCTGTTGGTAAATAAATTCGATTTCTAACATATGATTTTACTTAGTTAAAAATCCGATAACGTGCTGGGTAGAAAATCGCGTCAAAACATTTTAAATCGTAGCACGCCAATTTTCAGCACATGCACACTTGGTTACTTGTGAAGGAGAGTATATTAAACGTCTTTCGTGGTTAGTTAACAGGGCGATAATGGTTTTGATGAAGTAGAAATAATTTCGTCATTTCGTTTCAAGTTCAGATGTGTTAACCAATACTGGTGAAAACCTTTATATTTCACATCCGTTTACGGCTAGTCATCATTGATGATCGTTGAATTGATCAAGTCCCGGGCAGGTGCGAAAGAGTATTTTAGTTAGTACTAGCTACGTGTGCTGAGTTTCTGTCCAGATACAGAACAAAAAATTTCTTCACGAATAATTAGTACAGTGACGTTACTGATTACACTCCATTAATATAGTCGTTTCTATAGAGCGTATACTGCTGTTTATCGCGTTTTCTTTAACTAGTTCCTTTAACCACCAGTTTATGCAGAAGCCAATCGTGACAGGGACATTTAGCAGGTGCGGGAAAACCTTATACAGAGGAAAAATACTTCGAACTGTCATAGACCTTTATTAGTCCAGACATTGTTTCAGAATATCTTGTTCATGCAAACATTTACTTTGCTTAAGGAGTGCTACATAGTTTATGGGCCATAGTTAGCACTTTCAGATTGTAATGGGATGGTAACGCTTTTGAAAATCATTGTAACCTATACAAGCGTTGGGGCTAACTCATCTCTAATTACGTGTTTTTCCAGTTTTTACAGTATCATGGTGTGATGTTACCTAGCACTGATCCCTTAAAGAACAATGTTGTCTAGTGGTCTCTCGTGGTATCCATTTTGTGTAGTCGAACGACTGTACCGCAAAGCGATTAGAGGACCCGCTGGACAGCTACGTTATGTAGGTTGCATGCAAATCAGGCGGATCCCAATTCAGGTCGTTTGGATACTTTTGCGCATGATAGTACATATTCAGATAAGCCAGAACATTAAGACCACCGACTTAATAGCCAGTATGCCTACCTTAAGCATAGATAACAGCGACGACGCGTCGTGACATGGAAGCAATGTAGCCTTGGTAGGTCGCTGGTGGGAGTTGACACAACATCTGCAAAAAAAATGGTTCAAATGGCTCTGAGCACTATGGGACTTAACTTCTGAGGTCATCAGTCCCCTAGAACGTAGAACTACTTAAACCTAACTAACCTAACGACATCACACACATCCATGCCCGAGGCAGGATTCGAACCTGCGACCGTAGCGGTTGCGCGGTTCCAGACTCAAGCGCCTAGAAGCGCTCGGCCACATCGGCCGGCAACATCTGCACACACGAGCGATCTAATTCCCGTACATCCCGGGGAGAGGGGCGATGAGGGGTGACATTACGTTGAATCACATCCGAAATGTGTTCGATCTGGTTCAGATCTGGCTCATCAATTTGGTCTCGATATTATCTTCCTCGAGCGGCTTCATCACACTCTTGGCCTTGTGAAATGGCGTATTATCTTGTTTAAAAATGCCTCTGCCGATAGGGAACGGCGCCCTGAGAGATGGCGCATTATCATGTTGGAAAATGCCTCTGACGTTGTGGAACATGATCGTCATGAAGGGGCGTACGTGGTCTTCACCCAGTGTACGACAATCCTTGGTCGTCATAGTGCCTTGCAAGAGCTCCACTTGGCCTACGGATGAATGACCCCCAGAGCATAAGAAAGCCGCAGCCAGCTTGTCTCCGTCCACAGTCCAGGTATCAAGAAGCTGTTCCGCTGGAAAACGAAGGATTCACACCGTCCCATCGGCAGGATGAAGAAGGTATCGGGATTCATCAGACCATGCAACGCTCTGTCACTGCGCCAATGTCCAGTGCCGATGGCCACCTGCCCATTTCAGTCATAGCTGCCGATGTCACGGTGTTAACATTGAGGCGAGTCGTCAGGTGCGGAGACCCATCATTAGGAGTGTTTGCTGCACTGCACGTTCAGACACACTTGTCGTCTGATCAGAAGTGAAGTCTCATATTAGTTCCGCCATAGTTCGCCACCTGTCCTGTTTTACTAGTCTGCCCAGCTTGCTACGAGCGACATCTGTAATGAGGTGCGGCCGCCCAACCCTACGAGGTTTGCACGTGAATTCACCTCGGCGTTTCAAATGGTTCAAATGGCTCTGAGCACTATGGGACTTAACTTCTAAGGTCATCAGTCCCCTAGAACTTAGAACTACTTAAACCTAACTAACCTAAGGACTTCACACATCCATGCCCGAGGCAGGATTCGAACCTGCGACCGTAGCGGTCGCGCGGTTCCAGACTGTAGCGCCTAGAACCGCTCGGCCACCCCGGCCGGCGCGGCGTTTCAACAACGCCACACACCGTTGGGTGGCTTGCGGAGTATGAATGTAGATGTAGATGTAGAATACAGGAACCTTCCGCAACTGTTTTCACGTGGGAACAGGATTTAATCACCTGGACCAGCACATCACAGGGTCATCGCAAGTGTGAATAGCCTTCGTGGTGACAAAATTTTATTGATCACCGCTGTACATTTCGTAAGAATTATCGCAAAGAACTTGTCTGATGTTTTCGTCTCGTGCAACTACAATACTTGGGGAGGCGTCCTGGTTTCTAACTGTTATTCGCATTCAACTCCATCAAATCGGCGGCAGCAGATGAGCCTTGGAGTGTTTCCAGGCGCCGACGATATCTGCCTTCCTACAGAATGCACCGTGGTTAGTGAGCGGAAAAATTATTGATACTTCTTCGAACCGAGTATTTTCGTCAAGATACCAACACTTTTCACTCGATACTTTTAAACTAACACTTTCACTCGTATCAGTACTTTATAGCAACTATCTTATCAAATGATCCTGAGGTAGAGTCGGCAAAACAAGATCCCTCACAGCTGGAAGCGCCGTTACCGGCATTCAGCTGTGAAATGCAAACGGCTCCAGGCGAAAACAATAGTCGTCTACACACTTGTGATAACACTCAGACGTTGCTACACAAACATGCACAAAATCGCCTTACGTGGCTAGTTGAGACAGATACGTCAATCAGTCGCCTACGATCAGGGTCTTCTTTCACTGACTCTACTATAGAAAGGATTTATTTCATTTTTATTTTTCTCTCATAACTTTGGCATTATGGCTCATTACATTAGTACCCTCAATAAACCTCGTGACTGAGAGAGCAGTGGTCATAAACTTTTAAATATCACCTCTAAAAAACCAAGCCGTGTGTATGAAATTTGGTCAGATCTTATTATGTGACTACAAGCAAAATTACACCAATGCTCATTTGCTTAAAAGCGCAACTCTATGGTTTAAGCAAGCCAGATGACAGCACTGACAGCAGTGTAGTACAGGCAGTGAAAGATGATCACAAAATAAGCACAATAACGCAGATTTGGACAAACTGAAGACAATCTTTTGGCTGCAGTATCCGCCTTACTTGACCGAAGAATCAAAAATACACATTTTCACGATCCCATAGCTTCTTCTAGACCAATGCCCATACCAATAATAAATCTGTTACTCTGTGATTTGAATACACTTCTCCAAAAAGGCTAGACAAATTTTCATGGGGTTTCCAAAGGTAACTTTTAGCATAGCTTGGAGCACCGTATAAGCTTCTTTTCATCAAAATCAGACCACAGAAAAAGGATATGATAATTGAAAGCTTTATCCTTATTAATATTATAAAAGCGAAAGTAACTCTGTTTTGTTACGTTCTCACAACTAACCCGTTGAACCGAATTCCATGAAATTTGGTATGGAGACAGCTTGAACACCGAGGGACAGCACAGACTACCATAGAGAGCGTGCAGTTTATAGAATTCAGTTTATTGAATTGAAGAATATTACGCGAAATAAGGAAAATATCTACTCTTTGAAAACGCTATTTACTCCTTGACTTTTCATCTTGATCCCATATTTCAAAACGCTTTTATTGGCTGATAACTGCTACGTGTTATGATTCAGAGTAACGAACGCGATACTGATACAAACATCAGGGTGTTTAATCCATATTTCTACACTATTTTTTGCACAATGTAGATGTTGTATCATGGACACTGATCAGCCAGAACGTTATGACCACAGACCTACTATCGATATAAACTCGTCCAGGCGATAGCAGTATCATTTTGCGAGGAATGACTGCTAGGCAGACACATTCACCATGCATGTAGTATCAGTGAGCGTGTTGTCCGCGTGTAGAATGGGGAAGGCGCGCGATCTATCTGGATCTGACCGAGAGCAGATTGTGATGGCCAGGAGGCTCGGCACGAGCATTTCGGAAACTGCACAACTCATAGGGTGTTCGAGGAGTGCTGTGGTGAGGGTCTTCAACACGTGGCGAAATCAATGTGAAACCACGTCCAGACGTCGTCGGGTTGGCTGACCAGCTCTCATTACAGATGTTGGACATCGTAGGCTGGGCAGATTGGTAATACAGGACAGCAGCGAACTGTGGCGGAACTAACGTCAGACTTTAATGCTGGGCAGAGTACAGGAGCGTCTGGACATAGTGCACCGAGCATTCCTGCCGATGTGCCTCCGCGGCCGACAACCAATGCATGTGCCACGACATCAGCAACTACGATTGAAATGGACACGTGACCATCGGCACTGGATGTAAGCACAGTGGCAGAGCGTTGCATGGTCTGATGACTCCCGGTATGTTCTTCATTATGCCGATGGGAGGGCGCGAATCCATCGTCTTCCAGGGGAACAGCTCCTTGACACCTGTACTGTGGGATGGAGACAAGCTGGATCTATGAGTCCAGTAGATCTCGTACAAAGCATCATGACAGCCAAGTTGTATCGTACACTGCCTGCAGATCATGTACACCCTTTCATCGCGACATGTTTCCGAAGGCAGTGGCGTTTTTCAACAAGATAATGCGTCATTTCACAAGGCCAGGCGTGTGATGCAGTGGTTAGAGGAACACAGGGGCGAATTCCATTTCATGTGCAGGCCCCAAACTCGCCTGATATGAACCAATCGAACACATCTGAAATGTGGTGGAACGTGGTGTCAGGGTTCATGGCCCATCTCCCCGGAATTTGGGGGAATTAGGTCACTTGTGTGCGCAGATGTGGTGCCTGATCCCTCCAGCGACCCACCAAGGCTTCATTGTTTCCATGCCACGGCACGTCGCCGCTGTTATTCATGCCAAATGTGGACATACCTTCTATTAGTTAAGTGGTCACAATGTTATGGCTGATCATTGTTCAGCCACTTCAGTAGCACAATGCATAGACGTACCCTGCTGTTCACAGGCCCCAGCATGCACTGGTCAGCAGCTATGCTGTGCATGCCGATCCATGGTGCACTGGGACAGCTTGGGAAGTGTGAGAGTAGGGCAGATATAATGAGCTGTGCTTACCCAAACCGACAGACACGTCAGGGCAGTTGATGTCATAGCAAGTACAGTAGCTTATTTACAGCAGCTTACTTATCATAACAAAACTACTGATATGCCTAAACAAGCGCAGTGACAGGTTACAGCTCGACTACAATATGGCTTTTGTCAATATCTAACCTTGCTGCTAACGCTGGCAGCGGGAGCAGCGAACCAGAGACCGATTCTCCAATTGAAACAATATATGACTTCTGGAAACATCACAAGACATTAGGGAAACGGTGTCTGTCTTTTGGAGTATCAACAAACATAAGCCACAGCAATGAAAAGAACAAAATTGAGCAGTCGCTTCTTTGGAACCAAGTCTGGCTGTTCAAAAAAAATGGAATATTCCTTTATTTGGCAACACCTGAGTCACTACTGTGAGCTAATCGTTTCTAGCATATGTAGTCAATCTTTTATACCTATCGACCATTTTTTTACCGTTGTGAGTAATAAAATTTTCTACCTGTCTACCGGTTCCACGGTAAAGGTGATTTACAATCTAAGACAAGGAAAGAAAGGCGACACGAATTAATTATCCGAATAGGGCGGAAATCGGTAGAGGTGACGTGCATGTTCACACAAACAAACTACTGCAATTCCAGAAAAAATTGTAAGATCTACCCAAGAGAAAGAGCTTCACACAGTGAACAGGTCAATAACACGTTATTCCATCTGTGGCCCCTATGCAAACAGCTATTGAGCTGGGCATTGATTGACAGTGTTGCTGGATGTCCTCCTGAGGGATATCGTTCCAAATGCTGTCCAGACTGGTGCTTTAGATCGTCAAAATCCCTCCCTAGCTCGTTGAGTTGCCCTATTCGTAACACTCCAGACGTTCTCAACTGGGGAGTGATCCGGCCACCTTACTGGCCAAGTTAGGGTTTTGCAAGCACGAATACAAGCAGTAGAAACTCTCGCCGCGTGCGGGTGGGCATTTTCTTGCTGAAATATAAGCCCAGGTTGGCATGAAGAGCAACAAAACGGGGCATAGAATATCGTCGATGCACTGCTGTGTTGTAAGGGTGCCGCAGACAAAAATCAACGGGGTCCTGTCACGAAATGAAATGGCACGCCAGACCATCACTCCTGGTTGTCGGACGACAGGCAGGTTGGTATCCCACCGCTGCCTGGGGCGTCTCCAGAGACGCCTATGCTGGTCACCGGGGCTCAGTTCGAAGCGGGAGGGACTCATCACTGAAGACAGTTATACTCCAGTCAATGTGAGTCCAGGCCGAAAGTGCCCGACACCACTGCGAACGGACTCGCTGGTGTACAGAGGTCAACGGTAGTCGGCGCAAGGGGTGCCGTGAGCTCAGCCCCCTTCCTCTGAGTCGCCTCTTGACGATCCTTGTGGCCAAGCACCATTTACACGTCTGATCGCCGCTAATGATAAATCTCTCTGACGACTGCTCGGTCCTCACGCCCTGCCGTCTCTCTACACCGACCGCTTCCTTCTTGAGGCTGTGTTCGGCCACGGTTCGCCCATTCCTGCCAACGTCGTCGAATAACGGAATCGCTCCTATTCAAATCCGAGTGATTCCCCGATTACTCCAACAGGCTTTTTTAAGCTCAGCTACACTCCTCTTTCAAATGCTGACATCTGCGTATACTGTTCAAGCCCATACCTGCGAGCATAGTAACTGTCTAATTGAATGCATGGAATGATATTCGTAAAGACCGTACGCTTTGGTATGGATATGTCCCCTGCATACTATCGTTGCCAGTTGCGCACTGAAATTGCGCTGCAACGTCCCACATTCATCCATCAGTCGCCAAAGTTTACAGATTTCCTTTTGCCGTCTATACTTCCATGAATATTGATTTGTGACCAACTTGCGTAACTCATTCATGGTGCGTCTTTTTTCTTTTCTTAGAGTGTATGGCGTAGGGAAGTAATGTTACTTTCTAAAATGTATAATTTTTATACACTCCTGGAAATGGAAAAAAGAACACATTGACACCGGTGTGTCAGACCCACCATACTTGCTCCGGACACTGCGAGAGGGCTGTACAAGCAATGATCACACGCACGGCACAGCGGACACACCAGGAACCGCGGTGTTGGCCGTCGAATGGCGCTAGCTGCGCAGCATTTGTGCACCGCCGCCGTCAGTGTCAGCCAGTTTGCCGTGGCATACGGAGCTCCATCGCAGTCTTTAACACTGGTAGCATGCCGCGACGGCGTGGACGTGAACCGTATGTGCAGTTGACGGATGTTGAGCGAGGGCGTATAGTTGTCGCCAGTGGTCGGCGGAAGGTGCACGTGCCCGTCGACCTGGGACCGGACCGCAGCGACGCACGGATGCACGCCAAGACCGTAGGATCCTACGCAGTGCCGTAGGGGACCGCACCGCCACTTCCCAGCAAATTAGGGACACTGTTGCTCCTGGGGTATCGGCGAGGACCATTCGCAACCGTCTCCATGAAGCTGGGCTACGGTCCCGCACACCGTTACGCCGTCTTCCGCTCACGCCCCAACATCGTGCAGCCCGCCTCCAGTGGTGTCGCGACAGGCGTGAATGGAGGGACGAATGGAGACGTGTCGTCTTCAGCGATGAGAGTCGCTTCTGCCTTCGTGCCAATGATGGTCGTATGCGTGTTTGGCGCCGTGCAGGTGAGCGCCACAATCAGGACTGCATACGACCGAGGCACACAGGGCCAACACCCGGCATCATGGTGTGGGGAGCGATCTCCTACACTGGCCGTACACCACTGGTGATCGTCGAGGGGACACTGAATAGTGCACGGTACATCCAAACCGTCATCGAACCCATCGTTCTACCATTCCTAGACCGGCAAGGGAACTTGCTGTTCCAACAGGACAATGCACGTCCGCATGTATCCCGTGCCACCCAACGTGCTCTAGAAGGTGTAAGTCAACTACCCTGGCCAGCAAGATCTCCGGATCTGTCCCCCATTGAGCATGTTTGGGACTGGATGAAGCGTCGTCTCACGCGGTCTGCACGTCCAGCACGAACGCTGGTCCAACTGAGGCGCCAGGTGGAAATGGCATGGCAAGCCGTTCCACAGGACTACATCCAGCATCTCTACGATCGTCTCCATGGGAGAATAGCAGCCTGCATTGCTGCGAAAGGTGGATATACACTGTACTAGTGCCGACATTGTGCATGCTCTGTTGCCTGTGTCTATGTGCCTGTGGTTCTGTCAGTGTGATCATGTGATGTATCTGACCCCAGGAATGTGTCAATAAAGTTTCCCCTTCCTGGGACAATGAATTCACGGTGTTCTTATTTCAATTTCCAGGAGTGTAGTTACATTAAGTTATAATGGCTTACCAATATTTCATGTCAAAATTTTATGAAAACCTAATGTCTTAAAACCCCTACTGCCCACCGTGAAAGCTGCAACGCCCACTAGTGGGTGGTAGGGACCACTGGTTTAGAGCAATGACAAGACATGAAGTCCGCAGCTCGTGGCCTAGGGACTAGCGTTGATGCCTCTGGATCAGGGGGTCCCGGGTTCGATTCGCGGCCGAGCTATGTATTTTCTCTACCAAGGGACTGGGTGTTTGTGTTGTCCTCATCATTTCATCATCATCATTTGTGAAAGTGACTAGATTAGATTGTGAAAATAAGATGGACTGTGTAAAAAGTGGGAGTTTTTACGGGCGCTGATGACCGCGCAGTTGAGCGCCCCTCAAACCAAACATCATCAACAAGACTTGAAAGTTTTATTCCACCGGTTCCATATGCTAGCCAACGAGTAGCGACGTCAGTGCTCTCCAAGCGGGTATTTTCAAACCCTGGCAGCATGCAGTCAACGAAACGACTGGATAAAATATTGTTTTTCAATAATTGTACGGAGGAAGAATGAGAAATTTAGCCGGCCGTGGTGACCGAGCGGTTCTAGGCGCTACAGTCTGGAACCGCGCGACCGCTACGGTCGCAGGTTCGAATCCTGCCTCGGGCATGGGTGTGTGTGATGTCCTTAGGTTAGTTAGGTTTAAGTAGTTCTAAGTTATAGGGGCCGATGACCTCAGAAGTTAAGTTCCATAGTGCTCAGAGCCATTTGAACCATTTGAGAAATTTAGGTAAGGTTTCATTTGTGAAATTTATGTTTCCCGGCGAATAACATTTTCGAAGAGATTTCGGGATTCCAGCCGGCCGTCGTAAACCTCACTCCACTGTGGAATGAAATTTACAATGACCGATTCCAACCCCGAAATTTCTTCGAAAGAGATTTAATTTATTTACTTTTGGTTACTATTCTACTGGTCTTCTAACAATGTTATCTGTAATTTCATTTTTCAAGTTCTAATTTTTTTTAAATCGTAATCTGTAATGGAAATAAAAACAATGCTCGGTTTAACGCTTGCATTATTATACTAAAAGTTTGTGAATATCAGCTATTCCTCTCGTTTATAATTAGATTTTAAAGACACAGATGGAGAGATAGGAGTCGATAGACAATATCTACACTAATGTTTTCATGAAAGATGAGTATCGAAATCTCGAATTATCGATAGAGTCTTACGATACTACTCGTAAGTAAAACATCGGTAGTTTTCATTCGATATTCTCGTCCTAGCCGTGGTCGTACTGCAGTGGCGATATAGTACCGTTCCCTGTTGCCCGTAGCAACGATAGGTAGGGGCTGGCGAAGAGGGCGGTATTTCCCCCACTCTGCTCCCCCACGCGTACTCAGACTTCTATCCCCTCCATATCGCCCCCGCCCCCGCCCCCGCCCCTCCCACGCTCGAGCGCCAGCTCTCACTCTCTCTCTCTCTCTCTCTCTGCAGGAATGGGCCTTATCAAAGCCACGTGCTGTAGTTTTACGTGGTCGTTCTCCCTTGTCTCGCTCCTGCCTCACATACCCAGACATTTTACGCTCATGTGTGTTACCAGTAACTGCTCGTAAACCGCATTATCGCCCTGTACGATGGGTCCTTCGTCCTAGTCATGCGCAATACTTTCCACTTGTTTATTTTATGCGTCAAATGCCACTCTTTCCTCAAAGCGTCGATACTCTGCACGTCTTCCTGTAACTCCGTACAATTTTCAGATGTAGTACATTACTAATGACAGGCATTTCGTGTCATCCAAAACTCCTCGTAATACTGCCGTAGACGCATTGCTAGCATTTGATCTTACATTTACCTGCACAAAATAACCGAAGGTCTTTTCGTTAGAAGCTCCTTCTCTGAAAAAAAATGTTACAATACACTGAGCACGTTCAGAGACGGTTGTAGCCCATTCGTCACCGTGCTGTGAGCACTTTCTTCGCACCCCGCCCCCTCCCCCCACCCCCACCCCCAACCAACTGACAAAGTTCAAAGTTAGAATGGCAAGCTCAACCAGCCACATTATTGATATCACATTACTGTTTATGAAAACTGCAACAGCCAGAAGGAATAGTCTGAATAACCTCAAAATCGAAGGATTTACAGAACAGTGGAACCATAACAACTGATTAAGGATTGTATGCACATAGGCTCATCAGTGCCATGTTTAGTGTGACCAGACAGGTCGGTGTTACTCCACACTCACTCGGTACAGAGAGGTCGTGGAACCGTGCAAGCAAATGCCGATATGCCTTGTCGACGCCAGAGGGCGCAATATCATCACGTGACAGAGTTCGAACCAGGCAGAACGATTGGTCTCTGGGAAACGGGTTTATCGCACCATGACATTACGGCTCGTACGTGGAACGCTGGTGCGACGGTGATGTGTGTATGGAACCAGTGGATAGGAGGCCATACACAGCGACTGGCACGTATTGGACCACAAAATGTGACTGCAGCGTGAGGAGACCACCATCTTGCCCGCATGGCCGTAACCAACAAAACAGTTTCGTCCACAGTCTCAGCTCGACGTTGGAGCACGTGTGTGGACATAGCCGCGTGGACGGTTCAACGCCGTTTGTTGACCGCTGGTCTGGAGGCAGACATGCCCTTGCGTCGGCTTCCATAGAGCAGAAACCACCAATACCGCAGACCGTCTTGGGCACGTGAACGCCGTCACTGGGGTACTGACTGGCGAAACATAGTGTTTTCGGACGAGCACTCTTTAACTTGTCTCATAGTGATAGTTATTAGACACTACCATTGCGAACGCAATTGGGCAGACTGCATTGTTGAGTGGCATAGCTGAAAAAATCCAGGTGTAATGGTTTGGGGTACCATTGCGTACAACACACGATCTAGCCTCCTACGTATTGAGGACAATGTTAACAGCAACCTCTTCATCAGACAGCAACCCCCTCCACATGCCGTATTTCAGCAGGACAATGCCCATCCACACGCAGAATGGAATGTACAAACCTCCTTCGAAAAATGACTGGTACCATTACATTCCTAAATCTGCACGTTCGTCTGACATATCACCCATCAAACATGTCTGGGATATAGTCGGTCGGAAATTTCTTCGTTTTGGTCCTCCTGCAACCACCGTCGATGCTGCGTGGATGTGCCTACAAACTGCATGCCGGCGTGTTTCTCAGCACCACATGCAGACATATTTTGATTCCATGCCGCGATGTCTAGAGGCTCTGATTGCATCACGTGTTGGCTTCACACCACACCGGTACTGAATAATCATTGTCAAAGTGCATGTACCGTTATGTAATTCTAATCATTTGCGGTTCGTCATGCCCCTAATCTGTGCAATAAATTCTATTTTAATCAAAGATCTCCTTCTTTGTGTTGCAGTTTTCACAAACAGGACGACATCTTGTTCTAGGATTTATGCAAAAACACGTTTTCTAGAATCCGCATTTATTATAATACACGCAACAGGAAAAATAAAACCGTCCCAGAAAATATTTATAAGACTGACGCGGAACTGACCGCTGTTAATGAAAAAGAGAACTGCTTATCACAGAATATTCGTGAAACTGTGATTTCAGCGGGTCAGTCGGTTGCTGTGAAACGTCTAAGCATGCTCTGTCACAAGTACTTTTCTTGGTCGTTACGTCTGAGAGAGTGAGAAGAGCAGACGTTTTAACTGACCTTAAGAAAGCAGCAGAAAACTGTGCTCACGATAAAATAGTACATGTCGTGGACGAGTGTTATGCGAAGCACATTTTGTGGAAAATGTGTGTTGAACTGCTTGCCGAAGACTTAAAGGCTGGAATCGTTTCGGCAAGCCTGCAACGAAGTGTAATGTAAAAGTGGGTGAGAAACGGTGCAAAACGGGGTCTGCAGAAAATAAAAATCCTAACTATCCGAAAAGAGATCTAACACCAGAAAACATTGCTCCACTGAAGGAAAGCCTGGAAAAGTGTCCTGCCAAATCTCAACGCCGTTTATCTGTACAATCAGGGAGCCGAGAATCTCAACAACTTTTGCCTATTTTCGATACAGATACTGAAAAGATATCGGTCCCGGGACTTCCAAGACCGAATGTTCTAATGGCAAAAAGATATTTTTATATGATATAACAACAATTTAAGAATTTCAATTTTTTTACTGTACTTGAACTTGGTCCTTGCCTAATTTCTTGATTCTACGTCAACTGGAAGTACCGTGTAGGTTTTGATGTATGAGTTTGCGAGTATCAAAGTATGTGACACAAATGGCCGACTCTTTTGAATTCAGTGACTTAGAAACTTAAATTTTTTTATACCACCGAAGAGACCATAGATTAGTAAGGGACATAAATTTGAATTTGATACGCCAATCTATTAACGAGAAAAACTGGCGTCAACAGAAGGACAGACAAACGGGCAGACGGATAAAAAAATTACAAAAATATTTGTTTGTGTTGTATAATTAAACATTAACAATTTTTGCATTTTTTTCCTTTATTTGTACAGTAAATCCTTGAACGGTAAGTATGCTATAGATTTTGATGAGTGGGTTTGCGAGTTTCAAAATATGTTACATAAATTGCCTAATCTTTTGACTGAACTAAGTTAGAAATTAATATTTTTTACATCTCTAAGGGATCATAAACTTTAATATGTGATACAAATTTGAATTTGACACGCCAAGCTGTTCAAGAGAAAAAGGACTCAGCAGACGGACAGACAGAAAGACAGACAAATAAGAAAAGAAGGAAATATACATTTTTGTGTTATATAATTACAATTAAACAATTTTAGGATTATTTCCTTTACTTTCACTGTGAAACATTTCTTCTTGTCAGATTTAGTGAGTCTAAGTCAATGGGAAGTCCCCCTTAGGTTTTGATGAGTGTTTTCGAGTGTACTGAAATACGTAACACAAATGACCGTTTGTTCTGATAGAATTAAGTTAAAAGCTTAAAATTTCTGCACTGCCAAGGGACTGTAGATCTTAATATGGGACATAAATTTGAATTTGATACGTCTCCCCGTTCCCGAGAAAAAGATTTCTTAACAATAGATAGACAGACAGACGCAGTCAAAGGCTTGCCGTAAGGATTCCGTTTTTACAGAAAGAGACGCGGAACCCTAAAAAGACCTACATCTGTCTTCTTGCAAATTTCCTACTGTGCTTAAGTTAAAGCACCTAGAGAACTTTGGGGTATTAAGTTCTGCCTTTGGTTTCTGAGTAAAGTAGAATCACTACTTTTGCATCCTCAGTTCTTCATTTCTTCAGATGAAATCTGGTTCCGCTTGTCAGAGCACGTGAAGTCACATAAAATGCGCCCTTGTACCTCAGAAAATCTCCGTTAGTACTTTGAAGAGCCTCTGCATAATCTCCAGATTGGTGTTTGGTGTGCAATCACCGTGTCTGAATTTTAACACGATTCTTTTGCCAAATTGTTAATGCTAACCGGTATGTCCAGCAACCCCTTAATGGATCAAATGGCTCTAAGCACTATGGGATTTAACGTCTGAGGTTATCAGTCCCCTAGACTTAGAACTACTTAAACCTAACTAACCTAAGGACTTCACACATATCCATGCCCAAGACAGGATTCGAACCTGCGACCGCAGCAGCAGCGCGGTTCCGGACTGAAGCGCACAGAACCGCTCGGCCACAGTGGCCGGCCAGGAACCCCTTAATTCAGGTGCGGATCAACTTACAGAAGGTGAACGACTCTAAGGATATTTTCTGCAAGATGGGGCAATAGAACACATTTCCTTGACAGTCTTGTCACGTGTGCATCTGGTTGAAACTGCGCAGAATACCGTGGATGTGCAGACGGCCTGGGAAGAGCGGTAGTGGTGGAGGTAACGGGCATATGCTGTAGGAGAAATGTAGAGAGGTGGAGGAGATGTTCCGTTCAAAACTGAAGCCTACGCTCACTTTTTTTTTCTTTGTAAAAAAATATTAAGTGATGTATCTCGACAGCCACACTTGCATGGTGGCGACTGAAAAAGGCATGACAACTGTGCTTTGGTTAGTATTTAGAAAGATTTCCATCGAAAATGCTGCGATTTATTTTCGCCTGGTTTGTTGACCATTTGTAACTTTCAGTAAAGCGTCAAGAGAGGTGAATATTGAGTAAAACTTAAAGGTTTGTCTTGTTGCCCTGTTAAGATTTACTTCTTTTGTCAAAACACAGCCGAGTTTACACAATCTCACCTCACTCACATATTGTGCAGGCGCAACTGCGAGAGAATCCTCAGACAGTGGCTTATTACATTTATTACTTAGTTCCTCACTTAATAAACTAAGTAAGACCAGTAGCTTAAGAATAAACACATCCTTGGTATAAAATAAACATGTAATGTCTTCACTTATGTTGTTCCAAAACCCATAGCGTTTCTCGTTTCACCAGCTATTGATGGCACTTAAAAATTACATTATTTCGTCAAAACGTCTGCAGTTAGTGAAATACAACAGTAGATAATGAGGTTTTGCATATCCTTGGTATTATTTTCCCCAATCTTATTGCGATTTACTAAAACCGATTATTAAGTATGTGGAATGTTGTGTATATTTCACTCTGGCTTCATCGCTTGAGCGGAGTGATTGCAAATGTGGGTGCTACGTAAGATCAATTTCTTCGAGACTGGTGACAGTTGGAGACTTCCACTCAAGTCTAAAGAAAAATTCAATATGTTAGCTAAATTTCATACACAGCAACATATTACGTAATATGCACCAACCGCTAGATCATAACTGTAGTGGACTGTTAAGGCAGCCAGTCCACAGTGAAGTAGCCGAAAGGGCACGCGTCAACTCACGCCGTCTGGCGTTAAGTCTGGAACAGGATTCGTAATGAATGTGATAAAGAAAAGAACGTAGCTACTAGAACACTTAACTTTTATATTGTCCTTTGGTATACAGTATTCTGGATGATACAAGTGAGACTATATCTTGAGGTACATGCAACGTTACAAATGGTTAATGGCGCCTTGCTAGGTCGTAGCCATTAACTTAGCTGAAGGCTATTCTAACTGTCTCTCGGCAAATGAGAGAAAGGCTTCGTCAGTGTAGTCGCTAGCAACGTTGTCGTACAACTGGGGCGAGTGCCAGTACGTCTCTCTAGACCTGCCTTGTGGTGGCGCTCGGTCTGCGATCCTGACAGTGGCGACACGCGGGTCCGACATGTACTAATGGACCGCGGCCGATTTAAGCTACCACCTAGCAAGTGTGGTGTCTGGCGGTGACACCACAATACCAACCTCTGTTTTTCATGGCAAACTTTTTAAAATATTGCGCGATGTCTTACTTTCATATAAATATTACAATAAATGTAACCATTAACGAAATGACAGGCACGTCATCATGAAGCTGACATACAAAAGCTGTAAGTAAAGCAAAAATGGATATTTTTTATCGAATAGTTTCTGGAAAATCGTTTGAGAAAGACTGCAGGGTGTGTGCCTCGATTCTGTCATCACCGATCGGCCGAAAAGTGTCAGACAGTGTCGGCCTCCCCTTCTGAATAAATGAATGAACTCGCCCAGAGCTTTGGACGAAAACTGTTCACAACCCATCGGCCACCGTGTCCTGTGTGGACGCTATTCGGTGAGCGAAGGACCATCAGCAGAAGTAGTGTAATCTCCTGGTCACCTTGATCTCTCTTCCTGTGACTTTTACCTCTTCGGTAATTTGAAGGGTCACGTGTACTCAAACAATCCTCGTAGTGTGGAAGAGCTACAGCAGAACATTCAAAATGCTACTGCGGCTGTCCCTCAGAAAGAGCGTCTCACACAGTTTGACAAAACAAGCGCTTCGCTGCTTCGACATCAGTGGTGACAGTTTCCAGCTTCTTGTATAATTGATGAGAAGCTGTCGTATTTCGAAACGTCGCGGTATTTTAACACTGGAAACCCATCTCTTGTGATATTCCATTATACTTCTGCCGTGCATCAGGGATGTTATCAATTCTTGTTCCAATATTTCGGCTGATAAACTTTCAGTCATTCTCAAAGTCAGTCGCTTACAACATTTTTAAATCACTTTACACGATACAGTGGAGTAATCGTGTGTGTGTCAGAAATAACACTGTTGGTAACAAGAGTGTCAGCTATAGATAAATCTTGACGAGTGTAACAGTAAAAGGAAGCAAACGTAGTCAGTGAATCCACGGTGCTTACCAAGTTTTTCGTTCATTATTGTGAATGGCAGATGTTGAAATGCCAGGCAGTGAAGAAAGAGCAAAGTTTCCTCTGAGAGCGCAGAAGTCAAACTAGGGGTTCCCACGATTTGGGTCTAGCTGCAAACTTGAGCAGTCTGTCTGCTAATTGTCTTCGGACAGCTTCCACGGCACTGGTCAGTATCGTAACTTTCCTGTAACTCACGGAATATCCAATGGTAGCACAGTGACGAATAAAAAAAAATCGCAACATCAAGAAAGAGTTGTGGAGCACGAACGAATGTTGGTAGGCACATGAAAGATGACATCTATTCAGATTTCGAGCCACTCTCTTATGTGTGGCACTAGTAGCGCCACTATGAGGATGCGAATCAGGTTTGGTTTAAATATCCGCTGTAACGGTCGTGAGCGTTCGTTACATTTGAGACTGCACGTGGTGAGTTGATGTTAGTCAACAATGCCTTTACAATGACAAAGACGCCATTATCAACACTTGACTGAGTTTGAACGGCATCGTGTTATCACGACCGTTACAGCGGAGCCGGCCGCGGTGGTCTAGCGGTTCTAGGCGCTCAGTCAGGAACCGCGCGACTGCTACGGTCGCAGGTTCGAATCCTGCCTTGGGCATGGATGTGTGTGATGTCCTTAGGTTAGTTAGGTTTAAGTAGTTCTAAGTTCTAGGGGACTTATGACCACAGATGTTGAGTCCCGTAGTGCTCAGAGCCATTTGAACCATTTGAATCGTTACAGCGGATATTTAAACCAAACCTGATTTGCATCCTCATAGTGGCGCTACTAGTGCCACACATAAGCGAGTGGCTAGAAATCTGAATAGACGTCGCCTTTCATGTGCCTACCAACAGCGCAGCACGCGGTGGCCGATAGGTTGTGAACAGTTTTCGTCCAAAGCTCTGGGCCAGTTCATTCGTTTATTTAGAAGGGGAGGCCGACAGTGTCTGACACTTTTCGGCCGATAGGCGATGACAGAATCGCGGCACACGCCCTGCAATCTTTCTCAAACGACTTTCCAGAAACTATTTGGTAAAAAAATCAATTTTTTTTACTTACAGCTTTGTATGTCAGGTTCATGATGACGTGCTCATTATTTCGTTAATGGTTTAAAAAAAAGGTTCAAGTGGCTCTGAGCACTACAAGAAGGTGGATGTTCCTTCTGTGATATTGCAGAAAGACTTGGTAGGAATGCAGCAACTGTGCATGATTTCCGGTAGCAGTGGTCACGGGAATGTTTGATCGCAAGAGGACCAAACTCTGGACTGCCGCGTGACACTACCCAGAGGGAAGAACATCATGTTTGGCATGTAACTTTGGCGCATCACACTTCATCTACTACAGCAATGTGAGTAGCTGTTGGCACCACAGTGACACAACGAACTTGTACAAATCAGTTACTTCAAGGACAGCTCAGAGTCGCTCATTCCTATGACCCCACAGCACCGTCATTTGCTGCTTCAGTAGTGTCAAGTGAGAGCTCATTAGAGGAAGGATGGAGGTCTGTGGTGTTTTCTGATGAAAACTGGTTCTGTCTCGGTGCCAGTGATGGCCGTGTGTTGGTTAGAAGGAAGCTGGTTCTGTCTCATTGCCACTGATGGTCGTTTATTGGTCAGAAGGAGCCAGTTGAGGGAGGCTCTGCAACTAACCTGTCTGCGCGCTAGAGACAGTGGACCTACATCTAGAGTTATGGTCTCGGCTACGATTTCGTATGACGTCAGGAGAACTTTCGTGGTTATCACACGCGTCCTGAATGCAAATTTGTACGTCAATCTGGTGATTTAACCTGTTGTGTTACCAATCATGAACAGCATTCCAGGACGTGTTTTCCAACAGGATAATGCAAGCCCACGTATCGCTGTTGTAACCCAACATGCTCTGCAGAGTGTGAACATGTTGTTTTGGCCTCCTGCATCACCAGATCTGTCTCTAATCTACCACGTATGGGACATCAACGGACGACAACTCCATCGTCATCCATAAACAGCATTAACCGTCCCAGTACTGACAGACCAAGAGCAACAGGCACGGAATTCCATCCCACAAACTGACATCCGACTTCTGTACAACACCAAGGCACGCACGTTTACATGCTTACATGCATGACAGACACTGTCGGCCTCCCCTTCTAAATAAACGAATGAACTGGCCCAGAGCTTTGGACGAAAACTGTTCACAACCCATCGGCCACCGCGTGCTGCGCTGTTGGTAGGCACATGAAAGGCGACGTCTATTCAGATGACGAGTACACGCTTCCGATGTGCGTTCACCGCGATGTCGCCAAACACGGATGCCACTATCATGATGTTGTTAACAGAACCTGGATTCATCCGAAAAAATGACGTTTTGCCATTCATGCACCCAGGTTAGTCGTTGACTAAACCATCGCAGGCGCTCCTGTCTGTGATGCAGCGTCAAGGGTAACCGCAGCCACATTCTCCGAGCTGATAGTCCATGCTGCTGCAAACGTCGTCGAACTGTTCGTGCAGATGGTTGTTGTCTTGCAAACGTCCCCATCTGTTGACTCAGGGATCGAGACGTGGCTGCACGATCCGTTACAGCCATGCTGATAAGATGGCTGTTATCTCGACTGCTAGTGATTCGAGGCCGTTGGGATCCAGCACGGCGTTCCGTATTACCCTCCTGAACCCACCGATTCCATATTCTGCTAACAGTCATTGGATCTCGACCAACGCGAGCAGCAATGTTACGATACGATAAACCGCAATCGCGATAGGCTAAAACCCGACCTTTATCAAAGTCGGAAACGTGATGGTACGCATTTCTCCTCCTTACACGAGGCATCACAACAACGTTTCCCCAGGCAACGCCGGTCAACTGATGTTTGTGTATGAAAAATCGGTTGGAAACGTTCCTCATGTTAGCACGTTGTAGGTGTCGCCACCGGCGCCAATCTTGTGTGAATGCTCTGAAAAGCTAATCGTTTGCATATCACAGCATCTTCTTCGTGTCGGTTAAATTTCGCGTCTGTAGCACGTCATCTTCGTGGTGTAGCAATTTTAATGGCCAGTAGAGTATAGTTTTACCCGTGGAATCACACTACCAGAGCTATAAAACGTCCCGAGACACAGCAATCCGCCGCATTCGTTGTTCAGTCGTGTCTTATTGGTTTCTCTGCAGTTGCTTATTCGTTCTTTGTTAACATGAACACTGGCACAGCAGTCTTCAGCCATAGTAGATAGCTGCTTGCTCTGACCTCCATTACCCTGGAGTCGGACTACTTGCACAGCCGAATGTTGCTACTAATTCGGTCGCGTCGAGAGAACATTGCATCGGCGGACGCCAGAGCTGAGGCCACGCACCAGATGTGTGCATTGATCCTGCACGGCCCGCCCGTGACCGCAGCCATGACTGCCGGGTGAACCTCGACTCGCGCTGCTCGGTCAGTCGGTCGAGCCGCAACGGGGTCCGCCGGGCCGAAAGGTGCCCGCCAGAACCCGAGTCCCCCCGGGCACCCGCGCGGCTCGGCTGCTTGTCAAGTCGCGCGCCCGACAGGCGTTGTTGTGGCAGCAGAACGAAATCTTTGGGGCACGTATGCAAGCAGATATTACTTCGCACAGTATTTACTGACACAGTACTTAACCTCCGGTGTTACATTAACCTCACATCAAATAAATATATACAAATAATGTGGAAACGATGTAAGACTACAATCCTCGAGACAGCTGGACAGGTTTTGGGACACGTGCGGGCTCAAAGCAAATTAGTTTTATGAAGAATGTATGAGAAGAGTAGAAGAGCATAAAATATCACGAATGAAATTAGTTCAGAGAAGAACTAGAGCAAAACTGAATGAGTATAATGAGGAACGCTGTGTAGCTAAGAGGGTTTGCAGACAGAAACAAAGAGCACTAGAAAAGAAAAAACTGGGAGAAACTGAACAGCTAGGAGAAGAGAAGCAAGTACGTGAAACGTACCACAAGATTAAAGAAGAAAAGACCGGGTTTCAAGCCAGAACAACTATATGTAGGAGCAAAGAAGGGGATTTTGATAGGGGAAAGTAATAAAATACTTGACAGATGGACAGAATACTCCAAGATTTATTGAAACCAGAGTAGAAGTATTACAACAAGAAGAACTGGTGGAAATAACTCATTATGGAGCAGAGGTCTTAACATCAGAACCCACACTGGAGAAAGTGATACAAGCCATTAATACCTTAAGAAACAATAAGGCACGTTGAGAAGATCATATCCAGGTGGAACTTCTCAAAAATGATGGGGAAGCACTGTGGAAAACAATATATAATACTGAGGATCTTTGCGGATGATATGGCGTTGATAACCGAAAACTGAACAGACGCAACAATTATGCTTGATCTGTTACAAGAGATTGCTGAAAAGACTAGGCTAAAAATATCCTCTGAAAAAGCCATGTATATAGAGCGCAGACTTAATACAGAAAAGTTTATGAAAACAAAGTTTGAAAAAATTAAAAGAGTTGATAAATTCAAATACCTTGGCAAGTGGATCCAAACCAATGGACTGGACAATACAGCAAATGAAGAAAGAATTAAAAAGTAAGAATTTGCATATAAATTAACACAAACCTACTACAATAAGAAATCAATATCCATGCAAGCGAATATTAGACATTCTAATTCAGTTATTAGGACACAGGCAACATATGTATCAGAGTGCCTAACATTGAATAAGAAACGCGTATTAAGAGAACTAGAAAAAAGAGAGAGAAAAATATTAAGAAAAATTCTAGGTCCTGAGAAAAACAATGAAAATAGGTGGATTAAAAGGAGAAATGAAGATTTATACAAAAACACAGGAAAGATCGCAGATACAATGAGGAAGAGACGGCTAAAATTTTATGGACATTTAAAAAGAATGGAAGAAGCACGAACTGCAAAGAAAATTTTTAATTACGTTAGTAAGCTGAAAAAAAAACTTTAGGATGGATAGAAGCAGTAAAGAAAGATGACCACGAAATAGGTGTTACAGAAGAACTAATACGTGACAGGAATCACTTCAAGCTACTGATAGAAAACGCAAACTATGAAGAAGATGAGCCAAAACCTCGACCCAAGAGAGTGTGGACAGATGAGCAGAGGCGAGCAGTTGCCGAGAAAATGAAGAAGTATTGGGAAGAAAGGAAGAAAAATAAACATCATGAGTCTTAATTTGAATGCGGTCCATAGCTGGCCAAATTCAGAAATTTAAAAAAAATACAATGTAGTGGAAAACGGCTATTGTGTGCCCCATATACAAAAAAGGAGTTATATTAAACTGCCAGAACTACCGAAGAATATCTCTGCTAAATAATAAATATATAGTGTTCTCTAAGATCCTGGCTAGGAGGCTTACTCCCTATGTGGAAGAGAGAATTGGAGACTACCAGAGTGGCTTTAGAAGAAACAGGTCAATAACTGACCAAATATTCACATTATGCATACTGCTTGAAAAATGTTATGAACATTAAATAAACATACACCAGCTTTATATCGATTTTAAACAAGCCTATGATAGCATCTCAAGAGTGGCATTGCGGAGTGTGATGGAAGAGGCTGGAATACCTAAGAATTTCGTTAAACTTACTGTGATGACTTTCAGTGAAACCAATCGTAAAGTAAAAATACACGGCGAAATCTCCAGAGAAGTGGAAGGAGAGAAGGGACTGAGACAGGGTGACAATATCTCCTCACTGCTATTCAACCTCTGCCTAGAAAAAGTCTAAGTCATATATATAGAGTTAAATAGAGGAGGAAGCATCTTTAATCGTTCACTGTAGTGCCTAGCCCACGCAGACGATGTGGCATTACTCGCACGAAACGCTACTGTGCTGGCCGATGCCTATCAACAAATTGAGAAGGGCACAAAGGAATTTGTCCAGGTAGTCAGTGGCGAAAAGACCAAATATTTGGCAATGACCAACCAGCGAAACCTACCATATTTCAGGAGATCCGACAAGGAGTTTCAACGGGTGAGAGCCTTCAAGTACCTCAGACCGACTATCACAGAGACAAATGACATGTGCAGCGAGGTGAAAGCTAGAGTAGTAGCAAGCAACAGATGCTACTTTGCCACATTACCCATGCTTAGGAGCTCACTTCTATCGCGAAAATCTAAAATCCTCATTCACAAAACGATTATAAGACCAGTTGTTATGTATGGTGCCGAGACGTGGACCATGACTGCAAATGAGGGAAGGATCCTTAGCAATCGCGAAGGAAAGGTTCTGCATAAAATATAGGGCGCAATATACGATCAAGAAAGTTGGCTCATCTGTATGAATGCAGACTTAGAACAACTTTCTGAAGAACGTGACATTGTCACTACCATAAAGTAAGAAGACAGCGTTGGGCAGGACACGTGGTCAGAACGGAGGAAGACAGAACATGCAAGAAGATTTTTGATAACAAGGCTGGAGGCAGACGACGGAAGGGACATTCCAGAAATACACTCCTGGAAATTGAAATAAGAACACCGTCAATTCATTGTCCCAGGAAGGGGAAACTTTATTGACACATTCCTGGGGTCAGATACATCACATGATCACACTGACAGAACCACAGGCACATAGACACAGGCAACAGAGCATGCACAATGTCGGCACTAGTACAGTGTATATCCACCTTTCGCAGCAATGCAGGCTGCTATTCTCCCATGGAGACGATCGTAGAGATGCTGGATGTAGTCCTGTGGAACGGCTTGCCATGCCATTTCCACCTGGCGCCTCAGTTGGACCAGCGTTCGTGCTGGACGTGCAGACCGCGTGAGACGACGCTTCATCCAGTCCCAAACATGCTCAATGGGGGACAGATCCGGAGATCTTGCTGGCCAGGGTAGTTGACTTACACCTTCTAGAGCACGTTGGGTGGCACGGGATACATGCGGACGTGCATTGTCCTGTTGGAACAGCAAGTTCCCTTGCCGGTCTAGGAATGGTAGAACGATGGGTTCGATGACGGTTTGGATGTACCGTGCACTATTCAGTGTCCCCTCGACGATCACCAGTGGTGTACGGCCAGTGTAGGAGATCGCTCCCCACACCATGATGCCGGGTGTTGGCCCTGTGTGCCTCGGTCGTATGCAGTCCTGATTGTGGCGCTCACCTGCACGGCGCCAAACACGCATACGACCATCATTGGCACCAAGGCAGAAGCGACTCTCATCGATGAAGACGACACGTCTCCATTCGTCCCTCCATTCACGCCTGTCGCGATACCACTGGAGGCGGGCTGCACGATGTTGGGGCGTGAGCGGAAGACGGCCTAACGGTGTGCGGGACCGTAGCCCAGCTTCATGGAGACGGTTGCGAATGGTCCTCGCCGATACCCCAGGAGCAACAGTGTCCCTAATTTGCTGGGAAGTGGCGGTGCGGTCCCCTACGGTACTGCGTAGGATCCTACGGTCTTGGCGTTAATCCGTGCGTCGCTGCGGTCCGGTCCCAGGTCGACGGGCACGTGCACCTTCCGCCGACCACTGGCGACAACATCGATGTACTGTGGAGACCTCACGCCCCACGTGTTGAGCAATTCGGCGGTACGTCCACCCGGCCTCCCGCATGCCCACTATACGCCCTCGCTCAAAGTCCGTCAAATGCACATACGGTTCACGTCCACGCTGTCGCGGCATGCTACCAGTGTTAAAGACTGCGATGGAGCTCCGTATGCCACGGCAAACTGGCTGACACTGACGGCGGCGGTGCACAAATGCTGCGCAGCTAGCGCCATTCGACGGCCAACACCGGGGTTCCTGGTGTGTCCGCAGTGCCGTGCGTGTGATCATTGCTTGTACAGGCCTCTCGCAGTGTCCGGAGCAAGTATGGTGGGTCTGACACACCGGTGTCAATGTGTTCTTTTTTCCATTTCCAGGAGTGTAGATGGGTAGACGGAATTGAAGAAGACATGAAAAAGTTGGGTGTCAGGGGATGGAGACGGCAAGCCACGGGCCGGATAGAATGGCAGGATATTGTGATGGAGGCCAAGGCCCTTCATGGGCTGTAGAGTCGACAAGTAAGTAAGTTACATTAACCTTCCTTTGTTAACATGGCATTACTTCACACAAGTGGTAATGTGTGGTCCAGTGGATCACCATGATATGTTAATGTTGCCGTATATGTACAATATTAATAACTAGGTTATTTAATACAAATTAATGTAGCGGCAACCATATAAATTGTGAAATTGAATCAATTAATGCTTATTTGAAGAAATAATGCATTTTATAACATTACAAAAATCTACAGTTACGTTTACAACATATAAACTGAATATTCAGTGATTCAACAGTTTTCTTCTCATGACTCATTACAAGTACCATTTAGACACTGATCACAGAGTGTAAGGATATGTTTCATGCACATATGTTTCCCGGAATGATAACAAGTAAATTGAGTTCTTACATCTTTATTGCTGGGCCAGAGGACGCACCTCCTTTTCGCAGCTGGCACTTAACCTTGTGCTAATTTGTCGTTAACAGCAGATGTTGATCCACTCATTTTTGATGCCTTTCGGCGAAAGTCTCTGCGTGAGCAGTTCAATATTGCCTTCTTATTTAGCTGGTCTTGCACCAAGACGAATCCAATTTCCCAAAGAAAATCCTTCCTTACCATTTTAAGCACAAGTATGCGAATTTACACTTACTTGTTCGGCACTATCACGTAACGAAAGTGTTAACGTGGGGTCTAGGAACTTCCCAGCCACTAAATAACTGTCAAACGCTAATAACAATGAGTAGCACATGAATGAAAAACTGGAGACCGGAAATAAACAGATGTGAGAGAGGATTCCTAGACATCTGGCAATGTTGCCAACTTTGTTCACATAAATTTAGCTAAACTAAAAGCGATGGGGGTCTGTCGGACCCCATGTTAATAATTAAGGGTTAAAATAACTGATGGCTGTAATATCAGGAACAATATGGATACTTAAATCTCCTCCTTTGCTAAATCAACGTATTGTTAGGTACATGTAAAAAGCTCAATACCTTACAATGCAGTTAATTTTATAAAATGGTTCAAATGGCTCTGAGCACTATGGGACTTAACATCTGAGGTCATCAGTCCCCTAGAATTTAGAATTACTTAAAACTAACCTAAGGACATCACACACATCCATGCCCGAAGCACGATTCGAACCTGCGACCGTAGCGGTCGCGCGGTTCCAGACTGAAGCGCCTAGAACCGCTCGGCCACACCGGCGGGCAATTTTATAAAAGGTCGTCCTGCTAATTACCGAATTTTTGTAATACTCTATAAGGAAACGGTAAGAATTTAAAAGTTTTTATTGACACAAAGTGAAGTTAGAAGATTACATCAGCCGCGCGGAGTGGCCGTGCGTTTTGAGGCGCCATGTCACGGACTGCGCGGCCTCTCCCGCCGGATGTTCGAGTCCTCCCTCGGGCAAGAGTGTGTTTGTTGTTCTTAGCATAAGTTAGTTTAAGTAGTGTGTAAGTCTAGGGGCCGATGACCTAAGCAGTTTGGTCCCTTAGGAATTCACACACATTTGAACAAGATTACATCACGGCAGAGCTGTTCTCATATTGCACATCCTTTGCTCGTTTTGAAGGCGTCAGTGCTGAGCTTCGTTGTCTGTATGACATGTTGCAAATAACAGATCATGCCTGCATGGAGGACAAATACTTTATATGGCGTAGCTGTCAATAAATTTGATGCATTATTCACATTAGTTAACGTCTTTTGACTATTATATGATCAGACATTGAGGACGTCAGTACTGATGAGATATTTACTTAGTATAGCTAATTAACAGTGCATTTACCTCGTAGTGCAGCACATCTGGAACGTGCTGCTGCATAAACTTCCTCTCTCTCACAAGGGAACCTCCCCATCGCACCCCCCTCAGATTTAGTTATAAATTGACACAGTGGATAGGCCTTGAAAAACTGAACACAGATCAATCGAGAAAACAGGAAGAAGTTGTGTGGAACTATGAAAAAATAAACAAAAAATACAAACTGAGTAGTCCAAGTGTAACATATCTAAAATCTAGGACTATATAACACGAAGAGCGCCGTGGTCCCGTGGTTAGAGTGAGCAACTGCGAAGCGAGAGGTCCTTAGTTCGAGTCCTCCCTCGAGCAAAAACTTTACTTACTTTATTTTCGCAAAGTTACGATCTGACCGTTCATTCATTGACGTCTCTGTTCACTGTAATAAGTTTAGTGTCTGTGTTTTGCAACCGCACCGCAAAACCGTGCGATTAGTAGACGAAAGGACGTGTCTCTCCAATAGGAACCGAAAACATTTGATCGCAAATTCATAGGTCAACCGATTCCTCCACAGGAAAACACTCCTGAAATATTCTATACGACACTGGTGACGGCATGTGCGTCACATTACAGGAATACGTTGTCGACCCACCTAACTTGCACACTTGGCGAATGTGTAAAAAGATTCTTCTACCTTGCCCGATTTAGGTTTTCTTGTGGATGTGATAATCACTCCCAAAAAAGTGATGAAAACATTGAGTTTGTCGCATAAACGGCAACAAATGAATGCAACAGTTCACAGTCGCACAGTTTTCCCTGTGCTCTGTCAAAACAAACGTTTTTAACGTTTTCAAGTTTTTCCGTGTGTAGACCGTCAAATCCTGCACGTGTCCAAGCAAATCTGAACATGTCCTCGAATTTTGGAGAGCAAAGTTGATCATGTCTGAGTGCATGAACTTTGATAATTGTCTGAAAATAAAAAATTAAAACTTTTCACTCGAGGGAGGGTTGAACCAGGGACCTTCCGTTCCGTAGTTGCTCACGGTAACCACGGGACCACGGTGCTCCTCAGTGAACAGGTACGTTTTGTGACATATCTTGCACACGGACTACTCAGTTTGTATATTTTGCCTATTTTTTCATAGTTCCATACAACTTCTTCCTGTTTTCTCGATTGATCTGTGTTCAGTTTTTCATGGCCTATCCCTGTGCCAACTTATAACTAAATCTGAGGGGGGTGCGAAGGGGAGGTTCCCTTGTCAGTTATCGAGAGTTGCTTTAACTGACGCTCTTGTGGTTATAGAAATAATGCAAGCTAATGCATTGAATTTATTTCCATTTTTTCGCTTAAGAGGTTTCGGGCGCTCGCTTTTCAGTAGTGATGCTTCCAGCAAATGTTTGACAACGTTAGGACACACCATCTTCGTTGAATACCATCTCTTATGGGCATTTAAAATATTTAACCAAAATATAAATTTCACTTATAAATGCGCCGTTTTACATATATGGGCGTGCTTACCTTACTGCCCACCACATTCTCAGCGCAGTCTTTCTGTAGCTGGTACACCCGTGACACAAGCAACTACAGCACCGAATCACTGTCAGCTCCCATAACGTTGCCATCTCCTTGAAATACTTCGAGAAAATGAATTAATGTGTCAGCTACCTGGTAATCCCAGCTCCCAAACAAGAGTATTTTTCCGAATTCACGGGAAACTTCAGCGATTTGTTCATGCCGAATAAACACGGAGTTTAGCATGACACACGTATTCCAGCGTGTCTCAATGTGCTGCTTCAAGGTAAACTACAACCGCGAGACTTTCAAGTGACCATTCTTTTTTTAAATAAGTTACGGCATGTTTCGTTGATTACAACGATGGGTGAACATTACGACAACATTCCTGCAATCATTCTTCCTCAAGGGTGTAGAACAGAACAGTGCTGAAGGAGTGGTTGTTGTATGGAAGGCGACAACAGTTCTCCGGGAACTTTTTCACATTTGCCTCTAATCGGTAACAAACGCGAAGTTCAAGAGATGGCTTGTAAATATCCGTAACTTTCTTATGTTACTTACTGTTTCGTCCAGTGCATTTGTAGCACTTTTCTCCAACTAACAAGAACCATGCAACGAAGAGGACCCGCTTTTCGCACTGCAATTCTGACGGTACTGAATACACGATGAGATTAAAATAATGCCTTTTACTGTACGCGTCTGTCCACGTGTCAATTGCACTCCTCACTCGCATCCTCCACATCCCGCAACATTTGGGGTACCACAGCGACACGGTATTTGTCTGCTATTTCTTTTTCACGGCGGGAAATTGTTGGTAGGTGAAGAAGCACATCTCTTACACATGCAGTAGGTTACTATGCTTCTATTTCTGGCAGTGTCTGTGAAAGATCTAGATAGCGCTCTCCTACCCCTCTGAAGAAGGGACACAGATATCGTGTACACATTGTTACACACTTCTCCAGGACAACGGATTCTGCTGACGTCGGAACGTTGCCGCTACTATTGATCTGACTATTAGGAGAAGCTTTGCAGTTATTCAAGTGTCGCAACAGGGTCCACGAGTTTTCCGCAAGTGACAGCAAGTTCTAGTTGCTTTCAGTATGTCGAAGGAGTCTGGCCGCATCGAAAACTTGCAAAATTGGACCGCAAAAGACCTTGCTTGTAGAAAATCACCCAGGAATGTTACAAGGTGTACAACTTTGCTTCCGCCGTTTGCCCATAGGTGGCGACAACGGTAAGTAACGGTCGAAAGAAATACATCGCAGACGTCAGGCAGTTAGCTTGGACATCTATCAACATAACCTCATTCAAACATTAGTCGATTTGTGTCTGCATCATAAAGTTGTTCTTGATTGAAAATGTCAGTTTACGAGCCTAATTCTCGTCATTTGCGGGCGGTGTTACTGTTTAGTTTCAATATGAAGAGAGGAGCGGCTGAGTCTCATCGAATGATAAGGACGCTATTAGTGGAAGAACGTGCCGTGAGTGGTTTCACCGCTTCAGGAATGGTGATTTTAACGTCGTAGACCGGCATAGTGGTGGAAGAGAGAATGTTTTCGAAGATGCAGAATTGGAGACATTGCTGAGTGAAGACTCGTGTCAAACTCAAGAAGAATTGGCACGATTAGTGGAAGTGACACACCAAACCAGTTCAAAACGTCTCTAGGCTATGGGCATGATTCATAAAGAAGGAACTTGGGTCTAGTGCGAGCTGAAACCAAGAGACACTGAACGGCGTTTGTGTGTTTGTGAACAGTGGCTTCAGAGGCAAAAGCGGAAGGTATTTCTGCATCGCATTGTGACGGGGGACGAAAAATGGGTTCATTACGATAACCCCAAACGCAAAAAATCATGGGGATATCCCGGCCATGCTTCGACGTAGAAGGCCAAACCGAATATTCACGACTCCAAAATCACGCTCTGCATCTGGTGGGACCAGCTCGGCGTGGTGTACTATGAGGGGTTAAGACCAAGTGAAACAATCACAGGTGCTCGTTATCGAATGCGTTAATGCGTTTGAGCAGAGCATTAAAAGACAAACGGCCGCAACACAGCGAGAGGCACGATAAAGTGATTTTACAGAACGACAACGCTCAACCCCACGTTGCAAAAGAGGTCAAAAAGTGCTAGGAAACGTTAAACTGGGAAGTCCTACCCCACTCGCCGCATTCTCCAGACATTGTTTCCTCTGGCTATCACCTGTTTAGATCAATGGCGCACGGCCTGGCTGACCAACACTTCCGATCTCATGAAGAAGTTACAAATTGGATCGATTCGTGGGTCGCTTCAAAACATGAACAGTTTTTTCGATGTGGGATTCGTACACTGCCCGAAAGATGGGAGAAAGTAGCGGCCAGCGATGGAAATCACTTTGAATGATACACGTATAACCAATTTGTTTCATTAAAGCCTCAAATTTTGGGGAAAAAACGGCAGAAGCAAAGTTGTACACCTTGTTCATGAAGAAGAATATAAAACGTAAGGTGCAAGAAATTGTTGAAACATTTCGAGACGGCCGGCCGCGATGGCCGAGCGGTTCTAGGCGCTTCAGTCCGGAACCGGGCGACTGCTACGGTCGCAGGTTCGAATCCTGCTCGGGCATGGATGTGTGTGATGTCCTTAGGTTAGTTAGGTTTAAGTAGTTCTAAGTTCTAGGGGACTTTAAAGGAGCTCAGAAAGGCAGAGTCTTTAGAAAGAAGCGGAAAAATGAATGGATTAATTGTATAAACCAATAAAAAGTTGCCTTTACTATGGTAATTATTGTGTTACACATTACAGTGTTACATCCATTATTTTACATTTCAAGTTATTTTTCATTTCATAGGCTCAAGAACAGCCTCTTCCTAGAATATGAAACCTTCACGAGTCCCGTCAGAATGCAGACGATTCAGAAAGATATTGCGATCGCGTGTGGCCCGTCATTCCCGCTTTGCCAGCTCCGTCCGTTTCCCTGTTGCACTCAGCCCTGCTGGCACCCGGGTTGGGCCGGATACCCGGATGAGCCGCGGGCCTCGATGGCGCATCGCGGCTCGCGCCCTCTGCTCCCAGTACAGCGACCACCAGAACGGAGCGGTCGGCCGCAGGTCGATTTCAAAGCGACGTACAGCGTAAGGTTCTTTCATCCTCTCCCCTTACTATACCTCCATGGCTGTAACCGACATAACTGCTTCGTCCACAGTGCTGGTTCCACGTTGGAGCACAGGTACGAACGCAGACGTGTCTGCGGCAACGGTTCGACGTTATCGAATGACGAGGGGATGTGGTACGCGTGCCACTGCGACGGCTTCCACTGTCCGGGAACCACTAACGCCTCAGACTGAACTGGACACGTGAACACAGTCATCGGCGTCCAGAGTGGCAAAACGTATAGAGTATTCGGACGAGTCCCGCCTCAGCTTGTCCAACACTGATTGACGCGTACGTGTTACACGCTACTGTGGTGAGCGCATACGGACAGACACGTATTGTAGAGCAGTATAGCGAACAAACGCCCAGTATGACGGTCTGCGACGCCATTGGCATTAACGTCTTCACCTACATCTACGCCATTACTCTGCTATTCACAATAAAGTGCCTGGCAGAGGGTTCAATGACCCACCTTCAATCTGTCTCTCTACCGTTCCACTCTCGAACGGCACGCGGGAAAAACGAGCACTTACATTTTTCTGTGCGAGCCCTGATTTCTCTTATTTTATCGTCATGATCATTTCTCCCTGTGCAGGTGGTTGCCAACAGTATGTTTTCTCAATCGGAGGAGAAAACTGTTGATTGAAATTTCACAAGAAGATCCCGTCGCAACGAAAAACGCCTTTGTTTTAATGATTGCCACTCCAATTCACGTATCATGTCTGTGAGACTACCTCCCCTATTTCGCGATAATACAAAACGAGCTGCCCTTCTTTGTAGTTTTTCGATGTCATCTGTCAGTCCCACCTGATGCGGATCCCACACCGCACAGTAGTACTCAAGAATAGGGCGGACAAGCGCGGTGTAAGCGGTCTCGTTAGCAGATCTGTTCCACCTTCTAACTGTTCTGCCAATGAAGCGCAGTCTCTGGTTTGCTCCACCCACAACATTATCTATGTGACCGTTCCAATTTAGCTTATTTGTAATTGTAATCCCTAAGTATTTAGTTGAATTTACAGCCTTAAGATTTGTGTGACTTATCGCGTAATCGAAATTTAGCGGATTTCTTTTAGTACTCATGTGAATAACTTCACACTTTTCTTTATTTAGGGTTAACTGCCACTTCTCGCACCATACAGATATCTTATCTAAATCATATTGCAATTCGTTTTGGTCATCTGCTGACGTTACAAGACGGTAAATGACAGCATCGTCTGCAAACAATCTAAAACGGCTACTCAGATTGTCTCCTATGTCGTTAATATTGAACAGGAACAATAGAGGGCCTATAACACTTCCTTGAGGAACGCCGGATATTACTTCTGTTTTACTCGATGACTTTCCGTCTATTACTACGAACTGTGACCCTTCTGATAGGAAATCACGAATCCAGTCGCACAACTGAGGTGACTCTCCGTAGGCACTCAGTTTGGTTAGAAGACGCTTGTGAGGAACGGTGTCAAAAGCCTTCTGGATATCTAAAAATATAGAATCAATTTGACATCCCCTGTCGATAGCACTTATTACTTCATGAGTATAAAGAGCTAGTTGTGTTTCACAAGAACGATATTTTCTGAAACAGGGCTGACTATGTGACAATAAATGTGTCATAATGTTCGAATACAGTATATGTTCCAAAACCCTACTGCAAATCGACGTTAGTGATATAGACCTGTAATTCAGCGGATTACTCCTACTTCCCTTTCTGGGTATTGGTGTGACTTGAGCAATTTCCCAGTATTTAGATACGGATCTTTCTGTGAGCGAGTGGTTGTATGTAATTGCTAAATATAGAGCTATTTTATCAGCATACTCTGAGAGGAACCTGACTGGTATACAATCTGGACCGGAGGCCTTGCCTTTATTAAGTGATTCAAGCTGCTTCGTTACTCCGAGGATATCTGCTTCTATGTTTCTCATCTTGGCAGTTGTTCTTGATTGGAATTCAGGAATATTTACTTCGTCTTCTTTGGTCTCGGCACCTACGCATTGAGGGCAATCTTAAAACCAACCTCTGCATCTGGGAGTTTTAGAATCCGGGGTGCTGCCCCGTCTGCAAGCAGCTATACGTGCATATTTCAGCAGGACAATGTCCAGGCACATGTGGCAAGTAATGTGCAAACTTTCCTCGAAGAACGGTGGGTAGCTTTGCTTTCCTGAACTGCACGGTCGCCTGATATGTCGCAAATCAAACACGTCTGGGGGTGGTCGGTCGGCAACTTGTTGGTTACGGTCTCTTTGCAACCACTGTGAATGCTTTTTGGATGCTCCTACAATCCACGTGGCAGTATACTCCCGAGCAGCATATCCAAAGCTTCTTTGATTCCATGCCCTGACGTGGCGCTTTCACACCATACTGGATTGTCACGGTCAAACTGCATGTACAGTTCCATAAAAACTAAAAATTTGGATATTTCGTGTGCCTCATTTGTGGAATACACTTCATTGTTATTACGTAATTCCTTCTTGGTGTTGCAATTTTCGTAAACACTATTGTATATTTACGAAAGGCGTTCGGCATTGTACTCGTATCACACAGCCGCCTAAAGATCAAAGTTCGATCGTACGGAGTATCTTGACCCATATATAACAGAAGCGATGATTAAAATAAATAACTAAATAAATAAATAAATCCAGGACAGCGAATGTGTAACAGAATCAAAAGCAATAATTGGTGTGTCTCAAGAAAGCGTAACAGGACCTCTAACGCTGTCAGTGTAAAAGGTTTATCAGACAGGATCAGCAGCACTTTTAAGACTGTTCGGTGATATGCGACAGACAATAGCAATTTATCGTCTTTGGACGACCGTGACGAAATGCGGAAAGAGATGGACGAAAATTCCACTTGATATTATGAAAAGTGGTTAATTACAAGACAATGTCCGTAACAAAGAGAAAGAACCCGATAGTGCTGGATTATATGATTAGCAGTAAACTCTGGAGACAGACACACATTCTAAACTGCGTAGTTATACGCTTGTGCTTCCCAATAGAAGTTAAAGAAGGGCCTTTGAATGCCGTCGCTTTTTCGAGTTCCGTACTTCAATCTACAAAAACGGACCCCCTGTAGGATTACTTTTTCAACAAATTCCTTTTTTTCTTTGTTGTCATTTCATCCCCACCCCCCCCACCCACCCCCCACCCCCCACCCCCCCACCCCTTATGGGCATGGGCAGGCTGTCAGCGGGTACAATCTGGCGCTCTTCAGCCACATGAAAGTAAAATTTTTTTAAAACATAGTATAAAAGCTGGAAGTGGCGTTTGACAAAACTAAACGTTCCGTAAAATAAAAAGACAGATCAGCAGATGCATAAGGTAAAATATAAAAGGCTGATTCGGTGATATAGACCCAGATGAATGGGAAAGGGTGTCGCAGACGAATATACAAAACAGATAGACTGTTGCATAAAGTAAAACGGAAAGTTGTTTGATTAAAACAGATACATAGATGAGTGAAGAGATGCGTGGATGTAGAGATGAGTGGATGTAGACTGCCAGGGAGAAGGGTTTCATGGGAATGTAGCATGTAAATGAACTGCGAAGGAGGTGATCAGTGAGGAGGTGGGAAACTAGGGGGTGGGTAGTGTCAGGTTCACTGGTAACGCAGGATGTGTGGAGGTGTTCAAGATGGAAGAATAGGCTCAATAAGTTCGTTTTTTCCCCGGCCAATAAATCAAATATAAGAATGGAAAGAAACAAATCAATTTGTTTACGTTTCTAATACACAATGAAAAATCAGTAAATCCGTATATCCTAGGCAGGTAAATTCAGTGTCAATTTGTATTTGTAACGAGAAGATAGTGGCACTTTAATTCAGTCGCTGACGTAAGCTTCCGAAAACACTTCTGAGGTAAACTATAGAGCCTGTATACAGAGAGAGTGGCTATACGTGAAGTTGCTCGTGATTAGTTGATTAGCTTTGGTGCCATTTTTCTGCCAAACGTCTCTCGCGCTTCCTATGTTCGCCGTGCTTTTGAGTTGAATTGAAGTTCAGAGGACTTTTGGAAACGATTAAAAGGTATTTGAATTATTGAGAGACGTGTTATGCGTTGTGCATGCATGTTCGATTTAGTTGTATATCGTTTTTAGTACGTAATGAGCGTTTGCGATCTTAAATACGAGTTGAAATAATGAAGCGTTTTGTGATGTAGTCGGTAGGCCTACATGTTTGAAGTAAACACGCTAGTAATTGTACAGTATTGTTTTTGACTTCTGTAATTCGTTCTGCAGACGTTCGTAAACAATGCCAGGTTGTGCTGCATTTGGTTGTAAACAACTGCTTACGACTTTCATTTATCTGACGTAATACAGGTACCTTAAAACTTTAGCGTTATGCACTTCCGATACAATATATTTTTTTTATTTCCGTTGCTTTCATAGCAATATGTCTAGTAAACGAACTTTAAAGGAGATAAATGCAAGTAACGACTAAATTTTATAGCCACTGTATCAAATTTTCTTGTGCTGTACGTAGTAGGCTACTATGAGTATATTATAGCTGTAAAGAAAGGCATTTAACGAATGATTTCGCCATATTGTCTTGTGCTTTTGATTCGGTGAGTGTGTAATCCACTACTCCACTACTGGCCATTCAAAAGTCCCGCCCGCAGTTTGACAGAAGAATGGCCGCCGTATCGCCCGGTTGGCCACTCTCTCCCTATACAGGCTTTCTAAGGTAAACAAAATAGAGGCGCCATCTATTCGTTCTTTGGTGTACTACGAAACTAATAGCGCCATCTACTGATTCTTTCGTGTACTACGAAACCAACAGCGCCATCTACCGTTTCTTTGGTATACTACGCCGTGATGCTCGTGTCACTACGGTAAACATCCGAACTACTAAGGTGAGCAGACTTCTAAAACTTTACATTACGATATTGGTTTTTCTGTGAACCAACTTCGTTGAAATACGAGGGTCAGTCAAAAAGTAATGCCTCCTATTTTTTTTTCTACGTTTAATTGTCAGGAAATTTAAATGCAATTACATAGGTTGAAAACCACAACATTGAGGATCATTTTGTCATTTTTCAATGTAATCTCCGCCCATCTCTACAGTTTTGGTCCATCTTTGAACAAGGGCATGTATCCCAGCACGGTAAAAATCACAGCTCTGCTTCCTAAGCCATTGACGCACGGATGTTTTGACGGCCTCCTCATCTTCAAAATGAATCCCACGATGAGCTTCTTTTAGTGGCCCGAACAGATGGAAGTCTGATGGTGCCAGGTCAGGGCTGTATGGGGGATGAGGCAAAACTTCCCATCCAATTTTGACAATCTCGTCAGAGGTGTGACGACTGGTGTGTGGTCTTGCATTGTCATGCAAAAGAAGAACATCTGCCATTGATTTTGTTGGGCGAACTCGCTGAAGACGTGCTTTAAGTTTTTTGAGGTTTGTGACGTATTGAACAGAATTTATTGTGCATCCCTGCTCCAAAAAATCAACCAGAATCACACCCTCTGTATCCCAGAAAACTGTTGCCATAACTTTCCCTGCCGATCGCACAGTTTTGAATTTTTTCTTCCTCGGCGAGCTTGTGTGACGCCACTCCATTGACTGCCTCTTTGATTCGGGTTCAAAAAAATGCACCCATGTTTCGTCCCCGGTCACAATTTTTTTCAGAAACTCATCTCCCTCCAAACGGAAGCGCTGCAAGTGTTGGGAGGCTATTGTTTTCCTTGCCTCTTTATTCTGATCGCTTAACATTCTTGGAACCCACCGTGCACAAACTTTTGAGTACCCCAATTGTTCAATAATCGTGATCACACTGCCTTTACTAAGAGAAATAATGCGACACACTTCATCTGCAGTCACCCGACGGTCACCACGAATGATGTCATCAACTTGCTGAATGTTGTGTGGAGTCACTGCACTCACCGGCCTGCCGCTCCGCTTTTCGTCAGTCAACGGTGTTTGCCCTTCAGCTTCCTTACAACGACGAACCCATCGTCTAACAGTGCTGACATCCACTGTCACAACACCATACACCTTCTTCAGTCTTTCATGAATGCGTATGGGCGTTTCACCTTCTGCATTCAAGAATTCAATCACACAACGCTGTCTCAAACGAACATCGATGTCGGCCATCTTACAAACTTCTGCTGTGCTGCCACCTGTTGACACAGAAAGTTACTACTGCAGTGGATTGCAGAAGAAGGTTTGAGGAATGGCGCCAAATTCAAATTTTTCACTTAACTTAATTTCTTTAAGTAGAAAAAAAATGGGAGGCATTACTTTTTGACCGACCCTCGTAAATCCTATATGTCGCCCCAAGCTACTTCCAAGTTACGTGTGAAAACCCCACGAAAATCCGTCTAGAGTTTTGTAAATTAGCGTGTTCAAACAGACAGACAGAAGAAACGACGGTTTAGAAAAATTTTATAAATTACGATGTCTTTTTTTCTCGTGATCTGATTTTGTTGAAATAATTCCTATAAGTTGCCCCAAGCTACGCCCAAGTTACCTGTGAAAACCCCATGAAAATTCCGAAAAGTTTTGGAAATTTGTGGTAAGGTCTTATGGGACCAAACAGCTGAGTCATCGGTCGCTAAGCTTACACACTACTTAATCCAACTTACGCTAAGGACAACACACACACACACGCCCGAGGGAGGATTCGAACCTCAGACGGGGAGAACCGTGCGGACCGTGACAAGGCGTCCGAGACCGCTCGGCTATCCCTCGCGGCATGAAAATTCATCTAGCAGTTTTGGAGATCAGCATATTCAAACAGGCATACAGACACAAACGACGATTTTACGGTTTTATTATTAGTATAGACATGATACATATTTTGTGGTACTAGTACAAAGTAATATGAAATCAGTAGAGGGAGGGGGGGGGGGAGACAATGGAATACGTAAATCTGTTGCGTGTGCTTTGGGGTAAGTGCGATATGTCTTTAAGACGCGGGCGGGACTTGTTCTAGAGAACTACTTCAGCATTCGGGGTAGGTATCGTGTAGGCCTGAAACTAGATTTAGTAGTAAGTCAGAAGCGTGCTGCTAGGATAGTAAAGTTTCAGTATAGGCCATTGGGAAGCGCAACAGGGACGTTCTGGAAAACTTAAACGGTAATTTGTGCGAGAAAAGTAATGTTCTTCACCTGTAACCCAGCTAAAGTTCAGTGAACTTAACGACGGAAGATTGCGGGGAAATCCAGATTCGAGAGTTAGAGATTGTGTGTATGTCTTGAATCAGCGTAACTCACAGAGCGCCATTTGTCCAAGTACAATGTCTCTTTACATTAATTACTTCTTTGTCGCACCCAATAAGAATATTTTCATTGGCCACAGTTCCTTTCCAGCAGCATCTCGATACTGCAGCCACACTGCAGCCGCTGCAAAATCTGAATAGTGGTGGGTTATTTGACTGCCCACTCGCTGGTGGGACCTTGCATGGCAGATTTTTCCTGTACACTGCCTATGAGGTCCAAGCCATTCGTATTGTGTTGTAGCTTTGGGTCGTAGAACTCTGATATATTGTATACCTTTCTTACACCAACGCTTACGGTCGTCAACAAGTTCACCACCATACAGTGTAGATGATATCAAGTGAATAGATTACTGCCAGAGCATTTTATTATTGTCAACCTGTCATCACACGTGCACCTCCCTAGTCTCATTAGATCTCCATAAATGTTGAACTTTAGTGCCAATGGGCAAACGTCTGGCCACTTTTTCTTCTTCTTTTCCGTATACCTCTGCCTCGCAACGGCGCTGGGTCGGCATGGTAATTAACGGGTTTGACATGGTTAGTTTTAGGGATGGCCGGATGCCCTTCGTCTCACAACACCATTACCACCTCTCCCTCTGCTCCACCCCCACCCCCCACCCACCACCCCCTCTTCGCCCTGGGACGGAATATATCCATCAAAATTGTCTCCGTGTAGTGTTACTCATATAATAGTGATCGAAAGTTTTCTAAATGTTTGTGAATCGTGTGACTGAGATGGGACTTGGGTGCCAGCTCGATTTTCACCTATTGGGACGGGGGAAACTGTAAACCACATCCATACTGGCCGGCAGACCGAGCCTCGTCAATAACCCACAGGGCGGATTCGATCTGGGTCCGGCACATCTCCCGACCCCAGAAGCGGGCTGTCCGGCAGGGTAATAAATGGCTGACCCTGACTGTGTCCTATGGTAGATAACAATACATAAAAACGTAAATTTGTAACATCACTTTCGTCATCAGGTAATGTGAATGAGGCTCATTTCTAATTAAACTATTGTTAAAACTGAACATTGTTCATGCTATGAAACAGTCCCACTGTAATGTCAAAGTATAGGTCGTTGTCGAATGTAGGCACAATAAGTACCATATACGATATTGCAGTGCCTGTTTCATTAAAGGAACTTTGCAACTTGATTCATAATAACACAGGCACTGCAATATCGTATTTATCCGCCGATATCGGGCATGTGACGTGCAAGTAAAATATCTACCCTGTATGGGAACATGCATAATGGATGTACGAGTACAGGTTGGGGACACATGGTTAACGACATATGGAAGTTTGGATCGGCCAGCCGGCACGGCCGGCCGGTGTGGCCGTGCGGTTAAAGGCGCTTCAGTCTGGAACCGCGTGACCGCTACGGTCGCAGGTTCGAATCCTGCCTCGGGCATGGATGTGTGTGATGTCCTTAGGTTAGTTAGGTTTAATTAGTTCTAAGTTCTAGGGGACTAATGACCTCAGAAGTTAAGTCGCATAGTGCTCAGAGCCAGCCGGCACGGTATCTCAGCGTGTTCGGTCAGAGGGTTAGCTGCCCTCTGTAATAAAAAAAAACTGAGGAAATGGATCAACAACGAACTTAAATGGATGTCTTACGACGCCCGCCCAGAGCAGATGCAACGAACAAAAGCGAACAAAATGAGATTAAAAAAAAATATCAAAACGATAAGGTGTCCGTTCGGGATACGCGGGAAACCCGGGTTCGAGACCCGGTCCGGCACAAATTTTCATTGTCGTCATTCCATTCTACAGCTGATGGTTTTCCATATTCGCAATTGCAAATACTTTTAATGCACCGTAAGTACTATGTCGAGCAGCCATGTATTTCTGTAATGTGTTGAAGCAATCACTTGTTCGACAGTGTAGTATACATTAGCATCTTACAACGTATTCATACACGTTGCTTCAAAGTTACTAAAAACTCATAGGAGCTGTTATAAAGCGCATAGAAATTGTCTCATTTTCTGGAAGCCATGGTAATATCGTGATAAACAGCTTTAGTGAACCAGATGCTGCCACCTTTTGGGAACATACAGAATTGAAAATAAGTATTGCACGGAAAACACATGATTAATGTTTGCACTAAAGCTGCGCACTCCTCTGTTAGAAGAAAATAAATGACCGAGCGGTGTAGAGTAGCCCTAGCCAGTCTCTTCGATAACTGCTGGATGTAGAGACAATATTTTAACTATTTGTCTAGCATTAAAGAGGTGCTCCAGCCGTTCTAGCCATTAGCCCTATATGGGAAGGATGGGTAATAATAACAGCACAGCAAACTATCACTGAAGTGCAGTGGAGTAGCCTCCTTCCGATGTGCAAGTGAATAGCTGTTGGGACGGACATAAGGATGGGTAATACTATTAGGATAGCAACTTAAAGACTGAGGAGCTTACAAGCAAGCCTTCACCTACAGTACCATGGAATTCTCAATCATTCAATTTTCGCACGTAGTTCGCTTGGGCAAAGACGTTCTAAATTTAAATTTTTCCTTAGTTTCCTTCGCATGTATTACGTAGTTTTCATGAACATGATGTTTTCTTCTGTCCTGTGCAACTGAAGCACGGGTGACCAGTTTAACGGTTAGTACTTGCAGAGACGAATATGAAGTGACTAACGATGAAAACGTATGCCAAACATGGAACTCCTGCTTAAAGAGAGCATTACTTTAAGCATTAGTGACCAACCCCCGATTCGCACACATAGCCGGACGACTTGCTTATAATACATAATAATATTCACAAACATTACTCATGAATCGGCCTATTAGTGGAACCTGTATTATTAGGGGCAAAAACAATAATGTATACTCGTTATCCCGTGTTGTCTCCCGTTTCCTCTAGTGTAAACGCTTGTTCACTGATACAAGCCAATGGTACAGAACACTGTCGAACTATCTGCGAATGGTCTTTCGCTTGTGTTCGTTTCTATCCGTTGCGGTGTAAGCCAGGCTTTGGATGGCATATACTCTTCACCGAAGTTCCAGCATCAGTTTGAAGAAAGGCAGAACATATAATGGTTATTGACTAATAACAATTGAACGCACATCGCGAAGTCTCAAGTACACAGCACTATTCGCCGTGAAACTAACACGAGTCCCCACCCACCCGGCACAACACAGGTCGTGGCTGCACTCTTGTTAGCCTCCTGACAAGCATTCCACCACTATTATTTCGTAACTCTTCATTAACTATACCTTGAAGTTTTTGTTTCAGTTTGGCTATATTTTAATTCTTGTAATACTTGAGCCAGTAAATGTGGTTTGATGTAAATCGGATGAGAGAAAGAGCCGTAAGATACTGTTCTTACAGTCAGTGCTGCATGGCGAAGCCGTTGGCTGCCAGATGACGTCAGGCGACGTC
The DNA here is from genome assembly GCF_023898315.1 of Schistocerca nitens. Lineage (NCBI taxonomy): Eukaryota > Metazoa > Arthropoda > Insecta > Orthoptera > Acrididae > Schistocerca > Schistocerca nitens. Next base: position 906,000,487 of record NC_064615.1, read on the forward strand.
GACCAATGGGAGCGCATTCGCCCGTAATGATCTCATTTTTACCGCTTGTGATTTACGTGCCCACATATTGCGGATTTCTCCTTCGAGTATCGGCAACGAAACTGCATGTTGTTTAGTCTGACACAAAAAGGCGGTCGTTTTATCTTTATGACACCACTAGCCTTTCCCCAGCATTATTTGTGCTGTTCCATTGCCATTCGTGACAGCACACAAAAAGGAAAGGGAAACTGACGTATTGCCAATAGTATGAGAATTTGAAACAGTCTATTTTGTACTGTCATTTACAGTAAAAATATACTGTTCAGTGTAAATCTTTTATGTATATTAGAAATCAGTTTAAGTCCATATGGAATAATTGGTGTGAGATGGATAAATGTATCTTTAATTCTTACTGCACTCGCAACTAGCACATTAAATAAACTGCGAGCACTGCATGTCGTATGGTAACATACAAGCAACATTTTTGATCCTTTTTAGATTGTCAGTCACCTGATTGATTTAATACGTCCATAACGACTACCCTTCCTTTTTACATTTCGGTGTGCCATAGAAGTTATTCCTCCGTGTATTAACTCATTTCCCAGCTTGCTTTCTTCCAGTTAATATTTTACACACTTCCTTTCTTTACTGATTATGAGGGAAACAACTTCATTTTTTATACTGCCGCTTATGGATGAAACAATTATCTGTTCCTGTAATTCTTACACACTTTCGTAGAGAACAGCAACGTCTTCAGCAAATGTTATCATTGATAGTTTTTCACTCTGAATTTCACTCAACCTTCATGAACGATTGTTTCCTTGATTTCTTCTCCAAAATGTAAGTAGGATAGCACAGGTCTTACGACTTTTTTATCGAGCGCTCCTACTTTAGCCTCTCATTCTTATTGTTCCCACTTGGCTACCGCACGCCTTGTATGTTACTCGTCTTTCTTCAAAGAGTACATCTTCTTTTCTAACGATGTCGAACAACTTGCAACTACTTTGCTTTGGCGGCAGCTTTTTCTAGTTCGACAAATCCTCTGAAAGTGTCCTGGTTGTAATTATGTACAAACAACATCTCTCGTACATTTACCTTTCCTAAAACCACATCAATTGTCATCTAATAGACCCACAACTTTCCGTTTCATTCTTTCGTACATTATTCTGACCGGTAACTTGGGTACATGAGCTGTCTAAATGATTGTACAATAGCTGTGACCCTCATAGCCTCATGGCTAACTTCGCAACTGTATGAACGATAGATCTATTGTTTAATCATAGCTTTACCGACACTTTTTCAAACTCTGACTGACTGACTGTAACAGTGGCGCCCCCGTATCATTCAAAACTAACTTCTTCTACAATGTTAGGAGACAATTCCTTTCTCTTGTAGAGACCCGTTGCACTTACCGTTTACCCACCCAATTCTCTCTGTTCAACTGTTGAATTCGTCTTGCACTCTTAATGAACACACCACAATCTATTCTGACTTTTCCGTATGCCAAATCATAAATTCTACCGACCATTTCTCTTTCGACTGTTTCACATTTTTGGTTCAAATGGCTCTGAGCACTATGGGATTTAACATCTATGGTGATCAGTCCCCTAGAACTTAGAACTACTTAAACCTAACTAACCTAAGGACATCACACAACACCCAGTCATGACGAGGCAGAGAAAATCCCTGACCCGCCGGGAATCGAACCCGGGAACTCGGGCGTGGGAAGCGAGAACGCTACCGCACGACCACGAGCTGCGGACGTTTCACTTTTTTCCCAACAGCAATTTCACTTCCTGCCACTTCCTACTCGTTTCGTTACAAAGCGCCTTGTATCTGTATTCCTTTCATTACTGAACATTTCTACATTTCCTTCGTTGGTCGATGAATTTCATAATTTCTTCTGTATGTATCCAGGGAGCAGAACATAGATGTAGGTAGGACCCCAGTATGGCATGCAGAGGACAGATTTACTTGGGATCCTCTGTATGCGCAATGGTCTAGAGAATACAGATACAGGCAGGACTCATTGTATGCGCTAAGGAGTGCAGAATACAGGTGTAAGTAGGACCTCTGTAAGTACAATAGTACGCAGAGTACAGATTTAGGTATTGTATGCTCAAAAGTATCCGAACGACCAGAATTGCAGTCCGCCCGATTTGTATGCAAAACACATAACGTAATTTTCTTGCAGATCCTCTGCTATCTTCCCGGCACAGACGGTTGACTACACAAAATGGTTACTACAGTAGACCGCTGGATAAAAGTGCTCTGTATGGGCCGGCCGCTGTGGCCGAGCGGTTCTACGCGCTTCAGTCTGGAACCGCGCGACCGCTACTGTCGCAGTTTCTAATCCTGCCTCGGGTGTGGATGTGTGTGATGTCCTTAGATTAATTAGGTTTAAGTAGTTCTAAGTTCTCGGGGACTGATGACCTCAGGTGTTAAGTCCCATAGTGCTCAGAGGCATTTGAACCATTTGAGCTCTGTATGGCTATCATTCCAGATGAAAATTAAGACGACAACAACGAAGATGTCAGAAAAAACATTCTTAGAGATGACACAGTCTTTAACAATTGTAAATTCAATTTTCTTACAATAAGTGACACTTCGAAAAGCATACTTGAAATTACTTGCCAAAAACTTTTGTTCTTGACCCGGACTCGTGAATCCAACCCGACAACTACTGTCCCTATTAACTAACCACGAAAGACCCTAAATGTGCTTCCAATCACAAGTAATAAAGTGTGCGCATGTTTTAATTTGAAATGACGTGGCATAAAGTTTTGTGTTTCAGACTCATCTATTCCAGCACCTAACTAGAATGGTAACCAAGCGCAATCAAATGTTAGATGTAAAAACTTTTCACCAGTAGCGAAATGACTCGAACTGAAATGAGGAGAAGATAAATTTTTGCATTACCGGCGTTCGAAACCGGCACCTATTGTCGTTGGTTTCTAGGCACGAGTATATATTAAATATCTGTTTATTTCACCAGCGGAGATAAGTGTACATATCTGAACTGGACGTAGCGAGATGTAAAATTCGCCGGCCGTAGTGGTCTAGCGGTTCTAGGCGCGCAGTCCGGAACCGCGCGACTGCTACGGTCGCAGGTTCGAATCCTGCCTCGGGCATGGATGTGTGTGATGTCCTTAGGTTAGTTAGGTTTAAGTAGTTCTAAGTTCTAGGGGACTGATGACCACAGATGTTAAGTCCCATAGTGCTCAGAGCCATGTAAAATTCTGTGCTGACTGGGGGTCGAAACCTGCACATATTATCGTTGTTGCCTGCACACGACAAAACCTTAACTGTGGAATTCTTTTTCGCCATCGACTTAGATTGATTTGTTTGAACCTCAAATGGCACGATGAGAATTTCTGTGTCTGACTGGGAGTCGAAATCGGCACCAGTCGTTATTGTTGACAACACACAAAGAGACAGTAAAAATCATAGTTATTTATCAGCTGTAGTTTAGTGTGCTCATGCTACAAATTGAAATTTCACAATAAAACGTCTTGTCTTCGACGAGGATTTGAACACAGACACGTGCCTTTTGTGGAGAACTTGATGAATTTGGAGTCGTGTGGAAACAGCGAAACGGTGGAACTGTGGCGGCCAAAGGGTGTCAAATGCGGCAAAAGGGGGATCTGACTCCGAATCCCAGTCCAGTACAAATGTTTTCGGCATCTAAAGATGAATAACAATAAGCATAAGAAATAAGTGGTCTGTGATCTTACATGTGACTGGCTCATAAATTAAATTTGTGGTCTAGGAAAGCTTACTGCTGGCAGCGTTTAAACTTGCCACGACTTCCACCTCTGTCACGGCCCGACCTGCACCAATTCCGCTGCAGTAGGTAGTGAAGGGACTTCATGGTTAATGTGGATTTGGAACCACATTGCAAACCTACGTTATTCAACTGAGGTACCCAGATGTCTAGATGGTCTGTTCGTGCTGGTTAACAATGGTTGCCTGATATGTGAATTGAACCCAGACCTTAAGCAGATGAAGTTAGCATCATTCCAACAGATCTCCAAACTACACGTAGCGGTTGCTCATGATTTTACCGTAACAAAGCGTTATCCACACTAGCCGGAAATTCTAATCCCATGCAGTTCGATTACAGCCTGTTCAAAACATTCATATCCTTGTTCGTCACTTTGATGAGTGACTTTTTTACAGTTTACCAATATGGAACACCCGATTACTGAAAAATGTGATGAACTGCGTTCATTTAACCTTCGTCAAACTCTTGCAGTCATTGGGCAACTTTGGGGAAAAAAGAATGGGAGTAGCCTCAGACTTGATGGATAGTTTTATTACTTTTTTTAATCCATAATGGATTTCGAGACTTCACGTCTCATCTTCAGACGTACCTCTGCACGTAGTAATTTTTTCCCAAATTTACGTACATCATTACATTTACAACATAACAGTATTTCTCATAAAGTACGTGTTACAAACATCCAGTCCACCAGTCCTAAAGTTAAGTCGAAGTTCTCGTGTTTAAATCATAATATATAGACGTTATCATTTGTAGCTCATGTGTTCCCCATTATCATGTACTGTTGGCATCTACCTATTCTTTTAATATGAAGGAACCTTTACAGCCGGCCGGAGTGGCCGAGCGGTTCTAGGCACTTCAGTCTGGAACCGCGCGACCGCTACGGTAGCAGGTTCGAATCCTGCCTCGGGCGTGGATGTGTGTGATGTCCTTAGGGTAGTTAGGTTTAAGTAGTTCTAAGTTACAGGGGACTGATGAACTCAGACGTTACGCCCCATAGTCCTCAGAGCCATTTGAACCTTTTTTTTTTTTTTTTTTAACCTTTACAGTAGCTGCCTCTGATACCAAATGCGCACGTTCGACTTGATTTCGTAATCACTGAAATCAAATCGTATAACAGCCAGCATCACGATCCGGCAATTTTTGCAGGAAATGTTGTTTTCTGCTTGAGCTTCTGTGGTGCTATGTGTATTTATGGTCTAGCGGCAGATCTGGCACAGTGTAAATGCAAAATCGAACACACTATTTTATTTATTTGTTTATACCGCATTTCGTCTCATATAATTAGGTAGCAAGGGTGTAGTGATCTTTCCTACTGCAGCATATCATCAGGAGGTACACTCCTGGAAATTGAAATAAGAACACCGTGAATTCATTGTCCCAGGAAGGGGAAACTTTATTGACACATTCCTGTGGTCAGATACATCACATGATCACACTGACAGAACCACAGGCACATAGACACAGGCAACAGAGCATGCACAATGTCGGCACTAGTACAGTGTATATCCACCTTTCGCAGCAATGCAGGCTGCTATTCTCCCATGGAGATGATCGTAGAGATGCTGGATGTAGTCCTGTGGAACGGCTTGCCATGCCATTTCCACCTGGCGCCTCAGTTGGACCAGCGTTCGTGCTGGACGTGCAGACCGCGTGAGACGACGCTTCATCCAGTCCCAAACATGCTCAATGGGGGACAGATCCGGAGATCTTGCTGGCCAGGGTAGTTGACTTACACCTTCTAGAGCACGTTGGGTGGCACGGGATACATGCGGACGTGCATTGTCCTGTTGGAACAGCAAGTTCCCTTGCCGGCCTAGGAATGGTAGAACGATGGGTTCGATGACGGTTTGGATGTACCGTGCACTATTCAGTGTCCCCTCGACGATCACCAGTGGTGTACGGCCAGTGTAGGAGATCGCTCCCCACACCATGATGCCGGGTGTTGGCCCTGTGTGCCTCGGTCGTATGCAGTCCTGATTGTGGCGCTCACCTGCACGGCGCCAAACACGCATACGACCATCATTGGCACCAAGGCAGAAGCGACTCTCATCGCTGAAGACGACACGTCTCCATTCGTCCCTCCATTCACGCCTGTCGCGACACCACTGGAGGCGGGCTGCACGATGTTGGGGCGTGAGCGGAAGACGGCCTAACGGTGTGCGGGACCGTAGCCCAGCTTCATGGAGACGGTTGCGAATGGTCCTCGCCGATACCCCAGGAGCAACAGTGTCCCTAATTTGCTGGGAAGTGGCGGTGCGGTCCCTTACGGCACTGCGTAGGATCCTACGGTCTTGGCGTGCATCCGTGCGTCGCTGCGGTCCGGTCCCAGGTCGACGGGCACGTGCACCTTCCGCAGACCACTGGCGACAACATCGATGTACTGTGGAGACCTCACGCCCCACGTGTTGAGCAATTCGGCGGTACGTCCACCCGGCCTCCCGCATGCCCACTATACGGCCTCGCTCGTAGTCCGTCAACTGCACATACGGTTCACGTCCACGCTGTCGCGGCATGCTACCAGTGTTAAAGACTGCGATGGAGCTCCGTATGCCACGGCAAACTGGCTGACACTGACGGCGGCGGTGCACAAATGCTGCGCAGCTAGCGCCATTCGACGGCCAACACCGCGGTTCCTGGTGTGTCCGCTGTGCCCTGCGTGTGATCATTGCTTGTACAGGCCTCTCGCAGTGTCCGGAGCAAGTATGGTGGGTCTGACACACCGGTGTCAATGTGTTCTTTTTTCCATTTCCAGGAGTGTAGTTGATCCATATAGCCTACGAGAGCAAAATTTACTTGAAAAAAGTAGGTGAGTGGAAAAGTTCGTGGAGATTCTGTTTGAAGTGTTGTTATGCAGATTACTATAAGTATAATTATCAATCATCATTTTTTATTTGAGGTTTTAAGTTATTTTTATGGTAACTTATTGATTGTTGCACATTTGAAGGCTATGAGGATAGTTATGTAAGCAATAGGAAACATAACGTGGAACGGGAACAAAGTCTAATATTTGTGGAATTTCGTTCCCTTTGTATTTGAGAGAGAGCTGCAGGCAGTGGAGGCAGCTGGAAATATTTGTGCCGTGTATGAGGTAAGCCTGTAGAAGAAATCACGTCAGATAAAGGTTTTCAGTTTCAAGTAGGATCGTTTCGACATTGAGGAACGCCAATGGTCTTTGATAAGTGACGCTTTTACAGTTTACCAATATGGCCCACCCGATTACTGACAAATATGATAAACTGCGTTCATTTAACCTTTGTCAAACACTTGCATTTGGTGGGCAACGTTGGGGAAAAGAGAAATAAGGGGAGTAGCCTCAGACTAGACGGATGGTTTTGCAACTTTTTTTAAAATCCATAATGGATTTCTAGATTTCACGTCTCATCTTCAGACGCACCTGTGCACATAGTAATTTTTTTCCCAAATTTACGCACATCGTTACAAATACAACATAACAGTATTTCTTGTAAAGTACGTGTTACAAATATCCAGTCCAGCAGTCCTAAGGTTAAGCCAGAGTTCTCATGTTTAAATCATAATATATATACATTATAATTTGTACCTTATGTGTTCCCCATTATGTACTGTTGGCATCTATCTGTTCTTTTAATATTAAGGTACCTTTAAAGCGCGAATATAAACCATTCATGCAATTGAAACCAGTACGACAAACTGTGAAGCACAATGACGCAATAAAGTACCAATCGGTGCCACCTAACCCGCTTAAATGTGATCTTTGAGGTATGTGATAGTGATAATGTCAAAGGTATACCAACAGTTACCGGAATGACAAGGAAGCATTAACACTACACAGTATAGTCATCCCATACCACGTACCTAATACAGTTTATCGTAGGTATACATTCAATTCTATGGCAGTAAGTCAAAAAAAATCTATGGCAGTAAGTCAAAAAGAAATTATATGGCAGTAAGTAAGGAAAAAATGAATTAGTTTCTGTAATTGTGTTGACAGAGGCTCGTACGATTATGTGTATCCTGCTACTATCCCTATCGCCTACAATCCCATGGAAGTCACTTTGAACATTATAGTGACGTGCGTGCATTGTAGTTCTTTACTGTGTTCCAGGACGATTTGTTGTTGTTGCACGGACACCATCCATTTCCGGAAACATTTTTGTAGGATATTTTTCCCTCCATTTTCAATCAGGAGTCAGGAACCCGTCTCTGAAGTTCGTCGGTTTTATTAATGCTCATCGGCGGACGGTGTGGCCGAGCGGTTCTAGGCGCTACAGTCCTGAACCGTGAGACCGCTACGGTCGCAGGTTCGAATCCTGCCTCGGGTATGGATGTGTGTGATGTCCTGAGGTTAGTTAGGTTTAAGTAGTTCTAAGTTCTAGGGGACTGATGACCTCAGCAGTTAGGTCCCATAGTGCTCAGAGCCATTTGAAACATTTATATATATGGGAGTAACGGTGTTCTCTGAAACAGAAGCAATCTATAATGGCAGCTGTCTGGCAGCCTACTCGAAAAAAGTAATAAGTAAAAAGTAATGCCATACAAACTAATATGAGCCAGATATATTTTTACTTGTTCTCTTGGCTAGTACCGTTACCACATGGTTTGGTAAGTCACAGGCAGGAATGGTAGAAGTAGTTACTATACTATGATTATTTGTTTGGACTGCAAGAGGAAAAGTGGTTAACGCCACACCTAATCAGACCAATTTTGTATTCAAAAAAAGAAAAAGGTGCGTCAGAATAAGTGCAAAAAGTTACGTTTTAGGAAGGGTGAAAGGTCACAGTTTTTAAATTTTTCATCTTTAGTTCCAGGGGGTACTGAAACGAGATTGTTGAAATTCGTCCTGCTCTAGCCCGCCTGGTATTTCCTTCTTATTCATCACAAGCATTAATTCGGCAACGTGATATGCAGATTTTCTTTTTGATGTGTAATGTGTGCTTACTATGGGGCTCCGTTCATGTAGGGCAGAAAGGATGATTGTAATTTTGTTTGTAAATTTGTCTGCAGTTAGTGGGCAAAAGAATAGAGCTGTGGCCAGGAATTCCGTATGGACAGCTTGAGGAAAGGTCAGGTCAGGGCCACAGACAAAGATGCGTTATTCCGTGCCAGGGCTCTAGAAACCGAACGCGACCTTGGCCTTTGTGTTGGGCGACTGGACGCAGTGCTGTTTCTACCGTTAGGCAAGACTAGGCGGCCACCTAGGACGGCAAAATTTTAGGAGCGGCAAAAGAATGAAAAAAATAATTTCAAATCGAAGGAACTGAGGAGAAAGCACGGAAATTAGGTAACTGTCCCCAGAAAATGAGAACGTTTGGACACCTTGGTTTAATCATTAAAAGAATAATGGGGGATTTGCATTGTTGTGCCGTTGGATGTTGGTGGTACTGATGGAGTGGGGGGGGGGGGGGGGTGACCAATGGTAGTGAATAAGAGAGGGCGTAATTTTTCAGTTCTTGGCTAGGGTGGAAAAACACCTAGCAATGGTCCTGACTGGACCTCAGGCCTAAACAGCTAGCGACTCCAGGCGACCTAGCATGATACATTTGGTTCATAGCGTGGAAGGCGCGTAACGCCACCATTAAGAGCCAACTCTATACTACGCAGATGCACTGCTGACGCCGCTATTAAAAGTTAGTCCAAGTTTAGTTCTGGAGCGAAAGCCAAGTCGAGTTCCGAATTTGTCACCATTCACAAAGCGTAGGGACTCTTGTCTTACCATTCGCCAGAATTCGCGGTTTTCCAAAATTGAACATGTACAGTACTGGCCATTAAAATTGCTACACCACGAAGACGACGTGATACAGACGCGAAATTTAACCGACAGGAAGAAGATGCTGTGATATTCAAATGATTAGCTTTTCAGAGCGTTCACATAAGGTTGGCGCCGGTGGAAACTCCTACAACGTGCTGACATGAGGAAGTTTTCCAACCAATCTCTCATACACAAACATCAGTTGACCGGCGTTGCCTGGTGAAACGTTGTTGTGATGCCTCGTGTAGGGAGGAGAAATGCTTACCATCACGTTTCCGACTTTGATGAAGGTCGGATTGTAACCTATTGCGATTGCGGTTTATCGTATCGCGACATTGCTGCTCGGATTGGTCGAGATCCAATGACTGTTACCAGAACATGGAATCGGTGGGTGCAGCAGGGTAAAACAAGAACGCCGTGCTGGATCCCAACGGTCTCGTATCACTAGCAGTCGAGATGACAGGCATCTTATCCGCATGGCTGTAACGGATCGTGCAGCCACGTCTCGATCCCTGAGTCAACAGATGGGGACGTTTTCAAGACAACAACCATCTGCACCAAGAGTTCGACGACGTTTGCACCAGCATGGACTACCAGCTCGGAGACCATGGCTGCGGTTACCCTTGAAGCTGCATCACAGACAGGAGCGCCTGCGATGGTGTACTCTACGACGAACTTGGGTGCACGAATGGCAAAACGTCATTTTTTCGCATGAATGCAGGTTCTGTTTACAGCATCATGATGGTCGCATCCGTGTTTGGCGACATCGCGGTGAACGCACATTGGAAGCATGTATTCGTCATCGTCATACTGGCGTATCACCCGGCGTGATGGTATGGGGTGCCATTGGTTACACGTCTCGGTCACCTCTTGTTCGCATTGACGGCACTTTGAACAGTGGACGTTACATTTCAGATGTGTTGCGACCCGTTGCTCTAACCTTCATTCGATCCCTGCGAAACCCTACATTTCAGCAGGATAATGCACGACCGCAGGTTGCAGGTCCTGTGCGGGCCTTTCTGGATACAGAAAATGTTCGACTGCTGCCCTGACCAGCACATTCTCCAGATGTCTCACCAATTGAAAACGTCTGGTCAATGGTGGCCGAGTAACTGGTTCGTCGCAATACGCCAGTCACTACTCTCGATGAACTGTGGTATCGTGTTGAAGTTGTATGGGCAGCTGTACCTGTGCACACCATCCAAGCTCTGTTTGACTCAATGCCCAAGCGTATCAAGGCCGTTATTACGGCCAGAGGTTTTTGTTCTGGGTACTGATTTCTCAGGACCTATGCACCCAAATTGCGTGAAAATGTAATCTCATATCAGTTCTAGTATAATATATTTGTCCAATGAATACCCGTTTATCATCTGCATTTCTTCTTGGTGTAGCATGTTTAATGGCCAGTAGTGTAATTCTGCATAATGAGACGGAGTTCACACTGGCCGAGGTAGAGATAATCCATCAGAGTGGCTTACGTAGAACTTTGGTGGCATCTCGAGGGCAGAAGCGGCAAAGCACAAGTTATTAAGATTCGCATTCTGATTTTTAGTTTCAGTCACATTCCGCTACGATGCCGATTCGCGGTCTCATTGTGATGCTATTCGCATTCAGATTTTAGTATCATGTGCACCCAGACTTATATTCCATTCTGACTCTTCCTGATTCTCTTCGGGTTCTGATTAGGGTTCGCTATTCTACAGACGCGAGACTGCTATTGGCAGCGGAGGCATGCATCGAACCTGCGCGGCCCGTCCGGGGCCGTAGCCTTGGCTGCAGGGTGAGCCACGACTCGCGCTGCCCAGTGCAGCCGGGCGAGCCGCACCTGGGCCCGCTGGGTTGAGCCGCGCCCCGCCAGAACCCGAGTCCGCCCGGGCGAGCGTGCGGCGAACACCGACTCAAAGGAAGGCCTCGGCGCTTGTTCGCGACGTCACGTCAGCTAGGCACGGCGAACGCCAGGGCTGTTGCAGGCATACTCATAATGGTGGTGTCTCCTTCCCTGACACAGGAAAATGTGAAACTATTGGCGGTAGTTGACCAACACACATTGTTCTGAGAGATTTCTGCAATCAATTAATTGTGCAATTAATTACACTTCTTAACAAATAGTGTACTCCGGAACTTAAATTTCCACCTGTTTTAAGGATTGACATACAAAAACAACTTCGTGGTCCAGCAGCGACAGAATTCGTGCTTCTTTGCCTTATTTGTAAATCTGAGGAAGTTACGTTTGTACTGGGTTGCTTTTACAAGAAACTGTGAACATATTGGTGCTCTTCTTTAGGTATCTTGGTTAACTATGGGGTGAGGAGCACTGAATCTTAATGAAATATCTTGCAACTGTACACGTTGGGGGAGTGGGTGGGGGACAGAAGAAGAGGCAAAAGAGAGATACTTGTTTCATCAAACAAATTTTTTTTTATCTTACAAGTTTCTCCTTTCAGTTGCAAGAGGGGAATATTTATCTTTTCTAGTGTGCACGTTTAAAAAAGTTTTAGCTCAGCAGTATTTTTCGAAGTATGAAGCTATTTTGTTTCCTGTTTAGAATTCCTTTCGTTGAAAACGACTGTAATCTAATGACTGGCAACAGTTGGACATTTACACATGTAAATTAGTTCACATTTCCAGTGACGATGTCAAACAAAAGTAAATAAATAAATAAAAGATACGAGTTCATTGTAAGGGGGTTGGGTCAAGTTTCGATAAGAAAATGAACAAGTAAATATAGTTACTTGAATGTAAAATTTCCGAAGCTTGCAATGGGGCAAAGCATCTTTTCATGTTGATCCACGTTTGTTTCTACAGGATTCAGTAATACAGAACTATGGTCTTCATTTGTAGCTTTACGATAGTAAGAAAATCTTTCATCTAAATAAAACTGCAGAACCCAAAACAATACCAAACAATTTGTCCAAAAATAAGAGATATATAGTGATAAGCACGCCCAGGCGTTTCTGCCTGCAACAGTCCTGGCGTTCGCCGTGCCTAGCTGACGTGACGTCACCAACAAGGGTCGAGGCCTTCCTTTGAGTCGGTGGTGGTGCGGCTCGGCTTCTCGTCTAGTACAATGCGCCCGCCAGACGCCACACTGTTGCGAGCACGAAACGAAACCCCTGCGGTCTGTTTGCAAGCAGTTTCCCACTTCGCACTATATTTACTGACACAGTAGCCTACATTAAATTATAGCTGTAACATCATCAACAAGTTGGTTACTAAAAACTCCGCCGTTGCTCGTAATTGCTAAAAAACTCGTTCTGATGTGCTTGTGAAGAAACACTGTACCTTGTGATGCAATGAATGTAGTTAATATTATTAAGGGTCGTCCTATTAATTGTTGATTTCTTCTAATATTGTATGAGGAAATGGCTCACGTGGAAGTTAGATGGTTATGTCGCGGCAGAACTGTTCTCGTACTGTACCAAATTTATCTTTTTCTCATCAGGTATACCTTTTCCAAAACAACGTATGGCTACATACTATAACTTATTTGGCAGACGTTTTATTAAAAATCAACATTTTAAATTATTACTGCAAAGTTCAAACACAGACCTGTGTAATGTGCAACACCATATTGAATCGTTCATTAAAACCCAAACAGCCGGGGCAATCTGATTAAATTTCAATCAGACTGCTTCGATGATCTTCACGATTTCCTAGCAGGCTTTCATGTTACTTCAGGTGAGAATCTCTAAACGGTTGGGTTGATTTGAAGAAATATGGTCCAAATGGCTCTAAGCACTATGCGACTTAACTGCTGAGGTCATCAGTCCCCTAGAACTTAGAACTACTTAAACCTAACTAAGCTAAGGACATCACACACATCCATGCCCGAGGCAGGATTCGAACCTGCGACCGCAGCGGCCGCGCGGTTCCGGACTGAAGCGCCTAGAACCGCTCTTCCATAGCGGCCGGCTTGAAGAAAGAGACCAAACGGCGAGGTCATCGGTCTCATCGGATTAGGGAAGGATGGGGCAGGAAGTCGGCCGTGCCCTGTCAAAGCAACCATCCCGGCATTTGCCTGAAGCGATTTAGGGAAATCACTGAACATCTAAATCAGGATGGTAGGACGCGGGATTGAACCGTCGTCTTCCCGAATGCGAGTCCAGTGTGCTAGCCACTGCGTCACCTCGCCCGGTGTGAGAATGTCTAAAACATAATTAAGAAACATCTGCAGCGATTTGGGAAAACTTTCAAAACCTTGTTCTGTCTAATAATAACAATTTGATTCGCAATCGCATGAAAGAAGTAATAATTTTGAAATCCACAAGATGTGCAAATTAAAATGAGCAGCCTGGCCAGTGTGGCCGAGCGGTTCTACGCGCTAAAGTCTGGAACCGCGCGACTGCTACGGTCGGAGGTTCGAGTCCTGCCTCGGACATGGATGTGTGTGAGGTCATTACGTTATTTAGGTTTAAGTAGTTCTAAGTTCTAGGGCACTGATGACCTCAGCAGTTAAGTCCCATAGTGCCCAGAGCCATTTGAACGATTTTTTAAAAGTGAGCAGCTACTCTTAAACTTCCAGCATCTCTGAGCGATACAAAATAAATATCTGTCATCGATAACTTTCTGGTTAACCTTAAAGGCAGAGCTTTCAATGCTGGACCCACCTTCTGTACAAAAGCCTTCATCTATGTTGTTGTTGTTTTGGGGAAGGAGACCAGACAGCGAGGTCATCGGTCTCATCGGATTAGGGAAGGATGGGGAAGGAAGTCGGCCGTGCCCTTTCAAAGGAACCATCCCGGCATTTGCCTGGAGCGATTTAGGGAAATCACGGAAAACCTAAATCAGGATGGCCGGACGCGGGATTAAACCGTCGTCCTCCCGAATGCGAGTCCAGTGTCTTACCACCCTTCATCTGTCCTTTGGTGTGGTAAAGCGTTATAAAATCATTAGGTCTATTAAACTGTTTGCTTGGTATTAAAGCATATAAAATCAGTACGGTTGTTAAACCATTTATTTGGAATCCAATTACTTCCCTGTAAAAATTAGTACCCTTTTTTATAAGGCAGGGGTTCGCCACATACCAGATTTTTGCGACAGGAGTTCACAGGTCGAAAAAGTCGATCATTGCTATACGCAAAAATACAAGTATTTGCGTGACATCGTAGTTGTACGATGCAACCACTAAATTATGGACATGTAGGGCAGGTAATCTATATCGTACAGCTGCTAGTGAATTTGGTGCAGTGTTCGCACGAGCCAACAGCCTTGTTGCAATGGTAACACTGGTTCCCATCAGATCACCGAAGTTACGCGCTGCCGGGCTTGGCTAGTACTTGGATGAGTCACCTACCGGTTCTGCCGAGTGCTGTTGATAAGCGGGGTACACTCAGCCCTTGTGTGGTCAATTGAGAAGCTACTTGCTGAGAAGTAGCGACAGTTGCTTTAAATGACGCGCCTGTGGTACTAGAAAAAAAGCAAACAAATGCAGTCGCTTTGTTTACATTTTTTTTCGCATAAGAGCTTTCAGGCACTTCCTTTTAGCAGCACTGTTTCCCGCAAATGTTTGAAAATACTGTGGTACACCGTCTTCTTTAATTTTAGTATAAGTGCCTAATTCGTCTACTCAGCGTGGATGGGAGCATGAGGTCTGTGTTCGGTCTGTGACTGTTTGGAGAATTTTAGTTATGCTTATACGCATTATAAGAGACTAGGTGCATAAGGTAACTGTAACGTAGGTAGCTAGAGTAATATTCTTAACATTTAAGCACTGACCACTAACATTTTGTTTGCTATGAATATCATAAGGATTGAGTCTTGAGTTCATGCTTTATTAATTTCGATGAAGCACCAACACCAAAGTGGTTGTAAATCTCAGACATTGTATCCTCTAAGGACTGCTAAGAATTGTAATTTTCAAACTTTGAATCCCATAAAAAATTGTAAGAGCCAGAAGCTCATTGTTAATATTATAAGTTGTACCATGTATCAATGTAAATGCTAGGATATGAGTTTCACTACCCTGCAATTGGCTACAGGTGAACCTTTGGTTGGTATATTTTTTATGTAGTTCTCGTTTTTTTTTTTTTTTTTTTTTTTTTAAGACGAAACAAATTGTAGAGTTAAAGCACATAGTCGTTGTAAGATCTGTGAGGACGACACTTTGAGCAGCAAACACTGCAGCTGTCGGAAGCTGGACAGACGGTACATGACTTCGGATAAGACTCTCGGTGGACGCGGCGGACTCGGTGCGACACGACATTCCTGGGGCGTGGTCTTCAAGCCATAGCGAGCAGAGGTTTACCAGTGTGACGAGGCATGAGCCCACCTCACGGGGAGTCCAGTGATCTGGACCACCGCACGCGACATGTCACTGTAACGTTACGCGTATATAGGCGAGCTAATTGGCCTCCTAGAACTGCTACGAGATGAGATTAATTTAATGCCTGCCGAACGCTAGCAGGTCAAGGGTCCAGGGACCGCCGCGGCCGGCCCGGGTAGCTGACCGTTTCCGGCCAGCCGGGTCAGGAGACAATGAACGCATCGCCGAGAACGGGTAAATCCCAGAGCTGGGAATTTGGACGCCTGATGCTCCCCTTGCCTTTGTGCAGAATATGCTCCGGGAAACGGGGAAGTGTCAGACACTCTTTAAAGATGGCCAAGTTACAGCACTTTGAGATACGAGAATAACTCACATCAAATACGAGTACAAGTCTGAATACATTTGCGATCCCAGAAAAATGAGGGCCGTCCAATGACACTATAATACATCAATATCTTTGAAATTACACAAGTTAATACCTCACTGCGAATAAACGTTTTCACAGTGACCCTCAGAATTAACAACTTTTAATCGCTTCATGCGATTGCAACACACGATATCTCAGATGATAGCAGTGCACTTTAGCTATCATCCCTGAAAGCTACGTATCTGTATCTATTTTATTTATTGATTTACGACGTCTAATACGTCTTTTTCACTATGCATATGTTTGTCAGAACATCGTACTCTCCTCATTTACACAGCAAATGAACTGACCATGAATACCTCATATTTTGTCATACTTGTGTTTTATTTAATGAATCGTTATTTATTTTGCCAGTAACTTTATTTAAATGCAGTCTTAAAGTGGTACTGAAAAACTGTGCTAATTTAAAAATGGTTAGCCGCATGGGTTAGCAGACACCACTTTTGTAAGAGAATGCTAAAAGACGTTTCTGTCCAGAAGGCGCCGGCCGAAGTGGCCGTGCGGTTAAAGGCGCTGCAGTCTGGAACCGCAAGACCACTCCGGTCGCGGGTTCGAATCCTGCCTCGGGCATGGATGTTTGTGATGTCCTTAGGTTAGGTAGGTTTAACTAGTTCTAAGTTCTAGGGGACTAATGACCTCAGCAGTTGAGTCCCATAGTGCTCAGAGCCATTTGTCCAGAAGGCATAAATAAGTGTTTAAATAATATTTAACGATAATCTGTGGTCATTTAACGTGAGCGCACGTCCGCAAGAATACTGGCTTATTTACGAGGGTAATCCCAAATGTAAGGTCTCCTATTTTTATATAAGTACATAGACCCGTTTATTTCTACAATGGTTTACATCAGTTTACAGCTTGAACATTTAGCTATTTTTCGACATAATCACCATTTCTGTCGATGCATTTTTGTAGACGCTGTGGCAGTTTTTGTATGCCCATGTAATACCAGCTCGCCGCCATGCTGTTCAGAAAGTTATGAACCTCTTCTTTCACCTCGTCGTCGGAGCTGAATCGCTGGGACCACAATTAACACTGTCAGGTACTGTGAGACTCTGAAAAACCTCAAATGGGCAATTCAGAACCGGAGAAGAGGAATGTTGAGCAAGGGCGTACACATTCTCCATGACAACGCCCGCCCACACATAGCTCTGCAAACCGTTGCTCTCCTGCAACAGTTTCAGTGGAACATAATCACCCAACCACCCTATAGTCCTGACTTGGCGCCCAGTGACTATCACCTGTTTCCTAGGTTAAAAGAACATTTGGCCGGAAAGCGATTCAGCTCCGACGAGGTTCATAGCTTTCTGAACAGCATGGCGGCGAGCTGGTACGACATGGGCATACAATACCTCTCACAGCGTCTACAAAAATGCATCGACAGAAATGGTGATTATGTCGAAAAATGGCTAAATGTTAAAGCTGTAAACTGATGTAAACCATTGTAGAAGTAAACAGACCTATGTACTTATAAAAAAAAATAGGAGACCTTACTTTTGGGATTACCCTCGTATATGAACCACCTGTTACTTATATATGTAAACGATTTAAATGTAACCGAATGCTCTAACATTTCTTTTATTCAAATATTGTTGCAATACATTCGCTTAGTGCGAAAAAGTGGTCATGTTGAACCAACGTTTCTGTCAAGAAGGCATAAATAAGTGTTTAAATAATGTTTAGCGAAATCTGTGGTCATTTAACGTAAGCGCACTTCCGCAAGAATACTGATTTATTTATTTATGAACCAGCTATTACTTATATTTGTAAATGATTTAAATGGCACTTCTTTTATTCAAATGTTGTTGCAATAAATTAATTTAGCGCGGGAAAGTGGTCATGTTGAACCAAATCATGTCTGTAGAGCTTAAGAATGATGTATTGATCGCCCGTCAACAAAAGATACGGCTGAACCTGTACAAGGTATCAGCGTGGCTTGTTACCGAATGGCAGACCACCACGATGGCAAGCAAGCTCAGAAACTGGACTGTGTAATTAGGCATCTGCTTGTGTCACTGAGTCACACGAGGTGTTAGCTGTCAAGGGATACCCATTTCTGTTGCAAAAGACGATGGAAAATCCGTTGCACGCTATACAATGGAGCCAAGGGCTCTGATCTGACACTCTTCTCTGTGTGGGAAACAGCAGTCCTTTCTCAAACGATAAGTTTCGATTCTAGTAAACACTTGCAAATCCATTTCCACGGAACGCCACGTTAGGCTAGTCCAAGTTTCAGAAACACCATAATAATTCGTTATAATTTGCGACCCAGTGTCGTTGTACAGTCGAGCAGCAACCAAATATGCACTGACGTCACGTAGCCTGCTGTCACTTAGTAGAGACAGCGAGGACGTAGCCAAAGGGGGGAAAGGGAAGGAGGGGGACCGAGGGGCTCCTTACCCCGCCCCCGTATCACTTAAATGAAATTACACGCGACCTAGTCGAGATGTAGGGCACTTAGAGATTTTTCAATTTTTGTTCATACGACGAAAAATGGATATGCCCTATCGAGTCAACAAGGTCATCGACAGATTTGAGTTATCGATGCGTCGACAGCACTATCGGCTATCGACTATAGTTACCTAACCCAAGACAAATTACTGTACTCCGAGCTCCGTTATTGTTTTGGTAATCAGTTCACTTCTTACTTGCAGTCGAATTTAACGTAAGTGATGTCGTTTATTTCTTTTGTACTGTACGCTGCTATGGCAGTTTCTAATTCTAGATAAATTTGTAACGATAAAGAAGAAGGAAACCGATTTTGATTCGTTCACTGGCGTTACCGTAAGTCAAAATATGTACGCACTAGTAAACAGCCCAGTTACTTATGTACAGCAGTTTAATGTTAGCAGTGGGGTCATTATTTGGAGACTGGTGGAGCTTTGGGGTTGCAATATTTCAGTATTTTACAACGCAGCGGAACTGTAAACATTATTACAAGTAACCTTAAATTAAAATCAGTGCATAAAAATATACTTGGATTTGCCTGCGTCGCCAAATAATTGCGTTGATCAACAAAAGCATCGTTTAAATGGCGGTGGTTGCATTTCATTAAACAATTTGCTCAAGAGTCTCTTATTAGTACCCGGAAATGCCAAATAAGGCCAATTTTGTCACCTGTGCGGTTCTCAGTTATAAAAACCAGTTCCGATACGGAACGATGAGGAAGGGCTTGTGGAAGGCGAAAGGGCTATAGTTCGTTCGCTTTTAAAAGATTTTTTTCAGGGAGATGCTTGAATCCGTCCGAGCCTAGTGAACCCTGCATGCCTCCCTCGTTTTCGTCCAGAAAATATTCACGCTCTTGTAATATTGTAAAAACTGAAGATTTTAGAAAAGTACGGCCTTCAGGAAGATAAAATGGGGAAATCTTCACGGAAATCGAAGTCTCACAAGGATACGAAGGATAAGCAGAAAAATAAACTACTTTCTGAGGCTTCGGATGTTCCGCTCCCCATCCCTGCAGAGGCTGAACCTATGCACACCGACGATGGATCACTCAATCAGTTGGACTACGACCCGGTAGCGAAGTAATCACACCTATCTTTTCTATTCGCTACTTTCTGAAACCTAACTCCAGCGCTCCTTAAGTGAAACTGTAACGGCTACTATCGCTATCTTAGCAAACTCCGTCAGTTAACGGCTACTTATACCGTTATTGGCACAGCACTTCGGGAAAGCCCGCATCTCGTGGTCGTGCGGTAGCGTTCTCGCTTCCCACGCCCGGGTTCCCGGGTTCGATTCCCGGCGGGGTCAGGGATTTTCTCTGCCTCGTGATGGCTGGGTGTTGTGTGATGTCCTTAGGTTAGTTAGGTTTAAGTAGTTCTAAGTTCTAGGGGACTGATGACCATAGCTGTTAAGTCCCATAGTGCTCAGAGCCATTTGAACCATTTTTTTGAACTTCGGGAAACACTGTTTACGGCAGCGTACCTCCATGATCTGAAAAACTACAAACCGTACTGTACCAATCGTGTTAGTGACGAGAGAGCGTCCGGTGGAGTCTGTACCCTCATACGTTCTGATACTTCCAGTGAGCAGGTGTCCCTTACCACTGAACCAGACGTCGTGGTCATTGGTCTCTATTTGTGTGTTCGAATGATGATAGGTAATGTTTAGCTACCGACAGACGGACCATTCCAATACCACGAACTGTTAAGAGTTTGTGGAATAGCTGCCTTCCCTCTTTCTCTTATTGGTGGACTTTAATGCCCAGGATCCTCTGTGGGAGAAACACGTTTCATCTATGGGATCCCACACTTCCATCGTCCAAGTCTGGACTAAACTCGACGGCTTTTGCGGCCATCCACCATCCGCGGCGGTTCCTGGCATCCTTGCCAATGGTAACATCTTCGCTGATCCCGTGGTACTTGCCGAAAGTTTTGCGCCACTCTTTGCTGAAGTTTCCGCTTGCAGTAATTACTGTCCCCATTTCCTGACCCAGAAAAACCGCACCGAGTGCCGCCCGCGTCCTTCCTTGCACACGGTTCTCCGTCATACAACGCCCCTTTTAGCGAGCGGGAGTTTCGCAGCGCTTTGGCAGCATGTCGAGCTACGGCACCGGGACCCTACAAAATCCACAGCCATGTGCTGAAATATCTTCGCGACGCCATCAGGAAGCATATGCTCGGCCTTTTAATTGTATTTGGCGGGAAGGAGAATTTCCCTCTGAATGGTGGGAAGGTATTCTTATTCCTGTCGCCGGCCGGTGTGGCCGTGCGGTTCTAAGCGCTTCAGTTTGGAACCGCGTGACCGCTACGGTCGCAGGTTCGAATCATGCCTCGGGCATGGATGTGTCTGATGTCCTTAGGTTAGTTAGGTTTAAGTAGTTCTAAGTTCTATGGGACTGATGACCTCAGATGTTAAGTCCCATAGTGCTCAGAGCCATTTGAACCATTTGAACCTTATTCCTGTCCTGAAAGTGAGAAAGGAATGTACGCAATTCGAAAGAATGGTCTTTTTTGGTGCCTTGAAGCCGGAGGGTGTACATCATGATTGCAGGGTGACTTTCGGGCTTTCCGGTCCACCAAGAATCATCTGGTTCATCTGGAATCTGCAGTGCGCAATGCTTTCGCTCATCGCTAACATCTGATGATCCAGTAGTTTAGTCCCTTTAAACACACAATCGTCATCAACTGAAGCTTTTTTAAATGGTCTTTTATTATCTTCACACTTTAATGTTTTTAAGTTGTAGAAAGAATGACACAAAAATATTTTTTGGGTTACTTTTGTCCCAGTACTTATTCTGATTTGAGGTATAATTATTCCATTCTAGGGCAGGCAGTGTTTGATTTTAATGATGGTTTGTGTAGGATTTCGACAACATGTGTAGTTCAGGGATGTTTGCATTGGAAGGCGGCTAATGATCGTCATTCTGTACATGTATCCGTGCATAAAGATGGCTCACTTCTGGAACAGCGATATATCATTACTACAAGAACGACGCTCTGCTGTGAAACGTCTTATTCGTAATATCCTAGGAACAGTGAGGCGAACGTTCACAACTCTAACATATTTGTAAATAAACGTCACACTAAGACAACGTATGTTGTACACCGTAGAGGAATTTATTAGCATCAAACATTGTATAACCATATTATCGTTGATAAATACTAAGTCATTTATGAGGTCGCATAGAATAGAAATCTGGTTGTAATCAATGCGTGACTCAATGCTAAGATACCAGAACTGTAGCTCATAGTATTTGTGTATTCCGTTTTGTTTTACAAATAAATAGTACGTCTCTATAGCCGAATGATCAACGCGACAGGACCCTCAGGTGGAGGAGCCAGGTTCGATCCCTAGAACTGCCAGGGATTTTTTCTTGCTGGCAGGGCTGGATCGGAGTGTATTCATCCTTGTGATGGGAACTGAGGAGCTACGTGATTGACAGGCAGCGGCTCCAAGGTCGGAACGTCGACAACGGGCGGTAGTGCGGTGTGCTGAGCCCATGTCCCTCCACTCCGCATCCGATGCTGAATGGCTGAGGGTGACACGGCTGTCGTTCGACTATCGCATCGTCTTCAGAGCCTTTGGTTTTCGTTTATAAATAAACTGTGTTGCCAGTTACAAGCTGACTGTTAAAATAATCATTTAAAGATAAGTTATTCATCACCTACGGAAACAGTAAAATTTTTATGAAATGAAAGATATTTTAACAAAATTTGATACTGAATTGAGGAACTTGGGATGCTTTGATGTTCTGAAGGAATTCTGATTTAATTTCAGGTATGTCGTAAATTTAAATACTAGATTGCAGTAGGAGGAAGATAGCTACTGGCAAAGGGGTTTGAGCCCCGTTTAACTTCGTAAGTTATTCAACCCAACGTTAAGATTCTTCTGCTCTGTGATAGTGAAACTCATATTAGAAGACTAAGCCTTGTTTTCTTAGCAAAGAGGCAATACATGTTACACTTTTTTTAAAGATCAGAGTTTCTTGCTTCATTTTGTAGACCAAGTTACACTTTTTTTAAAGATCAGAGTTTCTTGCTTCATTTTGTAGACCAAATACTATGCACATAAAACTAAAAAATAAATAAATATATTTTCAGAATAAATAAAAAAAACTGGAGACTTTTTAAGGTCCTCTTTAACAAATCGCACCCTCCCCTCTTTGACAAAACTATTCCCTAGTTGAGGAACTATTGTACACACCTCATACATTAATCAGGACACGGCACACCTAAAAGTTTTTATTTCTTTCTCTGAACTTTAATTTCCTTTCAGAATGTCTCATTGATATCATTTACTGGTTTCTCAATGCACAGTTGAATAACTTAAGAAATAACAATCTCTTACTCCCTTCTCAAATACTGTACCCTTCATGTCCTTCGACTAAAGGATGGTTTTTATGCGCATTGTTAATAATCGTATCGTCTCTATATTTTATTCGTGCTATCTTCAAAATTTCAGTGTGTCTTCCTGTCAACATTGTCAAATTTTTTCTCAAAATCGGCAAATACTAGAAATGTAAGTTTGGCGTTCTTCAACCTATTTTCTGAGATACGGCCAGTATTTCCTTGTGTGCTCCGGCATTTTAAACTGATTCATATTTTTTCCATACTTCTCTAAACAACCCGCGTCAGTATTTCGTATTCATTACTTATTATACCGAAAGCTCGGCAATATTCTCGTCAGTCAGCAACTGCCAGCTTTGGAATTGGAATTATTATATTCTCCGTGAGCTTTGAAGGTATTTCGCCTCTATCATATATATTGAAAATCAGACTGAATAGTTTTGGCGTGATATGTTCTCTCTAGGATCTCGATAATTTTGAGGAAATGTCGTCAATTCCAAATACTTTTTTCGAATTATGTGGTTCAGTGCTCTGTCAGTACAGTTCAGTATCTGATGTGGTATCCAAGGATTTTGTTTATCTATCACTAAAGTTGCTGTCAATATTAAGCGTTACAGCAAAAAACTTAACCATAGGGCTCTATTTCCAATAGAATATCCGTGCAAATAAATGAGCAATAGGTATTAATTATTTACCAACAAAGGTGGTGCGCCTCCTCTGGGGATGAAGTAGTGAAGGCAGCAGAGGATCAAGTAGGTAAAAAGACGAGGGATAGTAGAAATCCTTGGGTAACAGAAGAAATATTGAATTTAATTGATGAAAGGAGAAAATATAAAAATGCAGTAAATGAAGCAGGCAAAAAGGAATACAAACGTCTCAAAAATGAGATCGACAGGAAGTGCAAAATGGCTAAGCAGGGATGGCTAGAGGACAAATGTAAGGATGTAGAGGCTTGTCTCACTAGGGGTAAGATAGATACTGCCTACAGGACAATTAAAGAGACCTTTGGAGAAAAGAGAGCCAATTGTATGAATATCAAGAGCTCAGATGGAAACCTAGTTCTAAGGAAAGAAGGGAAAGAAGAAAGGTGGAAGGAGTATATAGAGGGTCTATACAAGGGCGATGTACTTGAGGACAATATTATGGTAATGGAAGAGGATGTAGATGAAGATGAAATGGGAGATAGGATACTGCGTGAAGAGTTTGACAGAGCACTGAAAGACGTGAGTCGAAACAAGGCCCCGGGAGTAGACAAAATTCCATTGGAACTACTGACGGCCTTGGGAGAGCCAGTCCTGACAAAACTCTACCATCTGGTGAGCAAAATGTATGGGACAGGCGAAATACCCTCAGATTTCAAGAAGAATATAATAATTCCAATCCCAAAGAAAGCAGGTGTTGACAGATGTGAAAATTACCGAACTATCAGTTTAATAAGTCGCAGCTGAAAAATACTAACGCGAATTCTTTACAGACGAATGGAAAAACTGGTAGAAGCCGACCTCGGCGAAGATCAGTTTGGATTCCGCAGAAATGTTGGAACACGTGAGGCAATATTGACCCTACGACTTATCTTAGAAAATTGATTAAGGAAAGGCAAACCTACATTTCTAGCATTTGTAGACTTAGAGAAAGCTTTTGACAACGTTGACTGGAATACTCTCTTTCGAATTCTAAAGGTAGTAGGGGTAAGATACAGGGAGCGAAAGGCTATTTACAATTTGTACAGAAACCAGATGGCAGTTATAAGAGTAGAGGGGTATGAAAGGGAAGCAGTGGTTGGGAAGGGAGTGAGACAGGGTTGTAGCCTGTCCCCAATGTTATTCAATCTGTATATTGGGCAAGCAGTGAAGGAAACAAAAGAAAAATTCGGAGTAGGTATTAAAATCCATGGAGAAGAAATAAAAACTTTGAGGTTTGCCGATGACATTGTAATTCTGTCAGAGACAGCAAATGACTTGGAAGAGCAGTTGAACGGAATGGATAGTGTCTTGAAAGGAGGATATAAGATGAACATCAACAAAAGCAAAACGAGCATAATGGAATGTAGTCGAATTACGTCGGGTGATACTGAGGGAATTAGATTAGGGAATGAGACACTTAAAGTAGTAAAGGAGCTTTGCTATTTGGGGAGCAAAATAACTGATGATGGTCGAAGTAGAGACGATATAAAATGTAGAGTGGCAATGACAAGGAAAGCGTTTCTGAAGAAGAGAAATTTGTTAACATCGAGTATAGATTTAAGTGTCAGGAAATCGTTTCTGAAAGTATTTGTATGGAGTGTAGCCATGCATGGAAGTGAAACATGGACGATAACTAGTTTGGACAAGAAGAGAATAGAAGCTTTCGAAATGTGGTGCTACAGAAGAATGCTGAAGATTAGATGGGTTGATCACATAACTAATGAGGAGGTATTGAATAGAATTGGGGAGAAGAGGAGTTTGTGGCACAACTTGACAAGAAGGAGGGACTGGTTGGTAGGACATGTTCTGAGGCATCAAGGGATCACAACTTTAGCATTGGAGGGCAGCGTGGAGGGTAAAAATCGTAGAGTGAGAACAAGAGATGAATACACTAAGCAGATTCAGAAGGATGTAGGTTGCAGTAAGTACTGGGAGATGAAGAAGCTTGCACGGGATAGAGTAGCAGGGAGAGCTGCATCAAACCAGTCTCAGGATTGAAGACAACAACAACAACAAGCAATTATTTCCTCATGAGATATATCATGTGGATTATAATTACGCAACGAACGGCTGCACTTGAATTGTATCCGGTGAATTAACTTTTCAGTTTACAGTATGCATAAGACAGAAAAAAAACCTGCAAAAGCTACTGAAGGACAAAGCCACCCAAATAATTTCCCTGCTCTCACGTTTTGGTGTTTAGGCTGCATTCAGTGCACCTAAAAGTTATTCACAGCTATGCTTTAACACCAACCCTTGTTACAGAAATGTGAATAAAATTCACTGGCGTATTGGTTTGATCAGCTTGGCGGGGCTGCCTGCTCCCTGTCTTTCAAATGGGTGGGACAACTGTATTTACTATGACGTGCAAATTACAGATGTAGCCGTGGCCTGCTGTACATACAGTGGTTTGCGGAGTACAGATGTACGTCAGGCCCATTGTATGTTTGTTGGCTTGCAGACTGCAGATATAGTTGGGACCCCCTACATCGACATCTACATCACTACTCTGCGATCCACATTTAACTGCCAGGCAGTGGCTTCATCAAACCACCTTCAGACTATTACTCTATCGTTCCATTCTCGAATCGTTCACGGGAAAAAGAAACTAAAATTTAAATCTGTCCGTGCGAGCTCTGACTTCTTTTACTTTATTACGATGATTATATCTCTCTGTATAGGTGGGCGTCAACAAAATGCTTTTATAATCGGAGGGCCGGCCAGAGTGGCCGAGCGGTTCTAGGCGTTACAGTCTGGAACCGCGCTACCGCTACGGTCGCAGGTTCGAATCCTGCGTCGGGCATGGACGTGTGTGATGTCCTTAGGTTAGTTAGGTTTAAGTAGTTGTAAGTTCTAGGGGACTGATGACCTCAGAAGTTAAGTCCCATAGTGCCCAGATCCATAATCGGAGGATAAAGCTCATGATTGTAATCTTATGAAAATGTCTCGCCGCAACGAAAGTCACTTTTGTTTTAATCACTCCCACGCCATCTCGCGTATCTGTGACATTCTCTCCCTCATTTCGCGATAACACCAAACGAATTGCCCTTCCTTGAATTTTCTCTATGTCCTCCGTCAATCCTACCTGGTAAGGAAGCCCACACCGCGCAACAGTATTCCAGACGAGGACGGTGAAGTGTAGAGTAGGCAGTCCCTTTAGTAGACATGTTGCATATTCTAGCTATTCTGCCAATAAATCGCAATCTTCGGTTCGCGTTCTTCACAGCATTTTTTATGTGATCGTTCCAATTTAAGTTGTTCGTAATTATAGTCCCTTGATAGTTAGTTGAACTGAAAAGCTTTAAATTTGTGTGATTTATCTTCTAACCGGAATTTTTAATATTCATGTTGAGGACCTCACCCTTTTTATTCTTTAGAATTATTTGCCACTTTATTTCCAATTTCTCGTAACATGCTGATACCTTGTCTAAAACATTTTGCAATTGGTTTTCATCATGTCATGACTTTACTAGACAATGAACGACGGCATCACCTGCGAACATTCCCAAATCATTTTTGTAGATTAGAAATTGCAGGTGTCATATAATTCTTCTTTGAGGAATGCCAGATCTGTGAACATTCCTGAATGATTTTTATAGACTAGGAATAGCAGAGGACCTATAGTTGTTCTTTGAGGGAAGGTGATGACTTTCCGTCAGACAGAACGAAGTGTTCTCCCTGAGAGGGAATCACGAGTCCAGTTGCACGATGGGACGATACTCCATAGGCACGCAACTTGGTTAGAAGTCGCTTCTGAGGAACGGTGTCAAAATCATTCTGCAAATCTAGAAATATGGAATCAGTCTGAGATCTCCTGTCGATAGCACTCATTACTTTGTGTTAGTAAAGAGACTGTTAAGTTTCACAAGAACAATTTTTTCTGAATCCATGCTATGTGCCAATAGATGGTTTTTTTAAATAAATAATTAATAATGTTCTAACACACCATATGTTCCAAAATCCTACTGAAAATTGACGTCAGTGACACGGGTCACCAATGCAGCGGATTATTCCTATTTCCTTTCTCGAGTATTGGTGCGACGTAGGCAGCTTTCCAGTGTTTAGGTAAGGATCTTTCGTCGAGCGTGAGGATATATATGGTTGCGAAGAATGGAGCTATTATGTCAATATACTCTGAAAGGAATCTAGTTAGCATGCAATGTAGCCTCTAACACTTGCCGCTATTAAGTGATTTAAGTTGCTTCGCTACACCAAGTACATTTACTTCTAAGTCAAAAATGTTGGAAGCTTTTCTTGTCATTGGTATCATTACCATTGCTGTCGCGCAATGGAGTATTGATTGTGTCTTTTCGATTAAGTACGTTTGAATTAGATGCATTGAAGTCCGCGATAAATTTCGAGCTTCTGCAAAATATAGCCAGTCTTGGAGATTTTGCGTTTTTTACATTTAGCGTGCTTTCTTCGTTGCTTCTGCAACAGCGTTCTGAGCTGTTTTATTTTGTGTACCGTAGGATATCAGATTTGTCTTTTGGTAATTTATTTGGTATATATCTCCCAATTGCCACTGTCAAAATTTCTTTGAATGAAAGTCCCATCTGCTCTACGCTTACACAGTTTGGAAGGAATGGAGACTGTCTCTTAGAAAGACATCAAGTGAACTTTTACGTGCTTTTGGACAGTGTTTCTTTTGCTGGATGCGTTCAGTCTTGCTTTAAAGACCTTGTGGTCAATAAGCCCTGTATTCGTCCCTCTTTCCTCAGGATTATTTGCTCCTAAGACGTCAAGTGTATTTTCACAACGACTTACACTTTAACTGAGATACAGAATTATTCGCTCAAAATAATTTTCGGAGGAACAATTTAATACGATTTCGGACGACGTTTTATGCTTACCACCGAATATAAACATGTTTCTTCGTCAACATATCGACGATATATTGAAGTCTTCACCAACTACATTTGTACGAATGGGTACCTACACTACTGGCCATTAGAATTGCTACACCACGAAGATGACGTTCTACAGACGCAAAATTTAACAGACAGGAAGAAGATGCTGTGATATGCAAATGATTATATTTTCAAAACATTCACACAAGGTTGGCGCCGGTGGCGACACCTACAACGTGCTGACATCAGGAAAGTTTCCAATCGATTTCTCATACACAAACAGCAGTTGACCGGCGCTGATTGGTGAAACATTGTTGTCATGCCTAGCGTAAGGAGGAGAAATGCGTACCATCACGTTTCCGACTTTGATAAAGGGACGGATTATAGCCTATCGCGATTGCGGTTTATCGTAACGCGACATTGCTGCTCGCGTTGGTCGAAATCCAATGACTGTTAGCAGAATATGCAATCGGTGGTTTCAGGAGGGTAATATGGAACGCCTTGCTGGATCCCAACGGCCTCGTATCACTAGCAGTCGAGATGACAGGCATCTTATCCGTAGGGCTGTAACGGATCATGCAGCCACGCCTCGATCCCTGCGTCAACAGATGGGGACGTTTGCAAGACAACAACCATCTGCACCAACAGTTCGACACCGTTTGCACCAGCATGGGCTATCAGCTCGGAGACCATGGCTGCGGTTACCCTTGACGCTGCGTCACAGACAGGAGCGCCTGCGATGGTATACTCTACGACGAACCTGGGTGCACGAATGGCAAAACGTCATTTTTTCGGATGAATCCAGGTTCTGTTTACAGCATCACGATGGTCGCATCCGGGTTTGGCGACATAGCGGTCGTCATCGCCATACTGGCGTATCACCCGGGGTGATGGTATGGGGTGCCACTGGTTACACGTCTCGGTCACCTCTTGTTCGCATTGACGGCACTTTGAACAGTGGACGTTACATTTCAGATGCGTTACGACCAGTGGCTCTACCCTTCATTCGATCCCTGCGAAACCCTACATTTCAGCAGGATAATCCACGACCGCATGTTGACGGTCCTGTACGGGCCTTTCTGGATACAGAAAATGTTCGACTGCTGCCCTGGCCAGCACATTCTTCAGATCTCTCACCAATTGAAAACGTCTGGTCAATGGTGGCCGAGCAGCTGGCTCGTCACAATACGTCAGTCACTTCTCTTGATGAACTGTGGCATCGTGTTGAAGTTGCATGGGCAGCTGTACCTGTACACGCCATCCAAGCTCTGTTTGACTCAATGCCCAGGCGTATCAAGGCCGTTATTACGGCCAGAGTCGGTTGTTCTGGGTACTGATTTCTCAGGATCTAAGTACCCAAATTGCGTGAAAATGTAATGATATGTCAGTTCTAGTATGATATATTTGTCCAATGAATACCCGTTTGTCATCTGCATTTTTTTTTTGGTGTAGCAATTTTAATGGCCAGTAGTGGATTTGAAACGAGACTCAAGTTTTGTTTGAATCTTTCATCAGCTGTATCATCTGAGTCAGTATGGAGGGAGTCGAAAAAAGGAAGCAATTACTACTTTATGTCAAGCGAATCCTTTATCCACACCAATTCACAGGAACTAGCTACTTCAGTTTCACTGAGAGATAATACTTCTAACAGCAAAAAACACGCTACCATCTACTGTATTAGTTTATCCTTTCTGAACACCGTTAGGTACTCTGTAAACTTTTCGGCTGAGATTGTCTCAAGCTTTAGCCAGCTTTCAGTATGTACAATGATTTTAGCTTTATTGCTTTTTATTATCACTAGGATCTATGGT
This sequence comes from Schistocerca nitens, assembly GCF_023898315.1. Taxonomy (NCBI): domain Eukaryota; kingdom Metazoa; phylum Arthropoda; class Insecta; order Orthoptera; family Acrididae; genus Schistocerca; species Schistocerca nitens. The sequence goes on from NC_064615.1 coordinate 906,030,799, forward strand.
TCTTTCCCAACACAGCACCGACAATTTACAACTATAATATCGATGGTTCCTTGGTTTACCCTCGTCCTGTGTTTGACTGCAGGTTTCGAGACTGAAGCCCCTTCTGCGCTCTCCAGAGACAGTCTGAACCCACATAACCGCCTGTCCACTCCACACAGGGGCCGCTAATCGTGTAGCCGCCCCCTTTATGTGCTATAGTGTGCAGAACACCGATATTGATGGACGGGGTCCACAGTACACGTGTGTATGGGACCGCTTTTGCGTATAATGGCTTGCAGTGTATTTGACTCTCTGTGCGTCTTATGGTGAGCAGGATGAAATGAAGAGAATGCGAGACCTACTGTACGTACGAGTACTATGGCATGCAACGTACAGCTTAGATGGGACAGACAGCACTGTGGCTGGGTAAGCGCGAGCTTCGGACCAAATGCTTCGTTTTACTAACAACTATCTACATTGCAACAGCGCATACACGCATAAACTAGGCATACACTTGTGCTGTTCTTCAAATCAGTTATCTTCAAATGAAGCAACAATTTAAAAAAAAAACTTGCCCCATAGCAATAAAATGATAAAAAACTTCAAGGTGGCCCTAAGAACGTATAATAGTGCTTAACCAAGTTAATCAGAAGTCCACCGACAAATTGTCAGAGGTGGTAATATGGACCAAAAAAAAACAAAAAAATGTCAAGTAAACATGGGTTCTAAAATGTATACCTTAATATGTATAAGCTCTTGCTCATCTTCACTACTGCGCAAAACATCTCTTCTACTGAAAAGGTGCCCAAAGCTCTTAGTGTCTGCATTTGAGCCCATATTTACTTGACATTACTTTCTTGTTTTGCTCTAGACTAACTCCTGCAAAAATATGGAAAGCAAAGAGGTTGCATTAGTACAGATGTATTTCACAGTATCGAAGATGAACAAGTGCTCCACAGCTCTTAACTTGTGCGTTTTAGAGTCCGTGTTTACAATACCCTTTTTCCTTGTTTTCACGCTTACCACAATCTCTGAACGTCTCTCTGTGCAGTTCTGTTTCACCCTGTACACAGGGCGACATATTTAACGCAGGCCACTCCAAATACATACAGAATGAATAAAGTGCAGTGTTCGCCAAGTTATAGCGGACAGTACGGCGAATTTCCTGACTTTCGAAAGTAATTTTTATCGTTTATAGACGCCGAATTACGACATCGACTTTGTTTTCTCCTATTGGATCTTTTTCTGTGGCATTTGAAAGAAGATTTTAAGAGAACTTCTAGAACATAACGTGTATTGGGCTTGACCAAACAGTATCGAAATAACAGCGATTCAAACCGTTGTCTCACCGTCAGTAGAAGAGTTCCACAAACGCTTGCCCTGTTACAGCAATTGTAAGCAAACAAGTAACTTAGGTTCGGTTCGTGTGTTTATTATCATGTCTGTCGTACCAAGTGCTCAAAGCGCTATCGTTGGCAACTGCTACACGGTATAAAGTTATTCTGGAGAAACAATACTGCACGTGGAATTTCATCTGAGTTAACGGAAGCGGCAATTGTTATAAGGCATTTTATGCCTTGTGGAGTCGTCGGTCTTTCCTAATAGACTCGTGTTTTAGTTTACGCCACAGATAAGACTGTAGCGTTAAGTTTGGTGAGTGCGCAGACCATTCTGCGTTTCCTGAACGACCGTTCTAGTGCTCTCCAAATGCTCTGTTAAGAGGCTCTGACATTACATGTGCGGAATGGGAGGGTATGTCCGTCATGTTGGTACCACACTGATTGCCTTATGTGCAGTGGGATTCCTTCCAATAACTATGGTAGCCCTATATCTTAGAAACTCGGGGTACTTGACTGTATTTAGATTACCATCGTAGAACAGTAATCAATGAAGCAGATCTTGAAAAACGCGCACCAAACATTGACAGACCAAGAACATGGTTTTTATCGACTTCTTTGAGTCAGCGTGGATTTTCAACTGACGATTAGTGAATATTGTGAAGATTGACTTGCTCGTGGTTTCTAAATGATGATTCTTCTTGAAACAAAATTTTGCATAGATAAGCTGCATCACATTGCGCTTTTCGTAGATAACATTCGGAGAACTGTAACAAATTTTGCAATGAAGCTGTAAATGCAGTGAAACGTGAAGAGAATGAAATGAATTGGAATGTGATGTTCGCAGCACTCGTTGTTTGTTCTCTCTCGCACTTTCGAGATGCCTCTCACAAGGGGAGGCCGCCAATTGTGAAATTCAGATTCGATTCATACTGCGCATAATAAAAGCTCATGGCCAGAGGTGTAATGTGGCAAAGCACCAAGATGCACTTCTCAGCCGTTGTCGAGAAAATCGACAGTTAAAAGAAACCGTTGCGGTGAAATTTCTCTCTACGATTATTAACATTCTCCAGCGTCGTGGGGCAGCGGTAAGCGCTCGGGTTCGTAATCCAAAAGTCGCCGGATCGAATCTCGCGCCATGCAATTTTTTTTATAATTAGTTTTTTGTAAATTGCTTATGCATGTTGGTGAAGGCGGATCGCTCTCCAATTGTACCGCCTCCATTTTTCCGTTTGTTTAATAGGGTGTACCAAAGCTCTCCCGTCCGCACTGATTTTCGACGATGTTATAAGTTGCGCTAGGTTCAAATGGTTCTGAGCACTATGGGACTTAACATCTGTGGTCATCAGTCCCCTAGAACGTAGAACTACTTAAACCTAACTAACCTAAGGACATCACACACATCCATGCCCGTGGCAGGATTCGAACCTGCGACCGTAGCAGTCGCGCGGTTCCGGACTGAGCGCCCTAACCGCGAGACCACCGCGGCCGGCAGTTGCGCTAGGGACCGCATCTACGTTCTTTCGAAGTTAGCAGGCAACTACGCTAGTTATGCAGCGGCTCGTTTCGGCCCATTCAACGTCTGTTCTTCAAGTGTAACGAGCGAGTAACGGAGTTTATATTTCATACCTGCCACAGCAAATTTGTGCTCGTGGGGTGTCTATTCTAATTCGAACGTTTGACTTTACGCTATACGCATTCGTTTCGGAAAATCGTTTCTACGTCTTTCGTTAACTATACGTGGTTAACATTATGAAGACAATTAATAACATTTGTGAAATACAACTTCGTTTACGGAAAACATAATGATGTTCGAAGTCGCCAGTTTTTCCACGACAAACGACTTTCAACAACTTATTATATGCATAATTGCTGCAACTGATTGCCGGGATATATATATATATATATATATATATATATATATATATATATATATATATATATATATATATTTGAATTACAAAAAACAAATACTAAAAAAAAAGTTGCATGGCGCGAGATTCGATCCGGCGACCTCTGGATTACGAAGGCGAGCGCTTACCGCTGCACCACGACGCTCTAGAAAGTTATTAATCGTAGAGAGTATTTCACCGCAACGGTTTCTTTTAACTGTCGATTTTCTCGACAACGGCAGAGAAGTGCATCTTGGTGCTTTGCCACATTACACCTCTGGCCATGAGCTTTTATTATGCGCAGTATGAATCGAATCTGAATTTCACAATTGGCGGCCTCCCCTTGTCAGTGACATTTGTATTGTGTTTTACTGCTGCTAAAATATTAGTTTCATTTCTTTCATCACTTGCTCTTCTGTTTCAAATGGTTCAAATGGCTCTGAGCACTATGGGACTCAACTGCTGTGGTCATCAGTCCCCTAGACCTTAGAACTACTTAAACCTAACTAAACTAAGGACATCACACACATCCATGCCCGAGGCAGGATTCGAACCTGCGACCGAAGCAGTCGCACGGTTCCTGACTGCGCGCCTAGAACCGCGAGACCACCGCGGCCGGCTCTTCTGTTTCATTGGCATACTTTATTCTCCACACTTCCAGCTTCTAGAACGTTTTTTATATGTTTGCAAAGACCGCTCGTGAGTGCTTGGCACTGGCTGGATATGCTTCAGCATACTGCCTCGCCGCTGCTCTAATAGTTTGGCGACAGTCGCCGTAAACGATACTCACTTTTTCGACTCCCGTATACACTGTGAACGTCAGAGTAGCTTTACGAGCAACAACAGCAGAGCGCAGACTGATGGACTTCTAGGGCTCAGGCAAGCACAAGAATCAAACCATTTACGTGTTTTTTACATTTGCTGTAATAAGTCAGACGTTTGTGGAACTACTTCTCCTGACGGCAAGGCAGTGGTTTGCGGTGCTGTTATTTTGATACTATCTGACGTTACGTTGTTGGAGTTCTGAAAAAATCCAAGTCGGTGTCGTAATTCGGCATCATAACAGATAAAAATTACTTGCGACCGTCAAGAAATTCGCCATACCTTCCGCCATAACTTGCCGAAAACCGCACCTCAATATACGAGCGTAATCCCAAAAGTAAGATCTTCTAAAGACCTGGCCGGCCGGAGTGGCCGAGCGGTTCTAGGCGCTTCAGTCTGGAACCGCGCGACCGTTACGGTCGCTGGTTCGAATCCTGCCTCGGGCATGGATGTGTGTGATGTCCTTAGGTTAGTTAGGTTTAAGTAGTTCTAAGTTCTAGGGGACTGATGACCTCAGCTGTTAAGTCCCATAGTACTCAGAGCCATTTTCTATAGACCTGTTTATTTCTACAACGGTTTACATCAGTTTACAACTTGAACATTTAGCTAGTTTTCGACATAATCACCATTTTTGTCGATGCATTTTTGTGGACGCTGTGACAGTTTTTGTATGCCCATGTCATACCAGCTCACCGCCATGCTGTTCAGAAAGTTATGAACCTCGTCGGAACTGAATCGCTTTCCGGCCAAATGTTCTTTTGACCTAGGGAACAGGTGATAGTCACTGGGCGCCAAGTCAGGACTATAAGGTGGTTAGGTGATTATGTTCCACTGAAACTGTCGCAGGAGAGCGTTGTGTGGGCGGGCGTTGTCATGGAGAATGTGTATGCCCTTGCTCAACATTCTTCTTCTCCGGTTCTGAATTGCCCGTTTCAGTTTCTTCAGAGTCTCACAGTACTCGTCAGCGTTAACTGTCGTCCCAGCGATTCAGCTCTGATGACGATCTGAAAGAAGAGGTTCATAACTTTCTGAACAGCATTACGGCGAGCTGGTATGACATGGGTATACAAAAACTGCCAGAGCGTCTAAAAAAATGCGTCGTCAAAAATGGTGATTATGTCGAAAATTAGCTAAATATTCAAGCTGTAAACTGATGTAAACCATTGTAGAAAAAAATGGCTCTGAGCACTATGGGACTTAACTTTTGAGGTCATCAGTCCCCTAGAGCTTAGAACTACTTAAACCTAACTAACCTAAGGACATCACACACATCCATGCCCGAGGCAGGATTCGAACCTGCGACCGTAGCGGTCGCGCTATTCCGAACTGTAGCGCCTAGAACTACTCGGCCACTCCGGCCGGCAAACCATTGTAGAAATAAACATGTCTATGTACTTATAAAAAATAGGAGACCTTACTTTTGGGATTACCCTCGTATTTATTCATTGTAGATATACGCGTATTTGGAGGGGACTGTCTTAGCTGCCCCGGTCTGTCCACAGGGTGTTCAGAAACAGTCTGTAAAGATTGCAAGTGTGTTACAGGGGAGGTTGTGATGAGAAATGACTGTTAAGAAAAAATTCGATAGCTTGCGCCGTTTCTAAATTATTTAGCACTGACACTAGCCAGTCACGTTATCGCGCGCGCAAATTCAAGCTGTCTGCCAGAGACAGTGTCGCCAGACGTGTTCTTTGTTTGGTTTCCTCAAACCGAACATAGTTTTTGCTCACCTCGCTTATATTTATCACTTCCGAAAAGGTAATGAGTGTTTCAACAAGTGGTAACTCACGAACGCACATATGTCTCTGTATTACCGCTTTAAGCACCTGCAAGTGTTCGAATCCGCGCGCGACGACCTGATTGGCCAACTTCAATTCTAAATAACTCGGAAACGACGCAACGTATCGAATTTTTTCTTAACAGTCAAATTCTCGTCACAAACTCCCCCGTAACACCGTTAGAGGCTTTTCAGACAGTTTCTCACCATCTTCCTTAAGAGCCAGTGAAATAAAGGAGACAGATTAAAAGGTATAAGTAAAATTGTTGTTATTTTAAAAAAAAATTGCGATTGCCTACGAAACCATGACTGTATCCAGGCGTGCAACTCTTCGTCCGAAGCAAATCAATGGCTACGAATGTCTCTCTTCAGGGCTCCAAAAATATGGCAATGCCGTAGGCAAGGATTGGCGGCTCTCTGGAGGGTGTATAAAGGCTCCACAGAAAAACGTCTGCAGTGTACTAGAGCAACGAGCTAACGGGCCGCTAAATACCGAGGTTATCAGCAAGTGTACTCGAAACAATTTTGTCGAATGAGGGCGCTACTTTCGTCTTTCTTCGGTTTACTCTCAATCCACATTCTGGACTCATTAGGCTTTTCATTCCATCCAACAGATCTTTTATTTCTTCTTGACTTTCACTGAGAATAGCTGTGCAATACTGTAATTGTAAATATGGAGGAATATGAATGGCAGGCAATAGTTAAGGAGGAAGTGAGAAGCATTGCAGCCTATCCCTCATGCTATTGAAACTGAATTTAAGCAAGCAGAAAAGGAAACTAAGGAGAAATTCTGTAAAGTGTTTGTGGTTTAGGGAGGAGTAATGAAAAAGTAAAAATAAAATAAATAAATAAATAAAAATCTTTAAGGTTTGCACATGGTGCTGCAATTTTGTGACAGACAGTACAGGACTTGTAATATCAGACGAACGGAATAGACACCATCTTAAATGAGGGCTACAAGATGTACATAAGAAAAATACAAATACAGGATACTAGATCGTAGTCTAATTACTTTACGTTACTTTTGGGGAATTAATTAAAGAATTAGGCGCCGGCTGGTGTGGCCGAGCGGTTCTAGGCGCTTCAGTTCGGAACCGCGCGACCGCTTCGGTAGCAGATTCGAAACCTGCCTCGGGCATGGATATGTATGATGTCCTTAGGGTAGTTAGGTTTAAGTAATTCTAAGTTCTAGGGGACTGATGGCATCTGATGTTAAGTCACATTATGCTCAGAGCCATTTGAACCATTTAAAGAATTAGGCGATAAAAGTAGCAGTACTATTTGGAAGCAAAATTACTAATTACGAATGAACGAGGATGTGAAAAGCGAAATGGCAACAGCACGAAAACAATTTCAAAGAAAGAGAAATACGTTACACTATCATTAAAGTAATTTGCAATTGACATTTCAGCGAGTTAGTTCGTTGATTTGTGGAAGGGAACCAAACAGCGAGATCATTGGTCCATCGATTTAGGGAAGGATGGGGAAGGAAGTCGGACGTGCCCTGTCAAAGGAACCATCCCGGCGTTTGCCTAAGCGATTTAGGGAAATAATGGAAAACCTAAATCAGGATGGCCGGACGCGTCTTTGAACGGTCGTCCTGCCCTATGCGAGTCCAGAGTGCTAACCATTCAGCGAGTCGAGCGGTCAGTGCCAACTAGCAGTCAGTCGTAGCCTTTTCTCGACCGCCAGGCTCTCGCTGTTTTGCCTGTTTTCTGGGTACCCACAAAGCCTTGTGAAAGAATAATTGGTTTCTCAGCACGGTCCTCCCCAAAAATGGCAGCCTGTCAGTAGCAAAATAATTTTATTCAGCCTGTAGTACTGGGTATATATTTAAATGTTATTAAGTTATTTTCTCTATACACTTTTCTGGAGCTGTAATAGCACACCTCCTCCAGCTGTAACATAACTAAAGCCGATAACTTTCGTTGTTTTAAAACTGCAGTCTTCTTTCTTTCTAATTTCGTTAAGTTATTTTGCGATCGAATACATGCTCACTCGAGCAAAATACGTAGGTAATTCAGAGAGTAAGTTACACATGTCGTCCCATGATAACACAACTGCGCAACAAGAACAGCACATTGTCAAAAGAAACTACACGTTCCCAATTCCCTGCAGACGCAGTTGTGCTGCGACAAGGATAGGAGATGCACCATAATGTGTGAATGAAATGGCACGACAACTTGAAACGTACTCCAAATGCGAAGTACCCATAACAACTCCATTTTTGTGGGCAAAATGCCTGAGTTTCACAATTAGTAACTTACATGTTCCACAGATCATTTGAAAAAACCTTTAATCGAAATATTGTAGAACGAATCAGTTTATATGATATGCATAAACGTTTAGTGTTAACGTTAACGAACAAATTATTGTTTTACTCTTACTCATACAACAACACTTTTTTTAATGGCTACCAGCTTTTAAGTAGAAGCTAGTCAGAGGAATAGAATGAGTTAGGAGTTGTGCAGGAGAAATCATTTTAAGTTAGATTTAAGATTTCTGCTACCTCTCAGATGTTTTACGTTATTGGGCAAATGATCGAAGATTTTTCTTGCCATACATTGAACTCCTTTCTGAACCACTGACAGCTTTAATAATGGCCAAGGAAAGTCATTTTTCCCTCTAGCGTTTTAGTTATGTACAGTCGTGGACAAAACGAGCGAGACCCCTCGCCTTTTCGTTATGCTGATCCGCACGGCTTTAAAGTCTGCTACACAGCATAACAGGCAAGGCGACCAAGTGCTACCAACATACTATGCACAGGCGTGAAATTGACAAACTATCTGAACTTTTTTAGACTGTTTTCCATAATTTGTAAGACTATATTAATGCTGATTAATGTGTTAAACACAACACGTAAATAAAGACAGAAATGAAAGAAGAAACGCTAATTGGTATGAACTGTACCAATAAAAATGAATTTCAACTTATAGAGAAAACATAACTGTTTTAGTAAGACAAAGAACCCCAGATCGTTACGAATTAGCAAAATATTATCCGCATTCGGCCGCGAAACGGTCTGTGTCAACGTTCAGACCAGTCACACTGGATTACTGTTGCTGACCTACCACGAAAGTGTGCAAATTTAGCAATGCGTGAAGATTCATAACGAAATTCAGTTAAAAATCATTCAGTGACACACTTAAGTCAATTCCATTATTGACAGAAGCGGAAAAAGTAGGCAGTAACATGTATTAAATTCTACAAAAGTGTTATATTGACATCCACAGTATAGAATAAAGGTAGCGATAAAATGTATTGGGGGCGCGAGAATTTCTTAAAATTGCTTTACTGATATTCTAACTGCCTCCATCGAGATTAGAACCGAAAACAAACCAGACCTTCCTTTCACTACACTAGCAGACAACCCAGGCAAACAGCCCTCTATTATTACCCCTGATATGAATAATCCGGCAATTTCGCAATGAAAATGGCAAAATGAACTGTAGTTTCTGTTGCATAGAGCTTTCTGGACTCAAAAAGATGAATTTTCTACCTTTATGTCACCGCTCATGTGACAGTCATTCGCGATGTTTATCGAAATAACAAAATACTGTTATTAGCGAGTAAGTTTAGTAGGATAATTCTGCACCACCCCAGGAAATAAACGGCTACATAGCTGCCAAACGTATTCTACACTGTTTAGAATTCTCCACTAGGCCCGCCACAGCCAGAAAATGTTCATTAGCTGAAGTGTTTCTTAAGCTAGCTAGCAATGGGAATGTTCGCACTTCTAAAACGCGGTGGCATTAATACCGGGATGTGAATTACCAAGTGTATATGCAAACAGATTCTATTTGCATTCTTGTAAACGTGATTTGGATCGAAAGCGTAGCTACGATTAATATGCTAATGTATCGACTGCAACTGGAACATTTCGAATAAAGAGCAGGGGGTGTTATTTATGCGGCCCTCATCTTCAGTAACTGTCGTAGCTGTTTTCGTTGTTAGGATTTCGTCACCTAAACCGGTAAAAACGGAACCCTACTATTCTCACTTTCTTGACCGTCTATCGGTCTACCCAACCCTTAAAACCCGTTTACCTCGAGAACGGGTAGACATAATAAGCGGAGATGTATCGCATTTCTTGCGGTAACCGGTCACTTGGTGGTGTAAAAAAAGTGAGCTTCTATGTCAACGCAATCTAAAGATACGGCCGTTTATGTAAAGAAAGTTTACGTGAAAGGTCAAAAAATGGCTCCAAGAAATGTGCGACCAAACTGCTTAGGTCATCAGCACCTAGACCTAGAACTACTTAAACCTACCTAACCTAACACACATCCATGCTCGGGGAAGGATTCGAACTGACGGCGCAAGCAGCCGCGCGATCCGCGATATGACGCTGTTGAAAGCACGGCTAACCCGCGCCGGCAAGCTGTTAATATCTTCTGATGTTGCTAAGAATTAATTTACTTCTGGTGAATGATTTTATGCGCAGTTCATTTAAGATAGAATAACTAAAATATATTTGATGTTACGGAAGACGAAGGACGCCTAATTCATTTCCCTCACTTTATTTATGATGTTAGATTCGCAATCTGAGCATACGTATTATCCATAACAACACTTTAGCGCCACATAGATATGTGATTGCAACACATCTGCGTACACTTGAGATATTTCGTTTCCCATGAAGTGGTGGCAGACGATGCCTTGGTGTCTTCGAAGCGCGAGCTTCGTCGGTGTAAGATATCTCAGCACAGCTGAGCGAACATTAATCCAGTATGACTGGTCTGAACGTTGACACAGACCGTTTCGCGGCCGAATGCGGATAATATTTTGCTAATTCGTAACGATCTGGGGTTCTTTGTCTTACTAAAACAGTTATGTTTTCTCTATAAGTTGAAATTCATTTTTATTGGTACAATTCATACCAATTAGCGTTTCTTCTTTCATTTCTGTCTTTATTTACGTGTTGTGTTTAACACATTAATCAGCATTAATATAGTCTTACAAATTATGGAAAACAGTCTAAAAAAGTTCAGATAGTTTGTCAATTTCACGCCTGTGCATAGTATGTTGGTAGCACTTGGTCGCCTTGCCTGTTATGCTGTGTAGCAGACTTTAAAGCCGTGCGGATCAGCATAACGAAAAGGCGAGGGGTCTCGCTCGTTTTGTCCACGACTGTACATCATTTTCCTTCTCAAATTGTGATGTACTGTTTATGATTAATTTCACTAGCGAATAATTGTACTGTGATGGCGCAGTTACAATGCCTAGCTCTTGAAGAGGTAATTATATAACATCTGCGGGTGAACACCACACACTCACATTCAAATTCTGGCGGCATATGGACCAAACGCGATGTCGCATCCAACCGTGGTGAAATGGTGCCAACAATTTGACCAGAGCGGCACTTACGCTAGTGATGCTGATAGGAAAGTCGAGGTCTTGCACCACGCGCTTTCTAACTTTCCGGCAAGTTGAAAGAACATCAGCGGGGAAAAGAGATTTTCCGACGATGACGACATTCACACAACGGCTTTCGAGTTGCTTCCTGACCAAGAAGGGGCATTCTGTCGTAGAGGAACTGAACCATAGGTAGAATGTTTGGGCAGCAGTTTGCAGTGATTGTTGAAAAATATTGTCGTGTACCTGTGTCACTTTGACGAGCAACACAGCATTTAATAAGTTACTTATCATGCCATATTAATGTAGGGGGGAGAGGGTTAATGGAGGGGAGGAGGTTCGGGGGAATGGAATATCGCTTAATAAAGGGAAAGTTGGGGTCTTCCACCGACAAATAGGTAATGTTGCTTAAAGTAGCTTTTGATAACTATTTTGGAGTTCAGGGTAAAAAAATGTGTATTACGAAATAATAAGACGCCCATTTTAAGCTAACTATATTTATTGGTCTAGATAGTAAGCTGTTTGCCGCTGTTATTATTTTGTTAAAATGTGTTTGAAATACATTGCAACCTATATAGCTACATAATTAAAAAGAAAGATTGAATCTGTTGGAGTAATATATTCGCTGATTTCTGAAGTCATTTTATCCAGTGTATTTAGATACTCCATAGCCTCCCCCCCCTCCCCCCCCCCCCTTTCCACCGCCACTGAATGATCTCTCGGTCTTAACTGGTAGCAGTAGCGTCGAGTACACGCAGATTGAGAAGTGCGCTCGCACTGTTGTGGTTGTTTGAGAAATAAATGCAACGTAAGTAGTGAAGGTATTTCCACTGCCTGCATTATTTCAAATGTCATTTCTTATCCAGTAGCGGCCGATAGAGTGAAAAAGAATGGAATGAGGGGAGTATTTTTGTATTAGAGAGAGTAGCGTTGTATAGAAGTGAAACGTGATCGATAAGCAACAAAGACAAGATGAGATTACAGTGTGGTGCTAAAGGAAAATGCTGAAGATTGGCTGGGCAAATATGACGTGTTATGACGTAGCGTTGAATCGAAATGGAGAGAAAAGAAATGTATGGTACAACTTCACAAAACAGGGGGGGGGGGGGGGTAAATTGATGGGGCACATACTGAAGCATCAGGTTCAAATGGTTCAAATGGCTCTGAGCACTATGGGACTCAACTGCTGTGGTCATAAGTCCCCTAGAACTTAGAACTACTTAAACCTAACTAACCTAAGGACAGCACACAACACCCAGCCATCACGAGGCAGAGAAAATCCCTGACCCCGCCGGGAATCGAACCCGGGAACCCGGGCGTGGGAAGCGAGAACGCTACCGCACGACCACGAGATGCGGGCGAAGCATCAGGGAGCAGTTAATTTTGTCATGGAGGAAAATGTGTAGCGGGAAGGTCTAAAAGGGAAACCGTAAGTATGGGATCTAACGGATGCTTGTAGTATTTATGTTCATGAGACAGACTAGAGAGGAAAACAAGATGAACAGACAGCAAGAAATTTCGTGCCGTGACAGCGCCCCACGAGCATGTCATCCGAAGCCAGACAGATTGCCTCACTTTTGTACCATGACGGGAATCAGCCCAGCCAAGATGGCATTGTGAGTACAGCAGTATGACACACGCCTACTTCCCGTACAGTGAGTCACGTACTGTTGATTACCAGCCGCGTCCTCCCATTGGTCACTCCGGCGGGCCCGGCATGGAATTTCCAAGCCTGTGAACCCGCGTTCACACAAACAACTTTAATGACGGTCACACAGGACGCCACACATTCTACTTAGTGGCACAATTTTCAAAACTGCTAGTTATGACGTTAGAGCCCTGAGGCGAGAGTAAAAGGTCAATAAAAAGAAAAATATTGGATTCTAAAACGGATTTTGCAGATAAATAAAAAGGAGGCATTAAATAAAGTTATGTATATATAACACTCGGACAACAGCACTCGATGACAAAAATGGTGTCTGCTAAGGCAAACCAACAAACAGTTGTCTTGCAGATATGATCGGCACACTTACCACACCTCTGAGATTTTCGAATTTAATTATATTCTTTAACACCTCTACTTTTTTATTTGCGCACCTGTCACATCCCACTCGAGGAATACTTCTTACAGTTTTCAAAGAAAATTCCGCACTGGCTGTATCAATGTTTTTTATTAAATCTGCGACCGGTTTCGCACCACTTATCGGTGCATCCTCAGGCAATATACGCTATTTATAACATGGTAACGTTGAAAATTGCCCTGTAACCACTCCGCACCACTCACGTCCAATATACCGTCATCTGGTAAAAGCTGTAGTCAAAATTAAAAAATCTTTTTTAATTTTTTTTTAATGATGGGAGCAGCAGTGACCGTGCAAGCTGAGAGGAGCCGCGCGGCAGCGGACACTGCCGCTCTCATCATTTAAATTTTTTTTAAAAAAAAGATTTTTAAATTTTTGCTACCGCTTTCACCAGAAGACGCTATATTGGACGTGAATGTTGGGGAGTGGCTACAGGGCAACGCTCAACGTCCCATGTTATAAATAGCGTATATTGTCTGAGGATGCACCGATAAGTGGTGCGAAACCGGTCGCAGATTTAATAAAAACATTAATACAGCCAGTGCGGGATTTTCTTTGAAAAATTTCGAAGTTTGGCTGTGGTTGGCCGCCCTACAAAACAACTTCTTACAGTGCTTAGTCATCCAATTCACTATCCTTATATGATTCGTTTGAATTATTAAATAGTTACGAGGGGCGTTCAATTAGTAGTGCAACACATTTTTTCTGAAAGAGGGCTCGTTTTATTCATCATTCCAGTACACCACATTATTCCCCACTATTTTCGCTACAAAACCCTATTACTCAACGTAAACTCAGTTTAACGTGACGGTCTTATGCCACATTACTGGAATCATCATGGTACAACACCACTAGTCGACATCGGAACGCCGGCCGGGGTGGCCGAGCGGTTCTAGGCTCTACAGTCTGGAACCGCCCGAACGCTACAGTCGCAGGTTCGAATCCTGCCTCGGGCATCGATGTGTGTGCTGTCCTTAGGTTAGTTAAGTTTAAGTAGTTCTAAGTTCTAGGGGACTGATGACCTCAGAAGTTAAGTCCCATAGTGCTCAGAGCCATTTGAACCATTTGACGTCGGAACCAACGTCTTGTTGCATCAATAGTCTCCCTATCGTCCACGTACTGCTTCCCGCAGGGTACATCCTTTATTGGATCAAACGGTTGAAAATTGAAAGCTGCAAGATCCGGGCTGTATGGTGGATGAGGAAGAACAAGCCAGTGGAGCTCTAGGGTGTGCAGACTTGGGTGAGGCCTAGCTTTGTCACGGAGGAGAAGAAGTCCGTTTGCATTGTTGTTGCGACGAACGAGCTGAAGTCGTTTCCTCAAGTTCTTGAGAGTAGCCAACACGCTTCAGAGCTGATCGTTGCGCCATGAGGGAGAGGCTGGTTGGGGTTGAGTTGTTTGGGGGAAGCGACCAAAGTGCGAGGTCATCGGTCTCATCGGATTAGGGAAGGACGGGGAAGGAAGCCGGCTGTGCCCTTTCAAAGGAACCATACCGGCATTTTCCTGGAGCGATTTAGCCGGCCGGGTTGGCCGAGCGGTTCTAGGCGCTACAGCCTGGAACCGCGCGACTGCTACAGTCGCAGGTTCGAATCCTGCCTCGGACATGGATGTGTGTGATGTCCTTAGATTAGTTAGGTTTAAGTAGTTCTAAGTTCTAGGGGACTGATGACCTCAGATGTTAAGTCCCATAGTGCTCAGAGCCATTTGAACCATTTGAACTATTTGGAGAGATATAGAGAAATCACGGGAAACCTAAATCAGGATGGCCGGACGCGGGATTGAACCGTCGTCCTTCCGAATGCGAGTCCAATGTGCTAACCACTGAGACACCTCGCTCGGTCATGAGGGAGAGCATCAAACAAAATAACCCCTTTAGAGTCCCAAAAGCCCGTCACCAAGATTTTATCCTCTGAATGTGCGGCTTTGAACTTTTTTCTTCGGACGAGAGGTGGACTGGCGCCACTTCGTGGTTTGCCGTTTAGTTTCCGGTTCTAAGAGTACTACACATGTCCCATCGCCTGTAACAATGTTCGACAAAAGATTGTCATGATCCGCCTCGTTAGGCGCAAGCTAGTCGGCACACATGGTCCTTCGTTGCTCTTTATGGTCTTCTGTCGGGCTGGGAGGTACCCAGCAGGCGCACACCTTCTACTGCCCCACCTGGTGGACGAGTGTGTCAGTACTACCAACAGAGGCTTCTAGTAGAGCAGCGAGGTGTTTGATTGTGATCTGTCAATCACTTCGACTGAGAGTGTCCGCACTTTCCAACGTTGCAGGAGTCAGAGCCGTGTGCGGCCGGCGCGCTGGCCGGAGATCGAGCAGGTTTGCGCGAACATGCAATGATGACAGATGCCTCACCCAACGACTCACCGTGCTTTTGTTCGCTGGCAGGTGTCCGTTGACAGTCTGTAAGCGCCTATGAATATTGGTAATGCTCTCGTTTCTGCTAAAAGAAATTCAGTGACAGCTCTCTGCTGCACCTCCGTAGCAGACGTAATTTTCAAGTTTACGTATAGCGCCGCCACCAATCTGAACTTCATGAAGCTATAGCAGCTGAAGTGAGGTTATTGCACGATGTCCCACAATAAACTCCGTATTTTTTCAAGCGAAACTGTCGGGGAAAAACGGTGTTACATTAATTATTCAACGCCCGTCGCATTTTATTTATTTATTCCTCCACAAATCTTTCCAGATTATGGGACACATTATTCGTTTGTAAATACTGTGTATTCTACATTTACATCTACGTGATTACTCAGCTAGTCACAATAAAGTGCCTGGCAGAGGGTTCAATGAACCACCTTCAAGCTGTCTCTGCCGGCCGATGTGGCCGAGCGGTTCTAGGCGCTTCAGTCTGGAACCGCGCGACCGCTACGGTCGCAGGTTCGAACCCTGCCTCGGCATGGATGTATATGATGTCCTTAGGTTAGTTAGGTTTAAGTAGTTCTAAGTTCTAGGGGACTGATGACCTCAGATGTTAAGTCCCATAGTGCTCAGAGCCATTTGAACCAAGCTGTCTCTCTTCCGTTTCACTCTCGAACGGCATGCGGGAGAAACGAGCACTTAAATTTTTCTGTGCGAGCCCTGATTTCTCTTATTTTATCGTGATGATCATTTCTCCCTATGTAGGTGGTTGCCAACAGAATGTTTTCGCAATCGGAGGAGAACCCTGGTGATTGAAATTTCATGAGAAGATCCCGTCGCAACGAAAAACGCCTTTGTTTTAATAATTACCACTGTAATTCACGTATCATGTCTCTGACACTATCTCCCCTATTTCGCGATAATACGAAATGAGCTGCCCTTCTTTGTACTTTTTCGATGTCATCCGTCAGTCCCACCTGATGCGGATCCCACACCGCACAGCAATAGTCCAGAATAGGGCGCACACGCGTGGTGTAAGCAGTCTCTTTAGTAGACCTGTTGCACCTTCTAAGTGTTCTGTTAATGAATCGCTGTCTTTGGTTTGCTCTACCCTCAATATTATCTATGTGATCGTTCCAATTTAGGTTATTTGTAATTGTAATCCCTAAGTACTTAGTCGAATTTACAGCCTTCAGATTTGTGTGACTTATCGCGTAATCGAAATTTAGCTGAGTTATTTTAGTGCTCATGTGAATAACTTCACAATTTTCCTTATTCAGCATCAATTGCCACTTTTCGCACCATACAGCTATCTTATCTAAATCATTTTACAAGTCGTTTTGATCATCTGATGACTTTACAAGGAGGTAAATGACAGCATCGTCTGCAAACAACCTAAGACGGCTACTCAGATCGTCTCCTACGTCGTTAATATAAATCAGGAACAATACAGGGCCTATAACACTTCCTTGGGCAATGCCGGATATTACTTCTGTTTTACTCGATGACTTTCCTTTTATTACTACGAACTGTAACCTTTCTGACAGGAAATCACGAATCCAGTCGCACAACTGAGGCGATTCTCGGTAGGCACGCAATTTGATTAGAAAACGCTTGTGAGGAACGGTGTCGAAAGCCCTCTGGAAATCTAAAAATATGGAATCAGTTTGACATCCCCGGTCGATAGCACCTATTACTTCACGAGTAAAAAGAGCTAGTTATGTTTCAGACACACGTACCCTTACAGAAAATTAAACAATAACGGCAGATTGCTCTTCATGTAGTTCCAGAATGCAAAGTTTCATTTGAACAACACTTTTGTGGCATCTCTTTCTGTAATAAAATGAAAACAAATTGAAATCGACCGGAGGACTGCAGCAATTACGCCACGAAAAGTGGGATAGAATGCTAGTGTTGCGAAGAACAACCATCAGGGTGTAGTCGAATGACACTATTGTGTGGAGAGGGGAAGGCTAGTGGCGTCACTAACTGTAAGTATGATCGCCTTTAACTTTCTGAGCAGAATGAGCCGCCGTTGTAATGTAGCAACCGAAAACTAG
The DNA here is from genome assembly GCF_023898315.1 of Schistocerca nitens. NCBI lineage: Eukaryota > Metazoa > Arthropoda > Insecta > Orthoptera > Acrididae > Schistocerca > Schistocerca nitens. The sequence goes on from NC_064615.1 coordinate 906,048,463, forward strand.
GTGTTCACACGTGCAACTGCAGCGCCACTGCATTATGCCACGAGCAGCGGCGTCATTTCAGTTGCTTAAGTGAATGCGGTTAAAACCAGGTTCCCACGTGAAGCTTAAGTAATCCCACAGCAGGAGACATGATGGATCAAATTGCAGAGTCGTAGTCAGCTGCCGTTTCCAACAGTTACGCCGTACGGATTTCAGTATAGCTTCATCAGAAATATTACGGGCTACAATCATTGTATTGGGTATGGCATTAAAACGGCGACAAAAGCTAAACAAAAGGAGTAGAAAAAAAGCATTGGCTATAGAAGTGCATGATGAGCAAAAATAACACATGGGAATCTGATACACTGACGAATATGAAGATTCATTGTGCCAATTTGTGAGTCAGCTAGGTTTATGCAAGTCGCTAGAAACAGAACGTCACTTGATTGTATCGTTAAGTACCACATATACAGGGTGCTCCATTGATCGTGACCGGGCCAAATATCTCACGAAATTAGCGTCAAACGAAAAAACTACAAAGAACGAAACTTGTCTAGCTTGAAGGGGGAAACCAGATGGCGCTATGGTTGGCTCGCTATATGGCGCTGCCATACGTCAAACGGATATCATCTACGTTTTTTAAAATAGGAACCCCCATTTTTATTACATATTCGTGTAGTACGTAAAGAAATATGAATGTTTTAGTTGGACCACTTTTTTCGCTTTGTGATAAATGGCGCTGTAATACTCACAAACACTACGGCTCACAATTTTAGACAAGCAGTTGGCAACAGGTAGGTTTTTTAAATTAACATACAGAACATAGGTACGTTTGAACATTTTATTTCGGTTTTCCAATGTGATACATGTACCTTTGTGATCTTATCACTTCTGAGAATGCATGCTGTTACAGCTTGATTACCTGTAAACACCACATTTATGCAATAAATGCTCAAAATGATGTCCGTCAACCTCAGTGCATTTGGCAATACGTGTAACGACATTCCTCTCAACAGCGAGTAGTTCGCCTTCCGTAATGTTCGTACATGCATTGACAATGCGCTGATGCATGTTGTCAGGCGTTGTCGGTAGATCACGATAGCAAATATCCTTCAACTTTCCCCACAGAAAGAAATCCGGGGACGTCAGATCCGGTCCGTGGTATGGTGCTTCGACGACCAATTCACCTGTCATCAAATATGCTATTCAATACCGCTTCAACCGCACGCGAGCTATGTGCCGGACATCCATAATGTTGGAAGTACATCGCCATTCTGTCATGCAGTGAAACATCTTGTAGTAACATCGGTAGTACATTACGTAGGAAATCAGCATACATTGCACCATTTAGATTTCCATCGATAAAATGGGGGCCAATTATCCTTCCCCCCATAATGCCGCACCATACATTACCCCGCCAAGGTCGCTGATGTTTCACTTGTCGCAGCCATGTGTATTTTCCGTTGCCCAATAGTGCATATTATGCCGGTTTACGTTACCGCTGTTGGTGAATGGCGCTTCGTCGCTAAATAGAAGGCGTGCAAGAAATCTGTCATCGTCCAGTAATTTCTCTTGTGCGCAGTGGCAGAACTGTACACGGCGTTCAAAGTCATCGCCATGGAATTCCTGGAGCACAGGAATATGGTACGGGTGCAACCGATGTTGATGTAGCATTCTCAACACCGACGGTTTTGAATTTGTCTGCTACTGATGTGCGTATTAGCAGCGACAGCAGCTAAAACACCTACTTGGGCAACAGCATTTGTTGCAGGTCGTGGTTGACGCTTCACATGTGGCTGAACACTTCCTCTTTCCTTAAATAACGTAACTAGCCGGCGAACGGTCCGCACACTTGGATGACGTAGTCCAGGATACCGTGCAGCATACATCGCACACGCCCGTTGGGCATTTTGATCACAATAGCCATACATCAACACGATATCGACCTTTTCCGCAATTGGTAAACAGTCCATTTTAACACGGGTAATGTATCACGAAGCAAATACCGTCCGAACTGGCGGAATGTTACATGATACCACGTACTTATACGTTTGTGACTGCTACAGCGCCATCTATCATAAAGCGAAAAAAGTGGACCAACTAAAACATTCATATTTATTTACGTACTACACGAATATGTAATAAAAATAGGGGTTCCTATTTTAAAAAAACGTAGTTGATATCCGTTTGACCTATGGCAGCGCCACCTAGCGGGCCAACCATAGCGCTGTCTGGTTGCCCCCTTCAAGCTAGAGAAGTTTTGTTCTTTGTAGTTTTTTCGTTTGATGCTTATTTCGTGAGATATGTGGCCCAGTCACTATCAATGGACCACCCTGTATATGTCTTTAGCTATAACTCACGAATCAATAACAGAGCCTGAACTGAAACAAAATTTGTTGAGCATGCGGCATACAGAAAGTTTTCTTGCGACTCCAGTTCTTCAGGACTGGAAGGCCATTTACATCTTGGTAATTCTGTCATTACTAGAATGTGAACAAGTTACCGTAGAGAATGGTAGGTTCTCATTAACTCTACATCTCGTAACGGTCCAGTAACGTACGCTTTTCTTATTCTGCACTAAAATATTAATTTCAAATGTAAGTAATGGAAAAGAGCGGTTCGCGTCAATGGCCGGGAGGCCCTTGCGGGGCAGGTCCGGCCGCCTTGGTGCAGGTCTTATTACATTCGACGCCACATTGGGCGACCTGCGCGCCGGATGGGAATGAAATGATGATGACAGCACAACACCCAATCCCTAAGCGGTTAAAATCCCCGACCCCGCCGGGAATCGAACCTGGGCCCGCAGGATGGCAATCTCTCATGCTGACCACTTTTTTTTTCTCCTTGACCTCATTTTGTTCTATTTTGTTCGTTGTGTTTGTTCGGGGCGTACGTCCCACGACACCCGTTCAGGTTGTTCGTTGAGCTGTTCACTCAGTATTTTATTACAGAGGGCAGTTAACCCTGTGACCGAACACGCTGAGCTACCGTGTCGGCATCACTCAGCTATCGGGGCAGACTACGTAAGTAATGAATCTCAAGCTGTTACTGAGTGATGGAAGAAGGACGACAATTCTGGAATAAATCCTTTTATTAACATTATCGAAAAAAAAAACAATTGTTGCCCTACACCGCTTTTCGGGGAATGCGGTGTAGCTGCAGCTCAACTCCATCTGTCCCTGGAAAAGCAAGATAAATATGACACCGTAATAGTCAGTCATATTGAATTCATACTCGACTTCCCGCTATATACTTGCGCCAGGGCTATTGGAGTAACTACTAATATCTATTAAAGACTTTTGTGAAGTTATTTCTATAAGCGGCAGTGCCTTAAATGTTAGTGAAAATTATAGTGTGTTTTAAATCAGTGTTCGATAGTAATTCTTTAAATTAACTCATGTAGAAATGGTCGCTTCTTTTCAATCGACTTTGAGAGGCGCTCTTTTTAAATTACTGCGTGCACGTAATTGACCTCACTCACGAGCGAGGGATCGCAGCGATCAGATGCATGTGATGTCGCCTGAGTCGGCAGCTCGCCTGCACCCCGCCTCATACGAGCAATTTGCCATGCAGTTTCAACCAATACTACGAACGTCGCTGTGTCGAGAAGGCCTTCTACGGAAAAGTCTTTGCTGTTTTAGCAGCAGTCGCTGTTGATCTCCGTTTTCACACACACACAAAAAAGAAAGAAAACAGGAGTTGTAATTTATTCAACTTGTTTTGAAACGCTTCTCTTGGGAGTTGTAGATCGCTTTACAGAATATTATTATATTGGTTGTGTACGTATTTCTAGTGTCCTAGTACAGTTCAGATTCTGAGAAATATAACGGCCTGAAGCACAGAATAATGTTTTGAGAAAAACAGATGTTTGTGAAAATCAAATTTATAGACAAACTAGCAGTCTCATGGGTCTGATTTGTCCATCCTTTATTTCCAATGTAAGCAAATAAGCCCCCTTTATATTACAAAATGTTAATTAATATTTAAAGTAGTATTTATTATTAACGGTAGTTCACAAAATTTCCATGTATAGCGTAGTGACAATATTGCCTTTTTGCAGTTGTAGAGTTTGTATTTTGGGGGAAACTGAAGCCGGCAGTTGTGGCCGAGCGGTTCTAGGTGCTTCTGTCTGGAACCGCGCGACCGCTACGGTCGCTGGTTCGAATCCTGCCTCGGGCATGGATGTGTCTGATGTCCTTATGTTAGTTAGGTTTAAGTAGTTCTAAGTTCTAGGGGACTAATAACCTCAGCAGTTGAGTCCCATAGTGCTCAGAGCCATTTGAACCATTTTGGGGGGGGGGGGGGGGGGAAAGCTTAATCAGAACACAAATAACAGGTACTAAGTGCACCACATACACACAGAGACACACACACACAATTATGACCTAACACTTCATGGTCCTTTGAGGTTCAGATAAAACTGCCGATGCACCTCCTATTATGAAATATTATTACTACCTACATGACGTAGGCATTAAATAACGTTGTGTACCGTAGATAACAATCTAGCAGTACGAAGCAACAAAATTGTTATTTTTGCTTTGGAGCCATATAGAAATGAATATCCGAGAGATCGATGAGATAGCTTTTTGTGAATGTTCATACTACAGTGTGCAGCTACAGATATAGATACATAAAGCTGGTTCAGCATAAGAACAGCAGATCTGAGGAGCACGCATAAATGCTAAAATCCCGAAATCAAGTGTACGTTAGTCCCTTATGGTTCACAGCGCTTCAATTCACTTTTCGTTTATGAGCCCTCACTTCCTCTGAAGTGCAGCAGGTAGATTTGCATGACTTTTTAATTAATTTTGATATTGGTTTAATAATTTAGAGAACAAGAACGTATAAATGCATTAGGGAGTGGCATTGAGGATATTTATTAAAAAGATCTTTGATCACAGTGACTGATAGTACGGTGGTTTATGTTTTTTCCCTTCTTTAACATGGTGAAGGGCTCCTTGGTTTTTCGAATGTTTTGCGTGCTTGGGAAGACACAGTGCTGGAGCTGAGGTGGCGCGAGCAGAAATGTTACGCTGAGCCGCCACTTTGCGCAGCAACGGGGAGGCCCAGGTATTGAGTTTTTGAACTGGACAGCCGGGGCGTCCCGGCGGGTTGCTAAGCCATTGTCGTTTAACAATGCCGCGCCACGTAGCGGAATGCCAGGAGAGCGGGGAGACGCCATTAGCTGCGGCCGAGGGCTATGTTTGCAGATCAGCTTTGTAGACAGCCATCAACCGTTTTCGAAAACACGAGACCGACGAAACAATGGGCTAGCCTCTCGAGCAGGATTTCCTAGTTTCTCTGGTCCTCTGATGTGAGGCTAGCGCCTGAAACATACCCACGTTGCCACAAATCGCTGCTAGTCAGCCAGGAGGCATATTGCGTCCACGGATCGCTTGCCATCCGCAGACTGCCTGGGACTTACATGCGATGAGCGAGCAGCGATCGATCACTGCGTTTTGTAAACACACACGTGCGATCTACGAAGTGATTGGTCACCCATGCGACGGATCACTGCGATCTGTCACTCGTCTGACGGACCCTTAAGACAAACATTTAATCTTCGTTTTAAAATTTTCTATTCAATTTTTTTCTTACCGGCTCCTAGAGTGGTGGATAATTTTTAATGCACTCAGATGCTAGATATAGGGCCTCAGTTATGATTTTTATATTGGAAAGTTAAAATTTGTTATTTAGGCCCCTTATTGCGGTGGTTCCCTCGAGACAGACAGCAACTCTTGATATTGGAGTAATCTTAAATACTTTTTTTTAAATAAATTCTGTCTTCATTTTAAAAAAGGACGCCAACATAAGTTGGTTGCCATTACTAAAATGCGTTAACTTCCCTCGTGCCATTGAGTAGCATTCATTGCAATCTTTACTTCTTTAAAGCCTGTAATTTATTGGGAGAATATATTATGCTTTTAATTAAGTGAATATTGGTTTAATTCAAAGAGTGAATTTATATCAAAGTGTGGCCATTTATTTACGGTTCTTTGTGTAGTGTGCAACTCTTAATTCGCTGCCTGAAGCTAAGGCAGACATTTATCATTTGTTTTAAGGTACAAAGAGAAGGAAATTATTTTACTGCTGACAAATGCTAAATCTACGGGCCCAGTTATGATCTATATATTAGTAATTTAAATTTTCCAGGGTACTTTTATGTTAGGCCACTTGTTACGGTGATTAACCGCGCAACATTATAAACCGAACGTACGCTTAGGCAGAACAGAGGCTTCCAGTATTGGAGCCACTCTTAAATACTATTAAATAAACACATAAAAAAAGTTTTGCATCATCTCGGTTCCCAGAGTTACGGAACCTGTACAGAAAATTAGAATAGAGATCAATATAAACATCATTTCCGCCCTTTTTATTGCTCACGAAAACCACACATAGCATGTTGTACCACCATACAGCTATACCTTCAGAGGTGGTGTTCAAGATTTCTGTACACACCGCTACCTCTAACACCCAGTAGCACGTCCTAATGCATGATGCATGCCTGTATTCGTCGTGGCATTCTATCCACAAGTTCATTAAGACATTGTTTATCCAGATTGTCCCACTCCTGAACGGCGATTCGGCGTAGATTCCTCAGAGTGGTTGGTGGGTCGCGTCGTCTATAAACAGCCCTTTTCAATCTATCCCAGGCGTGTTTGATACGGTTCATGTCTGGAGAACATGCTGGCCACTCTAGTCGAGCGATGTCGTTATCCTGAAGGAAGTCATTCACAAGATGTGCACGATGGGGGGCGCGAATTGTCGTCCATGAAGACGAATACCTCGCCAATATACTGCAGATATGTTTGCACTATCGGTCGGAGGATGGCATTCATGCATCGTACAGCCATTACGGCGCTTTCCATGACCACCAACGGCGTACGTCGGCCCCACATAATACCACCTCAAAACGGCAGGGAACCTTCACCTTGTCTTGTAGAAGGCATATGCGACACTCATCGGCGAAGAGAACGTGATGCCAGTCCATTCGGCATGTTGTTGGGCCCATTTGTACCGCGCTGCATGGTGTCGTGATTGTAAAGATGGACCTCGCCATGGATGTCGGGAGTGAAGTTGCTCATCGTGCAGCCTACTGTATACAGTTTGAGTCGTAACACGACGTCCTGTGGCTGCAAGAAAGCATTATTCGGCATGGTGGCTTTGCTGTCAGGGTTCCTCGGAGCCATAACCCGTAGGTAGCGGTCATCCACTGTAGTAGTAGCCCTTGGGCGGCCTCAGCGAGGCATGTGATCGACAGTTCCTGTCTCTCTGTATCTCCTCCATGTCCGAACAACATCGCTTTGGTTCACTCCGAGACACCTGGACACTTCTCTTGTTGAGAGTCCTTCCTGGCACAAAGTAACAATGCGGATTCGATCGAACGGCGGTACTGACCGTCTAGCCATGGCTGAACTACAGACAACACGAGCCGTGTACCTCCTTCCTGGTGGAATGACCAGAACCGATCGGCTGTCGGACTCCCTCCGTCTAATAGGCGCTGCTCTGGCATGATTGTTTACATCTTTCGGTGGGTTTAGTGACATCTCTGAACAGTCAAAAGGACTGTGTCTGTGATACAATATCCACAGTCAACGTCTATCTTCAGGAGTTCCGGGAACCGGGGTGATGAAAAACGTTTTTTTATGTTTCCAGAATGAGCACTTGCCCGGGAACGGCAAAGGTGCCGAGTTAGAGTCTCGGTCCGGCACACAGTTTTAATTTACCAGGAAGTTTCAACTTTTTTTTATGTTTGTATATTCAGTCCACATTGTAAGAGAGAGAGCCGCCACGATCCAGAACTCTCTGCACTTGACGTGAGATGCTGGGAAGCAAATCCGCTGTTCTGACAGTTTGGCGACGTTCGCCGTAAGCAAAAACCATAACCAATTTTACGACTGTCGTAAACATTGTGAAAGTCTGGATAGCTTTACCCACGCGTTTTCGGTCGGCTACGACAGCGGAGCGAGGCTGATGGGCGTCACGTTCACAGGTAAACACTCTAACCATGTATTTGATCATGGCTAATACATTAGGGCGGACATCTGTGCGACTTCTCCTCCGGACAGCGGCACAGTGGGTTGCGGAGACGCTGCGAGGGGAGTTCAGTAAGCCGGCCGAAGTGGCCGTGCGGTTAAAGGCGCTGCAGTCTGGAACCGCAAGCCCGCTACGGTCGCAGGTTCGAATCCTGCCTCGGGCATGGATGTTTGTGATGTCCTTAGGTTAGTTAGGTTTAAGTAGTTCTAGGGGACTAATGACCTCAGAAGTTGAGTCCCATAGTGCTCAGAGCCATTTGAACCATTTTTGGAGTTCAGTAAATAATACAACACATTATTTTCTCAGCCAGCTTCGGTTGAAAAAAATGCGGAATTTGTTTTAGGATATCGTGTAACATTTCGCCTTCAGCCCCCATAGTAGGTGGAGGCGATATACGTAGCCTAAAAATGACGGCTGTAGCGGAGGTGCATTCCAAGCCAGAGCTGCACTGAGTTTCTTTTGACGCAAAACCAGAGCATCGCAAATATTCGTAGTCGCTTGGAGAATGTCTACGGAGACCTGGCAGCGTCAAAAAGCCCGGTGAGGCGTCTGTCGTCATGGCAACAAGATCGCTCAAACATGTCCGATCTCCCACGTGTCGCCCGCCCGCGCACAGCTGTGGACACTCTCATTCGAGGCAATCGGCAGATCACAACCAAAGACCTCCCTGAGCTACTGGACGTCTCTGTTATTAGAGCTAATACACACATTCACTAGTTGACGTACTCAATGGTGTGCGCCCGCTGGGTCCTCGCCGCCTAAAAGAAGACCGTAAACAGCAACGAAGGGCGAGCTGTGGTAATTGCTTGCCCGTTACGAGGCTGATCGTGACAATCTTTTTGTGCAGCATCATCATAATCGTCACTGGCGATGAAACTTGGCTTCGTCACTTCGAACCAGAAACAAAACGGCGATCAATGGAGTGGCGCCACACTACCTCCGATGAAAAAGTTCAAAACCGCACCCTCATCCAGTGAAGTCATTGCGTTCGATGTCCTCCCTCATCGTGCAACTATCAACTCTGAATCGTGTTCGTCGTCCGCCGTCGTAACTATGTACTTCTCCACGACAATGCAAGGCGTCACACAAGCCTGCGCACCCGAGAAGAGCTCACGAAACTTCGTTGGACTGTACTTCCTCATCCATCCTACAACCCCGATCTCGCACCTTCCGTCTTCCATCTCTTTGGCCCAATGAAGGATGCACTCCGCGGTAAGCAGTACGTGAATGGTGGGGAGGTTATTGATGCAGCAAAACCTTAGCTCCGACGTCAACTAGTGGATGGGTACCTCGCGTACAAAGAAGCACTTCTGTTAAGGTGGCATAAGGCTGTCGCAGGCGGAGATTACGTTGAGAAGCAGTGTTCTGTAGCGAAAAGAGTGGGGAATATTGCGTGTATTTGATTCCTGAATGAAACCAACATCCTTTCAGAAAAATGTGTTCCATTGCTTATTGAACGCCCATCGTATTTTTATTTATTTATTTATTGTTCCGTGGGACCAAATTAAGGAGAGGTCTCCATGGTCATGGAACGAGTCAATACATGAAATTATAACACGATATTAGATACGTTAGTACGTGGTGAAATTAAAGAGCTTGTTATGTCGATGAATTCGTCTTCGAATTCTCTTTCCAAAGAGCCACAAAAAAGTATATAGCTCCATAATAAAATGTCAGTGTCATATTTCTGCAGCTATAAATGTTAATAATTACTTCCATACATCATAAAATTCGATACATAGTCTGCTGTAAGTGACCAGGAGATAGAAAATCAACCGAAATCGCTCAACACAACAAACGTCATTGGACCTGTGGGGACTTAAAATGGAAGGAACACATAGAAAATGTTGTGGGGAAGACTAACCAAAGACTGCGTTTTATTGGCAGGACACTTAGAGAATGCAACAGACCTACTAAGGAGACTGCCTACATTGCGATTGTAAGTCCTCTTTTAGAATACTGCTGCGCGGTGTGGGATCCTTACCAGATAGGACTGACGGAGTACATCGAAAAAGTTCAAACAAAGGCAGCACATTTGGTATTATCGCGAAACATGGGAGAGAGTGTCACAGACATGATACAGGATTTGGACTGGGAATCATTAAAAGAAAGGCGTTTTTCGTTGCGACGGAATCTTTTCACGAAACTCCAATCACCAACTTTCTCCTCCGAATGCGAAAATATTTCGCTGCCGCCGACTTACATAGGGAGGAACGATCACCACGATAAAATAAGGGAAGTCAGAGCTCGTACGGAAATATAATGGTGTTCATTCTTTCCGCGCGCTATACGAGATTGGAATAACAGAGAATTGCGAAGTTGGTTCGATAAACACTCTCCCAGGCAATTGAATGTGATTTGCAGAGTATCCATGTAGATGTAGATGCAGATGCCAGTTCGATTCTGCACAGAGCATTCGAAAGAACTTGCCCCTCTTCTGGCAGCGGTGTACCGTAGGTCTCTAGAGGAGCGAAGTGTTCCTTTTTATATACAGGGTGTTACTTTGATCGTAAGCGGGTCAAATATCTCACGAAATAAGGGTCAAACGAAAAAACTACAGAGAACGAAACTTTTCTAGCTTGAAGGGGGAACCCAGATGGTGCTATGGTTAGCCCGCTAGATTCCTCTCAACAGCGAGTAGTTCGCCTTCCGTAATGTTCGCACATGCATTGACAATCCGCTGACGCATGTTGTCTGGCGTGGTCGGTGGATCACGATAGCAAATACCCTTCAACTTTCCCCACAGAAATAAATGCGGGGACGTCAGATCCGGTGAACGAGCGAGCCATGGGATGGTGCTTTGACGACCAATCCACCTGTCATCAAATATGCTATTCAATACCGCTTCAACCGCACGCGAACTATGTGCCGGACATCCATAATGTTGGAAGTACAGCGCCATTCTGTCACGCAGTGAAACATCTTGTAACATCGGTAGAACATTACGTAGGAAATCAGCATACATTGCACCATTTAGATTGCCATCGATAAAATGGGGGCCAATTATCCTTCCTCCCATAATGCGGCACCATACATTAACCCGCCAAGGTCGCTGATGTTCCTCTTGTCGCAGCCATCGTGGATTTTCCGTTGCCCAAAAGTGCATACGATGCCTGTTTACGTTACCACTGTTGGTGAATGACGCTTCGTCGCTAAATAGAAGGCGTGCAAAAAATCTGTCATCGTCCCGTAATTTCTCTTGTGCCCAGTGGCAGAATTGTACACGACGTTCAAAGTCGTCGCCATGCAATTCCTGGTGCATAGAAATATGGTACGGGTGCAATCGATGTTAATGTAGCATTCGCAACACCGACGTTCTTGAGATTCCCTATGCTCGCACAATTTGGCTGCTACTGATGTGCGGATTAGCCACGACAGCAGCTAAAACACCTACTTGGACATCATCATTTGTTGCAGGTCGTGGCTGACGTTTCACATGTGGCTGAACACTTTCCGTTTCCTTAAATAACGTAACTATCCGGCGAACGGTCAGGACACTTGGATGATGTCGTCCAGGATACCGAGCAGCATACATAGCACATGCCCGTTGAGGGTTTTGATCACAGTAGCCATACATCAACACGATTCGACCTTTTCCGCAATTGGTAAACAGTCCATTTTAACACGGGTAATGTATCACGAAGCAAATACCGTCCGCACTGGCGGAATTTTACATGATACCACTTACATATACGTTTGTGACTACTACAGTGCTATCTATCACAAAGCGAAAAAAGTGGTCCAACTAAAACATTCATGAAACTTCGTGGCAGATTAAAACTGTGTGCCCGACCGAGACTCGAACTCGAGACCTTTGCCGAGTTCGAGTGGTCGGGCACCCAGTTTTAATCTGCCAGGAAGTTTCATATCAGCGCACAATCCGCTGCAGAGTGAAAATCTCATTCTTAAAACATTCATATTTATTTACGTACTACACGAATATGTAATAAAAAATGGCGGTTCCTATTTTAAGAAACGTAGTTGATATCCGTTTGACCCATGGCAGCGCCACCTAGCGGGCCAACCATAGCGCTATCTGGTTTCCCCCTTCAAGCTAGACAAGTTTTGGTCTTGGCAGTTTTTTCGTTTGATGCTTATTTGAGATATTTGGCCCGGTCACTATCAATGGACCACCCTGTATACAAAAAAAAAGGAAGTCATTCTGGTTTTCAAGAGGGGTTAGCGAACAGATGCAGAAACCTATAGGCATATATCTCTGACATCGATCAGTTGTAGAGTTAGGGAACCCTTATTATGCCCTCTTATTATAACATTTCTGGAGAACGAAAATCTTCGCTGTAGGAATCGACATGGGTTCCGAAAATTCTGATCATTGAAAACCCAGCTTGCTCTGTTCGCCCACGGGATCCACAAAGCAGTAGATATAGGCGCCCACTTGACTTCTGGAAGGCATCCGATACAGTTCCTCACTGCCACGTAATGAAAAAAATACGAGCATCCGGAATATCAGACCAGATGTGTGATTGGATTAAAGCGTTTGTAGCAAACAGGACTCAGTTTGTCATTCTGATCAGAGAGAAGACTTCAGACGTAAAATTACTTTCGGCGGTGCCTCAAGGCTGTGTTAAAGAACCCTTACTTTTCACGATATATATCTAAATGAACTAGTAGATAAAGTCGATACTTCCATGAGGCTTTTCGTGGATGAAGCTGTTGTGTACAGAGAAGTAGTGAAACGCAGGAAAATTAGTAGAAGATCGACACTTGGTGCACGGCATGCCAACTGACCCTCAACATAAACAAATGCAACGTATTGCAAATACATAGACAGAAAGACCCTTTATTCTATGATTACACCATTCCAGAACAGTCGCTGGAAGCAGTTACTTCCATAAAGTACGTAGGAGTATGCAGCGATTTGAAATGGAACGACCACATAAAATAAATCACAAGTATGGCAGATTCATTGGGAGAATCTTCGTGAAATGTAGCCCATCAGCAAAAGAAGTAGCTTACAAAACACTCGTTTGACCAATGGCTCAAATGGTTCAAATGGCTCTGAGAACTATGGGACTTAACTGCTGAGGTCATCAGTCCCCTAGAACTTAGAACTACTTAAACCAAACTAACCTAAGGACATCACACACATCCATGCCCGAGGCAGGATTCGAACCTGCGACCGTAGGGGTCGCGCGGTGCCAGACTGTAGCGCCGAGAACCGCTCGGCCACCCGGGCCGGCGGTTGACCAATACTTCAATATTGCTCGTTAGCTTTGGATCCGTATGCCATAGGATTGATAGAGGTAACAAGGAAGATGCAAAGAAGAGGCGCACGATTCATTACAGTCTTCGTTAGCAAGCGCGCAAACGGAGATGATCAACCAACTTTAATTGTAGACACTGCAAGAGTGGAAATCGGCATCGATCTGATCACGTAAGCGTAGAAAAGATGTGGAATGATTTCAGAGAGATAGTATAGATGGCAACTGAGAGATATATATCACATAAATTAATAAGTGATGGTACTGATCCCCCGTGGTACACAAAACGTGTAAGAAAGCTGTTGCAGAAGCAACGAAAAGAGCATGCAGAATTTAAAAGAACGTAAAATCCCCAAGATTGGTAAAGTTTTGCAGAAATTCGAAATATAGCGCGTACTTCAATGCAAGATACTTTTAATAATTTCCTCAACGAAACTCTGTCTCCGAATCTGGCAGAAAACCCAAAGTGATCCTCCTCATACACAAAGCACGCCAGTGCAAAGACGCAATCAATACCTTCACTGTCCAATAACAGCGGTGAAGTCACTCTACATCTACATCTACATTTATACTCCGCAAGCCACCCAACGGTGTGTGGCGGAGGGCACTTTACGTGCCACTGTCATTACCTCCCTTTTCTGTTCCAGCCGCGTATGGTTCGCGGGAAGAACGACTGTCTGCAAGCCTCCGTGCGCGCTCGAATCTCTCTAATTTTACATTCGTGATCTCCTCTGGAGGTACAAGTAGGGGGAAGCAATATATTCGATACCTCATCCAGAAAAGCACCCTCTCGAAACCTGGCGAGCAAGCTACACCGCGATGCAGAGCGCCTCTCTTGCAGAGTCTGCCACTTGAGTTTGCTAAACATCTCCGTAACGCTATCACGGTTACCAAATAACCCTGTGACGAAACGCGCCGCTCTTCTTTGGATATTCTCTATCTCCTCCGTCAACCCGATCTGGTACGGATCCCAAACTGACGAGCAATACTCAAGTATAAGTCGAACGAGTGTTTTGTAAGCCACCTCCTTTGTTGATGGACTACATTTTCTAAGGACTCATTACAGTGCCACATGGTTTTCCGAAACTCCATCACCAAATAAGACGAAGTAAGTATTCCTGAATTCCAACCAAGAACAACTGCCAACATAAGAAACATAGATATCCTCGGTGTTTGCAAACAGCTGAAATCACTTAATAAAGGCAAGGCCTCCGGTCCAGACTGTATACCAGTCAGGTTCCTTTCCGAGTATGCTGATGCAATAGCTCCATATTTAGCAATTACAGCAACCGCTCGCTCACAGAAAGTTCCTTACCTAAAGACATCAACAACCAAAGACGGAAATAGGAGTAATCCGCTGAATTACAGGCCTATAATACTAACGTCGATTTGCGGTAGGATTTTGGAACATATACTGTGTTCGAACATTATGAACATTACCTCGAAGAAAACGATTTATAGACATATAGTCAGCACGGATTCAGAAAACATCGTTCTTGTGAAACGCAACTAGCTCTTTAAACTCATGAAGTACCATACTGCGTGACTATGAAATATCACCTTAGTTGTGCGACTGGATTCGTGATTTCCTGTCAGAAAGATCACAGTTCGTAGTAACAGACGGAAAGTTCAAAACTGGCTCTGAGCACTATAGGACTTAACATCTGTGGTCATCAGTCCCCTAGAACTTAGAACTACTTAAACCTAACTAACCTAAGGACATCACACACGTCCATGCCCGAGGCAGGATTCGAACCTCCGACCGTAGCAGTCCCGCGGTTCCGGACTGCAGCGCCTAGAACCGAACGGCCACCGCGGCCGGCCAGACGGAAAGTCATCGAGTAAAACAGAAGTAATATCCGGCGTTCCCCGAGGAAGTGTTATAGGCCCGCTATTGTTACTGATCTATATCAACGACATAGGAGACAATCTGAGTAGCCCTACTAGATTGTATGCAGATGATGCTGTCATTTACTGTCTTGTAAATTCATCAGATGATCAAAACAACTTGCAAAATGATTTAGATAAGGTATCTGTACCGTGCAAAAAGTGGCAATTGGTCCGGAATAAAGAAAAGTGTGAAGTTATTCACATGAGTACTAAAAGAAATCCGATAAATTTCGATTACGCGATAAGTCACACAAATATTAAGGCTGTATATTCAACTAAATGCTTAGGGATTACAATTACAAATAATTTAAATTGGAACGATCTCATAGATAATGTTGTGGGCAGAGCAAACCAAAGACTGCGATTCATTGGCAGAACACTTAGGAGGTGTAACAGATCTACTAAAGAGATTGCAATCACTACGCTTGTCCGCCCTATTCTGGAGTATTGCTGTGCGGTGTGGGATCCACGTCAGCTGGGACTGACGGATGACATCCAAAAAGTTCAAAGAAGGGTGGCTCGTTTTGTAGTATTGCGAAATAGTGGAGATAGTGCCACAGACACGATCATGAATTGGAGTGGCAATCATTAAAACAAAAGCGTTTTTCGTTGCGACGGGATCTTCTCATGAAATTTCAATCATCAGTTTTCTCCTCCGAATGAGAAAACATTCTGTTGGTAGCCATCTACATAGGGATAAATAATCATCACGATAAAATAAGAGAAATTAGGGCTCGCACAGAAAAAATTAAGTTCTCGTTTTTCCCGTGAACCGTTCGAGAGTGGAACGGTAGCTTGACGGTAGTTCACTGAACCCTCTGCCAGTCACTTCATTGTGAACAGCAGAGTAATCACTTAGATATAGGTATGATTTCTGTTAAAATTCTGAGAGCGTACGTTCCTAGAAGAACACTTTGCGTTATCTCGCGAAAAGCCCATGAAGAAAAAATCTGAGAGATTGAAGCTCGCTCGGAGGCTTACCAGCAATCGTTCTTCCCGCGAACCATACGCGACCGGAAGAGGAAAACTGAGAAGTGACAGTAGTACACAAAGTACCCTGCGCCACACACCGGAAGGTAGCTTGCGGAGTGGTGATGCAGACGTGTAGCTTTTCTCATACTGCATCACGATATACTGACTCTTTCTGGCTATGCTTAAGCTAGCCTACCACAGCTGCCTTACCTTTTATACATACAGTTGTTTACAGTGTACCACAGTGGTGTAGGGCAATTCGAGACTAACAGTTTGGCACTTCCGGTCTATCAGGTCGGCAACTAATCTCAAATTAGCGTACAAAAGGCACCTGAATTACAGCACATGTGCAGCGCTTGAGATTTTTAATATCCTCTCTTTCTCTTATGCCACCGATTTTCGTTGACATTAGTAAGGAAACCTTTCCTGGGAGGGTAATGACAGGGAAGGACTTTTGACCACATTACGCACAAGTTAATTACGTTTCAAATTCGAGCTTAACCCTTACAAGCACAGCCGTCACATAGTAAGAAGACCAGAGAAACAAAACGATTTAATTGCTAATTCACAAAATTGCGAGGTAACATTTACACACATGTCAGTTTTACAATTTGTAAGTGCAAGACTAAGCCGGCGGCGTAAGAGGACGAGAGCATGTTAAAAATGTCACTGGGCGCGCGTGCACTTTAACTTCGTGGCTTTTGTAGGCCAATTGGAGGTCGTTTCCCGGCTTGATACAGCACATGTGTGTTACATAAAACTATTCGTCTCTTCTTCGTTTCGACACCAATGCGTTTTTACAACAAAAATATATATATGATATATTATTGGATAGAAATTTTAATTTTTTCATTTTCACAAAAATTCAGATCCCACACGGTTGCGTAGCTCAGGACTGTCTTAGATATTTAAATCATTTCTCTCAGTGATATTCATGAAAGCTGTTACGGTTTTTTGACAAACAAGATGTTGTTCTTGTTCTCTTCTAGCAATTATTTTGCCCGCAGCAATGAGGGAAGTGCAAATCATCGACAGTAGGCCAGTACTGATACCGCTGTAGCTCGTTACCATCACATGGCGCAGTTGCTGGTTTATATATTTTGTCTGGTGGCTCATCATTAGATCCTCTTACATTTTTCGCTAGAAGGCCTCCAACCACCTGTCGAAAACCCATTGAGGTTTTCCATTTTGTATTCATCTAATTGAGTTAGAATTTCGTCAGCCCCCGTTAATAAAAATAAAAATAACGCCCTGTGGCAATATTGTGTAAAGCTAATGGTGATGTGACATACATATTCCGTAATCTGTTCCGATTCCTAATTTCAGACATCGTCTGAAATGAGCAGAAGCTAGTAACATGGTCCCGAAGAGCACAATGGTGTGTATAGAAGTTACTGAAATTGAAGCTGTAAAACTACACTGACGGCAAATAATGGAACACCAAAAAATAGTTATTATAGAGTAATGAAATTTCGGGAATACATTTGACTATGTGACATATATAAGTGATTAACATTGAAAGATCATAGGTTATTGTGAGCGCGCCGTTGCAGATGTCAAATGCTGGTACATTAATAATCGATGTAGCCGCCACAACGTTGAATGCAAACGTGCTTGCTATGTGTTGAACAGGTGCCGGATGTCAGAGTTCTATGCCTGTTGCACATGGTCTGTCAGTACAGGGATATTTAATGCTGACCGAGCGAGGTGGCGCAGTGGTTAGCACACTGGACTCGCATTCGGGAGGACGACGGTTCAAACCCGTCTCCGGCCATCCTGATTTAGGTTTTCCGTGATTTCCCTAAATCGCTTCAGGCAAATGCCGGGATGGTTCCTTTGAAAGGGCACGGCCGATTTCCTTCCCCATCCTTCCCTCACCTGAGCTTGCGCTCCGTCTCTGATGACCTCGTTGTCGACGGGACGTTAAACACTAATCTCCTCCTCCATTTAATGTTTGTGGGTGACGCTGGAGTTTTTAGTCCGATGATGTCCCATATGTGCTCGACTGGAGACAACTCTGGTGATCGAGCGGTCCAAGGCAACATGTCGATACTCTGTAGAGTATGTTCAGTTACAACAGCGGCATGTAGCGAGTGTTATCCTGACGGAAAACGCCCCCCGGAGTGCTGTTAATGAATGGCAGCGCAACAGGTCGAATCACGAAAATGACGAACAAATTTTCAAACAGGGTGAGTGGGATAAAAAACGAGAGTACGCCTGCTGTCATATGAAATCGCACCGCAGATAACTTCACGTGTAAGTCGAGTATGTTTAGCACGCAGATAGGGTGGTTGTAGGCCCTCAACTGGCCTCCTGGTAATCAGCACACGGCCGTCACTGCCACCGAGCCAGGACCAGCTTTCATCAGAAAACACAACAGACCTCCACCTGGCCCTCCAATGAGCTGTCGCCCGACACCACTAAAGTTGCAAATGACGGTGATTTGGGGTCGGTGGAACGCCCGCTGCAGGGTGTCTGGCTCGGAGCTGTCCTTGAAGTAACTATTTTTTAATACTTCGTTGTGTCACTTTGGTGCCACCAGCTGCTCAGATTGCTGTTGCAGATGCAGTACGATGCTCCAGAGCCGTACACTAAACACGATGTCCTCCTCTCTTGGTAGTGCCACGTGGCCGTCTGGAGCCCGGTCTTTTTGCAACCGTACATTTCTGTGACCACCGCTGCCAGCAATGATGTACAGCGGCTACATTCCTGCCGAGTCTTTTTACAGAATAGCAGAAGGAACATAAGATTCTCGTAGCCTTATTACATGACATCTTCAAAACCATTGAGGTGTTGATAACGGTGTCTCTGATTCATATCAACTCAGCACGCCAAATCTCAGAGGTAAATGACGCTCACGATTGCTACAGCGTGTAGTTCAAGCTGATTTACATCCTCGTAGTGGCGCCACCACGGCCACACTTAAGCGACTGGCGCGATGTTTGAAGAGACATCATCTTCCAGATGTACAAACACGCCTACCAACTTTCATTTATATCGCACAGCTCCTTCATCGACATCTACATCTACGTGAATACTCTGCTATTCACAAGAAAGTGCCTGGTCATTAGTCCCCTAGAACCACCTTCAAGCTGTCTCTCTACCGTTCCACTCTAGAAGGGCTCGCGGGAAAAACGAGCACTTAAATTTTTCTGTGTGACCCCTGATTTCTCTTATTTTAACGTGATGAATATTTCTTCCTATGCAGGTGGATGCCAACAGAATGTTTTCTCAATCGGAGGACAAAACTGGTGAATGAAATTTCATGAGAAGATCCGTCGCAACGAAAAATGCCTTTGTTTTAATGATTGCCACTTCAATTCACGCATCATGTCTGTGGCACTATTTCCCCTATTTCGAAATAGTACAATACAAGCCCCCCTTCTTTGAACTTTCTCGATGTCATCCGTCAGTCCCACCTGATGTGGATCCCACACCGCACAGCAATACTTCAGAATAGGGCGGACAAGCGTGGAGTAAGCAGTCTATTTAGTAGACCTGTTGAACCTTCTAAGTGTTCTGCCAATGAATCGCAGTCTTTGGTTTGCTCTACCCACATTATCTATAAGACCTTTCCAATGTAGGTTATTTGTAATTGTAGTCCCTAAGTATTTAGTTGAATTTGCAGCCATCAGATTTGTGTGATTACCGAAATTTAGCGGATTTCTTCTAGTACTCATGAGAATAACTTCACACTTTTCTTTATTTACGGTCAATTGCCACGTTTTCACCGTACAGGTATCTTATCTATATCATTTTGCAGTTCGTTTTTGTGATCTGATGACTTTACAAGACATTAAATGACAGTATCTTCCGCAAACAATCTAATAGGGCTAATCAGATTGTCTCCTGTGTTGTTAATATAGATCAGGAACAATAGAGGACCTATAACACTCCCTTGGGGACCGCCTGATATTACTTCAGTTTAACTCGATGACTTTCCGTCTACTACTACGAAATGTGACCTTTCTGACAGGAAATTGCGAATCCAGTCGCGCAACTAAGGCGATATTCCACAGGCACGCAATTTGGTTAGAAGACGCTTTTGAGGAACGGTGTCGACAGCCTTGTGGAAATCTAAAAATATGGAATCAATTTGACATCCCCTGTCGATAGCACTAATTACTTCGTGATATAGAGAGCTAGTTGTGTTTCACAAGAACGAGGTTTCCTGAATTCGTGCTGACTATGTGTCAATAAATCGTTTTCTTCGAGGTAATTCATAATGTTCGAACACAGTATATGTTTCAAAACCCTAATGTTAATCGACGTTATTAAAATGGGCCTGTAGTTCAGTGGATTACTCCTATTTTCGTTTTTGGTTGTTGGTGTGACTTGAGCAATTTTCCAGTCTTTAGGTACGGATCTTTCTGTGAGCGAGATGTTGTATATAACTGCTAAATATGGAGCTATTGTGTCAGAATACTCTGAAAGGAACCTGACTGGAATACAATCTGGACCGGAGGCCTTGCCATTATTTAATGATTTAAGCTGCTTTGCTACACCGAGGTATCTACTTCCATGTTTCTTATCTTGACAGTTGTTCTTGATTGGAATTTAGGAATATTTCCTGTATCTTCTTTGGTGAAGGAGTTTCGGAAAACCGTGTTTAATGACTTTGCTTTAGTGGCACTGTCATCAGTGACTTCACCGTTGTTATTGCGCAGTGAAGGTATTGATTGCGTCTTGCCACTGGTGTGCTTTATGTATGAGCAGAATCTCTTTGGGTCTTCTGCCAGATTCCGAGACAGAGTTTCGTTGCGGAAATTATTAGAAGTATCTCGCATTGAAGTACGCGCTATATTTCGAACTTCTGCATAACTTTGCCAATCTTGGGGATTTTGCGTTCTTTTAAATTTGGCATGCTTTTTTCGTTGCTTCTGCAACAGCGGTCTTACCAATTTTGTATACCAGGAGGGATCAGTACCATCACTTTTTAATTTATGTGGTATATATCTCTCGATTGCCGTCTATACTATCTCTCTGAAATCATTCCACATCTTTCCTACCTTTACGGGATCAGATCGGAAATAGTGGAGACTGTCTCTTAAAAAGGCGTTAAGAGAATTTTTATCATCTTTTTTAAATAGATGTACTTTGTAGGTGTTACGGTATTCAGCCTGGCAGCAGCTGCCTTGTGGTCGGTAATCCCTGTATTCGTCACGATACTCCCTATTTGTCCAGGATTATTTGTTGCTAAGAGGTCAAGTATGCTTTCGCAACCATTAACGCTTCGAGTGAGCTCATGAACTAATTGCTCGAAATAATTTTCTAAGAAAGCATTCAGTACAATTTCGGATGACGTTTTATGCCTGCCGCCGGCTTTAAACGTATACGTTTTCCAGCATACCAAGGGTAGATTGTAGTCACCGACTACAGTATAATTGTATGAGTGGGGCACCTATTTGAAATGAGACTCGGATTTTCTTTGAACTGTTCAGCAATTATATCTTCCGAACAAAGGGGGGGGGGGTTCGGTAAACAATCCAGTTAATAGTAGTTTAGTCCGATTGTCAAGTATAACTTCTACCCACACTATTTCGCAGGAAGTATCTACTTCAGTTTCACTACAGTGTAAACTAGTTCTAACAGCAATAAATACTCCACCACCAACTGTATTTAATCTATCCTTTCTGAACACTGTTATGCCGTTTGAAAACATTTCGGCGGAACTTATTACTGGCTATAGCCAGCTTTCCGTACCTATAACTATTTGAGCTTCAGTGCTTCCTAATTAGGGCTTGGAGCCTTGGTTCTTTATTCTTGGTGTTGCGATTTTCTTCCGTCAGTTTATTTAAAATATTTTGCCGGACTAATTTTTAATTGTTACTGTAGACCTTTCAAATTCTGAGACGCATTTTTCCAAATATCAAAATCCAGTAAATAATGCTCAATTAAGACGTTCCTCGATGCATATGCTCCTGACCACCCATCTCGAAAGTTTTCAAAGTTTAAAATACAGTATCTCAGATGTGTAACAGGATATCAATATGCTTTGAGTTGTACACGAAGCGATGATTCCCGCATAATTGTTTAACTCACGGCTCAGCGAGCTAGCGCAATAACATGACGCTGTAATGCAAATAAACCTCACCCACACCATTTTTGTGCCGGGTCCGAAAGGGTAGAGTAAGCCCTGAGATTAGCCATCACAGACATAAAGACGCGAACTTTAATTAATCATAGTTCAGCCAGTTTACACGAAATATTATAAATTTTCTACGCAAACCTTCCTAGTTGGTTCAAATGGCTCTGAGCACTATGGGACTTAACATCTATGGTCATCAGACCCCTAGAACTTAGAACTACTTAAACCTAACTAACCTAAGGACAGCACACAACACCCAGCCATCACGAGGCAGAGAAAATCCCTGACCCCGCCGGGAATCGAACCCGGGAACCCGGGCGTGGGAAGCGAGAACGCTACCGCACGACCACGAGATGCGGGCAAACCTTCCTAGTGAATCCGTCTATGTATTAGTATAAACTGTAACAAAATGCTTACAGTAGGTATACAGACAGCAAAACGTGACAGGAAATTAGGAAATTATAATTTAAAATCTGTATAGATGTCGATGCAGGGTTCAGGATCACACTTTCCGAGGACACGGATGGAAGAGACACGTGGCGAGGATCGCGCCAGTGAATATCTGAAACCAGGGGAATGTCGTAATTCAGTAGGTAAGATACTGAAGTTGTTCAACTGCTATAAAGTTAGGAGTTGAAAACAGTTAATAAACAAAGCCATCGTTTCGCCGACCAGTTACAGCAGCTGTGGCATGTTTGCTTATCTAGACGACTTCCGTGCCGCAATAAAGCTGTTTGTGCGCTGCTTCGACTGCAGCGCTCGCGGCGGCAGTGGGGGAACTCTTATCGACGCGTCGCAGCGGGCAGAAGCTGCGGACCGCTGACTGGCCAGCGTTCCGTGTCGGCCGTCTCGTCACGCCTCAGCAGTTCCCAACAACACGCGAGCTCACCCCCACCATGCGTGGGCGCGGTTAACAGGTTTCGACACAGGAAGGAGGTGGCGGGGAATGCCTAGCGCAGGTCAGGACTGCGGGGCCGAATGAACTTGACACTGGCAAGGAAACAGGCAGCCTTACGTATTCTGATATCTCACATCCAACAAGTTGCTGGAACTGCAAGTTCCCAAAAATACCACTAACGTGTGCGTTAGGGAGCGGCGACGACCGAATATTGGACAATATTTATGTTGATTGTTATAAACAATTCTCACAAGAAGCTAATGAACCGTTCGTTGGAACTACAACTCCAAAGTAATTTTAGATGATACACAGAATGTTAGCCCTGGTCATTTCAACAGGAGAAAAATCAAATCTAAACGCTTTAAACGGGTCAGGAAAAGCACAGTTTGAGACTATTGGCACATTGATCCATGAGCTCTGCCGCCGGCCGAAGTGGCCGTGCGGTTAAAGGCGCTGCAGTCTGGAACCGCAAGACCGCTACGGTCGCAGGTTCGAATCCTGCCTCGGGCATGGATGTTTGTGATGTCCTTAGGTTAGTTAGGTTTAACTAGTTCTAAGTTCTAGGGGACTAATGACCTCAGCAGTTGAGTCCCATAGTGCTCAGAGCCATGAGCTCTGCCCATTTTAGACCTTCACGTATCCCACCGGTGTCTTCATAGAAGAATAGGGGAGGCCGGAGCAATACCGACACATTAACAGATATTTCGTTTTATTTTGGAATCTGTTCCTCCCATGGGAAAATTCATGGCACACTGTGTGTCCCAGGAATGTTAGACGTATAGCTGTATCAGGGAGGCCGGCCGTCGTGACCGAGCGGTTCTTGGCGCTTCAGTCTGGAACCGCGCGACCGCTACGGTCGCAAGTTGGAATCTTACCTCGAGCATGGATGTGTGTGATGTCCTTAGGTTACTTAGATTTAAGTAGTTCTAAGGGACTGATGACCTCAGATGTTAAGTCCCATAGAACTCAGAGCCATTTGTATCATTTTTTGTATCAGGGAAATCTAAAAAAAAAATAAAAAAAAAACATTTAATAACTTCGTAGCTATATAAACATTTTCTCAAGTTTCCAACCTATCGGTAGTGCCCCAAGCACATAGGCATTATCGACGACAATCTTACAGGGCTAACGCCAACAGTACCCAATACAGTCAGAATGAAATTTCTGTTCTGTCCGCGATCGTAGCTGAGTGGAGTCCGCCTCCGTAGCGCAGCGGTAGCGTTGTCGCCTGCCACGCAAAGTGGCCCGGGTTCGATCAACGGCAGGGGACTGGGTGTTGTGTGGCCTTGATCATCATTTTCGCCGGCACGGTGGCTCACCGTGTTCGGTCAGAGGTAATAAAAAAAACTGAGTGAACGGATCAACGAACAACCTGAACGGGTGCCATCGGACGTCCGCCACGAACAAATTCAACGGACAATATAGAACAAAATGAAATTTAAAAAAGTGGACAGCGTGCCGGCTTGTCATGTCGGGGGACCCGGGTTCGATTCCCGGCTGGGTTAGAAATTTTCTCCGTTCAGGGACTGGGCGTTTGTGTAGTCTTCATCATCATCATTTCATCCTCAACGATGCGCAAGCCGCCGACGAAGCTTTACCTCAAAACACTTGCAGCTGGCGATCAGGTCTACCCGCCGGGAGGTCCTCGCCATACGACATTTCTTTTTTTTTTTTCATTCCTATTCTAAGAAAGTAACACCTTTTTTTCCTCTTAGCATGTATCAAAATACGTACACAGCATGTTCTTCGAAAACGAGGTTCAAGTTGGAATAAAAAACATCTTCAGCTTTATTGAAACCTACAAGTTATGTGAAAAAAGTAATGAGACCGATAACAATGCGAGCGACCCGGCGACACTGTGTTCTTCTGTTTGTGTATACCTGTGTGTTCATTTCTTCCAGATATTCAATCCGAGTTTCAGTTCCATGCAATCATCACGTGATCTTTGAAAGCACAATCAGTGAATGGAACAGCGGAATTTAGAGCAACGTTATGCCATCAAGTTTTGTGTTAAACTTGGAGAATGTGCGACTGTGACCTCTGAAAAGTTGAAAAAGGACTATGGGAAACATTTCGCTGGCACAGATCATTTTTGGGAGGTCGCAAACACGTTGAAGATGAAATTCGCTCACGGAGACCTTCAAAAACCGACGAAAACGTCGAACGCGTGCGTGCTCTTGTGACATCAGAGCGACATTTAACAATAAGAATAATGGGTGTCGCGTTAAACTTAAATATTTTCACCGTACATCAAACTTTGACCCAAGATTTGCACAAGCGAAAGGTTCGTGCCAAAATGGTGCCGAAAAGCCTTACAACTGAGCAGAAATGCGTGCGTTAATCTCCTTCGAAGGATTGCCAATGACTACGAATGTTTCAGTCGTATGATCACAGGCGATGAATGCTGGATTTTTGAGTACGATCCTGAGACAAAGCGGAAAAGAAAGGAGTGGTACACTGAGACATGTCTTCTACTGAAAAAAGCTCGAATGAGCAAATCAAAGATCAAAACAATGCTGATTTGCCTTTTTGATACGAGGGGTAGCGTGCATATGGAATTTTTTACTCCAGGACAAACTGCTAACCAAGTGGTTTTACAAAGATGTCCTCGAAAGGCTCAGAAAAAGAATGAATCGAGTAAGACTGGACATTGCAGACAAGTGGATGCTGTATCGTGACAGCGCCCCACTTCACACGGTCACTTCCTTAAAGGAACTTTTGACCTTAAAAGGCATTCCTGTTGTTCTACAACCGACTATTCACCTGATCTGAATCCTTGTAACTTTTTTATTTCTCCGATACTGAAAAATGTCTTAAAAGGACGTCCTTTTGGGACTCTGGGGAACGTTCAAAAGAATGTGACCGACATGTTAAAGGCTCTACTAACTGAAGCCTTTCAACGCTGCTACCAAGATTGGGAACGACTTCTCCACCGGTGTATCGCTGTCGAAGGGAACTACTTTGAAGGCGACAATGTCGCTGTTAAAAAATATCTTCCATAGATAAAAAATATTAGTCTCATTGCTTTTTTCACGCACCTCGTATAATTCTTACGGTATATTGATTATTTTTTACTTATGGACCGTCTGACAGCAACTGAATACCGTAATATTACACGCAACTGAGGAAGACAGGACTACAAAAGTTGAAGATGTCGTATAATTCTGTTGATACTTGTTCTTGAAGCTTATTTTAGGATTCAAGTTGAAGATGTCGTATAATTCTGTTGATACTTGTTGTTGAAGCTTATTTTAGGATTTCCCTTTTTAAAATCAGAAACCCAGTCGTCTCCCACCATTTCCGTAAAATTATTGAAATTATGCTTAAGGCCTAGTTTTTCGGTAAGGTCATAGACAATTCGCCGCAATTCATCCAAGGGAAATGCCATACAATAATTGCTCCAATATAGTCACATGGTTGATTAATTATTGTTCTTGTTCAGTAGCATAAACAGATCGTTAAACCGTAATCTTCCTTCCTTCCTTTGAAAACAGATCTTCTTCCCAAGGAAGGTTTCTTGTCTGAGTTTGATTTCAGTAGAAGTGTAATTATTGGCACGTTCAGCTCCTTTGCTACTTTGTTAGGTGATCTTCCTGGCTTCACTAAACTTAATGCCTTTTTAGGGTTTCTTCAGTTCGTTTATCACTCTGATTTTATTTTTCGCACGCTCGCCATCTGAAATTAGATATAAGACTTTACCTAAATATGAACAACTTTTTTCTGATGTTTAGAGCATGGGGAAATATTAGTACCCTGTCGATATTGCCTCATATTCGTCAGTCGATATTTCCCCACTCAGTGACCATGGCGTAGATCAGACTTCAACGGCTTTGCTACTGCTCCGAAAGTTACAAAATCCGTGCTGAAACATCGCACGAGAAAACATACTGTCTACCTACATCATAATTATTAGCGTTAAAAAAGAATGGAAACGCATACGCCAGTTTAAGCATAAACCAAAAACAATATAAAAATTCAACAAAAATTAATTTTTAGCGCCACAGTAAGACTGTCGTCTACGAGCACTCGTCACCTCTACCACTGACTACAGTGCCACTCATCTGAGTTAAAAGATGGTGTTGGCATTGCCTGGTATGTCGGTATTTTTCCGGTAGCCTCTTCAACAATTCGTCCAGCCATATCACTAGGATTATCGTTCGCAAGAGTTTGAAGAAGACCGCATTACTATGCAGACGGCAGAAACATTTGTGACAGATGAGAACATGTTAATTAAAGACGCTAAATAAGTATGAAACACATGCTGAATAATGACCAAAGCCAGATTTTAATCTTCTTCAACAAAATCACTGTTTTCGGCCCCAGGAGAATTAAAAACCGATGTCATTTTACTTTTTACCCGATTTTTGGTCTCACGACCGTAGAGGTCGCTTGTCAGATAAAATTAATAATGAACTTCAACAGTACTATGGTAAGAGACAAGCTGCATGGCTGCATGGGTTAATTATTTACTTCTGTCGTCGACTGATAATAATCCGCTACATTTTGCTTGTCCAGACGGTCCTCAGTCATGGCGCAAATACTGAAAAGCTTAAGCTACTTGAGATCCTTATCACCACTAAAGTTCTTTCCCAATCGCTGTTATGAAAGCAATTAAACCAATATATAGGGACTTGGGGCATCCTGATCTCAGAAAATGTCTTCACAATTGTCCCCAGAATCAAAAAGGGTCGTTCAACAACCTCATATAGACTCGTGTACCAAAGAATATGTTTGTTGCGACAAAAACTTTGAAACTGGAAGTCAGTGATTCTGTTATCTCATTCAGTGAAGGTTATGTGGGTAGGTTAAAGGTCATGGAAAGGCTTGACATTGTTCATGGTATTAACGCTTCTGGACAAAATGCGGGTTAGCAAGGCTCAGTATGCAGCTGAAATTAATAAAAAAAAAGAAAGGGCAGCAAGAGGAAGAAAGCCTGTAGGTGAAGAAGAAGAACCAGAGGGTGACCCTGATTACTCTGCTGAACGATTTTGATAATAGGGTAAGAGGTGTTTCTGAATTTTCATAACACATTACTTTAATCGCATTTTCTAGAATTTGATATTTTTAGTGTTAGATGTACCCTTATCTCACTAACCACTAAACCAATAATATTCACATTTTCAGAAATGCTATAAATCAATTAAGAGAGGCCACTGAACTAGAATAATGACAAAAACTAGCTTAGCCCCTCAAACAGAGAAATTTGTTTTTTCCCAATAAAAATGGCTTAATGGTAAAAAATTCATAAATATTATACCAACAAAAAATCGGTGCTAGTTCAGTGAGCTAACAATATATGCTGAAAACAGCTACCAAAATTTCAAAGTTCTAAGTATAACGGTTCCAGAGGAAAAAGTACATAAAATTAGCAAATTTAACATTAAGTGATACCAAGATATCTAGCCGTGTTCTGCGTTCATATTATCTTCCGATGTTGATTAACTGCTGCAATTGCAAGGTTTCGCTGTTTATATTGGACCAAGTTTCTGTTGCAACTGGGACAGATTTGGGTGTTTTCCATACAAAAATGTAACGGTTGGTCTTTGCAGCTGGGGCTTCAGCTGTAGAAGCATGACACCAGAAGGCGGTATCGTCAGCACATGGGGCTAGATTTCTAGATTTTCATTCAGGCCTGTTGATTTTGGTATACTAACTGATTATAGGCTGTGAAACAGAGGTGACAATGATTAGTACTTCCGGTACACCCAACTGATGTACGAAAATGCTGGACGATTTATTGCCTATCTGTACTGTCGTTTGCCGACCGGTGTGGCCGAACGGTTCTAGGCACTTCAGTCTGGCACCGCGCGATCGCTACGGTCGCAGGTTCGAATCCTGCCTCGGGCATGGATGTGTCTGATGTCCTTAGGTTAGTTAGTTTTAAGTAGTTCTAATTTCTAGGGGACTGATGACCTCAGATGTTAAGTCCCATAGTGCTCAGAGCCATTTGAACCATTTTGTACTTTCGTTTGTTGGTTGTAAATAATGATCTTCAGAAGATTTATTAGTTTCGGAGGGATGCTGAACTGAATGATGTTGCAGAACAGACTGGCACAACAGACCTTGTCAAAGGCCTTTCGATGAGGAATATCCGCGTATTGGCTGCATCTCCATTGCTAAAGCCTTTGCATTCCTACGCACGAGCGTCATTATATGCTCGACCGTGTTACGGTTGCGTCTAAAGCCTACTTGTCCTTTTGGTATGACATTCAGCGTTTCTGCAGAGTGTTTGGGCTGTATATGACGAAGTTTTCAGATATTTTGCCGATGACGGATAAGAAGGTCATCGACCGGTAGACGGTGATGTTCTGCTTCGGTTTAGGTGGTTTCAGAATCATTCTGCCTTTTGTCTCCTTCTGCTGGACTGATGACATCTTTGTTGCTGGATTGCATAGACCTTAATGGCGGGACCATTATGTGTGTGGTATTAATCTGGGATGGCGGAGTGTGACTCCGTCAGATCCTGCTGCTGTGTTCCTGCCGCTCCTTATCGCTTGGCTTATCTCGTCAATGGCGATGCTCGATAGTCGATGCAGTTGCTCATTGTTGTGTACTGAGACTTCAGCAGTGTTTAGTAATTCGTCTATTCTAGTAGGCGTTGTGCCATTTAACAAATGCCCTCCACCTGCATCTGCAGTTCACACTTAAATGCCTGGCAGATGGTACTGCGAACAACCCTCAAACTATTTCTTTACCGTTCCACTCTTGAACAGTGTGTGGGAGAAATGCACTGTTAAATCTTTCTTTACGAGCCCTGCCTCCTCATATTTCACTGTGATGATCATTACGTCCTATGTTATGTTGTCGTCAATAGCATATTTTCGCATTCAAAGAAGAAACTTTGTGACTGAAATCTCGCCACTACGAAAAACGCCTTTGTTTCAATGATTGCCACCTCATTCTCTCCTCTGTTTCGCGGTAATTCAAAGCGACCTGCCCTTCTTTGCACATTTTGATGTCCTCCATCAGTTCTATCTGGTAAGGATCTCATATTGCACAGCAGTGCCGCATCGGAGGATGGACGGACGTAATGTAGTAGTTTCCTTTAGAATATCTGTTGTACCTTCTAAGTTATCTTTCGCCCAACATTTTCTTTACGATCACTACGGTTTTATCTCTAGCACATATAGCCGATTTCTTTGGAGGACCTGTTGTATCGTCTAAGCGTTGAGCCTTTCGTTTGTCTTGCTCAGATACTTCCTCTGTAATATAGGTATTCCTTCATATATCATAGGACTATTGTGTCAGATGTTATATAATTGAAATCGTAAATAGTGACAGCGAGAGAGGGCTTAAACTGTTAAATCCACATCTCGAAGAACGGAAACTAGCAACACAGATATACCGACGGCACTTCATTGGAATTCCCTAGCGGATTACAACTGTGCGACCGGACCATGACGCGGACACGTAACCTTGCCTTCCGGGTTCGATTCGCAGTCTAGCACACAGTTTTAATCCGCCAGGAAATTTCAAATTAGCATGGGAGATTCATTCTGGCAATTCATTACTCCTCCATATTTTTTCGAATTTTGCAACGCGGCGCTACCACGTCAAATTCCGCTCGTAATCATTAATATGAAGATTGGAATAGAAGAATAATGTGAATACCTTTGTCCGCCAAGCTTGTAGTTTCCTGTTGGTCCCTGAAGACTGTTTAGAATCTTTCCTCGAGAACGCACTTCCTGAACTGATCTTTCTCCAAAAAGAATGTCTTCAGGACTGGTGCTAGGCAACGTTACGAAGCGATTTACGTCAGAGGGCATTGTTGAAAATTACGATACTACGTAAGAACGGCAGACACAAAAATTAATCACCCCAGCAGACTTCACGCTAATACCGTGTAACACAGCACACAGACTTGGTGATGGCTTCAATTCGGCAAGGAAGATAGTCCACAATTTCTTCAGGTACAGCATTTTCCGCTGCAGCCACTCGTTGATTATTCGACCCTGCAGAGCTTCCGAATTGCTGGGATGCTGTCCGCTGTGTTTCACTCACTGTTCCAGACAGCCCACACATTTTCTAAGGAATTAGAAAGGGGTGAAGCAGTGGAACCGTCGAGGTGGGGTAGGGCCCTGAGTGTTCGATAAACCAGGTTTTCCGCACGTCCAGCCCTGTTGTAGGTGATACTGACGATACTACAACCATACATGGATGTAAGAGGAATTAATGGAAGAGTCTGTACCTGATTCCCTAACAGCTGGAATAATTAGTGTCACCTTCCAATGTCCTTCTAGTCCAGTAATTATTTCTGGTAGCTAAAATGGTTCTGAGCACTATGGGACTTAACTTCTGAGGTCATAAGTCCCCTAGAACTTAGAACTACTTAAACCTAACTAACCTAAGGACATCACACACATACATGCCCGAGGCAGGATACGAACCTGCGACCGTAGCGGTCGCGCGGTTCCAGACTGAAGCGCCTAGAGTGCCGGCCGCTGGTGGCCGAGCGGTTCTGGCGCTACAGTCTGGAACCGCGCGACCGCTACGGTCGCAGGTTCGTATCCTGCCTCGGGCATGGATGTGTCTGTTGTCCTTAGGTTAGTTAGGTTTAAGTAGTTCTAAGTTCTAGGGGACTTATGACCTCAGCAGCTGAGTCCCATAGTGCTCAGAGCCATTTGAACCATTTTGAAGCGCCTAGAACCGCTCGGCCACACCGACCGGCTTTATTTGAATACTCTCTGTTTGTCAGGAGACTGGAAAAGGCTGCAGTCGCGGCTTCTACAAGCCTTCTCTTAGATCAAAGGAAAGCCTCTGTCCTACATTGTGAAGACAACTGTTGTTATCTTGGATGGAAGTGTCCACAGAATACTTATCATGAATGTTGAAATGAACATCCAGCTCATGATCGAGTGAGCCTATCGTATTGTACGAGAAACACCTCAATAACATCACACATTCACCTCCGGCCTGAACAACATCCGTCACACATGGAGCACATTGGGGGTCTGCTCCGTGCACCAGACGTCTTGCATCATTTGAAAAGAGGCAAAATCACGACCTGTTACGCCATACGACGCACCTCCAGTGAGCTACTCTTCAGTTTGTGTTTTATATGCCCCATTTAACACATTTCGGACGGATTCCAAGCCGATTCGTGTTTTGCGCGCGATCCGTTGCAGACAGATCTCAAGATAATTCGTACTCTCCACACGTTGTCTATTGATGCCATCCGCTCTGATCTGTTTTAATAGCTTCACCCATTTAGGTGTTTACGCAGTAGTCAATGTATCACACTTGATTGGCCTTATGGACTTTTTGCTTAGGCCGGCTGGAGTGGCCGAGCGGTTCTAGGCGCTACAGTCTGGAACCCCGCGACCGCTACGGTCGCAGGTTCGAACCCTGCCTCGGGCGTAGATGTGTGTGATGTCCTTAGGTTAGTTAGGTTTAAGCAGTTCTAAGTTCTAGGGGACTGATGACCTCAGATGTTAAGTCCCATAGTGCTCAGAGCCATTTGAACCTTTTCTTTTCTTTTTTTTTTTTTGCTTATTTAGCATTTTATATTGTTTTCTCACACTGTAAATAGTTACTACTTTCGTTTTGAAGTCACTCCCACATTTATAGAAGCCCTGTTCAGAAAACTAAAGGAAATCAACACATCTGAAACATTTTCGGAGGTTTTTGGCGATGATTATTGAGATGTTCCTAGTGAGAATGAAGATCGCGATAATTTTATGAGCATGAATGCTTTTATGGTACGGAGGAAGATTCCAGTGACAGTGACACCATTAGACCTGAAAAGAAGCGTAAGGTGGCAGTGTTTTGAAGTGATTCCACAGTAACGATGAAGACGATTCTCTTCTTGTGACTGATTCGTTTTTTCATAATGTTAATCCTTTCGAGACGGCAGCTTTATGTGCCGTTGCGACTAATGGCCTTTTGCGAGGATCTCGACTCCATAACTCCAGTGTATGTAGCTCCCATCGCAATGCTCTGTCGGAAATTAGTTAAGACAGTTGCTGTCGAGTTTCAAACTGATTGTGATTACAATGCATGACACTCGCCCCTGTTGGTTAGGATATTTTTGCTGCCATTGTTCTTACGCTGTGTTACGTGGGTATGAGTAGCACATGTCCAAAAGTTGAGTTGATACTCCAACAAACTGGGTAACTTCATCCCCAGTATGGTCATGGACACATCCAAACAGGGCTGTGTAAGTAGGCTGTTTAGGTTTTTATGTTGGTGACGCCACGTAGCGCTCTATATTAAAATCGCAACCTGCGCTGTGTGCAGTCTGTGGCTGGTTCGACTCATTGTTGGATTATTCGTTAGTGTAGTGTTGGGCAGTTGGATGTGAACAGCGTGTAGCGTTGGACAGTTGGAAGTGAACCGCCAGCAGTGGTCGATGTGGGGAGAGAGATGCCAGAGTTTTGAGATGTTAATATGAGCGGACGATCTGGACGTGTGTCCGTCCGAAAAAGTAAAGTTGCCAAACTGGATGTCACGAATTTATATATATGGTATGACTTTTGAGCACTATTAAGGTAAATATATTGTTTGTTCTCTATCAAATTCTTTCATTTGCTAGCTATATGCCTTTCAGTAGTTACTGGTTTCAGTAGTTAGAATCTTTTATTTAGCTGGCAGTATTGGCGTTCGCTGTATTCCAGTAGTTCGAGTAACGAAGATTTTGATGAGGTACGTGATTCATGAAAGATAAGTTATTGTTAGTCAGGGCTATTCTTTTGTAGGGATTATTAAAAGTTAGATTGCGTTGCGCTAAAATATTGTGTGTCAGTTTAGAAATGATCAGAAGAAGTCAAGAGAAAACTGTCTGAGTACATTCAGTTTTACTGAGCTGTTTCTGTATCAAATAACGTAGAAGTTTACCAGCACAGTCTCTCTTTACATTTAAAGGGGAAATTTCAGCTGCTCCTTTCTAGCATTCTGTCAGGTCTCCTTGTCGGCTCCCATTACTGCGCTGATTCCATACAACCGACTGGAATATTCACATCACTTCACTGCCACGAACTACGAGTGGCGTTCAGTAAATGATGCAACTGATTCTCTGCCAATTTCGGTTGGAAAAACTGCAGAATTTGTTGTGGGACGTAGAGGAATAATCCGACTTCAGCCCCTATAGTTTCCTGAAGTTCCGGTGATCATAGTGGCTCAGTTCGAAGTGGGACTCATTACTGGAGACATTTCTACTCCATTCGAAGACGTGTCTATAGACGCCTCGAACAGCGGTGGGGTACAAACCTGACTGACGCCCGCCATATGGCCCGACAACCGGGAGTGTTGGCCTGGGGTTCCATTTCCTACCGTTGCAGGACCTCTTTGGTTGTCATATGCGGCGCCCTAAAAGCTCAGCGGTACGCCGACGATATTCCATGCATCGTTTAGTAGCCCTTTATGCCAAGACACCCTGGGCTTACAAAAAATGGCTCTGAGCACTATGGGACTTAACATCTGAGGTCATCAGTCCCCTAGAACGTAGAACTACTTAAACCTAACTAACCTAAGGACATCACACACGTCCATACCCGAGGCAGGATTCGAACCTGCGACCGTAGCGGTCGCGCGGTTCCTGACTGAAGCGCCTAGAACCGCTCGGCCACAGCTGCCGGCCTGGGCTTACATTTCAGCAAGACAATACCCATCCGCACATGGAGAGGATTTCTACTAAATGTCTTCGTGTTTGCGACACTCTACCTTGGCCAGCAAGGTCGCCAGATATCTCCCCAGTTGAAAATGTCTGGAGCATTATGGACAGGGCTCTCTCGCCATTTCGGGATTCTGACGACCTAACGTGCCAGTTGGACAGCATTTGGTACGCTGTCCCTCAGGATGGCATTGAATAACTTGATCAATCACTGCCAGGTCGAATGGCTGCCAGAGGTGGACCAACGCATTACTGTCTTGCTCAGTTTGTGAAGCGATTTCTCTTGAATAATTCATCCAGTTTGTAATAATGTGTTTGCCTGTACATGTGCATCACATCTACAGATTTCTCTCCAATTCAGGCAATTACATCGCGGTGTGTCGTTCTTTGTTGTTGTTTTAGTATTTGTCGTCCGCTTCTGATGTTTCATTTAGATAATCCTGCCATAATCCGTCAGTAGTAATTGAATGTATTCATCCGGAATTTCAAAGGCAACTCCACATACCTGCAACAATGTGTAATCCCAACCCAGCCACCGATATTAGTATCTTGATAATTTTGCCTATGACAATTACGAAGCAACCTCTCGTGTAATGTTGTCAATGAGTTGTTGGTGTCTTAGTTCTGAGTTTTCTTTAATAGAAAATATATTCTGAATTAATCAAATTTAAGTCCATATACATCGTCTGTAGGTAAACATAGCTATCCGCAGCTTGGCGCAACCGTATGGCAAGCTAAATTTGATCGTTCTCTTCAGAAACTTTCCCATGTTCGCTACATGCTCCCCAGGCTCTTATTTACAGTTGGTGCCATCGAACGGCTTGGCTGCAGTACTATGCTGTAGGATGTTTGTCTCGTCCGACCGCCGCCGCAGACAGATTTGTCACAGCTCAAAGACGCAATACGTGACAGATAAAAATCCTAGGACCTTTGGATCCATAGTTCAGCAATTCACGTTTTTCCCTGCTTAAGTAAGTTAAACCCTCGTCTCGGTACAAGGGAGCTTCTTCATAAAAAGAAAACAAATATATAACTTCTAATGTAACAATAAAATAACCTCTTCAGGGGAACTAAAATAAATAATCTCGGAAAAATAATGAACATCATCATGGGGGGGGGGGCAGGGAAGGGGGGGAGGGAGATCAACCAGCCCGGATAGCGGCGCGCTCTAGTAGGTTTCGGGAAGTCGCGCTAGCCCCAGAAACGAATCCGCCCGGTGGATTAACGAGGACGACCGGTGTCTAGGCGAGCCTGAATGTCGATTTTAGGCAGTTTCCCCCCATCTGACTAGGAGAATTCTGGACTGGTACCCAGGGCATTTCTTACGCTAGACGCAAACATTTAGAAAACGTTCGCACACTTTTGCATGGGATAAGACGTGGAGCAGACAGGTGGGGTAGCCTAAACAAATTTCGCCCCCAGGGGCGGGGTGAGAAAGTGGGTAGGGGCAAGCCGTGGCGATAGGAACGGCATCGGACCATTCTCTGCCACTAACACTGCAGAATCCGAAAGTTAATGTGCAGTCACTTTGAAGATAAGGAATAAAGAACAGGAAAAGGAAAGAGACGATGTGGGGGGAAAATTATATCAAATTACTCAACAGAAGGGCAATAAGAAATAAAGAAAAGTCTCCTTCACAAAAAAAGAATTAACAGCACCTGTAGAACTTTCGGCACTCCTGAGATTCGAAAAGCGACTACGAATCGAGCCCCACCGCACAGGCGTGCGTGAGTTACTATTTCTCCTCTTTTCTTAAGCAGAATGCTTCACGATTTTGCGTGTCAGCCTTGACGAGGTGCCATGTCACTCGTCTCTGTATCGGTGCAGTTCTAGAATATGTACTGCCGAAGCGAGTACAGTTATCTCTGTTACCGAAGATCGTATGATACTATGTTACCGGTAACTTAGTACACTTCAAAATGAGCCTCTGCTTGAAATCGTCAAATAGTGATGAATAAAGCATATATAGTCTCAGCGAAACCAAGCTTCTTTTACTCTATGCTTGTGGTTGCAGAGACAAGCATAAATAACGTCCGTAGGACTTTGTTACGTCCAAGGCTTCAGTTAGACTGGAAGTAGACACGCTGCTCGATTGCACAAGCACTTGCTCTGATGCTCCGTGAAACTCTGTGCAGGTAGTAACTCCTCTTGCCCATCCGCGCCATGTACAATGCAACACTATTACGCTGCTTGACAATTTAAAAGGAACAACCGACAGTTGCAAAGGAACAACTATAAACTGCTGCGGAACAACCGACAATTGATATGGAATGCCCGGCCAACGGTAATAAAAGGAAATTCAGAGAGTGAGACGTGTTAACTTCAGCAAAGCCTGTGCACGAAGGTTCTGTATGTAGAACCGATTACCCCACCCGCCGGAGGTTCGAGTCCTCCCTCGGGCACGGATGTGTGTGTTGTTCTTAGCGTAAGTTAGTGTTTAAGTCGAGGAACCGATGACCTCAGCAGTTTGGTCCCTTAAAATTTCACACACATTTGAACATCTGGAACCGATTAATGTGACATCCCTCGTGGCAACACGTCTGCAAGACGTTGTCTGAGCGCTTACGTTCATGAAGAGCAGATGGACGGCTCGAAACGGGCCAGAGTGTTACTACTTGTGGCCACAGTAAGATTGTGTCCAAAAGCGTCGTCTCGCAATTAAACAAGGCCGCTGAAGGTCTAAATGCTATGCGAGCCATGCCGAAGGTCGTAGTATCCCACACTAACACATTTTCCGTACTCGTGACTGGACATCAAACGGCACTAGCGTCATTCTTCATGATGGCCTCTTCAGTAGCTGCATTATTTAGATTACACGTACAATGAAAAAATATTATGTAGTTACCTTTTGTTAGGTAATAGCTTAATTTTCTAGTTTGCTGCACTTTGAGTCCACAACTAACTTCAGCTTTTTCTACTATGTACAGTTTTGAAACTTCCTGGCAGATTAAAACTGTGTGCCCGACCGAGACTCGAACTCGGGACCTTTGCCTGTCGCGGGCAAGTGCTCTACCATCTGAGCTACCGAAGCACGACTCACGCCCCGTCTCACAGCTTCACTTCTGCCAGTATCTCGTCTCCTACCTTCCAGGAAGCTCTCCTTTCGCAGGAGAGCTTCTGTAAAGTTTGGAAGGTAGGAGACGAGATCCTGGCAGAAGTGAAGCTGTGAGACCGGGCGTGAGTCGTGCTTCGGTAGCTCAGATGGTAGAGCACTTGCCCGCGACAGGCAAAGGTCCCGAGTTCGAGTCTCGGTCGGGCACACAGTTATAATCTGCGAGGAAGTTTCATATCAGCGCACACTCCGCTGCAGAGTGAAAATCTCATTCATGTACAGTTTTATACGCATGTGGTGTCTGTTCTTTTGGGATATGTCTGAAAGAGCAGGCACCATTTTGATCCACCAGCCATGATGAATTAAGACACGCAGAAAGTACAGACCTTGGCTACAGGCGGAAATTGACTGAAATCAATGAGAAAAGTCGAAAATTTGTGCTGGACCGGTGTCTCCTGCCCACTGGGTAGATGCTCTGACCACTAAGCCATCCGCACACAGTCGACATTGCAAATTCACGCATTACTCAGGCATTCCTCCTGTCAGATTCAAATTCTCAACTTACCTATACGCTACTAACGAAGTGTCCCTTGACCATTATCGTCATTACTCGCGGAATTTCACCGATTCGCATAAGAGTTCGAGCTTGGTGTGCAATCGCGCTGAAGAGATCACTCGCCGTCATCGCCTTAGTTATATATGTCGTGTTTGTTCTTTTCGGACATGTCCGAAAGAATAGACGACATTTTGATCCAGTAGCCACTATGAATTAAGACACAAAGTAATTACAGACCTTGGCTGCAAGCGGGCATTCCTTTGTGTCTATGTAGGCCCACTGTTTCGTCTCAATTTATTTTAATTGCACTCTATGACAAAAAATTACGCACGACGAAGGAATTATCTAAATGAGACGAAAATCGGTAGATGTGATGTACATGCAAAGACAAACAAATGATATCTACCACAGAAAAATTGGAGGATTTATTCGAGAAGAAGAGATTCACAAATTGAACAAGTCAGTAACGGGTTATCCACCTCTGATCATTACGCAAGCGGTTATTCAGCATGCCATTGACTGAGAGAGTTGTTGTATGTCCTGCTGAGAGATGTCGTGCTAAATTCTGTCCAATTGCCGCGTTAGATAGTAAAACTTCCGAGCTGGTTGGAAGGCTCTGTCCTTAATGCTCCTAATGTTCCCAGTTGATGAGAGATCCGGCGACCTTGCTCATAAAGGTAGGGTTGTCAAGCGGAAAGAGAAACAGTAGAAACTAGCGCAGTGTGCTGGTGGGCGTTATCGTACTAGAATACAGGCCTGGGATAGCTTGTTATGAAGGGAAACAAAGCGGGGCGCGGAAATCGTCGACGTGCCGCTGTACTGTAAACGATGTCGTGGCTGACCCCCCCAAGGGGTCCCGCTACGAAAAGAAATGGCACCTCTTACCATGACTCCTGGTTGTCGGGCCGAATGGCGGGTGACAGTCAGGTTGGTATTCCACCGTTTTTAGAGGTCTCTCTAGACACGTCTTCGCTGCTCATCGGGGCTCAGTTCGAAGCAGAATTCATCACCACTGAAGATAGTTCTACTCCAATCGATGAAAGTCTAGACCGAAGACATGTCTGGAGACGCCCTCTACAGCGTTGGGACACCATCCCGACTGTCGCCAGCCATACGGCCCGACAACAAGGAATGATAATCTGGGTTGCCATTTCTTTCCATCTTTTCCCTTTGGTTCCATCCGCGGCAGCCTTACAGCACAGCGGTACGTCGGCGATATTTTACTCCCCATTTTGTTGTCCTTCGTAGAAAGCCATCCTGGGCTTACATTTCAGAGAGATAATGTCCGGCTACACACGGGGAGAGTTTCAACTGCTTGTTTTCGAGCACGTCAGACTCGCCGGATCTCTACCCCATGTGAGAATTTTTGGAGCATTATGGGCAGAGTCGTCCAACCACAACGGGATTTTTACTATCTAGTGCGTCAACTGGACAGAATTTGGGACAATATTTCTCAAGGGGACATCCAACAACTCTACCAACCAATGTCAAGTCGGATAACTGCTTGCATAAGAGCCAGAGTTGGCTCTAAGCACTATGAGACTTAACATCTGAGATCATCAGTGCCCTAGACTTAGAACTAATTAAACCTAACTAACCTAAGGACATCACACACATCGATGTCCGATGCAAGATTCGAAGCTGCGACCGTAGCAGCAGCGCGGTTCCGGACTGAAGCGCCTAGAACCGCTGGACCACAGAGGCCGGCTAGGGCCAGAGTTGGACCAACCCGTTATTTACTTGCTCAATCTGTGAAACTCTTTCTCCTGAACAAATCATCCAATTTTTCTGAAAGTGAAATAATTTATTTGCCTGTGCGTATACATCCCATCTACCGATTTCGGTGCCATTCGCGTAATTCCTCCGTGGTGCGCCGTTTTTTTTTTTTTTTTTTTTTTATCTTAGAGTACATAAACTACAGAAGTAGCAAAACACATGTAATTGGGCCGAATGGAATACAGTTTCTTCCATATTTATCATGAGGTTAATGTCACGTTTTGCTTTTAAATAGATATATTTTGGAATTGATTCTGCATTGAGCAAACAGAATATTCTTCTTTTTTCAACCACACGAGTTTCAGTGAAGTTTCACCATCAGTCGGTACCTTTAATTTTCTGTAGAATGACACGTAAAAAGTTCCATCAGTCTATATATACATTGCAGGGAAAAAAATCGGAACACCAAAAAATTATTAATGTAGAGTAATGACATTTCGGGAATACCTTTGTTTAGGTAAGACATTTAAGAGATTAACATTGCAAGACAACAGGTTAATGTAAGAGCGAGGTAAGCTACTGAAAATAAGAAATACTGGTACATTAATAACTGATGATCCTGTTGGAAAACACCCCCTGGAATGCTGTTCGTGAATGGCAGCACGGCAGGTCGACTCACTAGACTGACGTACAAATTAGCAATCAGGATGCGTGGGATGACCACGAGAATTCTCCTGCTGTCATACGGAGTCGCACCCTAGACTATAACTGTATATGTAGGTCCAATGTGTCTAGCACGGAAGCAGGTCGGGTGCGGGCCCTCAGCTTGCCTCCTTATAACCAACAAACGGCCATCACTGGCACCGAGGTGGAACCAGCTTTCATCAGAAAACACAACACACCTCTGAAGTCGCAAGTGTCGATGGAAATGGAAAATAGCGTTTGGCGTCATTGGCCGGGAGGCCCCTCGCGGGGTAGGTCTGGCCGCCTTGGTGCAGGTCTTATTACATTCGACGCCACATTGGGCGACCTCCGCGCCGGATGGGGATGAAATGATAATGAAGACAACACAACACCCAGTCCCTGAGCGGAAAAAATCCCGGCCCCAGTCGGGAATCGAACCCGGGCCAGCAGGACGACAATCCCTCACGCTGACCACATTTTTTTTTTTTTTTTTTGTTCGTTGCGTGTGGTCTGGCCGGATGTCACAAGACATCCATTCAAGTTGATCCCTTTACTCAGTTTTTTTCTATTACAGAGGGCGAATAGCCCTCTGACTGGACACGCTGAACTACCGTGCCGGCATCCACTCAGCTATCGGGGCGGACGCATATGTCGATGATTTGGGGTCAGTGGAAAGCACGCTACAGGGCGTCTCGTTCGGTGCTGTTTTTGAAGAAACTGATTAGTAACAGAATGAGATTTTCACTCTGCAGCGGAGTGTGCGCTGATATGAAACTTCCTGGCAGATTAAAACTGTGTGCCCGACCGATACTCGAACTCGGGACCTTTGCCCTTCGCGGGCAAGTGCTCTACCATCTGAGCTACCGAAGCACGACTCACGCCCGGTACTCACAGCTTTACTTCTGCCAGTATCTCGTCTCCTACCTTCCAAACTTAACAGAAGCTCTTCTGCGAACCTTGCAGAACTAGCACTCCTGAAAGAAAGGATATAGCGGAGACATGGCTTAGCCACAGCCTGGGGGATGTTTCCAGAATGAGTAAGCTGTGAGTACCGGGCGTGAGTCGTGCTTCGGTAGCTCAGATGGTAGAGCACTTGCCCGCGAAGGGCAAAGGTCCCGAGTTCGAGTCTCGGTCGGGCACACAGTTTTAATCTGCCAGGAAGTTTCATATCAGCGCACACTCCGCTTCAGAGTGAAAATCTCATTCTGGAAACATCCCCCAGGCTGTGGCTAAGCCATGTCTCCGCTATATCCTTTCTTTCAGGAGTGCTAGTTCTGCAAGGTTCGCAGAAGAGCTTCTGTTAAGTTTGGAAGGTAGGAGACGAGATACTGGCAGAAGTTAAGCTGTGAGTACCGGGCGTGAGTCGTGCTTCGGTAGCTCAGATGGTAGAGCACTTGCCCGCGAAGGGCAAAGGTCCCGAGTTCGAGTCTCGGTCGGGCACACAGTTTTAATCTGCCAGGAAGTTTCATATCAGCGCACACTCCGCTTCAGAGTGAAAATCTCATTCTGGAAACATCCCCCAGGCTGTGGCTAAGCCATGTCTCCGCTATATCCTTTCTTTCAGGAGTGCTAGTTCTGCAAGGTTCGCAGAAGAGCTTCTGTTAAGTTTGGAAGGTAGGAGACGAGATACTGGCAGAAGTTAAGCTGTGAGTACCGGGCGTGAGTCGTGCTTCGGTAGCTCAGATGGTAGAGCACTTCCCCGAAAGGCAAAGGTCCCGAGTTCGAGTCTCGGTCGGGCACACAGTTTTAATCTGCCAGGAAGTTTGATTAGTAACAGTTAGTTGTTTTAATATGGTGTCAACTGCTGTTCAAATTGCTGCTGCACATGCAGCACGATGTGCCAGAGTCATAAGCCGAACACGATGGTCTTGCCGCTCGGTAGTGCTACTGGCCGTCCGGAGCCAGGTCTTCTAGCGACCGTACATTCTCGTGACCACCGCTACCAGTAATTATGTATAATGGCTCCATTCCTGCCAAGTCCTTGAGCAAAATCGCAGAAGTAACATCTAGCTTCTCGTAGCCCTATTACACAAACCTGGTGAGCTGTTGATAATGGTGTCTTTGTCGCGTTAAAGGCGTTTTTGACTAACATCAACTCACTAGGTCCAATCTCGAAGGCAACTTACTCTCACAGCGTATATTTAAAGCAAACCTGAGTTGCATCATCGTATTTGCGCTACTACCACCACTCTTATGTGACAGGCGTGAAATCTGAATAGACGTCATCTTTCAGATGTAGAAACACGCCCTTCGACTTTCGTTTATGTCCCACAACTCCTTTTTGGTAACGCGACTTTTTTACCTTAGTGTAGTTTTTGGATAGTGACTTCTGTATTAAAAATATTTTAACAATACATATGTGGTGTTAAGGCTTATATTTTGTATTACCGCTATCCCTAAACTATATGCAGTCTGAAGCAAACTTTTATCTGTTATTCCACTGATGGTGAAACTCCACTAAAACATCTATACATGAAAAACACAAATACATCCTGAGTTATAAATAATATATTTCTCGAAAGTTACTAATTGAAATTGGAAGAGCAAAACGCCGTTCAATTCCTTTCTTTTGTACTACGATACTAGCGGTAGAAACAGCTCTAGTTTCATTCAAGAAGCAAAGTTGGTATCGATATGCCCGTAATTAATATAGCTATGAAACAGAGACTACAAAGCGACGACTTTTTCACAACTTAAGTGTGTGAAAACAGAATTACGGTACCTTATACGATTCAGGAAGTATGAGATGAAGAGCTTACTTCAGTCAGCCTACATATTGTAAACATTTACGGGTCTATAACATCCCTTTAGGGTGACACCGTTATTACATCAATTTGTGTCGATTTCGTCCCATTAAGAACAACTTCTTCGCCTTGGAAGTCTTGAATTCAGTCACAAACCTGATCCGATATTCAAAAAAGTGCGCAACTGTATCGAATGTCCTCATAGAGTCAAGGAAGACTTTGTCTCCGGATCTCGTTGACAACAGAGCAGTCTGGGTTTCGCAAGATCTCTGTTTACGGAATCCATGCTGATTTTTATACAGCAGATTTCCTTTCTGCAGAAACGTTATAGTGTTTGAGAGTAAAACACGTATCTAAATTCCACAACAGATTGACTTCAACTATACAGGCCTATAACCACGTCTGAGTCCTGGCAGATACACAAAATAATTTTGCAAATCAATTACAAGAAAAATATCCTCGAACTAATTGGGGAAAACTAAAAGGCTAAATACTGGTCAGATTAAGAGCTGGAAATTCCAGGAAATTATTAAAAACGCATTTTAAGCTTTCACGTGTGTCACGTCATGTTCGGTTTTGCGCAAAATTCCCTCCCGAGGGAGATGGGATATCCGGTCCTAAGTCCAAGGCTGCCGAGGATCGGATATCCCATCTCCCTCGGGGTTCAGAACATTCTCCGGGAAGTCCAGCTACTGCTGGACAAGGGGGCGCTCTCTCGTACCGAACTTAAATTTTGATTAGAGAGGGTGAGTCACGTAAGACGTAACAACCATTTTTTTCGTGAACGGTTTCAGATAACGAAACGAGGTTTCCGTCAAATAATAGTACGCTAAGGGGTATGTATTTAGGTATATGATAAAGACTCTTAACTCTTATTTCGTGCGAGATA
This sequence comes from Schistocerca nitens, assembly GCF_023898315.1. Classification (NCBI taxonomy): domain Eukaryota; kingdom Metazoa; phylum Arthropoda; class Insecta; order Orthoptera; family Acrididae; genus Schistocerca; species Schistocerca nitens. Next base: position 906,092,801 of record NC_064615.1, read on the forward strand.
CTGAAGCAAGTACTGTTTTTTTTTTAACAGAATGCTTGTTATAATTTACTTTCTTTAACGTCATCCGAAAGCATTTGAAAATACGAGTACGGTGATACAATGCTAGTTAATTTTGAGATTGAAACTCTTCGAAAAACAATTCGAGAAAGCGAGTAAGGTGATATAATGCTAGTTAATTTTGAGATTGAAACTCTTCGAAAAACAATTCGAGAAATATCCTAAAAGTGGAAGGCAAATCGGCCGGCATCAGATATTGAGTTGTGAACACGCCAATGCCAGGCTACGTGGTTGTACCGAGCCTTTCTACTGTTAACTGTTCTGCACTACAGAACTGACAGAAACTTGTCGCCTATGAGCAGGTCATTTCTGCTTCAACATTCCTTGCATGCAGACATGTACACCAATAAGGATAAGTTAGACATCGTGGCACAAGGCGTTTTGCCAAGGAATGTGGGATCAGCCAGTGTCGTGTCATTCGCACCTTGCTTCGACATACGTTGTCATATGTCACCACATCAGGTACTCGGAGGAGGTGATTTCGAAAGTTGTACATAATTTTCTTGGTTTGCTCTGCATCGCTTGGAAGACAGAACTACGTTCTTCCAGCGAGTGCTCTTTACCGACGAATCAACGTTTACGAACCACGGTAATGTAAGCCAGATATAACGACGACTTTGAAGCTTAAATCTGCTGTGTGGCTTCATAGAAAATTCTGTTGTTGTTGGACTTTGTTTCACACAGGAATATTAACTAAAAATACGTACATACAGTTTCTTACGAACATTCTCCTCTAGAAGAGGCTGCCCAGATCGCTCTTCCCGTGTTGCAACACAAATACTGAATGTAAAATTTCCTAACCGTTGGATAGGACGGAATGCTCCAATACAATGACTAGCCTGGTCTCTAGATTTGACTCCTCTTGATTTCTTTCTGTGGGGAGCACTGAAAGATGCAGTCTATCGTGGAGCCCCAACTACGCTAGACGATATGGGCAATCGGGAGTGCCACATCAAACAACGGCATATTATCCATTATACTTTCACATGTTCATCTACCTCTCGAATGGCGATCTCAAATGTGTCTCGTAGTCAATGGTAAATAATTTGAGCACATACTTAAGTAAAGTAGAAAACTATATTTCGTTAAGAAAAATATTTATCTTGTGGGTGACATGTCGTCAGTCATTCTGAATAAACTGTTTCATGTTTCTCCAGAAAAAGATAAGTTAGGTGTTTTTTTCAAAAAAAAAGATCTAAGGAAGTGAATATACTGATATGACAAAAGTAATGTGATACATACTTGTATACACATGGCAGTTGTGTCACGCACACAAGTTTTAAAAGGGCAGTTCATTGGCGAAGTTGTCGTCTGTACACAGATGATTCATGTGAAAAGGTGTCCGACGTAATTATGGCCCCACGACGCGATTTAACAGACTTTGAAAGCGGAATGATAGTTGGAACTAGACGCTTGGGATATCCCATTTCGGAAATCGTTATCGAATTCAGTATTTTGAGACCCAAAATGTCAAGAGCGTGGCGAGAAAACCAAATTTCAGGCATTACCTCTCACCACAGACAATGCAGTGGCCGACGGCCTTCACTTAGCGACCGAGGGCAGTAGCATTTGCTTAGAGTTGTCAGTGCTAACAGACAAGCAACACTGCGTGAAATAACCGCAGAAATCGGTGTGGGACCCACGAACGTATCCTTTAGGACAGTGCGGCGAATTGGCGTTAATGGACAGCAGTTGACCAACGTGAGTGCCTTTGCTAACAGTCCGACATCGCCTGCACCGTCTCACCTGGGCTCGTGACCATGTCGGTTGGACCCTAGACGACTAAAGTGTGCGTCATTTATGTTGGCGGCCGAGTTTAGGTTCGTTCTGCGCATCTGACGTCAAAAAATACAGTCAGCCAATGAACAGCGAACGACGTTGCCAGATCTCGACTGCAGAGCAGAGCACAGACGAGTGTCTTCAGTTTTAGAAACGTTCAGTCATAAATAAAGTAATAGAACAAAAGCAATGTCTTGATAGCAGACTGTTTTTTGAAAGTTTGGAAAAACCATTCTTTATACCAATTGCTTCATTTTCTATTAATTAAACCAAACAAGCAATAAGACTCTTAATTCAGGCGATAGCAAGGAAAGGTGATTGTATCAATTTCACGAACCACTTTTTCGCAATAAAGAACTGCGGTAATTGCTTATTTCTTATTGTACTTCGACGAAGTGCGAGTAATTCATAGGCATACCAACAGTGTTTGTCAGAATTTTGCGTCCCTTGTTATACTCCTTATGGTGTGACACTTTAGGACGAGCTGCGTTAGCGTAGCGGTTAAAGCGTTGGATTGGTAAGCGAAAGGTGAAGAGTCAAACCTTGTGGGATGCCAAATTTTTTCTTTCTTTAAAAACAATATCGAAGTGTCTTACTTCACGAATTTTATTCGTTTGAATGCAGTTTTTTGAAATTTCTAGTGCTTTGTCTCTTCATTAATCCTTTCGCTGCTGCAGTCACGTGCTCCCCGCATTCCGCGCTGTGCGCGATTTTGTCATCACTGCACTGCTCGCCTGTGCAGACACATGGTGTTCCCACTGCTTTGACACACTTATCATTCGATTTCACAAAAACTATTTGGCCCAAAAATTAGGTTTTTACACATCTTCTTGACTGATACCTTCCCCCCATAAATGACTTAATTTTGTTTCGATGTTCAACCCAGTTATTGTGCAGCATTAAATGTAGTAAACCATTGCACGAAATTTTGAAGAGTTTGCAGAGGTAAAATCCCATAGCGTATACTTTCCATATAGTCGATTTTAGTTGCCACAATGTTGAGGATGAAATGTGGACAAGGTACCTAAATTTCATATAAAATTTACTGTATAACAATATCTCATTTAATTTAAGTACGTAATATTGTATGTAATATTGAGAAATATTCGGTCTTTCGCGACTGTAATAAAAGTTTTATTTACACCGGGCGCGTTTGGCTTTATTTTAAAGCACTTCAATCAGTCAAAGGAAGTGGGGGGAAGGTATCAGTCAAGAAGATGTGTAAAAATCTAATTTTTGGGCCAAATAGTTTTTGTGGAATCGAATGATAAGTGTGTCAAAGCAGTCGGAAACACCATGTGTCAGCACAGGCGAGCAGTGCAGTGACAAAATCGCGCACAGCGCGGAATGCGGGGAGCACGTCTCTGTAGCAGCGAAAGGGTTAATGCGGCCGTGGTGGCTTTACTTTATAAACTGCGCGCTCCCCCCTAAACGTAAGCTTGCGAACTATGCTATACTATGGCGTTGCTTCTCTTGGCGCGTGCGTCGTGTGCAACTGGCAACGCAGCAATCTCCCGCGTCTGGGCGGGCATGCGCGAGCCGCCAAGATAAAAGAATTCAACTATAGGAAACCGTGGCTTGGTCATACGAGTCCTGATTTCAGTTGCTACGAGGTGATGGTAGGGTTCGAGTGCGGCGCAGACTCCACGTTACCGTGGGCTCAAGTTGTCGACAAGGCACTCTGTAAGCTGGTGCTCCACAATGATGTGCGCTATGCTTACGTGAAATGGACTGAGTACTTTGGTCCTGGTTATGTTCGGTTACTTCGAGGCTATTTGCAGTCATTCACTGGTGTCACGTTCTCTAACAACGATGCAATTTTTATGGATGACAATGCGCCATGTTACCGGACCACAACTGTTCGCGAGTGTTTAGAAGAACATCCCAGGTCGCCCGACACAGGATGTAATCGACAAGCCAGTTTTTTTTTTTTTTTTTTATTTATTTATTGTTCCGTGGGACCAAATTAAGGAGAAATCTCCATGGTCATGGAACGAGTCAATACATGAAATTATAACACGATATTAGAAACAGATAAAATGAAATATAGAAAAAAAACATATTCAGGTGACAAGTCATAAGTTTAAATGAAGACAATCAACAATGTAACACTGGAATTTGCTTAATTTTTTAGCTCTTCCAGGAGCTCCTCGACAGAATAGAAGGAGTGAGCCATGAGGAAACTCTTCAGTTTAGACTTAAAAGAGTTTGGGCTACTGCTAAGATTTTTGAGTTCTTGTGGTAGCTTATTGAAAATGGATGCAGCAGAATACTGCACTCCTTTCTGCACAAGAGTCAAGGAACTGCATTCTACATGCAGATTTGATTTCTGCCTAGTATTAACTGAGTGAAAGCTGCTAACTCTTGGGAATAGGCTAATATTGCTAACAACAAACGACATTAAAGAAAATATATACTGTGAGGGCAATGTCAGAATTCCCAGATTTTTGAATAGGGGTCGACAAGAGGTTCTCGAACTTACACCACATATAGCTCGAACAGCCCGTTTTTGAGCCAAAAATACCCTTTTTGAATCAGAAGAATTACCCCAAAAAATAATACCATACGACATAAGCGTATGAAAATATGCGAAGTAGACTACTTTTCGTGTTGAAGTGTCACTTATTTCAGATACTGTTCTAATGGTAAATAAAGCAGCATTTAGTTTCTGAACAAGATCCTGAACATGGGCTTTCCACAACAGCTTACTATCTATTCGTACGCCTAGGAACTTGAACTGTTCCGTCTCGCTTATAACATGCCCATTCTGTCTGATTAAAATGTCAGTTCTTGTTGAATTGTGAGTTAGAAACTGTAAAAACTGAGTCTTACTGTGATTTAGCATCAAATTATTTTCCACAAGCCACGAACTTATTTCATGAACTAAATTATTTGTTACTGTTTCAATATTACACACAAGATCCTTCACTATCAAGCTGGTGTCATCAGCAAACAGAAATATTTTTGAATCACCCGTAATACTAGAAGGCATATCATTTATATAAATAAGAAACAGCAGTGGCCCCAGCACTGACCCTTGGGGAACGCCCCACTTAACAGTGCCCCATTGGGACTGAACATCACTACCACTCTCAATATTGCGGAGAATTACCCTCTGCTTTCTGTTCTTAAAGTAAGAGGCGAACCAATTGTAAGCTACTCCCCTTACTCCATAATGGTCCAACTTCTGCAGTAATATTTTGTGGTCAACACAGTCAAAAGCCTTCGTTAAATCAAAGAAAACACCTAGCGTTCGCAACCTTTTATTCAATCCGTCGAAAACCTCACAGAGAAAAGAGAATATAGCATTTTCAGTTGTTAAACCATTTCTAAAACCAAACTGAACATTTCACAGCAAATTATGTGAATTTAAATGCTCCAGTAACCTTGTATATACAACCTTCTCGATAACTTTAGCAAACACCGATGGCATAGAAATAGGTCTAAAATTGTCAACATTATCAATGTCTCCCTTTTTATAAAGTGGCTTCACTACCGAGTATTTTAATCGATCAGGAAACCGACCACTCCTAAAGGAAAAGTTACAGATATGGCTAAGTACTGGGCTAACATACATAGAACAATACTTCAGTATTCTGCTAGATACCCCGTCATATCCATGAGAGTTCTTGGTCTTTAGTGATTTAATTATTAACTCAATCTCCCTCTTGTCAGTATCATGGAGGAGCATTTCAGGTAACAGTCTCGGAACACTTTTTTCTAAGGGCGCTATATGATTCCCTGTTGGAATTAGGTTTCTATTTAGTTCACCTGCTATATTCAGAAAGTGATTATTAAATACTGTACATATATGCGACTTATCAGTAACACGGACATTCCCACTACGCACTGATTCTATATCCTCGACCTGTCTCTGCAGACCAGCAACTTCCTTTACGACTGACCATATGGTTTTAATTTTATCCTGAGACTTAGCTATTCTATCTGCATACCACATACTTTTTGCCTTCCTAATAACATTATTAAGCACCTTACAATACTGTTTGTAATGGGCTGCTGCATTTAGATTTTGACTGTTTCTAACGTTTTGATATAATTGCCACTTTGTTCTACAAGATATTCTTATCCCTCTAGTCAGCCACCCAGGCTGCCTGTTTGTACTAGTACCCTGTTTTAAACGTTGTAACGGAAAGCAACTTTCAAAGAGCATGAGAAAGGTCTTTAGAAAAGCATTATATTTATCGTTTACTGTCTCAGCGCTATAAACATCTTGCCACTCTTGTTCCTTTATAAGGTTTACAAAGGTCTCTACAGCAACCGGATCAGCTTTCCTGAACAGCTGATGACTATATTTAACACGAGTTGCAGCATAAAAATCTTTTAAAGTTAAAATTTGCGCATCATGATCTGAAAGGCCATTCACCTTTTTTCGAACAGAATGCCCTTCTAGTAATGAGGAATGAACAAAAATGTTGTCTATGGTTGTTCTACTGTTCCCTTGCACTCTCGTTGGAAAGAATACGGTTTGCATAAGATTATATGAATTAAAGAGGTCTACCAGCATCCTCTTCCTTGCACAATCACTCATACAATTAATATTGAAGTCACCACATATAACTAACTTTTTGTATTTCCTATAAAGTGAACCAAGAACCTCCTCTAGCTTTAGCAAAAATGCTGTGAAATCGGAGTCTGGGGATCTATAAATAACAACAGTTACAAGTTTAACTCCGTTAAATTTAACCACACCTGCACAACATTCAAACACCTTTTCAGTGCAGTACTTTGAAACATCAATTGACTCAAATGCGATGCCGTTTTTCACATACATGGCTACTCCCCCACACCGCAAAGAGCTCCTCGAAAAGCAGCCAGCCAACCTGTATCCTGGTAAAGGAAGCCTCTGAATTATCTCCTTATTTAAGAAGTGTTCAGATATACCAATAATTTCAGAGTCAACATCTATAAGCAGTTCACTAACTTTATCCCTAATACCTTGTATATTTTGATGAAATATACTAATTCCCTCATTACTCGGATACCTAAGCTTTGTCAAAAGTGATTCCCCTGTTAGAGAGACTTCCCTTAAGCAGGAATACCTATCAGCTGACTTCAATCTAAAAAAGGTGCAGCTCTAACACACACTACTGCAGGAATTTTCCCATGAGTGATCCCACCAACCCCACCTATGCTGTCACCTATAAGCTTTGCCAACCTCCCCTTCCCATACCTGTTGAGATGCAGGCCGTGTCTAGTGAAACCCGTCCTGCTGATAGACTCCACCGACACCACTGAAATGTGACCCATGCTTTCTGTCATCAGCGCACCCCCAAGTCTTATGTTATTACGCCTGACGGCTGTATTAAGATGAGGCCGATCGTGACGCTGAAACAGTTCCACGAAATGCACATTCGTGTTGCCAGTCTGAGTGGCTATCTTTTCCAGGTCACCATCTATGTTATACTCCCCATCCCTACCAATACTATTACCAGCCCCACCCACAATCACTACCTGATCCTCTTTAGTAAAATCCCTACATAACCCCCCTATGTTAACAGTCACCTGAGCCAACCCTGCATTAGGCTTCACAATGCTGGTGACCTGGTACTCACTTCCCAGCACTTCCTGCAACTGCTGGCCTACACCTCTGCCATGTGAACTACCTAACAGCAGAACCTTCTTCTTCCTCTTCGACTTTGCAACTGTTCTAGGCACAGTAACTACTGAGGTCTGCTGCATATTTCCTACATCTACAGCTACTAGAGATTCCTCTCCACTAGACTCTGACAGTTGGTCATATCTATTGTAAACACCAATAGTAAAACTATCTGAAAATCTTCTTCTCCTAGCAGATCTCTTGCCAACAGCCAGCTCCCATTCCCCAACCCCCTTCTCCCTCCTCATCCTATCTAGCTCCTCCTGTGCGTTTTTCAACTGCACCTGAAGGGCACAGATCTTACGCTCCTGCTCCTCTATCAGTTTACTGTTGCTACATAACCTGCAGTTCCAGGAGAGGATCTCACCAGAATGCCCACTGGCTTCCCCACTGCATTCCCCCCAGTGAAAATACTTCGAACAAGTGTCACACCGCAATCCACTACTCACGAACCTACGGCAAAGCCCACACTTCTCACTCATGGTAAAATTTTACTTTTTCTAAGTTCCGCTACTACAATAAGAAGATGCTAAAAACCTGACTACAATAATCACAAACTTACTCTACAAGGGAAGTAACTACTATTATTAACAGTATTAATAAACAACAAATGTGAATATAACAAAAGACTAATACAGAAAGAGAATCAAACGTCTAATCACACAGTAACGAGCTGTAAACAGTTCCCAAAAGGTTCTTCTGAAATTATTTCACCAGAAAACACCACGAACACCGGTTGAAGACTACTAAAGTTCCTAAATAAATCACTATGCACAAACAATTAATTAGTACTTAGCTTTCGATGCGCCGCTACAGCTGCAACTGGTCAGCGCGGAATGTAAACACAGGCAAGAGGTTAAGTTGCTCGATACGAAACACTCACAAATATCACGTCACAACAGAAGAAAGGCAGAGCTGAATGAAGAAACCACTAATACGTCACTTATATAGTAAATATTATCACAAAAACCGTTAAAATATGTATCTGGAACCTAAAAATATATGAAAACTTAGAGAGCGATCTCACACGCAGTCACTCGCTTATCAGTTCACGCAAAAAATACTGCACCGGCAACACTTCTGCAATTACGGGAGGCTATAGAGAGGCAGCTTGGCTCAATATTTCTGCAGGGGACTTTCAACGACTTGTGAAGCCCATGGCACGTCGAACTGCTGCACTACGGCAGGCAAAAGGTGGTCCGATACGATATGAGTAGGCATCCCATCAGTTCTGTCATCTCAGTGTGGGGCAGATTCGTTTTTCCCTTGAATAGAGCTGTCTATCATTATGAAGTATGAATGACCGACTTTTCTGTTTCGAATTTGACACGTAAGCAGGAGGCTTTAAATGCAAAACTGCCTCACGAATCTGCAGTTGTTACCAACAGATCGTGGAAACGTAAACACATTCGATATAGTTTTCATACGCACCATCTGATGCGCCAGAAACTAGCCCATACCGTAGTTACATATACAAAAATCATGACTGATCCTGCATCTGACAAGGGGATCCTACGACTTTGCGATCACATATATACTTCAAACTTTGTACACTTTTAGTAGGCCATTAAAATAACTTAATGTGCAAGTAGTAAGGTACACTGCTCTGGCAGTCCCGAGAAAATAGCAAGAGAATTTTCACGCGTCTATTATGTAGCGGATGTATCTGTGGGTAGATTCTGTATGATGGAATTCATGGTGGCCAAGTGATCAAGTCGGCTCTCAGCCGTGTTGCGAAGCGGACGTGCGCGGGGTTCTGTGCGGCGCTCCGCAAGCGGGCCGTTGTTTACCCGCGCGGGTAGTGGTGTTGAAGTGTAAACGGGGAACCTCGATACCCACGAGGAAGACAGGCCGCGGCGCGTACGTCACAAAGGTAGGCCTGAACTCGCTCGCTCGTTCAGCCCAGCATACAAAATGCGTTTTTAAACCGGTTAACTCGCAGCTGGGCGTGTACGTACTAAGTAGAATTGCTTCTTCTACTAGAATCTGCTATTATAAAGTCTTACTGGTTACCAGTACTACCAAAAACTTTAATTTAAGATCAATACTTGATATAAATGGTATAATGGTTTGTTTATGGCATTTAGTCTCTTCTGCTTAACAGTCCTCATTTCAAACAAGAAGTGGTGCCTTATGCAACTGACGTTCATTTTGGGATGATTTTAATTTTATTGTACTCCAGTACAGCTGTAACAAATTATAAGTAGGCCCATGGACTTCCGATCATTGTAGGACTAATAACAATAAGACTCCATAATAGCGGATTCCCGTAGAAGGTGCAATTCCCGTTTGTACGTACACACCTAGTTACGAGTTAACAGGTGTAGAAACGTAGTCTGCCTGAGTTGAGCGAGCGAGCGAGAGCAGGCCTACCTCCGTGACTTACGCGCCGCGGCCTGTCTTTCTCGTTGACCTCGGATCACCTCGAACGACGTTGGCGCTTTCTTATAGAAAGGCCACGATTAAGGTAACGTTCCACGCGCCGTACGAAAAACCTAAGGCACACGAAGTGGAGCGTTTCCTGCGTGAAGTAATGCACGTCGATCCACAGTAGCCGGCCGCGGTGGTCTAGCGATTCTAGGCGCTCAGTCAGGAACCGCGCGACTGCTACGGTCGCAGGTTCGAATCCTGCCTCGGGCATGGATGTGTGTGATGTCCTTAGGTTAGTTAGGTTTAAGTAGTTCAAAGTTCTAGGGGACTTATGACCACAGATGTTGAGTCCCATAGTGCTCAGAGCAATTTTTTTGATCCACAGTAACTTCTCGGTATACATCTTTCGATCGTCTCCAGCACAGTTTACCTGAAATTTATCGATGAAGCAGCGTGCGAACGGCTTATTCGCAGTTCCACCGATGGATATCGTTTCCAGCATGCGGACGGCAACGTGGGTGTAGTGACTGTCGACCATGCACGACTCGGCGTTCGGAACATACGAATCTTCGAGCTGCCGTTTGAAGTTCCGGCTACGCTTGACGTGAACGCGCTGCGGCCTTACAGGAGAGTACTGAGTCACGTAGAAGAAACGGGCATACGTTCGAGATGTATTCTGTACTGAACGGAGTGCGTCGCCGGCCGCGGTGGCCGTGCGGTTCTGGTGCTGCAGTCCGGAACCGCGGGGCTGCTACGGTCGCAGGTTCGAATCCTGCCTCGGGCATGGGTGTGTGTGATGTCCTTAGGTTAGTTAGGTTTACGTAGTTCTAAAGTTCTAGGGGACTTATGGCCTAAGATGTTGAGTCCCATAGTGCTCAGAGCCATTTGGAGTGCGTCAGGTGCAAATCGAATTGCCGAAACACATCCCATCGTACGTGACCGGTGCTGGCTGTCGAGCGATCGTCATTTATGACGGTCAACCGTGGACTTGCTCAGGGTGCGGGCAGGAAGGGCATGTACGCTCTGCAGCGACGTCTAGTCCAGATACCACGTGCAGACACTACGCCTACATCGCAGTCGACAACGCTGTCTATTACATACATTGAGGCAGCGAGGAATATGACGGATGCTGACGTTGTTCCGTTCCAACTACCGATCCTCGCAGGCCCGGTTTCCGCACCCACGACGACGCAACCTCCATCGTAAGCGTCGCCGTGCTCGACAGCAATGACCACGTCTGAACTCCAGCCGTGTGAGGAAGGAGGGCACCAGAAGACCGATTCGAGCTTGGACACGTAGATGCGGGAGGTGCCTACTGTTTGTCGTGATCCATAGGACGCGGACACGCCTTCCCGCAAGCAGAAGTCGCCCAAGCGACGAAAGAAGAGGAGGCTGTCTGCAGGAAATGCTTCGCGAAATGGTGACACGTTGCAGGAGGATGAGGAAAATCCATCTGTGTCCCGGGCTGTGGACCTCACTCCATCGGTTCCTGGTTCGCTGCTGGCAGCGTCCGCCCATGGACAAAGCCAAGTGGACGATGCTCAACTCACCGACGAGCCCCCTGGCGATTTTGCGGCTAAGACATCACATGAACGTCATGCGTCGCCTGACATACCACACCTCAAGCTTAGTGATTGGGTGTCCGAGATGGAGATGGAAAGAATGATATCAGAATCGAGCGACAATCAGATGCTCGCGGCCGGCGGATCGTCGGACCGACATCTTGTCTCAGCCGATCAATAATTTACACGGTGCGGGTAACAGGGACGGTCGGACGGACGACGTGGCGCATACTGGCTTAAAAGACTACAGGATACGTCATCGTACTATGAAATGACCAGGTGTATCGGATAGGTACAGTCATTGTCAACGGCATTAGTTCCACGATCAATATCCAGTTGTTAAAGGACATGATTCGGGCGGCGGACATTGATATCGTGTTCCTTCAAGAGGAACGGCCTGATCTGCGCTTGGATGTTTATGGATACGCGTCTTACGTCAATCCAACGTACGACGGTGGTACTGGTACGGCCACACTACTACGCGATGGCATTGAACCACCGGATATTCAGCATTTGCCGTCTGCGAGCGGCCACTGTGACCGAGCGGTTCTAGGTGCTTCAGTCTGGAACTGCGCTGCTGCTATGGTCGCAGGTTCGAATCCTGCCTCGGGCATGGATGTGTGTGATGTCCTTAGGTTACTTAGGTTTAGGTAGTTCCAAGTTCTAGGGTACTGATGACCTCAGATGTTAAGTCCCATAGTGCTCAGAGTCATTTGAACCATTTGGACCATCAGCGAGAGGTATTGCGTTCACCATCGGCGCAGTCCGCCCTGTGAATCTGTATCCCCGTCTGGTACTGCGAAGCGTCGAGAGCGAACAATATTATTCCACTGACGTAGCTCCACTGTTTCAAGGGGCTACAGAGCACTTGGTGGTGGATGGGGACTTTAAAAGCGTCTTACGGCCTGAGGACCAGATCCCTCACCACGTCTCATGTCCAGCCCTTCATGCAATGGTCAGGGATCTCGCTTTGCATGATTCATGGATATACACACTTCACCAGCCACTCGGCCAGCAGGTTGGACAGGATTTACGTCTCAAGAGGTCTTCAGGCAGGGACTGTCGCTGCTGAACTGTGACCCATTGCATTCACCGATCATCAGGCCTTCATCTGCGCCGTGACTCTGTCATGGCAACAGACGAGCCGCAGTAGAGGGCCTTGGACTCTTAATGCCACCATTCTGCGGGAAGAGGCTTGCCGTGTAGCCGTCACTGCTACCTGGCACGAATGTGAACGACGGCGTCATACCTATGATTCCCCGAAACAATGGTGGACATACTGAGCCAAAGAAGCTCTTCTCCGCACGCTCATGGCGTATGGACGAGACTGAGCGCTTTGGCTCAGATCGACCTCTGAGTTTTACTACAGGGTCTTGCGAGAAATAGCGTCGCAACAACCTTCGCCAGAGCGCCAAATGGTCGTCCACCGGACACAGGCACGGCTTCTGCAGATCACTGCTGACAGATTGGACGGCACGCGGGTTCGAGCGAGACTGCAAGATTTCATCCCAGAGGAACGTGCCTCTCTTTGTCACATAGTCAGAGAACAGAGACAGCGTAAGAGACGACTCATCACGGCAGCTATTTCTGCGGACGGGCAACGCGTAGAGACACACAAAGCCATTTCCCGTGCCCTCACAGATTATTACCACACTCTGTATCTAGCAGATCAACTCCGAGACAGTGACAATGAGGACGTCCTGCACGACCTGCCACCTTCGGGCAGGGAGCAAGGCGACGCCATATTTTTGGAGGCCGTCACGCGGGACGCGAGTAACAAATCCCATGGACCTGATGGTCTTCCACTTGAATATTATAGCACCTTCTCTGACCTGATGGGGGAAGTTTGGTGGCAGATGTGGTACGAACTCCTGGATACGTACTTTTTGAGCGCTCAGTGCGAGAAGGATGTCCTCCGTCAGTCTTTCTCTTCGCCGTTGCCCTCGAGCGTTCGCTTCATGGTCTACGATAGCGTTTGGATGGCATTCACTTCCGCAATGTGCATATTAAATGTTGTGCCTGTTCGGAGGATGAAGTTTTCTTGGCGAGGTCGGAAGACGATATATATGTACAGCGATCGAGTGGCTTCAAAGATACGGCAAGGTGGCCAGGAGCTGTATCAACCTGCGAAAGTTACACTACATGGATGTGGGCAGAGGACTGAATATGAGTACACCAGTGCCCATTACCAAAGTCCCGGCGATGAAATGTTTGGGAGTGACCTTCCAGCGTACAGCAGCAGATACATATGGCAAACTTCTTAATGTGATCGGCACGCAAGTTCGTCTCCATAACTTTCGAACACTTGACTTCGTCATGCGGGTACACTGATTCAGGAGGTTGTGCCTCGATCCCTGCGGCCGCCGATTCCTGTTGGACATATCACGCCAGCACTGTGTCACATTCGCACCTATCTGGTCCACATGAGTTACCTATTGGATGTCTTATCGACCACGCGGGATCCTGGAACCAAGGACTTCTACCGCTATTTTCAACGGACGCTGCCTGCTAATGTGGTTGAACGCCGACATCCAACGGTTGGCTGGAGGCCGGTGTGGAATAACATACACTCGCCTTTCCTTCCCACCACGGTCAGGGCGCTGTGGTATGTGATAACGACTGAAAAAGTCCCCACCCGACAACGATTACACATGAAACATCTTGTCGAGGATCGTCTCTGCCCCAGATGCGCCGCTGTAGACACCGACATGCACCGTTTCGTTTGTGGTACGGCTGCCGACTGCTGGCTCATTAGACGGCGCGTGTTGGCATTGTTGCTGCGACGGACGTCTCAGCCCGTAGAGCCTACCGAACTGATCCATTCCGACGTCACTTACTTTCCTGCTACTCGTCATATCGTCACGGTGCGGGTTAAGGGCATGGCATTGTCACACTTTTTTAGTGAGAGAGTTGCGGAGTTGTTAGATTTTCGGCATTAGTTAACGAGCAACTACACGGCTTTACGGCGCTCTTCGCGAATTACTTGGGGTCGTTTTTTACGCGCCCTGCAGGCCATTGGGGTGTACCGGGTGTGAGAAGGGACTGAGATATAGCACATGATGGACTGATGAGAGACATCAACGGTAATTATAGGGTGTTACACCCTCGCTGAACGAGAAGACGACCAGAACATCCCGCCGTCTTGCTGCTGTGAGCACCCCCGAAAGAAGAAAAAAAAAAGAGATAGAAAAAAAGAATTCCGAACAAAAACATAACAAAAAAATGAAAAACAAATAAAATATAATAAAAGTATTATACCTCTTCCTCCATCTTTTTCTTTTTTCAATAAAACTTTCAGAGGCATATTTAATTTTTGTTCGTGGGTGGAGCCTGAGGTTGTGGCAAACAACCGTCCTAGTTGGTTATAGCCAATCAGTGTGGCCGAGCGGTTCTAGGCGCTTCAGTCTGGAGCCGCGCGACCGCTACGGTCGCAGGTTCGAATCCTGCCTCGGGCATGGATGTGTGTGATCTCCTTAGGTTAGTTAGGTTTAAGTAGTTCTAGGTCTAGGGGACTGATGACCTTAGATGTTAGCAGTCGCGCGGTTCCAGACTGAAGCGCCTAGAACCGCTCGGCCACACAGGCCGGCGCTGACTCTGGCCTTTTAGCACATTTCTCCGATTATTCTGCTACTAGATTCAACATCAACATTAACAAGCGCTTTGTGTGCCGTTTGTCATACTTCCTTCGATACCTCGATCGATACAAGAGTTAACACACTTTAGCACATACCAAAGTACATGCCTCTAAGCGTACTATCATTTGCTAAAAATCTCGTCTCGATACCCGGAACAAATTACGAAATAAAAGGGGTCCTAGGTCTTACGTGAGTCATCCTGTATCACTCTCCGTCCTGAAACCTGGATCGAGCAATTATATCAATTACCTGTCCCTACCGGAGATTTTAAAACGAATATATGCCAACGCAGCATGCAACACGCAACTGCTACTGTCTCTTTGAGCTTATTTGCTTCGATGTCAAACAAATTTTTTATCATTTTGTTGCTGGGTAGTACACGTACTGTATTTAAGTTTCCCATAGCCAGATTCGTGATCTCGAGGAGCATCTTCACAGTCCGTTATCACGATTTTTATTACGACGAAACTGAGTGCAAAGCTACTGTACGATTCGTGGAATCTGTTGTTTCATATAGGCCAACTAAAGACCACGATATTCAACTATTGTGAAAGGTGTGGGGTTTGATGTTTTTCCAGTATTTGCGTATCCTCTTGTTGTTTCTGTTCCTCCCTCTCCTTTGTCCAGAGGACAACTGTCTTCTTTCTTGGTGGTTAGTCGTGGAACCTCACTTGCTCAACGATTTTGCTGAGAGATCTCCAGTCTTTTAAGTGTCTTTCTGTACCTCCCACTACCTGTAGATATCTTCTGACTACCATAACCATGGTGACTTGGTCTCCCTCTTTTGCCAATACGTGACAAACTAACTGTTTTATCTTCTGGGATGCATCCATAGTTTTGTCCATACAGGCCTAGACGTCTCTTTATAGCCACGACCTTAATTTTTCACAGTATTTGTAGAGATCCTGGTTTTCTCGTCTTTTTTATATGCTAACTTCCTCAATTGGTCCCATTATCTTCATCATTATCTACTACTTGTGGCCATGTCCCTGAACTTCTTGAAAGTATTCCTCTGAAAGTTACTCGTGTCTGGTGTTGTTTAAAGTCTGCTGCATAAGATTATGGGCCTTCCAGTTCATTCCAGGTTCCTGCAGGATCTTCATGAGTGTAGGTCTGTCAGTTGAGTCATACACGAACACTATGGCATATTTCTTACCAGTTATTTTCACTCGTTGTAGCATTGACTTCAAGTTGAGTGTCCTTTCCTGAACGCTCCCTGGAATTATCCTAGTCATGTGTCTAGTTGGAGTTCGGCCCTGTTTAGTATGGCCTTGGAGAAAGTCTTGTATATGAGAAGTATCAGTGAGATTCCTCCATAACTGCTGATGTCAGTCAAGTCTCCCTTCTTAAGCAAGGGGTGAAACAAAGCCTAAGTCCAATCAGTAGGTAATATTCAGTCTCCAAAATGTTTCGCAGTGTCTGTGTCAACTTACTTACAATCATATCTGCAGCTTGCTTCCATAGTTCAGCTACTATTGAGTCTTCCCCATATGTTTTGATGCTTTTCAAGTACTGGAGTATTTCTACCACGTCTTCTTTGGTCGGTGGTTGAGAATTTGACTGCTCGATGTTATCTCAATGAATAAATAATGTATCATGTCATCCACAGCTAAGGAGAATCTTAAAGAAATTGGCCAGAAGATAGCAGCTGTCTACGTCATTTTAAGATATCTTCACGTCTTCTGCTTTGAAGTGAGGGCTTGGTGTGCGATAGCGGCTGAGGTTCTCTTTAAAGACCATGTAGAAATTTCTAGTATTGTTCTTCTTGAAGCTTTCATACAGCTGCAGTAATTAGTCCTATGTGAGCTGCCGTTTTACTTGTCTAATGTTTCTGGCAGCTAATTTCCTTTGCTCTATGAACTTATCCCTATTGATATGTGTCTTTGGTGAGTTCCACTTCAGCAATATTGTCTGTCTCCGCATCTTCACTCCATCACAGGTTGTTGTTCACGAGGCATACTTCATCTGTTTTAGCAATGGAGCTCTCTCTGTTGCAACTTTCACCAGGCTGTCCCTCAGTTCGTTCCAAACAAATTATTACCTCGCTCCAGATTTAAGGTGAGTAGTACGCGAATGTTAAAAAAATTGACTTCTTAAATTTTCGTCTTAAGAAATTCTCTGTAGTTTTCTGAATAAGCAAAAGATTACGTTGAGGAAATTATACTGAAGAAGGCACCAAAATTAGAAGAATTTAAAAGTGCCTGCATACATGACGACAGCTCCATCTCAGGAAGGCAGCTCTGTTAAAAACAGGATTTTGTGTTCACTTGTGTATGAGTGTGTGTGTATGCGTGTGTGTGTGTGTGTGGGGGGGGGGGTTGTATAGTCTCGAGTGTCTTACTGGCACTATTAGTGAAGTAATTACATGGTAGGACTCAGAACCCAAATGAGAGTTTTAACAACTGTATATGAAAACAGATACCAAAAGCTGTTCTGGTAGGACTAAATACTTTGACAGTAGGTGTTCTGGGGCCCTGGTATGTTTCAGTGATGGTGTCGGAATGTAATGTTATGGAATTAATGGCAGTGGTGGGTGGACTAGGTATGCATAGACCTTTAACTGTCCTAGACCGCAGGAGACTCTCCAAAGCAGAAAAATCAGTATTGGAAGCCACCAAAGTAGCAAGATTAAGAAGAAGAAGTCTGAGAAAGAAAATGGAGTGAGAACAACACCAAAAACCAGATGAATATCAACCTGTGTTACATTAGCGTTCTGCGGGTTAGGTAGAGAAACGTGTTTTGTTGAATTTCCCGTAAGTTCACTTTCTTGATGTTCTGGTACACATTGGTTAAAAACTAGTGAAAAGAGAGAGCTGAAGTTTTGCATACTGCCTTAAAACATACTTAGCCCGCATCTCGTGGTCGTGCGGTAGCGTTCTCGCTTCCCACGCCCGGGTTCCCGGGTTCGATTCCCGGCGGGGTCAGGGATTTTCTCTGCCTCGTGATGGCTGGGTGTTGTGTGCTGTCCTTAGGTTAGTTAGGTTTAAGTAGTTCTAAGTTCTAGGGGACTTATGACCACAGCAGTTGAGTCCCATAGTGCTCAGAGCCATTTTAAAACATACTTAACTAAAAAGACTTAAATTATTAAGACCTAAATTTGAAAATTAAAAATTTCTTTACAGAAAAACTATGAGTTAATTACTGAAATTTTTGATAGTCATTATTAATTTTTTTGAACTGTATAACAGCAACTACTTTTTAAGAGTCTACTCCAAACATGAAAATGTAAAGAACTTACAGACAAAAATCAAGCTTCTATTTGGTTTTCCCGTCGAGATATGTGTACCTATGCTGAACATAAATAATTAACAGTGCATCACAGCAACAAGCGCAAACAAAATGAAAATTGGAAAGAAAAATGCTAGAAACATAGAAACATGCTTATGTTTCGTGAACAGAGCGGTAGTGTGAGTTCCAGCATATGAACAGATTAGAGGAAACTTAGGTGCCAACTAAAAACGCGAAGAACTGTAAGTAATCATTTATTTACATAAAAAGAGAGAAGTGAATGGTTTTATAATCTACGAATAATACATATCATAACTACATCATTATAGATCCCATTGATGATGCCTTAAAGTGCAAGAAGGCAACAACGCGTCTGGGAGAGTAAAATACCGAATAGCAAGAGAAGGCGTTTTTTATTTACAAAACAAATATTTCTGTGCTTGCTGCGGAGGATGGCCACGCAAATTGTTCCCAAATGATCTGTCAAAAGGGGCCTTACGATTCTTATTCCTTGAGTTATACTATTTAGAAAACACAAATTTTTCAAGACTTCCCCTTGTGTTCACGAATCAGTGCGCTTAACGAACTACTTCAGAATAGTTGCATGTTTTTGGAAACGGTTTCCTTTTGCCGTGCCGCCGATGGCGAGGCTGTTAGGGACAGAGTACAAACTCAGACTGAACAAGAATGGTGAATGAAATGGGCCGTGCGTTTTCAAAGGAACGATCATGGCTTTCGCCTTAAGCAATTTAGGGAGACTATAGCAACACCAAAACCTAAGCGGCCGTGAAATGTTGCTATCGTCCGTGCCTCGGTACATACATGGCGTCGCGCGAAACCACAATCCGCGGCAGCGACTGCTATCTACGCACTGCTGGCGATGTACGGCGCGCGAGACAAAACATGCCATGTACTGTTTCGCATACTAACCGATAGTGTTTATTGGCGGACCCGGATGAATTCTTTATTTTACTATACGCTTAAAATCAGTCTACATGAGGATCACTAGTCTCATGATGATGGTGATTGGTTTGTGGGGAGCTCAACTGTGCGGTCATCAGGGCGCGTACAAAGTCCCAATTTTTACACAGTCCACAGTCCAATTTTTACACTGTCCAATTTAGCCACTATCATGGATGATGATGATGATGACGATAATGAAATGATCAGGACAACCCAAACACCCAGTTCCCGGGTAGAGAAAATCCCCAACCCGGCCAGGAATCGAACCCGGGACCGTGTGATCCAGTGGCAGCAACCATAGCCACTAGACTACGAGCTGCGAACATCACTAGTCTCACTTTGAAGCGTGATACATAATTAAAGAATGAAGTACAGAAACGTTCACGAAAATTCAGGAAACCGGCAGTATAAGTCGCTTAGTAGTGAAATAAATCGGAAGTGAGGTGAAGCTAAGACACGTCTTTCGCGCCATCAAAAATGAGAAGAAATCGAAAAAAATGTCGGAATGACTGCCTCAAATGGTTCAAATGGCTCTGAGCGCTATGGGACTTAACATCTGAGGTCATCAGCCCCCTGGACTTAGAACTACTTAAACCTAACTAACCTAAGGACATCACACACATACATGTCCGAGGCAGGATTAGAACCTGCGACCGTAGCGGTCGCGCGGTTCCGGACTGAAACGTCTAGAACCGCTCGGCCACCGCGGCCGGCGGACTGACTCAGCACAGAGAAAATTCAAAAGAACCTTTGGTGAAATTAAAACCAAGGGCGGTAACATTAAGAGTATAATGCGGATTTCACTGTTAAAGGCAGAGAAAAGAGCGGATAGGAGCAAAATGTACGTGAGGGGGAAGACTTGTCTAAGGACGTGATGGAGGAAGAAACAGGAGGCGACAGGGAAGAGACATCAGATCTAGTATCAGAATCCGAATTTAAAAGAGCTTTGGTCTATTTCATATCAAATAAGGCAGAAGGGATAGATAACACTCCATCGGAATCTCTAAAATCATCTTGGTAAGTGGCAAGAGAACGACTACTCACGTTTGTGTGAAGAATCTATGAGACTGGCGACATACTATCAGGCTTTGAGAAGAACATTATCCGCGCAATTCCGAAGATAGCAAAAGTCGACAAGTGTGAGAATTATCGCACAATCAGATTAACAGCTCATGCATCCACATTGCTGACAAGAATAATATACAGAGGAATGGAAAAGAAAACTGAGGATCTGTTAGACGACGATCAGTTTGGCTTTACGAAAGGCAGTTCTGACGTAGCGGTTGATAATGGAAGCAAGACTGAAGAAAACTCAAGACATGTTCATAGCATCTGTCGACCAGGAAAAAGCGATGGACGATATAAAAATTGTGCAAGAGGTTCGAAATTCTGAGAAATATAGGTGTTACATACAGGGAAAGGAGGGTAGTACATAATATGTACAAGAACCAAGAGGGAACGTTAAGAGTGGAAGAACAACAAAGAAATACTCAGATTAAGAAGAGTGTAAGATAGGGTCCAGTCTTTCGCGATTACTATTCAGTCTATACATCATAGAAGGAATGATGGGAATTAGAGAAAGGTTGAAGAGTGGGATTAAGCTTCAAGGTGAATGGATATCAGTGACAAGATTCGCTATGATAATGTAAAAGTGGAAAATAATTACAGGACCGGTCGGAGTAAATGAATACTCTAATGGGTGCAGAATGTGGATTGAGAGTAAACCAAAGAAAGACGAAAGTAACGAGAAGTAATAGAAGTGAAAATAGCGAGAAACTTAACTTCAGGTTTGGGGACCCCGCAGTGGACGAAGTTAAGTCATTCTGCTACTTAAGTAGCAAAATAAGCAATGATGGACGGAGCAAGGAGGTCATAGAAAGTAAACTAGCACTGCCAAAAAGGGCGTTCCTGGCCAACAGAAGGCGTTAATTTGAGGAAGAAAGTTCTGAAAACGTACGTTTGGAACACAGCATTGTGTGGCAGTGAAAGATGGAGTATGGGAAAATCGGAACAGAAGAGAATCGAAGCATTTGAGATTTGGTGCTGCGAAATAATGTTGAAAATAGGTGGACTGATAAGATAAGGACTGAGAACGTTCTCCGCAGAATTGGCTTCAAATGGCTCTGAGCACTATGGGACTTAACATCTGAGGTCATCAGTCCCCTAGAACTTAGAACTACTTAAACCTAAGTAACCTAAGGACATCACACACATCCATGCCCGAGGCAGGATTCTAACCTGCGACCGTAGCAGTCGCGCGGTTCCAGACTGAAGCGCCTAGAACCGCTCGGCCACAACGGTCGGCTCCCCAGAATTGGTGAGGAAAGGAATACATGCAAAACACTGACAAGAAGAATGGATACGATGATAGAACATCTGTTAAGATATCAGGGAATAACTTCCACGGTGCTAGAGAGAGTTGTAGAGGCTAAAAACTGTGTAGGAAGACAAAGATTGGAATACATCCAGCAAATAACAGAAGACATAGGTTGCAATTGCTACTCTAACATGCAAAAGTTGGCACAGGAAAGAAATTCGTGGCGAGCCGCATCAAACCAGTCAGAAGACTCATTATTCAAAAATTAAAAAGTGAATCAAGCTTCTCACGCTTCCAAAGCCTATAATTAAAAACCCTTGCGGCGGTCCAGCAACATTCTAGAAAATACAAAGACTCAACTGGAAAATGTACAGTTTACACACAACTTGCTACTGACTCTTGACCCCTTCCTCCGAGAATCTCGATAGCAAAACAGGAATACAGTTCAAGGTCAAAAGGAAAGAATGATATTAAAACGCTATGCCCAAATTTCCACGCAAACGAATATAATTGTTAGTTTCAATGAATACCTCACGACGTCCGTTCACTTAAAAAGCACTGTCCAGCTAGCTACTTGGCTCGACAACTGAGGTCTCTTCCTGTTGAGGGTCTGCACAACCGCTAAATGGCAACTCTCGCCTAGAAAACCAGAATATGAACGCGCTTTCCGAATTTCTCTGTTTTCGGTGCTACAAGAAATATCTCGGATGGTCGCAATGGATCACCTGCTCTCGACATCAGAGAGTAACACCACCACCGCCCCAGAAGGCACAAAGCAAAAACTTTTGGGGCACATAGTTCTAGCAAAAGATACCGCCAGAAACATAGGGATCACCCTTGATAAACGTATTTCCTGGAATCAGCACAACACAGACATCAGAACCAGAGCCAAGGAGAAGGAAGATTAGGATTTAACGACGCGTCGACATCTAGGTCTTTAGAGGCGGAGCACAAGCTTGGAATGTTTTAAGGATGGGGAAGGACATCAGCCGTGCCTTTCCAAAGGAACTGTCCCGCCAATTGCCTTAAGAGATTTAGGGAAATCACGGAAAACCTTACCAGTGCCAATTTTAGAGCTACATCTACTATGAGGCAGAACAAATGAGGCACAGAAAGACACCTCTTTTATTCACTTAAGGTAACATTCCGAGCGCAGCGACAGCGTCAGCCGACAGAGACAGCCGACAGAGAGAAGTGTCGCCCGGCGACAGCGATACTACTGGTTTCTACTATTATGTGAGCTCGTTCGCAGGGCTCGACCAGTGTCGGGCTGCACTTCACGCCTGTACCTGTCGCGCACGCGACGGGCGACACTGCTGCTCCCGGACCAGTTGTGTCGCGTGTCGCCGAGCGTAAATATGGATTTTTACTCGCGAAGAAGTCGAAAAACTGATCCAGTTGGTCTGTGTCAACCCCAAGCTATATGACGTCAAATTACATGCATACAAAAATACACTTGCGAAGAACAATATATGGGAAGATGTAGGGAAGGGGCTCAATAAAAACAGTGAGTATTATTTATTTAACTACACATTTTATTTGCCAATTACTCGCATTTACATAAGTATGCACAAGCGTGATACATAATCAAATTAATTTCGTATATAAAAAAATATACAGGGTGGTCCATTGATCGTGACCGGGCCAAATATCTCAGGAAATAAGCGACAAACGAAAAAACTACAAAGAACGAAACTCGTCTAACTTAAAGGGGGAAACCAGATGGCGTTATGGTTGGCCCGCTAGAATGCGCTGCCATAGGTCAAACGGATATCAACTGCGTTTTTTTAAATAGAAATCCCCATTTTTTATTACATATTCGTGTAGTACGTAAAGAAATATGAATGTTTTAGTCGGACCACTTTTTTCACTTTGTGATAGATGGCGCTGTAATAGTCACAAACATATGGCTCACAGTTGGTAACAGGTAGGTTTTTTAAATTACAATACAGAACGTAGGTACGTTTGAACATTTTATTTCGGTTGTTCCAATGTGATACATGTACCTTTGTGAACGTATCATTTCTGAGAACGCATGGTGTTACAGCGTGATTACCTGTAAACAGCACATTAATGCAATAAATGCTCAAAATGATGTCCGTCAACCTCGATAAATTTGGCAATACGTGTAACGACATTCCTCTCAACAGCGAGTAGTTCGCCTTACATAATGTTCGCAGCCGGCCAGAGTGGCCAAGCGGTTCTAGGCGCTACAGTCCGGAACCGCGCGACCGCTACGGTCGCAGGTTCGAATCCTGCCTCAGGCATGGATGTGTGTGATGTCCTTAGGTTAGTTAGGTTTAAGTAGTTCTAAGTTCTAGGGGACTTCTGACCTCAGCAGTTGAGTCCAATAGTGCTCAGAGCCAATTGAACCATTTGAACCATAATGTTCGCAAACGCATTGACAATGCGCTGACGCATGTTATCAGGCGTTGTCGGTGGATCACGATAGCAAATATCCTTCAAATTTCCCCACAGAAAGAAATCCGGGGACGTCAGATCCAGTGAACGTGCGGGCCATGATAGGGTGCTCCGACGACCAATCCATCTGTCACGAAATGTGCTATTTAATACCGCTTCAACCGCACGCGAGCTATGTACCGGACATCCATCATGTTGGAATTACATCGCCATTCTGTCATGCAGTGAAACATCTTGTAGTAACATCGGTAGAACATTACGTACGAAATCAGCATACATTGCACCATTTAGATTGGCATCGATAAAATGGGGGCCAATTATCCTTCCTCCCATAATGCCGCACCATACATTAACACCTGTCGCATCTATCGTGGATTTTCCACTGCCCAATAGTGCATATTATGCCGGTTTACGTTACCGCTGTCGGTGAATGACGCTTCGTCGCTAAATAGAACGCGTACAAAAATCTGTCATCGTCCCGTAATTTCTCTTGTGCCCAGTGGCAGAACTGTACACGATGTTCGAAGTCGTCGCCATGCAATTCCTGGTGCATAGAAATATGGTACGGGTGCAATCGATGTTGATGTATCATTCTCAACACCGACGTTTTTGAGAGTCCCGATTCTCGCGCAATTTGCCTGTTTCTGATGTGCGGATTAGCCCCGACAGCAGCTAAAACACCTACTTTGGCATCATCATTTGTTGCAGGTCGTGGTTGACGTTTCACATGTGGCTGAACACTTCCTGTTTCCTTAAATAACGTAACTATCCGGCGAACGGTCCGGACACTTGGATGATGTCGTCCAGGATATCGAGCAGCATACATAGCAGACGCCCGTTGGGCATTTTGATCACAATAGCCATACATCAACACGATATCGACCTTTTCCGCAATTGGTAAACGGTCCATTTTAACACGGGTAATGTATCACGAAGTAAATACCGTCCGCACTGGCGGAATGTTTCGTGATACCACGTACGTATACGTTTGTGACTATTACAGCGCCATCTACCACAACGCGAAAAAAGTGGTCCAACTAAAACATTCATATTTATTTACGTACTACACGAATATGTAATAAAAAATGGGGGTTCCTATTTTAAACAATGCAGTTGATATCCGTTTGACCTATGACAGCGCCATCTAGCGGATCAACTATAACACCATTTGGTTTCCCCCTTCAAGCTAGACGAGAACCGTTCTTTGTAGTGTTTTTGTTTGATGCTTATTTCATGAGATATTTGGCCCGGTCACTATTAATGGATCACCCTGTATACATATAGTTATCTATGTTTCTTGTAAATAGTATTCAAATTAACTACGGAAGTTCAACGAAGATCAATCACCATTATTTACAGCATTATATTGCCATAGTACTCCGCCCTGTCTACTACAAAAAAACTGTTTAAGCGTGTCTCTCACCTCAAATCCAACACTGTTTTTAAAACCTCCGTTATACGCCAATTCTATCGCACTTGTTGACTGAGTCGGTGTTTCACAATGATAGAAGGGAATTGGTTGATCTTCAAGATTAGCATCTCGCAGAATATTATGTAGGCAACAAGCTATTACAATCAGGTCATCAACTGATTCTGGTAAAATTGCAATTGGTGTATAAAACACTCTAAATACTTGAGACAATAACCCAAAGGCGTTTTCTACAACTCGACGAGCACGACACAAACGATAGTTAAAAATTTCTTTTTCCCGATCCAATCGTGCAACTCTTCGAGAGTATGGCTTCATCGCGTAATTACTAAGTGCAAATGCTTCATCGCCGATTATGAAGTGCGGCATTAAAATATCAGTGTTGGGAAGGCAATCAGATGCAGGGAAATTAAAACTGCTTGTGGCAATCTTTTTCCCCATCTCGGATGTTAGAAAAATACGGCTGTCACCTTCTTTGCCATAAGAACCAACATCTACAACAATGAATTTGTAATTGGAATCAACTATTGCAAGCAGAACAATGGAAAAGTAATTTTTGTGGTATAGTTGCAAAAAAGAGATCCGCTGTTTTTTTGGTGCTTATATGCGCACATGTCTGCCATGAATATATCCCACACAGTTTGGTATATTCCATTTCTGCCAGATATCTTGTTCAACGTGGTTAAAAGTATTTTCATTTCGCGAGGGCAAGCCTATTGGCATCAGTTTTGTTCTCAGTACGTTCAAAACTTTCTTAACGTTCCGGAAGATATAGCCGTCTGATATGCGATAGGCAGATGACAAAGACTTAAACGTTTCTCCTGTGACCATGAATCTGTAAAAATGGAAAAAAAGAATTCCTTCATTATTTATATAGACAATATGTGTTTTGTAAATGTACACGACATTCGTAAGAAACTGTGATTAGTATTTGAATGTTAGCATGTAAAATGCATCTTATGATTTTCGTTACAGGTGAGGATTGTAAAAGACGGTGGAAACAATTACTCTTACAATAGATTCAAGCACAACAATAAGTCAGGAACAGGATCTGTTACTCCTAACAAGGGAACCTCCCCATCGCACCCCCTCTCAGATTTAGTTGTAAGTTGCCTCAGTGGATAGGCCTTGAAAAACTGAACACAGATCAATCGAGAAAACAGGAAGAAGTTGTGTGGAACTATGAAAAAAATAAGCAACATATACAAACTGAGTAGTCCATGCTCAAGATAAGCAACATCAAGGATAAAGTGCGCTCAGGAGCGCCGTGGTCCGGTGGTTAGCGTGAGCAACTGCGAAACGAGAGGTCCTTGGATCAAGTCTTTCCTTGAGTCAAAAGTTTAATTTTTTATTTTCAGACAATTATCAAAGCACTCACACATAATCAACTTCGCTCTCCAAAATTCCAGGACATGTTCAGATTTGCTTGGACATATGCAGGATTTGACGGACTACACACAGAAAAATTTGAAAACGTTGAAAACATATGTTTTGACAGAGCACAGGGAAAACTGTGCGACTGTGAAACTGTTGCATTCATTTGTTGCAGTTTATGTGACAAACTCTTATGTTTTCGTCACTTTTTTGGGAGTGATTATCACATCCATAAGAAAACCTAAATCGGCAAGGTAGAAGAATCTTTTTATCCATTCGCCAAGTGTACAAGTTAGGTGGGTAGACAACATATTCCTGTCATGTGACGCACATGCCGTCACCAGTTTCGTATAGAATATATCAGACGTGTTTTCCTGTGGAGGAATCGGTTGACCTATGACCTTTCGATCAAATCTTTCGGTTCCCATCGGAGAGGCACGTCCTTTCGACTACTAATCGCACGGTTTTGCGGTGCGGTCGCAAAACACAGACACTAAACTTATTACAGTGAACAGAGACGTCAATGAACGAACGGACATCCTATCCTATCCTATCGCGAAAATAAATAAAGTAAACTTTTCTCTCAAAGGAAGACTTGAACCAAGGACATCTCGTTCCGCAGCTGCTCACACTAACCACGGGACCACAGCGCTCCTGAGCTTAAGTTATCCTTGATGTTGCTTATCTTGCGCATGGACTACTCAGTTTGTATATTTTGCATATTTTTTTCATAGTTCCACACAACTTCTTCCTGTTTTCTCGATTGATCTGTGTTCAGTTTTTCAAGGCCTATCCACTGTGCCAACTTAAAACTAAATCTGAGGGGGGTGCGATGGGGAGGTTCCCTTGTAAGAACTCTAAATGGACAATATATAAACGTATCTCAGCACAGAACTGGCGGCACTAACGTGGTGAAAGACAGGGTAGACGGAGATGATACTGCTGAGCAATCTGGGAGTGAAACTATTGTCGCTTACAGGAAGGCGAATGAGGAAGGAACTGCGAATGAAACTCTTACAGACCGCCAACCTACAGGTAATGAGACTACTAATACTAAACGACGACGCCGAAACAAAGAAGACGATACCAATCTCAATTACTTAAAAAAGAGGGATGACAGACGGCAGACATTGTTGAATAAAATAACACAAAAACATGATATTGAAGTACATTCACTTTGCAATCACGTCGTAGATGTTTTGAGCTCGCTACCACAAGTTTACAAACTTAAAGCGAAGCAAGAAATTTTTAACATCCTGGTTAATTATGAGATGATGGCGGCTGAGAATCCTGATTCTTCTGCTCAGCAGTTCAGTATCGAAATGTCATTTAACTCTAGTTCATGTCACTCAAATTCCCCAAGTCAAACTGCGAGCACTCCTGGTTACATAATTTCAAAGTCTTCTGTTTCCACCAATTCCGTTGTCATGTATGCATACTCGCCTCAAGAGCCTACTGATTTGACACTACCAACTGTTCAAGAATATCATAATTTCAGTGTAGAAGAAACTGAAAATATTATACAAGACGATATAAATACAATACCTCAACGTTAAGAATAATTCTTTTTTCGACTGCAATCACATCTTTTGTAGTTCTTCATTGTAATTCTTCACGAGTTAAATTCAAAATAAAATTAAATTATTTTTTATTTAATCCGCAATAAGATCTAAATTTTTCTTCATTACTTCGTAAATGTTTTTCTAACATGTAGAAATCTTCCTTGCGTCGTTCCTTGAACATCGGGTTAACAGGGCGTCTCCTCTTTAAATATTGGTACAAAACCAAATCATCATCATCAAATGGTTCAAATGGCTCTGAGCACTATGGGACTTAACTTCTGAGGTCATCAGTCCCCTAGAACTTAGAACTACTTAAACCTAACTAACCTAAGGACATCACACACATCCACGCCCGAGGCAGGATTCGAACCTGCGACCGTAGCGGTCGCGTGGTTCCAGGCAGTAGCGCCTAGAACCGCACGGTCACTGCGGCCGGCTAAATCATCATCATCATCCTCTTCAGAAAGTAAACTCACAATTTCATTAGTCGACATGTTTTCGCAGACAACTGTCGTCTTCGAATTCGAACGACACACTGTAGAGTCTGTCACTAGGTACGGCAACAACATGTCGCTGTCATGGGCGACACCTGTCTCTGTCGACTGTCGCCCGTCGCTGTCGCTGCGCTCGGAATATTACCTTTACGAAACCTTTCTCCGCCGCATCTTAAAGGTATGGCAAATAACACAAACGCGCAAAAAATAATGACGGCGTAAAGGAACAAGTTAAGATCAACCACGAAAATGAACTCGAGGCCCACAAGCGAAATGATTTACAGAAACACAAAAATAAAACCAATAAGGGGAAGATCGCTACAACTAGTAGCCAAAACATGCGTCAACCGACACCATAGAAAGACAGACACAACTACAATACTCGGAGAACAAGACATAATTCAGATACTCTGAAACGAAATACTTCTATCCGCCGAAAATCATCAGAGACTGCATTGAAACAACTGACATACCGACAACAGCCACGTTAAACGCTGTAGACATAGTCGAGGACAAAATAAAACAACTACTAGGTAAAGAAAATGACTAAAAGTAGGAAACAAAACAAGGACAGAGCTAAGACATCCTTGCCTAGGTGTTAGGGAGACTTCCTCAGCGCTAGGAAAAATGTCAGCGTAGGCAACCACGCTCCCACACAAAAAGGAGCGATAATTAAAGAACATATATCCAGAAAAGCAAATAGGAAACCCCCACTGGACAAAAGTCTATCCAGATACTCTGAAACGAAATATTTCTATCCGCCGAAAATCATCAGAGACTGCATTGAAACAACTGACATACCGACAACAGCCACGTTAAACGCTGTAGACATAGTCGAGAACAAAATAAAACAACTACTAGATAAAGAAAATGACTAAAAGTATCAAACAAAACAAAGGACAGAGCTAAGACATCCTTGCCTAGGTTTTAGGGAGACTTCCTCAGCGCTAGGAAAAATGCCAGCGTAGGCAACCACGCTCCCACACAAAAAGAAGCGGTAATTAAAGAACAGATATCCAGAAAAGCAAATAGGAAGCCCCCACTGGACAAAAGTCTATCCATGTGATTCCCCCCCACCCCCCACCCCCGATGTGGGAGAGTTGTGTTAAGAGGAATTTGTTTAACGCGGATGGCGCACGACTTCTCCTCCGCACGAGTGCTGTTGGCTGACTCCACGCGTCGTGAGTTTCTAACCGCTCCACGAAAGTAAACTGCGCAACAGAAATAAAATTACCACTGTTACGAAATCTCGTAATTGTCTCCTATTCCTACGCATAAGTTTGAAATACCGCTCAAAGGTGCTTACAACCTTCCTCGGTTAGGTGCAAAAGTGTGGCGCCTTGCGACACCGCCCTTGCGCTCGAAAACGCTTCGAACGACAAGGTGGCGACAGACGCGAAAAACCGCCGAAGCTCAGACGATCACGTAACGTAGCGAAGTAGCCCGAGGTGCCAGCAGACAGGTAACCACGTGACATACCTCTAGGGCCAGTTGCCTGCCTGCAGGCGCATTGGGATAATGCGCAGGTTTCTTGTGTACTCAATAAATTTGGACGGGTCCTACCGAGGGTTTCGCCGAATTTTATTCACTCGTGTGTCAGTGTCGCGCCCCTCTGCGATCACACCAAAGGAGGACATGAAACAGGAGCGCTGAAGAAGCGTAAGGACCCTTTGCTGCTCCGGATCTCATTAAAATTTCGTCGAATAAGTTTGAATGGTCCCTTGTGGTGCGAGCCTCTACACAAGAGCAAAAACTGTGGTCGTGCTGCACTCCACAGAGGAGGTATGATGTTCAGTGGGGATGCAGCCACACAATATCCATAGAGAAAGGTTGAAACTTCTGAGCGTGTCAGCAGTGCCAAAGGTCATGAAGAATCTCTTACTGTTGCTCATCGCACTGTGAGCTATAATTTCGACTACGAAATCTGTAGGAACCAACATTCACACGGGAAGAGATCATTTCATTGACGCCCTTTATGCAACCCCCGGCGGCCTTTACGTTTCGATTCTGAGAAGGGAACCTCCCCATCGCACCCCCCTCAGATTTAGTTATAAGTTGGCACGTGGATAGGCCTTGGAAAACTGAATACAAATCAATCGAGAAAACACGAAGACGTTGTATGGAACTATGAAAAAAATCGCAAAATATACACACTGAGTAGTCCATTTGCAAGATAAGCAACATCAAGGAAAGTGTGAGCTGAGGAGCGCCGTGGTCCCGTGGTTAGCGTGAGCAGCTGTGAAACGAGAGGACCTTGGTTCAAGTCTTCCCTCGTGTTAAAAATTTAATTTCTTTATTTTCGTAAAGTTATGATCTGTCCTTTCGTTCATTGACGTCTCTGTTCACTGTAATAAGTTTAGTGTCTGTCTTTTGCGACCGCACCGCAAAACCGTGTGATTAGCAGACGAAAGAACGTGCCTCTCCAATGGGAACCGAAAACATTTGATTGCAAGGTCATAGGTCAACCGATTCCTCCACAGGAAAACACGTCTGATATATTCTATACGACACTGGTGACGGCACGTGCGTCACACGACAGGAATACGTTATCGACCCACCTAACTTGTACACTTGTCGAATGGGTAAAAAGATTCTTCTACCTTGCCCGATTTAGGTTTTATGGGTATGTGATAATCACTCCCAAAAAAGTTATGAAAACATAAGAGTTTGTCACATAAACTGCAACAAATGAATGCAACAGTTTCACAGTTTTTAAAGTTTTCAAATTTTTCATTGTGTAGACCGTCAAATCCTGCATATGTCCAAGAAAATCTGAAATGTTCTGGAATTTTTGAGAGCGAATTTGATTATGTGTGAGTGCCTGAACTTTGATAATTGTCTCAAAAAAAAAATTAAACTTTTCACTGGATAGAAGACTTGAACCGCGGACCTCTCGTTCCCCAGTTGCTCACGCTAACCACGGGACCATGGCGCTCCTGAGCTTATTTTCTCCTTGGTGTTGCTTATGTTGCGCATGGACTAATCAGTTTGCATATTTTGCTTATTTTTTTCATAGTTCCACACAACTTCTTCCTGTTTTCTCTGTTAATCTGTGTTCAGTTTTTCAAGGCCTATCCACTGTGCCAACTTATAAGTAAATCTGAGGGGGGTGCGATGGGGATGTTCCCTTGTGAGCGTCGGTGTGTCTGAAACGTTTCCTCCGTCAACCATAAGAAAACCGTATGATTTCAACATTGGAAGCGCGCTTCTGACCTCCATCGCAGACGCGCCAAAGGAAGGGATGAAACATGGGTGAGAGGGGCTGTGACGAGCTTCGCATCGTGCGACACGTCCACGGTGGCATTGCGCAGAATTTTGGTGCCAATGTGACATCGTTAACCCACTTTATACGTCACATGGACTTTTGAGCTGTGGCCTTTTTTGTCGCGTGTGTCGACACTTTGCGATCCGAAGCGTCGTCGCGACCAACGGCGACGCTTTTGCACCGTTACACAGGAAGGTTACAGAGCCCTCTGACTCAAATTTCAAATTTATGCACTGCAAAGAGCGACAATTACGGGGTTTGAAAAAAGTGATTCATTATTTCTGTTGCGTTGTCTATTTAACATTAGACCTTCCAGTTAGAATAAGGAGCAGAATGCAGGAATTTTCACTGGCCTGCTCCCACTTACAGGGTGTTTCAAAAATGACCGGTATATTTGAAACGGCAATAAAAACTAAACGAGCAGCGATAGAAATACACCGTTTGTTGCAATATGCTTGGGACAACAGTACATTTTCAGGCGGACAAACTTTCGAAATTACAGTAGTTACAATTTTCAACAACAGATGGCGCTGCAAGTGATGTGAAAGATATAGAAGACAACGCAGTCTGTGGGTGCGCCATTCTGTACGTCGTCTTTCTGCTGTAAGCGTGTGCTGTTCACAACGTGCAAGTGTGCTGTAGACAACATGGTTTATTCCTTAGAACAGAGGATATTTCTGGTGTTGGAATTCCACCACCTAGAACACAGGGTTGTTGCAACAAGACGAAGTTTTCAACGGAGGTTTAATGTAACCAAAGGACCGAAAAGCGATACAATAAAGGATCTGTTTGAAAAATTTCAACGGACTGGGAACGTGACGGATGAACGTGCTGGAAAGGTAGTGCGACCGCGTACGGCAACCACAGAGGGCAGCGCGCAGCTAGTGCTGCAGATGATCCAACAGCGGCCTCGGGTTTCCGTTCGCCGTGTTGCAGCTGCGGTCCAAATGACGCCAACGTCCACGTATCGTCTCATGCGCCAGAGTTTACACCTCTATCCATACAAAATTCAAACGCGGCAACCCCTCAGCGCCGCTACCATTGCTGCACGAGAGACATTCGCTAACGATATAGTGCACAGGATTAATGACGGCGATATGCATGTGGGCAGCATTTGGTTTACTGACGAAGCTTATTTTTACCTGGACGGCTTCGTCAATAAACAGAACTGGCGCATATGGGGAACCGAAAAGCCCCATGTTGCAGTCCCATCGTCCCTGCATCCTTAAAAAGTACTGGTCTGGGCCGCCATTTCTTCCAAAGGAATCATTGGCCCATTTTTCAGATCCGAAACGATTACTGCATCACGCTATCTGGACATTCTTCGTGAATTTGTGGCGGTACAAACTGCCTTAGACGACACTGCGAACACCTCGTGGTTTATGCAAGGTGGTGCCCGGCCACATCGCACGGCCGACGTCTTTAATTTCCTGAATGAATATTTCGGTGATCGTGTGATTGCTTTGGGCTATCCGAAACATACAGGAGGCGGCGTGGATTGGCCTCCCTATTCACCAGACATGAACCCCTGTGACTTCTTTCTGTGGGGACACTTGAAAGACCAGGTGTACCGCCAGAATCCAGAAACAATTGAACAGCTGAAGCAGTACATCTCATCTGCATGTGAAGCCATTCTGCCAGACACGTTGTCAAAGGTTTCGGGTAATTTCATTCAGAGACTACGCCATATTATTGCTACGCATGGTGGATATGTGGAAAATGTACTATAGAGTTTCCCAGACCGCAGCGCCATCTGTCGTTGACAATTGTAACTACTGTAATTTCGAAAGTTTGTCTGCCTGAAAATGTAGTTGTCCCAAGCATATTGCAACAAACGGTGTATTTCTATCGCTGCTCGTTTAGTTTTTATTGCCGTTTCAAATATACCGGTCATTTTTGAAACACCCTGTACATCGATCCTATAAGGTCCTGCTCCCTGAAAGGACTTTTGAAAGTGGCTCTGCAACTGCTCTGGGAAAACCCGGCTCTCTGCAACGGCTTTTGGGAAACCCAGCTGTCGTAACAATACCAGCTCGCCAACTGCATGTAGAAGAAAGATTCCTCTCCCCCAGATACCATCCCTAGCGTAGACAATAGCCGCGGGAAGGCCCCACGCCGGCCGGCGTGGTCGAACGTTTCTAGGTGCTACAGTCTGGAACCGCGCGACCGCTACGGTCGAAGGTTCGAATCCTGCTTCGGGCATGGATGTGTGTGATGTCCTTACGTTAGTTAGGTTTAAGTAGTTCTAAATTCTAGGGGACTGATAACCACAGCAGTTAAGTCCCATAGTGCTCAGAGCCATTTGAAACATTTTTTGAAGGCCCCACACGCGCGGCGAGGTAGTCACGTGTTAGAGTCGGACGAAGCATTTTTTTCGGGTCGTTTATAAAGTAATGAAATACCATTCTTGATTTACGTTTTATGGTAATTAGGCGTACTCTAAGGCATATTTCTCTAAATAACGATTTGTCTGTTAACGCCTGAGACATCGTCATAGGCTGCAAAGATGAATGAATGTGTCATAGGGCAGCGCAATTTCACCACACTGTAGCCAAGGATAGAAAACAAGGAACAGGTCGATGCGAGAGCATAACGTCTTGGCGAATTTTAATTCAGATATTCGGTTGGAGAGCAGGCTCCAACTATGCGTCGCAGACTGGCGTGTGAACAAAATATGCACATTGACACACAGTCAGCACGGATTCAGAAAACATCGTTCTTGTGAAACACAACTAGCTCTTTATACTCATGAAGCAATGAGTGCTATAGACAGAGGAAGTCAAATTGATTCCACATTTTTAGAAATTCTGGTCGTATGTAAAGTACACATGCGGCAAGACGCAGTCAATACCTTCGCTGCGCAGTGCCGATGCGACGCAGTTTTCCGAAATTCCTTCACCAGGGAAGACGAATGAAATATTCCAGAATTTGAAACACGAACAGTTACTAGCATGAGTTTCTTAGAAGTAGATACCTTAGGGGTTCCGAAGCAGCTCAAATCGCTTGATACGGGCGAGTCTTCAGTTCCAGATTGTATACCGACTAGGTTCCATTCAGATTACTGATACAATAGCTCCCTACTTAGCAGTCATATACAACCGCTCGCTCACCGTTAGATCTGTACCTACAGATTGGAAAATTGCGCAGGTCGCACCAGTGTTTAAGAAGGGTTGTAGGAGTAATCCATGGAACTACAGACCTATATCATTGACGTCGGTTTGCAGTAGGGTTTTGGAGCATATACTGTATTCAAACATTATGAATCATCTCGAAGGGAACGATCTATTGATACGTAATCAGCATGGTTTCAGAAAACATCGTTCTTGTGCAACGCAGCTAGTTCTTTATTCGCACGAAGTAATGGCCGCTATCGACAGGGGATCTCAAGTTGATTCCGTATTTCTAGATTTCCGGAGAGCTTTTGACACCGTTCCTCACAAGCGACTTCTAATCAAGCTGCGGGCCTATGGGGTATCGTCTCAGTTGTGCGACTGGATTCGTGATTTCCTGTCAGTAAGGTCGCAGTTCGTAGTAATAGACAGCAAATCATCGAGTAAAACTGAAGTAATATCAGGTGTTCCCCACGGAAGCGTCCTGGGACCTCTACAGTTCCTGATCTATGTAAATGACCTGGGTGACAATCTGAGCAGTTCTCTTAGGTTGTCCGCAGATGATGCTGTAATTTACCGTCTAGTAAGGTCATCCGAAGACCAGTATCGGTTGCAAAGCGATTTAGAAAAGATTGCTGTGTGGTGTGGCACGTGGCAGTTGATGCTAATAAATAACGAAAAGTGTGAGGTGATCCACATGACTTCCAAAAGAAATCCGTTGGAATTCGATTACTCGATAAATAGTACAATTCTCAAGGCTGTCAATTCAACTAAGTACCTGGGTGTTAAAATGACGAACAACTTCCGTTGGAAAGACCACATAGATAATATTGTGGGGAAGGCGAGCCAAAGGTTGCGTTTAATTGGCAGACACTTAGAAGATGCAACAAGCCCACTAAAGAGACAGCTTACACTACACTCGTTCGCCCTCTGTTAGAATATTGCTGTGCGGTGTGGGATCCTTACCAGGTGGGATTGACGGAGGACATCGAAAGGGTGTAAAAAAGGGTAACTCGTTTTGTATTATCACGTAATAGGGGAGAGAGTGTGGCAGATATGATACGCGAGTTGGGATGGAAGTCATTAAAGCAAAGACGTTTTTCGTCGCGGCGTGATCTATTTACGAAATTTCACTCACCAACTTTCTCTTCCGATTGCGAAAATATTTTGTTGAGCCCAATCTACATAGGTAGGAATGATCATCAAAATAAAATAAGAGAAATCAGAGCTCGAACAGAAAGGTTTAGGTGTTCGTGTTTCCCGCGCGCTGTTCGGGAGTGGAATGGTAGAGAGATAGTATGATTGTGGGTCGATGAACCCTCTGCCAAGAACTTAAATTTGAATTGCAGCGTAATCATGTAGATGTAGATGTCCAGAAGGCTCTCGACACCGTTCCACAAGAGCCTTCTAACAAAACTGCGTGCCTATGGAATATCACCTCAATTGTGTGACTGGATTAGTGATTTCCTGTCACAAATGTCATAATTCGTAATAATAGACAGAAATTCACCGAATAAAACAGAAGTAATATTCTGCATTCCCCAAGGAAGTGTTATAGGCCCCCTATTGTTCTTGATCTTTGTTAAGAACACAGGAGACAATCAGAGTAGCCCTACTAGATTGTTTGCGCATGATGCTGTCATTTACCATCTTGTTGTCATCAGATGACCGAAACGAATTGCAAAATGATTTAGATAAGACATCTGTATGGTGCGAAAAGTGGCAGTTGACCCTGAATAAAGAAACGTGTGAAGTTATTCAAATGAGTACTAAAAGAAATGCGTTTAATTTCGATTATGCAATAAGTCACGCAAATCTTAAGGCTGTAAATTCAACTAAATACTTAGGGATTACAATCACAAATAACCTAAATTGGAACGATCACATAGATAATGTTGTGAGTAGAGCAAACCAAAGACTGCGATTCACTGGCAGAGCACTTACGAAGTGCAACAGGTCTACTAAAGAGACTGCTTGTACCACGCTTGTCCGCCCTATTCTGGAGTATTGCTGTGCGGTGTAGGATCCGCATCTGGTGGGACTGACGGGTGACGTTGAAAAAGTTCAAAGAAGGGCGGCTAGATTTGTATTATCGCGAAATAGGGGAGATAGTGCCACAGGCATGATACGTGAATTGGAGTGGCCATCATTAAAACAGAGGCGTTTCTCGTTGCGACGGGATCTTCTCATGAAATTTGAATCACCAATTTTCTCTTCCGATTGAGATAGCATTCTGTTGGCACCCACTCACATAGGGAGAAATGATAATCACGATAAAATATGAGAAATCAGGTCTCGTACATAAAAATTTAAGTACTTGTTTTTCCCGCGCGCTGTTCGAGAGTGGAATGGTAGAGTGACAAAAAATATGGTTCAAATGGCTCTGAGCACAATGGGACTTAACATCTGAGGTCATCAGTCCCCTAGAACTTAGAAATACTTAAACCTAACTAACCTAAGGACATCACACACAGCCATGCCCGAGGCAGGATTCGAACCTGCGACCTTAGCGGTCGCGCGGTTCCAGACTGAAGCGCCTAGAACCGCTGGGCCACACCGGCAAACGGTAGAGTGACACCTTGGTGGTGGTTCATTGAACCTTCTGCCAGAAACTTTATTCTGAATAGCATAGTAATCACGTAGATGTAGGTGTAGATGAAAAACAAAGTTGGGCTCAAAGAGCCGGTTAGAGTAATCGTGAAATCACTCGACATTTGATTAGGAGCGATGCCATTATTTAAAGATGTTGGGAGGAATGGGTGAAACATGGCCGAAGACAGCGTCAGCAAGGAGGCAGTCGACGTAGAAATACGGCAGAACGTGTGAACCGAGCTATCGTCAGAGATGCACACACAACACTGGATTCATCATTATCATCGATTCGACGTGCGACCTCTGTGCATCAACAAGCCACTTTGCAGTGGTGTCGAGCATCTTCGGCCTGGAGTCTCGGTCACTAGAGTAGATTTGTCTTCAGTTATGAGTACTGCTTTGAACTGAGTGAAGACGTGTCTGTAGACGTCCTGGACAGCGCTGGAATACCAACCTGTCGACCGCCATACAGCTCAACAACCACGAGCGATGGGGTTGGGGTGTCATTTCATTTCATAGCAGGACTCCTTTGGATGTTATCTGGGGCACCTTACAGCACAGCGGTACGTCGACGATATTCTGCGTCCCGTTTTGTAACACTTCATGGCAAACCATCCTGGACTTACATTTCAGCAAGATAATGCCATGAAGGTCAACAACAGAATACCATCGACGTACCGCTGCCACCCACAGACGGCAAAGGTTTCTGTTGCTTATCGTCGTGCTTGCCAAACCCTAACTTGCCCAACAAGGTCGTCAGTTCTCTCCCCAATTTAGAATGTCTGGAGCATTATGGGCGCGACCCTCCAAAGAGCTCGGGAGTTAGATGATCCAATGCGCCAATTGAACTGAATTTGGCAGGATATCCCTCAAGATGACATCCAGAACACGTATTAATGAATGCCAAGCCGAATAACTGATTGCGTAAGGGCCAGAGATGACCCAACGCATTACTGACTTGCTCAATTTGCCAGGTTCTTTCGCTTGTTAAATTACCCAGTTTTTCTGAAAGCGTAATCATTTGTTTGTATCGACATGTACATCACATCTACCGATTTTCGTCCCATCTGAAACATTCCTTCGTGGTGCATAAAAAAAAACATAAGGTAACGGACTACGCGAAAATCGCGTCGTGACGCCATCGGACCGCGGCCGAAGATTGCGAAATCACGGCGGCTTATGTTGTGGAGCCTGTATAGCAGACAGTTTGATGTTGTTTATTTATTACTAAGAACTACAAATTGTCTCATTTCAGTCCTACCTTTCCAATGGAGTTGTTCCCGTTTTCTTTTTTTTTTTTTAATTTATTTGACTCTTCTATACAGATGAGCATAGTAATGAATGGGCCTCGATAAAACTAAAGGTTCAGAGAAACGAATTTGTTGATTCTCTGGTATACATCTACATGACTACTGTGCAAATCACGTATTTAAGTGTTTGACAAATTGTTCATAGGACCATTTTCAGACTATTTCTCGATTGCCCCACTCTTGAATAGCACGTGGGAAATCGAACACTCAGATCATACCGTGCGATCTCTTATTTCTCTTTTTCTTTGTTGTCATTTCTCCATAGCTAGATGGGAGTCAACAAAATATTTCCATACTCGGAGCAGAAAGTGGGTGATTGATATTTCGTGAAGGTACCTCGCGACAGCGAAAAATGCATTCGTTTTAATGATAGCCAGCCTAAACTTTTATCCCTCCACTGACATTTTCATCCCTATTTCGACGTCCTTTGTCAATTCCACATTGCAAAAATCCCATACCGCGCAGCAATACTCCATTGGTGAGCGACAAGCATAGTGAAGGCAGTCCCTTTAGTAGGTCTATAGCAACCTCTAAGTGTTCTGCCAATAAAACTCAATTTTTACTTCCCCTTCCGCACAGCATTTTCTACGAGATGGCTCTGAGTTAAGTAGTCCCAAGGTACTCTGATGAGTTGATAACTTTTAAATTTGTGGATTTATCGTGTAATCAAATCTTAATTATTTTTCTTCTTACATTTTATAGTTTAGTATCAATTGCCACTTTTCACACCATACAGGTATCGTGTCTAAATCATTTTGCAGTTCGTTTCGATGTTCCTAGCACTTTACTAGACTGTAAACGATAGCTTCATCGCCAAATACTCTAAGAGAGTTGAACCGATTATCTCCTAAATCTTTTATATGAATTCTGAATAGCATAGGACCTACGTCTGTAACACTTCTTTGGCGAACGCCAATATCGATTCTGTTTCACCAGATGACTTCCCGTCAATTACGTCAATTACTACGAACTGTTACCTTTCTGACAGGATATCGCGATTCCATTGCACAACTGAGACAATACTGCAAAGGCTCAGTGTGTGATCCTCTACTGCATATCTATGCGCGTGGTCCAGACAACAGTTGCCTTTGCATTCTATAAGCAAGGTGTTGATGTTCCTTTTAGTAGTTCCTGTGTTCAGTTGGCTGCATCTGCAAGGGTTTTGTGTACGCCAGCCGTGTCAAGCGGTGGTCTTAGGTCTCTTTCAGTGTTAAAATATTACTCACATTTCTTGTTGGTTCAGTCACTGTGCTAATATCATGTTTTTATGTACTCTGCTGATGCTACATATCACTGTTTTTATGAATGGTCGGAAAACTTTCTCTTCCTCTAAGTACTGTGACTTCAGATGCCCCAATGTATAATAAATAAAGAAAAAATGGTAACAGTGTTGGAGCGAGAGCAGTTTAAAGTTATTTAAGGAAATCTGCTTGCGTCACAAAGTTTCATACAGGCAGGATACGATTTTATAGTTCATACAACCTACTTAGCACCGGCGCCAATAAAACAACTTCCTTTCGGAGCCTTCACAAGCAAAAGTTATTGGACCTGAAGGCAGTGGAGATTGGTGGCCAGAACAGGAGCAGAAAACCTGATTGCACCATGCGATCTGCCCAATTACGAGGTACAGAGATTGATCGAGAACTTGTCCAGCACGTCGCTGCCGATGGAGTACACCCCTTCGTCTTTAAAGTGATGTTCTGTAAAATTTCACTCATTTCAGGAAGAAATCAGTTCTGTAGGGCTGAAAGATTCATCGAATAAGATAGGTCAATAATTCTTTGTTAAGCGACATGGCGTGTAAATTGGTGTCAATTTTCGTCAGTTCGATCGAACTCACGAGTGCAAAGCATTATTTGCCCGTAAAAGTCGTCGTCTTTACAGGTAAGTGTTCTATCTATCTGGACTACGGTAGTGGTTAAATTTTCATGACCTCTCCAGCGCAGCCAAACTGAAAGAGCGTTGGAGCAGTGTTGGTTGAAAACCATAAGACTTTCAGTTTCAAATGATACACAGTTCAATAAAATTCAGTTTTTGGTTCTGGTGCTGAATTCATTTGAAAATGAGTAAATATTTCTAATGAACCTAAATTACATTAGAGTATTATCATATCATATTTCAAGAGGATGTGTGTCAAGAGGAATATGTGCCGAATGATGACAACAGGTGTTCCAATACCCTCGCCCCCCTTTCTTCCCGC
This sequence comes from Schistocerca nitens, assembly GCF_023898315.1. Lineage (NCBI taxonomy): Eukaryota > Metazoa > Arthropoda > Insecta > Orthoptera > Acrididae > Schistocerca > Schistocerca nitens. Next base: position 906,134,086 of record NC_064615.1, read on the forward strand.
CGGCCGGTGTGGCCGAGCGGTTCTAGGCGCTTCAGTCTGGAACCGCGCGACCGCTACGGTCGCAGGTTCGAATCCTGCCTCGGGCATGGATATGTGTGATGTCCTTAGGTTAGTTAGGTTTAAGTAGTTCTAAATTCTAGGGGACTGATGACCTTAGAAGTTAAGTCCCATAGTGCTCAGAGCCATTTGAACCATTTCAACCCTTTCTTCCCATCCCATTCAAGCAACTGACATCCATTCGTCGAGCTTAGGATCCTAGTCCAGTCGACGTATTCTTCAGTCATAACACCCAGAAAATTATTTCTCTTACGTTCACTGAAAGGTGATGCATTGTAGAGGGAAAAATGTATGTGAAGTTGGAAAATATGTACTTCTTGATAAGCTAGCGTATTTACGTAGCTTCAATTTGTCAGTTTTGCGCCAACAGGAACTACTTTCATCGGCATCTCTCGCGGTACCCGACGAGGTCTGTAGTACTTAAGGACATTCGGTGGCCGTCAGGCTTCAAATCACCGCCCAACCATCCAGATTCAACTTCCTGGCAGATCAAAACTGTGTGCCCGACCGAGACTCGAACTCGGGACCTTTGCCTTTCGCGGGCAAGTGCTCTACCAACTGAGCTACCGAAGCACGACTCACGCCCGTCCCATAGTACTGGCAGAAGTAAAGCTGTGAGTACCGGGCGTGAGTCGTGCTTCGGTAGCTCAGTTGGTAGAGCACTTGCCCGCGAAAGGCAAAGGTCCCGAGTTTTGATCTGCCAGGAAGTTTCATATCAGCGCACACTCCGCTGCAGAGTGAAAATCTCATTCTGGAAACATCCAGATTGAGATTACCCGTGGTTTTTTTACATCACCTCACTTCCTATGGCAAACGGTAAAACCAATTTCATGCCCTGTTAATGTCCTAATCTTTGTTCCATACCCATTCATGGGCAACGGGGAATTATCTCTCCAGATGCTTCCTTGCTGCCGGCCGCAGTGGCCGAGCGGTTCTAGGCGCTACAGTCCGGAACCGCGCGACTGCTACGGTCGCAGGTTCGAATCCTGCCTGGGGCGTGGATGTGTGTGATGTCCTTAGGTTAGTTAGGTTTAATTAGTTCTAAGTTCTAGGGGACTGATGACCTCCGATGTTAAGTCCCACAGTGCTCGGAGCCATGTGAACCATTTGAACCAAGCTTCCTTGCTCTCTCGGGGCCAAAGTACGAGTACTTAGAATTGCGTCGTTTAGCTTATGCGCGTATCGGAGTACTAGAACGAGAGACAAGTGAAAATTTCAACCATTCCGAGCTGTCGGGTTAGCAACAAATGACTGAGCACTATAATAGCGTGAATAACCACCATTTGCAGCGCAGTCCGTTGCGAGACGTGCAGGAAGACAATCAGAGAGGTTCCGGAAGGTACAGACAGGAATGTGGAGTCATGCTGACTCTAGAGCCGTGTTCAGCTGCGCGGGGTTTCTCGGCTGAGAGTCCATCGCGTGGACAGCCCGATCGAGGTGGTCGCACGGATTCTCGACTGGGTTTAAATCCGGAAATTTGGCGGCAGCGGATTACGGCAAACTCACCATGGTGCTCTTCGAACAACGCACGTACACTGTGAGCTGTGTGAACGTTGCATTCACCTGCTGGCGATTTGCCATCATGCCGAGGAAAACAAACTGCATGTAGGGTTCGAAAAGGTGCCCAAGATGCATACTATTGTTGATTCATTCTGCCTTTCAAAATGACAATATAATCCAGGTAATGCCACGGTGTTTTCTTTCAGACGTGATACCATTCGCCCCTCAGTAGACGTCCTGTTTCGGCACTGGAGTAGAAATTGCAGCCTCTGTTGCAGACGAATATCAATCAGAATGGGTGCATAAGCTAGGCGCCTGCTGCGAAGACCCAGTGGCGGAAACATTCGCTGAACGGCCGTTGAAGAGACACTGCTGGTAGTTCGTTGATTCATTTGGGCTGTCAATTGCTCAACAGTTCTACGTCCATTCGCCCGTACACATCTCGTCAACCACTGTTCACCCCTGCCATCTATGGCCTGTGGTGTGCCAGTGCTGCTTCAGCGCCGGTTTTGGATAGAACCATTTTGTCATGCATATATAAGTATTTAAACACGACGGCACGCAAACACTTTGCAAACTTAGCTGCTTCAGGAATGCTTCCACCCTTGACCCGAAAGCCAGTGGTCATATTCTTTTGGACGTCGGTGGTTTACTAGGCAATGATTACTAAATGTGCCGTCCCCAATAAGCAAGATACATGATACGTATGAAGTATCCTGTCTTAATGCCCATGTACAGAAGTTAACACGATTCTCATAATCGTTTCCATGTACACTGTGATCAAAAGTATCCGGACACCTGCCTGAAAATGAGTTACAAGTTCGTGGCGCCCTCCATCGGCAATGTTGGAATTCAATATGGTGTTGGCCCACCCTTAGCCTTGATGACAGCTTTCACTCTCGAGGTATACGTTCAATCTGATGCTGGAAGGTTACTTGGGGAATGGAAGCCGATTCTTCACGGAGTGTTGCTCTGACGAGACGTATCGATGTCCGTCCGTGAGGCCCGGCGCGAAGTCGCCGTTCCAAAACATCCCAAAGGTGATCTGTAGGATTCAGGTAAGGACTCTGTGCAGCCCAGTCCATTAGACTGATGTTATTGTCGTGTAACCACTCCGCCACAGGCCGTGCAATATGAACAGGTGCTCGATCGTGTTGAGAGATGCAATCGCCAGCCCCGAATTGTTCTCGCACAGTAGCAAGCAAGAAGGTGCTTAAAACATCAATGTAGGCCTGTGCTGTCATGGTGACACGCAAAACAACAAAGGGTGCAAGCCACCTCCACGAAAAACACGACCCTTCCATAACATCACCGCTCCCGAATTTTACTGTTGCCAATACACACGCTGGCAGATTACGTTCACCGGGCATTCGCCATACCCACACCCTGCCATCGGATGGCCATATTGTGTACCGTTCAAAAAAAATGGCTCTGAGCACTATGGGACTTAACATCTATGGTCATCAGTCCCCTAGAACTTAGAACTACTTAAACCTAACTAACCTAAGGACATCACATAACACCCAGTCATCACGAGGCAGAGAAAATCCCTGACCCCGCCGGGAATCGAACCCGGGAACCCAGGCGTGGGAAGCGAGAACGCTACCGCACGACCTTGTGTATCGTGATTCCTCACTGCACACAACGTTTTTCCACTGTTGAATTGTCCAATGCTTACGCTCCTACACCAAACGAAGCGTCGTTTGGCATTTACCGGCGTGATGTGTGGCTTATGAGCAGCCGTTCGACCATGGAATCCAAGTTTTCTACCTCCCGCCTGCAAGTAGGCTATTTAGGTTTTTATGTTGGTAACGCCACGTAGCGCTCTGCATGAAAATCATTGACTGTGCTGGGTGCAGTCTGTGGCTGGTTGGCATTGTTGGAATATTCGCTGCCGGCCAGGGTGGCCGAGCGGTTCTAGGCGCTACAGTCTGGAACCGCGCGACCGCTACGGTCGCAGGTTCGAATCCTGCCTCGGGCATGGATGTGTGTGGTGTCCTTAGGTTAGTTAGGTTTAAGTAGTTCGAAGTTCTAGGGGACTGATGACGTCAGCTGTTAAGTCCCATAGTGCTCAGAGCCATTTTGAATATTCGCTATTGTAGTGTTGGGCAGTTGGATGTGAAACTGTGCCCCTGGGGCATTAGCGCCGGCGGCCGGCCGGCCTGCGGTGTGGCCGAGCGGTTCTAGGCGCTTCAGTCTGGAACCGCGCGACCGCTACTTTCGCAGTTTCGAATCCTGCCTCACCGAGCGAGGTGGCGCAGTGGTTAGCACACTGGACTCGCATTCGGGAGGACGACGGTTCAATCCCGCCTCCGGCCATCCTGATTTAGGTTTTCCGTGATTTCCCTAACTCATTTCAGGCAAATGCCGGGATGGTTCCTTTGAAAGGGCACGGCCGATTTCCTTCCCACTCCTTCCCTATCCCGAGCTTGCGCTCCGTCTCTAATGACCTCGTTGTCGACGGGACGTTAAACACTAACCACCACCACCACCATCGAATCCTGCCTCGGACATGGATGTGTGTGATGTCCTTAGGTTAGTTAGGTTTAAGTAGTTCTAAGTTCTAGGGTACTGATGACCACAGATGTAAGTCCCATAGTGCTCAGAGCCATTTGAACCACTTTTTTCGTTAGCGCCCGCGATCGCCCCAGGGCAGCGCCCCGGACGAGTTCGTATGTTGATGCTTTGGCCGAGCAGTGTCGCTTAGCTGACCGTGCGGTCCGCCTGTCGCGCCTCTCCGTGCCACTGTAGGTGTGCTTCGTACGGTAGACAGACCGCCGCTCCAGCAGCTGTCAAAAGCTCTGATACGACACAAAGACGTTAGTCAACAAACGTAAGGCTACAGTGGATCGAACAGCAACAGACCAAAAAAAGTAGGAGCGGCGCGTCCGCACTATTTAAACCCGAGGCGAAATTAATTTCTTTTGCACTGTTGTCCAAAATCATACCAAATGCTTAGTATGTCATCGGAACATCACGTATTTAAGAAAGCATTCAACTGAACGATACTTTAATGCCTGTCACAAAGATCAGTTCGAAGATCTGTCACAAAAGAACCGCCAGTCAAAGCTCGAAGAACTAAAAAAAAAAAATTCAAGCAGCATTACAGTGAAGTAAGTGTTTCCTATCGCATGACTCTTTATTAATTAGAAAGGTGATAAATAAAACTGTACTTAATAATCTGATATATCACTTAGCAATGTGCCAGTTATCGAATATCACATTGTCAGCAACAAGGAACAATGCTTTTCGGTTAATTTTTATATTTGGGTTGCATTGAATCGCGTCGCTCAGACATAAGAAAGAGTTCCAGGTGCGTTATTTTTTGCCACTTCCTGAAAAGCCGTCACAAACGCTCTCTCGAACAGCAAATTGTCATTAAGAGTCATTATCTGTTTTTGTGTATTTGTGTTTTGATGGATGGGAAAACATTTGTTGTAGTTTTTTCAATTAATTAAAATGTAAATAGTCCAACAGATAAAAATTTATTTTGGACTACTACAGTTCGCTATCGCTTTTCCGAGGAACTGGATTGGAAAACGCACCTAAAACCAATCTTTTTTGTTAGTTTTTTATTTGGCTTTGAGTGAATTAAACAATTTTTTTTAAAAAAAACAGGATTGTACAAAATTAATTGTAAGGTTTCTTTAGCCGTGGTAGGAGCAGGAAACAGGTGGGCAATGTTTGCGCGCAAGTTACAAATGCTCGCTGAGAATCGCGAAAGCAGGGAAACCCTTTGCGGCTGGGTATCCCATCAAGGATTGCGTGGTCGACACGGCGGATTGCATTTGTCCAGAAGACCTCACGGAAAAATTTGAAAAAAATAGCTCTTTATCCTCAAACTGTTGCTCGCCGAGTCAAAGATGTGGCCTCATATATGGAGCAGTAATGGAGAGAGCGGCAAACTTTGCTTCATTTTCTATCGCTTTTGGTGAGTCCAGTCCACGGACATTGCGCACGTATCTCAGCTCGACATATTCATTCGGGGTGTCGACGACAATCTGCGTTCTACGAAGAATTTCTCAACCTTACCCCATTAAAAGCCACAACCACGGGTTTGGATATTTTTCTAGCCGTGGGAAACGTGTTCAAGTCATTGGGTTTAAAATGGGAACGCCTGACCAGTGTAAAAACGGATGGATCCCCTGCACTAAGAGGGATACGCACTGGATTCCTGGGTTACGTTAGGTCAAAATTGGCTGATGTCAGCTGTTTCGTATTCGCGGCAGTCCACTGTCTGATACTTCAGGAGGCACTTTGTGCGAAGACTGTCAACATAAAAAATGTTATGGAAACAGTTGTTCAAAAATGGCTCTGAGCACTATGCGACTTAACTGCTGAGGTCATCAGTCGCCTAGAACTTAGAACTAATTAAACCTAACTAACCTAAGGACATCACACACACCCATGCCCGAGGCAGGATTCGAACCTGCGACCGTAGCAGTCGCTCGGCTCCAGACTGTAGCGCCTAGAACCGTACGGCCACTCCGACCGGCCACAGTTGTTCGAACGGTTAATTATCTTCGCTCGCCTGGACTCACACGTGGAAACAGTTGTTGGAACGGTTAATTATCTTCGCTCGCGTGGACTCACACGTCGCCAATTTAAAGAATTTCTGGCAGATATCGAAGTGGAATACCCGGACATCCCGTACCACACCAAAGTAAGATGGCTGAGCAGAGGGAAGGTGCTTCATCTATTTTTCTCCTTCAAGGACGAAATCACTACCTTTTGGAATACAAATGACGTCCAGAAGAATTACTTCGTGATCCTAATTGGGTGGGAATTTGGCTTTTTTGAGTGACCTAAGTGGTTATTTAAATACCTTAAACATTTTACTCCAAGACGAAAATCACTCTGTTGTTGATTTAGCGCAGACGATTCAAGCATTTCAAAAAATAACTTATTTTGTGGGAAAAACACTTGCGCGAGGAGAATTGTGGACACTTACCTGCATTACAAAGCGTTAAAGAAGATGTGAACTTTCCAGATTACCGTATGTTCAAATGATATGCGAATTACAAGAAGAGTTTGAAAACAGATTTTTAGAGATAAGTGAGCTTCAACCGGCCTTAGATGTATTTGTTCGCACGTTTTCCCTTCGGGCAGAGGACGTCTCCCAAGTGGTTTAAGGAGTGCTGATTGACCTGGAGTGCAATATCCGCCTGAAGGACCCCTTTCTTATGTGTAAAACTTTGGATGACTTTTACAGCTATTTTTCACGAGTAAAGTATCCTCTTTTGCACAAGCACGCGGCCAAAGTTCTCTCAATGTTTGGTTCCACGTATATTTGTGAGCGTTTTTTCTCCCTTTTAAAGCTTGCTAAAACTAGGAAATGTTCACTACTTAGCGATAAAAATTTGACTAATTCTTTGAGGTTAGCCGTCTCCCGGAATATTTTACCAAGCCTAGACAAAATCATTTCCTCGAAAAAGAAAACGTATAAAAAGTTAATTGTCTTCTTTTTCAATGTTGACTGTAAGGATTAAAGGTATTTATAACATTAATTATATTTTTTTCGTAAGTTTTCAAACTTGGTCAAATAAAGTCATTGCGTACGAAACAGCAAACTAAGGATCCCATGTCTAAACTCTGAAAAGAAATACAAAATGCTGTAGCTCAAGTACAACAAAAAGTATTTACTTGTAACTGCTAACAGTAAGAATGAGGCTCTATATCCATTACGTAAAATTATTTCTAAAATAGAATATTTATGATACTAGTTCATTTAAGAAATTCATATCTCTTACAGAAGACGCCTACTGAACACATGACGAGTATGCATGCGCAATACTAACAGAAAACTACTAAGTTGTTCTTCGATTATTGTTCTGGATATTGTCTTCTAAAGCTTTGTGTAGTAATTCAGCCACACGAACACTAATTGTTACCTCAACAGTAAATGGTTTGCTTGTTTTACCGCTCATCGACCACTTTTATAGAGCTGCGTTTCCTCTGTTATTTTGTTTTCGTTGACTCTGACCACAAGACAGTCCAGCTCACAGCAGTGCTGTGCGGTCTCTCTCGCTCCTATGCCGACACTAGCGACACACGGTCGCGTACGGGGCGCGGCTGCGTCCGCGGGGCGCAGTTCTTGGATGAGCTTGCCGTACATGAACGAAGTGCTTTCTTCTTACACTCTCCATACACCATGACCATGTCGCTATTTTCTGCATTGGCAACTCCCATCGTTCACTCACGAACTAGTGTTTGAACTGTCACACACTAACTGACCAGCAAGTAACAAAGCACTCAGGCACCACACAAGCACACTGTAAAAAGTAAAAAAAAAAACAAACATAGCAACATCGTACTCTGCAACTACATAGATTGAAGGGCACAAACAGGTGTCGGTGTGGAAACGTGGCACAATACGATATCTCATAAACAACTCGCACTAGACCCCGGCAGAAAACACTGCTGACATTCCAGTTCACCCTACTTTTAGTTTGTTAATGTCAATAGGTATATTTCGATTTAAAAAAGGTGTATGTTTGCACAAAAAATACTCTTTCTAAGTATTATTACAATCCGTTTCGTGGCTGACGATACGAGCGCCTGACTACCAGTCCATTCTGTGAAAACCGCACATCAATAGCACTTTCCACTTGTGCGTTATTTGCGGCGCACTTCTTACGAGACTCACCTTCCTCCCTTTTATTCTTTGGGTACTTTATATCATTGTTTCGCTGCCACTAAACCGAGTGCAGCAGAAACATACATACACACACATATACGTGGGTCGTCAGGCGCATTTTGCAATTTCGTTTCTCCAACGTGTAGCTGATGCCGACCCAAACAAATGCTGCTCATCACGTCTTTCATACTACGCACAGCGTCGATGGACTACGTCGGTTAGTTTCTCGTTTCAAACAAAATGAGTTTTAAATCATGGTTTTAGGTGCCCGTTCGGTAGAGTGCTACCATATTAGTCCAGCATGTTATTCGTTTCACCGATATGTATTAACAGGGACAGTACAACAGGAGGAATAACCAGCACTCCAGCTACGAATGAGCAGCGCGCTGGTGCACGGTTATAGCACTCAACACGGGCCAAGGCTGTGATATCGCCGCTGGAGTACTCGTTATTCGTCGTGTTTTACTGTGCCTGTTAATACACATCGGTAAAACGAATATCGCGCTGGGCTCATGTGGGATCAGCTATTTCTAAAGACATTATAGGAGGTATCAGACATCAAAATATAATATTTGAAAATAGTTGTAACAGGCACGTTGCAGATTGCAAGGCACGTTTATTAAAATGCGACCGGTTTCGATCATAACATGGTCGTCTTCAGACATACAGCTGTAGTATAATACAGAATATAAGTTTGAATGATACGAAAAAAGAACTTAAAACTAGCTATAAAATTACAAAACGTAAATATAACCATATTGACGGACAATGGTTGAATGACAATAATCATCTGCTGCAGAGATCAGTAGAGCTATTTTCTTTAAATACTGGAAGTTACGCCTACAACTGACAGCCTGATGCAGTGTTACCAATCAGGTGTAAATCGAGAAGATTATGTACAAAAAGGTGTACTTATTAATAAATAAACCATCAAAATTACGTAGAATAATTTTACAGTAAAGAAGAACCACATTGTTAACACAAATATGTGTACTAAGAGCTTTAAAAAGGAAGTAAATAAATATCACATTCGTTGTGTATAGGTTGCCCTCTAGGGCCAACCTGGAAGATACACTATGTGATCAAAAGAATCCGGACACCCCCCCCCCCCCCGAAAAAAAACAAAACGTTTTTCATATTAGGTGCATTGTGCTGCCACCTACTGCCATGTACTCCATATCAGCGACCTCAGTAATCATTACACATTGTGAGAGAGCAGAATGGGGCGCTCCACGGATCTCACGGATTTCCAGCGTGTCAGGTGATAGGGTGTCACTTGTGTCATACGTCTGTACGCGAGATTTCCATACTCCTAAACATCCCTAGGTCCACTGTTTCCGATGTGATAGTGAAGTGGAAACGTGAAGGGACACATACGGCACAAAAGTGAACAGGCCGATCTCGTCTGCTGACAGACAGAGACCGCCTACAGTTGAAGAGAGTCGTCATGTGTAACAGGCAGACATCTACCCCGACCATCACACAGGAATTCCAAACTGCATCAGGATCCACTGCAAGTACTATGACAGTTCGGCAGGAGGTGATAAAACCTGGATTTCATGATCGAGCGGCTGCTCATAAGCCACACATCACACCGGTAAATGCCAAACGACGCCTCACTTGGTGTAAGGAACGTAAATATTGGACGATTGATCATCTGGAAAAACGCTGTGTGGAGTGACGAATCACGGTACACAATGTGGCGATCCGATGGCAGGGTGTGGGTATGGCGAATGCCCGGTGAACGTCATCTGCCAGCGTGTGTAGTGCCAACAGTAAAATTCGGAGGCGGTGGCGGTATGGTGTGGTTGTGTATTTCATGGAAGGGGTTTCACCCCTTGTTGTTTTGCATGGCACTATCACAGCACGGCTTTACATTGATGTTTTAAGTACCTCCTTGCTTCCCACTGTTGAAGAGCAATTCGGGGATGGCAACTGCATCTTTCAACACGATCGAGCACCTGTTCATAAAGCAGGGCCTGTGGTGGAGTTGTTACACGACAATAACATCCCTGTAATGGATTGGCCTGCACGACCTGAATACTATAGAACACCTTTAGGATGTTTTGGAGGGCCGACATTGTGCCAAACCTCACCGACCGACATCTATACCTCTCCTTACTGCAGCACTCCGTGCAGAATGGGCTGCCATTCCCAAGAAACCTCCAGCACCTTATTGAACGTATGCCTGCGAGATTGGAGGCTGTGATCAAAGCTAAGGGTGGGCCAACACCATACTGAATTTCAGCATTAGCGATGGAGGGCGCCTCGAACTTGTAAGTCATTTTCAGCCCGATGTCCGGACGTTTGTGATCACATAGCGTTTATTGCAAGGGTGAGCCTGTACATGGGAATAGTAGATGGACCAGAAGACAGAGGCTCAAGCAGGAAGAGGGCGAGACTGAGGAATAGAAAAAGCATCAGTACACACTTCTTCCGGCAATTCGAAAACAGTCTGTACAGTGGCATAGAATTGTTTATAAGAAATCAAACAGAGAAACTGGTCCTTAATGCGGAGGAAAACTGTAGGAATCTTGCGGTGTATTTTCACAACATGATGAAATGCGAACCACATGAAGACCACTGGAACTGGGGCTGGACGTAGAAAAGACAGAGTCACAACTTCTAACCAGGGATGAGGTTGCACAAATCTAAAGAATAATAACGTCACTGGAGAAGGTGGGATTGCAGCCAAGATGATAAAGTGGGGACGCAGATTCGTGCCAGATATACCTGATAGGAGAAATGTAGAAGATTCCAATGAGATTAGCGCGTTTCTTTAAAGGTTCATTTAGTAAGCGCGAAGGTATCACGAAAACGTTCAAACCACTCCAGTCGCAGGCACTGCATGAGAAGCACTGCATCCCGCTCTAATGTATTGCTAAGATTCTGGGAGTGTACATTTATAGAAAAGTGGACCAATGTAAAGCTTCCCCCCACGTATATTTCGCAGAAAGGGCACGAAGGTAAAATTACAGAGATTCGAGTTTACAAGGAGGCTTACCAACCATCTTCTTCCCGCGAACCATTCGCAAGTGGAACAGGAAGAGAGGGAAGTGACAGTGATGCACAAAGTACCCTCTTCCACATACCGTAACACGGTTTGCGAAGTAAATGGATAAATTCAACGTGGACAACATGACCGAGGTTATCCGCCAGATCTGGAGGAGAAGAAGTTATCTGAAGTATGGAAGAATGCATTCAAGAAGCCAGTAAGTAATAATGGGAACAAGAGGGATACAGAGAACTGCAGAAGAATATCGCTACTAGAGGTCGGCTACAAGGTGCTGCCGAAACCCCTCCTGAAGAGAGTAGAAGAACGAAGGCAAAGTATAGTTGGAGACAATCAGGCCGACTTTTAGAGAGGAAGCGGGTGTATACAACAGATCTTGGCCAGGAAACAACTGATATAACGTAGGTCCTTAAAAACGAAAAGACTCTTGGAAGCACCATGAAGAACAGAGGGCTAGGCAACACTACACGATAAGTGATAATGGAAATTCTGATAAAGAAAAAGGCAAGGGTAAGTTTTACAGTACCACTATCAGAAGAGACTGATACGACGACCAGTGTCAGAGAGATAGACTATGACGAATTTCATTCAACATTGTGTGAGAGTAATAAAATAAGAATATCAAAGGCACACATGGGAGACAAAAATAACGATAGGGCCCAGTGGACAGCATGCTATCTCCCCCTTCCTGTGTCCTCCTCCTTCTCTCTCGTCTATCCATATCCTCCTCCCCCTCTCCCTGTCCATCTCCTCTTCCCCCTACCGCTGTTCATCTCCTCGCCCCTCCTCTGTCCATCTCCTCTTTCCTTTCTCTGTCCATCTCGTTCTCTTCCATTTCGCTATCCATTTCCTCCTCCCCCTCTCCCTGTCCATTTCTCTTTGTGTACCTCTTCCTCCCCTGTCTCTGTCCATCTCTTCTCTTTCCTCTCTACCCCCTCCTCTTCTCTCTCTCCGTCCATCTCCTTCTCTTCCCTGTCTGTATGCATCTCCTCCTCTTCCCTTTCTCTGTCCGTTTCCTCCTCATCTCTTTCTGCCCATCTCCTCCTACCTCCTGTCTGTGCTTATTTCCTCCTTTCTCCTCTCTGTCTGTTCCTCATTCCTCCCGTCTTCTTTCTCCCCATCATCAAACCCACCTCAATAGCACGTCTCTCGTCCTTATCACACAGTGTTTCTTTGTAGGCAGTAAGTGGTACCTGTATCAAGTTTGGTGCGATGCCTTAGGAGGAGAACATACACGAGTATAGACACATACATTTTTGTGATATGTTTGGATTGACTGCAAAATGTGTGTGGTACGTTTAGTGAACATATTAAGACTCAACACACTACAAACCACAATAACCAGCCGCGTTTATTTAAAAAAGTGTTTCATCGTTGCCTGTGCTATCTACGTACACAAAACTGAACTCTCTCTCTCTCTCTCTCTCTCTGTGTGTGTGTGTGTGTGTG